>NW_027273879.1:9260000-12137500 GCF_046630095.1 Trachinotus anak | reverse complement strand
GACACATGCACAATATCAAGGAAACATTCAAAAGTCCCATGTAAGATAAGATAAGACAAGATAAATCTGAAGTTATGTGATACTATTATCATGTGATGTCAAAAAATAATAATCTTTACTATTTATAATTTGTCTTAAAACTATTAATTTGAATTAAGTGGTAACTAATGCACTACAGTAAAGTGTAGACCTGTTGCAAGATACAGACTCCATTATCTATATATAGTATAAGTGCTAATTATAACAAAGTTCTTGTGACGCTTAAAGGTCTGACTTCCAGATGTGAAGGATCAAAAACTCTTGATGGTGCAGGAACTAACAAATCCTGCACACTGTCGACCAGGCAAAATTCAGCCTGATGTCTAAATGTCTAAAGACCAAAACATTATTCATCAAATGAGGACAAGCGATTGTTTTGTCCACATTCTATATCCTACCTGTCAGGAAGCCATTGGTTTCTACGTGTTTCAGTACATTATGACAGTCAACTTGACAAGGTTGCAAACTCGACATGGAGTCTATCACAGCGAACCTCATATCTGGTGTTTGTTTTGTTGATTTGACACTATCATCATGTGGCAATAGAGCTAAAAACATGATTTGAAAAGTCTGTAAAGATGGTGCCTTCACGTGCCGGTGGACAGAGGGTTGATTGACCATATTGCAATAACATGCAGTGCTATTAGAAAATGAAAACTTGAAAATAGATAATATTCAAAGAGGCATGATTTTAAAGTTAACTTTAAAGGTTTGTGCATTAAAACATTGTTCAGCATTTAAAATGTCTTGGATGTTGTAACGTCCATCCATAAACACTCACCATATCATACCCGTCTGTGTGATTTGTTGTATATGGACTAAAGCTTGCAGAAACACTGGAGATGATATGATGTCTAAACATGACATCAAGATATGACAGATAGGTGGCAGGTGATACTCACAAGGTTCTGATTGGCTTGGAAGAGTCACATGATGTTCCTTCACGCCATTAAAAAGCAGCTCTGCTCCACCTCTAGACAAACAAAGAGTCCAATAGATAACTAACGTGAGTTTCTGTGGCATTTAGACACACGTTTACAATAAGTCATCTATCAATACTGGATGTCCTGATGTGCACGTCTACAGCATTTCTCCCAGTAAAACACACACACTTCAACAAGCAACCGCATTGTGACACATTGTGGCTCAAGTCTGGCTGAGTTGAGAGTGATGGAAAATGAAAATGCTGTTGCTGTTTTAATACTGGTGTTAACTCTCACAAAGAGCATGAAGACAACAGAGAGAGAGAAGCCAGAAGTAGACCATCAGCTTTTATATGTCCCCACCCTCAAGACAAAAACACCTTCATAGATACAGCATTTAAACAACACACATGGGTTTAATTGGCCTGAACAGGTTGCAGGATTAAATATATAAATCCCATTTATCTGCAGTTTCCGCTACTCTGAGCCTGGGGCAGTTTGGCCAGACAGGGAGAAAGGTTTTGTGTGTTATGAGTGTCTGGGTCAGCAAACTCTGGGTCTTGGAAGAAACAATGAAGACAAACCATCTTAATGATAACGCTGCAAATCAAAATCGAAGTCAAATCTGTTTCAACAAAGTTAGCAGAGATAGTGTGTAAGCCTAATAATTAAATATTCATTGTATGTGTTCAGTGTGCAAAGCTAAGTTTGGGTGATGTTTTTACAGTCAGATGGTAGAAAATTAACTGTCAAAGATTTTGCTATCCCAACTACATCATCATAGCTGTCTATTTTAAATCTCTTTTACAATACAATATTGGATTTTATAGGATTTTTGCATCAATGTGATAAAGTTCTTTGGTTTGTCTACTTTTAATTTGCTGGATTGGTGAAAAAAACAGACATTTGTGTCTGGTTATCTTAGTCATTAGTTTATCAATTGAATTTATAAAGAATTAGATAACGTTTTATTTAATAGGCCTGTAATATCCTAATTGTAATTCTTTTTCTGGGAGGTTTCCTGGAGACAACTGAAGGTAATGTCGTTGCAATAATACAAAGGCACTGGGACAAGTGCTGTTAGTTCCTATAAATTTTATCTGATGAAGGTCTGAGGACAGAAATGTTGTTAATAAAGTGGGTACAAGTGATTGACAAGAACTTTGAAGCGACTGTATGTATACAGAAAATAAAGACAGAGTTATGAAATTCTTATTTCAGTTTTCATTATTTTAGTTAGTTGTGTTGAGTTTACAAGCTTTGGTTGATTTTCAGAATAATTTCCTTGAAAGAAGTGCTTCAAATGTTAATGACTAGAAAGACTCTCTGGGTTACAAGAGCAATTAATTGGACTCAATTAACTGGACATGTACTAAAAGAACACTGTCTCTATTTCCCCTATAATTAGTCCCAAATCACAGTCATTTACAGGAACATAACATTGCATTACTGTGTATAACATCCTTTCTAAGACACTGTATGGAGTAATGGGAACCCAAAAAACAAAGTGTTAGCAAGAATTATATATTGTGATAAACATGTATATTGTAATATAAAATACCCTGGAAAAGGATTTATACATATCACCCATCCATATGTGTTAAGTGCTTCTCCAAATTAAAACCAGAGTGTTGGTGTTTTTTTACTTTCAAGTGTGATATCTAGTCGTCTTTAGGGAGAGACATCTGAAGTAAGTCACTTCTGGCAGCAGTGCAGCTCAAGTCAGGTTTTCATTCATCATTTTGGGATATAAATCTGAGATCTGAGTCCAAGTCTGAGTCTAAGGTCTGGAAATGTTCCACAGGCTGCACAGAGCAGCGCGGACAGACTGAGGGACAGTCAGCTACCAGCACTGCTCATGTATGAGCGTCCTTCCTCCACGTATGCTAAATGTGTGAAGCCAGCACACAACCTCCATCCACTCAGCTCAGAGAAAAGAAGCGACTACACCGTGATGTCCCATAAACAAACTCCGCCTTCCTGCCTTCCTGACAGATTTCGGGTCTTTTTAGACAAACGATACAGAAATAAATCACTACATCAGACGTGCAATGTTTCGTTTCGGTACGACTTGTTGATGGGACGGTTATAAAGACACGGTAAGCTATCGTAGAGGGTTTTTAATTCGCCTACCCAAACTCCAGATGAATCGCTATAGGCGCTGCCATATTGTCAGCACATGCAGGAAGTAGTGGTGCGGAAAGTCGGAAGTGACGTAGGCTATTTGGACACGTTTTCCGATTTGGTTAAAAGGAGACTTGATATTAACCGAAAACAAAGTCAACGTAATTTTTGTAATAATAATAATAATAATAATAATAATAATGTTTTTAGACAAATATATTCTTATTTAATTGATAATTTTACATCTCTTTCGCCCTTCTAATATTCATTTTACAACTGATACAGTGCTGCCAAAGCATGTTGCACAGGGTTTACGTTGTAGG
The DNA here is from genome assembly GCF_046630095.1 of Trachinotus anak. Taxonomy (NCBI): domain Eukaryota; kingdom Metazoa; phylum Chordata; class Actinopteri; order Carangiformes; family Carangidae; genus Trachinotus; species Trachinotus anak. The sequence continues at coordinate 12,134,091 of NW_027273879.1, read as the reverse complement.
CAAAATAAGTCGATCTGTAATTTATTAAAAACAGAAGGAAACTGTATATAATGAAACACAGTCTGTTTTGTCCTGTTTGTTAGTCTGTGCTGTTCAAACACAGGCACGATCACTTGAAGTTTTGTTAAAAGCTTAAAATGGTCTTTCTTCTTTTTTAATGTACTAAACATCTGGTTAGTCACTTGATAAATGTTATTATGAGAACTGAAATGGTGTCAATATGAGCAGCTCAAGAGCTTTTAAGCGCATTCACAGAAACATTCGACATTTAAACATTTTGTAATGAGTATATCCTGCATGCATATTAGTTTTTGTTTTAGTTCTGTGAAATACAGAATTGCAAATACCAACTGGAATTTTGAAACATGTCTTTTATTCCAGTTTTTTATTGTGCTGTATGTTGCTGTACTGTAGGATAGGGACTTGGAAAAATGATTATTGTTAAGCCAGAATTGAACTGGGATGTTTATCTTTCAGGTTTTGATTGAGAGATATGCTCTTATGGACTTTTTAAACATTTGTTGGCTGGAGTAAAATGATCTAATGCACTTGTTTCTAAGCCAAAATCTCTGCAATTAGCATGCCATATGGTGGTGGCATCATTTATGAACTGATATCCCCTTGAACTTGACTTTTTTTGTAAAATCATTATATTGAAAAACCATTAGTACATACAGCACCCCCTCTCTCACACACTCTCTAAATGTACATATGCATGTCTGCATGTATTTGAATTGTGTCCGTCAATATGAAAGTGAGCAGAGGCATGATATGAGTGTGTGACTGCACATCTGTCTCTATCGAACCCTCTCTCCCTCCTTACATACATCCTCAATCATACTGGTGACAGTTCCAGTCCCAGTATACAGGGACTGGGAGGACAAGGTGGGGGTGGGAGGGGGTCACTATGAGGTTTGAATTGCAAATCCGTCGCCTTCTGTTGGCGTCCAAGCCTTAGCAGGCCCTTCCCTGTCTTCATTCATGTGTTAATGAGGAGTCAGTGCAGGGGCAGATAGACAGATCGACCAGGGGCCTGGTGGGGGTGAGGAGGCAGGCGGGAAAACGAGGATGATGGTGGAGGCAGCAATGGAAGTTTTGAAAGATAATGAAGACATGATGAGTACAGTTACTGGTTGCATTTTTTCATCCTGGCTGGGATGGGATGTATCCTCACAAGTGAAAACAGTCAAGCAGTGAGCTCAGAGGGAGGCAGGGAAGCAGAAGGTTGGGTGTGGGTGGGATTTTTATGGCTACAAGTTTCCTGGTTTTGGAGTGACTTATCCAGGAACGATCACAGCATCACATTTGCTAAGCTGACTTGATTCACACACTGCTGTTATGGAGGGTGCACCAAGCTCCTGTTGTATTCTGATGGACTCATGCTTTCTGCGTTTTAGTGTGCAGTACACAAAAATCATCTTTTACATGCATTTGATAAGTGTACACAAATAATTACAATATATTCACTCGAATGGGAATTTGTGTCTCCAAACCTTTGACTGGTACTGTATACTTATTATGACTTTTATATGTTTTACATTTGTAAATACATAAATTTGATTTTAAACCAAGATGCATTTAAGATATTTCAGTATTTTGAAAATATGTATCCAGCTGAAGATGAGGTGAAATAGTTTTTCACCGTAATCTTTGTGGGACTCTAATGCAATCTAATGCTCATAATGTTGTGTTTTTAAAATCTGAAAGCACAAACCCCTGTTAAAAGCACCTGCCAATAATCATATATCATTTAATTTACATTTTTTTCTGGTTTGGACTCTGTCAAAACATGATTCACTTCCAAATGCATGAGGTCAAACATTTTCTACTAGATTATTTGACTATTATTTTATTCTATGTGGGAGCAGTGGTAACCTCAAACATGACAAATACTGTGTTTTTTTCGCTATTATTTTGTTGGCCTTTAGAGCCATGCCAGAGCTAGAGCTAAAATACATCCTCATCAAAATTCAGTCATGTTCACCTCAGCTTCTCATTCTCAAAGTTGGATCACTTTAATGTGATTTTTGACATTTCTTGAAATGAAGAAATGCCACAATCAAGCAAATGTACAGCCCCACTCCCATGAGTCGCAATTTCACTCCACCACGTATATCTGGCTGGAGATGGACGTCAAAAGTCAAAGCTACACTGCCAGGAACCATCTATAGAGCAGCTTAGGTCACACATGATCAGATGACAATGACCAACACAATGGATTAGCTATAAAAGAGCTGGGGGGAGAGATTAGGGGTGAATTGATGACGGTTGGTTGGCTGGCAGGCAGGCAGGCAGGCAGGCCTGGGAGATCTTGGGTCTGTTTCAATGAGGAACATAAAGAGCTGAAATTAACATGTACCATGATACCAAGCAGAGAGAATCCTCTTAGAGATTACATCCATAACATGTTACGCCTATGGAACTGTATGGAAAGGGGAGACAAAGAGCAGAGCGAATGATAATTTTCTATTGTAGATTATGGGTTGGGGGGGGTCCTGTTCTGTTCTGTTTAATTTTATTGTATTCTGTTCTGTTCTGTTCTTTTCTGTTCTACATCAGTTTATGTCACAAATGCTGTCATTTCTCTCACTTTCAGTCTTTCCAGGAAATTTTTCACCTGGAATAAACTTGCAACGCCCCCTACAGCATAACAGCTGCCAGGCCGGGCCACACTACTGCCTCCCTCCTGAGAGAAGTAACCAGCAAGAGCAACAGCAGTACTCCTGCAACATCTGTATTGAGGCACACACATGTTGACAAAAGCACACTTTGATACACAAACACATGCAAGCACACACAGAAACACACAAACTCACACATGCATGGATACACAAACACACACACACACACACACACACATACACACACAGTCCATCTGTCTTTGTCTCCCTCCCACTGCCATCACCATGGGTCTGTCTACAAAACAATGTGTGATGCTTTGCGCAAAACGCATGCTCCGTGCACCTCATACTGTGCATTTTCTCTGAAACAGGACATATACACTTGCAGATTTTCATGCATAACAAATAACAAAAAACAAACAAAAAAAAACCCACTAATAGAGCAGTTAAGGTGCCCAGGAATTGCATGATCCAAGAAATGTGGAAAAGTGAGGATGTTGTTGTAAGTCCAAAAACCACTGGAAGTCAGAAAGCAGTGCCCTGCACAGCCACCTAGAGTGGACCAGGAACCGGGATGCTCAGAAGTGCAAACGGTTAGAGGATGGACTGAAAACTGTATATCCTATATGAGGAAGGTCATCTTTGGTTTGATAGTGAAATGCTGTCCCCTGTTGGCTACCAGTGTGAATCACAACACAACCCCCCCCTTAAAGACCAGAAATAAAATAGTGTTGTGCATAGCATGTGCATTGGCGTTACAGCAGGGCAGCTCAGCATCACCTTCATCTTTTCTTAAGATACAAAGAGATGTAAAGAGAGACTCTCGTTGCGTGCTTATTTGGCTTAAATGAGAAGTCTGGCAATATTCTACATTTTTCTAATTGTCAACTAATGTCATGAAAAAAAAGGCAAAACCAGCAATGCACTAGTTCTTCCACAGCCTGTCAGCTTGGTCATACCTACAGAAGATCAATAAAAACAAGTCACAAATGTATAGTTTTATCCTAACAAATCTTTATAATTTCCTAAAACTCGTGGGAACTACAGTTTTAGCAACTCAAACTAGAATTTTTTGGTGGGTTTACATGACAAGTAAAATATATTTGAGTTTTGTAATGTTGGTTGTACAAAACAAGCAATCTGATGACATTTCCATAGGCTTTAGGAAATTGTGATGGGCATTTTTGCTATTATCTTACATTTTTATAGACCAAACCACTAATAAATTTGCGAGATTAACTGATCAACGCTATTGTGTATATATCAGGATTTGGCTTAAGGCAACACTTAATTGTTGAAGTCTTTTCATGGGATTCAATGGCTATAAAAAATATATAAATATATAACCTAATCAGACTTTTCTTGGTAAGGTATTATATTACGAAGTCAAAACATTACAAATACATATTTGTCTGAATAAAGAATCAAACTCATTGAGACAAGCAAATCATTTTATTTGAAAAAAAAAGTGAACTGCTATATACAGTACGTAAAAAAACATGAGATCAGACCTAAATCATTTCTCATCTTTTTGCTTTTCAAGTTCATTTCATACAGTCCTGTTACACATAACAGGAGAATCCACACACGTTCGGAGCATTCCTGTACAGCATTCAACAGAGGACAAATAAAAACATTACATCTTCACCACCTTTTCATCATCAGAGTCAGCAGATATCAGACCTAAACCAGCAGGCATCCTCTTAGTCTCAAAACACACACAATAAATGTTTCCCCTTGTGTGTGTGTGTGTGTGTGTCTTCCTTCCTGTTATATTGTATTACAATTAACGATTCAGTGTTTTTTGCTGACAAAAGACTGCCCCCTGTTGGACTACAGAGGGAACTGACTCCTCACCTCATGAACTCTGATTTGTACAGCTCACTGCAAACATGGTTCGGACCAAAAAGTGGGCAGATCAAACATCCATTTAAGGATCTCTGATGTGCAACTCAGGGTAGAATGATATTTGTTTAGAATTATTTGACTGATATCTGATATGACTTTCATCCATATATAGAGAATCAGTTTGGATAAGAAAAGGTTCAGAATAAAACAGGGACATTTCAAAAAGAAAGTGACGTAGGAGGGGGAAATGAAAAACTGACTAAAATTTCTAAGTCTAAATCTTCTTTTAAGGGGTCTCAGCCCTTGGCTGAAATGATTGCATAGCCCTGAGAGTAGGCTCCAGCCCTCTCAGGCCCATATGCTGTAAATACAGCAATAATTGAACACTGGACAGTCAACCAAAATGTAATCCCACTGCAATAAAATGATTCTGATTATTAAAACTCTACTGTTGAAACATAAATGAAAAACATACAACCAAAAATGCTCTCTGTAGCAGGGCTGTGGTGTACACGTCCTTAATTGATGTAATTGAAGTTCTTTTTTTAATTTAAATGTTCAAACTGGAAAAAAAAGAAAAGATGAAAGATGTCAGAATTTCTCCATCTGTTGAGTATCATTAAAGATTATCCACAGACATGAAATATCTTCACTGAATCATCTGTATACTTCTCAATTTTTCAGTTCATCTTTATATCCAAGGTATTAGTTTAAAGCAACATTTTACTTGGTGCAACATTTATAACTGCATGCATCATTTCTGTAATTTTATAAACTGCAGCTCCAGGTTGCTGAAGTTAGAGTCATACCAAAGCATGTTCAGAAATGTTTCTACACTAAGTGAAAAATTGCTTTAACTAGATTTAAAGAGTGCACAGCCCCTTTTCCTTTGTCTCTAAATGCTTGTGTTTAGCTACATTTTGTGCACAAGACACACAATATCAAATGTATTAGTGAAACAGCTACTACAGAGGGAGGTTTGCTTTGTCCTCTTATGTTTTTAACTTCTTGCAAAGCCCTCATACTTAATTTGCAGCATTACTTTTGCAAATGTTTCATTTCTGATACATTTATTAATGTACATGGCTCTGATGCATTTTTAATGGGATTCAATGGGACTGCTTAATACATATTTAATGAGATTTTATGAACACAGTTTCCTCAGAATGAGCACTGACAGATTCTTGTGACTTTGGTGAAGCAACGTCCATAATGTTCTAATATTATTTGATCGTAACAAATAAATAAGACAAAAAAAAAACAAAAAAAAACAAACAAACAAAAAAAAAAACACATGGAACATTAATGACACAAAAAATGAAGGAATGTAAACATACATACATATGCACACAGACAGACATACACTCACCCAGTCACACAGACATAACATCTATATACTGTATGAGCTATGTAAGTTATTGTTGTCATTTCTGCTACAGTGTGTCACAGCAGTTGTTTGAAACAAGAGAGTGTCTGTGTTTTATTGGAGCAAAGCCAAACTCTGTTTGGCCCTCGGGGCACACCGTACACATATTACTGTTTGTACCACGCAGAGGAGCGGGCCACCCCTCTCCCCCATATTCTTTACTCCTTAGCTTGTCTCCTCTTTGTTGCCATTTAAATATTTTAGCGCTAAGTGAGGAAGTCCACAGGGAGGAAGAGAAGGAACTCCATGCCTTATTTGGAGTCCGCAGTCAGTGCAACACATGTTATCAGTGAGTAACCCTCCTTCCTGTATTCTCAGTGCTCAATGCACATGCTCTTTTAGCTGCCTCTTCAGTCACTCTCACCCCTCCCAATGTTCATGTTGGACTCTTCCACATCGTCCTCTGCGATGCAAAACAAGACCATACCACTATGAGTGGTGAGTACAGATGGGGGATGTTTTTGTCGATGGTGGGTGTTCTGAGCAGGTGCTATAGCTCACTGTGGCGCACAGGAGGCTCTAGCTTGTGTGATAAGGCAGTGAGAACCTTATCGAACTTCTCGTAACGCTCTGATTGGCTGCCTTCAGAGCCGCGGCTGCCCCACAGGAGACGCATCTGAAACTCTGTCTGGAAGATCTCGTGTATTTCTGCTCGCTCTTGGAATCCTGGTGAGGAGAGGAGAGGAGAGGAGGTTACTCTAAGTAGATGACATTCATAAAAATCATGGTGAAACAGAGGTTACCAGAAAAAAAAGTTACAAAAATTCAGAATTGGATAATAAAATGGAAAAAGCAAGACTATGGAAAAACTAATACCAATACTGAAGCTGATTTAAAAAATGAAAAATAAAATTAAGGAACTTCAATAAAAATACATGAGAAAAGTTGTAAGACTAAACAAAAACACTACATTTAGTAAGGGAATATTATAATAAATATTATTTTATCACTTTAAATATTATAATTATAATATAGCTCTTAAAACATAAACACATTGCATTTTGTATTAAAAGTAACTACGCAAAAATAAAAACAACACCACCAAACAAACATTAAAAAGTAACTTAAACTAAATTGTCACACTTGCAATTTCCCTTTATATGCCCACTTATTATCACATGAAAATCTTGCCACATTTGAGTCTGTTCTATTTGCTGATGAACCCCACAAGAAGCGGTTGAAAGCCCTGAAAAGGCTAGAGAGAATGAACCTTCATCCTTTTCTGACTGTGATCATTCTGTTCATTCTGCTCAGAGCAATAAAGCTACACAGAAATAACCCTCCGTGCCTTCCTGATTAGAAGGTGCAATCCTCCAGTGCTCAATAAAGAAAATGAAAACTCTCCAGCCTCGCTCTGTAAATACACTACAGCTGCTCCAGCTTTAACAACTGTATGAGGCAAGTGTCTCTGTTCAGGCTTAAAGAACTGTTAATGAAAGGAGCAGACTGAGGTCAGGCTGATCAATAGCAACATATAACAGAAAACAGATTTGAATTGATAGTTACTCAAAGACTGTTCAATAAAGCAGTAATGGCCTCAAACTGAGAACCGATGCAGAAGTATTAGAGATCAATACAGTCAACCTAGTAACCACACGCACGCGATCATTACAGCAAATCGGTGATGTCATGACCCTGATACTGTACACATGCGTCCTTATTAAAATCAATACATTAACAGAGATTTAACACACGCTGGCCCGACAACAAGACAAACATGAGAATGTGGCGAGAACTTTTCTGCACTTACCCTGCAGTTTGGTCTCAGCGTTGGTTCTGTAGATTCCCCCGTGATGTGCGATGGTACGAGCTGCCTCTAGGTGATACATGACCACGTCGACTCCGACCTCTGCACTTTCCCACGGATCCAGCGCCTCCCCGAGAGTTACGCCTCGCTCCAAAAGGGACAGGACAGGAATGATGTGGGGGAAGGAGGTGTTGGACAGAACGCTTGACTCTGTAAGCAAAGGAATAGGCACGCTCACACATTTTGGAGTGAACCACATGCAAACACAAACCAACTTTTTACATACTTATTACTATTACAAACTAGAATCTCACCTTTGCCATCGTTCATATTCTTCATGAAAGGTTTGAGTTTCTTCTCATATAAAATAGCACCCTCTGTATGTCTCTGCCGTAATGTCACCCACGTCTGATCCAGGCGGGAAATCTGTCATAATGAGTGAATAAAAAACACATTTTGAGAACACAAACTCTAGAGTTCTTGTGCTAATAATAGTGACTTGTATCTGTATCTGTCCCCTACCTGTGGCAACTCAAGGGCTCTCATCACAGCAGCAAAGCCAAACATGTTGCCCAGGTTGCTTTTCAGCTCGGCTGCTAACTGGATGGTCTTATGGAGCAGGGCTGCCCTCTCCTCCGTGCTTCCTGTGCAGCCCAGGAGGTCCACCGCCATCATGATAGACATGGTGTAGAACCTGAGGGAAGAAGAACGTGTTATTCAATAAAACTTCAAAAAAGTTCATTGTTGTGTTTGACTGGGAAAACGGGAATTTTGAGTCAAAGTTTAGTTTGGAAATTCACAGATTGTAGAGGTGTAATCTGACAGAGCCTTCAGATGTTGATAAATATATATTCAAGTACTCTGTTGAACAATGTTACAAAAAGTTTATGGAAAACTTAAGCAAAATTAAGAAAAAGAGTTGTAAATCACAGTTTGACGCTTCACATTTAGTTTTTATTAAGTTGGCTTTCAGTAACATGCTGTCACACTGATGGAGGAATATTTTATTACATTGTATAACCAACTGTAGGAAAGCAGGGGGGAATAAAAGGAGGTGGAACAGAAGATGAGAAGAGGGTAAATATGAGGAGATATTTGGAGGGTGAAAATAAGAACACAAGAGTCAAGACAAGAGATGAGAGGGAGGAGAGGAGCTGAGGCAATCAATATTTGAATTAATGAAGGAGATACTGTGTGATGCATAAAGGAAGACAGCCAGAAACAAATGTGTTTGCACCTCTCCAGTAGGTCAAGTCTCAGCTGGTGTCCATGTGGAAGTGTCAGTAACTCCAGCCCTGAGGACACTCCCATCATCCTTTGCATCTCGGAGGTTACACCCAATATTCTAGCCACCTGCCCGACAGTTACAAAACAGTGGTTAGATGGCATGCCTATATGTCTTTGTTTACACTGTGTGATTATGCACATCAGCTCACTTTGTGTGCATGTGTATATATGTGTGCTTGCATGTGAACTGTGTATATTTGTGTGTGTGTGTGTGTGTGTCTGTACATACCGTGCAGTCCACCATGGTGATGTGTTTAGCTGCGGTCCTTGCATCCACCTCAGCCAGCAGCTCTTTGACTCTCTTCAGCACCGACATCTCCAGAGGCTTATTCTCAGCTGGCATAAGGCAAGACTCGTACCTGCACAGGAACGATTACGCCGCATTAGATAACTGGGACAGGACACGAGCACTGGCAAGGGATACAGTAACAAGAGTGTTGTAAAGATACAGAGGTTACAACAGACATTTTTGTAACCAGGGAGGCTCATCCAGTTGTCCAATTGTTTGGTTAAAAGATCACGTACACAGAACATAAAGAATGTTCTCTAATAGAGAAACTATTGTCCAACTGTTCCTAAACGGCACCAAACACACTGTACACTGACATATATCTTGCGTAATTTATTGTTACTCATCTGGACACACTATGATAACAATACATCTAAAATCTGTTGATAGTATCGGCCATGCAGATGTATGAGTCAGTCAGATGTTGAATTAGTCCCACATCTTTGTAAGAAGGGGTCTTAAGGTTATTTGTTCCTAAGGGTTGGACTGGACATCAGGACCACAGGGACAAATCCTGCATCACTGGGTCTGAGAACCGACAATAAAAAAAGCCTCAAAGTTCTTACTGGTCCTCTGGGTGTGCCTGTCATTTGGGTGCACATGAAAGCGTACTGTGTGTGTGTGTGTTCAGGGACTGAGCTCTCTGGCCAATCACAAGCCGCTCCCATGTTGTTATTATGATGCTTTCTCTTCAACTGGCCAGTCCCTGGTGCACACACACCTGAGCAGCCTTTTCTGCCTCAACTGCCAATTTCTCCAGTAGTGTTAACATGTACAGTATCTAGCAATAATCCCCAGCACCACAGTTCCACAGAGGACTCTCAGCTGCTGCCAACACATACCACTTTTCTTCTTGGGCACTAGAAGCCCAGTAAAATACAGTGTCTGCTGTGTCTGTGACCACGGTATAAAGTCTGCCCTCAAGCTCTTTCCCACAGGACTATCAGCCATTTACTCAAGTCTGTTTTCCAGTCTCTGCCCACTCAAGCTGTAGCTGTGCTGCAGTGCCTGGTCAAAATTGCCTCACTCTCATATTTCTGCCCTTTATGACAAAATGTCAGTGGATGTATTGACCTTTGAACAAACCAACTTTACATCCTGATTGAACATGCCTGAGTGTACAAGAAGCTAGATCCACAGGTACATACATTAGGAAAATGGCAAACTGGTAAACTGCAGATCTAATAAATCTTGTTTGGTTTGTTTGCATCTCTCACATCTCAGTGCAGCAATTGTTTTTTTCCACACATTCCCACTTCATTTATACAGCCTGGTTTACTTGATGAATGACATCACACCCTACGGTTTCATCCCCCTTATGACTTTACAGAAGTCTGCTTCATGATTTTCTTTCTCTTAACAGTTGCCTTTGAGACTTTACAGTTCTTCTTAAACACATTCAGGACCGGCTGTAACAGTTTCCCTCTCTTCAAACTGTTGTCTTGACTCTGCTGAAAAGTCCAGCCATAAAGTAACTTGAGGAAAAGTTTTTGGCCATATTTTGGTTCCCACTCTTCATCTATGAACATTACATCAATTCCATAACTGTACACATTCAGCCTTAGAAAACGGACATGATAACTGTAATCCAGATTTTCACCATGCTATGTGACACCCAAAGGAAGGAATAAAGCAATGCACTGTTGGCGCAAATAATACTCTGTTTTGTACCAAATATAGCAGGTTTCCAACTTTATGGTTTACATATTATGTCAAACTCTCAAAGCTGTCTTAGTGACATGTGTCCTTTTCATCCAGGACTCCAAATTAAGTTAAAAGAGGGGCTAAGCATCCTTTGGATACAAAACGTGCGAGTTTGGAAGCCTAATCTTGTGTGTTGCTCTGTGTCTTGTACCTGGATGGCCTGAACGAGGATGTTGTTTCCACCTGTGGAGCACAGAACATCCCTTCTCCTTCCTCCCTCGCTCCCTCCTCCCTCGCCTCCTCGACTCGCAACCGCTCCACGTAGCTCTTAGCTGGGGGCTTGGGGGGTCCAGCGGGGCACGGTCTGAGGTCACAGTAGCTCCCTGCTGTTTCTGAGGAATGTGATTGGTAAGTGAGATGATGGGCAGGTGAGGAGTGCGCCGAGTGAGAGGTATGCGCGGGATGCTCTGGAGGGTTATTACTGGCTGAAGGGCTGAGCTGAGGGTCGCTGGAACGACGCATCACAGGGGAGGGTGGGACAACAGCCAGAACCCGCCCGCTTGAGTGGGCTCTCTGCCTGGTGACTGAAAAAAGAGAGAACAGTTTAAAATCTCCTGTGGAAGATGATGTGTTTGTGAATGTGAGGGGGAGTGCATTTATTCTCTACTAATGCGTTTGAGTTTTTGTGTTTCGCTGGCACTTACTAGCACTGTACGCAGGAGACAGCGGGGTTTCCCCAACAGGTGACAAGGGGCAGCGATACTCCTGAATCTGGTCCATGCTCATTGCACAGTTCCGCATTGCGTCTTTGTGGTGGTGGATTGTTGATGGGCTGCAAACACAGCATTTTAAGGATGTTAAAAACCTTTGGGTATGGATTTAAAAGCTGTCAAGGTACAGAGGGGAACCTCACAGTGCAAGTGGAAAACAGGATGTCACATTTCTCAGTTTCAGGTGACAGGGGTGGTGTGGTGAAGAATGTAAATGCTTATTATTTCAGGGTGAGAGAGGAGGGAGAGTTGGTGTTATCTGAAAGGCAATCGTTCTACTTGCACACATATTGTTTATGAATTAAAACCATGTTTAAGCTTTAAAAGCAGGAGCAGAAAATGAAGTACAGTGTGACTTCTTTGAAAAAGATTAAATCCAAAAAAAATGCTTATACACTAAAATTTAAGATGTATAATCATTATTTTTACAACATTAACACTGGGAAATGTTATCAATAATCATGCTCAAATATTTATTTTTCCCTGCTTCCTTTCTTCCTAAAGCCCAGTGTGTCACTGACATTGATTTTGTCCCATGCTATAAAAGTTGCAGAGCTCACTATGAGGCTAAAATTTATTTCCACTGTGCAAAACATATTTTTCTGCTCCTTTGATGTAGATTCATGTTTCAAACAGTCCTGTTCTGTTTGAAATGAGAGAGACCCAGTGCAGAAGTGGTCAAGTGAACAAGTCACTCTGAGGGCACTAACAGGACGTGATGCTCATAACTAGGGGAGGTGCTAATGGTGTCTGTGAAGTGAGGGGACCGTGGGACCGGGGGAGGTAGGTTCACTAGTTTAGTGCTCAAACACAACACTTGTGTCACACAAACACACAACCTGCAGTTGGGCACAGGTTCCGGCTCTGGTTCTGGTGGTGCCACTGGTGTCTCAACTGGGCTGGGACTGTCTGAGTCACTGATCATGTATATGACATAAAGCAAGAATGAAACAACGGCAAACATGATGAAGACTGCGAAAAAGAGTCAGGGCAAAAAGAGTCACTTAATTATTGGCTGCTGAGCCGGAGAGCTGCATCTCGGCCACTCACACCAACACTGCACGCCTCTTTCTCCTGGCTCACCTGTGAGGTATCATCTTCTCCGTCGTCAGCCCATCAGTCATGGTCACGCTCCTCCTCTTGATGTACGCTCCCCTCTGACTGGACGGTGAGTAGGCAGAGCCTTGCTTGCTGTTGGACAGTGCGAAGGTGGCCTCCAGGTAGCGCAGAGGGAGAGTCCTGCTGACTGGACAGTAGATGTGGGCGCCGCTGGACTGGGAGACTGGTTTGCGTTGGCCTATGTAGAATCGTACAAGCTCCTGGACCGAGTCGAAACTGTCAGTCTCCAACATGTACTGCACCTGAGGATGACGAGAAACAGCATTTAATGTACCATCTTTGGATTTTAATTTTCATTTATCTGCTGTAATTAGCTTGCACAATGAACGGTGCAGGGTTTTGTCTGAAGGGAGAGAATTAGAGCATATGTGTTCTCTCTTGCACCACAATAACTCCACAATCGCTCCACAGGGGAAACCTTCCCTCCATGTTTTGTATCTACAGTGGCTACAGATCTCTTTGAGTGGGGAACAAAAAACTCTGCTGTTCCTCTATTATTTGCACAGTGCTTAAAACCAGTTTACACTGTGCAGAATTGTCTAGTGCCTGCTTCAAACTCATAACAAGATGAAACAGAAATCATCAAGCAGGGTGGCAACACAGATTTGGAGGCAGAGAGACAAGAAAGGCACAGCTGGTTAACATCTGTGCCAAATCAGCCCCCTCCATCATTAGAAGCAACCACAGAAAATAGGCTTTTCTCATGGAGGATGAGTTCTTCTTCTTTTGCTAAAGGTGTTAAGCAACAACATTCAATCTTTCTGTGTTGTCCTTTCTGCCTACAGAATATAATGTATTTGCAAAGCACCACATGATTTAAGTTAAAATTACAGAAGAACACGAGAGAGTGAACAGAACAATGTGGTGAAAGGCAACACATACGGGAGTGCGTCAAAAAGTCATTGTTAAGAAGAGATGAGTGCTGCGACAGACAGTAGAGGATGAACATGTACCTTGGTCTCACTGGATTTGACCAAGACTTTGCTGATCTTGAAGTGCAGCACCTCATTATTCCACCGACAGGTCAGAACATAGTCCCCCACGCTGGTCAGAGAGTCACGCACCAGGAAATCTCCATTACGCACAACCAGAGTCTCTGACACCTAGACAGAGAAAAGAAGTATATGTTTCTAAAGTAGTAAAAAGGAGACAAAAAAAATTAGCTCCAATCCAAAAGAGCTGGAAGCAAACTTGACTCACTGAGCTGGAGCATGTGTGTGAATATTTTGTTACTGACACTCTGACTGTTTAATAATTGAATCTAGAGAATCATGATTATTTATGACAGTGCCTTAGGACAGTTTGTGTCTCACTGCCAGACTGTCCCTGATATGCACGGTTTGGATTGGAGATGATGGATACCACAATGGCTGCAATGGCTTTCTGAGGACACATTTTATTGAGTTCAGCACTTCTGCAAAAAGTTATTATTTTGAATTTATTGACAGAACAAGCAATGCAGAAATGCAATCTCCCATTCATCCGCAATGGAACAGCTTCAGGCTGTATATGCTGCTGATGCCAAACTCTGCAGATGTGTCACAGGTTTCTGTGAGAACAGATCACAAACATTGACCCAGTGGTCAGAGCATATTTCAAACTGAGCTGTGTTTCCTTTAAAAATATCTGCCCTCAGAGGGTATGAAGGTGTAACACTTTAAATTCACTCAACACAAAGTATGAAATATGCAGTGCAGCACAGAGAGTCAATGACCAGCAGGAGGCAGTATATATACACACATGAAAAGCTCAAACCAAGTGCAGGATTGTCTTATTTATTCTGCTGAGTTTTGGGGGTTTTTTTTCCAATCCCTCATTGCATTTAAGAATGTAGCATTTCTTCATGACAGTGTGGAACAAAGTAATACAATAAAGTAATATGACTAAGAGGAAAGTCGCACTGGTCTGTATACACATACTGGAAGTCTTAGCTTTAAAGGGAAGAAAAACAGAACAGGATGAAGAAAACGAGCAGGAAGGAAGGATGGGATTTAGGGACGCTAATGTACAGTATCCGCCAACAAAGTGCGTGTGGGAACTAGTCATTAAGTATTGTTTTGGAAACCAGGGCGTTCAGGGTTTCCCCAAGTTTACACAGGGGCAAATCTATGAATAAATGAATATTTTATGTAAATTAAAGGAGGAGAAACTCACAGATGGCTGATTTGAATCTGTGTCTGCGTTCATGTGTGTGTGTGTGTGTGTGTGTGTGTGTGTGTGTGTGTGTGAGGGATGGAGAGACAGAGAACAGAGGTTGATCACGAGACAGAGGCTGTGTCTATTTACAAGTACCCTCCACATGTGCATGCAGTGTGTGTGGGCGCAGGTCTCCTGTTGTGTGTCTCTGTGTCTAAGTCACCAGCTGTGAAATTCAATTGCGTGCATCAGCAACACGTGCAGCTGTCTGTTTGGCAGAGTTTCCCTCCTTCTGAACGCTAAAGCAATTTCTACTGAGCTGTGACAGATGATGGGATTCATTAATCAGTGTCATTCTGTGTGTAAAGCATTTAAACTGTGCTTTCAAAGCCAGAGACTTTGGCCAAGTAATCGCTCAGCTAATACTATTGGTTGACAACCGCGTCAGCCCACACAGACATGCTATTATGTTTGTACTTTTATCTCAATTAATTCTGGAGTTTTTAAATATATTATAACATGTAGGATATTGAAATACAAACTACAATTTATTTATTTATTTATTTATTTCACCGCTACAGTGACTGGGAGACTTTGATATGAAGATTCACTTGAAGCTTTTCAATCACATCTTCGGTAGGTTCATCAATAACTAAAAGCTGGAAAACTGACACCTAATGCTGACTCGTAAGAAATGAAATTTTGGTTCTTTTTAGGTGTGAAAGTTCAGCATTTTAGCTACAACACATTAGTCTGAATCAAAACACAATGTAAAACCAGAGCTGAAACTAAGAATTATTTTCCACCTTTGACTCAATTAATCGATTGATTGTTACATTGATGAATAAAATAGTGGATAATCCTCATCTTCGGTTCTCAGATTACAATGTGACATCTTCAAATTACTTGTTTTGACCAAAACACCAAAATATAATTCATTTAAAATAACATAAAACAGCGAACAGCAGCAAATTCTCAGCAGTTATTAAGCATTT
Source organism: Trachinotus anak (assembly GCF_046630095.1). Taxonomy (NCBI): domain Eukaryota; kingdom Metazoa; phylum Chordata; class Actinopteri; order Carangiformes; family Carangidae; genus Trachinotus; species Trachinotus anak. The sequence continues at coordinate 12,118,209 of NW_027273879.1, read as the reverse complement.
CTGCTTGATAAAGGAGTTAAATAGTTAATCATCATCCACTGATTTTATAAATGGGGATTCATTTTCTGTAGATCAACTAATAATGTCAGTGTTTTTTGAGACTTGCGTTTTTATAAACTTGTCTGCAAAGGACTGTATGTGTGTGTGTGTGTGTGTGTGTGTGTGAGCGTGTGCGCTGCAATACACTGTACACACACAGTGTGTTAACTCAGGGGTGTATTGCCTTGGAAAGTATGCTTGTATCAATCTGTTCCTAAACATTCAGTCAGGACTTCCGATGTCACCACTAACACAATGTACTCCACAGTGCATGTATGCTGATTATACAGTGTTCTTTACTGTGTGTGTTTGTTTACCTCTCGGGGTATGTGTCCATGGTACCAGCCATGGCTCCTGATGTCAGCAGGGCTCAGTTTCAGCTCCTCCTCCAGCTCCTTGCGAAGTTTCTCAGGAGGAGACTCCAGCAGGTACTTCTCCTTGGAGAACTGCATGAAGCAAACAAGCGGAGGAAAACAAGACATCAGTGGGAGCGAGTCTACACAAGAGACTCACAAAATGTAGCTGGTACAGTGTATTTACATGGAAATGGACCACAGATTAGATGCACAGTCTATATTTAACTTTTTTTATGCAGGGAAATCCCAAAGATATTAGGATCTAAATTCCAAGGAGGATTTGGAACTAACTAAATATATGTAGAAATACATATTTTAGAATTTACATTTTAAAAAGTAGTATAATAGGTGTAGAATAATAACGTAATATACATGTGTGGTTAGTGTCATTTACATGTGCAGAAATATACACCTGTGTTACAGAAGGCAGCACAGCAGGAGAGCAATATAGCGTGCTGCCTTCCACAGAAACATTCACATACTCTCTCAGGCACGTGCACACACACACACACACACACACACGAACCAATCCAATCAACCCCTGACCTGATTACAAAGACGTAGAAATCATCAGGACTAAGCTCTTATTGGTCTCAGGAACGGTGGAGACCAAGCTTTAGCTTTCGATTGTGGTCACTCAGGTTGGCTTGTAATAATGCCTAATACACACTCACACACACAGGCACGGTAAACACACACACAAGCAAACGGATCAGATTTCAGATTTCAAAGCATCATATTTCTGTTTGCTCAAAGAACGGCACTCGGGGGAAATCTGGGTTGTAAATCATGAAAATAAATTCCGCTGAACATTTTCATGCTTATTTACCTACAAATACTCTGTAGTTGTGTGTGTGTGAGATAATTATAACAGCATTAGTTAAGTTTCTCAGCAGATATTGACACCTAGTTTGGTTGAATCTACAATAACACTATGGAAGGCTAAGACAAAACGATAAATAAAAGCTGTTGAAATGTTTGATTTGTCTTATATTAAACACTCTCGAAGACAATTGCGTTCACGTGTTGGCTCGAGTCAAACACTGGAAAAAGGGGAAATCCCACACTGGGACCTGGATGTTATGTGAAGAGACCAGAACAACCGGTGATTGTGGAAAGATTGAGTTCAGATAGATGATCTTAGATGAGGCAAACAGAGGACACACATACATAGATACATGCGTGTGCGCACACACGCACACATACACACAAACTGTTACACAAATAAGCACAAAACACAGAAATCCGCACAGGAATAAACAGAGAAAGGAAATCATCTCCACTCTGCCAATATGAAGAGAAATGAGACCAGAGACCAAAATAAACAGTAAACAGCCCTGTCGCTAAGGCTAGCCTGTCGTTCCCCCTAACATTTTCCTTCAATCTCTCCCTCCCTCCCTCCCTCTCTCTCTCTCTCTCTCTCTCTCTCTCTCTCCCTCTCTCTCTCTCTCTCTCCCTCTGTAGCTCAGTGTTTTCCTCTCACTTTCTCTCAGTCACACTCTGTTCCCTCTTGCCCACAGTTCATCTTCCTCTCTCCCTTCATCATCCTTCACAATCATAAAGTTTCAGTAAGTTGTTAGACTGTTGTTGAATGTGTGTGACAGACAGAGACAGAGAGAGAGAGAGAGAGAGAGAGAGAGAGAGAGAGAGAGAGAGGATGGAGACAGTGTGAAAGAGGATGGGAAACTGTGATGATCCGTGTTTGCAGAGTGCGTTTCCACCTGCTAGCTTTTGTGTGTGTGTGTGTGTCTGTGCGTGTGATATGAGGAGACTACAAGAGCCAAACAATCGATCTTATCGTCTCCAGGTCACTGCAAGATGAAATTATTAACTTCCTCCTCACCCTGCTCCTCTCCTCTTCTCTTCTGCCTCTCCTCTCCAATCCTCAGGGGAAGATGGAGGAATATCGCCATGGAGGCTCACTCTCCCAGATTAGATTTGGGGTGTGTGAGTGTACGTGTGTGTGTGTGTGAAGGGGAGAAGAGGCCAATAAAAGAGCAGAGGGGTCAAGTGTGCAGTTATTGCTTTTCCTTGTCTCCGTGGAAACCCAGCAGAGGCCTGCCACTGAACCGATGTTCAACAATGAACTTGGTGTGTGTGTGTGTGTGTGTGCGTGTGTGTGTGAGTGAAGGGTTATGGGGCAAATTGAAATGTCAGTGGGGCTCTATTTATGATACGGTTCAAGGAATAGACTGACATCAGAGGGGACACACCGACAGAGAGACTGAAATATGGACAGACAATAAAAAGTGATTTGACAAGGACAGACAAAGACACAGCAAAGACATGTGAGAGAAAATAGACAGCATGTGTCAAACTCACACACACAGTAATGGCCATCTATCTGAATCCATCCCATGTAAATATCGTGGTGGTATTCCTCTTTGAGGCTATTTGTTTTATGTTCTGAATTCTTGTTTCGCTGGGAAACATCTTCCCCTCTGACTTCAACACAAGTCCAGACACTGTGTGTGTGCTGTGGCGGCAGACACACTGTCCTCTTGTAGTGAGAGGGAAACAAGGACGAAGTAGAGACTCAGAATATGAGAGGGTGAAGAACCGAAAACTGTTCAGGAAAAATATTTTCAGTGATGGCAGAAGGGGAAGACACACAGGGGAAAGAGTACAATGGGAAGTATATTACTATTATTGTTACAATGACTATGTGTATGCCACTCTTAGACCCCCACTATGCTGAGTCCTTGGTTGCCTGGCAACATATCATTGTGTTTGCTACCCTGTTGGTCCTCCATCTTTCATCAGCTACAGCAGCAGTGACTTCACTTACTGTGCACTTATACTGCTGCTGCTAATATTAATGGTAATTCTGCTTCTACTACTGAATCTACTCATATTCACACTTAATAAAACTGTATTGGATTTACTTATATTAAGCACAAATCTAAGATTGATTACGAACTTACATCACTGTCAACTGCTTCCACAGCATTACTACGATCTTTTCTTTTCTTTTAAAGATTTCAACTTATTTCCTACAAAATCTCACCATCATTTTCACATCGATGAAGTCTTAGACTATGAAATAACACAGTTAACAGCTGCCCCTTTCCCTACGATCAGCAATGCTACCCTCCACTGCTACAATTAACAGTAGTTAAGTAGTATCCAATGTGATTAATATTAATATGACATGAGCATTAACTGCTGCTATTACTGCTACAGCTATTAGTGACACAGAGTCATGTAAGTAGTAGTATTGCATTTACTGGATGTATAGCAATATTAATATTATTACTATCATATCCATAATTTCTATTACTATTACTAATACCACCACTACTACTACTGTTATTATGAAAACTGTCCGTGCTTTTCATTATCTTGTCTCTGTTCTATTTTCACTCTCTTCTGTAAAGGACTTTATAGCACTAACAAATAACACTTTAAAAAGTGCTACATATATAAAGTTTGCTACTACAACAATTTATATTTCTACAGTGCAACATTTACTGATAATATTACCCTGCCACTATGGTTCTTCTCCTAGTGCTATAGTATTTGTACTTTTACTACTTGTGCAGTTATTTCTGCCATTATTACTGTAACTGTAACTAGCTATTTATACAGTTCCCCGCACTCATATGCAGCCGAAAGGACTGGCAAAGAAAACACCCCCCTCTACTTCATTACTTTGTATTTCCAACATAAAAGCACGTGATCATATTTCATTTTAAAGATGTGTATATCAAGAACATGGACTCATCAACACAACAGTTATGTAGAGAGGCAGAAAAAAACCCATCAAAACAAAGAGACAGTTTTATGAACCGACAGACGGACAGACAGACGGGGAGGAACAGCAGCAGACAGGCAGACAGACAGAAACAGCCCCAGACAGACAAACAAAACAACCAGAATACATAAAGACAAGACATCAGACATTCAGGAAGGCACAGAGGCAGACAGACAGACAACAGAAACTCATTAATGTAGACAGAGAGGCAGACATGCAGGAAGACAGGTAGCCCATTAGCAGATGAGAGAGTTTAGGCAATTTAGCAGCTGATGCAGGACTTTGCTTTCCCAGGGGGGTGAAGAGAGGAAAAGAGATTGGTGTTGGGGGTGTGTGTGTGTATGTGTGTGTGTGTGTGTGTGTGTGTGTGTGTGTGTGCGTGTGGATGCAGGATGTGTGTGGGTGTGCATTCATCCATGTGGTGCATACGTCTGATTTCTACATGGGTGGCACTATTAATGGATGGGGGTCTATTTTGGGTGAGCTCTGAGTCGGAGAGAAAGTAACACCAGGTTACCAAAGATAAGAGCGTGGTTAAAATAAAGGCAAGCTTAGATGCATCCATTATAACAGGGGTACAATATATAGTTTGAATGGATGGAGGGGAGTCAGGGGATAGGCTATAGGGGTTAGATGGGTGTGTGAATGTGTGAATATGAGTTATAGATAACAGCACAGTGTGAGCCATCATCTAATTTACACCAACATGCACTCGAGCCCCTTTTCCTCGCAGTGGGCCAATTATGCGGACTCGTCTCATGACATCACCACACCCTCCCCCGGGTGAAAATTGACACTGCTATCACCTAACATCAGTAAGAGAAAAAAATGGACCACCCAAAAGGAAAATAAATGAAAGGGATGATAATGGGGAGAAATTCTAAATATATGCACATATTTATACATACATAATACACACTCTTTTTTCCAGCATGTTGTCGACTCTGTGTGTGTGTGTGTGTGTTACTGTGGTTCTTGGTTTTGTTTTGTTGTCTGCTCTATGCTGAATTGGTTATCTCTATGTTTATTCCTTTGTCCAGTTTGCGTGCTTTTATATTCTTTTCAGCACAACTGTGCAAACAGTTGCACAACTAAGTTAATGAACATTATGTGATTAGACAAACACTGGTATTCCCTGATGTAGGATTTTACTATAAGTAATCAACAGAAACAACCTCATCATTGCATGTCAAGAAATATACAAGCCCAGGTATCTACAACGCACGACACAGAAGGGTGGAGTGTTAACTGTGGCACAGATCAGTGTGTTGTTGTTTGCTTTTGAACTAGTTTGTTTGCTAATTCTTGAAGAAGGAGCACAAAGCCAAGTACTTTGAGCAGTGTAAAGGGATGTAACTGAAAACAAACAACTCCAAGAGCGAACGCATGAACGAGAAATGAAATGGAAGATAATTGCTGACAAGTATGAAAACCTGCAGGGGAAAAAAAAAAAAAGTCTGGCATTTACCAGCATGGATGCAAAGTGAAAGAAAGAGGAACACATTCCAACGAAAACAAAAAAAAAGCACCAACACAAGAGAGGAATGCATTCTGAACAGACTGCAGCACCCAGATCTAAGCTCATGTCAGAATGCACCTTCTTTCTTTTTCAGCTCGTGGGCTAGCCTCTAACCCCGTTGTCATGGTAACACCCTGAGTGGTGGTGGCAGTGGGGGTAGGAAAGGGGCTGGGTTAGGGGTGGGGGCCTGGTTGCACACACACACACACACTGAGGTGAGGGGTCCAATTGTTGAGGAACCTTGCTATCCCTTGATCTGCTCTCTCTTTCACCTCCTCTCTCTGCCCCCTTCAACTCTGTGTCTCCTCTCTTTTGGGGAGATAGGAGGATTCAAGGGTCCATGTGCAATAATCCTGCTCTCTATCTCCTATTACACACCCACGCACACACAGGCATGCACACATTATAGGGGCTTGTATATATGTACGTGGCCAATATCACCCCTCTCCAGACTGTTGTAATCCCTCTGTGCCCTCCAGCCTGATTTCCACTGTTATATTCACACTGGTTCACACGGGTATAATAGTCTTTAAGGCACATGTAAAATGATATGAGCAGTGGAGGGAGTGCTGGTAACATTAAACTTTTTATATACACACCCATTATTTTTTCAGAGAAAGGAATCAAAGGTAATGAAATTGCTAATTTCATTGCATTTTTCATTTGGCCTGCTAAATAATATTATTGGCGTGCACTGCACACTGGGGAGTGGTTTGTTTGTGTGTTTGGACCACACGTTGGAGTGTTTGGATCTTGCCTTTTTCAATTATTTAGTGCAAAAGGTGCATTAATGAGAAGTTTTAAAAACACTATCACGCAAAATGTCAAAGACAGAATTAAGTGTTAAAAAAAACAGTAAAATAGGGTTTATGTCCTTAAGTTATTACGCCTGCATCATAAGTAGATTAAGTAGAGTAAGAAGAGTAAAGTTCTGCTCAGGCCCATTGAAGCTGGAGATCAAACAGTTTTCAACCGTTTTGGATTCAAGCTGAACTCAAACTGCGCCCGAGCTACTGCAGCCTTTAACAAGCCTGAACCCAATTTAAAAAAGGCAGACCTTGCCCCTGACTTAATACCATGACCTTTTGCTGGAGCAGCTGCCATTATATGGTAAACAAACTAAACTTTTTTACCTTGGCAGACACGTGTTTACGAATCACTTCTCTTTCAAACACACATTCAACACTGATTATATGTGGGAGTCAGATATCAATAACAAAGTAAGTATCCGATGTCTTAAAGAGGCATTCGTTGAGAGCAGTGGTGATGTTCTAGCTCACGAGGGGAAACTCTTGATGGGCTGCTAAAACCTGCAAGGCTGCTAAAGACCACCAAGGTCATAACTCGGCTAGTTTTTGGTAGTAACGCTAGCTCATCTGCTTGTGCTGTATATAGTTATCATATAAACACGAATGTACTTGAAAAATTTGTGAGACTCTGTGCTTCATAGGGAAAAACACTGCAAAGTTTGTTCACTGTGCTGCTATTTATTCATTCAACTTTATCTAGTTTTGATAAACTGTGATTTGAGTGTAATTACTGCAAACATTTTGAACAATAATTATGAGAGACCTCTTAAAGTCATGAAAGACTAATGACAGACTAATCACATTTTAAAATACCAATTCATAAAATAACATCACTACACCTCTACTTGCTATATGAATATATATGCTATATAAATGATGGTTTAAAATAAAACCGAAAGCTTCAAACTGTAATACTGTCTCTATCCCTACTCTTATAAAGGTGAAGAAATGTGTTTCTAATTATGCTTCTTTCATTGAATACTGAACAATAAAATTAATCAAATTAAACCTAACTGATTCATGACAATTCAAGGGGATGAAGAGAAATTAAATCCAGAAAAAAAATATACATGAAAATAACTCTGCTGATGTGTAATTTGATCGGAGAGTATCAGACAAGCAGCTACTCCTCTGAAACAGTGACAGCAACGACTGGTACAGAGACAGAGAGAGAATATGAGACTGATAACAGTGACCTTTTACTGTCGTTAGGAATGAGTGTCTCCTACAAACGCACACATACACGCACGCACGCACACACACACACACACACACACACACACACACACACACACACACAGGACATTCACCCCTTGAGGCAGCTGGATGCTGATATATATCCTACTACAGAAATATACACACACACACACACACACACACACACACAGTGCACTGGTGCGAGCTGTCAGTCAGCGTGGTGTCAGAGAAGAGACCCCCTGGATTGAGTGACAGCTGGTGGACAGGATATGACATACACCTACACTCCCACTGAGACTGCACGCTGCACAGTGCTTCTCTGCGCTGCACGGCTCCACTCTCCCTCTGCTGCTGCACACTTTTGCTTTCTCCATCAGCTCTGTCACTACCTCTTTCTCTAGCTTCTGGTAGGATTTTTGAAAAGTGAGGGGGACATGACACTCTCATCCCCAGTGGATGAAAACACTTGCGGGGAAGTGATAACTAAAGTGAATGCATGTGAAATGTCTGTTACAATCATCCTCTGCACCGTGCCAGGGTGTGAGCCACAACTTCTGATACATTTCAGTTTATTAGGTTGACACACAGTTGTAAAGGTGTGACCTCCCACTGTGTCCCTGGGTGTCATCAGTGAAGTTGGTGAGGAAAACTGATATGAATGAAGGCTACAACTATGAACACAAGTTGTAATAAAAAATAAAAAAAATCCTTTAAATCTATAATATGTATCTATTCCACATCAAAATATAAACTTATATTATCGGTCCATATTCCCTATGCATGTACGTCAGCATTGTGGTTGCCTGCCAGCAGCTAAAAATGGACTGGAAGACACACTTGACTTTTTTTACACTGACCACATTGGGCGTTTTCAACTTTGTATTTTAACCAGATGAAGGATTTTAGTCATCAGACATCTGGATTTTAAGTTATCAGAGATAACAGCCCGGCAAATGGCAGCTCAGCACCCCAGCCGCTCCACGACGTCCTGTGTCTGCTGAACTGTGTTGGTGAATCACTGACTTGTAAAACGGCTTTATTCTGTGTTTCTACCACTTTTAATCCACTTGTCAGTTTGTTATGGAGGACACATCTGCAAATCATTTGGCTGACGGTAAAAACCTCCTGAACTTCTGGATCATAAGTTACAATGAAAACATAAGTGAGCGTCAGTCTCAGCTCCCAACCCTTCCCCAAAGTCTTGTGTCTGCCATATAGCATCGGCGAAACACTGACTTGAAATCTGAAACTGCTTCATTCAGTGTTTCTACCAGTTATAATCACAGTCTGTTTATTTTGGAGAGGGGAAGACCTCTGCAGATAATTTGGCTCCAGGTAAAAACCCCCTGAACCACTGACACTGAAGGAATCCAAACTGGGAGAAGCTCACGGCAATGGTGGTGAATACAACAACTCCCATGATCCCACGCTACATCATGATGTCACCCAATGTCATCTTTTGTTATATCTTGATCGAGAGACCCCTAGCAGCAGAAGTTACATTCTGTGTGTTTAATATTTTAATGCAAGTATCTGTCTTGTTCTCTATGGAGCTAACCTCCCTCTCTCTCTTTGAGTCTGTCCTTGTCTGACTCTGCCATTCATATTTTAATTTCTCTTCCTCTGTGAGTCACTTCGCTTCCTGCTTTTTGTTTCTGGCTCAAAGACCTACTGTAGCATTTCCTCTCTCTCTCGCCCCCTCTCTAATCAACCTGGTGAGCAACATCTATCAGCACTTTGATGAGAAGACCATTACTGAGAGTGAAAAAGAGAGCGTATGTGTGTGCGTCTGTGTGTGTCAGTGTATGTGTCATTGTGCTAAAAGATATATGCTGACAATCAGCTGCCTGAAGGGGTGAATGTCCTCTCTGTGTGTGACACTGCCATATGTGAGAGTGTGGTTTTTGTGTATCATTATTATTATTATTATCATTATAATGCATGTAGCCACAATACTGACACTCCTGTTAATTGAAATGCATCTTGCCAGGTTCATTAATGTTGGTTCTTTTCAAATCTGTTGAGTGTTTGCACATGACAGCGCTGTCTGCGACGATGTGAAGGAAAACAGAAAAAAAAACAAAAACTTTTTTATCCTCACAAACATGAACACATTCGCACACAGACATAAATACAAATGACACATGCTCAGGCACCTATACACACACAAAGGAGCAGAGGAGATTTTAATGATGTTTGACTGTTAAGTACGACTCCTGACTGCACTTCTCTCCCCCAGTTTCTCTGCTAAACAGGCCTGTAGGCTACACACTGTCTCGCTCTCTCACTTTCTCTCCCTTACACACACACTCAGAAGAGTGTGGGGAGTAAACATCAATTTCCCCAAAGCATCCACACACACACACACACACACACACACACACACACAAACCCCACAGATGTACACACGCTGCAAACAGAAATGCAAAAGTAGCATGTATACAAAGACTACAAAGGAATCCACCAGATGTAGAAACATACACTATTGCTTACACATGTATGCACAGGTAAAAATAGAGGTGACAGCGCTTCATTTTGCGGAGGGTGATGATAACGTGTTTAGTCATTAAAGAAACAGACTGTGGTGTTGGTGTCACCCAGATACTGATTAGAGATTACACACATTCAATTAGGCATTTCTCTGGATGAAATGAGATAGCTTGCTTGAACCTAATTCAATTCAAATTAGTTTAATACTTCTGCTAATGACACAGCAATGTAGGCACACACATAGCGTTGCTGTAACAGGATACACATACAAATTTAATAAAGACACATTCACAGTTTAATTGCAGCAACTCGCCCAGTGACTAAAGAGCAGAGCGTATGACTAAGGGGCTGTTTAGCTTAAAGGCTTTGAACATACTGTCTTTTTCAGGATTGTACATGAAAAAAAATTTCTGACAAATTTAGAACAGAGTGGTCATTTCACAAGAAAACTCTTCTCACTGCTTTGAAAAGTTGCAAGAAGGTGTTTCCAATGTAATGGAGCAGGATTTAGCCAAATTTGAGTCTGACGTTGGTGACTGTTGTTAGGTCACTGTTTAAACTACACCTACACAGTCATTTTTGTAATTTGCAATAAATTGTAGCTAAACTGCGATGATAATTATTTTAGTCATGGATGTGTAATATTATTGAGAAATACTACTAGAAATAATAAATCATTTTTTCATGGTAGTTTATGTGCATTTAAAATGTGCATACACAGATTTCAACAAGCAGCAATGGAGTGCCGTGATACCAGGTTCAGACAGGTTAGTAAATATTCACATAAAGTACCAACAGCTTTTAGAAACACTAGAAAACTGATTCACATGTTGGCTTTTTAAAATATCCGCTCACATTAGCCAGGTAATCATGGTATGGTAAGGTACAAGAATACAGTGCTGGACTGCAGATATGTGTTGTGGGTCTGCTTGTTATATGAAAAGACTGAAGAGATGAATGTCCACATGAGAAACATTATGCAGAGTCAACACAAGATGCCAACACCACCACACACAAAATAAGACGCACACAAGCACACCCACTCCCTTACTGTCGACTCAGCAATGCCACACCTATAGATGCTGTTGCCATGGTAACGCCATAGTCTGCATGCCCCAGCTGGTGTTTCCCTGAGGAAAAAATGTATGGGTGTGTGTGAGTGTATGTGTGTGTGTGTGTGTGTGTGTGTGTGTGTGTGACAGAGAGAGGTTAATGTGCCCCATGTGTGCTTTGCTCTGTCATGTGCAGTGGGGTGTACTGAAGAGGAAAACATGGCTGGTTGGGAGCAGTTATCATGGTATCGCATTTTGTGTATGATTGTGTGTGTGTGTGTGTGTGTGTGTGTGTGTGTGTGTGTGTGTGTTTGTGTGTGATCTTCTCCTATAGTACTCTTATATTAGAGTTATCAGTTTTCTCTATGGGCCAGTTGGTTGGTCGAGTAGTTCACTACAAGACTAATTTAAAAACAGTCGACTGAAGAAGAACACAAACCAACGAATGAAGACAAAGTAACACAAAACCCTTTAGGTCCATTTTACTGCCAAGAACCTACTGCCAGAATCTGAACTCAATCCAAATTAATTAAAATCTGATAGTAAAACCACAACAATAGCTGAAAACAGAGTCATGGAGCCACACCAGAGTAAACAAGCGCGGCCCAGTCAATCACACTGCTTTTTGCCATTTTATTTGCGATGACTCATGCTTTAAATTTACACACATTACAGTGTGTGGTGAGCTGGGTTTATGCCAGCATGGCTGAGAGGATTTGGGACAAGCACAACATTTAGTAGTTGTGTCTCCAGCTGTTCAGTTTTGTTGACTGTAGCATCACTCCACACAGGAACTTACACAGAAAACATTTGACCAGCACAGAAACAAGGGTTTAGCGATAGCCTGACTTACATGAATGTGTAACCTATGACATAATCTATGACACTGTAGCTATTAGCTAACTCACCATTGTGGGATTATGTTGTATTGTGCAGTTTCTGTGTTAAATAACAGGAGGAGCATGTTTGATATGAGGACCTCACAGTGACCATGACATGAACTCATCAACAACATCGCATGTAAGTAGGAATTGTGCATAAATATGCGTTAAAGTAAGAATAAATCTGACTGAGCAAACTAAACAGGGTCTTAAAGTCCCACCTTCCTGCAGTGATGTAGAACTGCACTATAGGGTGTGTCAGTACACTGTGACATCACTGTTGGTGGTGTGTTACTGGTGCGCGCACAGCACACTTCGACCATACTCAACCACACCAGGATGAATCAGACTTGAAACTTTCAACCAGAGAGAGCAGTCACTCTCTACTGTCCCATCAAATAAAAGCGCAAAATTCCTGAAAAAATATCTTTAAAAAAAAAAAAGTTCAAAAGTGCTTTGACAACAGAGTGACAGGAAAGGGGCAAAGAGAGGTTGAATGACATGCAGGAAGGAGTCGGGCTGGTCGGGAGTCAAGCTTGTCGGGACTCAAACCGGCGACTCCCCTGCTAAGGGCATTTGCGCTCATGTGGTACGTGCCCTAACCACTTGGCTATCAGGTCGCCCAAGAATGACCTTTTAAACACATTTTAAAAATATCCACACCATGTGACTTAAAGGTACCCTGTGGAGTACAATTTGAAACCTACATAGTTAACACCCATGTTTGCTTACTAGCAGGCTTCTTGCTCTTTGCCTTTTAGTGGTGCAGTGCTACATTTCTTTCCATCAACTGTCCATTAGTGGAAAACCATCCGGAAGACCGTGCGCCGCATTGCATGTGTGCATGACCTTCCTTGTGTGTGTACATGCAAAACTAACAAAACAGGTACCCAATTCAATGTAGCAGGTCATCAAAAACTCACAACTTCATTTTTTGCCATATTTTCTTCAGGACAGTTTGGCTGACAATTTTCAGTTGTCGCATAACTACATGTTAGACCAGTCAGAAATCAAACCACAGAGGGTAACTCAAACTCCGGTGAAGCCACACCCTCGCTAAGAGCCAACTTGTATGGGGCACTCAGAAGACATTAACAAATGTTGATCTCAGTGTTTCTGGCTCTGCAACTGCATCTAGAAGGAGGCCCTATCATTGTTTATTCAAGGCAGCTTACAGTGTGAGAGGTTTGACAGTTCGCTCGACACGTGACCAAGCGTCTACTTTCTGACCAATAAGCCCCTATACAGTAGTTATCATATGTGCATCATTCATTACTAGTGCACATTTAGTAATGATATAGAACATATCCCTGGCACTGTCTTATATTCTGGATCAGGTAGCAAACTGACCATCTTTACCTTTTTAGGCTCTGCTGTTCAATCACTGCATTTCTGTTTTTCTGTGCCTCACATCCTTCACTTCTCCCTCACTGCGGTGCAATTTATAGACTGCTGTAATGTACACGAACGTACACACACACACACACACACACACACGTCTGACTCATCAAATGGCTTTCCTTTACTTCACTGCTTTATTTTCCATCACTTTTCATCAGGTTTCACCGCCCCCACCCCCATCGCCATGTGTTAGCAGGTTGGGTTGGTGTTTGCCAAACACTGCAGCCTTTCTCTACACTTCTTAGCTTTTTTCCTGACATAATGTCTTCTTTATTTGAATGCTTATCTTTTCTCTGAACTTGTCTTGTTCTTTGGTTTTCTTGCGCAACTCCTCATTCTGTGACACATCTACCTGTTTTCCATTTCGAGCTGCTGGGAAGGTTGGAGATAAGAAAAAAAAAAAAAAAAAACAAAACAAGGGGAGGGTTGTCTCATTCCTTCCTTTCTAAAGAGCATCACAGCTGATCTGTCTGTCTCAGCTCTTACTCTGTCTCTCTTAATATGTAGTTTATTACAATACCAACTCACTATATCATGTTTTCTCTTTCTCCTCCTCCATTCCTTTATCACTGTCAGTTCATCTCTCGCTCCATCTCTCCTGGCGCTTCAACCTGCCATCTCTCAACCACATATCATATCATTCCCCCACTCTGTGCACATTCCCTCACCGATCCACTCAGCCGTTCTGTCAGTGCGTAGTTGTTTGTGTGTGCGAACGTGTGTTGAAGCCCTACAACAGCAGAGGCATCACCTTGTTCCATCAGCAAAACCCAGGCCAACAGACAGAGATAGAGAAGAAAGGAGGTGGAGGAAGGAGAAGAAAATAAAAATGATGTATTCAATCAACCATTCCTAAACATGTGGTTACATTTATATAGATAATTTTTTCTTCAGTAGTTCTAAAGAATTCATTTTTGCCTTAACTGAGAGCAAATATTGGCCTATTCTCTGCTCTATTAATATCTCAATCTTTCATCCTATAATTATCTGTTGCTATTATTCTGAAATCAGGTCCATATATAATCCCAATATTCTTCTATTAAAGCCTTAATTTTGATTGGTGTTCCTCAATCTTGGCACCATTTCCCTCATGATAAAGAGTTTTTTTTTCTTTTTGTCTTTAATTGAAACAGGAGCTGTTAGTGTCTATGACACCCAGGACCAGCTGGAACAGCTGAAAGATGCTTTGGGCGGTTTATTCACTCGGCTGGAAATACATATCTAACATTTCATTTTGGCAGCTCAGAGAGGTGACTGCGATTGGTGGGGCAGAGGGTTTGAAACTGTCATGAATGTCAGCAAACTGGAAAAGTACTATTTCTAAATATGACCTCATTGTGACAAATAGGGCTATTATGGCATGTTAACTCAGTGTCCACTCACTATAACACACACCTTTTTTCTGCTTGGTGTCAATATTTCTTTAGAAAGACAGAACGCAATCACTTACACAGACACACACACAATTCCCCCTAAGGGCTGTGCCACTGCTGTCATCCTCTCCTCTCTGGACTGAACCATTAATGGTTAATTTGTAGGCTTTTGGGAGTAAAAGGTCATCACCCTGAAGGATGGGAGGTCTAAGGACTCGTCAATACTTCAAAAGCTTCCTCTGTATATACATACATATACGCACACCCACACACACATACACACACATCTATTTCTTACTTGCAATTCTACCGCGAGCCAGTACCATTACCATCCACACTAGTACCATCTATCTTGACAGTGACAGCTGTGAAGGGAAAACCACAAACCCACAATGCATTTCTTCCATGCAGTTAAACAGGAAAGGGACAAAAAGGAAAGCATCATTTGAAGGACAGGCTTCAGAGAGGCAAAATGAGAGGTGGGGGTTGGTGAAGAGATAGAGGAGGGCTCCGGTTGGTTCAAATAAAAATAGGAATCTGTGTCTCTCATTGAACTGTGATTTTAAGAGGGATGCTACAGCAGAGAGCAATTAATATGGCCACCAGTATCTCATATGTTTGGCCAAGTGACATACATTGTTTTGGTAATAACAAAATAAAAGTTCATACTGAGGCATAGTATACAATTCATACGACCATTATTATTTTACTTGAACAAAAGCTGTGGCCTAAGATGCACTCTTGTTACCATGGATACAAACACATATGGTGACACAGCATCTAATTAATTAATCAATGAATGACAGCAGAGGATTAATCAGCTTTACTGGCTGAAACACAGCCAAGAAAAAGGTTGTAAATACAAACATGGCCACTCTCAGACAAACGCAGCTTTTGATGTTTTTTTAGTTTGTTTTTTTTTTCTTTATTGTCCACACAGTAAATTAAATTGTATGAGTGTCTGTTAGTTACAATTTCTGATTGAATATGCTGTATTATGTACCCTAGTGTTAAGGGACTAGGTTCAACTTTAAGCTTTAAGCAAAAGTCAAATGGGATTGAATCAGGATTCACTGGCCTGAAAACAGGGACTGTCTGCATCTACTGCAGGTGGGAAAAACAGCTCACTGTCTGTGTCCAAGGTCTGCTACAAGTCTGCAGACAAATACATTGTGACCGCAATTCTTTTATCAGACTGATGCCTGTGGAGCAGCTTAGCAGGCCATCTTTTTTCATGTTGTGTTTCTCAAAGGACATTTTTGGAATATTTAGTGGGAATCCCTGAATTTTCCATGTTTTTTCTGACGGTTACATGAAAGGATTTATATCACTCTCTCTTCTGCCAGGAGCCAAGAGTTGGTTAGCTTAACTTAGCATAAACACTGTGCGGAAATAGCTAAGCTAACTTTGTCCAAATCTTTTTTTAAAGATTTGAAGCAATAGAGCCAGGAGATGGTTAGCTTAGCCTAGCACAGAGATTCGAGGCAACAGCAAACAGCTGACATTGAAGTTTCCAGAAAATGTAAGTAAGGGGGGAAAAAAAAAATCATTTTCATATAATTTCAGCATATCTTGGTTTTGCCTGAAGCCCAATCTCATTGTTTTTTCCAGAATGAACACATACAGATACAAAATGTGCCATGTCTGGAATCCATGATGCAAACACTCACTTTAGATTGAAGGTCACTGCAGGGAAGTCTATCATATGCAGGGAAGTTTGGCTATAGCTCGGTCACAGTGACATCCTACTCCCTGCTGTGTCAGTACACACACACACAAACACACACACGCATGCACGCACGCACACACTAATTTTGCCTAGTCACAGTACAAACAATGGCCTATGGACAGGCCTTGGAACTTGACACACTGACACAGCACATGCACAGAAAGAGCTGATGACAATAATGCAGTTGAAGATGCAACTGTAGAGGTGAGAAAGTAAACACACAATAGAAAAGGACAGATAGGAAAGAAGAGAGATGAAGAATTGAAACAAAAAAGGAAAGATAGTATGAGAGGAAAGGAGAGAGAGAAAAGAGAGAGGGGTCAGGAAGGGAAGGAAGAAAAGAAAGTGGTGACCATAGAATGACGTTATGGAAATGAGGAACATAGGTTGACCATGGATGCATTTCAATCAGTTTTATTTTCCTATTACAAGCACATATACACACACAAACACACACACACACACACACACACACACACACAAAATCACACACACACACACACCCCTCCTCAGCATCCCTGATCATGCAGACCGGCAGAAAGAAGCACGCCCTAGAGCTGTGATGCCATTGGCCAGCAATGATGTCATCTCTTCCTGGAGGATGAGCAGTGAGCTGTACAATTGGCTGGCTGAGGCAGACAGTAGGAGAGCGGCGCTGAGGTATCAATTCCATTCATACAGAGGGAGCAATGGAGAGTGTGTGTGTGTGTGTATGTCTGTATGCTTATGTTGTGCGTGTGTGACCACTCCCCATTGGGGCATACAGACAGAGCTATTAGGGCCATGTCCATCACTCAGACACACAGACAGGACCTGCTGAGATGCTCCCTAATGGACACTCTCTGTCTCACACACATGCACAACACACACAAACACACACACACTGGAATTTTGCTCAAATGCACACTATCAAATATGCAAGTAATCAAGCATGCACACACACACACACACACACACACACATTTGCACTCACACAGCTGATGGGGGTTAGGAGGGTTGAGATGGGTGTTGTCTCCCTGTTGTTACTGGGCTGTTGTCATGGTGATGCAGATGGAGCTTTTACTGCTAGCTGGGACTCTCACTTTGCAATAAACTACACACACACACACACACACACACACACACACACACAAACACACACAAACACACACTCTCACACCTCTTTTCACTGAGACCTACACGTGCACACCTTTTGAGAGCAGCCTTGCCCTTGCAAGTGCTTTCAAGTAACAGAAAATGGAAAGGGAACAGAAAGGGACTTGCTTTCATTGTCTTTGTGTGTGTGCGTGTGTGAAGGTGTGAGAGTAAACACTCCCACGAGACACTACACACGTTTCTCTAAGAGATGCTCATGGGAAATTAGCCTGTGATAGCCTGTTACAAAGTGCTGTGCCTTCACTCTCCTTCTTCTCTTTCTCTCTTTCCTCTTTACATGTTTTACATTCCCCTCCCCCTCTTACTACCCACACCTCCCACACCTCACCCGGGCACCCCTTTTTTAGAGTATGATGTCACTCGCAGGCTTGTAATTGCCAGCATAGCTGTCGGGATTTCTTCCAAGACTTCACGCACGTGTGAATACAAGATGCAAACCAGCCCTGAATCTCAATTGTGCTGCACTGTAGCTGTGAGTTTATATGAAAAACCCAGCACACACACTATAGATAGATAAAAATCCAAGATACCACACACTGAGAGCAACCATGATAATGCAATTTGAGATGTCCTGATACAGAAAATAATTGCCTTGCTGGAGGATGTTCTTTGCCTTTGCCTTGTCCATTATTCTTTCATATCTGGACACTTCTATTGCTTACTTATTAAACATGGACAGAACAACTGCTATCTACTGTTCTATCAACACAGTGTCCTCATCTGTGTCTCTCTGCTTAAACTAATCACATTTACTAAAACCCGGTGAGTATGTGTATGCATGAGTGATATCATGTTGCAGCACATGATCTGCGCATCCACGCTGCATGAATTCTACCTTATTAGCAGAAGTGTTAATCTAATTTGAATTGAATTATGTCCAGCAAAGCTATCAAATTTCACTCAATTATATCTGTTCAGTGTCTAATCAGTATCTGTATCTGGTTCACATTAAAACCCCAATCTAGTTAATTAATTAACTAAAAAACATTATCAGCACCTTTAGCAAAATGCCACTCTATTTGCCAAGTCTCCTCCATCTCTGTGTTCAACTTGTACATCCGCAGTGGAGCCAAAACAATTACTCAGTTACAGAATTAACAGAAAATTGACATTTTTGATGATCAGTTAATAATTTAAGCTGTTGAAAAGGGGCTCATGCAAATGAAACACAAATTCTCTGACATCCTGGAGACTAAACAGTTCATCCATGTGAAAAAACAATCATGAGATTAATTGACAATTGGAAAAAAAAAAGCATTTGTTGCTACCCAATCGCTAGACCCTTGCTCGCCCACATGTGTAGGCATGTGCACATACAAAAATGAATGTCTGTGGGTGTGTGTGTGTATGTGTGTGCGTATGTATATGAAAGAGAGAGCGAGTGTGAGCATGTGTGTGTGTGTGTTCATTGCCATTCTCAGCTGCTCCCTGCAAATCACCCAGAGACGCTTTAACAGCCCCGGGTCTTTTCATAAAGGAAAATGATGCATTAAAAACTCCTCAGAGGTCCAGGGCCTTCCGTAACTTAAACACACTTTACCCACTGGGATTTATTAGAAATTTCAACAAAAAGCAACACTGGTATGGAGAGCTGGAAAACATTAATCCAAAGAAAATACTCCCATACAATCCCCCTGACAGGACAAACTTTAGATATGCAGCCTAAATAAATAAATGAATCATTTGAAAATAGTATTTGGGGGCAGAGCAGGGAAAACAGAAATGCAAATGCGTCATCACAATACGATTCAGCTAAGCAGATCACTAACATCTCAGAGTATGAGAAAGTTCTGGACTCATTGTGTATCATTTCACACCAGAAGGCCCTACTTTTTGTATCACACAATGGGCTTTAAAAGCATGAGAGCACGACTCCCCGTGCTGGAACAGCTATTTGTTTCATTTGGGAGAACTGAACCTTTAAAGCTGCAGCCGCCTGCCATCCCGTAGCCTATGCCTTCTCAGAGGTCACGAGAGGTCAAAGATGAAGAGAGCAAACAATTGCCAACCTCCTGCTCCAAATCCCTTCACTATGCCACACTCCCTCTCAGCTGTGTCTGTCCCGGCATATGTGAGCATGGTGTGTGTGTGTGTGTGTGTGGATCTACAGGCATGTGCGACTTCTTCAGCGAGAGACTGGTGGAGAGACTTCAGAGGACTGATTCACACACAGCGCACATACACACACTGTTCACCCCTCTGTGTCAGTACAGAGGCAGACACAGACACTTGGCTTCATTCATCTTAAAACATTTCACATTAGAATTTGTGAATGGATGATCTGGCAATAAAAGAAGATTCAGAGTAAGGAGATGAGACTGAGATGAGATTTCTTTCTTGCTATGGATCAATGGTGAACACAGGGGATGTAAAACGTTAACGTGGCTAAAACAGCAACTACATTCAGTGTGAAATTACACCTAAATGTTTAGTTGTCAAGACCTCTTTCATTACTTTATATCATATACACATCATCAAGTAGCAGCCATGCTTTTCAGCGTCCATTCCTCCATGTCCAGGAAAAAACCCCAAAACCTTTCAACATTAGCAGCCCTGTGAGGCGAGGGTTGCTATTATTTGGCATGTTTTACCCAGCTCTCAATCTACAGATTCAAACACAGCAAATCAGCTATTGACAATTTCGATCCAGTAAGCAGAACCAAGTACAATTAAGTGTAACACACTGTAGACTGAAATTGTAGAATCTATAGGCAAAGGCACTAAGGGATGAAAAATGTAAATATTCTGCAAAGTAATTGCCTTAAACCCTACACCTTAACTGCTGAGAGAGAAGATCATAATTATAACACAGAGTTAAAGGCCACTTTCATCTCTAACCTGCAGGCAGGTATTCTTCAGAGTAATCTCTCTCCTGCACCAGCCTCTGTTTAAATAGTCGTGACTGTGATTAAACGCACAGCCGTGTTCACCATAGGTTTATGTTCTCATGTTATTCTATCTTAAAGCTTTCCCCTATCATGTCAGGAGAGAGAGCAGATGATTACATGAAGCACTGAGCTGGAAAGCTTTGTGATCCTGGCCTGCAGCTAAAAGTCATGATACGAAGAGACCAATTCGTTTTTTTTGCATTTTCACTCGTTTGAGCGGGGAGCACGTCATGCACTTGAGTTTGCTGAACCATAAAGTGCCTGAAGACACATTGCTACTACACAGCTTTTGCTACACTCACACATACAACTGGCTACATTTATTTATATTAGAGTATTTAGAACTCTTTCACTGTTGCCATCCCCTGATTGCTCTTACGTCTAAAGGCTGATCGCATTCAGAGCTGAGCTTTTAATGTGTGCAATTAACCTCGCAAACAAGTTAACATTATTTGATAAGAGGCTCAATGAGCCATATGTCAACACATCTGTTAATCCACATTTGATCTCTTTAGGAGTCAAAGCACTCTTCCTACTGTTCAGAGTAACCTGCCAAATAGTGACCCGCAGCTGAAGGACCACTTAACTCTCAGTGTTTCCTCCGACCTCTTAAGCCAAGATGAAGATTAAAGGAGAGCCTGAGCACAATGTATCACAAGGACAAAGCACTGCTGTAGAATGAGGTAGAAGATGAGTCTTTAGTATGCTGTGGGGACAAACTCAATACTTCCTGTGGCTGCTTCAGAGTAAAAGCCTCCAAGCGAAGACACTTTTGGCTGGCTTTAATGTGAGTCAGCTGCTGAAGGTCTTGGGGATAATCACTAGGTACTGGGCAGTTACTGTAGGCTTTAAATGGTGTTAGGTGTTTTCTTTTAACTTTGGCCAACTTTAATTAATGCTACTGTTCAGCTAATGCCCAAACTCTACCATATGCATATGTTACCATATGCTATAAAGCAGTTTAACTGAAATCTAAGATTAGTTGATTTGATATTTGGTGTTATCTAGATATTAAGAACCAAAGAGGAGCTGAGAACTTACAAATGTGACTGAGCAAATTCACAGGATGGACTGGAGCACTACACACACACAGTCATACACACACATGAAACATACATAACTGAGACATGCAAACACAAGCAGGCTTGTTCCTCATTACTGCCAAACACATCACAGTGCTCTAATGGGGATATGGACGCTGGAACAGGGAAATTTAAGCATGTGCGCGCACACACACACACACACACACACACACACACACACACACACACACACACACACACACACACACACACACACACACACACAGCTGCCCTTCACACTATGAGCCTGCAGGGTGTGACAGGCAGGCACGCCAAAAGAGGATTTGTGGTGAAAAGCTTTGGGGAGGAGGGCAAGAGGGAGAGAGAGATAGGAGGAGTGGAGAAGAGGGGATTACATGGTGAATATTTCAATACTAAAACATACCAATTGGCTTGGGCGCCCTCTCTGGCTTGGACAGACAGACAGACAGACAGACAGACACACACACACACACACACACACACACACACACACACACAAAGGCATTAGCAGGGCCATATCTTCTACAGCTAGCTTAGCACTGACTATACAGAGAGTGGGGTGATGGGTTGCGCTAATGCAAAACCACTGGGACCCCCCAGGGATCTGACTGACAAGCTGATTGCTGGTTAACCTGCTGTGACTGACTGAGTGGACAAAAACCAGCCAAGCTCTTCCTTCTCTTGTCATACTCATGAAAAAAATCTAAAAAAAAAAGTGCACAACAACAGGAGATAGGTCCAACATTTATCTGGCATCTTACTGTAAAACTAATAACACCAGAGCTGCATAGAGATATAAAACATCATATAGAGGACAGAAAAAGAACATAACGCTGATGCTACCAGGTTCAATTTCTGTTATTAAACTGTGACTTGCTCTTGAGAATGAACATAAAGCATAGAAGAGACATACAGAAGGGACATCAGTGTAATAAAGCTGCCCAGTTTAATATGTATGATTTATTTGTTGCGGGATTTCTTGAAAAAAAATCCTCCTACTGTAGAAAATAAACTGACTCCGATGATCTCTTTTATACATAACCAGTTATTTTTTCAATATTAAAAAAAATATATCTGCAAATTTTATTTAAAAAACCCCAATAATATAAAAGCCCAGGTAAAAATCAGATTTTAGCACTGTGATTTAAATGGACTGCACTTTACAATGAAAGCCACATTCACCCATTCACGCACACAGTCATACAGCACTTACTTCTACACATAGAGCGTTTCTACCATTC
Source organism: Trachinotus anak (assembly GCF_046630095.1). NCBI lineage: Eukaryota > Metazoa > Chordata > Actinopteri > Carangiformes > Carangidae > Trachinotus > Trachinotus anak. The sequence continues at coordinate 12,095,261 of NW_027273879.1, read as the reverse complement.
AGACTCATACTGATGGAACGGCCTTCATCTTGCCCAAGGACACTTCAACACGGGGACTGGAGGAACCGGGGATTGAACCACCGACCCGCTGATAAATGGACGACCTGCTCTACCCCCTGAGCCACAGTTGCCCCAACACCCAGCACCAACACCCAGTACTTTCAACAGAGACAGACGTTGGTGCATCATCAACATCTAATTTGCATTCACTTCCCACTTGTCTCTCTACATTCTATAACCACACTTCATTCACTGTAAACTTAGGTGATCATGGTCTTCTTGCAGCAGGAAACACAACAACTTTTGGTGCACAGAGACATAGCATGAAGAGGTGGAAGTCAGTGCAATATTTTTTCAAATTGCGGATATTTTTCTGTGAAAATCTGCAAAAAACGAAAACATTTTACATTCCAAAGTTATAATGAGGTGTCACTGAGGATCTGTCTGCACAAACAGAAACTTGGTTCGCAGTGTCTGGGGCTGGGTGGCAGAGAGGTGCCATGTTGTGAGGTTAGAGGTCGACAGCAATGTTCCAGATACAGTCGGGCTGCAGGAACGCTAAAGGACAGAGGGACCGGCTGCCGGCTGGCATGATGGCTGCCACATGCTGGTCAGGTCAGCAGGGAATGAGGCTACAGAGTTGGAGTGGGAGACACACACACGCACAGAGAGAGAGAGCCAGAGAGAGAGAAAGAGAGAGGGAAGGAGAGGGAAAGTGGCTGGCAGAAAAAAAGGATTAACTTCAAAAACAATCAAAGTCTAGTTCTGTGTATATTTGTGTCTGTGCATCTGTTTATGTATTTGTGGCTGCATCTGTATGTGTGTATGTGTGTGTGTGTGTGCATGTGTGTTTTTCTGGGGGCTGACGGGGGGAGGGGGGGTTACCACTGTAGGAGTCCAGCAGGCAGTTACATTGTCCCAGTTTTTACATGCTGGAAGCCCTGGGTATAATGCAGACACAATGGTTAAGCTGCGTGTCCGTATATATGTGTGTGCATGTGTGTTGTGTGTGTGTGAGTGTTCATAGTTAGCATACTGCAGTCTAGACCAGGGGATCAAGTGTAATCTCTCCACTGATACAGCTGATGAACAGAGGTCACACACCACTGTGACTGCGTCCACATCATCTCTGCATGTGGAACACTTGTGAAACAAAGCAGCGTTGTAAATGAAGTAATTCTAAAAAATACTATGACGACTAGGTTAATATAGACTGTTTCTATTATTCCTTTTGACTGCAAATTCTGGTTTTAAAACATAACCATGATATATCCAATTACAACTATGTTTTTTTTTAGGTTTAGAAAGAGAAAATATAATGGTTACAGTTTTCTGTAGTGGAAGCAGTTTTTCCTGCTGTGGTTACTGACCACTAATGAACGCTCATGATGCAAAAGCCAGCATGAACAAGGCAGTCTGCAGTCATTAGTGGTGCACAGAAAGCAAAGAGATACACTGAGAGTAATTACTCTCACAGCATACTGAAAAACACTTGATTTTTTTTTTTCAAATGTCCATTTTAGTTTTCAGGGTAAAAGTACAATTGACACACACAAGCCAGATGTTAACCTCTGGGTTTATCATTATGAGTCTAGGATGCATCTTTATTATCTTGTCTTATCAGAGATAGATGAGAAATCATCAAGGATTTATGCTGAGAAGTAAATAAAAGCACTTCACTCCTGAAAACAAGTGACTCACACACCAGTGAGCCAGTGAATAATCCTCATGTTTTTTTTCAGATGGAAAAAGATGCAAAAAACAACTGTGGGTGTCTAAGTGGAAATAAGTAAATATTTTAAGTAATGATTACCCCCAAGAGGCAAAGAAAAAGCAATGGTATGACACTGAATGTGCAGAACAACTAATGATTAAAGCATTATTTGCCTGGGGTAGCAGACAATGTTTGGGTTACATGACACACAGTATTGTGCTTGTCAGGCTATGTTTAATTAGAATGGATTGGGGAATCAATATTGGTCTACAGACAAAATCACACTGTTTGTAAACAAATACAAGTTGCAGAGAATTAAGTAATTATTATTTTTTTTTACAATAGAAAGGCTCCCACTTAACTTAACCATTCAGTGAGTGCTAATTAATTTACCCCCCACTCACACACACAAACTCCTACCACAACCACCACTGCACAGGATCCCCACGACAGATTTAATTAAAATAACTTCATTAGTCTGAGCTGCGAAACACTTCACTCTAAACAAAAGCAGATGCCACCGAAACCAAGACATCTCTTTCTCCGTGTCAGGCATTTGTTTTTAGAGCAATGAAACAACCAAAGTAATCCAAGGTGAAGACACCCACTGTGTCAATGAGCTGTCACACTGATGAAATGTCCCGCTTCCAGAGACAAGGTGGGACACGCCAACACCTAACGCTGGGATTACTGGCCTGAAACACAGCTAAACCACACGGAAACACACACAAAACACAAGTCCTTTAAAGTAAATCTATAATTATAGCAACACAGTCTACACAGATACAAACAACGTGGCAGGGGGAGGAGAGGAGAGGAGAGGAGAGGAGAGGAGAGAAGAGAAGAGAAGAGAAGAGAAGAGAAGAGAAGAGAAGAGAAGAGAAGAGAAGAGAAGAGAAGAGAAGAGAAGCTTGTACATGGTCTATACTGCAACCACTGGAGTCCAGCAGTATCATAAGCCCAGGCAATAAAGTCTTTTGGTTCCTCATAGTCTACTATTTCTCATTATCTCATCTATTAATCAATGCCCTTTATGTTCTCTCTTCTTGTATCACTGCTGTCATGTGAAATCCTTGAAACTCCCACTCTGAAGACTCCTGTGTTTGAAGGAATTCTTTACAAACTAACCCCTGGCGAATAAAACCAGTGAAGCACTGCGTTCCCGCTAAAACAAACCTGATTTTGTTTGGTTCCTGAAAACTTGACATTTTGAAAATACAAATACCAAGCCTATCAGACACAGAAACTTACTGTATACAAAAGTACACACATACAAAACATATTTTGGGTGTCATTTTGCCCCAGCCATAAGGTCGGATATTTGGTTACAAGCACCAAGCCAGAATTAGACCAAAGTAAAACTGATACTGTGGGCTACTGTACGCTTCACTCTACTGTACCCTTCACACACTTTCTCTCGATCTCATATACAAACACACACACACACATCGGACACACGTATTCCCCTTTCTCTCTTTCTCGTACACGGTCTCTCCTCTCTCTATCACTCTCTCCACGCTGTGATTTCACACAGTCCATCTGACACCCAAGTTCTGTTCAGCATCTATGATATCATCAGTCTGCCAGCTCGCAGGCAGGCTGACATTACCGGCTGCCGGGACAGGAGAGGAGCCAACAGCGAGCACACCTCCCACAAATCAACACAAGCACAAAAGCCTACAAACAGACACACACGTGCACAGACGAATGCGCCAAATATAAGGGAACTTGGATAGTATATGAAAACAGAGCACACATGTCTTGTAATGACATACCACGTTCTGAAAGCACTTTGTTGCACACCAGGAAGCACAGGCTGTGTGTTCCTGTATCATAACATATGGAAACAAACAGAAAACACACACATGCGCACACACGCACGCACACACATGCACGCTCACTCACCTGCACCTGCATGAAGGATCCCCGGTAGAAGCAGCATGCTGCAGCCGACAGGGCACTCCACAGACTACACCTCTCCGTCATGGTAGGTACACACCTTCCTCTGCTACCTTTCCTCAGACCTTTCCCCTCCACTCCTTTTCCTCTGCTTCACCTCTCTGTCTTCCTCTCTTCTATCTATCTTCTATCCTCTTCTCTACCCCACCCAGGGTGTCAGATTCTAAAACCCCAGCCCCTGGACTAAGCCTGTCCCACCCCTGCCAGCCTCTTTGCCTGCCTGCCTCTCTGCCTCTCCGCCTGGCTAACAGCCCCTTAACATAGTGCCACCACTACAAAACCGGGCTACAAGCTAAAACAGCTAACACCACAGCTTACAGCTTGCAAGCAGCTGCTGGTAACCACATCAGCTATTAGCTATGAGCGAGCCGCTAACAGCTGGTACTGATAGCAGCGAGTGATGTTACAGCTCCTGACATCTCCACTGCTTCTGCCTCTGCACCGGCTTCTGTCGCTTCTGCTCTCTCGCTCCTCTCCCTCTCACTGCACTTGCTGCACTTCACGCGGCTGCTAGGGATTACCTCATTGCTTGCTGATGAAAGGAGTGTGGGTGGGGGGAGGGCGGACCAGAGGGAGAGTGGGAGAGAGGGTGGGAGGGATGGATGGATGGAGGGGGGGGGGGGGGGGGGGGGGGGGGGGGGGGGGGGGTGAATGCTAGAAGGCAGAAGCAGAGAAGAGTGCTGTCGAATTGCAGGCAGAAACCCCACCCACCCAAACCCAGCCACCCGACGACCCCCGCGCCAGCGCTGAGACAATGCTGACAAGGGGTGGGGGGTGGGGGGAGCACGGAGGGAGGAATACAGGAACAAAGTGAGGTAAAGATGGGAGGAGGGAAAGAAAAGATAATTAAAAGATGAGATGATGAATGAAGAAGATGCAGGTACAAGGAGAGAAAGGAGGAGGAGGAGGAATGCAGCCTCCCAAAGGAATCTAAGCTTTCTTTTGCCAAGAAAGGAACCCAACAGAGATGCCCCCATCACACACATACACACACACACACACACATACACACACACACACACGCTTGAATGCATATTCACACCTTTTATTCCACCTACATGTCAACACTTACACAGACTACTATATATTACTAGAGATAGCGGTGAGTGTGTGTGTGTGTGTGTGTGTGTGTGTAGCTGAATATAATGATGTGTCTCTAAAAAGCCATGCAGACTGCAGCTAGACACCTCATTATAAGCTGAAACACACAGGCAGGTGTTTCAAGGATAACACGGTGTGATTTTCACAGGCCCATTTCACATACAGACACACACATACACGCACGCAAACACACACGCGCGCATGCCAGCAGGGAGATGTCAGGAGGGGTGGGGCTCTGTCTCCAGAGGCCCTAGTGAGTGACATCATTGAGGACGCTTCACCATGGCAACACTGCGAGAGCCTTTACAGCATCCAAATTTCTGACACTGCATTTAGTTGGGTCTGCACCACTGCAGGGGAGCGTAACGCAACAGAGAGACATTGCCAGCGAAGGAGAGAAGATGTGCAACACAGCAGGTCACAAAAATACTAAATGCTTTTCTTACTTTTTCTTTGAGGGCATAGAAAACACATACACATACACACACACACACACACACACAGACACACACACACAGAGCATCAGATGATGCCAGTAATCACTTTGCAAATCTGCCTCTTGAATGCATGCTAGTGGGTCAGAGGCAAAGAGAAAAAGGCCGACAGATAAGGAGCTGCAAGACACAGGATGGATTCATTAACTCCAGCGTCTCCTCTTAATGTAATCTCAAGCCATCCAGCACTGGATTAGACAGATTACACAGTGGGGACACAAATAATCTCATAAGAGGGGCCCTGTGCTTTCCTTCTTTCCTCTCCTCCATCCTCTGTAATACTATGCCAAAACAATCACAACATACAGCATGTTACATCTGGCTGCTGCACCACACACACGCAAGCTGTGGGAAAAACACATGACAATATGATGGATGCAGATCTTAAAACAGAGATGGTCTGCTGTGGCTCTGATTTTAGCATTAAAATTGCCAATGTTAGGGGTGTAATTCCCCCTCAGACAGGTCATAATGAAAATATATCGCGGCGTAAGGTGCATTATCTAAAAGCCACTCTACAAAATTACACTTCTTGAAACTTATAGTTTTTATATTTCACCTCCTAATCCTTTCTGAACAAGTACTTGCACGACTGAGAGAATGCTACTAAGAGCACATCTTCTCATTGTTTTGATGCAAAATGCATTGGGAAAGCTCCAGCTGGCGCTTCCACGTGTCAATCTGCATCCTCACATGAATTAGTTGACGTCAAACAGATATCAAATGGCTTCTGGTGTGGGGAGCTCTGATATTAAAGCAAAGCAACAAATTCACCGCAACTGAGTCACACCATGTTCACTGAAAATATCTGACAGAAAAACATACTCTGCTTCACACTGTGACATAACACTCAGGGGTGGATATTCTGGTGCATGGGTAACTTGCTCTTTTTACAAACTTTTCTTTGGCAACTAAGAAGAACTCATAATGGGGTGACAATGAACTATGCGTATTAAAATACTGATGTTATAATTCTCTTACAGACCTAAATGAAGTCAATCCACAAATTTCAATTGTCTAAATTGGTCAAATTCATCTTCAAATTTGTTTATTGTGTGTTTTGGCAAATGAATTAGACACAGATACAAAGGGAGGTGGCATCTCTATATCAATAATTGTACAAAAGCACACACAAAAGAACAATTGCACTTAATGGATAGTGAAATATTGCAACCATATGAACTGATAAACAAAAGATCCACAAGGCCTAACACCTGCCATCATAATATTATCGATTTTGTATTATTAATACCATGCCAATATTTCATTTTTCAAACATCACAGTTATCGTCAATACTTTTGTAACACAACAAACCCATAGTCTGATTCCCACAGTTGTCTGAGAATACAGTAACTAAACAAAACAATGACAACTATCCAGCAGTGCAACCAAACCAAACCATTTTACTGCCGTTCATCAAGACAAACATATCAGACATGAGTCAACATAAGAAATTAAAGGAAAGAAACTAAAAATCCTTATTGTTACATATGACATCATGGAGATAAATGTGACAATTCATAACACACAGAGTAGTGTAGGACATCTCATCAAGCCCTAACCTTCACTATCCCACATCATTTAAGAAAATGTTTTATTATAGTAAACTGAACCCTCCACAGACACTGGCTGAAAGAAAAATGGATGCAACTTGGACCCATTCTGTGCCTTTGGGAAGACTTAAGAGAGTTTCACTCTTACTTTAATGTCTCCTACACTTCATTACCCTCAATCTTCTTTCTTCTTTCTCTTCTCTTGCCTTGTCCTTACTTTGTTTCCACTATTGCTTCCCTTTAAACCCTTTTATATATCTGTATTTTACTCTCTGCATCTACAGCAAGTGCTTCTGTCAGGACAGGTGTGTACAGCTGCTCGCTCTTCCATTTCCTTCACTTTCTTTTCACAACAGCATTTTCTCTTCTTACTCTTACACTCGTTCATTGAGTCTGTCCTTTCTCTTTTGAGCATTCCTGTTTCCCTGTACTCCCTCTGTCTATGCTCTGTCAAATCCAACCCTTCTTATCACCGTGCACCTTCCCTCATCTCTCCCTCCTCCTTATCCCGACCTCTCATCACTAGCCTAACCTCCTCCTTCCAGCCTCCTCCTTTTCTCTGATCTCTGTCTTTACCTCTCTTCTCTCCTCTGTCCTTCCCTTCTCCTCCATGGCCATCCCTCCACATTCCCCTCCCTACAGTCCTCTATCTCTACATCTCCTCCCCTGCTTGGAGGCGGTCCTCAGTTATATATTAATTAGTAAGTCCCATCCCGCAGGCTGATAGGGAGCACAATGGAGAATCCCTGCATGTGCCTGCAAGCATCCCATTAATGAAAGGAGTGTGTGAGTGTGTGTGTGTGTGCGTGAGAGACTCACTGATATGAGAGAGAGAATATAGATAGTGAGAGAGAGTGTGTATGAGAGGGGAGAGAGGAACGTGTGTGTGTGTGTGTGTGTGTGTGTGTGTGTGTGTGTGTGTGTGTGTGTGTGTGTGAGACAGATGAAAAGAGGCGCGCCGAGGGCAGATCAAGATTATATGTGCACACACATATCATTATGAGTGTCCATGTGTGCACACGTGTGTGCCTAAAAACAAAGGCCCAGGCTCCGCTGGGGTTTAGGAGGGTACAGCTAATGATGTGTGTGTGTGTGTCTGATTGTCATCGGTGTGTCTTCACAGGGTGGACCCTCCTCACAAACTGGTTAATCCGTATTGAACCATCAGATATGCGTTTCAAAGCCCGTTTGAAACATCAGGCTGCAATAATGATGCAGAGAGAGAAAGAGGCCCGCTGGAAACGCCGCCGCCGCGTCCACACAGACATGTAGAAAAACATTCATTTAGGTGTGAAATAGCACCATTAAAAAATGAGCTGTCTTGCTTTAATTGCATTAAAATGACTAAATCTTACACCAATGTGTTGCTGTAGCAACGAGACACATCTTTGGCGTGAATAAAGAAGTGTGTAATGCCGTCTTAGACAGATCAATGTGTCATTATTCTGTCTCTCGTGTACCGCATAGTGGTTTGAGCGTGCTGACCTTGACGAGGGCGGACAAAATAACAGAAGCGGCTGAGAGTACAATAGCCCTGCAGCGCTTAATGAAACCCTCAGATGTGTTGATTCAACTCAGTGGTTATTTTTGAAGGTGAAGTATGTGAAGCAAATATCCAACTTTTTTTGTGTTTCGTGCATTTTCTTTTAGTCACTGTTGCTGATGCAGTTTTCCTGTATTTTTCTCTTCACCACATCACACATTTTTTCAGTGTTTGTGATTGAAGCACCGGCAGTTCAGGCAGCCACCATTGTACCCAACACAATTACAAAGGAAACAAAACAACGACTGATTTTAAGTTAAAGCCAAATCGTAAAAAAGGTGCTTGTCAGCATTTTTAGCCACACTAGTGATGTGCTCTGGCCAGTCAATCCACCATTTGGTCCACACTGAAATATAGATGTGTTAATTGTGGGACAGATGTTTATGGTCCCCAGAGGATGAAGATGAATCACCTGATTTCTCCTCTCGTGCCACCGTGAGGTTGACAGCGCTTCATCGTCAAAGTGAACATGCTGAGCTCATAAAGATGATCTGCTGAACATCAGTATGCTGACAATTGTCAATCATTTGGACATTAGGCACATTGGCTTTGAGTTAAATGCTAAGTACAGACTGTAGGCTTTTTGTCTGGTTGTGCAATGTATATAAAGCAAGTCTAGAAAACACACAATAAGATACAAAGATATCAAGTAACTGCGGCTTGAATTGCTGGTGTGTCAGCTGCAAACACTGAAAAATATGGGTAGCAAACTCTATGAGCTGTGAGTGGGCTTCACCATACTGGTATTTACTGCCGGGCACCGTCGTACTCCAGGTGTTTCTGGTATTTGGTCCACGTCCTGAGAGCCATATTTTACAGTCAGGTCTTACAGATGACTCCGTGCCATTAAAAAGATACAGTGTTTATCAGGGACCTTTTCTTGTTGGTGACCTAAATAAACTGACTTGAGCAATAATCCAAGATGTCAATGGCCTTTCAGTAAACACAGAGTATGTGGTGTGTGTATTTGATTTTGTGTGTGTGTGTGTGTGTGTGTGTGTGTGTGTGTGTGTGTGTGTGTGTGTGTGTGTGTGTGTGTGTGTGTGTGTGTGTGTGTGTGTGTGTGTGTCTTTACTGTGTGTCTTTGTCAGTCTGTCTGCACGTCAAAGGAGCAATAACTGCAGACTTTCCAGGGGTGTGTTACAGAGCACCAGCCCTGACAGTTTGCACCCCCTCTCATTTACAGAGGCGCCACATTAATTCAAACTACTGTAACAGTCACACGTGCACACACACATACATGCACCAACAGGGCACTGACTTAATTTAATCAGGTGGCACACAGACATACAGATTTTGGAAACTCAAATCATTTGCATAATCAAACATGCAGTAACACACAGCTACACAGCTGAGTCCCCACACACACACACACTTATATTTTTTTAGAGCACCAGTGTGAGTCACGTGCCAGACATATGTTAATATACACCCCCAGCCCCTCCCATCAATCTAGCACCAAACCACTAAATAGGACAGGAGACAAAGCAGGGCTGGGCTACAGGCAAAAACAAGCGCACACAGTCACAGAGCACACACACTAACATCATTCACACTGTTCAAAAACAAACTCACACTTTTACTGAACAATTTTACTGAACTGTGTTAATGACACAGTATGGTCGGGTCTGTTTTTTTCACCCAGCCATAAACTCGTTCAAAGCTGCTTTTTGCGTCTTTCGCTAAAAGTCACAAATACAAAACCAGTAGATATTGCTTGACCAGCCGTGCCTCCCCATGAAAAATGAATGACGATGGATATTTTATGATAAAGCTGAAAAGATGAAGAGCTTGTCCTGAATGCTTTGGGGCTGATTGCTTATTTTCTTTGAGCATATTCAGAACAGATTAGTTTGTTTGCCTTTCTGTTTTTCTTTTTTTCTATTATTATTATCTTACATGCGATGCTGTGTGTGGGTGTATGTGTGTACACATGTGAGAATGGACGTGATCAACTGAGGGGAGAGTCACTGGCCTGGTCTGTCCCATTATAACAGTGAACACTGAGGCCAACTCCTGATTTAAACATCAGCTGTCATAAATGTTTCAGAGAAACGGAAGGAGATGGAGGGACTGCTGGCAGCTTTCGGGGGAGTGGGTAGGGCGGCGGGTGGAAGTGGTGGGAGGGGCTGTTGTGATGTGTGAGAGTGGGGGGGGGGAAAAAAGGAGAAAAGAAACAAATCTGGGTGAGAAAACATGTACAGGGATTTGAAAAAAAAAAAAAAGGAGCAGGCGAGTTGGTGTTAAAAGCAGAAAACAGTGACCTTACTTCTCCTCATCCCTTTTAAAATGGGAATGATGCGCTCGTGTTGGTGATCATCCACTGTCACATGCAAGAAATATGTGAAAATCCATGTTAAGAGCTCTTAGTCACGCATATGTCAGGCTTATCTAAAATTAAAAAAGGTGACATTTTCCGTCGGTGCGAGAGTAGGTCTCGATCATAGGAGCGTACTTGTCTCAAAAAGTCCACTATAATAGTCATAATAGTAATACTAATAATCACATAAAATGCCTTGTTTTATGTGAGCATGTCATAAACTGCTTCATTTAAAAAAAACACGATTCTGTCTGATTGACATAACACACAGCAGTGTTTTATAATGAAAATGGGCCACCATGCCTGAAATAAAAACTACATCACTAAGATTATTAAAGACATCTGCACTTTCATAAAATATAACATTAACTTTAAGGGAGAAGAGATGCCAGCTATTGCTAACGCAGTGTTGAAGCCTTCATCTAACTTATAGTATCTACTTAATTACCAAGTTGGCGAAACTAAATTTAGACTGTAAATGTAATTCATAAATGGTTTTTGATGATATTAAAGTTTTGTTTACAACAGTGATGCTTGTAAAGCAAGCAGTAAAACAAGCCCATATTCTCAGTTATGAGAAATTGACGCAAGCCTACTATTTACATGCTGTTAAAATCCTAACAAGAGAGGCAGCGCAGTGGGATTACACTGTAGTCAATCTGTGGTGGGCAGGGGAAGTTGGATGCATTTGTTTTACAAAAGGAAGACAGCTCAGGGTCATAGGAGAAGGCTTTTACCAGCTCACCTGTGATGTATAATCAATAGAAAAACAGATCCCAAGAGGCCAGCAGTTCGCTCCAGTCTTTCCTTCCCTCTTTCTTACTTCTTGCTTCCTTCCTTCTTTTTCAAGCCTCTCCCTCCCTGCTTTTGCTCTCAGTTTGAAGTCCAATATTTGAACTTAAGTGTGTTTGTAGTTCACAGGACGCATGACTCCATATCATCCATCTCCAAGGTCAGGAAACACGCTTCACACGCTCTCTGATCTGTAAGGGGTTCACAACTCGAGTATATGGCCCCACCTGCTGGCTGCAGCACAGACTGCCGGCCGGCTGCGCGGTGCTGACATTAGCACTGCTTCACTCCAAATTCAATTAGCTAAATGGCCGACTGAATTAGGCTAAATGCAGAGTGAGCCTGCTGAAATGAAAATAACTGGGGAAGACTAAGGGCTAATAATCAACCACAATTACATCTGAGCGCTCACGTTAAAAAAATCTAATTCAATCATACGGGAAGGAGGAGGAAATTCAAACTGCACTGCTCATTTAGGCTGAAAACAACAATTCATATCTGCCGGCAAGTCGGGAATTAAATGTGTGTGCATGTGAGTCGCTGAGTGAAAAAGACACAGTGACAGGTGGGATTTTTATGAGTAGGAACAAGCCGAAAAGTTGCTGTTTTAAGCACCAGTACTGTTGATCTAGAAGAAAGGGTGAATTTTTTATTAATTTTTTAAAATGTTTTTAACGCTTTTGGATGTGATCTTTAACATTTAACAGTGCTGGAGGTATAGAAAATAATCATCAGTAATAATCATGTCTGTCAGTTTGGAGCATTGTTTTAGCCATAATTATGCTGACTTTGTTTCATTGAGCGAGAAAGATTCCTGTGAGGAAAATATTCAATTTCATGCATGTACACACACAAAGAATAAAACCAGACATCTGACAGCAGACACCCTGACAGAAGACGACAAAGAGACACATACAGGCGCCAACACACATCTGGACCTACCTGGACATATTCAGCCTGGCTGTCTATTGGCTCCATGTGGCTGAAGAGATAATAATAAAAAAAAAAAAGAAAGTAAGTAAGAAAATAGAGGAAATGCTAAGCAATGTAATAACAAGAAAAAAACCTGTAAACCTCTGTAAAAAAGGTGTGTGTATCAACACACATGAACACACACACCCTTGCCCTTTTGTGTTTGATCTGTTCCTGTAAAAAAAAAAAAAACATGCCTGTATTCCCATGACCCACTTCTGCAGCAGCCTCTCCAGTGAGTAAAATCATGTTGCAGTCCACCTTCATGGAAAATGGATAGATAACAAACCCCACTGAGCGTCTAAGGTTGCTGAATATGGAGCTGGCCTCTCAAATCTCTCGGGCACCATAACTCACACTTTTACACTCATGATGGATTCAGATCATGTGTCAAAAACCCTGCTGCGCTGTAGTCTTGGGAGCCGTACTGTGGGTATTGCTGTGCGGCTTTGTGATATGGCGCTGGCGCGAGCAAAAGGGGCAATTACACTCCCAGACAAGTTTTAAGATCAATCAGCGCAGTTCCCAGTTGCATGATGGGTCTCATAAGGCCTAGAGCAAAGCTGTGTTACACATGACCACAGAGAGGCCAGATCAAAGGCTCACATCATGGCACTGGGCTCGGGAATGTTAATGGGTCCCACGGCAGAGGAGCTCTACGTTCCCCTCCCAAACTGCTCCTGTGCTGGATCGTAGTTTAAAAAAATAAAAAATAAAAGTACAAATGTAAAATATTTCCCCCTTATCATGCACACCGATAACATCAGCATTCATTCAGACAGACCGGGATGAAAGAATGTGACTGAGCTATAAATATAAAAACATACCAATCATGCATGAAGCTTTAAAAACAAATACCACACCAGATGTAGACAGGAGGAAGGCCGTCAAGCTCTACAGTCAATGCTGCAGTCAATGTCAAGGGTTGGCCTATACAATCAAATTAATTTGAAATTTGCTATGACTGTGAGGCTGCGTAATACTATTATTTTCATTATCAATTCATTCTATTAATAAATCAGTTGGTCTATTAAATATAAAAAAATGACAGGGGAAAAATGCCTTGAGCTCTCCTAAAGCCCAAAGTGGCACCATCAAAAAGTTAGTTTATTCCCTCACCAGCTGTCACAAAACACAAAAATGATCAATGTACCATCACATGAGACAAAGAAAAGCAGCAAATCCTAACAAATGAGAAGCTGGATGTAACTTATGTTTGACATAAATCTTTGTCAATCCACTAATTCTAACGGATGCAGCTCTAGAAAAAGTCCACAACCAAATTAGATTCAGTTTACTGTCTTATATGACAAAAAGCAGCAAATTATCAAAAACAGCTGCTGATTAATTTCCTATTGAAAGATCAATCAATTCATCAACCAAGTGTTTCATCTCTAGCAATGACATGAGTTATCATCCCCTCCCCTTGTCAAATTAGGGCCAAACAATTGGAATGATTTTCTCCATGAGAGACAATAAGACTAAACAACCGAACCCATAATTATACCAGCTGAGCTGAACATCTGAGAAACACCACGACAGCGTTTCATTTCAGAGCCGAATCTTACCAGAGAGGAGGCGGGTAAAGAAGCGAGGAGCTGCACTTTGGACAGAATGAGAGCAGGAGACAGAAACGGACAGTCAGGCTGGGATGATTTAGGACTGAGCGGACAGGCAGAGGAGAGAGAGAGAGCGCTTTGATGTGTCCACACTGAACTCGCAGCGCATCACGGAACTCCGTTTCCCACGGTCCCCGGGCTGACCCACTGGGCTGATGTTGCGCGCTCTCACATGCCAGCCCACGGATGCCAGCACATGTAACCGGGTGGACACGCACACACGCATACACGCAGCGCAAACCCCCCCCCTGTAACACGATACACGCACTCCGCTATCATGCGTCATGAATATTGGAGGCAGAGAGACCTCGGCATGTCATGGGAAAGCAGCGAGAAAATGCAATCTGTTCTGCTGGGGGGGGGGGGGCACCTTTCAGGAGTGACCGTACATTTGCCCTTAAAACTCTTCAAGAAACCTAAGTCTTTGCTGATACTTTGCTGCATGCTTTACGTTTCCTACCTTACGAGACGCACACAACAGGCAGCACAGAAGCTTATTTCTGTCGGGCTCCTGTGAGTCACAGTAAATCAACGCAAAATGAGAAAGCGTCAAACCTGCTGCAGCTTTCCAGCGGCACCTGATCGATACGTGGAGTCAATGTTACCTGCTGCCTTTAAAACACCAAGTAATGAGTCGTGCTGTCTCCTCACCTCACACCCCCCCACCCCCCCGCCTGAGACGAGCCCGGCACACGGCAAAGTCAGCACAAACTTTAAAGCGTCAGCTCGCCAACTTTCCCCGGTAGGTTTGAGCACGGCCGGATTAACCTGTTTTGGAGCCTAAGGGCAAAAATGTGCTGCTGGGCCCCCTGTGCAATTCTCTCTGAGGAGCGTGTACAGTTTTTATGCTGAAATACCCCACTAGTTTTAATATGTAGCCTATAAGATGTAAGCACGAAAACGAAATAGCGTAGGTCTTACAACTAGGTTTTGGTGGAAGAACTACAATGTTACAAAACATTACAAGTAAAATCCCTTGATTCAAATTCCACTGAAGTATAGAAACCTAATTCAGCTTCTCGGAACTTTGAAAATCCATCTTTAGCACAGAGGAAGAAAAGCGTCTCTTCACTCCCTGACCGCATAAAGGCCGCAATCATCAGTTCATTGATTTATGCAAGCTGAGATGTTTTTCTTTATGATCTTCATACAGTGTCATTCAAACTTTTATAAATTAGATAATTTCCCTCTGGGCATACCAAAAAAATCTGGGTACAATTGTCACAGGAATGAGCTCATTAATGAATGTTACCTCCCCTCACCCTAGTCAACAATTATTAAACAAATGTAACAATTTTTGAAAGAAAAAAAAAACTCACATGTAAATGCTGTTAGAGTTTTGGTTTCTTTCATCTCCTCCTTCACCGAGCTCTCTGCTCTCTGCCACCTCCGTTGTTTCAGACACAAGCCTGGACTCTAACCCATCATCCTCATGAGACTCGGTCTGATCATTCCCCTCGCTGAGTGGAGGTGACGAGGTCTCCTCAGGGTTCGGGTCTCCACCTGCCTGGGTGATTTCTTGCTCGTCACAAGCCTCTTGCTTGTCACAAGCCTCTGGTTGGAGCGCGGCACTTGAGCCACCAGATGGCGGCACATCTTCACAGACAGCCGTCGGCGCAGAGGGGATGTTTTGGGTGTCGGTGACACTGATTTCACCTGTAGATCTGAGCTGCGACTTGTCATCAGTGAGCGAGTCGTGGTTGAGCCCAGTGTCAGCTTTAACTGCAGCTACATCCCCGGCCACTTTGGGTGAGAAGGCTGTGATTCTCGGGAGGTCACAGTCTTTGTCCCTTACAGGTCGTTGGCTTTGACTTCTGCTGAGGCTGCTCTTGTCTTTACTCTTCTTACTGCTGCTGGAGCCTCCTGGAGAATAAGAGAACATCAGAAATAATCAACACTAACTGCTATGTTGCAGCATTCATCACTTAAGTTTTGATCATTACTTCTGCTGCTTTACCTCTGATACTCTTGTCCTTCCTCTTCATCAGTAGCCGTGGCAGCGTGCCCACGTGTGTATAGCTCTCACTGGAGCGGACGTAGCTGGCTGTGCGAGGACGCATGGTACTCAAGTCGTCCACTGTTGTTTCAGCAACTGGAGCCAGGATCTTATTGGAGACAGTAGCAGAGTCACTGCCATCTCCAGGTACACACCCAGACTTCGACTGAGAAGACTTGGAGTCAGATTTCTCACTGGAGCGGCGAAATGAGAGGTTGGTGAGGCTGCCGAACCACTTGAAACCTTGGGAGGAGAACGGATTGAAAAGCAGAGGGAAAATCATAACAACAATATTATTATGAGGGAGCATTTTTTTTTTTTAAGTTTTGAAAATGTTCTCATTTGCCAGTGTTTCTGTACTCATCCCCATGCAACCAGTCAACTGGAGGAAAGAGAGTTGGTCATTTTGTTACCATATGAAAGGTGTGGGAAAATCTAGAGTAACTAGGGGAGGGTTGGGACATGTGGACTGTAAAATGTAAAGTGGATGTTAAAGTCAGGAAAGGGGAAGAGAATTTAAAGAAGCTGAGTTAATTAAAGTTGCACAATATCAATAATGCATCATCTAAGAGTGAATGTGTCATTTGTAGTGACAAAGCCACTGAGAATATTCACCCAGCTCACAGGAACACAACTCCAAATAAATAATAATGTCTCTCTATTTCCGCTGGATGTGTAAATAGCAGCGGTTTGCCAACAGGTTCACCATAATAAATTACTAAGGTGATAGATATAAAATATTATGCTCTCAGCTTGTTTTTCTTTTCCCACATCAGGCCAAAAAAGAAAATAAAAAATAAATTAATGCAGCTTTAAGAAACAAGTCCTCCTCTGTCGACCCAACTTTTACAGCAAAATGCCCTTTTGCAGAAGTGGCTTTTGATGGTGTCACCCTATTAGGTGACATATAGAAGCAGTTCATTTGCAGTTATCAAGTGAAATGTATACTTTTATGTGTCATTTGCAAGTGAGATGTGAGTGTGTGGGTGCATATGGTTCTCCGTGATTGTCCCAGTGTGTCAATACCAGTAGGCATGAAAGGGGACTTTTTTTTTAGCTACCACTAATTTGAATTTGTGATCTATTTTCCACACAATGTGGTTTTTTTTCTGAACAGCAGAGCAAAGATATACAGGACCTGCTTTTAAAAACATTTACCGTACATTTACTACTATATATATATATATATATATATATATATATATATATATATATATATTAAATCATATACAGTAACTGACTTAATAAACATCAGCGTCAGTTGCAAGTCGATTCTTGCACGTCATCATTATCACCAAAACATTGCAAAACTGACATGGCAGTGTGTTTATACCATAAGTGCTGGCTAACCTACCTCCTCACACACCAGCTTACTGTGTGTGTAAACAGATGAACAAGGTGCAGCTGCTCTATACACAGACTTGCAAAAAAACACACAATACTCACTCAGTTTCCGCATGCTCATGTTGTGGCTGCAGCGTGGCTAGAGGATCAGCTGTAGGTGGGTGATAGATGGATCATCTGAGAGAAGATGCAGCCAAGAAGGGGAGAAGAGTCGGATGGGGTGGATAAGTTATTGTTGAGGAAGAGAAACACAGGTTTGAACCACAGTTCCTCTCTGTGGGTGAGATACTGCACAAAGTTTGCATGCGGGAGATGGGCGGCAGCGAGAGAGGCAGGGCAGATCGTGACACTTCCTGTGTAAAGCTGCGTGAACCAATGGTAAGAGGAAATGAAAAGACAAAATGAGATGACAGGGGTTGACAGAGTAGGATAAAAATATGAACGTATCAAGCATATGAGGTTGCTTTCTGAACAGGATGAAACAGTGTTAAACAGAATAAAAGAGTGGTGACAGAAACTGGGAGGGGTGTAAAGAGAAGTGGTCATCAGTGACTTTTGTCCCACTAAAATAAAAAACTGGCTATAAACTCACCCAGAGGTAATGATAGTCTCGCTATCATCTACTTCAAACTCGCAGTTTGCATACACAGTTAATGTTTGATTAATGTAATGATTCTTAATCTCTTGTGATGTTGCCGCACCTTTCCGGAAATTAAGATAAGGGACACCTGACTTTTAAGTGTTTATGAGTATTTATTTAGCAACTGGGACAAGTCAGACTTGGCAGTTATGATGTGTTTGCCATTTCTTCTTCCACAGGATGTCGATATATCAATATCAGCTCTTGGGGTGATCATCTTAGATATGTGCTGTAAGAGTGCAGCAGGGTGGGAGCTAATCTGTCATTTGATATTACCAAATGGGTTAGGGTTAGGCAATCAGTTGTGTTTAATTAAAGTAGACTCAAAATGCCTTCAGAAAGCCCAACACATCCCAGAATCATCCACCTCTTAAAAAGCCTTCCGCTTTACATTATAAACTCGTGCTGTGCAGCCATGTATTATTCAAATGCAGAGGAGAGGAAGTCACAATGTTTCAAAAGATACCAAAGATTTCAAGTTGAATTTTGGGTGTATGTATATAAAATGACAGAAAAGATATTACAACAAATCACAGTCTCAGGTTTGATGTATATACTGACACAGAGGATACAGATACAGAGATGTAACACTGTCAGATAGTGTGGAATGGGGTGATTTTTCCAATCCCAATGCTTCTTAGAGAAAATCTGCATTTTAAACTAGAATTACTGCCTCGTGCCTGTATGCCTCCATGACGAATTTGGTTGACCTTTAACCACCAAAATCGAATCAGTTTGTCCTTGAGTCCAAATGAACATTTGTTCCAAATTTGAAGAAATTCCATCAAGGAGTTACTAAGATGTCATGTCCACGAGAATGGGACGGCAGATGAACTGTTT
The DNA here is from genome assembly GCF_046630095.1 of Trachinotus anak. Classification (NCBI taxonomy): domain Eukaryota; kingdom Metazoa; phylum Chordata; class Actinopteri; order Carangiformes; family Carangidae; genus Trachinotus; species Trachinotus anak. The sequence goes on along the minus strand of NW_027273879.1, from coordinate 12,076,373 downwards.
GCCTCCGGCCCTGGCTGTCGCCATCACAGAGGCATAAACATGAAACATTTAAGAAGGAGGAAGTGTGTTTTTTCTGAGAATGTTGCCGCAAAATAATAGCATCTGCAGTGTGTTTATGTTTCCTTAATCAGTAACCTCTTCATGTGAATAATGACTAGCTCAAAAGTAAAGGGCTTTAAGGGCTCTCTTAAAACCAGAGAGCAGCGTTAGCATCCTGTCGCCTATCAGCAGTCAATGCCTCTTTTAAACATGACTGCAGTCAAATAATCTTGTGGTTATCATTGGCTAGAGTTACACACATTTTTGCATAAGATAAATGCTTTCAAGTGATCTATTCTATGGTTAGTTTATATATTGTTTTGAATATTGTTTTAAATTTAAAATAGCTTGAATCATTTGGAATCTTGTTTATTTATTTATGGTGCGGTGGTATTATAATTTAAGAATCTTCACAAATGTACAATACATAATTCTATATATGCATTCTAGTTAGACATTTTACTTGTGTATTTTTTCTTTAATACATGCATCAGCAGACATCAGTTAAGATGCTACACTAACACAAATGAGTGATGACTAATACGCTACAGTGTATGCAAGTCTATGTGGTTTCACATGTGCCACATGTCCGCCTGGTTTTTCACTTCCTGTTGACGTTTGGGTGTGCGGCTTCTGCAAAAACACTTTTTGTCTTCCTGTCAAAACACACCGCACCAATAGGTGTAGTTTTGTAACTGTGAACTGTGACATGGACAGAGAATAGAGTGAAATACACTGAACAGAAAAATGAAACTCCGGTGGCTGAAACAGAGAGTAAGATTATCATTTTAACACATTTGTCATCCTGCAGCCTCAAAAGGCAACGAGGCATTGATGTTCATTTTCTTCTATTTTCCACACAAAGATCCCCAGAAGATAATATCTCAGACTTCCACACACTTCGCTGCTCAGTTGTTTCATCACCCCGTTTTCTGGTTTTATTGTGTCAACAAAACTGAAAATCACTTTCAGCTCCTTAATCCAGGGACAAAAGGCTCTTCGAAGGCACACATGCATCCTCAGCCAAAAAGCTTTTCAGCATACAAGCTGTTCCCATCATGGGCTGCTGCCGTAGTCTCAGTGAAAACTGCCTCAGTGAGTCTCAGCATCACAGAAAAGGTCACTTTATGCAATTTCTAGGCAATTGTCTACAGTCACACTACGTCATATACCGGATACACTTCACAGATCACTGTAGATATGAGCATGTTTGATCTACAGATGATAGAGTAGGCGTACACATTTCCAATTAGGAGTCGTCCCATGATGAAGGCCATGAACTGTTGTCTAATTACTGGCCTAATGGTTAATTTTCCCATCAGACATACAGTGCATACTGCTGATCATGTTTTTATCTTTAAAAAAAAACTTTTTTAACGCAGTATATTTCTGTAACTCACTGGGAAGCTGGTCACCATGAGTAATATCATTTCCCTGTCAGACACCTGGTCCCCTTAGGGACAAAGCTCAAAGTGGAACACTAAACACCCTTTGGTGCAGCCTATACACTGAACCCAGTGAACATTACCGCTGATCACTGCTCTGTAATCCACCAGTACGGAGATATATTCAGTAAAGTGAGAAATACAGTGTGGTAATCATACACACTCACACACATGTGCACGCACACCCTGAGGTAACGGGCTGGACTTTCATTTTAGACTTTGTGTCCCTACCTGGGGTGATAGAGAGAGACAGAGAGAGAGAGAGAGAGAGAGAGAGAGAGAGTGTGTGTGTGTGTGTGTGTGTGTGTGTGTGTGTGTGTGTGTGTGTGTGTGTGTATGTGTGTGTGTGTGTGTGTGTGTGTGTGTGTGACTGCTGGTTTAATTTCACCTTGATGAAAAACAAGCCTTCAATAATTCAGCTCTCCCCCTCCTTGTGTGATGACAAATATTGGTTACTGTGACTCAAGGCTACGCTGATACTCTGCACCCTGTGAAAGAAACACACAAAACTGAAACCTTATGTAGACAAAAACAGAAATGCTGTTGTTCTGACCAAGGTCCCTCCCAGCTTTTGTTCTTATTTTATTTTATTTCCTCAAATATCAAATATTACTTAATCATTTCTCTACTCTCTTAAGGAAGCTTACAGTATGTACAATTATGTTCTACAGAAACACAATATAGCTGGGTAGATTCAATATAGTAACACTTTTATATTCCTCAATAGATTAGACTGACAAATGTTCTTGCTTATTGGTTATTTATGATTATTTATGAGAGTAATGTTGCTGAATGCTGTCAAGGAAATAAAGGAATCGATAGGTAGTCAATAAATAGCTAATAGATGAAAGGTAACCGCCATTTATATTTGACAGAGACCGAATTTGAAACAGAAACATATGGTTGTATGATTATTCCCTTCTTGCCTCTGGTGAAATGTTGCTAATATTGTATTCACTGGGAGATTTGTCTCTTCTATTACTTAAATCACTGCAGTTTTGACTGGTTAAAAACAAAATTTCCAAACACTGCTCCAAGGTACTGTGGCACCTGAACTTCTACAATGCATTGTATCTGCTGAGCATTGATGGGAAATGCAGTGGGTGTGTCATGCTGCAGCACATTTACAAAATCATCTGTGCTGACACAACAACTGAACTACGGTGTTTATCAGAAGATGATTGGATGATCAGTGACAACTGCTGTGGTCTGCTCTCATACACAAAAATGTGCTCATCATAACAATATTCATCATTATACAGCTCTGGCTGCTTTTTGGGTTTTATTTCTGCATATTAGATTATTACTAAATACTGATACATAAAGAGAAAAATGTGTAACATGTCCAATATTATAACTAGTCACAACATTATATACTGTTGGATTGTTTAACCTATCCTATTTAATAAACTATGGTAATCAAATGATTTGTAGCTGTCGAAAAAAACAAAAAAACAAAACTGAAAGTTCATGGCCAAAGAGTGAGAGTTAGAGCTGCTTTATACCTGCACAGTATACTTTTTTTTTCTTTTCCCATGACACAGCAAGAGGTGACTTTTCTTTTCTGTGTTCCCTCCCTTCAGGTCAAATCTCCCCGACAGTTTATCTTTGTTTATTTTAAGCTCTCAGCTTGTGTACTGTGGGCATGCAACCTTGTCTGTGCACTTTAAATCCCTCCTCCTTTGTGTCATGGCATCTTCTTTCCCTTTCAAGCGTGTCACTTATTATTGTATACTGTCCAATAAAAGAGGAATGCTGCAAAAAAACAATAATCGTAAAGTGACGCGAAGGCGGGAGAGGAAAAAGGTCAAGACGGCAGTGTTTCAGATTGTGTTGTCATCTGGTTCTGGCACTTTGTATTGATGTAGCGTCTGTCACAACATAAGGGAGGCTGAGAGCTGTTTGTCAGCAAGGTGAAATTTAAGCAGCATGCACGCACAAGCACACACATTCATCCTGCCATACCATCCTTTGCTGAGCTTGTGAGGACCTTGACTTGATGGCTCTGTTTCCATTTTGTGTTAAAAAACTTTAACATTGTGTTTACATTTATTTTACTTCATGTTTTATTCATGTAAAAGGGATGACATCAAACATCTAAAACCACTCCTAGGTGAAGCGACATCACGTCCAAACTGGGACACATAAAGGTCTAATGTGATACTTTCAGATTTATGGTATTGTTGACTTTCCTCCACATCTCCATATTCAAGGCAGTTTAGCCACTAGTTAGTTGTTGCTGCTGGAGATACAGATATATTACAGTAATTAGAAGACTATAAACACTTCTTTTTGGTTCCTATATGTGCAGTATTTGCTGAGTACAGTATGTAACAGCACTGCACATTTCTAGACACCATCTACTCCTGGAAAAAGGACAAATGTTTTTGACAACATTTGACCTGTTTATATATTTTTTTGCTGAATGAATTCTGCTTCCAGGAAGCTTAAAGCGGAGGGAAACTGTCTGCCCTGATTTGAATCAGTTTATACCAAATGTTTTATTTTGGAGCTACTGCTACAGCAGCAAAAACCAAATACATCAGCAGTGCCTGCAGCCCTGTACAGCTGCAGTTATTGAGTCAGTGTGTTTGTGTGTATGTGTGTATAACAATGTAGCCATCCTGTTCCAGTTAAAGTATTAAACACAAGTATGAGTATTATAAAGAGTGTAAATAATCTCTGTAAATAGTTGAATGGAATGTACGTGTATTATACCATGGTGGATTCAAACACAGGGAAGCATTTAAAAGGTGTCGTCATGAGTTTCTGACTGTGGGGGGCGCCAAAGACAGTTAAATCTCAGATTAGAGCGCTATCAGCTGTCTCTGTTGATCCAGCAGAGACCAGTTACAGGAAAAAATGATAATACATTAAACACATTCATTTAAAGTGTAATTTAAAATTAAAAATCTGAGGGCTTGCACACAAAGTATTGTTTATAACAGTATAGTGAAGTTATTTTAGGTTAGTTGAAAGTTATGAGTACACCAGACACAAATGAAAGGTATCACAGGTCTGACTTGACTCACCTGACTTGAATCCCTCTCTACTCAAAGATTTTTTGGAAACGGCTCGTATTCAAAACGTTTAGTTTAGTACAGAAACAAGAAAGTTTTGTGTACAGAAAACAAAGTCTTACCTCTGCAAGAACTCCAGAGTTGCTCCCAGTTCTGGTGGATGAGTGATGTTGCGGCACTAGTAAGTGCCAACATCAGTACAAGGTCATTGCCACAATTGGGAACGCTGCCATTCATGATGGTCTGATCCAATGGAATCATACAGCGTCCTGCTGTCAGGCGAGAACTCCCTGCAGTACACAACAAAGGGAAAAAGTCCCAATTAAAGAGCAGTCTAACGTCATAACTGCCAAAAACCACAATGAGGAACTACTGCCATTATTTGGCTTACAACACCAAAACCATTTATATCCTTATATTTAATATTTCCCTTTTGAAAATTGTATTTAAACTGTTGAATTGTGAAATGTTGAAATACTTGCTGCAGATTGTTTATTCAGATGTTCATTTATTTTTACTGGTAGTCCCAGTCAATTATGTGATCAGTGAGGACAACGACACATGGTGTGTTTAGAAGTTGATCAGCCTCAGCTGGCAGACCCCTGTCATCAACCATCAGGGACATCTTTTCGCGGTCTTCATTGAAATGGTTTTAAAAGCAGCATAAGACACCTGGGAAGATCAGCATAGAGACACTTTGCTTTGTGATTTCCATGCCTGCTACAATGCCCCGTTTTGCTCTTCTTCGACATTTTGCCACAAGTCTTCTACATTTACTTGACACAGATTTTTTGTCAACAACTATAGCTGTGAGTTTTTTGAAGTGAGCCATCATACCGCACATCACAAACAGATATGGCTGCTCTCTTACCAGAGCAGCGGTTTCCATTGCACTTATTATGTTGCTTCTCTGAGTGTAGACAGTTGCCACCATATTCTCTTTAGTCCTTTGTGTCCTTACTTTTGTTGTTGTGTGTGTTCTTTAATTCCTCTTGTGTACATTTCTGAGTCTCCACAGTTTCACTTGGTGGCAGCCGCTTCGGTTGCCAATTTCTATCCAGTCCCATTTTCCTGGAAAGTAGGCTTTCTCCTTTCTGGATGCCTGTCTCTGTAGGAAAAGTGAAGGTTTTCCCCCTCATCATGTTGTCAACTCTTCTCTGCCGTCTCTTGGTAAGAGAGTCATAACCACCACCTACAACTTCATCTTCAAAAACATCTCTGAATACATGGCAGTTTCACAAAGATGACGATGGTTAGGATCTCCCCTACAATCAGTTCATGTCTCTCACGTACTGTTGGCTGTTCTTTGTTTTTGAGCTTCCTAGTAATCTCTGATGGGATTTTCCTCCATGTGCCACTTGTTGTGCACAGGAGTGTCTATGAGGAGTTGAGGTGCACTTGAGCTTGAGGTAGACAGCGGAGAGTTAGAATTGTCTGCATTCATGGGACTATGCAGAATCCCATAGCTCTACTTCAAATACAGTTTTAGTTATCAATTATTGAAGTTTGGCCCTCTTCGTAAGACTCACCAATCACTTATTTTTCACTAGATTGCATTGAAATTTGTACTGAACATCCAAGAAATCACAAGGATGATTTGAAACATGTATTCATGTACATAGTTGGTGCTTTGTGTTTTTTTCTTTTTACCTAAACAAACTAATCAAAAAAATATACCAAGTTTTCATTCTGTGTGATAGGCTAATAATAGGCTATAGCTCTATCATATCTAGAAGTTGTTTGACTTCACAATAAAAGTTTGTGTCACGGCTAGATTGGGGTTCAAAGTGTAGGAGATACTTTACAGTTCATGGGATTAAAAAAAAGACAGGAAACCATTAGTTTGGCAGAAAGCTTTTGGTGAGTAATTATGTACAGATTAATGTAAGTGGTGGTTATGATACACAAAACTGTAAAGAGTCAATTTATCAGCAACCCTGTAGATCAGACTTAAAGTAATCAGTCACAAAGTACACATGGGGGAGGTGAACAGAATGTGACTGTGGGTTTGTGGTTTGGGTGTCATCCAGAAAATGATTATCAGAAGTTATATGAAGATCAGTGAATGACTGGCATGTATCCGTATAGACACTGGAGTTGTCTCCGTGACGCTCAGATGTTCACTGAGGGAGTTTACGCTGAATAATTTTGTGAAAATTAAAGAAGACCTGAGAAAACCCCAGCTTACTGGAGCTGTGCCTGCTTTGATTTCTGGCAGCTTGTGTCTCGCTGGAGCAGAGGAGAGCCAGTACTCTGAAAGCTATATCTTTGTCAATCATGGGCACTGGACTGAGGAGGTTTTTGCTTCAGAAGCATCTATAAAGAGACACTTGGAAGGCACATGATGGGGACACAAGTATTTAATTGGCATTTGTTGACCCAGATTGCCTAGACTTCTGAGCAGGACAGTTACAGATTATCTTTGATCTTTTATAACAGGATTTGAAACAGATTGGCTTTATCAGGGATAAGATAACAGTTTACCAGCAACTGTTCCTTTCTGTTTTACCAGACTTAGTCAAACTGAAACTCGTAGACACATTTAGATTTTTAAAACACATACATATTTTCATATTTAACCTTTAATTGAGGGTTATAGGCTCAACAAAAGAAGGAAGGAGCGTGACGTACTATGACAGGAGCTGCCTCCAGCGATCCTGTCATACACAAGAAGAATGTAATGTTAATAATTAATAGGTTGATATGTTTTGTACATCATACTAGGTAATTTCAACATCCTTTAGTTTAAGGTTAATGCGTTATCATTCATATGAATACATGCACATCCTTCCATACTTACAAAATCTAATTAACAGAGTTTAAGTGAAGTTGGTTGGTGATACAGTGAGATATAAAGAGTGATATTTAATGTCTAGTATCAGCTAAATGATAAGAGTGCACAACGGCACAGACAGACAAATGAGTGCGCACAATTACCCAACAATCTGTTGTTGATCTGCTGCTATCAGTTTCTGTGTCATCCCCTTTGTGATTTAGGAGGGAAGTCAAGAGGCCAGTTTAGTAATAAGGATCACAAGTGTGTGTGTGTATGTGTGTGTGTGTGTGTGTGTGTGTGTGTGTGTGTGTGTATGTGTGTGTGTGTGTCTCCATCTCTGTAATGAGTCTAGCGGTCCAGCCAGCTGAAGGTGACTCATCTGCACCAGGTGTTGCTCTCATAGTAACACTCTTTTCTGTTGGTGTTGAATCATGAGGAGTAAACACTGACTGTGTATTTGATGTGGTGCCGCTCTGATCTTTCACTCTACATACAGTGTGCCCATGACTCTATATAATGTGCATGTCTCTGTACTATTGCCTGCATAGTGCATTGTCAGAGATAGAGTTTTATTTGTTGGTATTCATATGTCACACTATCACAAGTTAACATGATAACCAAGGATGAAAAAAAAATTTAAAAAGGAGTCAAATTCTTGAATTCTTGCATGAGCAGTATTTACTGTAACAGCAGTGGGAATAGCTGCTGGTCACAGGGTTACATACTAACTCTGTCCAGGGTAATCGCACTTCTGCTTTTGGTCTCTGGAGAAGTTCAGTGGAGCAGCTGAGGATTAAAGGCACCTCAATAAGAGTTGTTGAAGGATGGAGGAGCTGTTCCTTCCTTCCTTGTGCCAAAAAGATCCCTGTCTGAGCTTCTTGGCATCCTGAGGATTCAGTCCACTGGCATTCAACTCATATACTTACCTCTAAATTATTAGGCTTGTTAAGAAACGTATTCAACAGAAGCAACAAGCAACACAATGCTACAACTGCATCTTGTACTTTTTCCATAATGTAATGTCAGCTTTCAACCACTAGAGGACTGCAAATAACTGGGATCGTAGAAGAAATCAATGCAAATTTGAGTGCTGGATTCAATTGTAAGCCACTTAAATTATATTTGTGTGCTTTTGAGCCAGTGTGAATGTATGACTCCCGCTGGAGATGGAGTTGCATTGGGTGTGCAGTACTATTTTGGTCCCTGTTATGATACGTATAAGATTAACTACAGAATGTGATTTATGAGATATGAGCACTGCAGAGCATTTATACAGTAATATCAGCTCTGTTCACACACAGTATACCTTATGTGTTGGAAGTACTGCAAATATATCAGTATAATAATACATGGGGTGGTAATAAACCCACAGTAGTGGTCAAAATAATTTTTTGACAGTGGATGATTAAACTGTAGAGAATGATTTTGTGTGAGGGCTAAACCTCAGTAGGGCTGGCTGAGTATGATAATAATTCTTTGACAGGCACTCTTGAGCTTCTAAAGGATCTTTGTGATTACTGAGATTGGTCTCCCAGAGGAAAAGTTTTAAAACAGATGGTGCCCTGGCTGAGTGGAACCAGATGCAGGTCCTGTTTCTTGCCCTTGTCTGATGATGCTCTTGCATATCGAATGAGGGAAGATTATCAAAACCAGTCAAAACATGCAAGGACAAAAGAATAATCTGGATCAGATTCTGGGTCTGAGGTCACTCTGACATGTTGTGTGCTTCACTGTATCTTAAATCCCTGACTTCATCAGTTGAGATGAAACAGACAAGTTTGCATGGTTTTGATCCGACCGCACCGAGGTTTACTAAAGCAGAGACTGACCAGACTTAACACAAAGCTGTTACACGAACGGCGCAAAAGTAGCAAAATACAAAGGTGATTTCTCACATGTGCTGCTTTGTCAGTCAGCGTGGACTCAGAGAACAGGGGTGATCAGCACCATGGACAGTGATCCACAGAAACAAATATGCAGGAAAATTTTGTGAAACAAAAAAATGCTACAGTTAAATTTCCCATTAAATAGCCTCCTTACTTCCCTAATGTGATATTTCCTTTTGAAACAGGCCAGTGAAGAGTCAGTCCAATGCATTAACAAATGGGCTACTGGTGTGGAGAGAGCGAGAGAGAGGGCAGAAAGGTGGGATTGTTGAAAAATGCCCGCTGACTTTATTGGTCGATTTATTTTGTTACACTCACTAGTGCAGTATGGCATCATCACCGAAGACGCACTGTTCTCCAGGAAGTTCAGGTGTCAATTTCATGGGATCATCTTTAACACCAAGTGTTATAAGAGTGTTTTATTCCAAAAAAAAAAAAAAAAAAAAACCTTTAAAAGCATTAGAAAGCTTTAGTTGCTGTCTACAGCTTTTTAAAACACCTAGAAAATCTGTTTGGCAGTGATGGTGGGTTTCAGCTCTGTGTTTTGAAGTTCAGCAGTGTGGGTACTCGTACATTAATTTCATGGTTTTATTATGGTTTTATGTATGTATGTTTTTTTTTTCTTTTAACCATAATACCATTGCAGCCGTTTCGGGAAATCAAATCAGTGCTTCTAGAAACTGGGGCAGAGATAATAAGAAGGGGGGGGGGCAATTCTTGTCCCAAGAGAGACATGATGACGTTAAATCTACAGCTACATGTATGACTACAGTGCTGTGGTGCTGTACATTTTTGCAGTTATACTGGGAAATTCTGTCAGAGCTAGTTTAAATACAGGCAACAAAACAGTCTTTATCACTGTATTTCTGATTTAATGAATTCCTGTTTTCATGGCCAGAAGCACCCCTGATGAGATCCCGACAGAATCATCACGCAGAGCTTCCCAACTCCTTATCACTCAGCTCTCAGAGGAACATGAGAGATCAGCCCTCACGCTCACATGCAAACACACCTCTGCGCATATGCAGGAGGTGAAAAGAAAGATAAAGGCAAAGGGAGAATTTAGATCTTCAGTCAGAGCAACATGCAGGTACCATTAAGTGCAAGTGTAATCAGGCCCGACTACAAAGACATGATACTTGCACCCCCGTGGTGGCCATGCCACAATTTACCACTTGAGCTCCCCAGCAGCACTTGCCAAGGCTTGAAGAAGCAGATAGATATGTATTTTTTACAACATCCCAGTGAAGTAATCCCTTTTTTGAATATTTCATAACTTCTCATCCACTGCTTCTAATAGCTCACTTACAGCTCTACAAGGAAATATTTATAACATACTGCTCTAAAAGGAACCCCACAGGTCCCAGATACCCATATTTAAGCACAAATCAAATTGCTTCGGATAATAAATGTTCAACGATATGAGAAAGCTCATTGTGGGTATAAAATGAAAACATTTCCTATTTTCCTTTCTCCCTCTCACACACAAACACGCTCACTGTGTCAGCCTAATCATAATCTTTTCTTATTCTCTCAGCATCCATTCAGCTGGGACAAGCTTTGACTATCTATCTGAACAATATAACATAAATGATTGTTTCATTTTGCCTTGTTAATGTTTAGTCAAGTAACATCGTTCTGTCATTGAAATGAAATTTCTCTTTGTCCTGGTATGAGGCCTGTTTGAAATGAGACTCATCTCCATCTCTGTTTCTGAATGGATGCCTGATGAGAACTTGCAAGTGTTAAAAATATAGATTAGAAGATTAGAAGCATGTTCATGCTCTGAAAAATGAATATTTGAACATCTTCAATTCTATTCATACAACCAGGCAACTCTGTCTGTCAAAGAACATCATGTCAGTCTGCTCCAGAACTGCTAATGGACCTTTTATAGTGAGATTTTTTGTCAACTGCTGTTTCACTCACTTTCCTGGTTTACACTAGTAAGTGGCCTTAATCAGTTTACTTAAACTATTAGAATTTCACCCAATGTTTTGCGCCTTGCACTTTTATTCTTATACAAAGAAAAGCCATTTAATCCTATTTCAAGCTGTCATGTATACTGTAATCACACCGACAGTTCAACTTGCCAGCGGCATCACAGCAAAGGATAAATTAAATGTCTCTCCGTTTTGAAATTCATGACATGTCAAGAGCTAACAATGCAATAGTAATATAATTCTGTATTGACACTGTCAAAAGCCAATGTATAGTGAATGCGTTTAAGCTGAAAGACAACAACATTTGGTTAATCTATTTTTTGTGGTCCAGACTTTCAGAATCATTTATGATGTCTCTAACATACTGCCATTTGTATAGTAATGATTGTCTAGCTTGTACCCTGCACTATGACCCAATTTCTGCAAGAAGATCATAAATGTTTCATCTGCTCTAATAGGCCACTTCATCATGTTGTTGTTTTGTTAATGCACTTCACTTTATTGTGCTTTGCTGTACATTTGTATGAAACGCTCTCTGAATCTCTCGTTTTCTTTTCTCGTTATCTTTTCACTTTTCTATCTCTTTCGTGTTTTACTCACAGACACACACACAAATGCACACCCACAATCACATTGTTCAACCTTGACTGTCCTTCTCCACAGCTGATTGAGGGGGTGAGACAGAAACAGTGAGATTGAGGGAGATGGGGGAGGTGCAAAGTCATCAATTATTTATGGATGAAATCTAATAAGAGGCGGGAGTTTAGAGGGGCAGCGAGCATACTGACAGATAGAGTCCCTGTTTGCTGCGACACCACGACATCATTCTAGTGTGAAAATCAAAGCTGAAATATAAACATACAGAACACACGATTTTTCTGTTTGTGCTCCATGATTTTCAAATACATTTGCAACAACTGTGTGGGGCTTTTTTTTTTCCTGAAGTGGATTTTGATCAAATTGCTGCAATTGCATTACTCGATGCATCGCTTTGTTTGTCCATAGGAAAGTGTGTGTGTGTGTGTGTGTGTGTGTGTGTGTGTGTGTGTGTGCATTTGAAAGAGCATTTGCAGTGTTTAAAAAAAGCATTGCTCTATCAGTCATTCTCTCCTTCATATTACTGCAAAATCATATTTGCAATTCATGCTTGTGTAATGCATATCCATGCTATATCTATCTTCATTGTCTTGTCTAGATCTGCTCTCCTCCCAAATGTAACTCCAAAATCTACTGATTTGGTCTTATATGCTTGGTTTTTACTCCATTTGAAGCTTGTGTATTGTCCTGCTGCAGAAAAGTACAGTTGATTGATGTTTTTCTACATATTCTGTAATTTTAAGTTACATCAGAAGCCATTGTAAGACTTGGAAGTCATGCACACTAATTCATAAACACAAACCTGTGCAGTGACGCGCACAACACACTGTGTCTGAGACACAGAGATCCTTTCTGTTTGTTTGCGAAGTATTCTACAGTCCATATTTGCATACTCATTTGATTTGTTGAACGATTTCAGGAGCTTTCAGCACCTCATTAGGAGTATTTTTATGTGTACTCATGTGTGAATGTGCCGACAGCTCAAGTGGTGTTCATACAAAGCAAACTAAATGAATCCTCTTTCTATGAAGCGCCAATAAATTGTCCTGTAATTGGCTCTTCAAAAGACAATTTTTTATTGTTCTATTGTCCTCTTTCTATGATTAGAAGCTCTATCAATTGTAACAGGGTTTAGCTCTGTGATATATGAGTATAAGCAATTAAATGGTTGAGTTTTTCCAATATTTTAAACCTCAACCAGTCAGTGTGGAGAGGAAGCAGCAGCTATGTTACACCAGAATTCAAATAACTCCTCCAAAAAAAAAAAAAAAAAAGTTAAAACATAGATTTTTTGCAGTCATTTCAAATAATTTTGTGTCACAGTTAATTTACTCATGTGGGAATGCTAATAAAGTGATGAGCAATAACTGGCCCATTGAGCTAGAACTTGCCTCTCAAAATGACAGTCCGTTAATTAAAATCTGCAATCACTAGAACGAGCATAATTGAGCATAATGTTTTTATATCCCTCCACATAGCTATACTTGAACAAATTTTAGCAGAGTTGATGAGTTGCTAAGTGCTTATAACATGGCCAATGTACAGTATATAGAGTTTAATGTGTGTATATTGATTATTTTTATGTCAACAATGCACTATGACGATATTTGCATGTGAAAGAGGCTGCTCGTAGTGACAACACCACAAAGAATTATCACCTTACAAACTGATGACAAAGTCAGCAATTAGCTGTATACATTCTCAGGAGGTTGTGGGGATCAAAGGTTTAAAGACTATTGGATTTGCACTCCTTGGATAGACTCAAACACAGCTCCAGATGAATGTGATGTTGCTCTGTGTCTGCTAGATGTGTTTGCTAACAAGTTAGCAATGTCTTGATTGCACATCCAGGCTGGCCTCTGTTCCACTAGCTTCTGTAACTCAATGCAGTGCCCTCATTTGGCAATCTTTCTGTAAAAGTTAAATGTGTTACTGGGGTGTAGTTTCCATATAAGAATTTGCATCTATCAGCATTTCCTATTATAACTTAAAACATGGGTTTTAACATTTAAGGTAATTAACGATTCATTATACAAAAACTCACTTCCATGAAAGCTGTCAGTGTGCCAGCATATGTAATACTTAAGTCATTGTTACTTGGGTGTGTACAGAAATGTGCTCTCTTCTAATGTAATTCTGTTAGTTCTGCCACTATTGGTACCTCTCTTTTCTGCTACAGAGAGGTACAGAGCAGTTACCCCTCAACTTACCCATAGATTTGAGTGTTTTGTCAAACCGTGACATTTAACCCTCACAGTCTATGATTTATGGGAAATGGTGTTTGTTAAACGATAAAAATACAAATGATATACATGATTAGGTGTCAGTTTACAGCTTGTTTCTGTTGCCTCCAAATGCCCAAAAAAACTCAGTAAAGAAACGTGTGGCAATGTTTACAGAGCTTACTGAACCTTTTTTATTTTTAAGTTGCGTGGTCAGTCTACTTATTAGCAGTTCACCAAAATCACAAGAAAACAGTATCTCCTGACATTCCCCCAATAACAACTGGCCATGGACATAGTTTTGACTATGTTTGCTGAGGTTTTGAGATACCTGCTGAGACCTGCCTGTGCCCAAATACAATAGAAATAAATGCAATTTTGTGCATATTCAGCGTCATCCAAAGAGCAAAGAGGTTTTTTTTTATGATAGAAAACAGCAAGATTTTATAACAGCAAATCTTTGGGTTATTCTGACTTATTATCATGACAATAATTTGGCAAAAACAAGTTGCTGTTATGTTTTTCAAATGTAATATTTTAATGCCTTGAGCAACACAAGTCAACTTTCATCCACCTTGGGCTGGCAACAGAAACTCATCACCATCTTCCTCCTCAGTATTAGTGCAATTGTTGCAAACATCAAAGAAAGCTCAAGGCCTCTTCAGGTCAAACCCTGGAAGAGTCTGGTAAAGAGCAGATTAAAACAACTTCATTAGTTAGAGGGCAGAAGGCGTATGTGCTCCACCAAGAAAAAGACAACTGATGGTGCTAATGACGTTTTTCTCAAACTGGAAACTATTTCAGTGAGGGAAAGTTCAAGGAGTTTTTAAACCTAAGCAAGTGACTGCGGTATAATTGGGTTTAGATTATTTGAGTTCATTAAGGTTAACCTTTATAGAGAGCACTAACAAATGCCAGGCAGCAACCTCCAAGGCTGAAAAATGAAGCCAGCACGGAAGAGCCGCCAACCGCACTTTGTCAAATGGCTGCTTGAGGCTGACTCCAAAGCTGAGTCAATCCCCATAGATTCCCATGTTAAAATGTCCAACTTTACAGCAGAAATAAATATGTTTTAACCACTTTTCAGAAACCTATGGGTGATGTCACGGGGGCCACATCCATCTTTATTTACAGTACTAAGAAATACCAACTACCACTCAAAAGACAGGCACATAATTCACTCTATGAACTGAAAATGAATTTGTAATGATTTATAGTATGACTTAGTTCCCTCTAAAGCACTTCAAAAAGAGATCATAGTGGTACTTCAGTCACCTTCAGAGTTATGGAAATCACAGCAGGACATGTGAGAGAAATAAGCTGACAGGGCTGTTTGGATACTCTGTTCCTCACAGAGGCTCAGGGGCACAGCGACTGGACAGGGTCAGAGTCAGACTATATCAGCTGAGAGAGTTTGGGAATTGCGGGCTCTTATAGTACACGTGAATGAACTCACATCACAGTCAAGCAGTCTCGTATCCTTATCTGACATTAACTCACAACTTTCTATCAACTTTTCAGCCAGCTAATGCGAGAGAGGTGTTATCTCAATATGACAGCAAATGAGAGATTTTGGTAATACCCCAAACTTACAGTGTAAATGTTTGCAAGGTCTTCAGGGATGGACAATCACAATGATGAAACCCTCCACTGAAGCTTTTTCTCGCCACAGAAATACATCCAGCAACAACAACAGCCTCTCCTCGGTGGCATGCCCTTTCTCTTTATCTCTTTGCGGTGTAATGCTCCCACAAAAGAACTATAGTGTCAGGAGGGGAAATGCAGTGAATAAAGTAAGCAGCTGTCCATGAGGCTGGCACACATGAGAGACAGTTGTTTTGAAAGGTGATCTTTAAAAGTGTCCACTCGGCCAAGGGATGAAAACAGACAATTGTGTGTGTTCATACTAAAATTAGATAATGATTTGTACAATAAATTACTTCATGTTACTTTTATTGATAAGTGGTACTTGTTAAATGAAACTAACTGTAATCATCAATTGCAATCACCAACAAACCAGTTTGTCTTTTTTCACTGCAGTAAAACAGTTGACATTGACCCTGATCTGTGAATGACAGAAAAAAAAGATAGGGATTACACCCTGACATGTGTGTGTGTGTGTGTGTGTGTGTGTGTGTGTGTGTGTGTGTGTGTGTGTGTGTGTTCACATGATTTGCTGATGGTGGCAATACGTGACTGTGTTTGATCCCCCTATAATATGGCAGATCAGCAAAATAGCCGACATACGTGACATGTTTGATCATGCAGGCCACACATTCACACACACACACACACACACACACACACACACACACACACACACACACACACACACTTACACCAGGGAGATGTACAGACGTCTTTCTGCAGCTGTTTAGTGTTGAGAAGTTCTAATTGAAAATTTGAATATTACAGAACTTACTTTTAAACTTAACTAGGTTTAAATATATTGAATCATGATTAAATTTTTGACAGAAGAATTGTGAGTGCAATGAAAATCTTAACATAACGCTGCATTCATGCTTTACTACAGCAATGGTGTGCAAAGACCCCCTCTATGTCTGGGGCAAAAGAAGGTTAGTGTTACATTTAGCTTTACGGTTCGTTCTTTCCCTAAGACACAACTGTGCACTAGGCTGGCCAGAGGCACACCTGGGCCTCTCAAGTGCTCCTCTAGTGTGACATTAGGGTACAAATTAAGAAAGGAAGTGTCCTATTAGGGCACAGAATCAACAGTCACGGTAAAAAAAAAAAAAAGTAGAGGGTGGTAAACAATAGAGACAGACAGCAGGAGAGTTTTATAAATACATAACCTCTACACATGCTGCTGCCCTTGCCTTAACCTCTCATCCTGATTTGCTAGAGAAAAGTCTTTTCTTGAGCCTTTCCCAGTTCGTCTCTCACATCATATCTACCCCGGACAAGAACGGATAGCATCTGCAACACTGGTTGTGAGCTGCTTGCTCTAATGATGTTCCAGCTGCATGCCTGCTAAACTGTGTGTGCAGCCCTAATAAGTGACTTAATGCATTACTTGATCTCACTGCCATACTACGTCTGTCCAGAAAGCATGTTCATTTGCAAACTTACTGCATCATAGACAAATTCAATCTTTATTAAAATGAGTGCTTTGATTTTATTTGAGCTTTACTTCAGTTACATTCAGCAAATCTGCAGAATTGTGACCAGTGTAAACACCTTTGACCAATCATAATGCCTATTGGAGTACATCAGACATGAATTAGCAAGCAGCCAACACCTG
The DNA here is from genome assembly GCF_046630095.1 of Trachinotus anak. NCBI lineage: Eukaryota > Metazoa > Chordata > Actinopteri > Carangiformes > Carangidae > Trachinotus > Trachinotus anak. Next base: position 12,059,183 of record NW_027273879.1, on the reverse strand, counting down.
GCAAGCTCTACTGAATGAAGACACCTCAACATTAGCAACGTCTGTTTAATTGATTTTGATTTTCTTTTAAAATGTTTGATCAATTTATTTTAAATAAATCTTTGACCCCGTGGCTGCACAAAATAGTATTGGGCACATTTCATATCAATTTCATGATCAGTTAATTCACTGTCTGCTTTATCAAACTGTCAGTGGACGCTTTATCTGTCATAAAGAGAGCATCGATTTACACTCAGGAGTATTTTCAATCAACTCTTTTAAAAATTATGTCTGTTTGGCCAAATGGTTGCTTCAAGTTTCATTATCTGACACACACACACACACACACACACACACACCATTATCACCGATGCAGCTGGGCTTCAATAAAATGAATCCTGCCATCATCCTGCTGTTCTGCTACCACCTCACAGGAGAGGAAAAGGGCAGAGGTAGCGGGGTCTCAGGTGTTTGGTTTCATAGAAAAGCCTGCTGATCCTTCACTCCTCCTTGTCTCTCCCTCCCCAGGTGCCCCCTCCCATCTCCACCTTCCTCATTTCTCTCCACTGCTCCCTTTGTTAACCTGAGGCCATGTTGCTCCCACAACACAATCTCATTTCCACATGTATGCGATTTTTCTCTCTTATTCTTTGTCTTTCCACCTGTGGGTTTTTTTCCCTACCTGTAATTTTTCTCTCCAAATTCAGTTACACTTCCAGCTCTTACTTCTCTATAGAAAACATGATGAATGCTACTGTACATGGCAGTCGTGCTGTTCAGTGGGTGTGTTTTAACTGCTTGTATTGTGAATGCAACATCGGCAGAAGCTCGGCAGCAAGACTGGAAATGGTAACGTTGGCTATATGTGGCAATAGCAAAACCTATAAATAGCTTCTTTAAGCTAAAATATTCTGACTGGGTGGTGGATGCAAACAACATCACGATATAATCAAATAAAGCTCTCCAACATAAATCCTTTTCATTCGCAGATAAAATAAAACTAAATCTAATTCACAGATCAGTGGAGTAAGTCTTGTTTCATTTGGGTGGAGAGGCGGCTCTGATTGATATTCCATATTATTTGTCTATTTGTCATCATGACTGCTTCACATCGTTTTGATACAGCGTAAAGAAAGAAGTGGGGGGGGGGGTCTATTCTTATTATCCTCACTTAAACTTCCTTATGTCTCTCTGAATCTTGTTTATCACATTTCTACAATCTGCCGAACGCATTCTCTCTCTCTCGAGGGATGTTAGTATGGGTCGTCTCACAAACAAAACACCCTGCAGTCAACAGTACTGAGTAATTTCGCTCTCTTTTCCTTCTAACCTGCTCCTTTATATCAATTATAGTTTATTGCGCTGCGACACAATGGCCTGACAAGACAAATCCCTGCAAGTATTTAAAGATTGAGTGGCTCGTCTCACACAAGAGAACCATTGGGATTAGGTCATCTTCATGATTTCAAATTTTGCTCAGAACTGTGCACTGTGCATTTCATCTCTGCAATATTTTTTTTTCCTGTTCTTTTTTCCCTCACCCCCAAAGGATTGTGAATGGAACAATAACCATAACTAAAATACCCTATTCTCAGGACACACACCAACACATATACAAACGCACACACGCACATAACCCACCCAACCCACACACAACCTCCATTTGAGGATAATGAGCAGGCACAGACAAGTTGTTGGCTGTCTTGTTAGCCTCTCACTTCACATTCCATCAGCGCTTCCGTTCACGATGTCAGAAATAACCAAACACAATCTTAGGCTATGACAAACAATATCCATTGCACTGTTAATGTAACTGAGACCCATCAGAAAAATACTTGTTGTCTTCTTATGGACCAGTGGCTCAAAACTGGGGAGCAAACCTGAATAGACCTTTTTCCCAACAGCCATTTGATTTGTCGTACACAGGTGTAATGAGTAAGAAAACATAATTCATAGCTGTGTTGTATTGCAGACTTGCATGGAGCCATCATTAATGGTTTTTGCTCCATCTGTGCTTTGCCTGCTATGACAAGTCAGATTCTCTGCTGCGACAAACACTTGAATGAATCTTCTTCATCAACAACAGTGAAGACAGAAGAGAGCTTCGACGCTAGCAAAGCTAACAGGATTTTTTGACAGGGAAAGAAAAGGAAAGAAAAAATGGTAGTGCTCATCAAGCAAAATCTATCTGGTCGGAACAGAAAAAAATACCTTGCCACTCCCAATCCCTTTTTAAAATTGTTTTATTTTGCTTCTTGTAAAAGACTTGTGTCACAGTTAGTGTTTTCCATCCAAAATTAAATGATTTTTGTAATTCTTGGATGGACCAGTGGTTCTGTTCTATTCAAGTGTCAAGTGTGAAAAAAGCCCATAGCCACCAAAGACATTTTGTTTATCAAAATGAGGCTTTTCACTGTGTCTAATGATGAAATGGGTATTGTTATAACTAGATGGATCATTGTCAGATTTTATAATTAAAAATATAACTTTAGTATCTTCTGTTTCTCAGTCAGAGGAACACAACCTACTGTTTAGTCCTGTGAAGTTTGTTTTCTGAGTTACTTTTACAAACAGGCAGTTTACAGAGAACTTCAACTTTATTGCTCTCAAATGTGTGTTACAGTAAAAGACATGTCATTATTTGCAAATGACAGCATGTTCCATGTTTTCCACAGTAAATTTTTGTGATGCCATCTACCTGTCTGTCTTTAATATGCTCCACAGACGCGCCTGGTTCACAGAGAATGCAATAACCCATGTTATGGTCCTACTGGTGTGCATTAACCAGATACTTTGAGTACTTATTGTGTAATTTTATGTTTTTTAATGTCTTGTTTTTTTTCTTTGTGCAGCACATTGCATTGCTCTACAAAAAATATTGCACTGTGTGTTTAAAGTTTAATGGATTCATGGATTGATTGCTCTCAACTGCTAAATTCACAGTGGATATAACCAACGTTAGGCGCTGCAGGCTGTTGCCCAACGCTCAGTATTGAGCGGATGATTCCATACCAACACTGCATACCACTGCATGGATTCATTATACTCTGCCCTTCTCAATGTCTCAAAGTGTAAAACTGTTCCCATCAACCTCACTTCCTCAGGGGTCAGAGAGGTTCAGGTGAAGGTTATAGGTAAACTGCTTCTCTGCTCGTCTTAGATCAGTTTTTCAATTTGGCCACAGATGGGTGACCTCACCCCTGACCACTGCTTTTGGGGAAAGCTCATACTGCCATTGGCTCCCAACCCAATTAGTGTGAGTGCATAGATTGCAGTCAATTATGTGGGCTGTCCCTGGTGACCCTCCATTCCTTGGGGCTGAAGATCAATAAACATGATCATTGATTACTCACATATAATGAGCATGGACTGCTTTGCAGCTCTCAGCAGGAGAGCACAAAAACAATTACATCCCTGGTATTTTAACTCACAATACTTAGATTTTTACACCAGCAGAGGTTAACATCATTCACATTTTTTTAATAAAATAAAACAGCAACCTTCAGGACAAAGGAACCAATGAGCTATTTCACACAGCAAAGCTCTATATTTGATGAGTGTGGTGGATGTTTGGACTGTCATCGACTAACTGATTTATAATGAGACAAGATGCACCATGATCTGGTTGGCAATGTCCTCGGGGGAAGCATCATGTTTTTTATTTTTGACCTAATTTTTGCTTCTCTGGTGAAGTTTTTTAATTGATGTTAATGGTTAAGCATTTTGCCCATGTTAAGGTCATGGTTAGAACATACTGCATTGTCTTTCATGGTGGACATACTTTACTGAATATTATGCTGTGATGTTATTGTAATCTTTTCTTTTCTCTCTCTCTCTCTCTCTCTCTCTCTCTCTCTCTCTCTCTCTCTCTTTCTCTTTCTCTCTCATACACACACACACACACACACACTCACAGACATGGTGGTCTATCTCAGTAAATAGTTAGAGGAACAGGTGGTTGGGTTCTTATTGCTTTACTGAAAACTCTATAAATACTTTCACTGCATTGTTACTGTTAAAACGTGGTCCTTAGTCATAATTTACCTCATTGTTAATCAACATAATTGTATTCTACAAGGCCAATTTTATGCAGCGTATTTACCAAAGCGTAGTATTCACTATGACAAGCATGAAATAAGAAAGAACTGAAGTAATTTGCTCTGCTGCTTTGTTTGATGAAGTGAAGAAGTGATCCCACTTACAGAACCAAAGCCATCACTCCCCTAAACTATTTTTTGTTTGTTTGAGCCCTTGTCCCCCTGCACATGTCCGAGCACTGACACATGTACTCTACAAAAAACAATGGTTAGCATGACAGAAATACCAAAATATCTTGACCTCATTGCTCAGATGTTTTTTTTTTTTCAGCTGAGCAACAACTGTCAGCACCAAAGTACCATGGCATTGTTGACAAATAGCCACTTACCTTCTATATGTCTGTGTGTGTGTGTGTGTGTGTGTGTGTGTGTGTGCATAATGGACTGCTTAGAAATAAGATCTCACTGGCTAAACTTACAGTAGTGGGAGCGTTAATGAAGGTGGCGTAATTCTGTTGTACCAGCAGAAAGATCTGGAGACCACACAGGAAGGAGCTCACAGCTGTGTGTCAGGGGTGTTACACAATACTTGGAGTCCAAACACATTAGTGTCCTTTAGTCATTTTATAGCTCGCAATGAAAATGCACTTCATTCTGTTACTTTTTGTTCAGCACAATGTAGAATTTCATGTCCATGCGTCAGCCATTACTCTGAAATAGTACTGGGAGGAATAAAAGGAGAAGGAGTCATGAAAAAAAGGTGAGAGTGAGACTGAGAAAGGAAGGAATAATGAGACGAAGACTGTGTGAGTGGAGAGACGGATCAAAAGGTGTAAGAGGGTTATAAAAAGAGAGGGAGCACGTCTCTGTGGGAAAGGAACGTGTGCCCTAAAACCTGACGCAGAATAGAGAAATAAATTCATGTACAAGTTCAAGAGGGAAAACAGACGAGAGGGAGGGTGGAAAACAGAGATCGTTGGAAATCTGACAGCGAGGGAGAATTAAGGAGATGAGGTGACAGATTTCTGAGTGTCTGGGAAAAAAAAATCTTCAGCAGGTGTGACTCTAGTCTCAGCCTGCAGATCAGAGGCAGACAACTAAACCCCCCCACACACACACCTACTTGCACATAACACACACAACTGAGACATATTTTTTTTCTGGAAAGCTGTCTTCATTTTCCCTTCTCGTGTCTTCTAACTGTCTATCTCTTTGTCTCTCAGGCAAACAAACACACATTTACATGTTAACCTCCCTGAATGCAACTGCATACACCCACTGTTCGTTGTAAACCTTTTCTCTTATTTTCTTTTCTTTTTTTTTTTTTTTTTGTAAATCAAAAACACAGTCTCGGATGCTTCAGTAATATCTCTTTCCTCCTACAGAGACACACACTGATACGCTAATGAGAAACTGATTTGTGTCAATCACTGATTGCAGCTGAAAAAAGACAAAATTATTGACCACATTGTTTTAACAAGGACAGAAAGGTGAGGAAAATTCAGACAAATACCATTTTCCCTATAATAAATCTTTAAGATCAGAATGAGGATGGGTTTCTATTTCTTTTTGAAGCAATGAAAAAATTACTGCAACTCTTCTTCTTCTTCTTCTTCTTTCTCTTCTTCTTCTTCTTCTTCTGTTAATCACAAGTGAGTTGAGCTGCCAGCGCCACTGAAACACTGTTGAGACCAAGACCAAAATGTAATTTATTTAAAATTTTCCTGTAGTTTTCTTCCGCTCATGTCATGGCACTCAACAAAAGCGGGAACAACCAAACAATCAAAGATAAGCAGAAACTGGCATGAACAAAACAACGATGGCTGTAATAAAATGGTGTTAGAAATAATTGATGCAGCGGGTTGAGTAAAACACAAAATTAATAGCAAAAGAACAAGAAAAGTTTTTTTTTTTTTTTTAACAAAGAGATCCAGCTCTTAAGAAGAAGCCTGTTCACAATGTGGAGGTTCTTTATTTATCAAAATGTCTCTCTTCTTCTCTCAATTTTTTCCCCTCTTATTCCCATTTTTAATTCACTGGTTCAATTTATATGTCTCTTTTGTCAAACCATGAGGAGAATGGTTGGTTATATGTTACATGTAATGACATTTCTTTCATTGTAAGAGTGATGATGTTATCGTAAACATTAATTCAATTTAAAACCTTCACTCAGAGCTGCTGTTGAACGCTGCCAAAGGTCCCCATGTGTTTGAAACCACCATTCTCCAGCAGAGATGAAATTCTTTTGGGGGAGTGTGTTTGTGTACACACCTTGCTGTATGAATAAAATATATCCAAGAGGCAAGTGTGTGCAAACAAAAAAAAATAATAATTTGGTTCATGATTTCAGCTGAGAATTTTCATGCATGCACATTTAAACTCTGGCTACCCGTCACTACCGATATGCACACACACATGCACACATATTTCCCTGTGCTGCATGTTCTCTTAGGAGGAGTAGACAGCTGCCTCTCTAAAACTGAACTGTAATTAACACCTTTAAACCCAACATGCCAGACTCATAAATAAAAGAAGCAGATTAAGGGCCTGGGACACATTAAAAGTGGATTACCCACAAAGATGTAAATATCCTGCGCTCATTTTCATCATGGTATCCAGAATCCAGAGCCTGAGCCATCATTAGGGAGATGGGAGGGCAAGAAGTGTGAATGCAAATGTTTTTTGAGCGAGGCGGTTTGAAACCAGCAGAGAGCAAAAATGAAAGAGAAAAGGGGCAGAGTGAGAGAGGGCATTACAAACAGAGATGTGTCAATCACACGTAACTCCTTTGGATCTAAGCCCAGGGGATTTACATTGCTCTTAATACCCTTCTCTAAAATACACACTCATACACACACCAGTTATCAGACATCAGAAATATGCGCACGCACACACACACCCACACACACACACACACACACACACACACACACACACACACAGACACACACACACACATTTGACACAATACTTTGCTAGAATCAACAGCAACACTAAGTTCAGGAATAACAATAATGGGATGATAATGTGTCATTTTTGCACTTTAGTTAAGTAGCAGTTACTCTGCGCAGGCTAATTCTATCGTAGTGAGGTGTTAGTTCTTACATAATACACAATATGCAGTGGCATACAGTCTTTAGTGGTTACTACCATGATGGTACAGACTGATAGTACTAGTCAGTGGTGGAAGAAGTACTCAGATCATTTACAGCCATTTAAAAATATGTCTTGCATTCAAAATTTCACTTAAGTAATAAACTTGTATGTATCAAACTTAAAGTGCTTACAATACAGAATAGCCCTTTTCACAGTGTGATATTATTATCTACATTATATCATTGGACTTTAATTATTGATGCATTAATGTGTAAGCATTGTTTTGATGTAGCAGCCAGTAAAGGAGATCATTTGAACTACTTATACTGCTGGGCAGTTGAATCTATACCAGTGCTTCATATATTGCAAGGTGTTCATGTTTTGTATGAAACTGAATCTGCAGTGGAGTTAAAAATACAATATCTGCCTTTTCATTTGGAGGTGTAGCACCACCGTAATCCGCACAGTGCTGCTTCACATATCCTCCTCAATACGACTCTAAAACAGTAAACTATGCTGAACAAATCTGGTACCAACATAAACGTAAATGTTCTTCTAAACCATCAGCTGATGCAGCTGGCATCACATATGGTTTGAATTTGTACTGAACATTCACCATTTCTGTGTAGAACATATCTTCCTCACAGCAGGATAGAGAGAGCAATACTATAAAGAGCTAGGCTTTAAAGTGCAGCATTTGAGTGCTAGGGCAACCATGAGCCATCTATTTAGTTAATGAATTGAGCATCAAACATATGGCATGTCTGAGTCATTCCGTTATATTTATTGAAGCAATTAAGGTCTGAATACAGACAATATAAGAAATAAGAGACATACATGGATCTTGATGGCTTTTGCAAAATAGACAATCACAAATAGCTCAGCTTTGGAAATCGGAGCTGTAAAACAGCATACACAGTTTAAGCGGCACAGAAAATGGACCTTTTGCAGTTTTAAATGCAGATAATAAAAAAACCTAATTTTAAAGAAGAGAAAATAAAAACGTTTTGGATGATGAAATCAGGTATGACATCCTGCAACATCCCAAATTGGAGAAAAATTGGGGAAAAGAGTGTTTTACAGCTCCAAATGTTTCAGATATGAGCTGAATTTTTTTTCGTTCAGCTTTCCTGGACAATCCAGGTATGCTGCTGTTGACATACAAAGACACCCCCCCAACCCATACAATCCATCACAGGCACAAAAGTGAATCACATACTCTGTCAAAAGTGACATAGCAGAGTCAGACATGACGAATCAAGTCATCACTCTTACTAACAAAAATAGGTAGATATATGCTTGAGTGTAGTATGTCAAAGGACATAAACATTACATTAAGAAAATGCACATGTTTGGTTTGGTTTGCTGTGAACAAGAGAATGACTGACGTTCCCTCTACACTTGGAAACCAGTGAGCTGGAATATTGTTGTTTGTTATTTTCTCCATTCAGCCTGATCTAATGTACGGTCTGTTATTGCTCAACAGATGGAAGGATTTAGGCAGACACTCGCTTTCACACACACACACACACACACACACACACACACACACACACACAAACAAAACAGATGCAGGATTTTTGTTTGTCACATCTTCTGCCATTAATAATATGATATATCCACGTATACATATACATGATATCTAGTATCAGGTAATAATCCTTTTCCTACCACCTGCTCTTTAAAATAATTATTGCAGCAGTAAATACCAATCATCAGTATGAGTAGCTTTGCACTGTAATTATAATTAATTGTAATTAATTAAAAAATATCAGTGAAAAATGCATGTTCCATATTAATTGACAACCCGCGGTTTAAATATCCTGTATACAGTATGTCCTCCTCTCGCTCTCTTCCCTGGTGACTCGCTGCATGTTTCCGCCGCTTTTGAAGTGCTACAGCAGGAACATAGATGCAGAGGGTTGGAGTGAATCTCAAGAGATGGCGAGGAAGGATTTGAATGGAGGGCTGTAAAGATGGGGGAAGATGAAAGTACCAAGATGTTCAGGAGGATGAGGAAGATGGGAACAGGCAGGTGGTTGGCGAGAGATGAGGAGCAGAGGTGGAAGAGGCTGGATTGATGTTCCTCACTGAACTTAAGTAACCAGCATCCGTCAAGGTCGAGATCAATGCTGCAATCAGAGCTTTTTGGCGTTCAGCTTTCTCTCTCTCTGGCTTTCTCTCTCTGTCTGTCTCTCTCCATCCTATGTCAAACTCACAGCTGGTATTGAAGTGTAAAGTTATCAAATATTTGATGGGATGCCATATGAGCAGCACTTTGCACCACTAAACTAAGACACCTTGAGGGCAGCTCACTCTAGCCTGCCTGATACAACAATGACTAAAGCATGCTGGTTTCACTGGTTTGCATCATCTAGCCAACAGTCTGTTTTAGTCAAAGTCTGTTCATTCAGCTTCTGTGTGTTTCCACTTCTGAAATCTTCCCACTATCTGCATTTGAGCAGGTGTGCATGTACAGGTGCGTATTCATGCACCTGTGAGTATGGATCTGTGTGTTGCTTTGAAGGCTCTTAAAGTCTACTGATGATTTGATAATAATGTGAAAGCATATTTTCAGCTCTTTGCAGCCTATTTGCAGTCATGCAGCAATGAGAATGAAAGGCAGGTACTACAGTGTGGGTAAATGGCAACACCCAATATGTGCCACCTTGCCATTAATTTAATTACATGGTCCCTTCACAATAAAATGTCAACGTTCTCTGAATGTTGATGCTAAAAAGCTGCAATTCATGACTTTTAAAATACAGCAGAGATGATTGAGCATCTGATGTCAAATTGTGAAGTTGTGTCACCTTGTTATTGTTGGTTTGTGGGAAGACATCATCAACCAGCCAGGTAATATATACGCAAATATATCAATCAGTGAAATGATAAAAGTAGTACTTTCAAACAGACAGATTTAACCAACAAACACACTCAGTGTTTACCAATAGTGCAGCATGGTGAGAGGCTTTAAACATGGTAGAGTATGGTGCAGTGTTTCACCACATTGCAGCATACAGATGCATGTGATATCCTGCCAGCAAATGTATAAAATATCACAAAAGTTTACAAGATTCCAGTTTTGATATTTTATTTGATATGTTGTATCTTCAGATGTTTCTTCTGATTTTTTAAAACAAACACAAAATGATTAATTCATATTCTTTGTCTGATTTCTTCAAATATAGATATAATACAATACAATACGGCTGCTTAAAAAATAAAAATGTACAATGGATTCAACTGAAAGACATAAATAATTAAATAAACATTAAAAAAACAAGCAGGTGCAAAGAAACAAACAGAAATTTATATTGATATTCCACAAACAAGGCTTCACACATGTCTGCATTTTTGAGCAACAATCAACAAACTGTTAACAGACATCTGGCTGACTACACAGGTGCCTGCCCAGAGGGAGCCCTCAGGGTAATAAATCATCAAAACAGTCAGCAAATCAGTCTGATTACAAGGCTACTACTTCTGCTGGATGCCTAGATGATATATGATATCTCAGTGGTCCCCACAGGATAAATTTGGGTTTCACTTGCTAACCTGCACACAGAGGTCAGAGGTCAGGGTCTCAACATGAAAGCTAGTCAACATGTTGCTCGAGACAGTTGGGGTGGTATGAACCCTGGCTTTCTCATTCTGATTTCAAAATAATATGCGTTTTACATGTTAAGGATTTTTCAGTCTAATAAAGAAACATTTTTCTTTTGGCTTGCTGGCTGGAAAACTTGCTATTGTGTTTTGCACAGTGTGTTATTTTGGTAGTGAACAGGTCTGAAGATCCTGGAGAAATATGGCCGACAAAAGAGAGCTTCGACCATTTTGATGAGCGTGTATGTCATGCTGTCACCACCAGTGTGGAGAGACTGAGATCAAGTGTGACAGCCAAAGGCTTGAGCTGCAAGCAGCATTACGGGATTTGTGTGTGTGTGTGTGTGTGTGTGTGTGTGTGTGCACACGTGTGTGTGTATTGGTTATTTGTGTGAGGTTTTGGGTGGGGGTAAAAGTGTGGTCTCACCTTACCATCACCTGTCACTGACAACAGATGTTCACAGGACAGGATTATTTACCCACCAGCTCCATTGTGTGTGTTTGTGTGTTTGTGTGTGTGAGGGAAATGACTGAGAGTTACTGATCTGAAGCCCAGATATGAAGCAACTCTTCCAAAGTACATCAATACAAGCTCTCAAAGCAAATCCATCTCCTTCACACAATACCAGTACTGTCGAGGTGTCATGTCATCATCTGCTCATTCCATGTGATCCTAATGTGACGGCTCTTGTCCTCGCCTTTCATGCGATGGAAAAAGACAGACGGAAATCCAAAACATCTTTTTCCATCAACTGCAATAATGAAGGTACACAGTGTGGCCAGAGGAAATCCCCCCCCCCAGTTCATAGTCCACCACAATGCTGCATTAAAGCTACCATCTCATCCATCACACTCCAACAATAGAGATGTCGTCCACTCCCTAGACAGCTGCTCAGCCACAGCCCCTTTGAAAATGTGTGAGTGTGTGCCTGTGCATCTGCATGTTTGTGTTTATGCATGTGCAAATATGCAAAAATGGTTTGTCTGTATAATGGACTTGGATCATGACAATAAGATCTTATTTAAAAAGTGATACTAACTCTATGTTGAAACAAGTCGGGTCGACAAAGACTCCACATCACCTGCTCGACACCAGAATTGTACTGTGTTGAATGGCATTCATTTATACACACGAAAACAGATTGATTATCCCTTTGTTGACAGTGACATGTCATCTCCTCCATGATATATGGAGGAAACTTTTTAATTACAAAAGAAATTAGAATCGTGGGCTGCATAGTCATTAGTGCTGACAAATCAAAGAAACAAAGCTAGATGGATAAATCTTTACACGTTGATTAGAAGTACAAAGGCTGGTGGAGTGTGATCGTCAGATTAGTATTTATTGAAATTCTTCCCGGTAACCCTGGCTGTCTGACCACAGGCAGGGCATCCTGTGTGCATCCATGTGTGTGAGTCCACCTTGCTCTTATGCCCATGCCACGCTGGCACCACCATCTGCTGGCCGTCGAAGTTCTGTCCGGCCCAGCAAGACTCCTCACACACACACACACACACACATACACACACGCACTCCCTGCGTTCTGCTTGTGGTCAGACAGCCAGGTGGCATCACACCAAATGACATGATACACACATGCTGCGACCTACAGTACACTATGGTCCACCAACCGAAAGTCCAGCTCAACCCTTCTGCTTCTCCCTCTTTCTAGATGTGCACATAGGCCTGATTAACGCGCAGAGAGGGCGTCTGTCTGTCTGTCCGTCCGTCTGGTTCTCTCCATGCCATTTGGCCCAGTTCTCTGCCTTGGATTGAGAACATAGGAGCTCTTCCTCACAACCACCAAACAATACTCATGTGTGTATGTGTGTGTGTGTGTGTGTGTGTGTGTTTTAGAAGACGACTCTAAAAAAAAAAAACTCCTTAGAGGGGTGTCAGATGGCAGGCGTTTGTGTTGGTGTGTGGAAGTGGGGGTCGGGTGGAGAGATGATGGGGACAGATGAAGGAAGGGATAGAAGAAACAGGAGGAGGGGAAGATTGCTCTGTTCTCTGCTCTTCAGCTTTTGTTCTCCTAGATAATAACTCTCCACCCCCTGACTCCAAAAACCAAGGGAACCCCTCCAGTCTGGAAACGTGAGTAACATTCAAGCTTACACTGTAGTTACCACAGCTAGCACTACCAACCTACACCAGTGCGGTGTATGTCAGAATTCAGTGCCCTGAATTCGTCTGTCTTGAAGATACAAACATAAGCTTGCAGGATGATTCACTGCACATTTTCTGGAGTTAGAACTGCAACTGTGTCAGATTTCTCATAGTCAATTATAAATGCCCCGAGTTGCCCTAAAAAACCCAACATGCTTTTAATTCGGGCCAAAACTGAGTAGGGGAAAAACATAGAACCACATCACTGCCAACAGCCTGGAGGCCAGTTGAGTGTCTTGGCCTAATCTGCCAGGCCCGGTGAAATCTGAGAAGAGAAGAGAAGAGAAGAGAAGAGAAGAGAAGAGAAGAGAAGAGAAGAGAAGAGAAGAGAAGAGAAGAGAAGAGAAGAGAAGAGAAGAGATACTGGGAGCCCCACATTCAGATAGGTGAGCTGTGGTGCAGGTAGAAACATAATCATCACAATCTGTGTCTTCAAATACATTTTAAAAAACAGACGCTAAATATAGGGAAGCAAACACTGATGGGCAAACTAAGAGGAAGTCAAAGGCACTGAACGTTACAGTGAAAACTGTTCTGTTTGCTGTGACCTGGTTGAGTAGAGCAGCATCTGCAACCCACATGAAATCTAAAAATACTCCCGCACCATTGACTGCTACTATGCCGTGGCCTCAGTAGGTAGATGAATAACTGTGTGCGTGTATGGTATGCTTGTGTGTGTGTTACAGGCAGAGCAGTGAGCTATACACTCTTAGCAAATTACAGCAAATGTTGAAAAGTGTGTGTTATTATATTAAATGTTACCATCAGGCTGAAAAACTAAAAGCAGCAGCAGCAATAACAGCTAAAAGGTGTCATTCAGGTATGTTGCTTGTAACTGTGTCAGTTATTGTGCCTGATCGTGTATATTAAATATGACAGTAGTCTGTTGATATGTCATTCAAAAGGGAGCCATAGAAATCCTTCTCCCATGCTACTGACAGATGTGTGACAGATGTTGCTAATGTCATTAATGCAATAAATACAGTAAAGACTGTGGCTTCATCTACTGATCCTCACTGCTGTCACCATAACATACAGTAACAGTAACACTAAAATTTAAAGCATCCACGGACCCAAATTTGAATGATTTTCAAATCTTTATCTCTAATATGCTTAAATATGAGGTTACTGACATGTTCAGTTACAATCAAAAGCACAGGCAATGCATCATATGACTTTCAGGAGAGTTTTGTGATTTGCATTCTCTGCATATGTATATGTGTATGTATCTGTAACATTCATTTTCATGATGCAAAAATGCTGAGGAAATTAACATCATTTTCGTGACTCTGGCAAGTAAACCAACCACCCCATTCGCTCCCTTTCACTCTTCATATGAATTCCAGATTTGATCTGATTTTTGGGTTTAAATTAAAGTGGCAGAATTTTACCAAACCAACAAGTCTTCCTCATTAACAAAATTTGCATGGGTAATCTTACATATGCAGAGATGTAGCCATGAGTACTAACATTCAGTTTCCTAATATTTTATGTTGCAATATTTAACCTTTTGGATGGCAGTCACGACAAAACTTAAAAGAAAGCTTTACACACAGTAGGATAGAGTAACCTAATTTCACTTAATTGCTATTTGAAGCTGCCTTTTATCTTATCCAGCTGATGATCTGATTTTTGAATAGATCAAGCAAATAATCTTACATTTGTTCTTTAGAGTACTTAAAGTCAAATATGCTCTGATCTGTGTTACAGGCTACTCTCCTAATAGTGGTGATTACTTGTAATGCACCAGATCACTATCTAAACATGCAGTGTATTGATTTTTCTCTTTTCAAAAATGTGTGAAGCCTCCCAATTGCCTGGATAATATTATTATTGGGCTCGGTTTCCTCTCGCCAACACACACACACACACACACACACACAGGGAAAAAGGAGCAGAGATCCATATTAAGCAAGGATATTATCCTGCAGCAATCTGGGGTTTTTTTTCCACCTTTCTCCCCGCGCTTCTCCCCTCCTGCACCTGCCTCGCCTCTCCCCCTGCATCTTGCTACCGCTCCCCGTACAGGTGCGAACCAGGCGAGCAGCTCCGCCAATCAGGAGCACCGACCGTGACCACGTGAACAAATCCCGTCGTCTAAATTCCCGTTCAGCGGCGGCGCTGACAGCTGCGTTGAGAGGGAAGTGATAACGGCGGGCTGAACGGGAGCGGTGCTCAGGTAAATTGCTTTTTTTTTTTCTTTTTTTTTTTTTTTCCAACCGATACTTTTTCTACCGTCTTCCCCTCTCGACAGCGTTGGGGGGGGGGGGGGGCTCTGGGACAGGATGTGTTGGATTGAATTTGTCGGCGCTTGCGGGTGATTCTCTGCTCTCCTCCGATCCGCGGACAGGACAAACAGCATCATCGGCCGCTTGCGCTGCCTGCACCGTCTGTGCATTGAAACTCAGCCACTTCCCCCCCCCCCCCCCCCCCCCTTGTCTCTCGCAGGCGCATGAGGCTATTGATAGTTGACAGAAGCCTCGTATTCCCTGGCTGATTTGGCCGTCCGGCCGCAGCCATTTGCGAAACAAGAATGTTGATTGAACTTTATTTTGCTTGGAGATTTGTTTTAATTGGTAACGCCCGCATAGATTGACGCCTCGAAGGGGATGGGTGTGGGGGGGGGGCTTCTTTTGGTGCTGCATGCAGCCAGGCAAGCAGAGGCAAGCTTTTATTGCTGAATTATTTATAAGACTGTCTGGGAGAGGGTAATGCTTCTCTTGGATGGGGAGAGAGTCATGGTCAACATGCAGGCTACTTCTAGGCTCTTTCTAGTCGTGACTCTTACTTAAATGTAGCCCGTCACATTGCATCTTTTCTTTTTTCTTTTTTCTCCACTTTAAGCTACACTTTTGCTTTGTGTTTCCTTCCATTGTTTTATCAAATAGCCAAGGTCACGTTTAGTACTAAAACTATTCAAATTAGATAGGCCCAACACATATTGAGAACGGTGGTTGAATAACTGAGTACTCAAGCAGGCGACTGTATGTGAACAATTTTGTGGCATTTGTACTTCACTCGAGTATTTAATCCATTTAAAGCCACTTTACACTTTTACTCCACTACATTTACGTGCCATCTTGAGGTGCTAGTTACTTTGTAGATGCAGACTATTAATACAAAATCTAATCAGCTAATAAATGATGACTTTTACTGGAAGCTACCCAGCAGCAGCAGCAGCACCATTTATAATGTAATGAAATAATAAACACTACAGTGAAATGGGCCACTACTTTACTCTTGGTTGTTTTAAGTTGGCTACATTTGATTGAAGCATATTTTGATGCTGTTACTTTTCTACATTTCGGTACCATTTTGAATGTAGGACTTGCGACAGGATGCTATTGATAGTGTCTTGCTCTTTGTTTATTTCTTTTGTCTTGTTTGCGTTAATTTGCCAAATTCTTTTGTTTCTCTAAAATCCGCCCTCAGTAGGCTGAGTAAATAAACGGAGAAAGAAATGCAGCACTCCTGTGTTTATGCATTTTTGCAGCACCACCACCGGAATGAATCTAACCCGTCCGCGCCTGCGCACTCCCACCATTCATCTCTCTCTCTCTCTCTCTCTCTGTCTCTCTGTCTCTCCCCCGTCAGACAGGAGAAACCAGCAGGCGGCTCCGGGCTCTCCAGCTCGCTCGCTGCCCCGGTTGTCAAAGCACATTGTGACTGCTCCTCGTTGCGGCTGGACGGCGGCGGCTCAGCTCGGCTCCCTGTCGGACTTTTGCCCGTTTGGATTTCTATATTTTGGTGTCGCTGCCGGACTCTCGGCTGCAAATTGGCGAAACTGTAAGTTGGTTGATATTTTCTTTCTTTCCAGCGATGCCCCTCCCGCCCCCTCCTGTATTTTTATTATGGAGGCTTTACATGCGTGTGTCAGAGAGAAAATCTAAAGGCAGGAGTTTAAAGCTAATTTCCCATCTGTCGCTTGCTCTGGGTCGAGTAACTATTTTTTCTGCCCCCCTTTTTTCTGGCTTTTATTATTCTTTGTATTGCTTCGCTGCGCGTCCTTGCTTTCGATTTTTTTTTTTTTTTTTTTTTTTTTTTTTCTGTGGCAAGAACAAAAAAGAGGAACTTTACACGTGATGAAGCGTTAACTTTCTTCATGTCGTGAGTCTGCAGTCTCGGCCAGGGTGTGCGGAAAATGTTTTCGGTGTTAAACTGAATCAGCCCCGGCGAAGACTACTGAGATGAGGGGACCAGACGTGGTGCTTTGCCTCATCTTATAGCTCATCTGTCATAGCAGGTGTCTGATAGCCCACTTCCGCACTGCACTGCGAGATCTCAATAGTATGTAAACCCACTGAGCCTGAATATTTTCTCCAACTCTCACTCGGTTAATAAAGTCCCCTGCTTACTGAGTTGTTTGTTTCCTATGAGCAGTCTGCTTTTGTTGTTTCAGTTTATCTCTTAAGTGTTTTTTTTTTTTTTTTTTTTCTTTGTAGCGAACCTGAGCTGTTGAAGCTGCGTGTTTCACCGCTCAGGTTATTTAGGCGTGATCAAGTGAGTGACGGTCAGAGGAAGAAAATGCTGAACTGCTCTCTCTTCTTGCTGAACCAGCTCGTTGGCATACCTAAACAAACCTGTGCTACTGAACGAAATCTAAAACACCTTATTTCTGGCTCTTACAACAGCTGGAAAGGTCACAACACGCGTGTCGGCTTGTCGGCGTACAAAGGTCTTCACACCTACCTGTGCTGTAACAGGCAGGTCCTCTTGGTGCTGTTGAAACAGATTTATTTGCATTGCTCTGTATCCTTTTTATTTATTTTTTTTCAATATAAGTGGACAGTTTGTTTCTGTTTTGACTGGTTGGACTGTATTTCTCCTCTATGGTCCAGTAGTTCTCACTGGTCTGTGCTGGTTGATCACATCTTTAAGCCTGGTGGTCTACAGGCTTGACTAATGGCCTGTTGCCATTGGGTTATTTTTGTTTGCTCCACCCTGCTCCACCCTGTTTCATATGTACAAGGTGTCTCTGAAAAAACACTTCAGCCACACCTGCCATGGTTGGACAGAAATGTAAGGTGTTATTGTGTTAATGCTGAGCCCTCACTTCACTCTCTTAGTTCTAAGCTAATTGATTTATAGACTGGTAACACAGACTTCTTTAGTTGTCGCTTGTTCCGGTCATATAAAGCTCCTCTTGTGCTTCTTAGTGGTCTTTGAGAATGCATTACATCCTTAGTTTTGCTGTATGTGTGTGTGTGTGTGCGTTTGAGAGACCGCCAGTGATTTTGCATTGTTGCTTTTTTGTTTGTGCCCTCTTCTGTGATGGAGTGTGATGGACAAATATCCTGCAGCAGCCCTACAAATGGAGCAAAGTACCAGAGATTGAGCAGGTTGAGAGAGTCAGTGTGTGTGTGTGTGTGTGTGTGTGTGTGTGTGTACCTGTGCTGTATGCTTTAGTGTGTATCCTGCAGGCACCCATGAGCACTTTCGCAGACTCTTTCTCATAAGCACTGCCTTGGCAATGAACTCTCCATCAATATAGACGCAATAAGAGGATGAGAAGGGGGGAGTGAGTGAGTGGTATTGTGTGATCACAAAGCACAATCTTTCTTTGTCTCGTTCACTTTTTCTTTCTTCAGGCATTGTTTTCTATTAGTTTTTTTGTTTTTTTTATTCGTCTCTTCATTTCTTTTGGCAAATCTTTTCTATTGACATTTGTATATTTGTTTCGGCTCATTTTTGTGTTGTTATTGCTTTTATTATGCAGTTTTCTTTCTACATTTTCCCTATTCATCTGTGGGTTTGAGGGTGAGTGGGTGGTCTTAATGACTTTTATCTTTTTGTTTAGCATCTTTTTTTGCATTTGCATCTTTGTCATCTTTATTGTTTTTTGACATTATGAGAAAGTAGACAGTGAAATTATAATTATGAAAAGGATTACACGATTTATTGAAAAATTATACCCATTGACCTTGTTCTCAACACCACATAAACCAGACAACCAGAATTATAGGATCTTAAAAGAGGCCTTTTCCAATTCTATATTTAGCTTTTGGTGTTTGATTTTCAGGTGATTGAAATACCTCCAATGGAGTACGATTGCTTCAGTGGATGGAAGTGGATTGGAAACTAATTTAATTTCCACTAATAACTAACTTGGGCCCAGGGACTCAGATTAAGGACACATAGAGAACTGACAACTGGGCACACTGAGCATGGCAAACACTCACAAACACAGTGTAACGATTGACTCACAGCCACAAACCAGAAAAATCACAGTTTGGTCAGCTAAATTATTCAGATCGACTTCACACTCAGTCAGGTAAACAAATGCCATTTAGTTTGTTTTCAAGTCAAGTCCAGTCAGTTTTATTTATATAGCGCCATCATACATTCACTTTACAGTCTGCACAGCATACAACACCCATCCTTGGAACCTCGATCCTTGATTCTGAAAACTCCCAAAAACAATGTTTAACAAGAAAAAAAAGAGAATGCCTGTTCCTCTTTTCTGTCTGCTGTCATCTCTGTGTGAACAGCCTGGTTTAGCTCTTTTCTTCCATCCCAGTGTGTGTGCAGTGTCTGTTTTATGTACCCTTGGGAGAAGCATCGTGGTCCCTTGGCTGCTTGGGTTCTGGTTTGTTTTATGTTATGTTCTTGGTTTAAACAGTTTAGAATCTGAGTAACACACACTCAGCTGGACACAACACACGTAGCATTATGGGATGTCTCTTTTTCCCTGCCTCTGCAGCATGTGTGTGTATTCTGGTACCCTGTGCCTATCAGCGAAACAGGAGTCTGCCCACCAGGTCTCAGATTCTAGCATACAGCAGCACATTTAGAGTCTCATTTGGCAAGGAAATGTAGCACTAATCCAATTGGCTGAAGCTTTAGTAAAAGCTGTCCTAATTGGCTGCTGGCTGCCAAGGTTCCAGTAAGCACAAGAGGGAGTTTGGGAGGGTCCCAGTGGTGCTGTGGTGCAGACTGAACAAAGGGCAGATAGCAAGAGTGTGTGCTACTGTTTTGAATATTCCTCCATTTGGAAATAATAAAGGGCCCATCTGCACCCCACTGACTCAGATCCATCCAGCTGACCACATCTCATTTTCAGCTGTGTTGTTTGAGACACACACACATGGAAATACATACATGTAAACACACTCGCCGCCTGTATTCCATCTGCAGGAACAAGAATGGCTTTGTCACACAAACATGCTTGAGGAAACATCTTCCCAACTGGCTAAGGAACAAAGCCATTAACACAGGAATATTTTGTGTGTGTGTGTGTGTGTGTGTGTGTGTGTATTACAAGAGGAAGAGTGGTTCTTTGCAGAGAAAAAAATGCTGGTGCCAACAGCCACTGCAGCCGTTCCTGTTTCCTTTCACCTCAGTGTGGAATCCAGGAAGGACAGAGACAAGACACGAGGGAGAGAGGGAGAGACAGACAGTGAGACAGAGAGTGTGAGAGATGGCCATGTAAGGTCTCCTGCACCATAGCTTGCACCACTCCACACAAACGCTGAACCTGAAATGAACTCTTCAGAGTTTGGTCTCTGGAGTCAATGTTAATTCGAACATTAGCAGCTTTACTATGAAACAAAGGCACCCTTCCTCATAAGCTACATTAGAGAACTTGCAGAAACAATAGTGAGTTTTCCTCAGGAGTGGTTTGGTTGTTTGGTTTGCATCTGCAATTCAAAAAGACAACAACAGTGTCATTGCTTTACGCACTGTATCTGATGAATTAATCTCCCTAATGGCCTTGATGTTTCAAAATAAGATTTTTCTTTCCAAAGGAAGCCCTGCACCTGATTTTAATGTTAATGTTAATGTTAATGAAATTAATGTAGAAGCAGAGTTTATATGAAGCCAAATCTTCAATTGTTTTGCAGAGTCCAATGTTTCTTTAATTAGTCAGGCCAAAAAAAATGGCACGCAGCAGTGTGTTTATCATTTTTTCGCTACACTAAGAATTGAAAGTCAAATGTTGACATTTTTTATGACAAGGAAAATGCTCCAGATGTAAAAGCACTTAACGTGGGTTTACCCAGAATCCCTTTTATGCAAAGAGATTAAGATATTTTTACCATACTGACGATGACACAGTGCAAATCCAAAATCTATTAATGGTCTGACACACAAGGTTCTTCGTGATCATTTACACATGACAAACCAAATGTGTAATCAAGTTATTTTGATTAAATGAAGTGTGTTGAATTTTGTTAAACTCTGAGCCACGTGTCTCTCAATTAATTAAATACTGCTGCACAAAGTGTCACAGGGTGAAGGACGTATTTGTGGAAAGAGGGTGCACTGACGAACTTGTGGGCGAGGAGGGTGAGGCATGTGCAGTGGTGGGTAAGTTAGGTCTACACTAATTATCTATCATCTAAAACAGGCTGATAAAACTACATCTCTAACATTACTGATGAGGTAATACAAGCATAGGCATAGACAGTGAAGACAGAACGAGACTAGGAGAATGTAGATGGAGTGGGCGTTGACACGCAGAAGGACAGAAGACAAAGTGTAGGTGGGATTAAGAAGTGGCACAGTGGAGGTTATCACTATCAGCTCCAGCTCTCAGGAGCAAACCAAATATTCAAATACTTCTTAGTTCACATTCAGTTTGTGAACTTTGCAGCCACCGCATACTGCACCATCTTATATTGAAGAAATCTGTCTTTTACATATGCAAAGAAAGGAAGAAATTAATGGAGGGCGATGCTTGAAAGGATGGAATTAGATAAAGGTAACATCTTTACATGTTTGTTGACTCACCCAACAACCTGAATTTAGACGACACGAGCTGACAGTTGAATAAATGTTTGGTTGGATATGATGGAGATGGGGATTCATTGTTTTTCACACTATGAAGGTTCACAGAATATGCTTTTATCTAGAATTAGCAACATTATGACACGCACGTACATTCGGTACATGTGCATGCACAGAGGGATTGAATGGACTGAGTGAAAGGAATGTCTCCAGTTTGACAGATAGAGGAGGCCCATCTGCTCTATCACTCAACTATGGTGTCATCTCTCTGCTCTGCCTCGTAAACCGTCACACACACACGCACAAACCTCACACGCACACACTGTCAGCGACATACTGTATGACACATACCGTGTACACATGTTGGTAACCCATTTACACAAACCTGAGCGCTCTCTCTCTCTCTCACCTTCTCTCTGAGTCGCTCATTTCAAACATGCACACATCCACGGCTGCACACACAGACACACACACACACATACACACACATACACACACACACACACAGCCCTCTTCTCATGTCCCAGCTCTGCTTACTGTGTCAAAAAGAGCTTAGATCAGGGAAACCATAGCTTGCCCTGATTCAGACTTCCTGGAAGATCAGGCTATTTATTCAAGCAGACCGTGTTTGGACTGTGACTGGAAAGTTGCCAGTTTGAATACCAGTTTGGCTCAACAAATGCGGTTGAACCAAACTACTGTCAAGGTGCAACAGAGCAAAAAGCACTCACCTCCATTTGCTACAACAAGCAGCTGATAACAATGGATGCACTGGGGAAACTCTCAAGGGCTGCAAATTAGTGTCATTATCTTCATTATGGGGCTTTATATTTTATTTTTGTAGAATGATTTTAACAGACTCAAATCACCACGTTTTTTTTAAAAATAAAGTTAAGTTTTAGTGAACTATATAATTAGTTAGTTAGTTAGTTAGTCAGCTTATACACAATGAAGAGCTGTTTGTTCATCACAATGTGATACAAGCTTCATCTGTCACTGTTAAGTCTCTTCATTCATCTCTCTTATTAATCCATCAGAATGAGCAGATGAAGGGTTGTTGGCTTCCCTCTTTGGTAACAAACATGAAAAATACTGCCAGCTCCTGTTGTGGGTGTAGTGTCTTTTGTAAGTGCCTTAAAAAAACATGATCCAGCTCAATCTGCCTTAATCGGCAATTGACAACAAACTGCGTGCAAAATATTGCATGGATGGACTTGTTATTTTAATCCAACAACATGCTTTTTTCCACAATGCCGATAGCCACCTCATGCCATATTTCCTGTCTTTCTGTCCCACAAAAGAATCAAAGAAAGGAAGATGGCAGACCAGCCAGTAAAAGAGCAGAAAGGCAGAGTTTAGGATCATTTAGGATTTTTAGTTTAGGATTTCTTTTTTTTAAATTGCCCATCAGAATGTCTTCTTTTGAACAACACAACCTCTACACTATCTGTTAGAGTGTGACATGACAGAAAAGCCTGGTCACTCACTCAACCTTAACCGAATAAACAGTGACAGAAGCATCTTTCAAAGTTATACTCTTCCACAGGAGCCTTGTCCAAAAGAGGGAGGAGAAGAAGGAAAGTCTTGTTCCATTAGACCAATCTAAATTATGCATTTGTTTTGCTTTGATAGGAACCCATCAGAAAAAGGCTGGGGACCAATTTTAAAGGCTGCACCACAGTTTGAGAGGAGTCAGTAGAGGGTAATGGAAAAAATAAAACATCGGAGAAATGAGGAAAAATTATTCTTCACTTTAAAGCAATTAAAGAAAATATCTCCTATAATATGTTTGCTTTGTCTGTGCATATGTGTGCCTGCAAGCAGTATTCTGCCTACTACAACGACCCACTGACCGGTGTTAGCAGATTAATTGTTGCTTTCATGTTAAGCTGTGGCATATCACCCCGTAATTGGTAATGGAGATTATCAGAGAGATGCTGTGTGGGTCTCTGTATGTGTGTGTGTGTGTGTGTGGGGCGTGTGAGATTTCTTTATCTGATTAGGACGTTTATCTAATAAAGCAGGATTTATGGGATTCTGGTCTCTGTCCTGCGCACACAGCAGCCCACACTGACACGCATACCAACAACAAAAAAACAAAATGTAGGGCTGCATGTCATTGACAGAATCATATTGTATATTGCCTTTGCTTTTAGATGCAACATGAATTGTGACATTCTGTATATCGGCACAGTTCCCTCTATATTACATCTATTTGAAGGCTTAAAACAGTGAAACCACTTGCAAAAAAAAAAAAAAAAAAGCTGCAAATTTTTATCTCTAAATAGGGTTAAATATATTATGTACATTCTCAATGAGAGTAGACTGATATGAATTAATTTAAAGTGGGAGTATTCATGGACACAAAGATACTTGTGTCTTATGCCTCATGGCAACTGAGCTGTATCCACCCGTGTTTGTTGTGCTTGCTGGGAGGATGGGGATAAAAAGCAGAGGATTCAACCACACACGCACTCGCGCATGCTTGTGAGCAGACACACACCACTTGCAGGGAAGCTTCCCCATATTTCTCCTGAGATCTTCTGGAGCCACATCGTCTTCATCGTCTCACTCCAGCACACACATCAGTGTCAGCCTGACTTGCATACGCACAACCACAGCTCAGCCAGCCGAGGTTGTCTGCGCGTGTGTCTCTGTGAGAAAGTGTGTAGCTGTGAAAGGAAAAGGAAGGACAGAAAAGCAAGAGTTGTGTATGTGTGCAAGATTTGCCTGTGTCTTTGCTTGTGTGTGTGTGTGTCTGTGTTTTTGCTTGAATCAATAAGCCATCTCACTGCCCGTTTGTTGTATCTCTACAAACTGTCTGGTGCCAAAAAAATATTTTTCATCATGGCCAGCTCGTAGCATAAAGCTTGTTCTCATTTTCTGTGTTGTGACATTAAACACAAGCAGAGTGAATATCTTTGGCTATTTGTCATCAGCTTGTTATGTTGAATGTAAGTCAGATTTCCTTTTTAATAATAAAAGACTTGTTGCAATATACCATACCCATGTCTATCTTTACTTATGCTTGTGGTTGCCATTTGATGTGCCTCAAACATTTTGCACTCAGCTCTGGATTTTGTGTGTAGGTGGGGAGAGTAAAAGCTGCATTAATACAGTTTTGTGTACATGAATAAATAAATAAAAATGATAATGATTATATTGAGGAAAAAGAGCCTTGTAAATATGCAGTGTTTTATGAAGACTGTACAGCATTTACTGTACTCTACAACAACTTTGTTGTGTAAACTGCACATCCCACAGGCTACTGTGAGATGTTCTTTATATTGGAATACAGAAATGTTGTGCTGGTCCAACTCGCTGGCTTTTCATCCCCACCTCATTAGAGCTATAGCCCGACAGCTCCCAGACTGCTCCGTCCATACACAGAAAAACAGCCCAAAACACAGTGAAACCACACAACATGCTGCCTCGCACACACAGGGTGCACCTCTGATTGGAAAGCGACTTGACTGAACTTTTTTTTTTTAAACTGAAACTGAATGATACAGTATGTTACCATGCAGACGAGTCCCACAGCAAACAAACATCAGACTCTAGCACCACTTGCAGTAGTTATTCTAGCTTTCAGGCTGAGTGAGTGTGGGCATGACATTGTGGTTAACAAGTGGGCACCTGCCTTCACAAATGAGTCACTGAGTTAGAGACACAACACCTCAAGAAAGCTGAAGTGTTTCTTAGCATCCCTGCAACATCCCTTTCTGTTTCTAGTCCCACAGACTCGGCAACACGGCACTGATGTTGTGTCATGATCTTAGTGCAATGAGCTCCTCTTGGAGGAAGCCGCAAAGCCTGAGAGCTCTGACAGTGAAGGTTTACTCACCCTCTGTTAGCAGCCCAGTCTGTGGAACAAGCAGCCAGTGTAGAGAGCTGCTAAACAGGGATGATGTGATTTAGTGCTGCATTTTGATTGTGCTCTGGAAAAGATAACAATACCAAGATTGTGATAGTGACTCATGCTCTTTAATCAAAGAAGAATGAGTCTTGTTTTGCTTTATTATCTGTTAGCATTGCTTTCTGTGGAAAAAGTGCTGTCTCTCCCTAAACTGGAATAATATACTGCACTGAGTTTACGACAAAACCTTGTTATGAAGTCAGACGTGTGGACCAAAATACTGTGGCTGTCAGATTCTGTCAAGAAAGTTGTTCCACCGCAGAGAACTTTATCTTCTCTGTGCGGTTTCCTCTGTATACTTGTATCCTTTGAGACAAGAGGCTTTCTCTGTGAAGAGTGATGTAATGATATACTGTGAGGTGTAATATATTTTGTACCTCATAGCATGGACTATTTGATCAAAATGTGCATTTAAGGGGTGCAGAGATTTCTCTGCAACGGCACTAGTTGCTGGTGTGTCCATATAGAAGGATGCATTTTGCTTATAGCTCAGTTGTTATTCTGTTGATGAACTTTGATCTGATCTGTTGACCTCTGGAGAACTTGTATATTATATTTAGTTTGGGATGTTTGCTCTCCATGGTGCTGAAATTCTCAGTTTCATTCAGAAGTGAGTAACTATTGTCTGCTTGGTAAACAAGATTTTTTTTTTTTTATTAAAGTCCGAACGTTATTGTTTATATGTATATGTATGCCTTTTTTTTTTGTCTGCTTCTCCCTACTGCTGTACTGTCACAATCGATCACAGGGCTTTGACTTTAAAACATGCATGCCCATTTTTGTTAGGACTACTTTCATGTGTTGTGTTTTTGCCAGGTGTTTTGCTCCACCTTATCTGAATATCCTGTGTTTCATTTACTGTAAGTTGTAAATGTTGTCCCTGTATCTTGTGCAGGAGTAATTTATTTATAGCTAGTCAATACTGGTAAAAAAAAAAAAACAAAACACCAGAATAATTACCCTAACAATAATGTGGCTATACTATAGAGAATGAGGAAATTTGTCACCAAGACAATCAGCTATGTTGAATAGAGTTTTAAATACAGTGACTATTGATATGGATTTATGTATGAGGATGGAGGTCATCTGGGTTATTGGTGTGAATCTGTGGGCCACCCATCCCACCATGCCCGAGACCATCGCTCTGACAACATTAGAGATAACTTATTCGATCATTTTATTTGATCACTATTTGCCGATTGATAAAGTGATCATTTTAAAAAGTAAATGTCAAAGGTGAAAATGTGCTGTTTTGGGACTTTTTGCAATGACCTAGTGTCAAGAGATGTTTTGATTTAAATTTTTACATAGCTCTGTATCTGTGTATTTACTATTTGTGCCTACTTTCAACAAATCAGTGTGTTATCTTTAATTTTTATTTATTGGTATTAAAGCGTGAATAAGAGAAACGACGCAGGTAGACGCTTTAGCTAATTGGAAATCCATGCCAGGTTTTATTTCCGCTGGTGGGTCGCTGAATGATGACGAGAGGATGCAGACCCCAAAAGGGAGAAGCAGCGGACGACTTTCAGGGCACGTCAGGGGGAACAGCTGAATATCAGGTGTGGACATGGGATGTCTGAACAACTTCCCTTCCCCGGCAGAGCCGCGCACCCATCGGACAGCGGGAAACACCTCCTTGGAGACCTGTCTGTTTCAGGATGCCATAAAGCAAGGCGTGTTGCTGCCGAGTGTGATGGAGCGACCCAAACAAGCAGCAAACTTGAGAGGCGAGTTGTTGAGAAACCGAATGAGCAGTCTGCCTTAGCGAGGATGCTCCATGTTTCAGCTCATTTCGAGGACAGATTTGGAGACAGCACGGGATTTTAGTCAACATAAGCGAATTGAGGTTAAGCATTTGCTTTGTGTATTTTGCACAGTGTGGTCATTGGAGAGTGGGAGACAGAGAAATCAGCTCTCTGTATGCGCACAGGGGGACAAGCAGAGCATCCTCGGCTGTAGCAGAGGGGGGCGGGGCCCTCGTCTTTGCGGAGCAGCGCTCACCTGGATAGAAGTGTAGTCACCTACTGTGTTTGGTGTATGATCACGTTTGGTGGAAAAAAGAATGACAGAATGAAAGTGTAATTTTCAGACAACCCCCCCCCCCCCCCCCCCCCACCCCAAACTAATATTGATTAGTTTATTTTTAAGCTATTAAATTCTATGGGACACATGCAGAACTGTGCAGAAGGTGCGCCATTTAATAAGTAGCAGTACATGATGGCAACTTGTGTTGATGTCAGAAATGTACTGGTCTTTACTGGCACCGGATCTAGTATAGCTGCTGCACTATAGCTACATTATTTCAAGATAGCCACGCATTCATCTCGTGTGCTATTGCTGCACATGTGAAATGCTTTGCATGTCGATCATCACATCTCAACATACGTGTGCAGACAGCTGGTCATGACACATATCCACTGATTTCCTCCTGAAGATTGCAGTTATGCAGCAGCCCGCTGTGCATGTGTTTCTGTTGAATTGTTAAATGTGGTAAACAAACATCACTGTTACTGAAAATATATGTTAAAGAGGAAGTTTCTGTTCAATTTCCTCATAAGGTTAGCCACACTCCCTCCTGTGTAATATAAACCTTATTTTAGACCATGTGGTTATTTCAGCGCTGCTGAATGAATAGGGCTGTTATCATATAGGACAGAATAACGTTTTCTTACTATGGCGCTCCAGCCAGACTTTATCTGTGGATTATGTCTAGGCTGTACGCTTATCTGTGCCTAAAGCTAAGTTCTCTCAGGTAAATGCCCACACACAGGTCTGCCAGTACTGTATGTGAGAGTGCAGTAGCTGGCTCAGTCAGGTGTTTTCATGTTTCTAAGCAAGAGCAAAGTCTCAGTAAAGAAGGAAGATTTTCAGTTTGTTAGCCAGTCATAAAATGACTTTATTGTTTAAATGCTTATGGACTTTAAACTTCTCAGGCAGTGGATTCTAAACAATGCTCAGCATTGTTTCCTGTCAGAAACATACAGCAGCTTGTGGCTAAACTGTCGTTTGTTTAAGCGAGGCCGTAGTCACGCAGATGTTGAAACGAAAAGGAAAAGATATACATGGATGAACACAGGTGCTGTGCTTGTGGGGTACAGCTTGTAGTGATGTCAGCAGTTAAATGGCTGTGGTCGCTGTAGAGTTACACAGAATTATCAAGCACATTCTGTAATGAGGATATGTTTAATCACAAGAAAGAGATGTTTGTTGTGTCACTAGTTTAAAGGGAACTTAGAGCTCACTATGAATTGTTAACACACCACAGCCAGCACACAACATTTTTCAGTTTCCTGCTTACGCCCACAAAAACACATAGAGAGCTTACAGAAGCCTAGCTGCATAAAGGTTTCTCTCAGTGACCCTGAGTGGATGTTTGCTGTCAAAGATCTACTGTAGCACCACTGTAGTGCAGTGTTTCTTCAACCAAAGGCGCCCACATGACAAGGATAATATTATATTTTATGTTCATTAGGATACACTACATTTACTCTTTGGGCTCTGCACCACTGTACCACCGCACCATGGAGATATGAGGGGGTTATTTAACCCACACTGTTCTCTTCTTCTCCTCCATACAGATGTAAAAGTACCAACACCTTGGCTTGTGCCAGGGCGTTGATATGTTATCACCATCACATGTAAACTCTAGTATACAAACACAAATACAGCAAGTGGTTTAGATGCAAAAACATGGAACACTGGAGGACTGCTGCAGTGCATTACATATGCCATAGTCAGCTGAGGCTATTTCTGTTGCCCCTAGTCAGCCAGCCAAGAAACAGCCCTGCCCATTTTGGACCAGCCCTGCAGGTTAATCCATTTAGACCTGGAGTTCTTAAGCATTTTAAGCTCTGGAATCATTTTCAGTAAATCTAGCTCTGTCCAGACACTGGTACACATTAAAACATACTGGTATGTTAGCACATGTATGGATATAGTGGAGGCATAGTGTATAATCTTTATACTGTGAAGTTAACAAGAAGGACATTATTAGCAGAAAGATAGCAAGAAAAAGGAGTAAAGGTGTAAATCTTAGCTTAATTATTCTACAGTAAATTGACCTTCTCCAAGAGGTTTTATTTGCATACCCCTTTTTCACATTATTGCTTACGTTTGCCAGAAAAAAATGTCATGCTGTGACTATTTGAATCCAAGAGAAAATACCCAGGTGGGAAATTCCCCACTGCATGAACACTCCTGTATTAATTTGTCTTCTAGATGTATGGCTGTGGCTATCACACATACAGCTAATGCAGTATGTACAGTAGCCTGATAAATAGTCTGCAAAATAGTTAGTATGCTAACAGCACTCGTCATCAATAAAGATTTTAATTACCACTCAGAATTGCTGACCAGCGCAAATGGTATGGTTTATGGGTTAGACTTATAGCTGCTGTGCTGGCAGGGGCAACAGTGAAATCCCAGAAACACAGCAGACCATGAAATATTTGGTTTATGGGATTACATTTCATAGATTAAAAACAGTGAGAGAGAAACTATGGAAGAGCTCCACCATTTCATTCCTGAAAATAGCCATTGAAAAGCATTTAAAATGGTTGGTTTTGTCCAGTTATGTAAAAAATAATCCTAAATCTTCAGCTCCTTTTAAAAAAAAAAAAAATTAAATTAAATAAAAAAAAAAAAAAAAAAAAGGAATTTTTCTTTGGTTAATCTGTTTCCAGGTGCTCCACATAGCTATCATACAAGCATATGATAGGCAGGGTCAAGCTGAGACTTAAGTAGCTTTGATTTAATGGAACAGGAAATGGGCAAAGTGTGGAGAGAAATTGAAAAAAAAAAAAAAAGAGGGAAAACAAGGTGCAGAGCAGTCTGCGACCAAAACCACCCACAAAAGACTTAAGATTGGTTTGTAAATGAACTAAAGTAGATGTCAAGTCAGTTGGAGATAATGTTATGAGAGCACAATATGACATTAACCAGTGATTATTACATAGAAAGACATTCAGGCCTGATTTTGTGCTGCTGATAATAATACAGGCTGTATTATAATAACTTAATATATTCTTCTTTTTCTTCCAAGGTTATCAGTCTGTTTTACTATCAGTATAATTAGTTAAAGATGTGTCAATCTGCTGGGCGATTAGAGTATTATTAATAGACTGACTGGCGTTGTATTACTCACTGAGTTTTATTCAGTCATATAGTGGGATGTTTGTTGTAAGTGTGTATTTAGATTGTGGAGACAACAAAGGAGAAAGGAGATGGAGACGGGGTTAAATGCAAGGGAGCAGAGTGTGGGAGAGGGAGGTGTGTGAGAGAAAGTCGAGGCTATGTTTATTAGCAGAGGAAGGAAAGAAGGAGGGTGTAAACAAAGGGACCAAAGCCAGAGGGAAGGGGGAGATGAAAAGATTTTGGGAGGGGAGGGGGGCAGACCATTAGAAGGATAGATACTGTAGATGGATGAACAAATGCACGGCATGGATGTCCACAGAGATGCCCCTCAGCCTTGCCAGCCCTAAGGTGAGAGAGACTGACTTCTGCTTCACACTGATTCCACAGACTGAATCAATGTGATTCCTCTCCCTCCTCTCTCTCCCTTTCTCTCTGTGGGAATTCTCTGACCCAGTTAGCTCCTCCACCAGGCAGCAGCAGAGTTATTTTTACATATTAACAGGAGACAATACTTTGTCCTCTGCTCGTCCTCCCCTCATCTGTATGCTTCCTTCCCTCCTTCTCCTCCTCCATCTTAGCTGCTCCCATCCTTTCCCCTCGTACTATCCTGCGCTTCTTCTCCCTGTTTCTATATTTGTCTCTATTGGCTTTGATCCTCCGTCCTCCTTAAGGGAAGATTCATCAACTCCCTGTTTTGTTTGGAACAGCATACAGGCTTGATTTTATGGTGTGATAATTTCATAAAAATGTGGTGCAGTAAATTGTTGAATTGTTAGCAGAGAGTGGAGATAGGAGACCGTAGATGTCGTAGCTACTGGACATGTGCAGTATAATGACCATACAGCACTGTGGTCTGACGTCAAACTGGAAGGAGAAGCAGGCACAGTAAACAGTAACATGTGGAATGGCAGCAGGTGCAGATGCAGCTACAGGTCCACCATGACTTGTGGGGGAAAAAAAAAACACAACAAGACTGGTGTATGGAGAAATGTTGTATGTTACACAGATCATCAGGGACACGTTTTTGATGACTAAAAGCCAGTATGCAAACAGTACCACAGAGCGTTTCAAATGAAAGGAGGAAACACCTCAAACTTATCCCAGCACCTCAAGGATAGACATCTGGATTCAGGGTGAGTGAGTGAGTGTCCGTTGTTCACTAAACATTAACACCACATTGTCAAAATGTTCATGTCCTGACACGGCACCCGTTGTAGCAAAGCTCCACACACAACGTTCACCACTGTTAGCTTGTTTAGGCTAATATAGCGACAGCTCATAACATGAGCTAGGTGCTCACAGCATTAGCAGGCTACAGTCATCGCAGTTCAGGCTGTTAAAATATAAGGCTGACTTTTTAAATGAATGTTTTCACACAGTGGGTCGCTCACCTTGCTAGTCAATTTGAATTACTGCGTACACACCGACTATATGGAGGTGTGTGCATGTGTATGTGTGTTAGCACGCTGTATCTGCAGCAGCCTCTGTTGTCGCTGTGGTGTCACATTTGGTATTAAGAATTGGGCAATTTCAGTGTTATTGGTAATAACCACCACATTTCACAGAGAGTGCTACTCTTTTTTAATGTTTTACAGGTGTGTTTACAGGTTGTCCGTCCATTCCTCCGAACGTCCCATTGTCATGAACATGATTTCTCAGTAGCGCCTTGAGGGAATATCCTCAAATTTGGCACAAACATTCACAAGGATGAACTAATTAGATTTTGGTGGTCAAAGGTCAAGGTCACGATTAGATCACAAAACACAATTTTGGCCTTGTAAACACGATAACCTTGGACGTCCTCAGAGGAATTCCTTCAAATTTGGCACAAATGTCACATTTGGATTCAAGGATGAACCGATTAGATTTTTGTTGTCAAAGGTCACTGTGATCTCACTAAACCTGTTTTTGGCCTCTGGAATGTGATATCTCAAGACCACCAGTTTCTTCAGATTTGGCAAAAACATTCACTTGGACTCAAAGATGAACAGATTAGATTTTAATGGTCAAAGGTCAAAGTTCAAGGACACAGTGACCTCTAGTTCTTATAAATACAATATATCAAGAACACCCAATCTGGAAGATTTCAGTCCTGGGTGATGTGGCGACACTGTAATTACTAGAGGTGCAGGAAATGCTGTTTAACTACAGGTCACAGAATTCTGGGGGCAGTAAAACAAATTATTGTCGTTTCAGTGAAGAAGTCAGGCAGTAATTGGCCATTTTTCATCACACTGTGAACAGCCATGTTCAGATTTTATGCTGCACACAGCATGAGTCTGTGACCAGCAGGGTGCAGTGAAAGGAGTTGGTTACCTCCCAGACTTAAGTTAGAGGTGTACACCATTCGCCTGTAACAGCTCACTGTGGCTGCTCCTTCCACTACTCCCTGCAGTTTATCACGCTGATCGACTGTCAGAAAATGCAGAAAATGACTGTTGTCTTGTTTTGTAGACTCATTTTTGATCAAAGTTAGTGGTAAGTGTTGAGCTCACTGACAATCACATTGCATATCCTGTGACTCCTTCATAATAAAACTGGCGTTTCACCAGTTAAATGCTTTTGCAGTAGGAAATCAGTTTTCATTTGCAACAACTTAAACCAGCATTTCTTTTTCCAGGAATGCCACCACAGTAGCCCAGCTTGTAATACTAGATATAGAAATATTACAAAACTTTAATCAGTCGGCCATCGGCACAATCACAATTGTGTATCTCCCCCTTCGCCTTCTCTTCTCTTCTCTCCTCTCCTCTCCTCTCCTCTCCCCACCTCTTTGCTCTCCAGAGAGTAAAGGGACAGAGAGTGGCTGCAGGTGTAGACAGGTCATCTATTCGCCTCCTAATGATGATGGATGGCAGGACTGCAGAGAGCAAGAACAGAGAGAAAAGTCGAGCGATGCAGGGGGATAAAGAAATAACAGAGTAAGAGAGGACTGTGTTTATATTTGTCCACTGGCGGGCAGATGGCGAGAGTTTTAGTCATATGTTGATCCTCAAGTCTTTATATCATTCTTGTCATCTACCTGTTAGCAAACAAACACACACACACATATACACTTGTGTGGTGTGCTTGCATAGTGACATCTGGTGTAGTGCATTGAGAAGCTCATCTCTGAGGCACACACACACACACACACACACACACACACACACACACACACACAGACTTACTTTTCTGCCCTGTTTACGGGGAGTCGGAGAGGGGCAGTCTGTTAGGATGCACAGCTTCACTAACAGTGCTGCCCCCTGTTTCTGGTATAATTAATTTTCTAAAAGCTCTGTATCATCTCCCTGTACATAAATTTATTGACAATGTGTGCTGAACACTAAATCACTGTATATATTATCATAATGGGAATCATCAGTGCATAGCAAACACACACCCAAAGAGATGCAGGCCACTGACAGACAGGTACAGAAAAGGATTAATTACACACTCCTTTTTTAATACTGCATGTGATAAGAGCTCAATTCAAAAAGAGAATAAAATATTTGATAATATTAGGAGTAAGGCTATGAATAACAGTTATTGTTACTATCAGTTTATTGTTTAGTCCCTGAACTCTTAGAAAATAGAAGAAAAATCCTTATTACAATCTCAAAGGGCCTGAGGTGACATTTTTTAATTGCTTCTTTAAAATGTGAAGATATTTGGTTCATAATAGAACGCGTGTAACGCAGAGAGAGATAGAGAGAAAGTTCCTGATTTCAATCAAGATTTTGCCCATTTTGGACTATTTAATTTATGTAAAGCTCTAATACAGTTGCAGTTTTATATTTATATAAGGAATGTTGAATTTAGAGCAGTAATTAGGAGACTGCTAATGTTACCAATGAGAAGTAACTGTTGCTTTTAACTGTAGATTTTTTTTAATGTATGGATTAAAGGGAGCACAGTCCATACAATAGAAGTCGGGTTGTTGCTCTTAAGACGTGGTTTCGAGTCTGAATGGGATGATGTGCGTAAGGTCACAAGCAATCTCTCTGGTCATATTCTGACAGACCCCCCCCCCCCTTTCTTTCAGCACAACTCACCTCTCTACTGTCTCACACGTTCCCATCTCAGATGTCCAGCAGGGGTGTCTGAATGTATGGTTGCCAGATTGGAAGTGTTAAGACCCCATCTGGTGGGGTTACCGCACAGCACACATACATACACACACACATGCACACACACACACACACACACACACACACACACTGACACAGTGGTAGAGTCTCACCCTTCCCAAAGTACAGACAAGGAGGCAGGCTGTAGCTATGGCAACCTAGAGAGAAGGGAAATGATTGGGCAAGGCTTGGATTTGTTAAGAGCTTCTGTATGAAGCCTAGGGCGAGACTTAGTCACCGTTTCTCATTTAGTGTTTGTGCGCTTGTGTGTGTTGATACAAGTGTGGGTGAGAGAAACACAAGGAGTCAACTCTTCCCTGTTCACCTTCCTGCCTTTTTCATGTTCTGCCTTAGCTTTCTGTCAGTTGTCAGGCTGATATGACAGATCTGGGTGAGCACATCGTTTACTCACTGCAGTGCTGTCTATAAACCTGGAAAAAGACCATTGGATGCATACACTTGCATAGCTAATTGAATGAAATGAAGCACTTCACATGTTCTCTGCCACAGAGTAACTGTGACAGCAAATAGACCATATAATATCCCAATGTTTCACTGGAAGCCAAGCATATGTTCACATTTTGCATTTAGCGGAGTCCCAGTTCTGACTCGGTCTTGCACTGTGTGTGTTGTTTTGTACTGTTTATCAATCAGAGGGAAGTGTCACCTTTGTGATTTGCTCCTCCTCACTTCACTTTGTTGCAGATTTCAGGAAATCTGTATCATCATCTGTATCACAGGCAAATGTTCACACTGATCTACCAACAAAATGAAATGAAAACGGTACAAATCTAGATTTTAAGCATCTTTTAGCAGATTCAAGTAAGCAGAAAATCAGAAAATAGTGAAAAAAGCCCAAGATGACGTCTTTAAATTGCATTATGTTGCAGAAGAAAAGCAGCCATTCCTTACTATTGAAAAGATGGAACCAATGAATGTTAAAAAACAAACAATGAAACAATTAATCGATCAATCAATTTTTTTTTTGTTGATCCACTAATCGACTAACAGTTAATAGTTTCAGCTCTAGGTTCAGCTCACTATACTTGAATAGAGAATTCCCAACTGTTTTACCACATGAAAGAGTTAAGCGAGGCTTCTCATTGGTATAATTTCCACTAAACAGCCTGTCAGATTCTGTTACAGCTTGTAAAAATAATGATATAATGTTCTTGTGTATAGCGCAGCCCTGCTTTACAGTTGCTGTCAGCCAAAAATTAGTTGTTCCTATGTTCTTTCTTTCCTTGGTGTGTCAACTTTTGCGTCCACTTCCATACAGTATGTCTTAGTTATACCTCCTACGCTCCTATACTATATTGCACTGTGTATAGGGCCCTATGTGTATGTGTATGTGTATGTATGTGTGTGTGTGTGTGTGTGTGTGTGTGTGTGCTATGTGTATAAATTTGTATGTGTGTTCTGCTGGAGAATGGGTTAGTGTTAAACATTTAAACACAAGCTTCTGTTGAGCACTGACTGTAGGTTAATTTGTATGGTGATTTAAGGGACCTACGCCTAGACACACAAGTGTGCCCACAAACCAGCTGTATAGATAACATGGACAGGGTCTTCAGGGATGTTTCCAACAGAGGTTTCTTTGTAGATGTCAGTTCACAACCAACTACTGGGGCTCGCTGTATATGTGTGTGTGTGTGTGTGTGTGTGTATGTGTGTGTGTGTACTTTGCAGACATTGTGCATGACTCCACGTGTGAATTGGTGCATAGTACAGAACAGTGTGTGTGCCTTCTGCGTTCACTGGTTATTAGAGCTCCAGCTGAGCGTCACACCCAAAACCTTTTCTTGAAAAAGCTGAATAACTGTAACAGAATTAAGATGGCTGTTTATGCGCCTTAAGGACAAATTTAGCAAGGCAAAAAGTTGCTGCACAACGATTTTGCTCAGCACAGATGCCATTATCTATGTTTTTACTTCGGGTTTGCAGAACAAAGGGAAGAGGAACCCTTTGATCAATACTGCAAAGATACAATGCTGAAAAAGCACTATATTGTCTTTCTTTCTAAATAGAAATCATTCCTTTTTTTTAATTGGGCTTGGGGCCTTTAGAGAATTTGGGGCTTTTATTCCATTCAATTGTGTGTGTTAACAGTGTTAGCTTTCATAGAAATTTCCTATAATGTCTCTTGCATCAAACCTGTAGTATAGCCTAATCATTTTAAGCCTATTCATTTTTATGCACAGTAGAATATAAGTGGTTTATTCTCAGACTCAAATTTATGATTCAATTGAACTGGTCACAAAATCTTTTTTTTTTTTTTTTTTCTTTAAGGGAAAGGCTATTTGAACACTTTCTCTCGAGAATAAAGAAATGCAATCAGCAGTAAATTACTCTGCTATGGCTGCGTCAGTGTAAGCTTAAATTGCTTTTCTTGTTGAGAGAGAGGAGGGAGAGAAAAGGTTCCCGACCAACAACAGGCTGCCTCCACTTCCCGTCTCCCTTTCCCTCCCATGTTCCTTCTCCCAACCTCATGCTCTATACCTCCTTCACTACACATTAGACTTGTACGAGTGTCTTCATTTCTCACCCTCGATCATCCTATTTCCCTGCTGCATTCTGTAGCCTGTACCCCACTGTGGCTCTGAAGGGGATGCAAACATGGACTGTAATGATATCTATGCTATACAAACCAGGTCTTTATTTATTCAAACCTACTCTTAATCCTTCTCCTTTCATTCACATATTCATGTTGTCTTCACCTCGCAACCACCACCCACACTCCATCCAGCTGCAACCCTTGTCTCCCTTCACCCTCTAGTTGTTTACTGATTGGAATTCCAAAGCCACGGCTGAGTCAGTGGAGATGTATGGGCCAGCCTGTCTCATATACTGAGAAAATACAGAGGCAGAGAACCAATTCCAGGATTTCCTCCATGGTGGATGTGCCATGCGTGTGTGTGTGTGTGTGTGTGTGTTTGTGTGTGTGTGTGTGTGCTCATACAAAGGTGTGCATTTGGAGGTTGAGAGAGGGCTTTTTTCCCCCCCTCATAGCCGAGTGGTTTTCTGTGTTCTGCAGCATTTATAGTTGTTCATCTGTGTAAGTTATATATGTGTGACTTTTTGAATTACCTGGTTACCTGTGTCTTGGGCAAGAAAACTCACAAACTCCACTTCACACACACACAAAGGTGTACAAATTGTCCCTTATGTTTCTGAACGCATACTCCTGGGTGTGTGTACGCAAGAGCATCACTGTAATGAAAATGATTTATAACGGAGATTATCTGGATTAGGATTTCATGTAATATTTTTAAATTGAGAACGAGGTTAGGGATACTCTGTCACATCATAATTACTAATAGAGGGTATGAATATTGAAAAGGGATTGTCATCTTAATTTTATTTTTTGCAATTTGAATAGTGAAACAAATTTAGAAATAAATGAAATGGTCTATTATATTTTTATGAGAACACACAGTGGGATCAACTAATGTGCTTCCAATGACATGTCAATCTCACTTAGGCTCAGAGCTGAAGAAAATCTCAATGACTGCATTTTCACTGACTGCAATATTAATATATTGATCAGATAAAGATTAGATGATTAGCTTTACCAGAATAAATCCATAAGGAAAATAGTCACAGTAGTACGGCTTCACTTGTAAACATCTAAACAGTACAAATTGCTTTTGTAGTTGTTATATTTTACTTTGTGTTTTATACTGTCTAATATTGTATCGTTGATTTATAGCAGCAGTGGTTTTACAGTTCCACTACTATTTTTGAAGAACTAAAGATGTCGTAAATGTTCAGTCATTAAAAGTAACGTTCCTGTTTAAATCAAGCATCAGAATGAAGCAAACCTCTTGTTTAGTGTTCACACACCATTAAGTGTATTATTAGCTGCTGGTCTGGCTAATGGGTACATCACCGCACATTATACTGCGAGGGCTCCAACTGGTGAAACAGCCCCTTTGATCAGGAACTCACTGAGTGATTCACCAGAGACAAGGCACCGCGAAGGCACCTGCACTCACCAGCATCCCAAACGTGAAACTGTGAAAATGGGATGGTCGGAAAATGTATCCCATGAATTCAAGGGCTCCGCTGCGCTCAAAGGCACTGGGTGAGAATGTTTCTATTAATGAGTTAGGAAATGGATAGCTTAATGGTTGGGTGGGGGGATTCACAGAGCTGGAGAGTGCTTAGCTTTATTCAGGGAGACAGATAGAGAGTGTTCTGCTCTGTTTTCATCATGAGGCGAGGGGGAGGTGGGGGTTCATGCAGCATATGGATATTGTGTGTGTGCCCATCGGTTTCTGTGTAGATCTCCACGTTCACATCATCTTCTCTCTTTAAAAAATGATCATCTCTGGCACTGCCAATCTGTGGCTAACAAGCTCAGTTTCTTACAGTTTTGTCGAGTCAGGCTCTTTTACCACCTACTGTAAGAAAATGAGTCCTTGTTTACGCTTCATCGCACCGTCTCTTCTCAGTATGACACCGAGCTTCGTATCAGTAATGCTTTCCAAATGAGATGTGAAGGATCGGCAAATGAAATAATGCTGTCGGCTGAAGGTGTATTCTTCTTTCTCATGAACACTTTATTGAGAAAATGTGTCAGTCACTGGAGACCACTTTCAGACCATGTGTCTCCATTAGCTCCTGTACACATGCTCTGCTACAGAGAGCATGGATACAAATCTGTGACTTTTCTCTCCATCTTTGAACTGATTCACCACAGAGGTGTGAGAAATGATTTACAAGCCCAACCTACATGCCATACTCACTCTCTGTCTGAAGTTAAGAAGATATAATATTAACTGCTCTAAATTCAGTGGCTTGATATAATAGAAGTGGTAG
This sequence comes from Trachinotus anak, assembly GCF_046630095.1. Taxonomy (NCBI): domain Eukaryota; kingdom Metazoa; phylum Chordata; class Actinopteri; order Carangiformes; family Carangidae; genus Trachinotus; species Trachinotus anak. The sequence continues at coordinate 12,019,589 of NW_027273879.1, read as the reverse complement.
TAAAAAAACTGTCTGATTGCTGACTAACATAGTTTGTTTTGTTTTTAGTTTTTTTTTTTTTACATTATTTAATAATGATCAATCTTTTGCTTGAAAAATTGATATTGCACCTCCTTGTTTGTTTTCATTTGCCTGTAATGACGCCCTTGATTTTGCTGTGTATGTTTGTTGGGTCTGCGCTCAGGGTAGTTATGGAAAACGCAGGCTACATGTGCCAATTAACTTTTAGCTTAGCTTTTCAAGGACCCACATTTGCATACTGCCCAAGACACAAAATGCTGAATAGTGTTTGCTTGTTTATTGAGTGACATATGAGCTGTCAAAGACCACCTGCGCCTGCCTCTGTTGAAGCAAAGATAAGACGAATGTCACCACCTTGTACAAGTAGCTCAAAGCTCATTATGTTTTATGGCCACCACTTCTTGACTTGACAGTTTGCCAACTGTCCAGCTGTAAGAGAAAAAGTAAAGGTAGTTTTTCATTACATTAAATACGCAGTGGACACGTGTTTGGTAAGATATCACAAATGCATTAGTCTTTTCTAAACAAAGCAAACAAAACAAAGCATGGTTTAATGACGTGAATGTGTCGCTGACAGTAAAGACATTACTGAAGTATATACCACAACCAGCGGCAGTGTGCTTATAACGTGTGCGTGTGTTTGCATAAGTGCACGTGTCAGAGTTGTGAACAGACTTGCTGCAATCAGAATGGGATTGGGAACCGGTTTGTCTTGCAGGACCATGACATTACATCTGTTGCTCCGACCAACACCCACCTCAGTTATGCTCTATTATCCAAGGTGTGAACTGTTCTCCAAACAACACACAGCAAATACCGTACCTTTGTTCTGCTTTGATTTTCTTGGCTGTGTGACTTTGTGGGAGGATTCAACAGGATCATCACTGTCAGACATCTTTACAGAGTGAGGGATGTGTAATTACATATATCTCACAGGGCTGCATTTTATTGCTGTAACTGCAGTTTCACTTTTCTGACAAGTTCTTCTGGCATTTTTTTTTTTTTTTTAACTGTGCTCATAAAGCAAAGCAGACGGATCAATATTTCCCAGTAGGCCAGCAATCACAATTGTTCTTATTGATATACAATAATACACATTTACAAAATTATTTAATGACTCTAGCTGGTTCATCAATTAACAGGGCCTCAGGGTGTTTTAGCTAATAGACAAAAGAGGAGACAATGCCATATCAGAAAATCACAACCCAATGTTAAAGTTAAAGTAAAATGTGAAAATTGATAAAACACTGCTTCACAGAGCACCCAGTAGCTCTTAGGATTTTAACACCCCCAATTTCAGCCTTGCCCCCATTTTTCTGCAATCTATTGCCCATCTCTTAGACCAGAGCTGCACTTGTAGCCATCTCAACAGTTTGTATCATTCAGTTATAAAGTCGGGGTGTGTTTTATGGCGATCTTAGAATTACTGAAATGTTCACGATTAAATAAGGGTTGCCTCTGCCAACGCTGAAGACAAGCCAGAGAGCAAACACATTATCATGCTGTTAATTTAAACTCAACACGTACTCCAGCTTTGCTTCACTATAAAACCTTGTGACAGCAAAGAGAATGGGGTTTGAGTTTTATTATGAAATAGCAATGGGAAGTCTGAATGGAGTCTGACAAAGAGTATGACTAGTTAGGTGAAGGGGATTTAAATTGACATTAGAAGCCGTTGAGACCCACATTTGAATATTTAAACCACTTCTCTGTTGATAATCAGTTTATACAAAGTAGTTTGGGTGGGTGGGTGGGTGGGTGGGGGGGGGGTGAAAGTGAAAGTGGTTATTTCACAATTGGTGCACATCAGACTTCCATCACAATGATTTAAAGTTATCTTTTTTTTTCCTGTGCCTTGCTGGGCCTATAGAAGAAGACTGGGTCAGAACTGCCTTATACAAACTTTGGAAAGTGGCCAATATGAGTGAATAAACTTCTGATATTCTCAAAGTCAGACTTATCTTTGGGGAATGAATGACAGAAAACTGTCTGAAAATCTGTGATCCAGCACAACATATTTCTGCATATTCCCTGTAAACTGTTGGCATGTAAAGAGAATGTGGAAATGGAGTTGCTCTCGCACATATTTTATTCTCTTTTCCCCCAAAACAGAAGTCTCAGTTTCTGTCCCTTCATATGATCTTTTCTTTTATTCTCTATGATACAAGAGTATCATTACATTATTTCCGATATTTTTCTTTCTTTTTCATAGCCCTAGTTCTCTAGTCTCTATCCTTTCCGCACTCACCAGTTATCCACTGTGCTTTCTGGTGATGTTTGCCGGAAGGACAGGAGAGAGTAATATGTCAATGAGGGTCTGTCGTGTGCATAAGTGAAAAGTCATACTTCAATGCAAAATAATTACTGTTATCACGCAGAGATTAAAGATGCACTTGCCAGAGTGCTTAATGGAGGTTTTAGTCTTTCAACCCCTCATCTTTTTCCTGTCTGTGCAGCTCTCTCTCTTCGTGTGAATGCGTGTGCGCGAGGAATGATAGCTATATTACTTTCTTCGTCTTTGATGCCAGCCGGTCAGCATGTGACTCAAGTCAAGTTGAACACGATCCTTAAGTGCTGTCATTCTGAATTCAACCGACCTTTGAACTTGTCTCCTCTCAGGTACTGAAGCCTGCCTGCTCTGACACCGCGACTCCAGACAAACAGACTGGCTGATAGACACTGAACGAGAAGTGTGCAGATAAACAGATAGGAGGACAGAGGGAGGTGAGTGAAATGTACAACGGAATCCATTCTTACCTCCGCGTCCATATATCTCTGTTCACTCTCTCTCGCTCTGTATGCGAAGAGCTGCTGCTGGGCTTGGTGGCTCATTGTTTACGGTGCTGCCCAATCAGCCAGAAAACAAGAGAAGACCTGCAGCAGAGAGGTTGGCTCACACCCCTGCTGAGCGCCACAGCCGAGTGTGTCTGTCTCTGGCATGCATGTGTATTTGCCATCAAGTCAAGGGTCAATTTTTTGGCCAACAACTTAACATCTTAATGTCGAGGGCCATGATGAGACATTGCATTGCGACAGCATCAAGAATGCCAGCTCGGATCTGCCCAACCCCCCAACCCACAACATACCATCAAATTTCACATGTTACTACAAGCCTCGTGGGGGCCAAGAAGAGAAATCACATGAAAACTATCAGATGGCACTCTCTTACATTTTTGTAACCCATATATATCAAGCTGCTACTGTAACCTGCAGCCTATTTGCTCAACTATTCTGTCCCCATCTGTGCTGAATAAACAAAAGCCCCATGGTCATCTTGTGGTCTAGTCTTACAGCTGCACGCTGAAGGATGCTTTCAGTTAGACACCTTTTGTGATGACAGTTGGTCATGGGGCTGTGGTCCTAGTGGTAGCTGAGTTCACTCACTGCTTTGGTAAACTGCTTGCTTATGTATGCAAAGTAGTTTTTATGCAATTCACCCAGCGGCCTTCCCCACTATCATCTCAGTGGGAGTGTTTTGGGGTCTGCGTGTGTGTGTGTGTTTATGTGTGAATAATTGATCGCTGTAGAGGTTTTAGTGGATTGCGGGTGAGACTGAACCAGGCAGAAAAAGCAGCTGCACTGCTCTGCTCCAGATTGTGCGTAATAGAACTATACCATGTCTGCTGCTGCTGCTCAGTGGCTTCTTAAAGTAGTGTTGGCTGGCTTGTTGGAGTTAGACAAAGATATCTTCTCCCATGTTTTCCAGACGACAAAACAAGCAAATAAAGGAATTATCTCTGGTAAACTTGTCAAACAAGTTAAAGACGAAATGATTAATTGACTATACAAAAAAAAAAGAATCAGCACAGTAATTGATGGTGACAGTCGTCAGTAGCCCCCTTGTTTTGTGTTTAACAGGTTTGGATGACAATAGGTCAAACAAGGTTTTCTGGTTAGTTCACATTAAGGAAGCATTGTGGTGTCTCTTTTTTCACTTTCACATAGAACCACATGCTTTCTCATTCACACACACACACACACACACACACACACACACACACACACACACACACACACACACACACACACACACACACACACACTCACACACAAACCGTGAAAGATGATCCCATGTCCATCCTACCACTCAGTCCTTCTTTTTCCCATCTTCCCTTCTTTTTTTGACACTTTTCTCATCTGCTGCCTCCTCCTCTCTCATTTATTCTGTTTTCTCTGCTTATTTCTTCATCTTACTCTGCCGTCTACCGCTAAAAGTCTTTATTTCATTCTGTTTTATTCTTGCATTTTTTTTTCCTTCCTGTGTGTCAGTCCTGCTCTCTTTCTTGCCCCTTAGCCGCAGTGTCCTTGAGAAAGCAGTGACTTTGCCGGCGAGCGCAGCAGAGCACATCACTCTCTCTCTCTGTCTCTCTTTCTCTCTCTCTCTCTCTCTTGCTCACACACACACACACACACACACACACACACACACACACAGTACATCCATAGCAACACTGTCAAGCAGAACCAGCCTTTACAAGTCTCTTCCTTTAGTCCCCATAAATAATTCATCACCAGTAACACTGGCTGTACTTTATGCAAATATTGACAAACCTATTGCAGAGAAAAATTGAGACTGTCGTTTCCTGTGTTGAGCACAATTTTTGCCCACTTACTGTTTTCAGAAACATTAAGTAAATTATCAACAAACTGTTGATACAAGCACAGAAGTTATGACACAGTAGAGCGTTCCCCAAATCAGACCCCACACTGACATAAAAGATGACATAGTCTCCGATAAAAGTCATTCAGAGTTTCAGTTAAAATCACTCCAATTCTCACTGTTGTATATTAAGACGTTTAAGGAAACAGGATTTAATAAACAAGTTTGTTACCATCTTCTGCCCTCCGGCGATACTGTGGTTAGCCTGCCAGCATGGAAACGTGATCCCCTGTGCCCTCCTCTTCATTAAAGGTGCCCTCAACCAATCTTGGATCATGAAAGCCCATTGTCACAGTTTTCCGTTGCTTCTGAAATATAGATGGACTCTGATTGTCTGGTGGTAAGATGAGCTGTTATAGTCTCTGGATGCTGTTTGTTCTCATTGGTCTCCGTTTTCCATTAGAGTTCATAGAGCGCGTACTGGGTCGCTGCTTTTTCCTGATGCCTTACGTGTTTTCTGTCAGGGATCAAGTATCTTGTGGTTAGTTAGCTGCAGTGCTATATATGGCAGCTGTGTTGTTGTAAGTGCATACTCTAAGTTTATCTTTAATGAGATTCAGATTTTAATTATACACTATATTGATGTGTTGTTATGTTGTAATCTTTGATTTCTATTGAAAGTGCTGTTCTACCTTCTGTCATCAACATCCATATATCTACTGTATATTTATACACTCCCTGTATCTCAATGCTGCCATGTTTTTTATCTCTCTCTATCTCACTGTGTATGTGTGTATCTCTCTCACTCTTCTGTATGTTTGTCACACGTTCAGCTGAAAATGCTTCCGTAGCCATGGAGACCAATCCCAAGGGGAAAAGTTGAGGCTGAATCTCTTTCTCACTCTTGTTTCCCTCCTTTGTCTCATGCCTGGTTGCAATCTAATGCTTTCCTCACACACACACACACACACACACACACACACACACACACACACACACACACACACACACACACACACACACAAGCACATCAGAATCTAAAAGCAGAGGAGATGTAGTTGTTGTTTTGGTTCTTTGTAAAAGAAATGACCTAATTACAGAGAAACACGAAACCTATGGACAGAGCTGAGGATGAATTTCTTTCTTTGTATTGCTTGTTAGTGACCATGACTGTGGCTGTTGGACATTTGGCCGTTAAATACTTTCACAAAAGAAGCTGGTGGAGACAGACTATTGAAAAAGAAGATGTGAGGAGGCAAAATCATTTCTGAAGAAATTGCAGCTCGAAAAAAGAGTCTTTCCCTGATAACGATCAGATCTCAGCCTACAGGAGAGTCTCAGTTGTCTAACTTTACTTTCAGTGTGTACGTGGTGTATGTAGCTTTCTGTCCACCCAAGAAGAAGGACAGCAGGTGCCCCAAGACAACATATGTTTGCCCTAGTAATTATGACAGGAGCAAAAGAGGAAGTCAGGTGGCATTGTTAAAGAGCAACAAAGTCCATGTAGGGAGGAGTTTAACGGGAATAGATGGATCAACAAAGCATCAGACTTTTAACACAGGATGCCACCAGGGGTCTAATTGGGCCAGAGTCTGTTGACAGCTGAGCTCCGTCTCCTTCGATATCATATCATCATGTCACACTTGTATTTTTTAAATCTCATATAAGTCATGATGAGTAATTCTCTAGGCTACAAAGGGACAAACCAATATGAATAACAAGCTCCGTGGTAAGTCTTGTTGGTCTCTGGGTCTGTATACTTCCTCTGTTATCAATGATAGGTTTCCATACAGGTCCATATTGACTAAAAATATGTTTCAGTGCTTTCTAATGAGTTTATTTGAGTTTCTCTGTTAATTGGAGCTTCCTTTTTGAAAGAAAATTATGATATAGACATAATAGATGAAATTAAATCTCAGGTTTAAGATAAATTAAACTGTGCTTTTAATGGAGATGGCCTACGGGAAGACACAGTCTGGGAGACAAACTGGAAATGTAAAAGTGCAGGAAATTCAATTTTCTGAATTTATGGGAAATAATTGGTAATTATTAATGACAAGTCCTCTCCCTTTGGCTAGGTGAAGTTTGTTTTAGAATTAATATATTATGTTATAAAGTGTGAAAAGGACAGCTGTAATGACTTCACTACTTCTCTTCAACCATTCTTCTGTGTCTGCCTCCTTCTTTCATCCCCATGCCTTCCCTTCCTTCCTTCCTTCCTGTCCCCACCTTTCCCCCTTGATCCTATTTTGTCCTTCTTAGTTTCCCATTGTCTTCCACTGGTTTAAATTCCTCACTCCCTCTCTTCAACAATGCACGTCTTACCTCATGGCTCCATTATTCTTCTCTAAATCTCACAATCTTTTCTTCATCTTCATGCATCTTATGTCCCTCTCTTCCTCACGTACTGTAAACCTGTTTTTTTTATCTCCTCCTTTTATCTCTACCTGCTCCTTCTCTTATTCCCTTGTGTCAAACGTGTCTTACGCTTTTTCTCCTCTCCCACCGCACACAACCATCAATCCCACACTGTCCCTCCTCTCCTCTCCTCTCCTCCTGTTCCTTCCTTTCTCGGCAGCTACATCGTCTCCCCTGAGTCGGAGAGACAGACAGGAAGGAAGTGTGTAATGAAACAGCCATATCGAGCACACTGCCCAAATTGACCTGGAATGAATAGAGTCACAGATCAGCTCCTGCTACAGCACTGTAGATGAAGAAGGCAGGAGTGGGAGAGAAGGCGGAGCTGGCTAATGTTGCACACAGAGATTTCACACAAAACATAAGCATTTTGTCTGTGGATCAAAATGCACAATACACAACGCTATGTGTGTGTTCAATTGGGAACGCATATAACACTATTATTCCGTTGCTTGTAAGCTTGAAACAATAGATGATAAATACCTTATTTTCCCACTTATTTTTGCTTAAACTCAAAAGTTGGCAAAGTCCATGAATTCTGTCATTTGAGCTGCAGAGGGAGACGCGATCTGCATTCAAGAGATTTCCTCTGCTGTTTGAACAGAGAACAGAGAAGCAGACAGACGAGGCAAGAGCTCCAGAGTGAAAATGAGAAAAACATGGACAAACAGGCAGAGACCGAATGACAGGACACACTCTCCCCTGTCACTGAAGTTGTTCTATGTTTATTTATGCCCAGAATGTAAGATTATAGCATTTTGAGTCCATTCTGTGAAATTAATCTCTTAAAAATACCTCATCCTTCGATGTAATTTGGCTTTCATAATGTATCTCGCTAATCTGCTCATCTGGCATCACCCACCATGCTGCTGCTTTTATTAATGAAAATTGACAGAGAGAGGGACACATCGCTGGGATACCAAGTAGTACTACGCATGTGTGCGTGCCTTTTTATATTGTAGAGTAGAAGCCCATTAGGGAATTAGTTCACATCTGGACAGCCCTAGCTGCCCTCATGCTGTCACAATTCATAACGTGTTTCATAATTGGGAGGGTTTCAACAACATCACATCGACGACAATCTCTGGGAGACCTGTGTTGACGTCATCCTGACCTCTAGGAAAATAACATTTTATCACCTTGCTTATAACTGTACAATGCATCTACATACAGTCCATTCGTAAAGATGGACCAAACCAACATTTTGATTCCATACATTGTTATTTTTTCTGTTACTTTTGTCCCTCCCTACAACCCCAGGTACTTTTTTGTACCTAAGAAAACCAGTAATTAACCCCACATTGAAAACCACTGATATGCTAGACTCTACTTTTTATGCTCCATATAGATCTATGTATCTGTTGATTAGCCCTTAGATTTGTTAGTGTTGTAAGGAACACAGTAACTGAATCAACATGAATTTCATACTTTCACGCTTCGAAAAAGGAGTCGATAATTTGATAATCGTGCATGCTGTATGGTGGTAATACCCAATGCTCTCCATTTATTTGTTTGTTTGTGCATTTATTTAGTTTGACTTAATAGATTCAGTAGGATGCAGCAATGCACCACGTTTTTTTTTGGTTTGTTTTTTTTTTTCCGTTGGCATCTATGTGAATATATATTTATAACCTGTTACATATGCACAAACCTACTCGGACACATACACACACACACATACAAAGAGGCGGGGGTGTGACACCCTTGTGTGTTGGCAAACTTGAGCTAAGCAGTGAAGAGCCTTTTTAAGCAGGATTAAGACTCTAAGTGTCACTGGAACAGACAAGTAGGCCAAAGACCACTTGGATATCACTTACACTGCAACAATTACCATCAGTGTGTGTGTATGTGTGTGTGTGTGTGTGTTTGCGAGTATGTAAAATGGGTTCAAGGAAGTGTGTGTGGCAGATTATTTGTGGAAAAACAGAGGAGGAAAACAGCAGGACGCACACACACTGTACGCACATTCACAAGTCTCCTCATAGACTATGGGCTGTGGAGCCTCGGCAGAGCCCTGGCAGGACCATCTGTTCCTGCTGAAATCAGCACAGCAGGAGAGAACCAGTGCACGCGCGCACGCACACACACACACACAGTTGCAGCATGCTGGCATAGTGATAGTCTATTTATTCCCCACACTGACGCAGGACAGTACTCATCTGTGTGTTTGTGTATGGCAGTGAAGTTTTCAGTTAAAAGTGAGGTAACCCATGAAGATGACAGGTGTACCTGAAATGATTAAAGATAGATAGATAGATAGATAGATAGATAGATAGATAGTTAGTGTGCATATCTATCTATCTATCTATCTATCTATCTATCTATCAAATACATACATTCATCTATCCTTGTTAACCTGTGACCCAAGTCTCTCCAGTCTGGCCCACCATCAGCAGAAACTGCACACATACACAGCTTTCTCCATTTTAATAATCGACCGAGGGGAGTTAACGCTCCCCTGTCAATGTTATCTATTTCCCTCCTAGAAGCAACATCAGCGTTTTCTCTGCTTCCCGCCATCTCATCAATTCTCTGTGCTTTGACCTCCCCTGGCCTGCACCAGGACCCAGTCATGACAGAACTACAGTGTGGTAGTTTAAAACATATGCAGGGTAACAGTGTCTTTCTTCCATGCTAGCAGGGAATACACACTTCTCCAGCTTAAGTTAGGGTTTCATTTTCATTTAGGGTATGTTATGGGTATGGGTATATATAGGGTATATTTGATGATAGGATCAGAGGAAAGCCAATGCCTACAAATCCATTGGTAAAAGTAGAAATGGTAACTAAGGGGAACCCATCATTCATAGAAATCAATTGAGTTCAACAAAAATTGATCTGACCTTGTTCTGCTGTTAATATAGATTAAAATGCTCATTTTGATCAATAATCCAAAGCATGATCATTTATCTTCATTTTTCCAAGCTTGTTGTCCACTTCATCGGTCTGCATACTGTCAGGTGTGTGCGAGTACGGTGTGCAATTATGGCAGTTCTTCTTGTGGGAATAACTGACCCACTTCTTGATTGTAGGTTCTCAAAAGAAGCAAGGACATAATTAATGGTACTAGCTATTGGACTGTTATTTATTTATTTTTGTTTGTTTGTTTGTTTGTTTGTTTGTTTGTTTGTTTGTTTGTTTGCTGGGTTTTTCAAGAACATACAATCAGAGCATTTATAAAAAGTGAAAAGGTATTTATTCCCTTAAAAAAAAAAAAAGGACATGAGAGCATGGTGAAAAGTGACAGGTGGCATTATGAAACATCATAACAGCTTACAAAGACTGAAAAACAACACAATCATAAACAAACTAATTTTTAAAAAGTTAGCCAATAGTAAACTGTGTCCATAACAGACACTAATAGTCAGTGCAGCAGAATACCACCCACACCACAACAAACTCAATATTGATATCAAAAGTTGCCTCAGAGAAATGTATCTTCCTTATGAGTTGGGAAATTGGACCCCATATTTTCCCAAATTTATTGACCGACAATCAGGCCCAAGGGTCCTGCTTCATTTCAGAAGTAGTGTGTGCTACCCATACTAACCAATAAATCCATGACTTTATTTTTTTAGTATGTGGAGTTATATGCATGACTCTCTGCTGAGCTCACACGACTCCACCTGCTGCAGAGATCATGACACGTGGTGCACAGGCAACCAGGGGAAGGTGCTCCTTTCGCCAGCTTGCTGCCTGCATCTGCAGGATGGTGCCAGCAGCTGGCCATAAGATCATGAATTTGATAGACCACGTGGTGCTGTACAGGGCTCCAGATACTCAGCCAAACATGAGAGAGGCACAGAGATGGTTTTAGGTTCTCTCCAAGCCAGCACTTGAACATGCTATAAATTTCAGTGTCTGCAAACTATATGACGTCACCTCCAGCAGCTTGCAGACACTGCTGAATTATGTTATCAGAAGACTAAAGCAACACGTCATGCTTTTATTCTCTTTTGGCTGCTTCATTTTAAAGTTACTGTTTCATATCATCCAGGTTTCAGTCAAAATCTTGATAAATATGTTTTTTGAAGTGAGGTTTCCACTCTACACTGTGATTTCAGAATGAGTAGCTGGCGTGTGGAAACGTCTTGTGTGTAATGGCAAACTTTAATTTGGCAAGAAGGAGGCTAGTCTGTAGATGCGCCTAAACCTGCTATAATCCTAAATATCCTTTGTGCACAACAATCCCTCTTCTGTCAAATGTGTCTCATTGTTGTGAACTGCACACCTGAGTCATTACCCCACACAGTGCCACTGACAGAGTTTCAAAACTCTACTGATGTGAAGCAGAGGGTAGGAAACGCTTGAAACACCTGAAAGACTTTCTAACGCTCATGTTGTAAATGGTCTCCGTCGGTGAACTGTGTCACAGAGCCTTCAGTCTGTCAGTCCCTCCCTTTCCCCCGCAAGTTGAGCATCTGTCACTCCCCCTTTTTACACAATGTCCTATTTGATTAGAATTTAAATATTCTTCCTGTTGTATGTTTGCCTGCTTTATTTTAGAGTGGACAGGAATGTTTGAAATGGCGATACAGTGATCCATGACTTGTAAATGATGTGGAACAAGGGCATAAAGTGGGGAGGTCCAGTGGCCCCTACTGCCAGTGCCCTTTACCAAGTCTTAGTGTAGTACCACTTTACATTGATTAAAACCACTTCTGGCACAAATAGAAGATTTGTGTACGCACTATAAAATTTCAATCAAATCAAACTACCTCCTGTAATACATCCCCCACATCCTCCTCTCAGAGAGATTAATTTTTATTGTAGGTATATGAATTGAAATTTGTGTCAGAAAAACATCTAAAATCAAATCATTATGTAGGTTGGGAAACATGGGGAACATGTTGTTGCATAGTTATGGACCTGTTAATATCTGAAAAATGTTTCCTGGGAAGTGAAAGTTTGTTGGATGCAAAAACATTATCAATATACAAGTCTTTGAAAGTATTCATAGCAAGATTTGACCACATTAAGAAAACACTGTCTGCTAGGGGAGGAGGACAAAACATAATTAGCAGCTAGTGTGGCGTAGTTAGAAAGTGGGGGAGGATCAAGCGGTCAAGGCCTTTGTAAGTATTGCTTATGAAGCCTAGGAACCTTCTTATTCCAGATTAATTCATTATTCCAGAGATTAGACTATTCACTTTGCAGAGGAAGGTCTGGGGGAGGAAAAGTGGTATGTATTGAACTTAGAATTTGTAGAGGAATATTCATTTTAATCAAGTTTACTTGTTCCACCAAATATAGATTGCATTCACAGTCTTCTCAATCTTCTCAGTTAGCCTTAAAGGTCTACATGTATAAATCTGGGCTGGACAATTTTAAAGGGTAGGTTGTTAAGAGGATAATTATTACCAGTATTAATAGGAAATAACTAACTTTTGTTTAAGTTCAATTTGTATCCAGATATTTGATCAAATGACGAGGGGCAAGAACAGCAGGGACAGAGATGGGCAGGTTGGAAATGTAAAACAGAAGGTCATCTGCATAAAGGGAGACCTTCAACCCTCATCGTTCAACTGGGGTATTATGGGGGTAATATGGGGGTTAGAACAAAGCACTGTTGAAAGGGTTTCAATGGGGATTGCACATTATAATTGACTCAAAGGGCAACCTTGTCTTGTGGAGTGATAAATACAAAAATACACAAATCGAATATTATTTGTCCTGACTGAGGCATGTGTAGAAGAATAGAGCGGCTTTTTCTAAGCAATACAACTTTTCCCTAAATCAAATTTATCCGAGATGCAGACAATATAATTCTACTCCATTCTATTGAAAGTCTTCTCAGCATCTAAATCTGGTGTGCTAGCAGCCTTTTGGCTCTGTCACCATGTTCATAAAACTTGGATCTCAAGCAGAAGTTCAGTAATATGTGTCATAAGACCATCAAACTCTGCGTGTAAGGAGAGATGCTCCTTATATATCTCTGGAAATCGGGAGGTAGTATACATGTTATCAAGTTGAGATTTATGTTGCGCCAACTCAGTTTTTCTTCAACCTTTTTTTTTCTCATATCCTGTGAAGGAGATTATCTCCCTGAATGTTTCTAAAGTCTCACACAGCACCACGCAAACACATCAGGCGTTTTCTTAAAACTCACATCAGTTTGCTGTGAGACAAAGTAAACAAATTCCTCATTTGAATGTAAGCCTGTATTAAGGTGCACACAAGTACCAGTGAAGTTCAGAATAGATATCCACAGAAATTTGGAAAAAGTCAATATGGGTAAAATTACAATGACCATGGGGGAAAGAAGAAATATTCCCTCTAGGAGGGTTAAAAAAAGCACCAGGCTTCAGAGACAGCAAACTCCTTCATAAAGGACTGGATTGCCTTGGCAGACTTTGAAGGCATACAAACATTGGAAGAAGAGCGATCCAACTGAGGATTAAGCCAGCAGTTGAAGTCTCCTACTAATATCCGTGTGAAGACATATCAGGGAGTGTTAAGAAAAGACGTTTAAAAAAGGCATCATCATCATCACAGTTGGAAACATATACATTTGCCAAAACCACACCAGTATTATGAATCTAGCCAGTAACTATAATGAATCTACCATTAGTATCAGAGAAATGTTTGAATGTACAAAAGGAACAGATTTATGTAGCAAGATAGCTGCACTTCTTGATGAGGAAGTGAGGAATGGTCAGTCTGACCTACCCATCCCATCTTCAATTTTAAATGATCTGAGGCTTCAAGATGAGTCTGTTGTAAAAAGATTATATGGGCACCCAGGTGGTGGAGATGGTGATTTAAATGTCTCCCCCAATAGAAAATGCTGTTAGGATGGATCATAGTGAGGAATTAGGAGTGCAATATAAGAACCAGAGTGAGAGCATCAGCATTCAAAACAGAGAGATTATGGAGGTGTCTCTCATCTCTACACAGGATCTCTGGGCCTCAGCCAAAGTTTCCATCAGGTTCTTGGTCATGTCCCAGGCCTTTCTCCTGTGATTACTTGGTTTGGCCGGGCAGCCAGTTCTAGGAAGAGTCCTGGTTTTTCCAAACTTCTTCCATATAAGAATGATGGAGGCCACTGTGCTCTTGGGAACTTTCAGTGCAGCCAGAGGGTTTTTTGTATCCTTCCCCAGACCTGTTCCTAAACAAAATCCTGTCTCTGAGATCTGCTGGAAGTTCCTTCCTCCTCATGACCTGGCCTTTTCTCTATTATGCATTGTCAGCTGTGAGACCTTATAAAGGCAGGTGTGTGCCTTTCCAAATCATGTCCAATCAGCTGAATTTACCACATGCAGACTCCAATCAAGGTGCAGAAACATGTCAAAGATGAACAAAAGAAATGGGAGGCACCTAGGCTAAATTTCAAGTGTTATAGCAAGCTGCACAAACCTGCTGCATCAAACAATCAACATCATCATTAAGAAGTGACACCTGCGGTGTTATAATTCTTGTAACTGGACAAAATTATACACATTTAAGCATCAAATATGTATTTGAGTAGTCACAGTAAACTGTAGCATCAAATCTTATCTGTTTTTGAATGTTAAGAAGGCAGTAACAGAAAGGTTTATGCACTATTTTGTCTGGATTTTTTTCTCAAAATTCAGAAGATACAATAAAAAACCTGAGGGGACTATGCTTATCATATCAAAAGAAACAATAAAAAAACAAATTAGGATGACAAATTGACAAGAATGCGACAGACAAAGTCTAATGTGATACCACAAAGACTGAGACTGATAGACAGGAAGTTAATAACAGCATGAAAACATCAGAGAGGTAAGAGAGCTAAGATAAATTGGAACAATCCAGGTGCATAAGTTAAGATCAGGGGGGAAATCAGTGCAGCAGTCAGTAGGAGAAATAATTGCTTTTGTGCATATCTGTTCAGTCAGTGCGTGTCCACTGTGATACTGAGTAGAGTCATCTTCACTTATTTATGAAACACATTGGTCCATCTATATTTGACATTCTTCCTCAGACTATGTGGTCATTAAATACGATTGAAAATATCAATAAATTAAACACTTATCAATAAATGTTTCAAAAGTCTAGTCTGGCACTGCATTTAAAAAAACCCCCAAAAAACAGGATAAATGTAGTGAATATTATAACTACAATGTTAACGTGTATAGAAATATTTATGCAGCGTTTTCAATCATCCGTAGAAAAAAAAACAGAAGTTTCTGAAATAAGCTTTCATAACACAAATGTACACTGAAAACTATTTTCACTGATATTTATGAATAATGAAATGCTGTGTTTTCCTGCAAGTTGGTCTTAATCATTGTATCTCAAAATGTCATATTTGCAATTTGTAGAATACGATGAAATCATTTTAAATAATTAATTTTTCTGTCCGTCAAAGGTTAAAATTTTACCTCAGGAGAAATACAAAAATGGAAGTAATTCTGATGTGAAGTGTGTAGAAAAGATAAAAAAATGGAGTGTCAGAACCACAGGCCGCACATGAACATTTCATTAGAGTCCAATCAGAAGTGTAAGTAGTTCTCTCATTCTTTTTAATTTTCTCTCCTGATAGTGTCTAAATTGCGTTCACCTTGACTCCCAGGTGTAAAACAGTTCCTGATTAAATGGCTGTGATGAAAACCAGGAGAGAACAACCAACTTGCTCTGACAACTGGAATTGAGAGCCATAGTTTTAAATGAATGTGTAACTCCTTAATTGGCCTATTCCTGGCAGTGTTTTCAGGTTGCAATCAGCAGTCGTCCTCCCGGTTGTCACATCGGTTAAGCACTCTCCGTGCCAAGTGCTAAACGTTAGTATTGTTGTAGAGGAATGGACAGAGACAACAAAATGGAAAAGAAAAATGTCAGGGAGGAGCAAATTGGCAAAAACGAGAGGGAGACAGAGACACAGAAGGGGAGAGCAAAATCAACTACAAATGAGAATAAATTCACTACAATGTATTCATACACCTCTTTAAGCTGAGAGAGAGCTGCAACCAAGAAGTGACAAGGAATGAAGATAGAAACAGCGCACGGCTACACCATTACAGACATGTGGTACACGCCTGACACCATTTCCCTGGTGTCCTTTATTCTAATATCTGTTCAGCACATGTCTAAGCTGCTGCATAGACCTGCATTAATGAGACATAATGCAGGTAATATATCCAGCATGCTACTTCCTCCTGATTCTATCTCCACTATATGGGCTGTATGTTAAAAAAGAGGGGGTGGCAAGTGCATGAACGCTGATGACCTTTGATTATTTATGTGTCTTTACTATTATATGGCGGCTCTTTTCTGTGCATGGTGTATTTCTGCAGATGAAAACTTAAGCGTCTGTTGGCAAGAAGAAAAGTGTTTTCACTTGCAAAACACAAAAGCTTTTTTCTTCTTCTAGGATTTACAATCTCAAGATCTGTAAGACAGTTAACAAACTTACGTCTTTCTCCTGCTTTAGCTTTATGTTGAAGGGGCCTCTCTATAGAATCATTTGTTTGTTCATTGGTTCCTCAAATCTCATCAGTTAGAGGGTGTTAGAGGCCTGTTGTTCACCCTTCTCTCCTACACACAAGCAAGGTAGATCTCGCCAATGCAGGTACAGATACAGTAGAAACTGTACGTAGTGTCTGGCATTTATGTGTAGCATTTATGTGTTTATTACATGAATATAAAGTAATGAATTCTATTACCGATTTAAAGCCGAAATAACATTAACTGTGCCATGGCCCTCTCCTGCTCCAAGCCTTGTCTGAATGGTCAGGGTGAACACATTAGTACACTCCACTCATGTAACACACCTGCTGCTGTGGGAGAGTCTGGAAGATAATGACGCACTGTAAAAGTCCCGAAGCAGGAACAGGAGGGCAGAGAAACTCACTGAGCCACAGCAGTGAAGATATCATGTGGCGCGTGAGTGCGCATGGCAGACACACATTCACACACACTCACACACAGACCGCCGAAGCACATAACAGCATAGGGTAGCAGGCTACAAAAGTTTTACATTTTTTTCCTTATTTTGTTGTGTATGAAAGGACCCAAATTGAGCGCTGTAAGTGGACTACTTGATTACTACAGGTGAATTATTTAAACAGTATTTGTATAGGAATGATTCCGTCCCAAGCTTTTTGATCCATATAAGCGGCTGATCGCTGTAGCCATGATCAGTACAAACTGTTTCTACTCTAAGTGTGAGTCTGCTGAAGTGGTTTTTAAAAAATGATGAACTTCCAGATTCTACTTAGTGAGTGAGCCAGTGGTTTATCACTCAAAACTACAAGCAGTGAGATACAAGCTCTTCCTCTGGCTGCACAGCAGAGCCACTTGACCTACCCCTCTATCTTTTCCAGATCTTGATAAATGGTCTCCACATAGACACCAAGTGGCACAAGAACAGGAGGGTCAGAGTCTTTGCCTTTGCCTCTGGCCCTGATACCTTAAGGAGGACAGTGTAACTAAAATGGTTCTTGGCCCTTTGAAATGTCTCTTCCTCTGTCTCTTTTTCCTGACTTAAGTACCCAATACAGCTCCTGGTATTGTGCTAATTTCATACACTGAGTACTGTTGCTCTTTTTTTTTTTTTTTTCATCAGAATGACCTATGCTCATAGTTTCATCAGGATATTCATTGTATGTTTATCGGAATGCAGTACATGTTTTGCCATGCTTGTAATAGTTGTTAATTTCCCTTGAAGGAGTTAAATTGTAACAAAACCCTGAAGCTGGCTTGCAGTCTTTGCTGCTCTCCATGTGCAAATGGTAGCGACATTTTTATGTGTTGTAAAAGTCAAAGGTTGTAACTACTCACTGTCACCGAACCTGTGAGCCACTTTTTCACACATTTACTGGTGTGCCATTAAAAGGAGGATGTTCACACCTGCTTTATCCAGCCCAAATTATTCCAACTTCTATTTTAGTCAACGTGTTTATGCAGCATGTTAAAGTCTAATGCCTCCACATCCAGTACAGTAAAGATGTTTCCTTGGCAGTGAAAAAATAAAGATGAAAAGAAAGGCAGGAAATTAGGAAATAGAAAAAGACAGATGAGGAAGTGAGATGTTGTTAGGGTGGAATAGGGATGAATAGGAAATGTAGGGGAAGTTTATGTTGGAAACAGAGATGTTCAAAATCATCATCAAAGTTCAAGCACGCATTTTTGTATTTTTAAGAACACTCTTCTTTACTCTGTGCCATCTCCTCTGCAATCAAAAATGAAACCTCTCAGTCTTTTTACCTCCTCTATCTCTGTCCCTCCCTCCGTCAGCTAGCTCCCTCTGTCAGACATCTCAGTCGGCTAGCACCTGTTTACACAATGCATGCTCCTTCACAACAGAGGTGGTTTAGAGAGAGGCGTATGGGTGCGTGATGCTGCATCCATTCTCTTTATCGTGCACCACCTGGTCCTAAGAGTTTCATTATTTGGGCCTGCCTGTGTCTTGTGCGTGCCTGTTTGTCAAATTCATTACCACACACTTTTGCAGATGTTTTCCCAGATGCAAACACTGTGGCTCCAGTAACCCAGGAGCGAGCCACACGCAAGTCAGTGCTAATATAACAAACAGGCTGCTCACACACTCAAACAGCCATTCAGGTGTATAATGAATGTTTAAACATGATGGGTCAGAAATAGCATTGGTGAGGAAAAGCAAGCACGAGAGCCAAAATACTTTACCCACTCGAGCTCGGAAATAACTTCAACATCGCACAGACTTCGCTGCCAGAGATACCATATCCATATTTATACCTGCGTATTTCTTTGTAAAGATTAGCTTCATTGTAGGTCTGCTTCACTGGAGCGCAGAGACATCTGTAAGGTTGTTGGTTTAGAGAATGAGTGAGTATGACATGTGACAGCGGGGCAAGAGCTGGAACTAACACACGGAGCTGCAAGAACATGACACCCATTAGGCTTCGGCTACCTCATGAAGGGTCCCTCAGCACCTTTTTTTCAACACTACATGAGATGCTTGTGTTCTTTGTTAAAGGGGGGACAGCAACATGGAAATAAATAAAGTAGATTGATATTAGGTTATATATAGTAAATCAGTGCTGTGTCTGGACTTTGTGTTTGAGATAATATCTTATTCCACACTATGGCAGGAAGCTTTCTTCTGGGACGGGACCCAAGCCTTTCTCCATTGTAATCACACTACAGATGGTTTATGTAGCTAAAATTCCCTAGAATAAAAAAGCTCCTTATTTTGTGACAATAAAACAATGAGGTCTTTTCATAATGAATAATTTGCCAGCAGACTTTAATTGTATGTGTAAAGTAAAGAATTTCCTTGCAGTTACTCTGGCATGTAACCAGCCATTAATCAGAGGTGCTTTGACTGGTATCCTGCTGGCAGTGTGGCTGTTGGATGAAACTGTTCACTTCCAACCGTGCTACAGTCAGTAAACATGACAGTCAACTACATTTTAAGGAGTTCGAAAGCGGAATGATGCAGAATTTTGATAATCTAATTACAATTTTAAGCAGAAAATCAGAAGTCTTAAAGGGAATACACTGTGAAAATAAGCTCCTCCAACACTAATTAGCTCTGTCTCTCTGTGGCTTTTGTCAGTCCTCTGTCTCTTCACTTTTTCTATTCCACTGTTCATCTCATTTGATGGTTATCAGATGAGAAAGGTGTAAATTGCTGCTCAGAGCCATCTCAGCAAATTCCCCGGCTCTGCTGTCTCTCCTTCATCTTTCAATCAGTTCCCATCCCTCGTTTCTTATCCTCTGCCCGATTCCTTTCATCTCCTTAGGGAAAACAGGATGTAATCACCAGCTATTGGCGCAGGCAGGAGAAGGACACAGCACAGGTTGTGTGTGTGTGTGTGTGTGTGTGTGTGTGTGTGTGTGTGTGTGTGTGTGTGTGTGTGTGATTTCCCTCATGCATAAACTTCTAGGACAAATATATTCAATAACTATGGGGCCAAATTGAGGCAATGGTGATGGTATCGGTGCACATGCCTGTGTGTGTGTGTCTGCGTGCCATATGGAAATCTGTGTGTGTGTTTGTGTGGGTGAAACATGCTAATGTCCATGAGCCACCACCTGCGTTAATGAGACAGGGATTCTGCCAGTTTTCCCCCTTTCTCCTCTCCCTCTCTGGAGAAAAACACACAATCACACATTAATGGCCCACCAGGATGGTGTGACTAAGAGAGGAGAGGAAGAATGGAGAATGGATACTAGTGGGAGGCACACAAAAAGAGTTAGAGGGTGGATGCAGAGAGAAAGGTAATAATTGGTCAGTGTGGGCCCAAGGAAGACAAAACCACAGGAGGATTCATGAACAAACGGGCAGATACAGTTTGCGAAAACATGGTTCCCTCAGTCGCCTGCAGTCCCAGTGGGAGCCGGAGGAGAGTGGGCATACTGTCGGCCACACATTGTTCTCTAGATTCAGGGCTTCATTTAAGCTTCGATTCAAACACCATTCTATTTTCTTTTATAAAATTTTTAAACCATAATGTGCACTGCATTTCTTATTCTTGTATTCTTGATTTTAATTAAAGAAAAATGAGAAGAGAGAGGAACGGGTGGGGGGGGGGGTGTTGTTGTTTATCATTGAATTGCTCTGATAATGAGAATCGAATGGGGGCTGGCACTCTGTTATTATGCTTCTTGGCAGGGTGTTTGTGTCTGGGCCTGTGTTTTTGTGCAGGCACTATAATCATGTGCATACAATCCTAAGTGGCCAAGACATGTTGGAAGAGAGCTCAAGCCCCTCCACCCACCCTCCAGTGATGAGTGTTGGCTGTACAGTAACTGGCAAATCAAAAAAGTGCATGGGCACAGACACCGTTGCTGCCAGGTGTGTCGAGGAGGTAATTGTCAGCGAGGCAGGCCAGCGGCCAGTGGTGCAGAGAGGAATAACACTGGAGAGAAAATGAGGAGCAGCCTCTGGTGGAGTCTGTTTGCCTGAGGGCCCAGCTCAATATCTGGCGCTGGTTGTTTATCCGATTCCCCTCGGTCGCCTTTGCACGGCTTTGTACTCTCCTTACCGTTTCGCTCTCTGCCTGTTTCGCCCGCTCTCTCTGTCTTACTTGCTCCTGTTCATGCTCATTTCCAGTTCTCTCCATTATCTTCAGCACTTCTCTAACTACTCATGGCATCTCTCCCTTTGTCCTCTCCCCCTCTTGTTCTTGTTCTACCTGGTTCCCACTGAGCTTTCACTGAGAGGCTGCAGCATCACCACAGTTTAATCCTGCAGCAGGTCTACTCCAGGAGAGGCCAACAGTCACATGTGTGTTTATCTTCTGTGTCTCCTGACAGAGTCCAGACAGAGCCTCGGATCCATGTAGTCTCAGGGTGATGAGATGCTCTACACATTAGAGACATTGTTATTTATCAGCTGGAGGGTAAATAAAGGAAAACTGCCGGTAAAAGTTTGAAAAGATCAACAGCAGAGAGATTTGATCTTTTCAAATGTGCCCTATGAATATATCTGTATTGTTTCCCACATCAGTGCAGTATCTGTCTAATCTAATTGCTCAGATACTCTGGGTTTTGCAGATCAAACTTCAATCCAGTAACAATAGATGACAATAAATTGTTGATTTTGGCGGGCATTTTTAGATTTATTGTAGTTTTACTCCTGAGACCAAAAGTCGAAACTACTCTATCATTCATGTTTTCAGTCAAATCTAATCGGCTAAAACATTTGTTATTTCTGACTTGATTAAATGATCAATAAATAAGTCGACAAAACTTTGTAAACATTTCAGGTTTTTTAAATGAAGATCAAGTCTGAGCATTTTAATCTAACTTCAGCAAACTACTTTGAGGTTAGAAGCGATCGCTCCTTCCTTCTGCAGCAGTATAAATGGAGTGGGTCGAAACATCAGCGAGTGTTTTGCCACCAGCCTCAATTATTCTCATCATGTATTTAGTTTTAGTTTTTGTGTCCTTTCATTTTCAAATCTCATTTTATCTCCGCTGATTCAAGGATAACAGTTTTGTTGTTGTTTTGTTTTCGTCTCATCGTCATTTCACCTTCATCATGGAAAATTTCTTGTGGATGAATATACTCAATCACAGTTTTCATCAGTGAAATTAACACACACCTGCTTGAGACAACCCTTGCACTCTTTGAGAGATCAGCATCTACCCTTCGGTGTGAACATGCGCAGACTTGCACAGCTCTATAAATGTCAATTCTCTGGTTTGAGTGTGACCAAATGCGTCTGTGTACTGTCAGTGGTGATACTGTTGACATTTCATGTTGTGAAAAGGAACGTTGTGCGTCCTCTGCTCACTCCGAACTGATAAAACTGGCCTGTGTTTTCATAGCAACTCCAGATGTTTACTTTACTGTACAGAGCCCAGAGATGAGCTAAAGGTAGAAGTCACAAATAACTTCAATTTACTTTTTGCAAAATCCCAAACTCATTATAACGTATGTGTCAGTTTAGGGTTTTTGTGTTGTGGGTTTCTGTAGAGCCTCTGCATTTTTTTTTCATTATTACTTTACTGTCACCTCAGTTTTTTGTTCATTGAAGGGAATAAATGCCTGTCACACATGGTATTGGAAAGAGCACTCAGCAGCACAGTGGTCCCGCTCTCACCAGGCATCGCACATTGTAATTTTAAGTCCATCTCTAAGTTTTGTCAGTCCCCTTTTTCTCGCCATTTTTTTTCCTTCCTCCCTCTGTACTCTTCATCCTGAGGTGAATCTGAAGTGCTGCACAGTAAAGCAGAAATCTGAGTAATTATTTCACACAGTTTCATCACTGCTCCTTTGTTAAAGTGGTCGGATATGCCATGTGCATTCAAGGTATGGACACACTTCAAGGCTCACTGTGGTAACATCCTCCATGTAAAATATTATGTGTATATATTTTCAATATATATACTATGTACTTTGTATTAAAAAAATCATTAAGTACTAAGTAGGCTATTGAATTCAGTGACATACTCATTCATTTGTTTCCTGTATGTCTTTATCCAGAAAAAATGAACATTTCACCTGTAGTCCATTAACTAATTTGCTGTGTGTGTGTGTGTGTGTGTGTGTGTGTGTGTGTGTGTGTGTGTGACACTGCGTATGAATGGAGGAGGGTGTGTAAGGCTTAAGTGTGTAACCCAGTGTATGAAAACAAGTAGATGTTTGTATTACATCCCCCTCCCTGGGCTCCCTGCCAGCTCATGAAAAATGAATGAAGGCCTGTGTGTGTGCTAGTGTGTGTGTGTGTGTATGTGTGTGTGTCCACATGTCTATCTCCACATGGGTTGATCAGCCATTCTGTCAGATCTCCCTTCAAGGACAGGGACTGCACCCCTGCTGAGAAAACCATGTGTGTGTATGAGTTTGAGTGTGTGTGTGTGTGTGTGTGTGTGTGTGTGTGTGTGTGTGTGTGTGTGTGTGTGTGTGTGTGTGTGTGTGTGGGTGTGTGTGTGTGGGTGTGTGGGTGTGTGTGGGTGTGTGTGGGTGTGTGTGGGTGTGTGTGGGAGAGAGAGTTGAGTGTTACAGGGGGGAAATCAAGGTATGGGTGGTGTTGGGCTCTGCAAGGTTAGACAGATACAGGTTGAGTGTGATGGGGTTGATGCTGATTAGATGATGATCATGCCACTTTTTTTTTTTTCCTGTTTTGCTCTCTGTAGTTTGTTGAATTATCAATTTAGTTATTTATGAAATCTGCATTTAGGCAGAAGCAACTTTGCAATTTTCCCTTGACATTTCCTCCTGTAGTTGTTGAGTCACTGATTAACCTTTCATCCATTTCTCCTCCTCCTCCTCCTCCTCCTCCCTCTGCTTCTCCATCTCTTTAGAAGACAGAACCTCTCGTGGAGCGGTGGCCAGAGTGACAGAGGAGCACATGAAGAGGGGAAGCGGCGTGACAACAACATCCTGACCGGTAACCTTGCTTCCGCACCCCACCACGCGCCC
Source organism: Trachinotus anak (assembly GCF_046630095.1). Lineage (NCBI taxonomy): Eukaryota > Metazoa > Chordata > Actinopteri > Carangiformes > Carangidae > Trachinotus > Trachinotus anak. Next base: position 11,995,728 of record NW_027273879.1, on the reverse strand, counting down.
GGCAAACTCCAGCAAGCGGGCGTCAGAAAGAAGGAAACGTGCGACCACTCCTCCTGCAGGCATGGTAATACACTCTCTGTCTGTAGGTGCTGGTCTGTGTAATGTTTGTGTACGTATGAGGAAACGGCCTGCAGACTGTGGGGTGTAAGAGTTCAATCTGATAACTGGCTCTAGACATGACAACAAAGTGTGTGCATCAGAGAGCAAGAGGTAGATATCTGATAAGAGCTGGTGCAGACGGGACTGTATAGCTTTGTGTTTTGGGGAGGCGACAGGAGATGAGAACTATACGTTATCACTGGGGAAAGAGGAGAAGGAGAAGACAGAAGAATGAAAGAGGTGGAGGAGAGGAAGAACAATGGAAGGAAACAAAAAGACCCACATGGAGGGTGACGGTGAAAAGGAGAGCAGTGATTAAGAGAGAGAGAGAGAGAAAATGAGCAGTTTAATTACTGTCGGTCGTTCATTAGGTTTTCTAGATGTTTTTCTTTGTATTTTAGGACAACTAATGTGTAACATCCTACCTGTGTTCATCAGTTTCTCATTGGTCTAATAATTCATGCTGAACGAGTGTTTAAATGAGGCTTGTTTATTTTTCAGAACATGTTCAGAACAACATGAGAGGCATGTTATCTGAGGAAGAATAACGGGGGGGGGGGGGGGGGGGGGGGGGGGGGTTGTTTAGGGGGAGGAGAGGCCGGCTCAAAGGATCAAAGGGAGCAGTGAGGGCAGATAAGACCACAAAAACATAAATGATGTACAGAAACATGAGAGATGAAAAGTGAATGCGGAAAGCAAAAAGAGACGTGGAGAGCGGGAAAATATAGGAGAGAAGGGAGGTTAAGAGCTGAGAGAGGTAGAAGTAGAGAGGAGGAGAGAGACAAGGGATTGATTAATGGTCTTGGCCTGTGACAGTGGGAGCTTTTCCCCTGGGGGGGGGGTGAATTATTAAAAAGTAGAACAAGAGGAAGAAGGAGGAAAAGTGAGAACAAAAAGGAAGACAGTGGAAGTGGTTTGTAGGGGAGGATGGAAGAATGAAGGGAGGGAGGGAAAGGAGGGCAGGGAGGAGAAAAATGAATGACTGAGAGAGATTGAAAGAAAACAAGACGCTGCCGAAGGTGCTGAGGTTGGACATTGCAGAAGAGGGTACATGGTTGAGCTCATAAATAACCAAGGGTAATGAGACTAGTGCATGCTTGTGCGTGTGTGCGTGTGTGTGTGTGACCACAGATTGCAAACACAGTACCGTGATTAGTCTTGAGTTATGGTGATGCAGCAAATACTGTGGGTGACCTTGGCAAGAGTGTCACCGCATAACCCGCATAAACACCAAACAGCTTCTCTATCGACTTTCCTCGGGGCTTTCTGCATTTAATGAATACACATGCCCACTGTATCTGTCTGCATCGTCATGCACGTTCTGGGCTGACTATTTTGTATCTGTCTGGCTCTCTGTATAGCTTGTTTGTACATGTCACCATTAGTTTACTCCTTTGTTTCTGGAGGACACGCTGCAGAAAAATTTAAACCAATTTTTTGGTTTCTGTCCCACTTCTCATACTGTGTTGAATATAAGATTGTCCTGTCTTCAAAAATAAAACATCTGAATAATAAAACAATAAAAGCTTAAAAAAAACTGTATATTCATATTATAATATATTTATTCATAATTTATATAATTTATATTTCATTAGAACGTTTCCCTGCTCTTCCACATGACATCATTTTATGTTTATTTTACTGTGTTTCTGGTATTCTCCCTCATTTAGACAAGCCCATACTCAGTACTGTAATAGTCAGTAATGTCCAGAAACAGAATGTCCAGTGCAATGTCAGCTCATGGGCTTTTAGCAGTCTGGTCAGGGTATTTTACAGGCAGCCAATATACCCCTTAAACCACAGCGACACATTACTGCGAGCAAAGGACACAGATAAAAAAAAATCTCTTCTTTGCAACGTGCAAAGTAAGCTGGGTACTGTAGTTCTGGGGAGGCTGGTTTGTAAGCTTGATTGATGAAAGAAGACTTTGAATGTTGACATGTTCTTTATATTGTACTCCAGGTCCAGCCTGGTTGTTGTTTCGCTGCTAGATCATGCAGCTATGATGTGTGCGCAACCTACTGTCGCGTGTATGTGTGTTTGCGTGTGTGTGTGTGCGCGCATGTGTGTGTGTGTGTGTGTGTGTGTGGCAACCTGAAAGACAGCGAGAAAGAGACAGAGCACAATAAAACAGGATAGAGGATTGCGGCCGGGCCGACCTGCCAAGCAGAGTGCAGATAAATCACAGGATGAATTTTTAATGCAATCTCCCCAAGGCTGCTGGATGTTACAGAGACGGCACTGAGTTGTGTTTTTTTTTCCAGTGTTGCTTGCTCCCATCACTCCTTGCCTATTTTGTTTTTGAATTTTTTTTTTCTCCTTCAGCTCTTCTCAGTTTCATGTTGGACTAAAGACGTGTGACATTTATCTTTAACATCACTTCTAAAATGGTTTTATTTATAGGTGATGTTTTGTTTTTCTGGGTTTTAGGACAGTTTTACTTCGATTGTGTTGCAGTGTTTTTTCTGCTGCTGGCTGGAAATATTAAAATCTGTTTTTTCTCCATCTCCTTCTGCCGATTTCTCACCTTTATTGCCCTTGTTTGTTTACTTTCAGAGGCTTTTCTCAGCATCCTCATCTCTCATTCTCTCTTCATGAGACCTTGTATTGTGTTTGCTGTCATCTAAGCACTCGCTACACATCCTTGGGAGCACTGCCTGAGCACACACACATTAAGAACAATGCTCTTAAATGGTGGTCTAAAAATAAAAGGAAATTGATCGATTTCTGTGAAAAGGAACACGTCTCTAGCAAAGACACGGGTGTAGAGTATCCCTCCAATCACAGCTGACACTGTTCCAGTGAGCCTTGTCCTTGGCATTGGGTCATGTAATTTATAGCAGATGGTCACAGAGAGACAGGATGAGACAGGAAGAGCCTGAAAGAGACAGGCAGCGATGGAGAGGAAATTCATTGGATGCTGCTGCTTCTAAAGCGAAGGAGCTGCCGCTGACAGGGTGCGTGTCTAACCACGACACCCTGAACCAAAATGGTTTTACTGCAGGGCATTAAGGACAGAATGGACAGGGTGATGGACAGAAGCGATGGAAGTAATAAGTGTGTGTGTGTGTATGTAAGACACTCTGTAATTGATCATATGGGTTTTGTGTGCCTATGTTATTCATAATTTTGACCTTTAGGATGTGTATTGACAATTTTCTTAGATTTTTGCTATGGGGTTTTTTTGTGCTGGTGTGTGTGCACATTAGTTTAGTACACAGTGACTTGTAAATGCTGTGTAATGTGGTTATGTAACATTGGCCTGCCAGCCAGTTGGCCTCACTGGACCATGAAATGGAGTGTAATTGGTAAGTGTGTGGTCTAAAAGCACCATGCAACAATGGCATATGAAGCTATACTGTATATACACACACGCATGGTGGATGGTGTGTGCCAGCAGCTTTCAGACAGCTGGAATTTCACAAATAAATATGTGCATGTGTGTTTTTGATTCCTTGGTAGATTGGAAGAATCTCAGGCAAGTTGTTTTTTTGGCTTCCCTCACACTGGTTCTATATATAATATATATTTGGCTTTTCACAAAGTCATTAGTTGTTTTGGGTGTCTGAGCTTTAGTGGAATCATTTTCTTTGGAGCTAGATGTTAAATTCATGCTCAAATTGTGAAAATAGACTGTCTGCCCCGGATGGAAGACAGCCATGCCAAAATGTAGGCGTGTGTCCAGGTTTTCATTCCACAGCATGCTAAAATAATGTTTATCTTGTACTTGTTAGTTACATAAATATGATATACAAGTCCTGAAGAAATCATTACTACATATTCCCATTACTAAAACAGTATTACTAACATTAATAAAAGAGAGTACAGGAAGTGCTTCAGAAGGAAAAAGGGGAGATAAAACAGTTTAGTAGGAAGTTGATGATGAAAACTTTTTGGTTTGGAGTGAACGTGTCAGGCAGTGAGGTCATTATGCCCAGTTGGAATATTTTATCTTGGGACTCAACATGAGCAGTGACACAATCAGACAGGTTTTAAACAAACCACCGGAGTAGCAAATTTAGAAGAATCTTTCTGACATTTTGTGTGCGCTCACTAAACAGTGGTTTAGGTAACTTAGTTAAACTGTTGGCTTGTCTGATCACCTTAACTCTTCATGTTCCTCGCCTGAACACATCTTGTTATAGCAATGTTTCCTATGGCGATTACACTATGGTATCAAATCTGAATTTGAGCATCATGCATTGAATTTGGATTCATAGCAGTATTCATTTTGACCCAACAAGACATCTGATCTTAATTTTCACTTCCAAGGTCCAGCATGAGGTCACAGTGCTGAAATGAGACACAGTCTAATTTTATGTCAGTGACACTGAGGGTTGTTCCAGGCGTCTGGATAGAGATCCTCTGTGGCTCAACCATCATTTATGATTTATTTTGCTATCCCTCTCACACATGCACTCTTGGACTGAGGAACATATTGTGCGACTGACCCCCGGGTTGTGTGGAGGTCAGGGCAGAATCAAGGACAACCACAGTGGTCTCTAACAGATTGAGTGCGTGTCTTTGTGTGTGAGTATGTACTGAAGCCTCTCACTGATGGCATGCCAGAGCATTGTGCCACAGCCCTGACAACAACAGTCAGGATGAAGAGGTGTATGAGAGCAACTTAAAGTGCTTCAGCACAGAGCGCTTGCAGAATTAAAACTGATAATCACATCCTGACATGTCACTCAAGCTCCCTCTCAAATCAGTGTGAATCCGTGAAATCCTACATCCGGTCCTATCATGGCTACGGCAGCTTTCTTATCGTATTGCTTGTCTAAATGTCTGCAACATTATCTGGGCACCCGCTGGCCTGGGGAGGTCGATTCCTGTCGCTGAGTCCTCCTTAACTGCTCTGATTTACATGGTGATCAGAGCGGCCAGGCAGCAACTCCCCCATGGTCGAGTAGCACCGGCAAACGCACACAGAGCCACACAGACAACTCTCCCTACAGTGAGGTTTATGGCTGCCGAGGCTCCCATTAGCAACGGCTCATAAAGTCAGTGACTGTTGGTCTGTTAAACACTGCTCTGAGTAGGCACACAAGTGTAAAGATACACACACTACACATGCTCATAGATACATATGGACATCGGCACACACACTCACAGTTACACAGTTATCACCTTTTTTTTTCTACAGTGCTTTTCACTTAAGCCAAAATATAACATAAGAGGTAGAAATGACTCAGAGCCCCCAATATTCAATAGGATTACTTTTCATAATTGGTTAGTCTGACTATTTTTTTCAGTTAGTCACAAAAGTTTAAAAATCATCAAATTGCTTTTTTAAAATAAATTTTTGAGTCATATAAAGTGGAGAAAAGCAGGAAATCCTCATATTTTAGTTATTAAATAATCAATCAAAATTGTTGTTGATTGATTTTCTACCAATCAAGTAATCCTTTCTGCACTAGTACCATGAGATCTGTACTGACATTTTTTTGGTCTTTTTTTGCTCCCTCTGTAGGAAGGAGACTTTATATATTTCATATATTGTATACTTTATATAATATTAAATATGTTACATATATAATATTTTTGACAGATGTGTCATAATGCTAATCAAGATCTACTGAAAATAGCATTTCAAGTTACACTAGTAAGTATCAATTGTCTGAAAATGTCACATGCACAAAGACTTGATGACATAGAAAAACTGGACTGCATAGATTTTTAATACTTGTATAGGGGATCTAAATCCACTCCGCTTTTTCCAAGGTGTTGGAGAATCACAGTTGAGTCCCAGTGGGAATGAAGCATCCGACCCTGCCAATGTTTGTGCCACACTGTACACACAGAGCTACACAGGCAGTGAGGCTGCGGTTATTGTGCAGCGCTTGTCCTCCATTCTGTTAATGGCTTTATCTCACTCACTCTAGTGAAAGAGAATGTCACCAGTTCAATTAGGAATAGGATGAAGAGTGGATGTGTGTGTGTGTGTGTGTGTGTGTGTGTGTGTGTAGGTGGTCCTTGGATTTCAAGTAGATTGATAGTAGTGCTCAAGCTACACTATCCATACTACGGATAAAAGGTCATCTCTCTGCTGTGTGTGTGTGTGTGTGTTGGTTATCATGCCTGCTGTGCGTTTCTCTTTGAGTAGATGTGTGTGTGTGTATGTGTGTAGCGAATAAAGGGAAATGTGGGTTTCAGAGATAAGCAGGTCTACTTTGCAGCTTGTTGAGAGCTGCCTCCTCATGTTGAACTGGGTTACGCACCTCAGGCTCCCCAGCACCGTGTGATAACCCCTAATGATTCAAAAAGGACTTCATCCTTCAGATTCTGGTTAGCAAGTGATGATGTGAACAGTAGCTTGTAATCTTAATTGTTTTTCTCAGATATAACATCTTCATATTGCTAAAACAAAACAAAGGAAATAGTAGAGCGAAGAGAGAGAGAGTGATAGGAAGAGATCAGTGATCAGTGATCATGACAACCCAAAACCATAGTGACCTCACAACTGCAGTTGATATGGTTTTTATGTATACAGTGACACAAAAGTAATGCAGATAGAGAAAGAGAATTAAAACTGAGGGCACAACAGAAGTGGTGTTGCTATGAACCATAAAAGCACTGCAGTTAATATGGACTGAAATGTTCTGACAAGCATTGTAATATATTAATTACCTCTTGAATGGGTATTTCTGTTACTGTTATGCAGTTGCCCCAAAGAATTTACAATATGTGTATTGCAGCAAATGCTTTAGTAATAGATTAACTTTAAGTCATCATCTGTTTTCTGTATAGCCACTTTCATACCCTATAATACGGGTTTTACATTTAAATTAGATAAGTTAATACTTAATGGTCAGATGTTTAATTAACCTCTAACATAAAATATTTTCCATCTAACATGAAGCCACATGAACTCCCACCCACTGAAATGCTGTGTAAAAGGCTACATACAGTTTAAAAAGCAAAGCAAAAGCTCAGGGGCCCATCTGGGAGATGATAACTGCAGAGAGCAATTCAGAAAAGCCTCAGTTACACCTGCTCCTCTGCTTCCTCTCTTTACTTTCCCATTCATCTTTGAATTCATCCTCCCCTCCCACAACCATTTTTTTTTTTTTTTTAACCCCCCTTTAAAGATTCTGCACTGTTCCCACAGCCCTCTTCAGCTGTCTTCTATTCTCTTTCTTCTTGTCTTCATGCCCCTTCTATTTCCTGTCGTTTACCCCTTTCTGATTGCCTCCCACCTGATCTCTTCCTTCCATGGTTTTCCTCCTCAAACCTCCCATAGAGTAGGAAGGAGCAAATGAGACAGACTGAAGCTCTGGCATGAATTCCCAGGGCCAGAATGTCTGATTGAATTAGCACAGGTGGAGGGGATATAAGGGTGGTGGTCAGATGAATTTCTGATAGACACATTCTCACACTCACACATCTGTGTGCGTGTGTGTGTACATGCGTGTCAGGGTCAGTGCCATTAAATGGGAGCTGTCACTGTGTTAAGAATTGATTCCTTTCCCCTAAAAGAGATACATGTTCTATCTGCATGGAAGCAACACACACTCCTGCACACACAAAGGCAATTTGTACACATGCTTGGTGGGATAGGAAGTGGCAGGGTGCATCTTTGTGGTGTTTTTTTTCTTTGCTGTGCAGTTGTTTGTGCAAATGTCTGTGCGTGTGGTTTTTGTTGTTGTTTTTTTGTAATTTTGGGTGCGTGACAGAGATCTCAGATCTCGGTCTGCAACAGAGAAACCAAGGCTTGATTTGATGGATCAAAGCTCAATCTGTTTTTGAAAGTCTCTCTGCAGTGGTGCCATTGCTGTAGACAGAGATGGGTGGTTGTGTGTGCTTGTGTACAGGTTTGTGTGTTGCATGTTTTAGTGTCCAAGTCAATTTCAATCAGAATATACTAAATGTTATTTCTCATTCTCCTTTCCCTTTCAGAGGTCCTTCCGCTCCTTTAGTAACGATGACCGCCATGTCATGGCGAAACACTCCACCATCTACCCTTCCTCCCAAGAGCTGGAAGCAGTTCAGACGCTGGTGTCCACCGTCGAGTGCGCCCTCAAACACGTCTCTGATTGGCTGGATCAGAGCAGCAGCGACGTCCACAGCCAGGTCGACAGCCAACCAGCAGACAGCACAGAGGAGGATGACCCTGGCGATGAACCTGGCGATGAAACTGAGGAATCCAGTGACAGCTACAGGTAGGGTAGAAGTGGCACATAAAGTAATAGAGCACAAACCAATGACTGTTTTCAGTATCAGTTTGTCTCTTGTTTTTTTAAATAATTAATAGATTAGTTATTTAGTCCATAAAAGGTCAGAAGCATGATATGACATAGAAGGTGACATCTTCGTGCTTGTTATGTCGCATCTACAGTGTTAAAGTATTTGATCATGTGTTTTTTTGCTGAGAAGATCAATACCAATATCCAAAGGTAATAAAACAGCTTACTAATACCAGTAAATGTGAACAACTAGCACATAGTATCTTTTATGTATTGTTTATTTAATCCTTACAAAAGCCATAGTTGGTGTTTTATGGGGGATTATGTGCCGACCTATTACTAGGCTGGGAGCTATCATCGCCCAGAGGTTGCTAGGCAACCAGTGGAGACTTCATCTCCTCTATGTGTCAAAGGAAATTGATTGAGTGCATTTCCCAAAATGTTGAACTACTCCTTTAATTGGACCCAGATATATAACATAAAGATATAAAACTTTTCACACCAGAGAAGCTGCCCACAGACTTGTTTGATAAATGAATCAAAGGATTTTTTTATCTTCCTTATGTGTGGTCAAGACACAAGAAGTTCTGAGGAAGCTCTGTGAGGACTCAGTCCCAGGCAGCAGAATCATTTTTGGCTCCAGAGGAAATGAACTTAACCACTTGACAGTCCCTGGGCACAGTTTCCATGGTCGGCTATCTTCATGAATCTTTTTATCAAGGGTTCACTACTTCTCATTTAAGCTTTGAATTGCCCTGCCAGATCTGATTTTACAATGTTAGCTGGCACCTTGTATTTTAATCCGTTAAAATACAAGGTATTATTACATAAAATATTGATGTAAGTTGAAATATTTTTTGTTTTTAATGAAGTTGGCAACTCCTTTTGATTTGACGTCTTGTCTGGAGAAAAATGTGATTTATTAGATGTGTCACAAAATTGTAATTAGGATTGAGTGTGAAATAGGAGTGATATTAACAAAGCCATTTTCCTTTTAGATGTTTACACTATCTTGTTAACTCCATGACAGCCAAGCATAGATTATTTCTGTAAAATGGTACTTTTTTAGTTTTTCAGGTATAAATGATACATTCTTATTGTTGCCTATGGTTTATTTTCCTTCGAAAACAGAGAGTCCAGCAGTGGTGGCGTGCTGTGTGGAGTGATGAGGATCGGCCTGGTTGCCAAAGGCCTCCTGATCAAAGGCGACATGGACCTGGAGCTGGTGCTGATGTGCAGAGACAAACCTACACAGACACTGCTGGACACTGTCTGTCACAATTTACCCACACAGATAGAGGTGAGAGACACAAACACTAAAACACACAGACCTGCGCATGCACTGATTGATGCATTACAACTTTTGTTTTCTTGCACACAGAAATGCAGCCGACAAAGACACACAAATGCATCTTAGCCTTGTGACATCATAGTCTGCCAAATTAAATCCAAACAGTACTATTATTATCACCTCTCCAGTGCCAGAAATGAAGCTATTTTGAAGAGCGTTTCTGCTTGAATTGGCCAACTCTTATTGCCATGTATGTGTGTGTATAAGTTCATGTGTAGAGTGTAGAGAGAAGCGCTGAGAGAGTTGGCATAAGTAGTCAAGAGAAAGCAATGCCTCCAAATGATAAGTTGAGAGGTGTTTTAGTATGTATGAGTCATGTGTGATTAATACTCTCATCACTACGTCAGTGTCATGTTTCCTCATTAACAAGTCATGGCACAGAAGTAGAGTTCCTTACATTCATGCACACACCAGATACAAAACACCCACAGTACACAGAGAGTGTACACACAACACATCCAGGCACAAACATGCAGGTCATATGTTTCATCTCTTTTTCACAAGCTGTGATTTATGAGTTTTGTACTTTTTTGCTTATAATTCATTAGATGTAGGGATTAAACTTTATCCCTCATTCTAAAGATCCTGGGGATTAGAGTCCTCCTTGCAAATCCCATAAATAATTTGATATATAGTGGTAGCCAGGTGAACTTTTGCATTCACTTAAGATCAGTTAGGAGGGAAAATATTAGCCATAACTTCTAACAGGGTGAGAATTCCCTAACCTGGCCAGCTGGTGCAGAAATTTATTATTGAATAAATTCTGCCCCTGTGACTCTGCTCCGCTCATTTCTTTTAGCAGTGAAGTGATATGAGAGGGAGAAAGACAGGAAGGAAAAGTGTGTGTGTGTGTGTGTGTGTGTGTGTGTGTGTGTGTGTGTGTGTGTGTGTGGGCAGGTAATCTCATGTCTTGACCCATTGACTGGAGATTCAGATTTTCTCATCAGCTGCCTGATCAAACCACTTATTTTTGTCACTTAGGTGGAAACAACATTGACTTAGATTAATAACCTGGAGTCTTACTCTCACCCTAACTATAACTGCCACATACTAAACCTTTACCCTTATCTTAACCTACATCCCCTCCCAGCTGGAACACAGAAACCTTGAACTATCCTAGTCTATCCTAGTCTCATCCCTAAAAGAAATACCAACACTTGTGCGGATCAGTGTTTTGGCCTACATGGAAGGTGAGTGGCCATAATGTGCCTGTGTAAACAAATGTATTTCCCCAACAGTGTAACTAATAGAAGTAAACACACACAAACTCAAAGAGGTGCAAAGATAGCAAGAGCAGCACAAACAGCCACACATTTACTAGACAGAACACAAATACTTACTTGGGGCCACTACACGACTTATGTTGTGTTTATTCAATATTTATAGTTGGTCATGACTTTATATCTATTTTTTGTGAGTCTGTGTGTAAACCTATTTTAGCAAGAGGGGTGATGTGCGTGTTGACGTTTGTTCATTTGTTAAAGTGAGTGCAGGTTGTTGCAGATGATTTATGTTGTTGCAGTGATTGCTGTTTGCCATTAGCTCATCTCAGAATGAAGCATAGTGCAGATTCACATAGACAAATTTTGATAATGAATATGTGAGACTGAGAAACAATAGAGGCAGACACATACACACAATCACACAAAATACTTACTGTGTGTCTAAAATTCATAATGGAGGATTAGCGCTTTCACCTTTCATATCAGGTGTTTTTTCTTTTTTGTTTGTTTGTTTGTTTCTCTTCATCAGATGCATCTCACATCTTCTCATAATTTGTTTATGAAATATTCATTTAGGGTATAATGGTCATTATCTGTGTTGGGTTTGTCCTACCACACCTAATTAGCTTGTTTTAAAATATTAAGGTCAATGAATAACCAATATTTTTCTAATTTGCCTCTGCGCTATTGTATCGTACATCTTTTCTGTAGAGAGTTCTTTTTTAGGGTCCAGGCTTATTTGTCCATCCATCTTTAGGAGAGGCTTTACACAAGTAACCTGTTCTTGTTCCGTTTGCCCATTTGCAAATGTTGTAGTCCTGGTACAAATATAAATATTTAGCATTGAGCAAGAGTGTTTTTGCCCATTATTATGTATGGACAAGCAAGTTAGAGATACAGTACTACTCACATTTAAAAATGTTATTTTAGCTCAGGATATCACTAACATCCTGTGGTCCAAAATAGTCCCGTTTAGAAATAACAGGTTATACGCTGAGGCAGTGTATTTAACTTCATAGTATTTCTCCTGTCACACCTGGTGATGCTGTTGCATCTCCTGGAAGCAGCAGAGATATATATTTACTTCTTCTTTTATCCATCTGCACACACTCATGTTGTGACCGTGGCCTTTGACCATCCAGTTATGTCTGTTTGACACATGACAGAAGCTGACAGAGGAGAAATATGAGGTCACAAGCTCCTTGCCCGAGGCGGCCATCTTGGTACGAACTACAACAGAACCCAAACTCACACTGAAGATTACCCTCACCTCACCGGCCATGAGGGAAGATGAGGACGAGGAGGAGGAGGAGGAAGAGGAAGAGGAGGAGGAAGGGGAGATGGAGAATGGGGAGGAAGGAGAGCAGGAGGAGGAGGAGGAGGAGGAAGTGCAGGAGGAAGAGGAGGAGCAGGAGAAGAAGAATGGGCGAGGTAGGAACTCAGAGAAAGGACACGCTCCCCAACAGACACACGCGCGCGCACACACACACACACACAGTCAATTTTATTCTACGTTGTATATTGATATGTTACTATGTAGGACGTAGTTGTTTTTATTTCCCTATACGAGAGGTTTGACCTCATTAACCGATGCTGACAAAAGACACGACAGGTGCAGGACACATACCAGAGCTGAAACACACAGGAACCATCTGATGTTCAGTCTAGTAACAATCTTCCGTCCCCAACCCCCCCCCCCAGTTTTCATGGGTAGCAGGAGCTGGTTATAATTGGTTGTGGGAGGCAGGACGGGGAAGCAAGGCCAGCAGGCCAGCGGAATCAATAACCAAGCAGTAGCAAGCTGCCCATCCATCCTGTGGCTCCCGTCCAACTAGACACTCAGGTCTCAGAGAGAGATGAGAGATAGCACGAAGGTTAGCCGTACATCACGCCGCATGCCACAGCGAGATGGAGAAAGACCGCTCCTATTTTCTCTCCTCCCACAGCAAGAAGAGCGCACAGGCACGCACGCAGGCACGCTCGCTCAGCCACAAGGCAGAGAAGGCACGCACACGCACTCATACTTTGTAGATAAAGACACCAGTCACACTAGACGTCTAAATGCTGAGATTTCATCAGGGACCACTGGAGGCGGAGGGATGTGGGGAGAGATTGTCTAATAGGTTACATCAGGCAGGGTGTAATACTTCTACACATTAACACATGCTTTGACAGGCACAGCTACCAGTGGTGTTGTTGAGTGGCAAGTACCTCCTCTTTTAAAATCGGTCTGATCCTGCCTGGTTATTAGCAACATATTAGAAGGTTAAAATATGTCTGACACAAAAAGCCATGCACAACAACACTTATTGAGCTATGAGTTTTTGATTGAGGGTTCCCATGTGTGCAGACTGGTGCAGTAAGCTCTGGCTGTTTGCTGTCAAATACATCAATAATGCTTTCTGATCTGATTTCAGGTGATCTATGTATTGATTTAGAATAGTGCTTGGGAATCAGTCACCATGTAAAACAGGGGTTACTGTGTTTGACTTTATACATTTCCCATAATTACAAACAGTTAAACATTTGATTGAATAGAAGTTGTACTCGTGCATACGTGCACTTCAAGCCCAGATACCGCTCGCTGCTTTTAGTGGCCACAGAGGGAGGGGGCTGCTGTGACAGTAAATTAGAGGAGACACAAAAGCAAAGGGAATTTTTCTTTTTTCTTTTCTTTTTTTTTTAATGAGACTGAGGAGAAGACCGCGTCAGTAACACAGAAGGAGATAATGATAAAAGAGGAGTGCTGAGTGAGGGAGCGGCCAGCACAGTGTTTGAGAGAACAGTGGGAGGACAAGCGAGAGGAGAAAGACTATAATGATCCACTAGCAGCGGAGTGGTCCCACATGCAGCTGGGACCACACTGACAGACCTTGAGATACACCATTATACATCACACAGACACGCACATACACAGCATTACTTGCGTAAGTCAGAGGGAGAGCGACGCTGCAATAATGGCCAGATGAGTTCAGGGATAATGTGAGATAGATGTTCTGGTGCCGCTCCACAGCAGACACATTTGACATTTCAACTTAATACCTCTTGAGGGAAGGATTTTCTCTTTACTGGAAAGTGATGAGGAAAATATTTACCTAGTTTGTGTTTCATAGAGACCCAAAGGGCTCTTTAGTGTGTTTTATTTCACTTCTAGTGGGGCCCCACACATTATAAACCCTCTTTTGAAACCCCATGTAACCGCACTCATTCATACACAGCTTCGTCTGATTCAGCTCGCCTTGCATATCATAGGCTTTGTGCTGATTCTCACAGTAGCAGAATGGGCAAGAGAGTAGTAACTCAACTGGCCTGGTGTGTTGGGCGACATGAATCAAATGCTTACATATAAAAATATAGTAATACCCCCTCTTTTACCAACCACAATGCTCTGACTAAACCCTGCCTTGATCCCTCCTGTGTTGTGTTTTTCTCAGATTGGGTCAAACTGTTTTAGATTTTTTTTTTTTTTTTTTCCAGTTCCACTTCAGGAGCGCTTGATGCTGCGTTTGCCCAGACAGGGTGTTGAATTGCTTTCTCTGCACCATTTTTTTATGAGCCTGTGAAATCAAGTGCACCTCAAGAAAAACAAAACTATTTTGACTCCTGCCTGGTGCAGACTGGATCAAAATAAATAAAATCCTCTTCAAATACATGAAGGTGAGATTGATTTACCTTGCTGGGCACAGTGAAAAGACTGCATTTGTCTTACCTACGCCCACACGCTGTAAATCAAACACTCCTTAGGTATTTGTTTGGTGTATGTCTGTGGGGGGGGGGCTCTCCATCCCACAAAGTTGTCTCTTCCCTTGTGACCCCAGATCTTCTCCCTTTCACTGATTTGTCAGTGACAGATGGAAAATGACTTAATCACTGTTGAACAGTGTGTGTAACTTTCAACACATTCATGTGTAGGAGCAGCGGAGCATCCTGTGTTACCATGTGCTAAGGATGCAGTTAACACATGTTTGACTGATCACGTGTTGAAAATGACACACCGTGCAGAGAGTGAGGAAGCGTTCATGAGCATTCATCACAGATCTGTGAACGGTGGAGGGTGAGCACTTTCCAAAAGGAGAGGAAACAACTTTATGGCATGAAAAGCACCTTGTATGTATCCAAAATATCCATGCATGTGTGTGTGTATGTGTGCACTCACACACACTCCGTTTCATGTGTGTTTGCATACATTCACGCGCGCAAAAATTCAAACACACACACTCAGACATGACGTGTGTGTGTTTTACATTCTCTATATTGGGTTGTTATTGTTTTGTGGCAGTGTTGGGTGCTGCTGCGCACAGAGTGGAGGCTGAGGAGGAGGAGGAGGAGGAGGAGGGGGAGGTGCTGGATAGACACAGATGTCTGTTGGCCCTGGCAGCGCTGCGACACGCCAAGTGGTTCCAGGTCGGCACCCACTCACTTCCTGTCTTCCTGCCCGATGCTTATTGTAGCCTGACGATTCACCCGAAGGGGATGCACTCACTGTGGGCTGAGAGTGTGCTGCTTGTTATGCCCACTCAGTTTAGACTAATCAAGAAAAGGTGGAAGCGTGGAAAAACCACACGTTTTTATTAACAAATTTGAAAGTATGTATATGTTGGAATGATTACAAATTCTGTGATTGATATGTTTTGATGATCTGTCATCTGTAGTTGAATTTACAGGATGTTGTTTTACAACATCATCAGCAAAAATTGCCAAATATTAATTTCAATATTTCTCTCAGTCTTTACAACAGTGTGTGAAATAGAAGAAGTAAGAATGTAAAAAGTATCGTGAGGCTACAAAAGCAATGGTTGATACTTGTTTTTCTTTTTGGCTATTATGTGAACCTGCCTGCTCTGTACAGTATGTCAGTGCTTCCCTTTTACTCCCCTCCCATACCCTTCCCCATCTATCTCCCAACTCACTTACCTTACCAAAAAAAAAAAAAAAAAAAAGTACAAGTTTAGAATATAGGTATTTTCTAAAGATGAAGACAAAACTCAAAGAGAGATCATAGAAAAAATGTTTAGCACCTTAAACATGATTCAGAATATTCTCTCTCTGTGGGGAGCTCAGTCAGCGTTTCAGACAGATACAATCGCTTCATTATGACTGTGGCTTTGTGGTGTAACGCAGGCTGTTATCTGTATGTGTACGTGTGCATGTGTTTGCACAAATACCACTCCTCCTGCACTCAATTTGTTCCCTTCCTCCCTCTTTCTTCCTTCTTGCCTCCCTCCGTCTCTCCCGTCTCCATCTCAGGCTCGAGTGAACGGGCTCAAGTCCTGCGTTATTGTTCTCAGGATACTTAGAGACATGTGCAATAGACACCCTGTCTGGGAACCTCTGAAAGGATGGGTGAGTCTTTGGCCGTAATTACTTGTGTTTGAGTGTTGAAATGAAAAGAAAGTCTTCGGTCCCCTTTGAACTTTTGTGCATTTTCTTGTGATATTAGGATTTTTTTCAAAGGGCTTTCAGCCATCCAGCAGTAACTGAAGGCTCATATCTTTATTAAAAGCAAAGAATTGAGCTCAAATGTCATCCATAAATGAATGAAGTCCAGTGTCCACACTTCCCAAACAATTTAATTTCTGTGTGAGGTTAATTTCAAATACTGTAGATTTAAAGCAAAAGAGGTAATTACCTTCTATTAGCTCAGCACCTGATTTTCTTTACTGTTGCATGTTCATCTGTGCTGTATCTATGTGTGTGTGTGTCCCTGCAGCCCTTAGAGCTTATCTGTGAGAAGGCAATTGCCACCTGCAACAGACCCCTCGGGGCAGGAGAAGCCCTGCGTCGAGTCATGGAGTGTCTGGCCTCAGGCATACTGCTACCAGGTACGTAGCCACGGTCGCTGCTGGAATGTTTAGCTGGAAAGATCTTAGAGTGTGTTTTTATGCAAATTCTTGGCATCACTGATAATCAGAGCTGGGGAACGCACTCAATATGGGCAGACGAGGAAATGCATGGAGGCACTGCTTGCCACATTTTTGAGCCGTTTCTGTCAGAGAGGTCAAGACATTGTATATGAGCCAGCAGAGCACAGCTGTCTGAGGGAGATCATCATTAAGAAAACATCTTAAATATGAGCTGATGGGTTGCTTTACAAAATGTTCTGCATTCTTGGTAAATAAATTATCATTCAAAGGTATTTTTTAGGGTTTCCTTTCATTGGATTTTACAAATTTAGTTTGGCTCCAAAAGCCAATTTTGTTCTTCCGGACTGAGGCTTATTAAAGTCCTAGTTCAGAGACGACTGGTTAGATTTATATATTTAGGTTTCGGCACCTCACTGGCAGGGGAATATTTATTCACCTACCGTATTCAAATTTAAGACAATTGTGGCACTATTAAAAGTACAGCTGGGTGACTGGTTTAAAAAGCTCACAGCCAGTTTGACCAGTTAGATATTCCCATTGCTGCTGCTGCTGCTGCTGATTTTAATAGTCAAGATTCCCAGTGTCACTTATGTCATGACAGTGAAGCCTAATTAAATGTTGCAGAGCAGCAGACTCACTAAGTAAAGTGACAACAACTCACTCTGTGTGTGCGTGTGTGTGCGTGTGTGTGCGTGTGTGTGTCATCTTTTGTCACCTCCCCCAGGTGGTCCAGGTTTACACGACCCATGTGAGAAAGAGCCAACAAACACACTAGCCAACATGACCGACCAGCAGGCTGAGGACATTACCTACAGTGCACAGGTAGACACACACACACACACACACACACACACACACACACTGCAGCTTAAAGACTTGTTGTTATCACCCAGCTGTTCTTGCCCGGAGCTGTCAGTGTGCAGGAATCAGTAAGCAACACGCCTGTTACCAGACAGAAAGACCCCATCATCACCCAAACCGCACACTCTGCACGCATGCAAACACACACATACTTGTGTGAATGTGCACGTGCGTCTCCAGAGGAAGTTGTGTGGTGCCGCATTTTAATGATTGGTGTGGGAAACTATTGCCACTGCGAGCCATGAATCCATCTCTGACACCCTGAGGACAGTATTGGTGTGCATGCACTCATACTGTCACGTCCTTCTTCACACACACACACAGACACACACACACACTTGACTGAGCAGGGCAGCCTCTGAGCCGCATGGCTTAGTGAATCCTGCTGTCCATTTCCTTTGAAGGCAGCCTGGACGAGGCTGGAATGTCAATGGGGATAATTGTAGCAGATACAAGAGCAGATAGGAGAGAGGGAGCTGTTGTGTCAATGAGCTACACCGAGCCTCATGAATATCTGAGACACTCTACCTCCCTAATGGATTTATATTAGCAGAGCCCCTGTGAGCCATTCTGGTTATCCTCCTGATTGTTTGTATAGATTGAGAAAGTCACTCGAGAATGATAAATTAATGCTGGGACATACTGGTCAGTATATTTGCTGATGTTATTGATATTTACATGAGAAAGCATTTAAAAAGCAGGGTCCTTTTGGAGATCTTAATTCAGGGTTTCAAGTTTTTTTCATATATGTGGACTTATATGAACACACACAGATCTGGCTGAGGTTTAGTGCTTATTTACCAGTTGATTTGAAGTTTGCCTGCGTGCTTCTTTGTTAGGAGAAGGCCTTCTAACACTGGTGAAGTTGAATATATTACATAAGCCTGAATATTAGCTTAACTCTCTCAACCAGAATTTACAAGCTCCTGTTATGTCCCGCAGTAACACAGCAGCCTCACCTTGATTTTAACGAAAACTCCACAACACAGTTTAAGAACAAGAATGTCCGTTATTGAAAAGCTAAACTGATCAAACAGAACAAGGCTGCAGAAAAAAACAGAATATGGATATGTACTGTATGTAGCAAACCACAGAGAATTTATTTAACATATATTATTACAGTATAAGACAGAATTCTATAGTGAGGAAAATGTTTAAGGATAAATATCACATATTTGAAGTTAAAGGGTCACTCCACCAATTTTAGATATCAGGCTGTAAAACGGTTATGATGTCATCTGTTGCTGTGGAGGTTTCCAAAGTTTGAGAAAGGTTGAGACTTTTTAAGAAGTGGACTTGAAGGAGGGAGGAAAGGTCTATCAAGTTGCACCATGGGAAATGTAGGATCCAGTGTTTCGGAGACAACTCATACCAGAAAACTAAAAGTTAGGAAATCTCGGCGTCTGCTGCATCAATTTTAACCCTTCTTTTTTTAATCTGTTTCTTGTGATGTCGCTTGAATCCCTTTTTAACAGCAAATTATTTGACTCTGTTTTCCCAACAGCATGCTCTCAGACTCATGGCATTCGGGCAGATCTACAAGGTTTTGGAGATGGAGCCTCTCCCCTCAAATAAACCATCACAGAAATACCCTTGGTCTGATAAAGAAGGTGGGTACCTGTTCACCCGTCTGTCTGCTCAGCCCTTTCCCCATATCTGTACCTGCGTGCATCCCTGTCTTTCATCCATCTCATCCGCCACATGTCCGTCGTTCAGTCTGCGTCTGCATGTGCGTCATTATCTGCATCTTCAGGCTGTCAGGTTGTGTGAATCCATCTTTCTCTCTGTCCCTGTTTATCCATCTGCTCCTGTCTCACGTCAACTCTGGAACATACATGGGTTCAATTACACTATCAGTGTCAGGTGAGGGCTCGTCAAATCTTTCCACACATGACATGACCTTTCTGAAGTAGATTTATCTACACACTGCTACTGGCAGCAATGTCAATAAGACTGACATGTTAAGCAAAAATACCTGATGATATAAATTGTTTCTTCTTTTTTTTTTCTTTCTCCAGAGTCACACCAAAGACACGGTGGCCTTGGTGAAATCTCTTTAACTCATATGTACTTTATGTAGGAAGGTCTCCACTTTTTTTTTGATACTACAGAAAGACTCAAATCTCATAAGAGCTCGAATTGGCAAATTCCCAAAGTGAATTTGACTCAAGCCCTTTTGTGCCTCATGATGCTGCCGTGGAAAACTGCCAGAGCATTTCCAGGTTAAGATGCATGTGGAGAAGGAGCTTATATGTCTTCCTCACTGTTTGACTGCTCTGCCTGACTGCTCTGTTTATCTTATCTGTGAATTTATCCATCTTTATGCTTGTGCTCATCCACTGTTTATTTTCTGCGACTGTGCCTCCCTGTCTCTCCGTCACACACGAGTGCTTCTGTGTGTTCGTACAAACATCTCTTGTAGTCAGTGATTGATAAGTAACTCTTCCTCTGTGCCTCTACCTCTTAGGTTTAGGTCTGAAGAGGCCATATGAGGATGGAACGATGGATGACAAGGACCTCATTAAGAAGATGAAGAGAAATCTGAGGAAAGGTACAAGAAGGAATAAAAAAAACAGTGACAGAGTGTGATTATCTGATTGTTTCTTTTTGTGCTTTTTCATTCATAATTCATTAGACCCAATCTGTTCCAAAGCTGGAAAGAGAATAGGGATAAGAATACATACTATCCTATAAAATGGAAGTTATACTAGTTATATTCTTGCCTCTCTTCCTATTGTCTATATTTTTGTGTCTTTCTCCCTGTCTGCCTCTCTACCTTCCACCCTCCTTCAATCCCTTGGAGGCAGATCAATAGTATTGATTGCTGGCGTTTTAGTAGGCCACCCAACCATCCCCAGCTCTTTCTTCATACAAGGAGAAGATGAACCACAACTAATGGAGGCAGAAAAGCATTTTTAGATATTGACAAACAGGAGGACAATGATTGAAAGAGAAACAAAATACAGAGGCACTTTTATTCATCATGAAAACAACAAGCCAGAGCCCTGAAAGCCGTTAGAAAATATGATTTATTACATACAGCGTCTCTAAAATGGACAAATCTGTCCAACTCCAGCTGGGTAATTGATACACAAGCTACAAACCCTAATGAAGTCTACTTAAATCTGCTCTCTGCTTTTTACAGTATCCACACTCCCTCATTGTTTTCTTTTTTGTTTTTGTTTTTCTTTCCATTAGTCTTGGACAGTAAAGCCATAGACTCCAACCAGCCAATGAATGCTCTGATGCGGCTGAACCAGATCCGGCCAGGACTGCAGTATCGCCTGTTGTCCCAGTCGGGCCCGGTTCACGCTCCAGTCTTCACCATGTCTGTGGATCTGGATGGAACCATTTATGAAGCATCTGGATCCTCCAAGAAGACCGCCAAGCTCCACGTCGCTGTCAAGGTAAGAATGGAGGGAAAGGAGCAAAGTGGACGACATGCACCGGACAGGAGAATAATGTGTTACTGGTCCATCTAATACCTTAATTTCATCCTCTCTGATTTATGTTTGTGTATATTTGGACATATATGCACAACAGAAATCACAAAAGAGACACTACTAAGGTTTTTCTACCTGAGGAACTTCCTAAGCTCCAGCTGCTGCCAGACCTGTGTGTATCTATAAATATGTTCTTGTCTGCATATTCCTATTGGTGTGTGTGTGTTTGTGTGTATGTGTGTACGTGAGAGAGAGGAAGGATCGAGGTGGGCAAATCCTTGTAATCCCAAAGTGGTTGTGAACAAAGAGGCTCTCCAGAGCACAGAGCTGGGATAATCCGCTATCCGCTCCATTCCCATAAAAGGCTCTTTCTCCCCATCTCTCCCCCTTTTCCATTCTCCTTCTCTCTCACTTTCTCTTCCTCATGTACTCACCTTTTGATCTCGCTTCCTCTCCCTCACTTTCTCTCCATCTCCTGTACTCTCTCCCACTCACTTACTGTAGTGGCTGGTTCAGCAGCTGTAACACAATCACCTATTTGGGTCAAAAACTTGTCATTCTCCTTTTCTCTCCTGCCTGCATGAAGAATCACTTTGCTGCTTCGTGTGCTGTCGAGGACTCGTGTGACTCTACACAGTGTTAAATTAAACTCTGTCATGTCAGTATGTGTGGTTTACTGCAGTACTGATGCTTGAAGGAGAGATTTTAGTGAAGATAAGAGCATCATCAGCATAGAAGAGTGTTGTTAGACTGGCATGTGGTGGTGGGCTTTGTGAGCCATCACACACAAAGAGACATTAATGTATTGGCATGAAATTATTTTACATATTGCAAAATCTATCTCATGCCATTTTAGCATGGAATTTTAACAATTTTCATTTTCATTCAGCGAGCATGTCTAACCTGCTACACTCTTGTTAGACAACATAACAAGGGCACCTCTGGATGCTCCACCATCATTGTTGTAGTGTCATTATCTCTCATCAAGTACTTGTGGAAAGGATGGGATTTCACCTTTAATTTTGCTAGTTTTATGTTTCGGTCTTTAAACAGTGACAGAAATGTTCTGTTGGTGTCCTCTGCAGAATAACTGTTGCACTCTTGGCATTTGACTGTGGATGATCTTTTCATTTTGGGCTTTATCTTGTTCTCTGTTGTTTCTTTCCTGCCACGTTGTGTCCTCCCAACTCCCTTTTACTCCGTCATTGTCTTCCCTCTCTAGGTTCTCCAGGCAATGGGCTACCCGACGGGTTTCGACTCAGACCTGGACCCCATGAGTTCAGACGAGAAGTCGGATGGTGAAGGGAAGAGCGAGACGTCCTCACATACTAGCAATAACCCAACACACTCCTCAGACAGTTCCAACACACTTGAGGTAGGAATAAGAAAACATGCTGATAAAGTGATGCAGTTCTAATGCTTTTTTAAAGTCAAAGCGTGGCTTGTAACAGCCCTCTGCTTTAAGGACGTAAAAGGTATCCAAACCAAATCTTCTCCCTGTTCACAGTCATGCTCTTGGTCACGCACATCATGCTCCGTCTCTCAGGTTTACTCTGCACCTTGTGCTTTTTAGTGAAGCGATGAAGATGCTTTTTAAATCAAGTTACTTCAATAACCTTCTCAACCCCCCCCAGGTGCGAACTCAGGGTCCCATACTGACAGCAAGTGGGAAGAATCCCGTCATGGAGCTAAACGAGAAGAGACGAGGCCTCAAATATGAGCTTATCTCTGAAAGTGGAGGCAGCCATGACAAACGTTTTCTTATGGAGGTGAGAGCTTCACATTCACACAGAGTCACGCTGGTACAAGATTCTAAAGTATATACACATGTGCAGTAGTGTCAAGCCATGACATATAACCACAAAGGTATAATAAAAGTGTTCATATATCAGCAGCACACAGCCATGTGCAGCGTGGCCGGGGGGAGACTCACACACACACACACGCACTCAGAAACAGGCAGATCACAGGTAGAGTCAATCAGTCAACTTGGTTCCTGGAGCAAGCCTTTTCCTCTGTGGGGTGTGTTGTTTTCCGACACGCCTGACTGCTCCATCGCTCTGCTGATTGATTAGCAGGCCTGCGTGACAGCAGGGAATCGCTAAACAAGCTGTCCTGTTCACCCAGACTCTCTGGCTGAGTTACTGATGACTGGTGAACACATGGGTTTCGGACATCATTATTGTGTGATTGTTTGTTTTGATAGAGCTGTGGCAAAAAAAGTGAGAACACTATCAGAAAGAACAGCAAAAGACCAGTATCCCTTTTGTCCAACCATAAACATAAAACATGATTTGATTAATATTTTACATTCTGTGCGTGTGTGTGTCAGGTGGAGGTCGATGGGCAGAAGTTTCGTGGGGCAGGCCCCAACAAAAAGGTAGCAAAGGCCAGTGCTGCTCTAGCAGCTCTGGAAAAACTCTTCTCTGGTCCCAACGCAGCTGCAAACAAGAAGAAGAAGATATTGCCTCAGGTAAGGACACACACACATATAGCGCACACAATGCCTCAGACAGAGGGCACTGCTGCAGTCTGGAGCATGTGCAGTTACACACAAACAACAAACCATCAGTCTACTCATTTTATGTTTTCTTTGAGAGCCAAACTGTCAGTGCAGCTTTAAAAATGACTACATTTAAACCTCTTTTCTGATCACTATCACCTCTGTGGAGCCGTGGGACTATTTGTCCTATTTGCTCACCCAACAGTAATCGTTAACACTTGAGTTTAACAAGTGTCTAATCAGATCAATACCTGACAGTTATCAGATCGCCACTCTCCTGCTTATTTCGTCGCTGAACCTGTGCGCCAACAGGTTTGTGAACAGTGAGGCCCAGAATGAATTAGAACATTGTCTTGGAGAAATGCGTGTGTGCTTTTGCACCTTGTTTCTGTGCACAATATTTACACCGACATACTGCACACCTGTATGTCTGTGTACCTAAAAACTGTATGTGTGTTTATTCATTATGAATGTTTGAAAACCCACTCACATATAGTATCTGCTGCATGTCTGTGTGCAGACTAAAGGAGCCCTGGCGGCGGCGGCGGCAGCCTCAGCAGTAGCAGCTCAGGTAGCCAGAGGAAGAGGAAGAGCAGCCCTCGCAAGAGGAGCCTTCGTCAGTGCAGCTGCACCTGGATACGTCACGCCAGGTAGTGAGAGGATTGTCATGTAGTGCATGTGTTATTATAAATGTTACTTTTTCAAGTGCAAAAATACATATGCATTAGATATGAGCAAACAAACACCAAATTAAAACAGCTGATTATTACTTTAATTTGATGTATTGTGCCATAATACATACCCTATGACAAAGAAAAATAAAGTCTTCTTTTTTTCAGACTTGACATGGTGGTTTGTGTAGAGTTGGCATTTTCTTTTACTGTTAACTTTACAGTACTGACATTTTCTCCTGCTTTAGGCTGCCTGCTCGCCCAGTAAACATAATTCTTCCCTGCAGTTGTATGGGAAACATCACAGGCTTGCAGAAATACCCTACAGCAGCCTACAGTACAGAGGACAGTAGTTAATGTCTGTTTTAGAGCTCAGTGATAAACAATGTTGTCAGAGGATCATGCAGCAAAACTGCCCACTGATTATTTTGAGATTTACTTTCATCTTGTGCCAAAGGTCCACTAATGTATGACCCTACAATATGACTCAGACTCATGTTGATCTTGTTAGGAAAGAGTGCAGCTTCCACTCAGGTCCATTACCCAGAGTCCACAGCTGTCTGCTAGAATTGAGGCCAAAACACTCATCTAAACTTACTGTTGAAAAGTGCAGCCTGGAATTAAACAAGTGCACAACTGAATTAGACCCTGTAACCCCCTCCCCACAGGCTTTGGGACACCGTATGGCTACAGCCCTGCTGCAGCAGCTGCTCCTGCATACGGTACGTGCTTCTTGTTTGTTTTCCTGTCCACTCGTCATCCTTTCACCCTCCTACTACCATCTGTAACCTTCTCCTCCCTTCTGCCACATTCTCACCCTCAACCTACCATAACTGCTAACCATCAGTAGGTAAATGAATCATTCTTTAGTAGGTTTAAGTTACACCTCCAACCTTCTTCTCCACTTCCTTTTTGGCTCCAATTTCTCCACTTTTCTCAAAATCACTTTAAAATCTAATCCCACTCTAATCCACTTTTTAGGGTTTGGCATTGAATTTCAGTCATAATTAAACAAAGCTTAAATTGTCTTCAAGCAAATCTGTCTGTGCTTTGGCTAAATGTGTGTTAACCAGTTGTTCCTTAATCTGCCCATTGCCACTCATACCCTCATCTGTTATGGTTGGACCACTACTCTGTTACTAAAGAGCTACCCATATCAAAATTCCCAGAAACTGATTGTGATTATGACACACACAGTCTTTTCCATACATACTATCTAGAATTGAAAATAGTAGATAACTGCACAATGGGACAGTCAAATCTAACTCAATAATAAATCTTCCCTGGACTTTTATTAACTCGGACACACAGTCTGTGCTGCCATCATTCTCATATCTGTTCAGATTAGCAGAAGGCATAGTGTGAGTTCCTCACTTTGCGCCCCGCTGCTGTTATTTAAGACAGGGCAGCGGGGTAGCTTCAGCACTGCAGCACTGCTCCTGTCATGTTACTGCTGCTTAGGGGTTTCCATGTCCTCACTGCTGAAAGGGGTGACTGCGTTCACTCTCTCTCTCTGTCTGTCTCTCTCACTCACTCACTCACACACACACACACACACACACACACACACACACACACACACACACACACACACACACACACACACACAGGGATTAAAGACACTTTTAGGCTAAAATCTATACTAGTGCTTGACCTTTAACATTATTGGTATTGGTGCAAAATTCACTGCATACATCCCTCTGTCAAACACAGTCACATTGACCTCAACAGACTGAGCCTTGTGTAGTGTGTACACATGTAGCATTGGGACGCCCCTCTGTCCATCCTACAGCTTGGAGTTTGAATGGGTCTTGTGTGCTGGGAGAAACTGGTCTGAGGCTCCAGCCCCCCCCCCCCGGAGAGAACCCAGCAGCTCCGAATATTAAGCACACCTTAGTTTGTGTGTTTATGAGAGCTGGAGCTCTGCGTACGTTCGGGGTGTTTCATTTCAGTCCCTGGCATCCACACACTATTCCCTCATTACTGTGACTGCCACACTCACTGAAACACTCACAATTCCGTAAGGAGGTGCTGTCCACATCCAACTAGCAAATTTCAGTGTTATTCTTCTCATTCAAAATTTTTACTTATTTTATCAATGGCCTTGACATTCAAAACAACTGAAAAGCCATTCAATAGATTGCCTCATGACTGCCAGTGACAAGACTTTGATAAATATGTGATTAAATTTCCTGTATCTGGGGGTGGATGAAGCATAAATCATACACTGTGCATCTCTGCGCCATTACTCATCAGCATGTCACATATCCTGGTGGGTGATCTTTGTGAGTCCAGCTGACCATGACAAGAGAAAAGATAGACACGAAGGCAGGGATTATACCAAGGCATTTATACTTAGTAGTTAGCCTCTTGAATGAAGTGTGGTGGTTCCTGTTGTAGTTTTTGTCTCGGTTGTTCTCATCATGTAACTCAAATATTTGAGGCAATACACCAAAAATACAAACTTATATTATATATACCTGCTGTTTACATGGAAATCAAAATTTTTAGTTTAGCACACTGTTGAATTTTAATGAAGAGCTGCAGACATGGAGGAGGATCAATATGAGTCTTGGATTGTCAGTTGCAATTCAATACACTGACTACATTGTCAATATCCAATCTACTTTCACTGACTTTTACTGGTATATCCAAATGTGTTTAAAGTTATTAGAGTCAGCCTCTTTTTTTTTTTTTTTTTTCCTGAGCTCTGGGGCCCATAGCTGCTTTGAGATTTCTTGTTGCCATACACTAAGAACACATTGAGGAAAGCTGCTGTGTGCACTAGAAACACAGAATATTGCATCGTAGAACGCAGAACATTATAATCACACAACATAGAACAGTTTATGACAAAACATTATTCCCAAAGCTTTTCCATAATGCCTAATTTACTGTACAGGACAGCAGAAACAGCAACTTCTCTTGCTCGATCCTCTCTGAAAGGATTACTCTACTTCATTACAAATTGGGCTTTAATTAGCATTTTTTTTCCATCATTCTCAGGTTAAGAGCTGAGATCTGAGAATGAGATCTGAGATCTGTTCACTGAAAAGAACAAAACCTCAAATTAGCGAAACTGGTTTGACAGAAAAAACTAAGTCAAACAATATACCATACCTTATACTGTGTCCACATTCGTTTTCCTGTGCAATATAGGATTATTACTGGTTTATAAAATGTTAGTTTTAGTTTAGTCACATTTATCTCCAAAGAAATGTTACATAAAGTTGGCTTGTTTGCAACTTGTCTGATTGTCGACCTGTTTGTGATTCTTGCCCCTTCAGACTTGTTGCATTAATGTCGCTGTGTAATTAGGTCTCAGCAACTGACCAGATGAGTTCACTGTTTTCATAACCAACAGAAAACAAACTAAAATGACTAAAATACGACCCAAGTTGTAATAAACTAAAATTAATCTGTTTGTTTTCTTCTCTTTAACTTTGAATCTTTCTCCTTCTCAGTTTCTCTAACCGCTGATGAAGGCCATGACCACGACTATAAACACTCCTCCTCACACACTGACACACCCCCTCTCTTTGCGACCCCTGTTTGTTTAGCACAAGGGCTGTTTGTTGGACGTACTTGTAGCATAGTGTGTAGTGTAGTGAGCATACAAACACTTGGTTATTTGTTGCCCTGGACTCATGCAGAGCTGTGCTCTTCTCATGTCTCCCCTCTAGGTTTGCCCAAGAGAATGCTTCTGTTGCCTGTCATGAAAGTGCCCGCCTACCCCGTCCCCCACTACCACTTCTTTTAGCACAGGAGACATACATACCAAACGCACCTTTTTCTAGAAGGGAAATGCAGTCTGTTTTTTTTTTTGTTTGTTTATTTGTTTGTTTTTTGTTTTTTCTACAATATCATGGGGAGAGGACTTGAGCTGAAGATTTGTAAAAGCGCTTTTTTGCTTTGTTTTACTTTTTCCAAAAGCTTTTATGAATATGAAAAAAATTTACTGCAGGTTTAAGTTCTTAAGAAATAAGCAAAAACTTGAAGGATTTGTACTGTGAATTGTTACCTCATTCTTCTTTTGTTATTGTGCTTATTCTTTGCTCGGAGGAGGATAGCCTTTGCAATATGACACACACAACACACACATTCTTTGTAAAAATAATAATGTGAGCTGTGTGAAGGATGTATAGGAATAAATAATGTTGAAAAATGAATAAAGTTTATCTCCTATAAAAGCTGAACACTGCCTGGTGTATATCTGATTTAAAGGCTTTCAGCTGATATAGCAGTAGCACCTTTTCGTTTGGTTGAATTGTTTTGGATTTGTGGATTTGGCCTTTTTAGAACAGTTATAACGTGTGGAAAGATTTACTCACTGTTTAAACCGGTGCACAATCCTGTGACCTAAACTAACATTTGAACATGGAGCTTTAATATTCCACCCTCACATTCCCACTGATTGAATTTCAAGCTTTCCACGTTCCTCACCGCCTCTCGTTACATCCCTTTGACCCTCAGCTTATAGATATTCAGAGAGAAAGGCTAGAAGACAAAGGATGAATTTAGAAAGCTCTGCTTAGATCCGACATCTTGCATTCAGCTGCACGATCTCATTACCTTATGTGGATTAATATTTGGCAGATTTGCCAGAGCTATCACCTACAGTAGATACGGACAGCCTTTATATGTCGTCACATGAGCCAACTGCAGCCTTTTTTCAGCAACAATTTGGAGCATGTAATGTTTAAGCTGAATTTATTAAAGAAGAAACATATTACCTCTAAACAGACTACATCTAAATCTACCTATTTTTTTCTTAACTTATTTGACTTGTGCATATGATCGTCACTTAAAAGAAGCAATAAGGGACCCCCATAAATTCAAACTTCACTTTCAGTGTGTTTTATGTTATTGTTTCATTATGTCCATGTCATTGCTGTATTTGTTTTTGCACGTTTTTGCTCAGTCAGGACCAGCACCAAATGACCCACTGAAACATGACCCCTTTATTACTATTTCAAATTTCAAGTAAAGGTTTAAAATTTCATCACAAGAATTACCTAATGTTGCAGGTAAAAAAAAAAAAAAGATTGATTTAAGTGATTAAATTGATAACATGATTGAGAAATTAAGAAAAATAAAAAGAGGAGCCCGGCTAAATGAAGTGCAATAGAGGAGATACTTCAGTTTATTCTGTCAACTTACCAAAGGTCAATGGTCAGTGCCTGTCAAGACAGAGTTAAGCTGGCCCTTCACCACGTCTTGGTCATCCAGCCAGCGAGAGATAACCCCAGACGACGTCTCCATGGTTACAGCTATGAGGCGCAGCCATTGGATGAGAGGACCCAGTATCTTGTCCAATGGTTGGTTGAGCTCCATTGAGTTGTTATACAACCTTAAAACAGATATTTGTCTTACACATCAAGAGCTTATTTCAATCTTACACAATTGAAGATTATTTCCAGCTGCTGCATTATGTGTATTTTTTTCTTTCACACTTTGGTTTGAGGTTAAATTATTTTTTTAGTGCACAGAGAGCCAAAGCCCCACAGAGAGTATTTGCTTTCAAAACTGCTTTACCTGTGTTTGTTTTCATTTTCAGTCTTTATGTATTCGTGGTTAGCATCCTACAACCACTGCAAATATTTAAATCACTCTTACAGCTCTTACTTGGTGTTTATTAGCATAAAGGAATAGGCTATTTTGGCTACAGCCAGCAGCCATTTAGCTTAGCTTAGCATAAAAACTGAAAGCAGGGGGGAACAGTTAACTAGTTATATCCATGTGGATTTTGTTTCTTTTGAGCAGAACCAGGCTAGCTGTTTCCTCCTGCCTTCAGTCTTTATGCTAAGCTAAGCTATGGCTGTAGCTTCATATTTACTGTATACATATGATAGCAGCATCGATTATCTCGTCTACCTCACAGCAAGACAGTAAATAAGTTCATTTCCCAAAATGTCCACCCATTCCTAATGTAAACTAGGCTTCACTGCTATATAGGCAGTTATATGCAGTTTAATGTTATTAATGCCACCCTCAGGTTAAAACAAGTCCCACATGTCCTTCATGTGGATTTACAGTAACCATGTCCTAAAAAACATCATTGGATGTTTTTTTTTTTTAACCTATCAAATTCATATTGTCAAAGACGTGAAGAATACTTTATGTATAACGGCCTCATATTTTGTCAGTAGATTTCCAGATCTGTTCATAAAGTAATTACTGCTGCTCTCTTTCTCTTTTCTTCATCTCACTGCAGGTGGACTTTTCATTGACAATCCCTTCTACCAGCCGCGGACCATCGCTCCTTTTATCATTCATCTGGGTCCCCAGGATCTCTTCTCTGACTTCTAGAGGCAGCAGGTTGTTGGATACTCTCTTCACACCTAACCTGGCTGCTCACATGCCCACCTGTTTTTCTGTCCCGCCTGAGTGGGCTGCCTTTCTACCCCAGCTGATATCCACAGCTGTTTGGTTTGATCAGTCCGCTGGAAAAAAAAAAAAAAAAAAAAAAAAAACAACTCTCTCCCTGACAACAGCAGCAGAACTGTCTGACCTACTGACCGAGAGGCTCAAAGCTCCTCTCTCTGTTTTCTCTTCTCTCCATCCAGATTATCACATCAGAGGAGAGCAACTTTACAATAAGCAATACTCGGATTTTACGAGAAACGTTCAGCTGCGACTGTGTGAGGCTGGGCTGAACGTTGGTCTTTCATATAGCAATACATCTGAACTCCTTTCTTCGAGCTTATACTTACTTGAGAAGATGTGAATGTTCGATGGAGTTTTACCCAACACAGCATTGCAATAGTTCATTTTGATTGTATATTCATTGTGTGTGTATGTACGTGTGGCTATAACGTGACTATATACACATATGTATGGTGTATGTTTCTATAATGATGTGTTGACAATAATATTACTATATGATGATGTATTTATGTAAATACTCTATAAAATATAACTATTGTTGGTATAAATTATTTTAGAATTATAAAGTGAAATGTAACTAATATCACAGTATAGCTTTCTTCCAATTTTATATACACTGAGCAATTGAAGCTAGTTCTAGGAGATGCAATATTATCTTTGGTATTCCTATTAACCTGTGCTGTTAGAATAACAATGCTTCCTTCTTTCCTTTCCTTTCCTTCCTCTCCTTTCCTCCTCTATCTTTGATGTCTTTCTGAGCCTTTCTGAGCACGCTTTCTGCTGCCCAAGGTTTGTTTACATGGCCTGGACAAAGAGGTGCTCACTACTGAACACACTCATAACCTAATCACACACACACATATACACACACTTTACCTGTCAGAAAGCACATTTTCTATAGTCTCACTACTGGCAGGGAATACTGTTGTTACAAATATTGTATGTGTATAATATGTGTATACTTTGATGTACGCGCTCCTCCCTCGAGTCATTAACACCTTAACGGAGTCACCCATCAACACACAGCTCTGTCCCGCTCGCCTTAGGGACCGAAAGCACAGCTCACGGGCACCGCTTACCGCTCCTCCTTTCTTCAAACACACACATTCACACACACCCTTCCCTCCACCCTCCTATGGCAAATTCACACTGTATGGAAGTGATGCTGCTGATGGCAGAAACACCTTTGATAAGGGGCCTTGTTACACGATGGGAAAGACACAGCACAAACTAGTGGCTTACTAATTAAAGACTGGGTTGGACTGATGTGCTCCTGCCTGTACATCACCATCATCATCATCTCTCCCGTGTTGATATAGCGGGATTTTAGGGTTCATTCATGGGGGTAGGCACATTTCAGTGTTTGACGTCACCTGAAGGGATGTTTAGAAGCCTGGATTGGTGGTTTTGCCTTTGCCAGTCACTGAAGCCAGAAGATTTGAGCATCACAGGAAGCCTGGGTAGACGTAAGCTAGACAGAGGAAGTTTCATCAACCATGGCTGTGAACGACTGAGGCTAAGATATCTGTCAATTAAGATAAGTTGCTTTCAAATTAAATAAAATGATATTACATTTTCATAACCAAATAAGGAACAAATTTGGCAGAAAAAAAAATTTGCCCGGTATTATTTAGTTATAAGAGTTTAACACTCAGCTAATATGTTTCGATGGGTTGATCAGTGTTGCTAAATCCTGATTGGTGCATTTGTTGTGACACCACCTCTTTCCAGCTCAACCTCGCTCAACTGACACTAGTGAGAAAAGCTCTTCCAGCATTCGGTGATGATGGAATCACTTAGAGAAGGAAGATGATTGAGAAAATTTGTTTTCATGGGCTTTAATATGCTCTTCATGGAACAGTGATTCTCATTAACGTCTTCATTAAGGCCCATATTTGACAAAGTGAAATTAGCTTCTGAGATCGAAACATCTTGTATAAAAATATATGTGTCTGCCCTGGTAGCTATTAGACACAGTGCTGGTGAAAAGGTTGCATGATGGTTGTATGAGAGAGAGCAGAATTTTGTTGGTTATAATGGTATAGTTGTATAGTGTTAGTCTTTTGAGCTTAGCTCTGCTATAGCACATACTGAATCTACATAGGCAGTTATTAGACTCAGAAATGAGATATTCCATTAAACTCTAATGTGCTTTATTCATGTAGTATGTTATTTGTAGTATGAACTGAACAGGTGTCTCAGCACTGCATGAACTTCCAGGACAGTCTCAGTGTACACACAGCACTCCCTGAGAGGTTGGTGAATTTCTGTGGCGCTTACATGCTTTTGAAAGCTCGGCCATTTTTTATTTTTAGCCTTTAATAGAGACAATATGTCAGTCAGCAGAGGCAAAATCGAACAGAATGTGCATCAAAAGGCTTTGATTCTCCTCACGCTCGCCTTGATCTGGGCGCCAGCTTGCTCGCCTACATCTGTGCCAGCTTTGATTCGACGAAAATGTTGTCTGAGAAATAGACAGTAGACTCATTAAGGAACCAATTTTTCAAGTTAAGTTGGAGTCAGATTTTGAGACACTGCTGAGCTGACAGTGAAAAGTTTGTCACTTAGTGAAGATACAATAAAATTGTGACACTAATCTGTGACAGATTGGAGATAAACTGTACTTCCTTCACAGTTTTTGCTTTGCCTCTGAGGTCAAGCACACAAGCTCTTGATCACCTGTGTTTGAACAGCTGGTTCCTCAGCTTCAGCAACTGGTGTGACTGGTTATAGTCCTGGAGGAACATGTATATAAAATCTGTATTATACAGTCATAGAAATGTCACCGATCAAAACTTGTAATGGCTCGGAAGCTGCCACTTCAGTGTCCTGGAAATCAAAACTTAATAGATGTTTTATCTGCTGATCTCTGTTTACATAGAGTATGTGAAATAGATCTGGCTGGAATTCGCAAGAATAAATTAGTGCTAAGATCATCTTACTTCTCTGACATGCAGCAGCATTAAAATACTAAGCTGTCGTGTAGAAACTAGATCCTGCTTCTTAAAAAATCACCTCCATGTTTAATGACGATAGATGTATTCTAAGCTTTTTACTGTGGTTTTCCATCAGATCACAGAGAAAACGAAGTTGTCTCATCTCTAAAAGTCTTGAACAAGCAGCTGAGAGATAGCTGCTTTGCCCGGATTTTTCATCCTCATGTGGAATTCACATGCAGGTGAATAAGCTCCGAGCTTCACTGTGTGGAAACAGACCTTTTCTATCAGCTAAGAATTTCTCCTGATTTCCCCTCTGCCCTTTCTCCGTCTCTCTCTCTCTCGTTCTCTCGTGCTCTCTCCGTGCCCCTGTCCTCTCTCTCCAGATGGCCCACATTAATAAGGCAGACAGCTATACTTCAGTGAGCAACCTTTTCATTTCCCCTTAGACTGAGCAGAGACGCACGAGAAGTCACCCTGACTACTGACCCTGTCCTCTTGGTCTGTTGGCTGGACAACCGCGTTCAGAGGAAAGGTGGCAGAGTGAGAGCTCATGGAGACGCAGTCGGTCTAAAACTGGCACAAGCGGTCTGGTGGGACTGTACAGGCTGGTCCGCAGTCATAGATGGTGTTAATTTACTGGGGAGGTCCCAGATGTGTGTTTCTTGTTAGAGTTTACAGTGAGACATGAGGGGGAAAAAAAGCCCCATGTTTTCAGTCTGATGTTAAATGTAAAATATATATTCCAAATATCCAAGTAGTTTTTGGTCTAATAGAGATTATTGCAGGGAAAAGACAAAAATATCACTCTCAAATATCATTCTTGCAGCTGTGTTTCCCATACTGTAGCACCACCTTGAAGAAGACAACACCAGCCATACTCCACTATGAAATGTCTCAGAATAGAAAACATTCCTGTGACAGGTTTGTCCTAAAGAAACACACTCACAGTAGCTGCGTTTGCAAGCTTGGACAGTAACGTCCATGTGGATGACTTTTCTAGAGAGTAATGGATGTTTGTGTTGGACTTGAGTCCCACAGAGTTTTCTGTTGGATGTTGTTCTTGCTCCAGTGTTTGCCAGAAAATGTCTCCAAGGGGAGACCATGGCAGCCATAGTCCACACATACACACACTAACACACATCCCTCTGTGCACCCCACGGCTTTACAAACACTGCCTCTCGGTGGGCGTTCAACAACAACTACACCTGTAATCTAAGAAGCACAAAAACACACACACACACAAGCAATGCACCCACACATCCTTCTCAGGGCTACCTGACACACACATGTATATGCAAATGGACAAATACACACTTGCAAGCACACATGTAATCATATATGTATATATATCAGCATTCGCCGTCAATAACAGCTGAGCACATTGAGACCGCATGACGTTCTTTGCTCCGTGGTTTGCATATCACACATATGATTGTACTGTATGTAGTGAAAGTCACACAAGTGGTTAGGCCTTGTTTGTACTTTAGGAATTGAGCCATGTAAGAAAAACACACCCCCATCTACCCCATTTATTATCTTGGTGCTTTATAATGGGCTGTCTGTAGCACTGTACATAATGGGTTTTACTTTTAACTTTGCTTTGCTGGAGAAACAGCAGTTTTATGTGAACAACTTGAGCTTTGCCGTCAGGAGAAAAGAGGGAGGAGTGCTGTCATCAAAAAACCTTTTTAGCACCAAATACAGGGGCTTTGCACGTTGAGATGCTGCGGTACGTAAGAGCTCTGAGTGCACTCGTTGCCAGGTAACGTCAGGTTTTTGGACTTACTATTTGGAGACCATGCAAGCTCGCTTTCCCAAAAGGCACCTCTTTATCTTCTTGCCTGGTCAAAGGTCAAAAAGGAAAGCAAAGGATGTAGAGATGCTTTTGGGAAACGGTTTACGGTTTGTTCTGCAGGATGGGATTTAACCAGACACCAAAGGCTCTGAAGCCTTTGTTGCATAAATCTGATCATCCCAGCAGTCTCAGAAGTGAGAAGTATGTGATCTGATATTCTCCGTCTAGACAGTTATGAAATGCCAGGTTCAAAAAACAAACCAGCTCTCCTGTGTGTAAATCCAACCTCCGAAGGAAAACCGCGTCTTGCTCATTCTTGCATTAGCAGAGAAAGTTGGGGTTTAAGTCGGGCAAAATTTGTCTGGAAGCAAGAGGGAGAAGAGCTGCACCAAGAGCCGGAAAGTCCATCCGCAAGTCACTCTGAACTCTGCAGAGCAGCAGAAATAGATCCGGGATCACGTTTCAGCCGCTGAGACAAAGTTAACCAGACTAACTGCTGAACAGATCATTTTCTCTGGGTGTGTGTGCATGTGTGTCGAGAGGGGCGTGTGTGTTTGTGTGTATGTCTGAGACGCACATGAACAGGAGGGGATGGGAAGCTATTTTACACCCATATGGTCACACACACACACACACACACACACAAACACATATAGTCACACTGAGCATGTTGCATACTTCCTGGTCATGGTCAACTGATTGTTTAAGTCCAATATCCTCCTGATAAACGATCAAAGCATTTTGGTTGGGAATGTACGCTGTTGTTATAGTGATTGTAGAGTAGAATGTATTTACTCATAGAAAGAGTAAACTTGCTTTTTTGTAGAGAAGCATATATACAGAATATATATGGATACATACATATATATACATCTATATACTTTTGAACTACTTGTTTGTGAGAGTTGTTTTGGGCGCATCCACACTGTTAGGATTCATAATTTTTCCCCCTCCTTTTTCAGTTTTTATTTAAGATGTTTTGACAGAAACTATCGAGTGACAAGTCTTTCGTTTTTCCTGTAAATATTATTTTTTTAATTTAATTTTTGACAAGGGGATGAAAAGAAGCTCTTTTATGATGCTGCCTATGAAATTATGAAGCGTTGTTTGTCCACAGTCGCTATTTGATCCATTAAATTATCAGAGTAAATTTTGTGGAATGTAACAGTGGGAGTCCCGCAGGCCGTGCTGAACAGAGGCCACCGTCAGTGAAGGAGGGGATCATTTGGAAGTCGCTTTATTGATTGTTTTTAATTAGAAGCAACATTCACCGCAGTGATGATCTGTGGTTGTCACTGTTCTTGACATAATCTATGCTTAATGAACTGAAAATAAAACTGAGAAAGTGCTGAATCTCTGAATGTGAGTATTTTTTTAATCATGTCTGAAAACTGAAACTGATGGAGTGACTGGTGAGTAATTGAACTTTTGATAAATACAGACTTAAGCTTTTGGTAAATTGTGGAAAAAACTGAGTAAGTAGAATATGTTAACTAAATTATAACTTTATTTCACTTTCACTTTATTTCAACATTACACCACAGGACATGTTAAAAAAATAACTGGTTAGTGCCATCACAATGTGAACAAGAAGGAAATTACACCATATAGGATTTAAGAATAGACATCCCTCTTCCTTTTTAAACATTTGTATTTAAATCTAGTAAAAAAAAAAAAGTGAAGATAATAAATAATATGTTACATTTCATGGTTTAAGAGGAAACACAGAGAGGACACAGCAAAAAAAAACAAAAAAAAAACAGAAATTAGATCAAAAAAGTAAGACAAGTAAAATGAGTGCAAGGGGAAAGGTCAGTCGGATGCATCATCTGAGGACCATGAATGTTTGTACAAAATGACACAATCTTACCAAGAGCCCCACTGCTACTGTGACTAAAAAAGAATTGTATGGCATATTGGGAATTGGAAATTCTTGTATCTGTAATCAATATTATAAAGAGTGCCCTGAGATCATTTCTGTTGTGATTTGGCACTTTATAAATAAATTCTGACTTGACTTGACATATTCAAATATATGATAAATAATACAATGATATATATGAAATGTGGAAAATGTGAAAATGTGGAAATGCAGGAAGAATTTACGAATTAATTATTATCAGTATAGAAGTCTTCATTAGAGATACTATCCAAAAACTTCAAACCCACCCTTTATAAAACTATAACAATGCAGATTTGGACTCTCACCAAATGATTCCCCTGATTTTATATGACTCATAGTCACCACTGATGCCATGTTACTGTGTTATTTACTTTGGGGTGCACCATTCTCAAATGTCATTCTGAGCACAATATTTGGGTTTGGTTTCCAATGACACATGGGCAAATTTTATAACAGGTCCACCATATAGTTCCACATAGTTAGGGCCACATTCTGACACTCAGCAGTGATAATAGTTTTGTCATTATGTCATATTATGATTGTAGCATCAAGGTTATGGGCGATAATTGGCAAGTTTGTGTAAGAAGAATTTCAGCACATGGCAGTTCAGCAGTACGAGCTGTCAATCGTCTTTAAAGCAGCTCTGCTGACGACTGAGTCCAAGTATCCGGTGACATCTCCAGCAGTCAGCACCACCAGCACACAGCCATGGCCGCCAATCATCCTGGAAAGTAATCAGAGTGTGTTTGTGCAAATGTGTGTGTTTTCAGAAAAAGAACAACTGGAGGGGGAAAGTGCTTTTGTCTGAGAGAAAGCAAACAAGACGCAGGATGAGGATTAAACTCTCCAGTCGATGACAGTTATCCTGACAAATGAAACCCTGCTCAGCGGGTATCATTGGCCACAGTCAAATGTGGCAGTTCACTTATGGAAGTGTTCGCATTTTATGGTCCAGAATGCTTCAAGCTTATTTTCTTAATCTTTAAATTTTCCTAGAAAGTGATTAAAAATAAGGGCATTGTAGTCAGAAATCCTGATGTAATACTGTGTTTGGATGTCATCTCCCATCAACATGATAAAAGCGAAATACAACTAAAAAACCATCTCAAGTAAAAAACAATAAAGACCACGCATTTCTCAGGAGTCGAGGAGAATAGTTGTTCATTCTGACGGTAGAAACTGTAGAAACCTGCTTATGATGTGAAATTAGCAGAGGTTGTTTA
The DNA here is from genome assembly GCF_046630095.1 of Trachinotus anak. Taxonomy (NCBI): domain Eukaryota; kingdom Metazoa; phylum Chordata; class Actinopteri; order Carangiformes; family Carangidae; genus Trachinotus; species Trachinotus anak. Next base: position 11,957,280 of record NW_027273879.1, on the reverse strand, counting down.
GCAGACACAGAGGTATCAGATCCCAGGTTGGTGATAAAACTTGGCTGCGTGCCTCTTCTCACAGTCACATCACATTCCCTGATCTCAGAGTTATGTACACACTAATCTGGAAAACCAATGGGACACAGTACACCAGAGGCATTTGTGCATGGTCCAGATTCATACACTGTAAGGGAAATAAATGACCTTGGACTGCTGACAACTTCTTAGGATGACCCATATTATTTTTCAGCTGGTAGAAGGAAGCTGTGATATGCTCACAAATAAGATTAATATGACAGGACTCATTCCAATCCCTCCTGACACAGGACGTCAGTACCTGTTTATAGATCAACATGGCTGGTGAAGATTTAACAAGTCCCATAAAGCCAGTAGTTCTGAGTCTTTTCTGGCTGTTGACAACTATAAAATAAATTTGAATGAAAACTGTTACAGATTGTAAATGTCCACCAAAGAGTGATTTCCCTTTCCCTTGTTTCATTTGACTAATTGACATCTGAGAAGTTAAACTACCCCACATTTCACAAAAAAAAATTTAAATTCTGCAGATAGTTAAACTCATGTCAAAGTCCAATGAGGAAGTGGTCAAGCTTTCAAAATCTTTTGACATAGCATTTGTTAATTTCTTAGTTTCCATTCTGGTTTTCTTGTTGCATGAACACACAAAACTGTATCACCTGCAGACATTTGTGTCATCATTTGTGTATTAACATTAGGGCAGGATAGAGGTGTATGGTTTATATGGAAACTAAACATGAGGACCTTAAATGGAACCCTGAAGGAAACCAGAGGGAGTCAGAAAGGATTCCACCCTTTTTGTTGAGCCTCACCCACAAAACATTTCACACAGGGAGATGCCTGAGCTGAGATATTCAAGTTGGAAAAAAAAGGCCTTAATATCTAAACTTCCTTCTCTGCCTGTGCCAATTATATTTGACTCTGAATTAAGACATTCCTGATAATAGCTGTCGGCTGTCTTAGCAGCATGATTGCTCAAACGTACCTTGTGACCACTATAAGAGCTATGGAGTATTGTCTTATGAGTGAGTCATCTGCTTTGGTAAGAATCACTGAATGCAAAAAAACCTCTGTTTGTACACATGAATAACTACTCCACATGCACTTTGAAGAACCCACACTGGTCCAATCTGGTTCTATTAAATCATCAAATTCAGCTCAGGGCAGATCATATGCTGAAGTCAGTGCTGACCTTGTTTCCTCCACACTGGGCAGTTTGGCGCTTTCTTTTCACCACAAGAAATTTAAACCCACACAAATTATTTTTTCCCTGACAAGTGTTTGAAGTCCGGATAATTTAGTTTAAAGTGCAGCAACTCTAACTTCTTTGCACCCAGATTAGTTATGAACCTTCTGGATCACATTACTGCACCCTGCTTTCTGACATATTTGTGACATCAGACCTGTAAACACTGTTAGCAGAAGAGCAGCACCACTGATGTTTAGTGGAAGAAAATTAATATTAATTTTAAACCAGGGGCAATCAGGCGGAATAATTAGCACAGAAAACTGCTGAAGGAAGTGTTGAGTCCATGATTTAAAAAAAGTGGGAAAACAAAATAAAGTATAATTAAATATTTCTGAGTTGTTCTAAGTTTATTCTCTTCAAAGTAATTTGACTGTGATCATACTTCTTTTAATGTGTGGTGTGAGCACATGGGTCAAGCCATACCAACTCACTTTTATTAAATTCGTGGAACCCTGCAAAATCCCACAGCCCTACTCCAAATGCCTTTTTGACTTATGATTTTTTTTATTTTTTTAAGTTTGGCCATGTGAGCTAAATTTAGTCATTCTTGGTATTGTTTGTATGTGTATTCGCTTATTTTTTACTGACCTGGGTTGAAATATGTGGTGATAATCCAAAGAAACCCCAAGGGTAAAATCTGCGACAATTTTGATAATCAATTAATCATTTAATTAATTTTTCAAGCAAAAATTCTCCTCTCAAAAAAATTTTTTTGTCACTCTTCTACAATGGTAAACTGTTGGTCAGACAAAATGAGAGGAAACTGTAACACATCATTTACATTTGCTCAATTTTATAGCCCGGACAATTTATCAATTAATCAAGAAAATAATCTGTAGATTAATCTGTAAAATTACTGCCAGTGAAGACTGGTCCCATCTGTGTTAATTCATTAATGTATCCTGCATCAGTGTTCCATTAATATTTAACTTAGATTATTGCAAAAACAATCGCATCATTCTTCTCAGGTTCAAAAATTCTTTATCATTTCATTATTTTTTGATTCATATCTCCCGCTAGATGCTTCAACTTAAAAACTCCATTCAAACTTTAAAATGTTCATCTGAACAGCATAAGAAAACTAAACTGAGCAGAGCAATCTCCAATCTCCTCCCCTTCATCGCACCAGTTTCCTAATAAACCTGGACTTCAGAAAAAACCATCTTCCAAGCTGTTTTGTCCTGTTAGCATGAAGAAATAAACTGACCAGTAGCAGAGGTATGTCCCACAGTGGAAGGCTTTGTGTTTACTTTCTTATCAGAGATCCTGTTTGAATGGGAAGATGGCTCACTTGCATGGTGTGATGATGAAGCTGCTTGACGCACTGAACCAGTCCAGGAAAGTGGTTCAAGAGAAGGTTCAAATTAACAGTATGACATCTGGTTCTGCAGCTAAGGGAGGGTTTTGTGGTTTTGTTGTCAGAATTAAAACACAAAAAACATGAATGTCCAATTCTGGTGATTGCAAATTCCTTTTTTTTTTTTCATTTTTCCTTGTTAATGAAGAAAGGTAGTCAGGTGGCACAGTAGTAAATATTTCAAAATAAAAGCCAAGGATAAAATGCCAATTCTGTGAAGTGTAACATTAAGCAAACCCCGATAGAGAAAGATCTCCATTTTGCTTAGGTCTTACATAAAGAATATTTTATAAAAACTGTATGTAGGTGTGGGTGATCTGCCCAAAGATCATATGACAATCTTTTTGAGTAAAATCGCAGTCCACAATCAGAATCACAATCTGCATCCTATTTCTGCTCTGGTTTTATTATGAAAGTCCTGACTGGAAGTTATGATTTGTATCTTTCTTTTGACACTTCTTTTGAATGTTTGTCTACTCAGGGCAATTCTTCAACCACAATTTTGTTCACAAATTGTGTCACAACCAATCAACCACCTTTTTCTTAGTTCATATGGATTATTCATTTGGACAGCGCTGTTATTTCTTTTGAGGTGCTGCTAACCAGTTAGCCGTGACTCGTCCTGCCATTGTCACATGCTGCAGCCCAAGATGGTGGAGTTACAGTCCGCCTGTGGGATAAGAGACCTGCCTGCAGGATGAGATAGGGCTAGCTGGTTAGCATTGGCTGTCCGTGACTCACATCTAAACTTTCTTCACTGCTTCCACTACAGTTTGCATACTTCATCCCATTTCACTTTTTCCATCTCTTAATACAACTTCTTCCCCACTCATAGAAATTCAAGCCAGCAACGCAGGTTATCTTCAGATTATGCAAAAAGCAATGATCTCATTGCAATTTCTTCCGAAATTGCACTTTCTAGTCTAAAAAACACTAGAACAGCAACAACAGCAATGTGAAAATGTGAGTCTGCAAAGAAACAGACTGATGTTTTAAATCTTATTGTATTTGTGTAATAACTTTTCACACCTGATCTTAAATTTGTCAGTGTTGCTGGTAGCCAAAACAGAATAAGCTGAGTGTGTATTTCTGTAGTTACTAGATCAGGTGACAGACAGTTCAGGAGGATGTCAGGAGACTCTGAAGTCCGGATAACTTCACATGGCCCCTCTAACACACACACACACACAAACAGAATTTCATCCCTGGCTCACAAATCACTAATGACTGAGCCGAGCAGCAACTGAAGACGCCCATCCCATCAGCATTCCACTTTTGCATTTTACTCTGTTGCTGCCTGCTGATTGTATTTATAGCTCTGTAACACAGAACAGAAAGAGGGTGGGGGATGGGGGGGCTCAGGCTGATATTGCATAATGCTGACGCTTGTTACCTCCAGCCGCTGCAGGTACCGGGTTTCCGACTCGTCACGCCTGCTGCTTTGCAATCTGCAGCCACAGCGGCCAACGCAGAGCCAAGATCCCAATGGCCATCATCACGTAAGGTGATAATTTTATAGGCCTACACTGAGTTATAAACACTCCAAATGAAATATGTAAGACCTCCAGCACAATCAGTGCACACTGTACATTTTATACACCAAGGCCGAGGCAGAAAATAGCTCATACCTGACACAGATAACAATGCAGCCATATGTTATGAGGGATGTTCTCTGGGGGAGAAGATGAGAGATAGAACTGGAGCCAAAATAAGTAAAAGCTGCGAGGAGATTTCCATGCAGCTCACGGGAAATGGCTTGTTCAAGTGGCTGACAGATAAAGGCTGTTCGCTAGAAGACAACGGGTTTATTATCATGTTCAAAACTCTTTCAGATGTCCAGAGAAATGTTCCCGAGAGGTGACCTAGAGAAGTCTCATTATAGCAACAGCACAGGCCTCTTTTTATCTATTTCTCTCTTTCAGCTGCAATACCACATATTAGAAACCAGAGAGGAAACAACATTTTTTTCATAGAAGATGGCTTTGAACTCAGGAGACAGATAAAAGTGCAAAACACCAATACAAAAGAGGTGACACCTTAATATGTGAGGAACCTCATAATCAACATTCAGTGTTTCTAATTTTGTTCAGTGATGAAGGGAATGTGGTGATGAGGGAAAGCAGAGAAGCTGCTTATTTTAGACAGTAAGGCACCATGTATTGTATATGTGTCTTAATTCAACTGGAAACAAAAAGAGATGGGAATGTGTACCAACGATAAGAACTTGACAAAAGAGGGGATTTTTGTGTTTCAATGTTCACAGTTAAAGTCAAGTTAAATGGTGAAATAAAATATTTAGACTTTGTAATCTTTGCTGTTTCACTCAACTAGGAGCAGATTCTTGCTGTTAATTTGTATTCAACTAATTGTGGGTTTCTTAGGGGAGATTCACTGTTTTTTTTCTCTTAGGTGAGAGGAAATCTGTAGAAACCAGACAGACACAGTTTAAACTTCACTCCCAGTGCCTCATTTCCCACTGATCCTTCAATGATTTCAATGATCCTTCAGTGTAACCTTGTTTTTGTTGTTTACCCTGCTGCTGAACCTGCTGATGGATTTTAAATGGAAGTTTAAAATGCTCTAACTAGGGCTAAGTATCAAACCACAATATTTTTTAGGTACCAAGTAAATTGTCTCTGTAGCACTGAATCTTGTAATTTACCTTCTCTTTGATGAAATGGCTGCTGATTTAAATTCTCCCTTTCTACAACTTTATGTCGGTACAGTTCTCGTATGGTTGTACGTGTTTCTTCAACATTTAATATTTGAACATTTTTGCTTCTTTTGTCAAATGATAAAGAGTATTTTATGGAAAAACAAGCATTGTGTCAGGACTCTATTGAAACATTCAGGGCTGCTGTTACTTTTCTTTTTAATTATTGATTACTAAGGTGACATCTTCAGACATCTTATTTTGTCCAAAAAGATGATAAAACAGAAACAAAGAACATATATTAACATTAGGGAACATTTGACAGTTGTGCTTAAGAAGTAACTTGCTTCTTGAGGCAGCAGAAAGAAAGAAACAGATACTTTCGTGGCGATATCTTTATATTGAAATTCATGAAGTATACACAATGCATCCTACACTATTACAATTTCCACACATTTATAATGTTTTTGTTGTTGGATGATAAAGCTACGTTTTGGCATTTAATTAACCAAACAGCAGTCTGACTGAGAAGCTTGGAGCAAAAAGAAACATTAAAAACATAAAACGTAGTTGTGGTTTAAACGGTAGCACGGCAGCAGGTAGGTAGGTACAAGTAGGCAACATTAGTTATAGTTACAGAGTAGAAAATCATAAACAAAAACTCTATATTCATTTTTTTTAACGTTTGTTATATACAACCCAGTGCCTTTAGAAGAATGGCCTTTTGTTTCTTTCAATCTCTTTCGGACTTTTCCTCTGACATCACAAGTAGATTCCAGCCAATCAGATTCCTCCTTCAAGTTAAATGCAATTTACAGTAATTAATTTTTAAATTTTTAATTAATTTTGGGCTGGCAAAAAAAAAATACAGCTTTTTTCCCCAATCTAATATGAATAGTGAAGTATGAACAGAAACTGGAATATTGTTGCATCAACTCCCTATTCATTTAAAGATGAAAACACACACAAGCACTTTTAGCTCCCCCCCCCCAAGCTGACAAGTGTCTTCATTTGTGTATCTTTCCTGTCCCCACATTCACAACAGTGTGTACATATACACATTTAGTGGCCACTTCCATATTTAAACCTTCTCAGTTCTGGGTAAAATCTGGTTTTAACTCCTTGACATGTTGAATTCTTTGAGGCATAAAGGTGTTTGAAATGTTTTATGAGGGATTTTGCTCCAAGCTGGTTCGATTAAGTCGATCTAGTCTGCAGATTTCTGTGAGCCGTTGCTCATCCCAAAGATGCTCTACTGAGTCGAGTGTATGCGACTGGAATAAGCACAAGTTTCTGTTGTGCCTGATGAGCACTTTTGGACGGTAACTACGCTGTTGTACACTGTGGTATTCCAGTGACATAAAGGGACGCTTACATAAGCCAAGAAAACACTCTCCTCACTCTTACACCTCCTGATCATACACTTGGTTCAAAAACAGGTTTCAAGATTTTCTAATCATTAATCACCTGCTCTTGGCGATCTACAACCCCATGTTGCCTCTTTGTCTGCTTTTTACAATATTTGTCAGCAGCAGAAATGAAAGTCAAGATTCATATGCTGTGAGATTCCCCTCTAACACTCTGCTGGAACACTGTGCTGCACTTATCTGTGTCCTTGTGGCCTTCCTCTTAGTTTTAAACAGCTTATCTGACCCCTGTCGCTGGTAGTGCATGTTTTATTTGCCATCAGTTTCTGCTTTTAGAAAGATGACCAGCCTGCTCTTGCATCTTTCAGATCACGCCTTCCTAATATTTTCTCAAGAAGTAACCAAACGTCTTGCCCATGTCAGGTGTTCCTAACGAAGTGGCCACTGAGTGTTTGTCCTGTACGTTTCTCTGTATAAATATAAAGTGTGTGTGGATGTTGTAAATCAGTGCTTGTGTGTGTAGTGGTAAAAGAGATTCCCAGTGGTCTGAGAGAACTGTGAAAACTACTGTAAACACAGCGCAGCCTGCCACCCTGCTCAACAATATATCATGCATGACACTGCCAGTCGAAGTCAAAGGTCACAGAGCAGCTGGCGCCCAGGAAGAAGGGGGCGGGTTTTAAAAGGTGTGTTCAAATACAGCACAATTTGCTATTTTCTGTGTGTGTGTGTGTTTTCATTAAACTTCTCTAAGTGATGTTTAGAGTTTGTGATAATGTTCTAACACACACACATGTACTGTATCATACATGCAGAGGTTTTCCTGGTTTGGAGCTTTTAATGTTTCTTTGTGCTTGGAGATCCAAACCAAACGAACCTCAGGCATGTTTCATGTCTGAAATTTGATGTGAAGAAAGTTAGACTGCTGTTCATAGTTACGACAGCTTTTAAGCTTCTGTTTTTACTGTAAATTACATATTCATTTCTACTAGCATCATCTTTATCGACCTTCAGATCAAGGCTTCGTCAGCATACTTCTCTGTAGCATCATTCATATACACATTTGGACAATTCAGGAAACTAGACAACCAGGAAAAATAGTTTTCCCTTACATGCATGCACACATTCATAACCTTAGTGCTTTTTCTTTCCCTTGGACTTCCATACGTTCTGGTTCTCTTCTTCTTTTACACACATCTTAAAGTTATTTCAGTCAATTACTTATGCATTCAAATACATTTTTTCCAGTCTCACACACATGAACACATACACCTCACAGTCAACACAAAACAAAAACCATGCGCACACGCGCACACACGCACGCACGCACGCACGCACGCACACACACACACACACACACACACACACACACACACACACACACACACACATCCTCTTTACATAAGCACATTCATGTACATACAAAGAAAAAAAAGGTATTGTTCAACGTAAATTAGAAAAAGCTCAGTTTTGAAAAGGCGCACATTAGCTCTCGTACCTAAAACAAAAATTTTACAGGGACTGGTTGGTTTGTGCCAGTAGTTTAGAGGGGAGCACGCAGAAGATAAGGAAGGACGGAGTGTTATCTTCTCTATCCCGTCAGGACAGGTACAGTCCAGATGTCCTACCTTCCTTCTGCCGGTCTTTAATATCAGCAGTGCAAAGACAGAAATCAATGAAGCGTTTCTCTTTTTTTAAACACTTTTCTCTCTGCGACTGGTGGAAGCACATTGTTTTTCGGGAAAAGTGGTACTTGTACTTCATCTTATGTTTTTCAACCCCTTCTCATCAGCACAGTTGGCTGTAGTCATGTGGGGTGAAGAGGAGAAGAAACGGGTGGGGGTGATTAGATCAGTAGGTGTGGGAACAGGGAGACACAAGGACATTTTTGATAAGTAAGACAGTCTGTAGTAATGGTCGTCCTGGGTTTTAACGGTCAATTTTCAAGTTAAAATTGTTGCCCAGTGGGTTTAGTTTAGGGGTCCAGAAGTTTCAGCATGGTGAGTTGCACTGAGCTCCAGACATGGTCTGGGTAAAACTGGGTGGATAGGGGTTATCAGGTTAGGTGGTCTCCTTGCCCTGGGTCCCAGTGACGGTTTTGATGGAGCTGAGCGTTCGGTTGAACCAGGTCTTCTTGGCGGCCTGCACCTCGTTGAGGGCCAGACCCAGGTGGTGCTCCAGGTCCTGATTGAAGAAGAAAGAGAGGATCTATAAATGGCTGACAGAACAACAGGAGACGAAAGAAATCTGACAGAAAATGACAGTTTTTGAAGAGTGTGGGCTTCTGTGTACTTTTGAAGCATTTTACTAACTTACTATCTATTTTTACAACTTTGCCAGCAGCTTTGAACCCAATTCCCTTCTCACTGTTAACAGGCATCATTAATCACATGAAATCCTCATCTTTCTTTTTTGACATCATTCCCAATAAACTCCTCACAGAGCTCCTTGTTGCTGTCGGTCAAAAACTTTCATCATAAATAGTTCATGCTCTTCTAGTCTGACACAATTTTTCCTCAGATGCACCACGCTTCAGTCTCTCTGTCTAACACATTAAAACTCCAATTATTTCAAAACTGACCGTGACAGCAACTTATTACAGCAACTTATTAAATATTTCAACTGTGTTTCAGAGCCCCCTACTTTAATAAGACAGAGCTTTTCTAATTCTGTTAGACCTTAATGCTGCTTAAGACACTGATCACAGCTCCGCCATCACTCTATTAGTAAATTAAGTCGAGCTCTCCAACAATGTTCCTAATTTCTTGAACCTTATCTTGTCAATAGCGATTTCACCTCTTTACTGTGGCCCTCTTCAAGGGTTGATAAGGTAATGAGAGTAGAAATATCCCTGACTCGTGTCACAAAAAATCAGGTAGCCTCGATATTAAGAAATGGATGTCCCAAATTGTCCTCAGCTTAATGACTGGAGATGATCAAACCTCAATTTATATTTTAGACCTCCTGTCCCATTTTCAAGCCGCCTGTACCCTCCCCATGAAATTGTCTTTGGTACCCTCTTAAAGGCTGTCAAAGCAGTATTGAATGTGTGACTGCAACAAAGGCCAGAATAGCAGACTCACTGCGAGTCAAGGTCTGTTTGATAATTGGCTTCTATGCCAGCTGGAGGAGCTTGCAAGTCGTGATGGGAGCAGAGCTAGTGTGATTCAAGTTATATTGTTCTTGAACAAGTACACAGAACATGACTCACAAGCTCCTCTGGCATTTACATTGGGGGGTAGAACTATGTGGCTGGGAAATCTCCAGTATTTATAAAACCTGTCTATAGCTACATTCATATACAGTAGGTCAATCTAAAACTCTGATTTCATGACTTGTGGTTTGATTTGGACCAAAGGTTAGTGTTAGTGTACCTGGATTTTGCACTCAGCCTCCACCAGTTGCAGTTTGGTCTGGGCTAGTTCCAGCTCCATCTCTCTCAGCTGGTTCTTCAAACCCTCCTTCTCCTCATCGGTCTCCTCAGTCCCTCCAGCAGGCGCCGTGGTCACAGCGGCCCGCACACGACCCTCTTTGTTGAAAAGACTGCTACACTTCTCACAGCCTTCAACTTTTGACTTGAGAAAGTTATGAGAGGAGGAGAGACAAAAATAGAAAAAGGTTAGAGGAAAAAAATAAGGTAATAAATTACATCCTTATACCAGTCTCTGACCTTACAAGCTCCTTTTTTTGTTGAAACAATCAGCTTCACAAAGCCTTTCCCTTCAAGATAGAGGAGATTAAAAAACATAACAAAACAGAGGATGAATGTAGGGAGTAAAGGCAAAAAGAAAAGAAAGACTCAAGGGAAAGGCACAAACAAAGATATCAGGTTAAATCAAGATATAGCCTAGCACTGACGCCGATACAAAAACTGACGACACTTGTACCCAAGCTTTAGTGAGCTAGGATGAAATGTTGACTTGAGACTGAGAAATAAAGGAGACACACATGAGAGAATAAAGTAAAATAACAGACCTAAAAAGACTAGGGAAAAAATTAAAGTGTCAACGCTCCAACATAGATCTGTGTGACTGCGTGTGATTGGTGTGAGGGTGGATTAACATTTGCCTAATATTTTCCTATTTCTGCACTGAGCATTAAACTGAAACTTATATGTGTTGTAGCTTTTAACGCACAAAGTCCAAGAATACAATGAACCAGCAGGAAGTGCCAACTCTTAGTACACACGCAAAATTTCTTGCCAAAACTAGAACTACCGTCCCGCAGTTGTATGCCTCTGTCACTCAGAATCTTGAGTAGTGGCTACAAAGTGTTTTGAGGTCAAACTGATATTGACCTTTGACCACCAAAATCTAATCAGTTCTTCCTTGAGGTCCATCAGAGATATCGTGTCCACGAAAATGGGATGGCTGGACAACCCGAAAACAATAAAAAAAAAAAAAAAAAAAAAAAAAAAAAAAGCTCTGTCTGTATTCTTGCAGTAGAAATAGTTTTACATTGTGAGATGAGACAGTGCTCTGTTTAGTTACTGAGGCATGGCAGCTCATTAGTGTAGTGGCCATACAAGCCGGCTATGCTTCCCCTCTTCTGCTGGGTCAGGGCTACACTCCACCCTGCCCTTTAGTCCAAGTGCTCTTCTTTGGTGCCCATGTATACGAGGTTATTATTGGGTACAGAGCATTTGTGCAAGCAGCAACAGAAAATCCCTATGAGCAGAGTCATACTGAATACACAGCAAGACAGGCACTGGTGTTTTCCATCTAAGTCCTTATCTTGTGGTGAGAGTTGGGCACTCGATTTGCCAGATGTTCTACGATAAACTTGGTGTGTCTAAAGGTGGAAAAATACTCCATATATTAATCTAAGTTATTATTACTGCAGCTCAGATACATATGTAGAAATGATAGGAGTGTTCTCGCTTAACTTGCTCTTCCTAAGTTTGGCTCATGGCTACTTAACTCGATAATGGCATTGACGCAGGCAGAATCACCTGGGTCCTGTTTAGTTTGCAGACTCATTACAGACCATTATTCTGCACATACATAAGCACCTGAGTTGCACTAACAAGTAACAATATCTACAGTACTTTACAGTCAAGGTTGAGTGCCTTAGCAACAACAGTTGACTATGGTTGAGATATTCCCTTAAAATGAATATTTCATAACAATATTACATTTCATTTGGATTAAACTGTCAACTGAGTTTAAAGCTGAGTGGTAATTATACATGATGTTTTTACAGACAGCTCATCACTGCACAAGTGGATGGGAGTATTAATGAAGCAGCAGAGCGCCTGGGCTAAAATTGTTTCTGTCGTCACTTTAAATAGAGTTTTAGTGAATAAGTATGTCAGTATATTATTTGAACATTTCTAATTAACACTGATGTAACTTACAATTATACTGTATATTATCCACTGCACACCACTGTTTCCCTGTATCATTTCTAATTGCAGTTGGTGACAGTTTTATTGCCTTTGCTGCATCATTATTGGTGAGTAATGAAAGAAAAAAAAGCACAAGCACAAACAAGATGACAGACTTGCAGACATTTTCCTCCACCACTCACACATACACACACATACAGAGGCCCTGTTACATCCTTTGCAGGACTTATCCTTGGTGTATAAACCTTTTGTCTGTCCTTTTGTGAGTCTTTGGCCAGCCCTGACAGCTTCCTGCCAGAATTGCCTTTCTCCCAGTTACAGTCTACACAAACAGTCCATGAGCCAAGTGTGCAAGTGCTGGAAGTGAGATGCCTGGCCCTGAGTCCTTGGGCTACCTCCTCACTCTCCCCTAAAAAGCTTTAATTTCACTGCAAGTCAAGACAATGAGATGGCAACGTAGCACTCAATATACTGCACCTGCAAACTCAGGACAAGAGGTCAAAGCTTTTTTGTGCATTTCAGGCTCGTGCATTTCTACATGAAGGTAACAGCTGGATTTTGCCAGTGTGATACTGAGTAGCGAACCCACCTCAAATCAACCCTGCCATGGATTGTGGAGTTAATGTCTGATACATAAAATACAAATTTTAAATACAACATAAATAATGGTCAGAAAAGATATTTGTTGAGCATATTTTATGGATCATTTTGTGTGTGAACAACTGATTTCAACCTTGTTAATCACAATTAACCATCAATGTTTGATAACTGGAGATAATGGACAAACAAAATCAAATAAACTTTTATGGAGATCTCTGGCATTTAAAATCTTGATTATTCATCAGAGACAGACCTCAGGATGATAATGGTTTATAAAGGGCCAGCATCATCTTAAGTCTAACATGAATTTAATCAATAACCCATGGTAATGTGGCACTATTTCTGTAATTATATCATTAATTGTTCAATTAGAAACTGTGTAAAAGAGACACACACACATACATTCATACATTGGTCGCTAACAGCAGAGCTCTGTAATTATGCTCCACTTATAGCTCTGGCACAGCATGTGTTTGAGGACATACAGAAGTGTTTTGAAGTGTGCACGTGTGTGCATGTGTGTAAAACTCACCCGGATTTTATCCAGCTCTCCTCGGTTGGCTGTCTGTTGTTTCTCCAGTCGTTCACTCAGCTGGGAGCAGATCTATAGGAACCAGAGAGGAAGTTGAAAACAAGGGATTGGTTCAGCTAAGTGCTTTCACACTGCTGTCAACTCTGTCAACAATTCAAACAAACTCCACTGCATCTCTCAATCAATGTGACAATCTCAATAGTCACTACAGCCGTTACATCCAGACTGCTGCATTGTTGGTTTACTAAAAATAAATAAATGAATAAAATAGATAAATAAAACTTATCAAGTTATGTTTATTTTTTTTGCGTCATTTAATAAGATGATCATATGTATTAATGTAAACTCTTAATTTGCAACATGACTAGTAAGGACTAGTAAAATATTAGCCTCTTAAATGTAGCAGAGTCAAGGCAGCCCAATAGCCGAGTGGTTAGGGTGCATCCCATGTGATATGAGATGCTCTTAACAGCCAAGTCGCCGGTTCAAATCCCGACTGGCCTGATTCTTTCCTGCATGTCATTCCCCCTCTCTCTGCCCCTTTCCTGTCACTCGCTACTGTCCTATCCAAAAAATATCTTTAAAAAACGTAGCAGAGCTGAATTTATATAATAGTATTAAATGCAAATATTCAAGTAAAGAATGAGAATAAGTACCTCAAACCTGCAAACTGTAAAAGCACAGTACATGAGTCACTGTACTTCCACCATTACAGCAGTCAATCTATGTAATATATACCTTTTTATTGTAGTAGTGCCAAAATACAATGGACAAAGGAACAGCAATTTGTAATGTCATATTAATTTAAACCAAACCCATGCTCATGGAATTAAGAACAGAGTTCAGAGACAAAGAGTGTAAGAGTATTGTTCCACTGAGAAGGATCTTGAGCTGTTTTCCTTCAGTATGTTATGATTCCTGCGTATCCTGACTGAACATAACACTAAGCACTGCATGCTGTTTCCCCATCTCCAATTCTGTTTGTGGCTCTAGGTAAATCAGTCTTTGTGGAGGAGACATCATCCTCTTAACTCTAAGTCCATTAGCGATGTCATAAGGTCCTGTTTTTCCAGCAGAGCTCACAGGATGCACATGCATGAGTATGCAGCAGTATGCATGTGCATCCTTGCATATATCTAGTCTCTTTTTCTCCCCTTCTCCTCCTGCTATACCTGTAACACACAGCCACAAATACGCTGACAAACACACACACACAAACACACACAACACAGCTCTAGCTTGCAGATGAACAGAGATCAATGTGACATGAGTCATCTTAACAGATACATCGGGTCATCCAACCTCTTTGTAGACAGACTGTCTCTTTATCTGTTCCTGCTCTTTGCAGCAAATACTGTATATCTCTTCATCCTCCTCCTCTAGAGATCAATCTATACATCTCTCTGTGTATCTTTAGCCAAGCAGATTTCCATCCTTCTCCTCCTACGTCTTTTATGTTTTTTCTCCTGTCATCTTCTTCTTCACTCCTTTAACTGCCATTACTGTACCCATCTCTCTACCTTTCCTTCATTGCTACTGATGTCTTGTCCCTCTTGATTTTGCAGCTCCCCCCGGATATTTTACAGTCCCTGCTACCTTTTTTTTGTTTGGTTTTTTTTTTGCAGTACATTATGCAGTGCATCTTTTTACTTTATGAAGCTTTAACTTGCTGAGGGACCATTCTGTCTTCAGGAGGCTTTTTACTCACCTTTATTTTTGACACTATTATGCCGCATTCATAATAAACTCATTTTGTGCTTGTTTCTGATACTGCAGCAGTGAGACCCATGGGCCATTTTTTTGTTTTCATGTTTTTCTTCTTCTATTTTTTCCATAAACAATCTCAGCCTTATTTGTTTTAAGCATTTCCACTCAATAATTCGTTCAGTCCAGCTGTAACTTTACTGCCACGGGCAAGTTTTTTTTCTTAGTCAATAATGTATTTATACAGTGCATGTGCTTACAATGGGCACATTGTAAGCACATTGACATTAAATTATATATAAAGCAATTAGGATCCAATGCTGAAGTAATTTGTAGAAATGTTGAGAATATTATGGTGCCCAGGGTCAAAATATTCCAAGACTGTATAAAATAAATAAAGTGCTAAGAGGACCTTGGAGACAAAAGCACTGGTGCATGTTGCTGTTACCTGGAAAGTGCCTGAGCAGCCTGAGCGTTACTACACACGCTCAGCTCTTACAACTGGGATAGCAATACACCAATCAACACTGTTTTGAGCTTCACTATTAACAGACGTTTCTCTGTCCGTGTGAGCTGGAGGGGCAATTAGTGCACAAAGCTTTTTTTGGATCTAATCCCACAAAAAAGAAACTTGGTATTCACAGCCACTGAAATAGGGAAATGCTATTTGAAGAATAATTTGAGTTATCTGGTTTGGTAAACAATGCGTGCTATTTTGGGGCATTCCTCAACTTGTCAATCCCAGAGGATTGAAAGCTACTGTCCTCCCTCTGCTCTCTCTTGCACATACTCATGTTCATTTCCTGCCTCTCTTTATCTATCACCCCCTTCCTCCCTGTCACAAAAAGAACTATTTTTGAAGAAGCCCCATTTTCACACTTAGCTCTGCTCGGCTCCCAGCTGCTTGCAAGCAATCTGAAGGCTGCTTTCACCCAAAATACGCACACAAACACACAACCATCAAACCCTCTCGCCTCTATGATGGCTCTTGTCACTTTTCAGATCTGCTGTCAATTCCAATCTGCTACCAATATTTTTAGACTCAGGTGAAGTTAAGGTCTGTTTCTAAATTAGTCCCTTTGCTATTTCTGTCTGCCCACACAGGGAGCAATAGGAGCTGGATTGTTGCATAATGTCTGTGTGCTGATGGTAATAGCACTTGATCTGGATGGGTTTATATTTAAGCATTAAGTGACAGGATGAGATCTGAAAGGATGAAAATCACCGTAAGAGGAATTCAGAGACAGGAACTCAAAATATGCTCACGAACTCAGGCATCAAAAGCTCTGGGTTCAGCTTAGGGACAGGTCGTAAAATTAGATATTTCTGCATCACAAACTAGATGAATGAATGAAAACAGATCGCTCTTATACTATTCTTAAATATTTATGCCTAGTCTTGCCACGGTTATGACTTGATCAGAGCTTAGATATGAAAAGACAAGCCAAAAAAGGAAAAATAAGTGGAGGAGAGGTGCTCAAGCCTCAATCATCAAACATTTAGAGCTCAGGATGAGCCATGTAAAACACACAAAAACAGACCAAAAAGTAAAACGACACAAAATAAACGAAACTATACTTTACAGTCACAGAAATACACTCAATGCATAAATTTGATGAAATGTACAATCAGTGTAGTCACTGTGGGGCTGTGATGCCAGTTGAAGAGAATGTGAGGGAGTATGTTATTGATGGCCTTTGGCCTTATTAAAATATGAAAGGATCTGAACAAGACTTGTTCAGTGAAGCAAAGTGGCTTTGACAAAAAAAAAAATATATATAGATATATATGTCAATGTTTTAAAATCATGTTGTTCTTTGAGATATAAATGAACTTATTACATAACAAAACTTGAAAGCATAACTTGTTAAACATATGAGTTATATCACTACATCTTTATATTTCCAACATTTGTCCAGCCATACTCAAGCATGGACCAACAGAATTACTAGACATTTGTATCTGATCATCAATTACTAAGCTACTTGTTGTGTTTTACCCTGTTTTGTATGCACTTGCATCTTTAATTAGCAAAGCTCCTCTGCTCTGTGCTTCTTCCAGATGAACAAGCAGCTTTCTGTTCATCTACTTTAGATTTTAAAGCTCCTCATAAAATTCAATTGAAATCATTTGTGTCTAGTTAACTACTTGTTGATGGAAAACAGCAGGTGGTGTGACGCATCTAAGACTATATCTCCTTCTTTACACTGGCTGCCAGGAGGGTTTAGAATTGATTGAAAGATTTTATTGATTACCTTTAAGGCTCTGAGGGGTCTGGCCCTTCCTATATTTCATATTCTTTAGCTCTCTAATGGGTCTACATGTAGTTGGAAATGTTGAAGTGAAGGTCATTAGTCTGTTTCAGAGTCCAGGCGCAAAACTAAGGGTTTGAGTTATTTTTATATTTATTCATATCATCTTCTATTATTTATCTGTTCATTTTATTAGAGCTTAGTTTCATTTTTATTATGTCCATTTTAATACATTTTGGCTTTGGTTTATGGCTTAAACCTTGATCATTATTTGTTTTTTTAATGTTTTGGTCTCTACAAATTAAGATCATCATCATAATTTTTAATTATTACTTATATAAAAGTTCTGATGAACTAATTCTCTAGCAGTATTGTAAAAGTGAAGACAATCTTGTATTTTATAGGATAGAAAATAACACAAAATTTCAAGATACAGATGTTACAGAGATGTAACAAAAGGAAGAAATTCTGTATGACCTCTGAGGGAGCACTGTCTCTGTAATGTGATTAGTGTTGGGGTCTTGTGTTTGCTGGAGCCCGAACACTCCCCAGGATGTGCAAAACAGAAATGCTTAATTCTAAAGCACAAGTTTCAGATACATAATACATACCTGCTTATATTCTCCAATAATGGAGCCATTCTTCTTAATCTCTGATTCAGACTTATCAAGCTCTCGTCTGCACATTTCCTTCAGCTGTGGAAAATCACACACAGATAGTGTTAGGATGTTGCAGGGCAGAGACCAAGGACAGGGGCAGAGTCAGAGGCCCCAGAGACCATGGGACTGTCATGAAATGTAAAGAAGACAGAGGCAGGTATTGACGTGAAGCTGGGGGCAAAGTCACAACCTCCACACAACCTCCATGCAAGCACATACATCACTGACAGCTACACCTACACACTGAGGAAGACAGGAGGCATTTGGAGGACAGCATTGAACACACATGGGAACAGAGGGCACCAGGATTGTCCTCTGCCTCGAAGGGCTTCTTCACTGAACTCAAGAAAATCAACATCTAAGATGATCTGACATCCTCTGACTTTGAAGGTTTCACTGTGAAGAGTATATGTCCTAGAAATGACACGATGATAAAGGAAACCCTGAAAATGTTAGGAATATAGTTTTTTTTCACCAATTATACTACACTGACAGAGGCAGATACATCAAATTAGCTATTTTTCATGATCAGTAATGCTACCTTAGAAAGATATGCGCTACAGCCTTGCTTTTAAGGAACAGTATAATCAATAGACAAGACAAGAAAGCACATATCATGAGTGTGTATATTTTTATTCCCACCAAACAACACAGCAGGTGAATATACTGATAAATGCACCATTCATAGAAAGACAGTTTACCTGTTAAATCAGGTGTTGCATTGTTTGGTTCGAATAAAAACCTGCACACAATGGCCTCTCTGAGATAGACAATTCCATCTCATGGACAGAGATACCTGGGAATGTGTTTTGCAATAGTGCTGATACTTTCCTACTATCTGTAAAACACATATTTTAGACATCAGCTGGGCTCAGGAAGAGGTTTTCCTCCACACCGCCTCAGTTTGGATCTAGACAAAGTTTCTCGCTGCCGGCTCTAACCTGTGCAGACTCTTCCTCCAGCCGTCTCTTCTCGTCCTCAGAGTCCACCAGTTTCTGTTTGGTCAACAGCAACTCTTTATTCAGGGCATCTGCCTTTTCCTCAGCCTGAAACACACAAGCACACAAGCACACAAGCACACAAGCACATAAACACACAAACACACAAACACACACACACACACACACACACACACACACACACACACACACACACACACACACACACACACACAAAACAACCCAATGTTGAAGGTTACTGAAAGTTAGACTCACCCTACTTTCTTCTTAGTTTTCTCTCTACTGTCTTTGTTTTTTTCCAAGGTAAGTCAAACTATGACACACACAAACATATGTTCTCTCCTTAACAAACAAACACACACATTCACTAATGCCATTTTGAGACAGTGTAAATTAGGGATGTTAAAATTAATCAAAATCGCAATATGGCCTAATGCAAAATCCAAATCACAGGAGCTGCAATTTTTGGATAAAGGTAAAATGTGTCGCAACATACCACAATAAATAAAGTGTTGTGGTGCTAGAGATACCCTGGCCTACATATCCTATTCTGCAGATGTAAAGGAACATGCTTGTTTGGTACAGGCTGCAGCAGAAATGAGTCATCATCATTTTTATATTTTTTTCAGCGAAAAGTAAATACAAAAATGACTACTCCCATTAAAATCATGAGTCATCCCAAAATCCGTCAAAATAATCACAATATGCTTTTTTTTCATATCACTGAGTCCTAGTATAAATTAAAGGGTCAATCTAAATAAAGGTTTTGCCACATGTATATGTTTCTGTTACACAAACAAACTACACAAACTACTCTCCCTCATGTTGATTCAGTTCTTTAACAATTGTTGCCACATAAACCACATATTTCTTCACACGGTCTCCATACAGCAGTGACAAGACACGTTTAGGTGAACAAACTCACAAAAATCACACAAATGTTTTCTTTCTCTTTGGCTTACGTTGTCGAGGTCTTTGCGCAGAGCTATCTTGCTGCTGACTAGTTCATGTGCCAGGTCGTCATTCTCCTGCTCCAAACGCATGTTAGCCTCTTGCAAACGACGGTTCTCCCGCTAGATACAGAGTGAGAAGGAGAAGAGACAGATTGTTTATAAAAATAACAAAGGGAGACAGATAAAGACAAAGAATTAACAATGGGACAGCAAAACAGAAGAGCATATGAACAGAGAGAAGTGAAAGGACATAAAAGAGGAAGGAGAGTGAAGAGATAGCAGAGCTGGGAAAGAAGTTAATCATGAAGAGTTGCGAATGAATGTGTCAGTATCTCTTCCTGCCTTAGTGGTTTCTAACGTAATGCAACACTGTTCAGAATGAGGTTGTGTGAGAGCAAAAGTTAAGTGTGATCAGGTGAAAGCATAATTACACAGTGAGAGCAGTATGTAATGTTTAACTCAGAATAACCTGTTGGTACATAATTAACAGCAACAGGTAGTTGTATAAAAACTGACACCCATGTATACATAGTCTTTTCCCAAAAATGAGAAGCAGAAGAGAGAAGAGGAAGAAGTATGGATATTACAAGATCTGGAGTTGTTCCTGCACTATTAAAAAAACAGTGCAACATTTTTCTAGCTTAGGATCACATCTGTCTTCCATAATTCACACATTCTTATTTCAGAGCAGATAGTTTTCACAGAAATCTTTCTGCTCATTGACAGTGTTGAATCTGTGATTCTGGGATAATAAGTCTAATATTGTCCAGTACATATGAAAACATAAATGACAAGTTGGGTTTTTAATGCTAATGATGTGCTTGCTAAAATTAGGATTAGTGTAAACTGAGGGGAATGTTTAAAAGATCATCTTCATATGATAATCAAACTATGACAGAGACAGGCTGACTAGACCAATTATGTTGTGATTTAATGGTTAAACATATAAAAACTGAAAAATACAAAAAATGCTGTTTTTAGCAAACACAGAAGAACACCAGTCACTATAACTGATGGTATTGTTCTCTATACAACCAACCTGTTACCCTTAAGATGACGTATGGCCGTGTACAATTAATGGCTTTTCTACTGCAATGTAGTTTGTCTTTCTAGAACAAGGACTGTCAAGGTCTACAGTAAATGAAATAGATTTACTGTGCATATGGCGATTGTTTTAACATTGACAGACATATTTACATACAGTATTATTAAATTTAAAAAAAAAAAAAAAAAACATAAAAAACAATGCAAATGTATTAACAGAGATACGCTGAACACTGTAATGACATCCTTATTTAGATCATAACTATACTATGTAATAGTAACACAATCCATTATTAAAGCATTGCAGAGTTGTGAGATCAAATGTAATACTTTGGATATAAAAATAGGTAAATGCATAAGTAGAATAAATAGTATAAATAGGTAAATAATAAATAAAATAAACAGAGGCTGCCTTTCTCTCTTTCTCAACATTTATGTTGCTGACAGAATTGGCACAGCAGAGATGACGTGATAAGAATAGAGAAGCAAAGATTCCTGCTGTTGTTAGAAGAGGCATGTAAGAATTTCAACAATTTTGATAAGGAGGTGTAATTTAATATCTAGTTTATGTTCATTTCATTGAGAATTCATAGAATTTTTAAAGCTTTGTGCATGCTTGTGAATATCTTGTGCACATGTCTACCTCGTATCTCTCGATGGGGGCTTCCTGCTGCTCCTGCTGCTCTCTGATGGTGTGGTATTCCTTCTCAAATTTCTTCAGCTTCTTCTGGCTGATCTGTGTGACAGCAGGGGGAAAAACAACTGCATCATGCTCATGAAGAATGATCACAAATATACACATGAAGAAGAATGGAAATAACAACTAGTTCACTAGACTTTGGCTCCTGCACTTAAGGTGGCTGCCAGAGAGGAGTCTTAACATCTTTTGCCAGAAGATTTATAATCTTTGTTGGACTGGGCCTTTCTTTAGTCTGGTCCGGCATTTAAATAAGATGTAATGGAACATATGCAGTGATTACTGCATAATTTACTGCTGTTAATATCCGTCTGATAAACTGGTTCCCTGAGATATTTCTGTCCACTCAAAATCAACTTACAGTTTTGTTGAAAAGTTGTAGATGTAGCTTCTACAATATGCAGGCATCAAAGATAACAACATTTTGAAATACGGATGTTACACTATCTAACACCATCTTCCCTGTGGTGTACATGTGTTTATGAGCTATAACAGCCGATTGAGAAGCCATTGTATTTTTTATTTTTGGATTATGTTATGTAATCAACTACACACAATTGTACACTATTGTGTCATTTTACAGTTTTTCTGAAGGAAGTTCCCTTAAATCTTCAGAGGCTCACACTTTTCATCGTCGGTTGATCAAAAGAATAATAAAATTCAGGAAGTTCAGGTTCAGTGGTACACCTCCGATCACCCAAAACAGCAAAACAGTGTCTAATTTAAACACAAACACACTCACATTCAGGCCTACAGCTGCACTTTCACTCACACACACACACACACACACACACAGCATTTAGGCAGTCTCATGAACAGCCCTTTCACAGCCCAACCACTGCCTTACATTGGGCTTTTTAAAAGACAGCTACCATACAATAAATACTATGTTCCTGACTTTCAGCATGAAAGACCACAACTGTCTACCATCTAAGACATGCTTGTGCTTTCTGTGGATTTTAATGCATCTAGTAACAGCTGCAACATCAAAGCACTGCTGTCGTTGTGTGCATGCCTGCATGTGTATGTTACAATCTCAGGTTTATACTACAGGATATCAGATGATCCAAATGCTCCCAGCGCTCATCACTTAATGATGCTGGCAGAACTGGGACAGCATGGCCCACATGTTGTCCTGCTGTAAGTGTGTGTGAGTGTGTGTGTTAGTGAGTGTGGTCACAGATTCTACTCTGTAAATGGAAGACAGACAAAAGGAAAAGAAAAAGAACAAGGGTCAATCAGGGCACGACTTGTCTTATCCATCTCCTTTCTCATTCTTTTTTCATCCTCTCTCTCCCTCTCTCTCTCAGCCTTGACGGACAGCTGGGTCTCCAGAAGTTACTACTTAGAAAAGCTATTAGGAAAATGGGGCATCCGCCGCTCTCAAGTACAGCCATAATTTATAGATAGAAAATATTTCTCATCTAACAAGGCTTGGATAAATTATAAATTTACAAATAGCATCACTATTGTTTTATGAATGTGCACTGTGAACTAGAGGAGGCATACTGCAAAACCACCTGCTTTCTCAGGTGAGTTACTGATCAATCTCTGCTCTTTTATACCAATACTCAGTAACAAGTCTGTTTCACTGCTGCTGCTGTTTCTGCAACACAAAAAAACAACTGTTTGAAATTTCTGCTAAAGTTTCACACAGCAGCAAGCAAGCTGTTATATATACACCTTTGCATACCTCTCTATATGTGCTGGATAGAAGATAGAGCACTGTGAGGCTTAAAGACATAAAAGATTTCCATTTAAATTCCCTGGACAATTTGCATGTATCAGCTTAAAGAGTCAAGAGGTTGGCAGACAAGTGGACAATGTAGGTGTAACAACTTCATACTGGGACAACATAAATGAACCTGGTTTGACCACAAGGTTGTCTCCTGAATAAACTCTTCCCTGTGACCTGTCATTTTGACCAGTGTTATGCCTCATACTCATAAAAAAACTATTGAAATTCTAATGACCTTTGACCACAATTACAAAGTTAATGGTTTTAAGAGTTTTTTTCTCCTAATACCTACAACTGGAACTCACAGTCTCTCACCACCACTATCACTGCACTATGGTTAAGAAATCGAGACCCCATCTTACTGATACCTTAACCTTAACCTTACAACCGTCTTTTCCTTTCCTCTACCTGAGACAGGATCACTACCCTAATTTTGCTTTGAGGATGATGGAGCAGGGGAGGAAGAAGCCAACACTTCAAGGACCAGGACAAACACTTCAGGTCTATAACTACAATCTATTTAAAAATACACATGTAATCAATATAGCTCTCCATCATTTTGTGCTTTTTTAGCATCGAAATATAAATGCATACACCTTCAGGTAGGTAAGGTAAATGTAATAGTTAAATTTTACATTGTGTTTAAAACAGTGCTAAGACTGTATACCTGGAAAATTTGAGCTAAAACTATGCAAAAAAGTTGGAGCAGCGGGTAACCCAGAAAGATTGGTGATCTAATCAGTATCATCAGTCAATGAGGTCACCAGTAATCTGGTCAGTAAATCCTGCTATAGTGACATCCAAGCTTCAGATTCAGATTAGCCTACCTTGACTCAGATCCAACATTACAGTACTTGCTGAGGTCATTTTTTCAAATGACTTTTTTGAATTATTTGAATTATTTTCTCTTGCCAAACAATAACTTCTTAAAGCTGTATGCACTAAGTGGTGAGATAATATGCTTCTTTGCAACTACATGAAGATATTTTATTCAAATGGGTGCAAAGAACCTCTGAAAATACAACCACAGCTGATCTTAATAATTAAATAAAGCATGCAGATAAGTCAAATGAACCAAAACTAGCCAAAGTATAAAATTTGTGCTTTGACAGTGTATTTGCCTCCTATCTGAGAGGTTTCATCAGCCCAAACTCAAGATTTCTGATCAGAACTGATGCATCTAAGATGAGTACTGAACATCTTCAGGACCGCACAACTAGTCCACTGGATTTTTCTCTGCATTTCTCCTTGCTGCGCATCTCTCAAATCTCTCCCCATGTGGGCTCCTTTACAGAGTTTGTGCTAATAAATATCTCTGCCCAAAGTTACCTTCAAAGTCAGGCCCTCTAAAGTAGGCCAGTCTGTTTAAAACAGGTCAGGACACAGGTGTGTGTGTGTGTGTGTGTGTGTGTACACTGCATCAATTACTGTAAGTGTTTCTTATAGGTTCAACAGTGACCCCTACTGGCATTTAAGTAGCACTGCTGGACTAACATAAGGAATTTTATGTATAAAAATTGATCAGTTTTAAATTATAATCTAATGATAAGACATGTTTCCAATATTGAAGATGTAAGCTGGTCTGATGTTTGTATGATGCATACAAGGGTGACCAGCTCCAGCTTCTGAATGGTAATAGTGAGCTGAGATTATTCTACTCTCCACTGCACTCACCTTCATGCTACAGGCCAGCTCCATCAGTTTCTTTGCATTTTCCTCAGAGCGGTACCTCTTTGGAACTGGAACACGAAAGAATTTGAGTGCACCCTCAAAGTCTGTCTGGATTAGATCGTCTTTAGATGTCTGAGCAAAAAAGAACACAAAGATAAATAAGGGACACATTTATCCAAGCCAGAGGAGCATGTTGGTCAGAGAATTATTTTCTTTTTTCTAATCTGACATAGCACAATGATTAAGATTTGTTAAAAAAAACTAGAATCATAAACAAAAACACATAACATAATAATTGCTACAAAGACATTTTTTCTCGGACTGAACTCTAGCTTTGAGGCCAAACCCATCTTCAATAAAAACATGTGCCCTGTTTTCAGCACACAACAGTGTGGTGACACTGTGCATGTATCTGCATCTGCTCACATGCGCTGACATGTAAAATCACTCCAAGGTTTGACTTTCTACTGGCACATACTGTGTGTCTCTGTTTCTACTCTGCTCTGGTTGTCAGTGTTAGTGTTAGTGTCAGTGCATGTGTTTGTGTGCATTCATTTTTGTATGGGCCAGCTTACCTTCAGAAGTGCCAAGGCTACATTGAAGATCACACTGATGCCCTAAGAATAAAGAAAAGGTTTTACATTCAGGCTGTATTAAATAATGGAGTTATTGTAGATTCAAACAGATTAATAAAAACATTTGCTGTGTAACTGACTTTAAGACTTATTTTGCCAGCGATGGACACACAATCCTCAATAATGACAGAGACATTTTTGCAAATTCATTAAAAATAAAAAGAGAAATATCTAAACTGCATGAATTATCAGACCAATTATTTTAGTGCAGTGGTTGTTGCTAATGGTACGGCTTTACCAGCTTTGCATATTTTGTTACTTTGTTATTTTGCTCCTTGCAGATTATCTGTTAGTGCTGTCAGATTTTATGGAGGAACTTTATATCTCTCCAGAGACACTCCAGTTGTCTTGGCCTCCACCATCGTGCTGAAAGGTCAATCTTCACCTCAGTCTGAGGTTTGTGTGTGATTTGCAGCAGGTTTTCCCCTCTGTATTTGAGCCTGTCACTCATTTCCTAAATCTTGAACAGTCTCCCAGTTCCTGCTGCTGTGACTCATTAAAGCATTATGTATCACCATAGATAGCAATGGCTTTATTCAAGTGATTTATGGAATGTGGTTTGCACTTGATGAAGAGCTTGACATTCAGGCCAAAAAACAACTTTTGGCTCATCAGAAAAGACATTATTTTCCCAAGTGCTTCAAGTGGATGAACTTTTTATAGTGTTTGGCCTGTCAGGGAGCTCTTGGAAAGTCTTTACTGTTCCAAGCTTCTCTCACTTCAGACTATATTATTTGCAGCTTTCAGTGCTTAAATTTTCTATGGTAAACAAATCACACAGATAATCTAAAGAAACAGGATGTGTCTGAGCTAAGCTTGGAGTGTCTTTTAGATACTTTTGTATTTCAGTTTCATTACTTTTGTGTCATTTTTTTCATGTCTAAAAAAAGGGTCAGTATTGTGTGTGAATATAGCAAAAATAAAAGAAGTGAATTGGTTGAAATTAGAAATGAAATCTTTACACAATAAAATGTGCAAGTAAGAAAAAAGTATGTGGATTGAAGCCAGTAAAATAGTGTTGTATCTGTGTGTTTGTCTTTTATTACTAACCTCACACAGTAGCAAGTCAATGATATGGAAGACCATGTAAAGAGGGAACTTGGCTGTGAAGAGAGTGAGGAACCACTGAGAGGCATACATATGAGCCTCCAGGCCCACGTTCAGGAAATGGTTGTAAAGGTCTGGTATATATTCCTGTTAAAGACAGAAAGAAAGACAGTGACACAGGAAGAGGTGGAGAAGAAGAGATAAAGAGACAGGAGGAAGAGAAGTAGAAGGAATAATGTGGAGAAAAAGAAAAAAGTGAGGGGTAAATGAAAAGAAAGGAAAACAAGTTTAACACAGAAAGAAGGAAAGCAACCACTGTTATAGCATGAAATCAGAAAAATAACTTTTTATCTACAAATGAAACACACACCTGCATGAGTCTCTCAAGTTGGAAGAACTTGCAGTGCAGATCTTCAAAGTTCTGCTTGAAAAGGTCCCTGAGCCCGTAATCAAACATGATCTTGACCAGCACACTGAAAGCTTGCTCCTCTGGCATCTGAAGGAGAAGAACAAGAGATTTAGTCATAAGTAACATTTACATCACAAGTTCTTCAGTCAAATATTTTCATAAATAATTATATATGAAATAATATCACAAACTTTAACTCAACTTTGCTTTATTTATATAGAACTTCAGGCACAATACAGTTGATCCAAAGTGTTTTACAATACACACAGAGGAGAACAGAACAAATTTTAGACTTCAAGGTTTTCTCTATAAATAAATAAACTGAGTTCACTTGTTAAATAATTCCTTAAGATTCCTCTGCACACGGCATCAGTAGTCTGTAAACTTCTTAGAGGACATAGACACGATTTGTCCACTAGGTGGCAGTGTTGACACGTCCCTGGACTGCAGGGGAGCTTAAATGCAAACCACTTCAGAGTGGAACATGAACAAATTCTACATTATTTATACATAGAAAATGTCAGTGTCCCTCAGATATGAAGTTCCATCTAAAATCTTTCTGTTCTGGGCTGAGAGCATCATACCTATTGTCTCCTAAACTGAATATACATGAAAAGCTCAAAGACATTAAAAATAAGCCAGGCAAATTTTCTAGCATTGCAGAATGTCAAAAAGACACAGATGTCAAATGAAAACAAAGCAGCCCCTCTCTGCTCTTGAAATTGTTTGAAAAGCTCTGGTTTTTACTGGACCCTGCTGATAAGTGAACTCACGTGCAGCAGCAGCACAGCAGCCAAGAAGGATTGTCCCTGGCAGTAGCCAATCTCCTCATCGTAAACAGAGTAAGCCTGAAGGAGAAGACGAGGACAGACACGCAGACGGTAAATAAGTTATACAGTTAATTTAAAAACTGTTGAGGGAAATAAAATGATGATAAAATAATTAAGATTTCCAAATATTACTGTCTCCTCACAACTGTAATTAGTGTAATTCAAAGCAAGATTTATGAGCACACTTTACACTGTATTTATGATATCAACACAGCCAAAAGACGCAATATAATGTGAAAACAGGGACAAAGTTGGCAAAACATCCTAGAGCTAAAACATCAGTAAATAATGAACATGTATTTGACAAACAGTGAGAAAAATGTGTATATGGCTCAAGCTCCACTTCATGCATAACGTAGCTACTGTCTACCCACCATCATATCAGTCAAATAAAACTTATATAAACATTTATTTTTTGAACCAAGAGCAGAGTTGTTTGGCCACAGGGCACTTGAATTATGTTGTTCAAGCTGCTGAGGCTCATTTCTGGTAATGTTATGCCCTTTTTAGAAACCTTAAGTTGGTCTTCAAACACACATGACTTTATTGTGAAGAGCCCAGTTACTTGTATTATAATAACAGTCAAGGAAGATGTAGATAAGGGGAGGAAATGGAGTAAGGGATGGAAAAAAGTAAATGTGACCATGAGTAGAGACTGAACAGAGAGGAAGAGAAAAGGACAAAAAGAGGGAAAGGAAAGGGTTGGAAAGAGATGTCATTATAAAGGAAATGGAGTAAATATGAGAGGGGAGAGGAAGGGAGAGAATTTGGAAAAGGGCTGTAGTGGCCTACTGAGCTACAAACACAAATAATGAGTACAAGTCAAACAGACAAAGTGTGGATCAATCCACACACAGAGGTAAGGGAGGGCCCACTGAATTATTCAAACACACCTGAGGAGGTGCTTGTCTGAGAAGAGATGGATGCCCTCACCTGAGTTATACATAATGAATGAAATTAAAATGAAAGAAAAAAAAACAAGCTGTGAGCACACCTCACAGCCAGGCTGATTGTGTGGGATTACAGAACTATAGGATAGAATGTATGCATGTCTCAACTGCATTTTCATGAGAAACAGAGCAAATGATCAATAAGTATTCCTTGCAGGGTTTGTGTATACTGTATGTGTGTGTGTGTGTGTGTGCTGGTGTATGAGAGTCAGCTATGCAACAGGACTGATTACAGTAGATTCTAGTGTGTGTGTGTGTGTGTTTGTGTGTGTGTTCAATTACAGACTTGTTTTGCCTTTCTAGACAGGCGGTGACAGTTATGAACTCGCTGAACCACCCAGAAACAGAGTGGCTGTTGAGTTAATTAATGAACAGTTCATATAAGTCTCACCGACTTTCACTACTGCTCTACAAACTTTATTATCAGACCTAACGTAAAGCAAATCACTTACATGGTAATTACACTGTATTATAGGGAAACGTGATTCAATTTCACATGCAGATTGCTATTATTTCCAAGTGGTTCTTGGAAATGACCAATGACCACCACTGCTACCAACTGTGTATGTCTCCCCAGCGTAACTGAAGGAGGATTTCTTTACTACAGTATCATCCTCAGCAATCATGAGATTATAAACACATGTCAGGGCCACACTGTCTACAATGAATCCATCCCACCTTGCAGATCTTGTAGAGGGAGTCTTGTCCATCTCCTCCAGTGTCTTTGAAGTAGTCATGAGCTGGGAATGTCCTGTTAATGTCTCTGGTGATGGCACTGTCCTGAGGGGACTCCTAACAGTGAGACAAAAGGAGGGAAAACGGAGAAAAAGGTCAAGGTCAAAAAAGTGACATGAGTGTGACACAGACAGGGAGATTAAGTCACTTGGGAATCCACAGGATGTTTTCTTTAGACAACTACTTGGAAAGAAAAATTCCATCGAGATCCAGCAGTGGTCAGTGTTCTTCAGTATGTTGTGGCCCCACACATTGCTGAGATTTACAGGATGGGGTGAATTCTTGGTGGCACAGAGTGTTCTCTTCCACAGCACAGCACAGACTGTATACACCATCCTGCCTCTTTTTTTGTCTGTCCATTTCATTTAAGTTCTCATTTTAGTCCATTTTAGAACGTTACACATAATTCTCATGTTGCCAAAGCTTAGTTAACTACCAGTAACAATGGGTGGTAACAATAATGCAACTCTGACAAACAGTAAATAATTACAGTAAAGGAAAACAGATCGAACAGATCATGTACCGCAGAACACAGAGACATTCATATTATGTATCATCTTGATTCAATCTATAATTGTTATGTGGAGTAAATAACACACTGACAATTTTGCTATTACCAGTAGTGGGACTTACCAGTTATCATACAATTTACTTGTGACATATTGCACATCACTCTTCACACTCGGTACTGAGAAAATCCCTCACCTTACTTCAGAGTGATATCAAGAAGCAGGCCATTTATTAGAAAATTAACCCAACAGACTGCATAACACCAAACTGATAAGAGGCTGTTTGGTTATCATCGATGCATCTTTACCATCAACAATCTGAACTGTCGTGGAGTGAATCAATTCTATATCTTTTTTCCTGTGAGGTAGAATAGGTGTGTGACTAAGACAGATATATTGAGATATTGATATATTTAAGAGTGGACATAAGCGGTCAACCAATCAACTGACAGATCAACACTGCCATCCCAAGAGCTAAAAATAAAAAAACTAGAATTCCTCGTGGTTGTATGCCTTCGCCAATCAGA
This sequence comes from Trachinotus anak, assembly GCF_046630095.1. Taxonomy (NCBI): domain Eukaryota; kingdom Metazoa; phylum Chordata; class Actinopteri; order Carangiformes; family Carangidae; genus Trachinotus; species Trachinotus anak. The sequence goes on along the minus strand of NW_027273879.1, from coordinate 11,926,838 downwards.
CTAGTTTCAGATTACATCCCCTGTTTATCCCGAGTCAAATAAAATATTAACTATTTTCGTGAAATTTTGTCATAATTGCTGTGTGAAGTCTTAAGTAATGACTAAAAAGTGTTTTGTGAGGTCACACTGACCTTTGACCACCAAAATCTAATCAGTATGTCCTTGAGTCCAGATTAATGTTTGCATCAAATCTGAATAAGTTCTGTCAAGGTGTTATTGAGATATCGTGTCCACCAGAATGGCATGGACAGACGGACAACCCAAAAACAATACATCTCCGACTCTGGCCGTCGCTGTTGCCGGTGCGGAGGTATAATAAAAATGAGGACAGATGATACTCAGGTTCAGGGTATACTGGTAGAAGTACAGAGGCGTGACTACAACCCAAAGTACATACACAAGCACACAGTTCATACACAAGCCTTGAGCAACATATTTCTCTGGGATATCCCTCCACTGCAATGACAGAACAGCACACAGTTGAAATACACATACATACACACACACACACACACACACACACACACACACACACACACACACACACACACACACACACACACACAGACAGATCAGTAAATACTCCAAACTAGCTTTGCTTTTCAAAGATTAATCACACGTCATGTCATTATTGATGATCAGTGTATTTGGAACAAACAGCCTCTAAATAAGTAATGTTACTCTAAGACACCGTAGCCATTACTTGACAAATCAAATACACATTTAAAGATGGCTCTTACACACTTACTGAGCACCCAATTAAGAACACCCCAATAATGTGGCAGCAGCAGTGCAGTGCATTAAATCATGCAGTTTCAGGTCAGGAGCTTTAGTTAATGTTCACATCAAACATCAGAATGGGGAAAAAATGTGATCTCATTGACTTTGACTGTGGCATGATTATTGGTTTGAGTATTTCTGAAACCGCTGATCTGCTGGGATTTTCACACATGACAGTCTCTAGAGTTTTTACTCAGAGTTGTGCGAAAAACCAAAAACACCCAGTGAGCAGCAGTTCTGTAGATGGAAACGACTTGTTGATGAGAGAGGTCAGATGAGAATGGCCAGACTGGTTGGAGCTGACAGGAAAGCTACAGTAACTCAGATAACCACTCTTTACAACTGGGGCAAAACCCATAGTGCCAACATTTATAGCCTGGTGCTGGGACCGTGCTCTCACACCATCAGTGGATAATGAGACAGTCAGCAGGAGCAAAGAGGGGCTGCCATTCAGTTAGCTGTACATTGTAATAATGCTTTACCAGATTCATGTTAAATTATCAAATTAATGTGATACTCCATTTATCCATCTGGAAAATGTTTCCACTGCACAGTGGGAAGTCAGAAAGCACTCCTAGAGTCTTTCAGCATCCAGCACCTTGCTCAAAGGCACTTTGGTAGGAATGAAGCTTAACATTAAAATTCCTACTTGGAATACCATCCTGCAACCCCACAGTGAACAGCAGGTGTGTATTTCAAATCTCTCTTGTTCACTTTGTAGCTAATTATACCTCCTTGGTCTCCTTTTCCCAAGGTTTCTGTTCCAGCTTCCACAGAGGAAGAGAGTGAAACAAAAATAATGCAAGTATGAGAAGAAATGCAGGAAGAAAGGAATACTAAAACAAAGCGAGCTAATGGGGATCAGAGACCAACAACAGTGGTCTTTTTTTAAGTCCATTCCACAACTTCTACCACACCCAGTCATAGTCATAGTTACTGCATGTCTCTGTGTGTGTGTAAGTACAGCCAGCATGACTAGATGCTTCAGGAAGTTTGAGTAATGTTGATTGTTAGAGTGATTTTGGTCAGAGTAGGGTCTGTTCCTGGGCCTTCCTGGGTTGGTCTTTAATATTCATGGTATTTCACCTTTCAATATAACATGTAATAAAATCACATCCAGTGATCTGAGATCAGTCAGGTTTAATTATATTTTTAAAAACACCTAAATCTGTCCTCTTTCTTCTTCTTAGCATTTCTGACACAGACTGTGCACAATTCTAAAATTACACTGTAATTTCACTTCTACCACTGTCTGCACAATTTTTCTTGAATACTCTGTCCCTTCTAGATGGCTGCATCACATTTTGCCAAATAGACATGGAAAGGCTTCACCATAAAGCGCATCAGTAAAGTTCAACCAGGTTGAACTTTAGCCAGAAGGCCATTTAAAAAGGTGCACACAGCCACTCCAGAAATCTGTTCATTCACAGTAAAACCCATTGGTATTGATGCATTTTAGAGCACAGGGGTGGAGTTATTGCATCCAATGTGAAGGGCCCATTACACTGTGCTACAGTCTCTCAGTGAATGATAAGGATCCATGTTTATACAAGCACCACTTAGCCATACTTATCTGAAGTGCTGAGAGCATGTACAAAGACCTCTGACATAATGGCCAATTAGCTTCCACTATGTCTGTCTGTCTGTTCAGTTAAAGAGAGGTTTGGAATGAGCATAGCGTGAGTATGGAGAGAAAACAAACCCAGTATCTCATGGTAGAGGACGGAAGCGTGAGAATTAAAGTGATAAAGAGAAAGACACAAAGAGAGAAGAGAGGAATAAGAGAATTCTAAGAGAAGTGTATGTCTGTGTAACTGTATAAAGACAGTGAAGGACAAAAGTGATAAAATGAAGAACATCAATGCCACATGCACATTTCTGTGGTAAGTAATGAGCTAGAGTCAGGAGATGCTTAGCCTAGCTTAGCATAAAATCTAAAAAAAAAAAAGATAAATTGTGGTTTTATAGCTGCTGCTCTTCATGAGGAAAAATGATAGTAAGAGAGCTTTAGAGGTGCTGGTGGATGCATCTTTTTTTGGGCAGACAGGAATAGCTGCTTCCTCCTTCTTCCAGCTTTAATGCTAAGCTCACAGGAGGAAAGCAAATCAAACCAAAATGCCAAACAATTCCTGTAATTGTTAAATGTGTTACTTCTGGCAAGACTTCAAGAAGGCCAATAACATGACACAGGTGCAGTGTCCAACCAAAACAACACATTATTAAAAAGATATTCAACCAAAATATTTCTACAACAGAAAGTTGCACAAACTTGTTTCATGACATGTTTGGAATGTGCAGTAGGTTAAAGTTAAAAATGTAATAAAGATGTTCATAATACCATATGAGACTTAATGCTGGAATGAAGATGTTTTATTTCCAAACCATGGATTTCAAATGCTCAGACACCCCAGTCTCACCCTCTTTCAAATGTTCCCTTTACTCTCATTCAACAGCAAATAAAGTGGCAGCGATGGCAGCCAGAGCTACTCATGCTCCTCACTCAGTTTCTGTTAATGTCAACTGTCTGTAACGAATAACTGGCAGAGAAGTACTGTGGGGAAATCAAAGAGCATCTATGAACTTATTTGCGGTCAAAAGGCAAAACATGTTCTTCTAACAGACCTACAATAAAAACACTTGACTGGCGTAGGCCAAAAATGGCAGAGCTACAGTGTATGTGTATGTGTGTGTGTGTGTGTGCGTGTGTGTGTGTGTGTGTGTTTGTGCTGTGTGTGGGTCTAAAGCTAGGAATAAAGTACAAGAGTAGGGCTTCCGTGGGAAGGCTGAGTAGCTAGCCCTCTATTGTTTATGTCCCTGATTTTCTCTGACTCAACACAATAGCTGACATGTCATTCTGTTATTCTTTCTCTGCTCCTAAAGGACCCTGCTGAGATGCCAAGAGAACACAGGGTGATATTTATCAGGCTTGATACAAACCTCGCTCCCCTACCCAAATAACCCTGAGTGCTACACTTTAGTTCACAAATGATTTGACAGTAACTTTGATGCTGTGTGAATTATTAGTAGAGCTTTGACAGATGCTTTCATCACAAATACAGAAGTAGACACATGAAATTTTGAATTCAAATGCTGTTGAGTTAAATCAGTGATTCCTTCTGTCTTTCTTTTCTAATAATTTGTAATCGACCAATGCTCAAGCTACTCGTAGCACAGTTTCCTCACCTTAGAGTCGTCCATCATTAAATGTTAATCGTCTGTCTCATGCCCTACTTTCTGTGGCATTTGTGCACTGGTATACTGCTTCAGCACAGGGAGAAGAGGCAAAATATGAATCTGATCAGAACAGAAATGACAGACAAGGGAAGAAGTAATATAAATCATGATGACAACACCAAATACTACTTACACTGCCAAAACTACAATGGCCTGCATTTTCTACTGGTATTATTCGCCAATGGAGTCCACTAACATTTCCCACTGCAGCTTTGCCAGCATGAAAATTAAGCAGAACGACTGCTTGGACAAATATGGTGCTGCTGTATTACAGCCCATTTACAGCATGTTAACACAGCAACAATTTATTTTTATCTGTAACAATCAACATAAAGCATTTACGATTTGGCAAATGAGGGAAAAGTGTGTGAATGTTTTGCAGAATGTGAAAAAAAAGAGCTATTACTTTTCTTATCAACTGCACTACTTGATCTTTGGCCAGTAGCCTTCCAACTCACTAAATATAACTGTGCTAAAGGGTCTACTGACTGTTTGATATTTGTCACAAATAACACTGTGTGTTAATGTACTTTATTGGCATTTACTCATGACATTTAACCTGTGGAAAGGTAGAAAACTGACAGCAAACTCCTTCTCTTGCTTTCTATCTCTCCTTCAAACACACACACATACACACACACACATTTTATTTTGAACGACCTTGCCCTGACTCTGTAATTAGTACACGGAGCTTTGAATACACTGAGATAACATTACATTTATTTGCTTGGTACAGATACACGACATGTACAGGTTTGTCACCTATAAAGCATCATCTAATAAAAAGTGTCTTATTGGTCACAGAGACTCACTTTCAATGAAAGCAAAACTAAACATATTTGACCATTTACAATATCCCAACATTCTCAATGTGTAAAAGCAGCCATCTTCCAAAAACCTACAAATTCAACACCCTTGACGTATGAAATATGACATTATCTAAGATGGTAATGGCTTCATTTTCTCAATCAGAAACTTACAAAGGCCCTATTGTTAACTGTGAGCAATTTTCAGCATTCAGTGTGGGTAGAATCATAATTCCTGGATGTTTTGGAAAGTTTCCAGACCAAGGTTTAGTTACAGTGGTCAGTCTCATCTTAATGTGGTAATAATCTGTTACTCACAATGGCTGGGTCATGAGTCAACCATTATTAGGGTTCGGTGTGGTCTATTCTGAGCATTATAAAAACACAAAGAAGAAAATCAAATACAGATTAAAAGACAGATAAGAAAATACCACTGCGTGGGAATGTGTGTATGTGTGTTAAAGTGCACTATTAGAGTGAGGTTGTATGAAACAATAGCCAACCTGTGCTGAGATGGTGTAAAACACGTTTGTTGTTCATTACAAAACATTTTTTTTCAACTCAGAGAACAATATGTTCATGATAAAAATTCTTCTGTTATTTCAAATAAGGCTCCAATTACGCTTATCAATTTCATATGTTTTGTATCTGGAAAAAGATACAAAACACATGAAACACATAAAACTGATAATCCACATACAATTTATACACTTTTGTTCCCAGGATGTGACTTGCTCTCTGCTTGTTCTCAAGACATACACATAACTTTTAAAGGGATTAAAATGAAATAAAATGAAGGATAATATAGATATATATATATTTTTTTTTACACTTTGATACCTAAATATCAATTTAAATCTGCAATCTGCAAATATCAATCTAAATGGCCTTCACGTGTTTCGTTGGTTATCATCACAGAAGGTTGCATTTAACCTGCAAGTGGCTTCCTTGCTGAGCCTGAGTGTTCATACAACCTCTTCTCTCTAATCCTACCCAACATGGCTCTGTACCTCGAGACAGCCACTACCAGAGTGTCGCTCCCTTGAGAACATGAGAGCCAAATGTTTTCCCACAGGAAAAAGGGAATGTGTGTGTGTGTGTGTGTGTGTGTGTGTGTGTGTGTGTGTGTGTGTGTGTATGCTAATGTGAGCAAGTTTTGGCATAATAACTTTGACCTAAATCTCACACATTTTTGTGAAATTGTACCATCGACAGCTGTAGGAATTAACATCTTTTTGTGGAGAACTTCTTACCTCAAATTCAAATTGTTCAATCTTTGAAATTGCAACCGACAGTAGACACACCTTAGTAGAAACTTACTATGTAAAATAAAATGCATCTTCATAAAGACACAACTTCAATGATTTCAATAGGTAAGCATGCTGCTAAACCTACTTAAGAGTCCGCAACATGTATCACATCACAAGAAACTAGACAAAACAAAGTCATTTTACAAAAATAAATTTGTTTGACAATTAGACATTCAATATGCCACTTCTGTACATGCCATTTCTGAACAAAAGAAGGTACAAATAGGAAAGAATACAATGCTTCACAGATGACAGCCAAAATATTTAAAGACAACATGTGAATCTATCTACCACCACTGTACAACATACTCACATACACTCACAAAATACAGTATACTCGAGGGAGGTGAGGTGCAGCTAATAAAGCAATGAAAGGTGATAACTTTGTTAGCACCCTTTGCTAGAACACCTTCAACAGTCTAATTCAGCCAATGGTCCCAACTTAACACACCTGCACACACACTCATACACACCTATGCACACACAAACAAATTCGTGCAAAAAAAAAGAAGAGTTTTGAATATTTGCTTCTGGTTATTTTCAGTTTTACAGAAAACAGGAGCAATAATTACAAATTATGAATTTTTGAAGAATAGGTGAATTAACAGTCACATTTTTAATGACTTTACACCGCAAATGTGGTTTAGGTTATTCTGTACTGAATGTGGAATTAAGTAACAGAGGCTGGCTAATGAACATTTTCATCTCTGCAAATGCATACACTTGCCAGTCTGTGTCATTCTATCTAAAAACAGCTGCATGTCTATAAATTGAGCCCTCCCTAGCTGTTAGAGGAAAATATTTCCCCAACAGTTAATTTTCATTTGTATATCAAGGCAACAACAATGTATCACCGTATACTGGGAAACAGTCGTATTCATGCACACAAGGCATCACTGAGCCAACACAGTGCAGTGGACCCACACAAACTTTGTGTAAAACCCACTTACTAAATATATTAGATATCTAGAAAAAATATCATAATCCAAGAATATCTGTTGAACTTTCTTTGGTAGATTAGATAATGTATATAAAGCTAGAATATCTGCACCTAAAGAAACTGTGAAATGAGTTTCCATAGTTCAAAACAGAAATAATTTTTCACAAGGTTTGAGTTTATGACACAGTATGTACACTTGGCTTCATTTCATCTTACTATTTGATTAGTTTGTATTAAATATTAAGTTAGTGAAAAGTGATCACAACAATACACATGGGAACAAGATGATGGAAACGACACATGTATGCACATAGACGCAAGCGCACTCACACACCCACACATACACAAACACACTCAAACACGCAACTGAAATGTTTTTTGAGGGGTCAGTCCCTCTTCACGGTGTTGCACAGAAGTTAACCTGCTGGCAGAGTCAATGGGCTATTTGTCTGTTCTGTTGTGTTCTGTTGTAACAATACAGCATACACCTAGGTAAGGTAATTATTTGCAAGAATATCTAAATGTGATATTTCTACAATTACCCATTAACAGCTTCTCATTGGATTGTTTATCTCAGCCACTCCGAAAGACACGGGGTAGAGATCACAGTTCATTCACCTACACTTATTTTTACTTATGGGCAAAAACCTTTTAAAAAATTAAAATCAGCCCAATAATGTACCAAAAAAAATATATCCATTCCTGGTCTTGCTTTATCTTGCACACAATTATGAAATAGAATAGAAGTGTAGTTACATAATCCAAATAACAAAGGTGCAATGAAACTGACAAAGATTAAAAAAATTAATTATAAAAGAAATATACATTTGATTTTTGTCAGTTTGTCAGTGTCGTACACCAAAGCTGGGTAGCATCCTATCCTAACAGCGGGCTCAATGTGTGAACCCACAACCTAGTTATAGACATAATGTTTTATCTTGTATGAACAACATCAATAAATTATCTAAAATTCATACTCCATGAACAGATGTCTCAATGGAGAATATGTTCAATCAATGCAAACAAACTCTAAAATGGCACGGTTGCTGGGTCTAGACCTTTCTCATTTCTCTCCATTTCTTTTTCACTTTTAGAATGTAAATAATGAGGGGGTAAGAGCATGTAAAAACAGCTTGCCTCTGGCAGTTCACCTCAGCACTACAGCACAGTAGTCAACTGTTCCATTTGCATTCATTTTCTTTTTTGCATTCAACACATAATTTACTAATAACATGGCAAAAAACGAAGGTGATGCTGTCTCACATACTCAACATACAGCTTTTCAGAGCAATTTTGCTGTTTTGGCAAAAATAAATTAAGACAAGAAAAATAATAGATAAAAAAATGTCATTCAAGCCTCAACACAGTTCACTTGCCCAGAATTTTCAGACACCTTTTTCTCCTCCCTTCCAACTCCTCTCATCTATCATCCCTGTCCACACACAGTATGCTGGGTTTCTTTGCCCATTTTAAAATCCTTTGTGGGCCAACTGGGCCTTTTTATCCTTCGGTGCTTTGCTCTTGACTCCCTTCCTCTGTCTTTGCCAGCTGTGGCGTATGCAGAGAGGACGCCTGTGTAACCTCCAAACGCGACAGAAACAGCAGTGGCTGATCGACGCCTCCTTCCATCTCTTTACAGCACATTTCAGCTTAACAGAGGAGACATTTTACAGCAAAGACATCAGGCATCTTAAAAGTTCAAATGCCAATGTGGCACTAGGGTTTTTCTCTTCGTTTGCACTACACATGACATGTTGTGCCAATGCCTATTTCCCCATGGCCATATCCATACCCCGGCCCTGCACAACCCTTTTCAATAGAGCCAACAAAAGCCTTTTTGGTGTTCCTAACCCCAAAGCCACTGCCACTGCGCTGTAAACAGAAGGAGCAGAGGCGTTTGAGGCCCTTCCTGAAGGCAGAGTTGGAGAGGCTGTAGATGAGACAGTTACAGAAGCTGTTGCTGATGGCCAGCCATGTGGTGAGGAACGAGGCTGCAGGGTGGTGGTAGATCCCTCCGCTCTCCAACAGAAAGTAGAGAATGTAGGGCAACCAGAGGATATAAAACACACTGGTAATGCGGAACAGGACCATTGCATATCGCTTGTCTGGGTATGTTGATGTAGGCTGCTGATACTGTGGTTGGTGGTGTTGGGTCTGTGGTTGAGACACATGGGGTAACTGCCCTTGTTCTGCTGCACTGTTGTCCTTGAGCACAGATCCCACTGTCAATCCTGTGCCCTGCAGTTGTTGGGGTCGGTAACGTGCGTGGCGCTCGCTGATCTCCCTGGTGTGCTGTCGGCAGATCTTGAAGATATTGGCATAGGTAAAGCAGACAGTGAGAGCAGCTGGGGCATAGAGCAGTGCAACAATAAAAGTTGTGAACGCCGGACTTGTCTTCCACTGAAGTGCGCACCACTCCACCACATCGCCGTGGTAACCAGGTTTCCCCCACTCAAGAAAAGATGGGAGGAACACCAGAGCAGAGTACAACCATATTAGAACTATGCAGCAGCGCACTCGACAAGGCGTTACTAGGGACGCGTAAGTCAGAGGTCGTGTGATGGCAATGTAGCGGTCTACACTTACACATGCTAATGACGCCATTGAAACTGACTTCAAAACAGACACCATGTACCCAAACACCTGGCAGGTGAGTTTGGGGTCAAGGCCCTGCAGGTGATGGAGGAGGGACAGGGAGGGGAACAGGCAGCTGACCCCCACCAACAGATCAGCATACGCCATAGTCTGGATGAAAGCACTGGTGGTGTGCTGGCTAAGCAAGGGGGCACAGTGAAACACAAAAATCACCACTAGATTACCAGAAATAATGAGAACAGTGAGGAGCAGTATGATAGAGACTTCAAGGAGGCAGGTGCTGAAAATTTGAGAATAGCCTATCTCAAGCAGGCAGAAGGGAGCAGACGAGTTTGATGGGTCAGCAGAGCTCTGGTTCAGTGGATCCAGGGAGGAATTCATCATCTTGGGCAGGAATACGTGTCTGAGGGGCCCTTCAAGGATACAATGAACCCAAGAACCCACTATTTTGTCAGGTAGCTGGCTGATTCTTAAAGTAGCCGTACGGTTTCAGTCCAAACACAAAGCTCCACGCTGTGGTTCCATGATGAGACTGCTGCCATCTGCCATTTCAAATGCGGGAGGGATGGAAAGGACAGAGAAAGGTGAAGAAGCTCCCTTGTTTTGTCCTCAGTGCAGGCAGTTGTGGTTTTACCCAAAGATATAAAACCATCAGGTAAAAACAGATGTGTTTCTTGTCTTCTTTTTTCCAGTAAAGCAAACTTCCCAGCTGAAGGCACAAAAAGTAAAAAATAGAAAGAAATGTGACTTTGTTTAAAGGAATTCCAGTCCAATCTATGCTTGAAATGCCTCTGTTCCCTATAAAGTCAGAGATGTCTTCAACATCTGCTGCAGCTGCAGAAAGAACAGACTGAAGCTGCCTTTTATCTGTCTATAGTCCAGAGTCACAAACACAGCTTCCAGTGAAAAGACATTATTTTGTAATGCGCTGCGTACATGAATCGAGGGAAGGAGACATTAAGCATGATTTCTGCTTTTAATTCTGCCCTGCAACTCCACCTCAGTCCTGCTTCTTTTTCCTGATTCTTCTCTCCTGCTGCCCCTTTACCCTCTCTTCACCACTCTTCCATGTCCGCTTGCTCTTGTCTCAGTTTCTGTCTGGTCCTTCGCAGTAAGATCACAGCAGGCTGCTGTGAAACGATGAAGGCAGTGACTGATGTTGAAAAGATGTACTCACAACATACAAACACACCTCAGCCGCTATTTCTATCCAGAGGAGAAGCAACTATGTCTGGAGTGGAAATGAGGTAGGCAGGCATACCGATGCTGGGAGAACCCCCCCGTGTTCATTTATCCTCCTTTGCTGTCTCTCTCTCTCTCCTTGCTCCCTCTGCCTCTCTCTCTACAGAAACAGTGGCACTGAGGCCCCTCCCCCTCCCTATGGCTCCAACCAATGATCAACTGCAAGGGCATGAGGCTACCTCCTTCCCCCACACTCTCACTCCTCCCTGTTTTTTTTTTTTTCATCATTACCCCAAGATTCAAAAACAGTTTCACACTGTTAAAATTAGCAACATTCCGTGTTCACTCAGGCCTTATAAAATTGACTTTTGACTGTTCTCTGCAGCCAGAAATTTTGAGCTGTAAGAATCTAGACACAAAATTATTGTATTTGTTAGTCGTTAAACAATAAGTGCAGTTTACAGGAAGTATTCCTATTAATAATCTGATTGTATACCAAGGACACACAGGAGAGGATAGTGGGTCCCCCTACAACTTTGTGCATCCTAGCATGTTCAAACTATTTTACATACAATATGTACTTTAGGTTGTACAGAGCTCTTAGATGTGTGGGTTTAAATTTGCAGAACTTAACTATACTGTGTCAAAAAATACTGCCATTTAGCAAATAGGCTTTATTCTCTAGTGAACAAATCCATTAAGGTGGATGTGTTACATTTTCTCTACTTGCATGTATACTAAGAAAGCCTTAACTGCAGTGTAACTGGCTCTCTGATTTTTTTTTTTATGCTGGCACTGTACTGTACACTAAACCGACCAAAACTCAATGCGATAAATTGATTTTTACAAGTTTAGTCATCTTTATATCTGTAATCTGCTAATAATAAATTGCTGCAACATTAAAGCTTAAGACACTGAGAGACAGATTTAAATACATGAAAGCACAGTGCAAATAATTTAATTTGCGCCCACAGCCTCTGTATAATTTGCAGCTGATTCTCTAACACAGCGAGTAATTATAAAATTAGCAAACTGCATGTAAAGGAGAGCTTGAAGGGCGCATTCAGTTGTGTGACTAAAACTTAGCAGATGATGACTGGAGTATCATGTGGAAATGTCATGATCAAAACTCTTCTAACTATAGCAGGAAAGTCATGATGATAATGTCAACAGTAACAATAAAAATACCATTCATACAATGTGAATGTGTTTGTAAAATAACATTTAAAGTGCACAGTACAATCAAAATCCAAACATTTTCAGGTAGATTTTTTACTTATGTTGGACAATGTTTGCATTTGAATTGTAACTATGTCTATGTATTTGTGCGAGTCCACATGTCCTTCTGTCTATTTAGCCTGAGAGCTCTAAACAGATATGCACCTGCTCCTGATTTTGCATGCATCAGCACACGCAGCACCTCCACTTCATATGAGAGTTGCTTTGAAACACTCAGCTATACCCAGGTAGGCATGACCTCACCAGACATTTTTTAATCTCCCTCCCAGCAATGTCAACAGCCAGCTTTTTACTGCAAGGCACTAAAGGTCTGGTTAGGACTCAGTTGAACAGTTTTTATGTCACTGTCTTAAATTAGCCCTTGCTCTTCTGTGAAGAGCCTACTGAATCTGTGCTAGAATAATTACTGAGTTATTTTTAGATCCTACGATGTGATGATTACATTTAATTACCCAGAATCCTGTACTAAAATTAGAAACTTCAGTGGGTCATAATCACCATCGGATTTAGTGCTGCATGATGTAAATCCTCATCTGCAGAGTTTGTCTCGTGCAGGGCAATTTGGTGTAGCGTGATGGAGACCCAAACATACCCACACAGCCACACATACGCACACACCTTTCCGCAATCCAGACACACTCCCATGCCTTCACGCACCTCCTCTGCCCACCACACGAGGAGCTAAAAATAGATGACAGTACGATGAAAAGGGTTGGAAGAAGAAGAGGAATGGGAAAAAAGGATGAGGAGGGGAGTCAAAGGAAACACAGAGTTCATCACAGACGAGAGGAGGGAGAGGCGGAGGAGAGAGAGAGACATACAAGATAGTAGGAACAAAACAGTAAGAAGAAAAGAGAGCTGTGAAAATGAGGAAGAAGGAAGAGCCTGATGTACTGTCACCTGGTTGCCAAGCTGAGCACAACACAGTCTTGTTAGCTGTCTGACTTATGCTTCCTCACAGGTTGGCAACCTCTCCAGGAGGTATACACACATGTATATGTGTGTGTGTGTGTGTGTGTGTGTGTGTGTGTGTGTATATATATATGGCATATTGTAATGAAAAGATAAAAGGTAATTACTGTTTATATGATTGTGTCAAATAATAATATTGGTTAACATCATGATTTTACTCACATTACTGTAGTTATTCTAATAGCAGAATCCAATTAATTATTAATTATTATTTAATATTGATTGATTAATATTGCCTGTGATTCATCTGTAGAATACTGGCAGATGTTTTTACTTAAAGATTGCCAAAACAGAAATAGATTTTCTTCTGACTGTTTCTGTTAAGCTAAGCTACTCACTATTCAAAGAATAAGATAGTTCACTTGTAGCTGTCATACTAGCTGACTCTCATCTGATTATTACTAATAGCTACCATCCACTACTCACTCAGCTGGTGGGTCATAATCCTGATAATTCTGCCTTGTTTCTATATAAATATAAAAGTAAGCAGTCGCCAGTTGCCAAATTTTGTATCAGCATGATATAACAAAAATATAAAAATAAACGGTCGGCCGATGCCCTATTTTGGGGTTTTCACTTATCACAGAAATGCCTGGAGGGAAAGAAAATTAAAGGAATTTCAAAGAACTGAACAGCTCATACACTGTAATTCATATCTGTGATGATTATCACTGTTTATCTCTGTTTGATGAGCCCAAAGGCAAAAGCAAAGGTGGGACACCTGTTATGTAGTCACAGACAGACACAAACACGTTACTGTAGGAAGATGATACGAAATTCCACGAAAAATGAAGCCTGCTCGAATAAAAAAAAAAAAATCTAAAATTCTTTGATCTGACTGTCTGAACCTTCTGGCATTCACTGTGTATTTTTGATATGGGAAACTGGCTTCAAAGCCGGATAAAGCATATCTGAAAGTATTTTTGCCTTGAAGATGTCTAAGCAGCTACGCACACATAAACCTGTGGGACAGAGAGACAGGCAGGCATACAGTCATACAAAAAAGGAAAGAAGTAGACACACTGGGCCACTAAAACAGCAGGAGAGCAGCGAGAAAAACGCTCGCAGTGAGTGTGACCAAACACAAATGAGCAGAGAGGGACAGGAAGACACACGAGTTGACAGGAGCACAAACAGGTCTAGGTAGAAGTCAGAGAGAGTCAGAGTCAGGCGTACACAAATACAAATGAATATAAAGACAGACAGGCAGACATAGAGGCAGGCAGACAGGTCATTATGTGGGTCAGACAGAGACAGGCAGGCAGACAGGTACTTATGAGTGCTTGTTTTTGCTCTCCACAGGAGGCTGACGCAGCAGGTCTGGGGACCAGGCCTGTGTTTATCTGGTCACTTTGTGTGTATGCTACACACATAAATGTGTACGTGTGTGCTCATGTATACACACCTTAAGAGATTTCTAACATCCTGTCCCCCTCATGTAGGTAAATGGGGGTTGAGATAGCTTTCAATATAAAACCAATTTTACACACCATCATCTACAACCACACCCACACAAGCCAACTACGAACACAAAAATGATCATCTAGTTTAATCATCACCTCTTGACAAAGGGTCAGCAAAGATGGATATCATAACTTTCATGCAGCTGTACAGGTATAACTTATAAACTGGTAATATTTTATTATTAATACTGTGAATCATAGAGCAACATTTTACCACCTATCTTAACACAAAAGTTCCCAAACACCAGGCCTCTGAACATGGCTCAGCAAAAAAAAAAAAAACACTAAGATGACATAATGTTATGCACACTGTTATTTCCTTGAAGTTAGCGCAATCTGCCTATGTCGCTTCTCTCCTAAACACTCCATGTCACTCCCACCGCCCTCAACAACACAACACTGACTATGAATTTAGGTAAGTTATCAGTACACAAGGTAGCGACTTGGCTACTCAGCTATTTGCGACTGTAGACTCAAGCTCTCTCTACAATGATAGCTTTTTTTGGGGTGGTAGCCTTAACATATAAAAAAAAACATACTTTTTAACTCTATAATATTCATGGATTCATATTATTTCCATTAGTACCACCAGACTACTGTTTATAGCATACATTTACATTCATACACCATATCAATTTCTTTGAAGGCTGAACAACACTTAACTGATTCATGAACAATAAAGTTATGCTGATAAATATGTGGTGACAATCATGCTTTAATATGGTCACAATGTTACAGCCCCTCAGCACAAAAGCAAAGTATTGCCTGCCAATATGTCATGCTGTCTTTCGTAACATTCTCCTGATTAAAATCAGCTGGCACTGGACCAGTGTGCTGCCAAAACCAATTACAGAGAGAAACAGCTTGTTGTGATCACAGTTACAGTGATCAGCTGCTTACATGGATCACAAAGCTTGGAACAGAATCCTTCCTATACAAATGCTGGTTAAATAATTCACTTATAGTAAACAAGCAGTCAACCTACAGTGTTTTGGGTTTTTCATATGGAGAAAAAAAACAAAAACTGATGTAGCCTAATACTGCACTGTGTCATATGCTTTGGCTCTCTTCTAACTTATTTGTATGATGTTTTTGGATTGTTTTTGGACTGTCACAGCGCGCAGCAACCAGTAATGACCGTCCCTGCCTCCCCTCCAAACATAAGTTTATTTTGTGTGTGCATGTGTGTGCGTGTGTTGGGGAGGGGTGGGGGGCACATGTGTTTCCTGTACACACTTGGACACCATGTGATCTTCTCCAACCTCTACTCACTATAATCTACGGAGCTAATGCAAAATGTGGGCCATGGCTATAACAGACTAATGAGTTTATTGGTAACTGGTGGAGTGTTAATTAGTCAGCATTTGAAGTTAGACTGGTACTTCCAGTACTTGCCAAAAGGGACCCTCATATCATGGAGTTCATTGGGGCTTCACAGGGAAGGCACAGGTTAAACAGGCCTATAGCCCTGGCTCCACTTCCATCAATGCCCTGCATTCAGATATGGATGAACACCAAGTTCAGATGGAGTTAGGGCACAAAGAGGGCACTGGCTAGGACATCATGTGCATACATTGCAATACAGCACAAAGAGATACACACAAACAGGCTGAATACAGAAAGCACACAAAACAAATTAGGAGCTCGTACACGAGTATGGTATGTACAAATTTTAAAACAGGAGCTGAAAAGGGAAAGAATGAAGTAGTACAAGGGAAGATAATCTTTAATTAGTACCAATAACAATAGCAACATGAAAATGAATAAAAATTCCTCCCGAATTTATAATATTATTTATAATAGTACTGTTATCCAATATATTTCAATACTCTGATGACATTTTAGTTCTACCAACAAGGCCTTTTTTGTGTCTTAGCTTTGATAAGATTTAAAAAAAATAATAAATAAAAATCAATATGACTTACTCTATCCACATTTTGTTAAATCAAAAAGGAACTCAAGTTGCCTGTCAGAGTCAGATATAGCTGCACACGTTCGCCACACTTTTCTCTGTGTGTTTGTTGGCTGACGTACAAACCTGGAATGCTCTAGTGCTTCTGCAATAAATTCCTATCCAACTTTGTGTCCAGTGGCTATCAATACAGTGGCATTCTGATCCATTGTTATTGTTGTCTGAGTGAAAGTTGAGATTCCACTCATACCATTCATGTTAACGGAATAACAGCTTGGCTCCTACGTTATTTTGGTGTGAAACTTCTATTTGAGTTGACCCTCTTTCATTTTAAGTGTCCAAATCAGTTCAGGACATACAGGTAAATGGCAGCGAGAGCATGAATAAAGAAAAACTGTAAAGGCAGAGATAGGAAAAGAGCAAAGGAGAAAGGGAAGGGAGGAGGGAAATGTGACTAGGGACAGTGAAGAAAATGAGAGTGGGAGAGGAGAACAGAGGGGACGAAAGGGCAAGACCAACATCTTGTCACCACCTGGGACCCAGAGTGCTGCCCGGGGATGTTGCCTTTACATAAGAACAGTGGACTAATACACTCTTCTCAGTGCACAGTATGGCTAAACATCTACAGCAGGGCTAAGTCACCTCCAATCCTCAAACACATGTCCACACAGACAGGCCTATGCAAGCATACTGTGATTCTCTACCAAAATGAAACTAAACAGCTTCCTGTCATATTTGAACACATATACAGATGAGGTACATAGGCTAAACAATAACAAGGAAAAGCAGCTATAACAACCCTAATGTTAAAAATACCCCAGTTGAAATCACCATAATTTAATAATAATAATTGATTTATCCTTTCTGATAACAGACAAACCATTGTATGTCTCTTAATACAGGCATTAGGCTCTTTGGACTTAATGCAGGACTGCGCAGCGCTGACTTAACATTGCCCTCGATATTTCCATGAGACAGTCCTTAGATATAATTTTATGTGTCAAATGACTAATGTAAACTTGTGTGTGGCCTGAAAATGTTTTCAAACAACATATTTTTGTGTGAGTAAGCAATGTGTGTATAGCTTTTGAAAAGTCTGACATATTGAGGAGAACATTTATATATATTTTTAAAATAAAAACAACCATAGAACAGCTGCACATGCTGCAAGATTAGCCATAGTGTGGAACTCACTCAAGTGGGACACTCCAACTATGTGTCCTACTTGATGGCAGTCTTTTTATACTCCACCCCCATAGACACTGGCAGTTCACGCTAACCATAAAGTCAGTTGAAGTCAGTCAAAGTCTAACATAACTAATTTCTCGCCCTGGTCCAGACCAAAGTCGCATAACTGAATATAAAACAAAATTCAATCATGTTTTTCTGAATCTTTTGACTGTCAGAGCTAAAAACGACTAAAACAGCCAATGTTTTGAAATCTCATTCTTTCCTTTATAGAGAGGTAGTTAACTAAATATTTTGGTTCTCCTTTTATGAACTGGGTATACGTTCAAAAACTATTGGTTTAAATTAGTGAGTCACAAAATGATTATTCCTTTTAACAGAACCATTAAACAACACAATTTTCTTTTTGAAGAAAGTGTATACACTGTTAACTTGCATAATGCCTGTAATACGCTGACATGATCTACAGGGCAGCAGAGGTTGCCATCACAACTCTGGAGCACATGAGAGGGAAACTTATGAAACAGTAGCCCTGAGGTGTACTTCCAAAGAAGTAAAACATAACCAAAACTGTTGCCAAGGATATCAACAGTGAAACACAGACAGCCTACAGCAGAACCCAAAAACAATAAAGAAATTATAGCCGTTTGAATTAAATGTGTTTCAGTTGAAGAGATCAAAATATAACCAAGTGTAAAAACAGAAAGGACACACCTGTTATGGGTAAAAAGTCTATCTCAGTAATGGCTTCAGCTTGGGCAAAGATTTAGAAACCATCAGAGGTGATGTGGACATCTGGCTGATGCATCCTAAAATTAAGAACCTGTTCCTGTTTGAGGTCAGTCTTTCCAATCACCACACCACCAACATTAGGGGATCACAGGGCTTAGGTGTGTCCTGATATATTTTAACAAAGACAGTACTTGTGGTCTTACCTTTGTTATAAGAGTGCGGTACTCTTCTACCTGGTGGTCATTGTTATGGCAGCCTGCCAGGAGCTGCCACACCTCCCCACGAAGAGCCTCAGGAATGCCACTCCGCACCAAGGCTGGCAGCTGCCTTGGACGTACTGATAAGTTCATATGCCTGGGAGAGGAGAGGAGAGGAGAGGAGAGGAGAGGAGATTATTCAATGCGGCTTATTCAATAAATCTTCAAAGTATGGAACACTGCTGACTCCCTCATTACATGCAATTGTGCAGCTGCAATCTTCAGTGCACACCTAACGACACTATCCACCCAAAACAATGTTTTCCTTGGACCTAGGTTGTGTCTAAAAAGGCTTACTATCAGCTTTATAGATGGTCTGCTGGGACAGAATCATGACACTGAGAAGGAGTTATCACCTAAGACCAAAAATATAATGATTTACATACATAGCAGTCTTTCAAATTTCCAGCCATTCCTCCCACAGTGGATACAATCAATCAAGGACTCAAAGGTCACTGTTTCAGAATGTACAATCTGTTCTCATTTTGTACAAAAAATACATGGTACTTAATCTATCCATGAAATTCCTTTTAACATTGGCATTTCCTTATTTCAACTTAATATCTTTAGCAGGATGTGAAAACAATAGACTATACAAGACAATAACCAAATACAAAATTACAGCAACAATACCCAGCAACCTATCGCAATTCCTTCCCTCCTTCCTCATCTTCACATTTAAATGTTATATCATGCTGTGTACAGAGATATACACTGTATGCAGCATTAAATAAACTCCTGCCAGCACACTAGTAAGTGTCAAAGACAGAATTAGAGATACAGAGAGATACGGAGAAAGTACAATTTTAGGCACAGCTGTATCTACCAACTATTGCCTGACTGGCACCGAAAGAAAACCCTGAATCCCTGATGATTCTCTCACTTTTTCCCCTTTCTTAATTCATCCCTCTCCATTTTCTGAGTTTGTTTTGTTTATTTGTTCCGACCGTCAGGTTATGCAATACGTGGCATTTTCTGCAGAGACTGAGAGGGGAGAAACAAAAGTATACTGTGTATGTGTGCGTGCATGCATGTGTGAGTGCATGTGATGTAAGTAATGCCAGGCCTGGTCCTTAGGGACATAAGATTGTAAAGGGCTTTCTGTGATTTGCCTCTCTGTGCTCCCTGAGTGCTACATCCCACAATGCCACAACACATGCTCTCATTATGACAGACTGGTCTTATGATTCCTTTCTTTATTTAGGCATTCATTTTATCAGAGAGGTGAGACAAATACCTCCAAAACATTCAGGGATTATCAATGGACATTATAAACACACGAATCTAGTCAGTAATGAAGAAAAAACAAACAAACAGATGTATTATGATAAACATATATAAGGTAAAACATATTTGACTGTTCTCCTAAGAAACATACACACACAAGAACAGAGAAAGAAAGAGAGGCATGCTGTGCAGTGTGTGTGTGTGTGTGTGTGTGTGTGTGTGTGTGGGTGGGGTGGGGTGGGGTGGGGGGGGGGCTTAACTTTCAGCTAATTACAGTCCAAGCATTTTCTATTCAGTTCATCACAAGCTTTTGATTAAAAACAAATGCAGTAATGGGAGAGGGGAAGCCATCTTAATAAGCTGCTTATCAAGAACTCCTGCCTGCTTCTCTTTCTTTCACAGTACACAGTACATCCGCTAAGCCCCACACACAGAACTGAGTTATTTGCGTGTACATGCATGTGCACGTTCTTTGCTACAGCGATAGAAGGGGAAGGACAGAGTGAACGAGGGAACAAAGCCTTACCACTTGGATAACAAGTCTCCCCACGTCTCCAGGATCTTCTCTGCACACTCCTTGGAAACATCACCTGATCCACTGAGTAACGGCTCATCATTATCTGGACACACAGGCGTACAAACAAAGAGTGTTGCCCTTTAAATACTCAAAAGATATGCAACTCACCAGAGCCCACACATGTGTACTGAAAATGATTAAATGAATATGAGAAGTTAAAATATGGATGCTTCCTAATTCACAGAGATTTGGTGTTTTGTACAGTCATTCAAACTTTCTGCTCACTAGTGTTATTGAGATGGTGAGCATACAGTATGTACTCCACATGCTTTGTTTTAAGGACTTTGATGAAATTTTTATATCACAGCCTATTGATCCTCTGGTTTGATGTTGTGTTATGTTGTATACTGTATAATGTGTTGCATCTAAGTTATAATGTGAACTGCATCTGAGCTGTGTACATGATATACTCAACTTGAGCTACAGCTCTCGCAAATTGTTTGGTCTCTTATATCAACTTTACATTGTGTCAGCTGAAAAGACTGTACTATCTATACCACATTGTTTCTAAATATTCACAAGCATGAAGCAATCAATGGACATGAAGTCCAAAAACTGAGATCAAACTGTACCAAAAGGCCAGTGGACCAAAGACTGACACTTACACAGATACAGGGAGTACCTCAGTTATGCTCTCTGCCTTTCATTGTCATTGCTAACTCACATTCACACACCCACCCACCCACCCACACACCCAAACACACACAAACACACACACACAAACACACACACACAAACACACACACACACACACACACACACACACAAACACACACACACACCCACCCACCCACACACCCACACACAAACACACACAAACACACACACACACACACACACACACACAAACACACACAAACACACACACACACACACACACACACACACACACACACACACACACACACACACACACACACACACACACACCCCACTACTAGCTAAGTACTTTGTGAGGATACAGTACAAGCAGTTCTGTAACACAGTGTCTGATCTCCCACGGGATTTCATCTCCTGCGGACCACAAGCCTATTTCTGGTCCAGCCCCACAGGGCACAGGAGTTTTAAATTTTTACATAGTGTATCACTGATTGAGTCAAAGGCTGAAAATGCTTAAGTACCAAATATCTGGAAGTTTGCAGCATAATTCAGTCGGGCTGCCGACTGGTTAACCTTATGTAATTTCATTGTGCTGCACAGTACTTCTTTTATTGTTGTGTGTTGGAGGTACTTGCTTCTATATGAGGTCAGTCCTGACCAAGGACACCACAATGTTTACCTCAGTGCTTTAGAGTAAAAGCAAACCATAATTTGTGTCTTGCCAGTTAAGTCTCTGCTGTTCATGCGTCTTATGATCAAGTACATCAAGTGGGTCAGAGTTAAGACCGTTTTCATATGGTTCTGCTCATCAGTCTTCTTCTGTGGCTCTCTGTGGTCATATTTGTTAATAATATTTTCATATGGCTTATATAGAGAAATTATTTTCATTGCAAAATCAGGAATTAGATTTTTAATTACATGTTTGCTATCCCTCTGTCCTCTCTATTCGTACAGAGTATTCCATTCAAAGAAAATCCCAGAAATGACTAAGCAAAAAAAAAAAAAAGACATCAAATCACCTTCCTCTTCATCATCCTCAGGTGGTGAAGGAACCATGGTACCAGGCCCTGTGGGCAGGATGCCGGGACTGGCTGTGGTCTTTCGTTTCTCTCTCTCAGTCTCACTTTCCAAACTCACCACCTCATAAAGTGTGTCAGAGGCAGGACTCTTACGCTCCTTACGCTCCATCTGAAGAGAGAGCACATAAAAGAGACTATAGGAAAAAGTGTCTCAGTGTATTAACAAACTGAATGCTGTGCATTATTCTAGGTCACATCTGATTATTTGGTGCAATTCACAGTGAGCATCCCTTGAACTGAACTGATTTAATCATAGATGGAAAATTGTGCCATGACTTGACTTGACTTGACTTACCTGGCGTAGTTTAAGGTAGAAGGTCTCAGTGTAGCTACGCTTGCTGAAGGGCCAGAACAGCCTGTCATTTGGGGAGCACACTCTGACCCTCGTCTCCAGCAGAAAACGGACCGGCTCCTCCACCTCTGTGATCACCAGGTCAACTGCTGTTGTCATGTACATGAATTTATCTAGAAAAACAAAGAAAACCAGCTAAATTGTCATCCCCGGGACTGATTCATTTTTGTTAATCAAACCCATAACTGGGTGATTTATAAAAACACTGGAGTTTGATATGGTGTTTAAAGCTGGATTGGTGGTGTAGAAGTCACTGCATTACCATGGAACAAAATCAGTGCCTGAATGTGTTCTTCTGTGTTTCATTACTAATTTTCCAGTAACATCCATGTGCAGTCTGCTCAAACTGCTTCTGTGTTGCATGCAACATTGCTTTTCAGTACAGTTTCCACGTCTATTCACTGTAGCCATAATTTTACCATTAACTGCTCTTTCACAGCTTGATTTGAGGATTTACCAACCAGTGGAAAGTGAATTTAACACTTGGAAATGTTTCAAATATTGGTGTGACATTATGAGTAAATAAACAAATACCTATTCAGTAAAATATGAACAGCTGAAAATCATTCTGTTGTATTTGAATTTTTCGACAGATTTCTGGCTGTTACCTTTGGGCGTTTCCTCATTCACAGGCTGGAACTGAGGCGTGTTGGGGTTCCAGCTTCCTGTGATGATGTAAGACTTCCCGTCAGAGCTCTTTCCCATTGACTCCTGAAGGGGCACAAGTCGGAGGAAGTTAGCAAAAACACACACACACACACACACACACAAAAACATACAATGACAAGACAAACGCATGAAAACAGCCACCCACCAGGTCCAGCAGGTGCATATCGCTGTTCTTCACATTTTTCCCCGGGCTGAGCAGGAGACCAAAACACCTGGAGAAGCACAAACAAACAAATAAATATGCACATAAAGACACATATACACAGAGGGAGGCAAGAGAGGGAGGGAGAGAGAAGTGACGTGAAAAGAATTACATAAGAAAAAGAAAAAAAGAAAAGCCCAGGAGCGGGAACTAGAGACAGAACAGTAAATCTCTCTATAGAGTAAAACCAGTTGTTAAACACCACATATATTACTGCAAATAGCTTCCTGGACTGATCCTTTAACACAGACCAGAACATGGAGAATATTAAACACAGTACTTCTATCCTCACCTTCTCTGGGTTCTTCAAACAATAACAAACCACCGTGAAAATGGAAGTTCACAAAAAAAAAGTGATGGAATGTTTAAATTTCAACAGATTTATTAAAGCGTGGAAAATGAGGAGCCTCGGAGGCAGACTCACATCAATCACCATCTTACAACTGTGCCGGAACACTTAAAACCTGACATGGGCCGACACACGGATGTAAAGATGTTCGCCGGTGTGTGTTTATCAATTATAGCTGAGTGATTCCTTTCTTGGGAATGTCTGGTCATATTTGAAGTAAGACTGTAGCAAATAGAGGGATCTATGTCAGTCTGATAAGGTGCATGACAGATTCTCTCCTCAAATATTTTCCTTATACAGGAAAATTCCAAATTGACAAATATCTTAAACTTATATCCTCCATTCCCTTGGTTGCTAGCATCATTCAGTTTAGGCATGCTTTGTCATGTTTAGAAATATTGTTTTAAAATCTTCTGAAAGTAGCAAAAGGAACTTTAAAAAGCACTGAACACATGGGTCTTTCTGTATCATGTTCATGTTGTAACATCCAATCAGTGATGATGACCCTTGTCGACAAACATTAACAGTCAGTGATCCTATGGCACTGTACAGTAATCTAATACCTTTGAGGATCCTGCTCTGAAGTTGTGTATGTGCGCATGAGTGTGTAAGTGTATGTGCTTTATTTTACCTCTCAATGGCTAGTTCCTTATTGGAGGTCTGCTGGACATAAATCACTATTTTCTTATCCATTCCTGCACGCAGCTTGAAGCTCTGCTTGTCCTTGTCTTTTGCTACAGCACTGAAAATGAAATAACACAAAATAGTATTGAACAAATTTTCAGTAGCAAAAAGAGCATCAATGGAAAAAAACTGAGATGAATGACAATTACATATTTAGTAAAATTATGAAGCAGACAGACTAAGAGGTCTGGCAGTGACGGCAGATTTACTGACGTTTGAAGCTGAAACCTTATATCAGGAAATAACCCAATGACATTACATTTGAAATACTATTTGACCACAGGCCAACTTGACAGGTTGTTTCAATTATATTTATACTTGGAGGAAAATAATAAATAGAGTGTCTACTTTTGTTCACAAATTACATAAGAATTTGAATCACAAAGAATTAAAACAAATAGTGCTTCTTCTGTTGGATGACTACATCAGTGCAATTTATCACTTATCATTCAATCAGTCAGCCAAAAATGAAGACCGTTTCTCATGTTTAGAACTGGCCTTTTTATCAAAATAAAAGTGTGCAAAAGAGTCAGTTTCAAACATGCTCTGGTTCTGGTTCTTTTCCTGCTCTGAAAGCAGAGACGTCTGAGACAGGAACAGTACTCAACAATCTCCAAACCCTCGCTTACACAAATTCCTGAGGAAATACTGGAGAAACCCTTGAGTCTTGAGTAAAAAAATAAAAAACCATTGATCAATTTGAAATCTACTGCAAACATCTGGAACCTGCTGTGATTTCAGGCAGTGTTCAGATCACAAAAGCTTGTTGTTTTCATGTGATTTAATATACCAGATAAAGCTTAGTCAATCAGACTATCAGACTGAGTCAAGGTTTACAGTGGAAGTAGGTCCTCTGACTACAGATAAACAGGCTTCTTTAAATCCTACTAAATGAAAAAATTTAAGTACATTCTATTTATATATAATTTTAAAAATATTATACTGTGTCTTTGTACAGTTTGTATAGAGTTTTCCTTTTCTTATTTGCACAAGGAAAAATTACTTACACACAAAAACAGCCTATGTGTAGTTGCATGTGAAAGCTGTTTGCTTGGAAGTCAGCAAACTAAAAATAATCAAGCAAGAGCTAATGAGGAGGAAATATCTGCTGGCTAAAAATAATCACAAGCATTTTTTTGTTTGTTTTGTTTTGTTTTCCACATAAGCTGAGTATCTGAGGCTGTTTGTGAACACACGGAAGTGACTCAGTAATATGGGAAAACAAAATCAAAAAGGTCAGGGAAGATGGTTTGAATTAAGCAAACACAGGAACTTTCTGTTATTTTTTACTTATCAACATGTGAAAAAGTTTGTGTGTGGGTGGGTGTGTGAGATCTTAATTAACAGAAGTGATAAAATTATAATTACTGTGATGCTTTTTGGTGATATTTTAAACATTTCACGGTTACTTTAATAACTTTCACGTTTCATTTACTGGCATGTTCTTTTTGTATGTAAACCAATTAGATGATGCTTCCCTCATGGGCAGCATTTACTTCACATGCTGTCATCCCCGGAAAGGTTTGTGACTTTTGTAACTAGGTCACTCAAAGCTGTGCTCACTTTGAACAACACTTAATCCCCAAAAGTAGGGCTGCACGCTTCTGTGTTTATGTAATTTGGTGAGAAAATCTGGTCATTTGGTAGCCATTTCCATTCAAAGCTCTTTAAACATTTTGTTCGGAAGAGTGTGCCTCTGCCACCAGAAATCAAACTCTTCTTCCTAGTTTTTCAAAAAACAAGACACTGCCCAAGACATTCAATACAGGCTGGATTTGATGAATAAAGCTGGTGTCCAAAACAATACACAGTCTGATGACAGAGATTTAACTAGATGAAAAAAAAAAGATTATCCAATTATTCTAATGATCAATCAATCTTTGCATAGGTACTTTCTGTTAGTTAACATCTACATTTGTGGTAAATATTATGTGTTAGCAGTGGTTAGTTGTTCTAATTGTTTAATTTAGGGCTGCGTGATGTGTAATATGCCTACTTGCATAGTGCTTGGAAGAAATCGAGTTACTGTATTACAATCTGCAAAAAAAAGGTTAATTTAAGTTAGAAAGAAACTGATAGCTGGCTATTAGCCACCTGGAGTCACGACAGTCCTGTAAACAGTGACATGAATAATTTCCTATATGTGGACCTGCTGCAGTTTGTGGGATTATCGTGACTGCTGATTCAGTAGCATCTGCTACTGGCGGACTGTGTGTAACTATATGGGATAGCATTTATTTTTCAAAATATGCATAAAGATGACGCCCTTGAAAATGGTGCAGGTTTTTTATCATTCTGGCTCAAATGTGTTGCACATGTATACCCACATGTACACTTGTCTATATGATTCCAGACGTCTGTGTAGCTCCAAAGCAGCTGTTAGGTATCATAAATAATGATGATATGCTCTACACAAAATACATAATATGTATAATATGTAAATGTCTGTCCCACCTGAAGGTACCCTTGCCATCATCCTCCTTGATCTCCAGGCTGACGGTGAAGGTAAACAAGTCACTGTCAGGGGTGAGTGGAGCTGCCTGCTGAGATGACAGAACTGCCTTCTTCGCTGACCGCCGAAATGCTGTGGCAAAGCTATACAGTATCCTACTGACCTGAAGAGAGAGTGTTGAGCTGATGTTATTTGTTAGGTAATTTTGAACATTAAAAAGAGCACTTGTCCTCTTTCAATACATCAACTACTTTGTTCATTGAAACACATTCCCTGTAAGCACCTAATTATTTCTGTTTTAATAGGAGCTCATGGCCTTTATTGGCCTCTATTCAGCAAAAAGTAGAAATTATCACAGCTCAGGTGAAATTTATTTACAACTCAACTCTGTCGTCCCAACACCCACCCCCTGAATTGCTTTAAGTTGTAGACACAAGTTGGTTAGTTAACTAATTAGAGCAGAAATGCAATAGAAAATGTCTACTGAAGAGATCACATACAATATTGCATGGTAAAATACCGTATGGTGGGTTTTTTGGGCTTTGGCTCAAGGTTCAGCAGCTCCTGCAGCTGAAATGTCTTGTGGACCATAAAGTTGAGTTTTGTAAGCCAAAACAACCAGCACCAGGCAAAGTAATCAGTGAGTCATTATTATTGATTAAAAACTCAATCCAGCCTCTGCAGATCTGTTATTTTCATTTTGTGATATGGGGCACTAAAAAGCTAACCTAATGACCCACTACTCTACTGACTGCAGACCCTCCAAACTATTAACCATTCTGAGTTTTAATCAACATAATGATTCATATTTGCCTGTGTATCAGAGCTTGGTGGTACTGTTTCTATTAACATCAAACACAGAGGACTCACTCCTCGCAGAGACTGGAGGGTTCTGCTAAATCTCCAACCCCAAAGAGGAGCAGAGTTGGAGGTGGGGCAGAGAGAGACTGCCAAGTGTGGAAAAATGGGTGGTAATGATTTATTTACATTCACTAAACATACTTTTCCACTCCGAAGACTTTAGATTTGCGAGCTTTGCATTTAGCCAAGAAAAAGTCTTTTATTTTATTTTTGATTATTATGAAGCAGACGTGTGCGTGATAATAAACAGTGCTCTGTCTCAAATAGGGGCCCATAGCACAGTGGTTTTGGATCATTGCTAATTCTGGTAAACAGTGGATCTTGGGGGTTAGTGACTGAGAGATGGTGTGGGGAAACTGCTGTTATCAATAAATAACACAATCTTTTGCTTTTTTCAAAGCCAGAATATAAAGCAGCTTCTAACCTCTCCTGCACAAAGCCTTTGTTATATTCCTGGTACAGTAGAAGGATGTTAGGGGATTGCAGGGGGTTTATTTATTCAGAAACAATGGGGGACTGGATGTAAGAGATGGGGGATGAGCAGAGGTAGATGGGGGGGTCACCCCCTGTATTGATGAAATTATGACATTTAACACAAAGGAATTGTTGTTCTGTGCTATTCTAATCAATGCAAGGGCCAAAACCAACCAAATGTCTGCAAATGGCGTTTTCATTCTTTGTGCAGTGGAAAGAAGCTCTATCAGGAGTGGACAGTTTCACAAGTAATTTAAGATGGTATTGAGTGCTTCTTTTATAACAGTGGAAAGATTCTGCTGCTCTGTTTTTCTATTGTAGTTTTTTTTTTTTCTTTTTTTTTTCTCTCCAGGGAAACTGTCAATTACCCCACAAAAAAAATATGGCAGATCACTGCAACTAGAAAACAACAGTTGACTCAAACAAAAAAAAGTTGTTAAGCATATGTATTTGGAAACAAGGAGAGTTGTTTCAGCTCCCTCTGATATTTTCAAGCATTACCAAAAATACAAATTTATTTTTTTTTTTACCTTTTCTCTTAACTGCTGGAGATTTGTTCAAAGGCTCTGTCCAAATTTTGTTTTTTATGCAAACATTTAAAAATATAACAACTGACCTACATGCAGAATGTTTAAAAGTTACTGTTTTTACTCTCAAATCTCTTAAGGCATTTAATTACATGAAGTGTTTTGGATTTCTAATCAGAGCTGTAGCCTTTAAAGATCTGGAATTTGTTAAGTGTCCTGTTACACTGTTTTTACTTTCCATCCAGGATATTCTTATTATTTCTTCTTTGGCAGCATTATCTGTATGTGTGTACTGACATGAAGCATTGAGACATTTTCAGCTGATGTCATGGCAACAATCTGTATCCATTTGCCACCGTCCAATTTGTGTTTGTGTGATTTAATTTGTGTTAGGAGCCAAAATCACTTTAGTGAAACAAATCTATTGAAGCCATACTGATTTGAATCACACAGCACTAGATGTATATGTCTGGAAGGGAGCAGTAAGTTTATGGTCAAAGAAAAAAGATGTTGGGTTTGAGACTTCGCAGGGCTCTGAATCACCATCAACACCAGAAGACTGGGAATTCTTAGAAGCCAGCCTTGGGGTCTGACTAGGAGGTCTGGCACTAAGGAGGCAGAGTAGGCCTGAGGAGGTGATTTGCTTTCTGTATGAACAGTTCTATCCAAAATTTAAAAGTCTACTTAATCAAAGAAAGTACACTGAATCTAAAAAAAACATATGGTTACAAAACCTTGAAAGAAGGAAATTAAGTTATTTTTGAAATTGTCTATAATAATGCTTCAGATGCTCTTCACAATTTGATTAAATAATTGGGTCAGTTGCTCAAAGCAAATGAGACATCTGTGGTAAATAAAACAGTAAACACTTTCAGTCCAACTGTGATGGACTGCCACAAGGTTACTTCACAAATGATTTGGAAAGTTTGTGTAAGTATGCAATCAGAAAATTATTTTCAAAAAGATGACACTGACACATAAACACAAAATGTGTATCTTTAAGATGGCTACGGTGTCCAAAAAAATTGATTTCAAAATAAATAAGTAAAACCACCTTAGTGGGTAAATGCAGTTGTTTCATAGATCATAGGAGTTGTTTACAGAGGATTTGAGGCTGATGTGAGGCATATGACTGGAGCAGTTTTTTCCTGAAGGAGGAGGCAAACCAATGGGCTGACTCACTGCAGTCTAATAGTGCGAATGAGAGACCAGAAGAAAGCCAGAGGCAGTGTAGATTGGTTTGTTGCTGGGGGACTGGAAGGAAGAGAGGGGTGTGTGCAAGAGGAAGACTGTGAGGAAGAAGGAGACAAAGATGTCCGGTTGCTAGATAAAGAGTTGAATTACTATGCACTAATGATTATTATTGCATTAGTGTTTTAGTGTGAGCATGTGTGTTACGGGTGGGTGTCTGGGAAACTGATAAAGTGGCGTCTGTCTGGGGGCTGTTCGTGACATTGAAGGAGAGTGATTCCATGAGGGAGAAATCAGGTCACTGAACATTGAAGCAGCACTTTAACCCAGTTTCATGAGTAGATTCCCTATTCTCTTCTTTTATATTTCTGGTGAATCTGCTGTATTTAAGCAATGACACTTCTTCTTTCCTATAAGTTGGCTTGGGGGATTGTGTGTACTTTGTGTGTGGTGTTCATGTGCATTTCAGTGCATGACATAATCCCTTGGGGACCAGTGAGAAACCTCCAACACTGACAGTGAACCCTGAGGGACCAGCTACAGGGAGATCACCAATGTAAGGCAAGGTTAACCAGGATACTGCTGGCCATATCAGTGTGTACACAAGTGTAAATATGTGAGTAGACGAGACAGAAAAAGTGTGAAAAAAAGAGAGGAGAGTGCAAAACACAGCACAGCATTTATAAGAGGAGCTTTTGCTCCCCCTCTGGTTCTCTATCTGAATAACAGCAACATTACTCACAGTTGTTTTGTTTTTTTTAATGTGTGAGTTTGTGTTAAATGTGTATTCACTAAAAATTGTTACATGTGAGTTAAAAAATAATCAATTATTGACTCACCGCTTCTTGGATTTGGCAGCGGAACACATGGATCCTGAAGATCTCGGCATTGTAGTGGCTCTCAGTGAAAGCAAAGCAGTCACTCTCTGGAGTGCCATCATGACCGCGCACACAGAACAGAATCTTGTAGATAGGGTAGTTGGCAATCTCCATACTGTTATGGGGGTCCAACAACCTGTTAAAATATAAATTATTATGTTGCTGTTTGGTATCTTAAGTCGCTACAGCACAGATATTTTTGTTATGTGCACTGTCTGTTTGACTCTGTGTGTGGAGGATGAAATAATGTGCATCCCTAGAATAGAGCCAGATCCAGTCGTAGAGTGACATTTAATTGGATCACATTTTCATATTCTGGTATTTGAGCATTTCCATGTTACGTCATATCTCATGGTATAATGTTACTGTTAGTTGCAGCAGCGGGAGCACAGTTTATTTTATGTTTTCTCATATCTTCTGCTGATGTTAACCTAACATGACCAGTACTAAGAGTAGAAGTAGAAACCAGATGGCTCCAGCAGGGGGAGCACAGATGTTGAGTCAGTACAAACATAACCTGAAGAAAGTTTGTGTCTGTCCTCTTTCATACAAATATCCCGCCTTTCAGGTATGAGTCCACTCATCATAACGGTTTATTTTTGTGAATGTGTTAGATGAATATGTATACATGCTCAGGAAGATGTTTGTGTTCTTCTGAATAGTGAAGTAAATTATCTGACAATGACTACGCTATCCACCTTAAAATAATCCCTTGTAATGCTGATTGCACCATCACCTATGGAGCTGTGGTATACTGTAGCTATGGCTGGTGTTGTAGCGTGTAACCTATTTAGTGCTTCCTGAAATTCCACTGTGTGAGTTGTGTTTCTGAAATATGATTTGAAGATTAGAAATACACTGTTCCACATTGATGTGCTTGTTATTTTACATATCTTATTACTGATGTTGGTTTGGTGTCAGCACTGCAGATGTTTGGCAGGATTGTACACATGAGCTGAAGAAGTTTGTGTCCATCATCTTTCATACAAATACCCCTCTTTTCAGGGTCTTTACATCTGTATATCACACACACATACCTTACAGTGTACTGTAGAACTGAAATTGATAATCCATATGTTAAATCATTTCACCATATGTTCTCCTCACCTGACAGTGCCTTCGGACACGCCTGGCACAGACAGTGTGACATCCAGGGGGAGTTGGCACTGCCCTCTGAGGATACTCATCATACGGAGGGCCTCCACCTCACTGCGGGGGGCGTTGACTGATGCACATCCTAGATATGTCAGCTGGCTGAACACAACACTGTCCTCATCTGGAATGGGACTGCTAGGACTGCCCTCTGATGATGATTCATCTGCTGCAAAGTGGCAATGAAAAGATGAAAAGAAATGAAAGGAAAGAAAAGAATTATTTTATGACTTCGATATGGAATATGGAATTTAGCAGGGTAGGTGAGAAGGACAGCAGTCATATCAATTAGATAAATTCATGCAACAAATGAATAAAGGAGGCAAAGTAAATGGCAAGAAGATATTGCAACAATCTCTGCTACAAGGATAAAAAAAAAAATGAAATGAGGCATGTGGAAGTATGTATATGATTTAAAAACCAGGGTGCTTCTGTGATATTACTTTATATACACATACACACACACACACACACACATGTGTTAAGTGTCCACATATATATATATATATATATATATATATATATATATATATATATATATATATATGGAGAGAGAGAGAGAGAGAGAGAGAGAGAGAGAGAGAGAGAGAGAGATACAGAGCCATTGTGTGAGCTTACGATATGAAAAGTCACATCATGGCTCACCTCGGTACGACCTCTCATTCAGCTCACTCTCCTGAGCTGTCTGAACAGGAAGCACCATCTCCAACTTGGGCGGGGGTGCACTCAGAGGATCAGAGCCTGGTGGTACAGGTGATGCTGTAGTGGGAAGAAGGCCACGGTCACCCCCACCAAGGCTGTCCATCCCCGTTTCTGGTCCGAGCCCAGTGTCAGCTACCGATGGGTCCATGAGCACATCCTCTAACTCCCTCTGGAGCTGCTGCTCACTTCCATTCCCCACAATCTGATACACACACACGAAGGAGTAAAAACACACATACACATACACATGCACACAACCACACCAAGGAGCAGGGACAAAAGGGGGCACAGAAAGCAACACATTTAAACCCAAACACATGTAATAAAACAAAAGACATATTTTTACACAAAATCATCATAACGAATCAAATTTAGGGTAATCCTGAGGCCTACATGAACCATTTCTCTGGCAGTTTTTTAGGAATGTGCAGTGGCTCTGCCTTCAGTAGTGATTCTAAGTGAGTGTGGTGAATGTTTGAAAAGAAGAGATGCTTTTTTTCATGTTGGCAGTCACATATATATATATTGATTACATTTCATCAAATATTAGTGATTAGTGGGTAAGTGTGGTTGAGTTTTGCAATAGTTGCATCCAGAAATCAGAAGAGCTGTGCCAACACTTACTGTATGTGAGCTCATTCTACCAAATAGTAAACAAAGTGCAAGTTTAAGGCTGGACAAACCATGAAGTTCCACAAAACACATTTCCCTGCCTGCTGTGGCTGCAGCCTGATGTTAGGCAAGAAATGTAGAGCAGACTTAAACTGCAGAGGGCACTGCTGCACTAACCGGAGCTGAGAATAGGCAATTAAGAATAGAGAATCTGATTTTTCACTTTCTGTGGTGCATGTGATTATTTCATTGTTGAATATTCTGGTTGATTTGGTCATTTCTTCAGTGTTGTGCTGTTAGACTCTGGGGCAGAATATTCTACTACTACAGCGTCAATGTCGATAATCCTAAAAGAACTGATGTGAAGCAGCTATCAGTTCTATATTTAGGTTCACACATCTGACAGACACACATCTAACTGCATCACTATGCAACTGTAGTGGGGCTTGTGATTTACAGGTAGTGCTAAAAGCCTTGGCACCTGTCACATACAACTTCAGTCCTACATGTAAGAATGTCTATCACTACCATCATCAAAACTAAACTGTTGAA
Organism: Trachinotus anak; assembly: GCF_046630095.1. NCBI lineage: Eukaryota > Metazoa > Chordata > Actinopteri > Carangiformes > Carangidae > Trachinotus > Trachinotus anak. The sequence continues at coordinate 11,893,088 of NW_027273879.1, read as the reverse complement.
AAAGCTGGCTAGGGCCATCACTCAACAGCTGGCAAAAATACAGGAAGCACAAATAATCACAGACAGAATCACCACGGAATCACATCACAAAAAGAGAAAGGAAAAAAAGAGATATACAAGCAAGAGAGAGTTGGAAAGGAAACATAGCGAGAGACTAACCTTAAAGCTGACCTCTTCCTCAGAAATCACCTGCATAACAAACAACAAGTTTAGACACACTGACTCCTCTCTGTCTGGATGGGCTGACTGGGAGGGAAATGTGCACAAGAGTGTGTTGGCAAAAACCAAACAACCAAAACATGATATCTGGATGACTGAGTGTCAGTGAATGGAGTGATTTCACCACTACATACTGAAAACAGTGGATGCATGTCAAGTACTGCTTCTCTTTGCTCTGACAGCAAGCAGACAGTGGCAACTAGGCATCACAAAACTGACCTCAACTGTCTTGTCCATTAAGAGACACTGTACTCGTGTAATGTGCAAACTCATACAACAAATGACAGAAAAAAGTGGGACTTCTTCCTCTCAGCTGAATATGCAACATCCATGCTCTGCTGGCGCCATCTGCTGGTACCTTTACAACACCAAGTCCACAATTCCTCCCTTCACAAAGAAACACAGGTATAGTATCAACATAAACTAATGGACAGAGTACATAAACATGCATGGCAACTACTTCAAAAATAGGAAATGTGATGACTGGTAAACTGAAAGACAAGATTAACCTGGAGAGGAGAGGAGAGGAGAGGAGAGGAGAGGAGAGGAAAGGAGAGGAAAGGAGAGGAGACGAGAGGAGAGAAGACGAGAGGAGAGGAGAGGAGAGGAGAGGAGAGGAGAGGAGAGGAGAGGAGAGGAAAGGAGAGGAGACGTGAGGAGAGGAGACGAGAGGAGAGGAGAGGAGAGGAGAGGAGAGGAGGGGAGAGGAGAGGAGGGGAGGGGGGGGGAGGGGAGGGGAGAGGAAGGGAGGATAGGGGAGAGGAGAGGAGAGGAGAGGGGAGGTAACCTGAACCCATTAGGGACACACAAAGGATGGTGGCTGGCAGCTACATTTCTTTCATCAGAAAGTCTTCTTTCTCTTTGTGGAGAGACACACCCTGGTCACAAAACACCATTATTTTCCCTGACAATGAGTTCAAAGCACTTGCTGCTGCATCACCATGCGCCACACTGTTTGTAAACTAATATCTGCTGAGTGAGTGCTAACTGTAGCACTGAACTGAGCCACAGAGGGCATACTGTATGTCAGACATACTGTAGCATGATAGCACATGCTGTATACTAGCAGAAGCAGCTGATTGACTGCAGATGGGAAATGTTTTCCTAAAGTTCAGTGGCATTGAACTTGCTGATACTGAATGACAAATTGGTAAAATATCAGCTGACTTGCCTTACACTTTCAGCTCACACAAAAACAATGTACAAGGGATAGTGTTCTTCAGTTGTTTTATTTGTATATGTGATGATGATCCCTTTGTTTTTTTCACTGCCCGATACCAACTAAATAATACAGAGAGTACAGTGGAAGAACTAGGCAAACAAATTGAAATTCATCACAGGTTTGAGAAATAAGAACAAGTTGTTCACTACAAATAAAGCCTATGAAAATGCTGTCAGTCTTTAGGGATGTGCACATAACAAGGATTTAAGGACTTCATTCCTAAGTAGCAAGTGAAAAAATACACACAAATCTAAGACAAACTAAAGGGGGTAGAGTGAGAATGTGGAAAAAGCAAAACAAACAATGGTTAGCCTTATGGTTAGAGTGTGAGACTGCATGTTTAAAAAGATGGACGAGACCTTCGGACAAGTGGGCGATGAACACAACCTGATAACAATGTAATCTGTATGAACTGTAACCCTAACCTGCCATTTAAACAAAACATACTGTTGACAAAGAGGTGACGATGAAATGAACATCAAGATGTTTGGAAAATCATGCCTTGGGTCCTTAGATACACTCGCAAAACTCTTTTCACTGTGCAGAAACGTCTGGCCTCTTGTCCAACTGGTATTTTGAAAATACTTATAGCTTTACAGTTCTTGTCATTTTTCTTGTGTACACAAAAGCTGATTGTGACTATTTTCCGTATTAAGCATACTAGAAAGAAGCACCTGAGGAATGGATTTCTGCCATGAGGTCACTGTGAATATCAACAGACCAGTGACACAGTGTGCTCAGCACCTAAACTCTAATTAGACAAGGACAGCTCTGAAGTCACCCTTCTCTCCCTTGTACTTCTGTCCATACCTACACCCAACCATCCTTACCTTCAGTCCTGTCTTTTCGTCATCACTACCATTATTAGTGGAGGAGGGTGTCTCGTCCCCCAGCCGGGACACAAGGACAAAGTCCTCACTGTTGAGAGTGGACACTGAGTCCGAAGACACGCTAATCTTCCCCACCGAGCCCTTGTCATCCATGGCTGCCGCTGTTAAACTCAGCCACGCTGCTCATGAATGGAAGACGGGAGGAGGAAGTGGTGGGAGATGATGAGCAAAATCACCTAGAGAAAGAAAAAAATAAATAAAGAAAAAAAGCAGAAAACAGTCATGAGGTGATGAAAACCATGAAAAGCATCTTTTAAGACGACTGGAAACTTGGCTATTTGGACACTAACCCTCTAAAAATTGTGAAACCATTCATTCTTGACTTTTAGAGGTCTTTTTAACAGCTTAAGGAAACTCTGTGGCAGCTTTACAAAACTCAAAGAGGGGAAGCATAAAGAAAGAGATAGAAGGTGTCAAAGAAATCTTAAGCAAAACAGTAAAAGCGAAAGACGAGAACAGGCTAAAATGAAGGAAAAAAAGGATCTGTGGGTCATTTAGAGCAATTTTGTCGATCTCAGCAGAATAGAGGGACGGTATTTGCAAAATAGCTTGAAGCAAGGCAAAGCCATGGTGATACGGATGTCATTCAGAAAAAGAAACATGCATGTGAAAGTGAGGAATTAAAGGAACAAGCCAGCTTGCTACAACCATCCATCTATCCTATGTCAGTAATGTCCCTTACAAAGATTCAATTGTGGTCCCTCACCACCCCATTAGACATGTACACCAGAAATATATTACCTAAACACACAAAAAAGATTTATTGAATGTGCTAATTGCATTGTATGCACTCCTCAGCTCATGGCGGCCACCGCAACCACAAGCAACCTAAACCGAGATCCTGTGGAGAACACTACACATCATCAGCTCATCCCTCACTTTGCCTTTCACCCCAGCTCCCTTCATAAATTCATCAACGAAATATTAATATAGCATCAGTTTTTGGTAAAGAAAGATAATACAACAAGCCAACAAATATGACAACGTGTAACCAATCAAGACACATGCAGAACTGTCAAAAATTCTCAAAAATCATATTGTTATGTGTGAGAACAGCTGATGACAGGACAAAAGACTTGGAAAGTGTCCAACAGGTAAGGGATGACAAAAAAGAAAGAAAGGGAAAGATGTTTTTCACTTTTTACCAGTGGTAAAGAAAATCACTTAAACATCAAAGTTATGATTCAGTCTCTGAGTTTAGGTATGACAATAGGAGGTAAAATTTAGGTAAGAATCAGTTTTATAAACAAAATGAGGAAAAGCGCCATCTTAACAGTTATGGCATGAGGTTTGGAGGTGCCATTGTGTGTAACACAGGAAGAAAGGCACAACAGAAGGTTCTGGCAGAGGTTCAAGAAGAGACCATAACAAGCTATTTCTGGCAGTTTCCCCTCTTAACTCCTCCCTTTCACTGTCTCCCATCCCTGTCCAGTTCATTACTCTTTTCTCTTTATCTCCCCCCCTCCAATCTTCTATTTTCTCAGCCCTTCTCTCTTCTCCTCTGCCCTTGCCCTCATCCATTTTTGTAAAGGTTTCAGTTGCTGTTTCTTGCACTTAACTCTCCTGTCAAACCACCGCCCTTCCTATTCAAAGCAGGTCCCACTATGGAGAAGTGCTAAGAAAAAAATAACTACAGTGGAAAGGTCAAAGCAGTTAATATTGTAAATTACTTATGGTAACAATGTTATACTGACCCAGACTAACACTCAATACGAGTAGCCATCTCTTTGTGACAAGAAGGTTTTAGAGCAGCTTCTGCTGATATGAATGTTGTTATTAGGTTACCAACAGAAACTGAGTAATATAAACTGACTGCTTAGGCTTGCTCTCTTTATCTTTTCAAAGCAAACTGAAGAAATAAGCGACTAATATTCAACCAAAAGTCCCTGTTGTTGTCTCAGTTGAAAGACAGGGTTACAGGGTAGAATGATTTGTCATGTTCACCTACTGCGACGCACAGAGAGCATCAGATGATCTTTGCACCAAGTATAAGTCCTATAACTTATGCAGAACGAAGTGGCTTATGTTTTTGTTTAACTTCTCCATTATCAACAACTCAACCTCATGTTCCACAGGTAGCAGTCATGTTTCACTTACTTCTTAATGAGGAACTGCAACAATTCACAGAGCACACAAGTCCACCACACCTCTGTTTTAACTCCTTTTCACTTCTTAATGTCATTGCAAAATCCCAGTATCCACATGTATGCATCTAGTTTACCAAATGATCTCGCATAAATACATCTCATAGAGATCAAGTAATCACCTTCATGAGTTTATAATCAGAAGACTGATTTAATGTTAAGCTCATGAATTTATACTAAAGATCAAACATCTACTATCATCAAGTCTACAGTTTTCACTCACACCACAAACAAACTGACTTGCTGACTGATTTGTAAACAACTGGACCAAGACCCAAAAAGTGGGTCTTAGTCTTGTTTGGTCCGCACGAGTGTTAATTTGACAGCTTTCAAACGTGCATCAACATATGGAGCAAATGGCAAACTACACCAAGTTTTGTTTGAACAGGTCAACAGTTAACCTAACAGGTTAGCTGCGCAGCTATGTACAGTGTATGTACAAATTATTGCAAACAAAGGAAAGAAAATGTGCTTATCTAAAACTGTGTTCAGTAGGTTTACTCATCCCTTTGGGGACCTACATTTACAAGACTGGCGATGATCTCAATTGAATGTCAGATTGTGGGAAATGTAATTATAATATTACAACAATGGATATAAACAAATCTAATAAATAAATGAATATGATGGCCCACTGGCCATACTACAGAGAATAGCATCTGATCATATCATCGGAATAATATAGTTGGACTTATGATATAGCTCTGCAATGATTCACCATCTGCCTTGCCAAAAATGATTCTTTCAGTCAGCAATAACAACTCACCTTAAAGCCCCTACACACCAACTGTCTAGAAACACAGGTGTTTGTACCTAAGTTGCCTGATTAGACCTCGTCTCAGGACTGTGTGGGCCTGTACAGATGGTGCTTGATTTACAGCCTCCTCATTCTACCAATAGTTTTATTCAATTTCAATTGTTATCATTGTTATTACATCATATAGTTTGGTTACATCATGTAATAACTGTAATATAATGTAATAATGTTCCATGTCACTTAACATAACACAGAATTATGACATAAAGTTCTACAATTGTCATCTTACATTCTGGAGATATCACGGGTCACATGTACAGTGTACCCTAGTTTTCTACAACTATAACCTAACATTCTAGAACTGTAATGGGTCACAACCGTTGCAAGCTCCATGTCATTTAACATTCCATAACTGTAGATCCTACAAATGTAACCGTACATTCTAGAACTGTAATGGGTCACAGGCACAGATTTTTAGGACTGTAACACAACATTCTAAAATGCCAGTGAGCATTCTAGAACTGCACTCCTCCATTCTAGATCGGTAACTTTTGAAAGATCCATACTCACCTCATAATCATGACCCATGACGTAGCCTGGAATTCTAAGCATAGCTCCTCCCAGCTTCAGCCTGACTAGAGGACTGATCAGCCAGAGAATCAGAAACACCTGTGTGGTTGTGCAGGGCCTTTAACCTGCAGCAGAATCTTTTTAAGTTCCACCTCGGGCCAACTCCATTATCTGAGAGGAGCTTCCATCTGGCAACTGTCAAATATCTTTGTACAGATAAAATACCAATTGTAACAAACAGCAGATAACCACAGTACACCTCAGTCCATAAGAAAAAGAGCATCTGACTCAGTAGCAATCAAAAATTTGCATCACTCCTCAGTCCTTTTCACAGGCGTTTAATCTTGAGGAGACTTTGCAGATGTTTACTCCACTTTTGGCTCAAAGGCACCAGCTTTCCATTTTTAGCACACTTGTAATCTGAGTGATTAATCTAGTTCTTTTTCCTCAGATTTTTTCACTTGATGAACTTTGAGTTTTTTGAGTTTCTTTCTGGTCTTTTGTTTGCAAGTTTTGCCACAGTGGCTGCTGCTGATAAGGCTTATTCCTAAAAACTTATAAACAGTCTCAGAGCACATCTATGTAAGCATTGGCAGTGAGTGAAGCATTAGCAAACAGCACTTTCATGAAAACAAATTAATCAACAAAATAATTTAAACTCCAATACCTAGGCCTTTTTTTCAGTCTTTTACATTCTTGAAGCCTGAGTGGCATCCCATAAAGCCTCCCAAAAGATTTATTTGAGGCTACCACCTCATACTTAAAGTCATTAATAACTAACCCACCCTATGAGAAACACCTATAAATATCAGTAAAGTACTGTATTTGGTTAGAAAAGAAATGAAACAGTGGCCAAGTCAATCTTTTCACTAGAGAGCAATCTAAAGCTGAGCTGAGACTCCACAACTTGTGATGTTATCTGAGAGAGATGGCAATTAGCTTCACAAATTCATTCATGTTTTAAATCACAAACACTGAAAACCTTATCAACTTTTGCAGTTGAGCTACACACACATGCAAACATAAACAGGGAAAAAACTACTGTTTTATGCCGGATCACACATACCTTACACGCACACAAGTAGCTGTATTATGAACACAAGTAAGCACACACCCACAGGCACACATGTGCATGCACACACAAACCTAGCACTCTGTTTCTGACTAGCTGGCGGCTCCAACAGGCTTATAATGGTTGCCTTGTCACCCTGCTTCCCTCCTTTGCCTCAGTAACAGCTCTCTGCCTGCTCCTGCTAAGCTATACTGTTTGTTATCAACCTTTTAAGTGCCACGGTACACTTCCAAGAAAACACACAGGCCATTACCAATCAGGCTAGTGATAGAATTTCTTGTCTAAATGCTTAAAAGGTTCCTAAATATCTTTAACTGGATGACATTTTTTGGCTCGTGAGTGGATCTTCTTGAACTTTAACAAAGTTGCTCCGTATAATTTGATTTTTACACATCACATTCACCGTACTTGACAACACCATCTTGTTCTCTAGAACTGGAGTCTGTCTCACTATTTTTACCCCAGCCACACCCTTTCTCCTGATTTCTAAACTGTGTCTGTTTCTGTCTCTGTTTTGAATCTTTTGTTTTAATTCTTGCTTTGTAAATATCTTTTTCCCATTTCTTCTGACAGGGCAGGACAGAAGAAAATATGTTATCATGACAACAAGATCATCATTTGCAGCATTTCATTTGATCCAAACCACCTTTCGCAAAGGTGGTGATACTCATGCAAATATTTTGCTGCTTATATGTCCTGTTACTTCTGACTGATAAAGTTCTGAAAGTTCATTCAGGCTTTCAATAAAATATCATTATTTCAGACATGAATAAGGGCCTTTAGATTTTTAAGTTACAGGATCTACACATTTAATTTATGTCAAATTTCATAGTAGGGCTGCAGTAAAGATTATTCTCATTATGAATTAATCTGACATTATGCTCAACCTACCAACAAAAACAGAAAGTTGCTTCCATATTTAAACTTAAATATCTAAAGCAGCAGGGTGTAAAATATTTTACTAAAAATGATTTTTTTAATAAAATGTCGCAATAGATCATTAATTTCCCACTGACATATTCACATAGTCTGTTTTGTCTGACCAACAATCCAAAAGATACTCAATGTAATATCATATACAGTAAAGAAAAAGCAGCAAATGTTCACATCCAAAATTTCTATTTGAGCCACAGAGATTTTGGCAATTTTCCCCTGAATGATTGATCGATTGGTCGATCACTCTTTTTGTCAATCAACTAATTACTAATCAATGGACTACTTGTTTCATGCAACATGTAACACCTGTGCTTTAGCTCTTCAAAAGTTTGTTTCCCAAAAAGGTCAATGAGTTCAGTGACTGATGCAATGTGTCTTATAATGTGATACTGGATACTTGAAAAATATATATTTTGTGTTACCTATTTGCTTGTTTTTAGGGAGAAAAATAAACAAGCACATATTCAGTGATAAGATGCAGCGGAGTTGGTACTAAATTGTATCTTTCAATTCTATCTTTCAACCCAAACTTTATGGTGAATTAGAGCACAGAGTTTTATCAACATAGCTATTAACACACAAAGTGACAACAACAGTTAGGGTTGATGTAGTCTGGGTGTGACCTGCAATTAATTCTGGGACCAAATGACTGACAAGAGTGACCTCTCTTAATTGTTTGTTACAGTTAAAAACAGAAGCACAGCATCTGACAACAATATCTATGTCAATCCATGTGTAAAAATGTGCACACTAGAAAGCTATTCCTGCCTTTTCTCTGCCTACCACTCCACTCTCCAGCTGAATGGTCTGTTCTGGGCTGCCAGCTGGGCGCTGCGTGCACCTCACAAGGGAGAGGAAGACACAGCCAGACACAGCCAGAGAGCATTCAGGCTTGCAGCACAGTCCCTTTCGACGCGCCTCACAGCAGTGAAAGAGTAAGACAGAAAGGAAAGGGAGAAAGAATGACAGAAAAAGCTGAAGTACCACAAGGTCAGTCACAAGGTATGGTACAGAAGGAAAGAGAAAGAAGAGAACCAAAAGAGAGGCTCTGAATGATCAGGTCATGATGTACAATTCCAGGAAACACATACACACATAGACAGACACATGCAGAGCCTAATTTACATCTTGTTTGTACTGTGTCATCACCTAATAACCATCTCAGTTCAGCTTGACAGCAGAGCACAGGCTCCCAGTTGGCTATCCAGGAATGAAACCTCTGCATATCTCACATTCAACAACAATAAAGAAAAAAAAAAAAAATCAACTCAGTGCAGGCCTGCCTTTTAACTTCTGAAATGGAGCACTCGCTTCAACAACCCCGTGAGATACTGAGCTGCACAATGTGTAGCTATTCACAGACATGTATTTATCAGTAGATTATAAAGAAGCCCAAAAGGGAAACTTGACACCTGTGTGTGAATTCGTGCTCCAACAACAAACAATTGTTAAGGGTGTAGGCATTTGGACAGTATAACTGAAAGCAGCAAGTCCAACTAATACAAGGTTAAAGTTAAGTTAATCATACAGGTATTTCATGTGAATTATGGAAAATAAGAGGATGTTTTAACTTCACTCTCAGATATGACAACAGTCATATAAATATTGATATTTCACAATTCTGCAATCATTTAGTCAAAACAACAGGGAACATTTTACAAAGGATATTCACAGTAGCCTGATTTGAATTCAATGAATGATTCAATCATCATTCTTTACCATGAACTGATGTGTTTTTACTCATTCACCACATTGTCAACTGACTCAAGGGGCTGGCTGCAGGAACTTAACACACTAATAATACAATTAGGGGTGTTAAATGTTGTCTATACAAGTATTGTCTGTTACGTGTCTATATACATACATTTCATATCACTGCGGTTGTTCAGGAAGCATTTAAACTGAGGACTGAAACATCAGTGGTTGACCAAAACATGTAATCTAAAAAGCAGCTCATATCATAACCAGTCATCTTTAACACTTTAACCCATAACCAATTCAAATAGTAGAATAATTACGAAGCAATCAGTGATTCATAACACTGATTAAAGTTCTAACCCTCCGAAGGGGGGGGGGGGGGGGGGGCAATGACTGGAGGTCTGAATAATTTGAAGGATTGATTAATAATAAATACATACTTAGCTATGTATATCAGTATAAGTCATTAAAGATTACCAAAGCAATTATTGACTTTTATGATCTGAATTATTAGCAGTGTTTTTATAATCCACAGCTGCATGCACCAAGAGATCACCTATAAGACAGCAAGCTTTGATTTTAGATGCAAGTTTACATCCACTGGTGCAAGCAGGTAAGTCACATTGGTTATAAAGTGTGAATGCAACATTATTTATGCTCCACAGAATCAATCCCTTAACATGTCCATCGGGCTCCTCAGAAAGTCCTGGCATTGTGGCAAGACTCCATCAACGTTGCCTCCAAACATTTTTATCTACATTTAAGTTTAACAACTAAACAGATAACCGTCTGGTTTGAAACAACCAAATCAGCAGTTCAGGCAACAAGCTGAATCAGCAAACGGTACACTTCATTTTCAAGTTGTTGAACAGTGCACCACCACCCACAGCTACTCATGCAGCCATTGCATAATGCCATCAAAACCTGATATTTCTGAGTTTTGAAACCCAAATGTGATTTATGTTGAGTCAACAATAAGTGAGGAAGACGTTTTGCAGATGTTACTGAGTGGATTAACTAATCCTTTGACTTCTTTTGTAACTCCTCTGATAGCTATGAAATGCATTCCCATGCTTTTGACCCAGCAGTCTCCTTTCATCTCATCCACAGCAACTGGAGGAAGGAACCACTAATCTACTACAGTTGATGCCCCCCAAGCCCACCAGTCAGTCTCCACCAGCTTCCCAAATAACAGGTGCATCTGAGGGGCTTAGTCTAAAATCAGTTGCAGACCAAGCTATAATAGGAGGGATACCAGGGGACACACCAAGGGAAAATATGTAACAGCTCAACAGCAAAATGCATAAATTAAGTCTGCCATATTTGGTCCTGAGAAGGGGCTTTTAGTGTACTACTTTGGTTCACAAGTCCTATATTTTATTATGGATCACCTGACGGTTGCTAGCATCTAAACTAACATGTAAATGGTGAAAATAACTGAACTTTTAAAACTTCTAAAATTATTTGTTGCTAGTATTACCATTCTTGCAATCTTATCAGTTCTCATAATTCAAAGAGGGAATAACTGAGTTGCTGTCACAATCATAGTGTTACAACCTGTTAATTACTTGCAAAGAGATAGGCCTAAGAGATGCTAATGTTGTTCACCTGCATTCGTACTGAGACCTATGTTTAAGAAAGCATATTAGGAAAACACTGGAATCAATGCAAATAAAACCCCTCTAATATACATATTAAATGTTATCAATACAGCAAATATTTGCATTAAGACAAATCTGAGTCTGTTTTTTGTGCATCTGTGCATGTGTCACCCGATGAGGCTTTACAGCAATACCTGTGCTTCAGGAAACAGAACAGGAACAAAGAGCTGAGTGAAGTGGCAGTTGGCACATTTGGCTCAAAGTTACCATACATGTGGTCCACTGTTGGAAACTATTCAAACTCGCAACAAAACAAAAGGTTCCTGGTTTCAACAGTCCTATTCTCAGAAGTAATAATAACCTGACTACAGCTGGAGGAAGATAAGGCATTAACAAAATGCAATTCACATATTTATACAGTTATACAGCTAGTCTGTAAATGTATCATAGCACTGATTTCAGCTATTGTAATGAGTATTTCGGTGAACTAGAGGCATTTCTGAAATTATTTGACAGGTTTCATTCAAGAAAACGATTAAGTACAGTTAGGCAATGCCTCAAAGTAGACAACTGAAATCTTGATTGTCAAGATACCCATGCACGCCACCACAGACTCTTCAAAACAGTTGTTGTTGGTCCCTCCCTTGTCATGTGACAATAACAAAACTTCAACAAACAAACAATGGAGTGGATTACGTGAGCATTGTGTCTGAGTGCTTGACTTAAGGACAAATTGAGGCAGAAGTTAATTACATCTGTAAATATCTGTAGGGCAGTTTCTATTAACTGCTACTGTTTTAATCAAAGAAACAAGAAAGGTCTACATCTTGTCTCCTTATGGCAATCCAAGAAAAGTAAATTACTTAAACATTGAATCTAATTCTTTATTACATTTATGTCAAAATGCACTTGTATATCTGTGGAAAACTACCATTGCACTACTAAGGAAACAGAATGGTTAACGTGATAATCAGCGTGTTGTGTGGTATGACTGTGTGAATCAATACACCATAACAAAATAACAATAACCTGCAGTAACCATAATCAGTACTACCAGCCTGTGCAGACACCGTATGTTGAAAACGAAAACAGAGCACACCCAGTTGTCACTCCGCCCTGAGCTCAAGTATTTACAGTGACAAATAAAACAGGGAAAGCAATAAAGAAAAAAATATGTGTTACACTGATCACAACTCCTCCAGAATGGTTACACATCCATTCACTGTTTGACAGATAATAGAAATATAATGGCAGCATACAGTAATTGGGATTCTGGACACCTCTTAATCTGGTTACAAGCAAACCTGCTACACGTTAATGCAGCATGTACAATCACATGGGTCCCTGACGTGTTTCAAAAGCCACAGTTCTTTGACAGATAAGTTATCCCAGGTTAAATAATGTGTGCTCGATAATGCTGGAGGAGCTTAATGTAGCTAGCTCCACTGATAACTTACTGCCTCACTTAGCCCTCACCAACCTGCCCAACGGTAGCTAACCTAGCTACTCATCAGTCATCGATTCAACGACCGACAAAAATGTTTAATCACACAGTGACCAATTAGCAAAACTATCCCGCCACAATAAAGCAATTAATGTCAAGTGCTATGTCAAAAGTGTTCGCAATAATTTGGTTAATAATCCCGCTGACTGGCCCTCGCTGGAGAGAGCCCTGATACAGGCCATTACTGTATATAGCAGGCTAGCTAACGTATGCTAGCCATGCTACCCTGAGAGTTACAACCAACAAAAAGGTATATTTCTTCATAACTGAAGAGACAGCCGCATTTAACCTAAAGATTAAAAAGCATGGGCAAGTGCAAAACAGCTTACCTTTGTTCCCACAGTTATATTTACTCCAGTGGCGGTTGGCACAACATTGCACTCTCCCAGTAACATCAGCAGCCAACAGCATCCAGCCGAGCTGTAAACACAAGCCTAACCAACCCGCTGACATCCGCACTGCGCATGCGCCTGTCAGTGCCCCCTCTCGCCTGTGCTGAGGACGGGAGGCTTCATGTCATGATGACTGAAGAGCTTGTCTTTGGGTCTTCTGGGGGGAGTCTGGACTCTGGACTCATATGAGGTAAGTCTGAGACTGAGTCACATGGCATAACCGTCTGTAAATCAGTGTAATACAGGTGAAAAATACACATAAGAATTAACCAGTCAGTCAAACAACACTCAGAACAATTACTTGTTTTTCTGTCTCATGTCTTAAGACCACAGCTCAGGATGCTCAGAACTAGTTTATTTACATTTTTTTTGTGATGTGTCTTACAGAAGAAAAGGTAGCAGTTCTACCTGCTGTTTTGTCTTAGATGCGTCAAAATCACTGTTTGCCTCAATGCTGAAATGATTGCTAATATTATGTAAGAATTTAAGTTCAAATGTTCATCTTTCATTACTTCCTTTCTTTCTTCTTTAAATGCCCCCTTCTTACTTCACACACTGAGACCAAACATTGCCTCAGAAGTTCAAACCCAAGTTAATCCAATGTAAACCCACATAATTCACTAGTATTTGGCAGCAGTTGGACGGGGATGGCATGGTGTGTGTGTGTGTGTGTGTGTGTGTGGTGGGGGTGGTGGGGGGGTTGGTTATTAATCTCCCAACTGCTTTAAAATCAGCCGTCAGTTGTGATAAACACACCCATTACTCTCATTGTGTTGCAGTCATGCTGGCCCTTCCTGTCCAGCCTGTCAGGGCTGTTGTTTCGTTACAGTTGGACCAGGTAGCACAAATGAACAATTTATTCAACAGTTTTAAAGATAAGAAAAGACACTCAAATTCACAAACACATTTTGTTAAGAACTGTTTATAGTAATACTGACTAAAGACACCTATCATGCAATTTCCATTAATTTTTTTAGCAACCCCTTGTGCTTTATTAACCATTTTGTGATTAGATTTTAATACCACACTACAACAACACTACACTACAACATGGTGCAAGTGAGAGAGGCCTCACACAGCCACCGCCTCCCTGACCAGGTAATCAAAATGCCTTGAGCAAATGTGTTCATGAAGAATGAAGTGCATGAGTGATGCAACAGCCATTTTTTGTTTACATAACTGCTGAGACAGTCTTAGACGGAGTTCATCACTGTGTCAAGAGTCAAGTCCTCACAGTGCCTTTTCAACAGCGCAAGAGGAAACTGAGATTCACAAAAGATGACACAAGCCAAGCAGACATTATTAGTTGTCGGTTTATTGTAGCATGCAATTTCAAGTGCTAAAATCGTCCTGTTCATAATTCCATCTCTCAGTGCAAACACAGAAGCAGTATGCTGCTCGGCCAAGCTGTCTGTAAGTCAGTGTAATACAGGTGAACAAGCCAGAAAATGCACAGAAGAATCATCGGTCAGTCAAACAATACTCAAACAGTTCCATCAATCATTAATAGCACATAAATCATCATCACCATAGGTTAGACCTACTCCATTCCTGCATTACCGAACAGTTAAGTAAAAGGGAAACCTTTCACAATGTGATATTTCCAAGGAAATAAATGGAATACGTAACAGTATTATTCATTATGGGGACATTTTAGATATGCTGTCTCTTAAGGATTTTATTTTCCTCATTCTGAAACATTACACAACTGCCCCAATGATTTAAACATTTAAATATAGCTGATTATCACAGGTTGTATAAATGAGCGTCTATACTATAAGTCCATCTAATGATGGTGCCAGACTGTATACAATGACGGATGTGTACCATCTCTTAATAGTTCATTTACATTTCAATCGAACAATAGATTCGCAAATAAAATGTCTAATACAGACATGAATAGTCAGAAAACATCAGTTCATCATATGTTTCACAATCAACAAACAGGCTTTTTCCCATATAATATAGAATGATGAGACACTTTCTTGTCTAATAAAAAATTTCAACAGTTTCAGCAAACTCTCAAATTCAAAACAGAGAAGCAGACTTAGAATATACTAAGGAGGAAAAATACCACGACAACAACCAAATGTGGTCATAACAATAATAGTAATAACAATATAATCTCTATTAAACAATAATTAATCTTCATGAGCAAACAAGTAAAATGCTGCAAGCGAACTTCAGCACTTGACGTGGCCACACAGTGGGCATGTGCAGAACTCTTACAGCGCTGGGTGTGTTGTATCACAACTACAGAATCATATCAGTACTCCTCCGCCATCACAAGAGGGACTATATCACATGCATGAGGCAGGATGCAGGGAGGACAGAGGTGGTGGGGTGAAGGAAAGTGGGGTGGGTGTCGATGGGCGGGGCTGGCACTCCACTTGGAGTGCACCTGCTGGCAGTGATGGGGCGGAAATTAGTGCAGTGCAGTTAGCCACTACAGCAGTGCCCAATAGACACTTTTGAAGGAAACAGGGAGTATCACTTTGACATAAGTTCAATACTCACAATACTGTTTTTACATACAGTAGTGCCCAGCCCTTTCCCATGAGAGCAAGAATAGCAAAGTCAATATTGATACTGAGAGGCAAAAGAAAACACTGGCAAAGTAAACACTGGCAAACAATATAATCATCTTTAACACTTTAACCCATTTTGTTTTGGGTGAAAGGATCAGTTATCAACAAGTGAAATGCAGGTAAATACTTCCACAGAATATTTAAAGTGATGAATATAGAAAAAGCCAAAGTACTAGCTGAGCAACTTAAGTCTTCCCTGAGCGATTCAGACAGACAAGGATCTAGCCTCCTCTAATGGAACAAAGTAGAACTACAAGAGAAGTATTTTACTCCTCAACTTGACTGAGCCTTTTCCCTCCTCGCATAGCGTACAGCTGAGGAATATGAAAAGCTATAGGAACATTGCAGGGATTGATTGTACTGTACTGTACACAACATGGCACTTAACGTTACATGACTTCAAAGCTGAAGTTGTAAACAGATGCAGAGCGACAGTGGGTAGCTGAGGCTAATTTCATGACTTGGAGCAGCTAAATCCCTGCGCCAGCTCTTGCCTTTTACAGGTCGGAAATTAACACTACAAAACATTTTTTTCCAAAAACACTATTATCACATCGAGTCACGCTGAATTGTTCAGTCCAGTTCTTCATTTTCTCTACCCGCTTCTCTCAGAAGTAGGGTGGAAGATAAGACAGAAACCTCAAAAAGGTCACCAGTCCTCCATTTCAGAGTTCATTCTCTTTAAATTGTAACTCAAACATCCTTTTCCTCATATGTACAGCCACTCTGCCATCCTCTAAAATGGGATTTAAGCTATAACTTGAGGGGAAGGATGCTGCTACTTGCCTCTTGTGAAGTTTCTGAGACGGTACAGTAGCTTAGATGAGAGGGAAGCAAAGAGGGAACTTGAAAGATTCAAAGATTAGTTAACCCTCATTTTCTCTTTCTACACAAATCTCATAAGATTTAGAGCGGGTGTAAACAAAATCAGTGGAGTCACCATGACTTTAAATCCTGTGTATATAAGATGGGCTAATGTTTCATGCTAAGGTCTTTAAGACTAAACCACACATGACAATATGCCTCATATCTATAAAAGGGGCTGAGGCAAGGTTGGTCTGTATGGAAATCGCCCATACTGCACAAAATTACAGTGAACTAGACTTTGGTGGATTACAGTGTACTGACGACAGCACATCTGATGGCCAGCAAACACAGAGAGAAATTTCAGGCAAGGTGATCAGTTTCACCGCGATTGTGAATTAAAAACATAAGAAACAAAAACAAGAGTAACAAAGATCCTGATACAAAATACCCCGACAAACAACTTCACAGAAGTTAGCAATGCGTAAAATAAAACAAACCAAAACTTTTTTTTAAAATGTTAAACAAAGACACAGCATGAAGAAACACAAGAAGTTGGTGTCCCTCGCTTTTGTAGGCTTCAGTTTGAAAACTCATGCGTGGCCTCTGAATATTGTTTGCACAGTACATGAATGTGACTGGGCTGGAGAGCGCGGAAGAAGCCATGGGCTTACAAAAATGTGACTTCCAGTGTTCAGTTTCTGAGCTCACGTTTATGTGTAAGATAACACCTCTGAAATGAGACAGGAGTCAGTCATGAGCGTGGACAAATGTCATTGTAGAGCCCAAGTTTTATACAACACCAAGGAGAGAAAGGCCACTGTATTGCATGTTTGTGTCGGCTGTGTGTGAATGACAGTTTGTGCAAAGATGTATTTTGTGTGGGTGTGGGTGTGTGTGTGTGTGTGTGTGTGTGTGAGAAAGAGAGAGAGCAGTGAGACTGTCCTACGATTAAATGCCAGTACCACTACAGGCACACAAAGATGAACGGTTTTCGAGGCTGATTGTGAGTGAATGTGGCTTGTAGAGAAAGCTACTAAATTGCTCCATCTGCAGCTCAAAATGCAATTTCCTCACAAAAAGAATTGCTTTGTATTCTTTAGTTATGCAGAATGAGTCAGCTGAGAAAATATGTTAGTATAGCTCGTATAGTAGTTGACTTTGTTCGTCCCTCGTGACTTTCGGCGATCAATGATCATTATCAAATTCAGTTTATGACTGTGTCATTGTGCTCTGTGATCTTGTGACAGTTGAGGGAATTTGAAGGTCAACATTTAAATCATATGACTCATAAAAGACAGAGGCTTGTTTCACTAGACCTCTTTTTTTTAAATTTTATTTTATGTGAGGATTGGGGCGTCCGGAGTATTATAACATGTATCTATTTGATGTTTCAGGAAATACTCATGAAAATGTGTTATGCAGCAACACAACAAAAACTAGAAACTAAACTAGTGGCCAAAAAAAAAATGCCTTAAAAATGATTGTCGGATATCCATGAAGTGGCAGAAAGTTTCAAAAGGGAATAAATAATATTAAATTCAATATATTAATCTGTTTAATTTTGTTTGGATAGCTATGTGGTGCTGGTTATAAACCAGTGCTGTTTTAAAGAAATCCTGAAAACTGAAAAATTGGCATTTGTCACTCGTGATGAACGACAACAAACTGGATGATTCATAAACCTCATGAGGTTATACATGTAGAAAGAGCAATCATGTGGTGACGATGCTGATCTTCACCAGCTCTCCAGCCTTTCCCCTAAATGTGATTTAAACTGCAAACATGGACAAGTTCAGCATCTACAGATCCTTATTAGGCATTCACACTAAATTCTCTGTGGAGCTATATATTGGTGAAAATTACTACTTAGGAGGCAGGACAGTGTGTTTTCTCTTGCCCCTTGCGGTGTGGCGCAGCACAGACTGGTGACCCATATCTGTCAAGTTTTATTTAGGCATATGATTTACAAATATGAAGGCTGGAATTAAATGGTATTCCCTTTAACCAGGATCTGGTTGTGGGCTAGCAGCTCAGCGCTAGCATGATACAGGTCACTGTCTGACTTTGTGTCCCCTTAGCTTCCATTGAGCAGCATCTCTGTCCCGGGCGTTTCTGGACAAGCCCGGGTGGAAGTGTCCCCCAGTCGAGAAGGTCCAGTCCGCAGCACCAGCTTGCCTACGCCCAGACCTCCTGAGACCAACCCTCCAGGAGACAGAGACTTCCTGGAAAAGAAAGAGAGGAGGAAAGGCAGAAAGCAAAGAGAGAGGGAAGAAAAAAGACAAATCAAATAAAAAAAAAAAAAATCCAGATTGTGGGCTGTCCTGTTTAACTATGGTTACCATGGTAATTCACCTGAAGGCCATCTTTTTCAGCAGGTGAGCATCCATCTTTTCTGTCGATGGACCCTCTGTTTGGGGGTGCTCCTCTAGTGGGGATGAGAGGAGGGGAGAGGAGCAGGGGGGTGGGAGGAGGTGGGAAGCATCCTGAGACTGTGTAGCCAGGTCTAAAGACTCCTAGGAGGCAAAGATGATCAAAAAAAAGAAAGATGAGAAGAAAGTCTGGTTACACTTGGATGTATTACATTTACACTTTAGTAATCCATAGATCATCACACCAACCTGAGACTTGATCTCCTGGTGGTCTGAATCCTCCATGTCCAGAGCGCACAGTTCCAGCTCAATGTCTCGGTCCGGGTCTGGTTCACTCTCAGCCCGCTCCCGGTCCTGGCTGTAGGGGGTCTGATGGGCTTGCAGATCAGAAACAATTTTCTCTCCACTGCCTATTGAAGTTCGACGGCCATGCATCTCTGATGCACACAGCTGCTCACTAAAAACACACACAGATACAAACAAATATAGAGTTGCTCTCTGGCTTTTAAAAAGTGCAGTGGAGCAAATGTAACAAAAAAATAATAATAATAATACAGTGGTTGAGAGAGCACATTCTTGGATTCAGTATCCTTGATATCTGCAGAAAGACAATAATGAGGGTAAAATGAAACAAATACAACATGGGTATGATGTCTTACATTATGCATTAATGATAATGACAAAATGTGGCATTACAGTACTACAATATTAATAACACAAATGCATGTCAGAATATTGAAAAATATGTTACAAGTGCATCAGAGACATCAGTGCAGAGGGCTTTCCTGACTCCTTTTCCTGCCTGCCCAGTAGGTTTTTACCAACCAGCTAGCAGCTCTATTTTTAGTGTGACCACAGAGAGGAAATGACTGCTACACAATGAGAGAGGCGAGGGATGGGAGATTAAGAACAAGAGCAAATGTATTAGGAACCAGAAATGAACTCGTATATGTGCCTCACAATAGTCAGTACTGTATGGGACATATTGTTCAATTCAATATTCAATACTCAGTTCTTTCCACGTGGAGTTTTTGTGCTTCCCCACAGTTCCCAACAGGTAAGAGAGAAATAAACTGCTACAAAAAAAAAAAAATCAAATGTGTTGTACCTCTCTAGGAAACTGGAGTGGCTGGAGGAGTCTGATCCTCTGGAGCTCCACCTGTAGTCACTGTGATCCAAGTGGTGGTTGTAATCTGTGATAGAAAAGCAAGCCATGCAAACAAAAATAGTCAAAGCCACATAAAATAATACGGTTAGTAGAGAGAAATATAATATGTGTATGCTTTCAAGATAAAAGATAGTAAAAATGTAAAACAGATGTATGATGAAATATACCACTTTTATACAACAACAAATTAAACAATTAAAAGGCTTTAAAAATAAAAATAAATAAATAAAATAAATCCTTTTTTCTCTCCCCGTGCGTGAATGCAGCCACCGCTTCTCTCTCTTTTATCACTCCTTACCTTTAAAGTTGATGGGTGTGGTGCTGGCACTGCTCTGGCAGGCTGTGGCCTGGACAGGGTCAGTGGTGTGGTAGCCCGTGCGTGACGCCCTGGATATGGCGCCCCACTTGGAGATAATGGGCCCCTCGCTGAAGGGAATGATCGGGTCCTCGTCTTTCAAGCGGCGGTAGTGATCCAGTGAATGCAGCCACCGCTTCCCGACACTACTGCCGCCGCTGACGCCACCACCACCTCCTCCACCATTACTGTCTAACTCCTGCGTGAGAAAAACATGGACGCTGTTAGACAGAGGATGCACACTTCTATCCGCTGAAACAGACAGTGATGCAAAACTGAAAAAATAATTTGCCGTTGGATGTGAGTCTGGGCGTCTGCGCCTCCCTGTGGGTGTGGGAAGAGTCTCACCGAGTGGTCTGAGCAGGAGTGAGCTGAAGTGTGGGTGAGTGTTTCGGGCTCAAAGGGGCTGAGGCAGGGGCCGATGGTACCACAAGACCACGGAGAGTAGTGCGCTAAACTTTCCTCGCCTCTGAACCTGCACCCCACGCACTGACCCCCGCTGCTCTCCACGTGCTGAAAGAGAGAGAGAGACGATTAAAAATGATGGTGAAGCATCTTCCTCTGCTTCCTGCGTGTGAGAGAGACTTGTTCATGTTGCTAACTCTAGATTGATCTGCTCAGAGTTCACAGGGATTATGAAGATTTGCGGATTTTCCTTGACTTTGGGGGCTTCTGAGGACAACAGCTACAACTTCTGCCACCGCTGACATTTAGCCAAGCATTTATTTTGAAGAGACAGAAAGAGAGAGAGATGTAGCAGTGTTTTGGAAAAGCAGCTGTTTGGACATTTCTCAATTTCTTCATAACCATACAGAGATAGCCGGGGTTGCACAGTGGCTTAGTGGTTAGTGCTATGTGTTGAAAGGTCTACATTTGTGCTCCACAGTCCAAAGACATGCAAGCTATATGAATTGGATACTCAAAGGATGAATGTGAGCCTGTATGATTGTGCATCCTGTGTCAGACCCTGCCTCTCACCAAATGTGAGGATAGCTCCAGCCCCGACCAAACCCTGCACAAAAGAAGTAGTAGATAATAGATACTTGGATTGACAATGTCACAGGTGAGTGAATAAGTTGTACATGGGGTGTGAGTCTAAGGAAGGTTCATACACCCCATATACCAACCCTGGTTGCTCACTAATTTGGATTTATGCTGCCGCTGCCAGTGCTGACACGCTGCCACTTCGCTGTCATCCCTGTGGCAAGCACCAGGCATCATTAAGCAGAAATAGCCAGTCTTTTTGCCCATGGTCTTGTTTGCTTATGCTTGTTATGCAGAGGCATTCAAATTAAATTGAGTCCAGTAAACAAACACTCAAAAAAGTCCTTGTGGTTTCTTTAATAAGAGCGTCATTTTAAAGTGGATATTGTCAGAAAAACGGCTGATGCGCTGTTAAACAAAGCTTTACCCAGCTGAAAGCCTGAGTCACTGCTTGTTAAAGTCTCTCCTCTCGCTTTCTCTGATCCTCTCTCTCTCTCTCTCTCTCTCTCTCTCTCTCTCACACACACCCACGCACGCACATGCACACACGCCACAACTATGCATTGCCATGATATCTTCCTCCACAGTTGCTAGGCAACTATCTCCCACTTAAATAGCATTGGACATACTGGAAATGCAAGCTTTTGGGATAGGAATTAAATCCAATATATTTAAAAAATGGTAGAATACATAAGCAATTCATTACTCACACTTTCATTTGGCTGCAGTGACAGTATTAATTACTGGTCATGGGAGCCTATAAAATCTCTTAGTGAGCGTTGTGTGTTTTATCTTTTATTTGCTTTCTACCTCAGTTCCAAAATCGATGGTGAAGATGGGGGAAGACTGGGAGGGTCTGTTGGTGTTGTGATGGTGGTGGTGATGAGCCCACTGTTCCTGCTTCCTTCTGAATAGATCCTCGTAGCCCAGAGGAACACGACCATAATCCTGCAGAGGAAGCGTCGGAAAAGAGAGGAAACGTGAGGAAGAGAAAAGAGAACAGATCATGATATCAACATCATGATATAATAATATATTCATAACATATTAATCAACAATTTAGCAATGAGGCCATTAGGTATCTAACACATTTGAGTAAGACCATAAACTGATAATTACCATTCAGAATCAAATCTGACCGCTGATACAAACATTAATTATACAGAGCGTTAAGTTCTCAGGTGTGTCTCAAAGGAATATTCAGATTTGTATCTAATCTTCCTCCATGGTTTAGGTGCACTGATTGCATTTCATGTTTGTGCTGTGCAATACAACAACCCTCACATTTGAAGCTAAGCTGGTCAGTGTCTTGTAAGCCCATATGGGCTGGGCGCCAGAGGTGCAGGACACTCAAATTAACAAACAATCCCATTATATACTGTACACAGTACGTGCAAGTGGTGGAAAATCGGACTGCATTGCAATATCCTCGCTGCAAATCCAATGAATTATTCTTTGATGAAACATTTTTAATTAAAGAACAATTTGTAGCAATTTTTTATACCGACTCACTTTTGGTATCTGAGCAATTATCGAGCATAATTTAATTGTGTTGACTGCATCTTCAGTATTGCGGCAGCCATACTGGTAATGCTATATGATGATGTGAGAAGAAGAGAAGTGAGTGGGGGAGGCAGAGACATATTTGGATGAGAAGTGGGAGGACTACAGAGGAGGCTGAAGCTACATACTGCAGCTCTGTGGCTGGCAGGGAAGGTAGAGGTGAGATGACATGTGGGTGTAAAAAGAGAAACCGAAGGAAAGAAAACGCTGCAGAAAAAAATGCAGTGATAAATCTGTTGTGTGTAAGACAGACCAACATCAATTCATACAGATGGCTTCACTGTGGATATACTGGATATTACCCAAGAGATGTGTCATGACATCAAGAAAAGAAACACAAAGAAAATATTTTTAATATTACCCTTAGCTGAGAGCATTACTTTTTAATCAATGCATGGCTCAGAGTGGATTATCTCTTTTATAGAATGCCCACTTATCAATAATTTAAACATATTGCTTTTTTAAAGCCTTAAGCTCTTTAAATAGATACTGCGTTCGCACTGCTACTGTCAAACATCACTAAAACAAGTGGAGCCTAATGAAAACCAGTTAGCACAGTTTTTACTCCAATGTGTCTTAAACTAAATCAGTGATGCTGACGGTACATCAGACGTGTGTTGTTATCTGAAAATAAATTCCTCCAGCCAGTCAGAAGTGAGCATTGGCCGTGGTGTAAGACATGTATTCTTCCACTGACCCTGTGTAGCCCTGCACGGTGTTCAGCTCCAGAGCAGTAGTTGCTGTCTAGAGAGTTGAATCTCTCCCTGAGTGGAGGCTGGTAGACAGAGGAATGCAGCACCTCTGGAGGCAGTGAGTTACTCCTGGCATCCTCTCTGTGGTACAGCTGTAATAGCAGTTGAGATGGTTATCAGCCAAGTTGCAAAATTATTAAATCACAAAGTAAGATGATAAGTAATAGCAGGCTGACCTGAGGCCTCCATACTCTCCTGCTGTCATACAGGGGAGCATAAACCCCATGAGCAGGAGCCAGCGGCCCATACTGAGGCTGCCCTGGGTGGGGATGGAAGGCAGGACCCATTCGATCTCTAGGTGGGTGTGGCGGGTACCCCGAGGAAGAGGAGGAAGGTGGGTGTGGCGTCTGAGGGTCACTGGGGTAGGAAGTTGGTGGAGGGCCAATGGAGGGTGGCAAAGAGGATTCTGGGACGTTGGACGATCGGAGGAAGCGAGCCATGCAGGGTTTGTGAGGAGGATGAAGAGTAGATTGGTAGTAAGAACCTGCTGGAGAGGAGAAGTGAGAGGAGGAAGCAAGAAGGAGAGAAGAGAAGATCACGTTCATTTACATTTTCCCAAGACAACAATTAATTTTCTTCATTAAAATATTCATTCAAAAACTTGACTCACAGGTTGGTTGATAATGTGCTGTGTCATAAGCAGAGTGGGGCTCCTGATAGTACAGCTCTGATGCCTGTGAAGGATGTGGTGCACGCAGCATGAACCCACCATGTTTGGGTATAGGAGCACCACCATCACCCCGTCCAACTGTGGTCAAGGGAGATGACGCTGAGGAGTGGCTGACCGGAGTCCTGGGAGGAGACATTGGCTTCCTAATGGACAGAATGACAATAGAAAAAGAAAGAAAGGACACAGGCTGACTGACGGGCTGAAACATAAGGTCAAACAGAACATAAATGTTCATGAGGGATTATTTCTCTCCCAAATCATATGCAAATATCCAATGTGAGCAAATCCACACATTAGGACTTGTAAATGTGGATTTGACTAGATTCATTCAAATGTAAATGAAAGAAAACCACATTTTTTGACACTAAAATCATCATGAGGAATGCAGCTGTTGTTATATGTAACACTGAAAAAATAACCTAATAATAGTAAGAGTTTGCATGTAAATATACATTTATATACAGTTTGTTTTTATATTGTGTATTAACTTATTACAATTATTTATTCAGACAAACCTGACTCCCCAGAAACAGGACTGCTAAACTGTAAGTAATATTAGGTTGGTCACATGGTTATAATGCCAACAGCAGAAGATATGGATAAATAATCTTACAGTTCCGTTGACCCTGATGTGGTTCTGTTGGTGCCAGATAGCCCATTGGATCCATTAGCCCCACTGGATCCATTTGGCATCGCTCTCTTCATTTCCTCTATCATGTCAGCTCCTCTGGAGATAAGCTGGGGGTGAGTCAGGCCAGGAACTCCCTCTGTCAGAGAAGCTGAATTCTCCCCTGTGCCTTTGAGCCCCTGCCCCACCCCTGCAGACACATCTGTGTGGATGTTGCCCTCCATGGTGAAGGTTTTACCCATGACCCCAGGTGCTAATGGAAATGCACGGCCCACACCACTGCTCTTCTTGTTTCTCAGTCTAAATCTGTGGAGAGAATAAGGATAATGATCAAATTCAGTACAACAGGGAAGAATTAGGTGTGTATGCGTGTACGCACACCTAATGTTGTTGGCACGAACACATTAGTGTTGCAATATTATTGAGGACCTCTTATAAATAAGTACATGATTAGATTAAAAAGATTAAAAGCTAATTAAAAAGGAGGTTAGGAGAGGCTCTGTAGTGCAGTTACATTAACATAAAATAATAACAACATAAAATAACTCTATTGGACAAGCAGACTTCTGTCTAACATCACATTTGTAACATTATGCAGTAATTTTAGTCCTTTTTTATCTTGAATATGGTGAAAACTGAGTCTTTCTGAGGTTATGTGAGAGCTCACTCACTTCTCCAGCTCATCCTGTGTGTGTGCGAATGTACAGTTGGTTCCTCGGGGACAGCCACCCTGCTGACGAAGGTCACGGCACATGCTGGTCTTATACTTGCTGTTGGCCTGAGGCTGAAAAACACACGGATATAGACATGAAGTATAATATTGAACAGATGCATCATACCCTCTGTTCTTCCAAAGAAAAAAGCGTTTTAATGCTTTTTCCAGCACAGCAGTTCATATTATTTCATTTATATGATTAATAATAATATATATTATTGAAACAGTGATATAAATTAACATAGAACTCTTTGAAGTTGGAAGCTGTGGTAGTTATAAAATTTTAGTAACACTTTATAATTATAAAGTGTAAAGTTCATGTCAAGATGTTAGTTAATGTTCACTCATCAAAGGGTTTATGGATATAGTAAACTATATCCGGGGTGATTCCATGATTTATTTGCAGACTGTTACAGCTCATTAAAGTAGATGTTAAAAAGCTTAAAATTTATGGATGGACTATGGTTGTCAAACAAACATCAGAGACACTCTGCCAACAAAAAGGAAGTCAAAGTCCACAAGCAAGGATGGACAGACAACAAATGAAAGCTGGCAAACTTCATAAAACTAAAAAAGCATGACCAGAGACTTTAATAATCTCCTTTGTGGTACATTCTCAATGGAAAACTAATTTAGTGTTTATGGCAGGGCTGCCTTTCCAAACTGTCTCTGCCTCCAAAGGTAAACATACAAAAATATTTCCTGGTTCAAATAGCTCAAACACGCACCCAAACACAACACCCCTGAACATTCAATAAGTATCAGTGTATGTTCAGCCATCTTTCATCTTATTTTCTAACATGGGGAAAGTAAAAGATTCTTTTAATCCAGACAATGGAAAACACAAGAGGTGGATACATGAGGGGAGTAATCTTGTGGTCTCTTTGGAGGGTCGTACAATGGTCAGAAAATATGAAACCATTTTGCCTGAAATTTTAAATAATCAGTTTATTCTGAATGCACTCATATATTCATTTATTTTGATTAGGTATGCTAGAATCTGTTTGAAAATAGCTGATATAGACACACAGGCCAGCTTCAGTCTCTATCCACTCCCCTATTCTATAGAGTATGCACTGTTAGCAGCCAGTTTCAGTCTTCACAGATGCATTATCTGCAATTTGTTATGTTATTGTAATGCTGCTGTATCAGTTAAATAATTGATACTTATGTAGTTAAGAGCCATTAGAGCACAGAGACTTTAACTGTTAACTGTAAGTTAGATGCCACCACAGCCAGGGGGAACAAATGTGCAGCAGGACCCTGAGCATCTTATCTTCTATGCTGATGGCCTTCCACTGTGTCTGGATGGAGCAGCAGCACAATTCCCCCTCCCAGGATGGTGTCTCTTTCCTACACTTTACTTTTATACCATGCAAATATTACCGTACATCTGTGATCTCTCACATTCCCTGCAACCCATCTCATTTCTGCCACTGCTCTAGTGTATTAAATAATGTACATTAACCATTACAATCTCATCCTATCATGTCAGTATACCTGAGGAGTGTCATGGCTCTTCTTGCTGAAGTTCTGTATGAATTCCACCAGTCCATGAACCACCAACTTCACAGCCAGCATCACACTTTCTAGCTCCTCCCATGATGGCGCTGGGGCATCTGCACACAGATCAACAATGTTGTCTGCTTAGTAAGGTATCTTATCAAGTCAACAAAGTAGCAACCCCTTGAAAGAATTTGGTATATATATCTCTCAGAGAACACTAAAAGAACTATAGAGATCATTCAGATTATCACCACTACACAATATGCTGCGACACATGAAACCAAAAGAAGTAAAACATGCGTCTTTTTTGGGGCTACAGTGATTCTTACAGCTTTGTAAGGCCGAACTGGAGGTGCTTTGAGCTAAACGCTAAGCTCAGCATGCGAACATGCTCATGATGACAATGCTAACACGCCGATATTTAACAGGCATAGTGTTCACCATATTAGTTTAGCATGTTAGCACACTAACGTTTGCTAATTAGCACCAAACACAGCTGATGCTGATGGATTGCCAAACAGTTTTGCAGGTATTTGGTCATAAACCAAACAAATGGTCAAATTCAAATTATCACCTGATGACAGGGCTAGATGAAAAGGGGACCACATTTCACGGCAATCCATTCAGTAGCTGGACCAATCCAAGTTTTGACCTAATGATGGCATTAGATGAAAAGTCGGGGGAGTTCTTGCAATTCATCCTGAGGGGAACATGAATGTCTGTACCAAATGTTGTGACTATCCATCCAATAGCTGTGGACTGACTGATACTGCCTTCGCCGCTAGCATCACTAAAAATGTAAGGTAGCATCTCTCCAGTCTACAGGTTTTATCAGGGAATCTGAACCATCCCTGTTAAGCAGCACTACAGGTATGTAGGTGGCACGATCTGTGACCGACAAATGAACTGTATGTGTTAATATACATAACAGAACAATCTACAATGAGGAAGAATGACATTCTGTCTTGATGCTTTGCCATGATGCCTTAAGTATTTTGTTGTTTCATGACAATATAATAGCCAAGTTTTGCAGGGAACCACAATACAGAACGCTTCTGACATTTCTGAATGTCACACATCAAAACCCTGTTTAGTCACTGTGCTTTGCTTCATAAATGTGTAACACAAGATGAGTCAGTACTTTTAATCTTCTGTTTTGGCCTTGCTAATTGCATTTTGGTTTGCGAGTGCCACAGCTTGCCTATTTCCTTCACATCTCAAACTCATTAATTTTTGTGGAACTGGACAGACTTTATTCTGACGAAGTGTTAATCATTCAGGCACATTAGTATTCCTTCAGATGAATGCTGCTACACAAGGTACCTGGATTGTGATCTATGTTGGCTAGTAGCTCTAGGTGTGGTCTAAGGCTTGTGAGGTTGGCGGGATCTCCTGTCCTCTGCAGAACGATTGTCAGCTCCTGAACGCTCTTTGCAAATGACTCTGGAGACTGCAACTGGAGCAGAAGATTAAGGAAGGGAGTCAGTCTTTGCTTCTGTTTTTTTTTTGGAGGTTTGTTATTCTCACCATAAGAAATTTCAAAAGAGAGTTAACCAGTAATCAATAGCTGAGAGTAATTTGGCAAGTGAAACACTACCTTGTCAATGATGGACTGCATATGTGACTTGTGCACCAGGTCTCCGTACAGCAGAGAAGACCACTGCTCAGGTGAGATGCGTAGGCCTGCCTCCATGGCGATGTGGACAATCTGGGCATCGTGTTCTCTCCTGAGAGCCTCATATGTACGAAACTCTTCCTTCAGCTGCATCAGCGAGGAGTCCTCATCACGCTTAGTCACCTGAGAGGGACGAGAGGACAGACAATAGAGGGAGAGAGAATAAGACAGAGGGTGAATTGAGGGGCAGGAGAGTGAGAAAAGAAACGAAGGAGAAAAGAAAGTATTGATATATTAGATGATTATTATATTTTTTGAGAGTGGGAAATGGAAGAATATTCGCCCAAAAATTAAACTTCACTCACTCTTGTATATACTATACATTTGTATACAGAACAATTACAATGAAGTAAACTGCCGCTGATCATTTTACATTTTGCATTCTCACCCAGCATGAACATTTAGATTTTTTAAAGAATTACAATAAATTAGTATATCTTCAAAATGTTTGAAGGCAGAAACTACTACGTAATTTATATTTGTATGGGCAGGTTTGCAATTTTGAATGCACAACGCAGAAATAACATTAATAAATCAATTTGTTGACGTTGTTTGAGTTGTTTGAAGCAGTTTCACATACATTATAGAGTTTTCCAGTAGCTAGTGTTAGGGTGACTAATAATAAATAGTATCTTGGTTTGGGAGGTCCCAAGTACTAAGAATCAGACTTCAGACTGAATTTACCTACCAGTCAGTTTATCTGTATGTGGTGTCTTCAGACTTATAAACTCTAATTCAGATCAGACAAAGGGAATCTCCCCTTCTCAGAATCTGCCCTATGAGTAATCATCACAAGACACCAGCACACTTACTACCAGCTATCTCTAACAAATCTAGCAAGTTCAACAGTCAAAATAACAATAGAACAGAGTCAGATTTCATTATTATCAAAGTTCTTGCTGCTCTCCAGCCTCTAGACAAATGCTCTGTTCCTGCACTTTCAGCTATCTCTCTTTGCATCTCTGTGTTGCCTGTCCCTGTCCTGCAAGGGGGGGCAACAAGGGCAAATATAGACCGCTGTTACATCACGAGCAGATAGCTGGCATGTCTGCCCTACCAGCGATGTCTGTCATCAGATAACAGGCACAGAAATACACCCACACAGACAAAATATCAGCAGATGCACATATCCTTATTACAGGTGTGACTTTTATGCAATATTATATGTTAGTATCAATATTTAGGGACTGATAATACTTAAATGTCAGACTGGGTCATGTTATTTTGGAGAACAATCTGCAGTTGAAAGGGGGGTTTCCAAAGCTCACTCAGACACTTTTTAATTTAAAAAAAATTTGATTTTTGTTATTCTAATCTGGTAATTTCTTTCACGGAAAACATTACACTTCTGCTGACAAGAATAACAGTTTTGGAAAACACCTCTACATAAAAAAGTATCAATTTGAAGCACTATCTCTTGGGCAAAGAAATATGTGGTGGTAAATGAGGATCTATTTAAATACCCTTCATTTAATCAGGTCATTTATTATGGCTTGGGTTCTTGGGACATCAGCAAACTGAGGTTCCTTTGTTCACTTTGACACAGATGACATTCGAAGAGCTGTTAGCTTCTTATTCTTATAAATGGAGGCGTTAATAGTGCAGCTTGCTCATATGTTCTTGTATGTGCACATATTTGTGGTTTTATTGTGTATCCATGTGCTTATGCACATCTATGTTCCCTGTTCAGTACCTTGAAACAGGAGGCCCTGTAGAGCAGCTGCACCACATGGCCTATGCTGGTTTTGGAGGCCTGGGGGAACCGAGCCTCGAGCTTCTGCACTACAAACAAAACCAACACCTTCCTGGACAGAGCTGAGCCGTCCTCCAGAGCCAGTAAAACCAGCTTCAGTGCATCTTCTTGCATAGCTGATGAGGAAGAGTTAGAAGGAGATGAAGGGACAGAGCGAATGACAACAAGAGGTGGGGGTGGTGGGAGGAAGCAAGACAGAGATAAAGAGAACAAGAAGAAGGCGTGAAGAGAAAATCAGGGAAAAAAATTCAGCACAAACACATTCAACCACAGGAGAGCATGTACATGCATGCCAACACTCCAAACAATGCATATTTTAATTTTCTCCACTGATCAAATAAAGGCTTTTTCTAACACTTAGAACCAGGTGTCCTCAGACTTTTAATTGAACTCATTCTGTTATCATGATGAGAAACAGTTTCCCAGTCAGAATCTGCCCTATGAGTAATCATCACAGGACACCAGGCACCAGCAACAGCAGTTGTCAGTTTGATGAGGCAATCTAAAATGGCAATTTCTAGTCACGAGTCTAGTCGACTGAAAGTCAACCAGTTTATTGAACTCACAGTCTGGATGTTTAACAGTCAAGTCACAGGTTTCCTGTAATCACATTTTCTAATGACTGATTATATCTTAGTTACCGTATATCTTTGTTTATAAATAATAAATCCTGTAACACTGTTCCCAAAACTTTGCATTGGCTCTTACTTGTACATTTTACAGGTCACAAAAGTTAGCTTAGAGTGACCTCTGTTTAATCATGCTGCCTAAAGAATTCACAGCAGCCTTTGTTATTTTAAAACCTAAATGATAGTTTGAAAATCTTGTTGATGATGGTTACAAGACAAGATCCAAAAACTTAATCTTTATGCTTCCTTATGCAAGTCTATGAGCTATGAAACAATGACACTTCTTCATTTGTCATATTCATATGTCTTACAAATCACATTACCTTCCCTCACAGATTTATGTGTTCCCGTGTTTGTCATGCACACTTACCAGGTCCCAGGAACTGGCATCCCCGCGCCCTCACCGCTGCCCAGAGGTTGGCAGAGAGCTGCTGGGGGTTCTGGTGCTGCAGGATGAGCTCCGTTACGGTTCGTTCCCCCAGTGACCGGCCCGCCCGCACCGCCCGTACACGGCCCTCCTCCTCCACCAGCTGGCAGTTCACCAAGGTCACCAGCTTCCTCTGCATGGGCCGACTGAGCACGCTCGGACTCAGTGTCGCCACACCTGCAGTGGGTGACACCTCTGTGGTAAAACAGTTTATCTGGGGAGTTTCATCACGACGAAACCATTTACTTTACTTATTGGTCATTTTCAATTTGATTGATTTTGTCTTAATTTGTCTAATAAAAAGATGTGAAACAAAGAAATGTCATCCCCAAAAGAACAGTGGAGCAGCAACCCTAAGTCTATTACAACCAGCTAGGTAGGTGGATTTAAAGGCTTCTTGGAAGGAATGAGCCTTAAAGCTTCATCTCAAACATCAAACCTCCCACCAAATTCTCCTTTTTTGTTATTCATGCGTATGAATTGTCTAAATTATGTTATTAGCCAAGAGTGATAAATGCTACCATTGGCAACTGGCTGCACAAAGAACCGGAACTACCAGTCAGTTTTAGTAAAGTTAATCTTTCTTATCTGGTTATGCGGAGAGCTGAATTTTCCTTCGGTGCCACAAAACTACAGAAGCTTTCAGGCGTCATGAGAAGTGTGAGAAGCATAAATGCCAAGTTACACAGGCAGCTAAACTGCAGCCCCCGCACATTAAACACGAAGAGCTTGATTCGCTTTCACAAATGTCCACAGTGCTGAAATTCTTGTGTGCGCAAACACACAAACACGCACACTACCTTTTGCTCCGCTGATGGGTTTTAAGTAGAGAGCCAGCTCTTCTACGCACACCCTGCAGACCTCATAGTGCTCCACCTCTGCTGCACTACTCAGGCTCACCGGTTGAACATCTGGAACCTAAGAGGCACACATCATAGCACACACATACACACAAAACATTGACACAGAAAGAGGACAAAAGTTGGAGTTTGTATCACTGTGGCAGTCTCATTTGACCCTCGTATAAACATGCCTCAATTCTTCCTGACTCACCTGAGCTCCAACCAGCTGCAGCAGGGCACAGTTGACCGGCAGCATGTCGATATCCGTGCTGATTGGTGTCTGATCAAAGGGGCAGGCTTTGCGGTGCAGTTTGTGTAGGCAGGTCTTACACACCGTGTGGGAGCAGCCCAGGCTGATGGGCTGGTGGCCGCTGCTGTCAAACTCATTGTAGCAGATGGGACAGGACAGGAACTCTGTCCACTGGGCTGCCTGCACTGGCATCCTGCCACCACACCACTGAGGGAGGCGTCGCCAAGCTCAGGGGGAATGCATGTCAACGAGCCCCGACAACAGCACCTGCTCGCCGATGGTGACTGTGAAGGACAGGACATAATGATGTATAGTAACTGACTAGTCAATAGTTGTCTTCCTGTGAAGCACCCATATCTGGATGCAGGTATTTAAACAAATAATAAATGAAAATATAGTAAAACACAGCTCTAATAATTAATATAATAATAATAATTATGATTTTTGAAAATACTGTACATTAATAAAATGTTCTTATATTTATAATATACTACTTACTTGTGGTTAAAGTTAATTTCTTAGTTTTTCTGCACTGACCAGCACAAAAAGTAGGTAAACCACCATATGGCACAACTCAACATAATAAGAACATAATCCTAATGCAACATAATCCTATTGTGCATGTAACATAACCTCCAAAATAGCTTGTATACCATCACTGAAGAGTGTTACACGGAGTGCGAATTTTACAATGACAAACGGAAGGGGCAAAAGGCAACCCAGTACAGTGCAGACACATGCTACAGTGAACTGAAGTGTTTCAGTCCTTACAGTACCTTGCCGTGAAATAAATATAATGGAAAGTACTATATTTCCCCCTGAAATGTAGTAGAGTGGAAATATAAAGTAGCACCAGTGTTTGCTAAAATTAGATAATATATGACATTTTATATTGGTAATAAAAATGCCAAGCCAACATTAGAAATGAAAGGTCAAATTAGCTAAAGTGTAACTTAAGGCAGTAGTAACTAAAGTTAAAAACTAGCTAAAATTATTGCTCATCCTTAGATACTCTAATTCAGAAACTCAGAGGGCAGGAAAATAAAGTGTATTAAACAAACGAGCTAGTTAGTTACTGCCACTTACGTTTACCTACACTGTGTGCAGGTAGCAAAGACCAAAGGACGTGAGCCACACAAGGTAGAGCTGAACAATATACCAAAAAAAAAAAATCATTTTGCAGTTACTTTGGTAGATATTGCAATTGCAATATGAGTCATGATTTCAGTTGTAATGGTCACTTTTGCATTTCATTTTCAGTGGAAAAAATATTAAAATGATGATGTGATTTTTGTTAGGTTTTGTAACAAACAAGCATGTTCCTTTATGTCTGCTTTATTTATGTTATGTTGTGACAAATTTGACCTTTATCAAAACAATTGCAGTTCCAGTGATTTGGATATTTCACTTGGTCATATTGCAATTTCAGTAATATTTTGATTAAATGTTCAGCCCTACTTTGTAAGAACTAACAGATCAAGACACAGTATGTAGTAATACCTTATGTGCATGGTGTCCAGCAGATAAAGGAGCAGCATCAATATTATTACTCTTTGAGCACACAGCCAGTCTTCAGTGTCTTTCATCATAAAAGTCAGAAACGTGTTTAATCTAATGTGGGCAATAAATCTGCTCTCTCTCTCTCTCTCCCTCTCTCTCAAAAGAAGTAGTCGCCAAAATCTCAACCCATATTGTATTAAACAGCAGTACATAAAGACCTTGCTGTGAACACAATTACTGTACTGCATTGTCGAACTCCGATAGTCCCACTGATAATTCTAATATTGCTCTTGAGAAGCTGATACTAGCCTCCTAACTCCAAGCAAATCATAAATCAGAAGAAAACACAAAAAACTAAACTAATTTAATGGCACTAAATTTATAACACATGAATAACTGTAAACCAGCTTTGTTTTCTAATTCAACAGGGTAATATATGTTGCAAGAGTGCAAAAGTTAAAGATCTTTCATGAACCCGAAATTAAAACTCCAGGATTGAGTACTGCGCAATAATTTAAGAGCAAGATCAGTCATGCAGAATCATCTTGGCTTATCTTCTCTTCTTCTGTTTGATGAAGGCTGAGCTCATGTTGAATCATAATAACACTGCATGAGCAAATCATCATACAGACTGTTGATAAACACAGACAGTATCTGTGGGTTAAGAGAGATAAGGCTGAATAATACCAAGTTTGTAGCCCAAAGGCTATATTTATGTCAAATGTTCCCAAGCATCTTTTACAACTGACTCTCATTCAGTTTAAATACTTACTTAAATAACAGACTTTCTGTATATTCAGTCTCTGGGTATAGTCTATAAACACATCAGCATTCAAAAGAGGAAACGCGGGAGGGGAGATTCATGCTTCAGCTGACCAACACCTCCACTCCACAGCACATGAATGCATGATTCATTTTCTGGAAGGTATATCAATGTTGTTTTGTTTTAGCACTGTGGCTTAAAGCCTCAGAAATTTTAAGAACTTCAGATTCTACTAAGAAGGGAAGTGGTTACAATGGGGACCAACAAAACCAAGTTACTTGGGAAAAGTTTATGTCATCAGATCTAAATGAGCCCCATTTACTAACTGACAGCTTTCCCTGTTTAGAGCTGCAGCTTAAAAATCCTCCTTCTTATGGGTGATGAACCCACAAAAACACAAACATATAGCAAAGATTCTGTGATGATTCATGAATTCATACTTTACATGAATTAGATTGAGCAAATTTCTCAATTCTAGTGAACTCTAGTCTCTCATACTCAAATATTCCACTCTGTACAGTTTTTGAAAACATGCCATACCGGGAAATGAGCCTGCTCTTACATAACAATACAGTACAATAGGGTATTTTGTTACTCTTTCTGTTACCTCCTGTATTCTATTTGATGTATCATCCGAAAGCAAAACCTTACATAAATACATGCAAATATATATATATATATTTTTTTTTTAAATCCTTTTGACTCAATCGTGTGAAGTGTTTTGGACACAGCGTGCAGACAGCCAGCACCTGTTGCTTTTAAAGTCTGTTGCATCTGTTCAAACTGCTCACCAGAAATAACAGCTGGAACCCTCAGAGAACAGGTGCCACAAAAAAGCTTGAAAATGATCTATTCAAATGGGGTTAGAGATACAGTAAAATAATGCACGCGCACACACCCACACATACACACACACACACACAGGGAGACAGGTAAAAAGAAAGAATAACGGAAATTGGAGAGGACAAAGCACCTCAGTTAACTGACTTCACTGGTTTACGCTGCAACCAGTGTGGGAGTCTGTGCAGCCATGTGTCCACTACATGTGCACAGAACCTTATTAAACTTATGAAAAAGAGGATGTATATTCATTTGTCTCTAAACACTACAGTGTATGTCTGTGTCCCGTGAAAAAAACGTACTACACGTCTGAAACAATACCAAGAGAAATTAAAGACTCCCCAAGTTTTGGAGGAATAGTCTGAGCCTGAAAAAGAAACTTTTATGAAAAATGAACTTTCAATAGACTCTCTTTACAATATGAACACACTAGCTAAGAAAATAAGATAGAAAGAGAAAGAGGAAATGAACCGCCAAATTAACCTTCAAATCTACTCAGGGTTCCATCACAGAATTGATATGAATGTCTACCGTTTCATATGTATAAACATTTACAGCCAATCTAGGGCGACCTGCCAAGTATCACACCAGTTTCACGCACCTTCCAAGCTGCCCGCAGCACACGGAGCCCGCGTTGCCTCCTTGGCCGCGTGGACAGCTCTGCTCTGTCCCCGTGGGTCATATTTCCTTCCGCGAGGAGCCCCTAATATAACACCAATTACCGCTATTGTAGCCCACAAAGTGATGAACCACCGTGTGAGGAAGGGTGTGGGGGAGGCGGGGGTGAGGTGGAAGGGGGGGGGGGGGGGATTTTTATCTTGGCGCCTGAGGCTGGATAAAACTCCCCTTTCCTCCGTGAGCTTGCAGATCAGGGAGTGGTGCAAACTCTAGGGGCAACTGCTAACCGTGATTCACTGGCTGTAGTCACGTTGGCGGCCACCTGTTCCCGCTCTGAGCAACTGCTACATCCTGTTTAACAGAGTCCCTGGCAGAATACAAGAAGCCTGGCCTTAGCTCGCTCTCTACCACTGTCTGTCTCACACACACACACAAAGTCTGTACACTGGCACACCACAGTTAGAGATTAATAATACGCACCAACACCTCACATTACAAGTGGAGTATTATGCACACAAAACTTCCCTCAATTGCATGAATGGATCATTACTGACGTATGCAAGCAAGCAACATGCAGGCACACACAAGAGAAGCCCCCACAGTCATGAATAAGTCCAGTCTTGTGACAGGGAGAGGTGGGTGTGTTGTATTATTACAGCAGACCTCAACTTCCTCATCAGGCTCCTCTCCTACTCAGATTATTTTAAAATGGGGAAATCGACCTAGGAGCCCTGTTTTCGTTTTCTTTCCCTTGTTTGTGCCTGCAGCTTGGTACCTAGAGTGCATAACTCAGTGAAGTGAGGGGAAACTTGAGGATGTGCCATTTTAAACACATCCCAGCATTAAGACAGATGCATCACATTACACGTCCACCTTTAAGAGCAAAATATCCCTGAAATTGTTGAAAGAAGGCTTTGTAGATCTAAGCACTGATTTGCTGTGCTGCCCTGTTGAGCCACCCACTCTACTGAGAGGAGGATGAGAAGTACATTGTGTCTTTACAGCCAACAGTTGGCGAGCTATCATCTGGCTCAGGACAGTGAGTCCTCACTTGGCCCCCGTCTGTGCGGGGGAGGGCATCTGGAGTTTCCTTTGGCATGTCTCAGACAGAAAGAGAAAGAAAGAGACTGTTTTGAGCGTGTTTTTTTTTTTTTTTTTTTTTTTTTTAGAACTTTAAGGTATGAAAACTTTTTAACATATCAGCCCATCCTCACTTTTCAAGTCTTTTGGACATAGGTTTAGGTTTTATGATTGGTTTCAATTTAGGTTAACTTAAGGGTAAAGGTTGACATTCTCACATTGCCAGATCTTCTCACCATGTTTGAGCAGTGCCAGTGAAGGAGACGGGTAGAAAAAAACAGGTAAAATTATTCTGGCATGCAGCTGAAAAAAAAAAAAACGTTTTACATGATGCTTTACAAGAATCAAAGGACATAATTGTTCACAGCCTCATGTCCTGCAATATACAATTCCACAGGTGAAATCTTTTTGATCTTTCATTTGCACAATCCAAGTTTTCACCACAGTATTCAGTCATTATTTGGCCTGTTAGCTTGTGTCCTTGTAGTGAATGTTTCCCATAAAAACAGGGACTTTGAAAACTGCAACTTAGAGGGAACACGGAAGGAAGCAGAATACAACAGTCGACCAATGGGAGGCTTATCAAAGCGGTACACACCCACTAGACATGAAGGATCAGGTTATAGTAGGAGTAAGAGCTAAGGTTATGCACGTAGTAATGATAGATCGATGTGGTTGTTATGACCAAATGTGTGTGTGTGTGTGTATTCTGGGTTCTCTGTGCTTCCTTTGGGGACATCAGTCTCTGATTGTGCGGTGCCATGACATTTAACTGTCATTTTGCAACTCCTACTCAAGTATTTCTGTAGGCCCAGTAGAGTGAGGTGGCACAGTTACCTCTATTGTACCCCAGTATCTGCAGAGAGACACACCAGGGACGGCAGCACCACATTAATCTGTGTATAAGGAAGGTGACTAATGGGTTTGTGTTAAGTGGAGAGTAAAGTGTTTGATGTATTTGAAAAACTGACTTGATAGAT
Source organism: Trachinotus anak (assembly GCF_046630095.1). Classification (NCBI taxonomy): domain Eukaryota; kingdom Metazoa; phylum Chordata; class Actinopteri; order Carangiformes; family Carangidae; genus Trachinotus; species Trachinotus anak. Next base: position 11,854,621 of record NW_027273879.1, on the reverse strand, counting down.
TAGCTTTGACAGGTTTGGAGCTCCCTCATGACCTAGAGGCCTAAGACACATGCCATATAAATGCAAAATCTCTGGCAACTTTTTTTTTCTTCATCCTCTCTTTCCCCCCTCCATGGTTCCTGCCAATCTCACCTACAAACTGTCAAATAAAGGCAAGAAAATATCAAAAAGTTTGGCCAGTTTGTAGAACCACAACAACCAGTGGCAGCAATAAGGCAGGAGCTGTCTCACTGTGGTTGAATTAGCCTCGAGTCATCTGATGGGTGTGTTCATACAAAACATACAAAAAAAAAAGAGATAATAAACGGATACATGGACATACACGCTACACACACCACACACACACAACACACACACACCCACTCCACCATGGAGCCTGAGTTGAAGTAATATGAGCACTGCCAACTCCTTCTCACCGCCACCGAGACCCCAGAATTAGAACATTCCATGAAGCAAGTGTTTGCGTGTGTGTGTGTGTGTGTGTGTGTGTGTGTGAGAGAGAGAGAGAGAGAGAGAGAGAAAGAGAAAGAGAGAGAATAGGCATATAACTGTGTTTGATATCACGGGTTGGTGTTTTCACCTGAGATAGTTCACAAAAACTTTTCAACAACTGAGTCACTATTACTGAAGAAGCACATCAGCCCCAAACAGCAAAAACAGCAAATATCCTGGTCTCACTCTGCAAGATAGTATCACTACTGTCTGTCACTCACTTTATGAAATATGTCCAACTTCTGCATATACGCACGCTGTTTTAATGAGCCGGCTTTGTCTTTTACAACTCACTTAGATTCACTTTCATAAATGTGCTAATGACCTTTTAAACACCCCCCCCCCCCCCCCCCCCCCTCCAAACTACAGTACGTCTCACATGTCCCACGCAGCCCCCTCAGCAACATGAACTACAACCAGAGGTTTAACATAAACTCAACTGCCTGCACCCTCAACACAGCCTTCAGGGAACAATGTAGTGGGTTTCAGCACAAAAGTGAAACTTCACACCCACCACATTGCTGAAAAAAAACCCTGAAATACCGTATTATCTGTTTAAAGTCATGCAAGCTAAGAGGAACATACAGTAAATTGAGGCTGAGTCCTACAATTGGTTTCACAGCAAAGTGAAACAAATTAAATAAGATTATGTTTACATGAACAAAAACTCTAAACTTCCTATTTCTGTTGGGTTGGGAAGCAGCACTTCTCGGCTGTAAAGTGAAAACAATGCCAGTCACCACAGCATGCACATAAATCATGAAGAGAAAGTTAAACTTTAACGCTAAGAACTGACAAAGCTTGTTAATCTCTTGACAGACTCTCAACAGGCACACAAACACCGCACAAGCGGTCTGCAATGAGAAATCACATAACGTCACAACAATCACACACTGGCATTATCACACACGCGTTTATATTTTGGTTTTTGTATGGAAACACCAGTTTGTATAGTGGCAAAGTGGGTATTCTGCTCTGATATTTGCAATGTGCTGCTCCATAATTTAATACAGGATTACTACAGTGGGTTCACCATGTCTGCTCTCTTGTTTTTGAGTGTACAGTAGGGGTATGTGGGATTATTTATTCATTATGCCTGTCATCGCAGTGTGTGGGGGTAGTGTCTGGATGGGAGAGACAGGGCGAACATATAGCTCACATGCTGCTGGATTACACAACATACACACAGTAAAGGCCATCTTCATTACGCCTGTGAGATGTGTCTGCAGTAACAGGAGCTACATGCAATCTTAGTGAACCATCAGTTTGTTACAGCCTTGGATAACATTGTCAGAATATCAGGTTGCCTCCAGTTGCAAATCAGCAGGTTATAGAGTAACCTCCGTCACGACAGGCTGCTGCATACTTAAACTTTATGATGACAGTGCTGGATTTCAGGCTGAAGGCTACAGTAAATAACATGCAACACCTGAGCTAAAACGACCCCACTTCCGCTCAGGAATCACTTCAAGTAACGTTCCTCTGTGGATTTGCACAAATTCCTATCACCATGCTTGGGACGTTCAGCACCAACCAGTCTCCACCATTACAGCAGCATATCTACAGTTTCATGCTGCATTTAGAGCATGCGATGAGTACCTTAACTCTTTCTAAAAAAAAAAAATAAACAAAAATAAACAAAAACAAAATAAAAAAAATAAAAAAATGGTTTGCATTGGCAACTCACTATAAGGAACGGGCCCATGATTTCAATGCAACCTGCTTCTCGTAATATTCCATCAGCACCAGTTGCAGGAAATGTTGATGAGCTGGAAGCCGAATAGTTCCAGATCTAATTATAGAATTTCTGAAATCTGTAGCTGCTAAAAGATCTCCAATCTTTAAGCTAAGAGAAGCAAAAACAAGTAAACCAGCTTTGAACACATTAAACAAAATCTCGATTGGAGGAGCATGAGAAAGTAGCGCTCACCTCTGGATAAGTCACTTACCTCACGCACTACACCAGAGCACCAGAATAAACATATTCACAGACATCCACGGGAGCAGATCAAAATAATAATTATTATTAAAAAAAAATAAAAAAAATCTTCATCAGATGCAAAACAACCGCAGCGGCCAGCCAAGGGAGACAGCTCTTGATGCGAGAGCGATTTGGCGCTGCATGTCAGCGCATTAGACGCAGGTCCCTCGGTCCAGTTTTGATCCTCTGCCCCCCTTTAATACGTGATGGACGCGTTCAGCTCAGGTACAGCGAGCCACACACCCTCGGCTTGACATACCGGGGCTGAGGAGATGGTCGTATCGCTCCGCCGGTGATGGTGCCTTCACTGCGCTTCGCACTCACCACCGGGCCGCGCAGTCAGAGAGCCGCTGCACGGCCACGCATCATCCACACACGGCCCGGAGACGCGGTTTTGATAAGTCGACCCGACGGTTCATCAAAAATGGCTCGTGGGTAATTGCCAGAGGAGCAGCGAGGGGCACTATTTTAATGTCGTGGGCAAGGATAAAAAAGATGTAAAGGGGCAAGCCGGAACAAGCCGCTTTTCGAGGCGTGGGCTGTCTGGTTTTAAAGGAACAGACCGAGAGGCAGCGGCGGCGGCAGCGGCAGCGGCAGCGGAGGAGGAGGAGGAGGATGCGCTTCGACAAGTGCGCCTGTCGAGGGGAAGTTCACACACAAACAAACTCATGTAGTTCCCGCTCGCTTTATGGCAGCTCCGCGTTTAGAGAAGTGGTCAAGAAGAAGAAAAAACACGGCTCAGCTCAGTGTGCCTTCCCCCGTCTCTAGAGTAACACAAAAAATATATATTGAATTGACTTCAATTACAGTTATCATAATTAGGCTATTATAGCATTTAAATGACTAAAGTGAATATATTTAAATATGTTTTTTATGTAGAAAAATCAATTTCTTATTTATTGCTGTCTGAGGGAGCTTGCGGTGGTCAATAAACAATGGACTGTGTTGACTACATTACTAAGGCTGTAATCCTATTAGCTAGATACTGTAGCTTCATCCTGCACATTATAATGGACTTAGCCTGGCATCGCCATAGCATTTAACAGGCTCCTTGGCCATGTGGCCTTACCTCTGGTGTTTATGATTGTGTCATACTGCAGCAACCTGCTGTTCACTACAGGAGAGCTAAGCCTATAATGTGATTCTAATTTACCATCTGGCATAATCTGTGCAGAATCATATTTTTCAGCTGTAATCATATTATAGTCTTTCCGTATAAAATTTTTGTAGCACTGTTCTCTCTGGGCTGAAATTCAGTTCTTATTGTTGTCAGAAGCAACAGTCTTCACAGAACATGTGCTTTGTGTATGATGCATTATTCCTGCAGCAAAACTGCGGGAGACTGAGGCTGAGGTTTCAGCAACATGTAAGATCTGACATCTTTTGCACCACAAATCATGCTCATCTCTGTTGTAGCCAGCTATTTGTACATGTATCATGCTGATGCTTTGATAAAGTCACTTCAGTTCGAGAAAATCTGAACAAGCAACTGTTTCTTTGGTACCAAATGGTGCATCTGAGACTGTAAGGAACTCAAACTCATGTGAATCTGCCAATGAATGTGCAGTTAAATGAAGTTAAATAATGACTGAACCTAACTATCTGACTGTTTTATTTGGGTGCTTCACTCATGTGTGACTCACAGTCTGGAGTGAGCTGTCTGGCATAATCAGAGTAGCTGATTATTATTAAAGTGGCCAGTCAGAGTTGCAAACATGGGATCAGGAGGTCAGCCCACTGTAATATTAACCTGCAGTAAAAGCACAAATTAATGTTTAACACCTCACCTTTAATTTAGATCGTGAGAAAACTAACACATTATAGTAGAGCCACAGTTTCAAGAAAATCTGGCCCTTTTTTTTTGAGCAGAGTACAAGCATTGAGGATTTGATTTTTCAAGAATAGCCTTCTCTACACTCACACACACATACACCTGTACAACCACTGTTTGATCTGTTGGCCACTGAACAGCTCTACTTAGCTCTACAGGAGCAACTGGGGATTGAGGGCCCTTCAGCTGTGGGTTAGGAGGAGGAGGGGTAAGTGCTGCTCTTTGACCTTCATGCTCCTTCCTTCATGGTCCATGCTCATATTGAATTTTGGTTGTGGGCACTGGTGTATGAAAACCATCTTCTGATGAAACCATGTCAAATAAGGTATTTTGTCAAACTAATTCCTTCAATATCCTATCCTAAAGTGTGGCTTGTGTTCATAAATGAGATATTTATTCACAGCATAACTGTATTGTGTGCACACTGTTCTTAGGTCTGGTGTGGGTTTCTCTTTTAATGCAAGCTGAAATCGGTGGATACAATTCATATTCTTTGGTGTATCTTTGACTATATTTCTGTGTATTCTGTGTCTCCCTTGTTCACACATAAACAAACTCATGGTCACAATTATTTCTGTACTGAATGTGCACACTCCACTGTGCATTCATTATTTGTCTGCACACAGACTCACAAATTTCCTGCTCGTGGCATCTTGGATGCCCCGAGGAGGACGTCAAACTAGTGCTCCATTCACTGAGATGAGTGACAATGACATTTCTGGGCCGAAAGGATAAAAGAGGGAGAAAAGGAGACATGTGAAGGGAAGGAATGGAGAGAGAGAGAGAGCATGGAAACCCTCTCAGCCATGTGGGACAACCCACTCACTTATAACGTAATGCTCAGCAAGCTGCACACAATTCCAGCGGGGTCAAATGGTGAAGCAATGCTTTTCTATCTATCTATCTATCTAGAACAACAAAGCCCATCACAACCCTCTATAAGTCTTTATTCACCATTACACAAGGCAGGTGATATACCATAATGGAATTTGTGCACTGTATGCTGCTGGTCTGTGTAGCCACAGAGATTAGGAAAACACTGCACAAGGCACATAGGGACCTTTCACCCACTGCTTTCCATTGACCAAATGTTACAGTGCAAATGCATTAACTCACTGATCTAGCAGGAAGTGAGATCACCTGCATTCAACATTTTTGCTCAAAAATCAATATAACACAAAATGATGCATTTCTTTAATTGACATACCTTTTCTTTATTACCCTCAATATCAGGACAGTTTGTGTCATATCATTTATTGTGTTTTCTGGCACCTTTTATCAATTATTAATACCAACTGCATAGTTAAACATTAACTAAAACTGCTACTTCATTGTGAGTCCACAGCTTCCTCAAGCATGTTTTGCAGACTACTCTTACCATGAGTATCCTTCAGGTGGCGTCTGAGACCTGGCTTGTGTACAAAGTGCACAGCACAGTAGTTACACTTATGGGGCCTGTCCCCTGTGTGCAGGTTGAGATGGTCTTGCAGTGGGGCTTTCTGAGAAAACGTCTTGTGGCACAACGGGCATCTGAAAGGCTTGACACCAGTGTGGACATGTATGTGGCGAGACAGGTTAGTCTTCTGGGAAAAGCCTTTCCCACAGACCAAACACAGGTACTGCCTGTGTTCCTTCAAGTGTCCCATGTAGCTCTCCAGGTGCTGGAAGACTCTGTCACACCTCCTGCACAGGTATGGCCTCTGGACCAATATACTGTCTGGACCTTCTATCAGCTCATCTCCAGAACAATGACTCTTTGACAGGTGTGGTGCAGAGAGGCCAAATATGCTGGAGTCCTGCAGCTCTCCACATTCTTGCTGTTGAGCTGCCACTGAGAACATTTCATCAGGGTTTCGGGAGCTATCCACCACCTCTTCATGTTGAGCAGAGCTACCTGTGGTTAAGGAGGATGTATGATCTCGGACAGCTGTAGAAGGGTGTAGCTTACATCTTAGGGCCCGTGTAATGTGCTGAACTTGATAGGATGGCTTGTTGGTGTGAACAGCCCGGATGCCTCCACCTTCCTCTGACTCAAGCACGTTGAAACAACATGCTGCATCTTCACAGGATTCTATTTTAGCTTTAACCGCCCTCCTCTCCTCTATAACCTCTCCCAGTCCTTGATTATCAACCTTGGCTCCTTGGCTCATGCTCGACTTGGACTGAATCACAACCGCTCCCCCTCCCTCTGTACTTGCTTCCTGGATACTGGTGCTGGGCAGGGCTGCATCCCTTTCCTCCTGATTTTTGGAGCTGGGACCTGGCCAGCCACTGTCTGGCTGCAGGATTTCCTTCTCCTCTGATGGTCTCTCCAGTTTCAAGAAAGCCAGAGATGGACTGAGGCACTTGGACACAGCCTGGGCACACTTCTCCACCACCTGGCTCATCTGAAGCGCACTAGCTGCAGTGAGGTAGCTCACCAGCTCCCCCAGAGGGACCTGCAGCAGTGATAGACATTATGGCAATCAAGCAAAACAGTGAATTAACAACAACAAAGAAAAACAGCCAACAGGACAAGATTCATACCAAACTTCCACTTGCAGACTTAAAACATGCACACAAGAATAGATCCATGACCCGGATTAAGGTCCTCTCAGTCATCTATAACTTTTCACGTCACTTTCGTATCAAACCACTCGCCCTCGTTGTTGTCACAGGATGTTTGGTCTTTATTTCTGTTTTGATTCTATAGGTCTTGATGTTGTTCTTTCATCCTGTCATTCTGTTACTCTGTTTTTTGATGTGTTTTTAATTTCATCTTGATTACACAGTGAAACGAGAAACCTGCTCTAAACAATTGAGACTGAGATAGACCTGGGGACGTGGCTATATTCTGAATATTCTGCTCTGTTATATCTGTATAGAGTTCAGGGAAGCTGTAGATTATATTGTACCTCCAGGATTCCAGTGTAGCAGGACAGGAGCAGTCTCTTGCCAACCTCCATGCTGGACACAACGCCCACACTCAGCTCTGCCTGGCCCTCGTGGAGCAGGAACTGGTCACGGAGGAAGTCTGAGGACGCTGCAAGCACAACTCTGTGAGCGTGGAAGCGGAGAGGCTGGACAGAGGCGCCCCGAGGACCACCAAGGAGGAGTGTGACGTCACAGAAGCGGCGATGCTCTCTCAGAGCATTCATTTTGCTGAGGATGGAGTCACCGTGGGTGGGGAGACGAAACTTTAAAGTGTCAGAGGAGCCTGACATGATGGTCTGTAGAAATAGTAAAAATAAAACAAAACTAAAAAAAATGTTAGTGTACAGTTTTGTTGGTGTGCGAATACAGAAATGTTAGCTTTAATGTAGCTTTTGTTATCCCATAATTGTCTGTTAGTATATAGTTGAACAGTGTGAGCACATTTTTGAAATTTAAATGGGATAAAAGTGACACTATAGACTGGACCTATAGCATTTAATTTTGAAGCCAAACCACAATTTCCACAAACTACCATCATCATCATCACCATCACCATCATCATCATCATGAGTTAGTTTTGGTCTGCACTTAAGTCATGGAGCTGAATCTGTGCAGCACAGAGGGTAAAGTACCAGAGAGAGGATGAGAGAGGGAGAGCACACATGATGATCCAGACCCACCTTTTTACAGGCTCATCCCGTCATCATGGATCCAACGGGAGGGGGGGGGGGAAGCTGCTTTTCTTGGTCCAGAACCTCACTTAACTTTTCGAGAACAGTGGGTCTCTACTCGCTCGATGCTTCTCAGTGTAACCACGGTTATTGACAGGAGGGGAGGAAAACGTTGACGAGCCACAGGAGCATGAGGATGAGACGCATCTCCGAGCCTTCATCCCGACTTCCTGCGGCTTTCTGCTGACCACCTGGAAACTGAGGCTCTGTGCTGCGCATGAACTGATTCACCCCTCCAGTGCCGCGACTCCACTTTTTTTTTTTTTTTTTTTTACATAAACAGCGAGCGTGTAATTCAGCATTTTCAATCAGGTGCACCGCTAAAAGCCAACCGCTTGGTGGTGATCATGCTCACATAATCTACAGGAGCTCCATCACTCAGAGCTGCGCAGTGTAATGCTTACTTTTTTATACCTTTTTTTTTTTATTTTTTTTTTTACGATTGACAACAAAAGCAATAAGCATGTTCTAATAAAAGATAAAATATAGATTTTTTTTTAAATGTATAGTATTTTAAAATTAACTCCTACCTCACAGTGCAAAAGTCTTAACATGAAGACAGTTATAAGAATCCTGCTTGTAAAAAAAAACAACCCAAAAACAGACAAACTCTGATGCACGAAAGTCTGCACAAACGCAGAGATATTATTTTCAATTAAATTAATTAATTTTTTGTCTTTATGTCTTAAAGATGTGCAGCGTTTGTGGTTTATTGTGAAATGTAGCTACCTCATTTCCTTAGTCAATATGCACAGTAAATTCTGCAGAGTGTGGTGGTCCACAGGGACCGCCTGAAGAGAAACAGGGGTAAGTGAGTAGGCTGTAATAACTTAAACCTACTGAACGTGGTTCGATGAGCCTTTCTGTCTCACAAGAAAGAGACAGAACTCTAGATGCCGTCCTCTTTCACACACAACCCTTCACACAAAATATGTATTTATTCAATTAATCCAAAAGAGAAAGCATGTGAGGACAGTCAGTGGGTGGATGAGCCCAAAAGAGCAAATGCAGCTTCCATGCTGTTTTAACTTTGGCCACTACTTCAGAGGATATGGATTTTGAACTTTTGTTTTCACAGGTTAAAAAGCAGATGGAGCACACCCAAACACAGACAGTGATCCAGACATCTGTGTGTTTCAGTGTGTGAAGTTGCTACAGTCTGCCAAAAAGATGACGTTTTGTCTTATATAATATCATCTGTGTTCAGCCATCCATCAGATTACAGAATCTGCTATCAGTTACAATATTAGATAATGCATGAAATTGAGTGCAGCAGTACCTTAAAAAAGAAGAGGAGCATCCTGGAACAATCTGTTTTCCCAATTCTTCCAGTCCAGCCAGTCTTATGAAAGATGAGTCGTATCCTGAGGTTAAGTCACTGCCAGCTACACCACTTCCATAATCGCATCATTCCATAGTTGTCACGCCACCTTGTCCTGTCATTCTCAAAGGAGATGGTTCAGTGTGTACCAATTCACAATATGGGGTTTCAATTGTAAGGGTGAAATATTATCCAGTTGGGGAGGTGGTGTTGTATCATGTGCATTTACATGTTACTGTTCTCTGATAAACCTCATCTGATTTAACCATTTAGAAAATCCAACTGTGTTGAAAGGTAATAAAATGACTTTAGTGCAGCAGAGCTGTAACACACTGTCCAAAAAATAATGGCAATGAAACTATCAAAACAAGCCCTGTGAGCACAGTTAGGTTCTCTGACAATGTCAGGCTGTTCTGTTCATGGCTGTTCCCATTACTAAGGAATAGTTAAAATAGCTGTTATTGTAACATAACAGCTCACTACTTTCCTTTTTATGTGCAATATAAAGCCTCCAAAAATGAAAAAAAAAAAACAACTTGCATTTTGTACCCGAAAAGTTATTTATTAATCCGTTTTGAGGTGATTTAACTAGACTTTAAAAGTGATCCTCTCCCTGTAGAAAAGAGCCAAGAACCTCAGCCAAAGGTCTCCCCAGGCTCTTGTCTCAGTAAGCTCTCAGTCCTTTGAACTGGTGCGCTGCAGTGCATTACACTTTCAACATGCCATTTTGACAAGGTCTTCTTTAAATGTGCTGGACAAAAACGAATACAGCACCCAATTTTTGTGTAATGCTCTCTATGTATGATGCTGAGTTTTACTATTTGGGTGTATGCACACAATAATAGAACAATAATAAAACATAACAATACATATGAATAAATAAAGAGCAAGTGAGAACTTCAAAATATCCAGAGACATCCACAGCTCAGGTTTAGGAGGATTCAACAGAGACGCTGGTAAAAGTTGGCTGGGAATGAGTGGAAATGGATGTGTAGAAATGTATAAATACTAGGAGCTGATTAGATAGTTGGGAACAGGTGAGGAGATGTGACTGAGAGGTGGGAACGCCGGTGGAAAAACACCAATATACAGTAAATTTTCCTTTACTAGAAAATACCTCTTTTCAAAAATGTCATGCAAGTAACATAAATGTAATGTAAGCAATGTAAATGCATGTATAAATAATAAATCTATAATAAATATAGGAATGGTTCTAGGTGATTAAAATATGTTTTTTATTTTTGCATTATTATTAGGTCCACTGATGCCTAATGTGTGATGTGCATTTTAATGTTGTCAGTGAGGCCACAGTGACATTAAAGTGAAGAAGTTGTGTGAGAACAAACCGTATCTGACCCTCTTTTGCAGAAGTGTTACTTTATGGTTGAGCCGCACTCTTATGTTGGCACCTAAATTTACCATGCACAAGACCAAATACTGCAAAAATATTTATTCAGATATCTTTGTTTGATTCAAATTGTATCCATACTGTCATTTTACTGAAAAAGAAAATAAACTTTAATCCAAAACCAGATGATTAATATTTAATGAAAAACTTAATTTATAGCTTCCCTTCTTTAATAACATATCTTCTTTGGACTTACAATTTGCCCTTGTAAGTCTACAGCTATATATATATACTATATATAAACATGTTCTTAGAAATACATTGACAAATCATTGCTGTTTTAGCATTAGTTGTAACATAATTAATGCACTGTAGTTGCTTGAAAATGCTCAACCTGAAGTCCCCCGCCCCTCTCTGACACTGTGATGTGCTTTAAATCTTCTTTTCCTGTGCTGATTCCTCGACTAATCGTTACACTGCAGCCCTGCACAACACGCAGGAGCTCTGGGAGTAATCACCGGAGGAGACTCCTCTACACATCGAGAAAACATGTTTCCGTGTCACAAACACGGAAGAAGCAAACCCCCGGGTCAGTGTGAACATAAAGTAGGCTCCGCCCTCACCCCCCCCCCCCCCCCCCCCATCATCATCATCATCATCATCATCATCATCTTACAGTGGGCTCGTACTGTTGTCGGCTCATATGTGGTGACAACAGGGGGGTGAGCCGGGGCAGCGGCAGGATACCCACGAACCGGAGCGTCATGTCGAGCAAAAAACAACGATCTCGTTAGATATCACAGTGAAGCGTCAACTGGAAATAGCTAGCGAGAAGATGTGAGGACCGACGGGATGGCAAACGACGAGGCAGCTACTTTTATTGGCAGCTAACTCGAAGCAGCTAAGGTGCGAGGCTTCAGCTAGCTAACCAGGCGGGCAGCCCGACGTGTGCCCCGGTGGAGCCTGTGCGGGTCCACAAAGTGCTTCACAGGAGCAGGGACAGCAGAGGACAACAGGCAGAGTAAGTTGTGTTTCAGTGTGTGTGTGTGTGTGTGTGTCCTGAGCCCCCTTGCAAACCAGCTGGCACCAGTTAGGGTTAGCATAGCAAGCCGAGGGTAAAGAAACCGTTTTTTTTTCTGTGCCACAAGTCACATCACTTTACTGTGTTTTATGCCTGTGTGCTTGACCCCTTCAGGGTCCAGGAAGCAGAGATTATGAAGTTGATTACAGCCTGTCATTAAGACCCTTCAGTGACAGGTGTGATATCTATTTTTCTTTCAATTCAGAGGTGGAACCGTTAATCGATTAGTCGATTGGCAGGACATTTATCAGCAGCTAATCAGTTAATAGCTTCCTCTGTTTCTATTGTCAGCTTCTTGAATGTCAGGATCTGATGATTGTCTTTGTCATATAAGGTGGTAAACTAAATAGCACAAGGTGTCTAAAGGGGTGAGCTTCAGGAGCCGAGGGCATGTTTCACTGTTTCATGACATTTTAAAGGCAACAGGATGAATTGATGAATCATTGATGGTAATCATTAGTTGCATCCGTAACACCTCACTGAAACTAATGTGACAGCACTCTAACTCAAGAGTCCTGCATATATGAGGGGTTTAAGGCGAAGTTCCTGTTGAATAGGTTTTAGGTTAGCATCACACTGAGAGGTGTTGTCTACTTTCAGTGACAGAAATGATTATCAGCAACAGGTGCTGAGATGTGTAGGACATTGTCATAGTCAGAGCTTGTTAATAAGGTGTAGAGGAGGTGATTCCCTTATTCTTGAAACAACACCTCTTTAAAACCAAATCTAGACACCACAGCCTTTGTGCAGGTAGGATTTATTGCAGAGCTCTTCATTAGTTTTAGTGAGGTGTGCATGCAATGAACTGAGTGTATATATAGTTTGTTGATGATGCTGCCATGTGATATACGCTTGCTTATCTTACAGATTTTACAAGCCAGGTTAGTTAATTCTCTTTAGAGCAGTCAGTTCATTTTCTAGTTCAACCTTCATAATGTTCGCTCTTTTTTCTAGTTTTGAGAGGGGAAGCAGTGTTGTTTGTAATATTTTAGTCATACCTAACCAATGATACTAATATGGATTCTTAAATTGACAGTATGCTGAGGAAACTGCTGGGCTGAGGGAGACACTATTAGCTCAACATTTATCACATCAAGGATATACTTAGAGGAATATCTGTTTTAGGCTGTTTTAATTTCACGTGGGCAGTGTTGATTCGTTAGGGTACTTGTCAAAGCACATTTAGCATTTTTATTTAGGTGGTTACTGGAAGAACATAATCAGTGACACAGAGGTTCAGACAGTTATGGGGAAAGTACATTATTCTTGCATCAGGGGCCATGTGTAATGTTCTGTATATTTGATTCAGGTCACAGACAAATGATAGCACTGTCAGATGTAATGGGGAAAAAAGAGTTGTTAGTTTAAACTGGAACAAGTAGCAACAGTGAAGTTAAAGCTACCCATTTTTCCATGTCATGTTTTTGCTAGAATAATGTCTGGTACAATCTTAGGAGTGCCAGATCATTAAGAGACATGCAGAGCTTTATCTGAACACAAGAGAATGAAAACATCCCACACTACGGTGCGGTGTGGTTTAGGGTAAGGCAAAATGTGAAATAGCTCTGTGTTTCCCGGAGCCTTGATCTGTTTATCTTTTGAAGCCTGCTGCTTTAGGCAAAATTCAGTGACTGAGACATTGGTGACTGAAAATGCCACCAGCACACGTGACAGTGTTTACAGTGTTAACCATCTCTGCAAGTGTATTCTCCCATTACTGTAGCCCAAATTCATGGTTTCAGTAAGAGGCTTTACGGAGGAGAATCTCTTTCACAAAAATGTTTTCCAGAAGGCTTTTTTTTAAAACAGCTTTTGAACACAGTGCCTCTGTCTTTGTGAACACACACATACTTCATACCAGGGAAGGGTAATGCCTGTGTGTTCCCCATCTCACTTAAATTACATAAATCTGTGCTCTTATAAATACATTTTGTTGATGAAATAATGTGTTTAAGATGGTAAGGGGTGACAGAAGGGCATGGTAGAGGCCGGTAGCATGTTTGTTCCTCCAATGGACCCACACTGATATTGGGCCATAACATAACTACTGACTTGAGGTTCTTTCAAAGTGTCAATAACTCTCAACTACAGATTGTCACTTTAACGTTGGGTCCCTTTATAGGAAGTGCCTCTTACACAGCTGCCCGTAATGCCATTTACTCACACCTCTTTTTTTCTCTCGTGGGAAAAGAGAGCAAACATAACGTCCCCTCTTTATGAGAGTTGGTTTCGTAAAGAAAAAAAAAGTCAGAGAGCATGGGTATGTTGTTTCTACATCGATGAATAAAGACCACAGAAAAAACACAGAATACATCAACATTCAGAACCCTGTGTAGTACTAAGTAATACGTGGCTGGCTGTTGGCTACTCTTCTTCAGTCAGAGGTTACACTAGAAGAAAGTGTAATTTTTAAGAATATTTTGTCGATTTCATATCATCATTGCACAAAGAATGTGCCTGGCTACATTTTGTAGACGTGTTTGGGGAAGTGTAAACACACTGAAACAACCACTGCATTGCATCAGTGTAGTAGGAAGTGGGTGAGCAGTAACACTAAGGACAATGTGAACTTTAGACACACACTGTTTGCTCAGTGACTAAAGATTACATCCCACACTCGAAGCAATGCTTTTGGTGAGCTTTTCCAGCCTCCTGTCGCCCTCTTTTAATTGATTTCCTTTTCAGCATGTGAGAACAGAGGGAGGGGACGGGAGGTTCACAGCAGATAGCATCATTTACTTCGATAGATGAGGGTGTGGTTAATCGTCAAACCACAACTACATATGAGTTTCCAGTGCTAGTTTTAGGACCAAGTAGTCAAGTTTAGTAGGGATGACTGGTATTCATAAGCTCAAGCCATTTGTTGCCTAGTTGCACATTTATGTTATTAATTTCATTATTTAAATATAAATATTTCTGGGGGCATCAGAAAATGGTTTGAGTTCCAGGGCTGAATAAGATTGTTATAAGTAACATTGTCAACACTGTGCTACACATACAATACAAACCTGTAATAATGAGCCATTCAAATATAACTGCATGAAGCAAGCCGTCTGTTAATGACGCCAGTAAATGATTCTGAATGTATCAGATCAACCGGCAACATAATATAGAGAAAAGCACAGTGTGCACAAATGCATAAAAATTAAGTAAGCAAGGTAGTTTAGCCCCAGTCCCCATAAACACTTGGATAAGCCTAACAGTGCATATTTATCTAGGCTATCTAATGTTAAAGTGAGCGGCCATGCTAACTGGCTAACGGTAGGCTAATTTCGTTTAAAATGATAAGTCATGTTTGAGGTCAACGAAGGATAGGAAAACGTTTGCCTGCAGAGTTTGCATGTCACCATCTTGGGTTCATCCTTTACACTCTTGAAATGACTCCGCACCTTGATTTCCTGTCCAAAATATGTAGCTGCTATCCAATAAGTGACGGGACCAGCCGTGTAAGCGCAGTTACTGCTGCTACTGTGTCGCCCCTTCTGTACAGTTTTTTTTTTTTTTCTTCTCCTTTGACCAATCGAAACAATAGGTGCCACAGGCTGCTTCAGTGATGGCCGCGGCAGCTTTTCAGCATTTTCGGGATTTTTATCTCCTCACCCGAAAGTTGCAGGTTCTGCCAGAGTGTAGTGATAGGGAGACAGTTTGAACTTTTTGCCAAAGGTATTTGTATGAGCTGCAAAATTACCATCTGCCTTTCCTCCGATAAAATCCCTGGCCCTCAGCTGCAAATTTATAGTGCTGTTTGGTGTTCCCATTTCAAATAAGGCTCAGAACCTCCCAGACAATAGATGGTTTTCCCTCCTCAGCAAAGTTGCTATGCACTCTCCCCCTCAACTGGTAAAACATTTTCATCATGTGCAACTCTGACTAGAACAGCTGTTAAAAGACGTGAGATGATCGGCCGGCTCGGCTGATTGATCACCATACTGTATAAAAAGTACCCATCCTGGGTGTCCTCTGTAGTTTTCCCCTTTTAGCTGAGTGTTTTTTTATGGGTTTTCCCCCTGTTTTCAAGAGAGCCCGGCCTGGGTTGAAAGCTGTAGAGTCGATGGCTTGTGCAAAACCAAATGAGAAAACACCAAAATAAGCCAAATGATTACGTGATGATGGACAGTTTTCCCCTTTTACCTTTTCACATCAATAAACAAGTGGTTGTAGCCTTGACAAACTGAGTATTCACCCGTCCTAGTCACTGGAGGAGCCTTTGCAAGTAGTTCGGCATTTCCCCTACCATTGCTTTGGGGGCCAGTGTCCCCCAGTGGGACCCCCAGTCCCTGTAAGAAACCAAAGAAAAATAAAAAAGGTAAACATTTTATATATGTTATTTACCTAATGAATGTGCACTTGTTTCATTTCACCTCAGTGAGCCCGCTGCATTTTGCTATCATTTAAGGTTGTGTTTCTCTCCTCTCCTCTGTCTTCTGTTTCTCCATGTGGGTGTCTTCCCATCCGAGCACACACAGAGTGGAGCAGTGGAGAGACAGGTTGACTACTTGTTATGTAAAGTGCAATAAAAGCTTTCCAACAAGTGTTCTAAATCTCTCTAAATCCAAAGATTGACTGATGTTGACCCAAAACGTCTGAGAGTTTGTGTTTTTTAAACGCATACAATCTCATGACAGTAGTGAGGATGCTGGCAGCTGCGCTAATAATGGCAGGGGAGCAAGTCCTAGAACCTTAAACACTCAAAGAGCCATTTGGACCCGTTTCCCACAGAAAAGAAAACAACGGGAGCCACAAAACCCTTTTGACATCTAAAATGAAGATAACACTACATATATCATTTTTTTACCTTTATGCTATGTATAAAAAAACTATAGCGTGTTGCATTTATGAAATCAATGAACTGCTACAGAGAAGACAAAATGAAAGAGAGCCAGATGCGGCTCAGGAGCTGCAGGTTGCCGACCCCTGAGCACTAGCAGCTCTCCTGTTGTTACAACTGCACCCCCAGACAAATTTAGGAGGACATACTTTAACCCGTCTTGGCTGTCAGAGAGGAAATACTCCAGTTCTCTCAAGTGTTACAAGGAATATGAACAGATTTTCCCGACATCATGATGTAGCACTGGCTCTGTGTTTGGGATGATGTGTTTCTGCTGATGTGTCAGCTTACCAAAACTACTCTGTAACAATTATTTTATGCCCTGTGACTCAGCCTTGGAAACCTGTAGCTCCTTCAGAGCGTCTGATGGTACCCCCTCATGAATACTTTTTAATACTGTTTTACAGGTTAATGTGATGATTATTTTCTGGAATAATCATCAACCCAAGTTGATATATTCAGCTTGCTCTGTCTGAGTCCAAAAGGAGTTCAGTTTAATAAAAACAACTAAATGAAAAACTAACCACCGGCAACATTTGAGAAGCTGGGACCAGGGATTTTTTGCAGTCAAAACTGTTGCAGATTAATCATCTGTCAAATGACTTGTCTTTTTGGGTCTAGAAGACTGAGTATATTGTCGTAATTTGAGTACCCTTCTTCACCATTTTGTCTATGCTTATTACATTGGATAATGCCTGTTTCTACATTGAGTAGTTTGTGATGTTACAGCCAGATGTCAAAAATGAAATAATTTTTTTCAAGCCTCTTCTTACACCATTTGTATGTAGATGGGACATCTGGATTTCGAGGTTCATTTCCATCACTTTCTTCTGGTGCTGTGGTGAAAGGGAGCAGGGAGCTTCTTGCAGATTTCAGTGGGATTTATTAATCAAGCATTTTATTCCTGTTTGAAGTGGCTCCATTGTTGATTTGTCCAGACCTTTGAGGTCTGACTAAGCCCCTGGGCCATCTGAAGCTAAAATATAATGTGGTTGTATTTGGCAGTATTCACTGTTCACCGTACATCCTGTGTAGACCACCCTGCTCCTTTCGCTTCAGCCTTAAATCTGCTCATGGCATGAGGGAAGTTTTCTCTGTCAGTGCAGATTTTTACTGTATCTCAACTTGCTTTGATAATTTCAAGTGTTGCTCGTTTCTAACATTTTAGTATTTGGCAATGCTTCATAACCTCGTCATGCAACCTCAGTGGAGAGTACAAAGACAATATTTTGACATATATTTAGATGTTTAATAGAATGATTATACTTCCATGTGCAAATCTGATATCATTTATTAAAGTCTAGTCAGTCTAAAAGATTGTGTTGGCGGGCCTTTTTTTTTTTTTTTACTAGTGGCATGTCCATATTTCTTCTGTGACAAATCGGTGTCGCTTTAAATACAGCATTTCAACTAAAGATGGGAGAAAAAAATGAAGGAATGAAACACCCATCTGCAAGACAAAGTCTGTCAGCGAGCTCTATTTTCTAGTTTGGAAAGTTGTAGCCTTGGCTTGAACCTGCTGGGGGTGGGGAGGGGGTGGGGGGCTGGGGAGGAAGTGTGCATAAATTGCAGCCAGTAATGCAGATTCAAACTGATTTTGTCATTGCAATTTTTACCAGTTACATTATATTGTAATGGAATTGTGCAACATAGCCAATAACTGTAGATTACAGTTTCTCCAAAATGATTTAGAGAAGAGAGACTGTTGATAATTATTTTAGTTGCCCAACATGGGACTTGATCCAAACTTTAGAGGAAGCCCAGCAGTTGGTAGATAAGTGAAAAATGTCCAGAGACCAATTAAAGAGGAGCCAGCAGTGGTGCAGAGGAGCCATAAAGGGCAAATGTGGCTGAGCTGATAGCTATGGCCTCTACTAGGACCAAGGCTCTGATAAGACCCAGCAAGAAACTGGTCTAACTCTCTGCCTGCCTGCTTCATGATAAACGTTTTGGGTGTGTAAACACACTGAGAGACTGGTGAGAGAGCAGTGTTTTTTCTGTATTCTTATTCTTACATGTAGTACAGCAGATGATTTCACTGATTGTGCGTTTCTCTGTTTTCATGGTGATGATGTTCAGTTGGAAGGGAAACCTGAAATAATAACATTGTAGAACACTGTTAACTTTGTATTTAGTGAGTTGCTCTAGTTGAAAATGTGCATCATCAAAGGATCATAAAAACTTGAAGTATCTCCTCTGTCAGAACAATACTATAAACTTTCATCTGCTCAAGTAGATCCTAATATTGACACAAACCCCTGCTGATACCCCCAGCTCACGATTAAGATGGATGTATTAATTCCAAGACATGTCAAAATATTTGCAGTGAACTGTAACAAGTAAATGGTAATGGGCTGATTCAGTGTTTTTTTTAAGCCAATCCGGGTTTGTTGTGTGTGTGTGTGTGTGTGTGTGTGTGTGTGTGTGTGTGTGTGTGTGTGTGTGTGTGTGTGTGTGTGTGTGTGAGAGAGAGAGAGCAGACGAGAGAGAGCAGTATGGAGGGGTTGAGCTAATCATTGCGCTGCGCACAGCTCTGCAGTGAAATAAGAACGTCAAATATTTTGGTTCATTATGAAACTTTGTTGGGACTAATTAGACTGTGGCAGGGGACAGGGGTCAGTAGAGTAGGCGGTCCGTTAGTATGGCCAAGACACATTTGTTTTCACACTGCTAAAAGAATGTGGCCACATGTGGCCTAGACCACCTCCAAATTTGACTGATCGATTGGAGTGATCGAATCTCAAATGCATTCTCAAGGCGTCTTGGGTGTGTTCACATCTGGACTTAGAGCTGTCCACTTGTGATTCGATCACCCAGGACAGATGTTAATACCAGGTCTGAACAGGGCTAATTGTTAAATCTCCTGGGTGAGGATGAAGGGACAGCATTGTAGATGGGGGAGAAGTGGTGTCATAGACCTCCTCCTCTGTTGAGGGATGGTTTCTCTATGTTAATGTACATGGCCTCCTTCACCCCTCCTTAAAACAACATGAGCAAGATTAAGTTCTAAATGTTTGTTTTGATCGTTTTTGGGTTAATTGCCCAGCTGTAGCTCCTTCTTTGTGGCTGTTGCGCTCTAATAAATTCTTCTGTTCTCCTAGTGTTGCTGAGTCATGACTGGAAGGTTTGGAATTTCCGTGTCTGTCTTGTATTGCTCTTGGCATGTTAACAGAGTTGTGCCTTCAAGACTGTAGTGGGCAGATGTGATGTTAGTCTGTGGAGTTAACAGCCAGTCTTTTCCTTCAAACCTGTGGAACTTAGACACAGGTAGTTTGGTCTGAGCCTTTGCTGTCAGCATCTCATGTTGAACTGTAGGTGGTTTCTGGAGTCTTTTTCTTAGCTGTCCTTTCATGCTCATGTCCCATTCTCAGGGTGTCCATCCCAAAATGCCAAGTCAAATGTCTCTGTCGTGCAGGTCATGGTTATCTAAGAGGAGTTGAATCGAGGGCAGCTTAACTTTGATAAATGATATAAATGATATTAGATTTGCACTGAGCAGTATAAACATTCTACTAAATAAAATAGATATATATCAAAATATTGTCTTTGTATTCTCTGAGGGGACTGATCTTAAGTCACAATTGCGGGAAATTAGGTTCTAGCTAAACAGCTGTGAAGCACTGCCAAATACTACAAAGTTATGAATGACCAACACTTGAAATTTAAAAGAAAGTTGACACACACACACAAAAAAAACACAATGACAGAGAAAACTGCTCTCATTCCATAGTTAGACAGATTTAAGGCTAAAGCCAAAGCAGCAGGGTGGCCTACACACCATCCATCAGGTCAGTGTCCCTGAGTCACAACTGTATTCATCACTTTTGTCTGAAGCACTTCGCAGCTTTAAAGATGGACAATTAGCTTGAAAACAACCACATGCTTCAGAAGGCCCAGAGCCTTAGTCAGACCACAACAGTATGGTCAAACACTGGAGCCACTTTAAACAGGAATACAGTGCATCTGGAAAGTATTCAGTGCTTCACGTTTTTGTTTTTTTGTTATGTTACAGCCTTATTCCAAAATGGATTAAATACATTTTTTACCTCAAAATCTACACACAATACCCCGTAAAGTGAAAAAAGTTTGCTTGAAACTTTTGCAAATTTATTAAAAATAAAAAACAAAAATATAACATGTACATAAGTATTCACATCCTTTGCTCAGTATGTTGTTGAAGCACCTTTGGCAGCAATTACAGCCTCAAGTCTTTTTGAGTATGATGCTACAAGCTTGGCACACCTATTTTTGGGCAGTTTCTCCCATTCTTCTTTGCAGAACCTCTCAAGCTCCATCAGGTTAGATGGGGAGCATCGGTGCACAGCCATTTTCAGATCTCTCCAGAGATGTTCAATCGGGTTTAAGTGTGTGCCACTCAAGGACATTCACAGAGTTGTCCAGAAAGCCACTCCTTTGCTATCTTAGCTGTGTGCTTAGGGTCGTTGTCCTGTTGGAAGATGAACCTTCGCCCCAGTCCGAGGTCCAGAGCGCTCTGGAGCAGGTTATCATCAAGGATGTCTCTGTACATTGATGCATTCATCATTCCCTCGACCCTGACTAGTCTCCCAGTTCCTGCTGCCGAAAAACATCCCCACAGCATGATGCTGCCACCACCATGCTTCACTGTAGGGATGGTACTGGCCAGGTGATGAACGGTTTCCTCCAGACATGACGCTTGGCATTCAGGCCAAAGAGTTCAATCTTTGTTTCATCAGACCAGAGAATTTTGTTTTTCATGGTCTGAGAGTCCTTCAGGTGCCTTTTGGCAAACTCCAGGCGGGCTGTCATGTGCCTTTTACTGAGGAGTGGCTCTGTCTGGCCACTGTACCATACAGGCCTGATTGGTGGAGAGCTGCAGAAATGGTTGTCCTTCTGGAAGGTTTTGAGGTAAAAAATGAATTTAATCCATTTTGGAATAAGGCTGTAACATAACAAAATGTGGAAAAAGTGAAGCGCTGTGAATCTTATCCGGATGCACTGTATATGCTTGATTATGAAATCCCACTGAAAACTGCAGAAAGAATTTAAAACAGTTGTGTTCCCTGTTCACCACAGCACCAGAGGGAATGAACGAAAGTGAATGCGCAAATCCAGATGTCTCATATACACATAAAAAGGTGCAAGAAGAAGACAAAACAAAGATATAAAGAATAACAAATTTATTTTCACACCTGACTGTAACATCACAAACTGAATGCAGACTCAATGCAGAAGCTGGTACTATCCAAGCAATGACAAACAAAATGCTGAGAAAGAATACTGAAATTACAACAATATACAATAGACATTTGACAGGAAATTAATCTGCATCTATTTGGTCAACATCAAAATATGTCTTCGGCAAAAATGCTAAACAATTCCCTGGTCAGACAAAGCAAGCTGAATATATCAACTTGGGATGATGATTAATCCAGAAAATAATCATAACACCTATAAGACAGTATCTACCAAAGTAACATCATCCTAAACACAGAGCCAGGTGCTGGCAGCATTGTGCTATGGGAGAAAATCCACTCCTGGTGTCTGTGCCTCTTGAGAAAACTCTTTCAGAGGAGTGGTATAAAACTTCAGTGTCCAGATATGCCAAGAGGACACAGACAAATCCAAATAGTTTCAAAGCTGTAACTACTTGCAAAGGGTTCCAGGTCAAGGCTGCAATCATTCATTGATTTTATGTGAAATGGTTAATGGTGAAAAAGGCTAAGAGTCTATCATCACATAATCATTTAATTTAGCTTTGTGTCATTTGGCTTCACGCAGGCCAAGGTTTCTAGAAAACAGGGGAAAGCCCCTTAAAAAAACTAATAAACAAACAGCAAACAGAGAAAAACAACAGATGATACTTAATACTGTAAATATTTCCTCTTATTTTATCTGCCCTAGTAAGAATTGTTGATTACAATCTTAAAAATCAAAATATGGGAAGAACCATTACTGTTTTCAAGCGAGGCACTGCAACAGGCTCACTCCCACTGTACATCCGTCTGCACTGCTGGTCTGCTTTTGATTAAAGGCTTGCTGATGAGACATTAGAGTAGCAGAGGCAGTTGGCACATGCAACATTTTTTTTCCAATATTCCATGGTATGTTTTGCCTTCTTAGAGACAGTTAAACGAGTCATTTTTCCAATCTCAAATAAGATGTGTGTGTTAGAGTTGGCTCATACATGTTTTTTTTTTGGGGTGGGGGGTATTGAGTAATAGATAACATATCATTGTCCTGTACAGTGGTGACAGTTAGCAAAGTGTATTGTTATTCACGCCACAGTCTAGACTACCATGATGACCAACAACACATTAGCATGTTCAAAACAATGTAAAGCTCACAGCATGTCATCCTTATGACGATATAACACACCCAGACAAGGGTGTTACTAGCAGCTAATAAGAGTCAAAAGCCATAAAGAGGAAATGAAACAGTATGAACACAAACATAACGTAAACATTACTGGGAGAACAAAATCCGAAAAAAACTATATATATTTAAAGACAAAAGTTAAGCAAGAGACCTCATGTTAATCTTTCACATCCAGTTTCTTTTACATGGGTGTCATATGAATAATTAGGGGAAATGGAAAATAGATAACCTCCTTTCATCATTGCTGTACATGCTAAATCCTTAGGCTTACATCCATCTAGTCAATGGGATATGCCTTGTACTGTGACTTGGTGGAGAGATAATTCCAATCAGACCATAAGAGGTTCGTCATTAAACGCATTATTTCAAAAGTGTACAAGAGGGTAAACTGTAATTTGTATGGGCTGAGATTTGTGTCATTTCTGCAACAACTGAACATAAGCTGTAATGTTCTGAATTTGTATATTAGCAATCAGCCACCAATACATTTAGTATTCACTATTTGCACTATTTCCAACACATTTAGCTGATGCTAAGCAGCTATAGTATTTACCATGTTCACCATGTTTTTCTATGGTGTTCGTGTGCTAAACTAAGATGGTATACTAAGATTGTTGATTGGGACTAGAAAAAGTACAGCTGATACAGTTCATCCTGAGAGGGACTTGGCTGCGTATCAAAGGTCATGGAAATCCATCCAATAGCTATCAGGACGTTGCACTCAATTAACAAGCGTCACCTGTTGATGGTGCTAGAGGAATAGTCAGGGGATCCCCTCAGGGTACCTCATGAAATCTTATGGCAGTGCATCCAGTTGTTATTGAGACATTTCAGTCTGGACCAAAGTAGGGGAACAACACTGCCATCGATAGAGCCATGCTGCCAGCATACCTAAAAACTATTGAATTTATCAAAAAATGACTTAATTTGTGTACTTAAACATTTCCTCAGAATGTACATTACAAACATCAGCAGCTGTCCTGATACAGGACACAGGAGCTACATGTAGAAAACTGACAGTTTGCTTGAACGCTTCATACATTTTGATCTGTTGACAGTGTCATTAAAATATTAGAATTTGTGCTAAACGTTTCATGTGCACAAAATGTGCATTTTCCATTTACATCAGTTGAAGACCAAAATGTCTGTGTAGTAAGCCTACTGCACTGCAGTCTTGTGATAAGTAATTATGTGTGCTGATAGGCAACCATAAAGGGAATTGATGATAAGTAATGCTCATCCCGTGTCAGCTAACATTTTACGGTTATAGGGGGAGATACAATAGAATCTCAGGCATCTAAATCAGCCACTGTTCTAAAGGGTGAAGTGAACAGACTAGTCATAACTTTCCTGGTCTGTTCTGTCTTCAGTCTTTACTCTTGATCCTTGTCTCTTTTAAATACAAAGTACTTTATTTTACATAGCAGCTTATTTTTGTGGAGCTCTCTGCAAGCAAACAGCCTCAGCCAAAGTACGCATTATAATGCTGGCTGCAAACATTATTGATGTGGCCATTGGGAGCATTGGTAATTTATGTCTTCTCATCATCTACTGCAATTCATTTCTAAACAAGCTCTCCAGCTGTGGCCTGTTACCTCGTTTCTAGCCTCCACCTCCACCCGCTGTTCATTTTTCAGAAGACCTCTTCTCTTCTTCTCATTGAGGTGCATTTGAGGTCTTGTTCTCTAACAATATTTAAAATTTTCATCCCGCTATTCACTATGATTTTAATGTGTAAATACATTGTGTAAACACATTAAAATATCAAAAGCTTAGTTGTCATACGAACCAACCAGGAGCTGCATATAGTGGTCAGTCAGAACGTTGCCAGATTCAGTCAAAAAACACCCTCTAATCACGTTAACTTCCAAGAACAACAGTGTATACTGAACCTTTCTGATCACTCTCATTCTTACCTGTCTCTTTTTCTCTGTCCTTGACAGGTGAATGTTTGTTTTAAGCAACACATGGCCTGTATTCTGTTGACAGACATGGACCCGCCCACCTCTGGTCCCACAGCAAATCACAATGACCTCTGCCCTGACCTCAATACAGCTGCGGGATGTGACCCAAAACAGGTTATTGATGCCACCTGCCTCACTGTCCACCTTTACAACCTGGGGAAGGATGGAGGAGGGGGCAGGGCCAAAAGCTCAGAAAGCGTGCTCACGTTTCCACCTGGGGAGTACGTAGCGGAGGAACTGTGCATCGCTGCAGCGAAAGCTTGTGGTGAGTCACAAGAGGATTTCAGTTCTGATGCCTACCCACACACAAAGAATGCAGTTTTATCATTGTTGAGCAACATCCGTTTAATATAGGCTTTACGTGATGCAAACATGTTAGTCAACAAAGCGGAAATTAAATACAATAAATATACTGTATACAGTATAGAGTGGTGTGTATTTCTTAGGCACTCAGACATTTCTGCTGTACTGAAAATGTCATGACACTATTGCAAGGTATTAAATTGAATCCTAAATAAAAGTAAGAACGGTATTAAGCAAGGCATTATGAAATGCATTATGTTCTATATGCAACTGCTTAGAAAACAAATGTTGCTACTTGCATTGCTGCATTTGTCTGTGAAGATCATGGACTGGGCCATAAATTGACACAGTGTCCGTAGTCTGTGAAGCTTGTGTTTCAGTTTCATGCACAACCAAGCACCAGACCAAGCTAGGACAGTCTGAAATACCTTTCAATGAAGCAGTCACACGCCACATCTGTTGCCCAAGACACACATGAGAAAATTTATTTTTCTTTTGGAAAAAAAAAAAGCTTGAATATGTACAGTCCTCACCACACCAAATGAGGGAATCTATTTTGTAAGAATGTTTATCCATTATGGTATTGAACTTGTTTAGATAGCTTATAGTGGCACAAAACCTTATAAGGACATTTTATGTTGTTTTTCTTTTTTTCTTTTTTTTTTTTTTTTTGTCTCCTGTCCATGTAACTAAAAAAAGTTGGGTCTATGGGTCAAGTAAGAAAGTAGATAATCAAAAGAAGTTAATCTGCGAAGATGCAAATCCTTCTGATGAATCAGGGTCACACATCTATACTGTAAATATGAGTGATGTAAAAAATCATGTACCTTTCAACCATCCCATCACTTGTCATGCAGGAAGAACTCTGTTTGTGTGTTCAGCATTCATATACCATTGTTTATTTTTTGAGGTCAAATTCATCCAAATTTATTTCTTAACAAGAATGTCCTGGTAAGGAAACTGAAGTGGTTGTTTTAGCTATCAGAGCTAATCCAGTGTTTATTTTGTGAAAACCGAACAACAACACTGAGCCTGGCTTTTTAGCCTTCTGTTTCTCGCAAACCCAAATCAGGAAGTTGTCGACTGTTGTGTCTGTTTTCCTCTCCGCCTTAGCTCTATCTATTTCTCCCACACACTCTTGCTCCATTCCCCCTTGAGCCGATAAGAAACAAACCCCTCGCTCTCTCCTTTTTGTCTTCCTCTTTTTCTGTATCCCTTTGTGTTTTTTTTTCTTCTTTTCTTCATTTTGTCATTTTCCATTTCCTGATTCCTGTCTTTGTCTATTTTTCATCTTTATTTCTACCTACCCTCCACCTGTCTCACTCTCCCATTCAGTCAAATAATAATCACTTGGGGGATTTCCATGCGCTTTCTCCACCTGGTTATTCTTGACATTTTTTTAATGTGGTTTGGTATTAGGATATAAGTTAGCAGATGAAGCATCAAGGTTAAATTTGATGATGCAAGATGATGCATTGCTATCAAAATGAAGTCAAATATATTTACCCAGTTAGAAATCAGCCCTAATATTATTTGACTTTGATAGGAGGAGAACTTCCAATTTTTTCGCCTCACACAGTCAGAAAAATTCAGCCAAGTCAAAGTCCAACCTTTTAATTAGAGGGTATGAAGTATATTGTTAAGGTGTATAACAATCAGCTCCCAAAGTGTGGAAATACAGTCATTTACCCTGCAGCGCATTTCTTACTGTATTATTATTATTATTACAAGGTAGGAATTGCTTAGACATCAACCTTGTTAATACTTTGACATGACTTCCTCTGTTGTGGTTGAGCTTACTTCCTCTTACGCTGCGCTCCCATCCTCTTACCATTGCTTCACTCTTGTGAGTGCTTCCTGCTCTATGATGACACTTTCTGTCTACTGGTGTACTTCTCAGCTCAGCTGATAAAACACCTTGCTACTAGTGTTGCTTGGGTTGTGAAGACAGAATGAGGAATTGTTAGAAGCAAAAACACAGACGTGTTCCAGGATTGCTGGATGTTAAAGCACTAAGCATGCTATTCTTGTCAGATGAAGTTGTCATAGTCATCCATACTGGGATTGTTATCCTCTGTGCATCACTGTCATCATCTTTGACCACAAAAAGTCTTCATCAAAAACGGCAAATTTGCCAGAAGTTCATGGATGTTTTTTGAGCAGGGAACCAAAAACATGTAATTTCTGTGAGTCAGTGACTGAGAGTTACATGTTGGTTGGCAGAGTGGTGGACTCAAAATTTGGGGCAAACATTTTCCGTTACATCATCAGGCGGTGTTTACAGCTGATCCACAGCAATTGTTAATTTCAGATCCCTTTAGGAACTTTAAAAAAGAAAAAAAAAAAAAAACACCTTACGACAAATCTAGCAACTTTTTCAACAAACCTTAGCTATAGAAGAGAGTCACCCGTGCTGCCCCCGAGCAAGAGGCAACTCTCTCTGCATCTACTTTGCATCTATTCTCTCTTCTGACTTTCTCTCTGAGTGATCATTCTACAAGTAAATACAACTGAACAGCAGCACAGTCTTTGTCTTTAATTTAAGTGTATGGTTTGTTAGATGATGCCATGATTATAAAATCAGGTTTTTAGCAGTGGAAATGACTGCTGGTTAACATGTAGTCTTAAAGGCCCACATGTCAGTCACTATTTCATATTTGTTCCAATGTTTGATAAGAAACAGAAAAACACGTAAATGAGAACAGCTTTATTGTGGCTGTATTCAAATACTGTATTTGTGAGGACAAACAAGTAAACATATAAAGAGCTGAAACCGGCTGACACTAGGCAGAATGCAAATACATCACAATGAATTCATGCTAATTAGTGTATTATTATCAGCTTGTGACATTTAGCGACTTTTCCAGCAGGTTTTAGTTACTGTCCAATGAAAGCAGGTGTTTACAGCAGCTCCACAACAGTTTTGAACTATGTCCTCAATTTCACAGATTGACAATAAACAGTCCAGTCTTATACTGGGTTTTGACCCAGTCCTGTTTTCATTGTGTCAACACAACTAAAAAGTTAGTTGGTTGTTGTGTCATTCTCAAAGCACAGTTGTTTGCAGTCTTAAGTGCTACTACAAGATGTATTTGTGTGGGTATACATTAGGGCTGCACAATTAATCAATATGTAATCGAAATTGCAGCAAGGCCAAGTGCATTATCCAAATCGCAGGAGCTGCAAAAAAAAAAACTCTCTACATTTGAATTACAGGCAGGATGCTCCACACTGTCCATGCAAAGGTAGAGTTGAACATGGAAAACAGCAATCAGCATCAGAATCAGCAAATTCATTTTTTATGGACTTTCAACACCAGAAAAGAAACTGTCTGTGCTGTATTATAATTAACATTTGAATAATATTACTCAGTGTTGTTTGATAAAAAAAGATGATTGTTTTCTTTCTTTCCAGGGATTGCTCCAGTGTACTGCAACTTGTTTGGCCTGATGAGGGAAAGTGACCGGATATGGTTCCCTCCTAATCACATCTTTAAACTCGACCAGTCAGCCAGTGAGACCCTGCACTTCAGAATTAGGTAGACTGTGAGATTTTTTCATTTCCTCAAGATTTTTAGTTATTGTTTTCTTTTTTTCTTTGATTCCTTCTTACCGCTCTTGTGTCTTCTTCTGTCCAGGTACTATTTTCCTGGCTGGTATAACAACACCAATTCATTCTATGCCCACCGCTACGGTGTGTCTAAGGGGATGGAGAGCCCTGTGATTGATGATTGTGTAATGGGATACCAGTTTTTTCAGGTTCGTATCATGACCCCCCACCTTATGTCAGATTAAGTGTGTTATCTTCTTCTGCATAGGGTAGTTTGTAGATTTGCTCTATGTCTTTGTATTTGTGTTTGTCAAACTTAAGTTTTACTCTCCATCTGTAATAATAATTTATAATGTGTAATTTGTATATTTTGGGTGTAAACCAGAGGACACTGTCGTCAAGACTAATGCCTCCTCCTCAATCTCCATCACACCCTTTTTTCTTTCCTGCTTTGCTTTTTTCATGTAATGATAAGAAGAAATGTTGGGTGGTGTGAGATTAAAAAGTGCTTGTTCCCCTCTTTCTTTGACTGAGTGCCAGTCTATCTGTCATGACAGCCCATTCTTTGTGCAAGTTGAGAAAACAGGAAGTGGGGTAGTAAGAGTGTAAAAGAAGCACAAAAGGGGAACGAGAGTATCTCAGGGTTCTTTTGACTCTGTGTTTCTGCGTCTGTGCCCACATGTGCGTCTTGTGTATGTGTTGTTTCAAAGGTTTCTGCTTTTTTTTCCCTTTCCTACTTGTGCAAACTTGGCAGCCCCGTTCGGCTTTGTTTTTATCTGCGCTGACACTGACCTACAGAATGTTTGATACATACAGTTGCAACAACTTAAGCGTTAATGAGTTTGTTGATGAAACATTGAATTGAAAGGAGATTCCTATTTAAAATACATTGTTTTTATCACGACATAAATTTTCATGTGCCATAAAAAGTTTGTAATCTGTCTGATTACTGATCATTTGGTTGATAGATTTACTGTATAAATCTAGGATTTACTGAATTTGAAAACGTGGAGTCTGACAACCAAATCCAAAAAAATAAAACTCTTCTATGCTTGTTTGTATTTAATGAGTCACCCTTTAATTCATGTTCATACTGTGTACCCTCCTCCCCCTCCCCCTCCCCCACCCAACCACCTCTCTCACTTTATTCTTCTACTCCTTTCTCCTGGATCTGATATTGTGAATTTGTTCATCCATTTTTTTGGATCTTGTGTTTTTTTTTTCATATCTTCCTCAGTGGCGTAGTGACTTTCTTGATGGCTGGGTTCAAATCCCGGTGAGCCACGAGTCCCAGGAGGAGTGTCTGGGCATGGCGGTGCTGGACATGATGAGGCTTGCTAAAGAGAATGGTCAGTCACCAGTGGACATCTACAATGACACCAGGTAGGATGCTCTCACTCACTAGAAAGACCACAATAATGTGACCATATTTTGGGTGTGTGCTGCTGCTTATATACAATTTTTCCTCTAAACTAGGGGAAAGCAAAATGATCTCAGAAAAAAAAAAAATGTAGTAATGTGAATATGAAGGCTAACCTGGTAGACTCATCACTCTACTCAGTCAAAAATATGTTCAGAAATGTAAAGCAGACTTTAAGACCAGGAAAATAAAACATTCAACCTGTGTTACTGTTTGAACCAAAATTTCTTCTCTCTCTCACCTAAATAATGTAAAATGCTTGCTGTTAAGCTGGCGTGCATGTGGTAGAGCTTATGAATAACGATTTCAAAGCAGTGTGACAGGCTCCACAGGACACAGTGAGCATCAAGATAGTTTCATACGTGTGTGCATGCAGCACAATGACTTATCTCTGTGTGAGATGATATTTCAGTTGGAAATGTGTCTATAATATCTGATATATACTGCATGTTTACACTGCGTCCATACTTGAAATGTGATTTCTCCTCTTTCATTATGATCACTCATCATTAATATTATTTGTTTTACATTACTTTTACCTTTACATGACTTTATGTGATGATTATTGGCTGATTCTCCTGACCCTGACATGGACTCAGCACGTCAGGGTCAGGAGGCACACTGGTGTTTGCTCTTTTAACTTTGTTTCCTCTTTCACTTGCCCCTCCCGTCTCTCTTTATTTTTCTCAATATTTCTTCTATATTCCTTCCTCTTTTCATAATTATCAACTCCATCCGCACCCAACCACCACCCGTCTTGGACCCCTCCCTCCCTGCTTCTAGCTACAAATCCTTCCTGCCAAGATGCATGCAAAGCCGTATCCAAGAATATAACATCTTGACTCGGAAGAGGATCCGCTATCGCTTCAGGAAGTTCATTGAGCAGTTCAGTGAATGCAAGGCCACGGTGTGTAACCTCAAGCTCAAATACCTAATGAGCCTGGAGATGCTGCTGCCCTCCCTCTACTCTGAGCGCTTCCAAGTCACCGACCTCTCCGCACGTGAGGTTACCATCGTTGTCATGGGCAACAAGGGCATCCAGTGGTCAAAAGGGAAAGAGGACGAAGGAGCAGAGGAGGTGAGGACGAGGAGATGAGTTCATGTTGCCATGGCAATGCATTTGTACATTACCAGTCAGCCACGCTAGCTGTAATGGCAGTTTTTTTGCCAATAGATGGAGCTCCAGGAGTTGGTTAAAATGCCAGTCACACCAAACATGCCTGTGTGTGCATGCCTCTTCATCTAATACAAATGCAAACTAATATTTAATACTCTTTTTGTGTCTCCAGGAGCTACAGACGTACTGTGACTTCCCAGAGGTGATTGACATCAGCATCAAACAGGCCAATAAAGAAGGCTCTGCGGAGAGTCGCATAGTTACCCTCACCAGACAGGATGGCCAGATCCTGGTACAGTATACTCTACTTCATGCTCTGTTTGTTTTTGTTTTATTCTAATCTAATTATATCAGGAAGATGTTTCCTAATGACCACATACCTGTGCTTTGTGCTCCAGTGGTTTGTTACAAAATCTGGTCTTCACCTGTTTGAAAGACAATTTTGACCAGCAAATTAGTTAGAGGATATAAAGATCACCAGTTTAACTTATTTAGTATCACTATCACAACTAGACTGACACACTGACCTATTTTTAACGATTTTCCAAGTGTACCGATTGGTAACTCTTAAATGCATAGATATACTGATTAAAATGTTATTGTTTACATTCATTTAAAGTTCTAAGCAAGTACTAAGTGATTTATTTTTGTCTTCCTCTGCATCCCGTCTCTATGTCTCTTCCTGACCACAAAGGAACTGGAGTTTCATTCCCTATCAGAAGCTCTGTCATTTGTATCATTAGTTGATGGATATTACAGACTGGTCGCTGATGCCCATCATTACCTGTGTAAAGAAGTGGCTCCACCAAGACTTCTGGAGTGTATTCAGAGCTACTACCATGGCCCTGTGTCGTAAGTGTCACATATATGCACAGATGCAGTACATCAGACATGTACTTGGGCACCCATAGCCACAGAACCATTCACACATACACAAAGACACATTCTATGTCTTTGTTCACAGGATGGAGTTCACGATTGATAAGCTGCGTCGCTCTGGTAACCACCAAGGCCTGTACATCCTTCGCTGCAGCCCAAGGGACTATGACAAATACTTCATGTCCTTTGTAGTGGGGGTAAGCAGTTAATGTTGGCTCACCATCAGCGTGAAGCACAGTATTTTTCATGTGACTGTAAAAATAGATCTTTCTACACAGTCTCTGCTGGTTGATTGACATTAGGAACCCCAATCTGTCAGCCATGACCACATGAAGCCTAGCAGACTAGATTATCAGACCAGATTATCTCCTGCATTGGCATAGTAATGTGAATGCAATGAAGCGCTTGGTATAACAGTCTTTATTCAAAGTTGTTCTATTGCAAAGTTGTTGGGACTGAGAGAGGTTTAGAATTTACTGCAATGACAGATTTTTTTAGGTTATTCATATCTTATGTGTTATGAAACTGCCAAGGATTGTCCTTTATACTCTGTTCGATTAATATTGCTGTCATTTAACAGCAATTGATTTATTTTTTTTCTCTTGATTTTCAGTATGAAACTATGGTGGACTACAAGCACTGTCAGATCATGAAGACAGAGTCAGGGGAGTACATTCTGAGTGGAGCCAAGAGGAGCTTCGGCTCACTGAGGGAACTTCTGCACTGCTATCAAAAGGAGGCGCTGCGCACAGATGGTTACACATTTCAGCTGACCAAGTGCTGCCCACCCAGCCCCAAAGGTCAGTGTTCACAGACAAACATACGAGGTACAAGGTAAACCTTACTGCCATTTATACAGACCATACGGTACACTGACACAAACATGTATCCCTACACAGGTAAACATCACGCATTCCCCTTACTTAAAATCCACTTACTTAAAATATGAGCTTCTTTCCCTAAAGGCACAGCTGAGACTCAATCTTTTGTTCATTGTTTTTCCTTTTAAAAATGAAATCTTAAGAACAGTTTTTCGAAAGAGGAGTCCCTTGAATTCTCTACTGCTGCAGTATATGAATTAATAAGGTGGATTTAATTACATTATTGCATCATTGCAACATCTGACAGAATAAACTGTGCAGTTATAATCTGGGAAACAGGACACAGCACTACATTCATTCAGCACATTAGCTCGTAATCTTCAGCACGCTGCTGTCTGAGTTCCTTAAGATTTAGCTTCAGAGCTCCTTCTTGTTTTCCTGTTTATATGCTCCCATTATCACCTTTTCACCCATAAACATAAACAGCTTGGCACAATATCAATTAAAGTGAAGACAGTTTTGAAGAATTCCTGGAGAAATGTTAAGTCGCTGATTGAAATGTATCAAAAATAAACTGTAGGACAGATGCAGCAGAATCAGTCTTATTCTTTAAATAG
Organism: Trachinotus anak; assembly: GCF_046630095.1. Taxonomy (NCBI): domain Eukaryota; kingdom Metazoa; phylum Chordata; class Actinopteri; order Carangiformes; family Carangidae; genus Trachinotus; species Trachinotus anak. The sequence goes on along the minus strand of NW_027273879.1, from coordinate 11,821,068 downwards.
TCAGAAAGTCAGATTTTTACTGCCCAGCACAACTTGGTCATTATGTCTCTGTAGGGTTTTGATGAATTACTAATTACTACTAATGACTATGATTACATCACTAGGTTTCCAGCTGGCAGAACTCTAAGTTTAGAATTAGTCGCTGTTGCATATCTACTCAAATTTGCCTTTTTAACATTGTCACATTGAAAAGCAATAACCCTGCTGTAGTGTTAATCAGATGTGGTGTCAAAATGTGAGTGATGGAGCTTAATCCCTGTCCACTTTTACATCTCTACAGATAAATCCAACCTGCTGGTGTGTAGAAACAATCAAGGCGCAGATGTTCCTCTGTCCCCCTACCTCCAGAAACACATCAGCCAAATGGTCTTCCACAAGATCCGAAAAGAGGACCTTGTCATTGTAAGATAACTCTCTTTGACATCTTGTTTTAGCCTTTTCTATCAGCAGAAAAATGTCTATAGACACATAACTAGGCCACCTCTTTAGTCTTAGTAGGTTGTACACACACATTGTTCATTGTACATATATTCTAATTGTGAAAGCACATTAAATGTAAAACCAAAATATAGTGATGCAGGCCTTTTGTAGAAAAGGTAACAGGCCTCAGCTGGACTCCTGCAGGGTCAGTGAGGTTGATGCAATTAACAAAAAGACTTCCTCAGTCTATTGACCTACTGTAGCTCAGCGTCATCAATAGCAGTCCCTGTGGACATGTGAGTGCACCGTGTGTGTTATGTGTGTGCATGTCACAGTGTGAAAGCCATACTTTCACCTCAGTGACTGGTCCATTTCCATCTCATCATATTTCTGTTATTTGAGCACTTGAAGTTATGTACAGCAGGTCTTTCACAGGAAAACCACAGAATCCGTTGAAAGCACCCAGGGGTTTTTCCTTCACTGCTGAATTGTCTTCTCACTAATTTTTTTTAGCAGATTCAACAAATATCTCATCTTCCTGTTTGAACTTGGGTTCAGCTGTGTCGTGCAATTATTTCAGAGCTTTAAATGTACACTTAAATTTATTTTGTTGAATCTTAAGCAGTGAAAGTCATTTGGTTGGATTCTCTCTGCCTGAGTTGCAACATGGTTCTGGTGGAGGGGGGGCAGGAGTGGGCATTATTGAGTTTGATTTCTGGTCTGATGAGCACGATTGAATGGGTGACTAAGTTACTCCTTGGCACGTCTCTGTTGCACTTCAGAGACATATCTGAAGCACTTGGCACTTGAAATCACAACAATGAGAACAATATTCTAATAAAAAATAAAATAAAATAAAATTGTGAGATGTCAAGCAGGAGTTAATTTCATTTTTCATGAAATCCTAAACTGAGAAAATGTGTGTCAGGCTGTACTAAATAATCTGCTCTATGTACGGTAATCATCACACTTTCAGTCTCATATTGGCGCTGTCTTTATGGCTATGCTTTGTAATCTATCATTGTGTACAGTCCTGGGTAGAGAGCAGTGTTTAGGGGAGAACCTCTTTGACTTAGAGAAAATGTGCTCTGCATCCTTTCCAAAGCAGCTTTTTAACATGACAATAAAACTGTGTTTTAGAATGAGAGTCTGGGTCAAGGAACTTTCACCAAGATCTTCTGCGGTGTGAGGAAGGAGCTGGGAGACTACGGAGAGATACACCAGATAGATGTCGTTATCAAGATCCTGCACAAGGCTCACCACAATTATTCAGAGGTGGGTTTGTTGACCAGGCAAATGATTGGATCTGATTCAATGAAGTTTTCAAATCAAATTCTCTTTCCTTCTTGTCTCTCTCGTTCTCTCCATCACAGTCCTTTTTTGAAGCAGCCAGCATGATGAGCCAGCTCTCCTACAAGCACTTACTCCTCAACTATGGTGTCTGTGTTTGTGGCGATGAGAGTAAGTACACACACACACACACACACACACACACACACACACACACACACACACACACACACATTATTTAGGTTATAATCACCTGACCAATCAAATGGCAGTTTTAAGATCTGTGTAGAAGTGAAAGATGCTGAGAACAAGACAAAACAGATTGTATGGGCAGTCTAACATGCATGAGGAATCAATACAAGGAATCAAACAGAGAAGAAATAAGGTTTCTGACCTGTTGACTTGTTATGTGCTCTGCCCTGACCTTCCACCCAGACTGGGTAGGGTTCAACAAGTCACTAATGGGCCTCTGCAGTCTTGATTTTTACTCTACCTGCAACTGCCCACACACATCAGAGCAGTGTCTGGAAACCTTTACCATTCACAGGAGTGACTGCAGGGAAAGCAGAAAGGACCTAGATTTTTGTCTATTCTTCATCATTACAGTTAGCTGTGGATTGTATAAATGGTATGGACAGTACACTGGTATGAATTTGCCCTACGATATGGATTATGACTACACTTTGCTGAACAGTAGGGCCCACACAGAGCTAAAGTGGCAATGACTTAACTACACCAGTGGGAGGCAGTAATGCACTAAACCCTGCCTAGTCTGCCGGAAAATAAGATGATTCACCAGTGAATCTTCTGGAAGATATAAGGCTGAAAGCACAGTACACAACGAAGAAGAGGATGAGGAGTTGGTAAAAAATACCAGCGCAATGGTTCAAGGTTAAAAAGTCAGACGAGCAGATAAAGAAAATCTCCAAATTATGTCAAATGACAATGTGCTGTGATGTTGAACACAGGTTGTAGTTTGAAAAGTAAAATCATCTCCCTCTCTTCTGCCTGACAGACATGATGGTGCAGGAGTATGGTAAATTTGGTTCTCTGGACACCTACCTGAAAAAGAATAAAAGCTGTGTCAACATCACGTGGAAGCTAGAAGTGGCCAAGCAGCTGGCCTGGGCTATGCACTACCTGGTAAGGCTACTCACATATACAAACACGGTCACTCACACTGTTTTCTGTCAAACTAAAATCAAATGTAATAAGAAATACCTTAACACCAAGGCATTTTATGTTGTTCCTGACGTTTCTGCACACAGGAGGATAAGAACCTCATTCATGGAAATGTCTGTGCCAAGAATGTTCTTCTGATCAGAGAGGAGGATCGCAAGACGGGCAGCCTGCCCTTCATCAAGCTCGGTGACCCTGGTATCAGCATCACTGTGCTGCCCAGAGAAGGTGAGATTCATGGCTTCATGTACTGTCCTGATGTGAGAAGACACACTAGTGTGATGCCATGTGGGAATAATGTTCACCAACATAGTTTTCCTTTGGTATGATTGTCTCAGTAGCTGACGGGGACAAAGTTTGGTCAGCCAACCTTTATTTAACAATTTCTACTGTCATATTCCCTATCCCTAACTTCTGCTCCATTACTGTGAATGTGCCATTGTTAGCCTGCTGTCCTAAGGCAAGACCGTTCAAGAACCATCAACATGATAAAATTTAAAGTTATGCCACAGAAGACAGCAGCAACAACAAAGAGAGTTATCAAAACATAAATGCAGGCCATACAAAGCAACTGGAAACTGTGATAAAATTTACAGTGGCGCCACAGAAGATAGCAGCAGCAAAAAAGAGGGTTATCAAAATGAAAGCACAAGCCATGCAGCACGAAGCAACCAAAACCACCATTTACATACTGACATGGGGATCAGCAATAAAAAGTAATTAGAAATAAAATAGAGGAATCAATATATTGATCTTGCTAAATGAGTTGTGAGATAGAGTTATAAGAGAACTTAGAGGGTTGTTAATAAAATATCAATAACTATTCCATGCATACATTCATACATACCCAAGCCATGCAATGCTGACCCCAATGGCAAGGGGCAAAGGTCATGGGAAAAGTTAGCAGCACATAGGACAATAATATCAGTAAAATGTGCAGTGTACAATGTAGATTAAAAATGTTCATGTGACTGCTGAAAAGCCAGGCCTTGAGGCGCTGAGTGAAGGCGTGGTAACAGGAACAGTTGCTTATTTTGGTTGGTAGGGTGTTCAGTGTTCCAGACGTTCTTATAGAAAAACACGATTGGCTGAAGGAGCTGGGCCTGAGAAGGATTATTCATTCATATTCATTCAATCTTGTTTCTCTTTTTTTTTCTCTTCATGTCTGTTCATCAGTACTGGTGGAGCGTATCCCATGGGTGCCCCCCGAGTGCATTGAAAATCCCCAAAACCTGAGTTTAGCCACGGACAAGTGGGGCTTCGGGACTACCCTTTGGGAGATCTGCAGTGGAGGAGACAAACCACTCAGCACTCTGGATTGCTCCAAGGTCATGAAAACAAAGGATGCACTGAGAGTATTGACTTATTGAGAGTGAAAGGAATAGTTCAGCATTTTCGGGAAATGTTGAATAAAGAGTAAAAATAGAGTTGCCACTGGGTGCCTTGCCACAGCCACTCCAAAAGGTCACTGCTCTCAGCTGAGAATTAGCTACAACAAATAAGCCAGTGTAGAACCACAATGTGTCATTTTCCGTCCTAGGATTTTACCTATTTAACAAACAAGATGTAGCATGTTCAATTTTTAAAACTTTTTGACAGAGGCAGGCTCGTCATTTCCAAATGCGTCCAGTCTATGCTAAGCTAAGCAAATGATCACTTTTCCAAAATGTTCAACTATTCCATTAACTCTTTTATTTTTTATTTTTTAATGAAAAGCACAGATTGTTATTTAAATCATACTCTTGACTCTTTTAAGAAACACCTCTCTCCTTAGCATCTTAACCAGTTTCCAACCCAGGTCGAAAACATGCAGGTCCTGACTTTTGCTCTTTTCCTCTGCAGAAGAACTTGTTCTACGAGGACAGGCACCAGCTGCCGGCTCCCAAATGGACAGAGCTGGCCAATCTGATAAACAGCTGTATGGACTACGAGCCCTCACACCGACCATCCTTCAGGGCAATTATCAGAGATCTCAACAGCCTCTTCACACCAGGTAGGAAGACAAATTGAAAAAAACAAAAACGTGAATTTCTGTTTGTCACTTTTTAAAGGTCAAGACTTCCTCTTCACATCTGGCAGACAGATCTAAGGATCATGGGAATTTAATGGGTCCCACACATATTAATCATCCAGGGTTTTATCCAGATTTTGTATAAAATGGCTTTGTGTGCCTTGTCGTGTTGCAGACTATGAGCTGCTGGTGGAGAGCGACATGGTGCCCAACAGGACTAGAGGCTTCGGTTTCCCATGGGCCTCTGAGAGCCAGGAGCCCGCCCAGTTTGAGGAGAGGCACCTCATTTTTCTCAAGCAGCTGGGCAAAGTGAGAGAGACACACATACACACACACAGACACAGACACTCTGTAGAGATACCTTTATTACAATCATTTTCTTTTTCCTTTCCTTCAAGCTATGTGGATTATGTCCATAGGTGTGCACATGTTTTAAGTACTGAGCCCTATAAGCTTTATGCTATCTTCTCATGATATTTTCTGGATAGCAACTGTGCACAATTTGATAGGAAAGACTAAAAATCTAATTTACAGTAAATGATGTAGATCTGCCCCAAACTTTAATGTCTACTTCCCTGGCCTATGCCCCATCCCTCTACGTTGTCAGTTCAGCACTTTTTGTGTAATCCTGCTAACAAACAGACACAAGTGAAAATGTAAACTCCTTGGCAGAGGTAAAAACAATTTCTCAAAACAAAAAATCTATTTTTCCATCTGTAGATAATGCACATTGGTTTCTGTTGCAACTAATTCTTCCACTTGTGATTAGCCAGCTCAGTGATTCCATCCTAGTTGACGGGAATGCATCCAATTATATTTTGTGTTTTGCAATATTAAGATGTTTTTGAGATCTAGATGAAATCATAGCACTTCTTTCTGTTTGTGAATGTGTGTTCTCCCTCTGACCCCATGCTGCAGGGAAACTTTGGCAGTGTGGAGATGTGCAGGTACGACCCCCTGCAGGACAGCACAGGGGAGGTGGTGGCGGTGAAGAAACTACAGCACAGCACAGCCGAGCACCTCAGGGACTTTGAGCGGGAAATTGAGATCCTCAAGTCCCTCCACCATGAAAACATTGTCAAATACAAAGGTGTCTGCTACAGTGCAGGTATGAGCACATCTTCTGATGTCTACATGGTGGTCAGAAAAATCACAGCAAGGGGTGTGATCCTATATCCTGCTGCCTTCTCTCAGTTTTAAACCACTGTATTTGTATAATTTTACTTAATACTGGACTTACAAGGAAACTTGTGACACAGTATGACATAATGTTGTCATGTGTTAATGTATGATAATTTAATATTACCTCCCTTGAACATTTTGTTATACCTAATAACATCTTGACAGTCTCCATGTTCACTGCCTTAGGGCTTCAATGATGTTGTCCATGAAACAAATAAATCTAGATTTTTTTTTTTTCTGCAGGAAGACGGAACCTGCGGCTGATCATGGAATATCTCCCCTATGGCAGCTTGAGAGATTATCTCATCAAACACAAGGACCACTTTGATTCCAAGAAACTGCTGCACTATGCATCACAGATTTGCAAGGTGTAGTATGATGCACAGACTTTAAAGTTCATCCTGTCATACATACATATACTGGTGTACTGAACATTTGAAACCATATTCCCGGAGCTGGACTCCACTGTAACATGTAGCATGTAAAAATAAGGAGTTCAAGGTTCAAACTGGTCTAGAACTTTGTCTTTTTGATACATTTAAACACAATGTTTTAAATGGTATAAATTGTATCAAAAATGGCAGTGAACTGCCATATTGTGTATTCCATGTACTAACAAAATAAGTACACAATTAAACCAGTTCTCTTTCTCTGTGTGAACATATTCATAACCCATATACATGGTAATGACCCATGAATGAACTACTTTCTTCCAGGGTATGGACTACCTTGGCACAAAGCGTTACATCCACAGAGACCTGGCCACTAGAAACATTCTGGTGGAGAGCGAGATGAGGGTGAAGATCGGTGATTTCGGCCTGACCAAGGTGCTGCCGCAGGACAAAGAGTACTATACTGTCAGAGAGCCTGGGGAAAGTCCCATCTTTTGGTGAGGACAACACTTGCACATGTTTGTTAGCGGTTCAGAAAGTACTCTCATATTTTTGTTGATTGAAATTTATGAGGATGACGATTTGACACTTACTTGCCGTTTTACACGTTTGATGATAAAGATCGTATGATTCACACATGGAAAAATGATATATATAACATTTAGTCCTGTTTTTTAAGATGTGTTCATCATTGTGTACATCATGTGTTGTGGTGTTTTTCAGGTATGCTCCAGAGTCACTGACAGAGAGCAAGTTCTCTGTGGCATCAGATGTTTGGAGTTTTGGCGTTGTCCTCTACGAACTCTACACTTACAGTGACAAGAACTGCAGCCCACCAGTGGTACCACCCTTCTTTATTATTTTACATTTGCAATTGGAAACCATTTTCCTCTTATAACCTTAATTACTTTGACACCTGTCTGACTAACTTAACTGAGCTATGAAACAATGGCCCTGTAATTAGTGTGTACTGCAGTGTTGAGGAAATGACTTGATTGAGCACTCTGCTCCGTTGTAGAGCGATGTACTCAAAAACAGGAAATGCAGTTTGAATTTTTGAAAGTTTTACTAAGGTATTTTCACTCTCAACCACTCTTACCCAGGTGTTTATGGACAAGATGGGAAATGAAAAGCAGGGTCAGATGATTGTCTACCATCTGATAGACCTGCTGAAACAAGGATACAGGTTGCCTGCTCCTGATAATTGCCCAAAGGAGGTCAGTAACAACATATATACTTAACTTTGTTTTTCTCAGTTAATGTTTGAATAAAATGTTCCGTGATTTGTCTGTTGAGGGCAATGCAAATACACTGCTTGTATGTAAAATTAAACAGACCAGTCTCAGAAATTGCAGTAACTTGGATCTAGCAGCTTTTAAGTGATTGTCAGTATGCTAATATGCTAACAATGACAATACTAACACACTGATGTTAGGCAGGAGTAATGTTTACCATGCTTGCTATCATTTGCTAATTACCACACAAAGTGCAACTGAGGCTGACAGGTATTTGGTCATAAATCAAATTAGTGTATAAATAAAAATTTTGACCTGTTGTTCTGAAAAGTCAGAATATATAGAGAAGGTTAAGTGATTGTAATTCATTCTGGGGGGGGGGGGACGACGAGGACATAAATGTCTATATCAAACAATCCAATAATTGTTGAGACATTTCACTCAAAACCACAAATTTGAACTTCATGGTGGCGCTGGAGGAAAAGTCACAGGATCAAGCAAAGTCAGTAGAATTCATCTGCTGAGTATAATAGATATGCGCACCAAATGACATGGCAGTCCATCCAATGGTTAGTGAGAAATTAAAAACGAATACCTTGGCTGCTTCTAAAACTAGAAATCTGGCATTAATGCATTAATTCCCCCTGTTATATTTTCTTTTTTTGCATTAATGTTCTTCTGATGTTTCCTTCAGATTCACAAGATTATGACAGAGTGCTGGAGCAGTGACCCGAAACTGCGGCCTACTTTCAAGACATTAATCCACAGCGTGGAGACTGTACGAGACAGCAAGGACGGATGAGCGGCGTTCATCCCTGAACCTTTGAACTGTTAGGTGTTGACTCCTGGGAATCAGTCCTGAACAGAACAATGAATGTCTCTGTGATGTCTGGGTTTATGGCAGCAATGCAGTCACCGATCTGAAATATGCTTGTTTTTTTGTTTTTTTTCCTCTTGGTGCTCAGCCTGCCTGTCAGCCTAATTAACGTTTACGTAAATGAAGATGTTGGAGTGACGGCAGTATCCACTTTCTTAGCAGTTGATCCACTTCTTCCTATGGCCACATGGAGTATACAAGTTATCAGATACTACACTACATCTGACTCAGACACCAGACAAAAGATCATTTCTGATGCCTTCAGGAACATTTCATTCTGAGATTAATAATGGTCTTTGTGTTATTTGTAAATGCTGTGTTTTTGATGACAGTCATTGACTGGAGAAAGGAAATACTTTTATGAATCAAAGATTTTCTGTACCTAAAGTAACTTGTGTTGAATGTTTAAGTCTCAAAATTAATATCAGTGCCAAAAATGTATAGACAACCGATAAGCTGCCTTTTGTTGATACTTTTTACATTTATTGTAAAATAAAAAATGAACAATAGCTGATTTTGTTTAACCAAAGAGACCATGGGACTGTTAGCCATCTGACTGTACCTGAAATCAAGAACTTACAACTTTTCCGACCATTTTCACATCACTGAGCCAAATCCACCTGAACTGAACCTCACTGCACTGCTCAGGTGTGGTAATTTTATGAATGACTGGGACTGCACAGGTTTCCTCCTGCTGACGCCCAGACAGACTCTTGCTTGATACTTTTTAAGACTGCTGAAGCACAGCTGTACTTCTGTCATGAGGCGACCCACTATGAAGATCTCTACAAGTGGTTTTGGAGTCTGATTTCTTTTGTTACAGTGGACGTGTGTTTTACAGATATTCATTGCACATTGAGGATGATTGTGTGTTTTTCTGAGTGGATGAAACAACAGGAGAAACAGCCTTTCAGTGGTTTGCTACAAATACACCATTTGTCTACATAGAGGTCAAACTTAAGACAAACCGTGTTCTTTGTTTACATCATTTAATGCAAAGTGAAACCAATAAAATATATCAGAGAGATAGCAATAACTGCGCATTAAACTCTGTGAGACCTGGGTAGACAGTACAGTAGGGTCATATCATGGATTCATACAGTATTTTTTGAAGGATACCAGCTCGGGAAATGATTTTGCCTGTGTTATTAATTATTAACGGGTAAATATATATTTTATAAATACAGTTAAGATTTTTTCAATGTTAAAGGGCTTTGCTATCTGCCTGTAGATACCTAATGTAAAAAAAAAATTGCATGATGAAAGTCATGAAGGGAGGTGCTTTTACTTTCTGCAGTGGCTTGTTGCGAAATGTGTTTTTATTTAAAACCTACCTGAGTTTTTTTCATGTCATTGTTTTTTCCATCCTTTTAAAGATGTCACAGAGCGTGTTTTTGAGGGTGTCAGGAGAGTATGTGTTACGATGTGCATTACACTGTCAACTGCAAACAATATGCAGTGCTATTTTGTTTTTTTTTATGTTTACAACTTTTCAAGCCAAATGTTATTGACTAAAGTGTGGGATTTGAGACTGAAAGGTGAGACTAACTCAAATTTGAGGAACAGCATCTTTGTTTTTAATTTTCAAACCTAAAAAAACCCCCAAAATCAATCATTCTCCAAGATTATTCTATGCCATAAAAGTCAAGCCACACACACACACACACACACACACACACACACAAAACATGTCAAAAGATGTTGCAAAGGATGAGTCTGATGAGTTTGTATTTGCTTTGAGTAAGATTATTTTTTAATATTTTTTTTACTCATACATCTATTATGGTGATATATATGTACTGCTGTGTAATATCAAATGAGTATTTTGTGGAATGTGTATCATTTTCTATCCAAATAGATTCAGAAAAAAACAGATGGTAAAAAACAGGTTAAACGTGTGGTTCTTCGTTCTATTATTTCATATTTAGTGTGTTGCTCTGTGAAAGAAATTGAGCCTGGTTTTGTCATCTGATGGCCACATGCAGCTGCCTTTAATACATTTATGTGTATATATCGAGATGCATATGTAGAGGTGTGTATTCCAAGTGTGTATATACTTTTTATTAAACTAAACATACTGCAGTACTATGGACATGTGAATTGTACTTTTCTTAAAACCTAAATGTCGCTTGCTTTTCGGTAAGCACATAAAATGGTATCGTGTTTTGTTCAGAGGGTCATTTATGCGTCAGGAAGAGTTAAAAGAAAATAAAATCCACTGTTTTTCAGTAACATCCTCGGGGTGTTGACAGTAAATGGGAACAGAGGGCAGCAATATTTTCACCGCAGCCTAAATGACATTAATGTGTGATATTGGCCTGTGCTAGTATGAACGTAGTTTAGTCAGTCTGCAGGCGAGAACGTGGAGGCTGTTGATTGCTCCAAATCCTTTCCACCTATATAAACATGTGTTGTAGACAATAAACGATAAGCTCAACATTTCATATTAACACAGTATTTAAAATTTATTGTCAAGGATGCTGAAGGGTGACAAAGTACACACAGAACAGGATCTTTTCTTTTTGAACAAAATATGAAGATATATATAAATTATCAGAGACATGAAGTTGGTGTGAAGTCTGCAATTACACATGACTGGGAATAGCTTACTACAGCCTATTAAACAACATTTGTGAACTTGTTCTCCTTCTTCCTACATCTTTTTACAACTGTTTATTACTGTCCATCACACCACCTTCATGTCATGACCCCTCTGCCACCACACAACCCTTCTCCTCTTCCTCCTCCCTTCCCCGCCTCAGCACAAGCGTCCAATATCATTCTTAGTACAGCCCTGGTTACAGCACATCCCTGCCACACCCAGAGAAAAGTTCCTCTTCTTCTTACTCGGTATGGGCCAGTCAGCTGCCGCTGGACTACCATCTTGCTCGCCTAATACTATGGACTGCTGAGACTTCTCCAGCGGGGCCGGGTCACCCAGCGACTGCTGCTGCCGCCACCTCCCTCCTACGGACCCATAAAGAGCCAGGAGGTCTGCCAGGGAGTAAGAGGAGGCAATCTGGGTAGGAGAGCGGTTATCTGTGAGCTCTGCCCCACTTTGCCAGGTGTGCTGGTTGTCTTCCAATGTAACACCGCTGAGAGGACTCCACTGGAAAGGGTCTGGAGAAAGAGAAAAGTTTGATGAATGAGTACCGCAAGGACAGACAAGACTTGAATGTAAATGTTATTGTATATCATTCATCAAAGCAGGACTAACGACAGAGGAATGACAGTAATATGGTTTTCATTTTATGTCCAATTAACAATTAACATGAGCTAACCATGGTGCTGAAATACGAGGCTCTGCCAATCAGCTGTCAAACAGAAATGTGTTCGTGGCAGCCTAACCTGATGTGTAACAACATACCATCTAATGTTCTATCTGTAGAAACTTAAGAACTAAGAAAACAATCAATTATAGTTTTTGTGGAACATTTCTTCTTCTCTTTAATCTTCTTTAGTCTCAGAAATCAATTTCTCCCACTACTTCTGGGCTACATCAGAATATATATAAAGACTTGTTTCAACTGGTTAAATGTAGATTTGTACACTTGTTCAGTAAACATGCACATATTAAGCAAATAATGGAAATAATAAGTAATAATGTCAACCCACCTAAATCCCCCTCTGTGGATCGTTTCCACCGGGAGCCTCCGCAGGTAAAAATAACTGCTCTGATGAACTCTCTCCCGCACAGTTTCACCCCGTAGTCCCTCGGTACAAACAGTCTGCTCATTACGTCAGCCTCCACACAGTTGCATATGCCACCGACACACACCACAGCCACGGCAAGAGTCAATCTCCAGAGCATCTTCACTTGTCCTGAAACTACCAGAAGGAGCCGGCTGTGTCTGCGCTGCAGCGGGGGGTCAGCTGTGCTCCACCTCAGATCTGATCTGCTGGTTTCCTTGATGTTTTTTCTGATGTGTTTTCTGTTTGGAGAGTTCTGTTGCAGCCTGTTGAGTCTACTCGAGTTGCAAAATATGCTTCAATTTGTCTGTCTTGCGTTTCAGAGCAGACTTCAGTTTCCTCTTCTTGTTCCCTCTTGGTCAGTGGACACAGGCTTTTATAGTCCGAGTCACTAGTTCACTCATCAACCTACACTTTCACCCCCAACCCCCTCTCTCTCTCTCCCCCTCCCTCCCTCTCCCTCACACGCGCACACACACGTCATTCAGATTGATGACAGTGACGTACTTGGAGTTATTTCTTTGCTGAAGTAATATTAGGGGGAATAATTTTATTTGAAGTTGCTCACGCACATTATCTGAGCTCAGAAAACAACTAGTGTCAGCGGTGATTCTGAGACAAACAAAACAAAGGCATGTATGGCATGTTGCACATTTCACTCGGAAAACATTGTAAGTGGTTGAGGCTTCTATTACCACTGTGTCCATCTCTAAAGAAAAAAGTTATTGACTTCTGTGTTTTGCATCAAAGTAACACCTTGTCACAAAGGATGATTTTCTTTGCAACATTTCATTTTATTGAATTCACAAATATAGTTTCAATGATGTCAAACAAGAGTTACAATTATTCTAAATACATACTGCTTAAATATCAGCACCTTGTAATATTTTACATCCAATTAATATGACCATGATGATACAGAGAAAAGTTACTGATACTAACTAAAGCTTTTAGTAACATAGTTTGGAGCAATGAGAATCTGTCTCTGCTGCATTAAGAATCTTTACAAACAAAGCCCCATTAAGTCATTTTTGATAATTACATTTTGATTGCTCTTTAGCTGCTTTGGTAATCCAGTCTGTTTGAGCAAAAAAGCTTTGACAAGTGATTGAAAAAGCTTGGGACAGAATCATTCCTGTACAAATGCTGTTTACATTATTTGCTTGTCGTAATCACATAGTTTGCACAGTGTTAATTTGGGTCTTTCCATGCATGACTATATATGAAAAAATGTATATTGTAAGTTTAGTGTGTATGTGTGCTTGCGCGCCATATGATATCTTCACTGCTGTAGCTCAGTGAGTAACTGTGCCCTCCCACTCCTGCTCTGCTCATGCGTTTTTACAGTGTGTAATTATTGTCCCCGCTCCCTCACAGCAGCAGGTGTGTTTCATGAGTGGAGTGTACTAATCCATTCACTCTGACCATTCAGATGAGGCTTGGAGCAGGAGAACGCCACAGCACAGTTTATATTATTTCAGCTTTAAATCAGTAAATAGCAAAGCTGTCGGTTTCATTACTTTATATTCATGTAATAAATATACAGAAGTCAATTAGATGATAATCAGCATGAGAAAGTTGAGGAAAAACATTTGGTTATAATACTTATCTGCTTATAGGGATCAATTTGACCAGGGCAGACGTGGTCACTACAAGTGGTTTCCACTGTCTCAGACTTAAAAGTTTACGTGACTGTGTTTATTTTGTGAGTTTTTCTCTAGTTGTCAAAAATTACTTGATGCAGCTTTTGAAGAAAGAATACAATGATGTAACAGTGATGAATACCATGGTATCTGAGTCAATCACATTAAAATGTTTGAACATACATTAACTGACACAAATATTAATGATATATCACAGCACTGTATTACTAATTAAGTATTTGGACTGGTATTCTGCATCAGCTAATCTGCTTTATTAAGTATCTCATTCATAGTTTGGCTGCCGATGCATCTTTAAAAACAATAATCACAAAAACAGCACCATCATTACTTTTATATTTATTTATAATGAAACTAATTGATGTGAGGTCCATGATAGAGAATTAGTGCAAACCACAGACTCAATCATTTTAAAAAGGCAGATGGTATTTGACTGTTTTTTCATAATTATGTGAAAGCCGCATGGGTGAATGCACTGACTGGACGATTCTGATTTTCTCTCAAATATCCAACACGTCACTTCTCCAAGAAGGAGGTGAGGCTGTTTTTAGCGCGGCGGGCCTTCTCTATGCTATCAAAGGTTGGAGTCCCAAGAGGCAAGTCCAGACGGTCATGTTCAGACGCCAAGATACTCTCAGCCTCCCCTAAAGGTATAACGGAAGAACAAATACAATGTGTTGTAATGTGGCAAATGGAGGTCTGTGAAACCAATCATTTCAGCCTGACCAATGCTGATGTAATTCTGAATCAGAAATCAGGATGAATCTTTACAATAAATACCTTTATTTTGAACAACTTTTTATGATAATTGCGGGTGTCAGTGTAATGATATACATTTTGAAGTAAACACGTCTGAAATCCATGAATCTTCAAAAGGAACAAGTTGCTTTTCGTGTTGTGTTTGTGGAAACCTTCAAGGTGATTTGCAGTTTTTTTAATCTGCTGTCAATAAATCAGAATTAGGATTTAAAAGTGTTAAATAATTATGTTAATGGTTTTACCATAAAATTACACTGTAATTTAAACCTTATGACAAATGTGAAAGAAGCAGATAAAGCTTATTTTTTCTGGCCAACAGTACAGCTTTAATTATTGGGGTGAATACTTATAATACTGATGATGACTGTGTAGTTTACCTCTCATACGGTAAATAAGTGTCCCATAAGCGCTGTCCATCTGGTAGGCAAATATGAAGCCAAGAGGAATGATGGGAGCCAACAGGACCGGTTTCTTTCTTTTAACAGCACTGAAGAGACAAAGAGAAGAAAATATTGATGTTTTCCACTGTCAACATGTGATAAAAAGATAATAACAGCACTCAGAGAGCACATACCTCCATTTAGGCTACACTGTTATATTTTAATAACACAAATTGAATCTGTTATTTGCATCAAGTTGCACACAGTACGCAGAAGACCATTATGTTGACCTTTTAAAATTTTCGTAAGACATAAATCCAGGAAGTCTGTGAGTCAGACTCATAATGACCCAGCTTGAGCTATTTAAATGTGTCATGTTGCCATAGTGCCACCTATAGGTGGCTTGTGGCTTTTAGCTTAAAGGTCTACATAGTTAAGCTTGATGTGACAACTGTATCTAACACTTCCAAAACCGTCACACATAGAGCTACACCAGTAAAGGCCACTGGACTACAAAGTGTGATTACTTTAATATTGAAGCTGTGAAGACTCAGTTCAGTGAAGGTCACACTTCACAGCTGTCATGTACGGGCCAGTACAGGCTGTTCACTCGCTGTGTATTATTACTGAAAACTGCAAACAGGTCACACTGAGTGAATCTTATCTTAAAACAAAAATCCTCTGAGGTGACCTGTACGAGCTGTTCAAAACTCACCCTACAGTGAGTCCCACTGCGGTCACCGAGAAGAAAGTGCCAAAGTATTTGAGAAACTCTCTGGACCAGGCAATCTGCAAAGCCATCTGTCTCTCCCTCATCTGGTTCTGCATCAGGATCTGACGCTCCATCTACGCATGCACGCACACACACACACACACACACACACACACACACACACACACACACACACACACGCACACACACACACACACACACACAAGAGAAAGGACAGAGAAGACGTCATCAGATATAAAAGACCTTTAAAGCCAAATAAGGACACTGCCTAGTGCCTCTCAAAGTGCAACTTTATAACATGAAATTTAACAAACAAATAAACAAATTAAATTACTAATAGTAATTGGCATGTCTGGTTCTAATTGGCATTTACTACCAGAAATGCCAATATAGGTTTAAGGTAATTTAGAAACAGTGTCTTCATTATATAGTTTGTAGTAGAAAGTACTGACAAATTTATTTTTCTAACCTTAAAATGTCTCATTACAGATGTCTCAGTAAATATCCCAGTTGCATTTCTTTAATAACCAAATTTAAGGGGTAATGTGTTTATCTCAGTCTCAGTTTATTTTTCTCAGTGAAAAAAGAATACTGGCCGCCACACCATTATCACATTATTTAAAGAATAAAGTGTTAATATTTATGACTTGTGTTGGCATAAGGAGGGCATGTGAAACATACAACGCAGAAGTCCGGGGACGTTTTCATATATATCATATTGGAAAAAAACCAAAGTAATACGAAACAAGAGAAGTATTCTGAACATTAAATCTGCTCTCAGGTTTTTTTCATTAAAATGACAGAGACAGTTGGGGGGGGCAAAGACAGGGTCTCAGACACGCTGTATCCATGCTGCAGCACTTCAGTCAGACGAGTCTTTTGTCTGCCGTTTCCTGTTTGACACACAATCACATTTACATGCACACAAATCTACGCTTCCTGCATAGCAACTGCTATTGAGGAGACTGAGTGACATTCTCATTTAAAAAGCCTTTATCCTCAAAAAGTGAATGTGTCAAAGATGAGCCTTTGTTCCCACTTAACGAGAAAGTGACTCTAACTCACTGATGATGCAAAGGTTAAAAAAAAGAGCAAAAAGGTGCCATTCAATTGAGTCCATAATATAAGTTAAGGACATAAATTATAGCATGTCAGAGAAGCGGCGTTTTGATTTGTGACTTTTTGCCCATATTCACGATCAGTTCTGTATATGTGTGTTAATGGCAGAACATTACGCAGCACTGAAGCTAAAGTGAATGAAATTAAATAGGTTGGGCCTGTTAAACAGAGACTAATGGAGACTCGCCTCTTCAAATGTCTATTTTCTGAGGTTGGCATATAAAAGAAACAGATGAAGTTGAGCAAATGAATAAATAATAAAAAAAAACTTTTATACTTAACATGCTACAATAATTGCAAGAAGACTGTAAATGATTTTATAGAGCATTATACAAACAATATGCACTTCATACATTTTGCCCACAGTAACAGCTTTACATTGCATTGCAAATTATTGCACTGACTGTAAAGATTTCTTTAAAAATTAAATTAAAAATTAATTAAAAATTATGTTCAGTTTTGGCTGCTGCTGAAATTCAAGCTTCTCTGCATCCTTTCAAAATACAAAAAAAGCTCAATGTAATGAACTGAGCTCCCTGAACACAGTGTGCAAAGACAAGGTACTGAGGAAGAATTGGGGTTTAACTGAGGATGACGAGAAAATGAACAGAAGACAGTGTTTTATGAGGGAGTTGGCTTCATATTCACCAACTCCCAGCACCAAATGTGTTTAACTTGTCAAGCAGGATAAATGATGGCAAGTATGAGCAGTCACCCCTCCCTCAGGGCTTCAGAGTGAGCATGAGAAATTGTCTCCATGCTGGCAACAAGTCATCAGGTTTTAGTTGACAGAAAAGTGTCCATCAGTTATATAACTGGACTGATAATGTTCCATATTTCTACAATGAAAAAGTGATTAGGAATGATTTCACATATCTATCATCACCCCTGAAACATGCCAAAGTTTTATCTGGAACTCTACTGCACCTCCATGTTTTGACAAAGCTTGCATTTTTTTCATTGTATTGGTGTCAGTGTCTTTTAAGTTACAGTTATTGGAGTCTTAAAAGCCAAGAGACACAAAATGTCTTTACTTAATTCATTATTGTAATTATACATGCATAGACTCATACTTGTGTACACAGGAAAGTGTTTGCTAACAGATCCAAATGTTGAGTCTTGTCTCTCAGGTGAAAAAAATCTAATAAAATAATTGATATGATTCATCACTCTTCAATTGCGTTATAAAGTTTTGCATCCTATATTTCTCCTGTTACCAGTGAGGAAATCTCAGATCAGAAAATTCAGTAATTCACTAATCAAATACCTTTGGTGGTGAATGCATGGCGTCATTTGTTCTCCTGTTGTGACCATGTGAAGAATTATTAAGTTGGGTGATTGCTGACTAGAGTGCTTGGCTACTAATAAATGTCAATCACAGAGGAGAAGGAAAGGCCTAAAATGAGGAAAACAGCTCAGGAGGGTTAAGTTATAATGAGGCTGAGACATCACAGGTAGGTAAAAGGTCCAGTAAAAAGCACTTATGATAATAAGTGACAATTACACACAATCAAGCCTTAAATTTAACATGGTTTTTAAGTATGCTCTTAGACTCATTATGGAGAGATCAATCAAAATTTGTAAAAATTTGAAATTTAAAACACAACTCGTAGTACCTGTACATAACATACAGTTTATCTACAGCAGCTGTAGTTTCTGTCGACGGACTGTATAGGTCACATTTTCATGAGTCTGGTTATTTAGCAGAAGTGAACACAATTTCTCCTTTATGGACTGAGACAAACGTCACAACTCCCTGAGAATCTGCACGTCTGCTTTGTAGTTGGGATGTAAAGTGATGCACTCATCTTTGTCTGGTAGCCTACTGCTCATCTATTGCAAACGTCAGCACTGAGATTGTGGTGTAATACCTGCTGAGCCCAGCAGTTGGCATAGTATGTTTATGTTTAGCCCCTGTAGATAGATGAGTCGGGTGGTGTAGATAAATGACCCAAGGTAAATAAAGCGCAATAAAAAGCAGTTTTGTCCATTTACCCATATAGGTGGCTAAAACCTACAATAGCTACTTTATTTATATAGCATCTTCATCACAAATATGCTCATTTACAATTTTTAAGAAAAAACACATTTAAACACATTTGGGAAGACATTCATGGACATCAGTCCATCACAGCCCAGCAAAACAGGTATGAATCTCTGTCCACAAGTTTCTTTATGCATTTTGATACTTTCGATCATTGTGAAACTAGCTACCATTTGGAATCCACTGCTGTAACCAAGCTTACTACGACTACTACCCTCTCCAGAATGGAGGAAGCCACAAACTTTTCAAAGTGGTAAGTGTTAGATATTCAAGAGATAGACTCTGTGTAGCATAAAGTGAACTGGAACTGACAGGAACAGTTTTTGTTCTCTGTGGTAGTGAATAGTGAACACACAGACGCCTCATTAAAATTAGACAAAGTTCAAATAAAAACCAAAAGCAGCAGGTGAGTCAAGAATTTAATTATGTTTCGATTAGATCCCAAACAAAGGACAGCAAGGGGAAATTACCAGTCCATTCCCAGAGGTGGTCTTCACGAGAGAAAAAATGTGTAATAGGGGGTATAATATAAATGTGAAAGAGCGGGTTTCTGGTGACAGTTTCTGGTGACAGTTAAAGAGACGTCACCTTTTATGAAGTCATCCCTTCTCCCATCTGGGTCAGAAAACAGGAAGAAGACTAGATCTACTGGATGTTTGATCATAAACTATCTGGAAACTACCCAATTCCTGTCACTGCTATTATTTCATCCCTTTGAGTCACCCTCTTATTTCTTATAAAGAGAGGGGACACTATTCCATTGGAGATAAGTTCAAAAGAAATGGAAACTGTCAAAGTGGGGGAATAATCTGAGTACAATTAGGTAGCAAATAAGTATATAATAAGTATATAAATATGGATGGGATGAAACACACACAGTAAGCTGTCATTGGTCATTTGTTTTTCTGTTGGGCCAGGAGTTGGAGATTGACTGATCAAGACGCACCCTTTCAGATCAACAAAATGACACAAAAAACACATTCATGTGTTGAAACAAGTTGCTGTTAGCTTGTTAATGCTGTGCTGTCATATATTGGTTCTATGTTGTTCTGAGGGATCGTGGATGCTAACTAGCTCAAAGCTAACTATGGTACAGATGTTTTAACATGTACATAAGTAACAGGACACAAAACTGTACTGCTGACTGTTAAATGCCAGAACACATGAACCCCCAACACTGTTGTAATGCTGGTCTCTGGTTCACATGTGATAGCAAGACACCAATATTCAAATTAACCTCTCAACATGTGCATTAGGTTAATTGATAATGAAGATTACATTATTTTCCAATCATAAACTCTGCCAGCAGAAGCTCTCCACCATCCGGACACTCAACGCCCTCTCTGGTGGGTCCCACCTACACTCCTCTTACATCAAAGCATCAAAGAGCCAATTCTCATCTACTGCCATCTATTGCTGCATCTGCTACTTTGCCACAAACTCATCAAAACCACAAACACACACAGCTACTAAATCCACTTCAAACCTCAGAGATGTGAACATGAATGCTACTATTAACATCCAACTCAATATCTGGTCAAAATCACAGATTTTGGATCTGCATCAAGCTTGCCAGACAAGTTCTGCTTTCTGTCGACATGACTGGAAACAGGGTATTATTTCAAGATTTCCTACGCCATTGTAGATACAAACACTGAGTTTTAGTATTGATACCAAAATGATATATCTTATTTAAAAAAAAATCTGTCTCTATAAAACCCCCTTTATTTATTTAAGACAAGGCACCAAACAACTGTTACATGTTGTGAAAAGGAGCAGCTATAATACTTTCTAAAACTAAATCTGTGAGGTTTTGTATGATAAACTGAATTATTTACCAAGATGACATGGCAGCATTATGTAACCTTTACCTACGTGTACTTTCAAAGTACACAACATCATGTTTCCTGGTGAAATCACAAGGGATGACCAAATAGATTCGGGGGCAAATTTCGACAAACAATAGATAACTGTGAGACAGGAACTGAAAAAGGTAGTGAAGAAAAAGTGAAAGGAAGAAATGAGCTGCAACGAGTCCACAAAGGTGACAAGGTAGGAACAAAGCTGAAACATAGGTGGGAAATTCACTGACATTTCCTAAAATCTGCAAGCATATGCAGAGCAGGACAATACTTGGAAAATTGATACACATAACTCATCACGATCTGAATACTGAAAGAAGGGGAAAAAGTACACCAGAGGGAGACGGACACAGAGAGAGAGAGAGAGAAATTATGGCCACACTCGTTTGTCTAAGTCTTAAATGACCTGTAATTGTTTACAAAATAATTTATGTATTTGTGCATCATCTGTACGTGGTAGGTTCCAGGGTTTTAACAATCATCTGACCAGAAGTTTTTACCTTTCGTCCCAACCAAACAAAGCTACAGGAAATATTAGCTAATGTCAGAATATCAGAATCTGTAGAATTGAGAGCTGTGTACAAATTCACCCTCTAACTTTATTTTACTATCCCACCTATTTTACTGACATTTTTTCCGTTTATTGTTTTACTAAATCCACATATGTTTGTTTTGGTTTTTTTGGGCTTTGTTTAGATTAGTTTTTGAAAAGGGCTAAAGGAACAAAGTTTTTATTTATCTTATGATCTGGTGTTTACATTAGTTGTAGAAAGTGATAAAGTGATTGCAGTGGTGAAAAACCAATTAATTAAATAAATCTAATCAAAAACCTTTTGAGAAGGTCTTTGCTCACCTGCTTTACACTCCAACTCACTCAAGTTAAATGACTATGAATGAAAAGCACAACCCTATTATTATCAATCAAGACCTATTTTAAAATATCATTTATCCTCAAGACATGCGTCATACAAGCAAACCCATATTCTGTGAATTTTCAAGTAATGTGTAAGATGGACTTGTGATTCAAACACAATGCCCAGTGACTTTTACTTAAAGGGCCACAAGGCAAGAGCATGGCAAGGATCAATTAGCTATGACTGATGTGCCTTGAAAACACTGGCAAGCAATCATCGTTGACATCTTAATGCAATGGGAGGCAACAGTGATGCTTCATAGATATTCTGAAATTGCTGGGGTCAATCTTCCTCATTAAATTTGGTGATGTCAAAATACAATTTGAATGTTGAATGTGAAAAAAACTGAAAAATGATTTTCTGCTACAGGCAGTTTTTGCCCCTTAATGACACTGAAGCTTTTTTTTTATTAATATAAGTCATCCATGTTTTATTCAGATGTGAAAGGTTAAATGTATTCATCAAAATTAAAATATAAGTTATCAATATATTTTCAGCAGACCGACTGACAATTTGTAAAATGAGAAATGTCTCATTCATTTGTACACAAAAATGATCCTGAGTGTGAATAACAAATATAAGACTATCTCTATGAAGTTAAGTCAATGAAACAATGTAGACCAATGCTTAAACATGTACATAATATTTACCTGTGAGTCATTGTCATGACCCAAATGAGGGTGCTCTGAAACTCAATTGCCAAACGTTTGCCATCACTGAATAATATTAGTCATCATCTACCACACTTACAGCTGCGAGAGCATCAAAAAATTAAGGGGCAGACAACACAACAAACCTCCTGGGTGTGAGTCGGATAATGTCATTGGTGTTATGACAGTCACACATCCCACCTGCTGCTCAGCGGCTTCCAGGCACGAATAAATCACAACAAATTGGCCCCAAAAAGGAGAGGAAAATACACAATCCTTTATTTAAAAGAAAAAAACAAAAAAATAATGAGTGCAATAAAATCTCTAAATGGAAATGCCGAGATTCAAACTAAACCTTGTATCCCTGGTTTTGACACTGTGATTAAGGAAAAAAGAAAGCCAGGTTGAAAAGATGAAAAGGGCAGTTCAATCTGATGGCCAGAGTCTGTTTTCTGGACCAAATTGCCAGAGCTCTGGTCCATGTAGACTGGGTTCATGTCTATGACTGCTGGATTAGGCTGGGATATTATGTAGCCCCATATTTGCTGTATGGTAATTGATTAAACATATATTCATTTAAGACCTCTGAGGGAGAACCCTCATTTTCAATGGTGCCAAGGTCCAGACATACAATAAATGCAGACAACTAAAATTAAATATGAAATAGCAATAAAAGAAAAATACATGGCTGTGTCAATTAAAATAGAGTAAAAGTAACACTGAGAAAGTAAAAGTGTAGGAACTGACCATGAGACAAATAAACCAAACTATGAAAATAAGAATGATAAAAAATAAATACAGTACCAACTGAAACAGTGATTTTGGATTTTTCTTTTTCTTTTTTTTTTTTAGGTGAAGCATTCAAGCATTGCAAATGACATCTCCACTCACCTGCAGCCGTGAATTGTGGAGCATGAATTCTTGCTGCTTTTTTAAGTTTGCATCCATGGATTTGGACAGTAGAAACCCCATGGTGGCGTTGTTCCTGTTGACCTACAGACACAGTTACTCAAAATTATGCTGCAGTCTCAACATGGGGCAACATCACCCAACTTACATCCACATATGGAGCTATGACTGGTTTCATTCGGTTCAGGATGTAAAGGCACTACTTCCAATGTTTCACTGTAACACTGAACAGTCATGGTCTGCATCTGTGCTCCACTTCAATGCTTCTTTTAGTCTCACAACTACATGCTGACACTGCCTGACATGCACATTTTGCTATGTATTGCCAGGAGTTAGTAATACGTAGGATAAACGACTTGACACACGGTTTTGTGCTTTTAGCTAACAATATGTGCTAATATTCCTAAATAAGATAGCTTCTCATGTTAAACTTGATATTAAGCGACTGGCGGCTTGGCTGACTAGAAATGAAAGCTTTACATACCTAATGCACTTTGAAGATGATAAGCTAAATAAAATGATGGTATTGGTCACAAAGGCAGGGCTAGCAGGGGTTCAAGGGCATATCTCTGTCAAAACTAGAGTCCTGCACCGACGTGAGCAGCTAACTTCCTTCGTCAATTAACATGTGCCACCAGCAGGAACAAATAAACACTGCACATCCGGTCAGGCTTTCAAAATAAAACACAAAACACACCATAGCTGTCCTAGGTAAAAAGGATTCTTTGCAAATTTCAAAACTAATATGACAGGGCCATTATACTATAGTTTACCATCAAAACACGTCATTGTGAACTCATTATAAAGCAAAGGAGTATCAAGCAAAGGAGTGATTTTTCATCAGGGACAAATCACATTCATGATTCAAAGGAGGTCACCAAATTATGGACAGGCCTCTGCTCTAAGTGAAAAAGTGGAGCTGAGAAAGGCCCAGCTTACACACAGTGGTGTCACAGTGTATAATGCTTCTCACTAGCAATGGTTGCAGGCTGGTGAGTTGAGTAATAGCTCTCCCTGTTGGTCATTGTGGGTACCTCAGAGGTCCAAGTGAATAACTTCTGATGCAGTACATGAATTTAAGTGTTTCTTTAAAATAGTTTTTTTTTTTTTTTGTATTTGTTTGTTAAAGGTATTTTTTTTTTCTGCAAAATAGCGATTCATGTCAGCTTCAGAAGTATGATGTTATGAAAATGTTTTTGAATTGGACCTTAAAATAAGTGAGTGAGTCACTGCCTATGCATTGATTTAAAAATGTACAAAAATATTAGTGTTACACCTTAATTTTAACTTTGGATCACAAGAGTGTACATCACAACATTATATCTGGTTTTCTCTGCATTAACATAAATTTATCTCATCTAACTGCTACCCCTTTCAAGTGACAGTGTATATATTGTTACTTTAAGTACTTTCAGGTACTTTAATGTAACTTATGCCAGTTTAAGCTGAACATTTTCTTATATAAAATCACTTTGTAAAGTAATTTCAGATATATTCAGAAGTGTCATACAGTGAAAATATAGTATTTATTTAACATGTAGCAGAGAGGAAATGTTGTTGGCTGCATAGCTAAGTGGTATACTATATATATCAGATGGATTGAATGAACTTTGCTCTTCTACAGGTGGGACAATACCACAGAAACTTTGTGGGAGAATTAGAATCCTGTTTACTCTAGTTCTGACTTGATCAACCAAAGAGAAAACACATTAGACTCATGTGATATGTTCATGCTGCAGTCAACCATATCAAGCCAAGCTATCTTTTTTCACCAATGCATCACAGCAGCGTTGGGGACTCCCAGCCGACTCTCACATTCCTGAACACATTACACCTGATTTTCTAACTTCTCAGGTTCACTATTAAAAATAAGTGCTACTGAGAACACATGTTGAGTCTCTTCCTTGCAGTAGTTTTACATCCAGGTTACAGCCCTGCAAAAGCATACATAATCCTACTGAATGTTTTAGCCTCTGCCAAACCCTCATAGACCAGTGTTGGACTTCACAGAAAGGTGTTTACATGATCTGTATCACAAACTTCATCCAGGTATTTAAGCTACCTTACCTTTGAGTAATATGGATAGTAAAGTCCATAAGAGTTTCAGATTTTCCAAGGGGTTTCTGAAGGATACGATGGAAACTATTATAGCAAGATTGGCAAACATAGATTCAATAACAACAAAGATAAGATCAAACATGTTCTGCTGTCATATTCCTGTTTTATAAAAAATAAGGTCATGTCTCAACATGGACAAAATTTGAGAGCCAGTAAGTGAACAGGTGGAAAACCCACAAAGGTTTCATGCAGTCACACTGTGGATGGGACAGTGGAAGACATAGCTGGTGAAATTATGGGATACATATCTGGCTCTGAGTATGGAAATTCCACCTGGCTGGTAACTTCATGATGGAAATTGTACGTAAAACCTGTGTCTGATATGTTGTGTGTCAGAATTCCTCCCATTCAAATTTTCACCTTTCCCAAATGATGTGTGTTGACTTGTTGTATGAACGTAAATATCCGTGTTGTGTGTTTGGAAATACTGTTGTTGTTGTGATTGGTACTGTCTTTGAATCACATTTACATATCATTACTGACCGATAATTCCAGTTTTCTCACGGTACAGAGGCACGCTCTATTACACAAAGAGAGAAGGGGAACCTGAGAGTTGTGACATGTCAAGTCAGTCTTTTTTAAAATGGCCTAAAATCAGTTTTATTTTCTTTCTATTTACTCATTTTTATTTAAAATGTATCATATACAACTATGGTTTTTAAGAATCATTATTAACCACAATTATGTTGAGTTTTCATCATCATCACCATAACGTTCCTCTTATCTTTGATTATTATTATTATATCTATTTTATTATCATCATAATTGTAATGGTAGTGTTGTAGAGCATAAATGTTCGTGCTTGACTTTTGACATTGAATCAACTCAATGGCAATTTACAATTTTCATCTGTTGAAGAAGAGATGAAGACGGTGAAATGTGTTTGAAAGAAAAGTAAACACTGAGCTTAAAAGTAACTTATATATGCTCAAGTCTTGTGTTGAATTTTGTGGTGGTTGTACTTTCCTTGAGTATCGAAATTTTACATACAAAACATTTGACAAGTTCATAAAATATGATGCTTTTGCACAGATTTAACTGTCAAACAGTCAACAAAGTACTTCCAATTAGCTCCAACTCGACCAACTACAACATGGAAATGCTTGCACATTCATGCATATTCAATAATAAATCTGTAATATGGGCCATTCTGCTGCATAATGAGTACTTTCACTTTTCATTCCTCAAGTACATTTTGATGAAAATGCATTTGCAATTTTCCCTTAAGAAGATTTTCAACACATAACCTTTACTTGCAACAGACCGCATGTTTACATTTTTGTATGGATACCTTGTTTATTATATGTATATTAGAGCTACATACGTCCTCCCCTATTATTATTATCATTTTTATTGTTTTATTGCATCAAACACTGGGTCAGATGTACCTCACTGATACACCTCACTCACAGTAACTTGTGAACCCAGTGACTCATGAATGGCTGAAGCAAAACTACAGTAGTACCTGATGTCATAGTGGAGCAAAGCTGATCACAAAGACAGAAACAGAGAAGGGAAAAACCAGCGAGAGTTTCAAATACTGCCCGATTCTGCTTGATTTTACTTTTATGTGTCCTCATAACGTTTTAAAATGTACTTTTGTTGCTTAGGTTGCAACAGATAAACAAACCTACGCCAGTGAAGTTTAGTGGTTCAGGATTAAGAACCTGGCACAGATCTGAAGCTTTGTGGTTATTCATGCAACTGTTCTTTTCACATTTGTTATGGACCACGGCTAAATAATGTTTAGTTCTCCGCAACTTTTTTTTTTTTTTTATTATTTCCTTACAGTAAGACACGCAAGACTTCCTTCTCCGTCTGAACAACCATTAGTCATGGGCTGTTCACCGTTTACAGTTAACTGGGTTAAATATTACCGCACTCGTCTCGTCGAGCTGTGTCACATAATGACTTCTCCGGTGCGTATTCTTTCTGCTCACACCTATAGACAAAACGCAGGTCCCCAAAGTAAACAGCAACCTGCTCGGCTTTGGGCTCATGTTATTTAGGTTTTCGCAGGTTGAGACGATAGTTTCGCGGCAGTGGTTAGGAGAAGCGATTTTAGTGCGTGGGTGTGTCGACTGTGCGCCGCGGAGGAAACTGCTCAGTATATAACAACAGCGGCGAGAGCGACCTCACATCGTTCACTGCTAAAGGAAGAAGGAAACAACTCATGAAAACATAAATAGCTGTTGCATGACCAGCAGGTAGGAATACATCTCTACTATCTGATAAACAGCAGTCCGTCTTTACGCAACTTTGAACGTATTATTATTATTATTATTGTTATTGTTGTTGTTGTAATAATAATAATAATAATAATTATTATTATTATTATTCTTGTTATTACTATTACTATTAGGCTATTATCATTGTTGTTGTTTTTGCTGCTATTACTGTTGGTTGTATAAATGTATTTATGATTTTATTTGTGATTTATTCACCCCATTTGTATATATGTATTTATATTGTCAGCTGTTTTTGTATTTAAATGTCAGTTTTGCCATTTATCACCAAGTGTTTAAATCTAGCTCACTATCCTGAGGACCAATACAGTTATCTCACTTAGCTTTGTGTCATAAACATGTTCTCAACAGGCTTTTTCTAATAACCCCCAGTGCACCAAATACTTCAATACTTAACTATGAACTGACTGAGCCTATTTTAGATTGATTCAATTATGTCTACAGTGAGCTAAAGAGACAAAACTGAGCTTGATTATCAATGACAGCCCATTCAAGGGCATGAACTGTTGTGGAGAACTGCTGCTCTCTTTCACAGGAAAACAGCGTAGAAGATGATGAATAATCATGTGCTTATCAGCAGTTCAATGAATAAACAACTGAAACAGAGATCTGTATGATAAGATGCTGTTTAACTGAAGCTTAACTTGACTTGTAGGCAGAACTTGGTCCTGACAGGAGTGTTAGGACTGAACATGTACAATCTTGTTTATGTGAGGCACCTCAGAGTGTGTCTGACTAAATCTTTTCAATGGAAGCTGCATGTGCTAAAACTAGTCAGATAAAATTAATTCAGCAAGACATAGCCAGCTGTTCTTGGTGTGTGTGTGTGTGCGTGTGTGTGTGTGTGTGTGTGTGTGTTTGGCTGTGTTAAACAAATCTTGTCCTATTTTTGTTTCCCTAACAAGAATAAGTCAAACAGGGAAGTCATTTCCTGCACAGTCATGCAAGATTTGGAATAACAATATATGGCTCACCATCACATGATGTTTTTTTGTTTGATTTTTTTTTTTCCTCAGGGTCATATAGTTTTTAGCAAGGTAAAGAACAAGATCAAAGTTGTTCTGGCCATGGAATTCACATCTGGCCTTCTGCAGTAAAATGACTCATGTAACATTAGGCCAAACATGGTCAAAAGATTTCAACATCTGCAAAACTCCCCTTTGTTTCTTCCTCAGGTGTCAATGGACTGGACCATTTTTGTAATTTTGCAAGTCATGTTTCAGCCATCTCTCTCAGGTGTGTACCACAACTCAGATATTTATGAGTTTAAGAGAGAACAGGACAATTACATCTACATGAAACCTTTTAATTTCGCTTTGACATATGAACTAATTTAAAGCTGCTCTGTACAATTATTTCATGACCATAATTTGATCCTGTATGTTGCTTCTTCAGTAAACATTCAATGGCTGTGGACCACATTTACATTAATCTTGTCATTTGTATTATTTCCCTGCAGTCTTGTTCACTGTTGAGGCTGAGCAACCCTTGTATGAGTCAGAATTTGGTGGAAATGCCGTGATGGGCTGCAGGTTCCAGCCTAAACCATCAGATCTGACTGCCGACCTGAAGGTGACCTGGCACTGGAAAAACTCTGTTGCTACTCGAGAAGTGTACCAGAGGATTAACGGGCAGGACCACTGGCCTTCCCAGGAGTATCAGGGACGAGTCAAGCTCCTCACTGAGGAGCTGAAGAAAGGCTGGGCCAAGTTGCAGGTTATTACTGGCAGTGATGTGTTCAGACATTTGTTGGGCAGGTGGTGTGTTAAAATTTCCTCTACAT
Organism: Trachinotus anak; assembly: GCF_046630095.1. Taxonomy (NCBI): domain Eukaryota; kingdom Metazoa; phylum Chordata; class Actinopteri; order Carangiformes; family Carangidae; genus Trachinotus; species Trachinotus anak. Next base: position 11,791,614 of record NW_027273879.1, on the reverse strand, counting down.
GATGTGGTACACCTCTCTACACTTGCCTTCTTCTTTTCTACCTATTAGGAATTACTCATTTGAGGTTGAAATTTCCCGCTGATTGTGTGGAGTGGGGTATGAGGTGGCCTAGAAACTTTACTGGATTCCTTGCTCATGTTAAAATCTCATATATAGTCACCCTTTAATATCTGCACTCACAGTGTTGTGTCAGATACTGTTGTACCATCATCTCACCCTTGTAGATTGAGGAGATTTGGTGCATCACTCACTCTGCCAAATCATGTATGTTAGAATAAGACATAAGAAAGAGGGGGATAATGCAACAGAATTTAGGTTCATTCAAACCTCTAATTTATGAGAGCATAATAATAACTTTATTTATATAGCACTTATCAAAACAGTAACAAAGTGCTGCACATAAAAACAAAGCAAAGCAATAAAAGACACAAAGTGTCAGTTATTAAGGCAAAGGAAAATTACAAACACACGTATTAAAACAGTATCAATCAATAAAACAGACATAAGAAAATAAAACAAAATGCAAAATCCAAAAGTAGAAACCAAAGATAAAAGGACTGAAATCAAGAATTAAAAGTTGCTTTATACAAGTATGTTTTAAGTGGTGTCTAAAACTGGGGCAGCATGGGCCACATGGCTGATCTCCGCGGGGAAGGCATTCCAAAGTCTGGGGGCTGCAACAGCAAATGCACAGTCTTTTGTCTTTTAGCCGAGACTCTGGGATAGATGACAGAGCTTTGTCTGAGGATGTCAGGCAGAGCGTAACATGTCATTTTGCCATGATGACACTGAGGGACTCTTCTTTTTTTGTCATTTTACAGATCTCCAGGCTCAGGATCAATGACTCTGGGATCTATCAGTGTTTGGTGCAGACTGGAGAAGGAGCTGATTATAAAACAATACATTTGTCTGTTAGAGGTAAGTAGTGAGTCTGTGAAAGTGTTACAGTTTTGAGTTGAGGCCTGTAGGGGCCTTGTTCCAGGAATACTGTTGCGCAATGACCACAGCACATGGTCATTTCTGGGCAGTTAGAAGTATCGCTCATCTTGAGAATGAAAGTAACACCAGTAGTAACCAGTTTGGTTAAAATGCCTTTTGCTTATTTAAGCTTTCTTCAGGCTCTTCCCCTTATCAATACTTTGTCTTGATCACAATTTTAAAATAGTAGTGCTAAAGTAGTAGTGCTAAACACAGTTATATATGTGTCTATTCTTCCTATCTTACTCTCCTCTAGCACGTTATAAAGCAGTGACCAAACACGTTGAGAAGGCTGCAGAGGGGGATGAAGTGCTGCTGACCTGCCAGTCTGAGGGATACCCCCAGTCGCCTGTTGTGTGGCAGGATGAACGCCTGCATAGAATCAAGCCCAATACCACCGCTGTATCGACCCCAGACCAACTCTTCAAAATCACCAGTCAGATACGCGTCAGCTCATCAGACACAAAGAACTACACATGTAACTTCACAAATGATGGCCTCTCTGCAACATTTCATGTTCCAGGTACATTTTGTTATTTCCTTTATGGCTTTCTGACCATTTCCCTGCAACATCCCAAGGATACCACGCCTTTTCCATTCAAGTGGTCCTCTTGTCCCTCTGCATTTGTGTCAATATGTTTCCTTGTCAGTTTCCTGCAGGCCGCCCACCTTGTCCTCCCTGCTGTTTTCTATAAATAAAAGAAAACTGAAGCAGAATTGTCCTTATTCGAACCTGTAGTCTGTCACAACAAATCAAATGACAGTAAAAAAGTTATTTGAAGTCTTGGATTTACACAGGAAATATGTCATTTGCGTACTTATCACTTCATACCACTGTTTCCTGTTATGTACATATTTTCCTTCTGATAGAGACATCTACTGCGAAGCTGTAGGTGGTGTTTGAGTTTTGAACGATTTAGCAGCGTGTGGGAGTGCTGTTACAAGAAGTTTTATCATGTTTGGAAATATGTGGCTTGTTTGCATGTATGTAGTCTGTTCATGCTTTTGCTTAGATGAGTGCCAGATTATTTGCTCTTTTGGATGCAGCATGTTTGGACTTACTTGATAAGCTAAAAGTATTATCTTACTTCTCAGTGGTTATTGCACCTGAAATCAGATAAAAGCTAAATGGTAAATAAAGGGAAATGGACTGTAAATACAACAACAAAAAGAACAAAAGTAAAAGAAGAGCACACAGCTCAATAAAAAAAATTATTACGCAAGCACAAGTCACTTTAATAGCTGCATTTCTTTAGCGTTTGACCAGTAAGGGGAAGTCTGTGATGGTTGTCTTTGGTATATTCGGTTATTTCCAGTGGTGGAAAGTAACAAAGTACATTTACTTAAGTACTGTACTTCAGTAATATTCTACTTATTTCCATCTTACGTTTCTTTATACTTCCACTCCAGTACATTTCAGAGGGAAATACTATACTTTTACTCCACTGAATTTATTTGACAGCTTTAGCTACCTGTTTTAACATGAAGATGGATAATATAACAAGCTTTTAAGGTACAACACATGTATAAAGATTAAACCAGTGGTCTCCAACCTTTTTGGCCTCTGACATCTTACAAAAAATCTGTGTGTAGTCAGTGTCACATTTCAGATGTCTATGAGTTGTTCACAGCTCCGTGAAGTAGTGATTTTAATAAGTGTTCAAATGGTCCAATATCTCAGCAAAAATTAGTGAAAAAGTTCGAAGATTAATAACAGATTTGTGAACCTGAACTTGTTTTTTCTTCTTTCCTCCTCCGGTAATCATCTCACGACCTCTCAGTTTTAGCTGGTGTCCTGTAAATAAAACTGTATACAAAGTAGTTCAAACTAGCTCCATATCCAGCAGCTACAACAGTAACATGCTGCTGACACACTGATGCTTAAGTATTAACCATCTAATGATGGCATATATGATAACATATCACTCAGAGGGACCAAACAACTACTTTTAATTCAATACTTAAACTACAATTTGCTGCCAACATTTGTTTTAATTGATACAGAACTTTTACTTTTACTTTCTACATTGCTGGTGCTTTTACTTTGGTAAAGGATCTGAGTACTTCTTCCACCATTGCTTATTTCCGCAGCGGCCAAATATATTAAAAGCATTAAAAGGAAATACATCATAACATGCCAACACTTGTCCTGGACCTGTTACTGCAGAATTACAGTTAAAATGTGATACTGTACATTTTGAGACACATTTAACACAAATCCTTCTTCACTCTTTTCACAGATGAAATACCTGTTTCACAGGTAAAGAATGATGCTCTCATCATTGTACTGAGCATAGGAGTGGTAATGGTTGTCATTACCGTCGCAGTGCTCATGTACCGACGACGAAAAGGTATGTGTACAGTGCACCACATATCTTTTACAACAAGAAACAGCAATACATGGAATGCAAGAGAGAAAAAATATCAACATCAGATACTCTGATGATACTCTGGCATCATACGTCAGAATTCCACATGCAGCTACTGTGAAATATTAAAGTGACATAATGACAAATGGCTGCAATATATGTAACAAATAGATGGAAATTTATGCACATCTATCTGAAGCCAAAGTTATAAGCCATCTCAGCTAATAGGATCTGAAGGCAGACTGTGGGGGGTGGTTTGGGCTAGCACAGGGCTGGATTTCCCTACAGGGTGTATGCTGAGAGAAAATATGCAGGAAATAAGATTGGATCATCAAGTGTATGGTGGCGCGCGCGCTAAGTGCATAAGTTTTAAGTGTGTCATTATTTCTTCATTGTTCACACTGGGTTATTTTTAACTGTCACAAACAATTACAAAACAATTACAAGAACTTGTACAATGTCCAACCTGAACTGAAAAATTGTCTTTAGTTTCACCTCAAACAACTTACAGTAGTGCTGAACTCATTAGTCAGCAGTGAAACTGTATCTGTCCTGTATCAAAGCCAGCAGTTAACTTTGTTGTTTTTGGCAAATGGGCAGAGGAACTTTGTGTTCTGTCAGTAAACAGCTATGTGTCATTTCAACAGTAAAGACATAAACTGCGATACATGTTGACTCAAGTAATTTTGCCACTGAAAAGAGGAAGCATTTGTGAAACGTTTTGATATTCATGATATTCTGTTAGTTTTGTCATTTGGCTTTTGAGGGAATTTTATCAGCATGTGACTCCCTCTGTCTGTTTTCATAAGAGCATGACTTAGCTCTTTTGGAACTTACATGTATCACAACCACAAGGTTTGGAAACACCCAGTTGATCTTGGTTTGTGTGACAGGGGAATTTGAGGGTATTTGTAAATGCATGGGTGGTTTTTCAGTGTAGCACATGTATAATCCCCCAGACACCTCCATCATTTCGATAGAAGGCTTATCACACGTTTCTCCATATATGAATGTATGAACGTTATAAGAAATGTTCCTTTAGTTACACGTCAGAAAACCTGTGGTTGACATTTCTATAGTAGTATCAGAAAAGAGTGAACCTCCATTGAGGGAAATTGTTGATATATACATATACATACATACAGTATATCACCATTCTGTCAAACACGGAGAGAGATAAGTTAATTTAGTATCATTTTATTTAATTTTTTGAATCATTAAACTGAAACTATTGGTACAGTATGCGTCAAACAAACACACACACACCAACACACAAAATTAATAGCAATTCTTTTCTTTTTTTTTGATAGGATTCAGCACTCCCAGTACCAGGAATCTTCTGGCTGACAGCCGGGGAAGGCCTGCTCCTGCTGCTGTCTGTGAGTCTAAACAGAGCTTGTTTTTTTTTAACTTTTACTGTTGAGTGTTAGTGTCTCTTACAGAGCCCTTGAAATGTCAGCCTTACCCTACAATAACCTTTGTGTTACTTTGCAATATGTTTTGCATTCCCTCACAATAACTCTTACATTACCTCAAACTACTTTTTGCATCTGTTGTGATCCATAGGAACAGTGTGTGTGTGTGTGTGTGTGTGTGTGTGTGTGTGTGTGTGTGTGTGGTGCCAGTCCTTGAGAGAAAAAAAGGGAAGGTGATGTGAAAGTTTATGTTGTGCATTTATTGCTCCCTGCTCCTTTCTAAAGGCTGAGCTCTAAGTCACTGTACTGGCTAAAGCTGTAGCTATGCAGTGCTATGGAGCTATACCATAGCTACCTCTTTACTGCTCCCATCAACATTAGCAGTGATAGCTAAGCCAGGGTTTGAACCTTGTGCTTCTGTTAGATATGATGCATGTGTTAAGAACATACCCCAAGAGTTCAAAAATAGCTCTGCCTCACTTACTGTACATTAACTAAAAATATCTAAAATGAAGTGCCAACTATAAGGCCAAAAGGCTTTTGTATTGTTTTGTCAAATTGCTGAGGGTGCATTTGTGAAATATGTATAGACAAGATGAAAGATACTCTCCATAAAGAAAGTTGAGCTCATACATTCAGGAGTTATTTTCCCTACCACCATGATGATCCATTTCACTATGTATTTCATATTTTACTTGGCTGCCCAGCTGTGCCAATTCTTTCACACTAAGTTGACTTCTTGTTCTGCTGTAAATGTCATCCTCATTTGCATGTATTTTTTTCATGCAATCAGCTGTGCAATGTTCAGCACTTTACTGATGGGAAATCAAACCGGTTGTTTAATGTACTGTACTTCCACTAGTAAAACTAACACTTATATGACCTCTTACAAGCTGCAAATAAATATCACAACACCTTCAGTTAAAATTGTACTTTCTTATTGAGGTTCACTTGACTGTAGAAAAAGCTATTCAATAAATTTACTACTAGTGTTGATGGTGAGCGAAAGCTAATTTTATTACATGGACTCTTCACGTTTCCTCCTATGCACCTGTCTAAATAAAGGAATGCCAAGAAAGTAAAGTTGTACATTGGTTCTATTTTGGATTAATTTAAATTTGCATTAAGGTGCGTGTAAGTAGATTTACACCACCGCAATTAGTAGATTCACTGTGGCAGTGATGAGTGATTGGTGCTTATTTAAATGTTCTCTGCGTTTTCTAACAATTCTTTCCTTTCCAACAGGTTTACAAATAGATAAAGAAAATGAGGAAAAGACAGCTATTTTTAACGAAGGTAAGTGCCTCTCAGAGGCATTGCTTACACGACTTCTGTCTTTCAGTTGATGTGTAAATGAACAAGCCTGTCAGAATAGACTGTTTCAGTAAGAGAGCTTCTTCCACAAATCTGTAAGAGCATTAAACTGCTGAGCTACATTCATTCAGGATCATATCTTCTGTTATTGTGGTTTGCTTATGTGTTTTGTTGTCTGCAGATGGCGTGGAGGAAAATCTGGGGGCGTTACTGAAAACCCATTATTCTGATGTCTCCTTCAGCACAGAGGTGAGGCACCACTGTGTAGCTTTCAGCGTGGAAGAGCTGCCTCACAAGCTGCAAAACAAGTGAGTCACAAATTCCAATTTCCTAACTGATTGTAAAGACACCAGCCTGCATCGAAAATCTTATTTTCAGTAACTGCAACTTCTTTTTTTTATTTTCATCAAAAAGGATATGAGACTCCTTTTTAAAATTCCTGTTCAATCACTCACTTCTCTTGAGAGCACAATGCAATTCCAGTATTGTATTGTTCAACAGCAGGCACAATGATTAACAATGATTAACTTTCAAAGAAGAAAGAGAGATGTGTTTGTTCTCATCTAATTTGCGGCGTACAGCATATTTAAGAATTGTGTGGTGTGACTCAGGGGTCGATAGATATCGTCTATGGTATACATATGGTCCCTTTGGGACATATAATTGGCCAACACGACATTCATTCCCACTATATGCAGATGATACTGCTCTGCAACTCTAAATCCTAAACCTGAATACAGCAACTTATCTCATTGTGGTCTGCTTATGTGTGCTGGTCAACACATGATTCTTTGTTAGCATAAACACTGTGCCCCATTGCACCCCTAGTAATGCACATACTGCAATGACATATTGAAGTTTTAGGGTCTGAGTTTAGAAGAGGTTTACAAGTTAGGGTCAAGATTAATGTACTGTAAGGACTTGGGTGCAGGGTTAACAGGACAGGTGCTATCAGCCTAAGCCCAATTTCAACACTCTACTTGGGCTTGTAACTGGGTTTAACCACAGCCCAAGGCAATGGCAATCATCAGCCATCGTGTAGGCTTTCAAAAACTAGGATAAAATTCCTTGTCAATAAAGATGTTTTCTCTCAATCTTATTGACTGAGTTTTGAGAAATAAATTAAACATCACAGAAAGCATGGTTGTAAAGTTTTTTCATAGTATAACCTGCTTGCCTACATAATGAGCTTTCTTCTTGACAAAATAGGCTGTGCTTGATGGGACAGTTTTTTAACTACTGTAGCCAGTGAACTAATGGCAGACAGACTCAGTCACAATAGTTCTCAGAGCTTAATCTCTCCTGGCATTTTATTTTCAGGATTGTACATTATTTTATGTAATCACATAAGTTATTAGCTCTCTAAGCTAGCTAGCTTGGAAATTGGTTGTTAATAAGCATTAACTGTCAGTTAGCAAGCTTGTTAGCTGCGTCATGAACATACAGTATTTTAAAGAGAAACATTTGCAGCATCACCACTCATAACAGCTAGAGACCATTCCCCTTTTTATGGATCAGTTTATACTCCAGCAGAGCAGGGTCAAATAAACTGGATGGTGCAACACAGCTAAGCTACAATATTTTCCTCTGTTTTGGACTCTTAAAGGTCAGCACTTTCAGTATAGCTGGATATTGGTCAGTTACCACAGTTGAGTGGTTTCATGATGTTGTAAATGCAGGGCTTATGAAAACTGAAACTTTGAATGTGGACATCAAAATTTTTTTGTACTTTGGTCTGTATAGATAACAATCTCAACTTCTCTTATTTTCTCTTTCAGTGAAGGCCAGGCTGTGAAACTTCAATCTTTACTCCCAGAAGCTGGAGAGATACTTTTTCTTGAGGGACCCCCAGGGAGCGGGAAGACAAATATAGCCCACATCCTGGTCTCTTCTTGGACTCAAGGGCCCATGCATGCCCTCAATAACCCCCTTGATCTCAGCATCCTTCGACTTCTCTTATATGTTAACTGCAGCAATGCGAAGGATGACTTGTTTCAGGAAATACTGACTCAACTCTTTCCCAAAGAAAAGATATCAACAGAGCATGAGCTGAGGACTGTGCTAACCAGGTCCAGAGAGGCTCTGCTGTTGTTGGATGGCTACAGAGAAGGGAATCAATTTTTTGATGAGTCCCTAAAGAGGTTCCTAAATGAAAGAGGGGAATGCAGGGTGCTGGTCATGGCCTGCCCAGGACACTGTCCCATGCTCAAGGAGACGGTTGGAACAGGAGGGGTGCTGAAGCTCCTGACATAAACTGTGAAGTACTGAAGGCACAAACATTTGTGACCAACAAACACACTTGTTACATTTTGAACATGCACATGTTTTTTGTAGTTGTTGTTGCACAAAGTCTGGTAAGATTTTTTAAAAAGCCCAAATATGCTGCAAAATGCACTGAATTGAAAGTAATGCAATAATTTTTACATGTATAATACTTACATGCTACATGTTAACATAAAAAAAGAACGAATTAACCCTCATGAAGAACCCCGACGTACAGTTGTCAGGGGACCTCAAACTCTCTGTTTTAATTACATGTGATACTTCAAACCCTTTGATTGCAGTTGTTTCTGTTTCTGTTCTGTGTCAGAGCAGGAGAAAGAGAAAGATCATTATTAGGGTCACTTGCTAGACTTGCAAAACAGCAACTGTTTTTATGTTCTATTAGTGAAAGGGGAAGTGACTCTATCAGTATTCCTGGCAAGAGACCTTGCTGATTCCAGTAACATTTCATTAAAAAAAAGAAGTTTTTTTTTTTTATTTCTGTATGTCCTTTATTCTCTGGTACTTAATGCATCTTACTGAATTTATGATGAATTCAGATTTTCATTCAGTCAGCATCCTGTATTGTTCAGTGTCTGCTCTTCAACAACTGCAACATCAACCTTTGGCTACAGGGGAAATATTACTAAATGTCTGATTATGTGTTTTTGCAGTGCTGCTGCTGACTCTGTGTGAGCTGAAATGCTCTGCAGTCAGCAGTGGTCAGCATGTCACTTTCTCACTCTTCCAAATCTCTCAGAAGGAGGTTTAATTCACCCTCTAAATTGAGAAGTGGAAGACTAAATGAAGAGAGAATGGCATCCAGATATATAATGTGGCTGATTTACAGTGGCTTCACAAAGTATTCACACCCCTTCACTTTTTGCACTCTATTTTGTTTAGTTGTAAATGGATGAAACTGCTATGCTTGCCCATCAGTCTACACTCAGTAACCCATAATGACAAAGTAGACGCATTTTTATAAAGTTATGCAAATGTATTACAAATCAAAAACTGTAATCTCTCATTTACAAAAGTATATACACACTTAATTCAGTAATTTGTAGAAGCAAGTTTGGCAGCAATTACAGCTTTCTTCATTATTCTTCTGCCATCTTCAGGTCTGTCCACAGATGTCCTATGGGGTTTAAGACTCTACTTTGGGTGGACTTGTTATCTGGGCTGTATGCTTGAGGTTATTGTCATGCTAAAAAGGTGAACTTTCACCCCAGTCTCAGGTTGCATGCTCTCTGGAGCAGCTTTTCTTCAAGGCCCACAACACAAATTTACTTTTGAAAATAAGCAATTTCATTTCAGATTTAGTTTTTTAATAATTCTGCAAAAAATGTTTTCACTTTGTCATTACGGATTGAGTGTAGACTGCTGGTCAAAATGGCAACTGGGTAAAATGAAGGTTGAAAGCTGAGGGTGCAACTTCTTCTTTTTCATTCACATGCTAGTTATTTTTTATCTTGTTACAGTAACAAGTACAGGCAACACCTTAATGGTACACATTCTTTGCAATGTTTCACCAAGAACGTGTTTAAAAATAATCCAATAGACTTTCCAGAGGGCTTTACTTAGCTGCCAGGAACTCAATGTGGGTTTTTTGGTTAAAAAATCTAAAATCTAAATCTAAAAATCAGACAGCCAGCTGTAACCGGTTTACTTAGAGCTGCACTAACCTATATTTCTATGATAGCACCGACTCAAATGATTATGTGTTTTGTGAAAGTTTTCAAAAAAGAAAATTATCAGCCAACTATTCCTCTTGGCTCTATGGAGCATTTTAACATCTTTCAGCTCATTGTTTTGGTTTTACAGCCACAACTTGACCGTTTTCCTTCAGTCCCTCCACTCTCATAAACCTTGTATCTAGTCACAGTAAACAGTTGCTTTCAGTGAGAAGGCAGCAGACAGAAAGTTAGCCATTAGCTGGTGAACATTGGTGCTCTGTATCTGCTGGATGCCCAAACAGACAAATGCTTGCCAGAGAATGCTTGTTCAACATAACAACTTTATACGGTGTTATGGTCTAATAATGCATTTCATTCAAATCAGTTATTTTTCTAGCTTACTAGCTTACTCTTACTTTATTGATTTTTAAACCAGGTGGCTACTGGAGGAAGATGACAGGTCTTAGCTGTTTACATACTTTACTGTCTTTTACAATATTTGTCCAATTATCATTACTTAATACAACCCTGTTTCCAAAAATTTGACATTGTCTAAAATATAGATTAAAAAAAGGATGTGATGATTTGCAAATCATGTAAACCCATATTCAACTGAAAATAGAACAAAGACAACATATCAAATGTTTAAATGCTGACATTTTATTGTTTTATGAAAAATATAGGCTTAATTTGAATTTGATGCCAGCAACACGTTTCAAAAAAGTTGGGACGGGGCGACAAAAGACTGGAAGACTGTGTAATTCTAAAAAAAACCAAACACCTGGTTGAATATCTCACAACTAATTAGATCAGTAAGATGACTGGGTATATAAAAAAAGCCTATCAGTGAGGCAGAGTCTCTGTGCAGTGAAGATGGGGAGAGGTTCACCACTCTGTGAAAGACTGCGTGGGCAAATAGTGCAACAGTGCATAATGTTCCTCAAAGTTAAATTGCAAAGAATTTAGGAATTTTCAGCATCTGCGCCTCATAATATCATTAGATTCAGAGAATCTGGAGAGATCTCTGTAGGCAGGAAAAAGGAGGCTGAAAACCAATACTTCGGGTCCTCAGGCAGCAATGCATTAAAAACAGACATAATTCCATAGTGGAAATCACTGCATGTGCTCAGGAACACTTCTGAAAACCATTGTCTGTGAGCACAGTTCATCGCTACACCCAGAAATGCAGGTTGAAACTCTGCCATGCAAAGAAGAAACAATATCTAAACATTATCCAGAAACGTTGCCGACTTCAAGCTCATTGAAGATGGTCTGAGGTGAAATGGAAAACTGTCCTGTCGTCTGACGCATCAAAATTTCAAATTCTTTTTGGAAATAATGGTCATCCTTGGGGTTAAAGAGGAGAGGGACCATCCAGCTTGTTATCAGTGATGGTGTGGGGGTATATTAGTGCCCATGGATTGTGTAGCTTGCACATCTGGGAAGGCACCATTAATGATGAACGATATACACAGGTTTCGGAGCAACATATGCTGCCATCCAGACAACGTCTTTTTTAGAGAAGGCCTTGCATATTTTAACAAGACAATGCCAAACCGCATTCTGAGCGTATTACAACAGCATGTCTCCGTAGTAGAAGTCTTTAGTCTAAACTGGCCTGCCTGCAGTCCAGGCCTGTCACCCATTGAAAACATTTGCATTAAAAGGAAAAATACGACAAAGGAGACCCCGAACTGTTGAGCAGTTGGAATCCTATATCAGACAATTTGCTGGCATCAAATTCAAATTAAGTCTATATTTTTCATAAAACAATATAATTTCTATAATTTGATATGTTGTCTTTGTTCTATTTTCAGTTAAATATGGGTTTACATGGTTTGCACATCATGGCATTCTGTTTTTATTTACATTTTACACAGGGTCCCACCTTTCTTTGGAAACAGGGTTGTATATGTAGAAGTAAAAGTCCACCACACTGGAAGGTTCTTGAGACTTTTTAGAGAACAAACACACATTCTGACACAACAACACATTTACTATTTTAAAACTGTGCTAAATTGCACTGAAAATCTGTTGGGGATTCTTCTGTACTGTTGTTGTTGTTAAGCGTGGTAATAGTATAATGTTATTGTAGTGGTATTTATTAGTCTAGTATAGAGTAACCAATGTCGATAAAGTCCTCAATAATCAGTGGATTCTCCTGAATCTTCCACACATGTCACAGAGAGAAACCAAGTGAAAGGCTTAGGTAATACAATTATCATATCATTATTAGAAATAAATACACAATAAAGTATTGATTTATACATGTTTATAACAGCTCTTAACAGCACTGTTGCTTTTTAAAGCTGTTTTGATCATTATTTGAGACAAAAGCACCCACTAATATTACAGATTGACATGTTTTATTGCTTTTATTGCTTTGTTTTCAATCATATGCTATTCCTAGGAGGCAACTACTGAATGACTTCCTCCTCCTAATACCTTAGCACTAATACTGTAGAAACAGCATTTGCATTGTTTTGTTTACCCTGAGATTTTCTGCTTTCCTCAGCAAGTTGCTGAGTCTTGCAGTCCCGGCTGTGATGAAAACACCATCTGTCCTTCAGTTTGTTCTCGAGAAGTGTTACATGAAGCATTACATGAAGAGGAACCACAAAATGCCTGACTGTCTATTAAAAGAGTCAAATGATCAAATTTTTGTATGTGTAAGTGTCTAATTATCTCGTGAACTGTGGCAGTTTGAAGGACAAACAGTATTTTTCATCCAAGTTTCTCTGTTGGCCTAAATCAGCAAGTTGTCACGCAGAATTGATTGAATTGATGGTTACTGTAAGAGATAGAGAGAGAAACAATGGAAATACCAAATATGTTGCGATATTTTGGAAAAGCTGAGGAGAAGTGGTTTATGATGCAAGAGTGGTTTGACAAGTATCCACTGTAGGATGTTACCTACTTTCCCCCACCTTTGTCAATTTGAGAATTGACAGTACTTTTCAAGAATTATCATTCATCTATCATATCATTCACAAAGGAAATGGAGTAGGTTCTCTCCTTGACTACATTACAATTTCACTAGATGGTGCCATCCTCCTTTTCATGCAGGCTCAGTGTGTGAGCTGCACAAGGTTTCTGATGTTGGCTGAAAATGAATCCATGAAATTTATGAAGGTAATCTTGGAATTAAAGGAAAATTATTTAGAAACAAAAAAATGCAAAAAAAACCAAAGTTGTTTGCCCTGGCTTCCTAGTTTGTATTTGCTAAAAGGGAAGCTTGCTATGGTGAAACTGTTGCTTTCATTTTCCTTTTCTCCACTGTCTATGCTTTGTAATCATATTACAGTTGCCTTAGTTTCTTACTCCCTTATCTCCAAAATTGTTAGCTCTGTGGTTTTGGTAATAGTGATTTCTTACTCCAATTTAAGATAGTCTAAAGTCTCGTCTAAATAGGGACATTTGAGAACAGCTTTTTTATTTTCTTCTGCTTGAAGATAATCTTCTTTGAAAGAGAAAAAAATGAATAAGTTATTCTGCTTATTAACAACTGCTTCTTCCAGCTGTCCCAAATATCCTCATCACCCATTCAATAAGAGAAAAATGCTTCCCTTGAAACTCAACTCCCCAACATAGCTGATGCACACAACACACACACCCAAACTGAGCGTGAACCCCCAACAAAAAAGACGGTTTCCTACATGCGTGGCCTCAGCCTCAGCCTCCCAGACCAGGGAAGCTGTTTCATCATTTGGTAATTAATATTCCAGGGAAGAGGGGAGCATCAGGAAACAATTATTCAATAATGCATGGATATAGATGCACACTATGTCCACAGAAAAACACACATGCTTATGCACAAGAACACACACACACATGCACATGCACACGCACACACAAAAACACACATACACACACTATGTTTTTTCCCTATATTTTTTTACTACATGTTTGTAAACTACTGTACTTAACTGTCGTCAGAGACTAGTATAATTTCCGTTCTTATGCAACTATAAAAGTCCATCGTGGGACCGGTTAGCATGCACTGACGCAACATGTCTGATAATTGTGCAGTAAGTTTGTTGATGTGTCTCTGTATTTGCCTACATTATACCAAAAGGAATTAGAAAGCCGTTACAATGGCAAAGGTTTATTAGGGTGTGGTGGCATTAGATTAAAACAGCGAACACAGCCAACAGATGGATTAGGGTCTGAACAGAGAGGGTTACACTGTAGACACTAATAATGACGTGACAATAGAATAAATAATAAAAATTGTATTGCATAACATTTTATGGTTTTACATGAAAAGACAGTATGACATAGAAGTGCATAGACCATGACATGAGAAGATACTGACAGACAGACAACATATGATATGAAATATATCCGATGATATGATACACTGTACTACTTTACTGTAGTAAAGGACCTACTACAGAAAATGATATGACATGATGGAATGTAGTATAAAAAATATGTAAAGGATCTGATACACAGCATGCTGTGATGTGATTTGATAACAAGTTGCACACCTGGAGCCCTCTAGAGTTTTAGGAGGAGTGATGAATAAGACAGAAAATCTAATGAAATCAAGTGATTTAGACTAACACTCTTTGAATTGCCTTGTTGAAAGGTGCTATACAAATCAACTTCCCTTCACTAGGTTGTGGGTCTGCAGTGACAATAGTTGAGATACATAAAATAATGAGAGAAAAAATAAATATGTAAAAAGCAGTGGCCTAAAGCAAAGAAAAAGCAGTGAAATGGGTCAAAAAGGCCCATAAAGGTCATTTTTCTATCCTCTAACTTGGGGGGTAGATAGATTGCAAGGTGGCTTTGTGGTTAGATTGCCGTTGCAGATAAGTAATACTAAATAAATATATAAATACATACTAAACCTTTAAACTAAAGAGTTTAGCTAAAGCAAAAAACAAAAAAAAAGTGCAAAACCATACTGGTTACAGACGTGTGTGTTATGGCCCGTATTCAGTTACAGATAATTTTTGCTGAACTACAGAGCACACAGGGAGAATGGTAGGTGATGTTGGGTGACGATGTGTTGATTTAAGCCAAATGATGGCACACTTGGCTTGTGGGGTCCATTCTGGTCCTGACTGGTGTTTTAACACACATCTCCAGTCTGTATCTGTACTCTGGGCTGGCTCTGACCCAGTCTGTTTGGTAATTGGGATCAGATGAGTGGCAGCAAAAGCGAGGCGACCTGGGTTCTCTGGGACCCACAGTAACCTGGAAGCATTTATTTTATGGAAAAGATGTTTAGTTAAAGTGCAGAGCTGCAGCCTGCAGCCCAGCCCCTCTAATGACTCTCCAGTTCTTTTGCCCAGGCGTGGAGGCAGAGCCCTGTGATGGATATGACTGGTGAAACAGACACACACACACACACACACACATACACACACACACACACACACACACGCTTCCATCACCATGCACTGTGATGGATATGACTGGTGAAAGCTCTGAACACTGTTTCCTGAGTCCTTCACTTCCTTCCTCCCAGGCCTGGGTCGGCCAAGCTGAGCTGGGTTTCACTAGACTCGGACCGGATTGGATTGCAGATTAACAGGCTTCCTGTCCAATCTGTTGGCTGTGTTCATCTGCTTTCCTAACGGTCACTTTTATTTATGAGCAAGTGGTGACGTTATGGAGGATGAATGACTCTCTTCAGGATGGATGAGATGCTGCAGGCTGGAAGCTCGGGGGTGTGGTGGTGGGGGTGTGAGGGAGGGAATGTCACATTTTTCTGGACAATGACTCGGTATGTGTATGTGTAAATAGATGCTTTTCCTTGTATTCAACAACTACAGCATGTGGGAGCCACATTTTTCTGTAGTTGCTATTTTACTGCAAAACTCTTCATCTTTCCAAGTAATTTTTGTTTATTACTGAGCCCTGAAAATCTTATCTTAATCTTGGGGGGATATTCCAGTACAAATTAATTTGTTGCAAGAATTGCATAATTTTTCTTGATAATAGTGCAGCCATCTGCCTTTTTGTGTCTTGTTTCAATAAACTGATCTGGATGTGTATTGGAAACCAGTTCAGCAATAGCAGATTTTTAAAATGTGTTTTACAGTAAGAAAACGTGGCTTTTGGCCTCAATAAAAGAAGAAAGGTCAGAAAATGATTTTATTTCCTCTATCTAATCAAATTTGCAAAGTTTCAACTTTTGAAGCAATAATAGGTTTAGTTTTGTTACCAGTGTTTGGTCAAAGACAAAAGTCTGTTATAGCAACAGGAGAGGAATTATTTTCTGAAGATATTGTACAAATACTGTGACAAAATTACATCTAAAAATGTTTAATATTCCAAAAAAAACAGACTTATTTCTTCTTTCTTTGGTTTTGTTATTTTTGGCTTGGTACTTAAGTACTTTTTAAGGATTTAGACACAGAGATATTTGTAAATTGGGTCCATTGTCATTCCTTCCACTATCCCATCACTGCAGGTCTCCAACACCACCCACCCCACACCTCTCATCCTCCTCCCTCCCTCCTTCTCCCTCTCTCCTGCTGGCAGCCCTTGATTACACTTGTCTCCAGGGGGAAGGTTTAAACTCCTCAGAGATAGTAATATTGAGGGCACTACTGGCTAGTCACTTCAGATCAGGGTGGGGGGAGGAAATGGCGACGGACATAAAGCTAAATATATAATTCCTCCCATGCCGGTAATCATGATGTCCAGACGATTTGAAATGACAGTTTAACCACTTTAGACTGAGGAACGCTTTGTTCGGATTTGAGAAGCAGGAGGTATGTGTGTGTGTGTGTAAGTGTGTGTTGGAGCGTCTGGTTGGAACCTATGATGGTTGGGGAGCCTCCTCGTGGATATCCAAAGGGGCCCGTGTGGTCCTCTTTAAATGCACGTGTGGAGGGGGGGAGGGGGGGGGGTTGTGCACGTTCCATTGAGTTAAAATGGCTCACAGACCAGACAGGAGCAATTCTCTGAATGACTGACGTGCCAAGAGCTCCGGAAGGAAACACTCTCACCGCCCGGTATTAGTTTACCTGATTATTAGGATATCCAGCTTCCTCCTGAAATGGCCAGCCATTTGCCTGTTAGAGGCAGTAAGAGCGCCCACCTGGATTAGGCCCAAACGTGGCCTGCATTACACCACGCACAACCAAGCATCATGCCACACAGCTCCACCAATTACACCTATAAATATTAATAGGCTAATCTGCACATATTCTTTTCCTCCAAGCCTGTTACTACATCCCTGGAAGGGTCAGAGATACTCTTGTGAACATCAAATCCATTTAAAATTTAAGTTCACTTTGCACATGTAGAGATTTTCGCTCCAGACGGGCTCTCTCAATATGTCTTTTCCCCCATCATCACATCGCAAGAGGAGAGTACATTTCATATTCACGCGCTGATTGGATCCTTGATGAGATCTTCAGGGTGGCTTCTCGCACTCTGGCGCTCTTTACACTCCAGAGGTGATGAGGAGAGAGAGAAGGAGGGAATGAGAAGTGTGTGTGTGTGTGTGTATATGTGGGATCAGTCCAATTCTGTCTGCACTGAAGTGGCCTGGTCTGTCACTGCCGGGCTCCCAGGCCTCCTCAGCAGCTCCGCTCCTGCAGCAGCAGCGTGGCTTCATGTTCGGGGTGTAATCACAGGCAGCACAAAGGGAGGAGAGCAAGCAGAGGGGCATCATTTATAAATCACTCTCTCTCCTCTTTCATACACAGTGGCCATACAATATAATGTACATCTTTTTTTTCCTCCGCCGAACGAGTATAAGACCATTGACATAAGCTTCTCTCAAACTATATGAATAATGCAATACAGAAATCAACATGAAAAGTAGAAATATGGGGCAGAATGAAGAAAGGATGGAGAGACTGAGATAGAGAGCAACACTCGAGATTTTTTTTTTCCTGCGGGTCGAGTCTAAGTTGTTCTCTTTCCATGCCTGTATCGGATATTTGTGCTTGCTGATATCACTAAAGGGATGAAATTGGATCCAGTGAGCACATTGCAACAAGCACACTTATAAAAATTCCCATTTCAATGATTTAAAGTGAGGCTATGCAACTTTTGAGAGTAGAAATAACAAATTCTTCTTCTTGCAAAAGAAAACTTGAATTCATAAACACTAAATAGCACTCTTGCACAATTTAATACACTCAGCCGTTTTGCTGCTTCAGCCTCATTTGGTTTGGTATGACCGGTAGCTTACTGTATGTTAGCCAATGTTAGCAAACATCAGCTAGATGTTGCTGTATAACTGCCACTAATGATTTCTGACTCTTCTCTACCTGCACTACTGTTACATTATATCTTTATTATTCCCATTACAATTATCATTATTCCAAAACTCCTCCTCCTCAGCCCATTAGAAAAACTTTGAAGCTTATTAGAAAAAAGAAAACAATTTTGTTTGCATCAGTACATTTGGGTATCTATTGTGCAAAAACCAGGCAATGTTGCTTTTGACTAAAAATACAGCTTTAAAAGGAGCTTGTTGTGGGTTAAAGCTGTAAGTTCGAAGTGTGTGGCTGTAAATCTTTCCTTAAATGCAGCAGCAGCGGATGAACAGCTACACTATCAAATCAAACGTTTACTGAACTAATTTACACTTGTATATTTTTGTGAGGAATCACCAAAGGACACACCAGAACTTCCATAGACAAATCTTTATTGCTCTCTCGCTTGCACACGAATCTAGTCTCTCTCTCTCTCACACTCACACACACGCATGCATGCACACACACGTACGTCAAAAGGCGGTGCTAGTAGTAGTAAACATTTGAAAGGAACAGGGGTAATTCACTTGATAAATGTCAACCAAAATGAAGCTATCAGCTGAAAGCAATTTCCTTGTGCTTGTCTGTGTTCTGCGCCAGGGACTTGGGAGATTTTCACCCCTCCATCGATCATGAAGCCTCTGTTTTAGGCCAAGGTACACAATGCCCTCAAATTGCTGACATATGGACCTAGAATCACCACAAAAACCTGCCATTTCCACCCCGCCTCTCCTCTGTCCCGACCCAGCCACTCTTCTGCTAAACTCTTGTTTATCCAACGACTCTGGTCTGTTTAGGCCATTAAGGCGAAGCCATTCAGGGGAGAGAGAACGCCAAGGCAAATGTAATAAAGCCACAATCTGTAGTGTGCAATTTAGCACTGCTACCATTTAGCACCGAAGACGACAAAAACCACATCGAAATCTGCACTGATGCGAGTCCCCAGTTCAGTTTCTCTATTTTAAAGAAGTCAGGAGGCTTTCTGATAATACTTAAGACATAATTAGGCGTTTGCGATGTTGCAGCGCTGTGATCATTAAATCACCGGGTGGCTATAAGACCAAGTGTGTGGGCAAACTTGGCTGCCTTCAACCAGTAGCAGAGGAAGCAAAACAAATCATGATAAAGATGATGACATCAACCACATAATAGTACAGAAAGCCTGTAGCTGTTGTAAACAGCGGATAGATGAAAGCAGAGCCGTGTGTGTGTGTGTGTGTGTCACTGGGTAGGTTTCTCATTCTAACGTTTCTTGTGATTGATCTGGTTTGAACAACTGCTCACACCACAACTCCTGACTATGGCTTTAAGAGTGCAGCTATTTTAAGACAAAGAAGGCCAAGTGCAGAACATTAAAAGCCTCTTTTCCTAATGGACAATTGTGGTGCTAGCGCCAGGGCCTCGAGGTCTGTACACAGGAAAACTCCATTATCACTCTAACTAATGGAGGAGGGAGCGACTTCAAACCAAAAGTGGGGAAAAAGAAAAGAAAACAAGGGAGAGAAAGATGACGCACATGGTACAAAGCAGTGTTTCTTTAATGGAGTCCATCAATAATGTTACTTTCCCAACTTTATTGTGTTTAAAAGCGAGTAGCCATATTATCAATCCTAGACATGGGCAGAAATTAAAGAGCTTTTTTTTTTTTCTCATGTGCATTTTTGAACAGACTTTGAATCAATGTGAAACAAATGTTTGGCAACACGCTAATGATATCTGTTCAGTTGGCTCCTGCGTCTCTGGAACAAACCCTCTCTCCCCTTCTCTCTCGCTCTTTGCCACCAAGGCAAACCCGCAGCCAGTTTACATTCAGACGGGTGCGCTTGTTTTATATAAACAGACAGCCCTTGTGGCAAAGGGTTTGATTAGGAGGAGGCCCGCAAATCCCATTAAAAGTCCATTCGTCCCTTGATGGGAGTTTGTTTGAAGGCAGGAAGAGTAACAAGGGAGGAGGGAGGTGACTGGCAGTCTGTTGTCGTTGTTATTTCCATGCCAATTTCTGTTTGTGTGCTGTCGGTTTAAACACAGATATCACCCAGCAGCAAAGAGCAGATCTTTTCCAGTGATGTGGGCAGGAACCGAGACTTGTTTGTCTGTGGGATTCAAAAATTACCTCCTCAACATGGTCCAGTCACCATCTATTATCAGCATCATAGGACTGACATGCTGCTGCTGTTGGGTATGTCCATCTGTGGGTTCAGCTATGACCAAACGATACAACATCATAAGTAATAACGTGTGCGTTTCTTTTTACCATCACTGTCATCCTAACAGCTCTTTGGTCTTGGCTGCAAGCTGTTTGTCTATGTCCAGAGCGATGTTGTCCGCCATCTGCTGAATCTGTGAAGTCAGAGGGGGAAGATGGAAAAAGGATGAAAATAGTTTGACTGCACCTTTTGGATGATATTATGTAGCTGTGATGTGACAGAATGTGACTGGACTGATGATTAATTTTTTCTTTGGTGCTGATTTGGAACTGCAAAAATATGGTAAAATTATTATTTTTCATTCACATTCACTTTTATTACGATATCAAAGTCATTATTAGGCACTGACTTCATGCTTTAGTTACAATGTCACTTTTGAAAAACCTGCACCCTTGCATGGTTTCAGTCGTTTCAGGTCTTTGTAGAGTCTTAGCTCTGATTGTCATTCACCTCCTTAAGTCTCATCAGTTTAGAGCCACCTTCCTTCAAACTTCCCTATATCAGTCTGAACTATCAATTAAGGAGCTTTATGAAGCCCAGTGAATGCCTCTGTCTCTGTGTGTAATAGCAATGTTTTCTTTTTTCTTCTCCCCGTCTCACACCTGTTTTTCTACGAGCCGTATGGTGTCCTCTGAGTGTCCTTCCTTCGCCTTTTTGACCTGGGCAACAGAGTTAGATCGCACTCTCCTCATTGAGTCTTTAGCCTTGTTGCTTAACTGTTTGGCCAGCTTGGCGAGGTTCTCTCTGTGTTCCCGTGTTATTCTGCAAGGTAGAGAGGACGTGAGATGGGAGACATGACAGAAGACTGACGGTATGACAGGGGATGAAACAAAAAAAAAAAAGAAACAGAGACAGAGACCATTGCTGGGAGGCATCAAGGTGTACACACACACACACACACACACATTAACTTGTCCATGCTCTTTTTATGTCCCTGTGTGCTGGTATGTACAGAAAATACCAAACACAGAAATACATAAATGTGCGGACAGAAATAAGAAGAAATAATGTTCTCACTTATGCAAAACGGGGTGCTGAGTGCTTGTAGGCATGAAGTCTAATCATTTTAGTTCTGACTCGTAGCAACTGTATAACAACAATCACTTCCCGGGGTCTTAGACGAGAGCTGAAACATCCGTCATCCCATCAACTTTGCATTTGTTAATCACTCAAAAAAAAAAAAAAAAAAAAAAAAAAAATCATACTTCCCATTTCACTCTCACTCTTTGTCCTTAATTGGCTTTTTTTCGTTGTTTTTGCCTCGGGCACTATTTGCAAACAATCCAAGTGCAGCGTCTATTTACCTCAAACAATACAGCCTAATTACTGATTCCAGGGCCAATCAAGAAGCGCCTTCTCTTTGGAAATGCAAATGGAGGCTCGGAGCGTGCCGAGACTGATTGCAGGGGGAAAGCAGTCTGACTCTTGTGTCCCTCCTCTGCCAGACTAACACCTGCTGCTCCATGCGTGCACACACACGCACATGCACACACACACATGCACATGCACATAAACACAGGCCAGCATTTAAACATGCAGACTTACATGCACATGTGTGTATATGTAAAAAACATACTGTATATACACACAGAGTGGTTTAGTGAGTGAGTGATGGATAGTTTTCTATGAAGTTGTTTGACTTTGCAGAGAGAGAGAGAGAGACAGAGAGAGAGAGACACAGAGAGAGAGAGAGAGAGAGTGACCTGACCATCACATCAACACATTGGGGGTCTCCATACCTCTACAAGCAAAAGTCAATAAATCTGTCAGTTACAGTTCAGCGTATGGCGACTATGGGATTTATTAATAGAGTGAAATACAAAACCATGGGGGAGACTCACTGTAAGACTGTACTGATTATTTTATTGATTTATGTATAAATCATTTGGTCTGTAATCTCAACAATCGTCACAGGTTAGCAGGGCCCAGACATGTCTTAAAATTGTCTGTTTTGTGAGAATAAAAGTTAAAGAAATAGTAAAAAAATAACTACAATCAACATTTTGCCAATTCAGTAACTGATTCATCTGATCAATGTTTAGGGACAAGTAGGAGTGAAAGTGGGAGAACAGAGGGATGACAGAGCACAAATAAAAGTAAAAGAGGAACATGGAAAAGAAGAAAAACAGTTTGCCTCTGTGTGTGTGTGTGTGTGTGTGTGTGTGTGTGTGTGTGTGAGAATGAGACTCACTTGGGAACAGGCACCTTGATGATCGTCCCGTCTACCTCTGGGTTTAGGTTCATGCTACTCTCTCTCAGGGCACGGGTGGCAGCCGCTGTAGCCTAGGGCACAAACGCATGTGTGCGCGCACGTGCGCACACACACACACACACACACACACACACACACACACACACACACACACACACACACACACACAGACAGAGATATATGAATGTGTGCTTTGCTCTGAGCGCTGGTGTGAACTGAAAAGCAACGGTACAACTGCAGGTAGTGGCCCAGCTCCAGCTGGCAATCATTAAGGTGTTATATTGTGCATGTAGTGTGTGTGTGTGTGTTTGGGTGATGTGTGTGTGTCGGGGGAAGCCCATGCAGCGTGGAAGTGCCTCGGGCCACTGTCAGCGCTCGGCCCTGTGGGACAGGACTGAGGGGTTGCAGGGCAGGGCGCTGACCCCTGGTGACCTCACAGGAGAGTCTGCTGGTGCTTGTGTATGATACATGGATACTCACACATACACACACAAACACATACACATGTGCTTCGGGGCGTGTGTGTGTGTGTGTGGATTTTATGTTGACACAGATTGATCAAACACTATAATGTCTGCAAACGCAATGTTTTTACTGAACGATGATTCAGTCACGATCAGACTCATACCAGCGAAAATGGACATGAGATTCCTTTCAAATCTGGAAACATCATGTCTGCCATTGTTTGTGGTGTAACTGCCTAAAAATCTTTGTGTAAATACAGTCCTGACAGAGTAATGATCTGATCACCAGAACTCATGTACAAGATTAGTTACACATTAGTTACACTACATTAAGAGCATAAATCAACAGAAATAAATAGATAGTCAGGATTGTAAACATAAAGCCTGGTCGACACTGGACTTTTAAGACTGATACTGATAGCAATTTTTTTTTTAAATAAACACATGACATTAACAAAAAAAAATTTAGATACGGATCCAATAGATTTGTATTTTGAAAGAATTGTGACCAGGACACATACAGAGACAGAGATTTTACAGTGGCGAAATCAGCCTGCTCACTGGTGGACAAACACACTCTTTATAAATGATGTTGAATATTCTTTGGGATTTCTGTACTGCAATTTCTTGCCACTTATAGGCTGACATGTACAGCTTGGCATATGTATACCAGCCGATATGTCATCTTAGTTCTACCTGCTGCCATCTGTAATAGAATATAGAAATAAAAACACCTGCACAAAATTTCATTCTTCTCAGCTGTTTTAAAACTTTTCGAAAACAAAGCTAATATTTCCAAAATACTGTCTGTCATCTTTATAAAGGATGGAGAAAAACAGAGGGGAATGAAAAGAGAAGCTTTGTGTGTTTTGTGAGGGAACAAGTGTTGACACTGGCTGGAGAGGCAGCTGTGCTGTAAACACTACATGGTCTCTCAGCACAACACAGGATCGGACAAAGATGTTGAGAGGTTCTGAAAAGTGTTGCTTTACGGTCACAAAACACTTTGATAATATTAGCAAACTTTGTAATTATATTTGAAAGTTTATTTCTATTTGTTTGGCCAGAAGAGTAGGCAGCAGCAAAAGAAGTCTGCATGAAACTTGGTGGTAGATATTAAAACAGCTTTCACATATGTGAAACATAAAGACATTATCCACCATATACAACACAATCCCTCGGTCCAGCAAACACTACATTAAAACCAGAGAGCTGCAGTTAAACAGTGCAAAGGCACAAGGGAGAGGAAGCCAAATCCTTTGAATCACTGAAAACAGAGTCACACTCCTCAAACCAAATCTGCAACCACATGACAATTCCCTCAGCCGAGCTTTACAAAGTGTGCAAATGAGCATTGCACGGAATAAGAGTGTATCATTTCCTCTTCTTTTTTTTTTTTTTTTTTTAAACTCCTTTCTTCCCTACTCCCCTTTCTCGACAGCTCCCTCTGGCCTCTTCCGCTGGGGGAAAGAAATGGCAGAGAGATTAAAGGAATTTATTTGTGTGCATTAAATTAATTCATGACGTTTCTTTTCCTATGTTAAAATCATCCGGAGCGCAGGCCTCTGGTTGCTCTCTTTGAGTGTGGGGTGATAGATTCAGCCCATACCTATGTTTGATTGTTCTCAGCATCAAATTCATCACCGTTTCCCCTCTCCGACGTTCACTCCGGTGGTTACGGAAAACCGAGCGGAATTTCTCTGGAAAGGCCGAGCAGGTTCTGGTTAATATGTTGGAGAGGAAGAGAAATTACACTGAAGTTTCACATCAAACGCTGATGGCCCGGTTCAAAGCGAAGAGGCGGGTGTAGAGGAATGTGAGCGAGAGCTTGTGTGTGTGTGTGTGCGTGTATAAAAACGGAGTCCTGAAGAAAACAAAGTTTTACTTTATCAACAAAGTGGTGGGACGCTTAAACACGCACATACACCAAATTGCCTCCTGGTCTAAGCTGTTAGCCGTTGTTAGTTCCACTGTGTCTTCCCAGGCTGCTCCTAATGAATGAATGGAAAACAATGGTAGGGCCTCCAGAGTACCTGGTAATGGATAGGCGTCATTATAAGCCTATTAGGTCTGGGCACTGAGGACTCACCCCTGCATGGGACATGGGTAACGTAGGGCACAACAGGAGAGTGTGTCTGTGTATGAGTGTGTCTGTTGGCGTGTGTGTGGTCTGTGGTTGGAGTTTCGGGGAAGGAAACAGACTCACCGGTGGACTATTCAGCCCGATTCAGGTTGAAGGCTGGATTCCCAGATTTAAGATGCTGATAAATACTTAGATTTGCAAGATGTTTTGTGATATTGGTACAAAGGAGAACAAAGAGGTGAAACCACAGCCCTCAATGTCAAAAAAGGTGACTGGGAGAAAAACAGACGGTGGAGGAAGATATTTGTACAAACATTTTTTTCTATTGTAACAGACAGGTGGTTCCCTACATGATGAAACTGCCTTTCAATGTCATTCACTCTCATAAAAACTGGATAATACCTTTGAATTTTTGAAAAAACCACAGTAAATTTGTGGACACGCTCTGGAACAGGTTACGAGATTGTGTTAGAACGAGTGATTGCTTGTCCATAAGATCTTAATCTGTTTTATTCCCTCCTGTGTCATGCTAGTGGCGTGGCTCTAGGGATGGCAATGTCAGCTGCTGGTCCACCACTGACAAATATCTCAACATCTGCTGGATAGATTGGCACAAAATTTGATATAAAAATTCAAGACTTCAAGACTCCCACTAGAGTGACTATGATGTTGAAATTTGTGGTTCTAAATGTGAAATGTTGGATGGATCACCAATATTGGATGGATCACCATGAAATTTGCTACATACGAATTTTATAACGTTTACGATCCCCTGACTTTTCAACTAGTGCCACCATGGCTGTTCTCTACTAGCCCCTTTAAATCATGTTTTATTGCTCTGCATTTTAATTCTTGCAATTAACTGTATGTGCTTTTCGTTCCACTTTGTTAACAGCTTTTTCGATTTGTAATCATTATTATATTCTGGCCTCTGTGCAACATATTACAGTATATAAGCCATCATCACTTGGTAGTGTCATTCATTATTCCTATGCATCTTTGTCTGTGTTTGCTGTGTTTGATTTTCATGCTAAAGCTTTGAGTTAGTCACAATTTCACCACACCACACACAGAAACACATGTATGTTTACTGAGTGGATTTTATTACCTCGACTCTGAATTTTATATTAGTTTTGCATATTAGTTTAGTCTCTTTTTTGTCATTTGCACAAAGAATTTTTCACAGTCACATGCACACTTTATATATATGTAAAAAACTAAACTTTAACAGTTGCAAACTAAACAAAACACCATATACTTCTTAATTGGCTTAATGGCTAATGAGCTCAAAGAGAACTAAATCATGAGTCCTGACAGTCTGTCCATATACAAAGTGCTAAAAAAGCACATTTAGATTTTCCAGACCACCAGAAAGTCTGGCCACTAAAACTCTGCTTTGCCCTTCGCTCAAAATTTCTTTCTGGAGCTCTGATTAGCACAGCATTGTATCATCTGCAAGGCAAAAGAGGGAAAGAAAAAGAAGTGAAAAAAGAAAAATAATCTATTCCTTCCTAACCTGGGGGTAAAATGAGGTCATTTCCTATTCTGTGACAACTCACACGCAGGCATAACCACATCTCTGTGCATGCACACACAGAGTTTAGGTTCTTGTTGCTATCTTTCACCCCAGAACAAAGAGCTCCCCGAGTCATCAATCAATTAGCATCTGAGACACAGTGGGAGGGAGAGAGGCAGGTCAGGTTTCATTTACACAGACTGATGTGGGATTCTGGTCTGGCTCACTTTTCCTCCAGTGAGGACCGTCTATCTGTCTGTGCTCTGGATTATTTTTATAAAGCTTTTAGTTACTGTGTTCTTGTCTGTATGAGACAAACAAATAGCAATAGGGAGAATCTGTACCAGAGTGGGTTCTTGTGCATGACTCTCTGCACATGTGTGCATGTGTGTGTGTGTTATCGTCTTACCTCAGGGAAGCTGCTCATGTTGACCATAATGAGCTGAGGCGATTTCATGGAGATCTGACCCAGCTGGTTCAGAGGGAACTTTCCGTCTTGAGTCGTCACCACAATGTGATCCAGAGCTCCTAAACAAATACAGATAGATGGAATTGTTTATTTATTTCATTTATTTTCCACATTGACAATTTAAGGCACAAAATCAGGGCAGTCACCCTGACTGTGCATCTATACATCTGCAGGTCAGTTTTATTGTCCAACATCGAACATATCAGCATTTGTAATAAAAATGAATAGGCTCTATTAATGTATATATTTGACATTATTTTTCCAAATTCAGGTCGAATATAGTTTTTAGACATGTTTATAGATATATATATATATATATATATATATTTTTTTTTTTTTTTTAATAATAATTCAAATTTCAAATATGTTACTGGTAAAAATTCACTGTCACCTTATATCAACTGTTACAGTCATAATTCATAATAAAGTTAATATCTTAAATAAATATCTCAGACATATGTTTAAAACAAAATGCTTGTTAATATTATATATATATATAATAAAGAATCTTAACCGATTAATTGCTATCAAATAAGTTTTATTCTGAAGTATCAATATCAGCTGCAAAGATCCAGTATCAGTCAATTATTCAGCTGGACACACAGATTAACAAATAAATGGACAGATAGATGAATGTGCAGTAGAAGCCACAGACATGAGTGAGTAAAAAAATAAAAACAGACACCACTGACTGTTCAGGCTGTTCAGAGTTTCCATGATCTATGGTCTCTCTGCACTGTCAACACTGGAAGACGCAAAGGTAAATTTGACAACAGGACCTGACTTCTGTCCCTTCCTCCCTCCTTCTATCACTCTCTTCATCTCTCCTTTTCCTCCCTCCCTCACTCCACCCATCCACCCATCCACCCATCCACTCCACCCCCCCCCCCCCCCCACGCCCCCACACCCCTCCATCTGGCTAACCTCAGACGCAGTTGTTTCCTTCTTCTCCAACTCTGCCTTACATCACTCGCTCCTTGCTTACCCAGTGGGGGTTGTGCTGCTGGTGGTGGTGTGTGTACTTGTGTGTTGAAAAGGGGGGTGGGGGGTGGAGGGGGGGGTGTCAATGGTGTAATTTTCTCTGTGTGATCAATCTATCACATGATTTCAAGGGCAAAAAAAACAACATAGAGGTACCGGTTAGAGATTAGATGCAGAAAAAGACATTAAAAATAGAAGGTTGCTATGATGTGATGAAATGAATGCCCATTACCTGCCATACTGTCTGCCTGCCAGTCATTCTGTCTCTGTGTGCCTGTCCCATTGTCCATCTCACAGTGTGTCTCTGTGTATATGCAGCCCGTTCATGTCCCTACCTGTGACCTTCTGCCTGTCCATCTTTGTTACCTGCCCCTTGACAATGAGCACCTACACATCTGCTAGTACTTTGGCAGAGCAGACAGACAGACAGTCGGTTCTTTAACTACAAAGATGGATGGTGAGGAGGGGGTACGGGGGGAGGTTGAGAAATGGGCAGAGGAGGACGGCTATGAAAGCATCTGTCAAATATCAGAAATTTGGAAACAATGTTCTTTATAAAAATATTACATACAATATAAATGTACACTACACGTTTTAATTTTAGTTGCTGACAAAGCCTTAATCAGGACACATTATTTGAGAACTACATATGGGTGTCAGGGTGACCTAGCGGTGAGGATGGATCCCACACTATGATTCAAGACCATGTCAGCTCCCCCTGTCTCTCCTGTCACTTCTTGATTGTCCGCCTTGGAATAAAGGCAAAATGCCCGAAAATGCACATACGAAGCTGCCAAAGTTAGCTGCCAAAGTTAGCTGTAAAATGTGGACCATTCATATCAGGTGGTCTCCGTGCAGCAGGGATGAATGAGCAAGCGTGTCAGTTACCGTTTAAACCGTGCCAACCGGATTAAGTGTGAACACAACCTTAATGTGCTGTGATGAACTCATGAGGTCTCATGACACTTTGAGCCAAGACGCCGTATTAACAGGACTGAGGGTCGACAGCCGTACCAGCGGCTCTGTATTTGGGCACAGCTACTAACACGCCTTAGTTCAGTGGTTTGGCATGCTAACATTTGCTAACTAGCTTCTAAACATTAGTATGTTAACAGTGCTACTGTAAGCACGTTGGCATGCTGAGGTTATGATTGTTAAACGTATTATCCTAAGGGAGGTGTCCATATTGTCAGAGCGACTAACTCGACCAGTAACTTGTGTTTTCAGGCAAAGCTACAAATTACATTTATGATTATGATGCTCCAATAGCTCTTATCTTCAACTGCGAAGACCAGTAGGTACAAACAAGGTGTTTTGAGGTATTAAAATATTTTTTTCTGTACTGTTGTTGTTGTTGCTCAAAGTCTCAGTCCACTCTCTCTTCAAGTTTCCATGGTTACAGCTAGTTTCCAGGCCAGATTACCCATATGTGACTAACCACAATATGGTGGTCATAGCACTGACTTCTCTATCTGTGACTATCTGCTTTATGCCACACACACACACAAACACATGCACACCTACAGTATGCATTCATGGCAATGCACAACAGTGAAAACAGTCATATCTACACACATACACACACACACACACACACACACACACACACACACACAAGCTTAATGAGAGCCAGATGAGAGGTTCATGAAACAAACACACACACTCGCACCAGACACACACTCACACACATTCAGACAACTGACGTCATTCCATTCCACCATCTCATCTCTCCTGTCAGCTCTAAGTCCTGCTGCCTCCCCGGATTACTGTGCAGCTGGACAGAAGAGAGGGGATGGACGGAGAGGAGGAGAGCAGTGAAGGATACACAGATGGAGGGAGAAGACAGGGAGGATGACAGGATGGAGGGATGGAGGCAAGAATGGCGAGAGACGGACGAGGAGAAAAGAGGAGATGGAGGGAGTGAAGCAGCGAACTCTTAAAATTCTTGAACTTTTGTTCCCAGGGCAAAAGTTTCCGTATGGATCAATAAGAAACTTTAATTAAGAGGTATGAGACAGAGTTTGAAAATATCATGTGCAGAGGCCAAAATACGAAGCTGGGAATTATTGGAAAAACAAGAGGAGAGTAAGTAAGAGAGGGGTAAAGGGAGGGGCTGAAGACAGAAAATGACTCAGAGCTGAAAACTGTTGAATGATGAATGGTGGAAGAAAAAAAAAAGAGAGGTTGAGAGCAAGATGAAAACTGGACAGTGAAACAGTTGGATGAAGACTACAAGAGAGGACATTGAGGGTTTAACCATAAAAATGAAGGTTGTGCTTGTGCTTCTGTGTGTCTGCATGTTGTGTCACAGAAAACAACTGCGCAGTAAGAAATCAAACATCAGAGAGAGGGATATTTCAGCTGAGGAGGGAAAGCAGGAGAAACTCAAGACACTTTCAGGTTTGAAGTCTGACTCCCGCGGCTGCCTCCTCCCACGGGAGCTTCCATTATACACCCCACCTCTAACTCCTGCAAGCCAGGCTCCACTTTGTTAGAACCCAGTGGCAAAGGGTCATGACCTGGATGTAGTTGGGGAAACAGAGGCCAAACTAGGGTCAAGGTGAGGTCACATGAGGCTCTCTTCACTCTCAGCCCTGGGGCGATTTGTCAGGTAGATGCAAAGAGGAGGGCTCCCTGACTTGTGTTTTAAAGTATGTGGTGTGGTGTTAAAAAAGAAAACCCTGCGTACAGCATATGATGCACATGACTAATAAAACTGCACTTTCAAAGTTGCACCTCACTATACAGCAAATTTAGCCGATGCACAATTCATGTATAATACCTTGTGATGTTTGGACTTTACATTTCAAAGTTAAACTTCACTTGCAATACAGGAGACACGAATAATACCTTTGACAATAGATCATGTTTATGGACAACAAATAAAGAATAACTGTAGTGATTTTTTTTTTTTTCATGAGCTAGCTGTGAGAGCTGAGATCAAGATAGGGATTACTAGTGCGATTAAAATTAAATACGAGTTAGATTACTAAGAGTTAACTGTCTGTTAACCCAGCTGTCACATAGACAGTATGTGCCTGAATGTGGTAGATATTAGGCTGCATCCACATTGATACATTTTAGTTTTAAAACACATTACATTTGCCATGTTTACACCTGGCGTCCACACTAGTCTGGAGTTTTTGAGCCCCTAAAAGACTTTTGGAAAATGCTGCTGGCACCGTTTTAGTTTGAAAACTCCGGGGTTGTGTTATAGTCTGGGCGGGCAGGAACTGAGACCTTTTGAGATGATGATGTGGACACCCACCTTGCCTCCTGATTGGGTCTCATCAGTCACGACTACCAGTGGTATATGCAACATGGATAAGGAATTACAAGTATTGCTGACTTTGCTGGCAGCAAAAACTGTGCAGTTAAAGTCTGCATTTTAATGCTACAACTGCCTTTGCTGTTTCTTGTTCATAGTATTTTCTGCAACTAACCAGCTGCAGAGTAGACAGTCTGTTTCCTGTTTACACCGACACAAATCTTCCCAGTGTACGTGAATCATCATGTGTTTTCAGGTGTGTTCGTATGGACGGAGATTATTTCTAATACGGAGCCAAAACGGTCGTCTGGATGATGATCAGTTTTGTTTTAAAATAAAAAGGTATTAGTGTGGATGTAGCCTCAGTTTACTGTATTTGTTTTATTGTTCTTGCATGTTTTTCTTCTTTAACAATCTATTAACAATAGTAGGAAATTAGCTGAGCAACTGAGCAGCTGAGCAACTAGCTTATTGTCCCATTTATTTCCACTTAGTGTTACATCAAATGATAAAGTAGCACCATTAGATAGTTATTTAAG
The DNA here is from genome assembly GCF_046630095.1 of Trachinotus anak. Classification (NCBI taxonomy): domain Eukaryota; kingdom Metazoa; phylum Chordata; class Actinopteri; order Carangiformes; family Carangidae; genus Trachinotus; species Trachinotus anak. The sequence goes on along the minus strand of NW_027273879.1, from coordinate 11,759,630 downwards.
TTCTCCGTTGAGATGACTTCAATTTTGAATTTTGAGTAAATGGTTTAGCCTTTTTGGTAACTGCTCAGTTGTGTATTAGAGAGTGTAGAAGTGTGAGAAACAAAGTGAAAGTGATGAGAGGAGACACAGGCAGATGGAAAACATGAGAGGGAGTCCAGGAAAGAAACAGATAAGATGAATACCTGGCGAGGTTCGGATGCTGAGGTTACGTGTGAAGTCATCTTTGAGCGCAGAGAGAATGGCTGTCATTTCCTCCTTCACTTCATCCAGACTGATGATGTCCTCCACCAGAGCTGAATTAATATTCACCTTAGCTGACTGGCCCTTTGCCTTAGCTTGGAAGATGAAGAGAGGGAAAGAAAGGAAATGAGGAACTGAGACTCATATCTAAGACAAATTATATCTAATCAAGTAACCAACATCCAGATTTAGAACAAATGTGAACTCCAGTGTTTGCAATCTCCGCACTGACCTTTTGCCTTCTTGGTGGCATAGAGCCTGGTGCATGCAGCAGGGTAACAGGTGGTGCTGGGGCACAGCAGCGGTGCACTGACCCTGGAGGTGGCCACGAGGGAACACCTGACCTGTCGCACCAGGGACTGACACAGCACAGGTCGCAGCCGGCTCAGATGATTCAAGGCCATAACTAAATAAGAACATACATACAGAGTAAGTGTTGTTAGAGGAAAAATTGTGCTACTGAATTTGGTTTATCATAATTAAGTTTTAAATTTGATGGAATCCCAGGTTATTCACAGATCACATGAAATCAGTTATAATGTTTATCAAAATGAAGCAATAACTCAAATCAACCAGTAGGAGGTAGGCCTACATCTTGTACTGACATTACAGTGCCATAGTCCCCTTTTCCCTTCACAACTATCTGATGATAATGTGCAACAAAAATGATGAAAAGAAACAGTGATACCAAGCAGTCAATCCTATATTTTCTTTGCAGTATCAGTGTCTATAAGGCATAAGATTTCTTCTTTAGAGGACATATGTTAGATTTTTTTGACCATATAAATTACAATTCAAATTCATACAGTAACTCAAGGGATCGACTTAAAGATGAAAATCAGTATTTTTTGTGTTTGTCAGCTAATCAGCTGCCGTGCTCTTACTCTTCCTCTTAAACACAGAAAAATCTATGGGATGAAAAGTCTGCACTCAGCCCACGCACAGTTGTTTGGGCATTCCTGAGGGGGAACCTCCCATTCAAAAAACACACAACACCATGGGACCAGCCACATCTTTTCTTTGGACGAACCACCTCCCACCTCGCAAACCGGCTCTCGAGTGTGAACTGTGTCACTGAACCTCAGCGACACACACAAGCGCAGGCAAACTCTGAGATATCGAAGCCCACAGACACGAACACACACTAAAGCTGGTCTTTCACAGTCAGTGGCTGTGAACAGCTTGCGGTGTACTGCAGCCTGACTGACATCCTCCACTGTCCGGTGTGTATTTGTAACAGTGAACTTAAAGCTGTGGGGAGAAACAAACCATACTGCTGCAGTAAAAACTATTTGGTCACACGTGAAAGGAGCTTTCCTGAATGCATCATATTTCTGAGACACTTTTTTTCTGGGAAATGATGAAGGTTTGGAATCATTTTCAGTTTCAAGTCCAAAAAACATGTAAAACTAAACGGAGTAGAGACTAAAAAGCTGAAGATGTTTCCGCACTCAATCAAGAGGCTTTCATCAAATGTTCAGTAAAGTCATTTGTCTGACATCTTTTTGGACATCTTACTATCTGGGTCAGTGAATTGACTGTTGATTCACATATCTGAGAGTGAAAAATAGTTTTGAGATGTGAAGAGTAAAGGTAGGGAGTAGGGAATTTTCTACACATTTGTAGTTTCAAGCTATCAAAAGTTATCCAGATGTTTCAGAAATCCAGATATTATATTATTCTTAGTTTTCATGTGCATTGGAGGTAATATGACAATTTCTTTTTCTTGCCAGTAAATGTATTCTGCTGTGTCATAACATTAAATTGTTTAACTGGAGATAATAGATATAAATATTGTTTGAATTCACAAAGACTTCTCATCACCAGCTACGAGTCCAACCCCAACCCCAAGTGAAACCCACTTCTCTATGAAATGTTGGTCACAAAAACATTTATGTTGGAAAAACACTGAATCCCTTTTATTTAATGACATTTGAAGGTATTTGATTTTTGAATAAGTTTTGAATCAAAAAATATATCAGAATTAGCTTTGAATAACCCAACACGTGTAACCTGTGGATTGTAAACAGTACTGATCTTGGTGTCCTCAATGGTAGCTACAACCCTGCCACAAGTCCCTGATGTTGGTCTAAGATAATTTACCGACATCCAAACATATTCCAATGGCAATATTTAGGCGAGACTGCGGACCACCACCTACAACACAAACCTAATGACAGGCACCCATGGCTGGCAGGTTTCCTGTCATGCTGATATGATACGGTGCACTACGGCAGTGCAGATAGGCTGAGATGTGGGACAGTGACAGATCCCTTTAGAGGGGAAGTCGAGCAGAAAAAGTGAAGCACAGGTGTTCAGTGGGATACTGTAGCCTCATATCCTGTAGATTTCACACACGGCAGCTGCAGACACACCTCTGCCTCATCCAGTGGCAAAAGCCAGCTGGTGAGCCCGCATGATTTCTTCTCTGTATGCTTTACAGCTTGAGCAGAAAATAATGCAGCGGCGTACCTGACAAAGCTCTGCTTTTTCAAACAAACTGGGGTAACGCCTAAGTATTTTTTAAAATATAAATGAATCGCTCTCGCCCTCTTTTTGCTTAATTGATTAATTGTTTAGTCTATAAAGTGTCAAAAATGCTGAAAAATATTGACCAAGACTTCCTACAGCTCAAACTGACATCTTCAAATAGCTTTTTTTTTTTAGGCTTTTAGTTACCAATCCAAATATATTTATATAACAATGCCTTAAAACAAAAGAAAATGTACATATTAGAAGCTTGAGCCAGTACGTGACATTTTTGCTCATAGACTAATCTTTTCTGCAGTAGTTCTAAACACACTGTTCTGCCTGAGTAAGAGGAAACTGGCATGACTGACTGACAGTGTGTCTGCTGTGTGGCTATAATGGTTCTGGTTTTTACCAACAGTATTCCTGAAAACTGAAGAGGACACCTCATTTTGACTTTGTCACCATACAGTCCACAGAGAGGAACGTCCTCTGGGAAACCTCACATGTGATATTCCGTACTGAACAGATACAAGTGTTTGGGTTGTTATCATTGATGTTTTTATTGTCATTCAGTCCCGTAGGTAGCACCAGGCTAACTCAGAGCGTTGCTTTTTAATGGATACTTTTCAATTGATACTCGAGTAAAATGTTTTGAAGAGGTGGCTATCGCGGCAGATACTATATTTAGTAACAACAATGCACACATAGTTAAGACTGCTAGCTGGCTCTTATACTTTATGTAAGTGAGGGAGTGTGAAGGTCGATGCTATGGTTCGGGTGTGCAGACAGCACCCCCCCCCCCCCCCCCCCCCTCCCCTGCACATGTCAGGGACAAACACTGACATAACTCGCTGCTAAACACTGTACTTCCATTAATTTCTGTCATTCGACTGCAACTAAATACAAAACTCTACTTACTTTCACGTTTTAAGTCTTTACAGGGGCTTGTCAGCTGCAGAGAGAGACTTTAGGGAAAAAGCCTCATTGGGCATCTCTGTTGTCATCATCAGGCGCCGGTGTTTGGCCACATCCGGGTTGGTGTTTGAAACTGGACACGGGTTACACCGAATGAGCGGGGTTTCTACGTGAAGCCAGAAACCACATGGACGGATGAGACGCAGTGAGCCAGACATTAAACCGAGCGCTTCCTCTCGATTCTCCACACAGCCAAACAATCTACGACATCACCCTGCGCCTTTGTTGTCAGACGGCGACTGTTCATCTGTCGAGCTAGCCAAGCTGGTCGGTTTTACTCTTGGAAAGCGTCAAAGAAAAATGCTTAAAATGATTAGTGTTACGTTCTGACGTAGCAGAATCATCCCGAAAGTGGGATCAGTAGCAGAGTGAGTCAAACAAGAGTCGAAGTCAGTCCAGAGGAAGTTAAAAAGAACGAGCAGGTAAGATGACAGTTACTAAGCTAGCTAACTGCTAGCAACCCACCGCTCGTCTAAACGGACTGTTAACTGTTTAGTGGATCGATTTAGATAATCGTAACTGAATATATTACTCCCTGGATGATTGAGATTAGTCTCACCGCACACGCTCGGATCCATCTTAACCAGCTAACGCTAAAAACGAGCGGGTTGTGGTCGGTCGATTAGCCTGCTCTTAGCTAAGCTAACGTTAGCTGATGGCAAGTCAACGAGAGAACTTGAGAATGGTTCTTTTTTCAAGTTTTACACTATACACTATGTTACATGACGCTGTGAATAACATTAACTGATTTAACTTCTAAACTGCAAATGAAAACCAAAGACAGTGTGTTTCTCAATCCATCCCAACACCAGTTTACAGATGTATGTTTGGATGAATTTATATAACATGACAGTTTGGTTAAACTTCAAATAATGGGCTCATTGTAAATACCTAAAAAGGAGAATGAAATCTAACTGAGTCAACTGAGAATTACTTAAATTTATTGAGATGACTTAGATCAGACTACAAATTTCCTCACCTCTGTCACTGTATAGTCAGGCTGTATGCTTTTGTCTTAAAGTTGATGCCAGCACCGTTCTTGTGTTTTTATGTTTGACTCATAGTGTCAAGTCAAGTCATATAACGCAAAATAACAACAGAAGTTGTATCATGGCACTTTCCAAATGGAGGAGGTCTAGACCTTCCCCTTAAAGAGAGAAAGAAAGAAAGAGACCCAACAATTCCCTCCGAGAGCAAGCACTCAATCAAACTTTACTCTGTTAGGCAGCATTTTACTCTTCCATTTAACAGCTTAATTTTATGAATTGTCTGCTGTTACTTGCCATCTTCTTACGGCTTTTGAGTATTGCGTTGTTCATGAGGTTAATAGCATCATGCTTTAAACAATTGTGATGGTTCTACATATACACAGAAATGTTACATTATTTTAATTTAATTAAATTTTTCGTAAACCTAATTTCTCTGTGTCCCATAGAGTACACATGTCGTCTGCAGCAGAGACGGTGGAAAATGCCTCCATTATTTCAGAGAGTGTGGCCCATGACGGAAACCGCTTGTGGATAGGCAACATCGATCCTAAAATCACAGAGTGAGTAAATCCACTGTTATTTAGCAAACCTCAGCACCGTGGTGAGTGAATGATTGTAGGTCAAAAAAGAGACCCCAGTTTGTTTGTCGCGTCCCAATACATGTATGCTTCAGATACCAGAGCGACAGGGTAATTGACACCCTGTAATGTAAAAAAAGTTATTAGAACACAAAATAAATGTATATTTCACTACAAATCTTCATACTCAAACGTGAACCAAGCAGCTGAATGGACAACAAAGTTAGTGTTTGATTTGAGCAGCAGCAAGTGGTCGATCTGAAGAGGCTGTTAGGTAGTCCATGGCATGAACCTGAAGCAGTGCTTTTTAACTTGCCTGGCTCCGCCTCATAGAGAGGCAACGCATTGTGTGTGCACATATGATTGATTAACTGCGTGCGTAGTGAGTGTGTGTGTGTGTATGTTGCAGGCTGAGACTGAGCAGACAGGGCTGGGTGTGTGAAAGAGAGGCAGCGAGGCGTGGAGACCTGCTGTGCTAAGGAGCAGCCATCATTCCTCACTCACCTGCCCTGTTTACTTTCTCTGTGTCAGTCTGGAGCTGTGTGTGTGTGTGTGTGTGTGTGTGTGTGTGTGTGTGTGTGTGTGTGTGTGTGTGTGTGTGTGTGTGTGTGTGTGTGTGTGTGTGTGTGTGTGTAAGCATGTTTAAGTACACAGTTGATGTTTGGGTGGCAGCTGGTAGAGGTGTAGGCTTCAACACACTGAGGTGTCTGTGTTGATCATTAGTGTGTTTCGCTTTACACGACATCATATATACAAGCAAACGTCCTCCAGTTGTTGCATTTGTGTGTGGGGATGTGTGTGCAAAACACCCTTACGTACAATGTGATGTAGAGGAGGTCGTTTTTCGGGGTGAGGGGTGTGTTTGTGTGCCTGTGGGGGCTGCTGGAGAATGTATGGGCTGGAGCTAAGGTGGGAGTCTAGACAGTCGTTTCCTTCCCCTTTCCCTGCTCTGCTCTACTTCTCCTTAAATAGGCCACTGCTTCACAGTATGGAGGAAAAACAAGAGAAATGCCCGTGGCCCCTGATGCTGATTGGGAAGATTAATTAGCTCCTGGATCGCATACGCAGTACTCCCTCTGTTTGTCCCGGTACACCAAACCAAACCAAAACTCAGTGCAGAGCAGGAATGTAGACCTGAAATGCAAGGTGGTAATTATGAATACATAAGGCCAATACATTGAACAACATTCATTGCTTTCAAAATATAAAATGAATAGTGAATACAATTGTGATTTATGATGTGAGATTTTTAGGTGTAATTAATTGTGATTTTTTTTTTTTTTGTAAAATATAAATATTGTTTGAGGGAATCCAGTCCTGCTCTGATTGGTCAAGGTGAAGTATTAGATCAAATAGGATGTGATGAGGCAAGGAGTCGGCACTTTCATTTTGCTGTCCTCTTGTCAGACTTGACTTTGATACCGATTCTTAATGATATAATACCAATTATAATACCAATTTTATCAAATCAATTTTAACAAAAAGAAAATAACAATACACATTACGGTACCAATTTTAGTTGTGCGGTTCAAACATGTTCGTGTAAATAAGCAGCCAATCACCAGCATTGTCAGATCTTGGTCCAAGAATGCTGCCTGCTTATTAGCTCACTGACACTGATGAGATTTACTCATTTAATCCTTAGGTTTCAAATTTTAGAATTGAATGTCATGGCATTTTTCGATCCTTGATGGTATCAAACCAATTTGGTCAGTCCAGAAAGGTATCAATGTTCTCTATACCCAGCCCTCTGTCAAACAGATGAATTTTGGCCAGTGTTATGGCTGATCTCAAGTTTCCTCCCTTGAAGAGAGATGAAAGTTTTACTGTAGGGCTCATATGTTACCATGATTTGATTAGACGTGGAGAAAATTTTATGCCAAGCATGTGATTTTGCAAAACATCTTTGTTCTACCATCTTTGTGTGGCGTCGTCTCCTTTTATTCTCTCTTTGTACAACTCTCTCATGAGAAGGCTGTAATCCTCTTGCTGTTGCCCTTTTATAGTAAATATAGTAAAGACGATTGATGTAAACATGCAAAGGACCAGAGATCAGTCACATGTTTTTTTACTCTTCACTGTTGAAAAAAAATCTCAGAGCCTCTCACAGCTGAGATAGACATCCTCTTTCTCACAGAGCAGAGAGAGCAGGTGTAACCATAGTTTTCACCACATATTCATGCTTTTGTGCTTTTGGCTGCTCAAAGAGGGAATTTCTCATTAGTGGTAATCCATCACCTCCTACGTCTTTGTTCTCTCTCTGGCCCTCTTGCTACATTTTAAGTTGTGTTGTTGTATCTGCCAGTTGTCGTGATTTTTATGAAAGCACTTACAACCATCATCTTACTCAGACTGCAGGCTTATATTTTTATAAAATATGCAGAAGTTGCAGTTTGTTGCCTTGTCAGAGAGTCCCCCCCACCCTCCTCCTCTCCCTCTTCTTCCTCCTCTTCCTCTCTAATTTTACCCCTCTGACCTGCACTTTTCTGGACCAAATCTTTTGGCCCTTCTCCCTCCTCCTTCCTTCCTCTTCTGTGCTTCCTCATTTATCTCTCCTACCTGGCTTCTCACCTCCTGTCTTCTTTTGGCTTCTCCCCCTCTTCCTCCACCTTTCACCTTGCCGTCAACATCCCCTCTCTGAACTTTACTCTCCCTCTCCCCAACCTTTCCCTCCCTTTCCTCGCCCCCCCCTTCTCCTCCTCTTCCTCCGGTGGTTTTTACAGCCCCCAGGAGGAGCGGCCCATTGTGGTTCAGTCCACCAGCGTCCAAAAATGTTCTTAGAGTGTTTGGCATCGAGTCTATCTCACATTTATGTATGTATTTATCTGAATATATAGCGCTATTAAAAGGCAATAAGTAATGCATTACAGCATTTTAGCATAGTTGCATTTGGCTGAATGACTGCCTATCTCGTTCCCTGATCAGTGTTGCAGAGGTTCAGGGGTGCACAAAGTGCAAAGGCAAATTTTTGAGTATAAGAATACAGAGAAGTGCTATGTAAGTAATATGGTAAACTTTATTTAAGTAGAGGCTTTCCTGTTTTAAATGAGCTTAGTGCAGGAGGAGCCACCTTCGCATAGGGTATTTAACAGGGTGTTGTCTGGGAAAAGCAGAAATTCTCTTCGGCCTAAAACCCTCCAGGGAGTCGTAGAAGGGTGGAAGACATTAGTACAACCTGTAGCTTAGACCCACACGTCACCCTCAATGTCCCATTCACACATATAGATGCACGCTTGCACATTAACGTCACACACTTGTCTTTGTGGTGAGACACACACACACTAACCACTTCAGGATTTTAAATAACAATCAGCTGAACAATAAAAGGCCGAATTATTAATTCCTCTTGGACAGTTACACAAAACACCTGGCGTCATTCTGGGGCCTGCACAGTCCCACAAAGTAACAACGCTGGAACAACAACAACACAGGAAGATGTCTGTTGATGATTTTTTTTTCACTTTTGTTTTGGGTTTAATACCCTTTTTCACAGAGGACATTTTGATATGTCACAACAGGAAAGGCACAGGTGTAAATCATAGATGAGTGATGGTTGGATTCCATTCAGCCGCTCCAGTTTCAGTGTCCTGGTAATGTGCATGCCGACTCACAGTCCCAGTGTTATGGTTTACAAGGACACTTGCACAGAACAGTTTGTGATACATGCATAAAACAAATTCTGACTAAGAATGACATGAAATAGTTTGTTTTTTCTCCACTAATCTATTGTAAACTAGTAAGTTAAATGGTTTGCAAACAGGAATGGATCAGAGCGGTGGTGTGGTCTGTGAGGGAAGCTGAGGCTGGTCTCATTTGTTATATTCAAGAACATAACAAGGCACCTCACGACTACGCTGTGTACTGCGCACAAACGGTTTCTGATGGACGAGTGTCTGGGACATCAGACTTTTGGATAATATATTTATCGATAGGCATGAAATAAACCAACAACAATTTTGATAGATTTCCTGGGTTTCTTAGTATTCTATGAAAGTAAATGTAATCAGAATATTTGAATATCAGACAAAACAAGTTTTTTAATAATGTCTTTTCTTTTCATTCTGATGGGCATTTTTGACTGTTTTTCCTAACCAAACAATTAATCAAGAAGATTATCTGACGATTAATTGATAATGAAAACGGTCCTTAGTTGCCGCCCTGCGTGGTATTTATGGAGGAAAAGGCCTCAGACAATCCTACATTCTGCATGCACAAAAGTAAGAATATTGCACATTGTTATAATTTCACACACAATAACTTTGACGGTAAAGCACCTGCTGCTCCGGAAACATGCCATTAGCACCTGGTTATTTACAGTCATATACAGTAGCAATAGTAATATAGTAAATATAGTCTACATGTGACCCTGAACTCTGCTCTGCTCTGTTCACACCGTTACAAAAAATGTTTTTTCCCATGGCAGTTAGCGGTCACTCACACGTAAACCTACAGACTCACACACACTGCATATCTCTTCGATGACCACATATCTGTGTTCATTTGTAGTCCACCAGTCCCAGGCAGGTCCACACAGCCACTGGAGGTTGTTTGTGCAGAGCTCTGCGCTCAGGGGGGATTTGAGGCTTCCTCTGTTTTATTCCCTCATTGTCCTGCAACTGTATCCTCAGCATTGTCTCAATAAGAGATTTACTGTCACTGGCCCGTCTCACCAGCTGGCCTGCTGCTAAAAAGGTGTCACGGAGAGAAAGCTGTCATTCTCATTAGCCCCTTTTGACACATTCACAGACTGTAAGGTGGCAAATACAGTGTGGAACAGATCTATGTGGCTGTTTCACAGGGTAGGCTTGCTGTACACAGTGCCTGTCATTAATCATAATAAAGATGTTGGATAAATTTGGTCTGATATGGGAATTTCCAAAATAAATACCCTAAAATACAGATTTTTGTATTTTCTGTTCTTATTTGATTAACATTTTTAATAAATACCTAAAATCTCATCTTACATTTTCTCATTATTTGACTCTGTCCTGTCTGTTTTCTGTCTTTGTCTTACATGTCTTTGTGCTCTCTGCCACACGATTTTTCTCTCGGCAGGTATCACCTGGTGAAGTTGTTGGAGAAGTTTGGCCAAGTGAAACAGTTTGACTTCCTGTTCCATAAGTCTGGGCCTTTAGAGGGTCAGCCACGGGGTTACTGCTTTGTCAACTTCAGCACCAGAGAGGTATATGCAAGATGAAGTTTATATATGATTTTAAATTCTATTATTTTTGCCACAGTGATCAAAGTGATCTTCCGTTAACAAAATACTAAGCTTTTTAACAAAAATATCACGGTATATGAGTCACTATTTTTTAAGTCAAACCCTTGAAAACAAAGATCATAAAAATTGTAACTTTAATCAATAAAATTCTAATCACAATCTTTCAGTCATTGGCAGTAATATTAATATTAGATTAATACAGATATTACTTTCTAAAGGAGACGATAGTGTGCTGATATACTGCTGCGTCTGCATTAATGTGTGTTACACAAACCCCTATCGCAAGGTTGATGTTATCAAATCAAGTCCCTTTATTGAGGGTTGTAATACCCCTGCACTAAAATGGCCCAGCAGACTTTATGAGATGTCGACAAGCAGTCAGGACCAGATTGTTTGTCTTACTGAAGTGGACCAGATTTCTAAAAAAAGGACTTAAAAGGAGTCTGCTCAGCTTCACAGGTTCAGTGGGCAGTATTTGTTTTGGAGTGAGCCTGGGGATCATGATAAACATCTAGTTTCACAGCTAGTGTCTATCAGTGGGATATGAAGCCCTCCCAAAAGGATTATACAGAGGAAGTGTGTGTTTATCTTACACACTCACACACACTTAGACACTCACACACACAGATAGAAGCACTTCATTAATGTAATTTAGCATCAAAGCCACTCACTCATTTGATTAGACAAAACTACACATATGCGGGCACGTCAGTTGTGGTCTATGTGCAGGCAGAGTGGGGCAGATCATCATCTGTTATTGTTTCTTCCATCTCTCTGTTGTGAGGACTAATGATTTAAAGATTCAAGTGTTATCATCAAGGCTGATTTTCAATCATAATTGTAAAAAAAATCTGTTTGTCTTTCTCTCTGTGAATGTCTGCAGGAGGCAGAAAGGGCCATCCAGTGTTTAAATGGGAAGTTAGCGCTGTCTAAGAAGCTGGTTGTGCGCTGGGCGCACGCACAGGTGAGGGTGAGTGTCAAACTCCTGTTCCATTTTATAAAACGAAAAATCTTATACATCCTGACGGCTCTGGGGATTAAGGCACAGAAACATGTATTTATGACACTGTGGCTGTGGGTGCAGTGTGTGGTCTCCTTCATAGGTTAATAGACTGAATATATGTGAAATAATATATGAAAAATTATATCACTGACTTTCAGAGATAAAAAAAAAAGTCAGATTAACATCTTCTGTAGCCACTGATAGAAACAAGAGTGAATTTTAGAGAAATAGCCAATAATTGTTAGGATGAAGGACAGTTTGCAAACACTTGTACCACCGGTAAACTATTAAAAGCATCTGGTGGTTTTCATTTTCACATTACTACTGCAGTAGTCAGTTCACGGAGAGCAGTGGGATCCCAGCACAGCTTATGCTTGTCTCTTAACAATGGACAACCTACTGGCAATGGGTGAAGGGATATCCTGTATAGAGACGAATCACGCCCTACACACACACATACACACAAACACATAGTAGAGTGAGGTCAAGGTCAACGCTGCTGCCTCTGAGACAACACGCTGTAGGGTAAATTTGCTCACAGATTCATCTCAAAAATAGTAGCTCTGATTACTGATGCTGTTACAAACCTCGGATTTTAGATGTTTATATCCCAAATGTTCCATTAATACCAGTCTGTCTGCGTCACCCTGTGACTCAGTTTTAACTACTTAATTCAGTGTCAGCACCTACTTCATGTTGTTCCCTCACATTTGCCAATGGCCTCATTTCATTTCTATCATGAGTATTTTTCAGATTCAGTACTAACAAAGCTGGGTCTGGATTTGGATCATCAGTCAGAATTTCTTCTCCCAGACATGTTGCATGTTTTATTTAAATTTTTTATTGTCAGCGCCTTTTTGTCTCTGCAAGCATGCAACATACTGGAAGTGGTGTTAGGGCTCCATGCATAGTTTTTTAAGCATGTAGCAGCCTATCAACATCTTTGTCCTGGAGAAAGTGAATCACTGCATGCTCTTATGTTTGTCGAGCTGCTCAGTGAGGAAGCAAGTCAATGGCAGGACGGGCATCTGTCCTTTTGGAATGTGTTTCCAGTTTTGTAGTGCACAGCTGGGTTAGCTAGGGTATAAAAGCCACTGTTATAGTTTGGTTTCATCACTCTCTCATGGTCTGCCCTTTTTGTTAAATGAAACTTTATATATTGAGTTGTCCTGAAAGAGGTACACAGCCTGCTGCTGTCTGTTGCAGCACAACGTGATCCTTGACAGATACAGGGCATGGTTAACATAGTGTTGGAACCACATCAGCCAGGTATGAGCAAAGCTCATCATTAAACCAGCCTCCAGGGCACGCCTTGTGTGCATGGTTGCAATATCTGGTTATTTGATTAACAACTATTTGATCCCTGGTGGATTTCAGAGGTTATCATTCTCCTCGGTTACACAACAAACCACAACCTGCTGAAACCAGTATTCTGATCCAGGGCTTTTGTCGAGGACAAAGCCACACAAGAGCTGAAGCCTTATGTTGAAGTGCTGCTGCTGATGTGAGCAGATCGACCTGTGAAACTGCCACTGTCACCAGTTTTTACAGTGTAATCTTTATTATATCAGTAAAATCTGAGCAATTTTCCACCAGTGGGGCCAGCTCATGTTCAGCTGAATGTGATATTTTAATTTTTAGCAAGCCTGTCTTCACCCCAGAAGTGACATGTCGGGATAAGTGAGTCAGAGACAATTGGCGCTGAAGTGGTTGTCAGATTTCCAGGCTTACATCTTGACTTTATTACATTGCTTTGAAAGGGAGGAAATCGCGTTGATGAACGTTTAAATATTGAAGCCTTTGGTCCAAGTCTTAACAAACATCCATAGATTTCCAAATCTACTATTTCAACACTTAAACAATTGTGTCTTAACTCATTACTGTATTGTTTTATATTTATCATTTTACGGTTTAAGCAATTTCATGATCAGTTGATAAATTGATTAGTAAATCAACAGAACATTAATAATTCTGATAATGGATTACTGGTTAAGCCTTTCTTAGCTAAACTTACAAAAACTTTAAAAGTAAAGTGAAGATTTTTGATCAAATAATAATTTGAATATGTCAAAATGGGCTTTGGGAATTTTTTTTCTTTCTTTTTTCTTTTTTAACTATTTCCTGACCCCTAATAGAGCAAATTCTTAATCAATGAATTGAGGAAATAATCAGCAGAAAAATTGATACCACAAATAATTGTTACATTAATAGTATGTGAGGCTCACTATCATCTGAATATAACTTAGAAGCTCATCATCACTAACCCTCTGGCTAAACATTCCTGTGTCTGTGTTCAACATATAGAGCAGCTGAACTATATCATGTTAACCACCTATAGTTCTATACTGTAGGCTATTTAAAATCTGAAGTGCAACTGTTGGGTCATTTCTTATGCATTCCAGCTACATGCCTGTAGAAATAGGTGGAAGGGAAGGGTCCTGGCTGGTGGAATGGTCATTGTTTTCGACCTATTCTTGGCTATACATGTTATTTATTTCTTGGGACACAATGCAAGATGGTGTGTGTGCTTTTGTGCATGTATCTTAACTCAATGTAACTTAACTTGATTCAGTGCCACATCCACCAGCTGCAGGATTGTCAGATGATTTCTAAGCATCATAATCCTGCCAATGGCTGCTGCTGCACCAAACACTGGGGCCTCTCATACCCGTCATGTGACTGTTGTTTTGTTTTTGTCTTTTTTTTTTCTCCACAGGTTTCAAGAAATCTGTGTTGGCTGGTGGAGATGTTGGGAAGGTGGTTTTGAAAGGAATGAGTGCAGACGATGGTTGTGGCTCTTCAGCTGCTCCCACTTTTATCCTCCCTCATGCCTTAGGGTGTGAATGTGAGCTGGACGCACAGTCCTGTTTGGTTTCTGTCTGTTTGACCAGACACAAACAAAATCAATGCTATGGTTTAATAATGTTCATCTTTGTGGGAAGAAGCTGGAGTTGGCTTTCCAGAGAACTGCTGTCAGCATTTATTGGGAGGTCTGATGTTCTCTATGTGTCTGGCTGACACGACTCCTTCTTATTCTTTGTCTGCCTCTCTTTCTCTGCTGCTATTGATCCTGTTCAAACTTGACACTAAAATGTGTTTCAGCTTTAGGTGCATTTAAATACAGGTTGTATTGCACTCAAAATCCTCTTGACAGTGTAGTTATGACTGACACAAGCCCTGGTACAGAGAAACAAGTGATGCCTACGTTTTGTGGATTTTACAGGAAGACAAATTCATTTAGATCTGGATGCAAGGTACTAGTTCTGAACAGGACAGAGGTCGATCTTAAGTCTTTCCCACTGGCTGTCTGCTTCTGTTTACTTTCTGTATTCAGTGATTTTCCACATGTCTCTGTCTTACCTGTTATTTTACCCTCTTGTCTCTCTCCACCTGTCTGTCCATCACTCTTTGTGTGGGTCATTGTTTTTTTTCTTTTTTGGACCACGTGTATCAGAGGTTTGAAGGTTTCCGTAACGACAAGACCATGCCTCCGAGCCTGGAACCGTCGTGCAGTGGTGCAGCAGAGGAAGGACCCGTGACAACCAATCACCTCAGGTTGGTATAGAACACACACAACACCATACTTATTATTGCATCAACGGTATTTTCACTCCTCTTCGAGTATGTCCAGTATAAAAAGGGTAAATTTGAAACCAGTTTTGTATTCCTGCCCAAACTAAACCAGTAGCTTTTACACCGAAAAACCTACATAAGACAGTCTGCAGAGTGGATAAATCTGAAAAGAAAAACAGAACCTTCTGAAAACAGTTATCTAAGCCTGTTCAGATGTGGTCAGAAGCTGTGTGGCAGTAAAGTTGAAAAAAAACTCATTGCCTCTATTTTTTCCTAGATTTCAGTATAGCAAATCACACAAGACCAAAATTGTTAAGCTGGCCATGTGCTTCAACCAAAGTCTGTGTCAGGTGATGGAACAGCATCTGGAACCCCCTCCCACTACACCTTCATTACATTGGAACTGGGGTCACAATTTGTAAACTGACATGCACATCATGCAGTGATTTGCCAGGTGTACTGAGATCAGAAAGTTTACAGGGTTTTGAAGTTCTCTGTCAAGTTTGCATTTCTTACGAGTGCAACACCTTCGTGGAGACACTGTCTGTGTACCGTGTACCGTTATCCCCTTGAGAACAATTACCGTATCCTCTGACCAGCTATAAACACTTGTCCCTGCAGATGTGGTCGGATGGCACGCTGTGCAAACGACGCCTTAATTAACCTGTCACACATTCTCCATTCTACTCGAGCTTGGTCCTGAAATTATTACAGGACAGCTTGTGGGTTTGTTGATTTCACCACAAACCTCAGTTCAAGCTGAGTTCATCTGGACTAATACTTTGGTTCCAGAAACGTCTGAGTGGAAGTGTTGAAGTTCTGTCAAAGCAAATTATAACATGTTCCATTATTGTGGCTACACTTGCAACCTAACATTCACATATGCACACACACTGTAAGTACTTCAGTCAAACAGAGCAGTGTTCAGTCGGTAAAAGACCTCACAGTGTCAGATCTTGCCGAAACAATCCGGTGTGGATTGCAGTGTGGAGCTAACTATGGGCTAACAGGGTTCTTCTCAGGAAAGGCTGCACACTTCGATTCCAGTGTAAACCTCAAAAATCACTCGCTCCGCACAGCACAAGAGAGGAAATATAAACACTCTTTTCCTGCTTTTTTTTTTCCCTGATGCCCCCTCTAGATGTTCCCTTTCCCTCACTCTCACACACTCACTCGTTCCCTCATTCACTCTTCCTCTCAGCTGCACCGTAATTTTTCTCACAACCTCCTCTCACTCACTCCTTCAACTTCTGTTCTACCATTTATATTCAGATTCTCCTTCATTTTTCATGCAGCACAACAGGTAATCTCTTGCTTGCATTTTTATTTTCTTCTTCATTTCATGTATCTCTCCTAATACTAAAAGCGCTACTAACTCCTCTTCTTTTCCCCTTCAGCCAGAGCCAAGATGTGTCCATCACTCAGTTCATCTCTCACCCTCACTACCAACACTGGTATTTTCCCCCTCACATCTCCTCTCTCTCCTTGTTTTTCCCCTCTAGTACGAGTGCTAAAATCCGTGCCATCGAAGCCAAGCTCCAGATGATGGAGGAGAATCCAGATGATGACTACTCGGGCCCGTCGGCCTACGTTTACAACAAACCGCCAGAGAGGAAACGCTGGGAGCCCTACTCTAAATCACACCACAATAACCAGAGCAGGCCCTTCCGCAAGTTTAGGAGATGACCCCATCCTCCTGCTCAATCTGGAGACCCCCGCCGCCCCCCGACTCCCCCCTACCGTTTACCACACCTCAGCCCCCACCTACACACAAACAGACTCTATACAAGATACTATACAGACTCTACACAACCTGTCTGGGAATTAAAGATTCTTGAAGTTATTCAAAATACTTTCGAGACTCTTTTGGGATTAATCACAGCAATCACGGACACGCACCGAAAGTGTTTTTAGTTATTTTGGGTTACGGTATCAGTCGTTGTTGTTTTGTCTAAAATAAAATGCCCCATACCTGACTGCTGTGCAGGTTGGATCCCTCATCAGTCTGCTCTCTCACCTCTGCAGAGATTTAACGCACGTGACTCACACAGTGGTGAGTCAAGTGTTGCACAATTACTAGAGGACAGAGAAATGATGTTTTTAAAGAGTCTAAATGCTGATTCTCCTGCTGTTTTTGACATGTTTTTTCCTTTCAGATCATAGTATTTAAATGAGAAAAAAAAATTGTGGGCCTTGTTTGTCTTTATTCAAGACGCCAGTGAAGAGGAAGAAATTCAAAGATTTATAACAGGTTTGTATTAATGGAGTTTAAATAAGACACAAGCCACTCAGCAACACTTAGTGTAAGTTTCAGTATTTTGTTTGGAGTTCCTTGTTATTTTCCGAGAAGTTTGCTCTTTATTTTTATTTTTTTTCTTGGATCCGATTTTTATACGACTGCGGTCAAATTCTTTTTACTGCCTTTGGTGTGGTGTGTTGAGTGTGGTGTTCCTCTTGCTGCACTGTCTTTATTTTCATTTTTCAATTAAAAGTAATTAACTATCTCATCTGCAGTATGTTGTTTCATGACATTTTATAGACTGCTCTCAAAGTACAAGATTCAGTCATATGAGTGGCTGCTGGTAAAAAGTGTGGTAAAATGTGAATGTGGTAAAAAAAAAACCAAACTGCATTTCATTAATAGCAGATGGTTCTTAAGGATATTAATGAAAGTAGATCCACGGATTAAGAAAAAAGGCATGGAACCACATAGAATCACCACAATGTGACAACATTTTATGCAGGCTCATAATTGATAGTCCCGGTTATTATACCATCCATTATGTTTTGAGGCCCAGTTTACGTTTTCCCCTTCCAGACATACTGAATATTAAATATTTCATAAATTTTTGTGCAGTCCCCAAAATGTTGTAAATAATTCAAATATGTTGTCGGGCTTGTGATAATGGGGTTGATTTGGAAACGGCCCATTTTAAAATGTAAAGCTTGCTCTTGGTTTTCTATGTGTTGTCAAAGCTTTTGATGTGATCCGAGTTGTTTCCCTGCAGGTGTGAAGCTATAAAAACCCTTTTCAATGCATAAAAAAAAGACAGAATTATGTTGGCGAAGTTCTGGTCTGAATTTGTTGGCGTGGAGAACCAAAGGTCTGTAGAGCCACTGTTTACCAGGAACATTTAAGTCTCACATTAGTCTCGACAACATTGCAGCAGGGATAGTGATCCGTAGAATCACTGGATAAGAAGAAGAAACAGCAGAATTTCGTTCGCACTGAAGAAATCAAATCCTACCTCTTGACATTACCCAGTCGTTCTCCTTCTTTATTTCCTCCTTGTTGTAAAATCGTTTCTCTCTGATGTCCATTAGATCAGCTCAGCGATCTCTTCTCCATGTGTGTATTTATGTGTTTTCAATAAAAGGCCTATTCGTTAAAAAATATTTTACATTTATTTCTCCTCCAGAATAATGAAGAAGTTTATTATTTTTTAGGTCTGGTTTATTTTGATGGGATAGTTTCTGAGCTCGAGATTTACAGGTAATTGTAGAATCGTTGTGGAAAACCCAATGATTGACACATCGATCCAAACCGGTGTGTGGGCTCGTACACATCCTGTAATTACCCGGCTTCCCTTTGGTGAAATGACCCCGAGACTTTCTGTTTCATGTGCACCAGCCTCTCCAGGCCTGCTGCTGTTTGCATACACTTTAAAAAGCTCCTTTTTCACTATTGTTTTGTCTTTGACAATTGTGTCAAAATAAAAGACGACCTGTATGGGTGTTTTCTATTATGTAAATCCAACTATATATGTACGGTTATTTATTTACCCCCCCCCCCCCCCCCCTGTCCTGCACAAATTAAGTGAGTGTTTGCAGATATAAATATTTTTGAATCGGTCTAATAACGAAAACAACATTTCTTCCTTTTTAATGACAGGACTAAAATCAGGAAGGTAGCGGGAATGTAAATGATTACACCATAAAAATCGATCACTCAAATTCTGTTTTTACATCGTGGAATTGGAATAAATCTATAATCATTTTCTTTTGTATTTTGAAACACCTTTATTTTATTTTCTTCCGACGCAGATGCTGATTAACTTGAATATCTTGAGACGCTTTATAAAAAGGTCTATTTATGTCTGTAGCCTACGTTAATTATTGCCTCTACGCTCAGCGCCAGTTGTGTATTTCTAGTAGCAAATAAACGGCACTTGGGTTTCTTCTCCTCTGGCAACCGCGATACATGCCTGAGATATCAAACATACACCAGAAGAGTTTGAGTAAGTTTCTGTCCAAACTGTGTCCACCCTTCTCACGCATATGAAACTCTGTCCTCGCCCCCCCCCCCCCTTCTTTAACTAGGAGGCAGGCCAGAGAGCCGCGCAAACTTTCTCTGCAGCTCTGCACAGACACCCTGCTTCTCTCTCTGCTGCGCTCTCGTCGTCTTTGCAGCCCTGCAGTCTCCCCCCCTGCACCTATGAAGCGTCGGAGTAAAAGCTGCCAGCCCCTCAATTTGATTCACTTCCTGTAGTCAGACTCCTTCCCAAAAGTGGAGAGAGAGGGGGGAAAACGGGGAAAGGAAGAAATCTTTCTGTTCTAAATAAGGCTCTCTGAGGAGCAGCAAGCGACTCCTCGTCTCTGCATAGCTTCAAAACTTTTTTTTTTGTAGTGTGTGAGTGGCAGTCAGACCATCGCGCACAGCAGTGTGTTTCAAACAGAGAAAACATTTTTGCGGTAAAAAAAAAAAACAAAAAAACAAAAAAAAACAAACTAACCTGTGCGTCAGCTATAGGCTGCACCAGAATCCATGCATGGTACGGATGGTACAAGTTTTGACGCCCAACGCCGACTCTTCCCCTGATTCCACGCAGCGAGTTTGGAGCCACTGTACGCTGTGAGACCGAAGGGGTTCATGTACTGGAAAAATGAAGTTTTGTCCCCTCTCTCAGAGGGAAATAAGATTCTATCCGACGGAATTCCCACGAAGCAGGTAGTAACACTTTGGAAACAGCCGTCTTAAGCTGCAGCTTTGTGCGTAAAAGCTTCGAACCGGAGACGCAGAGTATTTACGCATTGCCTGGGCCTTTGCTGTTTGGTCAGGGCTGAATTAGCTTTTTTAAATTTTTTTTTTTTTTAATTTTTGATTTTATTGATGTGTGATATGTTCTAGCGATTTGTGGCACAACGACGCAATAAGTGGCCTTCGATGTGAAATAATTTAGATTCACCCAAATTTTTTTTTCGTCCTCTCTCTCGAGTTTTTTTTGGGGGGGATTTTTTTTTTTTTTTTTTTTTGTCTCGCGGTGATGTCACGAGAATCAGCGCTCGTGTGCCGGGATCAGCTGCACGCGCCGGCCGCTGCGAGGAGGCACGCGCTCTGTTATGAAAAAGCGTGATTTGCGGTCCGCGAGCCTCTCGAGCGCCGCCAGCTCGCCCGAGAAGCATTAGATTTTAATTACAGCCATTAAAAATCAGATTTGCAATTCTTTGGGTGACCCGTTGCCTTTTTTCCCCCTGATTGACAGTTGAAATTGACACTCCGGGTCCCTCTTATCCACAGCGTTTCAAGCTATTTGTAATTACAGGTAGTTTTTTTCACTCTCCCTCCCCCCCCTCCTCCCCCCTCCTCTCTCCTCTCCTCCACTCTTGTGTCCTGGATTGCGAGGAAAAATACTATTATTCTGAGAGGCATGGGTTAAGGGCGGGGGGGGGGGGATCAATCCAAATTGAAATAGCTTCATTAAAATGTGCCTTTTGTTGCGGGGGCCCGTTTAGCAGTTTTAACCGGGGTTTATTGTCAGGACTACTTTATATAGGAGTAGCCTTGAGGAGCTGTCTGCAAATGTCTCCCGAGGATTCCTCAGCTGAAGATGAGGCGGGAGAAGTGATGAAGGCTTGCCGTTTACTGAGCGTTGTCTTGTAGGTGATCTCCACGGAACACCAGAGCACACCGGGAGCCTCTCGCTGCAGTGTGGACTCAAAACACACGCCAATGGTGAGAGCTTTATTGTCCGTTTATGCTTTGCACATTTTTTTTTTTTTTTCCTTTTTTTTTTTTTTTTTTACAGCTCCACTCACTGCGCCTTTTTGCGCGCATTGGAGACCCGTGTGGCCCGGTGCGTACCCGAGGCGTCCGGACATGTAGTTAGGATTCATGCAAATGCAGCCTCATTATGAATGTGTGAATTATGCGCCGCGCTGCTGTCGTGAAAATGGCGACATCTGCACACGGGCACTGTGGGGATGAGGATCGGGGTCTGGTCTGTGTGTTACTGAGCTGTGCTGATGCCCTCTTGCAGTCTCACTCGGACGGAGAATCCCAGCGGTCCAACATGGAGCGGGAGGACACTCGCTCGTCCCCCAGCTCTCCCTCCACCCCCTCCGTGTGCTCGCCGACCTCCACCACCAGCTCGGTACCGTCCACCGGGAAGAACATGTGTGCCAGCTGCGGTCTGGAGATCCTCGACAGATACTTGCTGAAGGTGAGAGGCCGACTAAATGCTCCGACTATAAACAGGCTGAATCTGCCCGTCTGGACAGGCAAATATTATATTCTCATGGGGGCGGGTTGTTTATTAGTTTACTTTTTTTTGTTTTTGTTTTGTTTTTAAACGTTGCTCTTAAATAAACAGTCAGCAAATAGCTACACAAGACGCGCAAGAAGTAGGGCACCGTGCTGACCCTGGTCCTGTTTTGGTTTGGACAGGCCTGCTGTGCTCTGCGCTGATGCACAGGAACAGACAGGAAGCCCGCAAAACTTGAAGCTTTCACACTGTTGGAGCATCAGAATAAAGAAACAGTCGGCACAAATAAAACTACAAAACTGAAGAAGAAGAAGAAGTAAAAAATCTCCAAACATTATCTGTTAACATCAACAAAGCGCAGCCTGTGTGAAACGAGCATATTTATGTCTTATGTAATTCAGTTATAACTAATGTTATAATTATTTTTATAGCTGTAACACTAAGCAAAAACAAAATACAGGAACTCTTGGAACCAGTTTCTGAATTTAACAGATGTTATCGCCGCTGCAACAGTTTAGGAGGCGAAGTGAAAGCGGCAGGCGGGGTACGGGAGCCCGGAGACACAGCAGGGATGTTTGGGTTTTGACTGACTGTTGTGACTGTTGCGACTGTTTTTCGCCCCTGTCTCCACGAGCCCCGTCTCGTCGCGTGCGCTCGCGTGCTCGTCGAGTCTCTCCTCGCGCGCAGATAGGTGTGTCGGTCCGGAAGCGTGAAGATCACTGGTCCGTCATCATATTCGTCCCTGACTCCCGGGCTGCAGGACGGAGGACCTGTCTGTCGAGGGCCGGGACATTTTGATTCAAACGTTTAACTGTGGGCAAAGTGAATGTTTTGTCAACGTGAAAAAATAATTTCAAAAGTCAATTAGCTTAATAACAGTGGAAACAAATTATTTTTTGTTGTAGTCAAAGTCCTGGCTCATTTGGAGATTAGCTGCAATTATATTCTCTGGTATGTTATAATATGTTTTTTTTTAATTTAACTGAAAAATATATTTTGGTAAGCAGGTACTTTACAAACTCTAAATAAATAAATAAACCGATTAAATTGATAATATGTAACCTTACATAACAGCCTACGTTGAAATCTATTCTTTGTAGGCTAACATGTATTTATTCATTTTTTGTCCTTCATTATGGTAAAATAATAGGCCCGCTTCCTCTGCCTGGATGTCTCACACTGGCAGATGCCGTAAATAAATGTATGTAAGTAAATCAATTCCTACAAATCTGAAAAAAAAAAAAAAAATCACTGATTAAAATAAATCATGCTGTGGTAGAAGAAATATTTACCCTAATTATTAGAAGCAAAGCTGCAAGCATTCATGGGCAGTTCACTGAGCGGCATAATGGCCGTAAGCTCGTTAACGAGACCTTTTCTGACTGTTGAGTTTAGAGGACGACCCTCCTGATTTCTGCCCCTTAAATTATTAAACTCATTCTAATTTTCACGTGGCCTAAAATATTTTGAGAGGGAACATCGAGCTGGCCTTCCTGTCGAAACTTCCAACCGATTTCAATCATTTCATCAGTCATTTTTATAGGCTGCTCTCTTGTTTTCCACCACACCTGGCAATTAAACATTTACTACTCTATTATTTTTTCATCTTGCTAAAAATAATTGCCATTGCATGAAAACAGTCGTTAAGGCCTAAGTAAAATGCTTTGGTTAGGGATCGACCTTTCTCAACATAACAATAACACAGCCTGGTATATAAGCAATACATGCAATTCAACAGCAATATTGGTCATTACTTAGGGAAAATGAATTACAGTCATCTTAGGCTAGCGATATGAACATGTCTGAGGCAAAATCCAAAAATCCTTACAGAAATATTGTGTAATATCAGACAACACAGGCAACCAGAACGCGTTAAAACATAGGCACCACACACTCACTGAAAGTTCCTCATCTAGAAATATCGCAGTGACCTCGTCGAAGATAAATGAGAGGATCCCTATGATGACTGTAAACTCATTATCGAGCTCCACTTAAAAATACCGTGGTTATATGTTGGAGGTTATAAACCCTCAAATTATTGCGTAAATATAAAGACGATTATCTTTAATAAGCCCCACTGGGAAATTCAAGACGAGCTCATCGTTTTTGTGACAGAGGAATAACGCACGTGTGCACCGCGGAACTCCACGGTGCGACGGGCCATCGGTGAGCGTGGGTTTGACGCGGTGCGTGTCTGTTTTGCAGGTGAACAACCTGATCTGGCATGTGCGCTGCCTGGAGTGCTCGGTGTGCAGGACGTCGCTCCGCCAGCACAGCAGCTGCTACATCAAGAACAAGGAGATCTTCTGTAAAATGGATTATTTCAGGTAGGGTAAGTTTATGACCGTGTTTTCAAAACACCGCTTCCACCTTTCTGCCAAGACAGCACTCCCTACCCTCCTCTGCACCTCTCCCTCCCTCTCTCTCTCTCTCTCTCTCTTACACGCACACGCACACACACGCACACACACACACACACACACACACACAGTGTTATCCTTTGAGACTTTGGGATGGATGCGGGTTGCCTCATGGGTTCTTGAAAGACCTTTTCAAAAAAACTGAAAGTCTGTAACAAAATAAAAGCCTTTACCTACAGCGAATAACTGAAAGATCCACAGTTTTATTATGGCTATTGCCAAAACACACACACACACACACACACACACACACACACACACACAGTGAATATGTAGGCTAAGAAATGTTTGGACCACGCTGTCTAGTTCAGGGAAAATTCCCCTAAAAAGCGTAAAATGAACCTAATTTAATCATTTTGGAGGCTGTGTGAGGTTACGTCTTATTCTGAGGAAGATGATTTCGACCAAGTTCTCACTCGACTTTAAGCAGCGTATTAAAAATGATTTGAGATTATTCTACTGATTCATTTTCCTGCGGGCCATGTCAGATCAGACAGGCTCTGGACGGGCTTGTCTTTCCTTTGGCCACCACCCGCCTCCATGATGGGACGCGTTCACCAGTTTTAGTGGGCTCAACAAAACACGCGTGTCACGGAGCGTGCGGTGACTGTCCGATCACCTCCGGAGGGGCGCGGGAAACAAAACGGAAATGACCGGAAATGCCAGTTTGAGTGTGTGGCCGTCCCAATTTAGAGTGGGTTCATTTAGACAAACAAAGCGTGAAGCGCAACGAAAACTATACAACGCAGAGAGGAATGCCTCATTTCTCTCTCTTTCTATACAGCTACACCAAATCGACACTGAAAACACAGGGCTTTCTCCTCAAATTATTATATGATAGGCTATAATAATATAATCTAGAATAATACCACATGTCACACCCTTGTTGTTTTATTTCCAGAGAATCAACCAAAACAATAATAGTAAAATTGATTCAATCTCCATGCTATAGGGAAGTCTATCTAATTCTATTATTTCCAATATATTTACAGTTTCAAATGTGACACAGGAGGAAAAAGAATCAGATTTACTCCAAATGTATAAATACACTAGATTCTATTGTATGCGCTTTGGTCAACACACCTTTTTTTTTTTTTCATGCAAGCTTGGGATAGAAAGTCAGACAAACATCAGCAAAGAGACACACAAACATACACTCTTAGGGAAGAGAGTGTGTTGTCAGTTTCTCATCCTGAGAAATACACAGGTGTGTGTTGCAGTTTTGGCTGCTGAGAGCAAGAGAAAGAGCGACAGAGAGAGTGTGTGAGAGAGAGACTATGCTGAAGTACTCTGTTCTAAGGATGAATTTACCATCACTTATATTAGATATATACTGTACTTGTGTTTGCGTGCAGCAGAGTTATTTTTCACTTTTTTTTTGACCATGAGTCTGTTGATTCAGTTTGTATCCCTCTGAATCTGAAACGTGCATGGAAGATATGAAAGTGTGTATGTTTGTGTTTGTATGTGTGTGTATGTGCGTGTGTGCTTGAATGTGTGTGGTATCTGAGGTTAAATGGGGTTCACACACCAGCAACAGCATTTAAAAAATGTGTTCAGTAGCCTGGAGCTAGTGTGTATATAATGTATGGACACATATGCCCGTTTGTGCTTATCACTGTGTGTGTGTGTGTGTGTGTGTGTGTGTGTGTGTGTGTGTTTGTGCACATGTATGCGCTTCCAACTATGAGTGAGCTTTGGTGTTTCTCAGTAGGAAACATGACACCGAGCCACTGCTCTGAGGTTTATAATCACCAGCAATTAGTTGTCCTCCACCCCAGACCCTCAGGCCTCCAGACCAGCAATTAGATCGCCCCGAGTACCTGGTCAGCATGTTTCTGATCTGAATGTGACTCCTATCCAAAATGAAAAAGAAGAAGAAAAAAAAGACCCACTATGACATAAACATACACTAAAACATGGTTACACACACCTAAATATGAAAACATGAATATGCAACATTTACATGCACATATTAGCAAGAATATACTGTACACATTGCCTCCATTTACAACTTTTAAAGCGTACACACACAGCCAGCCACACACACCCAGATCTCTGTTTATTTATGCTTGTCTAGCAGCTGCCAATCATTCTGCTCATTTTTTCACAAAATGGAGATTTTTGTTTTTGCTCTGCCACATCGTAGAAATATTTTACATGACCCGTCTCCATTTCAAAGTTCCTTCTGCCCTCAACGCTGCTCTCTGGACTGTGAGTCAGTATTAAACATGCAGAGTGGACATTTAATATGTCAGAGCATTAGATCTCCAAAAATGTTAATGAGTGGTTGAGATGTAGCCGTTACTGGGTCACATATTATATTCTCGTCAGGGAAGTATACACTGTAATTATATCAAATACAGTTATTATCATTAAAAAGCGTGTCTGAATATGGAAGCGTTGGATGTATTCCCTCTTATGTTCAATCAATATACGGATTTGAAGTTTCATTATGAATTTCCAAACAACTGCTGTACATTCAAGATATATGACATACTACACAAATTCGTACATAAGTTTATGGTCAGAATTGAATTAAAAGCGGAATCTGTCATACAAAGGTTTCACAATATAAATATGATTTTGACATAGAAATTTGTAATTTTCGAAACAAAACAAATCATGCTAAATTTGCAGGGACTGCCAATTTAGTAATTGAGATTATTATTACAGGTCCTGTATTGTATAAAGACTTTCATGTGTTTTTTGATTGTAAAACAGGTCAAGGTGCTATAACAATAAATGAAAGTATCAAAGCGCTAAGTTCATGGAGAAACACATTCAGAAACCGTGTCTTAAAACAAAGCCGTCAGGACTTCCGTAACCTTGTGATGACACAACAAGGCAGGCACTGCCCTCAGCCATGCCCCCAGCATGACCCTCCTGGACACACCATCCAACCTTGCAGGATTTAGTTTTTGGTGTCTACCTGAATCTGCTATGTTTTCATTTGGTAATGGAGAACACAAAGTAAAACCAGATAAATGCTCCTGGTGTGGTTAAACTACATTTAAGTTACAGGTTTAAATCCATAGAGTAAACAATTAACAGCTATGACGACATTTTGTTTGTAGACACTCGGAGTGCAAGTTAAGGTTTTGCAACTTATATATCTTTCACACTGACACAAGTCACCTTCAAACTTCAAATCCTTTTTTCCCAACTTCCCTGGTTGTGTGGTTTCTGCTCGCTGCCTTGGACTTAGTTGCTTTTTGTTAAATCGGAGTTTCACGCGTCAAAACTTTTCACCAACCTTTCAGTGGAATAACTACACACTATCTGCAGTGTAAAGTGACTCCACAGATCGGTGTGACAAAACAAAGTGATAATACTTTTAGATTTGATAGTCTGGATACTCTGTATGTTGAAGAATTTGACATTAGACAATAAGACATTCTGCAGTGCAAGTGCTGCATCTCCTGCTCAGTATGGTTACAATCTGTGGACAAGATTCCTCATTTGCATAATAATATTTGTAGGTTTAGATTAGACATCTTTTGAAGTCACTCTGGGAAAGGAGAAATGATTTCAAAAGTCTTGCAGTAACAGTGAAGCTTTGCTGGAGGGCCGGGGCCTGTACAATGGTTACTTCTGTAAATATAAACTGTAATCTGGGTTTAGGCCAGATTCAAACTAAGTTAAACACAAGCGTGAGTCCAGATCCTCTGGGCTGGTTTCAAACCTCTGGAGATATTTCCTCATCTGTGTCAGCCTATCATCTGGCTTTGGACTGACAGCTGCTTTAATGGGGCGTAATAGCAGGAAATCAGAGCGGGTTTCCCTCCATATACGTGTGTGTGTTGGGGTGGGTGGGGGTATTTCAGGATAGGGGGCGCAGGACAGAGCCCGTGCTGTGCCTCTCAAACCCATTTCGGGCCTCAGGCGCTTGCTTTCATACACACACACATACACACACATGCAAACCATGTCTTTATCAGCCTCCTCCCCTGACCCCCCTCGCCTCCCTGCCCCCCTCCCTTGACTCGCTGCGTACAAAAACTCATCCTTGGCCGTGAGCTGCAGGCCACACAGGAAGTTGCATTGCTGCACTAATCAGGGGCACCCTGGGATACCGACACTGTAACCAGAGTCCGTGTATGTAGGGAACTTTGAGGGTGAGATGTGTGCACAAGTGCACGTGTATGCGCATTTTTGTGTGTGTGTGTGTGTGTGAGACTGCCTTCATTGTAATCATAATTATTCATCAACCTACCTCTGGTTAGCTGATTAGGTCTCCATAGCAACAACCATGAGCAACTGCAGAAAGAGAGTAAGTTTTATTACGAGCTGAATCAGTTACGAATGTAATAACACAATGCTACACATTTGAGTAAAGACCGCATTTTTACCAGCTCAAAAAACAGAGAATGGAAATGTCAAGGTCTCTTTTGGTCAGGGTTAATATTTCAAAGCCTGATAATATGTTAAATCTGTTAAAAGAAGTTGTCCATAAAGTATTTAGAGCACTTTCCCGTCTTAGATTTCCATACTGTACGCCTAACATGAACCTTGTGCCTTAAAACCGCACAGTCGAGCAAGAACTCTCTCAGGACAAATCTAATAGAGATTAGTGTATTCTCACAGCACATCAGGAATAATCCAAAAAACGTGTACCTCCTCAAGCCCCTCTTTCAGCAGCAGGTGAATTACCCTACAAAAAAAGAGTAAAGATTAGACGAAAGATGGGGAGCAAATAGGAGAGGTCTGGGGCAAAAGGGAGTTCTGCGGTGTAGGATTTTCCCTCTTGTGAATGATATGGGGGCCGTGAGCATTGACATTGCTTCAAAATAAACACCAGGTTTTTGGTACCAAGACAAAACGAGATTTTATAAAAAAGAAGCAGTAGGAGGAGGGAGGGGCCTGAGGAGAGGAAGATGGAGGTGGAGGGGGTTAAAACAAGGGATGATTTGCAGCTTTTCTGGGTTCTGTCTCAGAGCATGAAACTGACAAGCTGTCATGCTAGATTAGCCACAATGTTCCACAATATTTTCCTCTTTACTGTAGAAACAGGCTGGAATTCTCCATAACAATCTGAAATGATAAGTACACACTGCGCAGGAAGCCATGGAGTCGATTTGTCTCCGGAGTGGCTTTATCGTGTTATAGGAGCTGTTTTGGTTAAGTTGCACATATCTGTGACAGCTTAAGCCCTCTGTGAGTGCCATGCCAGCCAATTTCATTTCAAGGTCACCACAAAGACTTTTTGTTTGTCTGCTCTAATGTCGAACTGAATTTGATGATCTGTTTTTATGGACATTGCTGCGCTAATTCAAGACAGTTTATTGAACCCTGTTAGACAGACAGATGCAGAGTCAGACAGATATGAGGCAGATCCCCAAACGGAAGGCATTTAATAATGACCCGTAAATACTCTCTACCGTACTACATGCATGAAAATGAAACTTCTGGCCAACAAGCTCGCAAACATAAGGAGGGCTAGGAGCTTGTGAGATGTTAGGGCTATATTATGCTTTCATTCCAGATAGAGTAGATTTGAGTGCACTGATGCTGCCAAACCCACTCACTTGGCAACCCTTGTGCTCTCCTGCACTCCCGTCATCCAGCTCTTTCCCTGCCATCGACGCTCTTTACTTTGCTATATCCCTCAGCACTACATCTCTCTGCCTCAGCCACTTACCTCCTCTCTCCTCATCTACTCCTCTCATCCTGATCCATGCCCTCACCAGTTCTTGCCTCCTCCATAGCTTTCAACTACAGGCTGCCCATATAAATTTGGCTCATGTTTGTGATAGTGTGCTTGTGTGTTTTCTTTTTATCTCTGCTCTCTCTGCTGCTTTAAGGCGGCATAAAGGAGAAACTGTCAGAAATATTGAGTCAGCCATTGTTTCTTGATTTTTGGGTCATTGCCTGTTCATGAAAATGCTTTCAATTTGAGCTAAAACCAGATGTAAATATATATATAAAATCCTGGCTGTACAATTCGCCATGATGTGCCTGTTTATGCCTCTTGCCCCCAGTTTTACCCCTTAGGCAGCACTTTCCCAGACTGCTTACAAATCCTGCCTCTTTGGCAGCTGCAGACCCCAACAATGGCTCTTAGCCTAACCATAACCACGTCAAACTGAAAAAGGTCTTACACTCATTAAACCCATACTGTGCTCTTTAAATGAGGAGTTTGATCACTCTTGATTTTTGCGTAAAACAGCAAATCGGTATGATGTTTCAGTTGCATTACAGTAGAGGCTTTTCAGATACTTCACAGTGCCAGCAGCTGCTCAGTTATAGTTTTGGGGATATTCTACATTTTTCTTATTTTCAACAACTTCGATAAAAAAGACCAAACTTAACAAAGTATTGTTTGTGTAGCCAAAGCCCAATATAGCTTATTCCTCTCTGCCATAGAGCTCCAATGTTGTCCAGATTATTAAAAAGACATTAGTGAGTCACACTGTTGCTCACGATGTTTCATTACAAAAAAACATGGGCACTGTACTTTATTTGGAGTCAATTCTCCATACACTGTCCTGCTAATGTAAATACTTCTGAGACCACCAAATTTGTAGTAATCCACAGCTGAAAATAGTTTATGACAAATGGACTATTTTTTCATGTTTGGTTTATGTCTGACTATAAAACCTACAAAAACTATGATGCCCTGCTGTTTTAACAAATTATTTAGCCTTTTTTTTTTTTTTTTTTAAGAAAAATGAAACTATTTATGATCCATTTCAAAAGATTTTGGCTAAGTGCCACAGACAGGAAAGGAAGTAAAAAAAATACAGGGGGAGGTACGCATTATTGAGTTTGTGCTTTTCATGGGATTGGTGGACAGTAAGAAAAATGACAGAGCATAAATGTTAGTGTAATGAAATCTATGGCAGCCTTCAGTTCCATTCTGCCCTTTTGCTCTTTCACCCTTGTATTTGTCTCATTCTGTCTTCAGTCACATTTACGGCAATTGAAATATTTCCAAGGGGCAGATCATGTTTATTTCAGACATTAATATCTTGTTTCCAGCTGACCCAACAAGTTGATATCCGACCCGTTCCCTGCTTAGCCTCTCTCTTTTTCTGTAACTTTCTGTTCATTCATCTCTCATCTTGTCCCTCTCTGTGCCCCTCAACCTCCCACCCACCCCACCCCCACCCACCCAGAACAGTAGGTCAGGTGGTTTCAGTTTATATGCTGCCTGATCTCACTGTTGCTATCAGTTACAGCAGGGCGATGGAGAGTGATGTCATCCAAGTCTTTCTTCATCTTCCACTGTGTGTAAAACCACCCTGGCTTATGTGTGTGTTGATTTGTTCCCTGGTGTGTGTGTGTGTGTGTGTGTGTGTGTGTGTGTATGTCTGTGTTTGTGTGGGAGCATGTGTACATGTCAGGGTCTTCATGCATCAGCCAGGAAATTGCAGGTGTTGGTTTGTTTGCATTCAAGGCTCAGCTTGCAGCCGCAGTCAGGAGTCTTTTCTGAAGGCCACATCCTCCTCCAAGGTTTCTTCCTTAAACCCTTTGAGTTCTGCCAAAATGTCAAGTTTAAAAACCACTGAGTTTCAACTTCAGCTTTCTAGTCAAAGAAAAGAACGTCTGTACATGGTTAATTCTATGTGTGCACTATCTGGAAAAGGCCCCGAGATAAGATTTAAAAGATCACCTGCTGCAATTTTCTCTCCCAAAATGTTGCTTTTACCACATCTACAAACCGATAATTCCTCATTCTGTTTCTCTCTGCTGCTTCTCTTGCCTCTCTTTCTCTCTCCCTCACAGTAGGTTTGGTACTAAGTGTGCCCGCTGTGGGCGGCAGATATATGCCAGCGACTGGGTGCGCCGTGCAAGGGGAAACGCATACCACTTGGCATGTTTTGCGTGCTACTCGTGTAAGAGGCAGCTGTCCACTGGAGAGGAGTTTGGCTTGGTGGAGGAGAAGGTCCTGTGTAGGATTCACTACGACACCATGGTGGAGAACCTCAAACGAGCAGCTGAGAGTGGTGAGTAGTGGTTCTGGCAAAATTTATAGCAATTCTCAGTGGTTGTCCAGATGTTTGCTCAAAAAGTCTCCTCCTAAAGCAGGATTTATCCAAATTTGTGCATTTTATTATATTTCAAATGATTACATTTTTTAAAATATAATTGTCATCTATTATCGCTGGTCTGTTTATTCCTGATTTCTCAGTGGTTCTGATGGATACCCACAGGATTAGAAGGTCATATTACAAGAGCTCAGGACTAGACTGTATTTCTCAGTGTATCCCAAGTTACACACAAAAGAAGTCTCTTTATGATACAGTGTCTCAATCCTGTCTTTTAATATTTCCTTGTGGCCGTTTTAAATGAACATACAACTGCATCTGACTTGCATCCCAAATGTCTGCCTTTGTGTTTTTCAGGCAATGGTATCACATTAGAAGGAGCAGTTCCAACAGAACAAGACAGTCAACCCAAACCCGCCAAAAGGGCGCGGACATCCTTCACTGCAGAACAGCTACAGGTCAGATACAAGACGTGTTTCTGATACAGTTTGCAGCTTGTTTGGAAATGTGGAGTCCCTTCACCATATCTGCATGACACTACATTATTGCATGCTGTCTTTCATACATGGATTTCAGCAGCATTTGATTTGATGCCAACATTTTGTTTCACTGTGCAGATCATGCAGGCTCAGTTTGCCCAGGACAACAACCCAGATGCCCAGACGCTACAGAAACTAGCCGACATGACAGGCCTCAGCAGGAGAGTTATACAGGTCAGTACGCAGACATTCACAAATGCTATAGTTTAATTATATCTGAATGTACTGAAATAGAATAATACAGCAGTATGCAAAGACCTACAACTTGATCCAGCCATGAGAAAAGGTATATCAATATATTACTATTATTATTATATACATCTATATACATTCACATTAATATATTTACAGAGTTCTGTCTGTCATTTATGATTTTTAAAAACATACCTTCATAATAAATCAAGATATTCTATTAAAGAATGTAGCTACATGATGTCTGGTTACATTGCGTCTTCATAGGTGTGGTTTCAAAACTGCAGAGCAAGACACAAAAAGCACACTCCCCAGCACAGTGGGGCTCCCCAAGGTCATCCCCAGTCCAGGATACCCTCGTCCCTGCCCGATGAGCTGCATTACTCCCCCTTTGGCAGTCCTGAGCGAGCGCGCATGGTGGCCCTTCACGGATACATTGACAGTGAGTTGTACTTTTCTATTAAATAGGTGCATGAAGACTTTAGCTTTTCATTTCATCACTGTTGGCTGCTTTTTCTAAAGCGGAGGCTTCTTTATTTAGCTGTTTTTAAATCCTTCTTATGTGTTGCTTGTGTTCTTCAGGTCACCCCTTTTCTGTGCTGACCTCTCAGAGTCTCCCTCACCAGGCCATGTCGCTGCCCCAGCTCCCCCTCAGCCGCTAGCGCTCCACTCTGACCCTTATGACCCCTACCCTCTGGACCCCAACCCTTGATCTCCCATCAGTGACATCTATGGACCTGACCTGGAGGTCAAGCAGGAGTCAGTCTGGAGAAAACACAAATCTTACAGGAGCCCTGCCCTTTTGGAAACAGAAAAAGAAATGGGAGAAAGCCGAAAAAACGTCATTATGTTTTTTTGTTTTCTCTCCAAGGACATGAATATTCCACCTGCATCCATTCTGACAAAATGATCATGAAGCATTTAGCATTAGCAGGAACTTGCAGACTATATTTTACACCGCCAAAAGGACCCATTTTGCTTCAAGCGTACAGCATCCTCCACTCTTCTCATCCACCCTCTGATTTGAAGGTGGAGGGAGTTTTAAAGGGATGAGACTGATCAGGGAAGCAGGACTGAAGCCTCTCGAGTGCTGTAAGAATACTGAAGATAAACCAAGAGGGGAAAAGTTCAGGGGGCACTGTCATTGTGGCCCAAGGGCCATGCACACACATTAGAGGTAAGACTCCTCCCTCTTCTCTCTCTAAGCAACCATGAAGGAAAGCTACATGTAAACAAAATACGTTCACTGTTGAAATATTTCCTTTATGAATGACATAGTGACTTTATGACATCTCAAAAATACAGAAACTTCCCAGCTTCATTTTTGGTAATTTTTCCCCTAAAATGATGTGTAGAATTAGATTTTTGTTAAAGAATGAAAATATTGTGTGCCTTATCTTTTCCATTATTAAAAGAAAACATAGTTGTTTACAGCTGTGAAATTCTAGCCCGTAATTCATCACTAAACCAGGATTTGGATTTTTTTTTTATTCAAGTGTGTAGGAGCAATTATAAGGATTTCCATTGGAATCTTCCATTGGTAGAAAATCACAAGTGTATTGTAGCATGTTAACTGCTTATCATGAAGGAAAACCACAAAGCACTATGTCTGGGCTTGTGTATTGTTAAATTATGGCTGTAACATGTAACAGAGGGAGGTCTGAGATGAGCATACTAGTCAAACTACACATACCTACAAAATCTGACATGTTAAGTTACATATTTTCAGATTTCCAAACAGGTGCACTGTCACTAATTTATGATTTTTAAGTTGTTCGTTAAGCCTCTGTGTGTATGTGTCTTTCGTACAAGGAGGGAAATGGAGTATTGGTACAAAATGGACAATATAAAACAGACTGGGTTGTACATAGTGAGACTTGTGTGTGTGTGTGTGTGTGTGAGTGTGTGTGAGTGTATGTGTGTGTATTGGCAGGGGTAGAGAGTGTGCATCTGTATTTTAGTGCCATGGCCAATGTGTGAAGAACAGGATCCAACAAGACCTCAATGTCCTTGTATTTATTGAGATGGTAAATCCCTGTAAAGCACTTTTTCCCCTCTCTGAAAATGTTTTGTTTTGTTAAAAAAACAGGAAATGAAACAAAAAGTTTATTTGATAGACTGTGCATCATAAATGTTTTGTGTACTAAATTGCAATAAAATAGAATGTGATATTTTTGTGGTTTTGGATCATTTCTAAGGATGAATTAGCAAAGCAATATTTCATTTTTATTTTCCCAAACAACATATGGCACAAAGCAAAGAAAGTTGGGTACAATGATTAAAAGGATTTTTAAATGGCAAAAATATGAATAAAATCAATACATATAAAGTAATTGTATCTTCAATGTGTTTTTATTTTTTTTAATTAAGCATGATGTTTTACTGTGTGATTTTGGTGTGGCACATGTTATTTTGTGGGTAATTGTGTGCATCCTAGTATGAGAGTGTGTATGTGTATGTATATGTGTGTGTGTGTGTGTGTGTGAGTGTTTGTGTGTGTGTGTGTGTGTGTGTGAGCACACGTGCATTTTACGTGTATGTAGTGTGAATTTTTTGTGAAGCAGGAAAGGTGCATAATGGGTAAGATTCCCTTTGTGCAAAGGACTGATGCCTTTAAAAGACTCGATGTATTATTTATTTCATTTGTTGAAGGTATTTTCAATTTTTTACTAAAGCAAAAGTGGTTAAGGATGAGGGGCATTCGTAACACAGTAGATCATTTACTAAAAATAGTTCACCCTGCAGACCTGTGTGCTTTTATCATTACCTGCACATTAGCAATCGACATTATTTGGAATACTTGGTTTCAGACAACATGCATGCGTCTTTGAGCATTTACGACAACCCTAATAATTTCATACCTTTAGTATTAAAACATTTACTTGATAACTGAACTAAAACTGTTTACCAACACATTGACTGGGCATGTCATGTTTCCATGATTTTATATTTTGATCTTTGTATGAAGGAACATAGTCAGTATTTGAATATGCATGTAACTGATAGCAAGGATAAAAAAACTCCATCAAAAATCAAAACAGTGCATTCATGTTGAATAAACAGGAAGCCAAGATGTTTTTTTTTCTTCTTATTTTTCTTTTCTTTTTTTTTTTTAAGTGTTGCAGATAACTATTTTGTATCAAGAGCATCAGTGTCAATTCAGGCTTAGAAATTTGATTAGATCAGGTTAAAACATCCGTTTTTTTCATGAACTAACTCTATTGGACCTTATTTACAGGAAAATTAGATTCAGCTCATCAAACAAAAGAAACAATGGTTGTATACATGCTATACAATATGCTTGTGGACTTGCATGGGTTCAAATGAATAGGCTACAGTATGTTTGCACAACCAACTTCCAAACTCAAGACACATTTCAAATTAAAGTTTATTTAATTCAAACTGGTTGAAAGACTGGATACATACTGTTTCACCCTTAAATTCTCAGACCTCCCTCTCTCTCAAGCACATACACACACAACATAAACAATAGGAACATGAACCTATTCTTTTGCTTTTCACTCACTATACAAAATAAATGAAAAGACCATGACAAGATATTTATCATAGTTTTAACATCAAAGAAAATGTTAAGTGCAGGTCTGCAAAAAGTATCATTTAATATTGCTGGTCACTTCAGATCTGGTTGCAGCAGATTTTTCGGGATCAATGCCAACAACCTCATCCCACGCTTTCCGACAAGTGCGCACAATCCATTCATGTTCCGAGTCATCTGTTGGAAAGATTCATTTGAAATTATTGAAAACTTTTGTCCATGGTGCTAGAAACAAAGTTTAGATGAAAACTAATTTTGTTTTTCTGAACGTTTGACCCGTGTTCACAGAAGAAAAAAAAAAACACACACACACACACACAAACCGCAGATTGAAGTGTAAAGGCTCCGCAGCAAGGAGCTGTATTCAATTTGTTGAACTCACTTAAAACGTCCAAATCAAATGTGTAATAACCAGTGGGCTGCATAATTAAACCGCGGGTCATTCTGTGTGTGAGGCTGCAACAGTGAAGTGCCATTCACGTCTCGGCTACATTTTGTCAAATCAAGATAACCCTGACAATTAGGAGAAAATAACTTCTCAGAGCCACTTCAGACACCAATAAATAATAACCCCCCCCCCCAAAAAAAAATGAACGCCAATTTTTTTAAACCGAAACGACCGATAATAAAGCGGTTTTCCATTGTAAGGAGGGAACGAGCGGCTAATTGCAGGGGAAGTGAAGCTCTCTCCGGAGCGCGTGCAGCTGCACGCACTTGAGCGGCTCGCGGGCCTCGGCCGCAGGTTCCACGGCGCGCGAGCCTCCATTGTGCAGAGGAGCAGGTCTGCGGCTCGCGCTGATTGTGTGTAATTGCCACGGGTGGGAGTCGACACTAACCCCCCCCCCCCCCCCCCGTATGTCTGACTCTCTCTACCTGCTCTGATCGGGAGGGTCAATTGAACATATCGGACACCCCGGCAGCTGCCACGCAAACACCCCCCCCCCCCCCCCCCCGTATGTCTGACTCTCTCTACCTGCTCTGATCGGGAGGGTCAATTGAACATATCGGACACCCCGGCAGCTGCCAAGCAAAACACCCCCCCCCCCCCCCCCCCCCCCCCCCCCCCCCCCGTGGTCTTTGTGACTGAGGTCGTTACTGAAGCCTGTGCGTCGCCGTGTTGCCATGAGACTGACCTCACTCAGCCAGGAGCCACAACCTGCCTTAATGAAAATTAGATTGGGGCATTTTCATATTTGCTGTAATTCTACCCTCTTGAGATTGTATAGCAGCGTTTATCTCAGGATTTAAGTCGTGTGTAATTGGCACCTTGAGTTATTTGAGGGCACAGGTGGCTGGTGTGTTTAGGTAATTTCCTGCAATCCGAGGACAGCAGGACATTTTTGTTGATTTAGATTTGCCAGTTTTTGTTAGTCAGTGCATAGACTCCTAAAGACAGAAATATATAAATAAAATCACATCCTGTCTGTGGTTCCCTCAGTAAAGTAATGATACAAGCACATTTTAGGAAAGATTTCAGGGAAAGATTTTGCCTGCATCATCACTTTAAAATCCAATAAAGTGCAGCACAAACAGCAGTTTATTAAACAGTTCTCTGGTTGATATCTGTCTGGACTGTAACAACCTGCACGGACTGTTCAATGTACGCAGGGGAGAGAGTGTGTGGAAGTGATGATGGCACCTTGTTTAAGTCTCTTTATCTTAATCCTTAAAATACACTCTGAGGGAAAAGTGTTTCCTTCCAGCCTAATGGGGGTGAATTAAAACACACACAGACACACACGGCTTAATTAGCAAAAGCAAAAATCTCTCTTTTATAGAGATTTGCAATCTGCTGATTGGATGGTGAAGTAGAAAAACAGTGTAGTATTCATGTTAATATTAGAGGTACGACTCTGTGATGTCATCAAGAGACAAACTGGACCTGATCCACTGACAGTGAGGAGGAGCTCAAATTACAGGACCTATTGTGCTCGATACGTATGGTCATTATCTGCTAATATAAACACATTTTGTGGTTTCCAGTGCAGTGAATCAAACTTACCTAAATGTGAGTAAGTCAAACAAACATTCAGTCGTACATGTATAAGTCATCTGTCTCCAATTCACTGCAAACAGAGCAGCCCTTGGTTTTGCGTCTTGATCACATCACTGAAAACAGCATCGGTTTTTGGGTTTCAAGCTTTGATGGCCTGATACTGATCTTTAAAATTATTAATCCATCTGTCACAGCTCACAGGATTAACTTGTGAATCCCGTTTTATGGTGAATTTTTGTCTCAAATGTATGAAAAAGAGAGAGTTTCAGGAAAGGCAGCATGAGGATTTGTTCCATTCCCCAGGGCCCCGGCTGATTTTATCTGTCTGTGAAACACCTCGGCTGGACGCGGACAAAGGGAGGGGCCGTGGTTCGGTCACCAGAGGTGTTTTCCTTGGCAGTGGAATGTTTTGAGTGTGGAACTCTTTCTGCGCAGAGTTTCAAAGGGAAGCGGTTATTCCAGAAACAGGAAAGTGCTACAAACAATATGGCAACACATGGCCCCTGCTGGAGCTGTTGCCGTCTCCTGCACCGCTGCAGAGTGTTGCTGCCTGTTGCCAAAAGAGAATATACATAACCAACCGTGTGTGTGTGTGTGTGTGTGTGTGTGTGTGTGTGTGTTTTTGTGTGTTTGTTTGTAATAACAGTGCATGCTCAATCAGTCAGTGGTGGAGATTTGATTGTGCAGATGTGGCCCATGTATCTTTTCCCTTCATTGTTCTTTAATTACAGTTTTACAGAGTAATGCAAATGTTTTATATTGCACCTCAAAAGTTAAGCAACAATCTTCATCAGCAATGAGAAATTAAAGTAAAATTATGTGTCTCTGGAAGTTTGGAGGAAAGCCGTTTGAGTTGTTTTTATTTAAAATATTTAGTTGT
Organism: Trachinotus anak; assembly: GCF_046630095.1. Classification (NCBI taxonomy): domain Eukaryota; kingdom Metazoa; phylum Chordata; class Actinopteri; order Carangiformes; family Carangidae; genus Trachinotus; species Trachinotus anak. The sequence continues at coordinate 11,720,523 of NW_027273879.1, read as the reverse complement.
TTGATTATGTGATTTGTTTTTCAGATTTAACAGTAATCAGTTCATTGTGTTGTAGTCTTTTGGCTTTATTTAAGATGGGTTATGACAGCGCGAGTTGACAGTAAGTGGAAGCACATGTCTGCTGTAATGCCTTTATTTCACAATAAAAATGTAAATAAAAAAAATCTGAAAAACAAAATGAAACCATGATTCAAATCTTAATCACTGAACACCATCAGCTGCTCAACAAGCAGCGTATTAAAATGTATGAAGCATTATTTGTGTTTATATCATGCATGATCCTTATGATTTTAATCATCTTAATTTAAGAAGTTTTACCCTCCATTATTAGCAAAAAAGACAATTTTATCAAACTTCTCACATGTAAGCCATTTCATGTTAATTCATTTAATTCACAGGTGCAATCACCTGCTGTCTGCCACCAATGAGAATTCATGGAGATAAATGTGGTTATGTTTTGCATCTAAAATGCCTTTTTACACAATGCAAAAGTATTTAGTGAGCCACATGACAAATAAACATCCAAATAACCATCAGCTGAACAGATCATTTTTAAAACGAGAAGACAAAGCTGGATTAGTCTACCAGCTCATCTGTAATGCCAACGGTGAGAGATGAGTTGAGGAGACGAAAAACTGCTCTATTTCACCCTAACGACTCGTTACTGTGGTACTAAAGTAGAGGTTGCTCGTTTATGATGTTGGAAGGTACATCAGCCAGAAACAAAGTCTGTGATAATCTTTAAATGTTCATCTTTCACCACCTGCAAGCACTCATCACTGACACTAACACACACACACACACACACACCCACACACACACACACACACACACACACACACACACACACACAGACAGTGTACAGTCACAGAGACTGACACACACACAAACTCAGACAGTCCTCTCTTTCTATCTTATGTGTATTTCAGGTGGTGACTTTGTATCGAAATGTCCCATCTGACTCCTGTTGATCTTGTAAAGTTGCTCCTTTTTTAGTTTGTCTTATCTCAGTGTCTCCACATCAAAAAGACTTCAAATAGACTGTTCATTAAATCTACTAAGAACTGCCTTAGCCCATTATCCAAACCAGTCACTAAAATTTGGGTAAATAATGATGATGTGACTCCCTGCATCTCAAGGGTTGTCAAACCTATTGACAATTTTCTGTAAGGAAATGGCATTCCTTTTCTCAAATTTAATCAGAAAACCAATTTGATAGGTAATTTAGGAGAAAAGTGCTTTTCAAGACAAATTTCTTTTAAACAAGAAGACAGGAAACAATTACCAATGTCAGCCCAGTGGGTTCACGTGCCAGTTAAGGGCGGCATTTGCTACCATCCACTGGTTAAACAGACTGCTTCTTTTGCCTACAGAATCATTTTGGTCAATGCCCTTTGACATCTCCTCTAAACCATGGAAATGCTTCCTGGTTGTCTCCCTAAACCAATGAGCAAATTGAAATTTGTGATGTGTGTGTTTTTGTGGAATTAGTTGAGTTGACCACTTGCAATCAGAATCGGTCTTAGCCTGTTACTGTACATTGGTGTCTAAAGTCCTTTGCATGTCATAAAGAGAGTCAGGCATCCCGTTATTATCCCATCATTATTGTTTATCCAAGGTGACTTGTACTTGGGGAGCAGTTTGCTAAAGGGTACTTTGAAATGTGGAACAAACCACTAAACTTAGAGTTAAAGGCCAATCAGCTCTACCACCTGAGCTACAGCTGCCTCTAGTAAAATGATAGCCTTAGGTTTGAAGGAAATGTACGAAGTAATGTAGAGTCAGGATCACTATAGTATGGGTGACAGCTTACTTTCTGAACTCTTTGGACACTGAAGGTTACTACTCAATAATTCCAACCAACACTATCACCTCTGTCCATCTCTCAATCCTCTATCCTACTTTCTATAAGGTGTACCAGTACTCTTGACAAATCCCTTCATACATGCAGGCATATCAGCAACTCCTTGATGAGAAGAAATCGGTTCAATTCCAAAAATACTCTATACCTCTTGGGGAATATTAGCAACAGATCCTATTGTTTCGCTGCTTGGCACTATGCCAAGAAGAGCTGTTTGTCCAAGTTAGCAACGGTAACTAAGGAGGGCTCTTTGCAATAGGTCAGCTTTGGCCAGTGAGTAAAGATTAGCCTGTTATTTCCAAGCAACAATATTTAGTTCCAGGGGGTGAAACTTGAATCATCTGTGTTTTAAAACACTTCCATATGCATCATTTTTGCAACTTTTCTAGATATGAGGCTTTGTCTCCACTGTCTTTGCTGGCTTGCTTCTCCCTTGTCCTACATGCACCAGTTGTAACCATTACATGTGGAGCTCCTTCCTCTTTCCTAGCTGCAGCAAACGTCCCCACTGGGAGGGTGGGTCTTCCCTGTGTCCCATCATCCTCGCAGTCCTCATCCTGGGAGGAAGCCATGAGGCAATAAATTCTGTCTTCACACCCACTCTGACAAATGTGCCTTCACCTCCCAGGGTTGAAAAATAAATCCGTACAGGATACAGGAGCATTCTTCTCAAGAATTGTATACCAAGACAAGAAGGAGAGCAAACATAGTGACATACACAGACATCTCTCCACAAACATGCACATAAACACCATGAAAAAAACAAGGCACACATCAATTAAATAGTTCCTGTTCACTCCATATTTATCTAAATCAAAACAGAGTTGGAGCATTGTTGGAAAGTGCTCACTTCCTCTTCTTTTTCACCCCCCCCATCCCTCTCTTTTGTTCTCTTCTTCCCTATCTCTCTCTCTCCATCATTCCACTGATCAATACCAGAACTATAATGATGATGAACAACCCGCATCAAGGAAAGAATCGCAAAACATATTTTTGTTTTCTTTCACACACTGATGACATCTGGTGAGGATGTGGACCCTCTCCCCTGTTTCCTTCTGTCTCTACACGTATGTAAATGAGATTTGTGCTGGTGGAACTAATCTGTATTATGTTGCAAGTAGCTCATCTGAATACAAATATTCTGCCCAAAATTACATTTCTACCTTAGGGAGCTTATGAGTCATACCTCAACTTTTGCCAGGGCTCATGTCTTGACGCATGTCTGCATTTGTAAGGTAGGAAACGATCAAATTCATTCACATAGAAAATAAAACAGATTCAGGAATCATCAGATGAAAATCCAGATACTGAAGCTGGACTTTGTCTTATTTCTTAAACGACTGAGGAATACCAGAAATGCAGGAAGCATTTCTGCAACTAAAAGCAAGAGTCCTTCATGATTTAGCAAAACCATGTACGTATGTATGCTGTTTGTTAAGATACTGCACATTACATGTCCAACAACGAGTATGAGTCTAGAGCAGCTCTAAAAAAGTGAGAGGTTCACCAAAATCAGAAGGATTCATCCTCTGGGGTCCACAAAATTCCTGTACTTACTTTCATGGCAATCCATTCATTAGCCATGCTGCGAACAAGGCTGAAAATGATTGATGCGTGCATATAACCTATCCTTGACCGAAAGCCATTTACAAACTGCTGAGTTAAAAGGCTTCTGCCATTCAGATCTCCATTATCCTCCCTCCCAGGTACACACGAAAAATCTGCCTAATTCACAACATTATGCAGGGATACATGACAAGCAGAGGATATCTGAAATTGAGAATTCCTATGTGGACACCTGACAAACTGCATTCACTTTAAATCAGGATTTCCAAAACTTGGCACTCGTTCAGTGGAAAAATGTGTCTCAAATTTTCCACTTTTGACAAATAACGAAAAACTTTGGAAATGACTGAAATAGCCTATAGAAGCATGCTTATCAGATTGCTTGTAGCAGTAATCTTCCATCAGAGAATCCAGGGATAATCCATTTAAAATCACTCCATAGGTTCATTGTTATCAAATCCCTCCCATATGGCCACACTATATGCTTTCAGACTTGCAGTTATTAAAACATAGGCAAAGACACAAATTCAATTCAAGAGCTTTACCATGTTTGAAAGTAGCTTCAGTAAAGCTTTTTCTATGTTGTCTGTTTTCAGAAAAGTTGAGCTGTTGAAAAGTAGATAATTTTACACAGAGCTACTATCTTGTATGACGAGGCAGCATGACTCCTTCAGTACTAATTTAGCTGGTTGTATGGCTTTTAACTCAGTAGATCTTCCTGTGGTATAGGCCTGAGTGGATGTTTCCTTCCTTAAATAATACAAAATTATAGACCAACAATTGAAACAATTAGGTGAGGACTCTACACTAAGGAACTAAGAGAGCATCTATGACAAAGCACTTCAATAAACCATTAGCTCAAACATGTAGGTGCAATTTCATGTCCTTTGTGAACACCCTAACGCATGTGCGTGCTGCAGATAGCAAATTGGAAATGTAGGTTAAATCAACAGCAACATCATTACTGGAAGTGATGTTATTCCTACTTGTGATCAGTTATAGGAACAAGCGGTGCTGCTTTATTAAGTTTCAATATAAATACATTCAAATACTGCAATCTATCACTGACAAGATGTTTCACTGGATGTAAAACTGTGCTTCATTTGAAAAGTTATTTTTTCTATGCTCATGACTTTAATCTTTCTTATTTACCTTGGCACCACAGGCAAAGATGTCTGGATATTACTCCACACAGATACAGCCAATTTGGCATCAAGTTAGTGGAAAAAATGTGCACAAAGTGAAGAAATGTAAGCAGTGAGAAAAGGAGGTAGGATTTTAATTATGGAAGAGATATTGTGAAAATGTCTGTTATCCCTGCTTCATATGTGGATTGCAGGTGGCAGCAGGTAATGCCTACTTTTGCTCATCTCACAATAATAGTTGCTAAGATAGCTCAATTTATAATAATAGTTCACATTATGTTTAGAATGGAAGGTATCCATTGTTTAGTTGTGAAGGATTATGATTTTGAATTAAAGTAAAGGGTTACTTGTGCACTATATCTCCTATGGTACAGTCATCTTTGGTTTCCGTCTCACCTGCATTCCTGAGGAACCTTCCTGTGTAGGATGTGACAACTCTCGTGGTGGGGTCATAGAAACCATCTCCACAATCGTAACACCAGTCAGGAATAACGCGTGGAGGATGCAGATTAGTTAGCTGAGATTCTCCTGAATGGACAGGGCAGATGTTTTGTATTGAATTATTTTTTTTGATAATTTACTATTATCAGCTGTGGGAATGGCTCAGTACATAATGCTGTTGTAGATCTAGAAGGTTTTGTGTTCAAATCTTAGTCTTCTCAAATGGCATTGACTGTTACTTCTCTTAACTCCCATGTGTTCCCAATCTATTTTTTTTTTTTTTTGCCATGTTTTAATTCTTGGCAAAGTTCGATGATGTGACTGTGTTTCTGTGGAAGTGGGATGGAGAAGAATGAGTGAATATGTGAGGAAATGAATTGTGTATTCCCACATTTTGAAATAAATTGATTCAAACCTGCAGGTCTGAGTCCATTGCACCTCTCACTGTAAAAGCGTCTGTCATAACCATCGCAGTAGTCCCAGTCCTTCTCCTGGTACTGCAGACCATCAGCAAAGGTAAAACACCCCTTGTGAGGAAGCACAATGAAAAACACTGTACATCATCTTTTTTCTACAGTCACAAACTTTCAAAGGTCAATTAACCTAAATAAAAAAGAAAAAGAAAATTTCCCACTTGCATCTAGTGCTATGTGCCAAAATTTTGCAACATCCGCATCTTGAAACCACCCGAGTACAATGGAAGCAAATGGAATTCCATTTGTGCTACTCAAATCAATGAAAAAATTACATCTGAAAACCTCAACAGCAGAAACAATGTCCCTGTTACTCAATATAATACACAGACCTCACTGTTGACAGTTTTTGTTGGGGCTGTGTCTTTGGCAGAAAGTGTTTCCAGTGAAAACTGTTTAAAGCGAGGTCTGGAGGTTATCCTGTGTGCTTGAGACATGGTTTCTGGATAGATAAGTTGCTGGTGAGGTTTTCAAATGCCACTTTTCAGTGCTTTAAACACCACAAAAGAGTTTAAATGTTCCCCCATTGTCTTTTGGTTTAGGCAGAAATCATAGCGATGGATATCTCAAAACCTCAGCAGATGAAACCAAAACTGTCTGCACTGATATGTACCAGAAGGGAAAAGTGGAAAAATATGTCTTTCCGGTACTTTAGGTGACACACTGTGTGTGTGTGTGTGTGTGTGTGTGTGTGTGTGTGTGTGTGTGTGTGTGTATATATATATATATATACACACACACACATATGTATATGTTTTTCTTAGGAATGATGCAGTTACTGAAAATAAAACCTGACTTTTTAAATAAACATACACTGTATTTTTGTGTATTTGACATGTAACAATAACACGTTCACTTCAGTGTCAACAATATACCTTGCTGTCACCAAAAATGGCATTAATTCAGTTTCATAACATGGATTTTTAAGAGTCTATGTTTGATGAGAGATCAAATGCAAATTCGAGGAGAAGAGAGGAGAGGAGAGGAGAGGAGAGGACAGCCATATCAAAGAGGTGAATTTGTAATTTTGACTGATAATACGTTACAGCTGGTGTGATAGTTAGCCTAGTCTTATCTGGAGACCTTTTTCTATGTAGATATTGAGACCTGTCACGGCAGGAAAAGTACAGGTGTGACTAATGACTAATAACGATGGCTCAGCTCCACTGAAGCCAACAGCAGCAGAATCCTGGAACTAGAAACACCTACATGGAAATGCAGCTTTGATTGAGGTGATAAGTTAGACCTGTGCTTTTCCTGCTTTGACATTTTAAAATGTCTGCAGTAGAAAAGGTCTGCTTACATGCACTAGACATTACAGTTTAATTATTACTGTTTGTTTGTTTTTGTTGTCCCTTTTATCTCCTGGCACTTTTTGATTAACTTTAAGTCCAGCAGTTGCAGTGAGTCTTCAACAACAATATTTCTAATCAAACTAAATATTACCAGAATTTTAACAGTATCTTGAAAATTAACATACACAGTGGATCTCAAACCTTTAGGCCCAAAACCCTTTAAAATTCTTGTTAAATATCATAGAGGGCATGGAGGCTAAAATCTTATGAAGTGTTTCAAAAAGATAAGGCAACATTTGCATATTTTCAATCCTAAAATATGAAAAAACATATACCTGGGCTCCTCAACCCCCAGGATGAGAAGCATTGTTTGAAGGAAGAGGTGCAAGTTGGAGAATGAGCTATGAGCTACCAGATGTAATTTACCAGTGTTTAAATTTCTGAGTCTATTGGATGGTTTAGGTCTTTTTTGAATGGAAACAGATTTTCTTGGGCTGGCATGGACGCAGGTGTAGGGTATTCTGGGCCAAGGTTAGTCATGGTTCAGAGCTGCTATCATTTCACATGAACCGCAACTGCATTGATGATAATAATTGGAGTGATCGCTGTTGTGGCAAAAGCCCATGGAAGATTGCATCAGAGCAAGAGAGACTATAGCTTCACACAGGAAAAGGGGAGAGAAACCTAATAACTACGACAGTAATGGTGAGTGATTGCTAAAAGGGACCAGATGTTATATCAACTATAACCAATGTGAAACACACAATCATGCAAGTGGCTGCATATATTGTGACATAGATGCAGGGGGACACACGCACACAACTCCTCACCTCTTTAGCTATGCCGTTTTCCCAAGTGGCGTCGTATTTACTTCCATTTGGAAAGTGTAGCACTCCTTTGCCATGGAACATCCCATCTTTCATCTCTCCCTCATACTTGGTCTCTGTGGGAAAGGTATATTCTCCTTTTCCCTCCATCCTGAGGGAGAGTAGAGGTGGTCAACTTTTAGCTATGAACCACTTGTGTGACTAATTTGTGAACACTGCTGTCTTTAAGGGTTATGAAACATTCATATCAATATTACCTGCCGTTTTTTGTATCCCCTTTGTAACTGCTCCCAGTGAGCTCCATTATTACGCTGCCGTCCTCACAAAATAAACAAACTAATGCACGCCGTCGCCATGGCAACGCTGCAACAGGCCCCTAAGAGACAAAATGTGGGAGGCTCCTCGTTAAAACGCTCGGCATAGAAAGCAGTAGACCCCTGTCACTGTCTTTTAAAACACTGTCGCAATAAAACTTGACAAAACAAAACAACAAATTAACCCAATCTTCTTTCCAGCTTTTTTTTTTTTTTTTTTTTTTTTTTCGCTACGCATGCGGGCGCCATTTGTCGCTCTCTCTGAACGTCATCAGACCGCGCCACCCGGCTGGCAGTCGCAGCGTAAACCAGACTGACCTTCTCCCCGGCCTCGTCGCTCGTCCTGGAGCCTGACGAGGACCTTGAATGTTTTTCAGCAGCGGTGTTTGATTTTCTGCGATTTCGATTTATTGTATAGCCATGCCGACAACGCTGGAAGTGCCCACCGTGCAGGAGCTGAAAGTGGACGAGGTGAGCAGCGGTTATTATTTAGCTTAGATGAAAATCATAGTAAGACAGAACATGCTAGCTAACTAGCTGCTAACGCTAGCTGCCATAGGCTTCAGTAATTTGTTCAGTAACTAATAACTTTTGCCCCTGTCCTTACCACTCTTAACAATAGTCAAAGTTAGTTTAAGTTATATAGCGAATATTTGTGAATACAGTTGGAGCTGGTGATTATCCTGACATGTTTGCGATAGCAACAACAGCAATGTTAAATAGCGTTAGGGGAATCAAAATTTGTCTGCAAGGCTTTAGCGATGCAGAGACATAACTGGCCTGAAGACATCCTTAACTTTGTCTTTAGAGATGAGAGGGTCTCTATTTCTCTTTGCATAGTCCGCATTACCTCTTCATTTTACCACTGTGGCCACAGTAACTTTACAGTGGCTGACCCAAAACAAACCTTTCGCTGGTTTATGTCAGCAGCAGTGTTGGTGGGAGCACTGAACTTGTCCTTGGAAGTCAGGTGGTAGCTGACAACAGCTTGAATCATTTAGACCAATCAATAATCTAATGAACAATATGTGTGCAGGTGACAGTTGCTTTTAAATTTAATAGTTTTAATAGTTTTTGAAGAATTACATTGTAATGTAACTGTCTTTAACCTGACACATAGTTTTCCCCTGAATATAAAGACTCTTATGGAGTTTGCTGTAGTGTATTCCCACATTTTGAATATTAAATACAGTATGTGAGATCAGAATTTACTTTAAGTACAGTAGAGTATTGTAATACATTTTCATGACTTCTGTGGGGTAGGCATTATTAGAGTGCAGCACTGATGTGCAGTCCATGTATTTATATAAAAATATCAACAAGTGTCAGGCTACATAAAAATAATCCTATACCTCAAAAAATGGAATTACAGTTCCACTCATAATTTTACATACACTGGCAGAATTTAGAATATGTGTGCCATTCTGAAAGAAAAGAATACATTTTTTATTTTTAATGGCATTCAAATTAAACTATAAGGCATCGCATAATAGCACAATCATTAAACAAAACATACCAATAAAGCAAATAATGACATGGTCCCCATTCAAAAGATGACACACCCTTAGTTATTACTACTGTATATTGACCCCCTGAGCATCAGTGATGGGCTTGCAGTCTTTTATAATAACTGTGGACGACACCCTTTATTTTCCCAGGTGGTAAAACTGTTAATTCTTCTGGGCAAAAGAAAAAAAAAAAAGCTTCCTGTAAATTCTTGAGTTGTCTTGCATGAACTTCACATTTTAGATATCTCTAAAGTAGCTTAATGATATTAAGGTTAGGAGACTGTGACAATCTCTCCAGAACCTTCATGTTTTTCTGCTCTGCACCCGAAGGGATGACTTTGCCTTATGTTTTAGATCATTGTCATGTTTGAAAGACCAAGTGTGTTCCATGTGCAGCTTCTGGGCTGATGAATACAAATTGTCCTCCAATATTTTCTGATAGCATGCTGCATCATGCCATAAATTTTGACTAAATTCCCTGTAGCTTAGTTCCACCTCCATGCTTCAGAGTAGGGCTGGTCTACTTTTCTTCACGGGCCCTGTTGACTCTGCTCCAAACATAGTGTTTAAAGTTCAATTTCTGTCTCATCATTCTAAATGACTTTGTTCCAGAAGTTTTGAGGCTTGTCTAGGTGCAGTTTGGCATATTGTAAGCAGGCTGTTAAGTGGTATTGGTGTCGTGACAGCTTTTTTTCTGTCAATTCGACCGTGCGGCCCATTTTTGTTCAAGTGCCCTCTTATTGTGCATCTTGAAATGGGCACACTACTTTTTTGCAGAGAAGCCTGTATTTCAGCTGAAGTTGCTTGTGGGTTTTTCTTTGCATTCTGACCACTGACCTGTGTTTGCCAACTTGTGTCAATGTTGTCAGGCCAAACATTAAAGGCTATGTAAACTTTTGACTGGGGCCATTTGGATCATTACAGTTATCATTATGATCTAAAAGGGGTACACACAATTATGTGATAAATGTGATAAATGGATAAATGGCTTCGCTTGACCACATTCCCTAAATATTTTTTTCCCCAATCCATTGTATTTTCCCAAAAAAAAAAAAAAGGTCAGTACTTTGCAAAGTCTGCCAGGGGTATGTGAATGTATGAGCGTGAATGTATGAGCACAGCTGTATGTCCTAGCATAGCTATTATTTGGTAATTAATAATAAATTTACCCTTGTTGTTTTTCATGTGTCTTGTCAGATCAATGTGTCATCTGCAGTGCTGAAGGCTGCTGCCCACCATTATGGCTCCCAGTGTGACAAACCCAACAAGGAGTTCATGCTCTGTCGCTGGGAGGAGAAGGACCCCAGGAAGTGTCTAGATGAAGGGAGGAAAGTCAACGAGTGTGCACTTAACTTCTTCAGGTAACACACAGTTACTGAAAGAATGAGGAAACAAGAAGGTTTACAGATTGTGTGTTTTTCCTATAGACTCATCACAAAATAAGTTCATTAATCAGATATGCAGATAACTGTGAATAGACTAGAAACCCATAAGAGAGCAGCAATGAACAATGTATTTGACAGTTAACAAGACAGTTACTTGAGCGATTCGGCAGAATATATTTTGGAGATGAAGCCTGCCACACTGCTATCATCTGCAAAACGGAATAGCTTGCTTTCGGTCAGAGCGTTATTTAAGATGTGGCTGGACTTTGGAGTCAACTTGAGAGTGTACAGTGCGAGAGTCCATGTGAAACCATGGTCAAGAGGTTTGTGGTCAAGAGTTTGTGCATTTCTTCCTCTGTGATGGACATGTGGGCAGAACATGTGCTTTGAGGTTGCAAATACTGCCCTTGGACAGTTGCTGTTTCAGGGGTTACAGTTATTTACACAGAGAGAAGATTTCAGAGTTGTGATGTCTGGTTTCCTGTTCTGTAACTTGTCCTGCTAATAAGCTCTCCATTCCATCTGCTTCTACTAAGTGCGCTGAACAACGAGTGATGAGAATTTGTAGCTGGATAAGAGAGATGTCTACTAACTTTCTATGTTATATTCATGCCTATACAGCTAATATGGTTTTCTTGATTAATATTCATTCTTAATGAATAAGAGTGATTAATTTGCAGTCAACTCAAATGTTTTTGTAAATATGAATGCAAGAAGAAAGCTTCAAAATACCGAGAAGAAAAAGCAAAGTAAAACACAAGTAAAGGCCTGTATCACATACATGAACACCAGAATAAAACCTGAACTGTGGCGTGGGCTTTCAGCAAAGCAAAACTTTAACAAAGCAAAAATACCCACAACAGGATTTTGGTCAAACTTTTAGTTCAACTTTCTCGAGATGTTGCCAAAAGAGATGTTTTCCATTATGTGAGCGTACTTTGTTACAGTTTTAATCTCACAGCTGTTTGTGTTTTTGGATCATCTGGATTATTTTAACGACTCTGTTTATTCCTGTGAAGCTATTGAATTATTTATTATTAATTTCGTAATAAACTTGAGGGGAGGTATGGTGGCCCCTCAATGAATAAGAGCTGGCCCAAAGTCTAAGTCTAAATGCTTGGCATCTTGATATGAATTACAAAAAAAAAAAATCATCATCAAGTGTAGCCAGAGTATCATCTTTATGTCATTTTATTTGCTACTTTTTTTTTATTTGCTGAATAACCATAGAGCCTGTTGTGTCTAAAAAACTGCCACTGGGGGCTATTTGAGGAAGTGGCCTGGGTTTTTTCACTCTTAACTACTATGTCTGTGTTTACTGAAAGTTAAAGACAGAGCTTTGGTTATACCCCGATTCCCATGAATTACCTTTGGTGCTTTTGTGTGTTTGTGTGTCTCAAACGAGTTGTGGTTTGGTTCTCACAAAACAAAACAAAACAAAATAAAACACATGACCTCCAATTCAAAAGCAGAAATAAATAAGTGACGCTCTAACCCTAAAAATAAACTTAGAGTTATTGTGAAAGAGAAGTACCTGTAATTATTATAATGAGAAAAGATTTGATAAAAGCTGTAATTGCACATGGGACCTGGTTTGATTCTTGGGTGCTTCTGGCAACTGCCAGCCTCCTTTAGAAACACTTCATTCACATGACCAGTTAAGATTGGTCTTATAATGGAAACTGGTCCATAACAATCAGATTTTTTGACTTGTGGAAACTGACTAGTCATCAGACTCAACTAAATAAAAGTTCTTGACTTAGTTTGGGGTCAAATCTTGAATTTGAGCATGTTGGGAACAGGAGGAATGTGATTCTTTATAAATCTTTTTATCCTATATCATATCTTCTTTAACAAATCAGTCCCCTGAATCGTTATATCTTTTAAAATATCTTTTCAGTATTTTACAGGGAAGAGCTCCTGCTCATGCATAGCAAGTTCTGGACTGTTTCATTTCAGCTCTTGCATATTTGATTCTGATTCAAATCTCTGTTTGCACCATTCCTTGTAGGCAAATCAAGGGTAACTGTGCTGAGTCCTTCACGGAGTACTGGACCTGTCTGGATTATTCGAACTTGGCAGAACTGCGTCATTGCCGTAAGCAGCAGCAAGCCTTCGACAGCTGCGTCCTTGATAAGCTGGGGTGGGAGAGACCTGACCTGGGAGACCTGTCTAAGGTGAGACTTGTGAGGGATTGGCTGTGCATTCAGAATGTGAGCAGCTGGATTGATGGGCTCTATTCTTGCCGATTATGGGCTGTGCAAGAGCCTCTGATTGCATCTGCGTAGTGGTCTCATTCAGCTACAGTGTTGAGCAAGAAAATCATGTCTTTTTTTGCTGCTCTGGATTTTTCTTTCATTAAATTGCCATCTTTAAGGGGTTTGCATAACTGGCTGGCAAGCATTAATTAGGGAGCAGCAATCAAAGCAAGACCAAAAACTGATCTTGACAATAGCTTTTGGGACATTGATTTCTCTAGTCTTTGAAAAGAAAAGGACGCAAACCTGGGAAACTGTGAATAGCTGTAATCAACTTTCTGGCCATGTTGCACTTGCTAGGCAGAGTTATCATTCATGGAATCAAACCACATGAGCAGGGAAACAAAACAGAAATCTGACTCACTATGAAAAATATACAGGCTGACTGTCTGTGAACCGGCTGAGTTCCTCTGGTTTCTCAGTCAGATAACAAATGAAAAGACTGGAATAAAAGGAATAAAACTAAATTTAGGAAGAGTTGAGAGGAAAGAGATAACCCATTAAGCCAGGAAGATATTTACTTTATTTATTTGTGTGTCAAGTCATTTGTATTGAATTTGAAGAAGAATCAGGCTCCTAAAGGGGACATTGTTATTTCAAAGTGTTAACACTGTATATGTCTGACAAGTCATGGCATGCATGTTCCTTCCCTTTCATAGGTGACAAAAGTGTCGACCTCACGGCCCCTCCCTGAGAATCCCTACCACTCTAGACCACGTCCTGAGCCCAACCAAGTCATCGAGGGAAAACTGGAGCCTGCCAAACATGGCAGCAGGTTATTCTTCTGGACCTGGTGAGGCAGCTCCAGAAAGCCAGTCCCCTTCTTAAACCATGGGCTCTGTCCAAAAACAGCTAGAGTACATGTGACCATTGATACATCTGTGATACTTCAAAAGGTTTAGATCTCTCAGGTGCAGGTTCAAGCATTAAGGATGCTAGTTTTGGCACATTTATGTGTGTAAGGTCTGAGAGTTGATTTTGGACAGGGCTCATGTCCTAACAGTCTCTCCAGCAGCTGTACTTTACCTCCAACATCGTCAAACAGTTTGATAAAGGAAGGAAGGATGGAAGTCCATGAATCCATGCAGCTTTCCTGACCACTTCTGTAAATGTAATGAGTGAACAAATGCAACATGCTGTTATTGTTGTTGTCAAATAATAAAGAGATAAATTATAATGCTGGATTTTGATATCTCTTTTTTGAAGACTTAGGTGACAAGACATAAACATTCCCTAAGATGAGAAAGATAGAATATTCAACTATTTCGAGGCTTTATGGTACCACACACTGTGTCTTTGATATTGGCAAATTGTCGGCAACACTACTATGTTTGCACATCTGTGTTTTGTCTGAGTGTGTATTGTCAGACTGATGGAGGGTGAGGTTGGAGGTCAAGGCTCAGGGTCACTACCTGCAGCCAGAGAGAGCTGCTTCTGCTTCCTCCTTTTCTCCCAGCTCACTTCCTGCCTCTGACCTGGACTGGAAGAAGGCTAAAGGAGTCATTTCAGAGATGCACAGCAAAGTATGTTATTGCTGCCGGCACACGTGTGCATACACGCGCGTACTCATGACCCTGAATAGAAGGAGATGAGAAGCCAATTCAAAGACATGCTGGCTTGTGGAACATAAGAGGACTGTGCCAATGCACACACACGTGTACTCACATTCCACCGGGACATTGTCCAAAATCAAAGCTGAACTATAATGTGGTGAGGGAGATTCTGTAGGAAGTTAACATAAAAGCTCAGATTAGTTGAAGCTTGCATATCAGTTGTTTGAAATCTGCACTAGTGGTACTGGTGATTTGAATTGCTCTACCACAAACGTCAGGCAGTTTGAGTCTTTAACCCCTGCCATGTGGTTGATTTCTGTGGGGACCGATAGTAAAGCAAGATTTGACAGCTTTCTCATACTCAAAAGTAGAGATGTGGCCCTAGGGTGTTTGTGAATGATGTAAGAGTCTTGTTTCAGGGCACAAAAACACAGGGACTTGACTTGTAAGGGAGGTCAACAGCTATCAGCTCACAGTCACTACAATTTTATTCCAAATATGTAAAAATACACCTTGAGCTTTTTTTGTTATTGCTTATTCTAGATGGAGCACTGATATTATGACTACTGACTGTGTTTTCTATACTGCATGTTTTCAGCTGTTTCCCACAAGTTTCTTTTTATCCAACAGACAGCAAGATCAACATTGCACACAACTTTTTGCCAAAATCAACCATATATTTTCATTGCGTACAGTAGCTACATGTATACATGAAGACAGGAGCGTGCGTGTCTGTGTTTCTATAGGGCGTCACTGACAGTAGGTTGCAGAAATCCCCTTCACAAGGTGTGGTCTGAACCTGCGGCTTGCACAGGAAATGTCTGACAGACCTCCTGACCTGGACAGTGGGACAAAGGGAGGAGGGAAGAAGGGATGTAAAAAGAAAAGAAGGTGTGGGCAGAGGGAAACATGGAGGAGAAGGGGCAAGGGACACAAAGGAGGTGGCAAATAAGAAAACAAGGAAGGAGGTAAAAGGGAGATAAAGGGAGAGAAATTAAGGAAAGAGGAAATAAAGACAAGAAGCAACAGTTAAGAGGAGGTAAGGAATTAAGGGAAATGAGACTGGTGAAGGAAAAAGTGAGATCCAGACTGGGCAAGGTGGGGAATGACTTGAAAGCAGACAGACAGATGAGAGTGGGGGCTTGGAGGTTGTTCAGTGGCTGGCAGTGAGGCCCTAGGGCTCGTGGCAGGCCTGTCTCCATGCGACTTGCAGGAAGCAGAGGGTCATCGTTGTTTGACACGGCACCGCCACAGGAAACGGGCTCTGGCACAGGAAAGAAATACAATACAGGGCTTTCACAAGGCTACAGCCCGCCTGGGAGCCCGACGCGCTAAAATACTCAAACAACCGGGCTTGTTCATAACATATGACTGTCAATATTCCCATTGTTCAGTGTCACGTTTGGCATAATAAAATGAAAGTTCGAAGTGGTGATGGTCACTAACAGTCAGGCCACCAGTGTTTGAAACTGAAGATGAAGCTCAAGGAAACATAAAACAAAATTGTGATTTCAGCAACCAGCATGCTGAAGATATTTATGTCCCCAGGAAAATCTGTGGTAAATGAATCTGTTAAAAAGATAGATAAATAGATATTCAAGCATTGCCTGAATTTTTTAAACAAAAAATTAACACTGAATTTCCATTTTCTGGATTCAATTATAAATGCATTACAATGCATTAGTGCACCTCTCTCCTTTGAGATGTCTGCTGCATCTATGCCATTAAGAGCCCTGAACATGTGGGTGCTCTTTATTTCACAAACTCAAAAAAATGAAGGTGTGTTTGATTTGTTTATGTTGGTGTGCCTTCCTAGACATTTTCGCTCTGTGATCTTTCAGGCTGTACATGTTTTTGAGTGCTGCTTTCATGTCTCCTCTCACCCCCTCAGACTGCACAGGGTGGCTTTGAACTGGCATGCAGGTTGCTATACGTATAAAACACACAAGCACCAAGCTGCAAGTACCGGCACTGCATCCATGACCACTGAGAGCTTCAAAAGGGCAATGTGCTCACTTACACAGACATTGTTGTTTTTAATCTTTATGTTTCCTGACAAGAGCCATGCAGGCACTGGTACATATCAGCAGGGAAAGATTTGGGTTCACTTCCACAAGCTTACCAATCTGGTCCAGAATTTATAAGAGTCATACTTATGACCAAAATTTATGAATTTAGCCACAATTGGTAGATTTGGTTGCTGAGGTCAAGTAAATTTGCTCTATGCTTCACTGTCAGTGACTTGATAAATTTACGACAATGGAGACCTTTCAGGGAACAGAAAACCAAAGTAAAGAAAACTGTCATATTAGCTGTGATGCACTCTACAATTTTATTAAACCCGCTTTGACAAGAGTATGAACTCCTGTACCCAAGAGATACGGCAATGGTTTGTGCCGAACCATGAGATACAAGTCTAGTGTGAGACTTTTGTGAGGATGAGAAAATGAATTTTACAGTGCTGCTCTCAGGTGTGCCTGGGCTCTAAGCAATCTCACTATGTGTCAAAGTCAGAGATGTTGTGGATGATGAAAGAAAATCGGAGAAATATTTGGTCTGAAGAGCCAATTCCCTGCATACAAAGCTGTTTGCTGCATTGCTAGTGCTTTTTTTTAACTCCACCCTGGAGATGGGCTGTTTTTAATAATGGTAATGCAAAATAGTGATGGTAGAGGGTCATGACTGTGCACAAACTTTGAGATAAACACAGAATGCTGTAGAATACTACATCTCAGGGGAATCTTTTAAGATTTAAAAAAACAAGAGCACAACACTGACATATCACATTTTAAGTCAATATGGCAAACAGTTGCCTGTTTACATGTCCAGCACATCTGGAGACACATTAGTAATTATTTTGAGTTGTGTTTCCAGCCACCCAACAGATGTAAGTACAACATTCACTGTACACAAATATTTGGTTCTGTAGCTGATAATTCTCCATTATGTTCACCAGCTAATTGCTAACTTAGTCTGTTGGTGCTGAGCAGGTTTTTCAATGAAAACAAAGCTCTGATGGAAGCAAACAAGCAGAGAAGCTGGGGGCTGGAGAACCAAAACAACGAGCTGAAAGATGCTATAAAGCTCCATAAAGCTGAGGGAAACTGCAGAGTCAGGTTAGACTTGTTTGTGGATCACTAGGAGAGACTTTCACATTATAAATGATCATTTGATCCACTGTTATTATAAAAATATAAACTATATCCACTTTCAATTGCTTCCACCTTTACTTTTACTTTTATTTGTTGAGGATTGATTCTCCTTAACTCGTCTTTACAGTAATAACACATTCACTTAGCATGTGGGATTAAGGGGAATTTAACAGAATTCTCCTAAAGATCATTCACACACACACACACACACACCCACACACAGTCCTCACAGGCTAAATCTGCATGGTGACAGAGTGATGACCATCACTTGTGTTTTCGCATTCCAGTCAGACACGCTTCACAGCCGCTCTTTCGTGCTGCAGTTTTGCCAAACGCCTCTGAATGCCGAGCCTAAGATAACATTTGGCAAATTTTGAAAGTTTCACTCAAGGCGTTAGCTGCTCAAAGACAAGACGGAGCAGGACAGCTCTCGCTCCATAGCACACTAATGAAGCTCAGTCACACACTCGCGGACAGACAATGAACTACACTGACACATGTGAATGCAGATGAACACACGTGAACAAATGCATAGCAAAAAGAGACACATGCAAGCACGCAGCATTAACAGCAGTGATAAATATCTTCCCACCATGTATGAGCTATGATTAAATCTACAGGACATAGCTGACATTTTTGTCTTTGAGACTTTATAATTACACAGTGAAAGTTTAATTATTTTTTTTTTTTATGGTAAGTAGTGGAGTAGTATTTCAAATGACTCAAGACATTAAGAAGGATTGTCTGCGGGCTCAGTGAACTCCTGAGTCTGTTTATTCCACATGTTTAAAAATAAAACTCCAGCCATTTCTTTTCACTACGTGTTTATTCTGTGGTATCTGAGCAAATGGACTAATGTGAAGTATGTGATGAAATGAGATGTCGAAATGACAGCTCGGCCTGTTGTCACACAGCTTAACACTCAAGAAGTTGTGGTCAGGGAGCCACACAGAGCAGTGTTTATCTGTCTGCAGGTGTGTGTTCGTGTGTGTGCATGAGTGTGTTTGTGTATGTGTATGCGTGTGTGTGAGATATAAAGTGCCCGCAGCCTGAAGTGTTTGTGTTTTGTTTGTGCATTTATATGTGTAAGTAAAGTTCATATATGTGTGTGCATCTGTGCGTAATTGTGTGTGTGTGTGTGTGTGTGTGTGTGTGTGCATGTATGTGTGTGTGGTGCTGCAGCTCCTTCTGGGCTGGCTTGTGTTTATCTTGGCCTGATACCAGACCTTCATCACTTCTCTGCTGATAGCTCCATTCCTCCATCCCTCTGTCCCTCCGGCTATTTACAAGTCTACCGCAGCCTGCCTTTCCCTGCGTGCCAACTTCCAGTCCTTGTTCTTCCAAGTCCCCTCCTCTCCTCTCCTCTCCTCTCCTCTACTCTCCTCTCCTCTCCTCTCCTTTCCTAGGTGTCCCATTTGCTTTCATTCCCTTTACCTCAGTTGTGATGCAGTGCTCTCCCTGGAAATTCCTTCCCTATCCCACTCTTCTTCTTCTTCTTCTTCTTCTTCTTCTTCTTCTTCTTCTTCTTCTTCTTCTTCTTCTCAGCCAAACAGACTGAACTGAGCCAAACTGAAGGGTAAATGCACATCCACCTCCTCCTTCTTTCTTTTGTATGGCAGACTGTTGCATCCTTTGAGAGACAAAAATGTTAGGAAGCATTCAGAAAGTTAAGATAATATCATTCCTTTATGTGGACTTCTAACAATATGACATGCTACCACACAGCTCTCATAGTTAGATAATTATGTTTTTATATTAGTCTCACTCTGTTCTCTTCCATTAAATCAAACAAGAGTAAAGAAACAATTTCCCAGTAGACATTTTTACTGAAGGTTCTGCTCTATGGCTCTGTAACAGTTAACCATTTTATTTTACAGCCGTGCTTTTCCTACTGTGACATGACAAAATGCCTTAAGTGGTCTTTTACTAGATTACTATATTATAATGTGCCCTAGTTGTAATTTGTAGTTTAGTGTGCTTTAGAAGTGGGGTTAACATGTTATTTGACTTCCCAGTCAAGTCCAAATCAAGTCTTCATAAGCGAATTGCAAGTCAAGAAATACTGTGTCTCTGAAGTGATGTGTATTTTGATTGTTTTACTGTGTTAATGGTGTTTTTTACACAACATGTCCCTTCAGTGCATCGACCTATTATCACAAATCAGGATCTGTCTCTATACAAGGTACACCTGACTTGTCTTATTTACTATTTTGGAAAGCGTTTGCATTCATGTCTTGAGTCAAATCAAGTCTTTCTGGCAGCCATGTCTCAACTGAGTCAAGTTTCAACTGGAGTCAGAGTCTGAACTCAGGTCTACGGCTGTGCTGAGCAGTGAGGAGCCCTTCAGTGTGACTCACAGCCACACTGGGGATGCGTTTGTACTTTTTCTTTAGATTTATAACTTACTGTCAAAAGGATGATAATTGGATCATTGCTCTCTGTCACTTTCTTTTAATATCATGTCATGACTCCTAATTTACTCAAATCTAACATGACTCAAAACCACCTCAGAGTCACTTTAACCTTGTCAACTCTTATCTTTCTGTATTACAGCATCAAGGTGAGGTCTACTGAAGGATATATCCATGCATACTGCATATACACTAGCACAGAGACCAGCTGACATACATTCACACACACACACGCACACACAAGCTTGTATGTACACACTGAACTCCAACCAGCAGTTAAAAACCTGTTAGTAGCCAGAGTTGACCTATTCCCATGCGCCGGGAAGCTGATGTCGCCCTAACGCTGCTGTGCCTGTGGTTTCTGCAAGGTATACTAAAGCATTCCTCGACCGTGCGCTCATCTAAACAGTGCTAGTTAAAAAGGACACACAGCGGCTCGGGCTACACAGTTGTGGCGGGGCTCCTCTGGGTGGCTCCTATCTGACAGAGGGCTCAGAGAGTTTTGGGTTTCCTACGCATGTCAAGGTAGGTTAGCTATTCCCAGTGTTGGGCCGATCTGAGGCCCTGGTGGGCTATCACTCACAGCGGGCCCTCCCGTCTCTCTCTCTGGATGCCTCTTTCCCTCCCTCCACGCCCTCCTCCCACCCACCACCTCGCCTACACTGACGCACAGGCTGTCTTCTGGCTGTCGACCCTGGTTTACATGTCAGCTTTTGCCCTTTTTTCCTCGTCTGTGTCTCTCAGACCTTACATCCCCTCTGTCTTGCTCCGTGTTTTCCACTCAGATCACAGCGTGTCAGAGTACGGTTCTCACTTGTCATCTTTAATTTGTCTCCAAACCTATCCTGCATTAGAGTAAACTCCTGTTGCTCTCTAATTGTCTGCAGTCCACAATAAGCCTGGGGAGAGCTGAATTTCATTGCCTTAGGTGTTGAGGCCATATTGAGTCATATTTTGTTTTTTGGAATACATATTTTGGAAGCATATCATGCTCACTGAGGCTGCAGCCCAAGCATATGTTATCAGAAAAAAATAATCGCAATGTATTTTGAACACATTTTTATCAAGTAAGCTGGATTTAAAGTTAGACAGAGAAATGCAGCTGAAATAAAGAAAACTTCACCTCGTCGCCTCCTCTTGATCCTCACTGCAGTGTCACTGCGTGGTAGCGAGAAAGAGACAGTCCAGTCCTCCCATCTCACTCGTCCACGCCTCAACACATAAATAATCACACCACTTCCAGGTTTACCTTGCCCGTTAGCGTTCTGCATTACACAAGCCGAGCTACAACACTGTTGCTTAATTGTGAATGCAGGCAGTTTGTGAGTCAAAACTAAAATAACTTTTTGCAAAAGAAAAATAAACTGACAGGGATTTTTCCTGAGAGGAAACCTTTAGTTTACTATATGACATGTTTCTTAATAGTGCTAAAGTGTTCAGTGTTCTTTAAATAAACAATGTGGAGTTTTGCATAGTGGGGCATGAAAGAATGCAGGAGTCTTGCTGCCCCTCGCACACATGTCAGCAATTTGGCTGCCTTGTGTATTTTGGATGTTGAAAAAAAAAAAGGAACATTTCAAAGTAAACGAAAGAAGGAAAGTCTTATCCGCCTGGCAGCTGCGCTCTGGACCAAATTGCTTTCAGCTGATGCGCTGCAGCTCAAACTTGCTTGGGTAATGTCAAGTGATGCATTGCAATACTGAGAAAACAACACAGACAAAAAATAAATAAGAAGGAAAAGAAATGCTGGAAAGTTCCAGTGCTTATTCAGGCAAAGCCCACAAACCCCCCAACAAGTAGACATGCTCACGAGCATTTTTCTTTGACTTCACACATTTTTCTTTTTCAATATAGTCTTCATTTAGTCATGTTGGGAATGAAACACGGCAGATGCTGCATCTGTGTAAAAGGGACCTTTTTTTTATAAAGTCACTTACAGAATGACATATAATGTCAAGGATAAATAGGATACATTTATTAGGATAAAGCAAGCATCTTTGAGAATATAATGAAACAGGAAGAAAAGAATGGAATTAAGATATGAATTATATTTTTTCGTTTCAGATTGATCAGATTGATCAGATTGATATGGTAAGAACAAATTTGTCTGCAGATCTGAAGTACATTCAATGAATAAATAAATAGAATTAAAAAAAATCAGGTCAAAACATGTTGGTTAAGCGAAGCTGAGAAAATCTCTCATCTACCTCACACACACACATTGTGTTGGACATAATGATGATGATAATATAATTTATTTCATACAATACATTGTGTAACTACATGCTGGCATCTGGAGCTACCTGACAAACATGCTGTGAATGCCAGTGCAAACAAACATGCAGGCAAACAGATGAAGGCGCAAATCAAGCTTTACACAAGATTTGTTTTTCCTTCAGCATGCAGGCGTGCTTCCACAAATACACAGAAATATTAAATCTTCCAGTACATCAATAAAACCTATAAATCACAAAACCGCAGGAAATATACAATACATTCATATATTTTTCCACATACACACACACACACACAGGCACACACACACACACACACACACACACACACATAGAATAAATAAAATTATGCTTCAAGGTTTTTTCTGCAAACCAGTGAATATAACTGAATTTTCCATGTTCTGGGGATTTTTCAGTGTGTGTGACATTTTCAGCAAGAATCATCTGTAGTCTGAAAAATGAAGCTGAAATTTTAACACATACAGAATTTTATTTACACCTGGAGGTCACGACATTTCCTCCACTGCACGACTGTCGTCAAACTCATTTGTAAATTTCCTTTTGATTTTTCACACATGCACATTTTTCATATTTAATAAAATGTCATGAACATTTTTTTTTCTCCTCTATAATGGTTTCTCTGTTTTTCCCAACCGCTGTGTTTCCCTAGTCAACAGTCCAGAGGTCCAACAAGCTGTTATGTAATTTGTTGAGTGCACCATTTAAGAGCTGCTGGGATGTGTGGATTTTAGAAGAAATCTGTGAACGCCAGAAATCAAAGCCTACGATACCAGCAGATAGTTTCCACTGTTCAAAGAGAAAATAAAGAAAAAGGGGAAAGAAACAGTTGATATTGTTGGAGAGTTATGTAAACAGATTTTTTTTTTTTTGAAAGATTGGTGATGTGAGCAATCCAAATGTAATCCTTTAACAAGGCTAGACAGACAACTTTTGTTTATCTGTTTCCTGTGCAACTCTTCAGTTACATGCTGAGCCGCCCACCAGACTTTTAATGCATCACTGTTGTATTTATAATGACAATAAACTACCCATTCCAGGTATAATGTTATTATAGTTTTAAGTAACACAATAAATCTCTCCATGTGTCATTCATAAGCTGAATAAACACTTAGACAAAGCTTTATAACAGACTCTAATGCAGCTTTAAGTAGATAAAGACTATAATGATAACTCATGTGGGGACCTGTAATTCGAGGCTGGTGTAAACACATAATTCATGACAATACAGTAAAACACAATTGTCATGATATGAGATATGTCCTCCTGGAAGATTTTTTTTAAATTGTTGAGAAATACTTTTCATAAATGTCGAATTGAAATGTCCTTTTAGCTGTGTTAGCCACATTATAGTGTGTTATAAACCATTTATTAAAAGTTTGTACAGGAAACTGCTCATAAATGATACGTCAAGTTCAAATGAAGTGTCAATTAACAATAATACTCAACAACTATTGTGGCATCAAAATCAAAAATTAAAATCTTCTGTAAAACAGACACACACACAAATCAACTTCATTGTTCTTTTTGTGAAAGGAAAGTGTAAAGACTTTTTGGCTCCCTTGCATGGCTAAGACTTTAACTTAATTCATTTTAGGAAAGTCTTTTATTTTATTTTATTGTTTTTAAGGTAGGGAGATTTCCTTTATTCAACAGATAAATAGTGGACAGACAGGTGATAGAGAGGAGAAAGAGAATGAGGGGAGAGAGTCTGGGACCACTGGGATTGAATGGTCTTGTACTCCGCGGCCACCACCCCAACCTAAACAATTTTGAACTTCATCATGCCTTTAAAAGGAAAATGCATCTTTTTCTCACTGTTGTTAATTTTAGACATGGAGAAATAACTCCACTGGTGCCTGGTTCATCTCAGTATTCTAGCTCTGACAAAATATTTCCCCATCAAGAGTCACCACCTGCACACCTTTGACTTTTTCAGCAAAAACAACATACTACTTTAAACTTGGCAAAAAAAAAAAAAAGTTCAGGAAACCTTGGTCCCGGCCAACTAATCCAACCAGAGTGGTGCGAGCTCTGTTGTGTGACAAGAACACAACAGGTTCACTTGCTCTCTCAGCCCCGGCTCTGTTTACATTCTGCTGGCAGAGGGATCTGGAAGTGTTTGGCTCGGCTCTGCACTCACTGGGAACTATCAGACAATTCACATTTTAAACTATTTTGATATCAGCTCTGTGGAGAGTTGCCGTTTCCCTGAGAACATGACTTGCCTCTGGGCTCAGGGGCCTGCTGCACCGCCAGAAGAATAAACAGAGGGAGGAGGAAAAGAGAGGCGGGGAAAGACATAGAGGGTGATGGGAAGAGAGAGAGAGAGAGAGAGTACAGCCAGTGTGTTCCTCAACTTCTACAGTAAAAATAAATAAGTTGAAAAGTATAATAATCTCTGCTGCTGACGCTCCTCAACATCTCTTGATTCTGAGGATGAATGCAGTGTAAACACACCATGTAGACAAAATCAGGGAGGAAGATCAGAGGCTGATTGTTGGGAAAAAAACACAGATATAGGCTGCAATAAATAGAAAAGTACAGAGACCATATTTTAGTAGATGAAAATTGTAATGTGTTTAGTGCAGTGCGCTCTGGGGTCGAGGTCGACGAGGTGAGGAGCCAGATCTCTTGTGTTGAGGTTAAAGGTGCTGGAGTTAGAGGGGAAACCTTCAGCCTGTGTTAATTAGGTGAGTAGTTAAGTTTCACCCTGACCATGCAGTGCCTGGAGCTGTGTGTGTGCGTGTGTGTGTGCGTGTGTGTGTGTGTGTGTGTGTGTGTGTGTTTGTGTGTGTTTGTGTGTGTACGTGCATGCGTGCACACGTGTATGTGTGTTTACATACAGGGGCTGGACAAAAATAATAATAGAAAAACTATAATAATAAAGTCAACAGTTCTGCAGTTTCAGTTCATAATGTTGATGCTCGAGCCGTGTCAGAGGTGTTAATCTGACTCAGTGATGAATAAGTGTCTTTCTTTCTTTGAATGAATGTGTCCTACTTCACGTGTTTATACTTGTGGCGATATGATATTTGGTGACTCAGGTGCTGGATTGTATTGCAGTGTGTGTGTGCATGTGTGTGTCAGCATTAGAAAGTCTTTATTTTACCTAAGAACTCGGGTTAAGAATGGTTTTGAAGAACTTGTACTTTGCCTGAGTATTTCCATTTTATCCTGCTTTATACTTTACCCCACTCTACATTTTTCATGCAAAATGAGCAAAATTTGATGCTTTATTATAGAATGAATCATAAAAATATATAAAGCAGTAATAATAATAATAATAATAATAATAATAATAGTGATGATGATGATGATGATAATAATAACAACAACAACAGCAACAACAACAACAACAATAATAATCATAATAACTTTTGCCTGTAAATATTTACCACTATTACTAAGTATTTTTACAGTGTGTTATTGTTACTTTTACTAAGTAAAGGATCCTAAATACAACATAACACAATAATATAATACATATAATATCATCAATAACCAACAGGAGCCATTGTTCATTATGTGTAGTGTTACTTTTAATAGCACATTATGCTTACAATATATAGTATCACTAATAACAATATTGAATACAGGACTTGTACTGTGGTATGGCTACTTTTCTTTTAAAAAGAATGTGAATACTTCAGCCACTGGTGTATATGTGTATGCCTTTGATTTGAGATGTGTTGTATATGATATGCATGTATGTAATTTAGATTTTTTATCCCTTTTATGAATTATGGACTCAGTGTCGGCAATAAATTTAACTGACACATTAAATAACTGACAAATTACTGAGTTTTTGAGACTTTCTCTCCTTTCAGCGTTGCATCATTTTCAAGTATTTTACTAACAAACCAGAAAGGATGGCTGTCTTAAATCGCCTTGTGTTGCCTTGAAAGCTGTATTAAAGCTGACACACACACTGCTAATTGCAAGTCAGCTGCATGACTCACCAGTGTAACTTCTTTCCCTTTAAATTGTGTTTTGCAGTAGTTGCTATAATTGCCTGTGACTGTCTTCACACACAAAAACCCCCAAACAATATGAGTTGTTGTGTTGTAAAATGTTATTTTGTCCATTGTTTTGGATGCATTTGTGCATTTCTGGGTGAGTGTACGTGCACATGTTGCTTAGGCTAGACTCTACAACAACCTTCTGACAAATCAACAGGCCCACCTTCTCCGCTTCAGGTTCGAATGGCCTATTAGCCAAATGTGTTTATTCAGTGTTTAGTCACTATTACCCTCAGTATGATCCCTGCACTAAAGGGCTAATGGCTGAAAATTTCCCCCAAGCCTGACTTCACCGTAAAATAATTGATCGCATGTGAGAGCAACTGGCACGCGTTTCCTCTTGTTTTCCTAAAGAGGTGATATCATGTGGTCAGGCTGCCTGTTCAATTCAATTCAGTTCCATTTTATTTATATAGCATCAAATCATAACTTATACTATCTTATGGCATTTTATAGAATACGATCAAGACCTTGAAATATTATGGAGAGAAACCCAACAATTGCACCATGAGTGGCACTTGTGGAGGGGAAACTTTCCCTTTTAACAAGAAGAAATGTCCAACAGAACCGGACTCAGGGTGGGTGGCCGTCTGCCTCGACCGGTTGGGTTAAGAAGAGAGAAATAGGGGAAAGAGGCCTGGAACAGCTGTATATACTGTTGTATTCAAAGCACTATCGGACTGGTTGTTATAATGGTAATAATAGTATGTTCGTCACCGAGATAGTGTGATTGCTTCCGGTGCTGAAAAAAGACGGATGCGAGGGCAGTGTGGTTCTCAGTGAGGCACTGTGGCATTAAATCACACATCAGATCATTTTGGCGTTATCGTTTAAAAAAAAAACAAAACACAAAACTGCTCCAAAGTTTCCAGGCTGTGTTTCAAATACTCTGTCATTACACTGGCAGGAAATTGTCCTTTATCTAAAACTAAAATAAGCAAGCAATAAGTTTTACCTCCAAAACACATCCTATGGAGATAAAATTTCAGCTGCAGGGATGTATTATTTTTTCCTGAAACAATACAGTAAACGCAGGGTTACGTGAGGTCTCTTTTTTAATGTTTTTTTTTCTGTTTTCTTTTTTCTGTCAGCAGTGTGAGATGAGAGATTCTCTCCCATTCGCCATTGAGACGAGATTGTCAAATATTTCTTCTTTCTTTTCAGTTCAACCCTCAACACTGGTGGTGAATACAAAGATTTAATAGAGACTGAAAAAAAAGAGTAGAAGTGATTTGCATCTTGAGAAAAAAAAAAACTGTTAGTCCATGTAAACATACATCAGCAGCATCAGCACAGAGAAGGTTGTGTGTGTATTTGTGGCGATCATTTTCTCTGTTTGATGTTGTGCATGAATTTGTGATTATTCATTGTGTCCATCCCATGTAACACTACACTATGTTTAGTGTGTGTTTGTCCAGTACGAGAAGGGGCATATGTAGGAGTGTGTATGCGCTATGTATGTGTGTATGTCTGCATGGGACTGTGTGTGTGTGTGTGTGTGTGTGTGTGTGTGTGTGTGTGTCCCCTATATGTTACATTTACCTAAACTGCTGCTCTCTCTTCTTCCTGCTTCATTTTGACAAATTTGCCTTTCCAGGAAGCCTCTGAGGTCAGCACAGCATCTGTTGCTACTTAGGCCCATGATGCAGTCATGACCACTCACGCACGCACGCACACACGCACACACACACACACGCGCATACATGCACACACATACATACATACACACCCACAAACACATGTACATGCATGGTGCAGGAGCGATTTTTGTATAAATTACTGAAGAACTGAGACCCAATCAGACATGAAGACGTGTTTAAAGTTCCCAAAGTGACTCTAAAGAGGAGTCCAGGTCTAGACCCTTTAGATTTAATAGGTAGGTTAAGAGGGTGTATGTGAAGGAAATGGATCATTATTTTAAGGGGTTCAAATAAGAGTTATGAAATAATTTTAGCATTATAGCTGTGAAAATAACAGCTCTGTTTTATGCGATAAAATAATGCAATATGAATGTTAAAAAGGTTCAGACTTTCAGAGGTTTTCTTAAAGTTTTTTTTTTTTTTGGAAGTCTCTCAAACAAATCTCTATGACCTCATGCTGTCTTATCTTCTTCATAGCATGTGTGCGTGTACAGGATGTGTGTGTTTCTTCTTTACGTATTAGATTACTGACATGCAGACAGTTGTTCATTTCTCAGAGCTCTGGCCAAACTGAGCAGCACACCTGGATACTTACGTTGGCAGCTTCAGTCTGGCCAAAGCCATCCACTGCATCAGCCCTTCACCCTCAAGTATTTAACTCTGTCAGTTTTCATTCCCTTTCATTCACGTCTCTTCGCCCAAAACCACATTCATGACCAAACAAGGCCTGATCCCATCACAGCGATTCTTCAGAATACCTCAGTGAAAGCCTCAGATACTTCAATGATACCACAGCAATGGGAGCAGAGAAGAAGAAGCCCATTCTGCTCGCATGGTTTCTGGAACGGGATCGAGGAGAGACTGAGCAGCGAGATGAGAGAAGCCAGACAAGATCTGTAAGGGAAAGGGGTTTCTGGTCCTGGTTTGGTCTGAAGCCACAGGAACTGGGCTTCACAGCCAAATCCCCGAGCAGAACCGACGTAACCTCAGCGGGTTAAACAGAACCCAGAACCGCAGATCGCAGACCTCTGTCTCGGTATGCAGAGGGGTCTGGATTCCAGTTTAAACCTCATGTTTGTTTTTTCACATTCATGCCATGAAGAAAAGGCACCGATTAAAATGTACATATTGTAATTGACTGATTTTACTTGATAATTCAAATACAAAACAGAATGAAATGCTCCATTTATCACGTGTGAATAAAGAAACAAAACCTCAATCTGAATCTATAGAGCTGTGTTGTGTTGACTAGCTGATGGTCAGGTTTAATGATAGCATGGACAAAGTATGTTAAAGCATGTTTACCTGTGTTCACATCACTTCAGATTGGAAAACTGTGTTATTTTGTATAGATTTTCACTTTGTTTTTTGCAGATATGAAACCAATGAGTGAGTTTCAGATGAACACGGAGCCAGGCTCGCTGCTTCCTCCTGTTTCCACTCCTTATGCTGAGCTATGACTTGCAATTTCTTCATGTAACTCCTGGTAAAAAAAAAACCAAAAAACTCTTGAAAAGTAAAGAAGCTCTGGCTGCTGCTGCACAGTTGAGATGTTAAGATGTTAAGATGCTGCCCTGCAGGGTGACGGACTCGCCGTGGCCTGCCGTGTTAACAGGACAGACGTGTTAGAGGAGCGTGGACCACCCCATCGCAGCTTCCCTCAACAAAACTCAAACAGATGTGTAATGAAGGCCAGTGTATGCATGAGGATGATGGCTGTGCATGCGTATGTGTGTGTATAATCATTCTCACCTGTGCTGCGGTGGGTGCTGATACAGCCCCCCGTGTGGAGGCAAATGGATGCAACCCAGCGATACCCTGCAAGCAGTTTCTGCCTGTCCCCCTTCTTTTGCCCCCCCACCCCCCAACCCCTTTTGTCTCTGTTCCTCACAGTCACATTTCTCCAGTTCTGACATCACCTCACCCTCCACTTTTCTTTTTGTCGTGTCCAACATTTTCGTTTTCTATTTGTGGTGTTTTAGGTTCTTTTCCCCCTCAAGGCTTACATGCAGAATTAATTTTCATATTCCCTTTCCATGATCCAACCCCCCTCCCCCACAATTTCCCCTCCACCTCCTCCTCCTCCCCATCATCCCCTCCTCATCCCTACCTTACAGCTGTTGTTTTGGATTAGTCAAATAGCTCCTGTCAGATCCAGTGATCCCTCTCCTTTGCCACCCACAGAGCTGCGCTGCACACTCCACTCACTCCCTGTCTGTCTCCCCCACTTCAGTCTCTCTCTCTCTCTCTCTCTCTCTCTTTCTCGCTTGTGCACGTGCATGCAAAACATATTGACGTTTCTGACAGGTGCGTGTCAAGGTGAGGGCGGGGCTGTGAGGTTGCTGTGGTTCCAGAGGGCTCCCCAGGCTTATTCTTTCTTTTCATGTCCAGGAAGGCGCGACGGTGCTGGTGTGCCACTCACACCTCTCAACAAAAAAAAAAAAAAAAAAAAGGTTTGTTGTTCTAAACTGGACAAGGAGCGTCATAAATTCCCAGCATTTTACTTCCCTGGAATTCACCTTTCTTTTCAACTGTTCCCCTCTTCTTCTTCTTGTGTCTGGAGAAGTCTTTTCACAGACAACTTTATTATTTTCCTTTTTTTTTTGGGGGGGGGGGGGGGGGGGGGGGGTGTTTGACAGCTGCAGGTTTGGTCATCCATGCTGGGTGAGACAGACTGACACTGAAAAGGGTTTTGACACGATGATGGCAAGAGTAATAGTGTTATTTCAGTCATTTGGAGAAACGGAGTTACTGTGTGTGTGTGTGTGTGTGTGTGTGTGACAGAAAGAGAGAGAGAGAGAGAGAGAGAGAGAGAGAGAGAGACCATTTTCTATAGCAAAATAAAGATATGCATCGAAGCAGAATTGGGAGAGGTGCTGTAATTTGACAGCAACATGTCAAATCTATGGTGTTGTTTCAGTGATTACAGAAATAGGTTTTAGTTTTGAGTTTCACTGATACAGTATAGGGGTGCAGTACAAAGACAACAAAGGAGTTACTGTTACTGTTATGAATAAGTGGCATAAATCTGTCTCTCAGGTTTTACATAGGCACACACAGCTCTTTAACAAGACTGCCACTGTCTGGCTCCCTTCCTCTAATGTCATCTTGCTGTTGGATGAACCTCGAACCTCTTCAGTCTGGAGCAAACATCAGACTGACCAACAGGTCTTCATCCCTAGAACCATGCTTTTAATGTCACTAACAAGTATACAACTACAGCTAGAAATATTTATTCAGATTCATTGTAGAAGCGTCCTTGGTATGAATGGATTTGAAATGAGCTCGTCAGAGATTAAAAGACACAATACACCTCTATCATGCACTATGCTCATAATTCAGTTAGATCCATAAACTTTTTAAAATGTGTTTGTCTCATTTGTGTGCAAGGCACATATGCTTTAATATATCGTTCTAATATCATAAAATTAAAAGCTGACCTGCTGGTCCACTGTCCTACTTCATACCCTGTTTTCAGATCACTTAGTGTATATTTCTTTTCCCCATTAAAACCTTGAATAAAAACAATATTCTCTTAATTAGACTACTGTCTGCTTTGTTTCAGGCTGCACATATCAAGCATGGTGGCGGTCAGCTCTTAATGACCATAATATGTATCAGTCACACACACGAATACACACACAGGCTGATGTGGTGGGTTTAATCAGCTAAATAGCTCCACGCCAATGAGCAGTGTTTCTAAGCAGTGAGCAGACACCATTATAAAGCCATCAGTCATACAAACTGGATGTGTGTGTGAGAGATTACAGAGCTGTGTGTAAATATAGATTGACATTCAAGGTTTTTTAATTTTTCTCTTTTTGATGGTCTTTAGATAAATCTCTATTACACCCATATAAGACCCATGTGCAGGTTTTCCCCCACAACCTCGTTTTGCTTTATTTCAAACTAACAGTGAAACTGAAACATTTCTAATTGAACCAGACACGTCGAGGACCCTGTCCAAGACCTTACACCAGTATCAGTAAAGATCTGAATTTATGGCAATAACATTTTGCCTCCTCCTCTTTGTCCTCTTCCTCTTTCACCTCGTCCCGGCCTCATCTGTCCATCCTGGTGTTTTCTCTCCATCAGCCCCCGCTGCCCTGTGTTCTCCTCCAGCTGAGGACAAGATCCAACCTCCTCCTCCACTCGCAGGCTTCCTCTGTAAGACAATGGCAGGGCAAAGGAGCTGTGTGTGGGTGTGTGTGTATGTGTGTGTGTACATGGATTGTAAGCTATTAGTAGCATTTGTATATGTATTATTTCCATGTTTTTGTATCGGTGCATGTTTGTGGCTTTTGTGCGTAGTTATGTGTATTTTTGTTTATAAAATTGTAAATTATCGTTTGTGTGTGTCTGTGTGTGTGCATGGATTGTAAGCTAGTAGTAGCATCTGTGCATGTATTATTTCCATTTTGTTTTTGTATCTGTGCATGTTTGTGGGTTTTGTGCTCAGTTATGTGTATTTTTGTTTAGAAAATTGTAAATTATTGTGCGTGTGTGTGTGTGTGTGTGTGAAAATGTAGATTTATGATGCGGGAAACAGCAGCTATGTCACTGTAAAACAATAGAAGATTCACAGCGCCGCTGCAAACACACACAGACACACACATATACACACACGTGCACTCTTTTGGCACTCACTTCTCTTGAGACCTCTTCGCATCGACCACAAGGAACTCCCTTCCTGCTGCAATGCTGGCAGAAACACACACACACACACACACACACACACACACAGACTGACACATCACCCTGGACCCACAAGTCATCAGGATAAAGCTCCAACATTTGTGCATCCTCTTTTCAAAGGTGAGGGTAAAAAAATTGAGTGACTAAATAAAGCACAGGGGAGACAGCAAAGTGAGGATACAGGAAATAAAAGTGAGAAGTCTTGTAGGTCCACGTACGAGCTGTCAAATTTATTTACGACATTTTGGCTGTGAGAAGGGAGAAAGAGAAAAGTGTCAGGTGGTGTGCTGCCCTCGTATATCAGCTCACTGTCCTTTCCTGCTTTGATAAACTATGTCATATTCAGCCATGTTGGAAATCACTACACTATTGTTGCAAAGAAAATGATAGATTTTCCAGTGTCTTGTGTTAACCTATAGCCTGTCGTCTGTGTGTAATCTTTACGAGACAATAGCCCTGAATACCAGCGTTCTCTCATAGAGGTATAATAATCTTTCTTTTCATGTAACCCTTCCCCCCCTCTGTGTCGATGGAAGCACTGAAGGCCCACTTCAGATGGACAAAGATGCCGCAGCCACCGTCCTCTCCCCCCTTTGAATGCAGACAGTCACCCTGACATAAAGCTGACATAAAATACATGAGATTAAGGTTGTTTCATTGAGGTTTTCCTCCAATTCTCTGTCACAATGCAGTAACAGTCAATCAGCTGCATAAAACAGCCTAAATATAGGGTTTAAGACTTGTTACACTACTACCCACAGCCGCGGCTTGTAATTGAAACTTTTCCATTCAGATTTTTTTTCTTTTTTCCAAATGCTTTGGCTGCTGAGGGGAGATTGGCAGCTCTGAGTGGCCAGCAGATGAAGCGGCTGGCACGCTAATGAATAGAACGCTGATTGCAGGATCCCCAAGATGCAAATTACTGTGCCTGCCACCCCTGACGACCGGCAATTACCGGGCCGCCACGGCGGACGCCTCGTGCATATTCATCTCACCCGCTGGGCATATTGATCAACAACTTACTTCAAGCTAGAAGCAGTGAAATGTATCATGTCGCTCAGTCAGTGCTAAAAAAAAAAAAAACACTGTCTTTTCCTGTTGTCAAAATTGACAGAGTAATATCTAGTAAGATGTGCGCTTTAACTATGCAAGGAGTATTTATTGTAATCAGGCTCAGGTATAGGCTAATTGCTAATATGTCACACTCAAGAAGAAGTGACAAAACATGTCATTCATTAGAAAATAGCCTTCATTCAAATATTGATTTCTGCTGGTACGTTACCTAATTAACTGCACTTAAAGTTCACTGCCCCCAGCAATGACATGCAACTTTAAGTTTTCTCGTATCTTGACAAATATGTCAGTTTTCATAGATTTATCTTGCATATCAACTGATTTACAGTGGACGACATCAGGACGAGGATTAAATGTAATGCAGTTTGTACTTTACACTTTACTCTTACACTTTTTAAAGACTAGTTCAGTTTTGTTTACTTTGAACATGCACTATTAGTCTTTTAAAGTCAGAATTATGTCATTATGATAATAGCTGTTCATTAGCGACTGTGTTAAAGTAACAAGCGGTGTTCCTGTTTTCATGCTGCTAACACACACCTTCACTCACCCTATTATTTCAGCTATGTATTTAACCCTCAGTGAGACAGCGGAAGTTTTCTTGTTTTAGTTTGTATTTTGTGTACACAAATGATATTTTGGAGAGCATACTTTTTATGGAGTCATTCCTGAGGAGACACACACACACACACACATGCACGCAGAGAGCGCGAGAGTGCAGACTTCAGAACATGGAATATGAATATGAAAGGGCTTCTTTCAACAACAACGGAAAAACAAGAGTGCTGCCAGCAGTTAATGGGACCAAATGAAGGAAAGCTGAGCAACATTGGATTTTGAGCTCTCTGCCTCAAAACAAACATCCAATGATCACATTAGTGACGGATCACAGGGCTGTATCATTATTGTGTTGGGTGTGTTGTCTGGTTTAGAGTCTCAACCTCAGTCTTTTTCACCTTTGAAAAAAAAAAATGAAATGACAAAAACCAGTTGACAAAAAGCAGTTGACCTGTTGTAGTTGATATTGTACATTACTGGTACAAATTTCCAAACAAACAAAATTAACAAATTAACAAAACCAGTTTACACACAGTGACCCTGAGGTAGTTGTCCTCTTTGGCTGGCTGGTGAGTAATCTTAAAAGTGGAGCTCCCCGTCTGAACCCTCTTACTGGGACTTCACAGGAAAACTTCAATTTAAATCGCTGCCGAGGTACCACTGAGCAAGGTACTAAACTTACGTAAGCGTTACAGTGGCTCAGCTGTCAACAGAACAGCAGTTGCACCACTAAGCAGCTCCCAAAGGTGCCGCCCTCCCTCCTTCTGCTGCTACTTCCCCAGGCTGCGAACAGGATAAGAGTGTGTTCATAGCCAAGTTTCCCCTCTTTACACACACACACACACATACACACGCACACACACATCTTTTCCTTTCAACTTTTCATACACTCACCAGCTATGCATATAGATCGGTATCTTAAATATTACCAACCCTTCTGATAATAATCTGCACACACACACACACACACTGAGTTGTCTGATGTGATTCTGTCACACAAAAGCAACCTGCACTCAGGCGGGGGGGGGGGGGGGGGGGGGTCCCAAATGGAGGAGGAAAAAAAGAAACTGATATTTAAAGCAAGAGAAAAGAAAGAGCACATGCAGGTGCTGACCTCCAGAGCTGCTCACATATGTCGTTATCTGTGTGTAATTTCTCTGCTGCAGATTCTTATCTTCTTATCAGAGAACGGCTGGTGGACTGAAGTCCGCCCATCAAACACTGACTTGGGGCCCAAATTACATCAATCAGGGTCTGGAGTGGGACGGCAGTTTGAGTTCCTTAAATTGGTGGAATAACGAATCTACTTCCCTTCATTACCTTAGATTTAAACTTTTGATGGGGAACTGTGAGAAGCAGAGCCAAGGCAATGAATAAATTGTAGAAATATTGAGTTGAAAAATACAAAAACCTCTGTGTGAGACTTTTCTAAAATTAGATGTGATCACTTTACTTATTTCTAAAAAAAAGTAAGTGATTGTTAACAACAGATTGCTTTATGCGTAACGGATGCAAATGGATCTTCCAGAGTTCATCACACTTCACGTCTGACTCCCTCTTTTCATCTCCCTTTGTCATCATTTGCCACAAGTGTTGGGATATAATATCATACTTCTATGGTCTGCAGTGATCAGATTCAGAAATTCTTAGCTAAGTGTAGATAATTGCACGCAGCACATACAAGAGTGGAGTAGAATAAATCTTTAATGTCCCTGGGGGGCAATTTGGCCTCCAGACAGCAGTCAATGATACAACAGAAAAAGCATTAGCAATGGATAAAAACAGCAAACAGTACACAGGTTATCACTGTTACCATCACTTGACTAGTATAGACCTTTCTGACAGCAGACAGTTTGACTTAGGAAAAGCACTAATAACAGTGGAGTCAGCAGGGACAATACCAGGACCCTGAAAGTGAAGCAGCTAAATGGAATTCAACCATCATTCATTTTATTAATTCATACCTGAGGTTTTCCTACACTGACATATCAGCATGTCTTCTGGGTCCTCACAGCCTCAGGAGGTCTGCAACATTGATGGACCCTTTCTGAGTCATCTGAGTCTGAGACAGCAGTTCTTCACATCTGTGGATTTGATTTTTGATCGTGCTGAGATCAAATGACAGGTGTGTTGATGGGAATGATTAGTTATAGAAGTTATTTATAGAGGATACGGCATTCTGCTGTCTATGAATGATGGATGAAAAAAAAAAACATCATCTGATTACCTGAAAACAGGTCTGTCTGTCTGTCTGTCTGTCTGTCTGTCTGTCTGTCTATCTGCCAGTGTGAACACTTGTGAGTCCTGCCAGCAGCAGAATTGTAACAGGAAGTAATCACTTCAGGAGCAAAATGACTATTTAGAGGCATCAGCTTGATGTCATCTCCCTCTTTACAGCACTTAACCTGACACCACTGACAAGGCAGCTTATAAAATTACACAGTGGATTAGCTGTTTTAAATGCTTTTACTTCAGCTACGGCTGTCACATTTATGTGTTTGTGCTTTGTTAAGACCTTGTTGCTGCTTCCTACTGCATCATGTTGCGTCATCGACTTGCAGTACAGTATATCCCTGCAAAGTGACAAAAAGATTTTGTGTTTGGTCCCGAGCTGTCGTGCTGATTTTAGTGTGAATGTCACGTTCACACTCATTTTTCAGCACCCGAGTAAACCATCTGTCTTTGTGGTTTATTATTTTTCCTGGCTGTGAAAGCGTTGACCCAACGTGGACGTTGTCAGTTACACAACGTCAGCGTGGTTCTTCTCTGTGTGTGCATTTTGCTGCTATGGTCACATGATCACTTGTGACAGGGGTCATCAGGGGTCAAGTGGGGTCATGAGTAGTATCCTGACATCCTGCCAGTCTAATCACCTGTTTATTTTTTTAACAACCAAACTCTGAGCCAAACTGACCGCAGGACTGAGAGTGAGGAGAAAGAAAAAGTGAGAAAGTGAAAGTAAGAGGAAAGGTTGACGAAGGTTCAGCTTGACTGGGACTGATGGGGCACGTATCTCATATTTAGCAGTACTTTTAGTACAATGTGCACAGCAGGCTTTGCTTACTACTAAGGTTACATGTGTCCTTTTTGTTAAGTGATTACAAAACTTTTCATACCAAATATGCTATGAACTGGATGTGGATTTGAAATGTGTACAAAATGATCAAGAACATTTCCATCTGATTTATTGGTGCAGCAATTAAAAAAAAAAAAGAAAAAAGTTTTGAATATTTCACTCAGAATAAACATGCTTTATGAAAAAGTCTCACAGATTTGAACTAATACCATAAGAAAAAGTAAATTTAGACATTCAGGTAGAATAACAAGGAAAGGGTATAACAAGCTCTACAGTAGCTCAGCTTGTTGCTGCCCTCTTTTGGAAAATACAGGTGCCAGTTTAACTGTACACTTAACTTGTGTTTACCACTCTTCACCACACAGTGGAGACAGATTATAGCTGTGACACTGGAGAGCTCTGACTAGTGAAGGATGGGGTCTAACTGTAATATGCACCAAGACAACAGCAACATTTTTAAACTACTGTAGATGGAATATAATTGTAATCATCAAATATAACCAAAAATGTTTTTTTTAAATATCTTATTAAGCACTATATGTCCCACTTTAAGACTACATTTCCATTTTTAGGTAAGATTATGTAATTTTACTACATAATTTTCAAACATCAGATCATCATTTTCCCTTAAATTATATACAGTTTAGAGTAAGGGTTAGAACCTTAAAACTCATTTTAGTGGTTTGTTCCTTGTTAATTTAATTCCTATAGCTTTGTTTTTATTGTTTGTTTCCTATGAAACACGTTGTGGTTTTGAGAAGTAATACACAAAAATGTTATTGTTATTAATTATAAAATATAAGAGGTTCATATAAGGTTCACTGCTTAGGTCAAAGTAACATCAACTAGGACAGCAGAAGTCCAAAAGCACTAAATACTTTTCAATACTCTTACTCTTTAGGCTGATGTGTTTAAACAAACAAGCCTTTGTCAGAGCACCACAGGAGTGATGTCACTCTTTTGATGTCATATGATCATTGCATTCAACTGTTTATTAAAAAATGCCCCTCATAGACCCTGGGGTATGATCGATATGGTGGTGCTCTGAAAAACCAAATGGTCATGTGCCTCAGTTTACAGCCTCTTGTAAACATAAAAACACAGAAACTCTGCAGGGAACAGCAGTGACCAGTTTATCAGTGAGTCTGGAGTAAACCAAAAGATAAAAATCAAAAAAGAATAAATAAATAAAAGAAAATTAACTAATATAATAATAATAATAATAATAATAATAATAATAATAATAATAATAATAATAATAATAATAATAATAATGACAATGATAATAATAATAATAATAATAATATAGCCATTTACTAATTGTTCAAATGAAATTCACAGGAACGAAACACAGAATGTTTGTGGATGTAATGCAAATAGTAACATTTGCAATGCTGAGAGACATTAGGAATATTTTCATTTCACCTGAATTTGAATATGCTAAAACATGGGAAGCATATGTTTCACCCACACATTTTTAATATCACACAAACCTCTATGTTTCTATCAGACTTTGCACGGACAAGGTCACATGAGGTTTTGTGGGAGTGCAAATGAGAAGAGCTACATCATCAGCCCTACCTGTTCATCTCCTCGAACACGACTGGGTGAGCAGGACGGACACTGTGTGGCTGTGGTCAATAAAGGGAAGTAAATATTGACCACAGTACCGTTTTACTCCTTGATATTCCACAAAAGTCACCAGCCTACAAACACACACACACACACACACACACACACACGTGAGTGTGTACAGAGTAAATAAATGATAGTAAACAGTCAGTTAACATTCACCTGTAGTACACCTTCACCTGTTTGAATTGAGCCTCTACAGCCCACATCATGTTTGTTTCAAAGTGCTACGACCAGCAGCTTTTCTGTTTTCTGAGTGACTTGTTGAATATTTTATTTCCAACAGGTAGGGGGAGGGTCAGGTTACAGTAAGATGACTAACAGGAGGCTCTAGAGAACTACAGGCGGGGCTCCACCCACCCAACAGTGAAGGGATGGTGATGATGATAAGCTACTAATTACTAACACAGATACGAGAGAGGGCGTGCTTTATTGTGGTCAGAGATGATGCGTGCTCCCTTCACTCACAGAATGTCAGTGAAGAGCGTATGTTGGTAGCTCGTCCAAAATCGTCCCCTTTTGTAAGTGGGTTGGGTAAGTAACTTTTTTTATATTAACAATGGAAAAAATGACTGGATTGTGAAATGGGTGTGTACAATTTTTTTTTCTCAATTACCCTCAGTGCTACAGTGAGTTTAAGTGTCTTTCACTCAAATTCAATTCAGATTCACTCAAATTCAAAATGAACAGACGTTGCTAATGTAGTTGCTTCCTGACATACAGGATCTCACAAACAGTATCAACTTTATAAGTTTATGTAAGTTATACAGCTCCCCCCAAGATTTAAAATTACCCATAGCTCAAAAGGGGTTTTGCTTATTGTTATGTCACATGTTGACCTTAACTGTGCAGTTTGCTGCTGTTTCCTGATTTTGTTTTTCAGAGCTCACCGTAAATCTGAGTTTAAAGTGTTTTCGCATGAGCGTGATTTATGACATCACAATCAGCTTAGAAGTCATTCATGGTTTAAAATGCAACTTACACAAGTGTGATGTGCAAACTGAAATTTTTTTTAACCATTTGAAATATGTGCATATTCATAGATGAGGTAGGTATGAGATGAGGTCATCAAAGACAGACATGCTACATTTTTTAATTACAACACTTAACTGCACGTCTTTCTCAAGACCCTCAGGTGGAGTTAAGACACCTCCTGACTGGAGTTAGCTCCTCCTTCTTCTTGCACACCTGCATATAAGCTCACCTGTAGCAGCAGCAGCTCAGAGCCTCCTGCATTCCTCTGGATCCCACCCTGACTTTATCTGGAGTAAATCCTGGTAAGCTGGATGTTTTTTTTTAAAGATATGTTCTTTTTTAACAGTTAGATTTATTAATTTGGTTATTTAATTTTTTTTCGGTTATTCTACTCTGTCCTTTTATTAAGTTCAATTAAATTAATTGAGATTATGAAAAAATGAAGCACTGATCTGAATCAAAATTAAAACAGGATGAAAAAGCTGCTAGCAATATCCTCAAGCAAATTAATCTTATTATCTTGTTCACTTTCATTCAGAGTTGTCAGCACAACTAACTGTCAATGATTAGTGAGATGATTTATTCAAAAAGATAAAAAAAAATAAATACATAAAAGTCGATTTCGTGTGGAACAAAGTGCTTCCTTGTGAAACTGGAATTCACTCTGAAAATTTTCCCGATCATTTTCCCAAGCTGTATCTTCCATCTGAACAAGGAGCGTCTGTCTCCTGCAGGGTCCTTTGTAGTGTTGTGGGAACGATGTTGCAAGGATCAAGTGACAGAGAGACAGAGAGGTTCCCTTGACCGCTAATCTGCCACTGAAACCCTGCTGAGAAACACACAAAAGCAAGCATGCGCGAAACTTCACACACACACACACACACACACACACACACAGATAAAATAAAATAGGAAATACACACACACACGCACACACAGACAAAGATACCCTGTCCTGTCCTGTGTTTGACATTCAAACATCAGCTAGTCTTATTTGAAGTTCAGGCAGTAACATGAGCCCAGGTTAAACTTATTATTGAATGAGGTTAAAAAAGGTGGAAAGAAAAAGATGTCAAGTACTATTTATGTAAAGTAGCATCGCTAAAAAATGTTCTTTACATAAGAACTGCATACAAAAAAAATATTTATAAAATCCTAGTTTTTGATTGCAGAACCTTTTTAATGATGTTTACACAGAAATATTCAACAGTCTAAAGGGAATGGAGCCGTGTTTCATCTTTTCTGTCTGTTTCTGTTTGATCAATTCTCCATCAGTCTCCTCTTAAATATAAAATACATCTTATTATCATAGTAATAGACTACATGAGAGTGTCCTCAGTCCCAGTGAGAGGCTCTTCTTCGACCCAGGGTTGAGCTGTACTCATTTACATTTTGATTTTACACTGACTGGAGTTGAAGTTGTATTGAACAGAGATGAGAATGACAGACTGAAGTGACTCTGATCATAGATCAGTCATCTTTTCCATGCAGATGGTTAGTTTGAATAACCAGTACTAGCCAGTGACTGGACTCGTTTCATCATCTCCAGTGGGCGTTCAGCTGTCTTGGATATTAGGCCCTACTTGTATTTCCATTAAGGTCTGGCCAAATACTAGAATAAAACACATTTGCTTGAGGGCCACAGAAGAGCTTTTACTGCAGCCAGATCTCATGTAACACAAGCTTTAAATGACTGCAATAGGTCAAACAGTCTGGCTTTTGGAGTTGTGTATTTTCCTTGTGACATTTGTATTTTAAACATCCATCCACTCTCTTCTCGAAGAAATGGACCCACAACAGCTGTAATAGACATAACATCTGTGATTGTGCTCTTCTTCTGTTTCTCTCCTCATGTCTTGCCTCCATCTTGTCTTTACAAATTCACCAACGCAATATTGTCTAATTCCCAGTTTCTCTCCATTTTCTCTCCAGACTTCAAGACCACCCACCATGGCCTCCAGCA
Source organism: Trachinotus anak (assembly GCF_046630095.1). Lineage (NCBI taxonomy): Eukaryota > Metazoa > Chordata > Actinopteri > Carangiformes > Carangidae > Trachinotus > Trachinotus anak. The sequence goes on along the minus strand of NW_027273879.1, from coordinate 11,678,447 downwards.
TATCCATGAGGAGTTACTCTATGAGCCGCCAGCCCTCCTTTTCCAGCCGTTCTCTGATGGACACCGGCCGCGCTCGCTCCCGCGCCTCAGTCTCTTTTGCAGCAGCCAGCCCGCTGACCCGTTCAGGTTCTATCAGCCAGGACCTCAACGGGCCAATCAGCCTCCAGCTAAACGGTCTGCATGGCAACAGCACCAACGAGAAGGAGGCCATGCAGAGTCTCAACAACCGTCTGGCCAACTACCTGGATAAGGTTGGTTACCTTGCACAGTACTGCAGTGTTAGGATGTTGGTCAGCAGCCAAATATGTGAAGGGTGTATCTCAGTTTGGCAGACAAGGAAATTAGCATCTAACTATTAGCAAGCTGAAATACTTTGATCATGAGACTCTCTTTGTCTTCCGGCAGGTGCGGACACTGGAGCGCTCTAACGCAGACCTGGAAAGTAAGATCAAGCAGCTGATGCTTGACCGCATTCCCAAAGGTCATGACCTTGATTCCATGATGGCCCAAGCTCATGCTGTTGAGCAAGAGGTAGGGTATGAGGGAACATGCTGCCAGAAAAAGATATACATTTACATATACATTTTACACACAGGTCCATCTAGACAGCCAGTTTGCAATTTGGGAGGTTTGTAAATGTCCATCAACAAAGGCCAAGGCTACAATGACATTGATTATTTTACATAGACAAAGCATTCATGCAAATGGACTGCGGCCTTTAGCAGGAGCTGCATCACTCCTCAGTAGCTGAACTTGACCTGCATTTGATCTTTGAGTTAATTCTGCACCAAACAGGGTCAAGGTGAAGTTAATAATTATTTTACCTATTTTGACTAAAGGGAAATAGTTACAGGTTAATGAAGTTAAAATGTGTGTGAGCCTATTTGACAAGAATTCAAATCTTCAGGTGTCTTTTAGCCATTAGTAATTCCACTATATAAATACTCTGATCAGTACACCAAATATAGTAGACTATAAACATAATATATCACATGTAGAGGAGTGTATCCATGTAAGTGTGAAGACTTTAATGAAGGATGCTGGATCTCTGTTATAACCCTGTTAATATTTGTCAGGTGAGGAAGAAGACTTTGGAGAATGCTCGCCTCATGTTAGAGATTGATAACGCTAAACTGGCTGCCGATGACTTCAGAATCAAGTGAGTGATTAATGATTACGTTCTGGAGACGACCAACTCAAACTGGTTTTGGTTGTTTGTCTTTTAAGATAAGACTCTTACGTTTAATCCCTGTCTTTGATGAAGGATTTAGTACTTCCTTCTGTAGGAGACTCTATGTATATTTGTAATAACTGCTTCACATTTAATTAAATATTATAAACATCTAATAGTATAATATTAGACAAAGTCCTGACTATTTAACGTAATGGAAATGTGTCACTTTACTTATTTATTGGGCCCTCTAACTTATTGTTTGTACAGCTGCAAACATTAATTTCCAACTTTTTCCTGAGACATTCTCAGTGCGTAGGGATTTTCAAGTGTTTTGACTAATGACTATTATGCAAAGAGATGTCTTGGACTGAACTGCAGTCTTCCGTCTCCAGAGGTAAAGTATAAATGCTGAGCTCATTGTAATACACTATCTGCTATTCTTCCTGCTTTTATAAGGTGGGAGACTGAGCTGGTGATGTGTCAGTCTGTGGAGCGAGACTGTGTGGCTCTAAAAAAGGCCAAGACTGACCATGAGCAGATCATTGCCTCTCTGAGGGGAGATCTGGACAGCCTGAAGGAAGAACTTTACTTCCTCAAGAAAAACCATGAGGAGGTAAGTCTGTCACTTCTGTCTCTCTGTTCTCATTTTTTTATACCTTCCATAGTTACTTCACCTCCCTGACATTTCATCTCATTTTCCTTTTGGGCCCATTATCTGCCCTCACAAACAACAAATTGTCTGATATCAGACTAACCCAATTTGATGTACTCACAAGGTTTTTTTAGAGAGGGAGAAGAGAGCGAGAGGGTGAGGGGGGAGAGAGGGTGGTCCTCTGGTTACTACGGACAAAAGGACCAGGTAGATCTGGTTTCCCAAACCTGTTCTTTCTGTCCAATCAGCTGATCCAAGGCACCTGGGCACTGTCCTCTGGGGGGGAGAGGTACTAAGATAAACTTACCCCCTCTCACCAAAGGAAGGACTGATCTCCCTGTTACTGAAACAACACTATACAGATCCAATTCATTTAAGATGTTTTAGGCCCCATAGAGCCTTAGCTTCAGTTTTCAGTTTTACACTCAAACCATGACTGAGTGCAGATATTGAGAATGAATTTAAACAAATGAGACTTGATTATTTTTGCATTGGTGGATCTGGTTCTACATTAGACACATTAATAATGTATGTTACTAATATACACTTATGTTAAATGTGCTTGTTTGACTTATTCGACTATATGTGAAATTTGGATCCTGCGATGATGATGATGGTGATTTGGTCTCTTAAACTCACTCACTCTGGACTGTAGGTGTCTCCTTCTGTAGATGTTCTCTCCTCTGAAATCTATATCAGTGCCTCCTGATGAAAACATTGACTTTTACTCACACTGACACAGAAAAGGTTAAACTGGAAAACTAGATCACAATGTTTCCTCTCATGCTTCCACTGCCCAAGCAAGGATACAATCACCATAAATAGAATAAAGTAATATAATAGAATTTAATTGTCCAAAACAGAGGCTCGAAAATTGTGTATGAATATATATGAAGAGCATTAAAAACAGTCTATGTCTCATTAAAATAAACTGCATGTGATAAAACACCATGCCACAGAGAAGAGAGAGTGAAAGGGATCCACCAGGAGTGTGTGTGTGTGAGCTGAAAGGCTGGGAGTAAGGTGAGCTCTGTCCCATCAACTATTGATGGAGAGCATCTGAATAATGAAGATGCCCTCACATCCTCTCTGCCATCCTGTGGTGTAGGATTCACACAACTGTTCTTGTTTCCATATGTCGCCTGCTACTGCGCAGACACATCCTGTACATACGATTATATCCACACATGTTAATCTGAAGATGCCGCAGTGCAACTACAATGTTCTTTTCATTCAAGAATAAACATGCACACACACACTGTGACAAAGCAACACAAAGTAGGTGGACTTCTTCTCCTCTTACAGGAACTTGAGCAGATGAAGTCTCGTATTGCCAGAGATGAGGTGAATGTGGAGGTGGACTCTGCCAGCGGGCCGGAGCTGGGCACTATTCTGTCTGACCTGCGTTCTCAGTATGAGGGGATTGTCAAGAAGAACAAGGAGCAGGCGGAGCAGTGGTATCGCAAGAAGGTGTGGGGAGAAAGTGCAATCAAGTGATTCAATAAAATATTTTTTCAGTTTCACAATACAGTCTGTATCAGTTATGCGGCTGTCAGTTTCTGTCAGGTGGCCAGAAGAAGTTAAGCAATCAAAAATAAAATGGAATGGTTGTGTTTTTTGTGTGTGTGTGTGTGTGTGTGTGTGTGTGTGTGTGTGTGTGTGTGTGTGTGTGTGTGTGGTTGTCCTCTTCAGCTGGAGACGGTGCAGAACGAGGTGAAGGAGAGCAACGAAGCTCTGAGAGCAGCCCAGGGCGAGCTGACCGAGAGGCAGCGCTTCCTGCAGACCCTGGAGGTGGAGCTGGAGAGTCTGCACAAGCAGGTGAGCAGCTGCGCCTTAGGAATGTGACAAGTGGAGCAAAACATCTCATAAACACACAAGTAATATTAAATGGTATACAATCGACATACTGCAGGGTCCTGAGGTAAAAGAGGGGCCACCATACCCACAAACTAAGTGAATGTGTGAGTTTTCATACCCTTTGGCTGCATAAGAACTAAAAAGATTAAACCTGAACGACATGCGTGTAGTGCCAGCTGGGACTTACTGCTAACTGCTGTAAAAATACATTAAAGCTGTGAAAACAAACTCTAACGCACATCAAGAAGTGCCAGTTCCTTGATCATGATTAGAAAATATATTTATGAGTAATACCTTTCCACAAAGCCTTGATGAGTTATGGTTGTGTTAAAGACAGGTTGGTTTTATCGGAGATTTGTCCAATAACAACAAAAACAGAAAATCCTTTAAGACGCTCAAATTCAGTCTCAGCTAGACCTGTTTCTTAATATGCGTATTTCCATGTTACTGTATCGTATGAGTGTCTGGGAAAAATCGTTTTGTTTCTCTCTTTTGTAATCCTGTGTTGACAGTCAACACATTCTCCCACGCTGCTAAGTCATGCAAGAACATTGAAGATTCAGTTGCTAAATTGTATGAGGGTGAGTTTTGGAGGTTAGATGGGTAATCATGTCTGAGCAGCCAGTGTTTGCTTTGGATGCCAAGGCCTTGTCAGTTCACAGGTATTTGTTGACAATGGTTTGGGAAGTAATTTCAGAATCAGGAGATATTCTTGAGGTTTGCTTTCCACTGGCAAACACCTGTGGAAACAGGAGGAGGCTGAAAAGCCAGAACTTTTTTTTTTTTTTTTTCACCAGCCTTTAGTAAATTTCCTGAACTGGAAAACCATTAGCAACGTTGAGCCACATTAAAAACAGACAATGGAAACATTAGACTAAGGTATACAGATAAGTAAGGCCAGCTCTCTTATTTTCTGTTTCTCTCCTCAGATAGCAGCGCTGGAAAATAACCTGGGGGAGACAGGTCAGAAATATTCCGGTGAGATGGAGCGGCTGCAGGCCACCCTGAGCCGGCTGGAGGATGACCTCTCCCAGCTCAGGCTGGACATGCAGCGCACCAAGACCGACTACGAGCAGCTCCTCCGCATCAAGCAGAACCTGGAAATGGAGATCGCCACATACAGGCGCCTGCTGGAAGGAGAGGAAACGTGAGTTTTCATTTGTATCATGAAGAAAATGGGGGAGATTAAAAAGCTTAAATTTAAATGGGACTTGTAATTTCATTAAAAAAAATGATATTAATTTCATAGTTTTGGCCTTGAGGAGTATAATAACTTTGTACCCAAGGTAAATGCTGAAATGTGATGTGATGTGCTAGCATCACTAAATAGAAGGTGATCATCCAACTCATCATCAACCTATCCACTTAAAACAGCCATCATAGTTTACAGACTGAATTAACGGTTGAAATTTCTCAAATTTGACCTAGAACTGAAAGAAACGTCGAAGAACTACAAAAATAAGAAACCAAGATGTGATGAGACAGAATTTTTCTTCAGGGTTAAGAATTGGATGAGAAAATCAATACCATTTTTTAAGCTACAGGCAGCAGCCCTTTAGCTTAGCACAAAGATTGGAAGCAAGGGGAAACAGCTAGCCTGACTCTGTCCAAAAGTAGCATAACTTTTTGTTTTTCACTTCCATTTTAGTACAGAACAAACGAACAAATAAACAAATGAGTATGAGTTTGTTATCTTTTGTGTTCAGCTAGCAGCTGCTGGCTCCAGCCTTATATTTAACATATGCTATAAGAATAGTATAGCTCTTCTCATCTAACTCTCTGCAAGAAAGCAAATAAGCAATTTCTCAAAATGTTGAACAATTCCTTTAAATGTGTTGCTATTATATACAGGTCATTGTTAATTCTTATATATTTTCTTTCTACCCATCAGAGTCAAAGAAGTTCCTCCTCCACCGAAAAGTGAGTCCTTGGCTTTCGATTATTCACTGATCAAAGAACATGAAGTCACTGTTTGTATGTTGTATGTTGTATGTATCAGAGCAACAGAAAGACACCAAAGCGCAGTATTTGTATAATAGTACAATAGAACAGCAAATATGGCAGCAGTGGTCATTTATTCATTTTGAATGCATCTTATCACAGCCTGTAGGAAACATCAGGGAGGTAAAGAGTGACTAAAGTGATGATGAAATGATGAAGGAGATAAGTCGAGCAAATCGTTCACGAATGTTTATTTAACAGTTGCTGCATAATAGCCAAACCTTACATGGATTCAGATGTGAATTTGAGAGAGTGTCATAGGGAGACTTACAGAGACATATGTTCTTTCACATGCACCTGAGAGGCCCAGGACTAATGATAGTTTTATGAACTTCTAAACAATGCAAACACTGCAAACAGCTCAGCTCCCTATGGCAACAAATGTGGGCGTGAAAACACTTATGCCAATGTTGTAACTGTGTCTTAATCCTACTGACTCACGCTGCAGGATTAACAAAGTGGAGGGTGTTTTGAAAATATTTTCTTTGTCTCACAACATAAAAGACTAAAGACAACACAGGATTGAAGACTGTAACGTCCTCATGAGACACAAGAGTTGAACAGTTCCAGCAGTTTTTATGAACCAGCAAGAGAGGCATATGAATGAAAATGATTCCAATGATTTCATCTAATCTCATTTTTATTTCTCATCTCCCCTCACAATATTTTTTTTCCTTTATGTACTCAACTTTCTTCTCGTATCATATCATCCACCTCATCATATCCAATCTCTTGTACTCATATGATCCCATCCTCTCATTTCAAATCATTTTTCTTTGTCTTCTTCTTCCTAAATCTCATATTATCAGAGTCTTCTCCTCCATCTCATTTTATATCATCTGTTCTTTCTACATCTCATTTTACACTCTCATCTGTGTAAATCCCATGCTGGCTCATTTAAACCAGTCTTTTTTAATCTCATTTTTCTCATATAGATAAGTATTGTTATATGTTATTTCAACTTAACCTCATTCCAAATCTTTTTTCTCATCTCATCTCATCTCATCTCATCTCATTAATCTCATCTCATCTAACCTCTCAATATCCCATCTCATCTAATTTCAACTCATCTCATCTCTTATCATCTCATCATATCTCATCATATCTCATCTCATCTCATCTCATCTCATCTCATCTCATCTCATCTCATCTCTTTTCTCTGCAGAGGAGCCTGATGTTCGCACCAGGAAGATTGTGAAGGTGGTGACTCAGACAATGGTCAATGGCAAAGTGGTGGATGAGTCCAGTGAGGTGGAGCAGATCGAGGAGACCAAGAAATAGAACAAGTGGGTGAGGATAAAGAAAAAAAAAATTACAACAGAAGATAGAGGAAAATGACCAAGTGAGAGATGTAGGGGGAAGAGAAAAAAAACATTTTGAAATTAGGGCATTTTTGGGATACTTTACTCGACTATGAATGGTTTAGGTTTTCACAGAAATGTTCGCCCGAGGTTGGTTATTCAGTGACAAGTGAGGTGATTTTTTTCTTTTTGGAGAAAAATGGTACAAGCATAACAATAAACAAATATTTCTGAAACTGCTGTAGTTATGCATGCTTATATCAATTTTGAATAGAGATGTGAGTGTGAGAAGAAGTGACTAACCAGTGCTACATCCTGGACATCATACTGTTTTACTAATAAAATGTTGTGTAGCCTACTTAAGCAAAATATTTATTTCTTAGTGTGGTGAAGTTTAATGTGGTAAATGAAATACATGCTTTTCCTTCTTAATCGTCTTTGCTGCTTTTGTGTTTGTACTCTGTCTGAATAAAAACTGTCATTTATCCATTGCATGTTTACTTTTTTATTCTTTATTCACCCTGACGTTAGTTTTCTTGCTGTTGAGTTTGTTGCATAAAACTTCTCTTGACTTTGGCTCAAGCAAATGCTGTTTAACAAGCATGTCACAGCAGCCTATACTTTATCATAAATATGTGATATACATTTTGAATCATGCAGTGCTGCAATAATCTGAAGACGTTACGAAAAAGCTCAGGTAAAATAATACATTTGTTTATTTTTTTCATATCTTCTGAAAGTTTGGGATGTACAACAGTATCAGTTTCAATGTGGAGTCTTTGAGTTTTTAAGATTATATTTAGTCATATTTTCTACGATCAAGAAAATTATTCATTTATCACATAACCCATCAGTCATCAGTATTTGCACGCACACATTTATTAATGAATCAATGTAAACTTCAAACGATGAAAGTGAAAAAAGAAAAAGGAAACATAGTCGAGAAGATGAAAGGGATGAAAACTGGAAAGAAAACAGACAAAAGGAGAGAAACATTTGCCTTATAATTAAAGCTGTTGATAAAAACTGAAGTGTGAAGTAATGTCTGTGCCAGTCAGAGAGAACCTCCTGCAGGTCTTTCATCAAAGACACTTCTGACACAACGCTTCTTATAATGAGGTAATTAAGGGGGAAATGACTGTAATAAGACAGAGTTGTTAAATAAAATCATTCATTGAGGCGCTGGGTGATATAAATGAGACTTGTGTCTCTGCTGAAAATGCGAGACAAATTATGCAGACACTGGCTGACCCTGGTTTATCTGTGAGTTGGTTACATGAGCTAAAAAAGCTGCAGACAGATAAAGATGTGACTCCTGAGTCATTTTAGGATTTTATTTTCTCAGCTATGTTAATTTCTTAATAAGCACATCCTACCTGAGCACGCACTTTGTCTGTCATGACATATGAACCCCACTGTGACCTCGATCAGCCCTGTAATTTAAGGCCATGACCTTTTTGATTAGGATCACTGTGCTCCAAAAATCCTCATGAACAAAAGTTAAAAGCTGGGAGGAAACTGAAAGGAACTGATGCAAAAAAGGAAACTTGAAATTAAAGTTTTATATGTAATGGCCCACATGCAAGACTCCACCACATCTGAGGCCAAACACATCAGTGAGAATGAATCAGATAGATTGGAAATTTTCCAACAATGACAATTTCTTCAGGTTCTTTCAAGTCACAGACCATTTGAGCCAACAATGAATGCTACAGTTTCGACCGAGCAGGTTTTCACAATTTTCATATTGTTCCACCATGATCTCACAAACTCAAACACAATAGCACCAGTTATCTTTTACTGCCCTACACCCTCTGTCCCTTTAACTGCTTATTCTGCTAATGACATGCTGAGGAGTCACTCCATCATGAATCCCTGCACTTTCAAACACAGCAGAGGCGACCATCTACATGATAAATGTAAAGAATGTAACAGTAGAAACGTCAAATGAGCTAAACATTAAGCCAATAAAAATGTTTCATGACACTGTCTAATCCCGTACAGGATGGAGGCCCTAACTGTGGGCCCTGAAACACCACTGATTCCATAGCCCCAGGTCATCCTGCACAACTGTGATAAAGTCTGTTTGCAGAGCAGCTCGAGTCAGAGGACTCAAAAACAGTTGTAAAACAGAGACAAAAAGTCAGATGAGTCACAAACGCAGAGACAGGTGGTCAACAAAGTTAGCGAGTGCTTCAACAGCTAGATGCTTGTACAAACACTCGAGACAGACGGAGACTGTTACACACTGATGCCCTCTGAGCATATTAATTGTTATTCAAACAATATATCAGCAGCATTTATTATTTCAATGCCTTTTAATTCTAGCTCTCTAACTGAATGACATCTGATATAACTCATAGGTGTCTATTTTAGAAAATGAGAATGCCCTTTCTACGGAACAGTTTCCCTCACGTGGAAAGTATTTGAATAATGAAAGCCAAAATCCAACCACTGAGAGCAGACTTTTTAATTTCTGGGCCAGTGCAGCTCAAAGACAGTTTCATGTAGATGTAAGTTGTATTTTCATATCAGTTTGTTTCAGGTATATTCAAGTGTCATTTTCTTGATATTACTGCATCAGTGTACTGTTTATTGGTCAGATTTCTGACAAAGCAGTCCCACTATATGTCCTCCTGGTTACGGAAGATACACACATCCATTCCTAAAACAAAGCGCTGTCACATCTCTCCCCACAAGGCACTGGGAAATGTCTCACTTTAGATCCTGTGATGTCATCGGCCATATATAGGCAGGAGCTGCTCAGTCAATAACGCTGTAAAGCCAACAAGAGGTGGCGTTATATTTAAAGATGAGGGTGACCCACACAGATACAGTAGCTAAAATTAAAAACTCAAAAAAAGCAGAGGTTTTTGCAGTTTCATTGGCCAAATGGTCTTCAAGCTTAGTGTTTAATGTTCAACATGGTTTGAGTGCGCTCTGGTGGACATATCCTAATATAGCAATTAACAAGTAATTAATTCAGTTACCTTGAACACTGAAGTGAATACAGAGTACAGAGATTAAAACGTAAAATTCATGATTCTGCAGAGCAGGTTATTTATGGTCGAATACAGAGACATGGACAAAAAAACCTTTTTACCTCAGAGACTTCAAATGTCAAAAGATTGACAGTATGAGGGGAGAGACACTGGTTACATACAGTAGGCTGAAGTTAATGAATAACACGGGGTGATTATGCGGGCTTAGTATTGAGTAGAGTTTTCCTTGTCTGTTTAGTTTGCCTTTGGAGAATAATATAACTCTGGCAGACTCTACGGACGTGGGAGTTTTGCATTGGAACCTCACCAAACTCAAGCAGATAAATCCACTTATATTCTTACCTCAGGCTTGTAGCCTATTCATGTGAAAACAGTCTGGGTTTTCACAGCAGGTCTGGGTCTCCAGTGGAGGTGAGACTAAATCACAATGAAGCTTTTATTTTGCTCTTTCCATTTTATTTCCAAAGTGGTGCCTGTGTAATCTTGGTGTCCTTTACTCTTGTTATCTCCTCCAGGGAGCTTATGTTTTTGCTCATGTCTGTTTGAATCAATTGTCAGAACCAATTTGCGCCAAACTTGGTGGAGGGGTCAGGCATGAGCCAAGGAAGAACCCACTGAATATTGGGGAAGATCCAGATTATTTATAATGACTTTGAATTTTTTTGGTCTTGCATTGGCCTTGGTGGAGGTCTGGTCTCACTGAGTGCCCTTAGACTTTGCGAATAAAATAAGAGACAACAACAAAAAATGATGCCCTGAAACAGAACATATTAGTTACATGAGGTAAGTCATGATAGAAGTATAAAACAATGGCTTGGGTTTAGCTGTTTGATAATTACAGATGGTTTCATTTCCAGTAAGGCCAGAGAACTGATCCCATCAGAGCTAAGCTTGCTTTGGCCTGCTGCCCCTCACACACCGTCCCAGCAACGTGTGTATCCACTGCTCTGCAACTGAAATACTTTTCCAAACAAAATTAAACATTTAGTAATGAAATGTTTTCACAATGCATGGCGCGTGGTCTCTATGAGCCAACTAAAAAGAAAATGTTCAGGGTACCAGAGATTTTAAACAGACAGGAGTAGGCATCAGTTAGACTGACAGCTACATTTGTTGGCGCACTGGAGGGTAAGAAATGTCGACAAAAGGGAAAAATAAAAATGATTTCACTCATGGAAATTGTTGTATGTCCATGAAAAGATTACTTTGTGTATGAGCAAAAATGGTAATTCCCCCTAGTGTCATATTTGGGTCTTGAGTTTTGTGTCTAAACAGGCTACACTCATTCTCCAGAAAGTAAAACAGATGAATGTCAGAATGAAAAGGTCTTTGTAAATGAGGTTTCTGTTTCTTCTACTGACTGTCCTTCATGCCTTAAGCCAAGACATCAGGTGTATTATTTTGATTTACAGCAAAGCCTGACCCTTATTGGCTTTAGCCAGTGCTTTTTAGCTTGTTGCATAACATCAACAGGATTACACACCAGCTATAGAAACAATCTCCATTTGTCTTTCTGCCTCCCTCACAGTCTCTCACTGTTGAACTCATTCAGTACTATGACCCTGACAGCCTCCTGTCCTTTCCCCTGACAACATTCAGCCTATTCAGTTAATGAAACTGGACCATTTGAGCATCAAAATGCTGCTTTTTCTAGCTTCTTAGCACAGTTATCTTTGTATTCCAAGTGAGACGTGGCATCAGAGGGCCCCTGACATGATCCTTGACCCGTGGCGCACATAAGTGGCCTAACATTGGAATTAGCATAATAGGACTAAAGTCTTGAAACATCAGACCACCAGTAAGCCCATTACTGCTCAGTGTGCATTGTGTTGAGTTTGGCTGCATTTTCCTGAGGCTCAGGAGGGATCACAGTCACTTAGATGGCCAAAGTGCAACGTGTTTTCAAGCCTGAACAGCTGACCATTGCTTTTAAGTGTATTCATACTTCAAACAGCTAAGTGTCATGGATTATTTTTCTGCTGATATATCATTGCTTTTAAAAATGGAGGCTTAGACAGTGAAATTACACGCAATAGCTTTGTTACAGCACAAAAAGGACAAAATCCCAATGAACTTTGTTTAGAAAAATATTTTCTTTTATTTTAATTTTCACATTCACTCAAAACACCACATCAACAGTGACATTTTCCTTGGACAAACAATATCAACATGAGAGATAGAGGAGGAAATGGATTTTAAAAACAGATGCAATTGTTGGATATGTTCAGGTTTTTCACTCTCTTCGCTTCATGTTTCATGTTTTTTCCTCATCTCAGTCTTTCTGTTTTTTACATCTGCCCATTCGCTCCACATTATCACTCTTACATACACAACAAATCTCTGACATGCGCTCTCTCATTCTCCCTGTTCTTGCTTTCCAGCCACCTAAACTGCAGCGAGCTGGCACACTCTCCTGCTCTCCTCACTCTGCTTCCTCTTTAGCAAGCTCCAGACTGCAGGACAGGTTGGAACTCTCCGGCCATGCAGATATCTTCCTGTTTCTGACGCACAACGCGCTGAATGGCAGGGGGCAGACCACGGGGGTTCCTGGAGAAGACCAGGGCGTAGCCATCTTCGCAGCTGCCATCATCTTTCAGGGTGCGGCAGGCGTAGGTGATGGCGTAGTTGTCGTAGTCAGTGTCGATCACCCAGTAGTTGTCACCTGGTTAGAGAAAGGGAGAAGTTAGAGTGAATAGGAATGAGGGGGTATATGGAGGATGTGAGGGGGATTTTTTGTGCACAGCTGACCTCCACTGGACAGGTAGCTGGCCAGTCCCTGGTAGTTCATGAACATCTTGCCGGGGGTGGTAGGGTCGGGGACAGAGTACTGGGCAGCCATGTCAGCACACACAACCCAGAAGCTGCAACAATGTCATACAAACACACTTTTTAGTCCATGTCATGAGCACTTGAGTTTTATGTTTTGTGTTTGTAAAAGTGCATTCAAGCCCACATTCCTGTGTAAAACCCCACCTCTTCAAATTGCATTTCTCTCTAATCCTTCATAATCCAGGGAAAACCCAGTTTGTAGCTAATGCTGTTCAGCATGTGCTTCTGACCCTGGAACCTGAGTATTTGAGCTGCCCTCACCTCGCCCAGAGTCAAGAGGGTCTTTGTGCCTAAACTGACTTTTTACCCTAACCCTGAGGGGGTTTAAAGAGGAGTGAGACCAGCACGTTTTGCTTTGGGTGGAATGAGTTATATAATTTTTTAACTGATATAAAGCAGGGGGTGGGGGTCACTTACTGGCCACTTACCCAAACAGAGTGACACGTCCCTTGGAGGAGGCAGTCATGGAGCCATCGTCATCAATCGTGTATTCAGCTGAGATGTTGTCCTGCAGGAACAGGCCCTCTGGATCTTTCTTCTGCAGTGCGTACCACTTGCCTGCATACTGCAATGGAAAGGAAAGGAGGACGAAAGTCAGAAATTGCTGTAAAATTTCTCTTTACATATATGCTGTTTATGTGCGTGTGTGTGTGCATGTGTGTGTTTTGAATTGACTCACCCTCTTGGGGTCAAAGTCCTCTTTGACTGAGAAGCTGTCAACGACACAGGAGGCAGACAGACTGCGTTCTACACAGGAGACCAGGACCAGAAGCAGGGCCAGCTTAGAGGATCCCATTCTATAATGAACAGAATAGCATCATGACAAAGACTCGTGACCAGGGGACCTGTGGGATTAGTTCTAGTTCTAGTTCTAGTTTGTTTGCTTCAGTCCAGCAGCCATTGATGTAAACAAACATTATAAATGCACCATATATATACACACACAATATATTGAGGTCTATAACATGCTAAACATTAGCGCTACAGTATGTGACAGCCAGTCCAATTCTGTGTTTAATTGGCAATTTCCAAAAATTAGATTTGAGGAAGGCAGACAACAATCACAGACAACAATAAGTCCACGCAACATCATCATTACCTGACAGAACACAAAGAACGAAAATTCTTGTATTCAGATGATTACTTCTGACAAAATAGAAATAGAAATAGAGGGTGAATTGTCTTAAAATGAGTAAAATTTCAAAAACTTACCTGTTTCGTGTCAAAGTAGCAACAGTGATTAAAATTCTAGTGCTGTATGTGGTTATCCACCAGATTGAGTCTGGTGTCGGACGCTGCCTTTATATACACACTCCACAGACAAGCTTATGGCTGATTTTCATTGCTTAGAACTAAATAAGGTGCTTAAATCTAGAGGTAATCCTGTTGGGTTAAAATCCTTACTGTAATCTGGCTTCTATGTTCAAACCTGCCCAAGACTATAAAAACAATTAGACCTTTATGTAACTAACAGGAACCACAATAAAACACAAAGCACACACATACCCGAGCTGACAAATGAACTGTATTTGTATGTGCAAAAAATATAAACCACAAAAGAAGAGGCTGATTTTATTTAAAAGCTTAAATATATCCCTTAATCATTCATGCTTTGTTGGAATTTCCCATGAAAGTTGGCGCTGGACTCCTTATTTACTTAAAGAAAAGTGCAAAGAGACACTTTTTAGCTTTGTTTTCTTATGTCTGGCTTATGAAGGAATGCTTTAGTATTCACACATACAGAGTGCACAGAGAAAAAGATTTAGTCATGCGTTTAAATCTAAAGCATCACAAATATTATACGGATAAAGAGATCATTTTTAAAAATTAGATGCCACAATTGTTCACTCAACTGCATCAGATAAACCACAAAAGGGATATTCAGTGTTATATTTTACAAGTTACAATGCAGCCATTTCTGCTGACAAACCAAAAAAATATATAAAGTTCATTTCAGGAGTGAGTCTCTGATACAAGCCAGGGCCAGTTGACCACAGTGGTACTAATGGTACTAATCCATCTGTGAAACTAGACTCGAAAAACCTCCAGGCCTGTGTGGGATCAACAAGAAAAGAAGCTTAAACACTGCGAAATTAAATTTCTTGTTTACATTTTATTTTCCTGACATGGCATTTCTTGGCAAACAGCTATTCAGTCAGTAAAGACTTAATTACACTTCCAGAGATTCAGTTCAGACAAGCACCATTCAAAGTCACAGACCATTACCTGAGAGATTTCGTGTCAGGCTGAATTACAGGGAAATGTAAATAATGCACAAGAAAGAGAATTTTCTACTCTTGCAACTTATGTACATTAACATATGTTAAGGTGTAGCTGTAAAAGAAGATCTCTTCTTACATTTCAGAATTATTAGTTGACTACATGCACAAGGTTGCTCATGTCCAAACTCTAACAGATTTACAGTGATTTACACAAAGCGTCACACTAGATAGAACTGGCTTATAATAAGTGAAAAGCCGATATGACTATGTGAGTTGGCTTCATTTATTTCAATTTTGAGTTTATCTAATGTCATTTAAATCAAATTCTAAATATTACGAATAATAATGAAAATGTACTGCATTTCCACATGTATGTACACACACACACACGCACACACAGACTAAATAGAACTGAGCTACTTCATTATTTTGTCTTCTTTTGGTTGAGCAATCAATCTGTAATCCCATCGGTAAGAATGTCTAAATTTTCCAAATAGTGAGATGATCGGCTAATAATAACAACAACACTGATAATACAGTTAGATAAGGGCTTATATACACTATACTGTGTTTGAGAGGGCTTCACCAGAAAAACAGATCAAATTGGTAGCCCAGCTTGAATGAAATGACGAAAGGAGAAGTGGGAATCATGGTAGCTATAACTTTTCATGCATGCGGGTATGCGCCTACACACAGACATACACATACTCTCTGCGGTGAACTAGTGAACTCTCATTTCCTGGATTATCCCTGGTCACATGAGATTACCCCTGTCATAATATATCACGTAATTACACCTATATTCTTTTTCAAGTGTAGCTTTGCACTATTATTCTACCTTGTCACTTAATTAAAGTTCTTTAATCTTTTGCTTTTATACACGAAATGGAATAATTAGATGAGCAGTGCAGTCTCACGCCGCTGTGATAGTAAACAGTCTCCTCACTGAGGATACAGACAGACAAGCCAATGAAGACAGACGATCTATTTTTTCCACTGACTGTACTGCTCAGTACTATAATCCTATTGTGTAGCCTGAAATGGATCAGACAGAAATAGACTTACTATACACCTTTTTATCGCTAGACATACACTCCCACACAATAAATTGCTTTTATAAAAATTTGGAGGTTAATATGGGAGCATATAAAAATGCAGTCAACACTTTCAACACTTTAAATAAGGTAAAACCAGTGTACTAATTTGTGCCAATGTTATGAAATGGGCCACAGTAATTGTTAGTGTGATTTGATAATAAAAGTTTCATGCAGATAAAGTCATTCTGTGACCCTGTATCTGTTCTTGAGGCCATTTACTGTAAAGAAACGAATGATTGATGATAAGTACTTCTATTGATCCTGATGTAAATTAACCTCTGATCGGACAATCCCTGTGAACCCAAACGTGTCCTCATCAACAGAGCATTCTCCTAGCCTCAGGTCATGACCATCAGCTGATTTTGATTGGCTGATAACCAGGATAGACCTGGGGGAAGGCTAAGAGGATGATTACACCCTCTGCTGATCTTCATGACTACTGTGTTTATATCTGTTTCGTACTATCACGTTCAGGGACTTTGCAAACTTCCGCTGCCTAAAACCTTAAGTATAATACATGACACTCACAAAGCATGGACACATTTCTTGGTATATGGGGTTGTGACCCTATGTTTGGCATGTGTGGATGGAAGCAGTTCACATTTCACTGTGTATTTCCACTGGGCTGAGTTATTGGACAGAGCTTCCTTCTATATCGAGTCATTGAACATATCCATAACCTTGTGTCTATAACTTTCACACTGATTGTTCCCATTTGTGTCCGTAATGTAACCCTAATGTAACCCTTGTGGCTTAGATGGTTTAAGGTGTAACCATGAACCACAACGCCTCCAGTTTGTGTCCAGCTGGGGACTTCTGATGCATGCAAGTCATTCCTCATCTACTGCCAGTTCTAGCAAAGGCAGAAAATGGTCCCAAAATAACGAACAATCAGGAGAGTACGCAGGGATGCCAGTTATCATTATTATTCTGTGCATGCCACAAACCTCTGAGAAGATGTCTAATCTACCAGGAGTGTGTGAGGACTTTCCTGGGTACGAGTTCTAAGATATGGGTGTGCTGCCATCCTGTGGTGCATGTCAGCATTGCAACTAATAGGTGGTTTATTACGAACAGTGGTACTTTATTGTGCGGTCCTGATTACCTTACTACCTTCTGTAATCCAGGTTGGCTCATTGTAGGTTTGGCCTCAGTGTAAAGTATCCTGTTAAAATGCAGTGTGACGTTCAGCCACAGCTAATATGAGAGTTCAACAGGCTATCTCAGTTTAATTTGGTATCTAGGATTCTTCCAAACTTCTGGATTATGTTTTGTTTTTGTTTTTGTTTTTTACAATAAAATCCCATTAGGAAGGGATCACTTCACAGGCAGAACAGACAGGAGGCCCAATTACAGTTATTATTAGTTATATAATATCTATATATAACTATACATTGTTATTGTATAACTAATTATATCATATACCTACATATAACTATATATAATTATAATATAACTAATAATTACTGTAATTGTTGAAACTGTTTTAAGAGAGACATGGAAAATGTGAACTAATCTTTAATGACCATATGTTACGATTTCAACTTGGGAGAGTAACAGACAATGGATGAGAGTTAACCAGCCAGAGTCACTGATTTAATTCTAAAAGTTTAAAAAGTATTCAGTGTCAACAAACTTACCAAACATATTCAGTAGAAATAAGACAAACTTTTACATAAACTCACTGTGGTATAAAGATATTTTGTAACAAGCAGGAAAATAAATTCCTCTGTGATGATGAGAGTTTTGCCCACTGCAAAACTTTGTTTCAAAATTGTATAATCATGGTTTTGTAAGCGGAGTAGAGATCAACCTTATTGATAAATGAAATGTTTGTTAAGACTTTTATCATTTTTCACATTATGGCTGTTTTCACATCAAATATGTGTCTATTTTAGCCAGTAGGAATAGCAATGTTGGACTGTTAGTCTGTTTGTCAGTTGGTTCGTTCACTACTTTGGTCCAAACTGAAATATCTCAAGATCAATTAAAAAGATTGCCCTGAGATTTGGTACACACATTCATGACCCCCATTGGACAAATCTTATTGATTTTTGTGATCCTCTAGTGCCACCATGAGGTTGACATTTGTGCTTGCACTCCAAATAAAGGAAAACGTGTTAGTACACTCAAAAGACATAAAATAGAGTTTTAATGTGTTGTACCCCAGGAAGGCCAAACAACTGCCCCAGCCTGATTCCTGTTCAGAAGGTACTGGACATGGATTCACCCCAGACACCACAAGTACACATCAAATACACACTCTTATCAAACTGTGCCCTCCCTCCCTCGCTCATTCTGTGTCTCCCTCTCTCTCTCTCTCTCTCTCTCTCTCTCTCTCTCTCTCTGGACCTGCTGTAATCTATTATAGTGGAAGCAGATTATCTATTTGACCTTTTGCTTAAGATGTTTATGGAACCTTATAATAGACAGGTCCTCCCTGCTCTGAATGAAAGGATTAATTTTCACACAGAAGCACACAACATGCCTCTTTTCCTGTGTTGTTTCTTTGTGTGTTGCTGACAGTGCTATCCCCATCTAGCTTCTAGTTGGCTTCGCTCCTGCAGCCTTGTGAGAGCATCCATGCCAGTCAGCCCCTTGTCTCCTAAATCTAATGATACCAGTCATTGCTGTGGGAACTCAGAAAGGGAGTACAGGGAGCCTACGTTAAAGATTTCATGTGGAGAAAGACGGGGAGTTGGGGTGCTGAGATAATCAGCTAGTGTCCTAACTAAATAGGGCTTATGCCAGAGGAGGCCATGTTTAATAAAGACTTAAAGAGCTTGTGCAGGTAGGCCTACATGTGTGAGAGAGACTGTCTACTGTGAATGACATATACGGGATGAAGAATACGGGAAAATATCCTGCAGATACAATAAGCAAGATACATGCACTGATGTGTTTATTGTATGTACTGTGTCTTAAACTTTTCTGTACATTCAGTAGAAATGTTATAATGAACCTAGAATATACATTTGGTATAAATGAATCCATAATTTAGACCTGAGTGCAGTTAAAAGAAAAATGATGTGTAACTATAGAGACTAACATTAAATCATTCAGCTTTTGTGTGACATGCTGTGCTTTCATAATATCTCCACACAATACATTACAGCTTATATTTCATTTTCACTGCAAACAACAGTGTGTTTTGGTGAACAGTGGTGGTACAGTATCAGTGCTGAAGCGCACAGGGGGCTGGATCATTTGGCCCCATATCCATTACCAGATGATCAGCTGACAAGTTTAGCATAGGTAGATCCCTGCTAACCTTCAGCACTATCTGCTGATGACACAAGGATTGCCTGGATTCAGCCCTCTGCCTTCTCCTCAGGGCTCTCCCTCACTCACTCCGCTCATCCTACCAACAGGGGGGATTATTTTTTTTACCTGCATTTGAATGTGCCCGCTTCTGTTTTCCCCCTTTCTGTGTAATACTGGGGTAAGATCTGTTCTTTCTTCAGGGGATAAAGTGGATAAACCAGTGGCTGTGTGGATTGTTTTGCTTATTTAGTCCTTTAGTTCTTACTCGGAGAAAGTTGGAGGCAGCTCATCTAGAGCAGCGTTGGACCGAGTGGGAGCTCCGTCACTGAGCTGAAGAGGAAAGAGACAGGAACATTTGGGAGAAGAGGAGGAAGAAGGAACCATGGGTGTGCAGAAGGAAGATGTGGAAAATTTCCTCAAGGGGAACCCTGCGTTTGCTACTCAGTACTTTTCCAAGAAGATCAGCCAGTTCCAGGAGCTCAGTCAGGTAAATGAAATTATTTCTCTACTTCTTTCTGATGGGAAAGGAGTTTTACCCAACACAAACCTACAGATATACAGTATGAACTTTGGCAAACTTCTGTATTTATTATGACAGCCCTAATCTTCTCTACTAAAACAAAAATCTAACAGTGGGTGTATTTTCTAAACTCTTTTTCAAGGTCGAGGAAAGCCTAATCATGTATGAACTGATCAAAGACATGCAGGAGAACATCAACGTGGAAAAGGTCGTCTTCAAGATCCTGAAGAGAATCAGCGCTCTCATCCACGCTGACCGCTGCAGCTTGTTCATATACCGCCAGAGGAACGGCATCGGAGAGCTTGCCACAAGGCTCTTCAATGTCAGCACAGAGTCAGAGCTGGACGACTGTGTGGTGCAACCAGACTCTGAGATCGTCTATCCGCTGGACATGGGAATAGTTGGCCACGTGGCCTTGACCAAGAAGACTGTTAATGTGAAAGATGTCACAGAGGTAAGGCGGGAGAGGGAGAAAAATGCCCCAATCAACACTAAACCAAAGCTTGGAGTGAGGAAGCCCTGTGAGGCTGGAGTGCAGATGTTATGCAAATTACAATACTGTCACGGTGTAATTAATGATACTACCACCAGGTGTCACCACATCTTAAAAATCCCACATATGGTGGCTTTAACCGATAAATAAATGTTCATCTTTTTAACGATTAAATCTTGATTTCATAGCTAGCAGGCCTGTTTTCGAACATAGTTGTAGCTCATAAGGGTAAAAGTAGAAGGAATGATTTTCACTTAAACTCATGAATTAAATGTGACCCAAACAGTCTGCCTGTGAAGGCCCTCCTGAAAATCTTGTGTTGGTCAGAATCCAGCATCTTTTCTGTCAACTAAATTAAAGAGTACATTGACTCCTTGAGTCAAGTTTGCTGGCCGATTGTCATCCTATAGTAAAATAGATGTGGGTCATGGCTAAAAATAGCATGTCACTGATTGACAAGTGTTGACAGTTCACATTTTTGGAAAAGGCAACAAAAGGCAGATGCAGAGGAAACATCAAATGATATTTCACTGGGAGTGAATGAAAATATTTTTGACTTTTAACTAAATGCATACAACGATGAAACCTGTATAGATGTGTTATCCCTCCACCTTAATAGGAACAGTTCATTAGTTGTTAGTTGTCGGGATGTTTTTACAGTTGATCAACCCATCAATATCCAATATTCTCATGCAGATTTGTTGAGTGGTTATCAATAATGCAAGGTGTAGAAGCACCGTAGTCTTTGTAGAGATATCTTGAGTGGTGCTGACACAAGAGCAAAAAGCACAGCACAAAGAGGCAAGGTTTAAAACATAGTTTCTGGAGCTTTACCACCCACTCGTCTGTTCATGCAATAAAAAACAACTAATATTTATGTGTAATATTATATAAAACTGAACAGATGTGTAAATTTTGATTATAGACAATTACATGTCTTTAATCTGTATGTAGACATGAATTTTAATATGCTTAAATTTTATGACTGGTTGTAGACAAGTAAAGGAAGTGTTAATAACATGTTTCTATACTTGACCAAGTGAGGGTGTAAAGCTCCTTGTCAGACATAATCCATTTATTTCCAGATCCCATCAGCCTCTGCTCTAGCTGTGGATTAGGCGCCTCTGGCATTTAGTCAGCAGTCAGCAGGAATCTGAAACAGCTCAAAACTAGTTTACGTTACACTGCCCCAATACAGTGTGTCCATGGTATACTGTACCTTTATTATTAAATATGTATTGTGTCATTTTAAATAAATACTGTAGTTTCATGAAGAAATCATCTTGATAACTGAACTTAGTGAAAAAGATAAAAGAAAAAAAGAAAAAGATTCTTATTATGAAAGAGCATGACAGATAATTATTTCTTGCCAAGTTCAGAATGGTGAGTCCTGGTTTTTCCAAAGACAGTATTGCGAATGATTTGACAGATTCTTGATGTTAGTCCATATCACACATACTTAAGAGGCTTAGAGCCTCCTCCCTACAGCATGGCATTTAAAAAAGACATTCAGACTCTTACCTCAGACATCACTCTTGTACATACAAAATATGGATTACATTTTTAAAAAGTATAAGTAAATATATTTCTGATGTTTACTAAAGCACCTAACATCAAGGCAGAGTGCATAAGATGTATATTATACTAGAAATAAATTATGTTTTGGATCAAGAAAGTGTTTTATATATACAGTAGCAGTACTGAGAGCATTTGCAATGTGTGTGTGTGTGTGTGTGTGTGTGTGTGTGTGTGCAAGTGTGTTTCCAAATGTACTCCTACAGGTACTAAATCATAACATTTTCTCTCCTTTAGAACCAGTACTTCAGCTCATTCGTCGATGAGCTCACAGATTACCAGACCAAGAACGTTCTGGCTACACCCATCCTCAACGGTAAAGACCTGGTGGCAGTGATCATGGCTCTAAACAAGACCACAGGACCATATTTCACTGCTGAGGATGAAGACGTGAGTCCCAACCCCACATGACCCCGTCCACAAAGCACACACAGTCGGTCAGAGCACATATAAACTAAAAGCAGCACATACAGAAACCTCAACAACAACAACAAAAAAATCACAGTTTATCGTAGTTCAACATGAACTTTCTGCTTTTGTCTCAAAGCAAAAGACAGTCATGTTTTGATTGTGGCTCTTTTTGCCCATTGATAATCTATCAAATTGCGATGATAACTATAAAAGGCAGTCAAGTCAGTCACTGCAGCTGGGAGGGAATTCCCTTGGAGCCGACTGGTAGATTATTAAGGTGTTCACGAGGTGGAGCGTGTGTTGGAGTGTCTCCAATATGCGTCAGGTCATTAATCCATCATGTTTGGTGATGTCATCCCAATTAGGAATAACCTAAGCTTTAAAATGGAAATAAGCCTGAGGTGATGACAGCCCAGTAATAGACCGCCACAGCAGGTTAATGACATAACTACTGGACAGAAAAAAATCTAACAAAAATTGTCATCTAAATAACAGCAGCAGGAGTCAAACTATTTCCAACAGGAATCCTATAGCATATACTTCAGATAGGAAGGTGCTTAATAGTGAATATAATTAAATACTGTTTGCAAAAGGCTTTTTATATTTTTCTGTATTGTCACTGTATTTAACAGGGTTTTTATTTTCCTCAATATCATCATTACATTTAAATTAAGACAGGAAATATTTTCAAACATGGCTGGAATTATGGCCTTTTGTTAGACATATTTTTAAACAGTCTAACTCATTTAAGATCACTCTTCTTTGTATTCTTTTTAGATACGTAGTGACGTAAACAAGTCTAATATGAACAAATAATTGAAGAAACCAAAAAGAAGACAAAAGAAAAAGTAGAGTGGCTGAATTACAAAGCGGTTTAATGAGGAAGCTCCCTGGTTTGTTTGAGATGAGACTTCTCAAAGAAAGACTAAAAATCATAATCATTTTCAGTTTTGTTATAATGCTTAATCATTGTGCTTTGTGTACACTTTGATATCACCGCTTTACCAATATTCACTGCATAGTCTGAGTATTTGTTTGACTCAACCTAACACAGACTGATTTTACTCACGTCCTCTAAACACAGGTTTTTTCTGCTATGAGCAAAATCAATGACCCATCCATACTTATGGATGTGCGTTTTTTTAAACCACATGTTGACATGTAAGCAATCTGCAGTCTATCATATCAACCTGCATCTGACATCATCACACATCATTGTGTCATAATGTACCATTTATGTTATTCAGACAGGATTTTTCCTTTGCCATCAATTTCTCTCCTCTGTCCATTTAGCTTTTTTTAAAGTATCTGAAAGTCGCCTCATTGAACTTGAAGATCTTCCATCTGAGTTACCTCCACAGCTGTGAGACACGTAAAGGACAGGTAAATGACATTAACATGCACGTGGTTTGATAGAAGTCACTGGCTCACTGTTCTACTCATTTACAAATACACATACAGGAACTTTTTTTTTTTTTTTTTTTTTTAAATACTGCATTTACTTTGTGATTTATGATTTTGGGGCTGGATGAATAAAATGAACTAATGTACTGCATGTGTGTTATGTGTTCTAGCTGCTGCTGTGGTCTGCTAACAAGGTATTTGAGGAGCTGACAGACATTGAGCGACAGTTTCACAAAGCCTTGTACACAGTCCGAGCCTACCTCAACTGTGACCGCTACTCTGTTGGCTTACTTGACATGACAAAGGAGAAGGTAATTTGCTTGCACTTGGAGTGTGTGTCTGCCTGTAATATCACGCATTTTGTGTTAATGCATTTATTACCAATAAACAACCTTTTTCTCAGCACTTTTCTTTTTGTCTATCTTCTTCTAGGAGTTCTTTGACATCTGGCCAGTGTTAATGGGGGAGCAGGCACCTTACTCTGGCCCTGTAACTCCTGACGGCAGGGTACTTTTTTTTTTTTCATTTAATTTATCTAACATTGTTGGTAAACTATATCTATGTACTTGATGTTGCCCTCTGTCTTTTTTCAACTCTGATCTTTGTGTTTCATTTTCTTTGCCAGGAGATAATTTTCTACAAAGTGATTGATTATATATTACATGGAAAAGAGGACATCAAAGTCATACCGTAAGTAAATATGTTTTCACTTTCAAATTTGCCTCAGTCTGAATAATTATTCCAGGTTTGAGGATGGATTGATATGACAAAAAAAAAAAACAAAACAATAATTCAGCTTTACTTATTTAATTTGCAGAACTAATTGAAGAGAAGTGGCATATTTATAGTCAGTTCAGTCAGTCAGTCAGAATATAAACATTTATGTCAGTACACCAATAACAGCTTGGACAAAATCTGAGGTCACATACCGACTTACTTGTCCATTCACCCATCTGCCACACAGCACTCCACCTGCAGATCATTGGGCCTTGAGCAGCGGCCTGCCAACTTATGTTGCTGAGACTGGTTTTGTGAGTTGTTTTTTTTTTATCCATTACAACAAGCTGTTGAATCAGTTAAGACCAAATGAAGGTATTTGTACATTTTACCCTTTGATGAGTCTGTTCTTCTCCTGTTTTTTTCTTTTTAGATTTGTAACATTATGAATGCGGCTGCTGACGAGACGTTCCAGTTCCAGGTAAGAGACTTAAGAAGGCCAAACACCACTGAAAGGAAAATAAATGATTTTACAAAGAAAAACAGTCCAGAAATCTTTCATAGAGGTTCAAAAAATGTTGTTTTCACTTATTGTTCCAATGTTGCAGACTGAGCCACTTGACAGCAGTGGTTGGACCATAAAAAATGTTCTGTCGCTGCCGATTGTCAACAAAAAAGAAGAGATAGTAGGAGTGGCCACCTTTTACAACAGAAAAGATGGAAAGCCTTTTGATGATCAGGATGAGCAGCTCATGGAGGTAACCTCAATCACACTTACAATACACTGAATTTTGTCGGTCACCACTCAGTCTAAAAAAGACTCAATTGTATCTGTCTGTGGACCATCTGGTAGATACAGTCTGTTCAGTAGGCTGTGCTGTTCCTGATTTTCTGTTGTTGGTTTCCCTGTTTCTCAGGCTTTGACCCAGTTCCTGGGCTGGTCAGTTTTGAACACCGACACTTACGACAAAATGAACAAGCTCGAGAATCGGAAAGACATTGCTCAGGACATGGTGCTCTACCATGTCAAATGTCGCGATGATGAGATTCAGAATGTCCTGGTGAGTGATTTATACCTTAAAATTTTGGTTTTATGAAAAAGTCCAATGTGCACATAGCACATTCCAGCTTGTCTACAATTTTTCAAGACTACATTTGATGAGACTTTATTTCAAATTCAAAGCCTTGGCCCAACAACAGGCACCTGAAATAGTCCAGCATCCAGCTGATAAAAGCTTAATGTTACACACTCTCTATTCACTATGACTATTTCACTTTGTGGGATGCTTAACTACCTCTGTACTTGTACTCACTAATTTGTAGATTGAAGTATACGACCTCAATGGTTTTCTCATCTCTCCCAGAACACCAGAGAGGTCTACGGCTGTGAACCCAGAGAGTGTGAAGAGGAAGAGCTCCTAGATATACTGGTACTACTTAGACTTGACTGTCATTTAATGTCATTTAACCAGTCCTTTAAGTAGCGCCTAATCGAAAGGTGGCAAATTGGAGTTATTTTTGTACGTGGGACTGACACTTTATTTACTGTACTTACTGTACTGTTTTATCCCACTCTGCTTTCTGTTCATTTCCCCCTCAGAAAAAAGAACTACCTCCAATGATTAAGAAGTTTGAGATCTACGAGTTCCACTTTTCAGACTTTAACTGCACAGAGATGGATCTGGTGAAGTGCGGGATCCAGATGTACTATGAAGTCGGGGTGGTCAAGAAGTTCCAGGTCCCTCAAGAGGTGATGCACAAATAAACACACATATACGGATAATGTTCAACAGGTTTGCTATGTCTTGATTTTACAGTCTCCAGGTCTACACTGTATATGAGTAATTGCTCATCTTCCCCCGTCCTTTCAGGTGCTGGTTCGTTTCATGTACTCAGTCAGTAAAGGCTACCGACGAATCACCTACCACAACTGGCGCCATGGCTTCAACGTGGGACAGACCATGTTCACACTATTAACGGTATTAATTTGTGTGTTGTTTTAGCCTCTAATTACAGTAGCAGCTATTTAAATTTCTGCATATACATCAAAGCCTAAAAAGTGAGGACTGTGGTAACATTTTAGTCTCTGTTGTGTTATGGGTTTTGTGTATTTTCTTTACTGGACCACTTTTTGTGTGTTTGTGTGTGCTCAGACGGGACTGCTGAAGCGATATTACACTGACTTGGAGGTAATGGCCATGATAACTGCAGGATTCCTGCATGATATTGATCACAGAGGGACAAACAACCTGTACCAAGTCAAGTAAGTGCTGCTGGGAACTTTTTCATTTCTTACTACAAACACAATCCAACCTGAACTTTGCACAATGATACTGCATGAAGGGAACACTGGTCCCCATGTACAACAACTATAATTGTTGATACAATCACACTACTGTGTCTCAGCACCATAACAATGCTCAATAATCATCGTATGCTTAATGTATAAAGAGCTTGTTTTTCAACCCCCCAGCAGTTCCATCATATTCATGTTCATACAGCACGATAATCAACGTACCAAGACTTGAAACTTGCTTGAGATTTTTCAACAGTGAACACCATGCCTATTTAAAAAAAAATAAAAAAATTCTGTAGTAAGTTTAAAGGACACATCGCTTCAAAATTATCCACATTAATGATGCAAACATGGCTTTCTGACAAATCTTAGTCAGCCAAATATTCAAAGGTTTTCAAAGCTTTTTTAATGTGTCTTAACCTTCTACTGATAAAGTGTCTTTGACAACAATAAAACAAGGTGTGAGGTTCACAGTAATGGAAATCTCTGCAAGTAAGATTTTCTTCAGCTGTGTCTAAAGCCAGTGGCTACCTGGAGGGAGAAAAAATCTTCTGTACTGTAAATACCAAGGGCTTATACTTGAAACTGATGGTGACTGTTGTTAATCTCATTTCATGCCAACAGATCTGGAAACCCTCTGGCCAAACTGCATGGCTCCTCCATCCTGGAACGACACCATCTAGAGTTTGGAAAGTTCCTGTTGGCTGATGAGGTGAGAAAGGAGAGGTGTACTAGAGAGTAACTTAACCTGTGCATTACTGAATGCTCTTCCTCGCCACATTCTCCTGTCACTAACTATGACTGATGCCCCCCCCCCGTCTCCTCTCATCTCACCTGCAGTCACTGAATATCTACCAGAACCTTCACAGGCGACAGGTGGACCACGTCATTCATCTCATGGACATTGCCATCATCGCCACTGACTTGGCTCTTTATTTCAAGTCAGCACAGCCTCTCATTCACTCGCTCTACCCGCTTGTTCATTCTTCACGTCTATACAGTAAAAATACATTACTGAAATAGTTCCTCTCTGTTAGGAAAAGAACCATGTTCCAGAAGATCGTGGACCTTTCACACACATATGAGGATGAAAAGAAGTGGGTCGACTTCATGTCTCTAGAAACAACCAGGAAGGAGATCGTCATGTGAGTGCAACGAACACACACAAAGTTCTTTGTTCTTTGACATTTCTCTGATCCTTGAAATGATTTCCACTTCAGGGCTATGATGATGACCGCATGTGACTTGTCTGCTATCACCAAGCCTTGGGAGGTGCAGAGCAAGGTGAGGTGCACCAAAATGTGATAAATATGAGACTCCGTGAGTCTCACCGAGCTGTTTCTTTAAAGATGACTGTGTGTGTCTGTGTGTGTGCGCGTGTGTATCTTTCAGGTTGCCTTGTCCGTAGCAGCAGAGTTTTGGGAGCAGGGTGACCTGGAGAGGACAGTACTGGAACAGCAACCCATTGTGAGTTCAAGTGTATTTGTGTGAAAATGTTCACATTAGTATCAGTAAATAACTTCATAGGTTATCAGTGGTGTAATAATTATTTATATTATCTATTAATCAGCCCATTAATTTCTTTATTAATGGTTTGGTCAATGAAATGTCAGAAAATAGTGCTAAATATCTATATAATATATATA
The DNA here is from genome assembly GCF_046630095.1 of Trachinotus anak. NCBI lineage: Eukaryota > Metazoa > Chordata > Actinopteri > Carangiformes > Carangidae > Trachinotus > Trachinotus anak. The sequence goes on along the minus strand of NW_027273879.1, from coordinate 11,649,986 downwards.
AATTAGAGTCCTTGGTGACATTATCAAATGTCTTGTTTTATCCAAACAACAAAACCACAAGATAGCACTTCTGCTTGAATGTATTAAACAATTAATCAATCATGAAAATAGTTTCTGATTGATATTTGATCGTATCTGAGAATCTATTCATTGACACTGTCTGTGGTATTGCTGTTTATATTCATTGTTCATGTTCATATGGCAGATTAGGAGTTACAAAAATTCAAGCCTTTACTTAATTTCTTGTTGTATGTTTGCTTGTTGTTGACTAGTAGCTTCTGACACTCCGGTAGCCTAATGCCTTGACATATATTCAGCAGCAACAGGAAAAGACAGACTGATAACTCTTTTGTGGGTCTGTAAAAATCGAACGCAAGTAATTCATCTCATTGTAGTGTCTTTAACCAACTTACAGCTCAGTGTCAATTGAGTCCTGACTCTAGTAACTCTACCTTTGCAGGCAATGATTAACACAAGAGTTAGCAACAATTAACAAGAATGTTATCAGGGGAACACAACAAAACATGATTGCGCAGGCGATTTTCAAGCCAGATGTTATTATTGATGTTGCTCAAACAGTGTTTGTCCCTCCCACCAGCCCATGATGGACAGGAACAAGGCAGCTGAGCTTCCAAAGCTACAGTGTGGTTTCATTGACTTTGTCTGCACGTTTGTTTACAAGGTAATATTTCACATTGACTGTAGTAAATTTTACTTTTTTCAGTTTACCTAAAGGTAATCATTACTCAGTATGTTTTTGTTTTAATATTTAGACAGGTACTTAAAACCACAAATATATCTTCTCATGGATATCAAAACTTAAATTAAGACAATCGAAAAAATGGAAAATATGGGTCCTTTAATTTTTTTTTCTTCTACATTATTTGTCTCTTACCCTTTTCTGTTCAGGAGTTTTCTCGCTTCCACCCACAAATCACACCCATGCTGGACGGCATCCTCAATAACAGGAAGGAGTGGAATGCTAAAAAAGAAGAGTATGAAGCTAAACTCAAAGCTATAGAGGAAGAGAAGGCTGCTAAAGAGGGTGCTACCGCCGCTAAAGGTGCAGTGATTTATTGGAATAATCACATAACTACAATGAATAGCTGTCTTGGCCTGGCATTTTGTATCATCTAGTGGCTGTTTCAAAGTGCGGCTCAATGTGGAGTCGGTGCCGACATCCAAAGGAACATTGAAGCTAAAAAGTTGAAATTGTTCTTTTATGTAGCTGTGTTCATCAGTTTTGTATGTTGAATTTTGCCACAACACAAAAACTGAACATTTAATGTTTTACCTTTAACCTTTAGCAGTTTTACTCATTCACAAATATAATGACTTTTCTTGTCTCATGTATTCTTTGTCCACCAGCTGTCGCAAACAACACCAGTGCTGGAGGTTCTGGCTCCAAGACCTGCTCAGTGTGCTAGAAGGTCAAAAAGCTGTGCACGTGGACAGCTCATGACAGACTGACTTCAGAAATACCTTCATAATCACAACCAGTCAGCCACTCAACCTCACCGCCAAGGAAAAAAATGCAAGAAAGTTAGGAAGGCAGATACACGTGTCAATGTGAATGCACCCTCATATTATTTCTTCCAAGACACTGGATCCAATCAGAAAAGAAAAACCTAGCAAGGTTTTATCTTGAAGGGACACTAACCAGGTGAGCTAAAAAAAAAAAATCAGAACAAGGAAATCTGGGTAAAACATCAGTGAGAAACTACAGAAACTGCCACTCATGACCACTGCTTCTACTTCAGGTTACATTTAAAGCAAAAGTACCCTTCCCTGGTTTATAATTATTTTTATTTGAACCTGAATCAAGAGTCAAGGTGATTTTTGGATCTCAGGTTTTCACTCACCATCACACAGCACCAGTTGGATGGATGTATGGATTATGTATTATGAAAGAGTGAATATGAGTAATTCTTTACTGCAAAGTCCAAATCACTATAGATTGTATATCATGTTTGAAGCGCTGTTTTCAAACATACTGTATATTGTACATTCATGTAATATTCATTTTAGGTTTTCAGAATGTAAATTCAGATAATGGGTAGATTGAACTGTTACTGAACGACTGTACATATATTCCAGTATTCCAAAATGATATGTTCATGTTCACTCCTTCCAGTCACTTAACATTTACAAATGAGAGTCTGTTTACCTTGACTGCAGAGAGCCAAAGGTAGATGACAAGCTCAGGGCCGCTCCAGGAAAAGATGCATATTTGTGAAGAGTATAGTTACTACATAGGAATATTAAGGCAGTGGCATAGACATTTAACTTTACTGTCTGCAAACAAGCCTGTAGTTGCTTACTCATGATGCCTTCTTACTGTACATACATCTGAGAGAGTAGCTGAGATTGTTAATTGTATTTTCATGAATATACAGTAACAGATGTCTTAAATAGCTTAGAGCACATTGAAACCTAGTTACTGCTCTGGAAATTAGTTGGTTCCAGATAATAATTGCATTCCAATTCATTTGAAGCAGGAGCAACTATCTTTCTGCAACTGCTACAAGTTCATCATCACCTGATGGGAAATTTATCGTCTGAATTCATCAACCTTTCCTAAATAAGAGCAGGGGTTGAGCCATAGTGCACCACCTGAGGACTAACTCCAGCTCTGAGGCCAGTGTCTTCATAATATTCATAATATGCAACACAAAATGTTTTTTTTTAATGTGAGGTAATTAAACATAAATGCAAACACCAAAAAAAAAAGCATCAGGTCAGAGACCGGAACTTAGGTCTGTTGTGAGGCATTTGGTGCTCATCACTAGCCCATCATGTACCTCTAATAACCATCTCTGCAGACAGACCAGGCTCCAAGGGAACAGAACTGTCTCAGACAGTGCGAGGGAGCATCTTAACTTCTTGTAAAAACTTGTATATATTCCATCCCTCCCTGTAAATATAAAAAATAAATATTTTTCTAGTTGAAATATAGATGCTTATTTTTTAAATAGGATATTAGTAATACATGCAGGCACTGGCAAATGAGCCATCAGGTAATTTTGTTTTCCCCTTATCTATTGAATTATGGTTTTATCATGCTTGCCTCTTTTTACTGATGTACAAGTATTCCACATATGGAAAGAAAGCATGGGTGTATCAGTCATGACCAATTTGTATTAGGCAATACATGTACCTAAATATGCTGCAGACATACACCGAACATTTTTAAATAGACTTTATTTACCTTATGGTCAGTATTTTAAAGCTTGCCTCTTCATGTGCTCCATGTGTACAATGATGATCCAAATAAAGCAAATGTATTTTTATGAGGCATCTGAGTGAATTAATTATCTGTTATAGTGAAACTGTACTACTTACTTGTAGTTTGGTAAGTCACTATTTACCAAGGGAATTGACTCTTATAAAACATATCACCGGGTTAACCGTTTAAAAACAAAGACATATTTTGTCTGAGTCATATGTAGCAACATGAAATGTGACAAACCCCCATCGACGGTCTCTCAGCCATCAGTCATAATGCAATAGTATGTACAATATAATGCTATAATGCAGTGCAGAGCATAATCAATTTTAGAATATTACACAACACAAAAGAGTATTGAGGGAACACTTCTGTCCACACTGCACTTTCTTCTACTGGTCCCTGACCCCAATCCTGGGATTGCTGCTAAACTAGGCCAGGATTACAACCATGCTCTTGCCCCAGGCTCATCTCCTACTGAAGGACAGGTACACACACACAGACTCACACATACCTACTCCAGTCACAAAATGTGTGTGCTTCAGTGCGTTCTTTCATTTCGCTGCAAGCAACTAACAAACCAAACCTGAATAATGGTAATTGAAGATACTTGAAAAAGTACCTTGTTTTGAAAAAAAGACTGTCCTAATGAGATGATATTAACTGCTTTGATGTTGTTTGTCTTTTTACTATTAAGTTAAACCCCCCACAAAACCACAAGAAACGCAAGAACATTGAGTTATTACATGAAAAATAATTTGTTTTTATTGACTTTGAAACATAACAAAGGTCCAGAGATAGTTCATTTTAGGATGGTGTCTGAATTTGCTGCAGAGAGAAAAGAGAACAAGAGGAGAAATGTGTAAATAAGGCATTTTTTGGATAAAGTCATTATCATAACCAGCAATATGGGCTGTCTTTGTATGACAAACGGGTAGAGAGACAGGAACAACTAGAGTGCGTGTCTTTGATACCTTCAGACAGTTGTTTGTAGATGCGCTCCTGCTCCTCTCTGGCCTTCTTCTCTGCCTCCTCAACCCTCCTCTCCTCCTCAGCAATGGGCTTTAGGTAGTCTGAACAAGAATTACACCACAGTTAATCATTATTTCCAATCAATACAGTATGCAAAATATCTTCCTGACAGTTGGGGTGGGGTCCAGTGTCATGTGCACACCCTGGAGGTAAAAGTATGTAGATTTACAATGTACTTAAAGATTAATATATGCTTTATGTATCACCACAGTCCTATGTTGTCATGCTGTTGCATGTGTTGCAAAACAGCACTGCAGCTTCATAATAGTCCTTTTTTACAGGATGCATTTTGTCTTGCCACAGTAGGAAAAGCACAAGTGCCAAGACTAACATTAATGAGTAACAGTGAGCCAATATGCACAATACCAGGACCCTGAAAACAAAGCAGCTAAATGGAATTTAACCAGCATTAGTTTTATAATTTACACCTGGGGTTTTTCTACTGTTACATGTCAAGTCTTGTCTTTAATTATCTTATGTAATTAATATGTTACACATACATACAACTGTTTAACAATCCTATTCAGGGAACTTCTTGTCCCCTTCATTTAACTGCCCTTGAAGTTTGGACATTGATGGAAAGACTTGCTGACAACTTACCAAACCTCTGTTTTCCATAGAGGACGCCAAGCAGCAGAGCAGACCACCTGGCCGTCTGAAATAAAAGTGATTCACATGTGTTAACTAGTAAAATAACTATGACTGAGCAGCTCCCTGTGTGACTACATGTCAGTAAGATTTCCAATCTAATACTCAGCTGTAATGACCTGTAAACACTACTATGAACAATTAACAACATTTCTGATCATGGTACAATTCTGACTTTAATAGTAGGATGCACATTTAACAAACCACTTTTAAATAACTGTACAATGATCACGCTCGGTGCTAGCAGTTAGCACTGACTGGGGCGAAGTTCAGCTTTACTCTGACCTTTCTGTTGAAGTGGTTTAACGCTGGTTAACTATATCCTGCCTGATATGACAGACTGGGCTTATAGCAGCGTGATAACTAGTAATAATAATCACGACTTTTGCATCAAAGATCGAAGACCCAGGTTTTCAGCTGTTTTTTCGTAGAGTGCTTCACCTGTAAAGCCTCTCAATGTCACAGCTAGCAAACACTAGCTAGCATGCTAACACAACAACTAGCACTAACGCTAGTTAGACGATAGCTGCACATCTTGAGTTGACAGCTGGAGGTTTATTTTGCGTTCTTTCCTCCAAACTCACAAACTCATGTTTAAAGAAATCTTCCGGTCAAATATTAGGCGTTATTACCTTGATGAGCGGTGACACTGCGACTGGAGGAACCATTGTGAAGCGAGGAAGTGACTTCCGGTGCAGACCGGAAATGATTTTCATGTCTTGAAGCTAAATAGTACTTTATGGCTAACTTAATTTCCTTTTTAAACTTTTTACTGTTCTTTTTTTCTTCCCTTTTGCCTTTCTGTTTTACTGCCATTAAAAGTCTAAGGAAACAGAAAAAAAACAGAGTGGATTAACCAACTTTACGAGGAATTGATACTCAGATAGCTAGATAAATAAATGTACAATTAGCAAAATGAAGCAAAGTAAATAAATAGGTAGTTTGTTATACTTAAGTATGTTGTGGTGAAAAACACAGTTTCATTATTAATAGTTTTTATTGTTTGTATTATTATTATTTTTTTATTAATACAACTAACCACATACTTTTTGTTCACGAAAACACAACACAACGCAACACTAAGACTAACCCCAGTGAAACTCATTTAGTTTATCCCCTGGTCTTTTTTTCCCAGCAGTAACAGATTAATATCAAGAATATATGACTCAAATAAAAACACTACAAAACACTTAAGCAAGAGAGTCAATAGGCTGGAAATAATCGCTTTTACTTACTCTTTACAAAATTTCTGTTCATATTTGGCAGCAGAATGCATCACTTTCTATATACACCACTTTTGACCACAATCATATCAAGGCCATGCACTGTTAGGAAGTCTGTCCCTTTTGGCACCTCTGAGTCAATTCATCATGTAATCCTTATGCCACTAATATAGTCAATATTTTCTGCTGCAAGTCTAGGAGATGTGACACAATATGGCTCCCACCTCACCTGTAGCATTTTGGTTGGGATGATATAAACATATACTAGGTACAGTCTTTGTGTAAAGTATAGTGTGAAGGTGACAGAAAACTTCCAGACTACTTTCTGTCACCCAAATGTCAGTGTGGTGTAGTTCCTAATGGCTGCCACTAGATGTTACTGAATCCCTTGTTTCACAAAAACTGCAAGGGGAAGGTCATCATGAGGAGAGGTCATTTGCAGATTATTTGACTTGGAAAAAGCCAGTTAAAATGGTTCTTATTTAGCCATGCACACATCATGTACACATATCACTCAAGTTTACAGGTATAATGAAACACTTTTTGTGCATGTTGGTGATACACGCGTTAAACCAATGTGGCTCTTAAAAGGCTCTTTACAACAGACAGTACAAAGAAACGTGTGGAGGAAAATCAAAAACACACTTTTTTTTCCAAAAATCATATGTATGTCATAACGTCATGTACAATATGTCAAAATAACTTTGGCACTAAAACAGTTGTTACATCTACATGTTCTCTGAGATCTGAGACAAAGAAACCAGAGTTATGATCAGTACCATATCATGGACAAAGATTAATGACAAAATAGCAAGTAATGTTTATAACTTTCATTTAAACATGCCGCTATTCTTAATATATATTAGAAACCAAAGTAGAAGCATATATATGGAGTCAGAGATGTGAAATTTCTAAAGGCAGTGCAAGAGAGGGGGAAAAATGCAAAAATATGAAAACAGAATTATGCAAATACTGTTGATCCATCAAATGTTTCCCACTTTGCCAAGATGTTGCATGTAACATAGCCACTTTACATTTGGGTTTTTTTTGTTTTGTTTTTTTTTTGTTTGTTTTTCTGTCTTTTTGTTTGTTTGTTTGTTTGTTTTGAAGAATTTTAATAGGATCAAATTGTTCAAGGACTTCAAACCAGCCTGATGCTAGATCTCTAAATTACTGCCCACTTGTCCAATTTGTTTTCAGCAATTCAAATATTACTTAATAAATAATGTAGTTAAACTGAAATGACAATTCAGTCAGATCATCAGGCTAACTCAAAGCGACTTCCAGTGTATATCATCAATACACATAATAAATAACATCAACATTATCCATGTAAAACAGTAAAGCCGGTGCAGGGTGCTTTTCAATCGTTGTCATAGATGCAATCTGGAAAAAAGAAATAGTAATATTAAATATTGATATGAAAAAATATAGTTTACTGTTTGGAAATCTATTCATAAAATAATAAAGATAAATTGAATATACCATCTCCAATGTCATCGTAGATGTCGCCATCACTGTAAACAAAAAAAAAGATCAGTATAGACCACATGTTGTCAAGCCTCTCTTAGTCTGCGTGTAAATGAATGTATATATAAATATATAAATGTATGAATGTTTGTGGTACTTACTCCATAGCAATGTGGCTGGTTGAAACATAACCAACTGTTATAGACAGAAACAAGATTTTAAATGAGAATGATCCAGGTTTTTGGGGCAAAGAATGAAAAAGCAGTGGTGTAGGAACTCTACATGTACTGATGAATTATCTTGGTGGTATCAAACAGATACTCACACTTCCCCTCCTCGTTGCGACAGATCAGTTTGTTGTCCACAGCTTTAACAATGACGTCAAGTTTCTCCCCCGCTTTGACTGGCAGCTCTTTCCCAGTCCACTTCTTATTCGTGAGCGTGTGGACGATATTCACCTGGTACAGCACCTGTATCTCACCATCATACTGAAAGAGATTGAACATTACACTCTCAGTTTTTAAGTTTGTAACTGCGATCTTTTTTTTTTTAATTTTACATTCTTGGTAGCATGTTAACCCTAAAATAAGTGGAAAGGAAAATATGGCTTACGTTTACATTTATTTTATCACAAATTATTATTGTTATTTTGAGTGTCACAGCCCTGTTAAATGCATTCAGGAGGTTTTTCAGCAGGCATGATCCTGGCAACAGTTAGAGGACTGAACTGATAAGTATTTTTAAAATCATGTTAGAGAGACAGACTTTAAACTTTTTCCTGAAGTCCTTCTCCTCCTTCTCAAACTTTTTCTGCTTCTTTGGGTCCACCTCTTCAGTCTTGCTTTTCCCTTTCAGGATTGGAAAGCTGGACAGAAACATATTAAGTTGGAGGACATAACCAAAACAGGAAAATATAGTGAGTAAACCATTGATCTAAGTTTAAGTTTTGGGATTGATGTAGTTGTACCTGGTGATGGGTTGAGATGAAGGCAAATTTTGAGAGTCAACATCATCGTATATCTCCTCATCAATTGCTCCTGGCTGATCTGTGGTAATAAGTGGGAGTTGAAGAGAGTTGAGATGACATTAAAATGCACCTGACACTTGACATTACCATGCATTCAGAGGGGACACATTTTAATCACACTTCATGTAACAAAACTGGATTGTCAGTTGTAAAGGATATGAAAAGGAGGTGTGGTGCAATTCACACTTTGGCTAGTGAAACTTGATGTAAAACATTTCATGTTGGAGAGAAAATACAAATTGCAGAGGGAGTGTAAAGTGAGATTCTGTGACGTTTTCTCTGCAAACTAGTCACTGTGGCCCCTAGTTACATTGACAGTATAATGCTTAATGCCAAAAAGTAGCATGACAGAAACACGTAGAAGTAGAAAAAAGTCATAAAGTCAGCAAAGTGACTCAGTAATGACAATTTTACAATAATATCTTAACATGAGCCACTAAGAGCTAATGGTCACAATAAAACTAAAGCTGTTGTCGCAAAACTTCTTGCCAAACACCACTTTCATAAGAGAAGGTGAGAGGCCAAAGAGAAAGGAAGGAAGGAAGAATATTGAGAAACAAGTATCTTTCATTAAATGTCTATTCAGAATATGGTAGTATTATCACAGTGAGTGATACCTGAATTCCCCTCTGCAGTAAACTGGCTGGGTGGAGGCACTCTGGCACAACAGAAGGAAAAATATTAAAATGTTACGTAATTTATATCATTAAAATATCATGAATTAAAAGTAGGTTAATATGATTAAATTTAGCCCAATTTAACAAAATTCATAAATTACAACACAGCATTTTAATTAGAATACTTGTTAAAACATATTTTTGACAGTGTTAGCAGATAATGCCTTGATTTTCTGATCAACAGTCATACATCAGTTAAAGACATGCAAATAACTAAAGAAGATTAGTAAAATCACAGAAAATCAGCTGTTCATGCAATAGTCAATTTGTAAATTAAATGTTATTCAGACAGAGGTGAAGTTGATGATCTGTTGCTGATCAGCTTCACCAAAGAGAAACTGTTCAGCTGTTAAAAGGAGAGTGACATCTGACAGATTAGGGATTAACAACAGTTGGCAGTAGATTTGTGATCAGTCTTACTACTGAGTGTATTTTACACTTTTGTGCTGGCAGGGCGTCTGTTCCGGTCAAACATCCGCAGGAAGCTAAGGGGCTTCGTAAGAGGAGACCTGGTGTCCGGTGGACTAGAGATTCAACCAAGCATGAAAAGACCTGCATTTCTTTTTCTGTGTCATTTAGAATCTCTCCTGTATACCCTTTTCCATTTAGCATTAGTAGTCAGAGTTTGTTGTTTATAAAAGAGTTTAAGTAAATTCTACTGCTGATTTATTGTAAATCAGTACATCAGTTCCCACCTGACTTCCAGGTTTGGATCAATAACATCATCATATATTTCTCCTTCCTCCCCTGGTAGCGGTGGTAGGACAACTAAAAGACAAAAACAGACATATTATTTTTGATGACACGTTATATCTTAGTGAAACAACCTTGATATTAACTGAATGGAAAGCTTGTGACTGACTATAATGAAATGAACAATATTATTGTAAGATTATGAGCATACCTCCTGGTCCTTTGATCCCACTGTAGAGAGAGAAGAAGTGGTAATATAAATATTAAAGACAGGCTTATGTAGTGAACTTTCATTTTTCACTTCAATAAACTTGAGAAGTGCTACGTGATGTGACCAACTGATTGAATTCGGTGTTTGAATCCTTGCAAGAAACAAGGTTCAAATGAGCTGAAAATTTTGAAACTTGCCCAAAAGAGTGTTGTTGGATAACATCTTAAAACTCAGCTTAATGGTGTGTTGAGTTGAACTTGAATTCAATCTGCAATTTAAATTAGTACAGTTCAAAGGAACAGTTCAACATTTTGGGGAAAATGCTTGTGGTTTTCTTGCTCAGAGTTAGATGATATGATTAATGCAACTCTCATATCTAGCTTCATGTTGGGTGGACATACATACGTATGGTATCAATTTTCTCATATACCTTTTGGCATGAATGTAAATAAATTTCCCTAAATGTTGAACTTTTGCTTCATGATTCCTCTAAGGAACTGCAACAATAAAGCTTTCTTAATACATAAAAACTTTTATTTCATGGCTTTGGTCGGCCTGGTGACTCATACAGTATCTGTTATGCTCGTGGGTGTTGTTGTATTTAGTGCAGTTCAATATACCAAATTTAAAAAATGTAAATTGTCGATAACAAAAGTAAATTGTAATTGAGGTTTTCTTAAGGGCACTTTACGATGTAAAGATATATTTCCCATTATACTTGTCCCCATTCTTACAGACGTGCAACCAACAGATGTGGAGTAAGAATACACAATTTCACATTCCTGTTACCTGTTATCAGAAGAGACAACGTCGATGTCATCATAGACCTCAGGGTCATATGACTGCTGAGGTTGACGATTCTTCAGAGAATTAAAGTCAATTTCCACTGAAGTGGTCTTTACATAACCAACTGTTGGAAACAAAGAGCAAAATAAAATAACTGATCTAATTTACTGTTCTCAATTAGGATAACTTTGGCATAATTGACTGCAGGTTTGTCGCTCATGAGACAGATGAGGGATAAACGTGTCAACATACTGGATCCATCCTGCAATCGTGCCAGCCATTTCCCCTCTGGGTTGCCCTGAACACGGATGATGTCCACGCAGTCTCCCTGCTTCAGACCGAGGTCGGTTTTACTGCTTTTGCAGTCCACACGAGCTTTCCCCTGGTGGATGACCTCAAGGGGGCCCACCAACTAGCACACACACAGCCATATGCAAACATATTTGAAATGTCCACAGGGAAAAATACTGTAAATTATGACATTATTAGCTTAGCTTAGCTTATTTTAGCGTGACGACTAGAAACAATGGAGAAAGAGTTAGCTTAGGCCTGTCCAAAGGTAACAAAATGTGCTGACCAACACTTCTAATGCTCATAAAAGGATACCTTGTATGTCATTGGCTTAATCTATACAAAAACATAGTGTAAAAATGATGCATTTTGGTTTTATGGTAGGTTATGTACTTGAGTGTTTCTTTTTTTTTTCTTTCTTTTTTTCTTTCTTTTTCATCCAATTGAAGTTGCTAGTTAGCTTCTGTGCCCACCCAAGAAATAGTCCAGCAAATAACCCACACAACATAGCTATTCTATCATTCCAGTCTTTATGCTGAGCTATGCTAACATCCCGTGGCTCTAGCGTCATATTTAGCATACAGAGGTGAGAGCTGTAGCCCTCTCCCTGCAGGTTTAGCTGAGAGTTCCAGTCTTGTTCCACTCACTTTAAATTTCTTTCTGGCATCTTGTTCTTTCTTCTCACGTTCCTTCTGCTCCTTCTTCTCAGCCTCCAGTCGTCTTTTCTCCTCCTTCTCATCTTTCTCTTTCTTCTTTTCTTGTTTTTGTTCCGCCGCTTCCCTTTTGAAAGAGAGAGAGAGAGAGAGAGGTTTGTAAACTGACACTTCAACACACAAAATTACAAAACACAAATGCATAAAAATATACAGTTTTTCTGTTTTGGACCTTAAGTCCCCGACGAGCCTCAATAAATAAAAAATCTGATCGTCCATCTGTACACACACAAATTATTTTGATTTCCTAAATATTTTTTTTTTTTACTTAAAATGGAATTAACAACATGGCAAAATCAGTGAAGTGTGCAATAATGGCTCAGTGTGGAACATTCTCTCACCATCGTTCATCAAGATCCTCATACATCTCTCCATCGTCATCATCAATTTCTTCCTGGATAGAGGAGACAGAAGTAAAAACAGCAATTAAAACTGGGGATTAGTTCCGTGTGTGTCTTTCATACGTCATATAATACATACTGTATGTGATACACACCTCTGTAGACCCATGTCAAAACATATTTAAGTGCACACATCCTTGTTCTTATCTCTGTGTGTGTGTATGTGTCTGCATCTGCACACAGCACCTGCATGCAAATCTGTATTTATGTAAATGAAAGATATTCAGCATGTCTCACCTTTGCCCTCTGACTTGGGTGACCTACAGAGGAAAAACAATGAATCATGATATTTTGGAACTGGGTTGCATAAAACCATATTTATGTAACTATGGACAGGAACTACAGTTTTAACCAGAATCATATGCTATATGAATAACCAGCCCGGGGTACGTAAGAAGTTGTTTACAGTCAGACAGACAGCACACCAGTAGGATATAATGACAAATATAGTTTCTTTGACGTGTCTTTTAATATACAAATAAGGTATTAAGGTAGGTAAGGTATTAAGTTCAGCATTACACAATCATCTACTGTCTTCGCTGCCAGAAACAACATGTTAGTCTTGCAACATGGTAATCATGACGCATTACATTTGATCAAACAGTGAATGTTACTGAACCTGTGGATGGTGGTAGAGGTGGAGCAGAGCTGGTCAGTTCATCAACGTCATCATAGAAGTCCTCTTGCTGGATCCTGAAAAACACAGCCAGGGATTTATCTTTTGTTAATGAGAGTGGCTTTATCCAGAAAATTAATGCAGTATATATCATTCCTAAGTGTTTGTGTTTGTATGTGTGACTTACATGGATGTAGGGTGCCGTGGGGGAAGACTGGGGAGTGCAGACTGAGGGGGTGGAGTAGGGGTCACGTGATTGCTATGGTTACTCGGGTGAGAGGATGGAGGAGTTGGGGCAATGGGTTTCTTGAAGGTACCAGGACCTGTAACAAAACCACATGATGTTAAAATAGAGAACTTCAAGTATCTTTGCCAATGTCCTTCTATGACTGTCTCATGTTTACTGTAGATAACTCAGTCAGTCCCCAGAGGGGTAACTAGTTTGGTTGCCCATACAGAACAAACAAGGAAAAACAAGTCAGACAGGTCACAACAATCAATCTGACAATGTAAAAATACACAATTACAGGTGAAGGTCTTGCATTCAAAATCAAACTTACTTAAAAGTATTAAAAGTCAGTGTTATATCATATATTAATGGATTATTGTGAGAGGTGCATAAATGTGGAAACAGCTTGTCACTGACACTGTTGCGTCAAGTAGGCGTATTAAGTACTGCAAAATGGAAACACTCAAGTACAAATTGTACTTATGTATAGTGTCTGAGTAATTTAATTATTAGTCATTCCACCACCTTAAGGACACCTAACCACCAAGTATGAAGAACAAATCAGTTCAGAGTGAAAGGTCAATCACAACTGATGCTCCCAAAACACAAATCCGATAAAGTAGCCAATACACACAAAATAAAACCTTTTAACCTGACGTCTCTTCATGTTCACCAATTTTTCAGGGTAATATTAAAAGAAAGGGTAGTATAGTGCATCATAATAAGGGACAAAGAGAGTGCACATAGCATGGAAACCAACATTTGTGAAAGTGCATTCATAGTATTGCCCATGTTTTAAGATGAGTGCCAGCCAACAGTCATTCTCTGGCTAGAAATAAATTCAGATCAGGTATGTGTCTAAAACACCGGCCCTCACTCAAATCTATGCCTGTTTGCTGGAACCTACTTCCCCATGTGGTGAAACCAACTTAGCTGTCAGAGCAGAGAAAGAGGGGGGGAGGAGAAAGGAGAAACTGGACAGGGAACTTGGCCGGGGGAAAAAGAGGAACCAAGAGTATTCATGTGACTTTCATCTGTTATCTCTACTGCAGCATTGGCTCAGCTGCTTCTTTGTAACTTGCACAAATTTTGTACGGAATGCACAAAATGCAGATAGTGTGTAAAAACGTAAAACTTTTTTTTTTTTTTCCATTATGCAGAAACAGGTCATGTGCATTGCTGTTTGGACAGGTAACCTAAAATAACCTCAACAACTGTGGACCACTCATTGCTAATGTCACTGAAACCACAAAGAAGTGTGAAGCAAGTCCTTCACACTTTTAAGATGGGTTCACAAAGTCTGTACAAAGTTGCACTGCTTGTGATAGGAAATGCTCTCGACACAAGGAACCCCCTCTGTTTATTTCCCTTTTTGTCATAAGACCTGCAAACAATTTACTGCCCTGCATCATTTCCTTCTCTTGACAGGAAGGTCTTGACTTTTCTCAGAGGGTGTTGGATAAAATTATGTTTATGTTTGAGGAAATTATGCAGACATCTTTGGCAGTGTCTGATGCACTATATTTGTTGCATGGTAATTGGGGGAAAGGAAACAAACATATATCATACCAAATGGGAAACAAATGATGTAAATGCAGCCATATATAGTTGAGATACTCCTGCCTGTGGGGCCACATGTGTGTCCCTCCTGGCTTCTCTCCTGTAACTCTCCCCATTCTTACCCTCTGTTTTTCAACTGCTTGTGATCAGTCGTTTGTTTAAGACATTGTCTTCTTAATGGTAAATTAAGAAGACGACTTATTCTGAAGATGGTATAAAAGGTATATTTATGTATATGTTTTATATTGTTTAAGTCATTACATGAGTTTCATCCTGTTAGGTAAGATTACTGCATTAAGATTTCTGTTGCAAGAGAGACATGAAAACACATTATATCCACTTGATGACAGCAAGACTAGTCAGTGAACCTGGATTATATACTGTACAACATTCACCTCCCGGCATCTATACAAAGTTGTAAATGCTGTTTCTCCAAGGGCCAGAAATATAATTCTGGTGGAGAAATAAGTCCCTTTATTTCCTTTTTTCTTACGACTGAAAAACAGTCAAGTCAAGTAGAATGGTGATAAAAATAGCTGAATCAGCCTAAAAAAATCCACTATGTTTAGACTGTACAATAACCCCAGAAATTCCGAGAAACAACACTGAGGACGTGCTGTCAGTGACAGCTATAACCCTGTCAATTCACACAAATGTTATCACTAATTACATATATACACAATCACCGTAACTCCCTCAGAGGAATTAGTACAATCAAGTAGTAAGATGTCTTCCATAGTTGAAACATCAGTTTGTAAGTACATATTTTTTAAATTATATATATATAAAAGAATTGAACCGATCCATGAGGCAATTCTTTAATTTTATACTTTTGAGACTATTCAGTTATACCAGTGTAGGAACCCCTTAAGGCTTTGAAATTAAGTGGGTAAATAAGCAACATTCTATCTTTAACAGATCTCATTAAACATTGCAGAAGTAAGGACTTTGTGCTGAGTCTAAATGAAGAATGCCTGCTTGAGTTTAACTGTCACCCTCAAAGTGTGATCACACATCTCTGACATACTGTGTGTCAACGTGTAATTACTCTGGTGGTGCTAGTGACTACACTTCAGTATGCTCAAGCAACTTGTATATTGTATGACTGTGAACTGTTGCCCCATAGAGACGACTGATTGATTTGTGTAAGTATTGCTATTCATTCACTTACTGGATTGGTGGTTACAGCTTCTCCTGATCAGCACCTTTCATGCTTCATACTTTATCAGTGGTGTCACCAGTAAACACACAAAGCTGTAACTCCATGTCCGACTTACCATTACCAGAGGCCTCAGAATCTCTCTTAAAGTTCTCCAGGTTGACTCTGGGGGGTCGGTTGGGTTTGGCAGGAGCAGGACCCAGAGCTAAACTGTTGGGTAGCGGGTTACGCTTGGGGCCTGAAGTGGAATCACCATTAACGCTGCTGGGCTTAGGAGAGGCCACGGACGGCTTCTTCAAGCTTGGTTTTTTACTGGCTGGAGGTTTGGGAGGAGCAATGGAGTTAGTCGCAGTAAGGGGCGTCTTGTTTGCTCCGCCACTATCTGACTGCTCATTCTTGTCCTTCTCCTTGTTGAACATATTCTGAGCAGTCTTAAAGTTGGAGGTGGGCTTAAAAGGAGAGTTTGCCAAAGATGAAGGTTTGTTCGCAGTGTCCGTGTTAGCTCCTGCCTGTTCTTCATTTTGCTGCCGTAATTTTCCAATGCTGCTGCTCGGTTTTTGTTGTAAACGGGGTTTGGGTACGGAGCTGGTTGTGGATGGCACACCCCCACCACTGTCTTCTTTTATCCAGCTGGGCTTGGAGCTGACTGCTGGAGTTGGTTTAGGAAAGGCGGGTTTGGAGTCGGACAGAGTGGAGCTGAGGGAGGGTTTGTTGACAGGAGGCTTCTGTACAAGGCCCTTAGCTTCAGGAGGCTGTGAAAGAGGTGGCTTCAGGGGTATCTGCTGTTTATTACCAATTGAAGGTTTGCTATTGGTGTCATCCTGTATGTTGGCAAACCTGTTAGCCAGGGCTTTAGCTTTGCTTGGCTCATGTGCCTCTGTGTCACTTTTAGTGGATACTGTGTTTTTCAGGAAAGGTGGTTTAGGAGGATTACTTATTGCACTGCCCGAGAGGCTCTCTAAGACAGGTTTCTTCGTCTGTATGGTCGGGCCGGAGGAGAGGGTTGGGTGCAGGGGTTGTTTGGGTCGTCCAGACGGTGTGGAAGAAGTCTCATCAGTGCTCCACCCACTCGACTGGAAGCGAGCCATGATGGCCTTTACATCAGCCTTGTTTTCCTGAAATGAATGGAGTAGGGTCAGAGGTGGAAGTCATGATAAAAACACAAATTCAGAATTACACAGCAAAGACGAAAGTAAGTGAAAATGAAATTAGGATGTGCTGCTCGTGACAGAATATAAAATGACTTCAGCAAACACGTGCTTGAATAGAAACTGCTTCACAAAGAAAAAGAGGAATAAAAGAAAATGAGATCCCCGCTCCACTCAACTCATTTAAACAGAGAAACACCAAGTTTCAAAACTTTAAAAAATACCTTATTTCCTGTAAAGACATTTCCTTCTCGTATCTCTGAACTTTTTATCCAATCAGTGAAATTTCTGCTTTCACTTTAGTTACTTATTTAAAGAATCTGTTTGTTTCTGTCTTTTCTCAAGGACACTCACCACACACCACACAAACATATATACAATCCAACACCTTTGATGGCAGCTATTGGTGGGTGCATGTGTGTGTGTCACCATCACTCTGTTATTAACTATTAAATATGATGATGATTAAAGTAGGAGCCCCATATAATACTTCTAAGAAATTAAAACTCATACAGTTCCCTACTTTTATCAATGAAACACCCTTTTCTCTGATGTGGAAAATATTGTATTTATTTTGTGGCCTACGAAGATAAGAACTGGGAATCACATTCCTGTGTTATGCAACCTCACGTGTATCTGCTTTAATACTGAAGCATTTTTTAAATTAAAATGTATAAATCAGAGCAGGGGTGGATATTTACAATACAGGGTATTTTTTGAGGTTGAATGAGCCTTATCAGTAAATGCTTTAAAGCATGTTGCAGTTTAATTGAAATGAAAAGATTGCCATAGGGTTGCTTTGGCTGTGACACAAATGGATAAGACATCCAAACATGTGGTATCTGAAAGTCTCTCCCATGAGAAGAGTGCGGAATGGCCAAATGTTTGGGGAGATGCATTACTAGCCACAAGTTGCATCTTAAATGTGCCCAAAAGCCAAAAGCTGTTTGACAAATTGAGACAATGCAGTGACCAAATAGCAGCCACACCTATTTTAATGAGACTGGTTTTGGAGTCAGACACCATACCAGGAAGTGGAGATAAGAGCATGAGGACACACAGTCACTGCTATTCCTACAGCAGAGCAGTAAAAGCAAGGGGAAATTGCACATCAGAAAGTACAACAATATGAAGATTAATGGGAAGTTAAACCAGAGTGAACATCAGATCAAGTGTGTGTTGTATCACCCAACTGGAAAATGATAAAAAACAGTATCACTCACACCTTATCATGCAAATGCTATTTTGAAAAAAAGAAGCTGCTGGATGTGTTATTGTACTTAGGATATTTTCAGTATGCTGTTTGTGAATAAGTATAACACCGAGTCACACTCATGTGTTAGTCTTATATATACAGTGTGTGGTGTTCAGTGTAAATGAGGAGGCAGGTTAAAAATCTGATTCACATATGAATCAAGTTTCTTATCTGATTCTTATTCATTTTTGTTGCTGCCTGGATTACATTCACTGGAAACTTTTTTTTCCAGTCTGCAAAGGTTAAATGTTGAAAAAGTGTTACGCCAACACTATGTTTCATGTTTCTTTCAAAACAAATTTGCAGATGCAAATTGGTAGTATATATATTGTCATTTTTAGGATGATTGTTTCTCTGACTCTGGATCAATTTGTAAATTTAAACAATCAGTTCTTGTTTGTGGACAACAGTATGATATCAGATAACTAGATGTGTTGTTCTGGTCTCAACCACTTCTTAAATTAATTCTGCAGCATAATCAATTTCTCCATTGTCCGTCCCGCCACCATCCATCATCCAAAACACTGCTTCTTTTTGAGTTTCATAGGCACTTGTGTAACTCAGGAGCTATTTATTTAGTCATTTTGTTTTTGCTGTGGGTTAGTCACTATTTGATTCTCAAAATACGCTGGCAGTCAAGCTAGCCACAGCTGCTTTCTTTGGTGGGAACGGAGGTATCAACTTTTAATTTTAAGGAACTCCAGTTGTGTATTTGGTGCTCGAGAAATAGATTCTGGGTGGTGTGTCACTTCAGTGGCGCCGGTATCATCTTTAAGCGGTGGCATGACAAAATGTGTTCACAGTAAGCCTGAGATGTGTCTGAATGTGAAATCAAAGGGAAAGAAACAGATGAAAGTTCCCTCATTGTGCTTCTGTTTTTTCAACCAGAGTAAACTAAAAATTACTCAATATGTTCAGTACCAGACAGTTGCAATTTCTGCTTCTCTAAACATCCGTGCAGTTGCAACTTTGTAAAAACCTATAAATTATGTCAAATCCTGGAAACACCTTTCAGTGTACTCCAATAAAAGAGCACCAGTAACTACAGATTCTAAAATGACTGTAAACATGTATCAACACCTTTTAAAACAGTTTCAACCAAAATGTAACATTGTAACCTTCATGAATGCTTATTTAAATCAGGACTGTTGTATCAGACAGCATAATAAAGTGGCAACTGAGTGAGTGTATATTCTGGGTGAGTAAAGGTTTTGAGGAGTTTACTCTCATATACCACCCAGAGTCAACATGCAGGAATTCATGAGAAGAAGAGACAGAAACAACATGCTGGCCACAGACCACAAGAAGATCAATGATGAGGTGTTTAGCTTGTTTCTTTGTCTGTGCAACATTTCAAGCCTAGTGACCAGCTGAGACAGGGCAGAAAAAAGAACGAGCTCTTCTGCTAAAAGCAAAGAGGAACTATCATTTCTAATTCCTTTATGATGTAAAGTGGAGGCCAAAGTTGCCTTGCTCAATCTAGTTGACACAAAACCAAAAAAAAAAAAACAACCCTAATGGTAACTTCTTCTGTTCTTACACAATATGTGTGAAGAAATGTGTCAAAACATGTCCTGAATATCAAATGCATAGCTACCAAATGTAGCCCTATGGATCTTAAACACTATACTAGCATAAGTAAAAGTCCACAAGTCGCTAAAGTGTCTTTGTAGTCCAAGTTGTGGTGAATTTAAAGTTAAGATATTTAAAAAAAAACGACAGCTTCTTCTTCTTCAATTTGAAGATGTTCCTGCAAAGAAATATGCATGATATCCATTCATGAATGTCTTCAGAAATGCATCTAACAAGGGTTTCCAATAGCAGCTTTATGTCACTGGGCAGGTGCCACGGCATCCCTAAGTACTTCTAATATTTAGAAGGTAATTATTTCTAAATAGCTTTAGTTGATTATTAAGTTGTACTCACCATATTTAGGACAAATCCAGAGGGACTCTGCTATGTCCAAATGGTTGGTAGAGAAAGTGGTGGAGAGTGTTTGTTCAGTGTCTCTGTGTGAGTTTCTGTTTCTGTCGAAGAGAGAGAGAGATACTGAGAGACTGTGACAGAGCATTAAGTGTGTGAGTGTGTGTTTGTATGTGGGGGGATGTATACTCTAGCTCTGCTGGTGACATAAGCATCTGTCTACAACTGACTACTTCCTCTCTTAGTAGTATGTGTTTTGTGTGCACCTCACAGCCTCTGTTATCTGTGTGTTTTAATCTCATTGATTTGCCTATCCCTGGCAAACTCCCTGCAGTTTCCCTGTGTGCTCAACAACTGGCGCTCGCTCACTCAGTGGAAGGTCAACAGGAAAACCATGATGAGAATTGTTTCTTAGCAACTGTATGCACACTTATACAGTGTGACCATGATATGACAAGCCTAAAAGCTACAACCATGAGACACAACAATTATAGTCGACACCACATTAAAGGATGTGGCCATGTGTACTGCATTACCAGACTACAGCCATGCTAGCAGCTCTGTGTGGCTGTGCTTAGGCTTAGTTCAACATGTTAGCATGCTATCATTTGCTAATTAATAATAAACATAAAATAGCCCACAGCTGATGTTGATGGGAATGTCACTGAGAACAGAGGGAAGACAGCAAATGACTTGAGATCAGAGTTTAAACTGTGTTAATTATTCATCAGTTTATCAAGGTCCATGTACAAGTATGCAGCCATAAAGCCTTGAAGATATTTTTGCACCATACCAGGCACAAGCCTTGTCAGTTGAGGCTGACTAGGGGCACAGTCGCCTGTGTGACCTATCGTATTGAGCCAGCTTCCGTCCATGTACTGTGTGCACATAGCTGCGACATTTGACTGGGTTTTTGTGCATTGACGTTACTGTCAATCTGTGGTCAAATTAGACATGTGGTCTGATTGGTCACCATGAATAAAGAGGAAAACAGACAACAGCAGAGGAGGTGTCTACAGATGTTTTTTTTCTTTTTTTTTTCTTTTTTTGAGCAAGCTAGCTGGCTCAATGTTTTGTACTTCATTTGACCCTAAAGAAAGCTGAGCAGTCTTCCTGGTGGATTTCATGGCTGTGCTAGTATCATCAAAGGCAGCAGGACAACCTGCAAGAATTATTGGGAAGGCTCAGGAGACTGTACCACTGGTATTGAAATGGTTATAGCTATTTTTACTTTAATTTCTACTTTCAGAGCTTGTTCTTTTGGAGTTGGCTGTGATATTGTTTCCTTGCTGTAGTATAGGGCTGAACAATTAATTGAGATATTAACAAAATTGAAATATATTTTAAAAGGTAAAATGTGTCATAACATAACATAAATGAAGTATCATGGTGGTTTTTTTGTAGTTTTTTTTTTTTTGCATGTCAAGTTAGCATTAGCATGTGACCATGTTGTTGCAGTTATGCGTCTAGGTGAGTCATTTGCTATCTGACTAATTAAAATGTATGAGAACATAATTCTATATATTCTAATATATAGGCCAATTAAAGTTTATGAGCCTTTGACACTGACAGCAAAGGTCAAGTGACTTTTATCATTATAAACTCCAGATTGATGACCTGTGCTGCAGCTCATAAGGGGTTGAAAGATGCTGCTATTACATTTACCTAACTGAAGCTTAATTAATACAATTTAAAATATATCCAGCAAAGGGGTAACAAGCATAGATATTTAGCCCTGCCAACATTTGTCAACTGAAAAAAGAGATAAAGTAAAGGAAGTGAGAGAAGAGGATATAAAACATGTCAGCTGATAGGAAGCAAAACTAAAATGACTAAGTTTAATTTTTGAAACTCTGCATGACAAAGTCTGATACACTTTATGTTTTTGTTGATAAAAGTATTTTTAGTTTTCAGCATCATTTCCACCGACCTCACTTTTGTCTGAATGCAGCTGAATGAAATTTTTGGATTATCCATTCTTATCCTCTCCCATGATGCACTGGGGTCCATCCATCACCCATAATGTGACACAGTCTAAAGTCTCTAATTTGCTTGCCTGCCATTTATTTGGACTGTTGGAGATACATTACACAAACATGCAAATTTCACACAAAGACAGTTAAACAGTTACAGCCAACTTTCTGTTTCACACCAAATCCCACTTCTTCGTATTTATTTTTACTCATGCTTCACCTGTCTTTCTCTCTAGTTTTCTGTGTAAACCTTTGAAAGTTAAGACCACTGCCTAAGAAGCTATTCACGCAGTGGTATGCGCTAAATCTCACGTGTTATTTTTCTTTTTCCTGAAATATGAATCCTTTTGCTTTCCCATATTTCATCTTTACATTCCTGTTCCTTAACCGCCTCTAGTCCTTCACTCTCTGCTGTGAAGATTTACTCCTGCTCCTGTTTTCACTGCCTTACCTTCACATTCCACACAATGATATCACTGTTATCATGATGCTGGATGTGCATGTTTAAGGGACAATTTGAAAATATCTTCACTATAGTTTACAAATCACAAGAATTAATTTTTTGTGAGTGTTTTCAAATCTGCACTACTACAAGAAGAACCAAGAAAAACAAAATTTGGAAACAAAGTTTATTTATTTACAAACTTCCCAAAAGTCTACTTCCTTCTCTCTTACTGTAAAATGCTGTAGATCTCACAAAAACTAACCACACTCCACTCCACACTAATGCATGTGTGGGTTTTTTTGTCGGTTTGACACCAATACATTTCTCCTGACCTGAATCTGCATATCTTTTCATCTTGTTGATTTTAATAAACATTGTCTTAGGGTCGGACATGTTACCATGTGAGGAATATTCAACAGTCTTTTTACTGGACCCTGAACTGGTCAAAACCTATGATTTTAACCAAATTAAGTCTAGATTGAATAAATCACTCTCTCCTCATTATTGAATTATGTTTGTGTGTCTTTATTTGTGATGATTGTTTGTGTGTTTTAAGGGTAGCAACTAGAGAAAAAGGTAACAGTTGGCTTAAAGTGACAGTGGAAATTCTGGTACCATTCTTGCTCACCGATATGTTTTTTTATTTTTTTATTTTATAACAGCTGAAAAACTTCAGAGACAAGTTAAATTTTGCTGTTCAAAGAACTGCTATAAAAGAATGTCCTGGGGGAATGCACAGCCCAACATCAGTAACTCATTGTTTTACTGACCCTGAGTTGTCACCGGACTGCAGCTCTTTAAAAACAGATGTTGAATTCAGGGTTAAAAAACAAACATTTGTTTCATTTAAGTACAGTTTCAATTTCTGCATCACAATGTCTCAACACAGGAACTTTCCATTTGTATTTCTGTACTACACTGTGAATGTGTTTATAACCAGTTGGACATATGTGTTGCCAAAAAGCACAATCTGCTTGGCCTTCTTCCCCTGGTGCTGCAATCAGCATAAAAACAGAACACCAGCTTTTTATATATGCTTTCATTGAGACTTTCTTGAATGAAACCATTCTACTACTTTCTGCTCCACTAGTCAAATTTATTACTTACAAACAGACAGCCAGCTTATTATTGTGGTATCCAACAGATGTATCATCATCATTTATTTAGAATTTATTCATTAAATTCTGTGAGTCCTGAAGATGAGTATTTGAGGTCAGTGTTAATTAGTTTGCTCATGTTAAAATCCATGTGTTCATGTTCAGTATTTTCCATCTCATGTCAAGGATGGAGGTGGATCTTCCTCTCTCCACTTCCTCACTCTACTCTTCCTTTTCTCTGATCATTCCGACCCATGATATATGTACATCTCCTCTGTCCTGTCTTCATCATAACCGTGATAGTGTCCCGTCTCGCTGCCTCCTCTTCCTCTGTCCTCAGGGCAGTGGATCCCCAGTCTCTTCTGCAGCTTCTCCTCCTGGAGGCGAAGCTCCATGGAGTCCACCAGGTCATAGATGTTATCCAAGGACCACATGGGTGATGGGAACCACGCCTTGACATCGCTGTCCTTCCCCACCATCAGCATGCTGAAGTAGTCCGTACTGATCTTCAGCTGTTCTCTCAGATTGTTGACCATGTCACGGGATAATGGCTCAACCTCACTCTGACTACGAACTGGAAGAAGGATGGTGGAGTGGAAACAAAGCAGTACACATCTAGACCACAGCAAAAATGGATAAAACAAAAAAGGAGTGCTAGGAGTTTCACATTTTTTGGGATATATTTTTATGCCTCAGTAACAACAGCCAAAATATGTTTTCAAGCTGTCTTTCTGTCCATCTGCGTGTCCCATTCTCAATAATGTGATGTCTCACTAACGCATGGAGGGAATTTCTTCAAATGTGGCATGGTTTGGACTTTCTCTCTCTCTTCCTACATATATAATATAATATAATATAATGTATGTGTCAGAAAGTGTCTTTCCATTTTTCAGATGAGCTCACTATAATACATAGACCTCTCCAGATAGTGATTTTGACACAACCACAGTTTTGGCTTGGTGAACACAATATCTCGGGAGCTTTTCAAGGGAAATCCCTTCACATCTGGCACAAATGTCCACTTGGACTCAAAGATGAGTTGATTAGATTTTGGTGGTCAAAGGTCAAGGTAACTGAGATCACACAAAACAAGTTTTTAGCTCAAAAATTCAAATTCAAAAATGTTCACACAAATGGTTAATATTTTATACGAGGATAAACAGGGATGTAACCTGAAACTAGTCTGAGTGACAGAGGCATACAAACAAAGTGGTCATTTTAGTTTCATTTGATACAAAACATAATAACAGTGTTTCCGTATTGTATCACATTAATACACACAGTATTGATAATAAATTCCAGGTTACTGGTTCATTGTCCCATGTCCCTGGACCTTCTCACATCACTGTGACTTACCATTAAGTGGAAATAACTCAACAGTTCCTGATGCCTTGTCTCCAGTTCCAGTCAACTTTAACAAGGCAAAGTGGCGAATACCTGCAGAAAGACCCAAGAAAGTGATTTTACCAGTAAGAGCTTGAAATGAACATCATCCAGTTCATGGATTCAAATAAACAAACAAAAACCATTACTCATGAAAATAATATGTTTCTCTTACTGTACGTCAAGTTCATGTATGACATTTTCATATTCATATATTTATTATATACTGTAATGTTGGCTTTGTTTGCTTTTCCAAGCGCTGAAGGTCAGAAGAGAAATACGACTCTGTTAAAGCTTTTGCATATTTCCCCAAAACCTACAGAACGAACAGAGAGTGTATTGTTCGTGTGGTGTGTTACTGACCCAGGTGACACTCCTGTCCACTGAGAGCAGAGAGCTGCTGTTGGAAAGAGTAGTCGTCCTCAGAGGGAGCAGAGACGAGCAACAGCCTCCTCTTAGACATGAACCTTTATATCCACAAAAATTGTCATTCAAGTTTAAATGTTGTGGTGTAGGAAAGTCAAACTTGCGCCCTTCATTCAGTCATTTTCTTGACATGTCTCACTTCATAGAAGACCACTAACATTCAAGCATTCAGACTGCCCTGCAGGCACTTTGGAATCTTATATACTCATTTCTTTATTCTAAGGCTTTTTGGGACAGATTTTTGTGATGATAGTGTACACCTATAAATGTATGCTAATTATAAATCTTTACTTTTAGAGCACAAAGTTTCATATTAGCGATAAAGGCTCCAGACATTGTCGCATCAATGATACTAGCTAATAATGAGCACTGAATTGCAGTACTTTACCTGAGCAGGGAATTCTCAGCTCCAGGCTGTCTGTCTTTGGAGCAGACTGGAGGGCTCTTTCTCTCTTTTTCTTTTTCTGAGCGCCTTGAGGGAAAGCTGTCAATGTACTCGAACAGAGCAGGGCTTGATGGTGGAGCTTCAAAGACTCTCTGGGGAAAGATAAAAGCTAGTTGGACAATTTAAAGAGTGATACAGGAGTCATTGAGACACACTGAACTCCTATCACCCTGCTGGATATAGAAATATGGACAATGGGATATAAAGTGTTTCGAACAGGCAAAAACGGAAGTAAAATCTTTCAGTTTTTCAATTGAATGATGCTGGATTCTTTCATCATTTCAAAAATATTTTAAGGATGGTACTTGCTTGGAGTTTAAGCGTGTGAAAGAATGGTTTGAACAGTCTTGGTAGAGGAGGTGACAATGCTGCATCTATAAAACTAGACAGCTTCCAGGTGTGAGCTTGTGTAAAAGTGGTGCTGAAAAGGAGCATCAATTCTCAGCTGCATTCAAGTAAAGGGACAGAAAAGCAGAAAACAAATACAAAGGTTATTACATTGGGCTTGATGTCATAGTCTGTGACGGTCATGGAAAAGAGGTCAGAGGATGAGAGGCCGAGCTCTGCTCTCAACAGGGAGATCAAGCCTGAACCCAAGAAATGCTGTGATTGGTCACTGAGTGGAGGCTCTGATTCTGAAACACACAAATATACATATTAATATAGAAAATGAATGTATGTACGAATAAACCTACAATGGAGGGAACGGACACAATAACAGGAACACCTTAGAGTATAATGAAACCCAGTACAACCACAGCAACACTAACTGTGATACCCATACTACCATAAAGTTCAACACCTCTGAACATTTGAACGTTCTAAGCTTACTACTACTACTACTACTACTACTACTACTACTACTACTACTACTAATCTAAGCTAGAATTTATTCAAAGTGTCTTCCTATACCACTGCGTTAATACAAGTGGCATGGCTGTAGTGATGGCAGTGTCAATCCATCAATCGACCACTATGGTCCAGACTGAAATATCTCAACAATGACTGGATGGTTTATGATGAACTTTTGTACATTCATGGTTTGGTGATGGTGGTGGTCTGACTTCTCCTCTAGCGGCACTATGAGGTTGACAGTTGAGTTTTTTGAGCAAAATGTCTTGACAACTATTGGATGGATTGCCATTCAATTTAATTCAGATATTCATGTGTACCTCAGGACTAATTGAAATGGCTTTGGTGGTCCCTGACTTTTCCTTTTGCAAAAACAAATTACATTCCCATGGCCACTGCTTAAGTTTGTGTTTTATTGCAAATGTTAGCATGCTCACATGCTAAACTGAGATGTGTTACCATTATATCAAAGCAGCTCTCTGGTTTTAGTCTCTAAGTACAAACTCACTGAACCCCTAGCATGGCTGTAGACACTTGTTTCCCACTGAAACAGCTGCTGCTCAGCTGCTGACTGAAGTCTTGGAAGTCAGAAGTACCCACCACAATTAAACAAAGCACAACAACAAATGTTGGCAACCCAATGAGAGAGCAGAATTTTTTTAAATGGATCAAAGTAAAGGGGATGAAGCATCAAACATACCAGTATGATCCGTGTTACAACAAATGCAAGAGTGAAGAAATTAATTAAGACTGTTGTGCAATAGGACCATGGAAACCATATTTGCCTTAGTAAAAAGTACAGTGCGTTCCTTTGATAATATCTGAATGACATTTTCTGATTACTTGAATCACCCCTAGAGAGAACCTAACCAAATGTTTCAGATGCAAATGTTCAAACATACAACATCATGCACACACACAAATGTACACACACTTCCTACCAAGCTGGTGGTGTTCCAGCGTGAGCGTGGCGTCTCTGCCTTCCACAATGGTCGCCACAGTGATCTTCCTCATAGCGAGGTCACAGTGATGCTTCTCGTTCTCTTCTTTCTGCTGGATGTAAAGCGATGCATCTCTGCTGGGTGTTGAGATCAGCTAGTACCAGGGCGAAACACAAACAGGGACTTCACTCAAGCTGGGTAATGGGAAGGCGCTGATTAAGTACAGATATATCTTCAAAGTTCAATGTTTTGCATGCACATAATGCCACTGGACATCAAAAGACAGGAAGAAAAAGTCAGACAACAGGATGTAAAAGGAGAAAGTTCTCACCATCAACCTCCTTGTTCCCTTTAAATTGTCCAAAAACTCCTTCAAGGCTGTTTTATCCTCCTCACTGGCTTCTCTGTTTGACTTTTTTCCTCTTCCTTTTCCTTTCTTTCCTTTTTTTCCTTTGCCCTTTTTCTTAGAGGTCTGTTTCTCCTGTGTGTCATCCTTTACATTTTTCTCTTTGGTATCCTCACTGTTTTCCCCTCCATGTCTCTTCTTTCCTTCTACCACAGTGGAGTCAGGCCTGCAATACAATTCATAAAGCTTACTTTGATGTTCATCCAGCACTGTCGGCCTGGTGTGAAGGGAGGAGCAGGCATGAAAATACCAGATGGGAATACAAAATCTAACCACATTTTCAGTGAAATCAATCAAAACATTCACGCTCTTCCCTTTAAGTTTGAAAAATTGACAAAAAATATGGAAAGACAGCACCTGTCTTTCTTCGTTTCTTCGTTGCTCCTTGACACAGATGGAGAACTGTGCACTTTCTCTTTTTGCTGTCCGTTAGAAGTGGCCTGACCACTGCTCAAGTCCTTTCCCCTCGTGGACCCCGCAGCAGGCACTTTGCGGATAACAAACCTCGACCGTCCCCTCAGTATGTCCTGGACCTTACTCTTCAGGGCAGCTTTTTTGTCCAGAGGTTTTCTTTGTAATGCCACCACAGAAGTCACATTCGCTCGTCTCTGAGGGCTCAGCACCATCGTCTTCTTCATCTTTTTCCTTTTCACCACAACCCTCTTTTTAGTGGTTTTACACCTAGATTAAAAAAAATATATAACTTAATCTAAAATGTCATAACAAAATCATTAATTCACATCTCAGTTCATTGTCACTTCGAGGGTCACACACTCGGATAACACACATATTAACATCTTACATTGTAGATGTGACAAACAGAGCAATTTCATTTGCACATGATGAAGCTAAATATAAAATATTATGAGCAGTTTTAACAAGGGCATACAAGAATTACTGTAATATTCATCAACATGCATCAACAGCCTCTAGAAAAATAGAAGAAGGATTGTCCAAAACCCACATTTTCCAAGCTTTGGATTTTTATACTTTTGTGCATTTTTTTTTCATATTCTTTTACATTTATATAGTAAGTAGATGTAAAGTGGGCTGAATGACCTTATAAAAGCACTCTTTAGTTCTCTATTAGTACAGCAAAGAACATAGTGGTATAATGGAACCTCAAGTTGGATCCTTTTCTGGTCATCTTCTCCAGCTTCCTCATGGGGAACTGATCTATGAGCTCCAAAATGGCCTCAACACGGACTGGATAGGGGAACCGCTCACTGGCCTGCAGATTCTTCTTCAGCACCAGCATGGTGAACCCCTGCTCCTGAAACCATTGTTGTTTAATGAAAAGCACAAGTCAAGAGGAGGTAAACCACAATGGAAAAAAACACATTTTCAGAAATATTTGTTTTGTTTAAACTATCCCAAAAGGCAGTGAATTGATTATATCTTGTAGGAGAATCAAACTGTTAGAGGCACACTGGTTACCTGGTCGGTAAGATCCAGGTAGTGCAGCAGTTTGGTGACTGTGTCTGGGTCTAGACTCTCTACTGTGGCTTCTCCTTGGAAAGTTGTTTTCTGGATCCGACCTTCCATCATTGCGTTCTGGATGATGGTGATGATGAAGGTGTCTCTTTCTGCTAAATGGCAGTGCAGCCCTTTCTGGGAGACAAAAGGAAAAAGAAAAAGAAAGAAATAGAGTGACAGAAAACACAGGACAAAAACTGTTTTGAGTGAAATTCCAATGTGTTATTTTCCCAAATGAAATAAAAAATCTGGAATAAAAAATCTCCCTCTAAATCAATGTGGTGTCTGTATCTAAAGAGTAAATAAATAAGTGCAGTACCTGCTCCATGTCTTCCAGCTGTTTCTCCATCATACGCAGATAATGATCATTGTGTGATGGGGCTGTTATCATCCACAGCCGCTTTTTACCTAGAGGGGAAAAGGGGGTAGTAGGTACTGTAAGAAGGCAGACAGACAAAAACATACATCAGCTTATCAGTTCATTTCTCTTGCCTGCAAATTCAGCCAGGAAATCCAACTCTGGAGCCAAGCTTGATGATGACCCCCCAAATCCTCTGTTGTCTCCATGTTCTCCATGTTCTCCATCTTCGTCCAAACCCAGTCCCTGCTCGATTCCTGGGGGGAGGTCTGAATAGTCTCCCCAGTCCCTTACATTAGGGTCCAACTGATTCTTGGGCTTGCTTTGCCCGATGCCCGGCCAGGCAGCAAGAAAACTCAGGTAGCTGAGGCTCCACAAAGCAACAAACAACAACAGATGCACGTGTGAGGTATAGAAATTACACATCCTTACTGACACGGCTGAGTGGTTTGTTTGTAGATCAGCTGGAACTGGTGAGCATCTGACAAATCCCCCTCTGGAAAGAAAAGAAAAACATTTGTGTAGTGCTGTGTCATAAGGCAGCAACATTGCATCTAAAACAGGCAAGCTAGATCCACCAGCTGTTTAAAAAAGTTAAAAAGCTCACAAAACCCCCAGCTGAGAGATGTCCATACTTTGAATCCAAATTCAAAATCCTACTGAAGGCTGATGCTTTCTGTATCCTTAAAAAAACAGGTGGACCGTATCTGGAATGAATCCCAAAGGTAAAAAGTATAGCAAAGATAGCAGTGATGGTAACCCCTCTCACCAGCACTGAGAGACTGACTGGGGAGATTTTGCTCTGCTTGCACACAGACACACACTCCTGGTTCACATTATACCCCAGGCTTGTTAACAGGAAACTCCTGGAATTTTCTGTGACTTCAAAGCAGTTTCTTGCTGTAAAATCTCTCTCTCTCTCTCTCTCTCTTTCCCTGTCTCTCTCACTCAAACACACACACACACACACACACACACACACACACACACACACATATTCTCTCTGTGTGATGCTGTTTTGTTCCACAGCTGACTATTTTGCTGTCCATTATCAGCAGTAAAGCAGTCACTCACATATATACTCTACATACTCCCATACAGTGTCATATGCACACACACATTCAAAATCACCTTTGTTGCATAACATTAGTCGGGTGAGAAGGGGTGGTGTAAGGGCAACTGCCCTGCTCTGTCTTTGATCAAAAGGCTGGGGTAAAGCTGACCTCCGACCTCACTGGTGTCAGAGGAGTGAAGAGACAATATCCCTGCAAGGATAAGTAAATTATAGAATTATATGCATTGTTACACTAGATTTGATCATTTTGATTTTAATATCTGTCATTGCCCATCAGGGGCTGGCAATGCCCTGAGCAAAATGAATTGCAATATACTGCAGGCTGCTGCATGCATGGAGGAAAAAAAGTGGTAAAAATAAATAAATAAATAAGATGAGAATAAGGGAGTCAAAGTGGAGGGGCAGCAGTTCAGCCTAAAGCCATTTGTTCAGGAGGAGCCGAAGCTTTTAACGAAAAGGAAATGGCAGCAACCATAAATAAACTCGACAGGTTAACAGACAGTGCAGTCTGAAAAAGTTCACAACAGTTCAAGAGATGTGAATCTGAGTCAAAGATGCCCACAGGTGAGTGAACCCTGACAACCCTCTGCTAGGAAAACATAGCTACCCCTCCTACAACCACTCGTAAAACAATTTTTTTTAAAGTCACATATATATATATATATATATATATATATATATATATATATATATATAGTATTTTGAATTCAGTTCAATTATAGTCACTAGAAAATAGAGTAGATGTGAATTAGATTTTCTAACTAAATGAATGACTTGAACATACTGAAATACAAAGCAGCATGAGGCAGAAAATTAGGAATATGTAGTCAAGAGCAGTTTTCATTGAGAATCAGATTATCAAGTGAGTTCTGATAAAATTCATATGGAAATGGGATTCCATATGAATTCATTATCCTACTGTTTACTTCTTTTTAATGTAAACACAGGGTCTGTCACCATAAGTCCAACGTTTCATGGCCTTTGATATACAAAAATCTTTGCAGTTTTCCAACCATAAAATGCTTGACAAGGACATGGATCAAATAAAAGGATGTTTTGTGTGTGATATAAAAGAGGGTTAATGAATCCATATCCATAATCCAGGAATCCATAAATTAGGTTGCATTCTGGTGCCAAATTTAAGTTTATTTTGAGCTGTAAAGGGTCCTCATTGTCATTCACATTCCTTAATTTTCCAAACAAGAACATGGAAAACACATATGTTCTGAAAGAGGGAAGAAGACAGT
Organism: Trachinotus anak; assembly: GCF_046630095.1. Lineage (NCBI taxonomy): Eukaryota > Metazoa > Chordata > Actinopteri > Carangiformes > Carangidae > Trachinotus > Trachinotus anak. Next base: position 11,617,574 of record NW_027273879.1, on the reverse strand, counting down.
TGTGAAAAAATGTTTTTTAATGGGCGGTAAAGGTAGAAACATTCCTCCACTTGCTTCCTGACCTCAAAATATGTGTTGGTTAAATGTATAGTTTTAATGTCAGCAAGGAGGAAGGAGAAGAAATAGAAAAGGGAATATCAGGGAAAAGAGAAAATCAAAGTCGTGCAAGCAAAGCCAATGCAATTAGAAGAGCTATCTTTAGGGTGAAACGCTTCAATGAAAACCAGGCGCAGCAACAATGCATTCCACTCTCTGAGCCTGATAAAAAGAACCAGATGATCAGTGCATATGTGTGTGTATATGTGTGTGTTTGTGTGTTTGTGTGTGTGTGTGAGAGAGAGAGAGTATATCTATTCTATTGTATACAATATATACAATACTGTAAGTGAAAGCATGTGCTGGTGCAGACTGAATAGATTTGCTGAATATGAGAAGACAGACAAAGCAGTTGTTTCCTTGTATGAGCGTCAACACAGGCCGTATCCCAATTTTTGCTTTTCATTAACAGTTACAGGGAAACACAAGCACCTTCCATGTGTCTTTATTAGCACAGAAACAAAGATGCAATTTGTCCCTCAGGAGCACTAAATGTATAGCTCATCATCACAAGTGGAACAGGGCAACATGCATGTGCTGTCACAGTTCTGCAGACACATCTTGGGACTGGAGAGGAGGGAACAGACTTTGCTTCAGTTACCTTATGTCATACTTCACCGGTGCCCTGACTTAGAGTGAGGAAGTAAGCTAAGTAACTTAGCTTCCGGGGGAGGCAGCTAGCTTGACCCCCCTCTCAGACTAGCACAGAGGCTAGCTGGCTTGCTCAAGTTGAGACTGCAATGACTTTGAGCATGCAAAGTCATGTTTACAAATAATTCCAGAGTTTGCAGTTATAAATAAATCACTCTTTGTAAACCTCGCTTGCAGCAAAGAGATTTGTATTTGTTCAAAAAAAAAAAAAAAAAAGACAGACTACGTGAATCAAAACTGAATAAATGATCAGTGTTGAGGTCAAACAAAGACAAAGTGAAAGAAGAAATGCTTTTGTGGATGTATGTGTGCGACAGTTGTACATAAAGTCTTCTAATCTAGCAAATTAAAAGATACTGTTAAAATCAAAATCAAAGTATTATAAATCACAGTCTATACATGATAAAATTGTCAAAGTGCCTAGGGTGTTTTTACTCCCTGTTTACAATTGACTGTATTGAAAGTACATGTCTTATCTAAGTTTATTAAGACATTCTATATTAAATTGTATGAGACCTCTCTGGATTGCTGCCATCACTGATTAATACAAATTCTACAATCATTTATTGTTAATTTTTCAATAACAGCTTGAAATGTAAAATCCCAGCGTTGTTTTTGTCTTAGTCCTTTGCTCCTTTGAGCAAACCATGTTTCTTTGTGAAAGCCAGATTCAAAATGGCTGAATGAATTGCTCATAGTCTGTCATCATTTGACTAATAACAAGATATTAAGACAATATGGACATAACACTCTTTGGCAGAATTACTATAACCTGGTTTTTTGTAAACACGAGTTGCAACATTAATAATTTTAGTCATTATTCGTAATTATTTGATCGTGTGGTCAGTTATAATTGACTAATGTACATAAACTTGCCACCATAGGAACAGTGCTTACATAACCTTAGAGGTTTTGAACTAGGACAGGTATCAAGCATAATATATATATCAAGAAAGAATATATTCAGTGGAATACAATGTTTAGATTATTTGTGTGTTTACATGAAGTGTAATATCGCACATAGTTTACAAGTGTACTTATTAAGGAGTGGAAGATGGACCCTGTGTCAAAGTCTACTTTCAGGATTTCACTTTTGTGCTGGTGTTAGAAGTTAGGGTGGCACAGTGTCACCTCACAGCAAGAAAGTCCTGGGTTTGAACCCTGAACTGTTCAGCTGAGGATTGTCTGTTTATGTTCTCTTTTTGTTAAGTTTGGTTTAGTGTATAAGGAAAGTTTTATAAAGACAGACAAGAGGGTCCAGATAGATAGATGGTTAGATAGATAAATAGCATTTTTATCCCACAGTGGGTTGGTGGATTAAAAATAGTCAAAGTGCGACCCTCAGTGGATTTATATAAAGCTGCATCTTCCGTATGCTTGGGACGCCATTTCTGACACCATGGTACAATCATAGACTGTATATATATATTTATATACTTTAGTACAATATATAAATCTACTCAGTTTATTCATATCTTTATTAGTGTGCATGGATGTGTATGCAGTCAGAAATCTACATGTGCGTTTGCTTCAAACTGATTTCTAACACAAGTCTGTGCCCCAAATCAAGCCTTAAGTGACATATCGGTTTAGTGTATAAAATAATGTCAATGTTACTGTCAATCAACCAAAAGTTGAAGTAACTTTCACCGAGCAATATGCATGTGTGCATACGTGCACACGCATTCACCACGGCTTTTGTCACGCCCCATTGGTCAGGCACAGCCAGCGCATCAGAAGTCATCGGATATCCTCTGATGCGTCTCATATGATCCAGTAAAATTCAACACCGGCCGCTGCTGCAGACATCTTCCGGGTCGACGGAGAGTTCGCCCGCCTGTGCTGCACAGAGCCAGGACTGTCTGCAAAGGTCAGTCGACTTATCCGCCGTTCACCTTTACACCCTCGCTTTTCACCACGCATTTGTTTCGGTTTGCATTTCTCTGCGTGTTTAGGGGGGGGGGGGGGGGGGGCTTTTTGAGTCATACGTCGCCTTCACACACGAAACAGATGTGGGTTAGCCGCTAGCTAGCGCGCTTGTTAGCTCATTGTAGCTTTCACCCTCCCCACCACCACCACCACCTCCACCTCCACCCGCCGCCCCGCTAGATTTTACATAAAGCAACAAACGTTTGCAACACGATGATCTTGTTCCTCCTTTTTTTTTTTTTTTTAATGAGCTATCGTCAGCAAAACGTTAGCTGCATCAGAGGGGTTCATGATTTGGTGACGTGTAAGCTTGAGTGTTTTGGTTTTTTTTTTTAATAATAGGTCTGACAAAATAAAACAACATACACAGGCCGTAATGTGACTGTTAATCCTGTCCGCAGCTTGTTATTGTAGTGGTAAATTTTAATAATGTGCATGACGTCAATTAATTTCCACTTCAGTTTCCCTGAAGTGGAAACTGTTGCTTTTCTTATTTCTCTGTGATAATAAACAGAATATATTTTCGGTTTTGGTTTGTTAGTTGCACAAAAAACATATCACAGTTTCACAACCGACTTTCAAAATTCATGCACACCACAGCTTTGCTCTTTGCTTTGATTGTAGGACTTGTTAGATGTAATGATATACTGATGAGCAAATTCTCAAATCAAGGAAGCTGGTGCCAGCAAATTACAGGCTTTTTTACTTGGTGTTTATTACTCTCAGTGTTTATTTGGTTTGGACTCTTGAACACAGGGTTGAGGACACACAGAGTGACAGAGTGGGGTTTATTGCCAGTCAATTCTAGTTTAAACCCTACTACACCAGCCAAGCTATCCCAGTCTATCCCAGTTCCATTATCTCCCTCTTAAGTAAACATGCACTTGTCCATGCTGTTTTGCCGCCTCTGAGTCATTCAGTGAGCTGCACTTTAAAGAAGTGACCGTGGTTGTCCATGATTTTGTGAATATACAGATGTGACCCATTTTTTTCTTTCCAAAATCATCCCTGCAGAAAATGGGTCAAAAACATACATACGCTTGTATGATGGCAAAAATGCATGTAGAAATGTTTTCTCAGTGAATGTGACCTGTTGCATAAACAAAGGTCATACATATGTGCTTGTTGTACAAGTGAACAGGGTGGGACATATTACTGTGGACGTTTTTCAAATGTAAGTGTGCAGAAGGCTGATAATGCTGGAAAGAGACGTGAGACGCTCTTATTTTCACTTTCATCCTCCTGTTATTCTTCCTTACATATAACCCCCACCCCCACCCCCTCCTCCTCCCCTCTCTGTTTGTTGGTGCCCTTATCTCTCACCTGTCTCTCGTGTCTCTTCCCTAGGAGGGGTGCTGCCTGTCCTGTTGAGCTCCTCCTGGTGTGTGAGTATCGGGTGTGTGTGCACCATGGCGAGCCTCCTACGTGTTGTGGTGACCAACTGCTCGGCCCCTGTGTTCAGTGGGGTTTCCTGCGCGAAGCTGCAGAGCAGCCGTACGATAAAATCATCATGCCTTCGCTTTTTCAGGACCCATCAAGCTCTTGGACGATGTGCCAGTCCAGGTAAGATACGATGCATACACAGCAGTTTGACAGGGCCATGTGTAAAAAGATGAACTTACAGAAAGCATTTAATTCTACAGTCAGACCAAAAGCTCTCCTCTGAGGTCACTGACTTTATTGTGTCACTAGATCCATAAAAACATGTCTTGTATGCACAACATAGACAGACAGCATAGAGGTTGTGACGGTGACACAGACTGTCCCAGGTGTCACAGCGACCGTTAAATCTTCTCCAGCCATCCCTGAAAAATAAAACTGATATATTGATACTGTGTCAGTGCATTGGACATTTGATTTACTGACAGCATGACTGCAGTGGTAGACAAGCTAATATGAGATTGATACCTGTTTAATTGTACAGGTACCATATGAAAGTAGTCAGTACCACTCAGGAGTTAATATTGACAAGGCTGTGTACAATATACAGCTCTCCGTCATGTTTTAATGGTTGTGTTACATACGACATTCTGTTCAACCATGAATTGATCAGTAAATCAATATAAGATTGATCTAAAACTATTTTGATAATGAATTAATCACTTAATTCACTGCTTATTTCCCATTATGTAGCTCCTCCTTTCCTAGGTGCATGTCACACCAGTCACAGACAGTAGTTAGTCGGTTTACTGCTAAGAAAGAGCAGCATGTTGGATCTGACTCTAAAAATATTCATACACTCAAGACTCTTAGATAATGTGTGGATGGCCTGGTAAAAATGAAGTGGGCAGTACAACCCAGTTTTATGTCAGCAAATTATTGTTAGCCTGAGCATTTCTAACCTAGATGTAAGTGTTTCTGTGCAGTACATTCAGCTGCAGTACAAAACTGCCTGATTAGAAAGCAAATACAGCACAGTGTATTAATAATGTATGTATTGCCTCCTCCTTTAAAACACTTATACCACATCTGCTGGAGTTTATAGAGACATGTTTTACTACTAGCAGCATGAGAGCAAAGCCGCCTGTAACTTCAGTGTGCTCTCTCATGCACCTGTGCATCAGCTGCAGGTGTCACCCTCTCATTACAGTAACAATCACAGAGGTTATGTTGTCCGTGAAATGGTACCACTCACAATTAAAAAGGACAGGGAAGTGTTCTATTAATGCCATTGTCTTTTGTTGGCCTCGGTAACAAACAAATCTGTCATTGTCATATAATTATAGCAATCTTTCATTCATTCTTTTTCTTTGCATGCTCGTTCATTTTTAAGGTCTGTACTTCGTAATTGTTATGAAGATGTTAATCCACTGTTTATATAAATAAAACCAAATAGGGACTATCCTGTAATTCCATACAGTAGCTTTTTTTCCCCCCCTTACCTCTTAGAAGTCCGTTCTAAAGGTCAGTGTTGCTACCTTCATCTGCTCTGAGCTCCAAGGTCACATTCAGGTTAATGCAGCCCTGAGGCATTATTCTCCAATTTTTCCATGACCTCACTCTATACCCACTAACCAGACTCTGTGTGTGTGTGTGTGTGTGTGTGTGTGTGTGTGTGTGTGTGTGTGTGTGTGTGTGTGTGTGTGTGTGTGTGTGTGTGTGTGTGTGTGTGTGTGTGTGTGTGTGTACTGTGAAAGCCAGTGCCAGCTGGTTGCAGGTGCTTCATGTCTGTGCATGCTGGGTCCATGATTCTGCCAATGTCCCTCTGCCTCTGTGTGGTTGAGTGATAAAGGGGTGCTGGTGACCTGGTTCACAGTGACTAGTGTTTGACCTTCCTGCAGTTCAGTTAGCTCCAGTAACAGCTGGCAGGACCTATTCTGGACACACAGGTATCAGCTTACAATCTCTCAGACAAGGAGAGGAGGGGAACACACCACACGCTCTAATGCTTTGACCTCTGGGGAGCCTATAGATGTACAGTACAGACTGAGTCAGCCCGTTGATGTGAGAGTGCATTTGTGAACTGAATGACTCTGTGCTTTCAACAGACTGTTGGCATTGTCTTGCTAGCCTTATCATATTAGATGCACTTGTTTGCGGATCTAGTATTATGCTTCTTGGTTAGCAGATGCTAACTATGTAGATCTGTCTCTTTCCACTCAGCACTGTCAGCAGGCGTTCAAACAGAAAACAGGGTCCGTGGAGTTGGTTGCTTCAGGTGCTGGTGAGACAGATAAATACAATCTGTCTTAGGGAGGCGAGTTTGAGTCATACATCCATTGAGGCTACCAATGAGGCCTAACAAAAGTGATACATATATTGCCTTCTTCATGAAATTGGTGCGTTAACACCACCAACTGTTAGAATAGTGGAAAAGTTTGCTACCTTTAAACAAAATAGGAACCCACTCATACACATACTCTCAGTGGTCACAAATTCCACATCACCCCCTCAGCACCCCCTCCTGTGACACATCCCAGGACGAGTGTGAGCCCACGCTATTTAAATGTGGCTATGTTGGGTCTCGGTGCAGCGGCCCAGCAGGCCAGTGCTTCACTTGTGGCTCTGGTTTGGGGGCAGATACCCAGCTTGGAACTGGGTTCAGCGAACAACTGGCTTTTCAATTAAAAAAAAAAAACTTATTAAGAAAAATTGAATGAAATCCTGCAGAGAAAATGTTTACATGTGGCCCTTGGAGCTTTGTTGTTATGGACACTGAAGTTCACACACTTATCTTTAATCAGGTTTAAGGGTTATCATATTATTACCTCTCCTGTGAGATCATTCACAGCACTTAAATTTAAAACGTATTTATACAAATATATATAGAGTCTAAACGAGCTAATGCTCACTAGTTTTTTTTTTTTTTTTTTTTTAGCTTATGCTTCTATCCTCATTCTGAACATGATTTAAGCTGCATTTTTGTTCAGTAATACGATAGCCATGGGACAGGCGACCCACCTCTCTCTAATCTCTTAGTCTTAAAATGATTGCTACCCGACTGCAAAATGTGTTAACATTTTATAACAACAGTGCCATATCACTCTTGGTTTATAGACTTCCAAAAATCAAATGGACAGCTGGCAACCATTTTTTTTTCAGTTTTCTTGTGTCCTGGAGCTTTTTGTAAAATAAAAGTTGTTAGAAGACAGGTCACCACAGCAGGGTGAGAGGAAAGGCAGCCGTCAGAGGCTCTAGTGTTTATATATAGACGAGGAGACAGTGGGAAAGGGCTGCAGTGGAATTTTCCGTAGGAGCCAACACAACATGTGACCTGCCTGTTGCTTGCACACCAGACATGAATAAGAACAAACACAATTTTCAGCCACTTTATTCTATGTCTGTCTTACTCATTCTCAGGTTGGCTACTCATTAGTCTCCTGTGTTTCTTTCCTTTACCTGTGTCATTCAGATTTTGAGCTGCTCTCTGGTTCATACACATGTTGGAACAGCTGTGCTTTGAATTGCAAAAATCCTGGACAACAAAGCGAAGCTGTCTGGATCCACAGTGAAAACATTTGTCTGTGTCTTAATTTCCCATTCAATAATATAAATGGTCTGTGTGGCTTTCAACAAAGACAAGTTTGGCAATGAATTACAGTATTTCCTTGCTGACCGTGATGTCCTCCAAATACTGTCCCCTATCCTGCAGTGGCCTTGGACAAAAAGTCTGCGGAGCTTTTTGGTTGAAACTTTTGGTCCAGTGTGAAATCTTCACACATTTTTGAACGGATTACCGTAATAATAAAATATAATAATATTTTGTTCAGACTTTCATAGCTTCATCAGTTTCAAATCATAATTTGTCCAATACTTTCGACATATGAACAAATACCTGCAAAACCCATGATATTTCCCTCAGCCTCTGATTAGCAACTTATTGCAACTATTATTATTAATAAAGCCAGTGAATAGCTTCAGAGAGGGTAGCATGGCTGTAGACTGTGATGTTGTTACAGGACACTGAGTGACCCTGAATACTGCATGTACTGTATTTATGGTAAACTCAGTTTGAACTCCACTCACGGTCATGTACTGAGGTGATTTCTCCTTGAAGCTGCAGTGGTATCTGCATTTACGCTGTGTGGTTTTTTTCATAATAATGATTTTAATTCTTCTTGAATTGTCTCCCATTTATCAAATCACAAACTCATACATACAGCTGCAATGATCCATTCAGTCAACAAAATAGCTGTATCCTGTGTATTGTTAGTGTATCTTTCTGTTGTTTTGACACACACTGTGCATGTTTCCTTTTTCCTCATTTCTTTTTTTGCTCTTTTTTTGTTAAAGTATGAAAAACTGAGAAACATTGTGAAATCCTTTGGAACAACCATTGTCTGCTTTGGTCTTTGTGGGCTGTTGGTTATAAAAACCATTTCCCCCATAATGGGTTTCAACAAGCCATAGATAACAGTTCATTAGCTTGGCATGAATGAGTCTGTCATCAGTAAAACATGAAGTAATGAATTCATACAACAGCTGTCCCTTATCTCACATGCTCCTGTATTGTTTTTCTTGGCCTCCTCCAGGTATTCCATACAAACAACTCACAGTTGGCGTTCCCAAAGAAATTTTCCAGAATGAACGTCGCGTGGCGCTGTCTCCTGCTGGCGTCCAGGCACTCATCAAACAGGGCTTCAATGTCGTCGTGGAGTCCGGAGCTGGAGAGCCTTCCAAGTTTGCCGATGAACAGTACACCCAGGCTGGAGCAACAATTAAAGACATTAAAGATGTCTTGGCGTCTGATGTGTTGGTTAAGGTAGGATTAAAGTGAGGCTGGGGGAGGAGGAAGGTGTAAGAAGAGGTAATGAGGGATAAAGGAAGGAACAGTGTGGGCCAGTCAGTGTTTTTGCAGCAGGATTTTGTACTTAATGTGCATTTTATGGTGTTAGGTGCAGAAGGAAGAGGGAGAATGACAGAGCATAGGAATGTGGGAGAGAAGCAGTGCTCCTAGGCTAAAACAACAAATAACTGAAGTACTGTCTTTACTTAGACACGGTAGTCGAGGTAGAAAAATGGAGAGAGAGCGAGAGAGAGAGAGAGTGAGTAGTGGAGAATATAAAAACCAGGCTGACTCTTGCAGGGATTTTTATTCTTATCAAACATTTCTAAGTGTGTAGATGGATGGATTAAAGAAATTTGTATAGATTTGAAGAGTGTCATCCTTGATGTACTTAGAGGCCAAGGTTGGAGGTCAGATATTTTGCTTTGCTTCTCATGTTGCCCCTGTCCACTTATGTTCTCCGACCACATTTTTCTGCTTCTAGGTCCGTGCTCCCACTTTCAACCCAGCTTTGGGCATCCATGAGGTGGAGATGATGAAGGAAGCAGCCACTTTAATCAGCTTCATCTATCCAGCCCAGAACCCTGAGTTGATGGACATGCTGTCCCAGAAGAAAGCCACCGTCCTGGCCATGGACCAGGTTCCACGAGTCACCATCGCCCAGGGTTACGATGCACTGAGCTCCATGGCAAACATTGCAGGGTACGCACATGATGCCTTCAAGTGTACTGTTATTATGAGAAGGGTCAACGTGAAGGATTAACTGATAGGCTTTTTTGATTTCTAATGTATGAAATGTCATTTTAGGTACAAGGCAGTCGTTCTGGCAGCTAACAGCTTCGGACGCTTTTTCACCGGACAAATCACAGCAGCTGGGAAAGTGCCACCTGCAAAGGTGCAGAGTATGAGTCTGTATGTGTGTGTTTCTGTTAGTGTTACTGTAAGTGTGAATGTGTGTTTATGCCAGTTTTAACTTTTAACAGGCCACGTGACTGTATTGTCATCCCATCCCATGTATGTGTTTTTGAATAGGTGCTGATCATTGGAGGTGGTGTGGCTGGATTGGCAGCGGCTGGCAGTGCCAGGGCTATGGGAGCCATTGTCAGAGGATTTGACACCAGGTTTGTTGCCGATATGATACGCATAAATTACAAATTACATGAATGCCAATTGTATTTCAACACAGGTGCAGAGTTTGATTAAATCATTTGTCTTGTTTCAGCAGCTAATATGGTCAGTTTTGTCATGAAAAAGTGTGTGAGGTGGTAATGTAACAGTAACAATAGTATTTGTATAATTTACATGTGGATTTTATTCGTCAGTGAAAAACACATTGCGTCTCCTTCACAATAAAGGCCATGCCATGTTTTGCCGATTTCGAGAATGGAAATTTTTAAGATGCACGTGTGTGTGTGTGTTCTCATATCAGAGATATTTTCCTTCTGCCTGACTAAGAAATCACCTCTGACACCTCATCTCCCCCCTCTCCCAGAGCTGCAGCTTTGGAGCAGTTTAAATCTCTGGGCGCAGAGCCGCTGGAGGTGGACATTAAGGAGTCAGGAGAGGGCCAGGGAGGCTACGCCAAGGAAATGTCTAAAGAGTTCATAGAGGCAGAGATGAAGCTGTTTGCCAAACAGTGTCAGGACGTGGACATTGTCATCAGCACAGCTCTAATCCCTGGTATGCACAGAGGCACAAACTCAGGCACAACATAAACACTGACTCTATATTTAAAAAGTGAAAGGCAAGTTTCCATGACTGACTGTGCTTAAGCTCAAGGCCATGTAAATAGCTTTCATGTATTCTGGGCAAGTAGTCAGAGAATTTAGAAATAAAAAGGACAAGTCATGGAATATTGAACATTAAAAATAACTTTACAGGAATCTACCAGAACATATTTCACAACAGCATCACATTTGTTTTGTTACTCTTGGTTTGAACAGTTTCTGTACATCAGGTAGCTTAGCTGTTGAGAGTGTGAGTCACTTGATAGATCATAATGTGGCCTGGAGGTCTGTGTGTATTTGTAGCTTTTTCACCACATTTCTACACAGTTTTTTACACATTTAATTTGAAGCTTAATGTAAAAATAAATGTGACAACTAATTCCTTGATGTCTCTATGTCCAATTTCACATCACAGGTAGGCGGGCACCCATCCTGATCACCAAAGCAATGGTAGAGAGCATGAAGGATGGCTCGGTGGTGGTGGACTTAGCTGCCGAAGCTGGAGGAAACATTGAGACCACAGTGCCAGGGGAGCTGTCAGTATACAAGGTCAGTGCATGTACTGTCCACACACGCTCCCATCCATACTAAAGTAATTGTTTATTTGGTTTTTTTTTGGGTCTATGTCGATTGTCTTTTGGGGATATCAAACATCATCTGTCATTGGTCCCTGCTTCTAATTTGGTGAAACATCACAAAACTTATTTTTTCTTTATTTTTAGGGAGTGACCCATATCGGCTTCACAGACCTGCCCAGCCGTTTGCCAACGCAGTCCAGCACCCTCTACTCCAACAACATCACTAAGCTGATGCGAGCGGTCAGCCCTGGCAAGGACAACTTTTACCTGGATGTCAAGGATGTGTTTGACTATGGGACCATGGATCACGTTGTCAGAGGATCTGTTGTCATGCAGGTATGTGGCCAGCGGTCAAAACAAACTGTCTGTGTGCACAGCTGAGACTTCCCATGAATTTCTCAGGCGATAAACAAGGAAGGAAACTGAGGATACATTCAGTCATATAGAAAATCATTCAAAATGCCTTGTGGGTCTCCGCTACAGTCACTAGATGTCACCCTAAGGACACATCATTCTCTTCCTGCTCTATCTACTTGCAGCATGTTTACAGTTGGTTATGGAGTAATTTCCCCTCAGTAGACCTAACAAGCAGGTGCATGATTTCCTGTCTTTATTATTTTACTGAAGCAAAGCCATTAATTTAGCATTTCAAGTGGAAATGTTTAGTCCCTTCTAAACTGGTTCTTAATATGTTTCAGGCAATAAAATGACCTTATAAATAGTATGACTGAGTGTGAATCTGGCACAGTCTACTCCTCAGAACTTTATTCTACTTTTCAGTCATATTGGCATCGTTTTATTAGTTTTGATATAGCTTTGATTTATTCAATTAATTTTAATTTCAATTTTAAGTTGGTCTGTCCAGCTGTGGCTAACCATGGAGTTACTGTCATGTCATTTGGACCGAAGCGTATTTTGTCCATACTGCACCAAATTAATTGTGTGTTTTATTCGTTAGATGCAGTTCTGTATGGACCACAAGTATTCATGGTCTTTAAATCTCATATCTAAAATGCGAAAGATTTAGGTTTAAAACGATGCAATTGTCAATTAGAGCCCGAAAAGTGATTCAGACGGTTGATATCATTGAACGCTATTATCTCATCACAGACACATGCTGGTAATGGCTGATAAGCTTGAAACGTATTGTAATCCAGTGTAGCTGCCAGTCCACTCCTTCTTTATCTGCATTGTGTTGTATGAAGTTTAGCAGATTATGTTTCTCTCTTTCCTACACTGAACAGCCCCCCTCCTCTTTTTCTTTAGTTTAGAAACGGTGCTGCACAAGTTCATTTTTCAGCTGTAACATGTCCTCAGTGCAGATCTAGGTCACAGTTCTGCAATAACCAAATTTAAGGAATCTTTATGTTATGTAAAGCTTATGTTAATGTAAAAAAAAACAAAGAAAACTAGTTGATTTGTTATCGGATTTTTTTAAAGTCTTGAATATGAATGTCAGCATCAGCCTCAAAAATCAGTATCTGTCTGACCCTACTGTTGGTTACAGAGGTGAAGCGTCTTTACTGAGTGCGTATGAGGCAGTGATGCTCCACCACTGCAACTACTGTAGATTTGGCTTTATGTCTTCAGTATCCATGTTGTGCACCAGTAAGATGTACCTTTACTGTGTCTGAGTAATAAGGATTTGTCAGACTTAAGATGTGGGTTGTATTTTTTGTGACTCCACATGGGCAACACGTTCAGGTTGGGTTATATGACTCTTGATAAACATGGATGTAACCTGGAACTAGTCTGTGTGGAAGAGACATACATACTCAAGGTTGTTCTTATTTATTTATTTATTTATTTATCCTTAAATGATTTGCTGTAATCAGTCGCAGTCAAGCTAGGTTCAATTTTTCAAGTAACACAGATTGCAGACAGTGTTTTTACCCATATCTGATCACAGCAGTGGTCACAGATCTTATAAATGATGCTGAAGTACAGATTTTAGTTACTGTACCCACTGATCATTAGTTTGCTCACTTTGATCTTGACAGCATAGTCTAATGTTTCTCAGATTTACGAATGCAGCCGAGGTCATTGCCGAGAATCAGGTAATGAGATCAGGGAATAAAGGCAGACTTCAAATCACCTCTTAATTAATGTCATTTGATATTGTTGATATCACTAAATCATGGCTGCCCTCACTGACCTTTCCTCTCTTCTCTATAAGGTAAAGGTTCCCTCTTTCTACCTTTCACATTGTACCATTCTTTATTTATTGTTACTTTCAGAATGGAAAGAACCTGTTCCCCGCTCCTCAGCCTAACAATGTGCCCATTGCGGCCCCTCCTAAACCCAAGTCTGTCCAGGAACTGGAGGCAGAGAAGGCGGCACACATCTCCCCCTTCAGGGCTACACTCACCACTGCTGGAGTGTACACTGGAGGTCAGTTGTCACCATTGAAACTGAAGGTGCCATTAAATTGAGATTTTCTGGTTAAGTAGAGAAATCAGGGCGACGCTAAGTCTGAGTAAATTGGGTCTTAAGGGATGTTGAGGTCTAGCCAGAAGGTGACGGACAGGTTAATAGTCAGCTTTTTAGGTCACTGCTGGAATGTGCACAGGAGGTGAGAAGTGACAGAGGCAGATTACAAGCATGCACATGCACACACACACACACACACAAACACACACACAGACAGACACCCTGTTAGTGTCAGGAAGTGTGCATTGTAAAAACAGTGTCACGCTGAGTGTTTGTTTGATGTAGTGCTGTAGTGAGTGGTTCCCATGGTGCCATGCAGCCCTCTGCGTAAGTGCACCACATGCAGTTAATGTGGTTCACACATTGTTTAGGTGCTGGAGTAGTTTCCTACTTAACACCACCACACAGCTACTGATGTTAACTGCTCTGTTTTTAAAGAGTGAGAAGTTGGTTAGTGCTGGTTACATGCTTATTAGCCTGGCATGTAACATAGTCATTTTAATGTTTTTGTATTGACTGTCATGGACAGAGACAAGTTATGTTGCTCCAACAGCCTGGTAAAGAAAGATTGTTACATGACACCAGTGTAGCAAATTTAACCAGAGAAATTTCTCTTTGATTGATAAATATATATATTGATGTGAGTTCAAGTAACAGGAAATAAGGACAGCATGGGTGGTCAGATGCCTCCACATAACAACATCTTACAGTCAACCAGATGTGCTTAGAGTTAGGGAAATCTCTATATCCAGAGATTACACTGTTACACTTCTGCTATTAACAGAGCGGTTGAAAGATGATAACATCATAGAAAGAAATATATATATATATATTGTAGCATCCTATTTATTTTTTTAGCTTCCCTGTAGTCTTTGGTTTGTTCTTTTTTGTGAAGTATTGGATAGTTCATGTCTTTAGGCCTCTAGACATGGAAAAATCTGAGAAGGCAAAAAAGTTGGGAACCACTGTACCACCAGAATGGCAATGTCCATTCATGTTCCATATTCTTATCCTAAAACTCTTTTACTGTTTTGCTGTGAGGGTTGATTGTACAAGTGTTTTGTATCTAAAGTCAAAGTGTTTTTATTTTTTCTTTGGGGAGAAAGGCAGACTCTATGGACATGACTTGTCCAGAAACTTGGTGGATGCCACAGATTTTCTTTAATCACTTGCACACGACGCTTAAGAACAAATCTGTTTTAGTGTTTTGTATCAGTTACTTGCAGAATATTTAAACAAATGATGTCCCTAGTTGCTAAAATAACTCCCATTTATGTCTCCATCTCTCTGTTTGTGCCAGGTGTTGCCACCCTGCTGGGTCTGGGTCTGTCGGCCCCCAACGCCGCCTTCACTCAGATGGTCACCACCTTTGGCCTTGCTGGGATCGTTGGATACCACACAGTGTGGGGGGTCACTCCTGCTCTGCACTCCCCCCTCATGTCTGTCACCAACGCCATCTCAGGTTAGTTGTGGTCAATAAGGCAGGATATTGCCGCTGATTTCCTGATTTCGATGCACTAAGTCCAGAACTGATTTGACTTTTCAGGATTCACTTACATCAGATAAATACCAATGTTGCATAAAGCGCTTCATAGAATTTATCCTGAGAATTTAAATTTGATCTGTATTCAATGAGTGAGACAAGACATCAGCTGGATATCTGCAGACAGCTGGTTAACTATTGTTAGCTCCTTGGCAGGGCCAGACTGAATAAAGTAGAATCCACACACTCAACGTCCTTGTCGGCATCTCGTAGCCAGAGATAATATCTCTTCAACAAACACAAAAAAAAACAGAGCTTAGGTCAGTGTCCAGACTTTTTTCAATCTGTCCCCCTGATAGAAGCGATCTCTACATTAACTACAAAATACTACCCATCCTGAGACATGACAGTCCCGTAACCTGCAGCAGGTCCACATAGGCTGTAGTTACCCACATCACAGTTTACAGGACTGTTGTGACTCAAAGTCACATGCAACTTTAACTTCAAATTAGCTCTTCAGAAATGGTCTGTACCAGTTGCAGTCTTCCTCAAGTCAGTTATTCAGTCAAAATGTATTTGTGTAGCATCTTTCATTCAGATTAATGCTTCACAGCTTATTGGAAAGCTGATAAGACAAGCCATAAGACAGATTAAAAAAATAACATAAAATATATAGGAGTACAAATACATTAGAGCATAGTCTTCCTCGTGGACACTTAAATATGAAATTTAATTAGCTTAATGTAATAGAAGAGTAAATGTCCAAAGCTCTCCAGCACATAAAAGCAGAACAAAAGAATGTGACATAGAGAACAAATATATACAAAACACCATCAAAGTATAATACAATATATTAACACTTTACAGCACAAATGAAATATTTCAAAACAAATCATAAAACATGAAAACATAGGCTAAAGCTCAAAGATCTCTGCAGCCGCGCTGTTGCGCTCTGGGGTTTTGCCATTTAGTCCAAATAAAAACTTTAAAGATTGTGTCCTTATTGTTTGCTGCTGCTTAACACAGAGGGGTTAAGAGGTTAGAGAGGTAAGTGCATGTGTGTGTTCCCATGGCTTTGATCACTTGAAGACCCACACTGAGGGTAGGAAGTAACACACTGCCGGTGATCTTTGAGGGTCAGGGAAGTCCTTTGCTCGTTTACTCGTGCACACAGCAGGACATCAGAGCTCGGTGGTGGTGTCCCAGCAGTGTAACAACCAAGAGACAGTTTTCACTTTCTTTAAAATTTTATTAGTGACACCTATACCCCATTTCACATTCACATCTTCACACAATTTTCCTTGTTCCTCTTGGTCTAAATATCCTTTTATACCTTATTTCGCTAAACAATTCACTATCTGCAGCTCCTGTCAAATTCAATCTTTGAATGTGATGTTTAAAAGTTTGAACGTGTAATGGGATCAGTCTAAAAGCCATAACTCTGCAAGAACATCTCTGGATATCAGTAGATTCTGAGGCCACAAATAAAAGAAATGAATTAGTGTTAAGTTTATTTTAAAGCTCTCTTCTCTTCACATTGTCTGCCCTGTATTTGTCTTCATCTCTTTTTCTCTCCCTTTCCTCCCTGTCCAGGTATTTTTCCCTTCATATTTGCTGCGGCCTTTTTACCTTTTTTTTTTTTTTTTTTTTTTCTGTCACTGACTGACTGCGGTTATGGAAACAGTGAGACCAACAAAATTCTGTTGTTGTGCCAGGCATCATAAAGACACACACACACACACACACACACACACACACAATCACTCAGACATTAGGGAATCGTATTGGAATTTAGGGTTTGCATGAGGGACAGTTTCATTCTTCATGGGGAGATTATAGTGTTACAACCAGTAGTGACTCTGACTGGTGGGTCATCTTAAATCTTTCAGGCACTGGTTTCATATCCAATAGCTCATTGAAGAACATCTTAACATCTGGTGTCTGATATAAAAGCTTTAATCTACTTGAGAGCACTGATTCACAGCTACACTCTGCCTGTAGCCTGGTACCTGATGTTTGTAGCAGAGGCACACCTACAGGCCATTGGCCCACGCTGTGTGTGTGTGTGTGTGTGTGTGTGTGTGTGTGTGTGTGTGTGTTTGTGTGTTTGTGTGTGTGTGTGTCGGTTCATGATGCCTATTGGCTTTCTTTCTGGCTAATCTGTTGGTTTTGATAGCCAGGCATGCCTTTAATCTCCACTTAAGTAGTGTAACTGTACCTTTTTTTTCTTTTTCTTTTAGACTGAAAACCCTTTGATAGTAACTTGGCTTTACCATGTTCCCTTGTAAATCATAAATAAATGACCATGTTCAGCTTCTGATTGGACACAATACAGTCTTAGGAATGTAAGGGATGTGAATATATAGTAAATTACCAGTTTATCAGTCAATATTAATGATTACCTCTTGTTCTTGATTAATAATAGGTTTATTTTGTGTTATTTGAGAGTGTCTCTAGCTATAATAAATAGGAAATCATATCATTGATCAATCTGAAAGGCTTAATTAAATGGGCTAAATGCACACACAGTATGAAAACCTCAAGCACAATCCCCAAATATCCATCTGTGTAATGCTCCTAATCCAGCTGGTTGAGATATAGCTGTGAAACTAATGGCTAATTTCCACCTTCATGACAACTGTACAAAGGCTGAATTTTTATATGACTCACCTGTTTAAATGTACTTAAGGCTTAAATTTGTGTATAATTGAGCACATGCTTCCCACAAACCAGCCAAAATCTTGACTCCACATGAGCCCCACCTCTTCACAGAGTCAGGCACTGCCAAGATGGCGACGGCAGAGCAGCTCATTCTGAGCTTCAAAACTGCTCTTCAGAAACCTGTGGGTGATGTCACGGAGGCTACGCCCATCTTTATGTCTGTGGTCTTTACCCATCTACCTACTCAATAAAGGCAAACAAATGAAAAAAAGAAAAAAATCCCTAAAACTAAACTGATGTAATGAAGGAACTCCTGGGATGGAATATGATTTTAAATAAAGAAGTTTGTAATTAAGATCAATCTGATATTTGATTCACTAGAACACAAGCGATACCAGGACAGAATAGACCATGCTTAATCTAATCTAGCATCACTGCTGCTGAACATTGAGAAACATGTGTATTTGTAGGCATACAAAAGTTGCAGGTCAGATATATGAGCTGTGTAACAGTGCATTTGCACATATCTAGTTACCTTATGGACACCGGCTTGCACCTGTGCCAGCAGCAAAAAAAATGCTAATCATTAGCATATGGAAAAAAGTTGATGACTAGCAGCCTGAAACCAAACAACAAATGCTTGAAAAGGTTGTTTCAATCTTTTCCTATGCTCATCACACTGAACTTAAATACTTCCCGTTGGAGCTGTTCTCTTTTGTAACAATGGAAATTTAAAATTACCTTGTGTTTATGTCGTGAAAGTTGTGAAATGATGTTTGGCAGCGTTTGAAACTTGCTTTGTTTAGGAGCTGATATACACACATGATTATAAACTCAGGAGACAAGGTGAGAAGAGGTGAAACTTCACATTTTCCTCATTTGAAAATCCAATCTAACACTATTTAAAGCACAAACCCGCTCGCACGCATACACATACATATACACACACACACACATACACACACACACACTCACACACTACCTGTTATTGAACTTGAATTGTACACAAACAAGTCTGTGTGAATGCAGGCTCCAGGGGTGCTGTCTATTGCATCTTACTGCCTGTAAGTCATTACGGGACTGATGTTATCAAGGTTTCCTGAGCCTCTTTTGGTAAACACACAAACACACACACACACCCACCCACCCTCTCTTTCTTTTTCCTTCTCTTTTTATCTCTCTTTTTTTCTTTTTGCAATCTGGGAAGCAGAGTGTTTTGAGTTTAAGAAGACAGCTTTAAAATGAGTCTTTGAATGTGCTGACGAAATGAATCTAATCATTGTTAAGACGAATTTTTGCTGCGACTGTCTGAATTCTCCTCTGCTGTTTTTGTAACATCTTCACCAGTGTCCTGTATAACGTATCATGAAAGTTGAGGTTCATGAATACTAAAATATCTGTGTTGTGCAGGTCTGACGGCTGTGGGTGGTCTGTCCCTGATGGGAGGAGGCTACACCCCAACAACTACTGCTGAGACACTGGCTGTACTCGCCGCCTTCATCTCCTCGGTCAACATTGCTGGTGAGTCACCCGCACATAGACACCTCACAGTGATCCCTGCCAGTTACAGCAACCTAAAGCCAATAAAATATCAACTTAGGCTGAAGATTGAAATGTTTTATATTGATTATACAATAACATGCCTTTCGACCAAGTTTTGCAGCTGCCCTTTCAACCCACCTGCTCAGACCAGAGTCTGTGGTTTGGGCTTGGACCACACACATTCATTCCTGCTATTCCCCTTAATAATCCCCATTATAATGACAAAGTGTTCCTGGAGTCATTATAATACTCATCACTCTCTAATAGACCTGGGAACCAGAGAGTGCCTGAAGAACTGAGCCATGAATTAGCTTTAATTTCTCCTATTAGACACCAGTGGAGATTTTGATGCAAGCAAATGAATAGATAACTAGCATAATGGATGAGTTCAGCCCCATGTCTGTGTGTGTTTGTTAATGCTGCACAGAACCACGTTTGAGTTTTGTGTGTGAGAGATGCAGGACACCACAAGGTTTTAAGTTCAAAGCAAAGGCTGTAAATCCTGCAACAAATCACGAACCCTTCGGGCTCTGTAGCATCACCACTTTTTTAGTGTTTTAGGTCCCTTAACTAAAGTGAAAATACCACAGCTTTTATAGAAATACCTAGTTTCTTTCCCACTGTTTGATTTCATTTTGGATGTTCTCCATGGGTTCAGTTCCACACGGACATTTCTAAGTGGCTCACCACATTACCCATAAACCCCTGGGAAGAGAAAAAAACATTCCATGGCAAGTGACGAAACACAATGGTGAAATTTAGCTCCAATAAAACAGACCCTGAATTTGTCTTATTTTTTTTGTTCCCTCCATGTCTCCACAGTTATAAAATGTGGAAATCTCTGGAAGACACCTGGAGCCACCTGGCCTCATTAGATTCTGTCTTTTTATTGCACCAAATGATAAATAAAGATAAAAGATAAAAAGTACTTTATTGATCCCAATAAGGAAATTCAGACACCAGGCCACTCATTTCAGTCATTGAGCTAATTCTTATCAGTAGCTCTGGCTATAGTCGGCTTAAAAGAAACAGTTTTCGAGAAAGTTCAAGTGAATTCACTGCCTGACTGATTACTGTATTTCTTTACAACTGAAATAAATTACATTATCTTCTCCTACAGTGTACAGTACAACTCTGCTCTGTAAAATCACATGTCCTGCGCGCTCCGTAGAGGAATAATATCATGACACTAAAGGGAGAAATTTAATATGTAGTGTTTCTGGGTTTCATGATTGCTCCCCCCGTCTGTGCATTAACCAGTCAGGAAGTCATTCGTTCTTCGTCTGCGTAGATCGAGAACTTTCTAGCCTAAGGAAAATCAAACCGCTTCATTTTCAACCTTGAAACTGCAACCAACCAAACATCCA
The DNA here is from genome assembly GCF_046630095.1 of Trachinotus anak. Taxonomy (NCBI): domain Eukaryota; kingdom Metazoa; phylum Chordata; class Actinopteri; order Carangiformes; family Carangidae; genus Trachinotus; species Trachinotus anak. The sequence continues at coordinate 11,596,884 of NW_027273879.1, read as the reverse complement.
CCAAGTGCGCTGCTGATACTACTCTGCAGGTTGGATAGCTTGACAGAAAAGTAGCATTTTTAACATATCCTGAGGGACTTTTTTTTCATGTTCCTTTTAATAATAAAAAATATTAACAGCAAATTAAAAAATAATACTGAAATTATTTTTGACTGCAAATATGGATGACGTTAGGATTTCAGATGGACTCTATTAGACCTGAAGACAGTGTTGTTGATTTACTTTTATTTTTTCAAGCTTTCTAAATATAGTGCCAGCAGACCCATTCTGAGGGGGAAAAAATAACCAAAAGAAATGAGTGGATACTGGCTTTGCGTTGTTTAAATACATGACCCCTCCTCCATATTAATATATTGACACAGATTGGTCTGCAATAATAGGAGTCTGATTGTTATTGCATGTTTTAACTGGGACAGTCTAAGACTAAAATTACATGAACTGAAAAGAAGCAGGTGCTAGCCTCTCATTCACCCTTGTATGTATGGGTGCATGTGTGTGTGCACGTGGCTATAATCATGCCAGAGGGGAAAAAGGGAGACATACACACGGTAAAGTGATCTCCTATAAAGCAGTGAGACACTGTCTGCTCCCAGGTTGACACTTTTGATATTTTCTACTTGAAATATTTACACTGACATAAAGTAGAGTCATTAAATTCCTAACATTGGTTATTGCGCTTGGGAACAGATTTTAGCGATTGGCTTTAAAACACCTGTTGTCTAAAAATATATCTCACATGTATTTCAGGCACCTTAAACTTTTCACTCTTTTTTTTTTTTTTTGACTTCTTGCTCTTTTTCGTCAATAAGGATTTTGTTGTATATAGCTATTCTGTTTGTTCTTTTTTTAAAATCTGATTTTGTGCCTCTTTAAGAGCAGGTATATTCACTCTCTCTGTCTCTCACCCAGGTGGTTTCCTGGTGACACAGAAGATGTTGGACATGTTCAAGCGTCCCACTGATCCTCCAGAGTATAACTACCTCTATCTGCTTCCTGGAGGCGTCTTTGTTGGAGGCTATGCTGCTGCTCTGCAGTCTGGTTACAACATTGAGCAGGTGTGAGAGGATGTTTATGCCATCTCCATATGTTTAGTTCAAGCATGTATTTGTGGTTTCCTACAGAAATCCTTTTCTCAGTCCCTCAGCCCATGACCATGTAAAAGTTGGCTAATCAGCCTCCAAATGTATTCTTTGTTTGCCCAGATGTTGTACAGGACCTTCCAAGTGAATCATTTGGCCTTTTTTTTCCTCATCGTGTGGTCCCTCAATCCTTGTCTATAACCCCTTTTTTCCATTCTCTCTCTCTGTCTCTCTCACCAGATGATGTACTTGGGCTCAGGTCTGTGCTGTGTCGGTGCCCTGGCCGGCCTTTCCAACCAGACCACAGCCCGTCTGGGTAACGCGTTAGGCATGATGGGAGTCGCCGGAGGGGTCATTGCCACTCTGGGTGCCCTCAAACCGAGTCCTGAGCTCCTGGCACAGATGAGCGCAGCCATGGCTGTAGGTGGCACTGCTGGTGAGTCTGCGTATTTTTACGTCAAAGGAAAGAGGAGGCAGACTTGCAGATGATGGAGCGCCTCTTGAGCTTGTAAATTAGTGGACATGGATTTTGCCTTGTGTGCGCACATTGATTACGAGCTTGGCCAGATTAAGTAGCAGGTGTGCCGAGCGCAGAGATTCTCTGTGATGTTTACATCAAATGCAGCATGACTAACTCCCCCTCAGACCCAGGAGGTTTGTCGAAATGATCAGCATCAGGCATTACTCACTTTCTCTCGCTCACTCACAACAGCTTAATCATTTAAATGCTAATTCTTCCAGTAACAAAGCTGAAACCAAGACTAAATTATCCACAGAGAGAGTAATGCCCTTTTCCAAATGTAGCTACGTTGCAAGGTTTACACACACACACACACACACACACACACACACACACACACACACACACACACACACACACACACACACACACACACACACACACAGACACAGACACACACACACACAGACAGTGTAGACCTACTCACAAACTTGGAATTTCCCCAAACAGGCCTCAGCAGCAACACCTGGTCCTTCAGATGGACTCACTTCCCAGCAGTCCTCTGAGTATGTGTGTGCATGTGTGTGTGCGTGTGTGCACGTGCGCACATGCTTGCATTTTGCATGTTATTTGTGTGTGGGTCTGTCAGGGCCACTGAACTTTATTTATGCGTTATCTCTCTAGGCCTGACCATCGCTAAGAAGATCCAGATCACTGACCTGCCCCAGCTGGTGGCCGCCTTCCACAGCTTGGTGGGGCTGGCTGCCGTGCTCACCTGTGTGGCCGAATACATGATCGAGTACCCCCACTTCGCCACAGACCCCGCAGCCAACCTCACCAAGATAGTCGCATACCTCGGCACCTACATCGGTGGCATCACTTTCAGTGGCTCTTTGGTGGCGTACGGCAAACTGCAAGGTGAGAGGAGCACAGCTGAATAGGCTTAATGTTCCCTGGAGGGCTTACAATATGAAGGCCTAAACTCATAGATATGATGAGAGCTTTATTTATTTGAGTAACTCAAAAAAAGAATTAGTCGTATATGTCTTAAGCTGCAGACAGATGACGCATCAGCTTGGTCGTACTGTAATTATCAACAAGGGAAGATCTGATGCTTCATACCCGCTGTCGCCTGCTTTAAATGGAAAAGAAAATGAGTTCATCAGGTTCATGTGCTGGAACCAGTCCTAGCAGCCACACTGTAATTTCCATGTTGGCTGCAAGTGTTTCATAATGACAAATTATGCATGAGCATGACTTTCAGTTAATGACAAGTCTTAAGTGGTGGCTGCTGAAGAAGAACTCTACATGAAGTCTACCACTTTGATTTGTCCTGTCCATGAGAGGCTCACAGCTGAATGATAAATGAATGTGTTTATTTTCTTTTATTAGTGGTGTTTTTTATGCCTAACCTCTACCATTTTCTCGTCTTCCCATCATTCTCTTTCTCTCGGTGCAGGTCTGCTGAACAGTGCTCCCTTGATGCTTCCTGCTCGTCATGCTCTCAACGCCAGTCTTATGGCAGCATGCGTTGGTGGGATGATTCCCTACATGCTGGATCCCAGCTACACCACAGGCCTCACCTGTCTCGGATCTGTCTCTGCCCTCTCGGCCGTCATGGTACGCCACGTGTTTTCATATTTCTGAAGTCTGGTTTTACACTCATTGAGGCCGTTGAAGAGAAAAATCTGATTGGATTTTTCTTACATGCTGACAGGCTGAACATGTAAGAATGTCGGTAAAAGACTTTAATAAACATCAGGAAGGGGAAAAGGCATAAAAGAGTCAGAAGAATTTAATGCTGGAGACAGACGAGGATGTAATATGTTAGAAAAGAGACAACGGAGGGGATTTACTGAAAAAAGTCAAGAAAGAGGCTTCTCGCACAGGAAACAGTAACTGCCCAGAAATTCATTCAGTGTTGAGCACAGAGCTGGAAATAGTCTGCCTGCCATAGAGGCAAACAGGCTTGACTTTGTATATGTGCCAGGTTCCTGCTTGTATTTGACTCATTATATTGGGCTCTGCCATTGTTAAATCATGCTTAACGCTTAAAAACGTGCCGCAGAGTTTGTCAGAGACAAAGATGTCCACGGTCAGCAGCACAATGTAGATATTTTCTCTTTAGTAGGAGTAAATGCTCAGTCTAAGGCAAATCAACCTCTTGCATGAGTGGCAAAATGTTTAAGAACAATGTTTCTGCTGTAGGTTATTGTAACTGACACGAGCTGCTTTAAAGACATTAACTGTAACAAAATCTCCAAACTTTGCACATAACAGTCAAGTGGCTGCTGATCATGACAGGTCATCATCAGTTTTTACTGTGTGAGCAGAAGAAAAGAAAGTGATTGTGTTGAATTGTGTTTAATCAAACAGTCTAAGTAGATACTGCAGTCATTGGTAGTATTTTCTCGAGAGGTTGAGTTTTACAGTTCTACAGTTTCTGAAAATAGATTATAATCAAGTGAATCCAGGCAGAGCAGCCAAAGGCAGAGAGCACAGACTAATGTAATTACCATAAAAAGAAAAAAATATATACACAGTGTTGTCCTGCCGTTTCAGCATTTCTGCTGCTCTTCATATCTATGTGTTACTGGGAAAATCAGCAGCTGGACTCGGTCCCAGAAAAAATGATCAGTGAGTCCCCAGAGGTTGGATGGATATCATGTCAGTTACAGTTGTATGTGATGTTGTTTAAAATATCTCTGTCTGATCTCCAGTCAAGGTTTAAAATACAGTGTAATGTTTTATCTGCTGTACGAGCATGTATTCCTTCACTTGAACAAGTTCCTAAAAATTTACCTTCATTATATCAACAAGAGAAATCTCTGATGTGCACCTGGGTGAATCAAAAAAATCAGTGTGCTGTGGATTTGATTGTGAAAAATATACCTGAAACTGGAAAAGTGTTTTCTCTCCTGTGGAAGAGAAAAGGTTGGATGTTTTTTTTTTAAGGCATTCTAGTGAGATTCCAAGTGTGCATCACTAAACTGACTAATTCCAGTTATGATGGACGGAGAATTTGTTCATACTTTGTTATGTTTTTCTTGTCCTTTGCGGATCACTTGTCTTCTTTTCCCCTCACGTCTGCTGTAATCACTGTATTAAACTGTATTAATCTGATTACGGCAGTAGATGAAACTGGGCTCCTGTTTTATTTTCCTTCAGGGTGTAACCTTGACAGCAGCTATCGGAGGTGCTGACATGCCAGTGGTAATCACCGTGCTGAACAGTTACTCAGGCTGGGCCCTGTGCGCCGAGGGCTTCTTGCTCAATAACAACCTGCTGACCATCGTTGGAGCTCTCATCGGCTCGTCTGGAGCCATTTTGTCGTACATCATGTGTGTGGTGAGTAGAGCACAGTCTCGGTTTAAAGAACCAAATCCACTGAAATGTCCCAGAACCACTGTTTGAAATTCTAAAGTAAAGTACTTAATTTGATGAGTGATTGTACATGAGCGCACGCTGTTTCATATGGTTGTTCCTCTCCTGTCCACCAGGAGGGACTCTAAGTTTACCATAACAGAAAGATAGTATAGTCCCTGTATTTCAGGAAAGTCTCAAGTCTCACATGTGTGTTTTCAAGAGGATTTTTCCTTTGCAAATTTCCTCAGTTTGCCACAATTTGCTGTAAACAATCAGTTAAGCTAAGGTAACAATAAAACAGGAAATACAAAATATCTTTTCTCCCCTCTCAGGCCATGAACCGTTCGCTGGCTAATGTGATCCTGGGAGGCTACGGCACGTCCTCCACCGGCACGGGAAAGCCCATGGAGATCACAGGCACACACACCGAGGTCAACGTGGATCAGACCGTTGACATGATTAAAGAGTCCCAGAACATAATCATCACTCCAGGTAAGACGCGCACAAATACAAGAACACACACACACATACCCCTGCACACACTTAAGAGGTCTTGTGCGTGAATGGAAAAACATGGTACTTTGAGTTTGCCAGTCACTTTTTTTTTTTTTTTTTTTTTCAGCATTCGCAGAGTGTGTGTTCTGTTTATTTAACCTTTTCTTGACCCATGTTACATCACCATTTTGCTAGGCTAATTGACAAGTCATGGTAGAGCGGCTACACACACACACACACACACACAGACACGCACACACACACTCTCAGGTTTCTGTGTGGTCGTCAGTCCGTGGTAAATAGACATTCTACAGTGCAGTGTATGTACGCAAGGTCAAGGGAAAATTCGATGGGATGTGAGGGTATGTTGGGTTTTTGTTGACAATTCAAAAGCTACGTTCAAGATTGGGTCTTAGTTGCTTTTTTGGGGTTAGAGCATGGGGTCCAACCTTTGTTCCACCTACATGGGCTTTCTTCATTTCACATGTTTTCAATATTTGACTCTAAATACGTGTCTGAACCTCCCACTTGGACTGTTAGGAGCTGCTGTTCTAAAACCATCATTGTGTGGCCCAGTGACAGTTCAGTTGTTTCACCAGACGGTTGTGAGGCAATCACAGTTTCAAAGTGTTGTTTTACTCGCGTGGGTACATGTAAACACAGACTAAAGGCATCCAGCCTGCAAATTGGTGATTCCAGTCACAGCACTGAGTGCCTGTATACAATGCAATTTACAAGCCTTCCAAAATTTAAGTGCTCACATGGTTGAGAGGAGTACAGAAACGGAGCGACATCCAATGTAGATTAAACCATCTTTTGTTTTTCGCTTTTTTAAGACAAAGAGGAATACGTCTGACAGCTCAAACCAAAAACAGGCCAGAGAGATTTGGAGTTTGAAAGAGTAGGAGAAATGAAGGAGTGGAAATGAAAAATTATGTTGGGTTTTTTTTTTTCATGTCTTTTCTTTAAATGATCTTCAAACAATACCACACCAAGATGAGATGGATAATAAAGTGCCGCACATTTCTTTGAAAGGTTAGCAAAAAGCATGAGGAAAAACATAAAATAGTGCTAATATGAGGAGTAAAATAAGAAGCAAATTGTGAAGGTTTTTTAATAATTTGAGTAGATTGAGGGCTTTGATGCTCAGTCAAGGTGTCACAAAGCCTCAAAACCAGGAGAAGAAAGTCTGAAATTTCGTTTTATCTGCTGTAGAGTGTTAATACATCACACCAGCCAGTGTGTGTAAGTAAGATTTTGCTAATGACATTAGTTTCACTACATATTCCATCCAAATACCTAATCCTTTTCTCGGCTGTAGTCGTCAGTAGTCAGACTGGTATTGTTACACAGCGCCGGCTCTCAGTCAGTCCCCTTGTTTCCATTTTGACCATTCTCCCTAATTGGAGCCGTCACAGTCACTTTGCCTGATTGACATCTGTGGAAACGGTTAAGACTCTGCCTGATAAACATAAGTGTTTTCCTGGCTTCGTCTGGCCCATCTCTCCATGGTCTGGGTCCACTTGTTTTTCTTATAGGAGAACTCCAGAGAGAGTATTGGAAGCACAAGGAATGAAAGTAAAAAAAGGGAAAACCATTAAATCGTGGAGCTGTACTGCAGACAGTCGAACCATGTTTCTTGTAGAGATGTTTTGTTTTTTTTTTCCTTTTTTTCCACCATGCTGAGTTTAAAACTTTGTCATTTTGATTGGCGTGTTGTAACAAGACAGTTTCTGAATGGTTGTTGTGACAAGGCTTGTGAACACCGCTGGATCGCTTGGCGTGTTTTTGTGTTTGTGTGTGATAAAAATCAAGTACCACACACTAGGATCATTAAACTTGAAAAAAATCCAACATAAAAATAAGAAAAAGACAGAATTTATTGCCACCTGTCTACTACCAAATGGTAAGAAACTTGGTTTTATGTGTATTGTAAATGTTAAACTAAAAATAAATGAAGACACGTAGGCAGCCCAGTAAGAATAAGGTAACAAAAGAATGTTACAGAAAGGGATTAAGTGAAATAAAAGAAATTATAAAGGATTCAGTCAATCATTTATAAGTTCCTTTGTTTAAAACCAGTTCACTGACCCACTCCAGACTGTTCACCTTTATGTCTGACTTCACACTGTAGTGGTGCTGAATCCTGATTAGTGAATCACTGCTGCAGCTCTCCCAGAGCTGACCCCGACACAGAGCCAACATCAAGGAAGCAGCCATTTATTGTTTTTTGTTTTATTTTTTTTCTGAAACTTAAAATCACTTCTCATGGATTTCTCTGGAAGCTGGGTCATGTGTTTGATATTAAAGTGGTATTCCTCCTCTGTCCTATCTTGCTCCACTCTCACAACATTAAAAGCAAAATCATCAAACCACATTAAAGTTGCTTGCAGCAGCTTGAAATGTTGTTGTGCACCTCCAGTTGAAGGTTGATTTCAACCCACACCATTGCATCATCTGTCAGTCACACTACTGTCCACCTCAGATAGGACTGTTTTTATGCTGCTTATCACACAGTGTGTTAGCATGTTGACATCTGGCTAAAAGGACTTGTATTTACGCTTATTTCTGGTGTTTGTATACTGCATGTATATTGTTGAGTGACTTCGCCCAAGTTTATATCATGTTGCATTGTGCGAGATGGGTCTCTGAAAATCTGTGTCAGACTGAGATTGTAGGATGACTGCATAGTGATTCATAGCACTATGATGTTAACTGAAACAAATAGACCCTATGACAGCAGGGGCAAGTCAGTAGCTCACGTGATCCACATGCCCTGCTGTTTTGAAAATGCACTGACACTTCTCTGCATCGGAAAACCTCTGAAGTGGAGTTTCTTACAAAACTTTATTCAGTAATGTCACAGCAGTCACACTGTGAGAATTTGGACCTAAATCTTTGACACTTACTAAATTTTTGCCACAGGTTGTCTCTGGTCACCAAAGCTCCAAGGTGGCCGTCGCTGGATTTGTCTCACGGTGTGATCTAACACCAGGGTTTTCAGAGTTTCTCCCGTGATTATTAGCTTTTGTAACAGACACCCCGAAACTACTCAGTTAAGAGGGGCCTTAAGTCTTGCTGTGCTGCTCACACTACTGTACAAGACATTTTTTTTGTCCCCAGGCTGTTGTCATGATGGTGTGGGGATGCACAAATTACACAAGTGACCCCACAGGAGCTGAGGGGAGATCTGCAACTGGAGCTAATGAAAGCAATATTTGACTATAATGTACGAGAAGTCAACTGTGTGTGTGACCACTGCCTCCTCCCTCCCTGTCCCCGGTTTCCTGTTGCGCTCTCATTGGATAATCATCTCCTGCATCAGACTCATCTCTATGGTGGTCCAACTTCAAACACATCTTGTTTTTGGATACAGTAAAATCAAACATGTTTGAAAACTGTCATAGCGTCTTGGACAATTCATGATGAGGTCAAGACGTGTCTCACAACCGCTTGCACTGGACAAGCTGTTGAGACATCCGTGCTGATACCGGGGTTTTTCCGCACTAGTTTGTCTTGAACAGACAAATTGTGGTAAAAGTTGCGTAGTCTGCACTAGGCTGTAATATCAGCTCATTCTGACTTGTTTTGTTTTAAAATCTCTTTAAGGTTATGGACTCTGTGCTGCAAAGGCCCAGTACCCCATCGCCGAGTTGGTGAAGATGCTTCAAGATGCTGGCAAGAAAGTCAGGTAAAGGGGCGATGAAACTAATGAGTTTACATTCACTGAATGTAAAATGAATTTATTAATTTAATTTAATAGAATGTATTTAATTGTAATAATTAGGGTGACCCAGGTAATCAGAGTTGTGAAGCTAGACACACAGATGTGTGTACATGTAGATAAAAGAGGGAAGGAAATAGAGAAAACAATGTTACCCCATGCAACATGTAAACTGTAGCATAAAGGACAGAAAAGAAGTAGTTTTGGTCTGGATGACATGGAGGTGATGCAGGACGGATAGGAAGAGACCCGTGTGCAAAGAAAGCATGGGAAAAAGGAAATGTAAAAGAGAGGAGAGGAAAGGTACAGCGGAAGCTTGTGTAATTGTCCTGCCTCAGTCGTTTGATCCTGGCTGTTGCAGCTGCTGCTACTTAGAGCATTTGTACTTGATTAGAGGAAAGTGGGTGGTCAGTGAAAAAGAGAAAAACCTCCTTCACCCTGATTTCTTGCTCTTTCCAAGTTCTGCTCTCTAATTCTAACGCAGTTCCTCCGTTTCTGACTCCTCGTACCTGCCTCTGTAACCCCTCTTCTCCTCCATGTGCTTCTTGGACACTGCAATATATCAACAGTACAAAGTTTGTAAGCACAACATACTTTCTGCAACTTCCCACTGTCCTCCTATGCTTACAGACTGCGTGGAATAACATGAAGGGCAGAAACTGACTTTTTCAATCGGCAGCCACAGTCACTAATAGATCCCAGAACCAACAGGCCATCTGCACTCTGTGTCCGCCTAAACCCGCCGAACAAATAGAAAATAAATCTCCAAATGGTGGTCGGTCACAGTCAGAGTGGCTAGAAAGATAAAGAAAGAGCCAGCCACTAGAATTCAGTGGCTGGTGTTAATTTCCTACCCTGATTACATGACATGGCTAATTGAGTTTGAGAGCTATGTATACCCAGTCACACACATGCACACATAGTAAGCAGGTAATAGATGGTGGACCAGTGCAGTGGGAAGTGTGTGTAACCAGACTATAATCACAAACTTCTCTCAGCTCCACTTATCTAAAATCTCCATCTTATTGTCTCCTCCTCCACCGGACTACATTTATTTTGGTCTCTCCCAAACCACCTCTGACATCTCCTCTCTCCCTTTTTTGTGTCTTTCTCTCAGATTTAAGGAGGTCAGGTTAAAGTTAATAGTGGTTAATAACCAGGTCTATAGAGGAGGGACTGTGTCCAAGTATTTATGAAAATGAGCCTTTTGTTCGCTCAGGTTTGGTATTCACCCGGTGGCTGGCCGCATGCCTGGTCAGCTCAACGTGCTGTTGGCTGAAGCTGGTGTCCCGTATGATATTGTTCTGGAAATGGAGGAGATTAATGAGGACTTCCCTGGTAAGTTCGATGTCTTCTCATCGGCCTACATACCTTCATTGAGAATTATTGTGCCCGAGAGCTACAGAGCTTGTAATGAAGGCAGCTTGCATTTGTAAGTAATGTAATTAGGACTGAGCCAGCCCCTGCTTTCAGTCTTTATGCCATACTGGCTTCAGATAAGTTTGAAATCGACAGAGACACAGTAACAACTCCTTTTCTGTTTTTGTCAGTAACATGGAAACCACTTGTTGCAGAAACATACAGTAATTAATTTTTCCAGAGATTTCTCAGTCAAAGCCAAACCTATTTGGAAAACTTCCTCCACAATATTGATCCCATCATGCACCATCTCTGACTAAATGAGCCATAACTCACAAGTCATATCCGCAATCCGCAAAAACAGGACACATATTGCTCCATAACTGAAAGTACTCACATGATTCTTGGCACTGTTAATTTAGAGTATGACACATGTTTGATGAAAGGAGCTGCAACATGTTTTACAAAACCGTGACATAATTGGGTTTGAAGACAAACTGAACAAAGTTTGACTCCCAAACATTGAGTGTAGCAAAGAAATTGGATGCTGTGGAAAGGATATTACGTAATTTTAAAAAAACAAAAGTCTGAGGCAAATGTTGCACTTCAGAGATAAAAGTGAAATGCTGAAAAAAAAAAAAAGAATTCATATGAACGTAATGTGAAATGATGGAGATAAACTTTTTAAAATGAATTTGTTGCGTGTCCAATCAGAGACTGACCTGGTCCTGGTGATCGGGGCCAATGACACAGTGAACTCAGCCGCCCAGGAAGACCCCAACTCTATCATTGCTGGAATGCCTGTGCTGGAGGTCTGGAAGTCTAAACAGGTGAGACATCTGGGACATGAGTGTGTGATAATGGGGTTGTCTCGAAGCCCCAAAAAGATAAAGTGGAGTGGAAGATTTTTTTTATCGCCACAACTGAATGTTGTCCACACCCATAGAGAGGCCTCTTTTTGAAGACACACACACAAACCTGAAGAATTGCATGGTCACATTCTCACACACGCACACGCACAGACACACACAAACACAGATTCTTACAGTTCCAGGTGCAGTCCCATCCTGATCCCATTAGTGGTGCCTGTGTCGCTGTGGAATGACGACATTCAGAGCATCGCGCTGGCACCGATCCGAGATGTGGGATTTATACAGCGCTCCCACTAGTTTCCACACACTTTCCCCTGGGGAAATCAAAGAGGACATTTTACTTCGATATATACACACAGATACAGAGACACACATTCAGGTGCACAGATAGAAACACACGGAGACACTCAATTTGGGTTTACAAGAAATCACACAAATGCTTTTAAATAGTCATGAATAAGAGCCCAGTGATGCATGCAGGGGTCATGTGAGAACACAGACCATGAGCTACTTTCACATTTCCTAGTTTTAGACTTTTGCTCAAATCAAACTCAAGTAAATACATCTATATTCAATTAAGTGTCCAAACAAACTACAAAGGCATTGTATCTAATGGGATATTAAACTGATTGACGCTCAGTAGTTTAAATGAAAACAGGTTTGTTAAATATGTTAGTGAGATCTGAGCCAAGATGGAATTCAGGCCCACTCACCAAAGTGGCTTTTTAAATTTCAAACATCCCAGCTGAAAGAAAAAGAATCTATTCACTTTATTTCTACATCCAAGGTCAACAGACGTTGAGGTCATTGAGGAGGAGATAATGGCAGGGATGAAGGGAAATTTCTGGTAGTACTTAAGAAAAGTTGGGGTCAGTCGGACAGAATTTGCATCTCCCCAAAATTCTCTTTGAAAGCTCCTGCTTCAGTGCTGTCATCTGTAATCGTCTAATTAGGAGCTAATGAGTGTGTGTCTGTGTGCACCGCATCTCCTCCTTTTTTAGGTGGTTGTGATGAAACGCTCCCTGGGTGTGGGATACGCAGCTGTTGACAACCCCATCTTCTACAAGCCCAACACTGCAATGTTGCTAGGCGACGCCAAGAAGACTTGTGATGCCCTGCAAGCCAAGGTCCGCGAGACCCAGAGCCAGTAAGGCGACTCTGCTCCAAACAGAAACCCCCATAATGAGCACACTCGGAGTGAGCGAAGTAGAAGACAATGAGGCAAAGTTTTTCCAAAAGTATTTCAGCATTAAGATCATCTTTGTCTGACTGTGACTCAATCAAGTGAGCAAAGATGATCATTAAGGAAAAAAGAATTGGCAATCCCTTCCTATGATCTGTAAATAAAAGAAAAGGTTTGATGTAAAAAAGAAAAGAAAAAAAAAAAACACAAAACAGGAAAACAAAAAAAAAGGGGAAAAAAAGGCATGTGCAGTAGGAGCCATGCAATGCAGATTCTGTAGTTTTTGTATAGTGCTCCCACTGTGGTAATGTACTTAAATACAGATCTTTTTTCTCTTTGACATTTCTTTTATTTCTAGATAGTAAAGGAAGGGTATGTCAACACGTGATTTTTGGGAACAACTGATAGAGGGTCATCTTATTGTTAGACACCTATATTAATGTAAAACAACAATCAGAAATATAGATGCATTAAGATGTTAAATATGTTAAAGTTCACTGTTCAGATATTTTTTAGGAAATAGGCGTTAAAGGACATTTTTAGATGAATTTAAATGAATAAGGAACAAAAGCAAACATATAAAGGTGAACCATCTGAGAAAGAGGCACTAACATTTTTCCACACTGTAAAGACTCTCCTCCACCTTACTCTCCAGAGTTTGTTTTTGTTACTGTAAGGTAATTAATGTTCCTTTCATATAGATCTATTTGCTGAAATGCCTACGTCAGACACCGTGTGTTCTCCTCTCAATGCCTTTTTCTGTACTAGTAAAAAGAAAAAAAGCAGAATAGTGCAACATTTTTGTAAGGTTCTTTCAGTCCAAGTTTTATACTATATTGGAAGATTTTTGTATTCGGTCTAATAATTATCATTAACCCAGACAATGTCTATGAGATCACATTTTAGAAGCCATAGATTACACAATCCTACTCATGCTATTTGCTTTTTTTCTTTTCACTTGAGTGTGTCTTGTGGCCTCCACCCATGCCTCTAGTGCAGTAATCACACAAGGATCCAAAAACTGATGAAAAATCCATTCAGACCTTGTCTATCAAGCATTTAATGCAATAAACCCAAATGGATGTGACCTTTACATTTGAGACCACAGCTGCCCGGTGATGCTAGTAAAGACTGCACGAACACTCATGTAGCTCTGATAGCTGAATGGATTTGATGATGTTTTTGAACCAAGTGTGTCCCATCATCCTGTGTGGTTTAGATATTATAGTATATGTGATGCTAGCCATTGGCGTTCTGCGGTAAAGAAGGGTTATTTTATAAGTGAATGTGGCTCATCCACTCCAGTATGTGTGTCCTCATTATTGCTCTAGAGGGAAATGAAGGATCACTGTTTGTAAAGTAGTGCCAGATGTTAACCTGACAGCTGTGTGATGTCTAAAAAAACAATGCAGTTATTTAATTATATTTTGTTGCCACATTTCAGAATCCATGAATGGTTCGTTATTGAGTGAGGATTTCTAAATTGAAATTGTCTTTTTTTTCCCTCTCTTTTGTTAAAGCCTAACAATTACCATGAACATAAAGTTGTGCCAAACCTTCCCCTTTTACACTCAACCTGGATAGATTCTACGGCCCAAAAAGGTCATTGACAAATTGACCATAACTCTCACGCTACATTTGCCCTTACTCAGCTGAGCCGACCAAATGAAAAACACCAGAAACTTAGTCCATTGAGTTTAATTTTTAAGGTTGGACAGCTACCATCCCTTATTATGATTTCAATTACTATTTGTTTTTATGGTCATGATACAATAGATGAATAAGTAAGAATTTATAATAGCCCATGAGGTGACATGTCAGCAGCCTTTGTCACATTTAACATTTTTACAAGTACTGTAAGAAGTTCGTTATCCTGGGACCTGATACGTTGACCATGACAACTATCCTACCTCTCCATAAACTGACCAATAGTTTTTCATAGGACCTTCATCAGACCCATCACCTTTTACTGAATCTACCACGGGATGTCTAACGGACCAGTCATCTTCCATTCACACGCCTTATATCCTAAACCTGACCAATTGCCTTCTGTTTTGTGTTCACATTTCATTTTAAACCATCAGACCTCAGTTTGCTGCTGGCGAGTTTACTGTATGTTGTACTAGTGTAGAGCTGCAGATGTCATTAGTGCTCGTGAGGGGTTATTGTTCTTATATGTCAATTAACAAAAAACAACTGCAGCCTTTAGGGACGATTAGCTTGAGACTGTCGGCTTAGTATTTGTAGCTTGCCGCTATTTTTGAGATATTGATCAAACTAAGAGAGATGGAAAACCTTAATAAATTTACCAATAATGTCCCCCTTTACCCTTTTTTTTTTCTTCTTCTTCCTGAGAGTATTTTTGTAAAGAGGCATCATATTTGTGCAGAGCAACAATGGGTTTTTTGAAGTTGTACAATGTTCCAATGCACCATGTTAAGGAGATAAAACGATGAAATGTACTGTGAATGTGTTTTTTCCCCTGTTGTTTATCATGGAACATTTTCATCCCTAATAAACCTGTATTTACACTAGATGTTGCCTGAAGGTGTCATTTCTTCCCTGACACACTCGTAAAGGTGCAACTGAATTCCCTAATGGTAAACAAGTTGATCTGCAGAGTTTTCCCTGAGGTCTACCACAGCTTTGATGGTAATAGTACCTGCCCAGTTTTTTGCGGCGGGGGTTGAAAACTCAAATATTTGCTGCAATTACCTGGATGAAGGATCATGAGGGGAAGGAGTTGTACCCACACTGGCACACATACTTAATCTGCGCGGTGCTGCTTTAAAGAGAGTACACCGAATAATATAAGCATATTGTGCAAAAAAAAATGTAAGCATTAACTTAAAAATCAAGACTTTGATAGGTGAGTTTCTAAAGATAAGGAAACTAACAGGGCTTAAAAGATGCCAAAACTGCAGGTGCACCAGCCAGAAAAATATTTGAAAAATTATTTGAAACTGGAAAAAAATGAGGTGAAATAAATCTGAGAGCACCATCAAATGATCACTAAAATAGAAATTAAATGCAGCTGAACTACAATACATGAAAGAAGAAGATACTCAATCTTTTACGTAAAAGGCAGTCTGAAACACAGTGGGGAGGCAGTTTCTTTTTGCCATCCTGCAACCAGTGTCATGCAACAAGCCTCTCTACAAAAAAATGAAGAAAAATGAACACAATAGCTCAGCCTTGATGGGGGATAGTGAGTAGAGGATACACACTGGTTAGGAAAGCCACCTCTATAACCTCAAAGTATTCCTGTGCAACAGAATAGGATCGCATGAGTCTGCCATGAGGGTTGGGATAATGTCGGAAATGTAAATATCAGTTTGTGTGACATTTTCACCTACAAGCGGCACTTGATTGCTATTCATCAGCGGTGGGTGAACTGGAGGTACTTAGAAGGGGAGTGGTGCCTACAGAAATAGAGTAGATTAGACCGTAGATAGATTTATGGAAAGGGGGATTGCATGTGTGTGTGATGAGGGTGGCTTCATCCTGTAACAAGTAGCACTCAGACATGCTGTTATCTGCTCTCAGGCTGGAGGAGATCTGAAGAGAACTGTCACTCCCACAGCAGAGGCGAGATGCAGCGATAGTGATAAAAGAATGGGCTGAGAAATTACTATCAAGGATTTTGTGTTTGTGTTTGTGTGTGTGTGTGTGTCGCTTATTTTGCGTGCATCTTCTGTCTGGAATAGTTATCTTCTTGAATATGAGTAGATGTTTATTCTTCACCTATCTTCATCTAATATTTATGAATATTTGATTTCATAGTGAAATATGCATCTGGAGGGTCTCAGGTCCTGACGAAGGTCATGTGTGTCTTTGTGGCGTGTGCATGTGTAAGAGAGAGATAGAGAGTGAGAGACTGAGCATGAAGATCCATGATCTGATAAGCGCTGAGGTGACGGCCTCCTCAGCTTCACTCTATTGTCATGCTGCCGGTATTTATCCAGAGCTCTGAAGGACAGCCAGCATGTTCCAGCCACAATAAGCCTCCATCCTTCTTCCCTGCAAGGATAGTCTTCTCCTCCCTGAAAAAAACAGTTTGTTTTGCCTGGCCTTGCATGCAATTTGATGTGGAGGGTATTTAATTATTTATAAGGAGAGTGTGTTTTGGTGAGTGAATGCTTTTGAATCTGTTTGATGATGAGACGTACTATGTGGATTCCATGTTTGATAAGGTCAGTGAGCATGCATCTACATGTGTGAGAGGGAAAACATGCAGCTGTTGATGAAGTATTCAGATTCTTCAGATTCTTCTGTAGAAAAACCACAATATAAAAGTAAGAGGAGGGGGGCAGGGTCACGCCCTAACACACAATGAACCTGAGATCCTTGGGGGTCCTGGGGCCCTGGGGCACACCATATGTTTTTCTCAGGTTCTTATTCCACCATTTTCTTAGAAACTCCATTCAAACTTTAAAATGTTCAGCTCAATCAAGACATTATCAGATATATTCAGTTTTTATTTTCATATATTTAACATTTTTTTCACAACTTTTCTTATGTTTTTCAAACCCCCGCACTCATCCATACAAGCAAGAAAACTCCATTCAAAAGTCAAAATATTCTGAAACTTCATGTTTGGTTGTATTCAACTTTTAGACCCCATTCAATCTTTTCACACAGTGACATTTCAACAGCAACACAGTTTAGTCTCGGCTTGTATAGATATTTATAATGCATTAATAGGCACCATTTAATATTGTTGTTAGTGGAGCTAAATTCTTCACTGTGCAGTGCTTCATATTTTATAAACTGGTCACATGTTTTGCATGTAAGATCACGAACTATTTATCATCTGCAATGGCGTGGCCCCGCCCACTCTTTTAATCAACAGGTGCTGCTAAATTGCAATTAGCAGGAGGCTCAGCCGCGGAACTGCGCACACGCTGTCACTGTCGAAGCTAATATGTAGCATTTCAAAAACAAGCCAGCCCTGTAGTCCGGAGTCTGCCAAGCCGGCTCTTGTTGCTGTACATGGACTTCATGGAAGAATGATATTTCCTACAATGAAGTTTGCAGTCACCTAACCAGGCAAAATGCCTGGATAGGAGTGGCGACCGAGATGCTGAATCCCTTCACTGAGTCAAGTGCTGCAGCTGGTGAGTTGTGCTAATATTCTGTTTGCTCTGTACATCTGGCCTCCGTTTAGCTGTGTGTGGTGCTGTTGTGAATTAGCTTTTTGCCGTTGTTTAACATTTTTGTTTTGGTCCTTGTTTGATGTGTGCATTACGATGCTTTGAATCAGTTGATTTCATGAATACTCATGGTAGAGTATTATGAGTTTTATGGCCTTAATTGGCTTTGGCCTTGAGATTATTGCTGTTGTTTTGTGTGATTTCTTATTGACTCAGAGGAGGGGACATGGTAATATTACATTACTGTGGCATGATGGCTCAGTGCTGTAAAAGTAAGATCATGAATAAGTTTTATTTATCATTTAACTTCATAGAAAGCACAGTAAACAGGAAAAAACTTTTCCAAGGTACTTTGCTGGTACTTCCAAACATGTTGAAGAACTTGCTGAAGTTCTTGACTTCCTGTTACTGAAGATAGTTTTTTATGACTCTGGTTGTATGTCTGGGGTTGTTGACATCCTCCATAATGAATTTGAGACCCATCAGACACAATTGGATTGTACTGTGTGATGGATAAGAATATAAACATTTAAAGAACCAAAACCTTTTCACTGCACTGTACATAATTATTCTCCTGCAATATTTTCTTCATCTGAATGCAGCACATAAGAGATAGGTTGTCACATATTATGTCTTCACACTTAATATTCAGCTAAGCACTCAAACCTTGAATTTCAAAAGAAATGTGTTCACCTGCTAGTTTGCTATATTACTCTTAATATTGAGCCAGCCTTTTGTTCTGTGGTTTGCTGCTGCTACACTCAAATGCACTCATTCCCAGTCTTCAAGTGTACTGTTGGAACTATAAGTAAGTATTTGCTATTGCTACATTGACAGCATTAGCATTTTAACTGTTTATTTCCCAGTCTAGAAGAAATGTTGCAACTGCACTCGCCAACAGTAGTAGCATTGCTCAGAGGGCGTGTTATAACCTCTTGTATTGTAAAAGCAATGATGGCTGAAACTCACTTGAAGCAAGCGACCATCACCGCCACCCACTCCTCGGGAGAAACTGTTCGGTGGCTGAGAAAGATTATGTACAGCCCCTTTAAGCCTAATTAGCTGGTTGTTTCTTAGCCTGATGGTGCATAACAAGTGGATTGCTAATTTATGAAATAGTAAATAGTAAAATATTTTTGGTTCATGATGAAACTGTGGCAGGACTAATTAGGCTGTGGCAGAGGATGTCAGTTGAGTAGGTGGTTCTTCAATGTGGCCAGGATGCATTTGCATCCACACTACTAAAAGAATGACACCAGATGTGGCCCAAGACACCTCCGAATGTGGTCTGAGTGAGTAGTTCTCAAATGCATCCTTGATGCGTCTTGGGTGTGTTCACACCTGTACATACAGCTGCCCACTTGTGATCGGAGCACCCAGGATGGATGTTAATCTCAGGTCTGAGCAGGGCCTATGGATCTTTATTTGATAATGGGCTTAGTGTGGGGGGAAAATTTACAGTTGTCACTCCACAGTCTCTTGCGTGCTCAACTTGGAGTGATGAGGTCAGAAATTCACATTCACAGAAAAAAAAATTTTCCTTGTGAGTTGGCTTACAGAACTTGCTCTTAAATCCCCCTGAAACCACATCTTCCCTCACTCACCACTATAGGAACCATCCTGTTTCCAGCACTGTCAGTTCAACAGGCACATTTTAAATCAATGCTACACAGACAGGCTCGAGTCTGTGCAGTGTGTTTCCCCACAGCACTTAAAAACATCACTGCAACAAACACTTTGTGCATGGACCCCCACCAGAGTATATCTGTGGTGTGTGAGTGTGTGTGTTTCCATGGACAGAGGATGTGGCTGTAGTACGTGATGAAACTTCTCCGACAAGTATTTATACCAGGATCAACATCTGTTGAACATGTCTTCCAAGCAATTGTCAGGCTAAACATGAACTGCGTAGTGAATCTGCTACTCTACTGACGTGCATTATGGATATATACAGCCTGAGCTCACCACAGGAGGCATTATGAAACGTTTTAACTCTGGTCCCAAATCAGAGAAATCTGTTCTCGTAACCACACAACAGAGGCTCATTAAATCACATTATTGCTCGTTATTGTTGTTCATACTCGACTTAAAAATATGCCCACAATGTATTTTGACCATATTTTAAAAAGGATCAGGTTTAAGAGACTATATTTGAAGAGATTAAACCTATGTAATGACACAGCATATCCAAGAATCAAGCTGCTCATATCATGAACTTAAAGTTGGCAGTATTATGACTCAAAAGTGCTAGTTTTTGAAATATTGCCACCATTTGCTTTTTTAGGTTCCAGTCCTAAATGTAAGATCTTAGTTAAGTGAAAATGTAAACGATGTTAAATAAGAGATTAGTTATCCCTAGTCACATATAATATAATTTGTGACCTGCTAGTAGTTTCTTTATGCTAAATATGGGGTTATGAGGAACCCTTTTTATCTATTTTTTTTAATTTTTTTAATCTATTTTTTATTTTTTTTATCTTTGTTGTTTCTTGCTCCCCTCCATTCCTTGTCCCTACACTGCAGCTACATTCATCATAGCTTTGTCTTGCATGAGAGGTCTTTGACCTAATTCAGATTTATCTTATTAAAAGAAAGTTAGATAAAAAATAAATGAAATGGCATGTTTACACTTGCCAAAAAAGAATCCTTCTTGCTTCTATGACATGTCTTACTGTCATTAAGTAAACCACCATCATCTGTTGAGTTAATGTGATAATAAGCAGTATCAAATAGCAGATCCACCATCCTAATCTATCACTACAGCACTGGTCTTGTTATATCTACAGGTGGAGTGATGGTGTATCAACAGTCTGTAGTAAAAAAGGTGAACCTTTTAACAAGAGGAATCTCTTTCATCCTTGATCTCAGGCATGTTCCTTTCCTTAATGTCTAATCTGATGGTCCTAACAGCTTGTTTGGAAAAGCCTTAAAAGCCCCCAGGTCCAGGCGTCTTGGATACATCGTCCCGTGGACACACACACAAACATACACAGTGTTTGCCCCAGACCGTCCTGAAGACGTTTTGACTGTGACGGCCGGAGATAAATGTAGACACGCTAACCTGGCTAGCAAGCAACACAACTGGCCTCTTTACTGTTGAGTTTCATTGCTGCTCAGAGCTGGCTAACGTAAACACTGTGGGAGTGTGTCCTTTTAAGCTGGTTTTATTGTCCAGCTGCTTCTCAACCTCTGGATGTAAATTGTTGAGAGGTTGGGATGGAATGATGAGAGGAAAGGGAAATAAGGCGGGGGAAAAGAGGTGGAGGGTGGTTAATGTAGTGGTAAGAAGTGAGGGGATGAGATTTTCTCTGAAGTAAGACAAGGAATCATTTAAAGTGGTGTGTGTGTGTGTGTGTGTGTGTGTGTGTGTGTGTGTGTGTGTGTGTGTGTGTCTGCATCTGTATGTTTGTGCATATGTGTCATTAAAGCGGAGGCATCACAAAGTTCAGAGAAACAAAATGTTTATTGAAACATCTTCCCAGACCACTTAGCATCAGTTTGTTATTGTCTTGTGGCTAGGCGAGAGTTGTAAGGGCAAAAAAAAAAAATAAAAATGCAAAAGGAAACAAATTGTATTTACACTCAATGGTTAGGAAACCCAATCTATGCAAATTAAGGGGGGAATCATGCTGCAAGGCTTTGAAGCTGATGTAGCCTTGCTGTGGCTGTCATCAGACACAAACACTGGGATGGGAATCCTTGAAAATATGTCTGTTATGCAGCTGCGGTGCCTTCCACTATGACATTTTATTTGTTTTGTTCGTAAGATGTCACTATAATAGATAGTCTATCTTGAGACATTTTTTTTTTTCTTTCAAGAGAAATTATGCTCTAAAGACAACGTGATATTTGAGGGCGTATGGGCCTCCGTGGGCTTCAGATGAGTTAATTTTGAATTAAAGTTTTCAATTAAATACTTATCAAGAAGCCAACCATCACACACCCTGCCAGCTTGTCGCCTGTCCCTATGCTGGTAATTAGGATAATGGATGAGTCATGGTTCACCTTGCCACAATATTTGTCAGTCGCATTTGTGCATCACATATTTACATATTTATGGAATTTATATATTTTTTATTAATGGGGGCCAATTCGTCCGCTGATGGTGCCTTTTATAGCAGTGTGTGTGCAGTTGATCATACATAAGGGTCCGATTACATAAGGGAAACCGGCTCTGGCTGCAATTGCACAAATTGCACTGTAATATTAGCCAGGTCAACTACGTCACATGGGAATTTTATCTGCCTGTTCCCACTCAAATTATGCCATTCTTCCAAGTTGCCATTGTTATGTATTGCATCCTTTTGCAGATGCTTTTATGTCTTTCTATTTATTGTTTACAATAAAGCGCATCTGTCTGTGCTGTAGTTTGAGAAGTTGTTTTCACATGTCCAACAGACTCGTAAACCAGTTCCTGATTTTAGTATTTAAATTGCATCATCTCTAAGTGTCGCCAATTGACTAAAACATTAGAAATGTGCACACGCCAGACAAGCTGGCGTGGAGGAATGCAAATTCTCACGTTCATTTCACTGTTGATAACATCCGTGAGCGTGAAAGATGACATATGCAATGTTTCTATGTATATGCAACATTGTACATGAAGCCTCAAGTATTCTAGCTGTTTGGTTATGTGTGACTTCATAGCATCCCCATTACTTACCCAAACGTTTGTTTCATGTGTGTGTGTGTGTGTGTGTGTGTGTGTGTGTGTGTGTGTGTGTGTGTGTGTGTGTGTGTTTTCACACACTCTATAGAGCGATGTTAGGAAAGAAAACCGCTATTGTTGCAGACATCCTAGAAGCTGTTGTATTAGGTATGTGCTGTAGGTATCCTGTATGCTGGCAAAGTAAAACAATGTCAAGGCCATTTTGTGGTTTAACAAGCCAGGACTCCATGCTGAATGTGGTAATATTTGTAAAACTGCTGCCTTTGTTTTCTATTTATTGTGAGAAAACATATTTCCTTTTTATCTTTATTGCATAAAGGTTTTAAAATTACCCACAAGACAAAAACACAGACACCCACAGCTTAGTCTGAGGTTGGGATCAAACCTTCACTAACTTTGCCAAGACCCCACTGTGTGAAATTGGGCCTGTCTGGTTGTAAAATGGATCATCTATAGGGTGGTAGTTTGAGCAGCTCTGTCTTTGCAAGGGGTTGTGTGTTTGTGTGTTTATACTGAGTGCAGAAAGAGGGGGTCAGTAAATGCTGCTGTGGTCCATCCAGTCTCTTAATGTTTATTGGTCCTGGAAGATGCCAAAGTACCATACAGTCGCATGCTTTATCATAGTTATGACATTTTTACACAGACACACATATTTCTTTTTCTTTTTCTCTAGTCTTTCTTTCTTTTCACTGGCTGTGGATTTAGTCTAATCCTACAGGTTTAGTATATGGACTTGAATGGATGAATCAAACTTGTCTGGAAACCAAGGACAAACTAGATTATTAAGACATACTTAGACCACTGTGACTGCTATCATCATCACCACTACTGCTACTGTTCTGTTAACTACTATTATCATTGTGCTATTACTATAACTGTGTTATTATTGCTGCGACCATTAAAACTGCCACTACTGCTACTGATGCTGTATTATTACTATATTATTACTACTACCTGTGTTGCTCCTCTCCACTTTCCAGTTTGGTCAAAAGTTTGGTGTGTCTGTAGAAGAGAATAGACGACTATCAAATATTTTCCCAGTGGTGGATGAAGAGACGGGTTAAAGGAATATGGGCCAGCTGTTCATAGTTTCAAGAGATGTCATCAGGCTTTTGTTCAGACACACACATTACAAACACTACCTACCCAGCACCATAACACACAGCCAGGCTTATCTTGTGACACGTTGGCCACTTTGGTCCGTCATCTGGGGTGTCTTTCATCGAAGGGGGAACTCCAGAGTTTTCCATGAGAGTTGCCAACGAAACCACCAAAAAAAGGTCTGAGGGGAGCTTGACTCCCTTGAGATCTGACCTAATAAGGTGTCCTGTATCTGGTTGGTAGGGGGTCGTTGGTGAGTTTACTTATCTCTGCAAGGTGATGAAACTTTACTCATTTCTGTTAATGATAGAAATATGGCCTAATCAAGAAGAGCTTTCTTTCAAAACCACGATATCAGTGAAGGGTGAAGGAAAGGATTAATACAAACAAGAGGCAGCAATGAGGGGAAAGGACATACAGATAGGAAAAGAGAAAAGATATCTGTCCCCTCGTACTCCCGCTCTTTCCCTCCCTTGCCCCCTCTCGACGATGATGTAAGTGTTGTCTGACACTTCTGTGGTATCTTTTTGTGGTGTGACCTGTGTATCTGTTGGGGTGGTAGAGAGGTGACTGAAAGAACAAAGAAGAAAGGAAGAAATTGAGAGACACTGGCTTGTTTAAAAAAAAAAAAAAAAAAAAAAAGCATAGTGGATGTGTGCGTGTGTGTTTTTGAGAGAAAAGTGTCTTCAATGGGATTCAGGTATCAGCTGGATAACCTCTTTGGTGTCATGGGGGCCTCATCAGAACACACACAAAAGAGCGACTGACACAATGAAGGAGGGAATGAAAGAGATATGGGGTTTCACAGCCGAGGCAGAAAAAGGAAAACATCAGATCTTTTCCCTCCCTTTCTCTCTCTGTCTCACTCACTTTCTTAGTGTTTGTAAAACTACAAAGGGAGAAACACCCGAGCCCCTTATTTGGGCAGCACTATGTCATAGAAGGAATGTACCACTACACTCTGTGTGTGTGTGTGTGTGTGTGTGTGTGTTTGTTTGCGTGCACGAGTGCGTGTCTGTTTGGGTGTGTGAATGAGAGGGAAACAGCAGCAGCCAGCATGCCTCACTTGCCTACCTACCTGAGAGTCTTTGAACACTCCCCAGCTGTATGGTGGCCCATTCAGTGATCAGTGGCTCACATGAAGTGTTTGATCACACAGTCTGAATGGGTATCTGAAATCTGTATGTTATCCAGGGACAACATATGCTGATATTTTGGGCTGGTGTCTTACCTCAAATTAGATGTAGACTAGGGCAGCCCCTAACATGCAGCAACAGTCTCTCATTTTGTTGCCCACATCGGGCTGCACGATTAATTGTTTATAAGTCACAATCTTGATTCACACCCCTATGCAATCTCAATCTTGCATGACAACGATTCTGCCTTGTTTGCATTAGGAGAACTATCTGTTGCATCAAACCAAGTGCTCCCCTTGTTATGCCTCGGTGCCAGGGACAGCCAGGGCTGGAGGCACATTGTTTTCGGCTTGTCCGTCCCATTCTTGTGGACATGTTATCTCAGTAACGCCTTGATGGAACTTCTTCAAATTTGGCACAAACGTTCACCTGGACTCAGGGATGAAATGATTAGATTTTGTTGGTCAAAGGTCAAGGTCAGTGTGACCTCACAAAACACTTTTTAACAAATTTTTACTTTTTAACAAATGACAGGACTGCCTTACACCACATGACAAACTATACACACGAAGTGGGGGCAGATTTGAAGATGAATCTAATGTGTGTGACAGTGGTCAGACTTAAAGATATTTCCATATTGAGACTGAGATTTTTTTCAGATATAAAGACAAAACAAACTTTTGTAATGCCCCTTTCAAAGTCAGAATTTACAGTTTATAGATGCATCAGTTGTAGTTCAGTGATCCAGAGGGCATTCTTGTCACCATCTTTTTGACCCATTGCTGACCCATCAGTAAACTAAGCTAACAAAGAAAAATGGAAGAGGGCATTAGCGGGCAAGGCTGTGCTAATCGGATAATCGTAACTCCTAAGTACACAGTAGTATATGGAAGTATTTTGAGTTCTTGTCGTAGTTGGCGAATTTACCAACAAAGATTAGGGAATTTTTGCCAGGTTTGGAAATAGAATATTAATAGTAAGTACAGTAATTTTTATATTACTCTTTTTTTTAATTTACTGTTCAACTGTTTATAAAAAATATAAATGTGGGTGATATATATTTTTTTTTCAATTCCAGTGTATTCAGCCACTGGAATGTGTGTAGAGGAAATTAAGACAATCTTCTATATATATATATATATGTAAAACATACTGGTGTTACCAGTTGATATGACACACATGTTTTTGTCCACATAGAAAATGCAATGAAAAATCCATGAACTGACTGTGCTGTGAGCTTAGCCAGCTTCTTCTGGGCCTCCACAGCTTGTGGAGCTCAGGCTACCTGAACACAAGCTAAACACAGAGTGCCCTACAAGATAGGGATCAAAACAAGTAATGGTCCACTTGAGCAGCAAACTGCTATTTCATGTTTTCTCTCCTCTGATCAGAGGGCTCGCCACTTGTAACCCATATGGCAGCACACAGATGTGCCAGAGGCAATCAACAAGACACTGACAGACTTCACAGATGCCCTCTCAGGAGAGCAGCTTGTTGGCATCTTGTTTGTGAAGCCAGTTTTTCAGTTCTGGTAGCGCAGGACGGTGACTCACATCATCACTCGAATGAAAGATCCTGGTTTCACTTCATGAAAAGTACAAAATCCAGACAGAGGAGCTGCTGTATATTGACACAACACTGGATCAAAAGTTCAAAATGAATTGTTGGTGAGAAAAGATTAATCTTTCAGGCCTCAATTATTCACTCTGTGTAAGCTGAAGCATACAGTACATGATACTGTATATGCAGAACATCTCTGTGGTTTCACAGAAAATTCTGACTACTAACAAATTTTTAGATTGTTTATACATGCGCAAGTTGTGATGTTGGTATTTTCATCACGGCCCTGAAGGCAGCATAATCAGGATTTGTTTGGAATGCTCCAGAATAAACATGGCTGAGGGAGAAAGTAAAAAACTTGTAAAGTGTGATGAAAATATTACACCACAAAACACAAACCATATTTCATTTCAAAATCAAGCTGAAAAGATCATTTTTTTTAATTCCTTTTGGTGTTGCTTCATATATCATTATATCATCAACCCACAGATTGACCAATCCCACTAATCCTGTTACTCCAGATAAATAGTCTTCTCCACATATAGTAACTTCCATTAAGCTATTTGGCACAGTAGGTATAAAAATATGAATTTGGGAGGGACTGTATTAGTGGAGGAATCACAGTGGGATGAGGTTGAGGGGGTGTCTCAATGATGTTTATAGTATTATAGTGGATAGCTGATGATGGTGTTGAACCTTGAAACCCTTGTGATACCCACATCATCACGTGAGTTGGGACTTTTGAAAGCACAGAAAAAAATTTGATGTGGTTGTGGGTGTTTAATGCCCGTGTGTGAGGGATAGACAATAGATAATCCGTCCCACCAGAGCAGACAGATGAAAAGATAGAACAAGAGGAAACAGTACAGGGCTGTCTTGTCCTTGTTTGAATTTCTGGAACACACAACAAAGAGCTAACCGCCACCTCCTTTCTTACTGAGGAGATTAATGCTCATACACACAGTGGACTGATTTATTTGTTTATTAAGTTATCACATGGATAATCGTTTTAACAAAACATTGGTCGGTACATTGGTAAGAGCTTTAATTTATCCAAGTCTCTTTTGTTTCTATTCTACCAATGTCTCACCTACTTTAATCAGCAAAACATAATCATCTGGGATTTATTTCGTTGAATGAGAATATTAGAAAGCGTTGACATTAAATATGCTGCTATGAACTCAGCTCCATGCAGACTGCAGGCACAGATCCTGTATAAAACAGCTAAGATGCTAAAATAAAATATCCTCTAGGGCTGCAGCTATTGATTATTTTAGTAATTGAGTATTCTACCGATTATTCAAGGAGTAATCAAGTAATCGGATAAGAACTCTTATTAAAGAATAAGACATACAAACAATATACTACATATTATATACAGCACAAGATATTACCAAGACGTATGTATGTTATGACAGTAGCAGAAACATAGTAATATGAAATACATGGGGATGATAAATGGATTAAAATCAATGTGCACAACATTAACACTAACAGTCTCAGTAGCAGGTACATATGAGGGGAAAACTTTATTTATTCAGTCAACACTGCACTCCTTAAAGCAAACTAAACTATCGCACTGTACTATAGTGCGATAGTTTGATCATTTTTTGGGCAGAATTTACTCAGATGGCACATCAGCTTTTCTACAGCGCAGCACATGAAGCAGGTCTGCAGACTTCTTTTGATGTGACATTTCCCGCCATTAATTGTCAAACAACATGGTGATAACAGACAAAAACTATTTTAGTCGGTGTATAAATACATCTGATTTGACAGTTTAGACTGACTCCAAACAGACAGTAATAACAGAGAGCAGTTAATTCCCTGCCAATTGAACAGACTTGAATAATATATGACAGACTTTGACACAATGAACAGATTACAGGCAAAGAAAAATAACAGTGGTTACATGGTGCCAGACAAGAAACTAATTTTAAATCAATCACTCAGATAGGAGAAATGCAGCGCCTTGCAGATGTTTTCAGAATAGTTTTTCAGATGTGTCTCACAACAAATACAAGTCAGTCTGTCCTTTGGATTATTCTTAGTTAATCAATTCCAAAACTTAACAAAAAAGCCTTTGTAAAAATAAAAAATGACTTGTGTTTCTCTACATCATGAGTTATTAAGTTTTAATGGCAAAAAGAATCTCTGGTACTCATTTTGTTTATTCATGTTTCAACATTGGTCCTAATAATACTTTAGAGTATTACAGAGGTTTACAGGTGTTCAAATTGAAAACGATGCGAAAATAGTAATCAAGGGGTTGCATTGGTGGAGCTGTGTTGCTTTGGTGCTGGTGAGACAAAATATGATTGAGGAAGGCTGGTGGAAGGCTATGTGTTTGAAGGATTTAAGTTGGGAAGTTATCATGGCAACTATCATTTTGTGATCAAAGTCAAATCGAGCACATTTGAGTGACCGACACAGACATTTTCTACCCTGGCCTTTCCCCCAAGAGGGTTTGCAGTAGTATAACATCACTGTACTTCCGTCTATGCTACTTGAAGAGGAAGGTCAATCTTTACATGACCACAATACATTGCATGACAGGCAAAAGTCAACATGAGCTGACTGACCTTTTAGCAAACTACTGTTTACTGGTCAGGACAATCTAGCACAATTACACCATGCTTTCTGAAGTAACAAATTGATTTATTACATTGTTACACTGTGTGGTACTGAAAGAGGGCATGATGGTGAAGACAACGATGATGATGATGACTAAGAGGAAGGGCGCCTCAAATACAGACACACCAGAATACAGAAAAAAAACTGAGGCAGAAAAAATTGGGATAGAAGGAGGGGAACCCCTTATTAGCTTGACAGTCGGATGAGTCACCTCTTGGAATGGTAATAAAAGTTAATTTAGAGAGTTTTAGCGAATCTCTGATGTGTTTGTGAAGCCAGGGCCACACACTGCAGCAGCACAGCTGTCTGCCAAGAGATCACTCCAGAATAGGAAATATTAATAAGAGACCATGACCTGCCTGTGTGTGGACGTGCATGCAAGTATGTTTCAAAGTGTGTGCGTGCGTGTGTGTGTGTGTGTGTGTGTGTGTGTGTGCGTGCGTGTGTGTTTAGAGCTGTGTGATGTGTTCAGATGTGTGTGTATATTACAGCATCAATATGAGATGATACTCAGCTGTTGCTGATGAAGATGAGCGGTGGAGAGTTGTACAGACATAAAAGACAGAAGTTGTTTGTTTTCTTTTGCTTTATTACATTTATTTATTTACATTTTATTTATTTATTTAAAAATATATGATATATAATGTATATAATTTTTAAGTGGTTGGATTGTTTGCATTAGTGTGATTGTACACCATATCTGAGCTCTTAGAGAGCTGGAGACAGACTGAAAGCAGAGCAGTGTTCAGTGTTCAGCAGTTCCAGTAATATTCTTTCACATTTGGTTTATTTTTTATGTACAGATTCAGTTCTGGCTCTAGGGATGACAGTGTGGGCTGGTCAGTCAATTGGTCCAGGCTACAATATCTCAACAACTGTTGGATGGATTGCAAAGAAATTCATTCACATTCATGGTCCACAGAGGACAAAGCCAACAGACTGTGGTAATCCGATTACTTCCAATCTAGCGCCGCCACCAAGTCAAAGTTTTCAATTATCCCGTCAAATATCTGCACATCCAATAGTGTTATTGGATGGACTGTATGCAATTCAGTTCATCCATTAGCTTTTCCTCTAGTGCCTTCTTTATGTCAAAACTTTAATATGCCCAGTGTTATTTGGAAAATGTTAGTAAACTCAGATGGTGAACATCATAACTACTAAACATCACCATCTTAGCATTGTCAGTGTTGGCCTGTTAACATGCTGCTGTTAGCATTTAGCTCCAAGCACCACTGTGCATGGCTCTAGACTTAGTTATGTTGTTGCCTTAATGTGTCAATCATGTGAATCATTTTGCTTTGCTTTGGATCCAGAGAAAACCACAAGTAGTACATCTTTAAAATGGATGCACTTAATGAATTACAACCTTAAAGTTTGTGTTTTGGTATATGCGGAAAAAACCTGACACATGAAGCATGTGAATCTGCACCTTACCATACCCAGGCTCCTGAAAAGTCATTTCATTATTTTCCAGCCTGTTGGAGTCTTTCCTGAGAGGGGAAATATTGTTCTAGTACAATGGGTGTGCATTTGAGTTTGATTTTGAGTGTGGTTTGTCTCGGTGCCTGATAAAATATGCACCGAATCATGGAATTTCTCTCCAGTGTCTTTCCTGGTGATAGGGTGAACTCAAAGACCACAATCGATTCTTGTTGGTCTTATAATAATTCTTGAGACCAAAGCTACAGTTACACTTGTCTTTGCAGTTTGACTTTCCGGCACAGAAATCAGATTTAGCCAAAATAGCTATTGAATCTTCAAAGCCAGATGCGGAAGTGGTCAAATTTGCATTCAGCACAGTCTGCATGCAAACCACTGACAATGCACAGAGCAAGTAACACAAAGAGATGGGGGATGAGTAAAAACGTATGCAGACACAGTAAGATACATTTGGTCACATTAAACACACATAGCCATTTTGAGGCCAAGTCTGGATGTAGAGCAGTTTCAATTAATTCAGTGTGAGGTTGCTCAATCAGAAGGTTATGACTGTAAATAGGATATCCACCACAAAACAGGATCAACATGTGTTGTTGCTATGATTTTTCTAGTTGTGTCAATGAGGCAGTCTTTCCAAGACCGAAAAACAAGATACGGGAACTCTGTTGATAATATTTTTAAGAGACAGGCTTTGAACTCTGTTAATAGACAAGAATATGATATTACACTGTATGCGGTCATGGAATTGATGTACTGTATGAAGACTGACAGAGCCAAAATATGATGGAGTTTGTACAAAGTCTAAGCCTTGGAAAAACACCATTTTAAATCTAAATTAAGAGTGAAATAGGAGATCTATGTCATACTGTCCATTGGCTCAAATGCATGCTTTAATATTTCCAAAGGTGTTCCTGTTTACAAAATGCCTTCAGATATTTGTAGATATTAGAACTATCAATAAAGTCTAATTACTAATGGAAGAGACTTATGTTTTTTATTTGCTGCCAACTAATTTTTCCATCATCTACTCACATCAGTCTTGGATGTTCATTCCAAATTTTCCACACAGGTGTGTGTGTTTGTGTATGTGTGTGTGTGTGTGTGTGTGTGTGTGTGTGTGTGTGTTCGTTCCTGTAAGGGTACTTCATTTTTGTTTCTGAGCAAAATTGGCTGTGTGTTTTGAAACATTACCCCTCACACCCCGGTATGCACATGGATTGCTCCACATGCCAGCTCATCACGAGGCCTGGAGAAGGAGTGTGTTCTTTGTGTATGTGTGTGTCTGTGGCTGTGGCTGGGTGCACGCTGATGTGTGGGTGTTCCTTGATTGCCCTGTAGTCTATGAAGGTATAAGGTTAACTACCAGTGCAGCATGGAGGGAAAGACTACCCAGGAAGGTGCATCATCATCATCAAAACTGAGCTGATGACTTCATGATGACAGCACTATGAAATACTGACTTTGTACTTTAATCCATTTTCATCTGTTTCTGTGCTCTCTTCCATGTCCTTTGCTGGATGTAATAAAAAAAACAAAGCACATATCTATTTATACAAGAGCATGAGCACATTCTCTCACAAAGCGATAGTCTGATAGGAAATTTGGCATGGAATGGACAAACAAAGGTTTGTAGCACCTACAGTGGACAATTTGGCACTAATTTCAATGTTTGATTGTGTTTTCCATCCCAAATAAGTTTCTCTAACCTGGGGTTTGTTATGATCATCTGGGTACTTGTGTTTTGTCCTGTTAGACTTTTTATTTCTTTCCTGTCACCACATTTCCAGATCTCTCATTAATACAATTTTATTCTTACCAATAGGAATTGATGGCCAAGACTAAGAAAAAAATGAAGGACAAGTTTGATTATTGAAAACAAAACAAAACAAAAAAAACCAAAACGTCTTTCCATGGTATTTCTAGGGTTCTGATTACATGCGGGTTA
This sequence comes from Trachinotus anak, assembly GCF_046630095.1. Classification (NCBI taxonomy): domain Eukaryota; kingdom Metazoa; phylum Chordata; class Actinopteri; order Carangiformes; family Carangidae; genus Trachinotus; species Trachinotus anak. Next base: position 11,564,705 of record NW_027273879.1, on the reverse strand, counting down.
GGTCCAAAAGAGCTTAACAAGACCAAGAGAATTTATTGTTTCAGTGAAAACGAGTCTTCAGAGTTCAAGCACTATCTGACCGTTGGCTCAATGTCAACGATCTGATGATAAAAAGACAAAAAATGAAAAACTCTCCACTAGGAAACGATTGAGTATTTTACTAACGTCAGAGAGTGTTACTACATTTCCTCCTTTTATTAAGCAACGTCCATGTTTTTGCGTGTGCATGTACAGTGTGTGTGTGTGTGAATACATATGTGAGTGTGTCAGTCCGTGGGTGTGTTTCCCTGAACAGCTCTACAGAGATCCACCTCTAAAACAAATAGAGCCGGAGGTCACAGTTAAAGATGGGCCAAGAGAGACACCACAAAGAGAAGAGCAGAGAGAGAAGTGTCAAATAAACTCGCTGGCCTCCAACATCTTGTTTATCTATCAGAGTTTACTTGTGACTCACTCTGAATATACTTTTTTGTTGCTTGAATGTGTATGTGTTTGCATCTGTGTGTATAAGTGTGCATGTGTGTGTGTGTGTGTGTGTGTGTGTGTGTGTAGGCACATGCTCACGTTTGCTTGTGCGACACGTGCACATTTGTATGTACATTTACAATATTTGGTTATTTTCGTGCCTTTTGTGTATGTTGTCAGTGGGTGTCCCCAAATGGAAGTGTTAGGAAGTATACACGTGCAACATATCTGTGGTTAATCTGGGGTGGCCTATCTGCCACTGCTGCTATATACACTATTTCAAAGTGTGTGTTTAGTTTTGTTTTCTTGCTTCAGCTACTGCTGCTGCCTCACGTGGTTTAAAAAGAACGTGTCACTGATGCATTGTCGGTGTTTTCTCTCGGCCTAAGGAGAATAGCAAGGTCACCTATTCTACCAAAATCTGTCTGTCTCAGTCTTCTCTACAATTTTATATTTATACATATCTTTATATATCCACATATTTATTATGGTATTTTATTATTCAGTTGAATACCACGAAAACCCAAAAACACCATACCAACTTATACTGTTGGCTTTAGTCTAAAATAGTTGTTCTCAACCTTTCTTCGCTTGTAACCACTAAAACTGAAGCAATGTTTGCTGCTTCACATTATTGTCTGTGATCACTTTGGAGGCTGAAGTTTGTGGTGCTGTTGACAAGTGTTTCTATTATTTTGTGCCCCCCATTCAAATCAATGAGGGTAGGCGATGTAAGAACAGCTCTTTAATGCTGTTTCAGCACAAACTGAACATTATAACCTTCATGAAGGAGAATTTATTGTTGTGTTAGACTGCATTAGTTCTAACTAGGTGATTGATTATGAGGAAAACGTCAGACTGTGGGTTTGATTGTTTCTTCTTCTACTGTAGGTTCCATGGTAGATACTTTTCTGCTACTTTCCAGCTTGACCTTTCCTGTCTTTAATTTACATAATAAAACCTGTTCTCAAAGGTCACACACTTCAGTGTACCAAACATGTTTTGGGACACTTTAGGCTCAGTACTCATGTGCATGTGTTTCTGAGTGGCACAGAGCTACTTTGGGGTGACTGTGTTAACAAAGGGTGAATCATCCCACCCCTCGCTGGATTGTCTCCCCCACCAGGGACTATTGTAAATATTTGAGAGGAACTGTTGACATGAAGATAACACTGACTAATGGATATACAAGCCTGGACTCAGGAAAGCACTGATGGGTCTGTGGGAGTGATGGAGAAAAGGATGGGCGGGAGAGATATTGGAAGGAGGGAAGGATGTGGTAAAGGACAAAGAGTAGAGGAGAGGAGAGTGGGAAATGTAGAGGGGAGAGGAGTGACATAACAGAGGAGAAAGTTGGGGGAAAAAACAGATTGTGTGATTGGAAAAAGATGTGACAAAGCAAAGGCAGGTGGGAGAAACAAAGATGGACTCTCATACACTGAAGAGTGAAATTTAGCATTTAGTGCTGATTTTACATCAAAAACTCTGAACAAACAACCAAAATAAACACTGTAGTCTGTCCAAAACAGCAAAGTCACATGATCCGATGAAATTAAAATGAAAATTAAACGGATATTGTTCAGTTGTTTCTGTCACATTTTCCAAAATCCTGCCTTTTGAGTGTGTGCCACAGATTCATTTTGATCAGTGGAAAAGAAGTGAAGGGAAAGAAGGAGGCGGGAAAGGGAAAACTTTCCATTCCAGCACTGGTGTTTAGTTTGAGATTATATCAATATTGATAAAACTGTCTGTAACACTGATTTCAGGCAGATTACCTTTACTATCCTGAGAATTGAATAACAACAGAAAGGAGGTGACTGCTGCTATCTAATACACAACTTTATACTAAGCCTGAATGAAAAAAGTCTGTCTCCTGGATAACAATACAGAGTCCCGTTTGTTTTGATTATAGAGTTAGAGATGTAGTGATGCTTGCAATTAAATTAAAATGATTACAATGACTTTTAACAAAAAGGTCAGAGCAGAATTTGGTCTGAGATTAAGTTAAATCCAAACAAATGGTTGGTTCTCTAGTTGAAAGTTAAGTCTGTTTTTTTTTTTTTTTCTTTTGTTTTTTTTTGGTTTCGGCAAAATTTTACTGGAACCAAATTTTGAGAAATGTTAAGATGTAAGCACTGGAGTCCAGTTTCAGGGTGGATTCTTCAAAAGCACATCTGACAACATGATCATCTATTTCTGCTGCTGCACACACACACACACACACTCACACACACTCACACTCACACTCACACTCCATGTTGGACCACATTCATCCTGTCATAGTACCAGATAATACACAGCTGAAAGCCCCTGCAGGATCAATTCCTCTTCAGGGATGGTTCAGGGAGTTCAGTGAAACAGCAGGTTCTAGCTCGAAAGTAAAGGAGATCCACTCCGTCATCCTTGAGCTACAATTATTTGCATTTGCAGGCCATAAAACTCAGCGTAAAACTCATTTCCTTGCTTCCAGTTTTCAAACTGAAAAAGTATTCTGATGAAATGCCAGGTGAAGAACTTGCTGAATGATGCATAAATTTTACATTTAGAAATGCCTAGTTTGGCCCCTCATCAATGAAACCATTCCCTGTTTTTTTTCTGATTCATTAGGCCTCTGGCTGAACAGATTCTAGTGGATGTTCTGCAGATTAATGTCCCGTAACAAAAACGCAACCTTTTGAGATTTAGGGTGGCTTCTCCAAGACCAAACAGCAAAGCAGAGTCATTATGTTGTTGGAAACAGGCACGGTAAGCAGCAAAAGAGGAGTCAAAGTTTTTCCCTTAAAAGGAGGGAAAAAAACTGTCAATGCAAAGCAGCATTCACTTTTATCCAAGACTAATATGCATTACATTTGTAGGATGGTGGCTCTCTGCTCTGCAGCTTTATTCTTTATGGTGCTGTTTCTGTTCTAGCCTGTTTGTGTTCTTTAATGTCACTGCCTCTAACTTGACTATATCCAGGCCTGGATAGAGTATTTGGCTGCCAAGTCTATATTATATTGTCATACCGTCAAAGCATGTGCTTTCTTGAAAGTTCATATCTGTATGTGGCCATACAGTTTTGTCGTGCACTATTACCGTACATTTATGCTCTTGTGTATATCTGCTTTGTATCCATCCTGATTGTTTTGCAGTTTGCGTGGTTGAACAAGTAAACATGCCATCCTTTTCATCATTTTAGCCAATCAATAACAAGATGCAGCATCACTGTAAGCTTCATCAAAACAGACCAGTGGTCCAGCACGAATGACCATTTATTTTTTCTGTCAGGTCAGTTGATGTGATGTTTGTAGAGAAGGTTGTCAAGCTTTCTGTCTTGTCTATGTAGTCATACTAATCAATAAGCTGACTAATGGTAAAATTGGCTTATTTAAATTAGATTAAAATCATGCCTTTACTCAAAAATTTACAAAACAACTATATTTAATCAGATTTAGTGCCAAATGAGTTCAAACAAGCATGCATTGGCTTTCTGTAACAATGGAAAATACAATCATTCTCCAATGCTCCAACCATAAAAAGGGCATGTTAAGAATTCAGAATATGAGTAATGCCAAGTTTCAGTCAAATAACCATCATGGCAAAGGGAAACCACAATTCAAGACATGGAATCTCAACAAGCCATGAAGAATGTAGAAAAGTAAGACAGTAAAAAACATAGACAAAAAGTCTACAAGGAGAAGGAAAGGAATCTTCAGAGGAGGTCTAAAAGGCACTCTGCCCTGTTTTACTCTAAAAACACATATGTTGGTTTAGCAAAATCCTGAAGGAAATGCATTTACTGGGATGTTACTTCATATCATCAGGGAATTATCCTGACGTTTACCCCAATACCCTAACCAAGGGGTTTATAGTCTCACACTGTGGCCCCACTGAGACAAAGTTGAAACAATTCCCAGTGTTTTTTGCATATATGTAAACTGCATATTTGTTTACATTTTGGCTGATTACTACCATCAACAGTATGCTGAATTAGCTATTAGTTGTTTCTGTTTGCAATATAAACATGGATACAGAAAACTAGGACTGGATTACTTTGATACTGAAGAAAACTTAAACATGATGATTCTCAGGCAACTTCTTCACTTTTAAGCCATGGTCTTTGTCTGATTTTAAAGCAGATTTATGGATGTTTATTAACAAGATTGAGCTCTAAAGCATGGACTGATAGTGAATGCCACAGGATCTTTCTTTAATGTCTTATTTGACTATCAGTCATAAAATAAAAATAAATGAATAAATCCAGGAATGAATATGTGTCTAAACTAGCTAACCCTCCAAATTAAGGCTTTGCATACTGTATGTGTTGCCTTTTTACTGGTGGGACTTTCCAGTGTATTATGTTTTTCCGCTAATGTTGTACTATTTACTCAAATCAATTCTTCTTCACCGCCCTAAAATAATAGTTGGTAGTGGCTGGAAAGAGCAACTTCCTGTGTAGGCTGCTGTTTTAGAGCAGCAAAGAAGAATTGTTTTCTGAAAAAAATGTCAGATTGGACTGTAGTTGTTGATAACTGATGCACTATTTTGGCAGTATCAGAGTCATTTGTGATACTAGTATCAGTATCAGAGCAGCTCTACGAGATAACAATGTCCTGTCATGCTGAATCTAAAACTGTGTATCATGTCTGCTGAAATTTGATTGATGACTCAGAGAATGTTTTTGGTTTTTTTTGATGCAACAATTGGGTGCTAAATGTTTTTAAAATGCCTTAAATGCCTCAATGAGCCTCTGCTGACCCTGAATTAGGAGGCTGTGTTGATATATGGGTGAAAATCAACAGGCCAAACTAAGTAACTTGTGTTGTTTTCAGGACACCAGCATGCACCTGTTCTTTTCACCTTACTACCTCATGTCTCAGTTTTATACCACATAACACATTCATCACAGTAAAGAAACATTTATTTGATATGATTTAGATACATTTGGACTTCATTGTGAAGGTATAATGATACTTCATGGTCTGTTTACAACTAACCAGTGGCCCTTTTTTAAATGGTAAAAAAATACAGTTACTTATTCAGTTTCAAATGAACACACACTTTTGGCATGACTTACAAATCATCAGCTAAAGTTCCTGTCAAAGAAAACTTTGGCACATCATTTATTTTACCATGAAATTAAGAATTTTATATGCTGCTTTGATTTTATCAAGCTCCAAATTTGATTAAAATCAAAGCAACATTCACGTAATTCACAGTGACTCAGAGAGACGGTTAGTCAGTGTGTCATTTAAGTGGTTTAATTGAATACAGCATCTGAGCTGTTGCCCAACTTGTTGTCAGTAAAGTGCCCATGTCTGGTTAAATGTGTGTTCACGTACGTGTCCGTGTGTGTGTGTGTGTGTGTGTGTGTGTGTGTGTGTGTGTGTGTGTGTGTGCGTGCGCGTGCGCGTGCGTGCGTGTGTGTGCATATGCTCATGCATTTGCTATGTTAAGTGTTCCAGGAATCAAACTGAAATGAGAGGGGGGAAAAAAGCTTGAGCACCAAAGGACCTTAACTACACCCTGGAGGGCAAGCACTCCCATGTCTCCTCCACATGTGTACACACACACACACACACACACACACACACACACACACACACACACACACACACATATGCACAGAGCAAAATAACCTGTAGCCTGTAGGTGAACCCCAGACAGAGCTGTCAGCTGCCTGTAAAGCCTGACTGGAAGTGAATGAAACACAATGACCCATGTAGAAAGATGCAGGCCATCCTAACTTTAAGTAGACCTCAATCAGATATTTTACATGCTGTAGTATTATTTTATTATTTTTTGACTGTTTTCACCACCAGTGATGAGATGATGATCAACTTGCTTTTATAGGAGTTATCTAAAATGGTTAATTTCCTCAGCACCATTTGACATTTTGGATTGGAGACAGTTTGAATCAATTTGTCTTTAGATTTCGTATTGTCATTACAAACTATTTTAGTGATAAGGTAGGATATATTAAGGGTGGATGACTTTGTTATGGTAATGGTGTTTGGTATGGCTCAGAAACTTTAAAGATAAGCATGAAAAAAAATGTTGAGCATAGTAGGATGTTTCCTGCTGTATAATGATGTAACAAACATAAGAAAATGACATGACAAAAAAGTGTTAATTAAAAGTGTAATTGAATGATTTATTTAATGTGCTGTCTTATCAAAGATGTGTCAGCAGGTGACGTGGAGGTCCCTGTAGTCTGACTCAAGATGTCTCCAGCTTATTATAGTGTTGCACAGAATCTGTTTGAACGTGCGTGTGTGCATGTGCCTCTGTGTGTTGTACGTTCGTGTGTGTCTCTTTTGGTCAAGGTAGGAGTGTGTGAGTCATGCTGCGTACAGCTGTGGTCCAGATGAAGGAGGCCACCTGCTCCCTCCCTCTCCTTCATTTTCTTCTTGCCTCCATCATTTACACGTTCTCCGAGACATACAAACAACCTCCAATTAGGCCAACCTTGACTCGCTCTACGCCTGGACGCTACACACACATATGCACACACTCTCTGCCACCTCACATTTGGCATGTGCTCATGTTGATGCACTTTGTGTCTGTAGAGACAGAAAAAGAGGGGCCAGGGGAGTAAGGAGGGAGAGAAGTAAGAAGACATTTGATTCAGTTCATTTGAAAGCACTAAATTTTCTTCAGTGCTTCATTGTGTTGTTAGACAGGGATTAATCCCAGGACTTCAGAAAAGATACTGCCCAAACTGAAATCCCAGACATAATTCTTCAGAAATCCTCCACACCACCCCGGCTGACACTGTTGTGGTTTTTGGCAGGGCTGGTACTTAAACTTGTGATCCAAGTCATATTAGTGCAAACATGCCAAACAGTTGATATCCAACTCGGCAAGGCGGCTGCTTCACTCAACTGCCCGAGGAGACCTTGCATTTCCAAAAAGTCTGGAACAAAAATGCAAAAAGGGGAAAAAACCTTTTTTAAATTTTTTTTTTTATGGATATTCTTGCATCTCTGTACAATTTGTCTTATATAATATTTTGGCTCGTTCCCAGTATTATGAGACAATTTCAGCTTTATGTTGAGCTGAATTTGAAAACCTGTGTTACCTACATTCCCATAGTCACAAAAACTGTGAAAAATATGAATGCATATGAACAGTGTTACCATGCAGAAGTGAATTTTCTTGGGCACTGCCTCACACACGTTATCCATTCTATCAAATCAAACTTTTGCATGAATATTTTCTCAGTCAGGAATGACTGAATGCTTGTGGTTTGTGTGTTTGTGTCTCATTCAGTCACGGTGGTCGTTGGTTGGACCACACGAGGTGTGTGTATGTTTCTGTGTGTGCGTGAGTTTGGAGACATGTAATGTGTTGCTGTGTGTTGCAGAGGTAAGCGTGCTTACTTGTGTTTGTGTGCGTGTGTGCGTGTTGTGTAGCGGAGGACCATGTCAACCAGCCATATCAAATCTGGGGATAAATATCAGTCATTGCTTTGCCTAATTTCACCCAGTCAACCAACCAATCAACCTGAGTTCAGTCTCTGTCCTGATTGGTGGAGGGGATATGATCTGAAGTCCTGTAGTTTATGCTAATTATCCAGCATCCTGTTCTACTTGTGTTTTATCCTAGAATTGGTTTTCATAGATCAGGTCTGTATTTTGATCACCTATTCTGTCTTTAGGCTTCAATGTCTGATTAAAGTTAAATATTTTGCTTGTCCATGACTTTGGTCATTTTGCTTCCATTTGGTTTAATTCAGCTAAGAAAGCAGAATGGTTTGAGTAAAAACAGCCAATTTTAACACAGGCATGGTCAAACATCTACTCTGTCTCATCTGTTCCCTCATCTAAGCTTCACATCACCCTTGTCATAGTGTAGGCTCCAAAAACCAAAAGGTAAATTAGATAGATGTATATTGTTTTTTTAGCCCTTTTCTGTAGCCTATTTAATTTTCTAAATAGTCTTTGCTTATTACATTTCTACATCTGATTTATTTTATATTTTATAGTATTTGTGTTTATATCTAGGTATGTGAAGCTATCATACATTTCCTCTTATGAAATTATACAAACCTAGTTTAATTCATCCATCAGCCGTTCCACAAACTACAAAAATATTCTTTTGATCATCTGCATAATTGTCTTTTAGGAATTCCATATTCCAATCATTTAATACCTGGAAAGATAAGTTAAGATGTTGCTTTCATTAGCTGAAAATATTACATCAATGTTTTTTGATTAAGAGTTGAGAAAATATCATGTGCAGAGCTGAATGAAAGTCATGGAAAGTCAATGAATAATGTTAAAGACCGCCTGGTCTTTTGCACTCGCTTCTGTGGACACAGTTTTTATAAAAGTATATCAAAACGTTTGGTCTATAAATGGTATTTCTGTGTTTATCCCTGTTCTCCATTTCAGCCTCCATACATTCCAGTCAAATGAGGCCTCCCATTGGACCCAGTCAGTAATCAGCCCACTGGCTGGCTGCTGCTGTTCTGTAATAATATTCTAATAAGCAGTGACTGCTGCTTTGATGAAGGCCTGCTACTCCTACTACTGATCTACTGAACTTACTCCTACTTAGGTAATTAAATATAGCTGAAACAAGGAAATGGACCACCAGCTCTCCCTGTTTCTGCTTTTCCTCCATCCCTCCCTTTCTTTCACTCACATTTTTCTGCTCAGTCTTCCTCCTCGTTCTCTAAGTGTGTGCTTTTTATATGCCTTTTCCTCACATTTCACTGGTTTCTTATTCTTTCTTCTATCGTCCTTGGTCTTTTTTTTTCTCTTCCTCTCTCATCTCTTTAATTTCTTATTTGTTATTGTTTCTCAAGTCTGATAGAAGCCTAGTGCTGAACTGCTGCTCTGATCTCACTCCTACCCAGGCAATTAAATCAAGAGAGGCAACAGTGGGAACATGGACCACCAGTGGGAGGATGGAGAGACAGATTTTTTTTCTCCTCCTTTTTCTTTCACAAATTGTCTGTGATTATCCATTTCTATCAGTTTTGATTTTAAATCATCTTTTTTTGTTGTTGTCTGTTATCCTCTGCCTTTTGTCTGGTTCTCTGTTTTACCCTCTCTTTCTCTTTCTGTCTGCCTGTCTCCTTCTCCCCTCCCCCTCACTGTCTTGATTGACTTGTGTGGGTGAAACAGGCCAATTTGTTCTCCCGAGGTCTAAAATTACCTGCCTGTCTGTTTGGATGTGGAGAAGCACAGATGATTTCTGCTCTCCCATCAGGGACCACGGCTCATGTCGTTCTGAAAATCAAAATCAGCATTGTTTGTATAGCTCTTTATACAAGGTCTTTCCCGAGGGTTATTTCCTGAAATCATATCAAAGTTGTTTGCATTAGCTTTTTGCCCCTGAAGCCCAGTTGTACAAATAAGAGCTGTAAGAACTAACAGCATAGATGCCAAAAAATGAATTATAAATTTTTACTGTTGGAAGGGTCAGTTACTATTTCATGAAATTAATGAAGTGTATTTTTTGTAGATTGTGTGCTTCCTGATTTGGCATGATTTTGACAGCATTTCACACGAATACAGGTGGAATTTACTCTAATCATCATCCTCATAGTGTATTTTGGTCCAGTGACATCCCAGTAAAATGGTAGTGAGTGTATTTGGCTCTCCATAAAGTGAATGATGTCCAAATTAAACAGAATATGTAGGTAGGGATGGGTTTGATTGTATTTTTCAAAAATGGTCTTGGCTCACAGACCACAAGTCTCTGGAGAATACGCCTTTTTCACAGAAGAAGTTTTAAAATGACACATAAGGAAAAGCAAAATGAATAATGAATGAATTTCATTTAGCTGCTTCAGTTTCAGGCTCCTGGTATTGTGCATGCTGACTCACCATCACACGTCACAGCTTACTGGGACACTTGAATAGAACAGAGCCATCGATAATGTTATTAGTAGCACATGTGCTTTTCCTGCTATGACGAATCAAAATGTCTGCTGCTGTGAAAAAAACCCATCACAGCAGTGCAGAGTTGTAAAAGACCACATGTCCATCGCTTGTGTTCTTTGATCAGGGGGCAGAGGGCGAAGGAGCAATGAATAAATAAGTCAGTAACCACACTCTTTTGGAAATGTCAATAAAGCATTTGATATCCAAACGCTCATGATGTGTTGACCCATGATGTCACTCTGCTAGTTGCTACAATCCACAAGCTAACAGTCAATAGATTTTGGTCATGGCAGCCATTTTGATAGATAAATCAAATTGTAATGTCATCCATCATGTCATCCATCCTGTCATCCATCATGTCATCCACCACTAAGTGTTCCAGTAAGCTGTGGCAGGAAGCCAGCGTGCACAATACCAGGACCAGGCACTAGCTCACCCAAAGTGAATGCAGTCTCTTTTAAAGTTATCAATTACACCTGTGCTTTTCCTGCTGTGGTGTTCCTGAATGTCCACTGTGAAAAGGGTCTACTGAGGTTGTGTCTGATGGACAGGGTGAGGGTCAGGGTTTTTTTTTTTTTTTTCCCACAGTGTTGGCAGGTGTTATCTAGCTCTATCCTCAGCTTTTCATGTTTACAAAGTCACTGTCTTTTGGCACAGTATGAAACCACTTTAGACACAAATGACATTTTAATGAAGTCTAAATCATAGTGGTCTTTCTGGTAACACAATGTTTAGTAGGTAATTAATGATTCTACAAATATTGTGTCTTGTGTAAATGTTATCACTTCTATGGTACGAGGTACCATGAGTAGACCTTAAAACAACCTCCTTTAGTGTACACCTCGCCCCGGTTCTTCTGTTGAGAGATGGTTTCAAGATTGCTGTAAATATGACAGATGAAGTGCACCTCGGCGGAGGCTTAGGAAGGTGTGAGTGAGTACTTTTTGGTCTCATTCCTAGCAGTGTCTGGCCCTTGTTCAGCTCCTGTTTCACTGTTCTGTCAGCTCTCATACTGGGGGTCTGGAATTAAACAAAACAAAACAAACATAGCACAGATTCCACCGTGTGTGTGTGTGAGTGCGTGCGTGCGTGCGTGCGTGTGTGTGTGTGTGTGCGTGTGCGTGGTTTTTAAACTTGGCTTTTCAGGGGTCATTTTGGCTATTTCTAGATGTAATTTTTTGCACACACGCAAACACTCACACAGATACTCAATAGCCAGTTGAAATAACATTGTCTCTGTGTTCTAAGAGGTGTATTAATATTGGCACTGCTGTCTCGGATTGGGGAAAAAGACAGCAGATATTTCTAGACAGACATTCTAATTTTACAACTCTGCATTAAAACTCATCAGGGCAGGTTTTTCTTTTTTTCTAGCCTCCAAAGATCAACAGTTATTGTTTTTTGTGTGGTTTTAGAGCCAGGATTTTGTGGCTACATCTTCCAGTCTCCAGTGGGCCTGGCCTTTTGTGCTGATTCTTTGTGTGAGGAATACTTTTCCACCTCACTAGCTGTGCCGCTCGCCTGTTTTCCCTGCTCATTCTTTGGATGGAGAGAGTGTTTTTTCTTTGTCAGTGTGAACATTATTTCATTTCTCCCCCAGTCTGCGGAGACTGTGGTGAGGTGGGGTGACCTGAACTTGGAGCAGAACATGGCTGTGTGCGCATGTGTTTGTAAGTGCATGTGTGTTTATCAGGGTTATCGTTTGTTATTCAAAATTTGAGCTTCTATTCAAACATGACAATAAAATTGAATATTTGATCTGTAATGGTCAGATTTAATTCAAAATTCACTCTGTGTAAGGGCAGACAGACTGTGTCCCGGTTGTGTCTGTAAAATCTGTTGCATACCCTGTCGCCCATCAAACTATGCTATTGTCCTGTTTGAAAAACATAACAGAGGAAACTCGTGACCTTATCCCGAACAGATAATCATGACACCAAACCATCATCCAGCAAGTAATGTGGAAGCATTTTCTGTTCAATGCAATAGATGGAAAAATTACAATCAAAGGTATGGCTGCATGCTGCTCTTTTAAACTGCCCTAGAGTAACGTTACCACAATAACAAATCAGAAGTCTAATGTTGGCTTGTTGCCGAAGTGAGTGGACAGAACAACATCAGCTCTGCAGAGCAATTTCACAATTTGGATTTTGAAGGAATTCAATTAAATCATGTGTAAATTATCATTTGAAAAATGTGATTTAAAAAAAAAAAGAACATTTTTACTTCTATGTATATGTATGTGTGTATATGTGTGTGTATATATGTGTGTATATATATATATATATATATATATATATATAATATATCGCAGACTCACTCAGTAAGAAACTTAATAATTACACCTATTTACAGAATATCCTAGGCCAGATTTTCATAACTTAACTTATAGTTTCAAGTGGTTCTTTACATTCAAGTCATGAGATCATACGGTTCACATTTCACCTTGTTGAATATCACTTTTGGGTGTCACCATAACCAAATGTACCGACTGGTATCAGCATTTCTTCTCTTACCATATTAAGTACTTTATTAATGGTTCTGGTGATGTTGCTTACAATTAACAACTCCGCCTCTTTCACATCAGTGTGCTTGTAGCTGTATAGGTAAAACCAGAGTTAAGTGTACCAGTTGATAACCAGCTTTGTAGCACAGGTTATCCAGGACAGTTAATGTTAGGTTCAGTTAAGCCAGATAACGAAAAGATATTCTGGTTACGTTGAACTTGCTTCGTAGTTGAGTCCTCTGGTGAGGTGATGAAATACGATCCAGCAGGACTCATCTGAGTGATAAGTCCATTAATTAAAAAAAGAAAAATTCAGTCGTCAAAACAGAGGGTTACAATACTTCCTCTGACTAATACTAGATAAACAGTCGAATCAAGCTGCTGACGTAACAAACAAATCTGCACACATTGCTTTGCTAGATGATGACGCATTGTGTTGTGGCGAAAGTTTTGCTACATCAGCGCCTCTTGTTTACAGTAACTTTGGCTTTCAGCAAGAAACACAACTTTTGAGTTTAAACAATAGTCTGGCGTATTCATCAGTGAAAATCCATAAATATGACAATGACGAGCCATAAGTGTGAGTCTGCATCTGTGGGTACATGTTTGTTGTCCCTCCTGACTCTGCGACACCAGGCTGTCTGATTTCTGTTGTATTCCTCAAGCAAACACCTCCACACATTTCCCCTGAGGTCCCAATAAAGTTGGCCGCTAATACACAGTTTATTAGTCCACAGAGCCGCTACAAACTCAGATTCTTTCACAAGTGACTTGTTATTGTTTTTAAAGCTCTGTTTACTCTGAACAGCCCCTCAAACCAGCCCCTCTCCGGGCTGCGGCCCAAAAGCTTTATTAGCTAGATGAGTGTTGGGTGGCCAGATCTGAAAGCGTGACTGTGTGCGCTGAACGTGTGTGTGCTTGGAGAAAGTAACTGTAACAGGGAGTTTATATATTTATGTGCTTGCCTGCTTGTGTGTATCATATGTGTGCATGTGTGTGAGTGTGTGTTGAGACCATTTTTGACCAGATGCTGTGGTGTGGTTGACTTCACCTCTTAAAATGTTAGTGGGGAGGTGATTATTGCATTATTTCTTTGTTTGTTTTACAGAGTCTGCAGCGCAAACAGGTCTTTACCTCAGTCAGCTATGTTTTCACCTGCTGACAGGTGCGATGCAACAAACAAAATAGTTACTGATGTTATTATTAGTGCTTTTGATGTTTTACTCGGTCAGAATGGGAAAAAAAATGCGCAAAATATGTCTATCACAAGATAGATACGTTACAGGCAATAGAAGAGTCACCACACTTGCCATTGCTAGTTAGCATAACACTTGCTCTTATGGCAGCAGGTAGTTGACTGTTAAAATGTCTAAAGCTGCAGTGTGTAATCTTCGTGGTTCAGATAAAATGAAAAAAATGAAAGCAATGTGAAAAAAAGCATTTGTTTCATCTAGGGATGATCTGTTCAACGTGGACCACTATTTAACAATAAACTGTGCACTATACCAGTCATGGCCACATTAAGCAGAACATGCTAAACACCAAAGCTGTGTATGGGTGGCAGACGAAATGCGTTCTGGAGAAATTCCAGATAAACACTAAAGTTGTAGCTGCCACAGTAGACAACGCCGGTGATATGAATATTGCACTGAAGAATCTAAAGTTCAGTGCCATTACAAAGTGATGTGCCAGATTCAGAGCTGTCGTGGTGCGGCTGAAGAGGTCCGCCATAGGCAAAGCTGTCCTGCCAGAGTAGCAGCGCCTTCTTAGTAAGTAGTGTAACCCTAAAAAGTTATTTGTTTCAAACATCCTCAGCAATGTAGATCCAGAGTAGTAGTAATTCAAAATGTGTATTTGTGTTCCAGATCTGCCAGAACACACCATGATTCTGGATGAAAATATTCAGAAATCCCTCCAGGAGTCCACTTTGATGGACCCTCACTTCAAAGGCAAACTTGGATGTGCTGTTGCTGATGCCAGGGACAGGTTGGAGAAAGCAGCAGTTGGCAGTGCAACAGAACAGGTATTTTATGCTCATCCTTGTTTCCCATGGGTGCCTGCTTCAGTTTTCAATGTGAAGTAGTTTTTATTATGAAGTATTACTAGTAATATGTACAAAATTGTGTTAATAGCTTCCAATGGTGGGCCTTCAGGAGACTGAGAAAGAGGGATTGGATGATCATGAGGAGGACAATGCAGAGGAACACGTAACATGTCTAAACACAACTTTATGTATTTTTCAGCCTCAATCTCACAAGCATTGTGCCAAGAAATAAGCTCTAGAGGAGCTTAAGTTTCAACTGGTAACAATTTCTACATTGTTCATCAAGTTCAACTTTGTCTGAATAATAAAGCTGTTCTTTGATGTTGTGGACCATTGTTGTGTCCATTATCTTTTGCTAAATATCTATTCAGGCACGATTTCATTTATCATTTTAAATCATTAATCATTTTAGCCTCACTATTGCAAAAACCCAAAATATACCCAACCCAAGAGACTCCCAGCTCCTCATTTACACATACATCTATAGGCCTATGCTTCATGTTGCCTCTTAAAATGACAATACACATTTTTTTCATAAGTTTATAGATGATCAGGTGTGATTATTTGATCAGATTGCTGATAAAGTAAAACATAGCAGGGGAAGTTGATCATTTTGCATTGTTCAGCCATGATGTTTGTTTGCTATTAGTCATTCATGTCAGTAGAAGATTAATATCCTCTGATAAGCTTTAAATTTAAATACACACAACTGAAAACAGGGTGGTTTGCAGCTACCTCACAGTGGCATTTTACTGTGAGCTCTACATTCTAAGGTTTCCCTTCTTGAGCTGTTTGCCAGTTAAACATCAACACACGCAGCCCTGCTGGCTGAGGGGAGGACACCCAGAATAACGTGTCTACTCTGACACATTCCTGCTGTCTTGCAGAGATGTTGAAATAGATAAATTTTTATCCTCCCTGGGCAGTTTGAGAGTGAGCTCAGAAGACATTCTTATATAACTCGTATGGATGAATACATAAAGAGATAAGGAGAGAGATGGATAGGTCTGTAGGTCTTGAGATTATACAGCATGTGGTTTTTCCATGGTCTCACCTGCAACTTTAGTCTTTCATGTTTCAGGCCAAGCAGGACCAGAGGCACTCTGTCCCATTTTAAAGCTGTACTGTAACTTGATGATGCATTGATGCTTTCATCAACAGAAAATACTGATCATCTGTGTTCTAGAGCAGACAGTTTGACAGTAGGAAAATTAGATAATTGTAAAATATGAATTAAAATAAAATTCAGTATAAGTAATTGTTATAAAATTTTTTCCCAGGCTTTTAAACTACAAAATTTTATTCTCCCAGGTCAATAATGACCTTGCACACTCAGACTGTATTCCTGTATTTGCATACATGGAATATTAACAAGCAATTGATCAGAAAAAAATGTGGTTGAGATGTTTCCAAATTCTTCACTCTGACTCGTGAACAGCGAACTGCAGCTTTTCTTCACATAGACTTTTCAGACAGAGGTTAAACTCACTAAAATCAAATTCCCACAAACCTGCTTTGTTTCAAGATTTGCAGACTTTAACTTACAAAGCCAACAGTTGCTTCTTTGACCGATAATGAAAAACTGACTTTACAGGCACTGACAGTACTGAGGGAACTTTTATGGGGATATGGGCACATTCTCTGGTTCAGAGATGTCAACACCACAGTGAAATAAAGGATGCAAAGTTAAGTTCAAACACACAAACACTCAGCCTTCAGTTCTTTCTTAATTTCTCTGGTTTCAAGTTTTGTGAGAGACATATTCCTGTTCACAATGATTATCTGATCCATATACGATCTTCACAATAGCACATGGCAACTCTGTTTAGACTGGTTTTTGTCTGTACTATGGAGCATGTCAGGAGTGATTAGACTGACATCATTTACTTCCCCCCAACAGCTGCTGAGGGATGAGTCTACATGCACCAATGCTTTTTTTTTTTTTTTTTTTAAATTTGTCTATATTTTAGTGTCAAATATTTGAGGAAATAACCGCTTTAGTGTTATCTGTTGGCAGTTACACATGGTTGTTGTTTTCTACTGTAGTAAGTCAATTCAGCTGTGTGCGTCTTTGTTGCACTTTCCACTTCCTAACTCTCTCTCACCTTCCCTTCATCTCTCTCTCTCTCTCTCTCTCTCTCTCTCTCTCTCTCTCTCTCTCTCTCTCTCTCTCTCTCTCTCTCTCTCTCTCTCTCTCTCTCTCTCTCTCTCTCTCTCTCTCTCTCTCTCTCTCTCTCTCTCTCTCTCCTCTCCCTCTCCCCCTGTGTGTTTAGTAGGTCAACATGTCCTACCTCCTCTCCACATTAGTTGTTGTCTTGCTGTATCACGCAACCATTCACAGCTGGGACTCATTAGACCTGTGTCTGTGTTTGTTTGAATGTGTGTGTGTATGGGTGTGTGTTCATCAGGCCAGGGTAATTCCCCCTCTGTCTTTGATGAGCAGGTTGGTCCAAGGCTCCGGGCTGAGTACTGTAAGATGCTTCACACTTGGATGATACACTGGTGTTTGTAGTTTTCCACGCATTGCTTCTGTCTCTCATGTGTCATGTCCAAAGTGGGACTGCAAGAATACTGAGAAATTGAGGAAACACAAATGTATGAGGCCTGTGGTATATGTGAGATTTGTTGCCTTGTTTCCTCTCCACCTACACTGCATAGTACGTAAAAGAGGTAAATGTTTTATAAAACTATGATAGGCATACGATTGGTGATCCTCACCAAGTGCTGCAGTAATACACCAAACGTAACAGAGGCATCTGAAAATTTGTATTTAAGCACGGAACAGACAACAAGTAAGAAGGGCCTTTGAACTGACCTGAGCTGACACATACTCCAAGAAGAAAAAAAAAAAGTTAAACATATTCAGGCTGTTTTAAAGTTGATATTTTAACAGCTGATCACTCATTATTCAAAACCGCTGATTACAGCTCCTCTAGTATGAGGATTTGCTGTTTTTCTCTGTTGAATAAAAATGTAAACTAAAGATCTTGGTTTGACAGCACCATGGCACCATGTTTTATTTATCAAATGATGAATTGATAAATCCAAAAAATGATCAACAGCTTATTGATAATGAAAATTAGAGATGATCCGATACTGTTTTTTCCTTACAGATTCCAACAATGGAACTTGTGTGTCAGTTGATGCTGAGTACTGATCTGATACCATTTCATAAAAAAAAAAAACAACCCCAAAACTACTATATGCTGTTATTGTTGTATGGAATGGCTCAAGTTGAACCCTTTGTAAAACATGAACAAACACATGAATGCTGGTTAAAACAGAAACTCTATCAAAATGTAATAATTCTCAATAATTTATTGGTTATAGGTCCAGGATCGGATAGGACAGCATCCTTCAATTTGCGACCTCGCCCGACAGCTAACCTTACGCTATTTACCAGAAATCTATTCTTCTTTTCTGCTGTACAACAGTAGTTGCCAGTGGCTGTACAGTGCAACTTTCCTGTGTAGGCTGCTGCTGTTTTAGAGCAGCAAAAAAGAATTGATTTCTGAGAAAAGTTTAGAATAAATGATGCGGTATCAGATTGGTGCATAGACTCGCATACTCACCGAGGAGGTATTTCCAATACTAGTATTGGAATCAGATTGAAAATAGCAGTTAGTTGCAGCCCGTCGGTAATGGAGAAAAATACAGTAAGCTAATCCAGGGACAAACCCAGGTCCCTGCATGTTGCCTTCTTTTTCTAACATGATTTAAAGATTTAAGTATTGCTCACGTTATTGGGCAGTTCTTTTGTCCTTGAAAGATCCAGTTTTAGTGCCAACTGAAAACACATCTTAGAAACACTCCAAACTTGAAAGTTAACCAAGGACCAATGCGATCACGTCCTCAAGTTTGCAAGGGGTAGGGTGTGTCCTAAATAGGGTCCTCAGATGAGAATACAATATGCGCTTTGAGGCTAGCAGAATGAAAGCAGAATATGAAAATGCAGCTGGATATCATTCGCATTCAAAGTCATCAGTTTACACTTTACGTCTATTCTTGATTTTCCATTGGAATAACAGCTATTATTTATGTAACTTCAACACAAAAACAACATTGCCAGAATTACACAGTATTTTCTTGTTGCCAAACCCGCCCTTTCATTCCAGTCTTTGCACATGTACAGAACAAGCCATCACTTGATATCAGATATAAGGTTTCATTTGTATCATTTAAACACACGCAGGTGTACTTGGACACACACACACACAAACAGATGCATGATGTGAATCATCATCATCATCATCATCACCATCAAAAAAATAAATATTCTTGGCTTTTACCAATTAGCATGACATTGGGCAGCTGGTTCTAATTTTACTGTACTTACTTGTATCTACAGATCTAAGATGGTATTTGTGGTCTGTGTGTTATTGTTTAGTTGTATGTTGTGTGTCAGTGTTTTGTCGTCTTCATGAAGCTTTTAGTGCAAGACCAGAATGGAAGACAACTCTCAGCCAGCCTAATCTCTCTTTCCTGATCGAACTTTAATTTTCATCATTTGCTGGACCAGATCTGAGACACAACTCTGGTCGGCTATGAGAAGGTGTAGTTGAAAGACCTGAATCAGCCTGCCAATCCCTCATACTGTCTTTTCTACTTTCAAAATTTGGGCCTGTAAGACAAGCTGCAATCAGTGCTGCTTTATCTGTCCAAGCACAGATTTGCCTGCAACCCAAGTGACTGCTTTGCTCTCCATCCACAACTGTATGCATTACAGAAAGATGTCCATATGTGACTTGTTGAAATTTAGTTTGTCCTTGAGCAGCAACATCTGAATGGACATGTGACAAATCTGTACAAGCCACGTGGTGTACAGACATTTTTTACTTGTGGGAACAAATGAACCTGCCAGGAACTCTTATTCAAATCCAAGTCAGTGGTGCATCAACCCTGAGCACAGGATAAAAATCTAATTTCAACAATGAATCCATACTACTGAATTGCTTATGGCAACATGTAATGCAGTCATGCTGGAGTATGTAACCTGCAACAGTCACTATGGGATTCATCCATTACTCCCATTTTCAGCTTTGCTTCCATTCAGACCAAACCTTTAGCTTGTGTTCAAACAGGAATTGGGAGCAAGACCACATCACAACCCTGTGGGGGGTTTCAGTGTGGCAGTGGTGCTTGGACCACTCATTCACCCAGCTTTGTTTAATTATAGGTCAAAGACACCTCAAGGTTTGTGATCACATATATGTAACAGTCCAAAGGGGGAAACCCCTTGTAGGGTACCTCCTGCATTGTTAATATCATGGTCCTACAGTTTTTCTCTGGCTGTCCTCGTGCATTGATTTATGGATCACTGCACTGATCCACAAATACTTCAGTGGAGTTTTAAAGCACTCCACCAGCTGTGGGGATGGGAAACACTTGTACAAACTAATTTAATGGATAATATTCTGTCCAGTTTATGCAGTGATGATATAAACCAGACTGTGACATTCAGATTTTATGCAGTAGCATGCAGCAGAGACTCCATCAGGTATTAGGTTATGACGCATCACTCAAAGGCATTTCACAACAGCCTCTAAGAGCCAACAAATTCCCTCTTTAGTCAACGTATCATTACTGTCTCCAGTATTTTTCCAATCAAACAAAAATATGCCTGTGTGTCAAGGCATGCCGTTTTCAAATGTAGTCAGTTTCGTGTCATGTAGTCCTGGTCTTAGTGCACTGCAGCTTGTCATCCTGGGAAAGCCTTGGAGCTTATCTGGGCTTTCTACAGGCCAGAACATTTTATAGCATGACAGGGGAGCATGAAGCTGTGTTCCAATCAAGTGGCAACCCACCATGACCCATGTCACTCATTTGGTTTGTGAACTGCCATTTTGAAGCCTTGAGTTTGCATTTTGGCTGTAGCCATCTTGGTTTTTTGAAACCAGGAGAAACCATATTTGGAGGAGAGAGGGGTGGATCAGACTTGCTTTGCACTCCATCCTGATTTTCAGGGAGGTCATCGTGTGTGATACAGTCTGTCAATCACACGGTATCCACACCCTTATGCATACACTGCTTTATGTCTATTTTCTTCTAAACGGGATCATAATTTAAAAAGATGAACATCATATTGTACCGAAGAAGACTTGAAACTAGTGATTTAGATCATAAACTTCTTTAAAAACATTTACTGAGGTAATAAATCAAGTGAGAAGTAGGGCCATTTTCACATAGACTTCAATACAATGAGACTTCTTTTTGCAAGCCAGTGGAGTCGCCCCATGATGGTCATTAGGTAGAATGCAGGTTTAAGGCATTTCAGGCATTCACTTTTCAGACCCAGAGTCTAGGTCCATTGTTATATGCACTCTATGGTTCCAGTGGGTTCATCCCCCATTGGAACCCTATTGAAGATGCAGAGATCAGGGTGCAAGACTTGCAGCCGGGCAGCTGTTGCTTGCAGGAGGCCAACTCTGAACAAAATCAATTTCATAGTACCCTCCCTCGTGAGGACCCTGGGCTGCAGCAGTAGCATTATAATATCTATGGAAGTATTCTCTTTATTGGCTCGTTAAAATTTTAAAAAGAACACAAACAAGATTGCAAGCCCTCATTTGTTTGAAGTGTAATGCTTTACACGAGCTTTTATTTTTTTATATGTTATTATGCATATCATTTTCTTTTCCTTGTATCTATGCTGTATTTTCAAAGTGGGATTTATCATTTATTCTTGACAGTGATAGCTAGTTGCATCGTTCAGTGTGCACACGCATGAAAATGAATGTATTGTCATCGTTAGGTGCTTAGTCCATCTCTCCTTCTCTCCCTGAGGTCTCTCATCCCCTTCTTTTGAAGTCTGCTCTAAGTTCCTGACTCTTTTTAATCATGTGAAGGACCTGTGTTTTAAAACCAAGGTAAGATAAACTCCGACTGTTGAGTACATCTGGCTGGGAGAGCTTTGCTATTAAAACAACGGCAGAGAGAAAGGAGGAGAGATGTCAGGCTGAGGGCAGCTGCAGGAAGAGCAGGATGAGCAAGACAGGGAAGCAAAGAGAATGGCAGAGAGATGAGGAGCTCGATGTAGAAAGGGCAAGAAAGCAGAATGAAGGCTTGATATTTAAACTGGAAATAGTTTATAGCTTCTGAGAGCATGGCCTGATGGCTGCAACCAAAATAAGTCAAGGTGGGGAAGGATGACAGTAACATACAGTGGTTTTTATGGTTACTGTGGAAACTCCCAATTTGGTATCCTCACGAGATAATTCCCATTATCTTTGTAACCTTCTCCCCGTTCATCTTGGTCTTCATCCCAACAAGATGAGAAAGAAAGTCTTCATGTTTTCTGTTCTTGCTACTTCTAAAGTAGTCTGTAGAAGTAAACTAAAATTTAGGAAGCTGGTAACTCTCAGCCTTAACTCTCAGTTTTGAGTAAATGACACAGTTGTATGTGTCTGTGATTTTGGGGGCTGTTTTAGTTTTGTAGCATTGGCTGGTGGATGTACAGTATGCGTGTATTTGTCTGTGTTTGAGTCTGTGTGTGTGTATGTGTGTGTGCATATGAACAGCAGTTTACTGTTTCTTGTAGTTTACTGTACATTCACCATTGTTTGTTTGGACATAAGCAAATCACTGAGTAAGCGTGCGTGTGTGTGTATGATGGAAAGTACAGTGAAAACTCTGGAAAAAGCTTGGGCCGTCATCAGTTCTCTCCAATCCATTTCATGCAAGAAAAAGCGCAACATCATAACGCCCGCCATATGGAGGTTGTTACTATGGCAAGCAGAGCAAAAGAGACTGCTTGTGAATGCAGGTCGCACAGGCTGGACTCTGCAGGAGAAGACAGACTCACACACACACACACACACACACTAAGGATATTGGACAGTTACCAGGGAGAATCAGAGATAAGGAAATTGAAGAGTCTCTTTCCCCTGTCTCCTTCGGCTTGTTTTCTCTCTAAACAAACAGCCAGCAGCAGCACAGCATTTAGGAGCCCTTTATGAAATAGTCTAACATCCTTTATCTTTATGGGACACACACACACACACACACACACACACCAAACACACACACACCCACAAGCATTCACAAGTTCTCCCAAGCACAACAGACATTAACTAATTCCAGCAAAATAATGGTTCCCGCCAAATTCAGCAGCTGCAGACTGCAAACACTTTGAACTGCTGGAGGTCTCCACCAGACGCCACCAGAGTCACTGTAGGTTACAAGCTATCTCACATCTGGATCTGTAGGTGACCTGAGGGGATAGACAAAGAATGCCCGTGTAAACCACCACTGTCCTCACGCAGTCTCTGTGCTGTAGTGATCAAATGGTGGGGTGGTTCCTTGACGTGTGAGAGACAAAACACACACATGTACACACCCTGTAGATGGACAGGCCGCTCAGGAACTTTTACAACACAGAAATGCCTTTTCACATACACACACACACACACACACACACACACGTACCCACACAGAGTCTGGGCACAGTGCTATGAGTGACATTGTGGTTGCCGGTCCTAGTCTTGCTCTGCCATAACCACTGTTCTCTCAGCAGTAAAAAAGACTGTTAGGCGGACTGCATTAGACTCAGGCCACAAAGTCTCCAGTGACCTGCGGTTCCTATTAGTGGGCCATCATTTTTGACAGTCTAATAAAGCCAGATCTTTTCAGGAAGGTCTTTTCCTTTTGTTTTCTCTCGTTTTGAAGTTAATGTCTGGTGCTATTGTCCACAGTGTCTAGAAAAATATGAACAAGAATGCACTGTCTTTAGTTTTATTTGTTAAAGCTGTAGCAGTGATGATTTGTGTGTCCATGTGTGAACTGGGGTGCCAGACTATGGGGACACTCTCAGGGCACTAGCCAGCCAGTGTCTGCTAAGGACACGATACTGTAGCAGCAAGTATGCCAACTATAGAGAGGACATTGCATGGAAAAATATGTAGAGTAATTGCTGTTCATATGTACAAGTCAATGTCTGACTGCTATTAAAAAGGAAAATATCAAGATCAAATATAAATAGTTTATGTTGGTGGAGCGTGTGGCATTATTGAACTCTATAAACTATAAAAAAAAGATATCCAATATCAGAAAATGAAATTATAATATTGCATTTCATTTTCTCAGCGTAAGCCAGTATGGCACTATGACAATCAACAACTTCTGACAATCGCATAATAGAAAAATCTACTCATTACTAAGATTACACTAAGCTTTCACACATGACTCTGATTAGGGTTTCAAACTGCGTGATTAATGGCGAATGATTGTGTGTCGTATAACCTTAGGGGCTTGAAAGCACCATATACTAAATAATTTAATGCAATAAATGTGTTTTGGGCAGTCATCATTGCTATTATCTACGCTCGCCCTGTATGATGGCAGGAATTGAGGACATGGGGCCAGAAGCTGTTTATTGCTTTCATATGGAGCCAACATGTGTTTCACATTTGCCAGGAGAGGTTTTTTTAACTGTAATATGTACACTCACGGCGCTCTTAACCATTGAGACATCATCACGCTGCCTGTACTGCACAGTTATCATTTGTTAGCAAAACTAAAACTAAGAGATGAAAACATAAGGCAGGTAAATCTTCTGTATGCTCTTATCTTTCTTTTTGTGTTGATATGGTATAAATGGATTACATGGTTTTCTTAAGTAATGAATTGGTGCAGATCAGCTTTGATACATGCACAGTAAAATCTAAACTGTAACTGTGTAGAATTACAATACAATGTGTTGCTCACCTGCATTAAAACAGGCTGTGGTGTGTTTAAGTAAATTGATTTGGTTGCTTTTGATTACAATTTGACTATCATTTCAGTATAAACAAAGCAAGCACAGGATCCCAAAATAGCCAAAACATTCTTTCCTAATGAATTACTTATTTGGACAAAGGGCCCTGAAGTGCGGCTGCTCCACTAAGCATCTTGAACCTGCACTATAATGAAAATCGGCTGAAGATACAGTCCAGTGATGATAGACTGGCATGGAGCACTTGCAGAATGTGACATCAATTGGACAACTTCTACTATGCTGAAAGGCAAAGTGCATCACTGAAAACCTCATCACTGTTCCTGTGGGCTCTGTGCTGTAGGCACACTATTCACTATTATTCACTATTCTGAAGCAGAGAGGGGAGAAAGAGAGGATAGAGAGAAATTAGAAAAATTATTTCGTCAGGTCCATGACCTCCTCACCATCTGACATTAGTGCGTGTACTCTAGGATTGAACCCCAGCCTTTTGTTCTCATCCTGAAACAGATTATATAATCATGGCAGATTAGGTTAAGACTGTTGGATCCAAATGTATGAAAAATGTGGCATTGCATTTCCTAGAGGATCCTGGGGCATTGAAGATCTTTTGGTCAGAAAATTCATTGACAAAAAAAGAAAACGTTGCATGCAAAGGACTGAAGACATCTCCAACAGACACTATTTTGATCATGCTTCTAGTACTGATGGTACTTCTTCAAATTACCCATGGCCTTAATAGTAACAAATCTAATTCATGTAGTTACTATTTTAGGTTTTTACAGAGAATAAAAATTAAACTTGCCTTAAACTTGGGAAGTACCTTCACTCTACCTACCCAAGCAAAATATCCACAAAGATAGGATGGGGTACACTCAGAAAAATACAGTGGTATAAGACATCAGCCTGCATAGGGATATTACTAAACATTTAATAGCTTCATTTGATATTTTTTTTGCTCTGTAGGACTGACTCTCTACTGTACTCTACTGTATAAATTGTTTTTGTTGGACAGTCTTCAAAATAAAAGCACCACTTCTCCTAGGATGAAAATAGTTTTTTTCCCCCAGTCCATCAGCTTTCATGTATTATCACCACTGGTTAAACCTGGATTCATAAGGAGGCGAAGCTGGGGGATTACGAACAACCTGTTTCTGTTTTAGCTCTTCTAGATTCTATGCCAAAGGACTTTGAACCTGAAAAAGGGTTACTGAATTGCGACAAAGCAGGTTGTATTAACATTGACTCAAGGCTGGAAAATGCAAAATTATCTGTTTCTCCTATGATGATCTGAGTTGACTGTAGAATTTCATGACGATCTTTGTAGAAATCTGTTTTTTAGGGATTGTCATTGTGTTTTCTGGTCACCACCACTCCAGGTGGTAGGCTGCACTATGCCATCAAAACACCTGTGTGGTGCACCCTCACCTGCCCCAGTCAATGTGGAACCACATATTGCTTATTACGACACAGTCTTAGACTATATCACACCAGGCTATTTCTCCACCGATTCCAAATCTGAGACATTATGACCATCAAACTGAATCTGAGATTGAGGGGGTTTTGGGCACAATAGTCCCAAGTGCAAATAACCACGTACAGTGCATTCAGTGTTCAATGTATTCAAGTGTTCAGACACCTTCACATTTTCTTACTGTTTGTTATGTTGCAGCTTTTCACTAAAATCGTTTAAAGTCATTTTTTCCCTCATTAAACTACACTCAATACCCCATTATGATAAATCCAAAACAGAATTCTATAAATTTTTACACATATATTAAAAAGCAAAAACTGAAATATCACATTGACATAAGTATTCAGGCCCTTTGCTATGACACTTGAATTTTTGCTCAGGTGCCTCCCATTTCTCTTGATCATCTTTGAGGTGATCACGACCATTATTGGAGTCCACCTGTGGTAAATTCAGTTGATTTGACAGGATTTGGGAAAGCACACACCTGTCTATATAAAGTCTCTCAGCTGCAAATGCATATCAGAGCCAAAACCAAGCCATGAGGTCAAAGGAACTGTCTGCAGAGCTCAGAGACTGGATTGTGTTGAGGCACAGATCTGGGGAAGGTTAGTAATAAGTTCTGCTGAATTGAAGGTCTCAGAGAGCACAGTGGCCTCCCATCATTCTGACCAAGAACTTGATGGTCACTCTGGCCGTGCTGCTTAAATCCTGTGTGGAGATGGGAGAAACTTCCAGAAGGACAACCACCACTGCAGCACTCAACTGATCTGGGCTTTATGGCAGAGTGGTCAGAGAGAAGCCTCACCTCAGTGAAAGTTTGCAAAAAGGCACCTAAAGGACTCTCAGACTGTGACAAACAAAATGTTCCTGTCTAATGAAACCAAGATTTAACTGTTTTGCCTCAACTCAGTGTACAGATATATCCTTAATGAGTGGTCCAGAGCGCCTAGGACCTCAGACTGGAGTGAAGGTTCAGTCTCCAACAGGGCAGTGACCCTCAGCACACAGCCAAGACAACGCAGGAGTGGCTGAAGGACAACTCTGCCAGAGCCTTCACTTCCAACATCTCTGGAGAGACCTGAACATGGCTGTCCACCAACGGTCTCAACAACCGAAGCTCATGGATCTTTAGAGGATCTGAAGAAAAGAATGGCAGAAAATCCCCAAATCCAGGTGTGCAAACCCTGTTGTCTCCTACCCAAGAAGACTGGAGGCTGTAATCGCCGCCAAGGCACTTCAACTAAGCACTGAGTAAAGGGTGTGAATATTTGGCAATGTGATATCTCAGTTTTTCATTTTTAATACATTTTCAAACGTGTCTAAAAGTCTGTTTCGGTTTGTCATTATGGGTTGCTGAGTGTAGATTGATGAGGGAAAAAATGAATTTAAATGATTTCTGCAAAAGGCTAAAACATAACAAACAGTGAGAAAAGTGAAGGGGTCTGAATAGTTTCTGAATGCGCTGCATGACAAGACCTGCGGTGCTTGAGCCACTCTATTTTTTTCAGATTTGTTGATTTTCTTGGCTTGTGTGTCATGAAGTATTCAAAGGGTCTCCAAGAATGAGCTCAATTGCAGCAACAGCCAGTGGGAGGTCAGCTCAAGGGGGAGTAAATGAGAACAAACAGAGAAAAGAAATCATTGTAATAACTCCCACTCACAGAGACATTAGTGAGTAGTAGAGATTCCCAAGTAAATAATGTAATTATTAGCAAAATATATGATGTGGAACCTAATACATTACATTTCATATTTGGTCAGACACCAGAATATTAACTGGAACAGGGTTCAACACAAACTAAAGACTTCACTGAGTATCATTTATTGTGTGTAGAAATAGGGTTTGAAACATTCGTGCGTCACGTCCTGCAGAGAAGAAGGGATTTATTAAAACAAACTCAACGGGAGAATGTGTGTTACCTGTACAGAAACTCTGACCCACACGTACAAACATCTTGTAGACTGAGGAAATTAGCGACAGAAATGGTGAAATAGTGAATTGAAGCCAGATTTTATGATTATCTTCTCATGGATTTAATTTCACTTCATATTAAAGGAATAATAATATGATACACTCACAACCTGATAAACATTAAGGCCAGCTGCGTTATATTTTGTTTGTGCTTTTAAGACACTAATTATTCCATATGCACTGCTGTGTTTTAAAAGACAAAGACCAACTCAAATCTTAACCATTCACAATTGATTCATCATTTAACTAAGGTCCCATCACTGGCTCCACATTCCTAAACCCTCAGAGCTGAGAGGAGACGATCTGAGACTCACGCTCAGTCTCAGTTTGAGTGGCTGAAATGCCCGGAATGTTCCTAGGATGTGATATTATCTCTGAATATCCTTATTTCTTTTCATCTCAACCACATTAACTTATGAAATAATTATCACATTGCATCAAATTCTTAGGGAAGTGGATAAGTGAGTGTTGGTAGATTTCTAACAGAGCCCTCTGACACTGTGAATATTCAACCAACTACAATTTTAATTAGTTTCAGATAGTTTTTAGTACGGAGTAGCTTCAGTGAACACATGACTGAGCTGTCAGGTTGCACAGAGCACACTGGAGACATTGTGGAGCTGCCTACTTCAGCCACCTCACCTATACTACCTACACATCAATGGTGAAAACGAGAGAAACACCTCGGGTTAATTGAGTGTGTGATTTAATCAGCTATGTACGTGTCTATAGCCTATAGATGGAAGTAAATACCAAGAGGTGAGCTTCGCTATTCCTGTTCCTTCCACCGATCGGGCCATACACTTGTCGGTGTATATTAAAGCCTTTAAGGTATCCACCTCCATGTCTGACCACTTTGTTGAATTTTGGGAATTTGTCCTGTTTGTTGCATGAACAGCTGTTGCAGTCCACAGCTTTTTGTTTGACACATTGCCTCCATTCTCCACAGGAACAAGATCAATATTCATGAGTTTATGGTTAACTGTGGCAGTGTTTTGGGCAGAACATGAGGCCCGCCAAAGTGCACATATTTTCAAGTTAATTGTGATTTATAAAGTGAAATTTACGTGCGCACAGTTTTATAAATCTGATTATTTTTTGGCGTACATCTTTTGTGTCTTGTGTTTGCATGTAAACTTTTGTTGTGGACCCTATGCACAGTTTTATAAATGACGGTCCAAAACAGCAAAAGCCTTTGTTCAGGATGCAGAGGAAAGGTAGATGGGGGAATTTTGGAAAAGACTGAATGTCTGGCCTGTGCAAGGCAATGAAATGAAAATAGATGGCCTAAAGACATGTCAGAGAGTACTCTCACTTTTCATGCACACTTCACATTTGTATTTGCATTTTTAAACCTTGTAAGACCAACTCCATTTGATGTAGAGGAAGCCAGCTCCAGCACACACACAGACACAAACACAGTCTCTGATCCCCCTTAAAACTGCACACTCCTGCCACAACCCTCTTGTACCACATCTCCCGACACTACCACAAAAAAACCCACTCACTCCTTTTGCCACCTTACCTCATGTTGAGCACATTCAGGCTGTTCTTTCTTTACACACTCTCACTACACATAACACACAACCCTAACTCTCACCCCTTCACATTTACCAAGAGTCTGACCAGAAAAATGGTCTGGGTTGTTATAATTCTTGCAAATATATGTTTTATAGGAAAAAATTAAGTCAAAACAAACAAACATGAAAAAAATGTTTCGTAGTTATTGATTTGGATCTGCATCAAAGCACGGTGAAATATTTTCCAGAGGAAACAAAATGCATGATAGTGCACATCAGAATGATGCTGCACACTAAGACTTTAATTCTCTTGCACTCGGTTGTAAACATGGAAGCTTGTGAGAGACGTTTTAACCTTGACAATTTTGTTAGATGCGATTGTTGGATGTGGTCCCTCCAATTTCAACATTGGAAAGGTGTGTGGGGGATGAGGGGTTCAGAGGCTGTTGAACCATCGACAAGCTCCTCTCCTCAGGCATCCTGGCACAATTTCAGTTCAGGGGTTTTGGACAAAACCTACTTAAATGATCACATGCTGGCACTATCCCCACCAAAATCAGTTTTTAATAATGTTTGACCAAATATCATTTAAGTCTGGTTAGTAAGTGTTAAAATATCCTACTGACTAATAAATGTTCTGAAAACAACCTCTTTGGCGGCGCTAACAAGTGTAGTCCTTGGAAAGAAAGTTTGAACCATAAAGTACTTTTGTTTGATATTGTGGAACGTGATGAAGAACAGAGACAGTTCCAAAAATACAGTGACCTTGTACATGCTTGCCATTATCACTTTGTGAGTGTGTGGTAATTTTAGTTCACAGCAGTGATGTCTAAATGCATTTAATCCATCCTACAAACACCTTCACATCAAGTTTGGTGGTCGGAGCAGTTAAAGAAGCCCTCAGGGAGAGTGATACTCTGATTTTAATCTTTTGATAACACTTTTCTACATGAAAATACACATGAATCAATAGCAGATGTTAAAGGTATTCTCTATCATAACAGCTTCTAATGCTTTGTATCTAACTCTGTACCCTGCAATGTAAACATGACATTCAACCAAATCCTCCTGAGTTTTTTTTAAATCAGCAAATGCCTTCCAAAAAAAAAAAAAAAAAAAAAAGTCAGGTTGGCATCCATCCTGCCTTTAAATTAAACCAATATGATATTCACAGAAAACGCACAGCTCTCCAAAATCTGAGGTGTCAAGTAGTTTTTAATGTTAATACCTATAATGAATGGTAATAATGCAAAAACCACCCCCTGCAGACTGTGCTATGTCGCACTCCTCCATGTCTATCTGAATCTGCTGCTTGTCTCTTAAACATTAGAAAAATATATTATCTGCAGCAGTAAAAATAACTGCCCCTCATGTTCATCTACTCAGTTCATTTGTTCATTTCAGCTAATTTAATTATTAAAAAACAAAACCAGGAAAGGGACTGGTTAATGTGGTTTTACTATGTACAGGCACCCAATAAATTAGCCTTTATTTGATCCCATGTCAGGCCCTAATGCCCTGCATGTTGACTCCGCTGTCAGGCAGCCAGTGATCAAGGACTAATAGAGGCTTTCTGCTGCCATAGCTGCTTCCAACGACCCGGGGTCTAAGGCTAAATCACGCCAGTGGAGTAAGGCCAACAAAAACAACAAATATATTTTCATTTAGACTGCAGGCATATTCCTCTGGAGAGTAGGGGGGTGGAGGAGTAAAGGTGAGGAAAGGAGTGGAGAGGTAAGGCAGAGCAGAGGAGAGAAAGGAGAAACAAAATGAATTAAGTAAGGCAGATATGAGAGTTTATAAAAAGAAAAAAAAAGAGGAGAGGAGGGAAGAGGAGAGGAGACTAATTTTGGGGTTTTTGGCCCTGCTCTGGCTCAGGCTCTGGAAAATGTTTCATAGGTTTATCAAAGCCCTGACAAAAATATTAGTACAAAATACGTGTTTACATTCTTGTTTCTATCTCCATTTAGCATATGCATTAAGATGAAACACACACTATGTGAGTGACTCACATTTTAGGACACTTGTGTCAGAGTGACTTTTCCGAATATTTCTCTCTCCTGCCGACATGCTTTAACTTTATCGGAAGGTTTTTTTTCTTTATTTCTGTCTTTCCCTACCCCTCCTGACTCTCCTCCCTCTTTCCGAATCGATAAACAGAGGCCTTACCTCAGTGCAGGCCAAGGCAAATGTTTGAGCCACCTGTTGCAGGAAACTTGAAGCCCTCAGGAGATGTGAAGATGGAGCTGGAGCTAAGGCTGCGCTCCAGGTACAGGTCGCCTCTGAACCAGGACAGAAGGGGAGATGGAAAACGCAGAGCAGTGTGTGTGTGTGTGTGTGTGTGTGTGTGTGTGTGTGTGTGTTTATGTCAAGAGGCAGGCGGGCGGGGGAGGGTGAACTACTTGATGTGACAGTGGTTACTCCCTCACTAGAACACTGTTCTCCCAGAATCCAGGCTTGCTTGTGGTTCCTAGAGTTTCCAAAAGTAGAAAGGAGGGAATGGGAGAACCTACAGTTGTCACCCCCTCCACGTTGAGGAGCAGGCTTCAAACTTTGTTTCTTGATAAAGCTTATATTTGGGGCTGGTTCAGGCTTGTCTTGAAGCATCCCCTAGTTATGCTTTTATAGGCCTGTACTTCCCAGGGGACTTCACATGATGCACTGCGCTCCTCCTTTTACTCTCCATCTGTACGCATTCATATCCCATTAATGCATGTTACTAACACTGCATCTCTTGTCTCCCGTTCTTCAGTGCTTTCTCATCTCTCTCGTCTTTCCCCCTGTTGTTTTCTGCAGATGTACAGTCTGTGTTCGCAAACCACCTACTGTCCCATGATCCTGCTCAACACCCACTACTATGATTGTTAATGTTATTATTATTATTATAATTATTAATATATATCTCTATGTGGAGCTTGTTTTGCACTGTTGAACAATGCATTATAAAACGTCAGATAACACTGATACTTGTAGCTATCTGCATTATACTGAGAATATACATGTTTCATTTTTAATCTTGAAGTTGCTGCTCTCTGTGAAGCTTAAAGTTTTTCACATTCCCCTCTTCATATCATTAATGGATTATTGTTTTGATATTTGGCCACTAGGGGGCAGTTGAACTCCAAAGCAAGCTGTCAGACTCATGGCTATATAACATATAATTGTTGTGGCAAATATGTTAACAAACAGTTGCCTGTCTCCGAAGACATGTGTCTGGCTAACTAATGAATCACTCATCTTTTAGCTTTGTTTTGGTGTCAACCAACTTCGATGAAAAAATATTTTAAAAAAGAGCCCGTCTTTAGCTACTAAATCTTTTACCTTCTCCAGCAGCTAATCGCAGTTTTTTGGGGGTTTTTTTTGTCTGGTGTGGAAGACAGTGGCTTTATCAGGGCTTTTCATGGTTGAAGTGGCTGCTTGCAGACAGTTTGTGAGAGCCATGAAACTGAACCACTGTGGGAAACAAAATCAAACCAAAACCTTTACAGTTTTGTGATAGTTCTCAGTGGGTTTATCAATACAAGTAACTCCCTTCAACTTACACATAATCATTTGAGGCATTGTTAATATAGAAAATATTGATTAGTTCTACTATAAAGCAAGGGATGAAGTTATGTAGTTGTTATGTGTCAGTGAGGATTAGGAAAGACAATGACAAGAAGTTGGGCTGCGGGGGACCAAATGGTGGAAAAAAAAAAAAAGAAATTAAGTAAAAGTACTGAACATGAGAGGAGCAGGAGGAGGAGGAGGACTCCTGGTTCACCTCCTGGGTTCCAGGAACTCCCTTGGTCTGCTTCCAATGATTGCCCCCAAGCCCCTTTGCCCCCCCAACCCTCTTTACCTCTGCAAATACCTCTTTAAACCACCCCCCACCCCCACCCTCCAGCCCCAAATTTTCTGGCAACTCCGTTAATCGCCCCCATCACCCCTTCTTCTTCCCAACCACTCACCCCCTCCTCGCACCCTTTGGCATCACCCTCAGCAAACATCTCCCCTCCTCCCTATTGCCCCCCACCCCCTCCTTGACTGCTGTAAATGCCCCCAGGACTGTAGTTCTTTCAGTTATTCACCTCTTCTCCAAACCCACACGTCTTTCTCCGATTCAAAGCTCGCAACCCCTCTCTCTCTCCCTCTCGCTCTCTCTCTCGCTCTCTCTCCCCCTCTCCCCGGGATGTAAAATATTCACAGCTGCTGCTGCGGTCAGGTCGCACGGCCACAAGACTCTCTGAGCAAACAGAGGAGCTGTGAACGTGTGAAGCCGATGGTGTATGTTTCATTTGAGGTCCGACACAGGTCCGATAGATCCTGATGTAGTCAAAACAGAAACCGCATACTGAGCCTCGCCACATGCCTCAACAAACCAAACACTAACCAAACATACCCAAGCACAACACTAAAAAATGACATTGGCAAACAGTTTTTAGAAACACGTTAGGCGCACTGTAGAAATGGGAGCAACGATGTGTGGCTTGGTGCCGCTGAACAGACTAACTCAGATGTCATTGAGGTTGATAATCAGTGTGAAACATCTGTCTTGAATAAATGCCCTGCTTTTAAAGTCTGGCCTTGTTATGTATTACGGGTAAAGGCAAGAGCACATTAAGTCATGTTAAAGTTGCAATAAAAATACATCAAGCTATTCCAAGAGGTCTACACATGATATATATTCAGACTTGATTCCAAGCTTTGTGAATGAACAAGTGGATGAATTTGTCTCAGATATTACAGTTTGAATCCAGATTTCCATGTTCTAATAAGGACTTAAATGGGAGGTTTTACATATGTAGATCTCTGTAGTAGTACCACCAAATAATAAAGACATCTTGGCTTAGGAATGCCAGCCCTTGAACTTTATGAGGGAGGGAGTGGGGGAGGTGGTGTGGTGGATCAGTTTCTTGAACACATTTCAAAGTAATTGTACTTGATATGTCGTTTACAGAACACCCAAGTAATCATATAAACAAAGGACTAGATGCCCTGGGAGGATGAAAGGAAATTTGAATATCCCCTTGATGCATCATACTTACTCACGTTTTGACATGAGTGTGAGACACTGAGGATTCCTGAGCACAAAAAGAGGATCAAGGACCTTTTTGTAATAAACACAGCGGGATGGACCAACTCTGGTGGGTTCCATCATACTCGGAAATTAACTTGCGCGCGCACACACACACACACACACACACACACACACACACACACACACACACACACACACACACACACACACACACATACAGAAACAGATGGCAGAGAGTTGAAAGTGATGTATGCAATGAACAAATTACAACTGTCACAGCCCTGGGCATAGGGATGTTGTGTGTGTCTGTGTGTGTTTGTGTGTGTGATAACCTTGCTCTAGGTCTGATCCGGCTAATTTCTGGAATCTGTCTGAACTTTACCAAGACATGACAGAAGATTGAAAAACAGTGGAGGGGGGAGGGGTGGGAGGAGTGAAATCGCAGAACCTGGACAGCAACAACACAAGTGAATGAGTTAAAGAAAAAGTGAGGGAAAGCGAGAGAGGAATAAAGAAAACATGACATCATAGTTAATTAGAATCAGGTGATAAACAAGGCAGTGATATTTACGTTATACCATATGCCCTGCTCCATGTGTCTTTCTGTCTCGGGGGGCACAGCAACAGGTCTCAGACAAGTAAGGTCAAGGAGGAGGCTTTTCCCAGCTGCTAGACCACACCGATGCACACACTTCTTTACCCAGCCGCAGAAGCGCGCGCATGTGTGTGCGTGTTGGCCATTTCTAAAGCCTGTTTTGTCTTTGTTGTTATCACATAAAAGACAGTGTTTATCCTCCAGGAAGCCATGTTTGCCATGTGTACATGTAAGGGAGAGGTTTTTTTGCAGTGAGAAATGAAAACCCCTGAAGTCATCAAGCAGGTTGACTGCTGGGCTTCTTTCAAAAGTCTAATCTCTTACAGATTCCTGATTCATGTCTTGGTTTTATAAAGGTACTCCACTGACTCACTCACAGTTTGGGATAAACCCTGATTACTCTGATAAAGGCAGTTATGATGCTTTTCAGTTGCCAATATCTTTGAATATTTGTGCATAAATCGTCATTCTTGACATTTTGAAATCGTACCTTGACAAAATAATCTTAACTCATCATCCACTTACTAGTTCCGTGGCTTTCAACCACACAGTATTCATCATAGAATGGATTTTGCTCCATCCAGGCAAAAGTCTATTAAATAGTCTATCAATATAATCAGTGGATTGAAGAACTTCCTTGAATGTTTTATTAATATACAGTATGAATTTATTTCTATGTTTTTGCCAGTGTGAGCAACCAGTAATTCATCAGTGAAAATATCTTAAAAAAAGATTCAAAGTCAGTCAAATAAGTTAAAGACAAATATATTTTTATATTTATTCAGGTTTAAGTGATTAGTATTCAAAAAGAAAAGCATAAATGGTAAAAAAAAAAAGACAAGACTTTGTCTTTTTTGTGTTTTTGTTTTTGTTCTTTTTTTCTTTTTTTTGTTAAATATTACACAAAATAAATAAATTTAAAGAAAAAACATAGATTCGCTGTTGTGTCTGTGCTTTCTTGACTAAATCCTTTCAACTCGCCATTTTCGTCTTTCTTGCCTTTTCTCCTCCTTTTCTATCAGTCAGCTGTCCATCAGTACTTCCTTTTCTTTCCTCTCTTGCATCTTTGCCTTCTGTCATTTTGTTTCATTTTCATTTCTTCCCAGTCAAGCACTTCACATGTACACAAATCTAGAAATGTGAGTTACTAAATCACATTTTGGCACAGAAGGCGTTTCTTTTCATATTTTCTACTGTGCCTACGTATTTTATAACTTAAAACAGAAAATAATATATACATTGTATAGCAATATATCTTATTTCTTTCTTTAAAAATAGAAATGTCTTTATCCATCAGAGATTAATGTCTCAATGTTTCCATTCTTGTCCTTCTCAGTGCATCATTCAGATCCTATTCAGATCTGTCCAATGTAGCCATCACTGTAAAAAGTCTGATACCCTGCAGTCTGCAGTGTTCTCCCATGGCTGACATGTCCAATCATCGTGGTTGTACCACAATGGGCAGGAAGTGAGTGGCTGTGTTTTTCCTCCGTGTCTTCCTCCCCTTCATTGGCTTTCCGTTGGCGTTCAGTCCCACAAACATGTGCTTTTTCTTGTTGCGCCACTCTGCTGAAGCGTAGGTGTTGTACTTGTTCTCCTCAATGCGCTCAATCAGACGACAGTCTGGACCAAAGTCCTTCTGTTGAGGAGAGACAAGGAGTGTAAACTGGAGCAGTGCAGAGTCTAAAGATAATAGATCATTTTTAGTGTTCATGCTGTTATTCTCCTGGCATGGCTGTAATCCAAAATACCCCTGATCTTGACGGAAGAAAAACTTACTACCATAAATTTATCTGACAACATTTGGAAAGGCATGAATTTTTTTGGTGGAATCCCAAAGTCAGAATTCTGATACACAGCTGTGGTTTCTTATTTGTTGTACATCGTATTATAGTAAATAATAAATAATGCCAGTAGCTCAGTAGATCTTATAATGGAGCAGCAGTCCTCCTGTGGCTTCTTTTTCATCTTTCATTTTCATTATTACTATCCTACATAGCTAGTAGTCATGAGTTACTACTGGTTCCTGGAAATTAAATATTTTCATGCTTGCTAATGTTAAATTTGTTCTTCCAGACCTTGTCTGAGCTCAGCAATAACATGTTGATATTGTACTTCTTATGATAAACAAATGGTCAGCCATTGCTTAAGAACATTCCCCGGGGTGATGATGAGACGGGGGCAGAGAGGTTAGCATGAGATGTGATGTCTTAGAGGTTCAGGCTCATCGCCAGCAAAGAGCAGCGTGACACCATATTTGTGGCTTACGTTACCACAGTGACCACCCACTGGTAAATGAAGAGAAAATGATCTGAGAGAGTAGCATTTGTCAGTTTACTGGAAGCTGCCCTTGTACTAAGGCTAACGTCGCTTAAACAGCCAGTTAACTGGATGCAGTTGATATTCACGAGCAAAAATTTACTTGCCCCCCCCCCCCCCGCCCCCCCCCCCCCAAACACACACACACACACACACACACACACACACAAACACAATATAACTCAGTCTCTCTCTCTGTATCTGGCCACAGCTGTTCAAATTGGTTCCAGAAGTAAAACTGAATGTTCCCAAAGCAAAATGAGAATATTTTACAGACACTGTGCAGCTTTTTTACTAATGCTGGTGCTCGGTACAACCAAACAGCGTGTGTGAGCTGGCTGCTTTTCAATTGAAATGATTAGTAAAGCAGATTTAAAAAAAGAAAACTGAAATCATAAATGACAACAAATTATAGTAATGAATCATGAAAAATAATGATGTCAGGACCGTTTGACTAAATGACTTGATCAGATCTTACTGATCAGATGTTACTGATAAATAAGACATATATATATATATATATATATATATATATAATATAAAATAGTGTATATGCCTGACCACACAGTGAATTTATCATCCATATTTGGTTTTTTAATACAAATTTAATAATGGTAAAATCTAAAGCCAGTCATAATCTGTTGTGTCACTAACATGTATTAATCTGGCGATATAATGAAACAATGATTTCATTTGATTACCACTGCATAAAGAAGTCACTGTGTAAACCCATCAAGTGTAATCGAACGCCAGCCCTTCACCACCGTGCTACTGTGGTTTGTGTTGCACTGAGCAGAAGACGTCATGGGAATTCAGTTTCAGGCCATGCAACAGAATGCCTCTTTTTCTTTCTTTTCTACCGTGTGTCATTTCATCTGTGGTGTGGCTCCAGAGAGACACGCTGAAAGTTTGGGTCCTTTCAAAGTAAGGGGAAAGAGAAACAAAAAAAAAAGGAGGGAGAGAATGAGATGAAGAAAAGGAGGGAGAGAGAGAGAAAGCAGATGAAACAAGGGCTGCGCTCCCCAGAGGGACCGAAGCAGAAAAGAGAAACTGCAGGATTGTGTTTCCTGTTTCTGAATGGAGTGAAGAGGAGAGGTAGGTAGCAGAGAGGAGAGCTCACATTGACTAAATGCGGTTCCTATTTCTGGAATAGAGTCTTGCAGCCTTGTCCATTGTTTTAAGAGGCATTCAAGAGAAGCCGCAGAGTCAAACTTTAAAGAAAAGTGTCTCTTTTGCAAGACTTTGAGTCACTTAGATTGACAACATCATCTGATGAATTTAACAGTTGTAAGAATGAAAGTATTTTTGGGAAAAGAAGAGGAGATTTTGGATTAAGAAGTACCAGATACCTTACATAAAAAGGGAAAGACCACTGTGAAAACCACTACTCACCGCTCCGTATAGCACTCCTTTCTTGTTGATAGCCAGGTAGTGGTTACTGCTGAGGCCCCTGATGGCCACCACCCCCACATCCACTGACTTGATCTCCAAAATACCTGGTGAAGGGGGGACAGAGAGACAAACATGTCAAAACGTCCTTTCATAAATTTGCATTCATGTACAATATGTACAATTATTGTTGTCTTTCTCTTCTGCCGTCCTTTCCATTTTTCTGATACCAGACAAAATATTTGTCGTCCTCAGTAGTGCCACAACCAATTCACATTTTCATCGTTGATTCTTCCATGACGGTTTTCCAGTGCCCAAGGTGATGTCTTCAGATTGCTTGTTTTATTTGACCATCAGTAAGAAAACACAGTCATTTCTTGCAAGTGCTAGCGTGTCT
Organism: Trachinotus anak; assembly: GCF_046630095.1. Taxonomy (NCBI): domain Eukaryota; kingdom Metazoa; phylum Chordata; class Actinopteri; order Carangiformes; family Carangidae; genus Trachinotus; species Trachinotus anak. Next base: position 11,525,420 of record NW_027273879.1, on the reverse strand, counting down.
GTTCCCAGAAAACATTGCTATTCCTTTTCGGTGACTGGCATCTGAAACTTCATCTTAAAATGTGAACAGGTTCATCTTGGAATATGAAGCTTTAGGTCTGCATGAATCAATCTTAATTTGGTTTTATAATTTAGCAAAATACCTGAAAAATCCTAAAATACTGCAGGAGAAACTTGCAGTTTCTTCCCCACAAGTGAACCCCAGTCTTGTCTCTCTTTTCAGTTTTTTTTCTCCACTATGTGACTGTCAGACCTCAGAGCGGCCTCTTGCCCCCTGTTCATTTGCTGGTTAGCTTGTGGGCTGCATGCCCTGGGATCGAGGTGTAAGCCAGGAAAAAACATTTCTCCGTTCTGTGTTTGTTTTTCTGACCAGGGGAGCTCAGGCAGGCAGGCAGGCAGGCAGGCAGGCAGGCAGGCAGGCAGGCAGGCAGGCAGGCAGGCACACGGACAGGACGGAGAGAGGCTTTTTGGCTGCCAGACTGGCAAGAGGTCAAGGCGTCCGTATCAGTTTTCAAGCCTGAACCAATTACTGGTTTAAGCTGTGGTCGCCGGCCCTTTCTTCTCTCATCCTAAAGTCAGTTACACCAAGCCATAAAACTATCAGGGGTTTTGAGAGGATTAGCTAAAGGGGGCCGGTAGGAAGTGGAACCTGGTTGCAGGAATAGTCAGAAGGATGAAGTGAGAAACAGAGACAGTAAATCCAAAGTATCTCTAGAGGTCTAATATTGTCATTCTTGAGCTTTTTTTTTTAGATGGTTTCCTGTTTGAGTAGTGATTGATGGACTGCCTAATGCCAAGCTGCATTGCTAAAAAAAAAAACAAACACAAAAAAAAAAACAAATGCACAGAGGCAAGTTTACCAAATATGACTGAAGGTGGACACAGCTTCAGGAACATAAAAGAAAAAAAATATGGAAGAATCAGTGATCAGGAGAAGCTAGGGAATGTTTAAAGATCAAGCAAATGACTCTCACTTTGTTCTTTCAGCTTCAGATTCTCATATAAATCATAACCGTCTTTTGACCAGATGCCCCTTTCCTTCCCTTCAAACTTTCTCATCCTCAGACAGATTTGCAACATCCTGCAGCCCCGGTGTGAGTTCTATAAAGTAAGGCGGATGAAGCTTGTTGTAGCTACAGATGGAGACATCTGAGAGCATCTGTCTACAGCTGTAAATCCTTATTCCCAACCTCTATATGTTCAGATGTATTTCTTTCTTGGACTGTCTCTGCACTGTCTCGCTGCATTTACATCGCCACTAACTGCAAGTGTCTCTGTTGTCTTCTAATATCTGTTGTTATCCTTACTGCTTTGCAAAAGCAATGATAAATAAGCAAAAAGAGACTTTTACATTTGTATTGCATTTGTTTTGCGGTGTATAAAAAGAGGATAAAATTAATTTGATGTTTTGCAGTAACAAACAATTTTCCATCTTGTGTGTTGTTTTTAAAAAAAATAGTTTTAGGCCTTGTTTCTTTTTGTTAAATGTTGTTCTTGGCTGAAGAACCCTGGCATTAATCTATCCCCACAGTTGCCTTATTTGGTCAATAAAAGCTTGCTCAACCTCTAAAGAAGAAGAAGATTTTCGTGGCTCACAGTGCATCATGTTGGCTTGTTATATTAAGTCCATTACTCACACGGACATGTACCACAACACTGATCTATCAGGTTCAAAATGTTCCATCGCACTGCACCACAGCTGACATTTCTGAGCTGTAATCCGTCAAAATAAGATCTGTCTGTGCTGCACTAAAGGCCGGTCCACCTGTTCAAACCCTTTTTCCCTCCTCCCGTTTGATGTGGTTTGTGAAAAACCAAAAGCACAGGGCTCTTTTATGGCCCCTTTACCAGTTACCAGAAGCAGCCCGTCTGCCTGTGAGTTAAAAGGCCAGGCTGCAACAAAAGGCTTAGATTGCAACAACAGAGTTTATGGCAATGGAGACGGAGGAAAAACAGGACCTGAGCTTGTATCACTTCAGACACACACATCAGGACACAGATGCTGTCTTGCAAACACATTTAAATAATAAGGTCCAGACTCTGGTACTTGGCCCACATTGCATTAAAGCTATACTATTTTACTCTCTACTTCAACACCTTGTCTTAATGGTATCTTGAGTCAGTTAATGTATTTTCTCTTTTCTCATTTCTAACTGAAAAAGGGAACACTCTGTTTTTCTCCCTCCGTGTGGCCTCTGGATCTCGGCCTAGCATATTAATTATGAATATATGTTTTTGAGTGCAAAGAAAAAAAAAATAATGACCTAACACAGAAAGCACAAATAGCACAGGGTTCATTTAATATAAAAGGCATGGACATTTTCCGCTATCAACAACCTACCAAGGGCAAACACCTGTGTGTAACAGGGCAACACTACAACTTTCAGAAAAATGAGCCAAAAGGGTCTTTGCCAGTCAAAGCCCAACCATAACACTGACAGAGCTACACATACAAATAAACTCAGCCTGGCTTTCTAACAGTGAGAAACTGTTTATTAACCACTTCATAAAGACCACTGTGTTTAATTGGGTTTTGTAGTGAAAGTCCACTGTGACTCAAATCCATAATGGAAATGGAAATCTGCCTTAAAGAGTGCATTGCAAGTCAGACATGCAGTAAGCAGAGGGCAGAGACACAACAGCAGCTTTCATAAATTCGGGCCACTGTGATCTTTTGATGATGATTTTTTAAGTCACATGTTTCGTGTATGTCATGATGTATTTGCTAAGTCTCTCTGCACTTGTGTGTATTTTGCTTTTATTAATATGCCAACTTTCTCACCTCAGCCAAGTACAACAACTTTTTTTTGTGATATTTCAAGGCATTTCCACTTCAAGGTTTTTTCATGGACACACTCAGTGTCTCTGATCTCTTTCTTGTTTCATCTCCACTGTCTCTCTCCCCCTCCTCACATCAGTGCTTCTTTGGCCTCCATCTTTATTCCTGTTCATTGTGCTCTTATCTTCCCTCTGTTTTCTTTTGGTAAGCACCACAACACACTGGCACACAGCATACAGAAAGTCAAGTTATACAATATAGAATAAAATATTGTTAGAGGAGTCTACAGTTGTTCGGTTTGACATAAAACTCACTTTAATTCTTTGAGAAATATTTCTGTTTTTTAAAAGTATTAGTTTTGGGCTATTCTATGGCTTTTATTGGAGAGTCAAAAGTAGGGAGATGACAGGAAGTGAGAGAAGAGAGGAAGTTCACCAGACCACTCCACTTTGAAAAATGTTTCTGGTGAGGAAAAGTCTTAAGACACCATCACTTTGCTACAGGGGCCTTGAGCAGTAGGTTAACTAAAAGTAAGTAAAAGCTTCTCAGAGAGGGTTTCAAAAGAACTTCTTTTATACCTTCTACTTTTCTACTTTTATGCTTTATCTCTGCAAACTCCTCAATCCATCCTCTGTTCAGTCCGTTATGCTTCAGTTGCACCATGCGTTTAGTGATATGCTGCATTATTTCATGAATGTGGGTGACTTTACAGCTATATGATACTTAAAGAAGATCCATAGTTGTCACTGATAAGCAGCACATTGAATGTGTTTTTCCCCAATAATATTGCAAATAAAGTAATTAGATAAGAAGCCATAGAAGCATAAAAACATATGAAGTTTAGTTCATTATGTGTGATATGTTGCTTTTCTAAACTAAACTGCCTTTGTGTCTCATTCAAAGTGGAACAAACACAACTTGATGAGTTGTGAGACAAATGTACAACTCTGAACAGTAGAAAGAGAAGTAGACAATGGCTACAGTAAAAAAATTATTTTTCAAACTACAATCGCACAGATATACATAAAAAGACATGCGCACAGACACACAAACAGGAACAGGCGCGCGCGTGCACACACGCATAGGAACACACACACATACGCAGACCTCCCATCGACCCCCGGCTGGCCCCTCTGGAAACACGGGCAGTGAGACTCCAGCTGAACCTAAAGGTTAAGGGAGGTTGTGAAAATGTTTCCACTGTTTATCCAGGGGCTTTTTTGAAGATTATACTGCGGTTGTTCACATTGTGACCTCGACGCGGTGACCAGCTGTGAGTGGGTCTACTGCGTGCCTGCAGCCCGGAGAGGTCTCACTCTGCATTGTGAAATATTGTCACTTGTGGACTAGTTTGTGTCATGAACTCCCCTCAGTGCGAGGAATGGAAATGGTTTGGGTTCTTTTATTCTACGTCCAACGCTTAGATATTTGGATGAACCCCTGACTTTTCCGGTTGTTTTTCCGCAGCAACTAATTCTCTCACTGTTTTTAGATGTGAAAAATAAATGTGATGTTCAAAAAACCTAATTTTCACGAAGCAAAAGTGGCCCTATTATGTATTGTTTTTAAGATTTAATATCTGATTTGCATCAGTTGAGGTCTAAACACTAAGATCATTTTTCTCTATGAAACTATGCAACAGAGTGACTGACAACATGTTGTATTCGCTACGACATGAGTTAACATCCATTCAACCGCCAAAATCCATGCCAGTAAAAAAAAAAAAAAAAAAATAGATAAATGAATAAAACATACAACAGAAGAATAGAGGAATTCAGAAAGAAAAAATAGACCACCAATGTGCTTTAATCAGATATGAAGTGAAAATATTAAACTATTCTGCTCTATTTGACCATATAAATACAAAAAGCAATGAGCAAAATGCATTGAAAAAAAAAAAAAGTTTTCTTGACCGCTGCTGCATTTGAGGCCACTTGTGGTTTTTTTGTTTTTTTTAAATATTTCCTGTGCATTATTTTTTTTTTCCTGGAGTTTGGTTGAATATTTCTTTGTGAAGTCTGAGAGAAAACAAACATTTGTCACTTGTGCAGTTTGCTTGGTGAAAGCTGGTGAAGATATTGGGTTAGAGTAGAAACTGCTGTGTTGTGAGGAGCGTTGAGGTATTGGTTTAGACTGATGTGGTTGACAACAGTATCATCCTGTGCTAAGTGGCCACATCAAAGCGCGCCTGGCTGACAGTTTTGACTGAAGCTGAGAAAACACGGGGCTGTTTCTGATTTTCAAAATGGCCAAAATTGTTTTACAAATAGAATTTTTGGTAAACTGATTTTTTTTCACAGTTTGCTTTGGATGTATTAAATTTCTGCATTATATTAAGTAGATAATGGTGTGTTCTTTAAATAGTTTTTCCATTAGTAAGATTGCTATATTTGACCTGCACTGACTGTATTTTTTAGCTTATTCTTGCCCCATATTGGTTTTATTTCCTTCCCTGACAGTAACACTCACATCACTGTCTCCTTCAGAAATAGCCGTGGCACACAATGTTCAAGCTGTGTGTGATTTCAGGCCTCACTGATCTGAGGCAACAAAAGAAAAACAAACTGAGATTATTCCAGAATCAAACAAAACGCATCACCTGTGAGTGAAAACCCTCTGTTTGAAATACCAGTGGTTTCAGCCAGCGGATGGCGTTAAGTTTGGTCTGCGCAGCTCATCATTCCAGTCGGCACAATTCGAGATCACTTTACCACGCGCAGCGAGACCCCAGCAAGTTATGTCACACACGTTTAAGAACAGCTGGGAGGAAACCAACAGAAATTCACAGTGATGTTAATGGTGATTTGACCAAAAGGAAGAAAAAAAAAAAACATAACCACCTGAGATATTGTGAGGCCTTTCACACAGTTGACTTTGTAACATGATAAAGTGCCAAAGCTGCCAGTTTCTGTCAAAACATTTCACAGGCCTGACACGGCAGGAGTTATGTTTTCAGGCAAAGTGCTGTGACGGTTGTCTGCATTTCACACATTTTTCATTTACAGTTCAGCTGCCAGTGCGATGTTTCCCAACTGTTGTGGTTTGCATTGTTGGCACTGGACACTGAGCTTCAGAAATCTTGTTATTTTACACCACAGATATTATGCACAGACATGTACAAGTATTATTCAGTTTGTCACTTGCAGCTTTCTCTTTCTATATTGACCTTACTTTCTTTGTCTCTGCTCCAACATGCATCCATTAATGTTTGTACACATACAGTACACACACACACACACACACACACACACACACACACACACACAGAGACACACACACACACAACACTAAGTAATTAGCTGGCATTCCTGCCTTCTCTGTTCAAACGGCCAAGCTGTCCAGATGCCTCTCTGGACTCTACCCTGAGCTCTCAGCTTTACCTTTGATGACTCCATTAAGAGCCTCACTTTCATGCTGTGTGTGTGTGTGTGTGTGTGTGTGTGTGTGTGTGTGTGTGTGTGTGTGTGTGTGTGTGTGTGTGTGTGTGTGTGTGTGTGGCAGGGCTAAAGGTGAACAAGAGAGTATGGAGAAGAGCAGGAACATGAGGTGTGTGTGTGTGTGTGTGTGTTTTGTGGAGGGCTTTTCCTGAAGCACGTGGTCTGTCTATATGGCAGCAGCCCTGGATGTTATCTGTCACAGATGCTGTTCTTCACCTCCCACTGCTTTACAGGCCATGAATTCTGCCTGTTCACATGCACCAGGCCAAAATGACACTGTCAGTATAAGGCTTCCAGTGCATTTTTCAGCATAGTTACTGGTAGAGAAGTATGCTGGAAAACTTTTAAGGCTTGTTTTTGGTTTTCTGAAAGAAATTTGTAGAGGATTTGGGCTGCAACTATTATTTGCTTGGTTAAACTGGTTGGTCTATTACTTTAAAAATGTGAAAGTGAAAATGCTTGTTGCAGTTTCCCACCCATCAAGGTGACATCCTCAAATGTTGTTTTGTCTGATCAACAGTCCAAAACCAAAGATTTTCAAATTCATAGGGATATAAAAATGGAAAAGATGCAAATCCTCACATTTTATCTGACAATAAAACAACACAATAAAACTTGATTTTCACTTGGATATAAGGTTTACATGTTGTTTATTTATCTTCTGTAAGAGATCCGTGTTAAGGCCAGACTGCTTGGATAAAGCTGAAAAGAACGCCAGAGGTGACTTTGATATTTGACATTTATTTTTGCCTTGGTTTCTATGAGATTTGTTCTTTTTCTGTGTAGAACAAAGTAGCACTGGCTTCATGTTTAAGCCAACATTGAGCCGTGGAGATGAGCATACTGCTGACATGGCAAATACTACACGAGTTTGTAACTGTAAATGATGCTAACAACTTCTCCTTTCCCTGTTTACTCCAAAGTGAACATTGCTGTGATTCTGTTTTGCAGTTTGTTGTCAGATGTAATTACTTGTTATTTAGACAACAGCAAACTGTTGGATTATTGTTCGGGACATTCCAGAGATGAGTCAAGAACTGGGCTGAATGGGGAACGTGTCAGTATTCATACAGTAAATACCTGTCCATATTAATAATATGGACTCTGTGGGCTTGTCAAAGTTCAGGAATATGACTCTGTATTAGAAATGACAGGGACATGATGATTCACACTAAAGCTTGATAGTTGAGTATCTCCTCCTGTTCTCTCTCTTTCTCTCCCTCTCTCCTGGATCTGTATGATTGTACTCTGCAAGAATCCTGCACATTACATAAACAATGAAAAAGCCCGTCCATCAAAACAAAGATGTCCAGCTTTAGATTCTTTGTGGATAGTAATCGACTCTTGCTGTCTGGAGCCATTTTCTCTTCAGAGAGCCGGAGCGCTCCAGAGCGGCAGAGGATCTTACAGAAACATGATTTGCTGCTGAAAGACTTTTGTTTAAGGTGGTGCCTGAGTGGTGGGGTTTGTGGCAGGGCTGCCTTGGTCTGCCTACAGAAATCTGGCTCCTATTTCAGTCTTGTTGTAGCTGACACATTAATGGACAGGGGAGTGAATTGATGGGAAAATATCAAGCAGTGATGACATGAAATATGTAAACAGTGATGGAAAAATGAGACAGATCCTGTCATTGTCCTCAGTGACTCCTGGCAAAAACACAAACACGGCTTTCAAAAGTCTAGAAACTGCTCTTTAGCAATGAAGAAATATCTTCAGCAAATATCTTGATGGGAAACTGTGGTTGGTTGTTCTGACTAATTCCAGCACTGCGTGTGTCTTCCTAACACATCCAAAGCATAAACACACACATTCTCTATGAATGACCCTGTACGGCTAGTAATGGGGTCAAAGGTCGCTGGACCTCTAGACCTTCACACTCACCCCCGTGTGTAAGATTTAAAAAAAAGTGCTGACAAAGAAGTGCAGAGAGAGGTGAGACATTACATACATGGTTTTCAATACATCTGCATGATGTAAGTTCTCAGTGATAACTGGAAAACTGATTTTTAAAGTTTTAAAAACTAATTTCAGATTCATTAAAAAGTTTGTTTTTGTCAATAAAATCATTATCTGTCCATCTGGACGTCAATGACAAGTATGTTGTTTTACAATATTGAGAGGATTGTCTTTTTATTACTACAGTTATTTATAATAACATGTAGACCATCAATGAAATAAACTAAACAGTCATAAGATGAAAATGTCAAAGTACAATGAGAACTGCCAGAGAATTTATTGTGTAACAACTGAAACCTTTGAAAGTTTCAGACTTCGTCTAATTTTTATCAAAAGACAACAAGTTATGAATTGCGACAGCAGGAAAATTCAGGAATGCTTTCTCACTTGTGTCATCTGTTTCAGGGTGTAACCAGCACCTCGACAGATGTCGGAAAGAGTGTAACAACATTAACAACCTGATTTCTTTGATTCACAATACATTTTGTCCCAAATTGAGCATTTCAGGCCTGGGCATCAAAGAGTATACAATAACTTATGTGAAAGCTTGCAATGCATTATTGATGCTTTGGCTTAATTTCATTGCCATGAAGTTGTTTCTAAATGTATGGGGCAAAGCTATCTGTCATTTACAGGAAAATACAATTGCTCTTATGTAAGATAATCAATATTATGTAATGTGTCTGCAGATCCTAGACGGCGTTTGCTGCGTAGATTCCAGTAAAGAGTCACGAAGCAGAACTTACATGATTTGATCCAGACTCCAGCTGCAGTTTTGATAATAACAAAACATCACCATGAAGAGTGTTGAATGTAATGAAATATGTTTTATCTGAATACATTAAAGCGGTTCGTCCATGTGGGCAGATGTGGTAACTTATAAGATGAAGGATTTCTCTTTACAACCTATCAGGACAACTTCCTGTTTGTTTCAACCATAAGCAAAAGTCATGTTACTGCAGTCAGAAGGAAGGTCAGAGGAGATCTAACATAGGAGGGAGTGTATGTTTTTTGTATGCTTTTACACTACAGCTGAATGTAATGGTTGGTGTTAGACTTGTCTCTCGCAGCTTTAGGAGTACTCGACGATAAGTTCAGCATTTCCTGAACAGGCTTATGCAGTGAAATTTGCGCACCACTTTTATTTATGGCAGTTGGAGAGGGGGAGTCCATGAAGATGTCAAAATAACTTTGAATGAAAAGCATCACTGACACTAACCTCTAGTGCATCCAGTGCCTCCTCATAACTCTTTTTTATGGGCCACACTGTTACTTTTCCCATGAGAACCCTAAACACGCTCATCAAGGAGAGAAACGGGGAGAGTGAGGCAGCAAAGAAAAGAGATCTCGATACAAAAAGGGAAATGGCTGGGATTCATTTAAAGAAAATGTAAAAAAAAAAAAAAATCAGGAAGGGCAAGCACTTGCTATATTTTTGTTTTGAGTTAATCTTGCTGAGTCACTGGAGGTTTATGGAGGCAGAGGAGCAAGATGAACTGATTGTGGTTCTGAAAACATTCAGATATTTCAGAAAGACAAATGCATGTATTAGAAGACAAAAAGCGACTGACAATGATTTTTTTTTGTTGCTTTTTTTGTTATTTGGAGTCTAACTTAGCTTTAAGTTAGTATTTTTTTGTCCTTATAGTCCAGTTTTCTCAAAACAAGTACAAATCTGTCAGTGGAGTGAAATCATTTTAACATTTGGAATACAAATCAACTCTTGCCTTAAACTTCGTAGAATCGAGGCCAATTTGTCTGTAATTTAGAGCAATGACCTGCTTCCTTTTGACATGTTTCAAGACACTGGCACAGATATGTAGAATCCTTTTGAGCCAAACTGATTTGTATTGGAAAGAGGCTGAAAGAATCTCCTTGATCTGACAGATTTATTTCTCTTGTTTAAAGGAAAAAAAAAATACTTTTATGACTCAGTAATAGACAGAAATACTTGCTAAGATGGAGAATTTGTACTTTACACAGAATATGTTTCCTCCAGCAGAGAACACTTGTGTTATTGGAAATACAAATGTATTGCAGTAGTTTTGCACACCAAAATTATTCATCTGAAATGACAACGTTAGAGAATGTGTATCCTCATTTGTATCCCCTAGCTGTATCACATATAGCTAGCAGAAGCAGAGTAACAGAACAGCCAAAAGTGATGCACTATGTGTAGTGTTGACCTTTCTATCAACAAAGCTTCCTGACTCGGGTCAATAGGTAGAGGTCAAAGCAGAGGGGGCAGACCTGCGTAATTAGCCTGGACATGGAAAACCTGCACTAAATCAGAATAACGTCCCATGTATTAGACTATCCATAAATCGCGGTGCGTTAGATTCATCTATGTCAGTGGGTGATGCGTCCGCTGAGATTAATGATAACAATAAGTATGTGTGTCAGCTTTTACAATCCAGGTGGCCACAGTGAGAATCAAAGCTCCAACTATAGTCAAGTTGGCACCGTTCATTGCTAATTGAGCCGCGCACAACCACAAGTCTGTGGTCCAACTGCAAACACATGTCCATTTGTTTCATTGCTTTATTCATTTGTTTGTAAACACGATGTGACAGTCTGTGGAAAACACGGAGGAAAGAAAACAAGGACAGTTTTGTTGCTTATGGTCAGTGGCAGGATCAATGCTAATCACGTGACAGCCCAGCAGGATTTCCATATTTAGACTCAGAGCGCCTCAACTTGAAGGACTTATGAGGCGAGATGCATAGACGGGCACTGATCACACAAACACCAATGGACAAACGCTGACATGCACTAGCGAGCTGCAGATTCACAACGCAGGCCTGAGACCCTGAGTGACGTGCTTCCTGCAGCTCTGACACGATGATTAGAAAGGCTCGGCTATGAGGAGAGTCACGACCCCGGAGCTGGACCTGAAACTTCTTCATCACCTCTGACACCATCTAATGACACTCATTTGCAATCTGACCTCCTGAACATTACCAGACTACTAGAACATGACAGCCACACTAGTAACTGCTCCCTCTCTTTTTTTTATTTATTTATTTTTTTATTTAATGCTTTCCTTAAAGGAGAGGATGCATTGACAATGAGCTGTTGGATTAGTGTTATTCTAGATATGCAACACCTGAGTTCACTTTGACACATTGTAGCAATTTTAGCATCCTGTGGTATGAAGGTATATTGTGTAGTATATGTAATGTATTTTGCATTATCTCAAAAGAGCCATGTGTTTCTGATAAGCACATAAAGGCCAGAATACCAGCATCTAAGAACTAATTTGCCCAAATGTCTGTGTGCAGTTGTTTTAGTTGTGACACTGACTATCCTATACAGTATAAATGAACAATGGTTATAATCTGCAGCATAATAGAATAAGCAAAAGGAACATTGGAAACTTAGATGCGCACAGACACATCAGGAAGTGCCTTGGCAGGAACACGGAGAAGAAAAGCGTGATGTCAAAGACCACATCAGTGTTCTCAGTTAGGGGAGGAGAATTTAATCATGTTCTGCTTGGTTTAGTTTGAAGAGTAGAATTTGTTCTGTGCTGATTTTAAAGCCCATGCAAAATAGCAGGAGGTGGTGCACAAGTATACGCATACAAACTGATGTACAGGCAAGCTTGTGCACAGATGTAGTATAGTGCAATGGTGTGCAGACACACACACACACACACACACACACACACACACACACACACACACACACACACACACACACACACACACACACACACACACACACACACACACACACACACACACTAGTTATCTAATCATTGTTTCACCACAACTGAATCTCTCCAGTCTCTCACCAAATTTCTACCCATCATCTTTTATACTGAAACATGTTCTGCACTTGTTGTCAGGTAGATACAGTTTGATGAAGTGCCTGCTAAACATGCTGCCAGGGAAAACTATGTTTGGCTTCCAGGGCCAAGTCCTCATATTTAAGATTTTTTTTTTCCTTTAGAAAGTTCTTACCTATTTACCACAACAATCAAGTGACCAGAGCTGTTGAAATTGATGGACTGTGTCTCTAATGCCATGACCTGATGCCATTATAGTTAGTGACACGTTGCACCCTAATGGTTGAACTCTTTATGTGCATGTGTGTAAAAGTGTGCGTGCGCACGTGTGTTTGTGTGTGTGTCAGAGAGGACTGCAGGCAAGGGGAGGGAGGAAGAGACGCTAATTGAAATTCCTTCAGCCATGTCTGGCAGAGCCTTGGTGTCTGAGTGGCACACACACACACACACACACACACACACACACACACACACACACACACACACACACATGCACACACAAACACACACATATTCACACTGGCCCTGGCCCTAATAAAAGTGGGCTTTGCCATATGGAGGCCATGTGCAAGACTGGCCTCTCTGTGCTCAAGCGTGTGTGTGCATGCGTGTGTGTGCGTGCTCTCAGCAGGAGAGGCTTGTACAGCACCACAGACCCACAGACAGATGCATACAAACCTACGACATGTGCATGAAGGTGTATGTGCGTAATAAAGATCCATTTACGAAGATCACATTCCCAGACATACATGAAGATTCAAACACATGCAGTAGACATAAAGCAGTTGGATAATCTTAAAGAAATTAGTTTTTGTGCGTCACTCATCTCATTGTGTGAACTGGGAAACTCTGGGCAGGTAAATGTGGGAGTAATGTTCTGTTCTCCTTCAACAACTACTGTCAATGTGCCCTAAGGCGATGCAGCTAGTCTGAGCTGCTCTGAGGCCAGAGGACTGTGGCAGTCCTGGAGAACTTCCAGATGTGTTTAACTAGAAGATAAAGATGCAGACTACAGAATGATAACAGCTGATATTCTGTTCTGGATCAGTCATAAATGGTTATGATGACCCTTACAAGTCCTTAAACATATTTATGTTTGCTATTGTACAGACTGGATTCTTTGATGAGGTTTGCATGCTATCATACAGCATGCACCACAATTTTATATTGATGTATGTTCAAAACTTTACACAAAATTCCACAAAATGTGTGCCTGTCACATTCATTCATGCAGCGATATTCCTCCTCTCTCAAAAACTACACATCAGGTACCTTTGGAGTTTCCTAGTAGCCAGCAGTGGAAGACTAAGCTGGGAGTCCACCCAGTGTGAAAGAGTGTAACTGTGTGAATGTGAGACTGAGTGGTCCTGACAAAAGAGCATGTGTACTAAGTGACCTTTCTCAGGATAAATAAAGGTTAAAATCATACTTCACCGCCCGCAAAATGCCCAACCAGAAAAAGGAGCAGGAATCTCATGCTTATTACTTTACATCTGAGTCTGTATAACCTCACACTTAGCATATGCCCACTGCTATTATAGCTGCAGCACAATGGCAGCAAGGAGTAAGTCTACTTGTCATTCTCCCCAGGGGTTTTGGTAATAGCTGTGTTTTAGATATTTCCTCAAAGAGGAAGAACCTTCTCTGGGCAATTTCTAAATGGTTCCAGTGGATCATCTCTGTCTTTTTTTTTTATCTGCCTGGCTTACTCATTTTGTTTTCTCCTCTCCAACTCTCCTACTGTTATGCTGCCTATTCACACAATACACATGTACACATGGTGAAAGGCTGAAAAGCACGCAGCTCTGTTATTTGTTCTTTTGCGCAGTCACCTGTCTTAATGTGCACAGTTGCCTAGGTGGGGAAAACAGAAACATCACTCTCCACAGATCAACGCACGAGATGGGGCAGGAGGTAACCAGTGCTGCCAATGTGTTCCAATAGTGTTCTCCTTTACAGATATGGGCTTAGAGATATTTAATAATGAACCCAATAAAGTGGATTTCCCTTTGCTCTATCAATTTTTAGTGCAACTAAAAATTTTGAAAGGAAACAAAATGGCTCAATACCCAGTAATAGGAGTTTTTCTCTTTCTCATAAATTGATGTACTGTTTAAATTTAGTAGAGCAAATGAAAGACATTTAAAAGCATGAAGTTGACTTACTGTATGGATCGTCCTCAGTTTTGGTGCCATTGACTGTTCCTTTTTTGTCAATGCGAAGGAAGAATTTCTGGTAGGAGAACAGTTTCCTCTGGCGCACATCTCCTTGTAGATGGTTGTAGCTGCTCCGCACATGGCGCCCGACGACCGTTGCGGAGGACGATGATACGTTGGTCGTCCGTGGCAACCTCGCAGAGGATGCGTGCAGAGGTGCGGGTGACGAGGACGGTGAAGGGTGTGGGATGAAGAAGCGAGGAGTCGTCCCTCCCGGTCCATTGCGGTTCTTTTCAGAGTCTGGCAGCGATGAGGAAGGGGACAGGGGTGAGGACGAGGAAGGTCCGAGCAGGAGAAGCAGGAGAAGGAAGGTGAGGGAGAGAAGGAGTGAAGGAGGTCTGCGGCAGGGGCAGGAGGAGAACCAGGCGACCGGTGCACCTTGTGTCACTGTCCATCTACACATGGTAGTGGAGCTGGGAGAGCTGTGGAGGTGCTCAGGGGCTGGGGCATGCTGAGCTGGGTGCAGGGAGAGGGAACGAGAGTGGGAGAAACTCCCCCGACCGAACAACTACACCTCCTCTGTCTGGGGACCCACAACCTCACTGGACTGTGGTATGAAAACCTGTAGAACGGCTGGGTTGGAGAGCGACAAGATCGTGGCAGATGTGATCAGAGATTCTTGGCGGCAAATGTAGAGTTGTCTGTAATGTTAATGGTGATGGATGCTGTCGGTGGTGGTGGTGGTGGTGAAGAAGCCCGCAGTGTTGTGGCTGACTCTGCTGTGGTCCCCGGTGCTGGTTATTCCTCAGAAGCGCAGCAGGAATGCGTCAACATCCATAACTCAGATCACCTCGCAGCGGGAACAACCAGGGGCTTGCCTTAAAGACCTCTCGCCTCCTCCTCCTCTCTCTCCTCCCAAGACTGCCGCTTTTTGCTCCTGGTTCACACACAGACACACACACACGCACTAAAAATTCTGTTTTTTTAGTCTCAATGTACACCTACACTCTCACATCCAAAAACGCATACATTGAAATTATCAGTTCATTCATATATGCTACTAAAATCTACCCCACGCACATGTCCCTAACCATGTATCTCCTCCAGTCCTGGGAGGTGGATAACAGGAAGGCGGAGGAGGTCTGGATAAAAGATGCCAAAGTGTTGACTACAAAATGAATAAATAAAAACAGGAAGTCAAAAAAAAAAAAAAAAAGGATTAATGCTGCTTCTCATAAAATGTCCAGAGAAATCCACGCGAGGAGGGCCACAGAAAGAGTCTCAGAATCCAGACTTTCTTCTCTTCTTTTCTCTCTTTCTCTTTGTTTCTCCTGTTTTGTTGGAGCTGGTTTGAAGTCACTTGAGTGTGTAACTGAGCCCAGGAGCTCTCGTCTTTCTGCCCTCTCTTGTTGTGCGTCTGTCAGTGAGCTGAGCTCCCTATCTCTCCTCTGTCCTTGCCTCTCGGAGTCTGAGTGCTGGAGCAGTGCGTTGCCTCTCTTCTTTCCTTCTGTGTGTGGCTCCCTCTCCTTTGGCCCCCTCCCTCTTTCCTTTGCCTCTCCCTCTCTCCTATCTCTATCAGCGGTGCTCCCTCTGGTTATCTGGTTAGTTTCTCTGAGGTGACTGAATCTTGTCTTTCCTTTCACCTTATTTATCTGCTGCAGTTCGCCAGATGTCATCTCTTAGTGTAATTGGATGTCTGTGAAAACCACTTGGCTTTGAAGAGCTGTGTGCATTTATGTGTGTGTGCATGTCTGTCTGCACATGTACATGTGTGTTTGTGTGTGTGTGTACAAGGGTATGGGGGGATGGGGGGTGGAGGGGGGGTCTGTCCCACCCCATTTTCTCTTTCCCTCCCTCTCTGTCTTTTCTCTGTCTCCTCCCCTTTCCAGACCAAACCCCACCAGTTGAGCAGAGCAGGTCCAAAAGAAGGAGAGAAAGACTTTCCTTCATACCTCTGTCTGTTGCAGGGCTGTTTGGCTGTTAGGACTGGGTATTGTTTGAATTGTTTCAATCCTAGTGCTGATAAGATCCCTGATTTTTGGACCTTTTGGTACCAAAATAATATTTTTTTATTTGAGCAATACAAATATATTTATTTACAAAATACCTTTTTTCATTTAAGAATAGTTCTGAAATGTTAAATGTTGTCTAAACTCGAGCAGCAACTCAAGAACGATGCCTAAATATAATAGTCTGATGCTCACAAAAATTCATTTGAAATCAGGAGGGATCTGTAGAAGAGAAAGGGTGAATAAGACTGATGTGACCATCCATTTAACAACACTTTTGGTTCTTGGCAGTGTTTTAAATGCAGATAAGTAACACCTCATCTCAGTAAACATAACATCTCAGAAAATATGAATTCCCTGGGACATAACTTAAGTGACTGACATCGAGTTCAGCTTCTAAATAAAAGATGAAGCATAGCATTAGTTGATTAGCTGATTGACATCAGCTGCTTCATTCATGCACTACACTCACTCAGCTGCGCGGCTCCCCGCTGATTCGCACCATCCAGTCATATTCCTGCAGGTGTACAGCATTGCCATTTGAAACCAACACGTCTGACTCCTACTCCTCTGGTATTTCTGTGCCGACACCGGCTTCTGCCACACCTCCCTCCACCACCACAGCAACCTCCCTCCTGAGCTCTTGGTTTTGTTTTCATGAAAACAAAGATTTCATGTTCGTGTAGGTGTTAAGGAGGATTTAGTCTCTCAGCAGAATCCTCCTTGCTGCTCATATTTTTTGGGAACTCCCTCAAAGAGCAGAGCCTTTTCTGTCCAGATCTTAACAGTAAAACCATTTGCTTTGAATTGTCAGTTAATTTTTGGAAATGTCTCTAAACAGATTACAGTCAAATAGACAACATTCTTGTCTTTGTCAAAAATGGGAACAGTTTATGATACCAAACACTAACTAAATCAACTAATTTGCCTGATTGTTTTCGGCTGCTTTCTCTGGTTGAGATGTTCATCAGTGAATTTGCGTTCTGTAGTGTTCAGGAATTAAAAAAAAAAAACAAAAAACTAATTCTCTGCCATCTATCTGTCTGTCTATGCAATCCCAAGAGTTTCTTTTATTTAAAGATGCACAGAGCAGTTTTAGGCTGAGTCAAGTTCCCTGCAGCTGTTTTGACAGATATTATCTAGCGATTTCTTTACCTGGATCGTTAGAGCTTAATGTTCAGATAAACATCTCTCTGTCTTTGGATGGAAGAAGTTGTGCCTTACGTGTTTTGCTGCATTTCAACCGTCAAGAATCTAGGTCTACTGTCTGGTTTCAGCATTGTTTAATTTCCTTTTCGCATTGTCAGACAACAGCCATATCTCCGCTGCTGCCTCTTCTCTTCTCCTCTCTTCTCCTCTCTTCTCCTCTCTTCTCCTCTCTTCTCTTCTCTTATTACTGGAACTACTGAATTCTGTCCAAGTTATGCTGCAGACAGATTTGAGTTATGATGTTTCTTTCTGCATTTAGTTTGACGCTGTGAAGTCCATCATGCATTAGTACCTTTGGATTTTCAAACAGTTCCTTTTGGGGATTCATCAACTGAACAGAAATAACCATATAATAAGAGAGACCTGTGCACCGACAGTTAGCTCGTATTTCCCTCTGAGGTGGTTAACATAGTGAGATTTTACAGATGTTGGATGCAGCCAACATCAACGTCATTCACATCAGCTTTACAGCCATCTGTTTCCTGCTGAGGACTGGACTGGATAGCAAAGATTGATTTGATTTGTTGGTGAAAGACCAACCACTGTGCAGAAAATCATGATGAAATGATGATCAACAATTGCATACTTTTTGCACTTACTTAATGTAACTGACAAATGTAAAAATACTGAGCGCTTATACTTTTTCTCAGGTCTCAGTAGCTCTAGGAGTTAAAAATAATCATTTTCAATATCAGTTAATCTACCAGTTATTCTCTCAAAGAATCTGTGAATCATTTGGTCCATAGAATGTCAGTCAAAGTTTCCTAAAGCTCAGAATTATGTCATCATATTGTATTTGTTTTGTGTGACAAGATGACTTATGACCATGAAATGATTATCAAAGCAGTTGATTTACTCTCTACACACAGTGTCTTCATATATTCAGGTACCAGAGGATCATTTACGTGTCAACACCTGCTGATAAAATTCAGCACCACGGACAGCACTTTACGATGTGGTTCATGCCGTATGAAACTGAAAATCCTCGCTTTAGGAATCGTACATTTTTCTTCATGTCTTCGCTGAGCCCTTTGACATCTTTAATACTCAGTCTTGTGTAAGCAGAATCTCTGAGGCAGACATGTACAGTACATGTACAGACATGAACCTCTCTGAAGAAGAAACTAGCAGTGTTGATAGACTGTGACAAGGTAGAGCAAATCCTGGCAGTGTGGCATGTTTAGGTGTGATTTAGTGCCGGATGACACAACTCTGTTGCAATAAAACAAAAACCTTTCTTTCGTTCATTGTTATTCTGGAAGACTAGAAAATTAGATGATTGGCACAAAAATAATCAGCAACCTTTTAGATGCTTTTAAATGTTGATGTGATAAAACAAGACATTTGAATATGTCACATCACCGTTTTCAATATTCTGACATTGTATAAGCAAGAATAACAATTTTAATCAAGAGAATGATCAGCAGATTTATCAATATTGAAAATACTAGTAACTTTTGGCCATATTTTAGAAATCATTCTATACTTTTAGCTGGGTCTTCAGGATTGTGTTGATCATGGAGGCTCTGTGTACTTTGTTAAGAGCACGTGCAAAGGCAGAATGTATGAATACATGGGAACTTGCAGGGCAGTAAAAAGGGAAAGTCTTAGGGAAAGAACAAAGCAGTGAGAAGGAAAGACAGAAAAATGCCAAGAGATAGAGTGAGAGGGAGAAAGAGAGAAAAACATCTGGTCAGTGGCTCTGTGGCTTGAATTCAGGGTGTAGAATGACAACACACACAACACAACACAACACAACACAACACAACACAACACAACACAACACACACCCACACACATGCACAAACAAATACATATAGTATGTATCTGACCCTTCTTTTATTGCACTGAAATTTATTTCCAAAACTGTTTAATCATTGCTGTGCTGTACAAGTAAGCACGAATCACTATTGAAGTAATTATCAGTTACTGATCAATTACTGACTGATCTCTTCATTGCCTCGCCCCGCGGTCTTGTTGTTCTGGGTAACAGTCCTAACAAGACTCAGATGTTGGAAGTCAGTCGTCCAAGAAGGAAAAAATGTTTCGTCACACCAGAAAACAATTTGTTGGATGCAGTGAAGCACCACATATTGGGTTTTGTGTTTTTTTTCTTTGAACTACTTAGGAAGGCTGTAGGGGCTTCCCTCGCTAGAGAGGATTGTCACTCAGATGCTGTTTGCTTTACATTAAATAACATTTGATTTTAAACATTTGTTTATGATTCACTGCAATTAATTTTAAGGCAACTGAACAAATATTGTGGACATTTGTTTAAACCACAGATAACATGATTCAAATTTTTGGAAAAAAAAAGTGATGCTGTAATTATGCTGACATTAATACATTGTTACAGTTGTACAATGATTCTTATATTTAGAATGCAAAAGTCATGCCTCTTGAATTCTTTTCTACATGTGACCATTTTTCTCAGCCCCCGCCCCCCTCTTGTAGGAAAGAAATGAGTCAGTCTCATTGTCTCGTGGTTTTGGCTTCAACTCCGATGCAATCTGAGGCCAAACTTCAAAGTCCCGCAGAATGGAAGTGCTGATCCAGGATCAGCACCCAAAACAAATGGCTAAGAGCTACACTGATTTTTTAGCTCACCAAATGGGAGCAGCTTTGCGGAACCCAGTCTAGATGAGCAGACACAGGTCCCCCTCTGGCTCCACTGGTCATGCCTTGGATAAGTCTTGATTGCTCATGTCTAGGGAAGTGAACGCCATTAGGGACCAGCAGTTTGGCTCAGTGATTCTAATTGTTTCATTGCGGTTGAGCTGGTGGCTTTGAACACATTATGGTCTTCAAAACAGCTCTACAGAAATGGCCCTGGCAGTTAACTTTAATTACAGACACATTAAAGCACTTGGAGACAAAAAGGAGGCCTTACGATAAGCTAACTTAGCGATACACTCCACTTAAGGTCAAGCTGCTGGATAGATAATTCTCAGTGAATGCAAACCATAAATGACAATCCAGAGCAGTTTGATTTCAATCTGTTTTTTAATTTCAAGCATGAAAAATAAAGTCCCGACTTTAAATAAAGCAGCACCAAGTCCTTTTAAAGCTCTGTTTTGTTTTCCTCCCCACTGAGTACATTATTTTTGTCATTCCATTGGAATCTACTACATGGAGTCGCAATGGAAACGAACACGGATCAGCGTGTTAACTGCAGCAATAAGAGAAACATGAGTAAACACCTCTTTCTCAGGCAGCCTCAGAAGGTACGCCAGACTCCTGAGCAAAGAGACACGACCTTCAGATCACATAAACAAAGATGTTCTGAGACGGTGACATAGAACAATAAGACTGGTGCTTTGGTTTAAGGGAGTTTTATGATTCACACACCACAGTATTTCCAATAGTCTCCTCATGCACATTTTCCCAAAAAAAAGGCAGGTTTATAATCACGAACAAGTCTCCGCTTAAGCTACAAAACAACACATAAAGGCAGCACTGTCTCGAGTAACAGTTTCTTTCGGTCAACGTCATGATCGTCACATATTAGAAAGTCCTGATGATCTGGTTTCTGTCTTTCAGGAGAATGTTTTATTGTTTGGAAATTACATTATGCAACATCATATGAGCCAAACATGAGTACTTTCATGTGGCATTAGTATTTTTGTCTCTCAGGGTTAATCCAGATGATTATGGGGTGAAGATATCTATCTTAATAAATGCACTAAAGAGTCATTAACCAGCGGGAACAACAACAACAACATGGAGAGCTGTCCGGTGCAGGCCTCCTGTTCTTCTTCATCCACCACTATCCTATAAAATCGACAGTGAGAAGGAAGAAGTTTATTTCTTAGAGCCATGCAGAAAATCATGACTCAATATGAAGTCATGACGGACCTAATTATACATTTGAAGGAAAGTGCTGCCATATTTTGGGTTTTAGACACCGAACTTCGCATCTGTGAAGCAGACATAACCCGCTGACATCTGCCTTACAGATATATCCATACAGCACGAGCACTAATGCCATAGTGAGCCATACAGTCAAACAAACAAGACTCAGAAACATGAACTTCACAGAGCACATAGGATGTGGGCGCAGCAGGTGTTGATTTTATTAATGGCTGTGGACCTCCTCGGAAGTCATTTTTGCTCGTCTTGTGTGTTGGCTCATTAAGTTCAGTATAAACTAACATCCTCATTCACATTTTATGTGGGTCAGAATAAGGAATTACTGTCAGTGGAAACACAGTGCCAACAAGGCAATCTTATTTAAATCGATGAAACTGGCCCTGGCATCTTACAGAAAAGCCTCTATGGTAAAGTGGAGAAGCAGTTACTGTAAAGCTGTGACTGCATGTTGGAAATAGCTCAAGTTTTACATCTAACATCACAAAGCCTCATGATATCTTTCTGCAGCCAGTTTCATACTTACTTTGTCAACTACTGACTGATTCCAATCTGTTTCCCCACATCAGATGGTGCCAGTTCCTCGATTGAGTTTACATTTTGAAATGTAAACCCAAAGTTTTGAAAGGCTGCCTAATACACTGCAGACAGCTTCTTCTAATGTTCTAGTGCTTCTACAAGCTGAGATAGCTTTCATATTTAATTATATTAATTGCATAAAATGTAATTACTGTGCAGTCCATGCAGGACACTGAGAGGCTGGAATGTTAAACAAATCTGCCACCAGAGCACTAATTCTCATGGTACATTTGCCATTGGTAACGAATTACATTTACACCAAAGTGATGCTGATTTCCAGCACTTGACTGGCTGTTAACTTCCTGGCAGTCACCTCGGTGTCTGTGAAATGAACTCTGTAGCCTGGAGAGCTCCTTTCAGACTATGAGTGATCATTTTCTCCATCCATCAGTGTCTGTTGCTGGAAAGTTCTCTTCAGCTGAAAGCGCTGTTACAGCAGAGGTCATGTCACCTCTATTTTCCACTTGTTCATAAAGGCAAAGTCATTGTCCTATTTTGTGACATCTTTTTGTAACATACAATATGAGGCATTTCGCTACATTGATAGCATTTATTATATTTATCATTAACATTTATCCACATTCTCTCATTGTATTTTATATATTTACTCTGTTAAAATTTACTCTGTTAAAAGTCCTGCTATTTAGCATTTATACACACTGTATAAACACAAGATGACTGGTTTATGATTGCACACTATACTATACTTCTAGCAGATATCCACATCTATATTAGCATATTTAGTTACAACTGTAACTGCTCCTGTGGGCACCAATAAGAGGAGATCTGGTGTATAAACAGATAAAGGATGACATAGTAAAACACAGCTGTAATCATATAAAATATGTATTCATAGGAACTGTAATTGTTGACAAATACTATCCATGAATAAACTCATAGTTCCTTATAACTATATAATAGTATGTTTATAAATAATGCATGAAATGTGTGTATTATTTAATTAATACTAAATAGTGTGACTTTTAGCATTTTTATATATAAAATAAAAGGAAAAACAAAAAATTTTATACAAAAATTTACAGCAAAATCCCCTGTGGGCTAGACTTTGTCCACTATGTAACTTACAAATGTCCACCTCTATCTAATGACAGTTTGGTCAAAGCCCGGTGGAGGTGCATGCTCTTCACTGAAATATTGATGTCAGGACTGGGAGTGTTGGTTCCGGGTGAATAATGCAACAGGTGGATTAGTTCTGGTTTCAGAGAAAGCGAGCAGATGGATGAATTAATGATTATAGCTACTTCCATCCAGCTTTCTGTTTCACAAAAAACGAAACAGGCAGTAGTCTAGTTTTCTGGGTTTGAATTGATGCGAAACATTCACAGTGATCTGTTCTTGGGCCTTACAGTGTTATTTGATGACATATAACTACAAAACTTTAGGCCTGCATGCAAAGAACCAAGTCATGTTAATGACCCTAAATATCATGTTGGTATGCTATTCTTAAATCTATTTTAGTCTTTTGCTTTTAAGGCTGAGCAGTAATTTGCTACATTACATTTAACAGACTTGAGTAAGCACCTCTCATGTGATCATAATGAAGTTTGACATTCAACATAAACTGGCACATCTGTCACAGACCAGACATGAATGTATTTTAAGAGTCACAAAAAGAAAAAGGTATACAAGATGGGGGAGAAGGGAAGGAAATTGTCTTTGATGATTGATGATTCTCATGGCTTTCTCGTTTATTTCACCAGGCGGGAAGTTGAAAGCAGAGTAGGCCTGTGACCAATCAGTGGTCATCATTAAAAGGTGGGATGAGTGCCAGAACCAATCAAACGCTAGTTCATTAGAAGGCAAGACAAGAGGGACGCAGGCATGTTGTCTGAAGGCTGGCAAACAGATGAGAGATGTTTAAGTCTGTGAAACTCTTCCCCCCATCCTTCCATGTTACATTACTAAATTTAGCTGTGCTAGTGACACAGCTCTGTGGGTGGCAGACGGTCTATTAGTGTCCCACTGCTTCAGACTAAAATATCTCAATGACTATTGGATGGTTTGCAAGCCAATTTGGCACATTTGATGCAGAAGGTCTTCTGTTTGTCAAGTCAAATGGATATACATCATAACCGTGCTTGTTATCATTAACTCAAGTATTAACACTTCATCTACACTTGTATAAACACCAAGCTTCACAGTCAACAAAATTCACTGGAAAAGTCCTCTGGAGGGGACACATCTACAAGTGACTTGCCATGACGTGCAAGATTGCGTCAGGCAGGAGGTAAAATGGAGGCCAGGTGTGCGAGTGTGAGCGAGTGTGTGCGTGTGTGTGAGCAAAGACTCGAGGGTTATTTGGCCAAAATGCTCCCAGACCTTTTCAGCACAAAGACAACCCTGGTTTAGACAACACAGCGAGGAAGCCGGTTCCATTTTAACTTTCAGTTCTCTCTCCTGACACGATGCTGCCACAAATGCCCACAACCTCCAACCTTACACACTTAGTGACGCATAAACACAAACACACAATCATGTGTGCACACACACACACACACACACACAGTACACACATTTATATAAAGGTCAGATGAAGGTGAAAGGTCAGAGGAAAGAGTGAGACATAGGACGTTCTGTCATCTCCTTCCAAATGTTAGAGGATTTTGTAACCTCCCACACTAGGCCCTACCACACACACACACACACACACACACACACACACACACACACACACACACACACACACACACACACACACACACACACACACACACAAACCGCCCGCATCCTCTTGTCCATTACTTTGGCCATAGTTGGAACCAGACACCTGTCCTGTTCCATGTACTGAGGTTGGATTTCAGGTATCAGGTTTAAGTGGGTCAATAACCCCCCTGCCTCCTGTTTTTTCTAGCCTCTCTGCACATACTCATTCAGCAGGCGAGCAGTATACCTGTAGCTGTATCCTACATATATGCACAGCAGGATAATGTAAATGTAAACCTCACCCCACACATTAGGGAGGAGAAGAGAGGGCAACTGGAGTTGAAAGGCAATTATGTCTGGTCTCTGATGAGACAACAAACTCAGGCAGACAAAGCTGTGTGATGTGGTGAAGCCATCCAGCCGTCCGCAGGTACACAGGTAGACAATAGACAGCCAACTCCAAAGTCGTGCCGAATGTTTTCTGTCTAGACACGTGAACAAACCAAAGCAAAAAGAGTCCATACACACAAGATGAAGACATTTGTCAGTTGGTGAGACAAGAGCAAAAACAATGTTGAGCGGAAAATGCTTTGAAAGTACTTTGAAGCACTTGAAATGCACTTGAATTAACCTGTTAAGCACTTGTCTCAGTAAGGGGTACTCCAGTTTAAAGATCAATGTGGAGAGATTGTTTTACAGGTGTCTGGTGTCTGTCTTTTTTTTTTTTTTGTTCTAAGATCCAAAGAAGACTCAAAGCCCTAAGTGTACTTTGAAAGCATGTTTATATGTGTTATGTGAGTGACCTTGAAGCACTAACACTGTCTGATGTAGACAGATTGGCAAATAGAGGAGTAACCCCCAGTCTTCATTCTTCCTACAAAAGAGCAAACTACAAAAGCCACATTTCTACAAAATCCAATGGTAGATTTTGAATGCACTATTTCTTTATTGCATTTACAAATCAAAAATATGTTAAATATTTTGACATTCATGTTAGCACCTGCAATCCCTTCAGTCTAAATTTGTAAGTGATGCTTGATTGATGGTATAAGTTGTCATTTGTCTGTAATAGCTGTGTTGCCAGCTTTTACAAGGCCTGTATGAACACCTGTGATCATGTGCTCTGATGGCTCACAAAAGAAAAATGCATTTACAGTTAGTTAGACCAAGCACTGCTACCAGTGATGGCACACACTTGGGCAGACACACATAAAACACACACATGAACCTGCGGTTTTCAAAACCACAACAAACACTTGCTCCAGGACTAATCCCATGTCTGTATGTTGTGTTTTCTCCTGTTTACACTCTCCAGTAATGATAGGGCCATTAGACATGAGACTCAGTCTCACATAAAAGGAGTCATCATGCTTCATCATCACAACAGTCTGTTGCCTACAATGAGGACAGTGCGTCAGGGCTTCCCCTTACTCATGGATTCCCACAGCGGTTGTCCCTCACATGTCCTGACTGAAGATACATCCCAGCTTCCTTCAACTCATTAGTTCTCAGCCTGCAGTTTGGACCAAGATCAATCTGAAGGGTCCCGTGATGATTAAAAAAAGCAGAACATAAATCATAAAGCCAGTGAAAAAGCAAGGACGTAAATCAGAAAATTATGCTTCATTTTTGAGATTTAAATATCACCATAAATAATACATCTTTAAAAGGCATCAAATTGTAATTTTTGGTCTAAAAGGAAAGTCTGGTGGTAGTCTACAGTATATTTTTCTCATTGCCAAAAAAATTCTATGAAAAAAAAAAAAGAAAACTAAACCAACAATATATTGATTCCACTAACAATTACTGTTTGTGGACATGACACATAATCAAGCTTATTCCTCTATGTCACAGAGCTCCATTTATGTCCAAAGACATAAAATTTAAAGATAAGGTAAAGGGTAGGAAAGTCGTGAAGCTCTGAGAGATGGACTAACGCATTGTCGGTTTTAGTCTTTTTGTGGGATTTGGCAAAGAAAACGGTATTTTAAAAAAGACCATTCCTTTAATAATATATGTTATATATCTTTGATAATATATGTTAAGTGATCTGACCAGCTGGAGGATAGTAGACTGTTACAGATCAGCATGTTCTCTCACAGATTTGACATTGACATACAGTATTTGGAGCTCTGACATATCTTTGTGATGACACCCTTTGTGTTTCAAAGGGTTTTTTCATATGGTGGCCAGTGGAACTGGCATATTGACTCCTCTGTTATCACCATCACTATGTGTCAACTATGGCCAAGTCTCTCATATGGAGGCAACAAAACATAAATGACATTATCTTCTCTCTGTATTTGACTGATTCTCTCTGACACACACCCACACCCACACCCCCACCCCACACACACAGAGTCTGCAAAACCCTTCTGCATTGTGTAAAAAAAGTGTCTGCTGAGGCCAACTCCCTCATATGGAGGCAGCAACACACAAAGATCTTTGATGTTTTGGATGTGGACCCAACTGAGTCCACATGTTTCCCAAGGAGATGATTAATGGCTAATAGAACAGAAAAGGATTAATGAAAATTGCCGCAATGCAGGTCATGAACTTTATGCACAACAAACATGTTGTGTCACGTTTGTTTGTATAGTGGTTTTGATTGTTTGTCTCGTCTGAGATATTGATGACTGATGAGGCAACTCACATCATCGCTGGGCTCTTCACAAAGGACTGTGGCCTGCTGACTCAAAACAGTACACATGTTACTGATTTTTAAGGCACCAAAATTACATTGAAATCTTTGTTAGGGCTAATGGGCTGTATTAATTATTATATAACCTTTATTTATACCCTCAGGATTCTTGTTCATCTTCCCAGAAACTGAAATTATCCAGGTTTGTTTTCCTGTTCATTTATTTTTTCTTTGTTCTATTTTCTTTGTTCTATTTTATTTTTTAATAGAAGATTTCACAATTTCAGCTTCATTTTGTCTCATTCTTAACTCGTCTGCTTTTTTTCCTGTCCATGTAAGGCTGTGTTCAGACTGACAGTGTAAAAAAAAATTTACCCCTTTCATTCATTTGAATAGAGCCAGTGGGACCCACCCATGCTGGCTCTGCTTTTATTGCAAAGCAGTGTCATGCAATAAGGCGCTGCATTGGCCAGTCAAATACATGCATTTTTACCATCTACCTCGTGATTACAGTACCCTCGCTAGTACCTTAAATAGCATTAACTCACCAATGCATCCCCTGGGAGTGGCAAACACTATTTAGTTGTAACTGTGCAGTGACAATAAGTATTCATTCATTTGTGGAGCAGATTTTGCACCTGTAATTAAGCAGGAAACACTCTGCACTATGGCTCGGGTTGGTCCTTTGACATTTCTTTATTCAGGCTGGTTCAGTTGTTTGCATCAGTATCTGCATAAGACAACTGAAATGATTTTGTCAGAGTTCATTTTTAGCACGTCCTTGCTTTGTTACTGGCTTCCCAAGATTGTTAGACCTTCACTACTATTACTGCACCATTACTGTACAGTACATTGTGCAAAATACCATTATGAGATACTAAACAGGTAGTATCTTCTGGACCATATCTGACACAGATAATGGAGAAATGTTATACTGTTGCTTCAGTAAGCTCAACACATTCTGTTAAGGTCTGGCCGGAAAACAATAAACCAATAGATATTGGATGCAGTCAGCAGTTGCATCTTTGATGTGATCTGTCAAGCATCTGGTGTAAGTAAGGAATATTGTGGGGTAGACCAAAAGGCCAGCTTTAGCTTAGCATCTTTTTTAGCCATGTGGACTGACAGACTGAGACAGCTGAGCTGGCTACAAAATTAAAACTATGTCATTAGAGACACATTAACCACCTGCTGCTGCCGCGGACAGGTCTTTTCTTCACCAGCAAACTTTGTAGAAGTGTTTTCATTCATTTCATACTATAACTGTATATCTATAGCAGGCCCAGTGATGCTAATGTGCAGGCAAGCTGTGGGTTAATGGGAAATATACCACAGATTGAGAGCAGAAGGGGGGAGCATGAAAACCAACAATATTGCATGTTTTATTAATGTACACATGCAAATGTAAACAAATATTTCATTTGTGTTTTATGTATTTAAGATAAGATACTGGTTGAATTTGAATGTGGGCTGCACTGATAGTCTGAACAGTGACAAAGGTTTTACTTGATTTACTTTTCTGTCACTTTGGGTTGTTTTGGATGTGAATGTGATTGGTGGAGCAGAGGAAAACTGAAAAGAAAACTGATGACAGCGGGGCTTTGCTACCTCATAGAAAAAATAACTGACTCACAATCATCCTAATTTTAGACATGTCAGCATTCACTGAGTCCTAACACAATTCAAACCATGAATGTATCATTAATATCTTCAAATGGAAATGACTTGTAGGAAGTCTGTCATCGGCATTGATGGTCATAGATGGTTTCTTGTGTGTGGCACTGGCAAAAGTTAAGAGAAAGCCATGACATTGTATTACATCTTTACATTAGTCCCCATTCTGCCAAACTGTGGACCTGCAGGTAGATCATTAAAGCTCATTGAAAAGCCACATTTTTTAAAACATTGTAAGATATCTGAGGATTTGTTTTCTCAAGACACACATGAACATTTATTTTGTGAAGACAAATGTGGCTACAATATAAACTCTTTTTTTTAAACTGCGAGTCTTTTAGATGTTTGACAGTTTAATAATGAACTTCGATGGGTAACATTTGCTTGTTGAGAGACAATAAACTAATGTCAGACATAACATTATTGGAACCTTCAGCCATTTCCCGCTGAGTCTAAAACAAACACACGTGATTCGATGACTACTCAACCTTTCACTGGCAGGGATTACAGTACTTTGTCCCAGTGGGTTGCTGGTTTGAAACCTCATTATACCCTGTCTGATTGTGGATTTAATCCTGAACCTGACATTGACTTGTCCAGTGGACCGAGACAAGACATCCGCTGACTCAACAGGAGGGACCTGGATCATGGCTCACTGAAGCTTCATCTTGAACCAATTTCTGGAATTCAGACGTCTTTCACCTGTCAAGATGATGGACAGCCATGTTACTGATTATTTTAATTAGCATGGCACATTCTAGCACGAAGATGTGAAACTCTTTGATATCATGACAATGTTTTACCACATTTAGAATAAACACAATACAAGTGTTTACAAAATAAGCCCAGAGATGGATGCCTGGAGGGTTTGCAGTGAACCCAAGTGTAACATTGGTAAATGAGGCATTCATGGAGGGAGGTTGAAGCAGAAAAGCAGAGGCAGTGAAAGACGCTGTGTAAGGAAATATTGTTCCTTTCCAAAGGTTTCACATGCACACATAATATGCAATAATCTAAATTATCAGTTCCATCCATTAGAGACAAATACGCAAAACATTTGAGAAAACAACCATCATTTCTGCCTTAATGTTCGTCGTGAGTGCAGGGGTTGAGTGGTACAGTACTGAAACTTGCTAGAATACCGATCCTTAAAACTCGCCAGGGCCTTGCAGAGGGAGGAGGTTTGGCTGGATGGATCAACAAAATGTTTGGCTTGGACCTGGGAGTCGACTGTCCACTTCCGGTTTCTTACAGTCAACATTGATTTAACATGGCAGTCATTCCCTGGCCTGAACCACATGATTATTATTGTAACCATGATGTCAAAAGTCCCCTAACCTCAACCAAGTACTCATTTTAACCCACACCAGGATCTTTCCCTAACCTTAACCAAGTCGCTGTCGTGACTAAACCTTAACCATAGCAGTGACAGATCAGAAAACATTTTCATTTTTTCAGAAGTGATTTGTAGTGGTTTTGGAAGGCAGTGGCAAACGATGTTGTCCCATAGATACAGGCGTGAGATTATGTGCTTGTGTGTGTGGTTCTTAAGGGCAGTCACAAAGCATTTTGTCATTTAATTTGGAGGGCTTGTTGAACATTGTACGGATTTAGGCGTTTGGTCTTGTTCTGTGTAGATGTGCTGCCTAGAGATGCATGTTAGTTATTATATTTTTACCAGCTGCAGTGGTTGTCAATCATTGATGTCAGTCATTTGGAAATCTTGTTGCAGACAGTAAATTACAGTGGCGGTCCTGGCTCTGTTGTTGCCCTAGGCAACCCTTCGTTCAGAGGCCCCCAACCACCATCACCATCATCAGACCTGAAACCTACTATCACGTCAGTCGTGTAAAACAACCAAGTGCAATGTCTCATTAGTACTTTATTGGCTTTCAATTGAACTTTTTTATATACATATAAAAATATAACAATTGTAATATATTGCAAAAAGTAAAACAGAATTAACACTAATATGAGTAAAGTCAGTACAGCACACACACCATATTTTCATCCGATCACACTTTTTTCTCTTGCATCATCAGAAATCTTTCAAGCCACTTCATGATTGATGCTCATTGCAGTAAAACCACTAAGGCGATTCTGAGTCATCAGGATCAGACATTGCATGACGTGATTGGTTTTGATTTTTGAACCTCTTTTGTCCGAATGGGTCAACAACCTCTACCAGATCTTAACACAGCTGTTCCTAATCTTGGTAAAGGTTACTCAGTCTGATCCCTTAGCTTAGGGTAAGAGTTGTATAATATAACAGAATTCAAGTCCAGTTTTTCTAGTAGCACATTGTTTATCTTTGCAGTTGTTTTTGTGGGAATAAGAAATCAAATTTCCTCTTCACCGTTAAATGTGAAAGAAAAATTAGATTGAAATGATGAAAGATACATTAGGAGCCCATTTTGAGAGTAAATGCCATGTTATGCAGCTGTTCCTCATATATTTGGATGTTAAAATGTGCTATTACTTGTTTTAAAAAATGCAATCTGTCAGATGCAATGGAAAAATAGTTCCATTCACTTTTTATTTGGACTAATACTAACATAACACTTTTGCTTGGCCTGAGTGGAGTCCATGAAAGCCATCTACAAGTCAGTGTCAGTTCAGCATGGAGGGACCTCCAGCAGTAGGTCATGCCAGCTCGGTTACCTCAGTAGGAAAGGGTGACCCACATTCTGTCTGTCTGTATTTCTCATTACCCGCATATGTGTTGTTTTTTTTTTCTTTTTGCCTACAGTATATCTTCCACAGTCTTTGTTTCGTAGTCTTTCATGCACATGCAGACACAAACGCATGTGCCTACACACAACCACATAATCTAACATTTTTCTCATGTTCCTGAAAAGTTACAATAATCTTCATTTAATTAAAATAGTTTGGTGCTGACGAAATATAAACCTTAATCAATCCAAAACTCCAGTTCCCAGCATGCCCATCTGTTCCATTGTTAACCCAGCAGATGCAGTGATCCTTGCGGTGGTAAATCTGTCAGTATGTGTGACGTTATATATGTCTGCCCCTGTCATCTAGCATATCCAGCCACTAGCGTGAAATCGAGAGGAGTCTTCTTGATGTTGGGAGAGAAAATACTCAGCTTGGGATGAAGTAAACTGTTTGTTTTTTTGTAGTTTGAAAACCACAAACTGGAATACATTACTGCACGCAAACACCCAATTTCCTTAGATTTAATTAAGTCTATGAAATCACCTTTAATTACGTGATATTTTAAATATAACCCCACACAAATTTTGAAACATTTCAATTGATTTTAGGCTTAAACACTCACTACTTCTTATGGCTACTGGCTAGTTACAAACTAAGCAGTTTTAGGCATTTCATCTTGAGGAGGGCGAGGGGGAGTACTGAGAAGAGTAGGTGCGCTGTGATATATGCAACAAGGAATGATGTCATGAGAACAATTTGTCTGAGAGATAAAGACAAGTGGTGAAGTTGTTATCTAAGAAATTGGATGGAGAGAGAGGTTAAATGCAACAATATATCACCACTAAGATACATTATAAGATAACCTCAAGTCAGTGTTTGCACTTGTTTTATGTCAGTTGAGAAAAAAATACATTATGTACTTATAGAGTGGCATAGAAACTAATAAAACTTTTAGTTTGTTATTCTTATGATTGTTATCATTATCATGTTTTTAATCATTTTCAATAATAGTTGCCATTCAGTTTATCTGCAAAGTTTAAACAATTTCTTCAGCTTTTGATAAATTAAGTTTCCGCTTATTTGTACTGTCCAAGAAGTTTCTCGACTGTTGCAACACTGCAGAGCTATTCCAGTTCTTCCTTTGTCACTCCTTCACAGAGCAGAGAGATCTTGTAAAAGTCCAGCTGTGAAGACAAATTCCAAAGCTTCCAGGAAAAATGCTATCAGACAGCATTAGCCCAAATAACGTTGTTGATTAATCATTTACTAACAGGATCTGACGTCGCTTCATATGAGAGACATCCAAAGGCTAAAGCATTACTCACACCGCCTGGTGTTTCCAGTCACACACTGATAAACACACACACACACACGCAGCAAGAACACAACTCAAACATTCATACTCATATGCACAAAAACACTACTCCAGCTCTTCAGCGTGTGCACACCGCTCTCAGGCTCCTTTGGCCTGTTACCTGACTGTAGCTCGCAGACCAAGTTTGGTTTGTAATCCAACCCTTCTCTCCTCCAAACATTTGACAAGCCGAGCTCCAGCAGGTGACAGAGACGGAGCACAAGACGTGGGTGAAAACCTGATTTTAGGTGTGTGTGGTTTTTTTTTCTCCCAGTGAGAAATTAACCTCGGCCAGATAAACAGTGATTAATTTAACTGAACAGAAACACATGGCTAAACTCCTGTAAGGCCCTGATGAGAACTGAATCTAAGGGCCAGATACTCCAGGTCTAATTCATTACTCTAAGTACATGTAGATTCATTGCCTCAGCGACATCAGCGGATCAAAGCAATATCAGCAGATTGGATTACTGAACTTACAGTAATGATGATTGCTTTTTACAGTGAGACAGAGCGAAAGAGGCATAAGAAGATAAAAAAGAGAATTTGATATCTCTTTCTCAGTAATCCTTTGTGCCATGACAACATTATTTTCATGATGGTGTCTCCCTCATTACAGTAAACCAGAACATATGTACATGGTGTCGTTTGTTTGTGCTTGTAATTAAAGACCCGTCACTTAGAGACACTTAGGGCTCCCCAGGCCAAGACACACACAAAGGGAGACGTCTGTTCTATAATAAAACTAAATGAATCATTGTAATTATTGTCAGACGGGTGCTGGGAGGGAATACCTCAGGCCATCATTATAGTGTCATCTAAGCACGGCCATCACTTAAGCTGAGCAGCTGACTGCAGATGCGGAATATTGAATATTGTGGACTCAACTGAGCAGTAATTATCCCCATAATATGATCTACGCTCCAAGAAAGTCTCTAGATATATGATGGCATACCTGCTAACATATTACATGAGACAAATGGTTTAAACAGTGCTGCAACTTTTTTTCAAAAATGGAAAAAAGACGAATAAGTGCTGCAGGCCAAGTTGATTCAGCTACAAATGATATTTTCATTTTTTGGTGCTGTGGTTGGATAAAATCCCTCAACGCCACTGCTGCAAAACCATCTGTCCAAGAGGAGAGTAATCAGTGTCAGGTGAAATAACATGGATGGACCATGAACCACTGGAAAAATTCTAATGTTGATTAAAAATCTGCATTGGAAATCTTAAGCAATGCTTTGGACAGCTCTTTTGAGAGCCTTGACGTTTAGAAAGTGTTCTGTTTTTCAGGATTTTTAACGTGCCCCACAGTTTCTGATATTTTGGGAGATATTTTTAGAGCATGACAGTTTAAAGGTCTAACACCTGGAGTTACATGAGCCAAAGTTTTTGCCCTTGCAGAGTTTTCAATTTATGAAGAGCCCAAGGTGGTTCGCATATGCCTAGGAGTGTTCCACATTTCCCTCATGGACATAAATTACACCTGTTATTTTTTTCGACCATAAATGTAGAACTGTGCAATGTAAGCTTTTTATTTATACGCACTGCTTGTGTGGTTCAGATGGTTGTGATTTGAACGGCATAAATGCAGAGCTGGCCTTTTGTTATGACATTGCCATTAAACTGCAGTGTAATGACCGTAATCCTTCAGTACACACTAGAGTATTTCACAGACGCAAACAACAACAGGTGATTTTACTGGTTAGTCTCTCACTGGATGAAGGCGAGCTACTAACTTACCATCTCATGTAATATGTTAAATCGCACTGTAAGATTTCAAAAATGGGCAAGATGAACACCCATGCATTTTCTTCTTACATTTTTCTTCTTCTTTTGACAAATAAATAACAGTGGCAAAAGAGTGTCTGTAAAGCTCATTGTTTTGGTTTTATGACCCACAACAGACTGAACGGCATGCAGACAAAATTGGCCACTAGCTTGTGAACATGTTGGAGCATTTAGCACTAAAAGAGCATGGTATTTCATAGAGTTTGTGGCAACTGACAGTAAACCGTAAATGAGAGTTGAGTA
The DNA here is from genome assembly GCF_046630095.1 of Trachinotus anak. NCBI lineage: Eukaryota > Metazoa > Chordata > Actinopteri > Carangiformes > Carangidae > Trachinotus > Trachinotus anak. Next base: position 11,490,596 of record NW_027273879.1, on the reverse strand, counting down.
TTGATAAGAAGCCTAGAAATAAATGTTAATGATGATCTTTGCTTGATGTGTAAATAGGAAACTGTTTGCTAACAAGTTAGCATAACTTCTGTATGAGGTCATCATATGCCATTGTTGTGTTTACAGCGCGTTTCTGCTGCCCCCAAAGTGGCCAGAAAATTCAGTTACTGGATGTTTTTAAGTATCAAAGATGAAAATACTCTTCAAGCAGAATAACTCCTTACAGTGTGCTATTATAAACTTATATTATTGAAACAGCATTTTGTTGTTAAAGCCGGTTGAGGTGGTGCTAATATTAACTGCTTCATTTTGTATGTAAGAGATTTACCAGCAAAGAAACTATTAATTATAGGAAACATCAGTAAAATGTAGAAGAGTAGAAGTAAAGAAAGATAAAATGGAAAGTAAATTACAAGTAACTAAACATTATACCTAAGTGCAGTGCTTCATTGAATTACTAATTTACTTACATTACTTTGCATTTGGATTTGTAAAATATTATCAAATTATTTACTAAAATTAGCTATTCACTATTAATTTGTTAATAATTGTTTTATTACAAAATTCAAGGGCACATCAGAAAGTCTTTGTCTAAGAAGTGCGGACTCATTTTATAAAATTTAAGGGGGGGAATAATAAATAAACAAGAACAAATTGCAAAGAGCAAACCAGTAACTGTAATAAAACGTCCTGTAGTAATTCATCTGGCTGAAGTAAGTGCTTCTGCCTCAGTGACTTATAAAAGCATTATCGGCAGTGCTCAGTGTGAACGTCTGTGTCTTTTTATGACTTAGATATTTTACTCAAACTAACACAGTATTTGATGTGTTGAGATTTGTGATTCTTTCAAAACTTGTTGAAAGCCAAACATGCCTATTTGTCTTAGTTGCTGAAAAAAAGATGTCTGTTCGGAGATGTGAGGTTTTCACCCAGCAGCGGCGATATATCAGAGGATGTGAATCCGTCTCCTCTGGCTCTGGAGTGTTTAGTCTGAGAGCTCGGCTCCACCATCTGCTTTACAGCTGCCTGTTAGAGGGTCTAATTAGAACAATGATAATGTCCAATCATCTATGCTACATTAAGCTAACATCTAACACAACCAATCAGGAGGTCAGGGTGCGTGAGGGCTCAAAGCTCATGAGAGGAGCTGTTACTGTCAAAAAGCTATGGGTTTATAATAGTTCATAACCAACACAATAAAATGAGAGCAGTGCTAATAGATTTTGATCTGACAACAAGAAGATACTTTATTCCGTTTGTTTATGTGGATTAGCCACACGTCTGATGCTGTTCAAGTATCGGAGTCAAATCAAGTCTTAACTAGTGCTGACATGATTAGTTGTTTAATTAGTTAGTTGACATTGACTGAGTCTGCAGATGCACCACACATGTATCTACTCATTTCAATCTACTACATAAAAACAAAATGTTCACCCAAATTACCAGAAAAGACTTAAGCATCTGCAGCCAAGCTAGCAGACCTGTGTGACTGTGCTTCAGCTGGCGTGCAGGATTTTTATATATAAGTGAAAGTCCATTATAACTGTACCATTGTCGTTGTGATAGTCAACCTCATGGTTGCTGTAAAAGGAAAAGTTTGGGGCTAACCACAGTCAGTCTGATTTGTCCTCTGGTATGTCTTTCAAAATTCCACGGTAATCCATCCAGTAGATGCTGATGTATTTCAGTCTGGACCAAAGTGGTGGACTGACAGACAGACTTGCCATCCCTAGAGACATGCCACAAGTGTGGCTAAAAACAGAAGATACGACATATGGCATATTCTCTCAATGCAAACAGTTTGCACTGTTGGGCTGGAATTCCTATCACCCAAGCATTTAGATGGTATGCAAAGGAGTAATTGATATTCTCAGCAGCAAAACCCAAGACAATGTTAAGAGCCATCTTTATGATTTTTCACTCTCTCGCAACCTCTTTAGTTTCAATACATTTCTGCACTAATTAAACCGTCTCTTACTTCACAGCATGGCTAATTTTCCTTCTCATTGTTCTTGGCTCCCTCCCCAGAACGAAAACTTCTTCTCTCAACCAGCCTCGCTCCTCTCTATCGCATCACCAAACGATTGGAATAACCTCAACGCTAGCTTCCCCTGAATTCTGCCCTTTCCCAGCTATTCCCCTGAACCCCCATCATCAGTTACTGTATCTTTTCTTCCTCCTCCTCCTCTTCCTCTTCCTCTTCATCTTCTCTCACTCCCATGCCCCTCAGCCCTGACACCAGCCTCCCTTTGAAGTCCTCTTTTAAGAGCACAATTAACCCCCTCCTCCAGACACTGCACTCACTTCTCACCTTTTTAATAAGGCACTCATAGACAAGTGTCAGACCTTTTTTCTCTTTCTTTCTCTCTCTTACACACACAGTCTGACACATACACACCCACACACCCACACACCCACACACCCACACACCCACACCCACACCCACACACACACACACACACACACACACACACACACACACACACACACACACACTTAGATCTACAGCACCCCTGTAAATTCTTTGTCACTTGGTTGCAAACTCAGAGAACCCTTCCTGTGTATATATTGTGGTACTGTACGTGTGTGTGTGTGTGTGTGTGTGTGTGAAGGAGGGGGCAAATGAAAGAGAGAGACAGAGGTGGTTTCTGGACGTTTGACTCAGTATGTAATGTAGCTTCCGGTGCTTTGATACAAAGTGAATCAGTGGTGACTGGGGGTGAAAAAAGCCATCTAGGCTGTAGACCACCTAATTGTCGCTCAGCATGTGATCTTCTGTGCATAATATCTGTGTCATTCACTTCAAGATAAATTATTTGCTTGTTTATTGCACCACCATCCACAAAAGTATATGGACACACAAACCTCACTCTAAAACTAAAGCACAGGCGCTCAGTTTGGCATCTGAAAAGGAAAGAAGTTGCGTCCCTTCTCCTATGATTAGCCCCCATACGGCTGCGATATGCACATGCTCAGTGTCTCCTGTGCTGGCAGGATACATGGCCTCGGGCCCCTGGAGTAATGTGGTACAGGTGAATCTGGCCTTTGTGACTCAGCCTGTAAGCACAAGGATGTTTTCTTCGTAATCCAGGAATGGAGCACTGATGAATATCATCTGAAAGCAGTAGACATCATGAAATAATAACGAAATTGCTTCTCCACTTTATCTTGTTTCTGTCTCTGTTCTTGTGTCTCCTGTTTGCACAGGAGTGGGAGATAAAGCTGCCATAGATGGCGATACGTCCAAATACTTTGCACTTCTGCAGCTTATCAGGGTCCAGGTCAAGTTAAATGATTCATTATATAACTAGGAATTGTTCTTTTATACAGCTGCAAAATACTGACAAAAATGTGATTTAAATGGTAACGCATTCTCATACTTAATCCTAAATAATTGTAGGCTTTTTTGTGCCTACTGGTTTTCCATCGTTTTTGACTTGTATCATTGTGACAGCAGCATTAAATTGCACTCTGTTCAAAAGGTCTTAAAGAGACATTAAGTAAATTAAAAGTAAAGAAAGTAAGAAAGTAAATTAAAAGTTAAACAAAAAAAAAGATTTTTTTTAATATCATGAAAATTATTGCATATGATGGGAAATATTGCGATATTCAATATAATCAAATATTAGCCCAAGCCTAATTAGAGCATTATTATCGGTGTTGTTGTGCACTGATGTTCAGCGATAAAGCCTGGCTGGTAGTCGCTGCTCCAGTGCTGGATGGAGTTGAGGTCGGAGCTCTGTGCTCTGTGTAGTAAAACTCAGAAAACTATTTTATAAGGTCCTCGGGTTGTGCACAGGGGCGTTGTAATATTGAAACAGGAAAGGGCTTCCTTCAAACTGCTGCCACAAAGTTGGAAACACACTATTTCCTCAAATACTATCAGAAGCTGTAATTTAAGATTTTCTTTAATTATAACTAAACTAACTTGAAAATCATTCCCAGACCAAAAGTACGCAAAAGAATGGTGTCCATATATTTTTGGGCATGTAGTATATATCATCAGTCAGTGTGCCACAGGGTCCAGAGGAGTGACATGGGGCTAAGCCTGCTGAGTATTGACTTAGATTGAGAGGATATTATGCAAACACAGACGTGCTGCCTTCCTACAATAACTTCCTCAGAAGCGACGGCAGCTCAGTGTTGAGCTATTTAAGACCAGCAATCCTTTGAGGATGGAGGATTTTCCTTCCCCACTTCTCTCTCCCCCACCCTCTGTCTCTCTCTCTCTGTCATTAATAATATGATATTGTCCCATCTGTCGGGGGAGCCAGCGTGGACCACGTGTTTCCAGTTTAGGCTCATCAGAACCTGATGTGGGGAGGCCGGAGTAAGCGCAAGGGACTGAAACTGGGAAGCCTGCGCTAGAGTGGGAACGGCGGGACAGGGCGAGGTAATTAAATCACAGGGTCTCCACTATTTCAGTGCACAGGTATACACTTCAGTGATATATGAAAAGTCTGTTTGGAATGAGAAAGCCTCATGGAAACAATAGAGCTGCAAAGGATTCTCCAGCCTGCGCAATAAACAGTCAAATAAAGCTGTTTTTCTAAAATTAACACACTGTACATTTTTTTCCCTCTCAGACTCTTGTTTCATGGCTCCTAGCTAAATACTTACATGCACATAACTTTCGTGACATACAAGTGATCATATAATTATACTGTCTTATGTGATTGGTTTACAAAGTAAAGTGTAGGTGCCCTGGGACAAGAGTAAGTTGACATCACTGTTAACATATTTGTAAGATGCCATAACGTAAAACACAAACAAGAAAATAGCCTGATCAAAGGCCTTGCTCTGCCCGCTGCTGTGACCCCACCTCCAGACAGTACTGCTGCAATTATTCTGTGTTAAATCAGATGCAGAAATAAACATCTCTGGGGTTTGGATCTGTAGCCAAAACACTCTCAGATCAGGGATCATATCCAGCACATAATAACATATTATTGATTACAGGTTGAATATGATCAATACATGTGTGGAAATTGGAGATTTGTAGATGCAGAAAACAGAGGCTCATTAAAGTAGTTTCTTAAATGTTTGTGTTTAAACAATGCAATTGTCCTTTCTAAATCAGAGAGTCACATTATCAATCAAACCTTTTGAATCCACCACAGCCATAGCTTTTGCAACCACTGCTGATACACTACTTGCAGTGTTTCTGTGCAGGAGTTTGGTGCAGAAACCTCTCTGTGGTTTGCCAGAGTCGTGAGTGTAACTGTATCTCTGTGACCCGGGTGACTGCCGCAGTCAGCGCTATGATGTCAGGGAATGCATCAGCGTGCCCAGAGATGGTGTTGTGGTTGTAGGGGAATACCCATCAATTTAAGGAATCACATCTGCTATCATCATGGCGTAGCACCGTCAAATCGCTTTTTTTAGGGACCTGAGTAGCCTTTCTCCTCAAGCAGGAAACCAGAGAGCCGAGGCTGTAATCTGTGACATCATCCTGGTGTGCCGCCCAGAGTGACAATCAAAATTTTGTGAAATTTCTTTGTGATGTTTCGGTGATGTTAGATTTGAGTCATAAAATGCACATTTTCCCAGAGGAAATGTTCCGGCATAAAGTTACAATTACCTATTCCTGCTTCTAAAATTGATTGTCTATGGACCTGTGTGCCGGTCACAGACTCTTTATCGTTTCAGATTATGATGGACAGCACTAAACGGTCACAAACAGTATATGGAGTCAACTACATAATAGAAATATTATATTGCAATGGTGAAATTCAGAGGCGCTCCCCAGCTACAGGAATGATCCTCACATTTAAGATCAAATCAGTCCAGAGCCTCAGTAGGTTACTCAAAAGCATCTTTGCATTAATATCATCTTTTATCCATTAGAATTTGGTTCACAGACCATTGTAAGATGCCTCGAGGAAACACAACCCCTAGATTTTGAATCATTTCAATTTGGTTTGCTTCGGAGAAAAGACCTTTTGCATGTTCTCCATCAAAGAGCAGCCTTGTAGTAGAATTAAAACCTTGTTTTTCCACCAAACAAATAAATAAAAAATGTGTCTATGAGGTTTGGGCCAGTGCCGTGATGCAGAACAAAAAAAACCCAGCCATGTTGTAATTTAGTGACACACTTAGAACAGTTTGTATTCTTTACTGCATATCCTACATGTTTTTGTGTGTGTGTGTATGCGCATGCTTTCATGTGCACAAATGTGTGCGAGTGTGTTTGTGGGCCACAGTAGGCTGCAGGCGAGGTTACATCTTGCAGCAATTAAGCTGCATGCGTCTCTTACGCCCCTCCATTCATCTACTGCAGGGTCTTGTTTCAAGGCCAGCCTGCATTAGACAAACTGAGAACATTTGACGGCTTGGTGGCTGGGGCTAAATGGGTGAACACAGGAACAACATGTTGCACACATCAGTTAGTTACTTGACAATAAAATGTGGTTGTATTAGATGAAACATGTTAACAATGTTGACAAACCATAGAGATGTGTAACAGAAGGAGTGGATGAAAAGGAGGAGGGAGAGGAGGAGGTGGGCCGAAGGCAAAAGAGAGTAAAAGGGGATGGAGAGAGAGGTGAAGTGAGAGATGAGGTGAAAGATGTAATGTGATGACAGTTGCTGAAAAATGGGGACCAGAAATAAAAATCAAATTTGAATTTGGAAATGTGTCAAACATGTTTTATTTTATTTCGCCACAGTCTTCATTACCATTAGACCTCCCATTAAAATATATATGTAAACACCCCTGTGGTCTCAATGTTCTGCCAAGGAGAGACTGGGAATCACTCTCTTTTCCTTACTTCGAGTTCCTTGATGACAACATGACTGAAACCATGGAAGTATATATCGTGGCAGAGATTACTGACACACCAAAACCTTCCCCTGCCTGTGTGCCAAAAGCCAATTGTCCCTAGCATTCCTGAGCTGCATGTGACAATATAATTATTTTCAACTGCAGGTCAAAAGATAACCAACAAACAAATAATCAGCTGTGGATGTAGAGTCAGTATTCTTTATGGAGGCTATGAATATATTGAAAATACTTTGTAGGCTTTTTAGTGGAAATGAGTATGTAGATAGCCCTACACTGCCCTGAGAGGGGAATTGTAAGAGATTCAGTTAGTACATATCCCCAGTGTTTAACAAGCTGCCAGTGTTTAATTATATATATTATACATTTTGGATTTGACTGTCTTTGGTAAATTTAGCTTTGATCTCCAGTTACATGACTTCAGTGGTTATTAATAAGCAAAATCTTTGCTCTCATCAATGCACAATGAGGTACACCTCGTGGCCAAAAGTATATGGACACCCAAACATTACACCTATATATGATTGCTAATGTCTTACTCTAAAAACATGGGCATTAGTAAGTTGCTATGGCAGCTGACACTTTTCTGGCAAGGCTTTTGTCACAGGCTTGGTGCTGGGGTCCCTCTCTGGCTGTTGGGGTCCCTCTCTGGCTGTCGGTGGGCTAACAATCCACAGCAGCATCACCTGCTTTGACTGGCTAATTTTCAGTAGTTTCCAGTTGCTCTTGAGGAAGTCGTTTGATGAAAAAACAATACATTAATGTCACGTCACCTAGCATACCAAAGCTTACTAAAATAACTTAAGTAAATACATCTTGCGTAATGTCCCTTAGGTGATTCCAGTGCATAGTAAATAGTAGGAACAACTTGACTGGACCACCTGGAAAGGGTGAAGGTGCAGCTGAAACTAAGAAATCAGACAGGATGTGAAATGACTTCAATATTTGATGGGGTTATAGCTCCATCTAGCCCCACCCTACTGCTCATAGTCAATAATTTACTGTGCAGATAAAAAGTATACAGTTGCAGATGGCGAGGGGTGTCCACATACTTTTGCTCATATAGTTTAAATACTTGAACATGCTAATTGTTTGGAATATATTATGCATCCTGACTTCTAAAACGTCAGTCTGTTGACATTGTCCACGATATAGCGAATGTGGGCAGTGACATGCTGTGCAAATTTACACACAATGTCAGATCAATCCACCTCCCCACCAGAGGAAAAAGGTTAAAGGCCTGGAAAATCACACACATGACATATGTGCTGCTGTTTGCACACTTTCTCATGTACAGATGTCTATCTGTATATTCCCCTTGGTGGGTGGAAAATACGACCCACAGTGGAGTGATGTTTTTTAATAGTCTTTTTGATACTACATTTTGTTGTGGGTAAAACTAACCACAGTTAGATCAGCTCCAGGGCAGAGTTCAGCTGCAGCACAGAAGGTTGGTGAAGGTTGTCACCAGCAGCTTTGAAGGTTTGGGTTAGGTATTTCTGTCAATGTGCCGTGGTTAGCTAAAATAGTCCCAGTCCAGATGTGTTTAGTACTAAAGAAATTCGGAAATACTTCATTGAAACATTAACACAAACAACAACACATTCTGCACAGGCAGATACAAGTACCAATACTTAAGCAGATAACATAGCATAACACCTGCTCACTGAGGGCAAACATACAGCCTATGACGCACATTAGTGAGAAGCCATTCAGAAATATTTGCTAAGCACACAAACCTTGATTAGTAGGAAATACACAGAATAAATAAATAGCAAAGACAGATTAAAAAATTTAAAAGATGTTCTAATAGTGGTGAGCTGACAGCTGGAACTACACTACTTTATTGCTGCCATGCTTAATCAGGATTGAGCCACGGTAGTCAAGAAAACTAACCAGAAAAGTGACCTCTTCATCAGCAGCTTCCTCTCCTCCCCCTTCTTTCCGTCTTCAGCCCCTCATACTTCTGGCAGCTGAGACAAGTTTGTACGCTACTTCAGAAGAGTCTGTTAGTCGCAGATTAGTCATCCTTCCAGTGATTCAACATATACACTTGTCCTGCTCTCCTGATCTGCTACTCTTGCTTCTCCATGTTTTTTCTTTTGGCCACAGCCTCCTCTCATTTCCTCTGTGAATGGGCTCCGTCAGCCACAGCCTTCCTCTCCTGGGTTTTGACCTTCTGTTATGAGTCCTTCACGTTGTCTGAACTCTGTTTCATTTCTGAGCTCCTTTTCTCTATACAGAATTATCCGCTATCCTTGGATATATATATAATTGAAAAGGAAGGATCACTTACCTGGTTTTTTTTTTGTTTTTTTGGCATTCAAATAAGATGTCTTTATTTGTCATTTTCGGGGAGAGTGTCTCACTATACCTCATCTGTGCCCTGGGGGTTCCTCAGGGTTCAGTTCTGGGTCCACTCTTTATTCGCTGTCTTTTGGCATTTTATGAGCTAAATCCATTAACCTCTTAAACGCCTCTGTCTCAATGGTGAGTCATTATTACAAAGGAGTGCAGGAAATGCACAGTGCGTGTGCAAACCTAATATATTTAGAATTTGATGTAATGGAGAAAGAAGAGAAAAATCACATCTGGTTTTGAATATTTGAACCGGACTTTCTTGCCTCTAAGTAGGGCTGCAACTAGGGTTTTTTTTTATCATTGATTAATGAGCTGATTATTTTCACAATAAACTGATGAATCATTCTGTCCATAAAATGTCGGAAAATTATGAAAAGTTCCCACCACAGTTTCTCAAAGCCAAAAGTAATGTTTTGAAATTGTTTTGTCTAACAAAAAAGTCTGAAACCCAAACTGCCTAATTTACTATTGATGCAGAAAAGCAGCAGATCTTCAGATTTGAGTAGCTGTATTTTCGCTAGAAAAATTATTTAAACTGTTATTGGATTACCAAAAGTTTTGACAACAAATTTTCTGTCCATTAACTAATTGTTTCAGGTCTACTTTGGTCTTTGGAAGACGGAGCTAAAGACTTTGTGTCAGTTTTATCAGTTTTATTTAACCTCTATAGATTAGATATTGAAGTAAAACTGAAAGATCAATTTAATTTTAATCAAACCAACTAAAATACAGAAATTACTAAAAGAAAAAAAGTTTTAAACATCCTAGTCGCATAACACATAACATTTCAGTGTAGCTGAGCAGAGTTCATCCTGTCACTCATAGACTCCAGACTGAGGTTTTGCTGCAGCCCAGGATGCTTGACAAATATGGGTCCTAGCTGGATTAGGATCACAGCGCTAGATCTCTCTCCACTAACCCCCGAGGCCTGAGGGCAGAGCGTGTGGGAAAGCAAGATTGACAGGAAGTTGTCGTGTAAAGGCAGAGGTGTGTGTGTGTGTGTGCTTTCTTGCGTGCATCTGGGTAATGTGTGTGTTTGCCCAGCGGGCAGAACACAGGGCCAGGGCAGGAAACGAAGTGGTTGTGCCACCGGTTAGAGGAAACAGAACGGCAGATAAATTACCCAGAGTCAGGCTGGCAGGACTTCTGAGAGCCAAAGCTGAGTGGACACTGAGGGAGGACAGGGTGTTGACACAGGGGAAGGTGTGCCTAACCCAACAGGAAAATAAACAATGCATATGATATTTTTTAATTAGCCCAGTATTTCAAACTCTGAATTTTATATTTTACTCTGACTCTGGGAGATGTCACAGTGAATGCATGTGTTTAGAGAATAAGAACGGGTGGGTACTAGTGTGAAATTCTACTAGAGGGATGAACAGTATTCCTTCATTTGGTGGTGTGTTGATTTTTAAGCAGTCAAATGTCTCCCATCAGTTTGGTCTGATGACTTGTGTGGTCAACAGCAAATGATTTACATCATTTTTATGATGATCAAACAATTTTGTTTACTTTGTTTCTCCAGTCTCTTCCTTTAATCTGCCACCGACCTGTTAATTTTGTGATGGCGTACGGCCCTATGGGAGAGATGAGATCCAATTTTGGTAAAGGTTGCCATCTAGTGGTCGTTTATTGCCTGTTCAGTTTTACACTGTTCTTGGATTTTACTGAACATTTCCCACAAGTTACGTTTACAGTGGCAGTGGAATGAAAAAAGTGTTCGTGGCCCTTTTTTGGCTAATAGAGGAACACACTCTGACTTTGCCAACAAAGGTTTAATGAAACTGAACATTTAATGGGCGTATGAAACATCCCCATCTGGCATAGCCCTGAATCATTTGTCTTGTTTATCTAGAGGCCAAAGAATAATCAGGAGGAAAACAGGTTCGCTGTGTGATTTAGGAGTCTGTCCCATTTTCTTTTTTACTCAAAGTTCTGAAATATATTTGCCAACATTGTCTCAAAAGCCTTGGAAAGATGTTGCTGTGTTGTTTGAAGATAGATATGTGGCATTTTGAATCTGGCTTATATTAATCTGTGGTGGCTTTTAAAACCATGTGAGCTGAGCATGGTGTAGTTGTATGCATGACATGATAGAAACTTTACATTTCATACAAAAATACTATTGAGCACAAAATTAAATATTACAACCTTCCTTAAATGAATCTGGAAATCGTCACATAGGAGATTGAAAACATAAAACACAGACACACAATGGTGTAGTATCTTGAAAATTTATTAATGTGGACAAAAAAAGCAGTTGGCAAAAGCATTTTTTTCATGTCACTACAAAACCGTTACTGACGAAACAACCAACAGAAAAGTTGCTTCTTTCTTTTCCCTTTCTTTGTACAAAACACTTCAGTCAAGGCCGAGGAGAGGAAGTTATATAATGTGTTAGAAGCTATGAAATAAAGACATGCAAAGGCTCTACTCTGGGTCTAACAAATCTCCGTCAGGTGTAAATCATGTTCAGTAAAAAAAAAAAAAAAAAAAAAAGGTCCTGAGTGAGAAACAAGCATAAGAGCCTCAGAATCAAATCCATTTAATCTCACTCCAGTTAAACAGCGTTAGGGTTGTCTGTATTTTGAACAGTCTCAAAAACTGCTCAGTAGAAAATTGACATCTAAGAGTGTATGGCTCTAAGTACAGTACTAAGGCAGAGGAGTGTGATGTGAAAACAGTTCAGAAGCCTCTAGAAGACATGCTCAAAGAAATGCCATTGAAAAATATTCTCAAATGCTGTACAGTGTAGATCCGTACCTACAAGGAAACATTGAAAGAGATGGAGACAGACACATTTAATAGGATGAGGAAGTCTGGTGAAATTAGCATCTGTAACAATTAAGAATTATTGATGGGTGACAGCAGAGACACAAAAATACTGTCTGTAAGTGCAGGCACATGACATAAGACCACAAAAGTTTTATGTAAAACTCAACATTTTGCTTTCAGCTAACATATTTTGCATGCTCTTCAAGTAAGAAAATAACAAAAGACTTAAGAGGGGACAAGATCTAAAAATCTTGCCACTGAACTATCCTCTGAGTCAAAAAGACAAAAATATTGAGCCCACACTGTTGGGTATTTGTTACAACTGAAATGTTTCTTTTTTTTGATTACAGTGAACAATTATAGTCAATAACTCATATGTAAAATATGAATACTACCAGGTAAATAAACTAATTCAGGTGTCAGATCAATTAGTGCTTTTGTTATATTGGAGGAAAAAAATCTCATTCACACAGAACACACATATAGACAAAAACAAGGCCATCAAAAATACAGCTATCAAACCTCTTCATTTAAGTACAGTAATGTAGAAAACATGATGAAGCAATACAATCCAGTAAAATACATTGTTATAAATTTTTGTGCTAATAGGAAACTAGCAGTACAAACAGTATCATGCTTTTCTTCATAGAAGTGCGGCCAAAAAACGTTTCTATGTGATTTGGGCCGGCGCTAAACAAAGTCACATGCATTGTTATCCGGGCACAAATAATTTAGATGGTATCAGGAAACTGTGGACAACCATGAAACATTTAGACAAGTAAAATAAAACTAACACTGTTGTATCATAAAATAGATACTAGTAACAGCAGCGCCAACTGAGTCTTTTCTTTCTCTAAGCGCACGTTGTAACAGAAAGACTGATTAGTGCGCACGTACATGTATGTTTTATGCCTAAGTACACACACATATGTTTGCATTATCACGCTTGTGCAAGTGCATGTGATTTAAGATTACTGCACATTTTCAGTGTAGTGTTTACATATTATATGTTTGGCTGGTACACAGAAGATAACCTCCCAGCTCCTCCATTCATCTGAATGGCCAGGTGGCTGATGGGATAGTATCTGTATGCTGGGCTGGGGTTTCCCAAAAACATCTTCTGTCATAAGATTGATGACCCTTAGATCTTAAAGGGTCATAATGATCAAAGCAAAGGCAATGACCATATGATTGTAAACCTATTCCTCATTTATCCGGAGGCACCATGTGTTGGCCTTGCTTGTAATCGGCACAAGCAACGCGTGAATTCGGATGGGAGGACATGTGGTGACAGATGCAGCTGACAGCAGCGGGTCACTTTAACTTCAGTCGCAACATGTTTTTGGGAAACCAGGCCCTGTGCAGTGTCTCAGCACGCCTCCTTGGCTTGGCTTGGCATCTTGCACATCATCAGGATCTGCTTCAAGGCTTTCTGGACATCCTCGTCCATCTGACCCTGAAGGCACACAGCACAGGTTCAGTTAACTTAACTGAAAATAAAATACACACATCCACTTATTTCAGTTTACAGTAAGTGAAACCCAATGTGATGTGATTTAAAGGGCAAGATCACCCAAATGCAACAGCAGTCACCCTGAACTGGTTTCAGTGAACTTTTTTTTGTTTTTACCAAAGAAATTCTCCCCTAGGATGTAGGATATTTTAAATTTTATTTTTCAGTCTTGTGAGTGCCTCAAACACAATTCCATTCAACTCCAATGGGTTGGGATGGAGGCAAAAGTTTCCATATTTCAAAACTAAAACCTAAACTATCTGCATGGCTACATACCACAACTAGTAAGTGAGAAAATATGTATTTTCTTCTTAAGTTGAAAATTTAAGCTTTAAGGAAACTAATGGATGAATTTACCTGGACAGCGTAGAGGAGGTGCATCCTATAGACCGACACTATCTCATTGTGCTGCTTCTTTGACTCCTACAAAGAAAACACGAGGTAAATACATTTTAATACATTGAAGGTAGCATTCAGGAATCACATTTAAGTATTCAAAGTACACAGTCTCAAAATGAGAATTATTATTGTTTAAAGTAGGTTGAAGGAAGCGTACAGCTAGCTGGTACTGCAGCTGTTTGATTTGTTGCTGCATGGTCTCCAGCTGCTGGCTCTGCTGCTGTCTCTTAGAGGGGGAACCGGAGGTGTAAGAGAGCTGTGACAGGCTGTTTAAGGCATCCTTTAGCTTCCCCACCTCCCGTGACAGGTCATCTATCTGAGGGGGAAAAGCATAAAACATGGTTTATGAGGTTTAAAGAGATTCATTTCTTTTAAGTTTCTAAAATAGTATGATAAGAGCAAAACAATGTGATTAGACTGAATGAATTTATTTCTCAAGTTTAGGTTGTACAGTAAGTGCGCTGGAGTTCACTGGAGTGTCAACAACTAGGATAGTGATAGTACTTCTCCCGTTACTACTGACCCTCTTGTTCTTTTCTCTCTCAGAGGCAACGTGATTCTCCACCAGCTGTTTGAGCTGACACACAGCATCCTGGGACTCAGCCAGTCTGGAGGACAGCGTCTGGTTCTCCTTCTCCCTCGACATCACCAGCTCCTGCAGGGCTTCTCGCTCTGCACGATTCTCCCGTGCCTGGTGGATGGATAGATAAGAGGGTGTCAGGTAGGTATTAGGAAATACATGGATTTAGTGATATGAAGAAAAAATATAATAATATTCAAATTATATTTCTTCCCTCCTTGGATTTCCCCCCATGCTCCTCTTTCCTCTCACCTTCTGCCATGCATCAGCAGCCTCCAGAGCCATCTCGTCCTGCTTCCTGAGGGCCCCCTGGAGGAGCTGCGTCAGGTGGTTGACCTCACCCTCCAGCTGCTCTCGCATGGACTCATGCTCCAGATGGGAGACTGAATTGTCTGGGGTAACATCTTTTTCTGGCGTCACTCTTTTGTTGAAAGAAGCACAAGAACCACATGATCATATAAACAAACAACTAGTAATGGAGTTCATGTTTCTTTTTTAGTATCAAGACTGGAAAAGCATTTTGACAATTGACCACAATCAGCTTCATCAACCTATCACTACAGTAGGAGAAACAATCTCCATATCAATAACCTTTATCCCCCTCAGACTGGATTGTACACAAGATGCTTATGCACTTTCAGTTTCTGTAAACATAAATGTGTAACACATGTAAAAAGTTCACTCCATTCACGTGGACTTTTTTTTAACAGTATATCTACTAATTATGATGTGATCAATTAGGAAAAATATCTGACTAAGATTGAATAGTGAGAATGGGTTTTGTCATTGATGGAACAGGTGGTCACATTCACATTTCCCCACATCCTTATACATAAATACTCATTGAGATATAAAAATCCTGATATTCAAAATCTGACTTCAAAGGGAAAGTGCTCATTATCAAGTAAAATGGGCCCTGTGAGGGTTATAAGACTATATATTACATTTTTGGATTATTTATACTGATGCATTAACAAGTAAGATTTTATTGTGGTAGGTCAAAGTGGAGCTAATCTTAGTCACTTATAGTTAGATATGTACATAGTTACATTTACAACAATATGTTGGAGATTTTTTTTTTTACATTTTTAGTACAATTTGAATCTGCTACTAACACTGACAGTCAAAAAATGTAGGAGAGTAAAAAATGTAGTGGAAGTACAAAGTAGTAAAATGGAAACATTTGAGTAAAGTACAAGTACATTTAAATTGTACTCAAATACAGTACTCGAGTAAATACACAGTGCTTAGTTACATGAATACTATTTTATAAGCCCATCATTCACCTCTAGGCTCTGGTCACAGCAGGAAAAGCGGCATCATGTGGAATCTCATCAGTTTTCTCTTCTCACCTGTTCTGAAGAGCCTCCACCTGCAAGGTCTTCTGGTGTAGCTGTTCTTTCAGGGCTTCTGACTGGCTTTCCAACTCTTTGATGGCATTTCCCAGTGAAGACATCACCTGTGTGTGGTCAGCGAGGGCCACAGAGCTCTGTGCCTGAGCTTCAGCCTCCTGCCTCAGTGCTGAAATCTCCTGCTGAGCAGCCGAGTACTTCTTCTCCATGTCAGCTAGCAGAGTCTGCAGCTCCTCCACCCTGCTGGTCAGCACCTGGACTTGCTGCTGCTGCTGTTGTTGTTGTTCTGCTGAAGAGGGAGATGATGATGCACTGCTCTTAGCTCGGGCCTCTGCCAGCTGTTTCTGAGCAGCACCTAGCTGACTCTTTGTTTCACTGTAGGAGTGTGACAGTTCCAGCAAGCGGCGCTGCAGCCCAGCAATGACCTCATTCAGCTCAGCCTTCATTTCCTCAAAGTCTTTGGCTGCAGCTTCAACAGGCACTGTGCCCCTCAGAGCCTCCTGAACAACAAGGGGATAAAGTGAAATATGAATAACTGAAATAAAATGACTGTCTTTGAATCTAAGTAGTGACGTAATTAGACTAAAAGAGTGAAAGAATGATTTAATTATTAGATAAATGTTGCATGAATAGGTAAAAATGTTAAAGCTATTTCATTTGTGCTTTTCTATACATTCAGTCATACAGAAATTCAGAGAGAACAAGAAGATGCCCATATCAACCTGGAGCATCCTAATCTCCTCCTTTGACTCCTTGTACAGCTCCTCAATATGTGCAGTCCTCTGTTCTCTCTCCTTTATGCTCCGTCTTTCCTCCTCTGTCCTCCTCAGTGCCTCCTCCAGCTGTCTGATTTGTTGAGCGGCTTTCTCTTGCTCAGATCCCGATTGGACGAGCTGAGCCTTCAGCTGTTTCACTTCATGCTCAAGTGTGGATGATACTCGTCTCTGATCCTCCTCTTTCTCCAGCAGCTCGCCTTCTTCTCTTCCCATCTGTGCTCTCAGCTCCTCCACCTCCTCCACAGCTTGGTGGTATCGCTCCTGAGTGTCTGTCAGCTTCGCCTGCAGCTCAGCTAGACTCTCCATCAACTCTTCCTCTCTTCCCTTCTCCCTCACTTCTACATCATCCTCTCTTTCTCTGCCTCTCTCAGGTTTCAGCTGAGCCTGAAGTGAACGGTTTTCCTTCCTGGTTTCGAGTAGCTTTATCTGAACGCTCTCTAGCGCCTGCCTCAACAGTCTGATCTCCTCTTTGCTCCCTCCTCTCCCTCCCTCACTCTCGTCTTCTTCCTGTCTGACAGAAACACCCCCTGAACTGTCTTCCCTTTCTACTTGGGTGGTGGAGGGGACTGGTGGCAGTGGATCAAACTCATCCTTGGTGGAGTGGAAGGAGGAGTTGGACGCCATGCTGTTCGGACGACTGGTCTCCTTCAGGTCCTCGTTTCCTTGGAGGGATGGATGTTTCTGTTAAGACAGGATAGAAAAAAAATTTTAAAAATAAGTAATTTGCTAAAATTCTGATTCAAATATAAAAATTCCTGAACATTAAACAGGTTTTCTACAAAACAAAAAAGTAATTTGCTGCTTTTACAAACAGGAGCAGAATAGATGAGAATAAACCCTCAGTAGATAATTGAATTGACATTATTTATAATGGGTGAAAGTTAGTTTGTCTTTAAAAAAAAAAAAAAAAGAGAAAGTTGGGTCACATATTACATCTTTACGTTCATCATTTGTAAATGTCAATTTTTAAATTAAACTTAATTATCATAATGGTGCACCCAGGCTTCTGTGTTCTGTTACCTTCTTGTTTTCATTACAGATTTTTAGAGTTACAATTAATTGATTGACAGAAAGTTAATCAACTATTTTGGTGACTAATTAATTGTTTTTGTCATATAATCATACACTTAATGTCTTTATCTTTTGGACTGTTGAATAAAACAAGTTACATAAATAGACAGAAGGCTGAGAGAAATTTTAAAGAACATTTTCAGATATTTTATTGACCAAACTATCAATTGAGAAAATTATTTTCATTGTCAAGTAACCTGATAATCATCAGTTCTTGCCCTACATATTGTAATGTTAAAATAGTAAATTATATGGTTCACACTTTAAAGGGCAGGTTCCCATTTTTTCAGGTTGACCTTTTTGTGCTGGTTATATCCAAATAAAAGCAGAATTTCAAAAGTTTTGCAGATGCTGTAAAATATATAGTCCAAGTTTTTAGCCTTTTACATGAAAAATGTTCAGCAGCTGATTTACTTGTTTATATGGTACACAGTCTATTACCTTTACCTTTACAGTTTCACAAAAAAATGAATGTAGGGGTTACATACCTTAAGTTTGCTTGCAAGCTGTTGGTTCTCCAAAGTAAGAGCAGTAATCTTTGCTTGCAGAGCAGAAACCAGAGCTGCAGATGCCGTACCACTGTGCTCGACCTGTCAACACATAAAATGCACATGTATTACACGCAGAGGCACAGAGAGAACCACCAAAGCGACGTAAAAGACCACTAGCTACCTACTGAAAAACAAAACGAGTTGTGACACGTCGAAAGCTTAGGTTAGACCTCCTCAAAGAATGCAAGGGTGAAAAAGTTCAGCAGTTGTCTGCTGTCAGAGTATGGTACTAAACTTAGAGAAACAGAGTTGATTTAGGATTATAACAACTAGACAGACTTTTAGTAAACTAGATAAAAATTGATTGAAAAGTCCAAATAGCCACCATGTGAAATGTCTATTTTTAAATGCATGGGAAAAACGTTTTAGTTGGATTGAGTAGATGATCCATTTACAGTATGTTTATACACCAATAAATATATTCACTATGTGTTGTACTCCACTGTGTTTTAATACTTTTCACCTGAAAGTCATCATTTACCTCCAGCTCTGCTGTTCTTGTCATCAGTCGTTTTAAAATCTGCTCTTATGTAATGTAAGCATGTCACTATAGCATTTTAGTCATTAATCACCTTTGTATCCAGCTCAGGACCAGTGGACGTCTGCTCCACTGTCTGCTTCAGGTCTTCGATTGTTTCCAGCAACATGTTTCTTTCCTCATGGAGCTTCTCAACCTGCTCTCTCAGCACCGTTCCTCTCACTTCATCCTCCTTTGAAATGAGAAAGGGGAGGAGAGAGGGGTGGGGGGAGTCAGGAAAGAGGAAGGGGAGGGGAGAATAGTACAAGATGGGCAAGGAAAAGGAAGAGAAAGTTAAGGCGAGAGGAGGAGGAAGCAGATATGTGTATTGACCTACTTATAAATGTACGATATTTACTTGTGCATTTACACATTTTCATTGCTCTTGTGGACCATTACATATTTTTTGAATATTTATATTGAATATTTATTTTTAATATATTATAATTTCTTTAATATAATAAATGACTATATGTTTATTAAGCTTGTGTATTTTACACATCTGGATGTCCCAAGAACAATAAATAAGACTCTTAAGCTCTGAAGATGGCAGGTTATTGCAGACACATCTGTCTGCATATCTGTTATTTCTACATATTCCTGCTTCTTATTCAAGTTACTAGATTTTGTTCCATGTTGACTGCTGTTTACATACCTTGTAGTTGAATCTCTTGGGAGTCTCACTTTTGTCAGATGCAGGGGTCCCAGTAGAGGTAATGAGTGAAGGTGATGAGGGTCCAGAGCTCTGCAAAAGGATGAAGTTGAGTAGTGTTAGTTTGATTCATTTTGGATTTGTTTTCCTCACAAACCTTTTGTCATGTTCTGGTTGGAAAAAACTAACTCCGGATTCGTTTGTGAGCTGGTTTATAAGAACAGTTTGTGGGCAGAGTTAAAAACCAATGAGAGTATTATGTTTATAGTCTATTGGTGCAGACACACAGCATAAAGAAAAAAAAAAAAACAAGATTAAACATTTTGTATCTTGTTACAATAATTAATTAAGTGACAAATTGAGTTATATCTGCTGTCAATCTTTGTATTAGGTACATTTTAATTCATAATCTCTGAAAAACAAGAGACATTAGTATACCAATTGAATGAACATACTACATGAATGAATGAATTACTGTGATACACTGACAAACCTATAAATTGGTTTCTGGTGAGAAAAGACTGAGGGAGCAATAATCTTACAGGTAATATGTAAACAGACAAACATAGGTCAGACTACTCATTTTATGAATACACTGCAGACATGCACTAATATAAAGAGTGGCATACTGATACAAGCAGACAGATACATGGAGAGACATGCGTTTACCTGCAGTGGGCTAATAGGAGGTGGAGGTGCTTTTCGTTTTTTGGGAGTTGTGATCCGTTCATCACTTAGCTTAGCTACTTGATCATGCTGAAGAGCCAGCAAAGGAGACAGAGAGGAGAGGCAATGAAGAGAGAGAAAGAGAAGGGTGGGATTCAGTGCTGGTTAGTAAAAGGATTGGCAATCAATGAGTGCTATAGTTAAGACTCAAGTTTCGTTTTGCCAAAAATGGCAACTAAAAGATTTTTTACAAGCTGAGAAATGTGATATTGACACATTACAGAAGCTGATACTAAACTACTGTCTATGTAGTGTAGCTACACAACAGGAATTATAGACAAAGTTTGGCTTTGTTGTGCATTTTTAGCTCTTCCTCGTGAATCACATTGTAATATTTAAATACAGTCAATACAATTGTTATTGATAATTGATTGGTTTTGTAGGATTTGTTTCTTTCTAGGCTTTGTTTCGTAGGTGCTTTTCTTTTTACTCTGATTGCCTGTTTGCAAGGATCTTGAAAGAAAAATATTTGAAATGTCTTACCAGAGGACTTCTAGGAGACTTCGTATCTACCAAAGGAGATAGAAGAACATGAAAAAAAATCAAAAAGAAACTTTAGCCTTTTCGTTAAGGGTTTATACAATAGGTAAAATCTCATACATGGAAAATGGAAAACACAGGACATGTAAAAAAAAAAAAAAACACTCATAATAACATGAGATCTCCTCCAGATGGCAGTGCTGACTTGTGCTGAAACCAGACCAGTATGAATCTACCACAGGCAGGCAATACATTTATATGTGTGCATCATGATGTGGAGGCAAAGATCTGTGCAAACAGTCACTTTATGGTTTATTATTATGGTTTAGTTGTTGTGGTCACGCTCACGTCTCCAGGGACTGAATATGAGTCAATACAATGTCGGTGAGTGACTCTCACCTGAAATCTGCTGCCTGTTCAGAGCAGCTGTGAGAACAGTTTTGACATCTGAGTTGCCGGACAGCTTAGCATAGTGTGCGACATCATGGCCTTGTGAATCTACTGCTGCCAGATCTGCTCCTCGGTGAACCAAGACTTCAACAACAGACACTGCATTGGATTCACTGGCCAGCATCAAGGCTGTCCTACAACACAAAAGTACAAATATTGATTACCAATGTTTTTAATCAGTCATCACTACAACCACACGTCGTTGCTGAACTGCCTGTGTCTAAGCATGTGTCTTGACTGTGTTCGTACCTGCCACTGTTGTCAGAAGCGTTGATTTCAGCACCGCAGTCCAGTAACATGCTGCATACTTCAGCATGAGCGTGTTTAGCTGACAACAGCAAGGAGGTGAGACCATCCTTTGAGACAGACAGATGGACATTATAAACACTGGATGTGACTGAGGTCATCCTATGGAGGGGCCACACAGCCACAGATTTAGATGCACACAGACACACATAACTTATCTTGTGTGACATCAGGACGTGAGCCTAGACATAGAGTATGGTTAAGTGTCTGTGTGGTGAGAGAAGTGTCAGATCCCTGTGAAAAAGGAGAGAATGTCTCCTACTGTAAATGAATTTCCGAGCCAATAAACAGAAAAGCCAAACTTGCTCCACTTTACAGAGTGGCATATGTTTTAACATGAGAGAAATATGAGCAAGGGAAAATCCCCTAAATGATATATTTACAGATTTTAATGAATGGGTATGGGAGAGTTTATTGCCCCGAGTTGGGCAACTGGGGCAGTATTTCATGCAATGCAGACATCCCACATTTCTCACCAGGATTGACAGATCCAAGCCTGACCCTTAACCTGACCTGAACCTTCTATTACCTAAATTCAACCTACACATTTCATTGGCTGGGACTGTTGAGGCTGATGTACGGCCTGGGAGGAGCTGCTGCCTCGAGGTTCAGTTCGGGGCAGGAACTTTTACTTAGCCAAGATTAAGTTGGGAAATAATATGTATCTCAGTAAACTGTGACTCAACAGTGGGCTAAGACTGCATAGTTTTTCAACCAGTAAGTCAACACAATTCAACAAACACAGCAAATAAGGAAATCAGTATTAAACTGTATGAACAGACATTTCCACAGGTCATTTATATTGTTAACAGTGAAACAAGAAGTAAAAAAAACCTTAAGTTCTGTTCAAATGGAAAAGGCAAAAGAATGTAAAGTGTGTCAGCATAGTTTTGTGTTTTCTATTACAAGGCTGCTGTTTCCATCCACCACAGAGAAGAAAACTATGTTGTGGGTTCCTCTGAGCTCTGCTAAAGACTTTAACAGCCCTGTGTCTGCTCTGCTCAGACTGTGTTTCTACTGAACTGTTTCAAAATGACAGAAACCATTTTTTCTCCTCAGGGTAATACATTCAGTGGCTGTGTGGATGTGTGCGGCTGCACAGGTGTATTAACATGTTTGTTTATAAATGTTACTTGAGTTATGTTAACAGATTTCCTGCCAATTGTTTAAAGCCAAATTACCCAACAGCCTAAAGCCTGAGAAGAACTGAAATGGGGCAAGTTATTTACAACCGTCATGACAAAGTTTGTGATGAAAAGTCAGTCGAGACAATCACACACAAACACACCTCTGCTACCTATAATTATGCAACATATTTTATAAATTAATCATATCACAAGTTTTGTATTTAAAATATATGTAAAGTAACTAGTAACTGGAGATGTAGTGGAGTAAAAAGTACAATATTTCCTTCAGAAATGTATGAACATGAGCATAATGTGGCATAAAAATGGAAATACACTTAAAAGTACAAGTACCTCGAACTTGTAGTTAAGTACAGTAGTTGAGTAAATGTACTTAGTTACATTCCATCACTGCCCATTTGTAGTCCTCCAAGAGTTTTCGACCAACTCAAACAAAGGCTTCTAAAGAATTACCAGGCCACGTCTGTGAATTATATCAAGGCTGAGCTTCTTTTAAGTAACTGAGATATATTTCTTTCCAACAGAAAACATAAGGAATCTTTTATACTATATAGTGCCAACTTCTCTGAGCAGACTTTAAGTTTACATTTACTTGATTTTGTATAAACATTCTTTGTCCGACATATTTAAGACCTGGCAAATGTTCCTCGTTTTCTTTCAATATCTCTCTGTCTGTATACTGAAGTCAGATATAAATCAGGTATAGATATGTTGTATGCTGTAGCAGTAATGTACGCCTGAGGCTAACAAGCTGGCATGTTCTACTCAGCACAAAAACTGCAGTATGTTCCAGACAACTATGAGCTTTCCAGTCTACATGTCTGCTAAGAGCAGACACAGCAACTCAAATCAAACACACACACACTTGCAGATGATTATGGCTGGAAAAGTGAATGCCGTCCAATGAAAGCGATATCACACATTGTCTTTAAGTCAACAGAACAATGCTAAAACACTCTGTTTCAGTTACAACAATATGGTTTGTGGATAAAACATATTGAAATGTGTCATTTGCCAATGCAGCTTACAGTTTCGTAAAAGCCCTAAGACAAAACCTTTTTATTTAACAATTGTTGGATTGATTAGGAGGAAATATTTAAGGGGAGTTGCTCCAACAGGATTTCAGAAACCCTGTACTTTAGCCTTAAAATCCTCCAGCCGGTGGTGAAGTGGTAGCATGAACCAGTTTCAAAAGCCACAACATATAACTTCACATAACTTGTCAAGCAACAGGGATGCAATACATCTTAACAAAAAATAACATAACTACTTTACATGTAAGCAGAGAGACCACTGTGAGTCAGTGTGCGTGTGAGTATGTTTATCTCCAACAGGCCAGCTGTGGCGTGATAATAAAAGAGGAAATAAATGAGCAACACATTCTCTTCTCCATTTCTTTTCTCTCACTTGCTCTCTTTTTTCTTTTATACACACATAAACACACACACACACAATAATGCTAACACACCCCAGTTGGGTAAAAACCACAGGCATGGAGCATCACTGCAATGGAGACCACATGTCTGCGGCTTGAGAACAGAGTTCCCACAGTACACTGACCCTCTACCTCACACACACACACACACACACACACTGAACAATACTAATCAATCTTAAAACAGAGAGGGACAACGAAAGGAAGTGTCAGCGACTGAGGATCCTTCATATTGTAGACTTCCAGCTGTGAGAGACAGCTGCAGTTTTAAAACAACAATGCTTTACTTCAACTCTCTTAATGAACTTAAAAAATGCAATCTAGGAAATGAGATTTGACAGCAGATAAAAACAGACAGATAAATCCTTAAGAAAATCCAGAGCATACTAAGAGTGATTCACCTTCCTTGAGCAAATTCCTCTGGAAATAACACAGTAGAAAATGATATGAATGAGACTGAATGGAGCATTTCTGTGGTCTTTATTCTGTTTCTCAGCCCATTACTCTCCTGCCAGGAAAAATAAATCTGTGGAAGAAAGAGTGGAAGTAATAATGAAAGTACATACTGCATCTTTCAGGTTGATGGGACTTTTGAGTTCACACAGCAGTTGAACAGTCTGGATGTTCCCGCTGGCAGCTGAGGATAAAACAAAACAACAGTCAGACAATGAACGAAAGCACGCAGGTGTCCAGACATCACAGCTTGGTCCAGTTTGGTCCAGGATTGAATTTAGCAGGAATTTTCTCTCCTTTGTCTCCCTCTCTGATTTACAAAAGACCAAATTAATTAAAAATGAGTCAAACACAGCTGGACTGTCTAATTTAATTCTCTTTAAACAGAAAAGGACAGGGTCATGGTAACTGAAGTAGCACACCACCAGTTAGCTTTTGCTTCTACTTTAAAAGTTCAACAGTGATAAATACTTATAATGATTTACCTAAACAGCCCTGTCTACTAACATCCCAACTGTAACACAAACTTGTGAGGAAGCCTCATGGAAAAAAAAAAACAATTATCAATCTTCTCATCACTCAGAGACAGTGAAGTGTCTGGTTTGAGTATTGAAGGAACTCCTGAACCTAACCAGACTGAAACCACATTTAATCTCTTCACTCCAAATATGGTCGATGATTTCATCCAAATAAGATTAAGATTTTAAACTTGCTAAGCAGACTTACCTTCAATAAAGGCATTTTTATTTGGTTAACTCTCAGGATACTGACACACTTACCAGCGTGATGCAGGGCAGTCCTTCCTGTGCTGTCGACAGCATCAATAGGACATTTACTCTGAGGGGGGACAGAAACAATATTAGACATGCAAATCAAGGAAACATATGGGTTATGAATGATTATGAAAGGAAAGTTAAATACTTTTACAGTTTTTTTGTTCTTTTTGTATCAGTGTCATGCAGTACATTTCTGTGCATGTTTTGATGAATGAACCTAATATTCATTTTGTGAATTCTCACACTTCCCTAAATGACTACCAGAGAATGGAAATCCTAACTGTGTCCTGAAATGTGTTTAAATGCTTCTTAAAACTCAAAATGTCTTGTGCCTGCATTTAATTCTGATGTAGAGTATCTGTAATAATGCTAGTGAAAAATTGTTTGTCTGCAGGTTGTTCCATTTTTAATTTCTTCATAAAAACAGTACGTTTAGGAGGTTTAAGTAGATGAAATTTTCTATCATATTAAACAACACTGTAAATGCACAAAAAAAAATCACACATTTGCATATACATACATATGTATATTTTTGTTATTTTGCCCCCATAGTTTGCTAGTAGTGATGACCTGCAACAAGTTTTGGAAACAATAGCATTATTTGTTGCGAGTGAACAACCAGCTAATTGTTACAACTAACAAAACACCAACAAGCTGGAATTATTGTGTACAACATTATGCCGAGTACAGAAACATATGCTTTGAATTCTGCTGTATGTACCAGCAGACCTGTATGGATGTTTGACCAGACTGGTGTGTGTTGCTAAGATGCTGCAGACTGTCATGAGATAGTTAGGTTAGCAGATCAGAGCAGTGTGTGTGTATGTATGCATGTGTGTGTGTGTGTGTGTATACACTGTCTCCAGATGACTGCAGTCCAATAGAGTCATTGTGTCACTGTTTAGAGCAAGTCAAAAATTGGATGAACCAAAATTTCCTTCAGTTAAATCAAGAAAAAACTGAGGTCATTGTTTTTGGCAATAAAGAGAAGAGGGTTGCTGTCAGTAAACATCTTGAGTCACTGTCTATAGAAACTAAAGACCAAGTCCGAAACCTTGGCGTGCTGATAGACTCAGATCTGACCTTCAACAGCCATATCAAATCAGTCACCAAATCAGCCTTTTATCAACTTAAGAACATATCCAGAATTAAAGGTTTCATGTCCCAAACTGATCAGGAGAAGCTGATTCATGCTTTTATCTCCAGTAGACTTGATTACTGTAACGGTCTTCTGACTGGACTCCCCCAAAAAAGTATCAAACAGCTGCAGCTCATTCAGAACGCTGCAGCTCGAGTTTTAACCAGAACAAAGAGATCAGATCACATCACCCCAGTTCTTAAGACCTTACACTGGCTCCCAGTCAGCTACAGAATAGATTTTAAAGTTCTGCTACTGGTCTACAAATCACTGAATGGTTTAGGTCCAGAATACATGAATGACATGACTCAGGTCAGATAGTGGAGCACAGAGTTCAGACCAAACATGGTGAAGCAGCATTTAGTTGTTATGCTGCACACAACTGGAACAAACTACCAGCAGAACTGAGATCAGCCCCAACTGTAAGCACTTTTAAATCCAGGATAAAAACATTTCTCTTTTCATGTGCTTATAGCTGAGCTCTTTTTAAGAACTTAAAACTCTATTTTCTTCTATTTTACTTTTTTGCCCCTGCTTTTAACTCTGTTTTCTTTTGTTTTTATGCTGTTTTATGCTCTTCTTTTTTTTGTCTTTATGTAAAGCACATTGAGTTGCCTTGGTATGAAATTCGCTATATAAATAAAGATGCCTTGCCTTGCCTTGCCTAGATCAGTTGATCTTAACAGGAGGGCACTCACACACACACAGAGATACACACACACACAGGAAGACACACAATCAGCAGACTGAAGTAATGAAGCAGTGAAAATGTCTGGTTTCAAACATCTTAGCAGAATAGTGAGACTATTCAAGACTGTAGATTTCACACGGTTCATGCTCCGGCTTTCACACATTCCTGCCGCATTTGCAGCACCAAGTAATGCAACCAAGAAGAAGTCCTGCTGCCTGACCAGATGCTCTGCCATTAAAACAGTCTTTGTTTCATTTTTCTTTCATTTTTTGTTATATAACACATCTTCAAAACATTTCACTAAACCTGAAAGACTGTACAACCAGTATATTAAATCAAATACTGTGGTGTTTTAATCATCATCATAACACTGTGGGACCATATTGTGAGTTACTGGCAGATTGCAGCAATTTGTTGTATTATTGGTCACCCCAGTGGATGATGATGATATGACTGGTCATATTAAAAACTATTTTAGACTCATATATCATGATTTATTACTTTTGAAAGCCTCCTTCACTTTATCCACTTTACCTGAATGAGCTTTTTGCAGCACTCAGTGTGATTGTTTTTGGCAGCCAGGTGTAACGGATTAAAACCTGAACATAAAGCAAAAAAGATGTTAGTTAAGATCCACATTAGGCCACAGATTTTGTTAACAGACTGAATAAAATGAAAAAGAAAATGAAACCTTCTAAAATCATTTTAGAAGGTTAAATGGCATTTGACCTAAAATGTTATGAGACTTTTATCAAATCCTAAAACCAAATAACAATACCAATAACCACAGAAACACAAAAACATTTTAGTGTTTTATCCATCTAGACAGAAATGACCATATTTATACATCAAGCACCACTCTCTTTACTAAATAGAGTTACATACCTGCAGCATCAGTGACTGACAGGTCTGCTCCATGGGCAAGGATGACAGAAAGGCAGTCTGTCTGACCACGTGCAGCTGCTACATGAAGACTATATATAAAGCCAAAGCAATAAAAAAAATTTAAAAATTTAAAAATAAAAAAAAAAACAGATTAGAAATGCAGTATATTAATTGTCAGTGGTTATAAAATCACAACACAGATGCAGTGGTGACTTCCTGCTGCATTAGTTGGTATAAATAAAAAAATTCAACCTATAATGTCATCATAACTTTAAACATGAAATGAAGCTGCTTCCGTCCATCACAAATAGCACTGTTGATTATAATGAAGACTTATTTTTTCACTTGAGTGGCACCAATGTGATATAACGTTAATTAATTAGGTGCTGCTGCTGGCATCATATTTAGCATACAGACATGAGTGTGCTATCAATCATCTCATCCGACCTTCGACGAGACAGTGAGTAAGCGCATTTCCCAAACTATTTCTTTAGGAAAGTGATAACATGTGGGTATTGTTGAGCAGCTCCCCTGACCAAATAAGAACAGTACCCTGACAACTTTATAGTGTACCTAAAGTTTCAGAATTTGAACGTGTCTGGTGATCACTGTTATTTTGAGAGCCATGAGTATAAGAGGTAAAGCACTGCTTCGTGTGCAAAAAACACCCTCTGAATTGCGCGTGTCTCTTTGTGTGTATGTGTGCAGTGGGGAATCAATACAACCCTTTTTCCAGCTCAGCAAGCAGAATGAAAAAAAACACTACACATGCCCAGCTCTCCCTTGGTGTGTGTGTAGGACACACACACACACACACACACACACACACACACACACACACACTCTTACACACGCACACAACTATGCCCACATGCCTTTCAATCAGGTTTTATCACCATAGAGATACTGTAGACTCCTCCTTTGTGAGTTCTGAAAAGATTGGAGCATTGCGATCCCAAACCACCACATTCATCATGATTTACAAAGGCTTTGAGTATGCATCTGTATGTGTGGTTCTGCGTTCTAGTCGCTCACAGAGAGAAGGTCAAGGATGTGAGCTACTGGTGGAACAATAAAGACTGTGTGTTTGTTTCAGCATGTGAAAATCTGCACATTCGCTTCTCTTCGCATTCGTTCCTGTGTTTTGATGTTCCTAGCTCTGCATGAGCTGCTCAACACATTGAGGTCAGCCGGTGTTATGTTTCAGTAAAAGAGAGAGGTCAAATATTAACACTGAGCCTCTGTGTTATCAACTATCTCAACCGGTGAGGCAACAAGCTGCACTGCCTCTGCAGTGAAATGAACTGGCTCTCAAATACTGAATGCCAGGGAGGCTGGATGAATAGTTGCAAAATGTCAAACTTTCAGGAACTAAGAAGAACAGCTGTATTTTTAGATTGGCCATTCATTTTTAACATTATGCAGCAGAGTGCGAAAGTAGTTTCAGAAGCCCAACACTTAAGAATCTGGGTATATGCTGTAGATGTATATGCAGCACTTAAATTCAAAAGACAGCACAAAAATCTTCAAGACTGGATGATTTTTCCCTGATATGATGCTAATACGCACAGTTTTATTTTACTACATCCACACCATTTCTTGTCAAACCACTGTCACTAAACAGTGAGCAAAGCATCAGATAGTGCCTAAATAGCTGCACTTGTATCACTAAATCCAGCAGCAAACTAAAGATCTGTACCTTTTCATCTGCTCTGGTTTTGGTATGTATCCTTGTCAGTGTAGCAGACCTCAATCTAAGTTTCTTTCTTTTCAGATTAAAGATGCCTTCCCCATCTCATGCTAAATCAAAAGAAGCCAATGCAGTCTATTGTCTCTTGTCTCTGTCAATTAATAACGCTTCAGGAATATTTTTTTGCACTAGGCGTGCTATGATATTTATTGTCCCGAATGGGAAATTAGATCCACTGGAATTCATGCGCTGATTACAAAACTTCTATATATAGCACAAGCATGTGCAAAAAAGTAAACTTCCTTGATATCTAAATCTGTACCAAAGCCATTTTTCATTTATTGTATGTACATAATAATAAGAATGCTTACGCTGATTTGCCCTCGCTGTCCAGTTTTACAGCACTGACACCTTTCTTGGCCAGAAGTGATGCCACCTTCTCCACTTCGCCATGCTCCACCGCAGCAAGCAGGCGCTCATCATTTTTGTTCCACTCATTGACCTATAAGTGATGTTGAGGGAAAGAAGAAGATAAAGACAGAGAAAGAGGGAAAAGGAGAAAGGTGGAAAAAAGAAAACACAGGTGATGAGGTGAGACAAAAAAGTTCATATCAAATGTAATCGAGGATTGTTATTATTATTATTGTATTGCTATGTATTTTAAATCATATTTCACTTAACGAAACCATCACAATCATTATTAACAGAATAACTCCCCAGGCTGTAAACCAAGACATTTTTTTATTCTATCATTTGGATGTATGTATACATATTTACATTTAATAATAATGTATACATTCCTAACAACAAAGTGTTGTTGTCTGACATTAACAAACACATTAGCAAATCTTACTCTGCAGCCAAAACGGCTGAGGTGCCCCAAATCTGAGTAATGTTTCTCAGAGGGAGAGAATGTTTTCTTGGCTCTTCTATAGCCCACACAAACATTTGTGTCCATATGTGAGCAAGCACACACACACACACACACACACACACACACACAAATACACATAAGCTTCATCCAATGTGAACACATACACACCGATACACACAAACCAAATGGCCCCACATTTGTATCCCTGACAGGCTATCCAGATAGAAAGAAGTCAGCTATTGGAAAGCTTCAAGCATGATCTCATTCAGAGACTATCTTGCAGCACAGCAGTCTGATGGCACAAGATACAGCACAGAGCTTTAACAGCCGTCTACCACAGTATTTACCTCTGGCCGAAAAAATACAGCTCTAAAACTATTTAGAACTATTTCAGCTCTAAAATTATGAAAACACATCGACAATAACCATATAAAGAGGACAACGGCTCAGACTTCAAACTCAGGAATATTATATCAGGATCATTTGAAGGAGAACTTGTATCAGATACTAGAGCTGATAAAAAAATAAAAGATTTTCCAATCAATCAATCACAATTATTATTTGAATGATCCAAAATCAATTCTCAAATGCTGAAGATCAATCTTTGCATTGGCACCCTTTGTGAGTAAACATGTACTGTATCTGTGCTGGATGTTTTGTGTAGGTATTGGTTACTTGTTGTAAGTGGTTCAGTTACAGCTGAAAAATGTGTGAAATGGCTACTTTGTGGTAACTGAGTTATTATAACCTGCCCAAACGGTTATTTTAAGTTAAAAAATAACATAGATGATTCTATTAGTGACTCTATTAGTTGCTTTGATTCAGTCATGTAAACTCTGACGTATATAATTACCTATATGTGGACCTGCTGCAGTTTATAGGATTGTCATGTTTCAGGATGGTTAGCAGACTCTGTAAGTGGTGTATGTTTTTCATTATTCTTGCTAAACTGTTTTGCACATGTAGACTGAAAATAATAGAGATGTTTTAGTCCTTTTGGATTTGCCAAAGAAAATAAATCCTTGGTTCACAGTTTTACAACTGGAAAATGTGTACTTAGCACAATTTTATGTTCAAGGAAACAACAGCATTGTTCACTTGCTGAATGTAGGAAAAATTTAAGTCCCTAGGATAAATTCTGACAAAGTGTTTTACGCATCACTGATATTTTTGTGATGGAACCAACATGTCAAGAATTGGATAAAAAATAACTTGATTCTGGACTTTGTGTATTGAATTGGGAGGTACGTGCCAATATCCGGCCCTATCAAAGTCAGATTAGAAAATGTGTTTAGAGAAATTGTGGTTACAGGAGCTGTAGTAAATAAATTGTTTTTTTCTTAACCTAAGCAGAGTAAGGGGGAAAACTGAACCCATGGACCCCAAACTTGTTGGCAGCTCAAGTTCATTAGTCAGCTCTCCCTGCAACCACCTGTGCATATTAGGATGCAGTACAGTATTAGATTTGACCCGATAGCCTACTGACCTACACGTGATAAGGAGCTGAGTTCTCTGACTGTATAAATACTTGAAGTGGCAAACTGTACCCTATTTTGGGAAAGCAATAAGCCAACATAGCTATACAAGGTGTAAATAACCTCTGTGGCAAACACCCAAATGCAATCACTGCAATGCATTTTGCACAGCTGGTGGAAAAATGCTGGGCTATAAAAATCCCTTCTGTCACTGAGGATGACCACTGAGCTCTGCAGCCTAAGCCACAGAGTCATTAATGTGGACCAGTAGAGAACTGAAAAATGCTATGTTGTTGGTGTTTTGCAAATTAAACAAAGCTGAATCAAAGGTGAGTGAGGTGGAGAGTTGTTTTTCTTGCAAGGAGTTCTACAGAATTGATTCTTATCAAGGTGTAAACAAATGCCCACATACACGACATCCAAGACGCCCTGTGATCCAGGCTTCAAAGCCTTAAAGTAAGAGGTGAGATACTATCGAGCAGATGGTGTAAGATGAGAACATTCTCTGACAGATTAGAAATAACAGACTGGATATAAAGACACTCAGCTGAACACTGACAGAAGCATGGGAAAAAGATATATGAATCCACCAGGTGTCCCACCATGTCTATGGGCGTACCTCACAGAGGATCCAAAAAATATCCAAGATCAGTTCAGAGTTAATGAGATTTACTTTAGTCAACTATTTGTCAGTGATGTTGGAAAATCAGCCAACAATATGAGTTTATTTGAGTTGTAACAATCAGATTGCACAGTTCCATTATTGCTGGAAACACTGACAGATGTATTGTGCGCAACTTGCAGCACATCTCTGAATGTTGCATATGTGCTGACATTTGCTTGTGTATTATGCATTTGCAGTGGGTTCTTTTTGTTTAGTTTTGTTCTGATTTTGATCATAGGACTAAGTTTTACATTTTACAGAGGGGGAGGGGCACCTTGCCTCAGATGCTGACCACCTCTGATAACATGTTTATGTCATATGACCTAAAACTTAACCTCAAGGGAAAGAGGGGAGGGCTAGTTTACATTGCAACTGCCATCTTTTACCATGTGTGGATACTGTTTAGATAACTGAATTTACTATTAGACAATATGCACTGGGAGCTGGGTGGCTTACCACCTCTTTTAAACATTAAACCCTGTGGTATAGAGCAAAAAAATTCTCAAAGGTACTGTGGGGTTGGGGCGTGAGTGAAAGTGGAACAGAGAACAGAGAAGTCAGAGAGCGTGCATCTGCCTGTCACTTTGATTAGTGTGCAGTGAAACATGACACAGTAGGAGATAGCTGAAGCTATAGAGGACATATCCCATATGGTGTGGTGGATGGGAGTCCTTGTTTTCACAGAGGTGGGCTGGATTTGCCTCCCAATGTGATGGTATGAAAAGTCTCATGATTTTTATACAGACAGTCATGTGTTGTTCAGTCGAATACTAAAAATAGGTACGCTTGTGAGATGTTGGAGGAACTGAAAAGAAAAATCAAAATAGGAATATGTATATACTGTAACCACAGCCTCCGTTGCCCAAGTTTTACCAAAACCGTTAAAGAGAATCTTAAAGTAAATTCAAGAGTGGTTTGTTTCCTGTATTCTGTACATTTCATTGAATTAGATGTTGTGCTTGTTTAATAGTACTCAGTTCTTCTTATCTTGTTATGTAGACATCAGGAAGGGTGGAACTTACTACTGTAATTGAGTGCCTTTGTGATCCGGAAACAGCAGTAAAACAAACCTGCTCCTATACATGACAGACTGAATAACAGCAGGAGTCAGATCTTGCACATAGTGAAGTGAAACTTAATATGACTTCAATCGGTCTACTACAGTTAAATTTAAGCCTAACTTGTATAGCATGCACCTGAATAGTTCAGTGACTAATCAGATCTCAAAAAGAAAAAAAAAGAACAACAAACTACTTTGATCTCACATCTGATTCTTTACTGGGAATGGACACTCCTGTTGTTGTTTGGATGTATGAATTCTTACTCTGATAAATAGATCTCAATATTCTCATCTCTAGCATCTAACCCTGAAAGTAAACTTGACATTGCCTGTACTCGTGAAGCTGACTACCCACTTTATTTTTATTCAGTGCATTCTGGGATTAGCTCCAGCTTCCCTGGGGTTGCTCTGATCAAACCAGACTTTGCATCTTTTCGGGAAAATGTAATCCTGCCAATTTCACATTGAAAATCCAAAATAATTTATATTTCCTCTGTTACCTCTGTTGCAAGTACTGAATAAGCATTGCAAAGTTGTCCACACACTAGCATGCAGCAGGACAAGAGTAAGATGTTCTCCCCTGATACTGGCCATCTCGGTTACTGGTTTCCACTCAAGCAGCAAATATTAAACTCGAGATGATTTTGAGACTTGTTCTTTTGGAGGAGCATGTCACAAATGACACAGACTGATGTCAAAAAGCTGAAACACACTGGTGTAATTGCATTCAGACTAGCAACAGACAGTATATTTGGAAAATGTATCACTGAAAGAGGATAGAGGCTTTTAAATGCACCATGCAATGAAACTACTACCAAAGTTTATCTTTAAAATGTACCCACCTAAGATTTACAACCCAGAGGGGACAGAACAGAGTTGCCATAAAAAGTGGTCTACCACACAAACCTGGCTGACCCAACAGGGCAGTAAGACAAGTAACCTGGTAATTAGAAAGTTAGAGTGTGGTTTTAAAGTGAAGGGAGCCAAAAAAGGGTATGGGCCCATGCAGCATTTTAAAACTAAGGTTCATGGATCTGGGTAATGTAGATTTGAAAACACAACCAGCAACACCATACTGCCAGTTTTCATATTTGCTTCAGTAAAGATTTGTTCATGCTGTTGCTCACTGTCAGTTGCTTTTTATCAAGAAACTACAGAACATTGAGAGCAAAGAGAAGAGTAGGAAGGCCCACTACCCTGCATCTCCCTATAGCCTCCCTGTTAGCAAAACTTTCACTCTAAAAATACACAACTCTGCAAAAGCTTTTACCTCATCTGAACTTCCACCATGTCTACAGAGTAGAGTCAACACTCCCTTTCACTATCAAAAGGAAAGATGTACTGTCACTGTTTATTACCAGGTCAAAAGGGGTTTGTATGAAAGAGAAATCAGTCTTACAACATCTGGACATCTGTGTCTCAGAAGTGCACATTGTCCAGATTTCATGAGTAATGTCACTCGCCTCATATTGGACAGGACTTCCTCTTTGTACACTGAAGCATCACACTGGTCACCCTCGACCGCGACATTAATTCAAATCAGAAAAATATCTAATGGTTTAAAGAACAAGCAATAACAAAATGATTGGGATATATGAAAACATCCATATTGTGATTAGCATTTGGGCAGGTGAATGGTTTGGTTTGGTAGACACTTTACTGAAATG
Source organism: Trachinotus anak (assembly GCF_046630095.1). Classification (NCBI taxonomy): domain Eukaryota; kingdom Metazoa; phylum Chordata; class Actinopteri; order Carangiformes; family Carangidae; genus Trachinotus; species Trachinotus anak. Next base: position 11,455,353 of record NW_027273879.1, on the reverse strand, counting down.
TCTCCAAATCCAAAAACTGACAAGTATTCATTTGCTGTGAATGCTCCTATAATGGTCTCATTAACAAGACCTGCATGTGGGAGAAAAACTGGAATGGACTATGAACCCCTACCAGCACTAATAGAAAAAATTACAGGGGAAACACTGATGTACTGTGTAGCATGATCCTGCCTAATGGCCTCTGTGATTTTAATAGGCTGAACAAAAAAATGACAGGCCGTCACCACAGAGCAGCATGACACCGATAGCATTAGACTACATTGTAATGGACAGGTTTAAGTGGAGCGGAATGCACTGCTCCAGTTTCGGCCGTGCACATAACTCATCATCGCAAGGAGGCTGATGAAATAATCATGTGCTTGGAGAGATGGTGCAAAATGAGCGAAGGCCTTGGCTCAAACAAAAAGTGTGTTGTAGAGTTTTCTACACTTAAAAAAGAGCCTAAAGCAGGAAAATGTTGCCTGTTCTGAAAATGACCATGTTCTAGCAGCACATCAATGAAAAAATATCTTCAGATCTTTTAAGTAAATAACAAATTGCTGTGTTTACTTCTATGCATAAGAATACTAGATAAAAAGAACTTAAAATAAAGTACATCAAAGATTTAACATTTTTTTGTGTCAGCAAATATTATTTTAAAAATGTTTCATGGTTTAAAAACAGTCCTGAGTCCATGCAGTGTAAAACAGATGCCTTTATGGTGGCTATGCTGGATGGATGTACCGACATGGAGACAACAAGCTGACAGGGACAAGAACCACTTCCATGCTGGAAAAAGAGTTATATTCTGTAGATGCCTTTGATTCATCTGTAATATCCTAATATCAGTGCCAAACACATCCCACAACATCAATCAGATCAGGGCAGCACTTCATCAGAACTACCCCAAAACCCCTCATTAGAGTTGAAACAATTTGTCGACAGATAATTAATCAGAGACTATTTTGATAATCTATTAATCATTTAAGTAATTTTTCAAGCAAAAAGACAAACATGACCTAGTTCCAGCTTCTGAGTTATGTGGGGGTTTGCTGCTTTTCTTTGTGTTATGTGATAGTTACTTGAATATCTTTGGGTTTTGGACTGTTGGGTCAGCAAAAGCAAGTGCTTTGAAAATGTCACTTGAGGTTAGGAAACTGCAACAGGCTTTTTATCCGACATTTTATCAGCCATACATAACAGAGCAAACAGCATGGAAAACATTGTACAAACCAGAACACTTTCAAAAACAGTTAAACCAGCACACAACACAAAAACTCTAAATGACTTCAGACAATATCTGCTTGCACTGAATATTGTAGGTTTGGCCCACATTGGTTCGCGCCAACTGTAGGTCATGAGACTATAATCCTGAGATTATAAACCAATAGAGACGACTGTGCATATATGTGTTAAAGCAGGAAGTTGAACAGAGCTCACTTTCTCTCGTTTTCTGTGCTGTTTCTTCGACTGTCCCCGTTCTCTCTGGCTCGATCTGCTTGCCTGCCTCTCCTTCAGGTCCTCCCTCTCTTTTATGTTTCTTGTGCTGTGATAAGTGTGTTTACAGTGGGATCAGGGTGTGGACAGTAGTGTTTGCTCCCTCTCTGTCTTTAGCCTGACACTCATTAAGACACACAAAGAGTTCACTGATAACACTAAGTGTTTCCTGTTTGTCCAAGCCTGAGGCTGGCTGCAAGGACAAGGACAAGAGAGCAAGGAGCAATAAGACATGCTGAGAGACAAAGAAATATTGGACTTGCACAAATAATAAGTTTTACTACTGATACCTTGTGCATTGTTTTAAAGTTATATTTTAGAGACTCATTACCTCCCTCATCTCCTCATGTGGCTCACAGGTGTTAATTTCTCTATTTGTAAAGTCTTGAAAACAAACTATGAAATCACAACTTCAAACATCAAGTCATTACTATAGTTTTAGACTAAATTGCAAAGAAAACAGATAAGTGTTCTAGTGTGTGTGACTGTTAATGTTATGGTTTTTGCATAAACATTTCTGCTCTGTTGAGTGTTTTTTTCAGTTTCTCTGAACTTTCTCAGTTCTCTGAAGGAAAAACAAACTAAGATCGGGCAACAGTATTCCTACATTACATTCTGTATGTTTGTAGAGTTCAGTGGCTAGGAGCAGACAGAGTTTAAGAGAAAAACATTTACTTTAGAAAACCTTTAGTATTTGCCTCCATAAAAAGACAAAATAACACTTTTGTTGATCTACAGAAAAAAGTGTTTGTTCTTCTTTGATTTTCTGGGTGTTCCTGTTTGCCTTAACTATGTTTACACCACTATAAATTACAATGCAAATGCTTTAGTTGTATATATAAATTATTAAAAGATTGTAAGACTATAAGTACATTTAACACTAAGTTAAGCTTAACCTGTTAAGCAAAGAGACCAGGAGGCCTTCACGTCTCCATTATTTGTCAAGATCTGTGAACTCTGTGAACTCAGTTGAAACTAAAAAAAAACAAAGCACATGTTGAGCAAATCCTTTCTCAGGAAGTCTACAGATCAGAAAATAGACAAATCATAACGCATATCCATGGCAAACTTCATGGAAATCCAAGAATTACTTTTCCAGATGACTTGTTATGGATTAAAGTCTTGTTTAAGGGGAATTTGACCTGACTGTGCACCAAAATCGCCGGTAATCATAATCTGGGAATGAAAAATATCCCTAACAAATTTCACGGTCGTCTTTTCAGTAATTGTCAGGAAATCTTGCTCTGGACTGAAGTGTTGGACAGACAGACCAACCAACAAGGCCCTGCTGTTAGCTGGGGAAGAAAAACAAAACGTTTTGCCATAAAGAGAGAACAAAAGGGAAATAGATGGGAAAAGACAGAGTAGACTGAGTGAGGACAGAGAGGGACTTACTAACCAAAAGGCTAAAACATGGAGAGGAAATAAAGCAGATTAATTCAGGTTATGTCAAGTAGAAATGGAAAAATAACAGCCAAGTAGCACAAGATTATTAATAAATTAAAATACAGAGAAACTCTTATAAAGACTTTTCTTCCTCGCAGGTTCTCAGACAGGGGAATTGACCGAACATTACATGAACACAAAATACCATTCACTGTTCCAGTTCACACACTAAACCAGATTTTCTGTGTAAACAAGAATTTTGTTGTCTTTGGGATTACATGCAGGGATGAGAGATAAAGTTAAATAAATACATAAAGAAAGGATGGTTAGATGGGAGGCACAGCACACAAACAACACAGATTTAACTCCAGAGGGGAATGACCTCCATACATGTTACAAGAATATTCTTTGTCTGAGAGAGTGGTTCAGAGACACAGGAGGGCAGTACAGACAGGAAGCAGAGGAGAGGATGGAAGGGTGAACAATGTACAGGACAAAAAGGAAAAGAAACAGCGAAGGAAAGACAAAGTTTGACACATCTACAATATCAATGCCCTTTGATCAGCAGTGGCTGTTAACTTCAATCCCCTTATCTGCAACAAAGCAGATGCTCAGATGTCTTCAAACAATACATCCTTTCTCTGGGGCCACAGCTGAAACTGCTTACTGCCCTCTGTAGCACAAACACACATCAACAGGCGCACACACATACACACACCACAATAGTTTACTAGACTCTGAAACTAAATCCCAGAATAAGAGAGTTGGTAGACAGAACTGTTAAACAAAGACCAGATGGTTGCTCTCATAATGAAAGACGCTGCTATGTATTTCACAATACAGCCCAATCTGGACCACACGTTATAACAAATGTAACAAATTTACATCATTTTTCTCATTTGGCAACTTTGTTTTAGATTAACTGCATTTTTTTAACACCCTCATTACTTCACTAAATGGGTTTTATTCTAAAACTAGTGATCATTGGTACATTCAGTATATTATCCATGCATGTACATAAGCCATTGGTGCAGTTAAAAGAGTACATTAATATATCACTGCACTCCTATAACACTGCCAGATACAACGGAAAGTTTGGGGAAAAGATATCAAAATCTATGAGCAGAACCAGAGGTAACATCTTTGTTCTTCTTCCTTGTAAAAACCAGGTGCCTACATGACCCACAATGCAACTCAGCCACCAAGTCTGATTGGAAATTTGGGCGTATTTACAATAGCAGTGGCTAATGTAGCCTCGAGCCTCTAGCCTCAAACTGACAAGAGGAGCAGGCTACAGCTCACTAAGATCATTTTCTAACTCTGCATATTTTCTTTTCATTTGCAAACTTGTAGCCTTCAGATGGAGGACATCACTTGAGGCAATGTATAAGACTTTGTGTCACTGCCTCTGGGGCAACAAAAGACTTCATACACAAAATTTTTCACATCTGCAGTAGCACTCCCCAAGACCTGTAAACAGACTTTGATGTGTAAAATTGGTGGAGTTACCCTTCACAGACACTAATGAGAACTAAGCTGAATGGCACCACTATTAACACCAAATGTCTGCCAAGGAAGCTTCTTTGTACCAACTTTGCCAACATCTGAGACTGCCAAGGAGAATATTTGTGCCCTAGATGCATTGATGAGAATTCATTTTCAAAGGCACCGAGTTGCAGTTGCCATGTAAATGTATCTGAGATCAGACACACATCTGATGATGTTGAAGTAGGGCATTTAAGACCTTATTTTCATGTCATTTTAGCCTTCATATCATATTGCAATTACTTTGGCAGATATTGCAATTGCAATATGAGTCACAATTTCACTTTGAATGGTCATTTTTGCATTTCATATTCACTGAAAAAAATATAAAAAATGATGATGATGTGATTTTTGGTGGGGCTTGTACCAAACAAGCATGTTCCTTTATGTCTCGAGAATATAATTTATAGGCCAATGTATCTCTGTAATACAACAAAATCATTTATGGTGTGTTGTGACATATTTCACCATTTTTTCTTTTGCAGATTTTGTGATTTGGATAATGGACTTGACCATAATGCAGTTTTGATATTTCGATTAATTGTTCAACCTTTAATCTTATTGTTTTAAAGGTCTCTCAGCCTCACCACTGTTAACAGACTTAGCAGTGAAGAGTACAAAAAAAACCCCCAAAATTGACCAAAAATTGAACGTCATCCATCAGCCTTCCTTACCCTCCCTTCACTTCACTTCAGTATCTGCCATTGAAAAACTCACATTATTTGACCTCTGCTCAAAGCATTTCCCTTTGACTCCACTAACTGTATCTTATTTTAGTCCTATTCTTGTGCTCCTCTGACAAACAACTTGTGTAGTTACAGGAATACTCTGAGGCCACCATGACTCTAGGAAGAGGAAGCCATTGTACTCATGTACTCATTCATAGATGCTGTGAATACGGTCATCAGCTAATTTTGTAGAAGTTCTGATTTGAGAAATTGTGAGTTCTGTACTGCCTCAAACTCTAGTAGAAATACACGTTATTATATTGTTCTTGTCATTGAAAAGTACTTAATTTCCATTTTAAAGATTAAATTAATGTAGAAGTCCAGTCTGGGACATTTACGGGTGCAAGAAGACCTCCAGTAAAAACCAGCCCTCATGCAACACTTCCTCCTGACACAAATAGCCTTTCCTGCCCTATAAATAAACACTGTTGGACTTGGAAAGCAACCAGCCTCATTACGCTCGAGGGCTGCTCATAAAGTCAGTGGAGTAAGGCAAAATATACTGTATCGCTCACTTCACTTGGGATAGGGCAGGCAGTTCAAACACACTTGCACACACACACACACAGATGCATGAAGACATCAGTCAGTTTACAAAGAGTCAAGATAGTGTAAAAACATAAGTTACACAGCCTCTCTGACCATTGTGTTGAGCTCCGAGGACAAAATTTTGTGCAACAAACCTGAAAAAGGAAACAGTGTTTGTCTGGCTAATCAACTTAAAGTTAAATCCATAAAACTGTCACTTCCATCACTTAAATCTTGAGACAGAACTAAAAACACACCTCACAAACGTTTGCAAGTGAAACAGTTCTCGGAAGTAAGCAGCAAATCAATGTGCAATGCCAAAAGTCTCTCATGAAGTTAAGTTCTCATAGTTTTTTCAGGTGAACTGAGTCTAACCCCTCCCCTATCCATCTCCTAGCATGAATATTGTTCCAGTTGTTCAGAGCAAGCCAAACTAAACAAACCCTCTGAGTCTAACTGGGGGCGGGAGCCTGACTGCCCTTCTTACTCAAATAGGGTTTCTCTCTGGCTCGCTTTCTCCCCCATCGTCCCCAATCTCTCCTCCTTTATCTTAGTCTTTTAATCATCTCGTCCTCTATCCAGTTCTTGTTCCTCATTACTTCTTCATCTGGGTCTCTTCTTCTCTCATCATTCTTTGCAACTCCTCCCCCTTTTCCTTAAGCTTTCAGCTGAACTCCCCTCATCCACCATATCAGCCTCTGTCTATCTTTCTGGTGCCGCCATCATTATCAGTGATTAGTTGCATCTTACACCATGACTTCATCTACATGTAGTTCTGAACCATGTCAACAGACATGTCAGTCGAGTGAGTCACAGGAATTTAAAATTCCCACTGATAAATACACCTCCACAAGCAAATTCTGATAAACACAAATACATAACTATACACACAAAGCAGCAGACAAGCACCTTGCATCATCACCAGTGCCCTCACACCCACAGCAGACAACAAACAAGCCCATGACAAACACACACCCACGCATAAATGAGCATGCAAACACATGCACAGGGACACAAGGATCACACCCGCCTCCCTTTACAATGCTCAGTGCTCTGTGTATTTGCTGACGAGCAGGTTTCCTGGCTGTATGTCTGTAGTTCATGTACACAGGCGATAAGGAATAAAGAGATCCCATGGGCGGTTCCTGCTTTAATTGGATCCATGTTTAAACAGGCCCTAAGCCATTTTCCTTTTGCTTTGACTTGGATTAATTTAAGCTATTTCAAGTCGGTATTTTTTAGCATTCTTAGAGAAAGCTATGTGGTGAAATCAAGGGTGAAACCAGGGTCATGAGCACAGTGATATTATCAAGAGCTAACTAACTCTTGTGAGTAATTTAGAAGCATAGGTGGACTGGACATCTGCACAAGCTACTGTAAGCAAGTTGACCAGTACAAACAAAGAAAATACTCTTCATCAGAGGACTATATTGCCATTCCACGTAAGAGACATTTAACTAAATGGCATTCACTTTCTGTTTAATTGATAGAGCTTATGTCAAGACTAACATTTCATACTCATGACGTGGACTCTAATACCCTTACAATGCCACATGAAGCAGCTGAGAAGCTTAGGATTTAAAAAGCATCAACCAGTGATCATGTAATGTCCCATCCTACTGAGATGCCTATAGTGAATGCACCTTATGAGACCATATCAGTCTGTAACACTTAAAATGTAATTTTTCAAATAAGAAGAAATCAGTAATAGATAGTTGGTGAACGGTGGAGTACTTTTCATTTCTGTACAAAGCTGCAACTGACTATTATTTAATTAAAGATTAATACACAAATTATTTTCTCATTAAAATGCTTGGTCTATAAAATGTCATAAAATTGTGAAAAATTCTTTTTTTTGTTCATTTCTTAAAGCCCAAGGTGACATCTTTAAACTTGTTTTGTCCAACCATCAACCCAAAACTAAAAAAAAAATCCTTTTAAAATGTTATAAAACTCTTCACATTTGAGAAACCAATGTTTATCATTTTTACTTTAAAAAATGACAATTTACCAATTGCCAAAATAGTTGCAGATGAATTTTCTGTTAAATAACTGATCAATTAATCAACTAGCCATTTCAGCTCTGTTTCTGTTAATGCCATTGGGTGATCAAGTCAGGGGAATCCTAAGCCACGGATTGACTTTTGTGTGATTGGTTGGTAGGTGGCTCATCCTCATGACAATCGTGATTGAATCAAACTTGTAAATCACCTTTATTTTTCCTTCTCTGCATTGCCTACATAGATGTTTTGCTATCAATGTTGACCCTGAACTGCCTTTTCTCTCAGCTGGAGCTAGATACAATCTGAATTTACTGTATGCAGTAAGTGTGAACAGAGTCATACTCATCCCTTGGATTCCTGAACTATCTCCTGCTAACAAGGGACAACAAATAGACAGACATGCACCCTTCCTCCACCTCCTCTCTACCAGATTAATGCCGGGCTGTCCCTGAGGTTTTACTGTCATTCCCAGTACTAATACCCTTTCACTACACCCAGCCAGAACAAACCATTCCATGCCAAACCAAGTCAATCTGGGCCAAATCAAACAGAGCCAAGTGGAGATACTTCAGGCTGTGCTTCAGTTAAAAAGAAACCAATAACTGAAGGACTGCTATATTATTAGGTTACTACATAATGATTTTTATGTTGTGGCTGCGCTATTTTTTAACTTTCATGGAAAAAGTAGGGTGTAACATTTTTCTTTAATGGTTACATAGTCCTTGTTGTACTAAGGAGCCAGGAGAATGGTTTAATGTCAACAAATCTGTGCACAAGGCATTTTTTAGAAATGTTTTCAGGTTATCAGCGTGTGATTTTCTTTGTAGTGCTGCTCTAGCAGACACATTTCATAACTCCTGATAAGCAGAGCCCCATTCCTATATTATTTACACAGCTAAATTCAGGTTTTGTAAGTGTCAAAAATACACTAAATGTACAGTTTAGTCTCCAGTGTCATGTAGCTTGGATGAACTGAAGCCATGAAACAGCTGTGTAGAGTGAGAGGAGACAGCATAATCCACACATCAATTAGACACAGAGAGTGGATGATAAAGGGAGTGGGTGTGTGTGTGTCTGCACATATGCTGGATACTGGTCTATGTACATGGATGCAAAATTCTGTGTGTGTGTGTGTGTGTGTGTGAAAGCCTTAAGTAATCCCGCTTAGTCTAGCAGCTGGGGGAGCAGGTTTAAGTAGTGCGACAGTATGAAGGGCTGGGTGAGGGTTTACTACTAGAACTACTGTCAACAATAGAACACACTGATAATAACAAAGCCTGGGTATGTGTAAGTATGTGTAAGTATGTGTGCGCATGTGTATGCACAACAGCACAGCCGCTAAGTAATGTGCTTGGGGGGATGGTAGTAAAGGGCTGAGAGTAAGATAATAGTCTAAGCAAATTAACTAATTTAGAGCAGCTCTGCTCAAACAGCAGGGACTCGGTCGTTAATGTGGTCTCAAAGGGTCGACGCACACTACAAGAGTTAATTAAGATTTCTCTAATTACACATGATTGGTCTAAGATTAAGTTTGCTTCGAGAAACCCTCAAGAAAAATGGCCATGTTTTTCTACATTACAGAATGGTGTTGGAACTGTTTTACAGTATGTAACATATTACAGTACACTATTGAGAGCTGGTTAGCGAAACAATATATCAATATTCAATAAATCAACCAAAATGTGTCCGTAACACTAACTATTGATAATCATCAAGTACTGAAGGCTGGAACTGAATGTTTGTTCAGATTTGAAGTTAAATGCATAGTCACAATGAAAGTTTTGTATTTTAAGGCAAAGCTCTTGCACAGATGCTTGTGTATACACAATATTTCATAATTGAGATCTTTAGCATCCTTCGTTGAATAAAAACAAGGATTTTTAGAAAAACATGTTTACTTCTCAAATGAGGGATCAGAAAAGTATAATTTTGATATCAGTACTGAAACTCAAATATGGAATTGTCAAACGATACCCAGCCATATAATACTGAATTAGGCTAAAATGGTGTTATTACAATTTAATCTAATAAAAATACTCACATTAATACAGATAATGCTTTGGGACCCATATTTGAATCAATCTTGTACAATCAAACTCAGACTTAAATTAATTAAAGTTTATTAGTATAATTTCAGGGCCAGAAATGGTTATCAAATCAATTGACAGACACAAAACAGTATCATTTACATTCTTACACTAACATATTTTACAAAGGCTTTGTGTCCTCAGCAGTTCCTTATGTGTCAAAACAGTGAAATTGGTAGAATTGAATTTAAATGAAATCAGTGAGGTCTAATTTGAACACAACAAAGAGATCCATTCTTATCAATATCATCAGTGCAGGTCACAGCAAACCCATTTCTGACAGCTGACTGTTGTGACATGACTGAAGCAAAATGCCTGTAAGTCTCTCTGTGGCTATTTGCCAAACCCATTCCCAGAAACCAGATTACACCGTCTGCTTGTCTTAAACACTGCTCACATACACACACACATCCACACACATCCACACACATCCACACACATCCACACACAGTCACACACAGTCACACACAAACTCATTATACTGACTGTTTGGCCAAAAAGACTTAGCTGAAATGATCCACAAATGAATCCCAAAATGTCAATGATGTATTCTAAAGACATATTCAGACAAGAACAGACAAACAGAAACAGCAGTGAAATGCAGACACAGTTTAGCAGATAGACTTGCAAATATTTCAGCACACACATACATGGTGGACACACAGTCTGAGTAGAATTCCTCTGATTCACTTTTCCCTTGCATAACTACACACCTGCTTTGAGACTTTGATAAAGCAACACGGATGTTTCTCCTTTTTAAGCACTGGAATGCTCATAATATTGGTGGAAAAATTTATTGTGGAAAAAGTCAGATTACAACACAGACATGATGATCCTAGTACCGAATAAATACTGTTATTATCACTGCTGTGTAATCTGTGAGAAAAATCACACATTCAGTTGTGTTCTCAGTTCATCTTTTGTGCAGCATCAACGCTGTTTAATATTGAGGTTGGAAATGCAGAAGCACCTTTAGTGTAGGCGGCATTTTCACACTACTTAGCCTCACAGTGCATTCACAGTGCAGCATTTGAGAAGGCCGATCTACTTAACCTGGTGACACATCCTGCGGAGTCTGCCTCGCTGTACAGTGTTCGATAGTTCGCATGGTATTTCTATGGCCCAACATATTTTCCAACAATCAAAAATGCTGCTAGGTCATAAAAATAATTTAAAGCATTCTCCAAACCAAATGTGAGAAGAAAGGTCTGTTTTTTCTCAAACTTAATTAAGTATATGACATCGAGTTGTTCCATGTTGCCTTGATTAAGGGTCGGAAGTGTTAGATCATTCAAGTACAGCTTTAAGTGCTAGCATTGAGTGATTTTAGTTTTATTTCAGTACATATTGATTGCAGCCTACTGCCCACATTATCCCTACAGTACAAGAATTACACAGTACAGTGGCAAATGTGCACGTGCTTGGTGTGCAGTTAATAATTTCTGTCTGTGCAAATGTGTGTGCATTCTCAGGCAACCATACTGATAATCATCCCACAACCTGACCTCTACATCTTTCCTATCAGAAATAATCACCTTCAGTTCTGATACCACCAGGTACAGCAGCATAATCAATAATTACATTTGGAATAACTTAACGTAGGATAGGGAAATAAACTCTAGCACTAATTCCTTAAGCTTCATAAAGTATTTTTCTAGACACTAACATCATGTCACATTTATAGTTCACACTTAAAATGTATCATCCTAGAGGACATTAGTTTGCAGCTAGGCATTCAACATCACAGAGCATTAAAAGCACACACACACACACAAACATAGGGTCAAAGAGGAAATAAAACAATAACTTATAAAATCATCATGAAAATCAATGTATGAATGATACAAAAATACCTAAAAAAACATAAGAAAAACTGTCATCACATCTGACTTTCAGAAATGAGGGTTATGATCCAGACAAAGTAAAGTGCATGGACTCATGTGTATCTCAGGTTAATGGTATAAAGGATAACCAGGTTTAGAGCGTATTCATTATCTCCTTCCCTCCCTGAGTTCAATATTCAAACCCCAAGATATCATTTATGGCTGCACCACTGCATGAAATAGAAGAAGTCTTGTGCATAAATTGTTATGCAATCTCTGCTGCTCAGCTTGAAGTATTTCTCATGTTTGGAAAATTTATTATGTGAAATAGAATTTAAAATTAAGCCCTGGTGGGTCTGCACAGCACTTTGATATAATGACCCCTGTGTGGGCCAGGTGGCTCTAAACAGGCAAATTAATTAGCGTAATTATGTGTTTGCATGGTGTGCAAAATGTCTGAATGATATAATTGAGATTCAAGGCTAAAGTGATGGGATTAGTTTTGCTAATAACAGACATTTAGATGTGTTGGTGAAAAAAAAAGCACAACTGTGCTTTTCCTGCTGTGTGTGAAAATATATTGTTGATGTAAGTGTATATATGTTGTGTACATTTATATCATAAATTTTAAAAAATATATACGGCCAAGGTTTTAATATTAGGCCTTAGCAATCAGATCTATATTTTGCCCATACATAGCCTGTTTGATTTTACAGTAAAAACACATCCCATTCTCTCCTTCAGTCCACTTCAGTTCACTGCACTGCAGGACAACCCTCAAAGTGAGGTGTTTAGTAAAGATTTGACACTAAAACACATGTTCCATTACACATTATCTGGAAATGTCTTGACTTTATAAAAAAGCTCTTTACGAGGGCATTAAGTTTCTGTTATTTTGTTAAAAAGTGAAGGGCTGGTTTTGGGGAGAACATTCCTGAGTAATCTGTCACTGACATACACAGCCTAAAATAGAACCAAAGAGATATTTTCTTTCTATTACGGTTGTTCAAGGTTTCTATAAAAAGCAATGGAATGACTATTGGCTCAAAGGACAAACATCCTGGCTTGTGAACCTTTTTTTGCATATCTTAATCATGACCATTAATTATAATTACTATGTGTGCAATATAATAGTGGTACTGTTTTACCCATGTTTCCTCTGCATAGAAAATGAATGTGCTCTTGAAAAAAGGTATAATAGCTCGGTATTTCACAACACTGCTCAAGAGAAAATGATTTTATCTTTAAACTGGTCAGACACAGTTTTCCAGAAAGCAGCAGGACAGAAATACACTGTTTTCTGATTATAGTACATAATCAATATATCTAGCATGACATACATACACAGAGGGTGTAATATTGACTTTGATGATGGACATAGCTTGGCATGGAACATGAAATACATGTACAGTACAACAAGGCAGTATCATTTCCTTTTCCAAACAGAACCATGTCAATGTACACACATAAAACGGGGATTTATTACTATTAAAGGACAAAAAGAAAAATTATGAGACATCCTAATGATCAAACTGTGACAATGTATGTGGGTGTGAGGTCTGCAAAGGCATGCATGACTGAAAATGGCCTCAGTCGTGTTTCTAAGCAACATTCACATCCACTGATCTTCTCTTCCTTCTCTCAAACCGCCTACAACTGGCTATTTTAGCGAGGACAAGCGTTTCCCTCTGAAAGCATCAATCTCAAACTATTTACAACTCTTACTGTAACAATACAGTTTTTGACTGGAAAGCACATAGTAAAGGTGAGACTGCCATCGTCCATTAAACTTACTGAGGAGGAACTTTTGTGACCTTGCAGCCCAATCCTGGACTCAATATTTTCAAGAACAATGGACACTATTGTACTCCCCCACATAGCTGACTGAATTTGCAATCATTTACTAATATTAGGAGGTTGGCCATGCAAAATTGCAGGCTGTCAAATTAGACATCAGGAAAAAATGCTGTTTTTCAGGTTTTCTATTGATATACATATTTCTATGGTTCATTATTCCTTATAAACAGTTTAAACAGTACATTTGAACGTTCTTCAAGTCTTTCATTTGCTCTACACTAACAGAAGCCCTGCTCTCTGCAAAATAATCCATACTCTAGTTATGCCCTGCAGTATGTTGTGACTATAATTGAGTAAAAGCAGGGATGTACTCCACCTAATTCTTCCTGTGTGGGACAGTCTCTCTCAACAGCATGCCATTTAACCAGAGCTCACCATCCTGCCCCACCACACTCTCTTAATCTCATGGAAACTGTCTACTCTACTGTCTCTCTGTCTAGTGTCTCATTTCTTCACTCCATATCACAACTTCTCTACTTGTGAAACTCCCTCTATCCCCTAAAACCTATCCCATTCATCCAGCAGCCCTCCAGACTTTTCCTGTCTGGCATTCGACTCTGTGTCATTACAGTCACCGTGACAACAGATGAGTCAGATGCTGTGGAGACGCCTCACTTCCTGTGAGTGTGTGAGTATCTTAGACTGTGACTGAATAAATGACTGAACCAATATGGAGCAAAATTCCTCCTAAAGGCTGATTCATAGTCAGCAGGATGAAAACCTCATCTGGAACAGTGCAGAGTCAGAGTATCTGAATCTACTTGTGGTCTCTGTAGGATTAATAAAGAAAAAAACCTTCCAAAGTGGCTCAACATGATTAGTCTGTGGTTTCTGTGTTGCCCGTCTGTATTAAAGTCTGTCTTATCGCTAACCACCACAAATCATGATTTTTCAACCTCATGACCCCATTTTCAAGGTCCTAAAATTCTCACGACACCCATAATCAGAGCCGACAAGTTGACATGTGAAATTGAACATGGCATGCTTTTTCTGTTTACAACATCATAGAGGAAGCTCTAAATGGATTACATACAGAGTATCATTAAAATCTATTTATTTCATTTTTCAAAACTATTTATTTTTTCTTGGACAGATAGCAAAATATCAACAAGCCACTGGGTGCTGCTGACCCCAAGGTTGAGAAAACTCAACCATAAATCATCTGCAACTACTCAAGCCATACATGCACAGACACTGACTCAGCCATGCAGACATACACTTGCACACATGGTGGCATCTGCACACACTTTACATAGCCATGAACATATGTTACAATACTTACATCAGTTTTTCTAAACTTGGCTTTAAGGCTCTTCATGTTCAGTCCGGTCCATGCAGTCACTTACTCAATCACTCAGTCAAGGCTGCGAAGAAAAAAAAAACACAGATGTTTAAACTTGGCCTCAGTGACGTTTGCTCCTTTTTTCAAATGCAATTTAGTGTTTCTGAAAAGACTGAACTACCTGACTTATGAAGTACTTTGTGACACAGTGCCCACACAAGTTACAGTCAAGATGAGATGTAAATGTGCAGTGAAGCATCAGGGATTTAGGTGGCATTGGTCTACAGCCTTAGTAAATCAACATTTTCTGAATAAAAACTGAAACGTGCTGTTTATTAAAACTTTTTCTATAATGTGTTTCATCGCAACACTCTCTACTCAAGCTTTAACAAATATGATGAACTTTTACAGTCACCAAACAGACATAGCATAAACACATGCAATTCTAATTTAAACTTGCTGCTGGAAACGGTATCTGGCTTTGTATTGTTTCCTATAGAGATGTTTCAAATCACCACAAGATCCTTGGGGATGTCTGGTGACTGCATTTTTGCACCTCAAGCTATTTCCAGTTTTTCATGCCTGAAATTACCTTGTCAATGACTTGCCCCCCCAAAATATCCTGGGGAGTGCTCCAGCCAGAATTAGGCTACTTACTCCATTATTGTTATGTCCAGGGTCCTCTATGTCAACTTGTATGTCAACTTAAAGAACCATGTAAGCAGTTTAAGACTCTTTGCAAAGAGTGCTGGTATTTAGGTCCTAAAGGGCTAACATTTTCAAATGTTTGATTCATAAAGGTTTGCGGATATAAAGTGTAAGCTAGAGTAAATCTTGAATTTTTGTGGACAGACACTGATATATCATTAGAGCGGGTGTCTTGAGCACCAGGGACTGCCATGTCTCGGGTCCTTTGGCAACACCCAAGCCATTCAGATTAACACATTTGCTGACTACATTCATTCAGATTTACTGTAAAATAACAGAAGTCCATCAATGACAAAGCTTTGTAAGCAGAATCAAACCCACAGTTAAGACGTGGTGGTACGGATTGAGAACATTTCTACAGACATCAGAGGCCAATTAAGAAATATCATATAAATGTGTAGCCTTGTGCAACTTTCACACAGCAAACTTTACCACTGAATCCGCTGTCAAGCGTCCTATTAAAGCACTAACTGAGTCTGGTAATTGCCACATAGGCTACTCACTGCCACCGACAAACACTTCAGACCACAGTTGATCAAGTAGTTACCTGTGCATGTTCAAACAACGGAGGTTGTGGATGGATACGCGAATAAACAAGAGAGAAGCTGCGACTCGTTGAGAACAAAAAGTATCAAAGGCGGGAGACGTGCATCGTTGTACACAAAACACTTGAATATCTGAGCTTTGTAACTGCGCCGCGGACTGCACAGGAGATACTTGTTTCATTTACCGCCGGCAGTCACGAACATTAAGTTATGAGGCTTTTGTAAACACGACCAGCAATCATTTCGACCAACGACATTTCACATGGTATGAAATTACTGGACACTCTTACCCTGTTATGTGCCGGAGTCGCAGAAGGGCTGGACACATAAAAGAGACTGACACACAACCGCTTTTCGTGCCCAAAAAAACCGGATTAGCAGCCGAACCGGTGAGAAAACAGCGAGCCGTCGTGAGGATAAGTCGAGCAGGAGGATGCATAAAGCAGAAGAGAACCGGTGCGTCCGCGGCCACACGCTGACCCGGCTCGGCCCGCAGACATTAAAAGTTGGGCTGTTCGCGGACTCTCGCCTGGCTCTCGCCCGGGACTCGGCTCAACTCAACCGCTGCAGCCCGGTTTAGGAAAGTGACGTCACTGTCCCGGTGCTCCCGTGACCGCGGCGGGCAAGCCCCCTTGTGTTCTCCATTGTGGCCCATTCATGTTCTGGTTAAAGGGGTATTTCCCATATTTCCCCGTTATTTTCGCCACTCTGTGGTTGTTTTGAGTCTCTTTGTAGTCGTTTTAAGTTTCCCTGTAGCTGTTTCGTGTCATTTTGCATCACTTTGTCATTGTTTGGAGACTCTTTGTGGTATTTTGATTGACTTGTGTTGTCTTTGACCCAGGAGCCCCCCTGACCCTCTGGACCCCCAGGCCTGTGCCTGGAAGGCCCATTCAGTAATCCATCAGAATACAACTATCACACAGTCCTATATCAAACCTTTTAATGTATTTTTTTTAATTTAAACAAATTAATCTGTCAGTATACACTCAGTGGTCATGCCATTTGGTACACCTGTAAAATAATCCAACAGCTCATCTTAAATTCTAGAGGCATTGCAACATCATAACTATCTACAACCAGTTATAAACATGTTGTTAAATTTACACTTCTCAGAAAGATTCACTATTTTCAAGATTCAAAAGTCTTGATTGCCATACCACAGTAAAACAGGCGCTTACATTGTGCATTTTAATGTTTACTTTGCTAGTCTTCCTTGACACAGAAATTAAGATTTAAAAGATTAAAAGAGTGAAAGAATTTTTGTTATGCTGGATCACATTAGATTGTATAGGTTTACCTTAAGTGGCCAGGGAAAGTTTACTTACCTTAAGGTATAAAACTAATGTACTTCCAAGTGATATATATTTAAGAGTGGACCAAGCAGGGTTTGAGATTTCCTAATTTTTATAACCTAAAATGGGTCAAGCTCCCAAAAGCTGGATCCTTCATTTCTCATAATGCATCTCAGATTTGACAAAGTCAACAGAATACATCAATTATCTACAGGACGTCTTGTCCTCCCAAACTTGGTCTTCATGTGTAAAATCAGGGTGTATCAGTGTTGATGAGAGGCTATGCTAGCCAGACAAGTCATGACGTTAGGGCCTATGTTGCAACAGCACTGCAATGAAACCTATTGATACGTGTAAGAACGTGTCTGAGCTGTAAGGTTGTAATGCTGATGCCATCTGGTAATCTGAGATAATGTTACCTAGCCCACCTCACTATCTGTGCATCATAAACCGAAACTATTCATTTAAATCTGATATTCTCATTTTTTTATATACACTTTTTTTAATTTCCTTTACTTTATTTAATCTGGCAGATCTTAAAATATCTCCTTAATGAGTATGACCGGCTGGGTCTTTCAAAATATGTAATTTTGGAATTTCTGTGTAAACAATCAGGGAAAGGAAAATGAGAGAGAAAAGGAGAGTGTGGCACAGATACACAGATGACTGCTCACATGAAAGTCAAGTTAGGCAAGGTGTGGCCCCTTTTATATGAAATTATGACTCAACAAGTACTGTGACTCCAGTTTATTGGGCAGCAAAGAATGTAGGCAGTGGCATGAAGTCTCAGAAATTGTTGAGACAGTGACGTCTAGTGGAGAATATATTTACTACATTGTTGTTTTGTGAAACAATGTAATTGATAAAATAAAAACAAAAGTGTCATTCCCAGTGGTTTACACAATAAACCATGAAAACAATCAAAATCATAGTATATTTACATATACTAATGTCTGAGCTGTTCTCAGTCTATAGATATACACCAATTTATGTTTAAACATATTCTGAATGCAGGCATAGTGCACAAACACTTCATCAACTAAGTGACAGAACAAAATATGTCATTCAATTTACATGGTTTCTGTGTTATTAAGGACCCACAAAGTGATAATTCCATATTTTCTTTAAGATCCTGTCTGCAGGCTTCAGGTCAGGGTGCGTAAAACACTGAATTTACCCGAATGATAGGTAGTATGAAAGTGGTTTGTCTTGCCAAGAAATGATTCAAAGCAGTTAAGTGCCTTGCTCGTGGGTACTTCAGCACTGTAAATGTAAAAATGAAGTACAGTGAGGATGAAGAAACTAGAGGAAAGTAAAGTTAGGCCTACATTTATGTATAAAATTCAGAGAACATAAACATAGATGGATTTACCTGCGAGGAAAGCACCAGCACAAAAAGAGCTCTGGGCCTCCAAATGAAACCCTGCAAATAGTAAGTTAGTTAAACAGCGTTGTGGGCCCCTATACACGACATAGAAGACAGTTAATAATGCAGGACCCACCTGAGAGAACTGTGTGTTGATATTCTGCATAAGGGTTACATATAAACAAACACATTTGCAGATGGCCACAATACCTCAGCATTGTAGCAAAATGGACCTTTTCCTAGATTAATTTTTTTTTTTCACATTTGTGCCCAATTTTGTTTTATATATTTACTCAAGTATATTAGCAAATAAATATTTCATACAAGTCCATACCACAGTATTATATATAGGCCTATATCAATGGTTTTTAGCCCATTTTTGAAACAATGGTCCACAATAAATCTGACTGTTACTGTCATGTGATTTAAAACAAAGAGTGTTCACCTGCAAGATAGATATTGACCTACAGTTCGGCTTTAACAACCAGATCACGTGTAAAAGGGTTATTTTGTGAACCGCCAAATGGTTGTTAGAGGACTGTCACATTTCAAAAGTATATACAACCTACATGGGCTGCTTTAAACACCTTGTTGTAGCGTATGCGTCACGGCTTCACGCTTCACGGAGCCGACGCCCTTCGAGGAAAGCGGAAGTGATGTCAGTGAACTATTTCATTCCGGATGTCTTTGCACCGTCGACCGAGTTCCTGGGAAATCAAAACAAACACAGCCACAGTAGCTAATGTCAGTGAAAGCTTACCGAAAGCTGTATCTGTTAGCGACTAGCCTGCTGTCTCATCATGCTGAAATCATGTTGTATTTACAGCGTAGGAGTTATTTCTTTGCTACTTTTGATCACGGGCATTTCTCTGGTCTTGTCTAACGTGTTTCCACATTTTTTGCAGTCGCTGGTTAAGAAGGTAAGCATTTTCCCAGGCTAACATATTATAGCAGGCGTTGACGTTTGGAAGTGTGCCAGTTAGCTAACTTAGACATTTTGGTGACAGCTAATGCTAATGATTTGACAAAACAGCAAAGCCACTGTCTTAGCGTCTTTAAATGCTGAGTTTCATTATGAAAGATGTCGATCCCGCTTTGTAGCTCTCAAGCTGAGTAAGTTGAATGTGTTACAAATGGCTCACATTTAGAAATGTAATTTCAGACGACTCCCTAAATTTTGTGGCAGCTGCTGCCGGTGCTGCCATGACATATTTTGTAGTCATTTCAATTAATTGTAATGTTTTCAGCTATCAGAGGGGCATTGTTATATACATCAACTTTTAAATGAAATATCTGATTAAATTTAAGGTGGCAATTTACTTTAACTCCTCCTTTTTAGCAAAGGCCTAGCTTATATATGGTTTACAACACACTAATATAATTGTCCTCAGCTTTAAGTGTTTAATAAGATAAATAAATAATATTATTAGTCATGATTACGTATTTTTTAACAATTGCAACTTATCTGTGTTTTACCTTATTGTTATTAATTGCCTGTGTATATACAAACTTCCACTCATGGAGGACTTACAGTTGTTGACAACAAATGGTTACATTCACTTAAAACTATATTATAATCTGTTATAAGTGATTTATTTAATGCCTATATAGTGCTTATAAAGGCAGAATATGGGAACCTAAAAGTAAAATGTTGCTCAACTTTGTATGTCGCTAACATTTATATGATTATCATAAACATTGCATTGTTTTAATATTCAAATCCGCATCACCTGGATGTTTGATATAGTTTTTTCACTTATTCTGCTTTCTGTTTCTGCATTGTGGTAACCTCACCTCATGTGGTCTACGTTAACGTGACATTAACAGCATTACATGACATTTAGCCCACAACTAGCAGCAGATTTGTCATATGATGTGAGGACACCTTAGTCAGCAGGAGATAAACTGTCTGAAGTCACACATTTTTGTCAACTGTGCGAGACAAGTAACCCACTGACCTTTGTCGCCCGTAGGAAGTAGTTTTGAAGAATGGCACTGAGGCATTTGAGGCCTGGGAAAATCCACCAGCACCTATCTACATGCAGTTTTACTTCTTTAACCTGACCAATCCCCTAGAGGTGCTGGATGGGGACAGGCCAGCTGTGGTGGAGATTGGACCATATACATACAGGTAAAAGTGGACTAAGAGAAAAGCTTCAATTTTCATTCTCTGTTTATCTATTCAATAAAACATTAGTGCACATGTCACAGTAAGAAGATAAGCTACTCAGTCAGCCACTCAGAGGAGGGGAAGAAAACTACACTACAATACAAAATTTAAATTTTATAATCCACTAAGATATCAATTATTACAATAGATTTTGATGTTTTTGAATGGGATTCTTGACTTGAAAGAATAATGGCCATTCCCTTGAGGCATAAAGTTGAAAAAAATACAGCAACAAAGTTGACCATAGGAAATTTAGGTTTACATGAATAGTGTGATCATAGTACATCTACAGGGAATCTTATATGAAAATTTTCACACTGATAAAAGCACCAAAGCTACCACACAAAGACTTGATGGCGGTCCAAAAAATGTTTAAAAAGCTTATCTCCAGGCTTTCTCTTTCATTTTAGCAGGCAACTGTAAATAGTTTACAAAATATAACAATAAAAAAAAAGAAACAGTTAAAATCACGTGTTTATGCCATTACTTAATTATTATCATTTTAGAAACAACAGTGACAGTTTGCAGATCCAGAGAGATAATAGTGTGGTCCCGTCTCTGGCTAGCTGTTTCAAGCTGCTTGTTTGCCTCAGCACTTACAGACACAGTAGCTTTGTTTAAAGTAAGAATTGCATCACTAAGATATTTATATTTTTCCTTCCTTATTTTCTCCCAAAAAAGCATTTCATTGTATCAATTCAGCATTATTTTGGTTTACCATAGCTCTTTGACCCAATTACTCACCCAGTCCCTACTTGCAGAAGTTCATAAATATGACAAATAAAATGGCAAATATCTTAACATTCTGTAGTGGAGCTGTGTTTTTTATGTATTTTGGCACTACATTTCTTTATAGTCACAAATATGTTCACTGAATCAGTTAAACTGGGCAGGTTGAAGAGTTGTTTAAAAGGCCATTATTACTCACTTCAATATCAAAACACTGATATTTATATGTTTCAGGGTACAAGAAGTTGATAATCAGTTGTGTAGGACAGTTTAGATTCACCCTTTTGGTGAAGAGTTTTGTGTTTCTGGATTGTCAGTAATTTCATCACAGAAACAGTTACCATTGTGCAACAACTGGAAAGCTGTGGGTTATAGACAGGAAAGAAGAAATATAACTTTAAGGAAACCTCTGCTCCTATGCATTATGCTATATTTAAGTCAGATGTACAGATTCCAGATACAGATGACTTTATGATTGTTTAACTTTAAATATGTTTAATATTCTACATGGGACTTGGGGAGATTGATACTGTAGCAAGATAGAGACATAAACTCATTCTGGACGAACGCTTGTTGTCATGTCTAACTAGCAACAGTTAACCTCCTTCCACCTTAACCCACTTGACTGTTATATTTTTTTACGCAGGGAGTACCGGCCTATGGAGCAAGAAAGCTTCCAGGATAATGGCACTAAAGTATCAGCTGTCAACACTAAAACCTACATATTCCAGCGTAACATGTCTCGAGGGCCAGAGAGTGACCTCATCAGGACAGTCAACATCCCTGCTGTGGTGAGCCAAAGAAATCAATGAATTACAGTGTTGTTTGATAACACATTATTGAGTCTCAGTAATATTATTCTCTACTGTTATTTATTAATGTCACTGTGTAGCAATATACCAATGAGGAAATTGTGTTATAGTAATATTTTATGTGTTCGTTGTATGTAATATTTTTAAGTTGTGAGAGGATTAATATGTTGCCCATGTAACTACAAGGGGTAACATTACTTTTGAAACAAATAATAAGTACTTAATTCTTTGGAGTAACAGCACACTCAGTAAATCTCTGACTATTAACCCACTTAGTGTTTCTTCTTGTTTCTGAGATGATTTTGACATCCACTAAAAAGCTACAGGAAAAAACTATTAAACTAACTAACTTGACACAGAGTTTAATCTTAAAGTTCACAGTTTAGTCCATGTTGTGTAGTTTTTTTTACTGTATGTAATTATCTTATTCTTAGTGCGCGTGATTTCCTGGCTGTAAAAATATGGCAGCAAAGGATCTGTTGCAGCTCTCAGACTGATAGTATGTTCTGCTGTACTGTTCTACTGTCGTGTGATCTGTCCTATAGGTTTTTTAAAATGCTATGCAGGTAAATGATTGATTAAATTACCTGGTATTTTGTATGGAGGTAGGGCTTTATACAACAGGTTGTCTTTAACTAACTAGACCCCTTGTCTCCCTCCCTCCTGGTAGACGGTAATGGAGAGATTCAAGGATGAGCCTTTAGTGGACAATCTGATCTCCTCCTACATGAAGGCCACTGATGAAGGCCTGTTCACCACCCGCACAGTGGGGGAGCTGCTGTGGGGATATGAAGATGCCCTGCTCAAGGCCCTCAAAACTATAAAACCTGAGCTGGATGATGTGTTTGGACTCTTCTATAAGGTCTCATTTAAGCATTTTAGTACATAAATGCACTGCATACTTAGTTCAAATACATTTATAAAGTAGTACAAAAGATATTTTTGTTGAAATTATTCTTTTTTTTTCTTACAGAGCAATGCTTCCAATGATGGTGAATATGTGTTCTTCACTGGCCAGCAAAACTACAAGGACTTTGCTAGAGTGGATACATGGAATGGTGAAAGGTCATTGCCCCCCCCTCACTTCCAACACAAATTCATAGAACTATCAATCACTCTGTAAATCCAATCAGTGGAAATCATTAATAACATGGAATTTGCATGGATGGATAACCGTTGATTGTATCAGGCTGACTTCATCTTGTTTGATCAGATTAAGGAGCACAAAGGGAACTTCTTGTTGATTTTCCAGGCCATTATCATATCACAGTTAATGTAACACTGTTTCTGGGCCTGTCTTTATAATGATCAATGAAATATGATTATTCAGGCTCATTAGTTAGTCAAAACAACTATCTCACTTGGTTATCTGTGCAACAGAAAACAAGCTATGTCACTCACTCACACCACAATCCTCCTTTTTTGACCTTGTGGGGTTTTTTTCCTGTATCTTTTTAAAACCTCATTGTTTCAGACTCTTCTGTTGTCTCTGTCAGGAAGGTATAATGATAATCTTCCATACTTGACTTGCTAGCCAACTAATACTCTCATACAGTATATGTCAGTCAAATATGAACCTATAGGCAACAGGTAGTTAGCTTAGCTTAACCCCAATGCTGAACTATTCCTTTAACACACAAAGGACTGCTGTTTAGCAAAGTCATCAGCGGCAGCAGCTTTAGCCAAGCTTCTCCTGACCTAAAAACGTTTTCAGTCTTGATCTACTGCAAGCCCACACTGTTGTCTGAGAAACTGATTAGATGTCCTTTAATCAAGTTGACAAAAGACAAATGATGAACTGCTTGAATGCTGGGCCATTTAGAAACCTGAAACACTGATGCAAGCAAAAACATTAACATGATCACTTTTGTGCTTGCGTACAGCTCGCTGAATTGGTGGACATCTGATGAGTGCAATATGATTAATGGAACCAACGGAGCATCTTTCCATCCGATCATCACCAAGACTGAAACGCTCTACATGTTCTCTTCTGACCTGTGCAGGTGAGTAGACAGCAGAGTCGAAATACTGTATACTGTAGCGTTTTGGGTTTTTTTTTTTTTGCGTTCTCGTCCACTATTTTTCTGGTATTACATATCCACCCGGCTTGAGTTGGCAAGGAAAAACGGCTTCTCCTCAATCATGCTAAGAATGTCTTCCTAAGCCTTCCCCCTTGCATTATTCAGGTCTGGATATTGGATTAGGGATACCAATTTAGCCTGGCTGGTTGCATGGCTGGTCAGTGTTAGCCTTTTGAATGAGGTCACTGTTAATGTTGATGCCTGTTTAGTGCTGCTTAAAGTAATTAATATCAGCTCTGTTTAACTGTTCACACTTCAGACATGAGAGTGCAGTATTTGCACATCAACTAACTCTCACTGAGGTTCTGAAAAGACAGGTTTATGCTTTCTTAGGCCGTGAAATGTCAACACAAATTTGGAAAAACCTGTTTCTACCGAGCAGGTTTTCAGTAAATCATCTTACCACAGAGCTCATGCACAAAATGAATGCAAACCTTCCCTCCTTTTGTTGCATTTTAAGCTTCATGGAATTGATTTGTGCCTGCAAAGGTTAACCAGCATCTGACTCTGTTTCCAAGGTCTCTGTATGCTTTGTACGAGGGGGATGTGACAGTGAAGGGGATCCCTGGGTATCGCTTCGTTCCCCCCAGTGAGGTGTTTGCCAATTTGACCGTGAACCCAGCAAACGCAGGCTTCTGTGTCCCTGCTGGAAATTGCCTGGGCTCCGGTGTGTTGAATGTCAGCGTATGTAAACAAGGTGGGAAATGCATTAAGCAGCTCTTTTACATGAAAACAAAAGCAGAAAAAAAAAACAGAACAGAACAGCGTTTCATTGTGCCACATAGGCAAATATTCTTTAGGTGGCTGTTTCATCATGAGTGAATGTAGTGTTGGGTTTAACCAGGACTGTTGTTTTTCTGAATCTGCTCTACTTAATGACTGCATCTTTTGTGTGTTCAGGAGCTCCCATCATCATGTCTTCACCACACTTCTACCAGGCAGATGAGAAATTTGTGGAGGATATATTTGGCATGAAACCTAACAAGGAACAGCATGAGACTGCCATTGATATCCATCCGGTAGGAATTATGACTTCCATACTTAAATAAGTAATGTTGTTCTAAGCCTTTCTTTACTTTATACACTCATGTTTTGAATATGTTTTATTGTAGGAAAATGTGTATTAAACCTGGCACAGTGACAGTAACATTCATGTTAACCACTAGATGGTGAACTATCTCAGTTTTGTAACTGCGAGCCAATGATTATCCACTTCTTTAAACAGTGGTTAAAGATTAAAGCGGGCGTCTTGGTACGGAGCTGTCACCAAAGATAAGCTCTAACAGCTCTTATCATGTGTAATAATAACTTAGTTGAGCCTGTGGTAAATCTATGATAAAGAGAATCAGACTGAAAATTAGCTGTAGACATGACGCAACATTTACACTGTCACACCAGATGAAAAGGAATATAATTACTATTGTTACCATTTAAAATGTAGTAAATGGTTGAACATTTCTTTGTTTCACATTGAGCTTTTGCTTTGTTATTAGATTTTTAAAATTTTTTTCAAGTTCAATGAATTATAACTTTTATCAATTAAAAAAACAAAAGCAGGGTGGCCCGGTAGTCGAGTGGTTAGGGCGCATACCATGTTGAGCGCAAGACACTCTTAGCAGGGCAGTCACTGGTTCGACTCCCGACCGGTCCGACTCTTTCCTGCATGTCATTCCCCTCTCTCTGCCCCCTTTCCTGTCAATCTCCACTTATCTATAATAAAGGCATAAAAAGCCCAAAAAAATAATAAAAAAATAAAAATAAAAAAATAAAAAAACAAAAGCATACAAACTTTGATAAATACCTCAGGCATCATTTTACAAGTGTCTATTATAGTAAATGGCAGTCTTTTTTTCACCCATATTTTTCTGAATGCGTAGGAACTTGATGCATTTCCTTGATACCATGTCCTCTGGTGTGCTGACACCATATCCTGATTTTAAATCGGGCAATTCCACTGGCAACTTTAATCGGTTGAGGGACCACAAGGTAATGTTACTGAAGCCTGTGGATAGAAGCCCCCTGTAAATGTTGAGATGCATAATTATGAAAAATTATGCAAATGTGTATTGCTGACTGCTGATGACAAGTTAGCTAAGCATAGCAAGGTCAATAACTGACACAAAAGGCTGAAACATCCTTTTGTGTGACACCTCAACTGTCACGCTGGAGGACGAAGCACCATTAAGAAGCTTTTTTAATAATTAAGATCTGCCCCTTTTTTTTGCTCCTTATTCTTTTTGACCATTTTCAGTGCTTTTAAATGCAATAATACATTAAATAAAATATTTTCTGCTATTTTTTTTTTCCAGAAAATTTGTTAAGTTATAAAAAAGTTAAAATGTCATGAAAATAAATATAAAATGTGATACTTCACTACACTTTTCAGACCTACTTGAAGTGGAAAAAGAGTGACTATAAATTATTCTGGAATAAATCAGCTATCAAAGGAGGTTTCCTAATAGCTGTAAAAATGAGAGCTAATAAATTGCTCATGACCCTTGTTACAATTTATTTGCTCCACTACTGAATGTGACACCACTTTGAATGCTGCAAGAAAGCAGAGTGACTATAAAGACATAAATGTTTGTGCAATCAAAAAAAAGTTTAGGTCTAATTATAAGACAGACTTTTGTTTATCTTTCTTCACATTGTTGTCTTTCTTTGGCAGCCATGCAGTGCTTGCTTTCCACATAGATTTTATTTAACTCCTTTTGTTCTTATTGCAGTATATTTGTAGAGAGCTGCACTGATACAATTTAGAATGTATTATTTAGTACAGTAAAGCTTAATTTGGTCAGTCAAGCACAGTGAAAAATGCACGGTGATGCGGGAATATTAGGGAAAGGTTTTTTATTATTTGCAATTATTAAAGAATGTGTGGTCATATCGCCTAACCCCGCACGCAACCATACGCTTTGATTTCACACAAATTCACATTCACTTCTAGTCCTACGTGTAAGATGGTAGCATCATAAGTTCAAAAGGTGTCACTGAACCCGGTAAACAAGCTACTGTTTTGTCTGTTTATCCTCCTTCCTATACTGTAATCTTCACTGTGCCACTTACTGTATGAGTGATCATGGAGAGTGATCAAAGTCCTCATTACTGGGTCATAAATATTGGGCTGTGATGCCCTGAACATCATCATGGGTAGTGCAAAAAAACAATGTTGGCTGCCAATGTCAGGGCTGTGATTTTCTCTTGGACCACCTACAATAAAGATGTATGCAAATACGTCACAGCATACAGCTATTACAAAAATATATTTGGTGTCAAAATATAAGCTTACTGAAAAATACTTGCAGCATAAAGATCTTGCAGGTACTATGTAGTGTCTTGGTAGTGGTACTGAATATGCTATAACAAGGCATAACTGTTCATAGACGAGGAGTGACAGATCTGAGCATAGTTCTCCATGCTGGTCAGCACTTTTTAGTTCCTCTTAAAACAACATAACCAAATTTAATTTTGTTTTGCAGCTAACAGGAATCATTCTGCAAGCAGCAAAACGGCTACAGATCAACGTGTATATGGAACAAATTCCCAACTTCAGGTAATCATTTCATGGACTTCATCAGTATCTAGTTACTGCCTAGCAATTTACATACTGTCCCCTTTTTTCATAAAAACCCCCGTAACCATATTGACTTTCAACAAAGCTGTAATGACTGTATGACTACCTACATCTGGGTCGGGTTGCCAGTAAGATAACTGTAAGGCAATTTTGCCACCATCATCATTATAAATGGACTTTTGGACAGACCTGGCTCACTTGTTATGCATCTACTTGGCATCAACAGGAAAAAAACAGCAAGATAATCATGAGTCCAGAGCTAACAGATGTACATGTTATCAAATGTCATGTACCAAAACTCAGTGTACACTGTACTGAATATGTACAAACTGACAGGCATGCCTGGGAGGATTTTGTTGTATGAGGAAATAATTTGTTTCCTGAATGTCATTTTGCCATTTGTTCATTCACTCATTGCAGATTCTCAAATTACTCAAAAGACCATCTCAAGTGTGAATTACTGTAAATTGTGAATTATTTTATTTCATTTTTATTTGTTTCAGTCAAACAGGAAACGTGAGGACAATGATCTTTCCTGTGGTTTACCTAAATGAGGTACAAATACAGACACACACACAGTTATACACACACACCTGAGCACTGGTGGGAATGCAGAAAAAAAACAAACCCTATCAGCTACCTTATTGTAAACAAGGTTGTTTTTAACAGACATAGTTTTTTTTTTCCTTTTAAAATGAAAAACTTTGTTAAATCTAGCCTGGAATTAAGGGCTGTTATTGTTAGTTGGCAGGTGTGAATTATTTTTGAGTTTTGAATGATCTGACATTTTGAATCCTAAAATATATACATAATACAAAAAATACACAACATCAAGTTTTTCAGACCGTGCAACTTGGAAAAAATTTAAGTTGAGAAAGTGCAATTAAGTGTTTTTCAAAGTATTCAGTCGCGGTCACATTTCATGAGTAGATACTTATTAAACTAAAACCATAATGGCTTTCCCTGCTCTCAACTTGGCACACATTACAAACATGAAATGACAGGATAATGAAGTTTGCTGTTTAGTCTAATAGAAAATCTGAGTTTTCTTTGTTTTATGCATGTTTTCAACATGTATGTTTTTATGTTATCTTTTCTCCTACCATCTTCTCAGAGCGTCGTCATCGATAACGAGTCAGTCGTGAAGCTGCAGGTGATTGCTGCGGAGCAGAATGTTGTGGTCAACATTCCGTTCATGCTGATTGGTCTAGGCATCATTCTGGGAGGAGTCTTCATGTTCATGATGTGTCGACAGAAGGTCCCCGAGGTGAGTGTTTGAGATGGACATTAATGAATTTGTGACTATTTAGAGCAGCAACTGGTACGTGACCATATAAAAAAACAAAAAAACCTTTCTAATTTAACAAAATTTGGATTTTCTGTTGTTGAGAGAGAGAGAGAGCGAGAGAATAGGTCACATAAGAAAATTAACAACATTAGCAAATTAATATTACGCATTCACCCTCATTAATTTTTACTTGCTTATGCAGCAGGATGCTGCACTGTAGAGCTCAGCTGTCTGAAAGTAGAGACAGCTGGGCAGCTGCTAGTGTTGCAGCAGGCTGTGGTGGAGAAAACACAGCAGAGTACAGTGATGAAAGGATCAGATTTTAATCAGCGTTAACATGTTTTGTGTCTGGTTTGACTTTTTCAGAGCACCACTGCTGAACGACAGCCCCTGCTCTCATCGTAGCACCAAACAGGATCTGAAAAGAAGGCGATTGTCATGTTTGCAGTATAATTCAACATCTCAAGGGTTCAGTGAATCTACAGTAACAGTTTCACCCAAAAATAACAGTTTCACAGTTTCCATTGTAAACTAGAATTGCACCTTTTAATCCGTTTTTTAATCTATTGGTTTAAGAAAGTGAAAAGAATGAAGGAGGTGAAGTCTGTGTTGCTTGTTACAGGGTTGGGACTAATGTCTCCTCTCAAGACAGTTGTAATGATGCTGAAATCCCTTTTTTTAATTAAATCTTAAATTGAGCGTATTTTTCTATTTATTTTGAAATGTGGGGCTTAGAACATGAGAATAATTTAACTCTGATTTAGATTGTTGGATCCTCTGGAGAGTTGCACCAGAACAAATCCAAAAATGAAAGTGTCATTATTTGATCTAGACCATAGTTTTTGTGAAAAGGAGTGTCCTCTTGTTCTTCTTTCACATTTTTTTTTATTGTCTAGACATAAATCAAGCAAAATAGCTGGCAAGTTGTATCCTTAATGTGATTAATATTATTTCTGTAGCCTAAAATTAGCTGCTCTCAGAATATGATTCTCATGTCCTTTCACTATCTAAGGAGTCATTTTCATGTCATTTAGACGTATCACTCAGTCTCTTGAGGCGTCTGAAGCTCTGAATCTACAGTGAATAATTTCAACTTAGTTTAAAAACCATGCACGTTGTAGCTTTAAGTGGAAACACATTAATCAGCAGTACATATATATCATATAATGTGGAATAAAAGCCAAATAGTATTACTTCAGCAGTGGCAGTATAAAGGGAAGGTTTTGTTTTTTTAGCCAAGTTGGATGTCTTGTCTTAAGATGCAGTAGTTTCTTTCCCCTAATTACAATATGTTGGCATGTATGTGTGATTTGTAACCTCTACCAATATTTTGGTAAAATCAGTGTATAAACAGCTTCTCCCTAGAGACACTACTGATCAATTTTTGCCAGATATAAAGTAATGTTTTTCTTTTTAACCACTAGGGATGTTCCATGATTTTTATTGCTACATTCGGTTTAGAAGTGCAGAATGTATCAGATTGTTGTGACTTTATTCAAAGTTTGCAGAAAACTGCAGTGCTGTTGGGATCACTACAGTGGATTTTCTGTCCAGCACTATACAGAATGTCATTATAATGTGTTATTTTTAACCACTGTTTGAAACGCATAACTGACAAGCTGTCTACCGTTAATTAAATTGTGGAGTTTGTTTTATATGTAAAAGATAATATTGTGTACACTACCACTACTACACAATAAAATCAATATGTAATCACTGTTTACATACCCTGAATAGGTCACATATCGAACAGTTTGCACATTGTCTTGTCACTTGCTACTACTTCAATAAACTTGGTGTGCCCTGTGTTCAGATGTGTCTGTATTTCCTCCATCACAAATTGCAAAAAGGCTTTATAACGTGCTGTATCATTACTTACCTCACCATTTCCTTTTTTAATGCAGGTCACCATAAAGCATTCATTGCCTTGTGACTAACTACAGGGGTCGGTCTGACTAATTTATTATTTGCAGAAGTCTGATCGGTTTTGAAACTTCTCTAGGCTGCACTTCATACACTCACGCCACCACTGATTTCAACAGATGAATGAATGATGAATCATCATCTGGTAAAACTAATGGTTGTATAGTGCACTGTAAAATTTTGAAAGATTGATAACTTACCTACTGCTATATTTGTAAATTAATATAGATATTATAATCAGTGAACTTTTGATGTGTTGGTAGGAACTTTTTTTCACTTTGGATAATAGCCAGGCTAGTTATTTCAGACTGCCACTCCATGATGAGCTAAGCTAACTGCCATCCAAATGGTTTTAATTTTGGTACTACAGTCCATGACATGATGAAGTTTCAGTTAGACACCTCCGACGTGGAATTGTCCTCAATTACCGGGTTAAAGTGTACTTTGACTCCCTGCAGATAAACTTTGACTTTGGCTGTCGTTATAAAACTGATAAGTGCCACTATGCAGAGAGGTTTGCAGTTCCTGTGCCAAACCTCAACCTCAGTGTTTAAGACAGCAAACTGGCCAATTAATCTTTCATATCTGTCAGACAGTGACTCCTCCCCAACCTAATTAAAGCCTTTTATACAAGTGGCATGGGATAACACACCAGCCCTGCTACAGAACAGCATCTCTCTTGAATCTGACCTGCAACCAGGATGACGACGCTTCAGGAAAAGATCATAGTTCTTTCAGTTTTTCTGTCTTTGATCTGTGCCGTTCAGGTAAGTTAATGACCCTTTGGCTACTGTAAAGTTTGCTTGATCTCCTCTGTGCTAACAACATGGCTTTTTTTTATTTTTTGATGGGGTAGTAGTTTTTACTTTATGACCACACAGTACATCATGAAGGTCATTATGAGCTCTTACAGCATCTTATATTTGACTTTTACAGGTCGACTCACTGCCTCTGCCTGAGGACTGGAATGGTTTGATCCTGCGGACCAAACGATCACTGCTGTGGCGTTGGAACAGCATGAAGCCTGTTGGTGCCAGCTGCAGAGATCACTTAGAGTGCGGCACGAAATACTGCAGGTACAGCAGAGCTTTGCAGAAGTTTTGAAGCCTAAGTAATCACACATTGGGCACAGTAAGGAAACTTAACTGTTTCCAGCCTACATCCACAGACAGTCAGAAGATTGTGTTTCTGATGAAGTTTTTTTTTTTTTCACTGCTGCGTTACTACTTTAACATGAATAAATCTGTGTCTCTTAAATGTTTGCCATTTATATGAAACCAGACATGTTGCTCTGGATCACACCATACAGTATTAAATATCTAATGCTCCTTTCCTTCACTTTCACATGTCCAGTGATATTTCTGTACTACATTTGTGTAGTGTGTGAAGTTCTGTCCACGTGCATTTTGCGTGGTGCGGACAAAGTCAGAAAGTAATGACACTGCAATAAAGCTGCTCCTTATCTTTACAGGAAAAATATCTGTTCCTTCTGGATCACCACCTAACGAAGAGCTACACAAACATGACTCCATCGGGGTGACTGTCGACCAAACAAACATCTACCTTATGGACCCAAGCGACCTCAAAATGAACCCAAATTATTGCTCTAATATTCTGACTTATATATTGAAGACATGGTGGGTGTTTATCAGATCAAGGAATTTGACCGGGCAGTGCACTGCAGCAAAACAAAGCTGTAAAAGCTGGAGTCACATGAACAGTAAAATGGCTCCATATTTGGATTTTTTAGCATCTTATTACTTTACAAATCTGGCAGAACATCAGAAAGGTTTTGTACATCTGAGCATGGTCTTAATAAGAAAATACAGAAATTCATGCAAAGTTTGTGAGGTGCTCTGAGTTTATTGGTTCATGTTATTATTATATATTTATTTGTACATTTTGTAAGTAATGTAAATATTCTAATATACTTTACATTTTTTAAGAGGTTGTTTTGCTGATATTTTGTTTGTCTTCAAATATAAAAGAATTCAAAACAAATTAAAATATTCCCTATAGTTCATTGTACGTTTTAATGCAATGGAATTCAAAAAAAAAAAAAAAAAAACTCGTTCTGAGGTACGAGGAAATGTTTCTGTAAATCTTCTAACAAAGGGGCAGGCTTTGCCTCACAGCTTTTACATGTTTTTGATAATTATTATTTTTGTATTGCTGCTTCTCCACCAAAATCTCATGTGATAAATAATAAAATATATATTAAAAAAAATTGAAATTCAGCTTCAAATAGATATGCCTAAATATTGCATATCTGTGCGAATACTGACCTGAAATTGGCCATAGTTGCTGCGTGAAAGGCCACTTTTTGCCTAACATGAGTAGTAAGGTGATTGTGAGGATATTTTTTTTACCATGTTAATATATCAAATTCTTTGTAGTGTGTGGTTTGGAGATAACAAATGTTATGTATCACTAATACTGTATCCGAGGCTCAGTGCAGCATTTAATCAGGATTATCATGGTAGACTTGGTGGGGCTTCCTCTCTCTCTCACCGTGCTGGTATATGTGCTCACATTCAATGTGTTTGATGCTCTGGATTATATCTCATATTGAGAAGCGGTTTGGGTGGGGCTCCTCTCAGACCTCCTTGTTCACATCCGACAGGCCTCGGGGCACTCAGCTGCGGAACAGCTGAATTAGAGAGAAGCTTTTGCATAGCATCAACTAATCCTGAATAACTCCTATAATCCTTAAAACATATTTTTCTGGAGGTTAACATATACGCGAGCTATCTGCCTGAAAGACCTCAAGAAACTTGGACTAGGAGACAAACCCTGTCCCATGGTTAATAAGGATTCCCTATTAATACCTACATCAGAGAACACCATTATCTCCATATCCATTATGGCTTTAGAAGTGAAATTGACCTAAAATGGGGGAATTCACATGATACTTCCTGACTTATACAACTGTCCTATGATTGCATCAGTAGCTGAGAGCTCATTGTCACCACTGGAGGGCGAGCTGAGCCAGGTTTAGTGAGCTGAATACCACCAGGCACCAGAATATCTGTGCTCTGCACTGTACTTTCTTATTTTATAAACTAATGATTTTTAATGGTTTACACTGTTAAAAATATGTTGAATGGGGAAGATTTAATTATTTAATGAATTATTTGGATATCAAAAATGAAGTTAGAAATTAGAAAGTAAATATCAGATCATAAAAAGTCATATAATCAGAATGTTATTGTGGCATAATTCATTATTATAATGTTTTCCCCTTAGGCTATCTTTTTAATTTCTTATGATTCAGTCTGTCATATTTGTGACTCATCATTAAATAATACAAAGTCATAATTTCAGGTACTGTGCTATAACTTGGCAGCAGGTTATATGTCAGCTTCTGGTGTTTATTTTTATCATTCTTAAAAAAAAAAGAAAAAAAGAAAAGAAATGTGTTCACAGGGTTTTAACTCTTTTCCTACCAGGTGTCTGGTTGCTTTGATTGGCAGGTACCTTTGTCTCTTCATTGGTTGAAACCGCTGTGACGTAAAATCTCCCCCAGCCTGAACGATGCTGAAGCGCCGGCGTGGGGACCACTGCTTCTGTCCGGACCTTCACGTCGGACCGGTTTCATATTACCCTGTGTTACAGTTAAAAACTGCCGGGATAACACATACATTTTAATGGCAGATATCAGGTAGTAGAGATGAAAATATTTGCGCTCTGATGCACAGTTGACGTCAAATGTGCATCGAGCACTCGCATGATCTTTTTTTTTTTTTTTTTTTTTTAAATGTTTGGTTGCATGATTTTGGACCTAACCGCACCTGCAAATCAAAGTCACCTGGAAGAAGCGGATGGATATCACCTCAGACTGATGACTGTTTTCAAGTAGGTGTTAATATTAAAGGGAATCAGGGGATGTATGAGCGCTTGTTTTTTTTTTATGTGCCCTAGCTACTTTGCCTAGAAGTCAGTTCAGCTGTATCTTTATCCTGTGTTTTGTGTGCGTGTGTGTGTGTGTGTGGGAGAAAGAGAGAGGGAGAGATGCTACTTTTGACATGGATGGATGTGTGCACAAAGTCTCTTGTTGTCTAACATGTTGTCCTACTTTAGCCTCTTGAATATTTCATTTTCATCATGAAAACCAAAACACACACGTTTGCACAGCCATCTGTGTGAGCGGCTCACTGACACGATGCATTCCCCAGCCTCTTGCCCTGACATCAACCATCACACCTGACTGCCTAACCCTAACCCTGGCCCTAACCTAAACCTATTACTGACCTAAATCCTAAAACCAAGCCTTAACTACCCAACAGCTATTTAAAGGTGTGTCAGAAAGTGAGAACTGTTCAAAATATGCAAAATTGAAACACACACACGCACAAGGCCACTTAACCAAGACCAGGATTTAGGTGGAACATCACATCTGATCATCTTTAACTATCTACAGTTCTTACAAAAAGTTTTCCTCGCATCAGTATGAGTTGTAATGATGCAGTCTCATTACAGGGGGACATCACTGATAACAAGCAGCATCATGATGTGAGTCTGTCTCCAAGGACAGCGGGCCTCGGAGTCTTCTCTTTCACAGAGCCACAGTCACATCCTTCATGTGAGATGGCTGACTTGACCTGACAGTGAAGTAGTTCAGCTAATCACAACCATCTCAGTGTGCTCCAGTGCCCAGAGGACAGAGCTGTTTGCCATAGATTTTTGTGCTGCAAGTTGAGGGGACGTCCAGCGGTGATAGAATGCAGGACTCGCGTCCACTTTGCAGTGACATTGTTAGTGCTCTGCAGACAACTAGTCAGTCACACTGGCCTACTTTCCTGTGGTATTGAACCATTGAACTGTTGAAAATAAGCAGGGACATGATAAATCAAGATTCTCACCTGAATCATATTATCTTATTATATTACCAGAGAGATTAATCTTAATAATGAAGTGTAAACATATTGATTTTAAATGAGCTTTTTGTTTCCTTACATTTGTCCTCACACCTACACAAGGAAGCAGTTTGGGATTCTGTGTATTGCTGAATATCTGAAGGACTAAAAATAAACCGACTGCCTGCTAAAATGCTAATTTTAGGATTATAAGTCTGCTAAAATGCATTTTTTAAAAACATTTTGTCGTTTGAAATCAGACTCTGAAGAAGCTTCATTTAAATGTGTCGGGCCACATCCACTACAACAGTAGCAGCGATAGACTTGCTTGCCCCCACTGATTTTTTTTTTTATTTTTTAAATTTCATCCCAGAACATCCTACCCAACAAATTTAAAAAATCTCCACTACTCGGTTAAAGGAGATGAAGAGAGGTTGGAGCCTTTTAGTTTGAAACAGTTACCTCAGCAGCGATTCCCAACAATCGCAGCCTAAAAAGTAAAGATAATAATATTGCCCTGTTTTGAAGCAAGTGGTTCAATAGTTCAGAAAACTTTATTCTACCAGCTTTAACAGGCAAGAAGAAGAGAGTATTCTCCTGACTTAAAATAGCACTTTGAGCTTTTGAGCATTTTTTGTTCATAAAGAATTAATTTGGCTACATTTTAATTTGTTGTTTTTGTGTTGAAACTGCACCATATTGATTAACATACTTTATTAGGGATGGTATTTATGATTAGGATGCATTACTGCTTGCGAGCATGTTATTGATGTGTTGTTGTATGTATTGATGAACTATTTGTTGCCATGCCAAAGATGTTGTTATTGTAGCATTGTGATGATAAAGAGGATTACATATTTATAATCATCTGCAACAGATGTTGTTTAGGTTGTTCGCATATTATGACCAGGCAGTAGCTCAACAGTCTGACTGCCATGAACTGATTCCTGTGAAACACATAAAGCCCAAACACTGTTTTAAGTTTTTGAATCCAAAATATTTAATTTTCTGAACATGTTTTTCAGTCTACTTCAAATTCACATCATCAGTAAATGGTGGTTGTATCCTAGCAACATTTATTAAAACTGATAACTTAAAGGGTTGATATCATCTTTATTCACTTTGGTTTCTTCTTCTCTATGAATAATGTCATCAGCACTCTCCAGTGGTTAAATATTTCATGTGCAGAGTTTCCAGATGCTTTGTAATTACATTTTCACTTGATAATAGTCTTAATAGTTGTATTTTATAAATGGATGATGACTATTATCACGCAACTTGTTTCTGTTTCAAGCTTGATGTGTATACAATCAGGAGCAGTATGTATGAATAAGGTAACACTTTGGATTAACTAAACTGATGTGAAAATGTATTTACTCCGAGCAGTGCCAGCGGAGCATCTCTGCAGTGCAGCTGCCCTAGTTACAGAGCAGCTGAGTAACTGTGAGAGACTGTGGTTGGCCCAGTCAGAGAGAGGAGGGGTTTTTAATGGTTGACTGAATTATGGAGGGTTGGCTTTGCTGAGGGCCAGATGCAGACAGCGCAGTAGGACTTTGACTGGAGGACCAGTGGTTTAAAGTGAGGGAGCAGACTCTGACAGCAGTAGCCTGCAGTTGTGCATTATGTTTTTAAAAAAAAATCTTTTTATATTCTGTTTGGATGCATTTTTTTTACTAACCGCACAAGTCTATAATTGGGTCCCAGAGGCAATGAGCCTGCTTTAGCTGTACAGCAAGAGAAACTACTGGATCATTTTGACACCTACACAGGCAAAACAGAAAAACCCAGGAGCAGACTCACAGGGAGATCAACATAAACACTTCATATGCAGACACCAAAAATGAATAAATCATTTGTACAGATAACATTTACACACCGCATTAAAATATGTCTACACACAATTCAAAATCTTTTTACTCAAATTTATCAGATTGGACATAATACCACCTTCTCTCTCAGAACCTCACATAGAGTTTAAAGTCTAACTGTCCTAAAATTCCTATACTTACTTTTATATTTTTAATAATAGCATGAACAGTTTTGCGAGCCTTAAGAAGTGTGTTGAAGGTCCACCAAACTTTTCTACTGCA
The DNA here is from genome assembly GCF_046630095.1 of Trachinotus anak. Lineage (NCBI taxonomy): Eukaryota > Metazoa > Chordata > Actinopteri > Carangiformes > Carangidae > Trachinotus > Trachinotus anak. The sequence continues at coordinate 11,417,204 of NW_027273879.1, read as the reverse complement.
TGAATCTAATACATTTTTAATTCTCATTAGTATATTCTTATAGAACAAGTTCAATGCATTTTTCATCACCTTCGACAACCAAACTGTGCTCTGTCTGAATACACATTAGTACTAGAGATTGTATGTTCCATGCACTCTTATGTTTTACACATATAATCTACTATGCTAGTCCTTTATGCATCGACTGGCCTCGTTGTGAATATGTTTGTGCACCACTGATATCACATTCAAAGCAGATATCAAAGCACACTTACAAGTGATTTTGTTCTGCTCTATTCTTTCAGGATTAATTTCAGGAACATGGAGACCGTTTCCATGGTCCAACCTCATCCAGCAGTATGATTGGAGCGTCCAGTCTCTCAGGGGACACCCTGATAGCATGCCACTTCCCTGTGGTGCAGCTTCCCACATGGCAACTTCCTGTCCAGGCCTTGTGCAGCTCGGCCAAGAGGCCCGGCCGTCTGTGCTCAGTAGGCTTGACCCGAGCTGTCTCCCTCCCAGAGCAAGACTCGCTCAACCGAGAGCATGCCTTCACCGGTGGCCGAAGACATTTTTCCAGCAGCTACAGTAGTCTCAATGAGGACCGAGCGGAGGAGGAGGGGGCCAGCGACAGCAGCGGGAGATACGACTCCACCTCGTCGCCAGAGGAGACGAGTTCCCATCTTAAGAAGGAAAGCTCTGGGGCTAGAGGAGGCAGTCTGCGCTCACACAACTCCTTCCTTCCCAATACAGAGCTAGATGAGGATGAGGAAGATGAAGATAGCGATGGAGATAATCTGCACAGATATCATGAGGACTCGTCTTTTGTGTTGCATGGAAATTCCAACTGGCCACTAAATAATGGTGCCAGAAATTATACAATGCCCCATGAAGACATGGACAGCGAATGGGGAAATGAAGGGACCATGCTGGCCACTGAGAGTGACCAAGAGTGGCTCTCTAACCAGCCTAACCAGCTGGACTCTCTGCAGACTAAATGCCAGTGCTTTCATGTGAGCAGATCTGGCATCATGATGATAGCTTGTGGAGAGCAGGACTCAGACAGACTGAAGGATAACATGTCCTGCTGCATCCACGGCCAGCACAAATGTTCCCCAGAGTTGTTGTCCAACAGTCACACAGAGTATGTCAGCGACTCTTCCTGTAACAGTTCTGATGGCGTCCTGGTTAACTTCTGCACCATCTATAACAGGAGCAACAACCCTGCCACGCCTCATGACCTCAGCAGTCCTGCAGTTCACCCCTCTCAGCCATGTGAGGGATCTGTGTTCCTCAACCTCCAACCTGTTCCCCAGACTCGGACCGAGGAAGAGGACAAGCGAGACGACTTGACGATTAACTCTTCCCCGAAAGAAGAGGTTGAAGTGAAGCCCTCTGCTTCCTGCTTCTCTCCTCAGGGCCTGGACTCTAACTGCAACCTTTACTCCCTGGAGCCGCTACCCCCGGGTCTCTCTTCTCTGGAGGTATCAGACTTGACTGCCTGTCTCCAAAGCCAGGCCACGCTGGCCATGGGGACCAACCAGAAGTACTACAAGCTTGTGACTTGTGACCTCCCCTCCCAGTCACCCAGCCCAGCCTGGACCAGTCTGACCGGCTGTCCCGAGGGTCAGAGCAGAAGCAGCCCCTTCCCTCCCTCTGAACTCTTTAACCATCACAAGAAAGAAGGACAACACAAAGAAGTCAAGAAGGTAATTTTTGAATAAAACAACTTTTCTCATAGTTCTGTATGCTAAACATCAACTTTTACAGCGAGTATATATTTAAAAAAATAAGGTTAACATTTTGTTGCTGTCCAGTAAAAACCATGTATCTTGGAATTTGGTGATTTTGAGTTTATAAAACTTAAAAGGTTGGGCATTTCTAAAAATAACTTAACAGACATTTCAAACTGAAGTTGATGTGTTTTGTGGATACATGGGTTGTACAGGGTGATGACTATTTGCAAATATAAGAAAAAGAACATGACGTAGATTAACAAAGGCGCTGTATGTATGTAGTGAATTCTGATGCATGAACATTACCATTCTTGCAAGCTTAGAACACCTTGGTACCGCTGTCTAATAAGTCTAAAGTATTATTAATAGTAAATAAATCATTAGTTAAATGCCATTTATTAGAGCATCTTTGTTTATCTGGTGTTTGTCCCACCACTGGACGATTTGATCACTTACATTTTGGAAAACAGCTGAAGAGTAGATTTCCATTTATTAGAAACTTGATGGATTATTGTGATAAGCCTTTATTTGTCATGTATGAACAGTTACAACTGCCAACTAGATTTCTTCTAGAAATCAGTGAGTATTTATTAATGGTTTGTGACCTGGCTTATATTAAAAAAATCTACAAAGCACTCATAAACGATTGAAGCCACCATAACAGTATGAACACTTTATAAAGGGGTCCTTGTTAGAAAGTGGTGCCAATGGCCTGTGTAAAATAGACTGATGATTTGGTTGTGTAAACCTTAGCACTTCTATCTTTTTGTTTTCTATTGCTTTAAGGAGAACGAGGATCAACAGAAGGAAGAAAAGTTCTCCTCAGCACAGCGCAGCTCCGGATTTTACAGCTCCCACTTTCAGACCTATGATTACCAGGTTGCCACCACCTCCACTGACAAAGCCCTCTGCAGGAAGAAACATGCAGACAGCATCCAGAACCTCTCCCACACTCCCCGTTCACTGTGCCCCAGCCAGTGTAGCCCACATAGCAGCAAATGCCAGGACACAAGTGCTGTGTCCACACAGCCATCTGTGATTCTGGACCAAGAGTGCTGTAATACTGATGCTACTGAGAAGGGTAAGGCAACAGTGAAGAGATCTTTCTTTGTTACTAGGTTTTATAAGAAGGGCAACAAAGTACAGAAAAAGATACGATATCAGGAAAAATTAATCAGTTTAAAGTGAATGTAACATCTGTTCTGCCACTTCTTATCCTCTTATCCTTCTAGGCGCATGTTCATTGGAAAATGCAGTAGTGCGCTACAGTAAGGCCCAGAGACCAACCTCGCTGCCCATTCAGCCCTTCGTTCTGATTCCCGAAGGCAAACCACAGGCTCAGGCCCAGCACCTGGGCTGTCTCCTGGAGCAGTACATAAATCACAAGAGCAGCAAGTCCAGTAGCTCCCGACCAGGCTTCAAGGGCAAGGGCAAAAGCAGTCAGATCTTTTCTAATCTTCAGCCATCACCCATGGGCAGCCACTGCCCCATCTTCCTGGAAGGTCCCTCGAGCTCTGATACCTGCTCCACCTGCACGCCGAGCCCAGAGTGCTTCAGCCGCAGACACGCATGGAGCCAGTCCAGCAGAAGCCAAGCACGTCTATGTACATCAAAAAGCAGCCTGGATCCATCTCACACCAGCCCAAAGCCCAAACTGGTTCAGCTGCAAGATAACACAAGCCCATACTCAGGCAAAACTCAGTCTAACGGTTTTTTAAATCTGATCTCAGCCCCAAATCAATCGAAACTTGTTAAAATTCCCACCTACCAGGACCTGATCAACCTCACCCCCGAGCAGAGCCATGACAACCTTGAACCTGACAGTCCCCATCAGTCCCAGAACCACACCTCCTACCATTCAATATTCTCCAATACACCACCCACTTTACCCCTAACCACTGATACACATCACCCAAACCTGCAAGTCTCCTCATCTCCTCCCATGTTCTCACAACCAGAAAAGAAATTCCCACAGTACAGAGCTGCACCTGCAGCCGACTCTGGCTTTTTTCATGGTACTTTTGCAGCTGCTTTTTCCTCAGTAGCTCCTCTCTCCTCTTTGGGTTCTCTGCTCTCCTTGGCTGCTTCTGGGCTGCATTCACAGCAAATGCAGGACTCTGCTGGGCTCAGAGGGAAACATGGACAGAGTCAGCACAGTGAATCTCTGATCCTGAGTGACAGGCCGCCCACAGAGTTCTGCCTTTCGCCCGATACATCTTATGAGTCTCTGTCTATCAGCCACCTTCAGAGGAGAGGTGAGGGTCAACTAATGACTGACACACTGTATCAGTTTATGTAAAATGTGATGTGAAACACAGTATATGACACACACAGGAATGTGAATGGAGTAAAAAGTGACTCAGTAGCAGTTACGGCTTAAGGATTCCTCCTTGATTGGATTGTCTATTCAGTGATGAGCCGCTGAGAGTGGCAATAAAATCTCTCTGTGCTGCAGCAGTGCCTCCAATACCCTGAAGGGGCTTCCTTTCAAACATGACCTATTTTTAACTCTCCCAGCACAGGATTGGCTGAGCCCTCTGCTCTGTAGCCTATGTGAGTGCGACTGCAAGAAAATAAGAGGGAGAATGATGCAGTAGAAACGGTGCTAATGATTTATAACACGCCTAATCATTTAGTTTTAGTGCTGCCATATGGGCCTCTTGGTGCCAATGTAATTATACAAATGCGATCCTTTCGTGACGGTTTATCATCGATGGATGTATTTGCAGCAGCGGTGAAGAGTCAGTGTGGTGCAGCACTGCAGGCAGCATCAACATGCATAAAGAATTTACCATGACATTTGCAGACGCTAGCCAGGATGAGATGAAGAAAGGAAGGCAGGGAGAAAAGCAATGAGGGTCACCGTTGAAATGGAAAACCGACTCTTTCATCTTCAGTTCTCGTTCACATTTGCATTCCTGCAGTATGATGAGCCCTGAAGGCATTCTCTCATATGTATATGCATTGACCCAGTTAGTCAGGAAAATCTGGAAAGGTGATTTTTATTTATTATGGAGTCCTGCTGGCGCTGTAAGATAATCTCAGCCTGTTTCCAAAACAAATCAGTTTGTTTCAAGAATGTTCTAGAAATGATATTGCTGCACCAGAGTCAACAAACTGACTATTGCAGAAGATTCTTGAAACAAGTTGATTTGCACTGAAGCAGGTCAGATTTATAACTTTTTTTTCACTTATTATAGGAAAATAAAAGTTTCGGCTCTCTTGTTGTAATGCATGAAGCACTATTGTTACTTCAGTTTGTCAAAACCTCTGTTGTCCAATGTTTCTAGGTTTGCTCAGGTCTGTGAGCAGGGCAGTAGAACTGATCATGGCTCATTTTGGCAGCAGCAGAGACCCTGAAGAAAAGGTATGAATTGGCAGAGCTAAGCACCTTGAGCTACAGTGTGTGTTACAATGGGAAAAATGCCAAACTATATTACTTACGTTCTAGGCCTGGAGTCAAATTACCTGTGTCAGCAGGAAATGTACTGTATTATATTTATTTTCCTTTGGCACAGATGCGTCTGGGTAACAGCTCCTGGAGTCCCACTATTGCCGGTCTGGTCCTGGAACATTTGTGTCCAACGATCCAGAATATTTTAGAGGACGGGCTTAGGGATCACAAACTGGATCTCATCATCGGGCAGCGCCGCAACCACTCCTGGACTGTGGTGGAAGTCTCTACTAGGATCGGTATATGCAACTATAAGATAATTGAATAATTCATGTCATAAATGTATTTTTGGGTCAGTTTGCTAAGCAGTGCTAGATGGCTTTGGCTTGATTGATAGGCGGTGCAGCATTGCTTGTCGTACACAGCTTTTTGTGGGCTCTCTGATGAACTCTTTGATGTCTGTCCAACTCCACTACAGGTCCATCGACCAGGGTCCTCCACAGCCTGGTCACAAAAATCCAACAATGTCCCCAGCTCACTAGCCACTGCATGAGACTGAGAGCCTTCATAATGGGCCTGCTTAAGTATGTACCAAAATTCTCACATCTTTGATGATACTAATGATGCTAAACAATGCTATTGGAATTCCTTTACATAAAAATCTTTGTATCTTTTAATGGTTTTTTGCTTTTTCAGCTTGAGAGCTTTGGAATTCTGGCTCAGTCACCTTCAGAGTCAAAAAGGTGAGTGCACTAAGTTTTTTTTTTTTTTTTTTTGCCACAACTTGTTTGTTGCTCAGTCAGTTGTTAGCTTGGTCCACATTGAAATATCTCTGTGACGATTGAATAGCTTGTAATGAAATTTGGTACCAATATTCATGTTCCTCACAGGCTGAGGTTTACTTCGGTCCAGTTTATGTACTTGTGTGTTTAGTGCTAATTAGCTAATGTTAGCGTGCAAATTCTAAACTGAGATCTGAAAGAGTGGACCTTGACATAAGATTTTTTTATCATTAGACTACTGTTTCCAAGGTCATTAATGAAATTTCAGAATCGGAATGTTAATATTGTTATTGTGACCATGTTAACATCAAGTATATACAGAACTGTCAGCACGTCTTTAGACCCTTACTAAATAATTGTTAAATAAGGGTCTTCTTAAACACTACTAAATTATTACATATGTTCAGGTCTTTGTGTGTTTACACCGGTTACTGTCTCCACAGATATGGTGACGACATACTACCATTCTTGGGGGTTCCTGTCGATGTCACTGGGTCAGTGTCAGCCCTTGTTTCAGGAGCTGCTGCTTCTGCTTCAGCCACTCTCTGTGTTGCCCTTTGACCTCAACTTGCTCTTGGAGCCTCGACTGTTATGTGACAGGCAGCTGTGTCCTGGGGAGCAGCGCGTTTCTCCGTCTCCGCCGTGCTCAGCCTTCCTAGTGACCAGCTGGCCACTACTGCAAGCCGACAGAGAGGTGGACTGCAGCCACAGCGGTCAGCAAACTAAGATTTCACACCAGACAGGTCTGCATTACCAAGAGTCACTCAGTCCTCTGAGTTCAGGTTGCATCAAGCAGCAATGTGGAGGGATGAAGGTTAACAGGAGTCCATTGTTAGCTCCTATTCCAGAGTTGTGGCCGACAGAGCCTGACCTTATGGATGGTGTGGCTGAAGGGGAGGACTGTAGCCAGAATTATGCAGGCACTTGGTCTCAAGTAAGTATGGACAGCAGACATGAAGAGAGGAGGACAGATAAAGACAATTGGACACCAAATATGTCGACTTGTGTCCAGGCAGAGAGCCGTTGTCAGGGTGGGCTGCGCTGGGCCAAACTATTTGGAGCAGCTGATACTTCCACCAGAGCAGAGACAGTTTCTCAGAGTCACACTGGAGCACAAAGCAGAAGGTAAGAACCAGCCATGCGCAATGAAAACAGGACTTAAACTCTGTTTCTCCTTTATCTTAGAATGCTCCTCTTTTTTATCAGTTTTTCTACTTGATCTAGATTGATGAAAGATTGACAGTGTTCCTCTGTACTCATGACCAATATTTCTTTATGACTGGTTTCAGGCGACCGTCACAGTGGCTTCATTTGAACAGATCGCAGCTCGGACTGCTGGCTAAGTCCATAAAGTCGATGAAGCTCGCAGGAGCACAGACTGACAAGAACAAGGACCACTGAAAACTACACCTTCTATGGGTGGAGGACAGAGTAGAGCCTACTGACTGTAATAATAAAAAGTCTTAGCTGCATGATAATACACAGTGCTCGATCACACTGCTGAACTGATCAGAAAGCACATAAAACACAAGATGAATAGTTGTGGCAATGGCCTTGATTCATCAAGCTTAGTGTTGCACCAGGTATTGATAAATCCATAACTAAGGTTGAGGTCCTTAACTTCTTAGAAAGTATCTCTCTTAAAGATGTGTAAATCTCTACTTAGTTTACACTTGTGAACATTTGGTGCAACCAGCTCCTGGTCTTAAAATGTCTTGTTGCTTTTCCCATGTACTTTTGTGATTTGTGCTCATATTATTTGTGAAATCAGGCTTCATGAAACTATCAGAAGCAGCTGGATTATTTCCACATCAGATTCTGAGCTTAGTCCAGGAAATGGCTTGATGAATAAAGGCCAATGCCCCATTTTGCAATTGCACTCTGGAATAACTGTAAGTAGGGGCTTCTGTGACTCTCCTTTGTATTCATTATAGGTGCATATCAATCATAAAATGTGAATATTGACCTGCTGTAGACTGTTGGACATTCATGTGGTCCAAAATATCCATTTCTTATATGTCATTGTCAGTCTCCTCATAGCTCTATCCTTTATCTCATTGATAGGTGAAAAAAAAGCCAAGCAATACACTGTTACTAGTGCCAAATATGCCACACACACACACACACACACACACACACACACACACACACACACACCAGCCTCTTGTAGTGCATTGTGAGTGATGTTTCCAGTAACTTGCCTTTTTGAACAAATTCCTAGCATGGATTTACTGTAGGTGCATGAGTTAACAAACATACAGTACCATAGGTGCTCCAGTCTATTAGATCTCTTAACTTCCTGTTATTGTTTTTTATAGGTGTAGAATAAGCTTCTGGAAATTTTCTGTCACCGGAATTTTAAAAGTGTGGAAACGTTTGGTATGTTCAGTAGCGTGTCTTCCAGTGAAGTTTGTTCAATTGCACAAATACAAGCCATCTTGTGGCTGTTTCAGGTATTTAAATGTGTGTAAGGTATATTTTGATAGACTGTTAGTTTGATAAGCAGGAGGAATGAATAGAAAATGTGTTCTCTACATTTATTGAATGGAGAATTTTTAATGTTCTACAATAATGTGAAGTCTGTGAAATTATAATACCCAGCATTATTCTCTCCTCAGCCTATGAATGCTTCCTCCAATGCCCAGTGACAATCAAACTCTGTCAATAAAGACGTAACATGCTCACCGGTTTTCTGTCTGTATGCAAGCAGTGTACAAAAGTTTATTCATGTGCAATCCAGTGCAAATTGGTTTCATGGAAATGTGAGGACTTCTGGTCATGTCAGTAATGATCATTTTATTGAGGTGTATGATTGTTTTATGACTTTTCTCGAAGGGTCCTCTTGATGCTGCTTTTTTCCAGTGCATTCTGGGAAAGTTGACCATAGGTATGTCCATACATGAACTGGTATCCTGTGGGATGGTGTAGAGTTAGACATGCTTGATGTTTTCCCCTGGCCGAGTGTTCAATTTCAGTAAAGTAACTTTTTATCTGATCACAGGGCTGTGTGGTGTGAAATGTGTTGCTAGCTCTGACACAGACCTGGGATGTGTCCTGTGAATGATGGCACCACACCCCTGTTTGATGGATAGATAGTGGGCATGTGAGGTGTTGTACTGTCCTTCCTCCCTGGGATATCTTGGGATGTGGGGTCACTCTGCCGCTTTCCAAACTGGATCAGTGCCTGGTTGGTGATCATAGGGTAACCTTTACCAATCAGGAAACGAGATTTTGGCACATGTCCCATAAATCCTGCAGAAAGACATCACTCATTAAGCCATTTTATGCCGATATACATACCATATCAGTAATGTGTAGTAGTGAGTCCATAGAGTAATAGCCAATTCACAGCTCCCCACAGCTTTTTAGCCTCCTTGTTGTTTGCTTTTTAGCTTGTTGTTTTGGTTTAGCGACCTGCAGGGCAGAGTCTGATACCTTTTAGATTTTCCGCCTAGCAAATTTACTGTTTTCTCCCCTCTCAGTACTCTCATAGTGTCATTGTTGACTGCTTTCCACTGCACGCTACCTGCCCAGCACCAAAAGGCACACAGACAAAGCTAGCAACCAGTGGACTTCAGGCAGCTTCTAGCCGCTTAAGAGACAAACGTGCTGTGGAAATAAGCAACTGTTTGCTAACAAGTTTGCCATGTCATTTAAAATGTGATGTCACTGTTGTGTGGTTTAAGGTCTTATGGTATTAAATGCCACAGGAACCAGCTGTAAAACTGTACCTGACATAAAGTACTTTTGTGGGTTATCATCCTCCATGAAATACGGTTTTCCAGTCGGGATGAAGGGCTTCAAGGGCTTGTAGGAGATCACTTCGTTGGTGATCGCTTTCAGGGGGAGGGTTGGTCTCTGGGACAGAAGATGACAGGACCATTAAAACATGCATGACTCTGTGATCATATGACAAACCTGTTTACAAACCGTAACAGACATTTTATAAAAGCAACAACACACACACACACACACACAGATTTAATGTAAACCTATAAGAATAACATCGACCTTTCAGGCTTTTTTAAGTTGGATTACATTACAGTGAACTGTCAATATAGCTCAACCATGGATAATTAAACAAGAGTGAACCTGAGGTGCCATGTCAACATGTAGGTGTATGTGGGCAACAGAGTGAGAGAGTGGTAGGGCCATGGCATGTGTGTATAAGAAAGAGTGTGAGAGATTACTTCAGACTGTTGGCTGGTGTAGTTGACAACAGCTGGCTGGTCTGTTGATTGCCGTCGAGTCTTCGCACGCCCTTCCTGGTGAAACTCAGTCAGCGCTTTTCGACATGCTTCAGAGTAGCTGCAAGAAAAGTAGTTCCGACTTCTTGGAATGAAGCCTAAAACAGCAACAAGCAACATTAAAAGGATCATTTGGTTTCATTGATGGTTTCATTTTTATTAGCTCAGGTTTTGTGACATTAAAAAAAAAAAAAGTTATTTTCAGAGAGACAGTCCCTGTTACTCTGTATAATCCAAAAACATGTCCGTATATTATCCAGAGTAATCAAGATATTATTTTTATTTGTCGATGCCCAGATCAAACTCACTCACCTTCATTTGAGGTGGGATGGCAAGGATTGAGATATCTTAAAATCTTTGCAAACAACACAAAAGCTTTCTGCATGACGTATGTGAGAATTATTATTTTACCTGGTTGCTTAGAATTAATAATTTAGCAGTTGGACACAGATTATTTGTTTTCATGTTGCTGTGAAAACGCTCCTTTTTAAAGGCTCGTTGCCAGACTTCATTTGTAACTGGCACATGCTGCTAACTGGCATTTAGTTATTTCAAATCATAACTAAGTAATTAACAGCTTGTGAATTAAAATGTTGCCAAACATTGTAGTGGTGTTTGTTCCCAGCATAAAATAAATTTCCATGAGGTGTTCAGTTACTTTGTTGACCCCCTGTGTTAGTGTGTGATACCTGCCTGTGTATCCTGGTATCACCTTCTTCAAGTTACTGTCAGGGACGCTTCTCAGTGTCAGAGCAGCCGTGTCGTCTGAGGGGACATGACCCGTTTGGACGACCAGATGACTGGAGTGATTCACATCAGGGCTGGTAAGCAGCTCAGCTGTGAGCTTGCCATAGGACTTCCCCACATTAAACTTCAGCTGTGGGCAGTGACCTGCATACCTGAAAAACAAGCACCTACAGTACAGTGCCTTGACGACAGCTTTTCAGTTTGAAACAATGAGAAATGAATAGGAAATTCATATAATTTTTAACAGATTTCACATTGTGCTCTCTGACAACGGCACAAACACTTATTGTAGCAGACTAAAGGCTAATCCAACTCTTTAATTTTGTGAACAAAAGAACAGAAACACCTCCCTACTTATTGCAGTACAGCAGAATAGGCCTTCTGAATAACTATACATTTAACACCACTTCGAATAAATAAATACAATGTCAACATTATAATACAAGTGTTCTTTCCAGGGCTATAACACCGTATTACATTTTATGAAACGTTCATATTGTATCTCCTCTTATTGATTATAGGAACTTGACAGCAATAATGAGCCCAGAGGACACGCGCACCCTTTTGTTTTGTTTTAAATCTTAATCTTAGTTCTCACAGTATTTCCTAGCAGTGCTCATGTCTGGAGATATCTACTTACCCCGGGATATAATGCGGATCAGGTGTCAGCAGAACTTTGCTGAATTTGGGGGCATATTTCTCCATATTGACCCGGTTCATTGCTGAGGCAGGTCGCCTCGCCGCGGTGTCTGCCGGTTGCCACAGAGAATCAAACACAAACACAAACACAGCCCCGTCGTTAAACTGACGTGCGCGTCCAAGAAACTACTATGACATAATAATAATAATAATAATAATAATAATAATAATAATTGCAATTAAACTGCTCCAAATTGAATTGGTGCACATTTAAACTGCAGCCCACATCTCCTCCAAATGTTGATGCAACAGACAAACAGTCTTTGCAGCCTCCAGCTAGAGCCTGCTCTCAGAGCTGCGTCTCCCAGCGAGCAGAGGATGCCCTCAGCTTATAGTGGCCTCTTGTGTGACAGACTGACTAAGCAGCACTTCACCCCACTCACCTCTGAGAAAGTCCGCGGAGTGCTGAGTAGGTCTATATTAAAGTTTACTGCGTTGTCAAATTATGTTTTTGAATAAATAAATAAACGATAAGATGACCTTGCGGATCACAGAACAAACACGGAGACACGAAGACACGAAAATGGAACACTGGGAAAATAGATAGACAGATAGATTGATTGATAGATATTCTTCAGAAATGCTCAACAACGACCCCTAGCGGTGTTCTGTTGTTGCTGCTAATATTAGGAAGAATTAATGTTTTTATAGTGACCAATTTTATAATGACGAAACCATGTCTGCATGTAAGTGCCAGAAATCAAGTATGAATCTAAAATAGATAAGTATAAAAAAGTGAAAGGGATAAATGCAAACAAACAAAACAGAAATACTATTGTGCTGTTGAGTTCATGTCAGATTTCTAAAAGATTACAAGATACACCAGGCCTTTAAAATTATAATAACAACAATAATAAAAAAATATATATATTTCTATTAATGATATTATCTGTAAATTTTAGTTGCCTGTATGACGGCCTAAATACAGTTTCAACACCCTCTCCACACTGCCAGGAAATAATTTTTGGCTGAAAACACTTTAAATACATCAAGTCACAACGCATAACACATGTGTTATCCATTTATTAACTCCTTCATTGATCTATTGTAATTGTAAAATGTAACTCCCTCTAATTTGCTAAAAGCCCTATATCCAATCCCAAATACTGAGGACCATCTCGGTATACTACATTATTAACGTGTGTAATGTATTAAGACAGACTTGAAAAATGTGAGCCTATCCTTTAATGCTGCAACAGATAAATAGAAAGGTAAATAAATAAATAATGTAATAGTTTTTGTATCAGTCAAGCTGGCATCTGATTGAATGAGGGCAGGTACCTGCTTTATGGGTTTGTGTGTTTGTATGTGTGTATGGCAAACCACAGCATTTTTCCACTTTTCATTATTTATAAGTAAAAAAAACAAATAAGTTAAGATTGTTAAGATTCATTACGACAGCAACATAAATGTGAGCAGACTGTGCACTGACTCAGTATAACGTGCTTTTGTTTTACGTTTCCAGGATTGTGAATGGGCCTGTGTGTTTGATCAGACGACCTGTGCTGTCACTGTCCACCTGGGGAATGTAGATCATATCAACCAGACAGTCCATTCCTGCGCACACATTCCTGCAGTCTCAGATCTTTAATCTTGGTTTGTTGAAATGACGAAACGGCGTCCACTGTTTCCACTCCTTCTTACAGTTCCTCTTTTCACACACATGCCTTAATGTTGTATATCCACTGAGGAATTTTAACATATAATGTTACCATTCTCACATGCACGTAGGTCTTAGAAGTGAGTTTTATTTCCATGTCAACTTGTGGGACACATTTTAATGGTTGTTCACAGACTTGTTGTAGCTTTATCTATCAGCATTCCTTTGTTTTCACTCCCTTTACAGCACCTCTGTCTCTGAAAAACACAATGTAACTCAAGTTTGTTTTGCGTTCTCTCCCTCTGAGTATTGTCTGCAAATACACAGAGTATCCCAGGTTAAATCTCTGCACCCATGCCACGGCTTGCTCTTGTTATGTCTTCGACCTCTTACAGGTGTAAGGACAAATCAAACATAAAAATAGTGCTGTAGATGAGTCACAGCTTTTTCCCCCCAGTGTTTAGCGACAGGAAGGAGCAGGTACCAACATGCAGCTCCGCGCTGTGACAGGGCAGATGATAGGGAGAGGCGTGGTGAAGGAACAGAGGCGGATCGTAGGGGATGTTTTGAATGCTACATCACCAGCTCACCTCGGCTAATGACAGCGTAGGTTGTTTAAACTGGTGTCTTCCTGTTGCAGTTCAGTAGCTCAGGTGTGTGGGACAGAAACCTTTGGGAATGAATCTCTACAAGAGCTTTGGAAACCTAATGGAGGCTTGGATAACTGAAGGAAACCTGTATTCTGATTCACAATCGCTTGGAATTCATGATGAAGACTCTCCTACACCTTCCTCTGACATGGAGACAAACCTGCGCTCAGAATCGGTGGACTCTGGAGTGGAGACAGCCAGCTCTGACACATCTTTCCCTGCCACATCCTGCTCTGTCTCAGCAGATAATGCAGAAATAGATGCATTTATACCAGAAAGAGAAGGCGATGGACTCACTTCAGCCTCAACATCACAGTCTCCTGTCTTCTCCTCTCCTGTGCCTTCCTGTTCCTCCTCCTCATCCCAGTACCTCTGTCCCAGCAGACCTCAGGACGGCTCCACCACCGTGCACCTTAAATTGGAGTTGGCAGTACAGAGGACTGATTCTAAACATCAAAGGGACAACCCAGAGCCCCTCACAGTGGAGGAGGTGCTCAGGCGACAGCCTCAAGCATCTTCTCTGCCCAGACGACACACATCGGGGCTAGTGAGAGGTCAAAGGTCAGAGAGTCTTGTTCTAAGGAGAACAGCCAGCCCATCAGCGCCCACCAGGCAGATGTCAGAAATGTGCAGACGGCCGATGTCTATGAGTTGTGACAGGCAGAGACCAGAGGTGAGATGCTGTTTATGTCACAAAACAAATTTTGGTCAAATCTGTTAAAAATTTAGTTTTCAGTTTTCTGGAAGAGCAGGAGAGATACAAATGTGTACAATGTCTTCCTGTTACTGATGACAAAGACAACAAAAAGTTGTTCTTATTTGTTCCTCAAGCTCCAGAATTACATAAGAAGTTTCACACAAACGTGTATGGTCTTGCAAAGCACTAGTTTGTAAATGTTAAGAAAGCATGACAGAAAGTTCCAGAGGTGTAACAAGGCCTCTACCTTTACTGTGGTTAAAGAGTTGCAACATACATTCACCAAGTTGCTCTCCAGTTTAAAGTAGGACAGGCATGTCATTACTCATACAGGATCTCTTTCATGCGTGCAACCTGCCATGAGTCGTCTGTGGTGTGAGGGATCATAAACCAGTCTGCCTAGGTGACTTTATGCCCCCAGGCACGAAAGGAATGGATGGAGAAATGTGGGGGAAGTTGAGCAGTCTGTGAGGTTTTTAGATAAATGTGACAGACATGTTGGTAACCACACAACGGAAAAAAATGTGTCTGAATCTTATGTGGACCAAGTACGTAAAAGAAGGTTGGAGACATTCCTCTTCACATTTGTCATGAGTGGGTGAGCTCAGTGTGAGAACCTGTTCATGCTGACAGCACACAGAGGTGTTGAAATAACTGGATTTATTGCAATTGTACTTAATTGACTGTTGTTTTAGTCCTTGGGTGTGTGTGCACACTGTCCGTTGTCTTGTGTGAGGGCCAGGGTTAAAAGGCTTTGAGTGCATTATTGAGAAACCATGTAGCCTAGCCTATTTATCCAGTGGACATAAATACCCAATTATATTTTTGTAATTAAATTTAATTATAGGCTACTTCCTTCATTTAGTTCAGTGTATGCAAGTGTTAATATTAAATAAGAAATGACTGCTCACTCAGTCAAGTCTGGATATTCTCACAGAACAGGTCGGGATTTCAAGGTTCATCAGAGAGAATAGCTCAGTAATTTTAAAAAAGTAACATTATGAAACATAGCACAGCCTTTAATATCATGATCAACTGCAACTACCATATTGGTAACTATATCATTCTGTCCCCTTCGTCATTCTGTTTAGTGCTGAAATAAGTTGACAAATGGATTTGTCAGACAACATAAAATCAGTTGCAGTTTGCCGTTTCAGCTTCTGAAATGTGTGTATTTGCTACTTTTCTTTGTTTTATAAGTAGTGAGTTCAATGGCCTTGAATTTTGCACTGTCTGTTCATCAAAACAGCCAACATGAAGACGGCACCTCCTACTCTGGGAAATTGTGATGGGTTTTCACTATTTTTTGACAATTTGTAGACAGATATAAAACAAAACAAAACAAAACAAAACAAAACAAAACAAAACAAAACAAAACAAAACAAAACAAAACAAAACAAAACAAAACAAACAAACAATATACCAATTTATTCGTAATAAAAAATAATCCTTAGTTACATAAACCCTTGCTAGCAGCTCTGTGACATTATACATTGATATGGCAGTGCTTTGAGCTAAATGCTAACATCAGCATGCTCACAATGACACTGTTAGCATGTTGACATTTAGCAGGTATAATGTTTACCATGTTCACCATCTTAGTTTAGCATGCTGGCATGCTAATATTTGCTAATTAGCACTGAGCAGAAAGTACAACTCAGGCTAATGGGAATGCCATTAATTTCACAGGAATTTGGTCATAAGCCAAGGTATTGGAGGAACTGAAAATTTGACCTGGTGATGCTGCTGTGTGAGAGTTTAAGGTGACACAGAAGATATTGTAAATGTGTATACCAGATTTTATGTCATTTCATCTGATTGTTGTTGGGATGTTTTACTCAAACCCACGAATGTCAACTTCATGGTGGCACTAAATGTAAACTCATGGGATCACTAAAGCCATTCGCATTCATCCTCTGAGAACCATGAATATTTGCCCAAATTGAATCCATCTAACATTATTGAGATTTTATAAGAATTCCACCTGGACAAAGTCATCTATTGAATATGTAATTTTTTTTAATACTGCATTATTTTGGATTCTTCAAACAGTATGAAGAAAATCGTACAGACCTATGTACATTGTATTTTTATTTGTAGCTTACAAGGTAACACCTTCCTTGCTTAATGATGTGTGCAGGAGCTTGGTGAGGAGGAGCGGGCAGGACTGAGCCCTGGGCTGAGCTACCTGGAGCAGGTGTGCCAAATGTTGGAGGGAATTGCCAGGCAACAGATGCACAACCTAGCGTTACAGACGGAGGTGGATGCCCTGCGGGAACTTCAAGACACGCAGGTGAGCCAAGTGAAGACAGTCATGTATCACATGTTTGCAGGGCAATTAAGAAGCTGTCACTGTTTTCACACTGCGCTGGGTTTACAAACATGACACTGGCTTGTCAAGCTGCTGATGACAAGATGTCTTCTTGCCGCCTGAGGGATCATGACAGGAATTAAACCATGACGATATTTTCCTTCTCATCACTTGACTCTTTCAGGCTCTCGACACCTGTCAGAGTGAGTCTAAAGCAGCTGATGAGGACCTCTCCTCTTGTCGAAGGCTTGAAAATACAAAAAATGCAGAGCACAGTTCCAGTGAAGACCAGCAGTGCAAACATAATCCTTCTGAACATTTTCGTCAGAGATCGGCTTCGGACACAGCTATTACAAGACTGCATTTAAGTGAGTCATCTTGTTTCTGTCCATTTTCACTCTACCCTTTTTTAGTGATATGTTGTATGTGGTATGTAAATATACAATATTTACGATATTCTTGGAATTGGACCACCAGTCTAGAGAGAAGAGAAGAATATGGTTATGTGTGTAACTTATTGTGTGTGTGTTTGGTGCAGGAAAGATGAAGTTAGACTGTAGAGGGCAGCGTCTGAGTAAAGATGATCTTCTGGAGAAGCCAGAGGAAGAGCATGAAAAAGAGGTATAATGCATCCCAATACAACACAATTTGTATGTATGTGATAACCACAATCAAAGTACCAGCTAAAGAATACAGACTCTATGTCATTTGTGTTGTGTTATACAGAGTTATGCTATTTTTACTTTACTTTTTCTCACAATCTTGGTTCACGAGTGTTTCAATATCGCTTTTCAGGAGTCTAAAACGGAGGAGATGAGTAAAACTAGCAAGACCTGGAAGTTAAAAATTGGGTCTTTGAGAAGAGAGGAGTTTTCCCTGAGAGATACAAAGGGGTAAGATATTGGATTCATAACAGTGACCTTTAAGGGGACAGCATAATTAATCTCATATGATGCATGATGCTCTGAGGAAATGTGTGTGCTGCTCCAACATGGCAGCCAGCCACTCTGATGCAGTGCTCCACAGCTAATGCACAATAGATGCAGAGGCGCTGGTGGGAGTTCATTTTCAGCCTGTGCATCTGTTCCCCTTGAACATTTTGTCCTTTTTTCATGAAACTTAGCTAACACACTGCCCCCAGTTTCCCACAAAGTCTTGCTTCAGCTATGTCTGATGAATTTTTTATCTGCACAGCCGACAGATGCAGCCACCTGAGAAAAGCTCGGCCCGACGACGGCTGAGCCAGCTGTTCAGGAGGAGGAGGAGGAAGACTCTGCCTGTATGAATGGACCGCAGTGTCTGTCATGATGTTTGGACATTTTCTTGGACTTCTCTTTAAATGTTTGAGCGCTATCACTGCTTTCAAACTGACCTCCTATTCAGCCCATTTCATGTAGCAATCTGCCTTTTATTTATTGCCTGCTATACACTTGCCTTCATTATTTATACTGATAAACGGTGTCATTTCTGTAAAACCTTGACATGGAACAAAGAAAATGTATAGTTTGTTTCTTATATAATTCATAATTCAAAGCAGTACAAAGCTTCATAAGAAAAAGTTAAAACTTGTATGTTTTAGGATTGCACTTTACACTACACTACAATATAAATGTAATCAAAGCCATTTCAGAATTTTTCTCTTAACTAAATAAGTAAAATGTAAATAAATGATGGTCTTCATGGTATTTTGTGCATTTCAACTAGTTTTTACAAAACCATTTAAACCTCTATAAACTGTGCAGAAAACCCATTAGAAAAGATCTCAAAATATTGTATTTCTTTCATTAAACTATTAACTATCCCCATAAAACCTGATTTTTATAGATTTATCTATCTGTCTATTCTAAGGTAAGAAATTAAACTAAGGGATTCTGTTCCATACTAATAATAAATAAGAAAAGAAAAGGCAGTGTTCTGCAGCTGTAAATGCTCTGTAGCTTGAGAGATAACAAGCACAGGCCACACATAGTTACTTTTATCATTATTTAATCTTTATTCACCTAGGTTGGGGGGATAGACCTCCCCTGGCATTCCCATGTAAAGAGATGTCAATGACAAACACGTCCAACCAAACGAGAGAGGGTGAATAGGATTCCAGTCCATACATAAAATACATTTATTTACTATTTATTGAACCACCAGCATCCTTTAGTCCCACACAGTATCCATCTGTGCTATTAAATATATAGAGATAACATCTGTGGAGGAATTTATTTACTGTATGTGTGTGAGAGGGGGAATTGGCAGAAAGGGGAGAGCTTATAGACGAAGAGAGTGGTGGTGTTGGGGGGAGGGGGGGTTAGCGTCGAGTCATGCCTGCAGCGTCCCCCCCCCTTGTCTACATGATGCCACAGGAGGACAAGGGGTTGGCAATCTGGCAGGTGCAGGCTGACTGGCAGTATTGGCGCACAGTCTGGTAGCAGCTGCGGTCGGCGTCCCCGCCCCACTGCACGGGCCCATTGGGGTCAGAGGGCAAGCGGCTCAGGATGCTGGTGTTGATGGCCAGAGCAGCCAGGCCATAGTCAGTGAACAGCACTGTCTCGCGCCGGCACGTGGGGCAGGAGATGAACTTGTACTTGGGACAGGACTCGTAGAGGATCTGCAGGCACTCCTCACACACCGAGTGCAGGCAAGAGAGGATGCGCGGACGCTTCCCGGCGAAGTTGTAGGTGTGACCGCAGGTTGGGCAGTCCAGGGGTTCGCAGGGCATGACGGGTCCCGAGGAGGAGGAGGACGAAGTGGAGGAGGAGGTGGAGGAGGAGCGCAGCACGTACTGGTTGACTATGACGTCTTCCATCTTGTAGTGGAACTGGTGGTAGCAGATTTCGTTGGCACTGGTTTTGCGCTGCGCCAGGAAGCTCTGCTCCCTGCGCGTCACTGGGGCCGGGGGGGACACCATCGGCCGGGGAGACCCTGCTATGTCCAGGGTCAGGTCGCTGCAGGCCTGGTTGACGATTATTTCGCCTTCACCTCCGCCGTCCCACGCCACTCTGGGGGGTGGGGCATAGCGCGGCTGCGTGACGGGCACGGGGCACTCTCTGGGGAACTTCTCCGACTGAATGATCTTGACGGTGTCCATGGGGATGGTGACGGGCTGACGCCTGAGGCAGGACATTCGCACGCTTTTGGAGGTGGAAGAGAGAGGGGTTGTGGCTCTAATCAGCGCTGGATGGCCCTGCCTGGTTCTGCGCGAGGGGAAAAAGACTGTGCTCCTTCTCTAAAGTCAGCCATTCGAGGGGACGTGGGGACGGATGGTTGCCTCCATGTTTCCCTCACAGATCCCCCCTGGTGTGCACTACTGTCAGCCTGAGTCTTTATGAGGGGATGACAGATAGAGGAGCTCAGCCAGAGCACCACAGTCTGCAGCTCTTATTCTGTCACGGCTGATATGTACAGATGATTTAACAGTCCAGCTTACAGTATATGACCAGTGTTGACCACTTAAAGGTAGTTTTTTGTTGTTTTAAATCACTTACGCTGATGTTCCTGTGCTGTCTCTGATGGCTATGTACAGAAATATATATTCACACACAAGGACAGTTAGTACTTTAGCACAAAGATATGTTCTCACTCAGTGAACACCAATAAATAATCTCATATGCACACAGATGCTCACATATATACATACAGAACAGGTTGGTTGTTTTCTGAGGTGGGAGGGGAGGGGGCAGACAGGACTGAGTACAGGCAGTTCGGAAAGGTCCAAGAGGTATTGTCTTAAACTATATCCTGTGGCCTGCCAAGGGAAACTCTTGCCTTCTCAAACTAGCCTTCACATGTGTGTCTCGCTTTAACGCCCGCTTGACTTCCTGTTTTTGCCTGCCTGTGTGTTACACATCGACTTGAATGCGTGAGAAAGAAAGAAAGAATAACCTCTCTCTCTCTGGTCTTGTTCCAATTTGGTCAGGTGACCCTGTGTGACCCTCTCAGTGGCTTGTTGATAAGAAGGAGGGAGAAGGAGGAGGGCGAGGTCTTTTTTTGGGAGGTGTCCTATAATGCTCCAGAAAGCTGTGGTTGGAATGACTCCTTCAATCTCCAAGGCTCCTAAATTCCTCAAAGGTGGGAGTGAAGGGTTTTTTTTGGGGGGGGGGGGGGATTTTCAAACAGTCCTCCCAACAGAGCAGCAGAAGTGATAACAGTCTGAAGGATGCCTCTGTGCTTGTCTCCCTTTTTCACTGAGTCAGACTCATAACGTGATTCCTTTGGTCCTTCCACCTGTGAAAACAGGAAAAAGGGATATTTATATATAACATGAAAATATGCATTTCTCCTTTTTTTCAGTTTAAGTGAGTGTTAATAACATTAAATATGCAGATGAAAGACAAATGTGGAGGGCTGGATAAGCTAAGTTTTACTGGAGTATGATTTTTATTTTTAGAAAGGTATGTAGGTGTACGCAGGTTACATTGTGATTTATATCTGTGCATGAAAGAACACATACTGTTAGATATTAGATTTCTGTAACAAGAAGAAATGTTATATTTCTGTGGAAGATTTTAGAATATTTCACATTGGAATTTTTTTATTGGAAAAAAAAAATCATCCAAGCAGCGTTCACTCAACTATATCTCTACGAAGATCAGTTTCTTTTTATCTGATTAGAGATGATACCAGGATGGCTCACTCAGGTGAAAAAAGATTTGTCCCATTTCCTTTTGCATCTTGGCCTTGGCCCAAGTGTATTTCTTTAAAGAGTGAGACAATTAGCATGTAGCCACTTGCTCTGGGGTGTAGCTCAGAGACTGCGCCTTCCTTTTGACTATTAAAACTGCCGTCCACCATCTGTCCATTGGTTAATGAAGTAATTGTACAGCTCTGCTCTACTACTGATGCCTACAATGTTTTTAATGACGCTGTTGACGATTCAATTATATGTGTTAGCACTGAGGTCATGGCTCATGATCGTGTTTTATAATTATATCGGGAGGAATTTCTAATATTTCGCCCCTCTTAATGTATGTAGAATAGAAAGGACAAAAAAATAGACGCCTCTTAATATAATCTAGTCCAGTACGAATAAACTTAACCCAAAGCCTGAACATCATGAGTTTCATTAAGACAACATGTCATGGCAGGACTGTACCGGATTAGATTAGATTATGCAGGTGTACTTGTATGTACATACATTATATCATATGTTTTATGATCTTTCTTTGTAAATATGAGCTTTTATCATTTTGTAGATACAAGTATTCTCTCAGTTAAAATCATTTCATTTTTTCATATACAGTCCAGTGTCATGTATATGTGTGTGTGTGGCACACACACACACACATATACACATGTTCGATACAGTATAAAAATGGCAGGATTGAAGGTAAACTGTGCTGTGAGCTGCAGAGACAGAGTAAGAGTCACTGATAAATAACGAGAAGCTAAAGCCTGCCACACTGTCTTCCCAGAGCAGGTGATTGTGACACATGTTGCGGCCCCACTCTTGTCATGGTTCCGGCTTCCTGTCAACACTGAGTCGTCTTGTGAGTTGCGTCAGCTAGACCCTGACATGAGTGGGAACAGGTTATAATCTGCACGGAGGCTTTGTGTCATTCTGTGTGTGGGTTTGTGAAAAAGAACAAGTGCACGGAAGAACATTTTTTACTGCCAAACAACAGAAGAGGGAGGATGACACATCTTTTCATTCTTTGCATGGCTGTCAACAGTGGTGATTCATTAGAGGGGAAAAAAAAAAACATTGAGAAGAGGAGGTGACCTACATGGCGAGGAAGAGAGAGAGAGAGAAAGAGGAGAGGGAGCGAAGCGCTGGCCCTGGTTTCTATTTATGGTTTGTTTATCTATGCACCTCTCAGTGGTTTCCTGCCTCCAACCTCTGCTGAAGATTCACAGCGTATGAGAGATGTACCTAACAGACGGAAGTGGTTTAGCCCATTACTTTCACGTGATGCAGCGAGCCATGCTGGGCACACAGGCAGACATTCGTTTCTCCCCTTTATTCTTTCTCCATGAATCTGTTGACATATTTGTACAGGCTACACTCAAACACCACAGGGCTGTTAGAATCACTCACAATCTCACCAAATGTGTCTCCAGCACTGCAGTGCTGCAACACCTCTCCCAAAATTGCCTGTTTCCTTTTCATCCTTACACACAGTATGAGGACATGGTGTTATCATCAAATTGAATCTCTTCTCAAACATCTTCTTTGTGAAAGCTTTTAGGGATGTTTGACATAGGTTTTTATTTATACTGTTTTATTCCTATTGAATTGATCTTATTTTATTGTTTTTACTTCCTCTGTACTCATGTTCTTTTTGTGTTTTTAATATTATCATTATTATTATATTGTGTTATTTCCATACAAATGTCTTCCTAGTGATATATTTTGGATGCCATCCATGGTGCTTTCAGCAAGTATGTGTGCAAGACATTTTTAAGAAACCCCCATCATTAGTGTGTAGGCTATATGATCACCTTAAAGGTCCGAGCAAGAATAGAAATTGTGAAATATCTTTAACAAACTCAGACACAGACTCACAATATTATGATAACCGGACGATAGCCTAAGACGGTCTCTGGTTTTATATCACCATACAAATGCAGAGTGATATTGGCTATAATAAGCATAATTATTGGAAATTTCTATATATCACTATGGCAACTAATTTTGTTTGTATTTACGTACAAATTCCTTTGACATATTAATTCGTACATTTTGAAAAACAATTCAAAAAATATGATCATCAATTCATTATTATGGCTGGATAACAAACTGATAACAAACTGACATGTACAGCATGTTGGCATTGAATGCCTGGTCAGGTTCTTAGTCGTTTTTAATACATCTATAAGGTAGTAATAGTAATAGTTATGGTAATAATTTTGCTAACTTTAAAACTTTTTATTTAGAAAAGATTTGTTTGTATTTAGACACTTAGCATTTGAGAGTTTTGGCTTCTTTTGTTGAATTAAACAAATATTTTGAAGAAAATCATGTTTGTATTAATCAACCTGAGGTATCAAAATATATAATTTACTCGCTAAACTTATAATAATAACATCAGCATGAACTGATTTTAAATGATTCCCTACATGATATTATAGTATACTATCTTACATCACTGAGGAGTGTGTGTCGCCATTACATCAACTGCAGAGTACAAACAAATTTAAATGATCTAAAATAAGCAAAACATGTTTGTATGATAAGTAAAAAAAAACAACATAAAATATGTTCAGCTTATACATGATTATCAGATCTTTTAAACTCTCAAATAGTGATTTTGGCCTAAAAAATCCAGTATCAGGTCTGCTATTGATCAAGCCTTAGGGAAATTCAAGCCCAGCTCCACTTCTCCCAGATATTAAATGTCCAGACGTATTTTGTGGACACAAACAGCTTGTGAAAATACTTCTGTCTGATGGTGGCAGGGGTCGAGTTGATAAAGCAACCAGACTGCATGAGGAGCCTTTGAGCCTGGGGGAGATGAAGCAGCTAAAATTACCCTCTAATTTGGTGACAGTGCTATGAAAAGGGCTGATAACTGATGCAGGCTGCCTGCTGATGGGCCTGCTTTGGCGCAGCCTCCTCCTAATCGACAGAGCTCCCTTGGTTATGTAAGGAGCTCATCTCTGGCCCAGCCACCATATTAACAGTGTAAACTGCTGCAGCTCTCCCATAGTCTTGACATTGTATTTTTGTGTGTGTGCGTGTGTGTGTGTGTATACATATCTGTGGATGCTTTCCCTGCAGAGGAATTATCACACTAATGAAATCATGGCAGGCATTTGACCTCGTCATCACAAGCAAAAGGAGGAAGAGGAGAGCTGACCACAGAGATGTCAGAGGAGTCTGTCTCAGCAGCACATTCCTCATACCATTAAACACACGCAGTGTAAAGTCACACACACAGATATCCTACAACATTCTCGCCTTCAGACATCTCCCCATCACGTACACGGCACCACCCTTTACATTCCAGTAGGCACACAAACAAACAGATAACAAGCACTAAAAGGAGTATTTTTAAATGTGCACACTATCGGTCAGGCTAGATTTCCTTCTGGCTGATTGAACTGAAATAAACACACACCTGACCTGAAGAGGACATGCCTAGAACATTCCTATCCTCTCACACTCCCACTAGGTTCCTTCATCGCTTTCACACACACACACACACACACACATCAGAAGAACAGGAGAAGGGCACCATGTTCTGAATGAGTCATACAGACCATGCACATCGGTCTGTCTCCCTACCTGTCTCTCTCGCTTTTCTCTCAATGAAATTATTATTCTTATTATTCTATCTATCTATCTATCTATCTATCTTTATGAGCAGTCTGTTGGCCAGGACAGAACGGACAGTCCTGGGTCTTTTTGCCCCTACACCACATACCTGCAGTATGTCAGGTATGCCAGCTATGTGGAGATGTATATCCACATTCATGCCTCGGCTGGTAAAAAGCATCGTCACATGTCTACTCGGACCTGTGCGGGATATTATGTTGTATTTTGATTGCATAACATATTATGACCTTAGCGTGATCTGGGGACAAATCCCCAGATTTACTGTATGTTTGCTGGCTGCGGCTCCTCTCTGGGAATCGTGGACGCAGGGATTTAATGAAATATTGTGAATAATTCAAAAACCGGAGGATGTGTTTGTGTTTGCATTTTTACACTTTGAAAGTGGTGTGGTGCTGTATGCATGCAGATGTCAGATGCATCTCAGTGTCTAGGCTGTTTTTATGTTTCTGCTTTGCTCAGAGGAGTTCTGCACACCATCATTTTCTGAATAAAGGAATGAGTCTCATGCACATATGACATACAGTAGATTGGTGTCAGGCTGATGTAATACATCTTGATATTTTTTTCCTAGAATTCAGATGAACATATGACATTTGGCTCCAAGCGATGACTATACATTTACAGTCAATCCATCAGGCTGTTGTTACTTGCAACATCAGCGACTGTATAATTGCAGTCTGTTTGTACATTTTGCATGGGCACAAACTGCTCGTTGAGTGTGTGTGGAGGTTAATAATTCTGCCTGCTGTCATTCATGGCAGACATCGGCCATTTTGCCTCGCAATTCATTACGGCCAAGTGCTCTTTGTTCTCGTCTATGTAGCTCCCACAGCAACATGGCAGAGCTGCACACAGGCAGAAAAATAAAAGCAATAACCAGCATCGCTCTGCCTGACACAGACCTCATAAAAGATTTATGAGGGAAACCTTCAGCAAATGCCCAGCTCTTCAATAACAACAGTGGCTCGAGTGATTAAGGAGATTGATTTTCCTTTAAAGGAGGCTGTCTCAGCACAGGGTTAAGGTGGACTGCACTGTTGATGTTGTGTGAGCTCGAGAGGGGACTCATCGGTGAGATAGAGGTGAGGTGGCCAAAATGTTTGGGCCGTGTGAGATGGAGCAGCTTTAGCTCGCTGCTTCGCATGTGGGAGGGGTGCAGCTCAGGAGCAGCAGTTATGCAATCGCAGCATGGTGTGCCCAGCACTCTCACTGCAGCGCCAATGTATGGCCAATATAGAGATGCCTTAGCACTGCTGACAACTACAGAACACGCCGTTCTTGCCCTGTCCCTATAACCCCCACCCTCCCTCCCCCCTGCACCCGCTGGCTGTCTGTCTGTCTGTGCAGAGGTCTGTCAAATGTCAGACCTGCTGGAGTCATGACACCCACAAGATACCATCTACACCCAAACCTAAACATCGCTGTGGTCTGTGCAGATTAGCAGGTGTGTGTGGGTGTGTGTGGTCATATGTGTTTCCATTCATGCATTCGTGTGTGTGTGTTTGCAAAATGGACGGCCATGATGCAACAACCACGTAAATCCCAGCTCAACTTAACAAAGCAACAAGGCAAAGACCACCGCTGTCTTTTGTGTTCTTGCACAAAGGGAGCTGAAAAGGAGAGAACCCACACAGATAAGCCCGACCTCGCACATCTGAAACGTACAGATCACACAGATGCAGAACATGAAGATAAACACACAAGAAAATCTCACGATCTTCGCCACGAAACAGATGCACAGCCCTTTCTCACCCTCACCTGTCTGCTTACGCACTTGTCTTATTCCAGTCCTTTCTCCGGTCCTCCTCTCTCCTCTTCCTGTTCTTGCCGACGCTCTCGTTGTTGATGCTGCTCTGCGAAAGGTAAACCAAGCCGCTCAGTCTCTTTGTTCGAGCGATGTCTCACCAGAGGGAGGATACTCTCTCCTGTCCATATGACTCTGGCAGGATGAACAACAGGCAGCAGCGAGGGGAAGAAAAAGATGGAGGAGATGTAAGATGGAGGAAGCTGTTGCAAGGTGGATGCGTCATGTCTCGGGCTGCTTTCGTTGAGCTTCGCATCCCTCGTTCCTCTCCTCCTCCCCCCTCTGGTACCTTTGTCCTTCACTCTCCCACCCTTGCTCCTTCTCTGACGAGCTGCGGCTGAGCGTCTCCCTCTGGTATCTCTTTCTCCATCCCTCTGTTTCTCTCTCTCTCTTCCTACGCCTGTCAAATTATTCAGCTTATTATGTGTGGTGACCTGAGTATCTGTGCTGTGCTCCTCTGCGTGCACGTCCCCTTCTCTTGCTCTCTTTCTTTCTGCCCGTCTCTTTCTTCTGGTCTTCAGGTAAACCTCCCTTCTCCTTCGTTCCCTCTCCTCTGATGTTACCTCTCCTCTCGACTCAGCTGCCGTTCATTACTCCTCTTTCTCCTCCTCTGTCTGCTTCAGTCAGTGCGCCTCACAGTCACACATGCGCAGTGTTTTCACACATACATGCACACGCCCACACACACACTCTCCCTCTCTGTCTCTGTGCTTCTGGCACCCTCCTTATGCATGAGGCTTGTTTTGCCTGCCCACCCCCCTCCCTCTCGCTCTCTTTCTCTCTCTCTATCTCTCTCTCTCTCTCTCACACACACTCCCTCTCTCTCTCATCCACTCTCTCTCGTTGCAGCACACACTGCAGTGCCTCTGCAGGCAGGATCACGTTTTCTAGTTGCCAGAGAAAATATTTCAGCCAATGACGAACCTTAACAATGCTACTCACCCTCCACACCCCCCCATCTAAAATACACATATGCACACGCACGCACATACACACACACACACACACACACACACACACACACACACACACACACACAAACACACGCGTGTGTATACACAAACATACACACACATGTATACACAAACATGCACACACCCTTCATGAATCACACTTATACATTATATGCAATATTAATACACACACACACACACACACACACACACACACAGTTAAGTACACCAGCCAGACACACAGCTAATACAGGAAGCTGGGGCAAGTAGCTCTAATCTACACAGTGCAGCACATCTCAGAGGGGACAATAAAGCATAAATTCACTCACAAATTAATTTTCTATCAGGATGCTGACTGGAAACTTGGCAAAAACAGACCAATCATATTCAGCATGGGCCACAAATCTCTCATTCATGTTTGTCAAGTGCAGGAATGGATTCCTGCACACAGAGTCTCAAAGCAAAAATGTCAACAATATAACAGGGAGGTGTTATTTGCATTCATTCCTCCTTGGCTTGTCTGCTAAATCTGACACTGCTGAGTGCCTTTAAATTCACTCAGTGACATGAAGGCAGCATCCTAAGCTCCCACCACAGATACATCACCATACACTGATGTTGCATAACTAGGATTTTAATAAGTTTTCTATCTGCTCGAGCCTTCGTGCTGACCAATAAATAATCCTCACATCAAAGTGGGAAAAAAAGATAGAGGGTTTAAAAGGGTTGTGCTTACATAATATGGGCATCAAATGCATAATGTAATGAGAGGCAAAAAAAGAAATAAGTAGTTAGTACTGTATATTTCAGTTCCATAAACTTAGTTTTCTCTCGATCTTCAGACTTCTGAGAAGTCAGACGTTTGTGGAAAAGCCACCGAATGTGCTCAGTACATCACTGATGCAACCGAAGTTCCTCAAACTGGCTTTTTGCTGTGCAGTTTTCTGTTGCTCTGGTGTCTTTTCTTTTACCCAGAAGCCTTTTTTAGGTAAATGGATGTGCGTGTCATGTTGAAAGCCCATGACAATGAGATATTTCTCTAGAACATTAAATATTTACAACCAGTGTTGGGAAGTAATAATTACTTTGTAACCTGTTACATTAATGCTTTCTGAGCAACAATTACATCACAGCAACACTTTACTTTAAGTGCCCCTATTTAGAGATAATGAGCAGTAGGTTATATAACCATTTAATACATGGGATACACTAGAATGCAGAAATAAGTGTGTATTACACCTCTTGTATAAACAGATAATGAATGTTAATACCGTAAAATACATGTGAAATAATGTTAAATGTCTTCATAGGAGAAATTATATTTCTCCGGTGTCAAGCTAGCTGCTGGTGGTCAGTGTAAACCTCCGGCTGTAATGTTTGTCATGCTAAAGCACAATGTCTCCTTTTCACATGCGAAATACACAAGATGCAGCATGTGATTTTGAGTCTCAGACGGAGCTGTAACGAAAATAATGCCACATATTACTTTTGCTGTATTGGCAAATAATGAAATAACTTTTTCTGTGAGTAGAGGGTAATAGGTGATTATTATTATTATTAACACCGATAATAAATAAGTAAGCAACAATCAAAGGCCAGAAGGCAGAAGGCCTTTGGTTTTCTCAATGTGAAATCAGTCCAAATCATAATAATCCTATAGATATGAGTAACCTATTAAAAATACTGGTGTGCAACTAGTGTAAGAAATGAGAAACGCACTTGCAGCAGGACTAAATTGTTTGCTTGTTTAAGAATAGTCCAAGACCAAGTACATTGTTATTATATTTTTTTTCAAATGCCAGTGAACCAAACCATTACAAAAATGTGTGTGCAAGACATTGGCCATGAAGGGTTGCCATAAAAGGTGTATGGCAGAGTCACAGTGTTTGCAGTGTGCGGGTTGTTTTCCCACTGCTGTCTGAACAGGTGTAGTGCGGTTCAGAGGAAGCTGTAAGGACCTGAAGCCCTATGTAATTGTAGTTGCTGGGACAATGAGACCTGTCACATGCAAAGCGGGCCCGACATGCCCTGAAGCATGCCTCGTTCAACAAGGCCCGATTTCCACTTCAGCTGCATTGTTGAAATACTCTACAATTCAAATGCTATTTAAGTACATAAGTGTTAATGTAAAAATATACTTAAATACCAATAGCAAAAGCACTCATCATAATGACACATTTCAGGATAATTTATTACTGTCAGATTACAATTATTGTTAATTAGTGTGTTCATCAGTTAAATATTACAGTTGGTAAAGGCAGGGCTAATATTTTTATACTCTACTTAGAAGCTCAGTCTGTTAAAGCCAAATTAACCAAAATGCAGTAGCTTTTTGAGTAAAAGGGATTAAACTGTTTAAACTAGTTTGTTGCAGGGTGTAATGTTGCACCTTGACCTTTGCGATGAGGCTCTTGTGCCAGTGGGAGGCCATCTTACCTTGTTTTTTGTCCTTGTGTTTTTACAGGTGGGGCCTGTGCCATTATCTCCATTGTGAGAGCTTTTATTCAGACAGAACATTCATTACGTCAGTGCTTGTCTGTACAGGTTCATGAAATCTAACACAATAGTCCTACAACTTTATTTGATTGTTATTTGATTATTTGTATGTGTATAAACCAAATCATTTTGTATTGTATTCCATTTTGTATAATTGTAGAACTCAACAAATTAAAAAAAATAACATCAAATGCTTTGCATTAAGGACTCACGTGTTCATATTGTAGTGTTATTACATGCTTTCCATTTACCCTAATTTTCCAGTTTTAAAGTGACATTGTGCAAACAGATATAGTACATCATATTATTTTACATTAGTCTATTGCAAACTCTTCAGTCTTTGTTTGCAATTTTCACCACACAGGGTTAAATTTGGTTGACAGATGGGATGGAGCACTAAAACCAAAACTTGTCTTCTGACTGTTCAGAATGAGACAAGCCTCCAAGTTGCCCTTCGACTGTGGTATGTTCCACTTAGTCATGACTTGTCGCTGGACATATGAGCCAAATGGATATAACATTGATAGGGCAGCTGGTGGAGAATTATGCAGGGATATAAAAAGCCAAAACTGCGTGGAACAAAATGTAAGTCCAAGGCAGACATCATAAATGATTCAACTGTGGTGCTCATATTCAAGGCTACATTAGTGCTATTCACTCACACATTAACCACAGAGTTAGTGATAAGAGATAATAAATGTATTGTAACCGGAATGACTCACAAGTCTTGCGGTAAATTAAAAAAGTGACTTTATTCGTTTATATTCAGCATTTATTTACAAAACACATAAAAAGATAGTTTGATTTACATTTATCATTTGGCAGAAGCTTTTATCCAAAGTGACTTCCAAGAAAGGGACAACACTAAACCTCAGTGCAGTAGGAGACCTTGGTGTAAGTATTAAGAATTAAATCTGTTCAGTAAGTGCTAGATATATAATAATAATAATAATAATAAGTACAAGGACATCAGGTAAAGACGCGCACCCAAAGTGCACAAAAAGTGCTGGTTAGGCACATTATGGTGTTAGAGGTATTAGGAGAGGAGGCGCTCTCAGAAGAGACGAGTAAAGAGATTCTTGAAGACAGAGAGAGAGAGACACCTCTGCTCTGATAGCATTAAGTAGCTTGTTCCATCATCAGGGAACCACAGACAAGAACGGTCTGAACTGTGATTGCCTTGTGTGTAGTGATGGTCATCAAACATGATGCCCAGATTTCACATGATCTTGGTTGAAGTTAGAGATGGAGAGATGATTTTTATATTGATATTGTGATGGAGAGATTGATTGGCCAGGATGACTATATATTCAGTCATTGGGAAGTTTAGCTGATGGTGGCTGAGCGGATTTACCTCAGTTATTTTACCAGTAATGTGATGTGTATTAAAATAAACAGCAACAACTTACATTTTTGGCAGGGACCACCAGAGGGAAGTAAAGAGTTTCAGACAATCACCGTGTAATTCACAGCCTTTTTCCCTGAGATGTTTTTATTCATTAACGCTTAAAACAACATACAGCAAGGTGCAAAGATTTAAGAAGTGACAGCACTCATGGACTTTGAGCACACAAAAAACATGGCTTAGGTAGAATGAGGTAGCAAATATAGTAATTATCAAGAATTTTAAAATTTACTGGCATTTCTTTTATCACGGGAGCTCCAGTTCTTATGATTTAGGGCAGAATGCTGAATTAAAACATATAAAAACATATTACATAAAATATCCTGAGTCGCATGACTTTGTGAGGATAAGCGTGAGTCATCCTGCAGCTTCGTTCATGAGCTGTTTTCCCCAGCCACCCTTGCCCTCTCTCTTTATGATTACACTCATAAAAGCAGCAGTAAAGACAAGAGAGAAACCTTTCAGTTAAGTCTGGAGAAGCTACATATGTGCAGGGGATCAGGCCAGTGTTTAGCATATTGATTTGTAAATATTTATGCACAATATTAATGTCTTTTAAGTGCAATACATGTTACAATATAATATATTATAGTATGGTTTACTGGTGTACAGCAGCAAAATACCAGGACAGGTTAAGTGTTGAAAAATTATAAAAATAAAACAAAATTACATAATATTTTCAGAGTTTTAGACAGGAACATACTCAGCAAAAATATATTTTATGTCCTGGGGGAGTTCAGTAGCCATACACAATATACAATACAGATTGTAATAATGATAGATTATAAAAAGGTCTGGGTGTGTATTATCTTATTTTAGTGGGTTGGGGTCACTGTCTGGTTTGTTGGGTTAGATATTACATTCATGTAAAAATCTGTCACTTGAATATAAATTATAGTGTTCGTATAAATTACAGAGAGCAATTGGACTTATTCGAGTTTCTTTAACCGAAAAAGCCATGGCAGAAAACAGCCACACACAGGAGGATGATGGCGTTGGCGTTGACGACGTTCCTCCATAGAGGCACCTCTGTGGTGTCTGTTAGTTTTTTCTTCAGCTCCTCCTCCTCCTCTGCACTCAACTTGGGAGCTTTTTTCTGCTCCAGGCCACAGAAGCACATCAGTGCCTTCTTGCAGAAACCAGGTTCCTCCTCGGGTTCTGTGATGGATGAGACAACAACGATGAGGAAAATCTGCTTGTGTCTGTGTACATACTTGAGTGCATCCATCTATGTATATACTGTTAGTCAGCTGATTACCTTCTATGTCCATATCTTTGTTGTTATCAACCCAGTCTTCTTGTTCAAGGTCCACCCTCTCCTCCGTGCAGTTCCTCAGGCTCCAGCATAGTCGATACAACTAGATGAAAAACACAACACATGGGTTAAAACTAATATATGTAATGTTTTTCTGTGAATGGTTTGGGGAAATTAATGATTTATCCAGCCTTATCTCTCAGCGGTCACGTACATGCTTGTCGTCGATGGGTTTGGTCATGAGAGAAACTGCCAGGATGATGATACAGGAGATGACAAACAAGATGATGGAGAAGTAGAGGTAATGGACTCCACATATGATGGTGGGGCAGTTACTGGGTTCAACACAGCTTCCTGTCCCAAAGGCAAACTCACTTATCATCCTGGACAGGCCAATTAACAGGCCTATCGCGAGACCACAAAAAGCACCCTGAGGAAAGAAAGAAGTTTAGATTAAAATGGTGATTTTCTTTAAGAGTTAGATGAGAAAATTGACACTGATACTTAGAATGCTAACATGCTATAATAATAAACATTGTACCTGCTTAACATCACCATGTTAAAAATATCATAGAGTAATGCAGGGATCAGATATTTTTGTAAGCCAACCCAGAAGTTAGCATCACCCTGTTCCCACAACAAAAAACCAAGGGGATTTTTACATTGGCTTTTTGATTACAACACAACCTGATTACGATTTGATTACGACAAACTCTATAGTCTCATTTAGCCACTTGTTGGCAACTGGTATTTTATGTCCCAGAATAAAATGTGCTTCTGTTAACTACAGACCTTATTTCAGGCATCTAATCAAAAACCCATTCAAAAAACCCAAAGACTTTGGGAAGAGGGAATCAAAAGTGCTAAAGTGCTATAACTAATTTCTGGGTTTTAGGAGTTCTTCCAGCACTCTACTGTAAACATGTTCACGTGATGACAGTAACTCAAAGCACTGCTCTACTTAATTAGAGCCTTGTAGATCCCCTAGCTCAGTCACAGACTATTCAATAGATGATTGAAGTGGCAACTCACAGCCTCATTGACACGTTTGCAGAAGATGGCGAGCATGAAGACAGCTGCCACAGGTGGTGTGAGGTAGCTGGTGATGGACTGGATGTAGTCAAAGAGCTGACCACTCTGGGCTGACTGCACAACTGGGATCCATGCTATGCTCACACCAATCAGGGCCAAGATAAACACTCTGTACACAGTCAGATACACGTGGAAATAGCAGCAGTTAGGAATCTTAAAAATAATTACAAACCAAATTGAACACAACGCCGAATGTGTTTTACCTGCCAGCAATCATGAGTTCCTTCTCACTGGCCGAGCGGCGAATCTTAGTGTAGATGTCCATTGTAAAGAGAGTGCTGGCACTATTGAAGATGGAGGTAAGTGAGCTCATCAAGGAGGCCAACATCACAGACAGCATAAGACCTCGCAGACCTGAAATGCATGGAACAACAGATGAAAAATATGAAGGAGGATAACTTGAAAAAGACCAGTTTGCATTCTAACCACATCAGACAGGGATCCACAGCCACCTACCATTGGGCATAAGATCCACCACCAGTTTCGGATAAGCAATGTTGGTGCAGCCCACACTAGCCCCGCAGTATTTTTCACATTCTGCTGGGACCACACAGGCTATCTCATCTATAAAATGAATAAGATCAGCAGGATATTCAGAAATATTCAAATTATCTCTGCGGTAAGATATACATGAGCTGCAATAGCGCTTTCAGCCTGTGAGCTTAAGGCTGAGCTTCAAAAAAACCCACAACACACTCACCGACGTAGAGGATCCTGCTGATCATCCCAGGGAAAACCATGAGGAACATAGGCAGCAACTTTAGGTAGCCACATAGGATGCAGCCTGCCTTAACGTGAGACAAGCTCTTGGCTGAGAGGCATCGCTGGACAATCACCTACAGTGGGGAAAAGATTGGTAGAGCCATGATACTATCAATATTAAATGGATAAAAAAAATGGTTGAAGTGGACTCCATACAATTCTCTCCATTTCAAGCTCCACTCAAAATATTTGCAGAGTAAATACAACACTTAAACCAAATAAACCTTGATGATAAGTATTCTCTTCTGTTGACTGAGCAGGGATAAAGGGAAGCTGATCATAATGTGTTTGTGTGTGTCCTGGATGTCAAGATTTGATTTGGCGTCTAGCTCTTCATTGAGGTCCAGCATTTGTCTGTCTCTTGATCTTATCTCAGTCTCTGGGAGTGCATTAACGTCTAACTAACAGCTGGCCAACTCAGACCGCTTCAGTGCTATCTGGCATAAACAGGTGAGATAAAGGTGTGTGTCTGTGTGGTTTGTTTTACCATATTTGTGGTATAACTGGGAGCCTACTGTACTTGTGGGGTCTGACAGCTTTGTGGGGACCAAAATGCTGGACCCCACAAGTTTAATTTGTTATTTAAGAGTTAAGCCTGGGTTTTAGAGTTATGATTAGAATTAGGTTTCAGTTCAGGGTAGGGTTGAGGTTAGACATTCAGGTGTGATTAAGGTTAGGGTAAAGAGAATTCATTATGTCAGTCACAGGTCCCCACAAATATAGTAAAACAAGGATGTGTGTTTGTGTTCATGACCAGTGGTGTTGCATGTGATTAGTAAAAACTGCCACTGACTCAGCAATAGTTACTAGTCACTAGAATGCTCACTATCACAATGGCCCAACAGGGCTGCCCATTTTTTCTGACTGACCTGATCGGTGCACCAGTACCACAAGGCCTGAATGGTGAGTCCAAATACCAGGCCGGGCCATGGCAGGTCTCCTGTAATTGCATTCCTAAAAATATGGAAGGAGTCTGCCCGAGGCTCGTAGCAGCTTGCATTGATGCCCATTGTGATGGAAGGGATGGCCTCCATGTAGCGCTCCTGGAAGCGTTCATAGCCTCCCACCTCATTGAAAGCTGAGGATATGTGAACAGGTTAGACTAGCTTGCAGTGATATTTACTTTTTAACAGTTTGATGTCACAAACAGGATTTGCCCTGTCATAAAAAGTAATAAAAAAAGAAAAATATTACCAAAGCCCATAAGGATGAATGATCCAACAACCATGATGACGGTCTGTAAGGTGTCTGTGTAGATCACTGCAGCCAATCCACCTGAGACACAATACGTGATGTCATAAATCTAGAAATATTTCATTCAAAATCAACACATTTAATCGCCACTACTGTACATAACTGAAGTTATTGCAGAAAATAAAATCGAGTAACGTTTGCACATGATCGAATTCATCTCACCAAATTAGTTAGTCAGTGTTAGGTGGTGTTATGTAAGTGCTGTTTCATGCTCATCCTGTAAAGCTACAAAGTTCAGGTGTGGATGTATTATTACAGCAACAGAAGGACAGTACCTGCTTATCGCAGTCTATGGGTAATTAACCACAATAACACACCACAGATAAACTGTCCAGGACGAGAGAGTGTGCATGCATATCCACATCTCCACAGATGGCCCTACCTTCACCCCTGGTCATGATCCCGTTCATAAAGTAGATAAGACTCACCATCTTCTGGCTTTATTTTATGAGCAAAATGTCGATCTATGAGTTCAGTGGAAAAGGCAGAGACTGCATCCTAAGTGGACAAACCTGTGACGGTGTACAACGCGGTAATCAGTAGTAGCAAGACAACAGCAAGGTAGATATTCAACCCAAGAGCCTGATTGATAAAAATGGCGCCAGAGAACATGTCTGCCTGAGTGGAGGGAAGAGGAAAAAACACACCATTTCAATCAATAACGTCCAATATGGGTACAATGATGAAATAGAAATATGACATGTGAGAGATGCTGTAGCCTTTGCAGGGCAGGGCTGAAGGTTAAGATGTGGTGCCACAGCGACTTACTGAGATCTTAGTGAAAACATACAGGAACAGGGACAGCACAGAGAGATAGATGCGAATACGCTGTCCTCCAAACCTCTTCTTCAGGTACTCAGGCATGGTGACCACCTAAACACACCCACAAATCATGAGATTTTTATTAATGTTACTTTTTGTCACTTTTGTCAACTTCACAGAAGTTATGAATGCACATTTGGATAGGGGTAATCAGTATGTATATGTATTAGGAGTATGTGTTCTTTTATTTCCATGTTCTTGTGCGTGCTCTTTTATGTCTTTTATGTGGCCTGTGTGTTTTGTTTACCCCAGCTTTAATGTAGACGGGCACAAAGAGCCATCCCAGAATGACGACCACAATAAGAGCCTGAAACACACAGATATACAAGGAGACAACAAATAATTAATGCCACCAGTCACTTAAAGTGCTGCTATAAAGATAAAGTTGACTTCTGTTGTTCTGATCACTCACATGATAATCTATGGATTTATCAGATCACCTGACGGAAATAACTGATAATATCTGTGTCGAAGGTTAGAAACACATTTGTGTAAGAACTGATAATGGTTTAATTGGAACATCAGACGCAATTCACTCACATTCCATTCAAATCCACCAATGGCTATTCCTGAAGCTGCAGCAGTCCCGGCGATTCCTACAAAGTGGCCACTGCCAATGTTGCTGGCAAAGAGTGATGCTCCGATCTGTGGAGTGCATAGTTAAATCTGTCAGTGAAGTGCATTCATCTTTTCTAAAATTCACAGTTTTTCTGGAGTTCATTTGATAACAAGAATAGCATCAGATGGATAAAAAAGCTGAGAAATTTCAGGGGGATTCCACCTGAGTGTACTTTTATGGTATGTCACGTGGGGCCAAATCAGTGTAATAAATATACTTGATGATTTATACACCTAATTACTCCAATAAAACCTGATTTCACACAAAGTACTTTCATAGTAATGCTGCATCATACTTTATACTGCCAATTAGCACAGTCAGCATGTGTCTCTGTTGGATAATTACTGTAGACTGGATTTATGTAGATCTTATTCTCAAAAATCATGGGAGTGACTCTCTGTTTTGATCTGAGCAGTGAGATACCCACCGGCCACCACACCATACTCCTCCCTGCAAGGAAGAAGCCACCGACAGTGGCTCGGTTGGTGCGAACCATAGCCTGCAACAGGAGAAGTGAACATTTTTGAGAATGGAGAAATGCATTTGTGAAAAACAGCCACAGACTGTCATACACTATTTCAACACTTACTGCAATATTTGTGGAGGACTACATTTTATGTGATATGCGGCTGCTGCCACAGTGATCAAAAGAGTAAAAGAACACAACAGAATCCTTGCATGTTTGCAACACAAATCTATCACAGTAGCATTGCTGCCAATAAATGGATGAAATTTAACAAAACGCATGTGCAGGCTGAGGTGTAAAAATCCTCTGATCTGCTATAAAACAATTGTAAACGAGGTTGTTGAGTAAGATGCTGTGATTGCACATTATCAGTCCACTCCTGGTACTCCAAGGTGCTGCTATAAAGGTGTTAACATCTTATATCAGCACATAATAGTAAACCAAATACGGAAAAAAATTATTTTTATTTCATAGACTGAAATAAAACTACAGTTCTACTCTAACAGCTATAAGGCTGGAGACAAGTTAACTTTTCACAGGCAAGAAGGACTTAAAGAGTGGTCGTCTAAAATACTGGATAACTCACCCATACTCCGACGGCCAAGACAACCAAAAAGTAAACCACGATGACGGAGATATCTGCTGCATTGTTAAGGACCACGGTGGCATTGTTGCTTCTTGGATTGCTCCTTATGTAGGAGAATCCAAAGTAATCGTGAGGCATTTTGCTGAGAGGGTGAGCAGAGAACAGGAGTGCTGCTGGAGTTGCTCCTCTTTGACTGAAGCACCTGCACACAAGCACCTGATATACTGTAGCCTGTGTGTGTGTGTGTGTGTGTGCGCGCGTGTGTGTGTGTGCGTGTGTGGGGTGGGGGGAGGGGTGGGGTGGTAGAGTGGGTGTGTATGTGTGTGTGTGTGTTGAGAGAGAGAGAGAGTTAATTTCTAATAATTCTGACATTATGGTGGGTTGAAAGTGTATCTGGATGCACACATAAACCTTGCTGATACATGACTGTGGATGTGACGATGAAACGTGTAAAAATGTGTAACTTTTAGAAAATGACATTGTTAATTATCAACCCACAAGGAAATACCTCGGATGAAAAAACAGGTGTTCCTTTAAAACAAAGAACCTACAGATAAACTCAATCCGCACTGCAGATCAGTTCAGTTCGGCTCACTTCAGTTCGGCTCACATACGATGACAGATATGTCACAAAAATAACCTGACTAAAGTAGTATCCTATAAATTTGAAAGAAAAAAGAAAAAAGAAAAAAAAATTCTTTAGAATTTAGATTTTTTTTTAGATAGGCCCACTATCACAACTGAGTAGCTACCTCTTGCGACAAGTAAGACATGGTTACTGTCTGATTTTATAAATGTCTGTGTGATTTTACGAAACCTGCCTGTTTTGCTAATTTCGTTGCCCATTTTATGTACAGTGACAATAAAGGCATTCTATTCTATTCTATTCTATTCTATTCTATTCTATTCTATTTGTTATGTTAACCCATAATAGCTCTGTTGAAACCTCATTTGCTCTCTCACTGCCCATCACACTGACTTTAACTCCTCTGTCAAAAAGTAAAACTGCGATAACCGATAAGTACAATTGGTGATAAGACATCTTATTGATATTTTGAATGTCCGAGAAGAGTTTTGGCCAAGTCTGTCCACAGAATGAGGAATCAAGCACAGTCAAAAAAATATTAACTATAAAATGCAGTTATTAATTACACAAAAATATTTTTTTCCTTAACTTCACTAACCTTTAAATAATTCCTACCAACAAGGAACTATTTTCACATTTGCTGTAAGTCAGTCACAAATAAGAAGTACTAAACCCACGACTTCACTCCACCCACAGGGAACACTAAACATCCTTCAAACACTTGTGCGTTTGTGTGTTAATAATTAGTCAAAAGGCCGAAGTTTGAGCCAAGAACAACAACAATAAAGACACCAGAACCAGGCTGACCCTACATCTTTGCTCATGTTAAACCAGGAAAAAAAAGGTGAACCCTTATTTGTCTTGTCTCAAGATATTGTAGAAGAGGTGCAAAAGATTTTTCCCATGTGGACATACATTTTGAGTTTTCTTTTTTTTTTCAAATGTCTAAGAGAGATGAGTTCTTGTCCCCATATTAGGACATTGTTGTCTTCTGGTTTTTGAGAATCTGTTTTTTGGCCAGCAGTGTTCCCATTATGGTCTGTACAAATATAAAGAAAGTATTGCCAGCAGCCACTGGGTGTCTCCATAGGGCCGTGAACGGTGACTGTGAGGTCGAACACGAGGCTCAGATATTTAAGGATATATGTTATATTATGCTTCTCACTCTTATTTCACAATCAAGTCTAAAAGACAAAATATACAATGGTGTTAAAGCCTTTACACGGTCCACCCACACTAATGTTTTCACATATGTTGCATGATTAGACCTCTTCTAAAGACTGTGGGTCCAGACCTCACTCTCCTGTTCGCCTTAAATTTCCAAACCCAGCTTCAGTCTGATCAGAGGTCAGATCACCCAGAGACTTAAAAAACATCTGTGTGGGTGTGCAGGAGCTCTGACAACATCTTTGCAAGACAACATCAGTGAATCAGTGCAGCTATGGATGTACTACAGGTGCAGGTCTAGCACCGGAAAAGAGAAAATTCAATTATGATTGTGAAAGTTTCCAACAGAGAAGAACAGCCACGTTATTTACATTTTCACAGTTGATGATCAATATTTTAGTTTCTATTGGTGCATATGGAGGCTTTATCGGTTGTACAGCTGCATGAGACACATTTCTTGTCACAACATGCATGATTACAGATTGGGGTTCTTTAAGATTAAACAACCATAGCTGATTATACCCAAGAAAAGACAAAATGGCCTCATAGTTGTTGCTTAAGACACCCTAATTATAACCTACTGTAATTAAGAGAGTAAATGGCCCAGAGAAAATATCACCCAAAAATAATTTCTCACCACCTATGCCCCCCAGCATTTCCAAACTGCTTCAAGCCAGTGAATTGCTGCTTGCAGCCTTATCTATCATTATAATGCTGACATCCATGTCCAAGGTTACAGTGCTCCGTCACTGCTGAAGCTGTCGAGAAAGTGCAGAGGAGGATCTGGGCGAGGAAACAGAGAGGAAGGTTATTGGTAATATGATTTATGATCTAGCATAGACAGATAAAATCATATGTATGATA
Organism: Trachinotus anak; assembly: GCF_046630095.1. Lineage (NCBI taxonomy): Eukaryota > Metazoa > Chordata > Actinopteri > Carangiformes > Carangidae > Trachinotus > Trachinotus anak. Next base: position 11,375,965 of record NW_027273879.1, on the reverse strand, counting down.
AACAGGAAGATTTGATGTTTGTAAGCGGATTTAAAACATATTATAGATGATACAAAGATGCAAATATTTTCATTATTCAAATTTTTTTAATCTAACATCCTAATTGTAGGACATAAGATTACAGACAGACGAGGGCCATCTAACTGTTAAAACATATTTCACAGAGAGTGAAAAGGTAGCCAAAGCTTAAACTTTTTCATCTGCGTTGCGTTATGTTTCTAGATAATAAGTGTGAATAAAGGGGAAAAAAACTAAACCATTACTTTGACTACTACCACCACAGTATTCTACCGAAATGCAATAGCCTGGATGGTGCGGAGAGGAAGACATGTAAGGGAGTGAGATGAGGGAGTTATCAGACTGGTACTGTTACAAATGGCTGCTTGAAATCTCTAAATGGGGACAATCAATATTCACTTGAATGAAAATCAATCACTGGAATGAGGCCAGTACTCTGTGGGGATTAAGGCTTGGTCACACCCGCTGATTTCAGTCCTGATTTTAAACCCAAGAGGAGGCATTGGCCTTCTCTAACAGCTCCAGACAAGCCAACATTTTCTCAGACATGTCTGACTTTATGTGGCCCAGTTTATTTCTGTGGTCTTCAACACTGAAATCCGAGCATAAACTGGCAAGAGCATGTTGGTGTTTAAAGTACCACAGAGCAGATCCCATCCCAGGGCAGAAAGACCGCAAACAAACACTGCTGATCACTGCGAGAAATTGATATCTTCCAGGAGTCCATTCCCCATAAATGGTAGTCTATATAAAAGTGTGGGAAAATACTGTAGTTGTCTTTGGCACCCAGAGCAGAGATTGGGTGTCCTGCGGTCAACACAGACACAGTTGTGTCTTATGAACTCCTTCCTGCATCTTCATATGTGTATGATTCAGGACTCTCTGCTAGAGGGGCCCTTGGATTGAACCAGAGGAACAAACTTGCAGGCTGAGCCTCAGAAGACAGCCTTATGGACAGTATTTATTCTATTTCTATAAAATCAAAACACAAAGCCACCAAATTGGAAACATTCGTAGCTTGTGATTGCACCAATGCATGTCACTATCACACAAACACCTCACCCAGAAGTTTGATAATACAATAATACCTTTCTGAGATCCAAGATTAAAGGCAGCTGTAGCTGACGAGTTCAATAATTGTTCAAATGATGGTTACAGTGTATCAGTGAGATCCCTTTTATCATAGAATATGAACACAATATCATATTATGTTTTAGTTTTTTTAGAAAGTTAATTGAAAGACACCAATGTCAATCAATGAAAAACAGATTGTGCAAAGGAGTAGTGGTTAGACTGGGAGTGGGGTAGAACATTTATATGATTATTTTGATGAGAGTGAAAATATTCAAAATTTACATTCCCCTTGATTTTAGTGACACCCCTGGTGATGAGCTGTCATTTATTGGGCCTGTCAACTGCAAACACTGCTCCAGAAAACAGTGTTACGGTATTAGATTTCAATCAATCACTGGTATTTAAAAAATGACTAAAAAAAAACATACTCATAGACTGTCACTACTTTGAGTGCAATTCTTCTATGGAAGGCAATAAGGACATTTAGTAGTTTTTGTCCAGCTGTGGCTGTTTTATGCATGGATCCATATAGTTAATTACTTAATGATACCTCTTAAACTACATATTGAATAAAATATATATATTCTCATATAATTCTTACGTTTATATATTTAGGAGCAGGTCCAAATAGGCCCTTGCGTTCCTGGGCCTATCTGTCTGAAAAATATATAAAAGTGAGATAGATATCTGGATCAATTAGCCTGCAGCTGGCAGTAGTCTAAATGTGTACTGCCAACCTGTCTGGTTAGGATTTCATCATCTTCTGATAAATCTTAAATACAGATGAGAAAATGCAAACGAGCAGGGCTGAAGAAGTAACTACCAATTAATCTCATAGTTCACATACTGAATTAAGAAAGGTCACTGCCACAGTGGTAGATACCTATCAATAGTCTGACTAAATTACTGGGGTTATGCATGGTGCAGTCAGTGAACAGTAAAGATGATTGTGGCAGAGTTCACTTGTAGGTCAGCATAATTCATCTGCAGTAGTTCAAGAGTTGTAATCACAACACTATCTCTGGGCACAGTTCCATATTCCGTAACAGAGGGGCATTGTAACCACAAGTCATGACAAAGACTGAGGAGTTTTCACACAGGGTGCTGCTGATGTCATGCAGGGTAGTAGACGGGTGAAAGGAGCACTTTAAGGTGATTCACACAGTCCCCACAGCTGTCATTGGAGGTGAGGCTCCCCAGTACAACAAGACCACAGCACCCCCCTCCCTCTGATCACACTGGGATACATGTTAGCAGAAGTGTGGGAGCTGGGACACAGCAGATGTCATTGAGCATATAATGCCTTTCTTCAGCCCCCCGTGGCATCCTCTGAGCCTCAGATCCTTCATCAGCTAAAAGCTACTCTTCTTCAACAGTTAGGATAAGTGAGAAGGAGGTAAACACAGGTGTAAATAGTAACATAGTTAACTATTACTGTTGGTGAAACTGTCTGAACTGACTGTGAAAACATATGACTCTGACTGACTTGGGAACAAAGGTGATCTGATGATAACAAGGCTGAAAAATAATGTGTTAAGTACAAGATGCACAGACTTGACAAACAATATAATTCAACATGACTCTTTTCCTGTGTGTATTTATTGTTTGATCCATAGCTTTATAGTTTGTAACAGAGAAGATGTCATTTATGGGAGACTTGAGATCTCAATACTGTGAATTTGATTCAATTAAGGAACATCTTTATATATGTATATGTGTATTGTAGTCCACCAGTATGAGCAGTGGGGCCTCAGAGTGACAAGCATTGTGGAGAAGGTAATAGAGTAAAACATAAAAAAAGAGTGAAAAGGCAACCGTTATATGTATATATATATATATATATATATATATATATATATATATAAACACACACACACACACACACACACACACACACACACACACACACACACAAACTATTTGAGGCTATTTTAACCACAAGGTGGCACAGAAGTACAGCTCTACAAAAAAAATGATGCATCACTCTGACGTGGGGGAGAATAAACTGAAGGAGCCCTGGTATCACAAAAATTCGGACATTACAAAAACACTCTTAGATGGAGTCTATTTTAATCTAAAACTTGCTCCACTCCATGATCTATACTGCCTCATTAAATGGTAGGTCAGAGGCTGATTTTCAACTGATGCACTGTTTGGCAAAAAAGTAAGTCACTGAGTGAAGCACAGATGATATATCCTAATGTCTTAAATCATTTTTACTGCAGGTATATGTTGCTTCCTTGTGTATCACAGTCATTTGTGTGGTGATGGGTGTTAAACACTGAGTATGTAGGCAGTACATTTCGAACACCATGACATAATGATGCATTTTTGTTCTTAAAACAAAGGAGTGTGTCCTTTCTGCCTTTACAAAAACACAGTTGTATTTATACGTGAACATGTTCTGATTCACAACAGGAATAAGAGAGACAGTTACTCTAAGAGAGCGTGTTGTGAAGCCAAGGAGTTCGTATCTGCACAGTTGTGGTAAGTCCAGTGCAGTAAGTACAGAGATCTTCTTCTACTTACTCCTGTTTTATTGCTGAAAAATCAGTTTTTAGGAAGTGAGAAGGAGTGGAAAGCATCGTTTCTGGAGAACTAGCTGCGAGTCATTTGTCGAAAGGTCAAGAAGCGTGATGACAGGGAATGTCATGTTAGAGGATGCTAATGGTAACACAGGCACAGAAAAGTGCCCAACTCAAGAGAGACTAACAGGAAAGCTAAGGAATGAGTGACTGAGAAACGGCCTGAAGCAAGAGGCAAGAAATGGAACCGGGTGAGCTACATGCAGTTAGCGGGACAGGACAACGCTGCCGGGATAGGTGAGCTTTATGGTTTAATGTCATTGGAAATATTCTCAAACACAAAACAAACCAGACTAAGCAAAGAGTTTTCCAAATGTGTCTTGGCGTGCTGGGGGAAGAGGTAAAAGTACACCTCAATGAAGAAATGTAAAACATACACAAGCATTATCAGAAAATGTCCTCAAAGTATCAAAAGTTATATTACAGAGCAGTATTTTACAGCTAGTTTTAACTACTTTATGTAGGCTACAGTTTGTATATCAGTCCAGGTTCACAACCTAGGGTTTGGGCCCCCTTCAAAGGGCGACAAGATAAATCTGAAGAGTCCTGAGATCATTAATGGGAGAGGAAAGAAGAAAAACCTAAATTCTGCAAATCTATTGCCATTTAAAAAAAACCCCAAAAAAACCCTCTAACAGTTATTTGATTGAAACCATTTGAGACATTTATTGGAGAACTGTTTCTTTGATAGAACTGCAAACAACTGAAAGACATCTTACTGTAACTCACTGCTTTTTCTGTAAAAAGTCTCGAGACAAAGAAGAACCAATGGTTTCATTCTTAATAATGTCTCATACAATATAACATGTTTAATATGTTAAATGTAAAATCTTAATCTGAAAAAGTAAGTGGCAGCAATATCTGATAAATCAACATAGTGGAGTAAAACATATAATATTTCCCTCTGAAATTTAGCAGAGCGGAAGTAGGAAGTAACGTAAAACCAGGAATACTCAATTAAAGTACAAGTGCCACAATCTTCTACTTAAGCACAGTTTTTGGTTAAATGTACTCCACATTCTTTAGTCTCTATATTTCCTATTTAATATGAAACTTTTTCTCTCCTTCAGCTTTATGGTCACATTGTAAGACATCATTTGAGCAATTCACCTCGTCCCATTTGCTGAATATGCAGTCTGAACATAGAGTACAATAAATCAGCAATGGCATGCTATTCAAGGGTTTCATGCCAAAATCTGATAAGTGCTGATCTCTGGATTACAGCAAAGCTTTTTTATTACAGTCCATCATGTAAGTGCTCTACCTTTGTGCACCGATGTCTAAGAGTCTTTATTTTGAGGCCATACATATGGAAAGAGTAAAGAGTACAAATTACACTATAGACAGATAAACTGAAAATCTGAGGGATCTGTATCAAGATTGGGTGTTTAGTTCTGTGTTTATGTTCTATTGGCTGAGGTATCATTAATCAAGTTTTTACGAGTTTACTCCCAAATATGATATGATAATTAATGATATCAGTATGTGCTTCAGAAATCCCCTATTGGTTGGGCTATAAATTACACAAACTAAAAGTATAAAATTAGTTAATAATGCAGGAGCCATTTTTAGGCCAGTGCTATTTCAGTTGATGTTGTATTCACAGACAAATCAGCCTTTTTCACAGCAGATGTTTTGACCTGTCAAAGCAGGAAAAGCCCAGACATCAACTTAACTATCCTTTGCAGGTGACTCATTAACCTTGGAAAGTAGCATGTTGGTATAGATACACTCACTGGCATACACAGAAGGCAAATACTGTATAATTGAACTGAACTGAGCTGAACTGGATTGTTTTATTTTGAGCATAAACTGGTTTTCTGACCTGTAGGGAGTGGTGGAGATGTGGCTGAGATAGCTATGGATCAGTATTTGGGTAATTTGACTGTGTTGGGGAGAGGACAGGTAATTAAGCTGCGTAACAGTAGGGACTGTAGTTCAGAGCAGAGGTTTGTGGAGAGAAGTGGCGGCTAACTCAGGGGAGTACCGCACCTTTTTCCTAATGTGTGCTGGGAAAGACTCCTGCCCTCTACGACCCTGAACAGGAAAAGCAGTTTGGAGATTGGATGGGTGGATGGGTGAAGTAGTGAAGTTCCACAAAATGGAAATAAACAACGTAGGTTCCCCAAATTGTAGTTAGGTAAATACAGACAAAGAAAAAACAGTTGGTGGTGAAATCAAGCACTTTTTTTTAGACTTAGCTGGAGGTTAACTCTTATCAGATTTTACCACAGCAGATCTCTAATGGACATTTTAATTGTGGTTTTTGATCAAGAAAATTATCTCTGTTTTATAAACAATTATTTGGTACAATCTCCATTTTACCATATGGTAACAATTAATAATCTTAATAATCTAAATCTGTGTACGGTGAGAACTACATGTTAAAGGTTTTTGTGTCTACATAAACCACTTGTCCTATTTTAAAATTGAAAATGATGCTGAAAAAATGCATCAAATTTTTTTTTTTTTAGCTCTACTACATACTGCTGTGAACATATGAAATGAAAAAAAGAAATGGATGGGAAGCAACAAGGGGGAAAATATAATGTTTTGGGTGGGAGTCTGTAATAAATGCATTTTTAGTATCATTAAAATAGGATAAATTAAGACTAAAATGATCACAAAGTTATAGGTTAGATCATATTAGTGATAAAGCATTAGAGGCATTTTTAGACTATGTAATAAAGTATGACAGGAGGGCAGACTGCCCAGAATTTGGAAGCCTGTAAGCCTGTTAATTATAGGTGGATTGCTCCTCTGAAACTGTATCTTTGTGAACTTTGTGAAGTAATGGAACATATGACAATGAAAGGATTTACAGAGGCTGGAAATGTATTAGTGCTTTAAGTGGGGTCATGAAATTTTGGGTCCCCATGGAAATGCAGATAAATAGAAGATAAGTTGGGAAATGGTTGCAGCTGTGTTCTTCATGTTGAAGAAAATTTGGATTTAATCTATAAGAATTAGTCATTTATCAGAGAGATTACACACCGTCACATTGTATTTACCTGGACAGAGGATTTTTACTCTGGTGCTCCTGCTCTGAAGAGAGTATGAAGAATGTTCTCATCTCTCATCTCTGTATTAATGTACATTAGTTTACCAGAGACAAATTCAAAGCCTACGGTTCACACAACACTTTGCCATTTGTGCAACCAGGGCCTGCATACTCTCCCCCTCTTAAACCAGTCAAATGCACTATTGACTCCTGTTTAAGTATCTAAAAACTACACTGCCCCACTGTTTTAGGAAACTCTGAACCTTTTTAAGAAACTATATATTATATTCGTAATCTATTTGTTCAGTAGGAACTGAAGATGCAAATCCTTATCTGAGTGTCACAGACAGGGTAGAGACATCAGAAGATTTTATTGAAACATGGACACTCTACTATTATTGTTATTTTTTTTCATTTTGTGGAATTTGTTGAAAAAAAAATAGAATAACACCAGCCTTATCCTTTCAAATGTAAAAATGTGGATGCTTTCGTCGTCAGACTGACTCATAAGAGTTTAAATAGAAATATCTTTGTAAATTATGTTTAGAAACATACTCAAGAAATGGAGGAGAACAATATTCTTTTTTTCTGTTTTTGTAAATATAACAGCAGAGATTTGGTGGTCTGGTGAAAATAAGATATAATGAGATAAATGCATTAGCCTGTCCGCTGGAGTGATGCATCCACTCAGTTGTTCCAGTTACTATGAAGCAAAATGAACCAAACAAAAAGCAGTAGTAGAATTAGATCAAGAAGAATGAGGATGAGTAAAGTCTTGAGGTGGGTCAGTTCAGGTCTTCATCTGGATGGCCAGCACAGTTTCTATCAAGGCAAAAACTAAGTGCCATAATTTTTTACTAGGAAACTGAATCCCTGCCTTTGCTGCGTTAGAATAACAAGAGCAGGCCAGTGGTATGATTTTATGCACATGCACATCGATATGTAAGTCAGCCATGAAAATGATTTACTAGAGAACCATAGTCAATCAGGGTCACGCTCATGGAAAAGTGGCACACCAGTTCACCCCCAGTCTGTCAATAAGTCAAATACAATGCACGTTTGTGTGCAGTAGCAGGCTGTACAGCAAATGATGGGTGGAGTTACTAAAGTCAGTATATTTTTACTCGCCCTAATAATACCTACAGGCCAGCTGCCAACATTCAAACACCTAAAAAGTGTTAGGAGATGCAGTAATTGCTACACACAAGCCACAAATTATGGCAATTAGGGGAAGCTAGCATTTAGGAAATGTGAACAGACAACACATTGTTTCTCCACAGTTCTAAGAGCTGGAGAAGTATTGCTATTCAGTACAGAGCAAGCTGTTCATAAAATCACTGTGCCAAGATGGAGCTTTTTGCAGCCTTAGCTTAACAAAGGAATAGACCCAGACTAAAAGCAGAAGCATAGTGAGGCTGAAGAGACAGTATACCCTGTGGAAGTCGGGTGCTTTTCATTTGTCGAATGAAAGAAAACGAAAAGAAAAAAAAAAAAATCCAAAAATCAGTCACATTGTCCTGAACCCATGATTGGCAGATGACCTTCACCAAACCTATCAACCAAAACAACTGCAAATGTATGCGACTCAGTACATGATATTTCTCAATCTATCATTTTATACTACATTTATAACTACTGGATAACAGTGATGTAGCATTTCTACAGGACATTACCAGGATGCTGTTTTGTTCGTTTTCAGTAACTTGATCAGGTCGTCTCATTGTGATCATGATGACCTGAGAACAAGAAACATTCATAGTCAGGCAACCAAACATTCATCAACAAATGGAAGTAATGAGTAGCCTATGGAGTATTGCAATACAGAGCAATACAGTTTTAACATGCTTGTATTCCGGTGATGAGTTTCTTTTGCCGTTGGTACGTCTGCCAGGTCCTCAGAGTCTCTTTGTCTGTCTCTGTCCATCAGTCTGACAGTTTATGTTACTCTCCAGCCTAGTCCCATACTGCTCTGGCACTAAGGTGGGACTTGTATTGTGGACCAACACAGGTGTGACTGAGCCTTAGCCCTAGGCCATATTCTTATAATGCAGACTTTATTGGCCAGCCATGTGCCATGAAACCCAACCTCTGCTGCTGAGTTAAGTATCAGTCACGTTTTATAGCCTTTGTTTCAGCAGAGGAATGTCTTGGCACACATCTTCATCTGATGCTATAAAGCACCGTGAGATGGTCTTTATCAAGATCAAGACTTTAGGCTTTACCAAAGGTCCTGTAAGGTAGGCCATTGTTTTCAGTACATCCAGGCTTCAGCAGAGAGTGCTGGCTTTGCAGAAATTGCTCAAATTGTCTGTGGATAAAAAGAAATGATTTCAACACAACACGTATTTCAGGGATTGTTAGAGTTTATCCTCGGCAAATTACTGCAATAGGATGGTTTGCTGTGCGTTGTGGGATATCTTTTTTTTTTCATACAAGTGTTGTGACTTTAGGGATGACACTGTTGCAGATGATCGGCTAGTTAATTGTCCATTGCTTTGGTATTTGTTATTATTTGTTATTGGGTCCCAGATGATTAGTGCTACCATGAAGTTCACATTTGTGGAATTTGGGATAAATTGTAATAAGCTGATATCCTTGATTTCCAGATTTTTCATGTAGAGCTATCATTAGGTTGAATTTTATATCTGGCCAATATTGTGGTTTATGATAATACCTGCAAAACGAATCACATTCCCATCAGCCTCAGCTGTACTATGGTTTCCATGCTAATTAAGCATACTGACACAGTAAACTGAAAATTAAACATTGCCTATACTCTCATTATTGTTATTTCTGAGAAGTATTAAAATATAAGAATTGTCAGTCTTTAACTTCAGATGTGCAAATTCCATTCAAAAAACCTATTAACAGTGTTTCTGAATTTGGATATTGTGCAAAAATCATGTTGACTACACATCAAAGATGTGATTGTGCTTCTGTTACATACAGCTCTTTGGGCAGTTGCTTTGTTCGTTTGGATTTGTAGCACAAGAATTTATAGCTTCCTCACATTGAGAAATTAACATGATTTAAATGAAAATTATTGAATATTCTGCAATATAGTGTCTCTTAATCATTCATGGAAATAACACTGAAGTCCAGTTTCCCGATCGATAAAACTACATGCAGCAATGGCTGGGAGTGTGGAAGAAAGGCTTGACAGCAGTCTGTAATAGGTGTCGGATAGGTCAAGAAAAGGTTTTGTGGGGAGAACAGTGGCTATAACTGATTCAATGACAGATGGCTCACAGCCAGATGTCAGGGAAGGGTTGATGATATCAGTTGGGAAGTAGAACAGATCAGTGGTCTGAACAGGTCTGGGAGGGGGAGAAGGGAGTGGGTTCAAGAGGGCAGAAGTTAAGTCTACTCATGGGAATATTTTAAGGACTTCATTTAGGACTGGTTGAGGGAGATATTAAGCTCATGGTAGAGGGGTCAGCAGAGGAGACAGTGACCAGAGGGTAGCGTGGAGGATGATCCTCGGCTGTCATCACACTCTTTGTGGAGTGAAAGGAGGGGAGGGGGTGTGGTGCTGAGACGAGAGGAGAGGATAGAGATTAGCTTCTATGGGTCAGATGCACGATTTAAAGTGGTAAATGGCAGATTTGCCAGTAGATAGAGGCAAAGAAAGGAGGAGATGAGATACTAAAACTCTTCCAAGAAAACCAGATTTGTGGAATTTTCTAACAGCTGCCCGAAGGCTTGTTCATTTGATACCAGGCGGTTTACAGCCAAGGAGCAGGTGGGAGCAAACAGAGAAGCTTAGAGGAAAATGGGAGAAGGTCCTGTTGGGATAAGAGGGCAGGTATGTGGAGGTCACTGAGGAGATACAGGAAGGAGTCAGTTAGAGGGAGTAAAGAGTGGGAAGCTGAGGACAGGAGGATCCAGGGAAATCACAAGATATACCCAGTGTTAATGCTGGGTTCTTATAGAGGTAAATGGAGAGGGATTTAAGTGCTGGTCAGCAACACACAATTGACGCTAGTGGCAAGGGGTTTCTTCTTTTCTCTCCTTTTTCCTTTTAGAAAAATGTCAGAGTGATTCAGGAGTCCTAGAAATAGACAGGGCCATGGAACATGCCAGGGATTATAGATATTTATTGTTTCAGAACTGTCATCATAGGGCCAAGAATTTCTATTTGTGCCCATGGTTGTTTGTGAACTACTTACATTTTTAGAAATGCCCTCAATACCTTCTCCTTATTAGATATTGGATGTCTCAATATTGATGACAAATCTGAGTTTGGCCTGGCCCCAGCTTAAATCTTACATCGACGGACAAATGTCTTTTGACGTTTCCAAAATTTAAAAGTAAAGATAAAGATGGTCATGGTTCCTTAAGCATTACAGCAACCTGTCAGAGCTCGGGCTGTAAGTGAATGTGGATAAAGATTGATAAAACTTATCAATACAGATTTTCAAATCCTCTCCTGATTTACTGATACTTACCACCTAACTGAACATGGCACAATCCTGGACGGGGATTTCAGCATAATGCTGCAAGATGAGGAGACCCACGACGCCTTTATCTTGTGTCCGTTTCTCGTCCCCGTTTGACCCAGTTCTTCCGTACTACATCTTTTCACATCTCATTTGTTTGGTTGTCTGTTTGATATCGTGGAACAATGGCATGTGACGCACGTTTCACATCATGTTACCCATGATGACTATCATAGTGTTGCTATATATAAAAAATATTGAGGGCTTGGATCATTTTTACACCAGAATTTGTTTTCTTTTAATTGTTGCTCATTGTCATTCCTCATACTTGTCTTAGTCCCATCTTTGTCCTCAGTCTTACTCCTTTACCTCCCTTTTGCTGTTTCTGTTATTTGGTCACCTTTTGCAACATAAGTTCTATATGTGAGAATATTCTGCGAAACTGTAAGTTGTCAGTTTCTTTGCTCATTAAGGCTCATTGTTTTTGTCTAAGCTTTGTATAATCCACCCTCTCTGCACTGAATACTATACCTCTGAGGCATTTGAAATAAATTATATTCTTATTTCTTTTATGATGTTTGACAGAGGACGTTTACTTTGGTTCAGTTCCTCTTTCTTGTGGTTGTTGAACTTTAATTTAGCTAAGCTTGAATAAGGGATTTAACGCTACAAAAAAATGAATTTGTATTTATGCATGTAGTTAGTGTTGCTGTTTGTGTTAATTCCTCTCAGGGCAACTAGACAGTCAATAAGTAAATCAGTCTGCTACTTCAACATCAGCTGCTTAGCACCACCTTGTGACAAACACTCATTAGTCACTAAGTCCCACCAATTTACAACTTGTTCTTAAAAATTCACTTAGTTACTCTCGGATTCATTTGAATTAATAAATAGAGAATATTTCTATACCTCCTTTGATTTTTAAAAAAATTTTCAATTGCATTTGATCTGTTCTGTTACTCAGTCATTTTTTATTGTTGGCACCGACTCCTACCACATGACTGTCACAAGGCATGATTTCAGTGGAACGCTCCCTTCTCAGCAGTGGATTTTATTTATGTTCATGTCTCAGACAAATTCCCACTGTTGCTTAAATCAATCCACAAAAGAACATCCTCATGACCTGAGGACATTTTTTCCCACAGGGATGCAAATTAAGCTTGAATTAATAAAAAATTAGATGGATAATAAATTATTTAAAAAAAAAAAAACATGAAAATACCAACCACCAAAATATGAAAAAGACTCACATGACTGTAACAGAGAAGTAACAGGGTGGTCTGCTGGTTAGAGACGTCATCCTGTTGCATATGCTTGATCACAGCCATTATAAATTATTTCTTGTCTTTTAAAAGAGCCTTTATTTGGAGTATGTGAAATGTTCTACATTCAAAAATGTTTCACTCTTTATGCAGTGGTTGAAGTTTGCTGCATAAATATCACGTTACGGTAAATGAAATCTAATTTGTGTCAGAGTTAACTCTATAAGGACACAAATGGCAAAACAAAATATTATATTTGGGGATGGCAGCAAACCAGTTGGTAGACATGTTGGGTCAGCTGGGGTTTATACACTAATTAGAGTGGAATCTGTATGGCAGGGCGCGCTGTCACCCCATCACGCATAGGCCAAGTTCATTCAGGACTAATTTAATTGCATACTTTATGTCCAAATTATTCTTGCCCCAGCGGCTACATTGTATGGCGAGGACAAACAGTTTTATGTCATGATTTTGGCACTGAGGTAGGAAAGCAGGGATTTTGTACGGTACGCTCTTTTCCAGGTTGCAAATCCTAATTATGAAGGAATAAGAAACATGAGACGGCCAGTAGCAATCTGTCATCTCTGAACACACTGAAAGCACCAAACCACCACCCAAAAACACATTTACTACGCCATGAAAATTTGCATAAGTTGTTTTATTCATAGTTGTTGTTCTTTTTATATTTCTTTTTTAATTGTTTTGTCTTTTGTTGAAGTGGACATCCCATAAAGTCAAGCCTGAAGCCCTTAGCTGAGTTGTTTGCACATCACCCTCTGAACTGAAAAGAAAGGGTAAGAGGAGGAGTGGAGTGGGGTTTTCCTCCTTCTCTTTCTCTCGCTCTCTCTTTATCTCACCTACAGTATCCCAACTCAACCTTTATTTTCATTTGAACAAAGAGTGTACCTTACAGTATATTTACACATCATACTGACTGACTGTTTAACAATTTCCACTTAGGTAATGCGAGGAAGATTGAACTTTCATGGTTTGCTTCTCTGTTTTCATATTTTTCTAGAGTCTTGTTCTCCTTTGATCCTCTTTCTCCTCTCATGCTAACTTTGCCGTGAGGTTTTCTTTCTCATCGTAATCATCATCACCACTATCATCATCATCATCTTCATTATCATCATCATTTTCATCATCATTATCATCATCATCATCATAACATCATAATCACCATTATTATATTGATATAAATCTTTTCAATAGATTCCTCTCTGACAACTGTACAATCGTACACAGTGTTTGACTTTTATATATATTTTTGGGAATATATTATTTTAACCTAATAAAAGAGGAACTTAATCCAAAAGAAAATATATTAGTATCCCAAAGTAACAAAATCATGCATGTTTTAATGTATTTGTCCATAAAAACAAAACAAAACAAAAAAAAAAACATGAACGTAATGGATGGGATCTGGTTTATTTACAAACTGATCTTGGCACTGGTTTTGTTGTCTCTTGCTGGAAACTGGAATGATCATAAAGAATACTTTTGACTGTACCAAGCATAACACTCCTGGTATTATAAGTCAGTGACCTGCTATAAAAGGCAGGTTTGAGAGACATATTCTTTTTTTAAAGCACAAAAAAAGATTAAAGAAAGTGGGGAACAGAACAACATTAGAGAGTCGACCAGAGGGAAAAACAGAAATAGTGTGTAGAAAACATATTTCACTTCAGCTTTAGACTGTGGCAGTTTCCTCTTTAGGCAGAAACCCTGTGACATCATGTCTACTGACAATGCCCCCCCCCCCCCCCCCCCCCCCACCAACCCCCCAACCCAAAAATACAGGCTCTTTCGACATCTCATCAGGTGCGATCACTGGTTACCATTGTTAGGGTGAAAATCCGAAACCAAAGACATTGATTCTCTCAAAATTCATCTTGTAAAGCAGCATTAACTGACTCAGGCAAATAAAATAAAGGAGACAGAAGTAACTGAAAACCACCAGCACAGACCTACTACTCAGTCCCAGGTCTGGCAGGCAGGGAGGGGTAGCTGTCTAAAATTTCCAGTGTTGCCTTGTCAAACAAGTGCTTGACTGTTGATCCAAAGATCTTGTGTGTGAGCAAACATAAGGTTGTGTGTCAGTGTGTGTGTGAGTGTGTTTGGGTGTCTCTGCATACTCATATTCAGTGCAAACACATTGGGTAAAAATCCCATCTTGACCATGGCCCATCATCCCTGCTGTTTCAACTGAAACAGTTTAATCTACAGAATCGTCTCTCCCTGACCGTCTTACTACTTCATTTCCTCTGCAGTTGTCTGTTGCACCTCTTCAAAGAGATAAACCGTCAGGCAGACTGACATGCCTTTTGTTTATCCAGCCTGATGGCGGGCCAACTGCTGCCAAGCAGCCCGCTTTACGCACCTCCCCACCCCCCCCACCCCCACCCCCACCCCCACACCCAGCGTCAAGGTCCTAGCACAGCCCAATGTACTTGAGATTGTTCTGGATGATCACGTCCGTGACGGCGTCGAACACAAACTGGATGTTGCTGGTGTCAGTGGCACAGGTGAAGTGCGAATAGATCTCCTTGGTCTCCTTGTTGCGGTTGAGGTCCTCAAACTGCCGTTGCACATAGACAGCTGCCTCCTCATAGGTGTTCTGACCTTTGTAGTCAGGGAAGCACACTGTCAGAGGAA
Organism: Trachinotus anak; assembly: GCF_046630095.1. NCBI lineage: Eukaryota > Metazoa > Chordata > Actinopteri > Carangiformes > Carangidae > Trachinotus > Trachinotus anak. The sequence goes on along the minus strand of NW_027273879.1, from coordinate 11,360,931 downwards.
TGCGTTTGATCTTCTCAGCCAACAGGTCCTTCTTGTTGAGGAAGAGGATGAGCGACGTGTTGGTGAACCAGTTGTTGTTGCAGATGGAGTCGAACAGGCGCAAGCTCTCAGCCATACGGCTCTGTAAGAGAAAGTTGAAAAAAAAAAAAACGAAAATCAGATCATGAGGAAACGGTTAAATGGAAAAATGTAGCATTTACAACGACCCGAAACTGGCCCAGTGTCTTCCACTATCAGTTCACACAAGTGGAATCATATGATTTGGCAAAACCTAAGAGAGAAAATTAGACCATGGAAGGTCACAGCACAATTTAAGGATGAAAATCAAGACAAGATAAGAGGAGGGCTAAAGTCATCCACCACATGTCGTAGATATCCACTTGACTGGCTAAAGGTACGGCTTCTCTGTTATGTCAACAGAGACTTGAGACTCAGACACATGAACTCCCGCTTTTGAACTCACATTCTCCTTTGAAACAGCAGATTACTTCTTTTACCACCACTCACTTTCCCCTAAGTGGGTGTGTGGCAGTCTTATTTCTTACAGAAACATCTCACTCCATTGTGAAGAATAGCTGTGCAGACGGTGTTTTATATGAAAATGTGAATGGACCATGTGGAGACAGGGACAAAAAAACTGTTGACAGACAGGCTGTTTACACTGAGGACACACTGGTCTGACCTTACACAGTTTGTCGTAACAGAATCACTCAGCCACTGGGACTTCTAAAAGCTTACAGAAGGACAATGAGAACAACACTGACGTCTTCCACTTAGCGTCTCCGTCTGCACTTTCAGAGTTCATTTCAATGCTAAAAATCTAATTTATTCTTTATGGTTTTTCTAGTGCACCATTACTGCTCTGGTGCCATGATTTCTTCCTCAGCCTTTCACCTCATGAATAAGTGTCTGAGCTCTTCCAGACATTGGTGCATTATGATTTCTAGCTAGTAGGACCACATTGAGTCCCACATTATTTTTCCTCAAAACTTAAGTGGAAATCTAAGACTCATTTCACAACTTTATAATGGAAATCACTAATGTCTGTCATGTGAGACAAATTAGTTAGTTATAAGATACAGGGAGGGAGAGCACCAATGAGAAGACTTTGCAACAAGAAGAGAAATATTAACCGGTATCTGCATTAAACCACAACTTTGACACTCACTTTGGCCAAAATCAAAATGAATTTATTCAGTTCATTAGATCTGGCACAAAAGTTCACTTGGACTCAAGGATGAACCGATTAGATTTTAGTGGTCAAAGGTCAAGGTCACCTGTGGTGCCCTGCTGGCTCATCTGGTAGAGTGCATACCATTTCGACTCAGGCCCTTTGCTGCATGTCATGCCGTCTCTCTTATCCGTAACTGTCCCGTCTCTCTGTCACTGTCCCTATCTAAATAAAGCTAAATTGGCCAAAAAATGATAAAGAAAAAAAAAAAAGGTAGAGGTCACTGTCACCTCACAAAACACATTTTGACCATATTTGCAGGACTTCTAATAATGACACAATTTCACATGTCTATTCAAATGTCCAATAGGACAAAATTATGAAGTGATAACATTTTATTTTCAAAAGGTCCAAGGTCAACTTCACTGTGACATCATAATGTTCTGCAAAACAGTTTTTTGCCATTATTCAACATTATAACTCAGGAACAGCAACAGCAACTCACAAGTGAGGCTTTTTATGATCACTTATCATTTAGCATTTTCATTTTGATTATTTCGATAGATGTTCAAATAGTATTAGAAAAGTGCCTGAATTTTCTCATTTGATTTTTCAGAATGGTTAAATATGCTGGTTTTGGTGCAGAGGAAAAAGTCTGTGTGTGTGTGTGTGTGTGCGCGCGCCCATCTGTGTGCTTCCTTACACTTTGTGCTCATGTGACGTTGAATGTATAAGACAAAAGTGAAAGAAAAGGGAAGAAAGTTGAACTGTTCATGGCAGCTGCTGGCATGTGGCGACTGGCCAGCAGCTTGTGACTGGGAGGTTGTCAGATGGAAGACTGCTGTTTAAAAGGTTACGGAAACAACATGATGCTCTGAGCAAATCACAAGATCTGCACAGCAGGAAAAAAAAGATACTGAGGCGAATAGCTAAGGATTAGACAATCATAGTGCAGATTCAAAGTAAACCCTGATTATTCAGTGGTGTAAGTGCACTATTTTTGGATAATGATGGAAAGGCTACCGATATTAGAAAGTTGTAGGTAACCCTTACACACAGCCCACAAAATTGATTTAATAGCAGCCTATGAAGGTTTTTTTTTTCTTCCAAAAACACAATAAACATAAATTGAGGTCTGTTGAAGCACAAATATTGCAAACTATGGACAGAATGTTGCATACATTTTCTCCAATAAGACTTTTTGTCTTTTTAAAAAATGAGCTAATTGTTTAGACTAAAATGAGACACCACAAGAAGAAGGAAATAAATTGAGGTTTTGTTCAAAACAAATTGCATAAGAGTGTGTTTGCAAAATCTGTTAGAGCCCAGTTCTGCACTGATGGGTTAACACTGCTCTTTCTTTATCCATATGTCCTTGTTTTTGCTCCTGTTCTCTCACATGTGACCAGATGAGACTGAAACATAAGTTCTCCTTTCTGTAAAAGAATGTGTCTCTCGTGTCTTCACCTGGCCACTACTGCGCTCGTACAGTAAGAGTTTCTTAATGGGGAGCTGGAGGATGGGGAGAACAGCACCCAGGGGCACTAAAGCATGCAGACCACCTTCCTTTGCTTCAAACACCCACTGATACACGGACGTGTGCACGCACACACACACACACACACACACAGACACACACACAGACACACAAAGACACACACATACCCACACACATTGCTTTCCCCCTCACCCCCTCCTGTCAGAGTACTCCAGAGGCGCAGGCCTTAATTAAGCTTAAGTATTAATGAGGAAGTTCATCCCAGTCTCATTGCTTTGTTTCCTATAAATACAAATCAGTGTGCAGCAACCCTATCCTAATTCATTAAGGTTCATTTTAAATGTCACAGCCTTACAAGGACACGTACTTTGCACTTATCTCCTGAGATGACTTTTTTCTGTTGCCACGTTGGTTCTACTGCACCTGAGAATGACATTATTCAGGCTGCTCCCTTTCTGTTTCCTCTCCCTGTTTCATTACTAAAAATCTCTGTTACACATGAAACAGACAAACAAACATAAACATTAAAGTTGTACATAATACTATGTTGTAGATATTGTCCAGTTGCCCATGGGCCTTTTGAAGCTCACATTAGCTGGATCTTTGTTTGTAATGCATAAGAGTGGAAGTATAATGTAAAAAATACAATATTAGATTATTTCCAGTATAAGCAGATCACAAAATGAAGACAAATATATTTTTTTTACATTGCTGTTACCATTTAGAAATGCAGTACCTGCATGGGAAGGATTGAAACCTATGCGAGTATGTACTGTCCTATGTACTGTCCATTTCCTGGAAAGCTCATTTCAAAACGCCATTGTGTCATATGGAGCAAATTAATTACATGACAGTGATGCCTATGTTAAAGCATTAGCTGGTTTAGATACTGTGGCAGAGTGAGGGAGAATATTACTGAATGATCAGGGAAACTGTCCTTTACATTCAGATCAGTTCATATGACATCTTTGCTGTTGTGTGAAAGGAGAAGCACACAAGAAAAACTTTGACATGAAAACATGAAACACCATTAATTAATTTCCTGTTGTCTTTCATTTGACACGCTGGAGAGCTTAATAAAAATATGAATTGAGACAACAGAAATAGAGCTGACACTGCAGTCAGTGTCTGCCTTGATGTTTGGCTAACACAAGTTTAAACAACCACTAACCTCATATCTAGGCTTTTCATTTTCACCACTCATACACACAGAATTCATTGCAGTGCTCAGCCTCAGCTATTGCATATAAACCTGCGCTACACATTCACAACCACACGCACAGGCGCACAATAGATGCATGCACATATACACCTCATATCTATTCTCTCCAGTGCTGCTGTTTGTTGTACAACCCTCCCCTCCCCTTCTCCCTCCTCTCCCCTTCTCATCCTCCCTTCCCTAGTCACAGCTCACTGTCAACAGCGCAGGATTAGGAGCATTTGACTGGCCTGTTGCTAAGCAACAGTAACCACGGCAACCGATTCATTATGAAGACAGGGATGGGACAGGGAAAATGCATCAGGGAATGGGTAAATGCTGTACTGTAATTATTATGGTGTATTTTCAGTCTTGTGTGCGCTTGGCGCATTGAAGCTCGTCGTCGCTCTGGATGGACTTAAGTTTCTTTTCTGCTTGTGTGACTTTGTAGAAAGCTTTGAAGGTTAGGATCACTAAGATGATTAAAACAAGCTATCATTATAAAAATGACACCTTGTCCTCTAAAGAGGCCCCTCAAAGCAACTGAAACAGTTTTTATACAAACGCAGACTGTTCTCTGAAACCACTGATCAGTGATGACCACAGGTTTACACATAAAAACTGATGACAGTGGTAAAACAATCACAAGTGCCATTCAACTTTCATAATCAGTTGTGTTCAGTTCTTTTCCATTGGATAAGGAAATTCATAGAACCTCTATACTCGTCAGTGAGGCATTATGGCACTAGGGTTCACAGATTTGCAGTACTTGCAGCTAAGGCTAAGAAAGAGATGAGTCAGAGGTGCACTTGAACAGAAATTGATGAGTCACCTGTGACTGTGACTTTGTTGCACTAAAGGATTGTTTCGTTGCAAAGATTCATTTCAGATCAATTAATGAACTGTTCTTCATGCATATGCACAGTAGTTATAAAGAATACATTGCGCTTAGTGGTTCAGTTGTGGTTGTGCTACGATGAAGAAGGTCACAGGTTTCTTTGTTCATATTATGCTCACATGGAGTCAGGAAGGTCAATGTTTTCATTGAGTCAAAGAGTAAATATTACTGATGCTGGAGGGAAATTGCCTCCACTGCTAAGGCAGTTAATTAAAGTAACAGCTCCCCTTATCAATGAATGAAATGTAATTATAACACATTGCTAATTTCAATTTGCGTCAGCCCCACTAGTTAGTTACCGATATATACATGGGAGATTTAAACCAATGCATGTCTACTACCTTTCCTATGCACTGGTCTTACCTTCACAGTGTCAGCTGCTACTAATATCAAGTTTGTGTTGTCCAATATTGCCCAACCTAATAAAGAAATTGACACATTTTTTGATGGTTGAGAGCTCAGGCTTGATTCAGGCTTGAAGTGTAGCAAAACTATTAGTGTGTTAGAAGTATGTTTTCTTCCTAGCATACATAATGCTTTAGCAATTTGACATGGTCTTACTGCAGGTTACTGTAACTTTTAAAATTCTCTCAGATATATTTGAAGTATTTTATTTGTAGATATTGTATTTTATTTGTGGGTTTTCCTGTAAGGAAATTTGCTTGAATATTTACTAATCTCTAGCATTTTTCTTTTATTTTCTGTACTACAGTGTCTTTTTTCTCTTTGCATATGAATCAGGGTCAGCTTAATGACCCCGTTACCCTCATCTTCAGTTGAGGAGGACATAACCTTAATCATAACTGATGCTCAACCCAACTTAACGTCGCAGTTATATTCCCCATAAACCGATATGTCATGTAAAATACATACACAGTACAGGGATACAAACAATGCCGTCTTCCTCGCACTGTAGATGTATTGAGCATGTAGAGGCTGGACTATGTGTTAGGTAACAGCTGTTCAGCAGTGCTGTGTCAGCTAACAGTGGTTATGGAAGTTGGTGGGTCCAAGATGCAAGACTTCACTTTGGAGCCTTCTGTAGATGTTGACCTAACAACAGAAACAATACAGTACCTGTACTCAGTAATTTAGATTAGGTGTAATGTGATCTGTCTGTGTGATCTTCCTGTAGATTTATGAGGGCGTGGCCTGATGTCCTCTGTGGCGTCCATTTGTATGCTAGTACAGCGCTCCTTTCATGAATCTGCATTGGGCCTTTGTATAAATATTTAGCCTATATTGCATTGCAAATGGCTGCAACATCAATCCAGCTGTGTAAGTACTTTGTCACTGTCTGGTTTAAATTTACAAATTTAGTCCGTATCATTGTGGCATCAAACAGAATACATCCACCATGCATTGTGTAATATTCTGTTTAAAATATGTAAGTAAATCATCTCTGTAGGTCATACTCTAACAAGCCCTGTATCCTGATACGCTTATGCACTTTTCTGCCATATGTTTGTCTGTTCATCCATTAAATATTGTATGCAGCTAGAATTGCTATGGTACAATATGAAGAAGAAAATAAAGACATGAACTGTCGTATCTATTATAAGACCACCTACTTTGTAATGAAGTTATAGCCTGCTAGTTAAAGTTCTTGCTTCACATATGCCCTACAAAATGTTAATTTTTCCTGCTTTCTGCATTTGATAATAATGTGTTTTATCTGTACTGCATAATATTTCACATTTGGCATTTTTAAACCAATTTGTTGATCCCAAAATATTTGAGCTTATTACTGATAATACAGTAGCTAATGATATTTGATCTTGTTAAGGATGTTAGCATCCACATTTTTCCCAGTGGCTGTCTTTTAGCAACATGCAACCTGCATGCTGCTGTATGTTTGCTGTTCTTGATGCAGAGCCTCTGAAATATAGTTGCACTATACTGAATGTGACTAACATCCAAGCCACACCCATGCAAGTAAATAGTTGGAAACGCCTGATTGTCTCTAGATTAATTTGTGGTATCCTGTCTGTTACTGTTCAGTGGTTGGTGCTGTTGCCTCACATCAAGACAGTTGGACGATAGACTGACAACTTTTTCAGCATGTACCCCACTTATAACTAATTACACGCTGGGACGAGCTCTAACATCACACCCTGAATACATTAAGTAGTTTCTAAAATTCATGGATAATCATTTAAGGAGTTTTTTTATTCATCCTCTAGCGTATGACTGCATTTCAACATCACCAATCTTGTAATGAGGAATAACACGATGCATGTGTACTCATCACAGACACTCCAGCAACAGCAACAACATACAGACAATAATGGCATATGTAAAATACCTCAAAACACATCTAAAAATGTACAAAATGTACCAGATTGACTGAAAGCTGGTGCAGTTAATGGGAACACAAAGACAGGCTATTTGTGAAAGGGTTTCACTAGAATCAGATAAGGCGAAATGTCACAGTCTGGATACTAAAAATCACAGCCATAAATTTTGTTGGGTTCTTTAAAGAAATCTTAAGCTTAGCTTCACGTCTTAAACCACAAACCAACCATTATTAATTACCGAATTAGCAGAGGTGGACCAAGGATTGAAATGTGTAATTCTGGCTTTTTTGCTCATGTACATGTCTGCTAGGCTCTGCAGCAGGATGGCTGCTCCAGTTTTTAAGGATGCCTTTCTTTCTGGTGCTTATGATCCCTGGCTTTCTTCTTCCTCTCCTATCTTGGAATAATAAAAGTTGTTTTTTTCTAGTACCTGTGAACTCCCATTGCTACACAGTGTCTTCACAATCTGCTAATTCTCACAGGTACAGCCTCACACTTTATTCTGTGAACTCAATTAACACCATACTGCATTTTTCTCCTCAGACTTTATTTTTAACCTATAAAACTAATTGATTTCATGTTCCAACCTTGCACAATGTACACCCAGTATTATCCGGGTAACCCATGATTTATCAGGCCAGTTCAGTTACAGAGATGACAAAGTTTCCTGTCTACTTGAGCTATTTCTAGTCAAGACTGTATAAAGACATCAAGGTGAACCTGGATACTAGAACCTCTTCAGGGAAAAAATGTAATCATGCCTGTGAAGAAAGAGAAAATAGCTGACCCCTCATAGTTGACCTAGTCAGAAAAAGCTAAAATACTATCTATTGTTGACCTTCCATTATCAATAAAAGCACTTAAACAAGCCACAACTACCCAACTATTCCAAAACACTCTGATAAGAAGCTGGATATGCTGTGGATGGGAAATTGTTCAAATTCCACAACCATGAAAAGGAGATAACAAACACTGGCCACTCTCTTCAATGGGACAGATTTATAATGGTTTTGATTGTTACTACATTGAGTGAATGCATTTCACCCATTTTTTACAAACTTAGTCTACTCATGCCCAAAGCCAAAGGACTCTTGATAAGGACCATAAAGTCTGGTTAAATCTTTCCTGGATGGAAAGAGTGGATACAGTGGGTGTGTTTTCCCTGTGAAGTTAGAAGGGAACTACCCTCTATAATTTTGTCTTAAAACATTTGCCTACAATAGGAGTATTTGATGAAAATAAGAAAAATATATTGCATTTATGGTAGAGTAGCTGCTCAACACATTAATACAATGAATCCAGTCAACATCCCATCATCAGTATCTACCAATCTCTGTGACCAACCTCCAAATCAGGTCTCTCCATAGATGAGATCATTCATGGAACTTCTGACCCTTAAATTTCAAATTATTTTTGGCTATATAAAGATTTACACAGCTGCATCCTATACTAAAGACCTGTTCAGCTCAAAGTCCATTCACAGTGAACTTTAAGACTCATGCATGTTTGTTTACCTACTTAAAATGATAAGGTGTTGAGCAGTTTGGTGTTTTAAGCTGAAGCCTGTGCATTTGTTCCCACCAAGTAGTCTTCATAAGACAGTTAGGCATCAGTGTGTTGAGCAAGATGCTATCATTTACTTTGAAAGAGACCAAGGTAAACGTTCCCTGAAAAAGGCAGATATGATGTACTCGACTGACTTAAATAAACTGTGGGGAATAATTGTTTTGCAATACAATTATTGCAATAATTTTTTAAACTCAAATCCAATGTTCAAACCTTTTTTTTTTTTAGAAATGTATTTGCTTAATTGAAAATAATAACCAAGCAGCATGATTTTAAAACTACCCATTATTCATTTCAGACAGTCTCTATCTTCAAAAAAATGCTGAAGCAAAGAAAAGATAAAGGGAGAAAAACGTAATCCCTGCATCAGTGTAACCACAGCATGGTCGTTGTATTGTAGACGGGGATGTACAGAGAGGAAGTGACACAGCAGAACATGTTCTCTTTGCTTCACAGAACCGTTAAACCATTTGATACAAATATTCCTTGTTTGGCACGTTATTGAAAATTATTGCAGTAAAGCAGACATGTATTAACTGTCTCGCACAAGAGATGTATCCATGCCACTGAAATTATGTAATCTCTGTGGTGAGAAATAAATGTTCCACCTCTTGTCACGAATGGTGTAAAAACTTAGCAGGAGAGAACATTTGCATAATTTGTGCTAATTGGCTTGTGAGGGCCTTATCTCTCTTCAAACTACTGTGCTGCTGCATGCAAGTGTGTTTTTTGTGAACACAGAAGTTCCTATGGATACATCTACTGGGAGGGGAAATGTGGGCCCTTTGAAAACAGATTTTGCTTACCGTCTGGTTGTCCTCATAGAGTTTGAGGTCATAGCCACTTAGCTCGACACAGAAAATGATTGCAGTCACGCCCTCAAAACAGTGGATCCACTTCTTTCTCTCCGAACGCTGTCCACCCACATCTACCATCTTGAAGGTCAGCTCCTTGAAGGTGAACTTGTTCTCCACAATGCCGGTGGTCATGTCGCGGGATCGCAGGATGTCCTCGACAGTAGGGATGTACTCAGGTGCGGAGATGCGGTCCAGGTCATTCAGGTAGTAGGCAGTGTTGTCCTCTAAGTGGTACTCATTGGATCGTTGAAAGCACTCCTGGACCCCTGAGTCAGCCCACAGACGTTTCATGACCCCCAGCAACTCTGGAGTGATCTCCCCCTTGCTCTCAGCCGGCCCCGTGAGGGCAAAGAGCTGCACAGCATCGTAGGCGCGATCAGGATTGTGAAAGTCGATCTTGAGGGTGGTGAGGGCCCGGATAATGCGGGTGAGGGAGTCGATGGCATTGTACAGAATGAGGGGCTTGTACTCCTTGCATGCCTCCAGATTGAAGCCTCCACTGTGGATGATCTTCATCTGTTTGACAATAGTGCTCTTGCCCGAGTTGCTGGTGCCCAGCAACAGTAGCTTGATCTCACGCCGCTGCCGTTGACTCTCTGAGCGCAAGTGGCGGTCGATTCGCCGTGAGCGCCGTGCGGCTTCCTTCTCCTCCGAACTCTGACGGCATCCCATGGTCCTCCACCACGTGGTGAGCACAGAGGAAGTCGTGCTGCTGTTTGATGTGAAAGCAATTTAAAACGAAGCGGTGGCTAAAAAAGGAGCTTGTGGAAGAGTTGGAGAGGGTTTTCACTAAAGGTAGGAGGTTGCTGGGGAAGAGGCAGACAAAACTTCACAACGGACCAATTTAACACTAGACAGGAGAGCCACCACACAGAGGAGTGACTCAGGAGTATTTCATTCTTTTTGTTCAGGGGCAGTCTGTGAGTCCTGTGTGGGCAGAACCCAGACTTGTGGGATGCCCACACAGCGCCTGGCACTGAGGTTGGACTGCCTGCTGAAGCCCAGGAAGCTGGGGTTCATAGCAGGGGCTCCCCCTGAGGAAAAGCTCTGGAGGAGGGCTGGGGAATGTTCAGTGTATGTCAGTAGAGAAAGTGTTTGGACTTGATGCGTGTGAATTGCAAAACCCTCTCACTCTCCTCCCACATGGCTCTTGTTGTGCGTTGCCCTTGTTTGGCTTCTGCAACCATCAACTTCAGTTTGATGTTTTGCCTGTTTTTCTCGATCTTCCTGATAAAATCTTTTCTGCTTCTTCTGCGGTGTGAAATCTCCCCGACAACTGAAGGCCTCCAAGTCTGCCAACACATAAGACAGGAGAGAAGAGATATGAATAGCAGGTTTAAGACAAATAAGATTAGTTTCATTGCTTTGCGTCAAATCATTAACCTAACCGGTTAAAGAAATAGCTCATTCTTTGAGTTTGAGAGTGGAGCTGGAGCTAGGGGGTGGTTAGCCTAGCTTAGCATAAAGAGTGGAAGCAGGGGGGAAATAGCTAGTAGCCTATGTCTCTCTCAAAAAAAAAAATTAGGCACCAAACATTTCTGAAGCTCACTAATTAGCACATATTGTCTTTGATTAAACCCTGCATAAACTGATATGTAAACATATTTGGTTTTAGTGGTTTTAGAGATGCCTTTGGAGAAAACCCAGCAAGATACTCGTCCCTCTCCCTCTCTGTCTTTATGAAAAAAATTTCTATTATTGAACCATTAGTTCCATTAAAAAAGCAGAAACAGAAACAAATACCAAATTTTATACTTCTTTTCAACAAATGGAAATCATAAACAGTCACATGCATACTAACCTGTACACTTCCCATTCAACCACTGCCATGCTGCCCTTTGACTGTGTACACTACCTCTTCAGATTTCTGCTGCGAACGGTCACACACACCCTATCTTGCTCCATCTGCAGTTCTGTGTTACCATAGACTCTGAGCCAAAGTAGATCTCAGCTGACCACGCCTATCCATTTAACAACCCCCCCCCCCCCCCCCCCCCCCCCCCCCCCCGCACACACACACATACACACACACACACTCATATATGCACAATCAAGGTCAAACATACACAAAGAAATAGGCGGAGAAAAACAAACTCCACTGTTTGACAGAAAACTGATTTAGGAAAAACAAGACAAATGTGTTTCCTTGTGATCAATAGCATCTTCTACTATTGAGCTCACTGCCTCCGACTGTCCTCTGTCTGCTCGACATCAGGTGAAATGCTTATTTACTATCGCAATGGAAAATAACAGGCTCAAACCAGCAGGTGCCTCTCATTCTTTCATACCGCTCTAAAGCCCTGTCTCCTTGCCCAGAAATCTGTGTAGTTATCCTTCAGATTCCTTTAGATTCACACTGTAATCAGAAAAAGAATAAGAAATATTTCTGAGAATATTTGGTTTCATTCTGCTCTTGCTTTGATATATTAGCTTTTCAGCAGGCAGCACATTTACTCTGATAAAACAAATACTGAATGCTATTAATTTTGGGACATGAAATCTAATAAAATGCTGTCTTATAGTATGTGATAAATTTAAAGCAAAAACCAATCTGGAGCAGCGAATGCCTGTGGGATTCTGTGATAAATAGATGCGCATTGAAACGGGCTGCATGCTATTGCCTGAGTAACAAATGTGAAATCGTATTGTGGCCTAGTTTTGTTGGTGAAACTATACTCTGTGTAGATAGAGAGATAGATAGGTAGAGAGAGAGAGCGAGAGAGAGAATTTCTCAGAGCTCGGTGAGTGAGTGAAGTCCACTCTTCAAAAGACTGAGAGGACAAACAGAGCAGAACAAAGCCATAACAAAGCATCACAACACAAACAGAGTGGAGAGCATTGTTTCCTGGCTTCAGGCACCTGACTACCCTCTCAAAATGGCATAGCCAGCCAAACTGGTTAATGCACATCACTGATTTTGAGAGCCTATGAAACACATTAAAGCCGCACATGAAGTCCTTTCAATTTGCCATTTCAGAAATATGCAGCACATGCACTTCCACACTTTTTGAAGTTAATCCACTTTAGATAATAGCTAAGGAAGTCGTGAGCGGGCACAAAGAAATCTGTAAATCTTATTATCACATTAAATTCTTATTAATTATATTCTCCATGCTGTTATATAGTATAGAAGAAAATGTGGTCTGTTGCATAGCCTAATAACTAGCGTATAACTCAGCAGGAGAAAATGCCATCAACTTAGACATTTTTTACCAAAAATAAACAAAATAAATTATGAAAATGGCACTCTTAGCTCTTCTGTCTTAATTTTTTATCTTTCCTCATATACGTCAAACCATCGTCGAAAAAAGTGGACACCTGTGCTATCACACAGTTGGCTCTTGTACAAAAAAAAAGACGTGTCACTTTAAGAGTAAGTGTGTGGAGACAGAGCCATGGGGGCCACGGAGAGAGGCCAGCATCTCCATGTATCATGAGGCCTGAGGTAATGTGATAGCCAAGATGAGGCCTGCATGGTCACTCTTTTCCTTCACAGCTTCTGCTGCAGACAGCCTTCATCACTCTCCCCGGTGCTTACCACCTATTATTAATTTACCATGCTGCAAATAATTACAATCATGCCCTTTATTAGAGATGAGTACATGTTGTCACTGTGTGTCTCTGTTGTATAACGTTCTGTAATTTCCCTGCTGCAGGTGTTGAGCCCACAAAAATGCTATTAAAATTAGGGTCAATCAAATTAGATTGAGTGGCGATTTTAATCCATCAGAGGCTGAATGTTATTGCTCAGACACAAAATTAGTTTTTTTTTTTTTAAGTATTAAAAGGAAAGGAAGGACCTGTGTGCTGAAATATCGTGTGAATTTTTTCTTGATTTCTAGCCACTTAACACCTGAGGAGATCGAGAGTTAAAATGTTTGGGAAGTCAGTTACCAAGTGTAATAACGATTCTATTCAAACAACAACACCAAAAACATGACTTTTAAAAGGGGGAAATGAAAGCTCAGCTGACCCTACACTCAGTGTTCCAGGTTAGTACAACCATTGTGGAGCATATATAGAACACACAGTTGTACCTGATAGCAGCTGCTTTGAAGAGCTATACAAGCCTGTTAATCCATGTGTTGGTGTGGAATGAATCTCACTGTGCTACTGGAAACATGTGATTTAAATCCAATTAAATGAAATCACCTATGATGCCAAAAGAATGGAGAAAATGCAGATGATGCTCCGGCACAGTGGTGCAATGTGTCATGATGGGATTGACCATTGTAGGAAGAGGCTGCTTGTGCTCAGGTGTGTCGGAGATGAGGGAGAACAAATGCAGAAAGTGCATTACTTTTATGAATGAAAAGCAAAAGTGTACAATGTTAAAAGAAGGGTGAAAGGCGCAGGTGTGCTTTTAGTCACCTTGTAATGGTTTATGAATGAGGTGTGCAGGTGTGTTTGTCAGCGCTGTGGTCAGCAGGCTTGCATTTCAAGCGGTATCGGGTGAGGCGCTCCAGGGAGAACAAACCTGGCGTGGACAGGCGGCAGGAAGGAACACTGCACGTCACGACATCTGCCAGTCAGTCATAAATAACTTGTCTTTACTGGGGGACAAGCAAGCAATCATGCTTGCCATTTATGAACCATTTAACCAGCACCCCTTTACATCAAAACTAAGTACAGCGAGAAAACAACCCCATTCATCACAGATAAGCAGGCCAAGGACTTTTCAGCAGCAACCTGGGGACTGGCACCTGTGCTTGGAAAGTCAGTGAAAAACACTGCTCAGTATTCTCATTAGGATTATATGGAGAGACACATGTAAGGCCTATTTAACTGTGACTATTCAGACCAATATGGTACCAGGGAAACGTGACTCTGATGACTGTACTGTAATTCATATCCATATAATGAGTGGGTTAACAGGCCCATTGAACTGTATGTCGCAATAATTCATGCATCAGGGCCCGAGGAAAGGCTGCAGGGATGGGGGCCAGCCGACACGAGCCCTCATCCCTCCTGTTGGATGACATAAAGTTTTAAGATGGAGAAGAAGTAGAAGATTCCTCTGGCTTCTCCAGAGTAAAGGGGTTTGCAATATATAATAAACATATTATTATGAATACTAACAGAAAGTGCAATGTTATCTCTTTCATACTGATGGATGTTGGGGTTACTTAAAGTAGCATTCCTGCCTCCAGCAAACTAACATGCAGCACATGCACACAGAAAATATCATAGCTCACATGCCTTACGATCAGCTGCACAATGCTTATGCTTTCTTCTTCCACAGGCAGCTGTTTCAGTGGCTGGAAGGTTGCTTCCTGCTTCTGACTAGCTTTCTCCTTGGCTGCCTGACAAAAAGAGGTTACTGAAAGACTTAGGGCTGTCTGGTCAGTGTCCATATACAGTGTCAGAGTCTTACTGGAATCTAGCAGAGTGATTTTGACAATAATATCTGAAACCCCAGGAGTGAAACAGTAGCTAATCCCCAGATCTGAACTAAGTCCTGCTATTGTGTCAAGATTAAGCAGTTAAAGTGAAACTGTGATCAAACCTCTGGGCCATAACGCAGATTTATGAGCTCTGTGGCAGCTGTCAAAACCAGCCATATGTATTTTTTTCAGTTCTATATTCACAGGGTTTGTTTTCACAAATGCATGAAAGCTCTAATTCTTTGGATGAAATACAAACTGTGCTGTGATAGACAGAGGTGTATGCTGAAGTCCATGAGGAAAAAAAACACAGCCGTGTAAGACTCCTGGGACAGAGACTTGGCCAGCCGAGCAGAGAAGGCCTCTAAGCGAGACTGCTGGAGAGACGTTATTAATTTATGTAATGCCACACAGGCAGTGAATAAGCAATGCATTAGTGAGAAAATCTGAGGTGATCAATAGGCACACTTTCCTCAGCTACTGTTGTTTTCAACAGCTTTTACTGTGAGCACAAGGTCACAGATGAGACTATTTGGTACTGACAGAAGTCAGAAAGAGCATTTGACCAACAGTTGATGATTTAGTTTAAAAGGGAAAAAAGGGAATACATGGAAAGCTTTCATTCTCGAATGAAGGCATATATAACAGAAAATCTGGTAAACGGATGTTCGGGCCGACTAATCCTCTTTCACATAGACATAATTGTTGGCATTGTATCCACACAGGGCAGTGATTTGAAATGTGCCAGAGAGGAACAGGCTGACTGTTGATTTGCATCATGACCAAATAAAATAAAATGGAAAAAAAAAAAGCACTGAAGTGGATCTGCACATATAAATGAGGCAGTTGATCCTATAGGGGGAGGTCAGGTTTGTGCAGATCATTTGAAACTGTGTTGATGATACACAGCTACAGCAAAGCATTGGCATGGCACACCTGCAGGAGGTTCCGTGAAATTTCCATGGATGTTAGCAATTCTTTGAAAGGGCTGAGAAATTTGAACTACGGTAATGATAATGTTGATAGTTGAAACACACTCTATGAAAATCTCACCTGCCACTGCAAAAACTGTAAACAGAAGAACAGCACTCCTTTTGAATGAGCAGTGTGCCGCCTACAAAAAATAAATAAATCAGAATAATTTCTGTGGAATATATACAGTATGTTGGCAGTGTTTGGTTGGTCACTGACAAAGCAATCTTAGTCTTGAGGCTGTAAACACTGGAGGTTTTTAAATATTTAATCAGGAGCAGACATGTTCTAGCAGCTCCAGCCTTTCCCATAGAGCTGTAAATGTAAATATTCCCATAAGTTCCAGTTTTCAGTTTGCACATTGTGAAGGAAATCATAGTACAAAAATAGTATTTATTGCTTTGTGAACAAATTCAATTAATATTAGATTCACATGCAAACAATTTTACAGCAATTTCAACAATTTCATTTTTCCAAATAAATAGAATGTCAGTATAATTAGTTAAATTCTTCTAAGAGAACACTAAGCTATCTCAAATAAAGGGGGTTAATATCAAGCAAAGACAAGAGAGTACAACCTAACATGGGTTAATGTAAAAGGACACGCCTTATATTAGGAAGAAATATTAGATTTTATCTTTATTTTAAAGAAAAAATTTGGGATTGAAGACATGAGGTTTCAATCTTTGCAGCACTATGCTAGACGCTGTGGACACAACGTCTTTGTGGTTGATGAGTTACACATGACTCAAATCAAGTCTTGAAAGCTCAAACTCACTTTTAGCTACTCTGGCCTGAGATGCCCAGAGTATTTTTCAGAGACGTAGACACCCATGAAAGAAATATGGCATAAAAATACTCAATAATTTATTCATAAAAATGCCATATCTGAAGGTGTTTTATTAATATAATTGCAATATTTTAAGTTTCTGATATTCTCATATACTACAGTGTATGTGAATCTGAGGACACAATATTATATAACACAAAGTGCCGCCTCAAATTTGACCATAGAGTTGACTCAACACTCCTCTGACAACTTGTCAAAGGAAGGATTTATTGCAGGGTTATTGCATTGGATTGCCCTAAGTAGAAGTAAACCTTATAAGCTGGTGACTCACTGTATTTTGATTGGTTGTCAGCAGTTTGATAAATTATGAAGATTGAAAATAGAAAGAAAATAATTTAATTTGAAAGATAGTCAAATTAGCTGTGTCAACTTGAGGTGCCTGTGTAATATTTCAACCTAGAGTCTAGCAGCCTTTTGAATCGCTGCAGCTACGATCCGGGATAACCAGGAAATGTTTTATCAATGCAAAAAATTCAAAAAAACAAAAAAAAAAACAAACCCAACATAGTAATGATTTGCATTCAAGCTTTAGGTGGGATTTTTAAATCTAAGATAAGAAAATTATATTGAAAACCTTGCTAATATTTTACAGACAGACAGCACAACCGACATTAGCAAGGAGCAATGCAAACAGTTACATAAACCAATCTAATAAGACAGTTTGCTATTTAATCATACTCTCTCATTTGTGTGCTCTCATTTATCCTAACTGCGTTCTAGAGTAGAGTCGAGAGGAATCTTAAATAGGTTTTGCTACAGCTACTGGAAAGTCGTACTTCCAGTACCTAGTACTCTACATCATAGGAGTTTCTGAGAAGATGGGACTGGCTACTTCGGTGATTATACTCACCCTAAACAAAGAACTGCAAATGAATTTTAAAAAAGGGCTGCTGTGATTGAACTCCTTCCAATAGCCCTTTCCACATCATATTTACTGTATAACAGGGTAATGACATTTTGAACTGATCAACATGAAGCAAACAGGGTGGATGTTTTGTTCCACTTTCAAAGGCCAAAAACAGAAACCGAGATTGACTAGAATTGACAGTCGTCTCTTTACTGTAATCAGTATTGAGCCGTATGTAAAGTGAAGCAGTAGATGCAGAAATCCAGCCCCACAAATCAGATGATGATTACAGAGAATTTCCTGATTTGCACAAAAGAAAGATTTGAATTATAGGTGGGTGATGTGCAGGGCGATACACTGAGTGATTTTTGTGTGTAATTCATACACCGGATAAGCGGTAGCTACTGTATAATGTTGTGGAATCTGGGACAAAAAGCAGTCAATTTCATGCTTCTAGCAGCATAGATCAATGTCATTCCAATGCCAGTTACTAACACAGATCCAGTAGATAACGCTGTGTCATGTGATGCTTCTGAAAAATATACTGTGTGTCTTGTTACAAGTAAAAACCAAAATGCATGCTCTGTAGTGCTTATCTCAGTAGAAAGAAATAGACCGAAGTATTCCAACCTAAAAGGGCTGCTTCTGTGTGATGAGTCAGAGCTTTGTGGTCGCGCCGGCGTGCATCAGAATCATATGAGATATAGGTCGCAGGCAGAGTGATCTGCAGCACCATTCAACATTTTTTACCACTTTATGCATGATCTACCACATGAGTAGAAATACCACACAAGCCTTAATTTCTCTCTAATAAACCAGTCAATTTTCAGGCTCCTTATATGTTATCTTTTCCTGGGAATAGACTCGACTATAGAGCGGCAATTGAACAAGCAATGGGCCCTGATGTTCAGGCCGGAAAAGGATAGTTAGTTAAGCACATCTATTCAGTGAAGACACATTTAAATGGGTTGTCCGAGAGTCTCAAGAATGAGCCTGTCAGCAACTGTGTGTCTGGGATTTCTCTACAAGAGGACTCCTGGGGGGAGGCGTTGGAGAGCCTCTGATGGCAGATAGCACCTTCGCTTCAGAATTACATGTCAGCTGACATGTATCTAATGGATTACCCAGAATTTCCTGTCACAATTTATATTGTCATAATGGTCTGAGACCATTGGAGGGTTGTTTGTGCTTAGAAATTAGCTGTAAAACTCTAAATCTCCTAAAACTAGTTGTGAGTATGTTAATGCAAACCAATCAAACCAGTGTCTACCCATACTTTTGATATGAACGTGTAATGTAAAAGCGGTCACTGGTGTTGAAATCACGGAGAATTATGACGCTTCTCTTCAGCTCTACAGAGCTTTTTAGTGAATCGTTAATAGTTTTGGTTCTGCAGCCTCTACATTTACTGTGTGGTTGAGTCTCAGCTGCTCCTATCACCACTCATAGGCAGCCTTTTCCACAGCCAAGAAAAAAAAACAGTAGTTAAGCCTAGCATTAAAATTGTAGATCCATCTAGGAGTTTAAACTAAATCCAATATAATCTGTTTAACTGAATTTTCTGTCATTCCCCTTAACAAAAAAGTTCTATATGTAATCCAGTGTTCAGACCTAGCTATCTTTCTCTCTTAATTTAGTTCTCACAATTGTTTGTTTAACACTTTCTGTTTTCACTTGCTGACATGCTGTCCTGAATGAGTACTTCAGAGAAAGATGGCTGTATACTGTGCACATGTGAGGACAGTACTCATTCATTATGGAAAACAATGATGGGCAGTGTTCTCCTTTCTACTCCCCCCAAAACGATGGGCTGTTTAAAGGGTAGAGATGGGGTAGTTAGGGGGTGGTGGTGGTGGTGTACGTGGTGGTGGGGGTTGAAGCCTCTGTATGCTAGATGCTTTTTTGTGATAATGCTCTGTTTAACGTTCCTGATCTCGATGGCTGTGTTCTCCCTTCTCCAATCCAGCGGGTCACACTGAGTCACAAGGCCAACCAGCAATGACAATGGCATGTTTGTGCACAGGCTGAGCAATGGGTAGGCTGTCTGATGTGAAGGGATAAGATGGCACAAGGTGGTCACTAGAGTCTAGTGTGCGTGTGTGTGTGTGCGCTTGCGCGTGTGTGTGTGCACTGGTGTACACGCAAATGTGGGTACATGTGTGAGCATCCAGACACATTTTCCGCTTTTAGTAGAAGAATTTCTCTCACTATAGTGTATATTATGTAGATCAAAACAATTCAAGTTAGTGTTATAAGCATTTACATCTACAGCATCTACATTCAAAAACCCTGACTCCAGCGTTATATTCATTTAGGTCATGACAGACAAGAGAAACACTTTGTGCAACAGAAGGAAATTGTGGGTAACGGACACTTTCAGGCTTCTACAACCCACAGACATTATCTGCAGTTATTGATTTGATAACTGGAACAGGAAAAGGAAAATATGTCATGCTGCAGCAGATGCAACAATATAACAGCCATTAACCCACCCAATCAGCACTTTAAACTGAATGTTGTGTGGACAATGATCAGTGGAATATAATAATAAAGGCTGAAGTATCTGACATGTTGCACTGGGGTGGTTGCTCCTGCGGAGGCTTAGTAAGATTTACAGCAAATGATGAAATCATCTTCCACAAGACTAAATCTACCTTTAATCAAATTAAAGATAATCTTGTTGTGTTGCTAAGACCCCAACAGAAAACAGTTGTAGCACTGTTTTACTGTATGTATTTTGTTTTTATGATGAATGTGTGGGAACGGAAGAGAGACTAGAAAAAAGAGATATGAGAAAATGTCACCTGTTCAAACAGGAAAAGGCAATTTTACCACATGTTAAACACTGGAAATCAGAACTGACTTCTTCATAAGACCATGCTAGCACAAACACCGCACATATACACACACACCACCAACTTCACTCTGCTTTCAGGTATTTTTATGGCCACCTTCATCAAAATAAGCTAACTTAGTTCTGGCTGTATTCCACAGAGCCTGTATGAGTAATACAGAATGTAATACATACTGCATGTACAGACCAACATCACCAGTGGGTAGTAGGCCATAGCACTCCCTCATCAACCCCCCTGTCCTCCCTCTTCACCACCTCCTTGTTGTCATATGACCGCTGTTATGTGTGTGCAGTGGAACACAAAGTTGCTCTGTTAGTCCCCTCTGCTCTGCCCTCTCAGATTTGAGTGCTGGAAGTAAGGCCCTCTCACTCACCGGCCTCAGGCAAACAGACAGGCCCCTGTATGTGACTACCAGCAAAGATTAGAAAGGAGGCCAAAGAGAAAGACAGGGATGAATTGAGCTGATGTTTTATGTAACACCAGAAGATAACTTAATCCATACTCATTCACAGAGCCCCGCCCTGAGATTTTGTTCGATTCAACTGACAGCAGTCCTTGCTGATAACTGCTCTTAAGTAATTTATTAGTCCTCTCTGCATCAGCGCCTGTCTAAAACAAATGGCTGCCAAAAAGTATCTTGCAGCCATTTGTGTGGCGATGACGCTTTGTCCCAGTACCTGGTGAGGATTAAAGACCCAAAACAAACACAAGTGCTGAGCCAGCTGAATCAGAGCAATGCCCTGTCTTAACACGCAGAGTGACAAAGCAACTGATAGAGACAGACTTCAGAGAAACATATTTCTTCTGTGGCTTTATAGGTTATTTCATCACTGCTGCACGTAGTTAAAGATCGATTTTCATGCGAATGATGTGATAGAGCTGCTGGTTATTTATTTCCAGGAAATAAATGATGTCTTTGATTAGTAATTTCATTAAGTAGGCCGCCGTGGGAACTAGACTACACTACATCGGCCACCTCAGTGCAAGAGCTGCTACCTCAACAGCCACTGTCACTTTAAAACCAAGTCTGTCCCTGCTGTCCCCTGCCATTATGTCACCCAGTGGAGTGGATGTAGCAAGTAACAAAAGAGGTGGAAGGAGGTCAACTCAGCATAGGTTTTGTCACACTATTGCTCTGGTTTTTATATGCATAAATGCTACATGGGTGGGAGCATACTACATACTAACAAACATTAGCTGTTGCTGGTGTTGGAAGAGGGTTTATGTGATGCCTATTCCACTGATTTAAGGTAGAGTTTTGTGCATTTGATCTCAAAAAAACCACTTAATCAAAATCAAAACAATATTATGTGTGTGTTCAAACTATTCTTTACCATGGAGAGTATGGTGACATTTTTTCAGTGAGTGCATGTGTAGATGTTTGTGTGTGGAACTCAGTGAAGGCCCCCTATGTAAGCATGTGATTAACCTTTATATTTCACACTGGACCTCATTGTCCGTCACTTTAAAGCCAAGGTCATCAGTGACTTCTGACATTTTCAGACACGTTGCAGAGGAAAATTCAAGATTTTACAGTTAAAGTGAAAAGATGAGTCAGATATTAGTGCAGCTTGCAGGACAAGAGCTTTTGTCACAGTGGGTGTGTCACCTTAGTTTGTCTTCTAATGGTTATCAACCAGTGACTTGGGCAGTAGTGGACAGTGAGAGAAGAACAGAATCCCAACTGGACAAAAATCATCAAAGCCACTCTGAATTGTGGGTGTACAGTCTTGTCTGCAAAATGTTATTTGCATGCAAATTTACTGTTGTCTCTGATTCTGGCTGTGATATTATAGGCCACAGTTGGTTGTTCTTTCAGTAACTTGCATGCTGTAATTAAACCATTGTGGGGGGGGGGGCATTTGAGTCGAAGCTACCCACAAAGGCTTATCCCAACCTGTCAGCTGAATATTTCTGCTTTTACTCACTAACCCCAATGGAGCAACATTACAAAGGGTTCAGCAGAAGTACTGATCTAATATTCCTGATATTTTTTTGCTATCAGTGGTGCTCCAGAGATAAAGGCAAGGAGGAATTCATCCACCATCTTTGCCTTGATTCACAGATGTCTGAGGGCCTCGGTGTGAGTAGCTGCCGGTGGAACTATCACAGACACATCCAGCATTCTTTCTGTGTCACATGCTCAGAAAATCGCTGTCTTTCCACCACCGTGAAATTATCACGGTCTTTCCCCCCCTCTCTTTCATCCAATCTGTTCCAAATCTTCTCTTTCCTTCTTCCTCTCTCTTGCTCTCTGCTGCATCAACCTCCGCCCCTCTGCCCCATCTGCCTCCCTACTGTTAAACCCCCCAGCCCCTCGACCCCTCCCTGCACTGGTTCTCTCGCTCCCTCTCTCAAGCATGTAACACAAACACACATACAGTACACACAAATACACATGCTGTCCTGATGCTACACAACCGATCCCAACCCCCACTGAGGAAAAAAAAAAATTGATAACGCTCTGTTAAAAATATGAATGATTGTTGAGACAGAAAATGTCAAAAATGATCCTGTTTTGCCTGCTGAGTAATGACCACGCTCTGCTCCCTCCGTCTTTCCCCCTCTCACTGTTAAGATATACATTCATAAACAAACAGCTGGACGCAAACAAGCCGAACAAACCCCAGCTCCAGATTATTAATCAATGTCGCTGTAAATTTCCTCCTGTCGAGCATCAGATAGCAAGCTCCACTGGCAAATCCCACAACGTTCCTGTGCCGCTGTCGGGCCACGATTTGCCCGCTTATCCCAGTGCCTGCAGAGCCAGGCTCTGTGGGATTTGTACACCTCCCACCGCACATTCAAATTCAGTGTCTCGTAAAGCCAGTTGTAAGTACTGAACACCTGATTGTGTGTGATGGTGCTTTTACGCTCTCATTTCCCCTCTTTCTATTCCATAGATTATGGACAGAGCACAGAGACGTTCATACAAACACACACACACACACACAACACACATACACACACAAACACAAACACACACACACACACATCTTTGATGCATCCGCTACTTGTCCTACATACATTAATTACATGAACTAAGCACTGCATTCAGATAAAAGCATTCTATAAGATTCAAGGATGCTCTGGGGACATGATGAGTCAAATTGCAAGCAAAAGATAGCAGCGTCCGTTGGCACAGAGCTAGCAGGGTGGAGGAGGGGACTGGACAGGCTGCCTGCCTTGGTGCCATCTCTGAACATCACCTTCCCCATTTTATCAGGAAAACACTCTCACCCGCCACTGGATTGATGTCATGAAACAGCACCTCGCTCCTCCTGTGTGTCCAAAGCAGGCCAACCTTGTGGTGATTACAGTAAAAACAACAGAAAAAAAAACCAACAAAAAAAACCCCAAAAAAACCAAAGCTGTGTGAGAGTAGTCAGGCTTACCGTGTTCACAAGCCAGCATCCATTTACAAAGGATACTGCAGACAAGCCCTTGCAGGGAGAGAAAGGCTGTGTGCAATCCACCTTTAGTCCTGCTGCTTCATCTTCATATCTTCCTCATATTCACAGAGTCACACACTCACACACACACACACACACACACGTACATCTCTCTCTCTCTTTCTCTCTCTCTCTTTCAGCGCTCCTCTTTCTCTGTCTTATTAACGTCTGTGTTCTATATCCTCTCTTGTTTGCTCCAAGGCAGTTGAGACACTGCAGCGATGGGGGTGGAGGGCGTGTATATATGTGTGCGTGTGTTTGAGTGTGTCAGAGACAGAGAGGCAGAGAGAGGGAGTGCAGGACAGAGATGGAGGGAGGAGTCAGCAGGGATAGAGAGCGAAGGGGGAAATGGTCAGGATTAAATCATGAGAGTAACAGAGGGAGAGAGAGAGAGAGAGAAAAAAAGGCTTTGATGGGGTAGCTACAACATCCAGTGTATCTTTATTTCATGCTATAATGATAAAATATGCATTGTCTATTAAGGGACCTGAGCCCTGCTGGCTAGAACGGAGCAGATACAGAGAGTGGGACTGTTTCTTGAGGTATTATATGCTTGCTGACAGGCCAGCAGCAGGATTGGTTGTGATTTCATTGATGACTGAAAAAACATACAAGGTAGGGAGAGAGGGAAGAGGAGAAGGGGACCGGCGAGAAGAGGAGAGGAAGGGAGGGGAGGGGAGAAATGACGACAAAGGAATGGGAGGGGGATTGGACGATGGTGTAATGTGCTGTTTCCGTGCCAACTGTTTCTGTGACAGTGGGACCACTTCCTTTATTGCTATTGGCTATAACCAAGAACTGATAGAGGCTTGGGCAAATGAGGCAGCATGCCATGGGGTGCGAATGGGTGGTTCTGTTCATGTGTTTCTTCCACTTCTTGCTAATCTCTGGGAACACAAAAAAGAAAAAAAAAAAAGAATGTGTTTTGCTTGACTGCAGCTACAGAGAACACATGCATGAACACACAGAAACACAATGACCGCAGAGCTGGAGCATGATGTGAATTACTGCATTGTCATTATGGATGCCACCAGTGTGTAAAGAGACTCCTCCCTTCCTCTTAACACACTCAAACATAAACACACACTATCCAGCAGGAAAAAATCCCCAGATCAGGTTGCTGAGGGTGTGTGGTGTAATGTAATTGCCTGGACACTAAGCCTGGTGTCATGAACTGTGAGATAATTAATCGGCTATAGCCAGTGCAAGTGCACATCTGGTGGGGGCGAACAACTTTGCCTCTCCCTGACCTTTTATCCGGGCCTTTTAATCTGGTCTGGCAGGCAGGTGGCGTATTGTCCCAATTCTTTCTCCCTGTCACTTTCTCCCTCACTATGTCTCTTTATCCCCGTTACCCCATTCAATGCACACTGTTTCATTTATTACCTTAAACAGCCGCTCAATCTTAGCACAATCGCTTCCTCTTTAGCAGCCATTTAATACTGTAGAAATGTGTCATTTCTCAGTTTCGGTGTTAGTGCACTGTCTGAACTTCTCAAAAATAAATAACAGAAACTACAAACAATAGTGCAATAACATACCGTACCTATGTCAGGTGCAGAAAACTGACATCTGCCACCAAAACCATCAGAAACCCACACTGATATATCTCTGTCTGTATCAACTGTATTCAAACACACCTGACAGTCACTGAAAACCATTTTCAAGACCTTTTTGGTACTTAGATGACAACATGCAAAGATAACATCTGTTCAGACAAAGCCCTGGCTCTACATTAGGTCAGTGTTTCCACTTAGGCTCAATAGCTGTTGTTGACATTTAATCTTAAATGTCAAACATGTGACGACCTACGTGACAATGTCACAATAGAGATAAATGTCCAGGTGTGGTAAAAACATTAGTATTACACATGCTTTGATGTGTTTGAATACAAAATGTTTCAATTTTTGGCCTGACTGCAAAGATCTAGCAGGCTGAACACAAAAAAGCAACAGTCAGTCACTTGAAAGTTTTTCAAAACTTCTTCAGTCTTGAATGTTGTGGTTACACATAATTAAGACTCTACTGGTAACCTATTCAGTAACTGCTATAATTCTTGCCAGATTCCCTTTCCTGATTGCAAAACTGCAGCAGCAAAAATGAAGAACAATGATCATACCACCACGCCCCTGTTAAGTAGCTCCACTCTTGGTGCCTTTCAGTTTGAGAATTAATTTCAATAAAGCCCAGCAGGGTTTGTCTCTCAGCTACATATCAGACTTAACACTTCATGAGCTGCAGCACAGCCAGGTCCTCTGGGAGAACTTGGTTGGTAACAGAAGGTGACCGAACTCCCACAGGATCCAGCCAGGAAAGTTAAAGATGCAAGATCTTTATAATTGCCACATGCATTTATAATGTTCTTTTTAATGCACCTTTTCTTCTACTTATTAGTGGGGTGATTTACGTGTTTTGTAAACCACTTCACTGACATGCCCTTATTCTCTGTCTTTTATGACCCTTCTTTCTCCTTCAGTGTTTCTCCATCCCTTTCACTCTCCATAACCCTCACTATCCCTTTTTGTCTCTCCCAGATTGTCTCTGTGCCTCTCCCAGCTTCCTGTCTCCCTAATCCTTAATCCTGTGGAAATCGGTCAGGCAGAATGAGCCAGCTTTGATCAGGCTCTCATATCAGGCGTGCTAACAGTGTCAGCACCCCCGGATCCCACAGAACCCTGGAGCCCAGGGGGAGAGCTTCAAACAGGCGTTCACCCCCCGACACTGCTTGAGAGGAAGGGGAAAGGGAGGCTGCAGAGTTCCTGTTTCAACTGCAAGCTACAAACTCTGACATCAGTCACTCCTTTTTTAAATTTAGCAAACTTTTGCATCATGATTTGACACCACTTATCTGTGTTAACGCCCAACACCCCATAAACTAAACTTGCTGTGCAAATAGAGATCAGCAGCCAGTGTAAAGCCACTTGCATCTGAGTAGAGATCTGTGAAAGTCACTTCTGCTTTTGTCAGTGGTGTCCATGACAGCAAGCAGGGGATCTGTGTCACTGGTGTTTTGGTATTGTGATCCACAGCCAGGGATAATACCTGCCTGAGTGGGAGGCATGTTGTGAAACACCTGGTGATCTTGTGGCTTTGTACAAGGTCAGCTTTGTACAAAGTTAATGAAAAAAAAACAAAAAAAACACACACACACACAAACTGAAACCCACTGCTTTCACTCTCGGTGTTCAAAGGGGGCAACCTTAAAAAGCACTTCATTCTTTTAGTAACTGATTGTCTCTGTATGCAGATTCTGAATGGACAGGTTATCACATAGATTGGGATTGTGTCAAAGAGTAATTCGCACATCACACAGTCTTGCAGAAGTAACAGAAATTGTACATAAAGGTTTTCCCCTCTCACAACCACATGACCTGGAGGTTGGAGCTCTCTGCAGATCTACAACAATACTGACAGTGTACTCAGTCTCCCCATTTAATCAGTTCGGAAGTGTAATCAGGTGCTTTAAATCAGCCAGAGAAATGAAGCATTTAACCAGGCCAGTTTGCCGAATGTGCAACATCTGATATGTGACCACCTGTTATAATGAGCTCTATTCTTCAACTGAAGATGGTAGAGGGAAAACTCACAGCATTGTTGTCATTATCCTGGTTTATGAAATGTTAAAGTGAGGTGTAAATTTTTACACCATGATGTGGTATCTGCATCAATGATTGCACCAAATAATGGAGCAAAGCTACTATGCGAATATGGTAAGAACTTAATTTCTCAAAGTGAAAATGCCTCAATAAATAGAAAATATATATAAATACTCTTTTTTGTAGGACTCACTACCCTTGAATGACTGGCCCTGGTTTCTCACTCTACGAATAGTCTCAACTACCTTCCTCAAAGTAAACGCTGACATCTAGTGGACTTGTAAATTATTTGAACACATATTAGTTTTGAGCACAAAATGATTTATTGAGAAATGATATGCTTTATATGACTTCTAAATTACATTGTTTTTCAACTGATTTCAAAAGTGAAAGAAAATGTAGCACTGGTAATTAACACCAAATTTAGGAGGATATCAGATACTTAAATTACTCAGATATTTACTTAATGATGGCTACACCCCTGTGCTAATCTTGGTGCAGTTAACACAACAATTCGGCTATTCTACTCTTATCTACTTTTTTTTTTTTTTTTTTTTTTTTTACAGCTTTTTTATTTACATTTACATAAGCAACGCCTTTCTGTAGCTGTTATAGCTGGCATCAATAGGAGATCAGTTTTCAAAATAAATGTCATCCACTTGAAGTTAAAAATCCTTGAGATTGATTAACAATCTTTACACAATCCTGCCACCTGCAGTCTTTGATATTTCTCTCTTTGTAAAGTTGTGATTTTTAAAAATGTAAATAAAGACTTTTGTCATAGATATAGAGACCAGTGTTCTTCTCAGAGGCTGTACTGTAGTTCATGAAGTATCCGCAACAGCATTCTTATCATGTGCACTAAATTGCATAATTTCTGTCATCTCTGCTGTTACTGTGAATATCATGGCACTTGTTATTAGAAAGCTCCCCTTCAAAATCACACAACGTTTAGCTGTTTGTTGGCTGGAAGCCTTGAACACTGACTAAGTGTTGCTGATAGCAGGTTAGCTGGTGGTTCAATCCTGTATATGTCCATTTAGAGTGAGTGACGCTTCAGTCTCAGGTGACTAATTAAATCCACCAAGGAAGCAATGTTTTCACCATTCTTGGTTTGTTCATTTGTCGGGTGGGTTGTGCGAAACATACCGAACCAATTTGCACTGAACTTGGTGGAGGGATGGGGAATGGACCAGGAAAGAACCCATTACATTTTAGGACAGATCTGGATCATTTACTATGAATTTGAATTCATTTATTAATTTCTCTGAAGTCTGGTGTATATTATTTGACAGTGGCCTTGGTGGAGGTATGCACTGTCTGAGTGCGTATCTAGTTTCACTCTGTTACTTTGTCTCTTTGCATCTTCTGGTGGAAAAAGCTATCTCTCCAGCTGGTGTGCACAATGATTTGACGGGGCGTGGAGTGTTTTCAGCTGACCCTGAAGCAGAATGCACCTCAAGTACAAAAAGTACAGACTAGCCTTTTCTTTTTTTTAAGAAGTGAAATGCTAAATTGTCTCTGACAAAATTCAGGTAGCACTACTTTTGTGTCACAAGGTATCTGACAACAGGTTGATGGATGGATGCTGTGAAAAAACCTTACTTGTCCTTTAATTAATAAGGCTTGTGGTTAATGCTGTTCCTGTATCTTGTGAATATGAGGCTCTGTGGCTGAGAACAGATTGTACATAATCTGTAAGAAAAGCAGCTCTTTGCAGACTTTGGTAATCCCCACACTCTGTGGCTAGAGGGAATCCCGATGACCCCTTTCTCAACCATAATGCCATCTTCATCTACAGGAAAGACACTGTCTCGTCTGGCATCATCTAAGCCCTAATAAGAAAGTTTTCTATTGTCCAGCACAATTATTCATTCAACAGGACTTAAATCAGGGTGTAAAACATTCCTCTGATCAATACACATATTTAACTGTGGCAGGAGTAGTGGCAAGGAAAAACAAGGCTTTCCTGCACTTTTTCCTTGTGATTTAGACTTAATCAGGATAGGAAATTAAAAGCATTTCATTGTTATACCCACAGGCCTGTATATTGACTTTTTGCAGTGTTCACATGGGTTTAAGCAGACAGAAATGAGATGTATTTTGTTTTGATTGTTGTTAAAAGTATCACACCGAACAATAGGTATAAGACAGAAAGATTACACATAAGCACTTACAAGTAGCCTTTTTTATACTGCATTTAGAGATAGAGATAAAATCTTCTATAATCCAACCAAGTTTGCCCCTAGATTTGAAGATGAGTACTGAGACTTGTGATCATTTAGGCTGATATGCAAATGTGTACACAGATTTGTAAATGTGTAACCAGATTTTAAATATGTAATAGTAGCGTGTGCTTGATATGAGTCTGTTGCAGATGCTCTCAAATCTGCATATCTGAAGGCAAATCTTTATGCATTAATGTGAAATTATGCATTCATGAGTCTAAGCACACCTTGTCAAATCTTGGTGCATTGCACACTCACAAATGTCTTGTTAGGGCAGGTCCTGACCTTGTTTATGACTCCCATGGATTCTTTTTTTCACACTTTTACGAAGCATAAATTAGATAATGCAAACAGATTTTAACTGACACCTATGATCTTTTGTCTAACGACACTGTTAAATCAAAATTTCCCACGACCAACCCTTCAATCCACAACAATTTATCTCAAAAACAAAGGAGTTCCATGAGATTTGCTGCGGAGAGTGAATCTGAATGTATTTGATAGTCGCCTGATTGTTTCTCTAGTGTCACTAACAAACTAACATTTCCACTGTGCAGATTTCCATGAAATCTATTGACCATATTCATGCTCCACAGAGGACATACCATTTCTGTTTTATGCCAACCCTCAGGTCAAAATTATCAGTTTTATACACCTGACATAAAAACTAATAGTTAGATTTGGCTGAAATTTTCTGTAGACTTTCATGGTTCCTGAAGGATGAATCCAAATATTTTTGGTGATCCCCCTATGACCTTTCCTCTCTGTTAACCATCAGGGTCAAAATTTCCACATGAAGATGTCAAAGTAAACGAGACAATGAATTCACTAAGTACATTTACTGTATGCTACCCAGAAGATAAACGTTTCCATCAGCCTTGTTTTTGTGTAGGTTCAGTCAAAATGTAAACTTTGCACACATATGGTAGATGTCATAATCTGATCAGTTATGAAATCACCATGAATATGGGATAGATTCATAGCAAACATCCTATTATGGAGACATTGCACAACAAACCCACCAACAACATCATGGTAGCACATGATGTGGTTGGAAACATAAGGAGATCACCAAAGTCAGTAGACTTTATCCTCTGAGGACCATGAATGGCTGTACAAAATTTCATTTCTTGCCGTGCTGTCTGAGGTACCAAAGTTTGAAGCCATTTGACTTTCATTGCTATCCTTAGAGCCATGATCAGAGCCTGATAAAAATTGTATGTTGTTTGCTCCGTCCAACACTTTTACACTGCGGGGTGTAGCCTGGGGGAGCTAGTAGGGCTTTGGTCCAGTTTGGCTAAGTGGGGAATCACAGTGTTTGTTTACAATGTTTGCTTCAGGTTGTTATGTAGCCTGTATATAACAATAAACTTGCGATTTGCAAATACCAGACGAATGGAGGCTCTTCCTTGTTTGTTTAATAGTGGCATGGCATCACTTGTTTACCTTTCAATACACCATCTGTAAAATCATGACTACAATAGAGTTGAGTTATACCAAACATGATAGCCAACACTGAATCCACCATTTTTGTAATTACAGGAATTAAAACATAAAAATGGGGGGGGGGGGGAACAAAAAACAAAAACAGTAAGGCCTAACACATTTTCAATATATTTAAATTGAGTGGCTTATTTCAACACACTGATGTTTTAGGCGATATGTTGTATGGATGTTAGTGTATTGTGTCGCGTATTGCAGCCTATATTATTTGTCTTTTAACCAGAGGTCTTCAGACCCGGCGGCATGGACTGATTTAAATAACCCTTTACAGACTTTAATTAACTAATTGTCCAGATAACTCTGTAAAACCATATTTGTGACAGAGAGCCCAGGGCACATTAATCACTAATTCTTTGCAAAATAATATATAAAGAACATGCTATTTATACAGTTTTTCTCTTTATAAACCAAAGTATTCACTTCTGAATTGTTCACAAAATGTTGTTTTTATAATGCGTTTCTCAATATTATTGAGAGGTTGTCAATTTTTCATTGTTTTGTAAGACATTTAAATCAAGTGATTTAGTCATGGTTTAAATGTCCTAATCTATGGCCATAAATTACATTTAACAATCGACGTAATGCTCGCGGCTTCAGTTGCAGACGTGTGTATGATAGGCTGCAATGCTGGCAGTTCAAGGGAAACCATTGCAAGCATTTTCAGCGCACAAAAAACATTTCAGTGCACGTCCTACTTGTAAACCTACAGCAGGGCGATTTTGCGCGTTCCCGTGACTCTCGCCATAGAAAACAAAGCTGAACGTCTTCCATAACAGCTAGGGGTGCAGACTTGAGGAATATCCGAATTTATTCTGGAGACATCATGCTGAATATGGATTTACAGTGGGTGTAGCATCGCTGGAGACCGAGCCTTCTTGGCGGGGGTGACGGCAGGACATTAGCGAAACCGACGAAAATAACATCAGTGTGTTTTTTTCTGGGGGTGCTTTGTCTTGTCCACCTAACGATAGCAAACCATCATTCCCATTTCAATTGCAAGATATTCAGCTAGTGATCACTAGCTGCCGCCGGGATGTATCATCATGTTGTCACCTAAAAGTAACTGCTAGGACGTCGGATTGTGAAGGAAAAGCAGAAAAACCCCGCCGAGGTCCCAACGGGTTGTCACCGGGACCTGAATCTGTGTTAGCCACAGTCGCAGAACCCACTGTTTTCGGCGATATGGCGGAGCAGGGCTACTCATCTTGGTGAGTGCGCACAGGCATAGTGCTACCGACTAGCAGCTAACGCTAGCTGCTACTATTGCCAAGCCTGATTGATATAGGTCACTAAGCCAATGAATTACATTTCTGACAATTCACAGAAATGCTTTGCTCTTCACGACGATGCTTTTAGATACATTTATCACCGTTCAGAGAGCAAAATGTCACTCATCTAAGTATATTTTTCCTGCAGCTCTGATGTTGCTAACAGCTACATGAGCTGGATGTTTAGCTAGCAGCCCCACCAGCTGATGCTAACGCTAATGGCTTTGGTCAATTCCTATGGTGCTATTGTGAGTGAATGCTAACGAGCTAGCTGCCTGGCTAACGGCTCGATAAGCTCATTGGGTTAGCAAGTTTGTGAATGACTACTTCGCTCATATCGTCAGCGTTTGATTTCTGAATAATGTATTAATGTTATATAAAAGCACAACGTTGCAAGACGGTGTGGGGCAGATTAGTAGACGTTAGCTGTGCCAGCAAATTAGCGTTAGCTGATTAGATGTCCAGGATTCGTCGTCGACCCGCTGCACACAATAACAAAGGTTCTGCCGTAGAGCTAGGCTAGCTAACTGGCATCGCATCATGTCCCAAAATGCCAGTTTCGGGGTGAGCTTGGCATTGTGACACACGACAGGTTGTTACAGATCATCTTTGCTGAATTGTGGGGTGCACACACTTAAAGCCAGGTTACACTGTCGTTAAATCGTAGTGGTTGGCGAAGAGCAGATTAAACGAAACCAGACAGAGACGCTGTTATCACTGAATTGCGTTGTACCCATGAATGAAAAGGACCTGACTTCGCTGAGGCCTTGCTAATTAATGAAGGCTGAATTGTGCCTGTTTGATCCACGGGATGAGTGTTAATTATGATCGTTTTTACAACAGCATCCTATTGTGTATGAATAATCCAAACCAAAGATTCTCCAAGATGATAGGGGTCCACATCAATGCAGTGTGTTGATCCTATAGGTTAGTCTAACTCATATTTTTTGTCAACAGTTTTAAATGAGTTTCTTCTTTGGAAATGCCCGTCTTTATTTTATTCTTTCACATAAATTGTATGACTTTTATTGGGGGAAATTGCTTACAAAAGGAGAAACCCAAGCACTGCAAAATTTCCACCTTGATATAGGAATGGGCCAAAGACTTTTCATTAAAACAGACATGACACGTTTATAAATTACTTATTTGTCATCTCCTTCATCTGGTTTGCTCATACAGTTCTGTTTATTTTATATTTGACCTGCATTCTGTGAGGTTGGGGGGTGGTAGCTTTTATCACATCCATTTTAACTATCAATATTCAGCATGTAGGAAACAGCAGTACTTTTATCACGGAATTCAGACCGACAGTCGTGGTTTAGGAAAAATCTATCTGCTGGGTTCAGTTTTTGCTCCCGAGAGTTTTCCTCTAACATTTGTTCAGTAACGTTTGGGTGATGTTAATTTTCATTGTGCTTTTTGAGATGTTCCGTGTATTGTTCGAGGAAAACTGTTACCACATGACGCTGACAAATTACAAAAGTATTGTAAAGATTTAAACTAGTGGATTACTTTATTTGTAAAACTAATAGTAAAAAGTAGTAATTCGTAAAAATGCTAAATGGCTCTCTAAAACCCCAAACAGACATCATCAGATATTTATTTGATGTTCAAGGCATTTCATGTTCCAGTTTTACTTTGATGGATTGTGACAGACATTTTCAAATGATCAGAGGACAGTTACACAAACCCTTAAAGATGCAGCCCAAGGATGCAGCCACTTGCACTTGAACATTTGGGCTTTTGCATGTTATCAGTACTTGATATTAATAGGTATTGTCGTTATCTTCGTTTATCTGCTACTACTTATAGCTTTTTCCAGTCTTGCTGAAGATGGCAGGAATTTGGGTTGCCTTTCAACTGGCTGAGCAGATTTTTGTTTTTTTGTTTTTTTTTTCTCTTTTGTTAAAATTGTGATCGCACTGTATGGATTGCATTTACACCTGTCTGAGATCTGATCACAGTGCAGATGGCCATCTCTGAATCTGGTCAGGCTGATCTCATTGCATTCCTGTTGCAATGCATTCTGCGTGCATTTATACCGGATATTAAAATGAATTACAATTCCCCACAGACCAAGGTGACATCTTAAAATGTCTTGTTTTGTCTGACTAATAGTCCAAAATCCAGAGATATTCAAGCTACTGTCGTGTGTGAGAACAAAAAGCATCAAATCCACATAGTTAAGAAACTAGCCGATATCTGATTTAAAAAATGATCATTTGATCATCAATGTAGTTGCAGATTACTTTTCTGATATTCAGCTAATTGATCAATTGACCAATAATTGCAGCTGTGTATAAGGTTGACCTTTACATCTAATAATGCCTGTTAAGACAGCAAACAGATGTTTGTGTTTTCGTATAAAATCACCCAACCTCCCCTAGAGAAATAAATCCTGTCTGAATGGGCCTTGAGTGTGTAGTTGTTTGTGTTAATGTGCAAGCTAAGCAGAAGAATATTATTAAGGACAGTGACCATCAATTGTGCCAGAAAATAACCTAAATGTTACTGAGGAGCTTCAGAGATGAATAATGAGTAAAGGCGGCGTTGTAGTTGACACTAAATCGAAGCTGGAATCTGCACGCTGGCTCCATTTTTGCTTTGCAACCAATCTGTTAAAAATATCGCACAGCTTTTCACACTGTTCCTCAAAATACAGTCATCTGCAGTTATACAACAGTGTCAAATGACTGGTTGCTTTCCTACGAATGTCCTTTTAATTCGAAACTGTGTCAGGTGAGACATGAAGTTGCAGGCTGCTAAACAGAGCTAAAGCTGGTTGTTCAAATGTTCAAATCAGGCAAATACCTGTAACGTTGCATTCAGCGTGGTTATAATCATGTTGGAGACATGCTCGTGGTGTTGCACCTGCTTGGTTAATTGTGCCATATCATCAAACTTCATTACCTCTGTGTCTTTGTCAATATTACCTGGTTAGTAAATGGGGTTTTCACTTCACGTCTGCACCAGTACGGTAAAACAACTTAACCACCATGACACTAGATGATCTGCTTCATATTCTGTATTGTATAACATGAAAAAACTTTTGTAAATGTTTTTCATTTTGGCAATCTGCCCTTGTCTCTGTCACTGTTCAGCAGGCGAGGAGGTGCAAAACTAACTCCAGACTGCATCAGATCTAGAGGCATTTAACAAAACCCATGCTCCTGTAACCTTGAAAGCAGAAATACAAACACCCACAGAGTTGTTACATGTCTACTTTGGAGTAATTCTGCTTAATGAGTGTTTAATAAAATGCCAGTGAGTAACCACAGGTGTAGATAATGTAATTTCTAGTATTAGTGGTGTTTGGCTAAAGGAAGTCTTTGAAGGCAGGCCTGTAATGATAGTGTACCTACTGACACTTGGTAAACGTGCTGGGCTCGGCAGCGTTTCCAAGTTCTGTTGTGCACAATTAATTTTATAGCTACTATATTGCTGCCTGGATAAACTGCTAATGAGTAAACCACAGCAATCCTTATTCAGCCTTGCGATAACCTACGGGCTAATGTATAGTTCTGAAGATTTGTCAAAGCTGGCAGGTTGTAGTTTGACGCTGCTTTGAACAGCGATTCCAACGATATGTTTATGTTTTCATCACACTGGTAGTATGAGATGATGAAAGGAGTAGATTTCACCTAGTTTCACTTCCTCACTTTCAGTTTTGAAGCTTTTCAATGTGGCTAAATGAGTTATGTGGTGCCGACTGCCAACACAGCAATTATACAGTCACATAGACATATAAGGAAAGAGTAGACTTATGCAGTTATTGTATAGTATTTCATCTTACTTGTCCATCCAGGCAAATGTCAAATTCTGTGTGTCATCTTGTGAAAACTTTTAATATGTTCATTAGGAATTCAAAAAAACAAACATTTCCTTTAATCCATTCAACTCTGCCACAATTTGCCACCACAGTGACATCAAGTATAACAATATACTAAATATATTGGTCTTCATTCTGTGTAATTTTCATTCATAACTTTTGCTCAAGCCATTTTTTTTCTACCAAATCACTGTGTGCCTTTGCTTTGGTTTAGCATCTCATTTGAAAGCATTGCTGGTCAGCCAAATGGTTCAGTCTTTGTTGTCTTCAGGCGTGGTTGTACTAGTGTGATTATGTGGCAAGTGCATACAATGATGTCCCAGTGAGATTTAGAATATGACTGAGAAAGGCAGGACTTTTGTGACGTGGAGAGGGAGAGAGGTGGGAGGCATGACGATCGTCCGAAGGTAGTGGGATGGTAAATGGGATGTGATCATTTGGAGTAATGACTGCTGTGCTGTGGGCAAAGATCTCCTCATGAAAACACACCTACTTTTGTTGCTTGTAATGGAGAAATGCTTAAAGGCATGCATGTTGTAAATTTACCCAGTCTGAACTAAATCTTTCTGTCGGGGATGAAATCTTATCTGTGTAAAGGAGGTGACAAATTGAAACAGTCTCCAAAACAATAGTATGGAGTAGACAGTGGACTGTAAAGAGACACTGGACTCACTACACCACATCCTCTTCAGACTGTCCATTACATCAAGTTACCACACTGGGATTGTTTTAGTGTAACTACTTCTAGTACATTTCTAATGCTGCAGACTCTTGCAGCATTAGAAAAATGCATCACCTGACTTCATGACCGGGCTGGTGTTCAATGTGGGTCTGACACTCCTTGTCTTTGATAAAAATGAGATCATAGAGTTAAATCACTTGGCCTGCAGTGTCTACCATGTTGAGTCTCAAATGTGAAAACTGTAGTACCCACATCTATCAGACTGAAAGTGAAAGATTGTGCTGAGTATTATTTGCAGTATTTCCAATTCTTACTGTGGGCTACGCTTGGGTGGAGGTGGTTGCAAAGATTCTTTTAGTTTTTGAGAAAGGCCAAAAGTTGACGCTATAAAAAGAAATTTAGTGGTATTTTTCCTTGATAGATGACTTACACGGTTGGTTGTTGATCAACATCACCATTAATTAATTTTCAGTCATTTGATTCATGAATTGATTGTTTTTGCACCAACCTTTCAGTTTTCAGGATTGATTCATAGGCGTTGCCATCTATGTGTGGAGGAAGTCTTTTTATGTAACGTGCAGTCACCCCCCGTAAAGCAAACGCTGAGAACTTTACCACAGTCCCACGTCTTATTGATGCCACATGCTAAAGTCATCACTGCAGCTTGTTTATGCTTCCTGTCAAGACATTTTTAAAGCGCATCATGGTTTTAGAAGTGTGCCTGAGGTTTTCAACTGTTTTCTGTTTTCTGTATTGGAAACCTTAGCTTAGCTAATGCACAGAAGCAGAACTTATTAGCAAATATGTGCCAATATACGGATTTTCTTTTCTGGTAATAAACCCTGCAGTAGAGTAAGGAAGGTTTAGACATGACTGTTCTGCGTTTAGCATAGATTACCACAAAAGTTTCACACACACCTCACACCATTTTCTATAAGGGCTTTCTGGAAATGTAATCCTAAAT
This sequence comes from Trachinotus anak, assembly GCF_046630095.1. Lineage (NCBI taxonomy): Eukaryota > Metazoa > Chordata > Actinopteri > Carangiformes > Carangidae > Trachinotus > Trachinotus anak. The sequence goes on along the minus strand of NW_027273879.1, from coordinate 11,323,016 downwards.
ATTTTAAACATTTTAATATTATCATCAAATAATTCATTCATTCAGGAATATGGAATGAGATGACAGCTGCTGGTCTATATTGACAGCATCCACTAAGAAGTAGGCCAAAAGTATATTTTTCTTGCTTTTTTGGCTTTTTCTTAATGAATTTAAGAGAAAAAACATCCTTCCTCAGGAAACATGGTTATTAAGATCTAATCCCAAAATCCTATTATCAAGGCCATCCACAGCACAGTCTAATTCAAGCTCGGCCGTTCTAGACACTGACCAATCATTCACACAACTTACTAAGTAGGTAATGTTGAAAATGTAGACTTCTGCACATTTAAAATAAGACTGTACATGTTGAACAGTAATATCTTTTCTTAAGGAGCCTTCATAGTCCTTGTAATGAGAATCCGTGGTAAATCAAAAAACAAAAATGACAGCAAACACTGTCTCATACTTACTTTTAGGTCTTCTGTTATGGATGTTACCATTGCATAGACACGACTAAGATTGCAGTATTCTCAGCTCAGAGCACACGTCGACCTGGTTGACCCTGAAGGATTACTGAGACACCTGTTGCCTGTGTCCTGAACAGAAGCAGCACTAATGATTATTCTTCAGAACGTAAAGACCTAAGTAGTTTTAATTTGGAGACACAGTAGATTAACCCATCTCAGATGTTGAGGCTGAGGTTTTCACTGATGATATTGATCATTTGCTCTAAGAAAATTAACAGCATGATAAAATCTAGACCTCAGCCTTAGTAGGTGTTACAAGCAGCTAGTATAGCCCTGTCTTTTCCCTTAAAAAAATCTGAGGACGCAATACTGCAGGCCACGCTTGTGACTCTGAGCTGAGGCGTGAACCATGTAATTGTAACTTCACGGAAAAACCCAACCCAGGACATCATATGCTTTGTTATATGCTAATTTCTAAGTTGATCACTCATCAACACTCATTTAAACAAACAAAATAAAATACCACTGAAGAATGTAAACACACACTAGAGCAGCGATGCAGGGCAGATGTGCTTATTTTATTGTAGACAACAAAGCAACAGTTGATCACAAATTACATCCAAAAGCCCATTACATCCATAAGTGGATGAGAAAGTGGAGGCATGGAAATGCTGATTTCCCCCATTGGAGGTCCAGCAGCAACTCCACCCAGTGGTTACTGTATGCTTATGTAAATGATTGCGCAAGTACAATTAATATATATGCTTGGGGCTCACAAATTTTCAGTTTGAGCATAGTGTCCGCATGTGTGTTTCAAGACAGATCAGAGTAAGATATCATTTTTGGACACTCAGTTCTAAATGTCAGTGCCTCACAGGGGCAGCATTTGCAAAAGTCTTCATTGTGGCCTAGTGACCTGGGCCTTAGTGGTCAAGTCATGCATGCAACTGGCTTGATGGAGGACGGTATTGGAATTGTGTTATTGAAAACCTAGTCTGTCAGTGAACAAGGACGTCTTATGGCACTTTGGGCTGCCATCCAGCCCTCAACAGTCCGGGATTGTATTTTGTTTTTAAATGTTCCATTCATCTATCTCACCCATGTTCTACAGGCTTCTGTGCACAGAATTCAGACGAACCAGTTCGATACTAGAATATGAATTAGGGCTGTGGTAGATTAAACTAGCTGTCTATGTGCTTGCTGTGTTGACAGTGAGGGAGTGACATCATTAGCGTCTGTGTGTAGATCAACAAGGTCAGTTTCTTAATCGCTTTCTTAAGGCTTGAAGCCAAACTGTTGGTAAGACATTTAACCCATTTAGGTTACAGCCTACAAAGAAAGAACACTTTCCTGAATACGGTGTCATCTTTGGATCAGCTACATTGTTAGATGTCTATTATAGCCTAGGTCTCGGGTCAAGTATACCGGGCCCCATTGTAATTTGACGTGACTTTAAAGATGATTCCTGCTGAGTGTGTTTTTCAGTCATTAAGTAGAGGCCTGTATCGGACAAACAAGACCAGGGCAGAGCTACACGATGCAGCATTGTCCTGGTGTCCTGTTTCCACACTGAACTACATGTTACCCTTCCCTTCCAAGACACCCTGTAGTCGTTCCTGTACTAGTAAATGAATGAAAGAGACAAGAGATTATTCCTTCTTCTTCCCCAGCATGAAACCTGTGAATTCCGTGTCAGATGCACACCAGAATGGAAAAAAATGATTTGAAGTCTTTATATGCATGGGCTGTTTTCTATGTCAGTACTTGGAAGAAACTAGTATTGCAGCCCAGCAACAGAACTGAAACAGTATTCACTGCATGCCAGCAGAAAAGGACAGATTTCAGTTGCAGGGCCTGATACATCTACACATGTGGTGTAATACTTTCTTTAGTAACTTGTCAGTAGATATTCTCCAATTTCCTTGACCAAGCTATGCATTATCTCACAAGCCCTGTTCATACAATGATAGTACTTATTGTGTTATTCCTTATGTTCTTACTCTTACTAGACATAAGGGTGTTCTACATGGTTATTGTAATTTACCTTGTGTAAATATTTTGTTGGTTTATATCTTATCTGCTCCATTAACGAACCAGGCATTCAGACCTGCTCTTATCAATGTACTTAAACAAAAAAGAGATTTCAGTGACTTTGAATTGCACCTGTTTTAATTGAGTTTTGCTCGCATTGCCAGCACAAACTGAAATGCAGCCTGCATGATACAGTTTGTTGCAGAGGAAACCCATTCATATTCTCTGTATGTTGACTCACAATAACCAAGTAAGCTGGCTACAGCTGAAGTAGTGGGGGAGACATTTATGCCTTTGAAAAGATGAACCAGAGCCCATCCAACGTCAATAAAAAATAAATAAAATAAATGAATGCCCGAGTGAATAGTGGGGGAAAAAATCCAAGAGACCAACTTTAACAGATCATTTCAACATGATTGTGTTTTTTTAGATCTGTGGCTTGTAGTGTAACAAATATGCAGCTACTGTCATCCACTCTGTTGGCAGCGGTCAACTTGTCCTCATTGTTCCTCTAGTTGTTTTCCTGTCGGGAGCAGCTGTCATCATGCTTTTTAAGACTTCCTCTCCGCCACTTTGCCATCCTCTGTATACCAAAGCTGTGACTCCTTTTAGTTCACTTGCTGTTCTCTCAATGATAAACACTCAGGAGTTTACAGTAAGCAGTAAATTCAGTAACTCAACGTTTATTGAATATTATCCTCACATATACAGTGTAGCCTGAGCAATGCTGAGCCAATACAGATATAAGTTTAAAAACTAATAAAAATCAGTTGGATGAATTTCTTTTGTTTTTTTTAACATGACATAGACAAATATTTATATCATATAGAGAATGCCCTGAGTTAGTGGTGTTTTTGTGCTGATTCTGACATTTTACTGTTGAAAAAACAGAAATTTATTATTACTTATTGGCCAATGTATTAATCGGTACTGATACATCTGCAAGCTAATATTGATCAATATATCGGTCTTACTCTTCCTTTGAATTATCACAATCATTTGTGCATAATGACTGACAGGTGTAGGGTTACATGAGTGTAATTTTGCATGTAAATCATTGCTTTGTGGGATTGCTGGCAACTCTAGTATACATGCCTTTTTTTTTTTTAACTCCATTGTGGGAAGTCTTAAGGCCAAAGATGAAGAAATAGAATTTTTTTTTTTTTTTTTTAACTCCAGCCTACAGGCCTCACCCATGGCCAGAGATTTTGACAGGTCAGGACAGACAGGTCAGGATTAGGGTCAAATGTGCACCTCTCACCTGAAGTCAGCACTTCACAATGCAAGCTTTGTCCTTGCCCCAGGAAAAAAAAGCATTACAAGGTTCCATGTCAAGTCTATGCTGTGTCAAGGCCCCAGATCCATGATATGAGAACAATTTGGTGCTTAGACACAGCATCAGTGTGCAAACTAGCAGCTGGATTCCACACTGTCTGACAAAACAGGGAGATTACTTTATGCTGAATTTAAAAGATTCATTAAATTTGACTGGTAAACAGACTAAAAAGGAGCTGGATGAGGGAAGTTTTCAAGCTATACTCAAACCAGTGCAGCTCATCCTTCCTAGACCTCAACAAAGATACCAGCCATCTTCAAACTGAAATGTATGGAATATCTTCCAACAGCAACGCCGAACAGAGGACATGCTTTATGTTGTCCTTCATCAGTTCGTCTTTCTTTTGTCTAGTCTGTCTTGTAAAAAAAAAAATACAAAAAAACATTCAAATATACTTTTTTCCCATGTAAAAACGAAACCTGTAGAAGTACCTTTTGTGTTCAGCGTAGTCTGAACCAGTTCTTTGTCAACAGCTTTCGCAGTGATATGAGGATCCAGAAACACACAGCTCGAATCACGAGTTAGAGCTTTCAAATAATGTATGATCTGTCAAGGTTGTGTGAAGATCGAGTCCGGCTCACACCAGAACACACCTAAGGTAGCGCTGCCGAGCCCAAAGTGTCCCACGGGTGGGACTTTGTATTTTAAAAGGTTAATACAGATTATATTTTATAAGAGGTATTACAGCTAAACATTTCAAAACAAAAAGGAAAGGTACTTTACTAAAAAAAACACATACAACAATTTTTGTATCAAAAAATAAAAGAATTAAGTGCAACTAAATTCAATCAATGGACCTCATCAAAGTCTAGAAGAAACCAAAAAAATCTAAACTTTACCAGTGTCGTGAGCCAAGGCCTCCTTCCTTTGTAGAGAGTTTCCAATTTGCCAGAGACCCTATAGATCCCTTTTGCCTGATTGATTTTCATAATCAATAACTTGCAACAAAATTTGCAATTCTTATTTTACTATTGAATTGGTTCATTCTCAGTTCTCCGCTGCTCTGTTGGGTGTAATTACGAGGCCCAGCTATCTCAGGGGAACAGAATATGTTCAGCTCATTGCAATGCAGCAGCAGTTTCATGTAGCGTGCAGTAACCAGTTTGTAGTGCAGTGATGTAACATACGTTAGGTATAGTTTCATGTTGTATTACATGTTCTCTTAGATGGTCACTGGAAAGAATTTGAGATTTTTCAGTATCGTAGATAAAATATATGCTGTGATAATAATCCAACAGTTAAACTGAACTGTGCTGACCCAGTTCCCCTTAAAAACACAACACACAGGTCACTCTGTCATTATGTGACATGGATCTACTGCTCAGTTAGTTTACACTTGCTGTTATATACATACTGTACTTCATAATGTTTGTTCGTGGTATAACATTTGCTCTGCCCTACAATATTTTTTTTGCTTTTCTACTTCCAAGGGGGAAATGTGGCTCCTGTGCAGAGGTTTAAGTTGGTGCAGATGAAATTGCCATAACCAGTGTGAGATCGTCAAAGTACAGAAGCTGAAATGATCGACTGAAAATACAGTTGCATACTTGTCTACATTTGTGTTATTTTCCACAGCATGGTGGTGTAAAATATGCAGAGAACTGTGCCACCATCATGTATTCTGATGTCAGGCTGATGGTTGGTATGTGTATATGGGTGTGCACTCTTCAGCTGAATTGATTATAGAGCAGAATCCAGTAGAAAAACCACCTTTTATTCCAAGGCAAAATGATACTTGCACAATTCACCACAGTTAAACAGCTACAGGCAGAGAGTTTTCTGCCCCTGTAGTTTAACGCTCTTGACATTCAGAAGTCTTCTATAATTCAAGTTAATGTAGACGTCTCTGTTTTGAAAGTAGCCAAGTTAATAACTGTGCTTGTTTTCTGTTTGGTAAAACTATAATAGTGTGTCCCAAAAAATAAATAAATGAATAAATTAAAGGGAGGAAGCAGCAGATCAGCAAGGGCTTGAAGTGTGGTGTCTTATGAGAATATCATTTGTGTATTTTAAGACTTATTGACTTTCCAGCTGTGTATGGGATATTTATGGTTGTAACAACTTGTGTTGTAGTAGAAAGGTAAACAATACAAGCTGTTGATTTGCATCAGTGTGTCGCCAGTAAGAAGACAGTTATAGAAATTGGGCTTTTTGGATAAGTGGCTAAAACACTGTTGTACTGTTGATACCGGTTTGATTACACGATCCTCTGTGCACAGGATCTCACATCAGTATTTCTCTCTCTCCTCTTCAGGGCGTACTCCCTAGTTGACTCCAGCCAGGTGTCCACCTTCCTCATCTCCATCCTTCTCATCGTCTATGGCAGCTTCAGGTGAGTGTCAACAAAAAAAACAGTTCACCTCAGCTGTCAAGAGGGGAGCGGACTGTGACTTGCAGAGCATGTCTTATTTTCTACATAAGCCAAACTGACTATAACTGAAGGTATAGTTTTTCAAATAAGTTTATACTCCTAACTCTGTAACAGGCCAGTCACTTTTGATTTTCTATATAGCGAAGGTGCACATATGTTTTAATAGACCTTGGGTTTCTAGGGAGAAAAGATCTTTATTTACCATGCAGGTGATATATGGACCTGGTTGACAGGGGTAAATCTTATTAGATTGTACATCATCTGGTTAATGTAAAAAACACTTGTTGCAGCAGCAGTGTTCGGCTCTCTTTCAGTCCAAGTGTAACATGATTTTGGTGCATTATGTGCACCGAAAAGGATCTACAATCCTGCACCTAATGGTCTTTTGATTGCTTTAGTCGCATTAAGATATTGACCAAAACACATTTGTTTTAGAGGAGCAGTATTATCAGGTAAATGGCTTCATACCCTGAGTGTGATTCTCAAGCAGATTAGAGAGCAGGTGTTTTTTCGCTCACCCATCTGACTCAGTCAGGTGTCTTTGCCTCAGACAAACTGTGTCTGCATTAATAGGTGAGCTGTTAATGCAAACCTGGCACACACCAGACAACATTTTGTTTGGGGCACATTACGGTCGTTGGGTGGATTATAGTTATTACTTGAGAGTCACGACTGCTCTGATCAAGCTTCACTGAGCTCGTTCTAGTCTGGGGCTGTTGCTGTCAAGAGACAAAATCATATAAAAATCAAATGCAGTCTGTGTTCCCTTTCCACCTGTTTGTAAGTGCATTTATGATTTGAGTTTAAGAGTCGCTCTGCTTCGCTGAAACAAAATTTAATGGAAGCCAACTTTAAGAATAAGTCATGACGTTCATGAAGCATGTCACTTAAATGTCACTGAAGCATCTGCTCCTCTAAAGAGACAAAAAACGGTTTTAGATGCCTTTAGATATAAACAATGTCAAGTGTTCAACATGGCTTTACATCATTTTAGGTTTGATTTGTACTTTTTTTTTTTTTTAAATCAAGCCATTTTATTGTACCATCTTCTTCTCCTATGGTTTAATGGCACCAGACTGGAAAATCAGCACCATCAGGGGTCAAATTTGCATTTTCTTCAGAGGATTTTGTGGAAATTCGATTTAGATTTGCATGGAGATGAGACTGTAGTGATGTTTTGAGATTCTGTACTTTGCCCTGTAAGTGAGATGCGGCCAATGGGCCTTTTCAGATCACACATTTTGACTTGGTATAGCAGGAAAAGCACAAATGTTGCTGATAACATTGCCAATTACTCTGCTCTATTCAAGTGTCCCAGTAAGACATCAGCAGATCCTTAAACTGATGTTATTTACATCTGTAACAAAAAAAATGGGAATATACATGGAGAATGAAGAAATTATTGTTGACATTACTTATGGAAGTAATATTTTTATAAACATACTTGATTTTTACATTTGTCATGACTGTATTCAAGACTGTGCCGGATGTGAGCAAAAAAACAATATTTTGTGGGTTGATGTGAGTGAGACGCTAAAGTTTCATTGCAGAGAAACTTAAAGTTCACAGACCACCCACTCTCTGCAAATTTTAGCCATACTTGGCGATTTCATGCTGACATCTTTCTTCTTAACTCTTCACTACGTAATCAACATCGGGGAAATGAAGATGTTTTTTTTAATCAAACTTCCCCAAAGAAAAACTGAGTCATCTTCCATTGACAGAGATATTTATATGCAATAGGAGCCATTAGGCGTCATAGTCTCTGATTCATTCACTGTAAAAGAAGACAGTGTTTTGAAGGGAGCGACACGGCCGTGTACCTCATATTAGCAGTCTACATACTTTTGAGGTTTTGATTACTGATGTTCACGTCCAAACCCTCTCTCCTGCTCCCTGCTCTCTGCCCTCTCCTCTCTTTCAATTCCCTCCCTGCTGCAGGTCATTAAACATGGATTGTGAGAACCAGGAGAAGGATAAAGATGGTAACCCCACGACAACGGGGTCTTTCAATAACAGCAACACAAACAACAGTGAGTGTTACGTAAATGCAAAGGCCTGAAATACACAGACAACGTGTTTTCCTGGATTTACAAGTAATCACTCTTAACTGGTTAGCTGTTGTGCTCGTGAGTCATTGTATATGTGTATTTTTGTTTCCTTGTGATTTGAAATCCTTCTCACTCCAATGTTTGTATTGTTTTGCAGGTATTCAGACTATAGACTCCACACAGGCCCTGTTCCTGCCCATAGGAGCCTCTGTGTCCCTGCTAGTCATGTTCTTCTTCTTTGACTCGGTACAGGTGGTCTTCACCATCTGCACTGCAGGTAACTGCTTCCCTTGAACACATCACAGGAGCACTACAGCTGTAGAATGAACTGCTCACATTTTCTGTTCAGTAGTTACACTCTGGAGAAGGCCTCTTTTCTGTGCTGATTATTGAAAATGTAAAGGCCATTAGCTGCCCCATTAAGCTAACAGAAAACAACTGGAAGGTGTAGGTAAGGTGTCTAAGGCATTTGGTCTCACTGCTGTGTTGTTTGTTCTTCTCCTCAGTTCTTGCAACAATTGCATTTGCATTCCTCTTGTTGCCAATGTGCCAGTATCTGACCAGACCCTGCTCCCCACAGAACAAGTAAGGAAATCATGTGGATTCTTTGTGTCTTTAGATTGAGTTTGTTGCTGCACAAACATGTCCATGTTTTGTATGCCTTTTACAAATGTATCCATAAAGCTCTCTTAATTCAGCCATATATCAGTGTCTCAGTTGTGCAGCAATAGTCCAATCTCTTTTAAAATACGTATATCAGATCTTTAGAGAATAAAAGTGCAACTGTCTGTGAGGCTCAGTGGCTGTAAGCGCCCTTTAACATTTGTCTTTTAACTTAATGCTTAACTTAACTTTTTCTTTGGGCCCAGGTACCTGGATATATGCGCTCTTTCAGTCTCAAGCAACAGTTAAGCATAAGGAATTACCAACAATACAACCCACCTACTCAATACCTGATATGAACAGCTCCTCTCTAGTTACAGATTCAGAGCCTCTGATCAAGTTTCAGTGAACCTTTGTCTGTTTTGTGGACCCAAACGAACCCAAAACTCTTTTCTGTTATTTTTTTTGCTCTTAAATAAAGGCTGTACAGGCTATATATGCAATATTTATCAGTTATGCATCTCAGGTGCCTTGTCATTCTAAAAGTGTGCGATTGTGACCTGTTTTGCTTTTCTCAGGCTACATTAAAATCAAGGTGTGCCCCACTCCAGTGCAGAGGGTGGTGGTAATGTACCTGAAACATATGGAGCTTTTTTTTTTTTTTTTTTTTTTGAAAGATTCACGAGTGATAGGCTCTCACTAACTCCTCTCCCTCACCCATAGGGAATGGAGTATTCAAATGCTGCTCAGTGATAAAATCTGTTGTTTTTTGGTCTCACTTTTTTACTCATAATAGTCCTGTGTGATTAAAAAAAAAAAAAATTTAATCTATTTCTGTGTATTGCAGGATTTCATTTGGCTGCTGTGGGCGTTTTACTCTGGCCGAGCTCCTGTCCTTCTCCCTATCTGTCATGTTGGTCCTCATCTGGGTGCTGACTGGACATTGGCTTCTCATGGACGGTGCGTTGCTCTGTCATGACTCTTGAGAGTTGTTTTAAGGTTGCAGCTGGTCGTGTTTTGTGGATACTCATGGCACTTTTCCCTGAGCTGCAGGGCGGTGTGTGCTTCTCATTAATGACATTAATGGCTGTTGGAGTTATATAGCAGTAAACAGTAATGAGGAGTATTAAAATATCAGCACAGAATAGTCTCTTAATTATCCAGGTAGCCAACTACAGAAAGGGATAAATGTCTGTGGGTTGAATGGCTGTTAGCATAACTGCTAACTGTGATGCTAGTAGGAGAAATATATTAAAATAGCCCAGTCTTCAGTAAAGGTGGGGGTCTGACTGAATTCAATTTCCATCATCTCCTGCGGAAGAGGGAACTTGACATGAGTTTTATTGAAGCACCATTTTCACGCTCCTGCTGCAGTGTGCTGCATGCGAACACAGGAAGGATATACTCATGTTTGTCAGGTGCTATACAAAACATAACTGACATTTAAATTAACTGGTCTTGATCAAAGGTGGTGTCTAAGCGAAGCAATGACGAAGCAGAGAAAAGTGTGTGTGGGTGTGTGCAGTTCTTTTATTTGACTCAGTTGACTGTAAGAATTTGAAACATATTCCTGGCAGTCTTCCTTAGTAATCTGAACAATGCAGCTCTGAGAGAAAGGACAACATTTCCTCAGAAAAAACTAACAAAAAAAACCTCCCACGCACAGACACACACAAAATTGGTTGCAGCTTTATTGAATTGAGAATCGAATTTTAAAATGCAAATTTAACTAAAATTGCATAATGAAAAAAATCAAAATCAGATTATGGAAATTGTAAAAGATTTCCACGCGAGCTTGATAGTCTTACCATGTGTCCCTGCATCGAAACCATTAAATCATTTTTTAATTTTATTCTGTAATAATCAACATATGAATAGGAAACTCTCAGTAGTCACAAAAACTCCAATTCAGTCCAACGTAGGACGCACAGGCAGAAAAAAAAATATAAAATAAAATAAAACAAAGTGTAAAGATATTGCAGTGCACGTCCAGGGTTCTGTTGCATTACATTTGGCTGGAATAAATACATGCAAAATGCATCCATTATAATAAACACATGCTGTAGTTTTATAGACACAACTATTCTCTGTTTGAAAACCCTGACATGCCCCACGTTTGACCTCCATGTCGCATGTCTTATCAGGTCGCACCTCATGCACCCGAAAGTGAAGTAGGACACGAGCAGAGAATTTTCATCAGCTTGATTTGTCTAATTAATTAGGCCTGCGTGCACAGTAATTAACGTGTCTTAAATAAGTGTGATAAAATCACTTCCCATGTTACTATTTCAGCTCAGTTCTGCTAAAATGTGAAATTGTGTTTTTTAACCGTCGTGTTTTTTTTCTCTCTCTCCCTGCAGCTTTAGCCATGGGCCTGTGTGTCGCCATGATAGCCTTCGTGCGGCTTCCCAGTCTGAAGGTGTCTTGCCTGCTGCTGTCAGGACTGCTCATTTATGATGTGTTCTGGGTACGAAATGCTCCCATCCCACACTTCACCTGCGTCACAGCGGGCACACAAGCCACTGAGCTACAGCAAACATATGAGGGCACACTCAAATTCACTCATAAGACCTATCTATCAGTAGATTTCACAAAGTGGTTATGATTCAGCCTTTGCGTTTTTGTGTTGGAAGACATAGCTTTGATAGCAGTGATTGCCACAATGACTGAACTAATAAAAGAGCATGAACTACACAACCTCAGCCTTCTCGACTTACGGAAATTAACCAGAGGAATCACTAAGAGTAAGGTGAGAGTGATATAAAGGACAGAAAATGTCCCCTTGAGCCAAAACTAAGATGAGCATCACTATTCCCTTTTGAGAAATGAAAAACGCTAAAGTGTAGTTGTCTTTTTCTGGCACCAGTTGATTTAGATGCGGTTTAATTGCTGCTGAGAATGTAACACAAAACAACAAAAGTAATAGCCAACAGCAAATGCGTCACCACCAATGAAGCAAATGGGTCCACCCAAGGAAAAGTCGTAGCTGATGAATGATCATTGTAACATGAGGTTGTGTATCAGTCGATTAGTGAGAGACTTTATTCATGAATTTATTTGTGTTATTTATAAATAACTGGAGGGTGTATTTTCTGTAATGAAACCACAGAGCCTAATAATCAGTTTAGATTCCAGATCGATCTGAGCGTAGTAAAGCTCAGGGGGATCAAGAGCAATACATGGCAGTTTCAGATATATTTTATGTTTGACTCAGATAATAATCATTGTGCCATTACTTCTCAGAAAGGAATAAAGATAAGTAGCAGAGTCAATGTCAAAAAGATGCTTAAGAGAAATGTTTCACTACAGAGAACTGCCAGACTTTGCCCTCACAGAGAAATGTCATATATAACATTGACAGAGAGGAAAAACACTTTATTGCACACAAATTCTTCTGGTAATTTTCTGCCACTGAGTACGTTTCCTACAATTGCTTTCCTCTTTCACATACTGGGCTCCTAGCAACCTGCCAGCACACTTCTGCACACCTCTTCAGTGTTATTTCCCCACTGACACTGATCATTTATGTTCTCAATAATGTTAAAATAGACAAACATTAGATTCATAAGATGAATGAATCTCCGCTCTTTATTATCTGCTGAGACTGCATGTTTTTTTGAGGTTTATGACAGTTGGTCAGACAGAATAAATAATAATAAAACATAATGTTCTGCTCTGGTAATGATGGTGTAGTGAGCATTTGTCAAGGTGACTGGCTAATTCGCCTCCTTACTTTTCCCTTCAGGTGTTCTTCTCAGCCTACATCTTCAACAGTAATGTGATGGTCAAAGTTGCCACCCAACCTGCTGAAAATCCCATAGACGTTCTGTCTAGGAAGCTCCACCTGGGGCCAGGGATGGGCCGCGATGTCCCCCGCCTCTCACTACCTGGCAAACTGGTCTTTCCCAGGTAAGACTCATGTAACCAGTGGTAGGGAGTTTGGTGGTGGAATGTAGGATTTTTACACATTCATTCAGGATCTTTCACTCCTCTCCTGCTTCTGCTGTGTGTTAGTCCTTAGATACACGGTATCTCATTTCATGGCTCTGTCTTTCCTGGTTTTTGAAAATGCAACATGCAAAGTGTCATCCAGTAGCTTTTAATAGAGCTGAAACAAGCGAGTATGGCTAATTGACTGAAAATTAATTTGCAATTATGATCATACGAAATAGTGTCAGATTAATTTTGGCAGAAAGGCCAAACATTCCTTAACTGCAAATACTCAATTAGGAGGATTTGCTGCTTTTCTTTGACTTGTGTGATGATCAACTGAATATATTTAAGATTTGGACATAGCGAGACATCTGAACATGACATCTTGGGGTTTAGGAAATTGTGACAGGCGTTTTCCAGTTTTTTGGGAATTTTACAGACCAAACATGTAATTGTGAAAATGATTGTTAGTCACAGCGCTAGTTGTTTCCAACAACACACAGCTGAGCCTACAGCTGACATGCTGCGGCTGAAGATGACACTGTACAGGACAATGTAGAGCTGTCCTAAAAGTGTCACTAGTCACTGTTTCTAAGACAAAGCAGTCTCTCCTATGGCACCACCTCAAGGCCAAACAATTTTTGCCTGACAAGTGGTAGCAAGTTAAGAATCCTAAAATTGTCTGTCCATTTTTCTTTCATTCAAAAATGTAGTTTTCTGCTATAATGAGACTGGAGACTTCTGTCTGGCTCACATCTGACACCTGCTTGGATTTCAGGAAGAAGTGATGAAACATTAGTGATACACATGGGATTTTGGGCTACTTGCATTGTTCAGCCTCTGAGACCCTAGTGCTTAAGCATTCAAGCATTTAAAACCTATCCCTGCCTTTTTTTTTACTCCATCCATACAGTTCCACAGGAAGTCACTTCTCAATGCTGGGAATAGGAGACATTGTGATGCCGGGGCTGCTGCTATGTTTCGTCTTGCGGTATGACAACTATAAGAAGCAAGCAAATGGGGAAGTCCCAGGGCCTGGTAACATGTCCGGACGCATGCAACGCGTCTCCTATTTCCACTGCACTCTCATCGGATACTTTGTGGGTAAGCAAACAATCAATGAACGGATGGATGTAAAAGGTCAAGGGTTTTGTTGTTTCAGTGTTAGGTATGTTTGGAGGTGATCGTTTTAGTTGTTTAGGTGCCATTATTTAGGAATTTATTTAGGAAGTGTTCCATAAATGCTTTGAAGTATGATCTCTCAGAAGGAAAACTTTGAATCTTAAGTTTGCCATATTTGAGCATATTTAAAAAAAAACAAAAAAAAACTGATTGATGAGTGATGGATGTGTGACTCTGTCTTCAGGCCTGCTGACTGCCACTGTGGCCTCCAGGATCCATCGCGCTGCTCAGCCCGCTCTGCTTTATCTGGTGCCCTTCACCCTGCTGCCTCTGCTCACTATGGCCTACCTGAAGGTGAGCTGAAGGGATGGGACAGCTACACTCATTCGTTTGCAAGAGATAAAAGTTCAGTTGTGGACAGATGGGGTTCATCTTTTCTTTTTTTTTTTTTAAACATGAATTTTTTTAACAGTTTTAACAACTTATTATTTAACTAATATAATTTTCCCATGCTTCCTGTTGACATGCATTTTTTTCATGTAAGAAACTGGTTGTAATAGTTTATCCTTCTAACTTCAGAAAAAAAAAGTTGCTCATACAAGAACAGGAAAGTGATGAAACGCATATCACAATTTCCCCCTTATTTCTAGATCAGGCAGTAGAATCATTAGACACACTCTCATCACTAATCCCTTTTCAGATAAATAATTATTCAGGGAATTTTAGAAAGCGAAGTAGAAGGAGAGAATATATACACATGTATGTAAATGGTAGAGAGATTGCTATTTTACATGACCCGCTCATTTGAGCTGTATCATTTGATTTGACTCGCGTCTGAACCGGTGTTTGTGGTCCACAGGGGGATTTGCGGCGCATGTGGTCCGAGCCCTTCCATGCCAAGACCAGCAGCTCCCGCTTCCTGGAGGTATGATGTACCCTGGGATGAACGACCAGCGCGGAGAGGACTGCGGATCCTTTCCCTTCATTAGAGGGAAGGAGAGAGGGTGCACTCACAGTGAGGCCATGTTGTCATCACTTGTTCATGCTTTCCGCCAATCTTCTGTGAAAACCCTCAGAAGGACACCAGAGTGTGGATCACAACACGACTCATCTCTGGTCCCTACATCCTCCCCCTTTTCATCTCCGCTTCCTCTTTTTTTGTTTATTTCCTCTTCATTATAGCACATCCTGCCTGTGCTGTTTTTGTTCTGCCCCCCTCCCGCTCTCTTTTTTCCTTTTTCTCTCTTCTATACTGGTCTCATTTGCCACTTCCCTCCCATGGCCAGCTCCATTCGACAGGCCTCCTCTCTCTCTCTTCGTTTTCCTTCTTGCTCTGCATCTTTAATTTCCTCTGCATCTGCTCGTCACCAACTCAGATGAACTTGTGGGCCAGACCTCCCCCATTTTTGTGGACTTACAGTTGTGAGACATGGCTGGGGTTTATATATATTTTTTTAGCATTGTCGTGGTCATTATTATTATTAATATTATTATTATTATGGAACGATTTAAACAAACGTTGAAGAGGCGGAGTGCTGCAGTGGCACAGGACAGTGCTCGGGAGCAGCAACACAGTGAAGGAGAAGAGTCTTCCCCCTCCATCGGTCTCCCTCTTACCTCCCTGCTTTCTTCATCTGTTCTCTTCATCGTCCCTCAACGATGGCTTCTCCCCAGCGTTCCCACCCTCCGCCGACACTCCCTGCGACGAGCCCCACCCTCCTCCTCTCTGTTCATCTGCTGTCCCCATTCCCCGCCCTCACAGATAACTATGTATTTTATTTAGAAAAGTTTTATTCTTGGCATATACAGAAATGATGCATTATAAATTGTTAAGCTGCCCCAAGTGTTCGAGGGGCCGCTTCTATTTGTATATATGTGTACACATGTATTTGCGGTATCTTGAGTTTGTATTTGTGTTCGGGAGCATGTTGTATAGGGTGGGAAACTAACACCAGCCAAGGTTTGGCTGCCGAGTCGACCAGTGAGCGCCCATCACACGGAGGTTGTTTTCTAAAGTTTGTTGGCGTGTGTGATAGAAACATAGCTGATGGATTTTTGGAGGAAAAAAAAACAAAAACAAAAAACATCTTCATCGGTGGCTGGTTGATGAAAAAGTTAGTTTCCTGCTCTAGTGTTAAAGTGTGTGTATGTGTGTGTGTGTGTGTGTGTGTGTGTGTGTGTGTGTGCGTGTGTGCGTGGGAGAGCGAAAAACAGATGAGTGAATGTTTGTTTTACTTGGTTTTAATTTGAAATCATGAACTTGTTAAAAAACAGTGACAATAGTCAGGTTTCCAGTGAGCTGGGTGTGTTGGATCATAAACACATGACGTGTGTAATGGAAACAGTTTGTGTTTCATCCTGTAAAATTTACTGAAAACAGGGGTCAATTTTCTTTATTATCAGTCTTTCTGCAGACAGGTGGAAATGTAAACAGTGTTTTGTTTTTCAAATAAATGAATGTTGAATTAATTTTAACGTATGCTATATTTTCATCATGGAACCTCAACATGCATCAAGCTGGGTTTTGTACTGAATTTCTGTTGTGCACATCTGGAATTTACACATATTTACGGCCAAAACTAAAAGCATCTTATGTCAGCTTTCACAAGTCTAACTGTCTGAGCACGATTATATCAAACCAGGTTTTTATATATTTTGACAAAAGACAAGCACATTTCATCTGAACTTTGTAAATGTCTGTGTTTCACCTCAGTTGATGAAGACCTGACTATTGTGAAAGTTTGGACTAGAAGCCTGGAGATGAAGGTCAGTGGGCTATGAAGATGCACTGTGGTTGGATTCATATGTAGTTACAGATAAAGGGTTCTCTGGGTGGACTGTGTGTGTGTGTGTGTGAGTGAGTGCTTGATCAAATAACATTAAGTCTGTTTGGACCTAGTGAGGAGAGAAAATCAGTTGTGCCCTTCAGAAATCAAAAATGAAAATTAGAAATTAAAGCTAACCCATAGGATGTTTTTACTTTCACCATCTGGTACCTGACAGTCTTACATTGTTTTGTCCTTCCACTGTTTTGTGGTGCTTGTCAGTTAATATCTAATGTATACTGGAAAAAGTCCGAGTGAGCGTGCGGCAGAGATGCACGGACGACGCAGTTTGCTGGCTTTTTGTTTTGTTTTTTTTTTTTACTTTTTTATGCTATCTGGCCGTGCATGTGATGTGTACAGTGTATCATTTCTCAGACTGCATTAACAGGGCTACTGCAGTTTTTGAGTCTCTGCTGGCCAACAACGAGGCACTGGACCTATGGGCTGCATCAGTGGGTGGGACAAAGGCTGCAAGTCAGAAAGACTGCGATTGGTCAGCTCTGACCTCCTCTGACTGATTCACAAAGACTGAATATTATGACCTGAATGCTGTCAGGTTGGGACGTCTGGTCTGCCACTAAATGCATTTGTCTATCTGGACATTATGGAACTACAGACCCCCATCACCTGTTCATGGACATGGAGAGAAAATATATAGATTTATATACATATATATATATATATATATACATATATGTGTGTGTATATATACATATATAAATAACTGATGATGATCATGGTGATAAAAAAAAAGTTTCTTTTTTTATAGAAAATGAATTTCTTTTTACCCCGTTGTTTGTAATTTTTTTTCTTTAGTGCATCAGTTTTTTCTTTCTTTTTTTTTTTCTTTTACTTTCCACCTCTTCTCCACTCCAGCAGAGGACTCCAGCTCTGTTGGTGCATTGATATTATGGCTGAATGGATTCTGTATAGAAAAATGGTGAATAAAATAAATTAAGAACTGTGTAGTGAAACATGAATCCTGAAGTGCTTGATCTAAAACACTTTGTCTCCTTTCAACCCCTCCCTCTGCCCTCCCCCCTTCTTTCCCTCCTTGTTCAGGATTCTGCTGTAAATAAACATGACTCTAACTGTAACACCAGTGTGTCAGTGTCATTGTCTGTTTCACCGGGTTATTAAAGCCTTATTTATATCTGTTCAGGGGGTCCTTTTGTCAGTAGCAGCTTTTTGCTGCGAGAGATAAAAACACTCCTGACGACCCATAACCTGTGTAAATACTGTGATGTGTTTGTTTCCCTAAATTAGATTCAGAAAAAGATGGCACTCCAGTGGTTCTAAAAAAGGTGAAAAAAATCACCTCATGTCTTGATGATTTCATGAGATTAAAATAATGATTCCTCCTTTGCCCTGTTTCCTGTTTCTGTACACAGTCCAGTTTTGGTTAGTTGTCTATAGCTGATCTTTTTTTGTCAGAAACACCAGGAATCAAATCTTGCTACGCTAAATTACAGCAACACACTTGCTATGCAGCCAAGACATGAAGGAACCCATCAGGTGAAACTCTACATTTATGGTTAAATAGGATTTTGATCATCAGCTGTATGTAAAACTAGAGGTGTGATCTCTTCTGACAACTGCGTCTGCATCACAGATAACGGGGAAGGTTTACACTACTGACTGCTAAAATTAACTGACATAATGAAAACTCACCAACGCTGGTTTCTGAAAATTTCCATCCTCAATTTCAGCTTCAAGTGTGTTGGGATGTCAAACGTGATGACAAGAGACTATTTGTAAAAGCACAGCAACAGATACTGTATGTATCATCATCACTGAGACAAAACCCGGTGTGTGTCCTAAACTAAGAACTACATCTAGTTTAGGCCTATAAACCTTCTACAAAAAAAAAAAGCCAAAATGAGGCATATGTACAGTAGTTTATGAGACCTTTATGCTTGCATTTTTAGCTCAGTGTATCCTCTAATATGATCAATAAAGATGTCAGCCACAGCATCACTGCCAAAGACTCAGTGAAAACTGGAATCATCATCATCATCTTTTCGTTTCCAAGAGGCTTTGATTAGCTCCAAATTGGCTTCAATGGCAGAATGAATTATATGAATTATATAAGCTTAATAATAATACATTTGCATTTGTCTTTGACATGAGAACATCTGGTAAGCCATTGCAAAAAAAAAATATAGCTTGAAGAGTGTTTTGAATCTAAGTTCTATTTTTCCAGTGACGTCTGTGCGTTTAAAATGGATGGCAGTGTTTTTCTTCTGCAGCTTACTGGAGGAAACATTCAGCTTTTTAGGGATTTGTAGAAGCCAGACATCATCCGTCCTGCCCTAATGTGGGTTTGAAGATATTGACATCAACGGGCAATTTGCATAAATGTGTGTTCAGTCTTCTCCAGCAGATGGCGACACAGTACAAATATCTGAAAACACTGTCAGAGAATTATGGCAGGCCTGGTGTAGATTTTGAGCTCAGACACACCATGCTCAATTCGTTTTCACTTGATGCATGGACATCACAACCAACATTATAAGCTCATCTTCCAGTAAAACCGTTTTTAGTCAGCGTTAAAGAATCTTTTCAGCAAAATGCACCAAAATACAGACAAGCCACAACTGCACGCAGTTCGTATTTCCACAGTGAGCCCGCTATGAGATGTGGAAATCTCCAAACTCAGAACAATAAAAGAAATAAATCATCCCCGGATTGTGAAGTTAAAGTGAAATGAAAGCTATGTTCTCATCAAAGTAAGGTAATTGATTTCTGCGGGGCTCTGGGAGGAGATCTTGTGAGCCTTCATGGGAAAATGGCTGCCTCAATGACAAACCAAAGACGCTGAGTCAAGATTTTATAGAAAGGCTGCTGCAGAATGGGAATAACATCCAGAAATGCTGAATTCTTGTCTCTGAGTTTGAACTGTACTTGTATCTGTAGTGGGTGTAAAACCTTTTTGCGTCTGTCTGATTCACATTAGCTGCTCAGTGATTACAGATCTGTGGAGAATTGGTGTATTAAAATGACAAATGTGGGATAAATGGTTGTGTATGAGAGGAGTCAGGAATAAAGAAAAGCATAAAGAAAGACACTTTTCTGGAAAATGTGATTACACTCACTGAGCAAATCCATTTATCCTCCCATGAACAGTCAATTTAATGAAATGAAAAGATGTCATGAATAGTGATCTTAATTTTGATGACTGTGAAGTTTAGCTGAGGCACAACCTGCGGTTTAATGCTCAAAGGGAATTTTAATATTTAGTGCAGAAAGACCACCAGACAGACGGACAGCCTGACCCACTGACTGACTGGATGGATGAAGTGGATGGTGGGGGGATGAGGAGCAGGACATTGGGTGGATGGGTGGGTTGGGTGGGTTGGGTGGGTGGGGGGAGGTTGGAGAAGGTCGGTGAGGTCAAGGCAGGCAGGGTCCACCCCTCTTCACCTATTGGCCAGACCGCCCAACGAGTCCTGCGCAGCTTTGAAGCCCTGAAGTGGACAGAATTCCACCACGGCCATGGGGATTGTAGCATGTCATTTGTAAGAAATTTTGGCGAGATGGTCCTAAAAACAGAGAGGTTGGCCCACGCCTGGAATGCAGGGTTTTGTATTTAGAGGCGCTCGCAGGGTTGATCCTGAAATTACAGATGGGCAGGTGATAGGGCCGCCCCAATTAGTGGACAACTGGTGCAGGAATCATCTGCGGGTTTGATTTTGGTGGGACAGATACTCCAAAATTTACAGTTTTAGTAGACGAAATCAGATTTGTAAGTTAATGGCTTGAATTTATGGAATATCTGATATTAAAAAACTGAAACTGAAAACAACAGAATGTGCATTAATCATTTGTGCAGTTGCTCTTTTTTCAGCCTATAAAGGGTGGGTTGGTCATTACAAGGTTGTGCTGTGCAGATAAACATTGTTCAAACTCACAAAATGTTATCTTAATTTCCAGTAGAGATCCCAAAGTTTCCAAAGATGCCAAATATGTTATGTTTGGTTTTGAGAAAATCTGTATAGAATTAACCAAAAAGCATCAAGATTACTTGAATTTTATGGAGTGGTGCAGCCATAAAAAACACAGTCTTAGGTTTGAATATGTCACTTATAAACCTCATATAGCTTCAATTAAGAGCTGCAAAAAGGTCATAAAGAACATATATGATATAGCCAGACATTGTGTAAAATGAGGATTTGTCCAACTTTAAAACCACATAAGGGGAAAAGAGGAAAAGTGTAAGTTTAAGGGGTTGACTGCACCTCCAGGATCCTGCAAAACACATTAAACACAAGCAGTGATCCCTCTGACTACAGCAGCAGAAATCTATTCCCAGTCTAACTGGTGAGTATATAACTGGGAAAGGCTCATAATAAATTTCAGAGTCAGTAGCACATGAAGTCAGCCAGTGCAGGTAATTTAAAAAGTGCTGGTATTTATTGGCTGTGCCCCCTGCTCATGTTAATGGCAGAGAGGTTCCTTCCCCTTCTTCTTCTTCTCCGCTCCTCCAACCAGGCATTCCTGGCTTGTTTAAATAAGGCCTGCCTGCCTGGGCGCGGGTGGATTCCCCTCTGGCCCTTTGCCCTTTGACCTAAAGTGCATTCCATATGTAAAGTGAGGAATTCCTCTGAAGTTCAGTTAATGGGGTTGAGCTTTTTCATCCTTTGGACTCTGCTCCTGCACTCGACAACAAACAAGCTCGATGTACACTTATCAGACGGCTGTGAGATATAGATGAAGCTTATTGTTTATTGTTGATGGTTCAAAATCAGTCTCCACCACCAGCAGATCACAATTTGGGACATCAAAAAAACTTCTGTAATAATCCTGTGGGATCATGACTAATTGATTTAATGGAGGGTTTTGCGGAGTGGAAGTGCGTAGATTTGAGGAAGTGGAGTTTGTTTAGCTCTTCCGTTGGTTGCTGCCTCTACAAGTCAGTTGGTGAAGGGATATGGTGGCTATAATATTAAATAAATTATCACTGTTATATGATGAAGTCAATTGTTGTTTGGGGGGAGTGTCTCCCCATCCAAACTATGTATAGGGATTAAGGGAGTTGTATGCAGGACAGATTGTAAAGCCCTTTGAGACAAATTTTTGATTTGTGATCTTGTGATATATAAACTACAATTGACTTGACCTGACATCTGATCAGGAAACATGTAATCAATGTTTCTATTTGGCAGTTTAAAGATAAAACTAATGCAAAAAAACATCACACAATTAACAGGCAACAAATTTAAATTTCAACAAATTCCACAACAAATCATGTGTCAGACTCCACTGCTGAATGTTAGAATAACAACAATAATTATAATTATGAAATCAACCACTTTTTACTTTCAATACTTTTTTTCTGTGCTTCTGACCTTATTAAACCTCAGTGTGTTGACACATATCGAAGTGGTGGCTTTTGTTGAAGATGACAAAATACAGAAATGATCATAAAGTGGTGCTGTTATATCAAATAAAGGAATATTTCTGTTTTATGTGTCAAATGGGCAAAACAAAAATGTTCATTTCTTATATTTCGTTCAGAGACAAAAAGAACGTAGTGATGTTACTTAACAGAGGGTTAACTCCCTGTTACACCTCTCATGAACAAACTGATATAAAATCACCAATAACAGAAATCCAAATGGACTTATTAGAGATTTGGGAAGGTTAGTGCTGTGTAAAAGTTCACCAGTCACAGATACAGAGCAGCTGAAAATCCACTGGGTGTATTCCCAGCGGAGGTCTCTGAGACTCCAAACAGGAGAAATTAGTTGTTTTCTGTAGAGGACTTCAGCAATTCTAACAAAATGAAGAGCATTTACTCAAGCACTTCACTTTAGTACAATTTGAAGGTACTTGTACTTTACATGAGAATGTCCATTTTATAATACTTCCTATCTTCACTACATTTATTGGACGGCTGAATTACTAGTTAGTTTGCAGGTACAAATTTTAGGTAAAAGCATATGTGATGAACATACAAAATATGATGCATTTTTGATGATTAAAGTACAGCAACAGCATAGAAAGCATATATATATATATATATATATATATATATATATATATATAATGACTCTTTAAGTACATTTTGCTAATAAAACTATTCTTTTACGTAAAAAGAAATTTGAATGCGGTGGACTTTAGTTGTAACAGAGTATTTTCACACTGGGGAATTACAACATTTACTTAAGTAAAGGATCTGAGTACTTCTTCTGTTACTGAGGACAAGTCATGAAGTTGTAATAGAGCTATCACTAAGAACGTTTCTGAGCTGTTAAAGAGGACCCTGGGTCTCCAAACAGAACATTAGGGTGTAAGACAAAAAAGATGTTGTTTTAAACATCCTGCTCTGTGAACTTCTGTGCCTGTAAATAGCAAACCATCAACATCTCTCATTAGATTTCCCAGGTGAAATCATGGATAATGGCGAGCACAGCCCAGCCCCTGGATGACGGAGTGTATCTGAAGATGGATCATGGGTTGAGGTTCCTCTGCTGTTGTGCTTTAGGAGCCCTGTGTACTGTTGGAGACGCTGTAAAAGGCTGTGCCACCCACACAGCTGGAATGTCATGCATGCAGTCCATAGAGTCTGTTTCAAGAGGGAGGCAGATGGGGGAGGAGGAGAGTGGAGGTGGGGAGGGGAGGGGAGGGGAACCCGCTTTGGAAGAGACAGGGTGCACAGGGTGCTCAGTGCTCGAGGTGGGGTCTACTACCTCTACTACCACTTCTTCATGGAAAAGATGAAGCAGAAAACCCACTTCCCACCCCCCAAAAAAACTCCATTAACCTTTTTTTCCTCTTTCTTTTTTTTTTTTTTTTTTTTGGTGGGAAATTATCAATGACGATCCATCATGGTTGTTTGGTCTTTGGCCGATGAGAGGAGAGGGGAAATGTGGAGAGAGAGACGTGAGATGGAGGGATGGGGGTTGGGAGAGGTTAAAGGGCAGAGGAAGAAAGGAGGTACATTTTCGGAGGATGGGAGGTTGGAAAAAAAGAGGGAACAATAACTCCCATGTTTAAAAGGCTTTTCTCAGCCCCCATGATACCTCACACAGGCAGCAGTTTAAAGTCAGGCCGTTCAGCAGGGAGTGGCAGTTTGTGGCACTTTCCCCTCAGGCTCATTTTAGAGAAAGAAACATTTTCCAAGAAATGAAGCTGATTTTTTTTTTCTTGTGTTTTCTTTTTGTCTGTTTGTTCTGTTTTCTTTTCTGTTTATCTGCTTCCAACAAGGTACACGTCAAAGTGCTCCTTGTGTTCTACATTTTACAGTAGATTAAACATATTTTACAACTTTGAGTTACTTGCCTTGATTTTTTTAAAACATTCTTGGAATAAAAACTTTTTGAAAATGCAACCAAACAGGAAAATATTTGTAAAATCATACAAATATATTGTTAAATCTCTTCAAATAGGATTACGGTTTTTAAAGAAATACATTTGTTCAAATTAGCTGATTTGGTTGGATCACATTAGTTCTTTATGTTACAGAGATGTATAGAAAGTGTGCTAAGAAAGCATTTATTTCACTATCAGATATCTGAAGAATTGTATTACAGCTACATGAATTATTATTCAGATTGTAGGCCTGTTCTCAGTGGAAGTTGCATTTTCAGTAACAGTAAAATATATTTGTTGCCATTACCTTACTCTATTAATTAACTGTTATTTTTTTTATTAAATGTTGTGGTTATGGAGTAGGTTTTAATTTGTGAAACATCAAAAAAATAAGCCAGTGTGGCCTTAAGATATGAAAACACATGTTTGAAACATATTTTCTGTAAGCACTGGCACATTTTAAAATGAATCTTTAATAATTTTCAGTGTGGTTAATTTCTTGTTATTCAGTAGCAGGATGATTTAGCTTTTTTAAAGAATTAAAAAAACTTTAAATTTGAATTAAACACAATTGAGCGTCAAGGCTGAACACGTCCTTAAATCCAAACAAACCACTGGATAATGACAGTAACGAAAACTGATGTGTGGATATCTGTTAAATTGATGAAGGAAAAATTGACAAATGCAGGAATAACCTTCTGGTCTTCTTTTTCTGGGGAATGTTTGATTTAAAAATGTAAATATATGATTCACTGGACATTTAAATTACATAAATCTGGTGGAAAATCTAAGTGTGTCTCTGAGTAGATCCGGAAGTTTGCTCACTTTACTTTTCCAACGTAGATAAACTAACATCTGTGAATGAACTGTCACTGACTTTATTCAGTTTTAAAGCCACAAAAACATATAAACAAACCATCATTTCAACAAATCAATTATTTATATCAAACATTGATGATGTTGCCTGCTGTGTCCTTTCCAGAGTGGAATAAGAAGGGAAAAGCAACTAATGTGTTCACAGTTCTGTAATCCTTTTTTAAATACACTTTTTAAACATTTTGAGAGAAAATGTGGAACCTGGGGATGATATCCTAGTAAACTATGACTAATTTCTAACCTCTATGAAAAGAGATTTTACATCTTTAAGCCAATCCTGAATCAGCAATGAATGGTTTCATTTATTTAAATGATCTTTGAAATTGTTGTGTCAGAAATGAATCTCATCTCATGTGCAAAAAAAGGCTACAGCTTTTTATTTTCACATTATGTGGATTCACTCATTTCCACAGTATAAACACCCCATCCTCCTTTTCTCCACAAATAATGACAAACAGTGCCTTTAAATGATTTGTATTTCAGATTCATGTAAGAACTTAGCTTCTCAGGCATTAGGCATGAATATCCTTTCTGCTTTTTACAAATATAGTTTTAGCAGCAGTTATGAAAACAGGAGATGTAATTAGATCAATAACAAAGTGCCTCATGTCCAGTTTCAGACGGGAACTTTGGTGGTTTTGAGTCCTAAACTTTGACAGGACTTTTCAGTCCAGTTTGAGGAGAGTCACCGGGAAAAGCCTCTGTGTAAAGAGGCAGAGGGGGCATCACTGCTCCAAACCTTCACCGGATCCATCATGCCCCGCCTTACATCAAACATTTTTTGCCGACTGGCTGCACAATCAGATCCCTTCTGAGTGGGCTGGAGTCGGGTGGGTGTGTGGGGAGTAAAAAGTGGGCCCTCTCCCACTGGATAATGCCATTATTTCAGCTCCTCTGGCCAGGAATGCCAAATTTCACAGCCCGCTACTCCTCTCTGTGCGTCAATCAAAGCTTCGCAAGGGGCCGAGGCGCCCACTGAGTCCGCCCCAGCATCGTGTGAGTCTGATCCAACCATCGATCCCCCAGAAACTATATCATACATGCTTATTCTTCATAGTCTCACTTGACCTGGGAGCTCTGAGCAACTTCTGTGAGCCAATTATTTACCTTCGTTAACTTATTCTAACAGCCTAAAGTTTGCTTGGTGCACAATTAGAGACACAATGTTGGGAATTAAGCATCATATTTATGTCTACATGTTTATATTCATATCGAAATCGATTATTTTGAAATCGATCAATATTGTAGGCCTGATCCCCGTTGGTCATGTGAGACGATAAACCCGGTTTCGTCCATATTTGCTCTAATGAACAGCGTCACTGTCCCTCCGGAGGCCAATTAAAGGCTAATTGTGACCCCCCCTTTGTCACTGCACAAAGGAGTTTTGCGCCACAAAGCAAATGCAATAATTAGTGATCAAGTATCCAGATACAGGGAGTGGAGATGATGAGAAATTTGTGAATGGGAGTCAAATAATCAGGTATTCGTTGTGCGGTGTGACGCTTCCCAGCGCGCAGCCAATCCCGTGCCCGCTGGAAATGTTGAACACGCCGAAACCAAACCAATGGCTCATCATATAGCAAAGACTAGCGCAAGAAGAGGCCAATCAGTGGGAGGCATGCAAACGAGGAATTTGCTCCGGCAGGCTCTGAATGTCAAGTAGTCAAAGATGGAGTCCGGATCTGCGAGGCCGTGTGCTTGTGCGTGGAAGACTTGCGATTTTTCCGACTCTTCAAGCTCCGCAGATTTGATCTCGATCCGCTCCCAGCCCGTTAGGAATGACGCCGCGAATCCTCAAAGCAGCGGACCGTGAGGTGTGGTTTGTGGAGAGGGCTGCTTTTCTTTGTTTTATGGACAACTTTTTTTTCCCTTCTCTCTCTTTTTTTTTTTTTTTTTTTGCCTATAACGGATTGTCCCTCCCTTGGCTAGATACTATTCATGATTTTGGAGGAGGTGGTGGTAGTGGAGAGAGAGAGAGAGAAAGAGAGAGAGAGAGAGAGAGGAGGAGGGGGAGGAAGGTGGGGGTGAGGCTGTCCACTGCGAGTTGTAGCCGATTTTTTTTTTTTTTTTTTTTTTTTTTTTTTTGCGTAAATTGTCAGGAGCTCAGTGCAAACTTGGAAGTTGCAAAGGTCGAGATGTGGAGATTAAGTGTTTATTTATGAGACTTGAGGGAGGAGAGCGGCAATAAGAGTTGATCCAGTCCTGTGCGCTGCGCATCTGGAAGCCCCGCTTCAAAACTTGATCAGGACGCGATTTGAACGCCTTGTGGACAGATCGACGCGTCCTGCGCCTTATTGGGGCCGTTATCGCGGTGTAATGGGTCTCTGAGGGGGACATTTTCACGGCGCTGGCGTGCGTATGCAGCCTATAGGCTGTTGTGCAATCTAACAAGTCGTCAGTATTGTGCTGAGGGGCTTGTGAGCTGGCAGGAATGGCTCGCAGAGCAGATCCAGTGCTTCTAACGTGAAGGAGGCGTATAGGCCGCTCACTGAGAGGTATGGCGGAGAAAACGTAGCTCTTTCAAGAACAGGTAAAAAAAAAAAAAAAAAAAAAAAAAAACCCACAGGAACACCTTGATGTACTTTAGAGGAATAATCAGACGGATCGGCCATGAGGAAGCTACACGGTGTTCTAGAGATTTCCAGCGTCCTTTTTTTTTTTTTTTTTTTTTTTTTTTTTGTTGCATGGTATAGATTCTGTATGTTGTGTAACCACGCATTGGGCTAATTGTGCAAAGTTGCAGGACCTACTTTGCTTTTATTTGAGGGTTTGCTACAGTTTATCGTTCACTTATTCCACCGTAATTGAGTAAAGCAACTTTTATAAAGTTTTTTTTTTTTTTGCCGTTTTGTTGAAGAAGTCAATTATTTCATTTCGTCGGATTTTTCCTGTGTTCATTTAAAGCGACTACCTGCGCCCAGGGTAAAGATCTACAACGCTGAAATGATTTTTTTAAAAATGTATTTGATAGTTTAGGTATGGAGGGTGGCAGCCTGTAGCTCTCTGTAGCTTTCGGAGTGTGTGTGTCCCCCTCCCTGTTTCCAACCTCCCATTTCTCCCCCCAAAATTAGAATGCATGTCATTCACAGGAGAGAAAAGTATGGGCCCACATGCTGGGAAATTCCCATTCTCCCAGGGTGAGAGTAACCAATGCTGTATCTTTAGGAAGTTCATTTAACTCCACCATTGAAAAGTTTTATTGTTTAGTCGTAATATTCTAACTTTTGATTCTTTAAAGGCGTATTTAGTGCTAAAATATTTGATGGTTTTGTACAAAAGAAACTGCAGGGAAGACATGTCAGCAGTTTTCAAACTTTTGACCTTTTCTGGATTTGATTATTTTGTGATGCAACTATAGTTTGGAATATAACTGCAGGGGAGTATAATGTATTTCTTAGCGATCATATGGTGAATTTAAAGTTTTTTAAATTTTTTTTTTTGGGAGAAGAAAAAGGGGGATAGTTGAGTCAGTATGTGCAGTGGATGCTGATGGTGTCCATGTTGTTGTCCACTGCCCTTTTTCTGTTGCACTACTGGACATTGAGATGAGCAGTGCAATATTAAAAGGGCATTGGCTGATGAAACAGAGACCCACACCTCCCTTTACTGCCTTAACTGGTAACCTACACATGAGGCTATGAGGGTGTACTTCAATGTAACCATGTGTGTGTGTTCTTGAGAAACTATGTCTCATAATGTAAAAAGAAAAAAAAAAAAAAAAAAAACAGTCTCCCCCTGTTATTGTGCTTTATTTTGAAGGCATAAAGATTGTAAATGTAATTAATTTAGCTTTTAGCTCAGGGTTAACACACATTATCATGTGTAACATGAAATAAATCAGCTAAATTCCAATTGCAGCACAATGTGAACATTTCAGTACCTTCCTTTTGTTTTTTAACACCCATCTAGACAAACAGCATTGTTGCTTATTTAAATGTAATTGGAGTTTGGCAGTGAAGAATAGCTGTCCCCATGTCCACGTGCTGACACATGCTGAGGTCAGCTGCTTTGACAATGTTGCACTACTGTACCATCCATTCTAGCAGTGCAATAGTATTGTCATAGCATTTGGCCTCAGCTCACACTAAACTGGTGCTAAAGGGCTCGTTTCAAACGAGTTTGTGTAGAAGTGGGACTGATGACTGATAGCAGGTGGTGGTGCAGAGCAAAAGCCTCCTAAACTGTTTACCCAGTGCTGTATTTACAGAAGAGAGTTTGCACCCATATGTAGGCTGACATAAGCAACCGTGACCTAAATTTAAAGTAGCAAGTACATTCAAACTGATGCACATTTAGGAATAAGTCATTTTAAGGGAGAAAACAAATTACATAATGCTTTTTCCAAACACTATAATATTGATTTTTGTCCGTCTTGTGTGATGGAACATTGATTGGAAATCATCATTTATCCACCTTTTAATTTACTTCACAGCTTATGAAAAATGTGGCTGATGATGTGGAGTCAACAATAAATAAACTGGACATGAAAGGAGCAAATCAATAGCTGAAGACAAATTTAAATTAACGCAGAATTAGAAAACAAAAATATAATACTGATGTACTTTAATACCAGGATTCTGTCCTTTATCTGAACTTATTTTTCAGTTTTTCTTGTTTTCATGGTGAAATAATTCTGTTAGAGCCACAGTTTTTTTTCAATGGGGTTGTGCGTTTGTCTTCACCTGTATGTCGTTTTGTCGTCACACCAAACACTGTGACAGTGTGTATGGGTGATGGTAAAATAAGCAGATGGGTGGGGGGGTGGGAGAGAGGTTGTTGTGTGTTTTTTGAGCATCCTCAGTGGTAGCAGGTCGATGGGGGAGGGGACGTTTGGGAGGAATGAAGGGAGCAAGGCCCTCTCTCCCCCTGGCGTGTTTTCCTTCTCTTCTCCTTCTTTCTTTCTGTGTTGAGATTAGGTGTCACTGCTCCTGTGTGTGCCTCATGTTTGAACCCTAAAGTAAGAGGGTAAAGAGGTTTGTTTGTTTGGATGACTGTCGGCAGACCTCTTTGGATGGAAATGTTTAACCACAGTCCAGTTGCTGTTGCAAGCAGCCACAGAAGGACATGAGCAATTATTAAAAACAGAAAGGAAACATAGTTTTGGGCACAGATTACCGTGCTGCAGTACAATGTTTCAGGTGAAAGATAGATTGTTGTGGCTGTGTATTGAAGTCAGTTTGTAAAATGTTATTATCTAAGAAAATAGTCTTGGATTGTGAAAGAAGTAACTCAGATGTAAAAGTATATTTAAATGATTGCACACTGAAAGGGAAGCAAAAGGAGACTTCAGTCACTTGCCTGTGTGAAATTCTCCCTGAGTAAAGAACGTGACTTGTTTAGGCTTGCTTGCAATGCTTGCTGGGAAATCCTGGAATGTGTGGAATGGGGGACGGTGGTGCTTCTGCAGTTATCTGACTGCACAGAGCAGCAAGTATCCTGCAATGAAGCCCAACATGTCAGCGGTGCTTTTTGAGCAGCTTTAAATGTGAATTTGAGAAGCCACAGTGCAGATTAAACTACAGAGAGTAAAAGTTAATGAGATAATGACATCTGCATTTCATTAAATACAAAAAACACAACATACTCAAACTGCTTCACATGAAGCAAATGTTGTTTCCCCCCCCCCCTTTTGTAATGTGTTTGCGGGCCTGCTGTTCATGAGGAGATGTGTTTTCATTACACTGTTAATGCTAATGTTAATGAAGTTTTTAGTTTTTTTTTTTTTTTTATTTACATAAATGATGTTTTTTAAAAAAAAAGTGTGTGGAAGAAATGAAAAGCTGTGATTCAACCATTCAACATTAGTTTGGACTAAAAGAATATATATATATGTGCATTTATTTTACATTATTTGTAGCTATTAATAATGATATGAACATTTATAATCTGAGAACATTTCTGATGAAAGAAACTGCTGCTAAGTGTCTCTGTCACCTTGTCTCTGAATAAAGATGATTAAATTAATGTTTTGAGTTGTTACATTTCTTTCTTTCTTTTTTTATTTAAAAAAAAAAAAACAAATTTTAAACAAAATCAGATGACAGGTTGTCAGATGTAAAAATCTGACATAGACTTCAAACAGCCAGTCTGACACTTTTATGGTTGAATGACTGGTCTATGAAAGAATTAGAAAACAAGAATAAAATGAACTAAACCATGGATAAAAGAACCTTTATCACTTCATGAAATTGTTTATAAATTTTATTTTTACCTGAACATAGAAATATCTGGCCTGATCTGAAAAGTTAATCAAAATGGTTTGTTAGTGTGTTTTCAATGATCACAGATCAGTTTTCACTCAGAAGAAAAACTGATGTCACTCAATAAATGTATTTGTTTTTTGTTTTTTTTTTTTTACCTCATAATGAACTTAAAGTAACTTCTCAGCTCTTAATGGAAGCCAAACTTTGTTCAAACACACAAGTTTATTTTGAGTTACAGTGAAAATCCCAAAGTTTGCAGAGACACCAAATATTCCAGTTCAATTTTGGGAAAATTTGCAGAATGTCTGTTTAATATTTACAAAATCTGTATATAAGATGTTGTGGTACAGCTAAAAAAAAAACACAATGTTCATGGTTTGATTTTCCTGAATTTAGAGAAAGTTAGAGGACAATTTAAAAAGAAATCACAAGCTGAAAAGGTTGAGTAAGGTTAAGTATAGTGTTTGGTGACCTCTGCGAAAATCAATACCTTTTAAATTTGAATAACTAAAATATTTTACATTGTAAATAAAAAGCCACAACATGAAATGCTAAAAATGCTGAAAACCAAAAGGTGGTGAGAAAGGCCTTCGGCTGAAGCGCTTTGGCAACGAGACTTTAATAAAATGTGAAGCTGCACAGATGCCAATGGTTTGATGGTGTCCCGCCTTTTATAGTTTGATAATTAATTTTTATTTTTGAGGTTCAGCCACCAATTTCTCTCAACACACGCACTCAAACACACAGACACACCGACACACCGAATGTCAGTTTTGGTTTCATATTTACACTTTGGATCACTGGGATGTCTTTGCAAAAATGATTTTATTATGTTTTGTGATATAATCAAATTGATACTGTGTTCAGGGACATCCTCAGCTCTGGTGTGGACAACCAACCCCTGCTCTCCTCCTCTATGGTCAAATCATTTGTAAAGGTGTTATTAGATACTTTATTATTTGAGGGTAAACATATATTTGTGCAGAGTAACATGGGTGAAACTCTAAACAACGGTACAGAGAAACTGATACTTTTCACACAGTCACAGTGTGTATTGTGTTGTGGGGAAGAGGTGGGGGAGGGGGTCACAGAGTAAGAAAAGGTGTGTGTGTGTGTGTGTGTGTGTCTGGGTTTGACCAAAAGCCAGTTTTAGCTCTCTCTTTCCAAAGCTTTGGCTCCTATTGGAGACAAAGACATGAAGACACAAAAAACTATAGTGTTTTCACACTGAAGGCTGAAGTCATTGCTTGTTTCTTTCCACTAAGTGTTGAAGATTTTTGAAGCACAACGTACTACACACATTACTACAAGACTGTAGTAGATTTTACATCATTTCCTTTGGCTTGTCACAGCCATTTGGTCTGTTAAAAGAGGAATTAAGGTGTTAAGTTAAGATAACAGTGTCCTGTCTATCTTCACACATATAGGTAGCAGTTAGTCTGGTGTCAGACTCATCATTCAGCTCCACATGGGCTTTTTTTTTTTTTTTTTAATTCAGGTCTGCAGAGTGGCAGTTTAATGCCATCCAAAGGACAGGAGATGTAGTGCAGAATTAGAGAACTGGCTACATTTTGAGACTGATGTAATCATTAATTGATACAATTAATAATAAATAATATTATGAATGTTTACGTGAAGAACCTTGTATAAAAATACAGATGGGGATTATTGCTATGTGTCATTAAACATCAAATGTCCGAGAGCACTGAGGTGAGCTTATGTGCACAGGGACAAAACGTGTGGATGAGCTATTTAAAAAGGTGTAGGACAGATGAAAGCTGGGAATTTGTGCAGGTGAGAAAATAAAACACCACAAATGAATGAAATGAAAAAAGCAGCAGACAACAACAATAAATCCAGGTGACAAGCAGACAATGACAAGGGAAATCCAAATAAACCAAAATAGTTCTCATTCAGGAAATGAAATCATCTAGGAAACTGTGTGTGTGTGTGTGTGTGTGTGTGTGTGTGTGTGTGTGTGTGTGTGTGTGTGTGTGTGTGTGTGTACAAGGAGGAGGTTCCAATAATGAAGTGGGTGTTTCCTAATTTTGACTTTCTTTTCATCTTTTATTTGAAAGACTAAACAGCAGCAAGTGTTTCAAAATCCGAAGACCTTCACTGACAGAAAATAATAATGAAGGAATCGTGTCAATATGTCCTTTGAGATGCTGGAATAGTTCACACTTTAAAAGATATTTTTTAATGCAGTTATACATACACTTGGAAACATTTTAGTAAAAGTCACAATTCATACTGATAGAATGATTTTTTATTTCATTTATTTCTGCCCATGCCCATTTAAGCTAAGTTTTAAACTGTTTATCAACATCAGTGGAAGCTTCATCATGATCAATGACTTTTCCACTGCCCTCAGCTGCATCTCCAGTATCAATATCAAAGATCAATACCATTCAAGCAGTAAATGGCTATTATAAAGATTTTGTGCAGAGTGAAATGCATGTGATGCTGCGTGACTAAGCTGTGCAGAAACACAGCAGGAAAACTGTGATACTCGTAACACTTCAGCCCTGCAAGAACAATGTATCATTTCCTGTGTGGACAAAACAAAACAAATCGTTCATAATCACATGTGTGCACTGATATCATACAGTAAGGTGCATGTGTGTGTGTGTGTGTGTGCATGTTTGTGCAGAGAGAGAGGCAGACAGAGAGAGAACAAATTCCTCTCAGCTATCTCTCGATAACAGCTCAGCTCTCGTGGGAGCAGGACTGTCTGAACCAAACAGAGAACAAGAGGTAAATACAGACTGTGTGTGTATTACAATAATTCACAGGTTTGTGTGTGTTTCACTGTGTGTATGTGAGTACATACTAGGGCTCACGTGTTAAAGGCTGCGCAAACATCACATTTGGATTATTTCACTGCTTTTGTTGATGAGTGAAGATGCTACTGAAGGCTCCTGACACTAACATCTGCTGCCACCACGACAAGAGCAAAATAAGGGGAGTTTAATCAGGGGAAATACAAAAACATGCATCAATTTAAAGCCTGCCAGTAGATGAGCTGCTGTATATACTGTTGAGGTGCATGAGAGCACATATGTTACTGTATTTTAGTGTTGCCATGGTGATTCATGGAAAATGGAGATTAAAAAAAATGTTTAATCTCAAAGAAGTTTAAACTTGTTTGCAGTGAATAAGAAATAATCCCGCCTCATTTAGTCAGTTCACACACAAGGATCAACCTACGGGTCGTTGAGGAGGTGATTCACTGCCATCCAGTGGACAACGGATGAAGTACCAAAGGAAAGGAAACAGACAGACAGAGAGAGAAAAACCATTATCTAAATTCCTTCTAATGACCTCTAGTACTTGTAGCTGTGACAGATTTTTGTTTGTGGAGCTCAGAGCAGACAGTGTCCTGGTTACTTAAGGTAATCTACAAAACACTGCACCACTTTTCACTGGAACTACTTTCTACTAAACAAATGGCCCCAATGATTTTTTCACATTTGTCTCAAAAGTCACTAACACAATACATAATAACTACGTGAGCACGCCCTTTAATATTAGCTGACGTCCTCTAGTGCCATATACACCTGCATGCTAGGGTAAAGTCGATGTACTTAAGTGAAGACAATGAAAACACATAATATCAATGATTTATTGAGATAATTCAAACAACAAATAAATACATTTACTTCTTAAAAACCATTACACAAACCTCAGATCAAAAGTGCATATGCACTGCATGTAAACAAAAAACAGATTAAGACAAGTTTGCACACGTATATACAGTAACCCTGAGTCTGTTCTTGCCTGAAATGTTAAAATCTCCACATGCCTCATTTATGGGGTTTATCTGGTAAACATAACAGCAATACAATACATATCCAGCAGGTGGAGCAATAGGTTAGTTTCTTTCTTTCTTTTTTTTTTTTTTTTTTTTTTTTTTTTACAAAGGTGGCACATCATGGTTATAACAAACCCTTTATGCATGCACAGGTGCAAACAATCACCTTCATCGGTGAGAACTGTCTGTGACAGGGAGAAGCGTATTAGAAGGTTTCTGCAGAGGCTTCACATCTTCTTCTGTCTCATCTCGAGCAGCTGTCTTCAGCACTGCAAGAGAGAAAAATGTTAACAACTAAATCCTTTAACTATAAAGCAGCACAGCACAGAGGAAGTAAAATGCAGATGCTGCATCATAATGATAACAACCTCAGTTTCTGACAGTATGGTTGGTGACAATAGGGAGCTCTGATGAATCAAAGTCAGCCGAGTT
Source organism: Trachinotus anak (assembly GCF_046630095.1). Lineage (NCBI taxonomy): Eukaryota > Metazoa > Chordata > Actinopteri > Carangiformes > Carangidae > Trachinotus > Trachinotus anak. The sequence continues at coordinate 11,287,659 of NW_027273879.1, read as the reverse complement.
TTGAGATACTGCCTCGTGTGGCATCTGGAATAGAGAGAGTGAGATAAACAATGACGGCCATGATAAAGGGCTAGGGTTAGGATTATGAAGCAGCGCAGTTATTTTCTGTGCAGGCGTTTGACCGAGGTAGACGACTGACCAGGACTGGAGGAGCTGTGAAGAGGTAATTGAAGGGGTAGTGCAGCAGGTTGATGCAGGTGGAGGAGTAGAGATCTGCATAACGCATCAGCTGGCTGGCAAACAGCGTCTGTCTAGAGCCGCTGCGCAGGAGGCTGCCCATCTGGCCGTAGGACATGTCCAGTCTGTAGGTCAGCACCTGCGAGCACAGACAAATAGCCACATCAGAAACAAAGCCTGGACAGAGTGTAATAAAACAAGAAAACAATTTGAAACACCACTGCTCAGTTTATGACAGACATCCTGTTTTTGATACATTCTCAAAGTTTTTTTTTTTAAAATGATTGCCATCATATCATCATTCCAGATCTTAATGTGTTTGCAGTGAAGCTGTATGTTTAACTTTTTTGGCCAGTTTAAATAATCCCAGCAATAAGATAGAAACAGGACAATTCATGTTCCCTCTTGAAAATAAGAGGACCCTCTGAAGTTATAATAACAATGCTGTGGCACGTCCTCTGTCCCTCAAGTTTGTCTCTTTCCTGAAGTTTGTCCCGTGTGTGACTACCTTCATTCGGGTCTGAATGGTGCTGATGTCGGAGCACTCTCGACTGCCGCTATCCAGGTGCCTTCAAACCACAAACACAGAGGACAATTAACAACTGCTATGCCGTGTCGCGTAACAGGGTTTTACTTCATGTAGAACATAAACAATAAAATGTTAAAGTCAATTTTTGCTGGTAAATCAGTCTCTGCAAAATATCAACAAAACTTTAAAAGATTTTCATGATTCCTACAAACTTTTTTAAAGGAATAAGTGATTGTTTTGCTAACCATTTGGATTTTCATTTTTCATATTTTACAGATTATGGTTTACTAAAATCATACTTCATGATTTCATGAAATTTTCATGAAACAGTGAAATTATTAGACACTTAGTTCTTAGAGTACTAATAATAAATCATGGATTGTAATGTTTGCATTAGTTCCACATGAACTCGTCATTAATTTATCATGAACTATCTGTTTACTAAGGGTTTATAAGAACAAGTGTTAATTATGTAAGAAAAATGTACAGATGGACATGAACTCACTTGTAAACTTCAGCTAAGAAGCTGTCGAGACGTTTCAGCTCCTCAAATAGATCTGAAAACCAGAAAAGCCATCATGATTTTGAATCCGACCAACCACGATCACAATAGTACAGCAGCATGATGTTGTCGACTTATTCTTACTTTTCTTCTCCTCCCACACGTGCAGCTCCTTGGTGAGCTCCGGTACAACCAGGAAAGTCTTCCAGCCCTGACGTTTCTTAGATTTGAGGATGTCGCCAAAGATGTGGTCTCCAACATAGAGGATGTTCTTACCTTTGACATCCAGCAGATCACAGACGATGTCAGAGGATCCTGCAACCGGGGAACACCAAATAAGACAGCATGGATAAGTAAAGTTAAATTATAAGAATGTACAAATGCACATCACATGTACACCTAAAAATATGCATATGGATGCTAAGAAAGGTCATAATAAATTTAAATAATTTATAAACAACTGAATATGTGTAAATATATGTAATATATGTAACTAATGCACTAAACCTTCATCATATATGTGTTTGAATTCCCATTTTAGAAATTTATATTTCTCCAATTTCAAAATGCAAAAGACCTGATTTTGTGCATTAAAATTTCCAATTATTAAAAGCTTAACTTAATTCAAGTTGCTGAAATTCATTTGGTCATTTTTGGATTTGAAAATAATAGTCAAGGCCGAAAAAATCTCATTTAATATTACTGGTTAAATTCAGACACCAAATTCAGACCAGGATGTATCGTGGATCCACAGACCTTCGTCCTTGCAGGTTGCGTACTGTCAGTCACTTGATCATTTTTTTCACCAATTCAAGACATTTTGGAAATTTCAAAGAGTGGAATTCAATTTCAAAGAGTGTTTTTTTTTTTCAAACATTTTAGTGCTTTCAGTTCAGTTGCATTTAAATTTCAGTAAATCAAAGTATTTATTACCACAGACCAATATTGTATATCGCTGCGTTCAGCAGAGTCTCCTCTGTCAGAAAATAAAAAGCTTTAGGTGATAGGAGATAACCATCTTTGATTAGCAAGCCAGCGTTTGAGAGGTGTGTCTCACTATAATCCCTGTGTATTAACGCAGTTACCATCACTATAGCAACCATTTACTGCAGAGCTGATTCAGATCAGCTTATTAGACTTGCACGCACTCATAAGCGCTCAGATGCACTGGCAAACAGACACACACACAGAGACGCACTAAGACACACACTGGCATAAACGTACAAGCAACCTGGTGCCAGCATACCAACAGCCTAGCGCACCAGTCATCCATTAATCATTGTAGATCCAGCTAAATGTAAAGCTGTGAGGAAAGTTTCTGAGACAAACTTTTAACCCTGTGTCATCAAACGTCTTCCTACACATTCTTACTTTCGTGTAAAAAATTAATTAAAATTTTTGAAAGTTCACAAAAATGAGGATTTTTACAACTTGATTCAGCTTTTTCACAACCTTCATATATCTTCTTTAATCTCAGTTCAAGTTTCACGCTTATTCAGCTCAGTCTTTTTGCATGTACTTCAACTCCTTTATAAAACATGAGACCTTTAAACTTTTTTCACTGCTTATTCAACAGTTTGCATCCTTCGTCCCCTCTCCCTTTTTACCCATCTCTTCATACTATTTCAACTGCTTCTTCATAAAATTCAAGCCAGCAATGCAGTTTAGCTTTAGCTTGTGCAGAAGCAGTAATCCCACCGCAAGTTCTCTAGAAACAGCAGTTTATGGTTACTTATAAATTTGTAAATCGCACAGACCTGTCTTTACTTCCACACTTCCACAATTATTATCTAGGCTTGTGATGAGTGAGCACGCATTTTGGGTTGTAAACTTTATTTCCTTATGCATAATTTTAACAGTCAAACCCTAACAATAAGCTTGTAGGAGTCAAACCCCATTTGCTGCACTATTTTCTGTAAAGCCTCCTGTTGAGCTTCTGCCTGGTAAACTACATACCTAATTGTCAAAATAGGGCAAAACTGGACATATCAATAAGTGTGCAAAAACTGTACAAGGGTAAGTATTGTCCTTTTCCTCTCAGTGTTGAATTTGCCAGTTCATCTTCTCTGATTTCATCTAATTTCTATGGCTTATGTACTCAAAACTGTACAGAGCAACCAATGAAGGAGGAAGGATTCTTTCACTTTGCTTAATCACAGTAAAAGTAATTAGAAATGCCACTGCTTCTAGACCTCTAAAAACAAAAATTAAAACACATACTAAATATTCTGAATCTCACCTCCAGAGTACACAGTTCCATGCTGGAGGTCGCCTGTGTAAGTCCCAATCCGAAGCTTTCCTGTATCCTGTGTCCGAAATACAACATATTATTTGAAAGCTGCAGTGGGTCAACATTAATGTGTAAATCTGCAGTATGACAGACTCTTTCATACCGTGTCCACTTGTCTTAGCACAGTCCCCTCTGCGAAGAACAGCGGCTTTCTGGTGTCCACAACGACGAGGTCGAAGAAGGAGCGCCAGGACTTTTTCAGACTAGACTAGATATAAGAATAATGCTGAATTCACACGAGTCATTATATCTTAAAATAATTCAAATTCAAATGAAAATTGACTTACCTTAGCATTACTTTCAAGCAGGTATTTCATAATGGCCTTGATGAAGAAGGTGAAAAAACAAGTTGTTAGAATAATTTTGAATGTCTCCACTTTATTTTCCTATAATTTGTTGTGTTACTCAAGTGGTACCACTGGTACAAGACATATTCACACACTCACTTCAGTGTAGCTGTAGTCACTGTTGGTGGCAAGAAAGACCTTGGCCACCTCTTTAATCCGAGTCAAGAGTACAGGAAGATTTGGCTGTAAAGAAAACATTCATCTATTCAAGATTTCAATCCTTTTTTGTCAAAAATAAAATAGGTGCTTAATGATGCCAGTTAACTCACATCTTTGATAACGTATTTCTCCAAATTCTTGATAGTTCGTTCTTTCAAGATCCCCTATACAGCACATAGATTTCACATTTAGTATACAGACAAAGTATCATTACAAGTAAACATTTACATCTGTAATATTTCTTCTACAAATGTCTCGGTATGAGTCTCAATAAATTTAGCTAATTCACCGTATCGTGAATGAAGTCCATTGCGTCTCGAACATCCTGAAACATGCTCCTGTACGACATAAACAAGTCGCCATGCTGGTAACCTTTCTGGAGGCTGGAAGAAATTTAACAACGGAGAAAGTCAGTTGAAAGTTTGTTTAACACTTAGTTCATCTGTTAGTTTATATTTGTTCAGGGCTGAGAGGTAAAAAAGAAGCAGAAAGGAACAGTCAAACTCATGGGGGCAATAAAACTCACTTTGTGTATCTGGTGCATCTGGTGAAGAAGTCCACAAGGCAGCTGTAGAGATAAGTGTCTGCAGGGTCCATGGACACACAGGCCAGTTAGTTAGCAGTTTTCATTTGCTTATATCATACGTTTAAGCTTACATATACTTTTACTTTTTTAATTTGTTTCAAAAATCTTTCAAATAAAGTATTAATTTGTTAATGGAATTACAATATTTAACTGAAATCTATGACTGTAATTTTATTTTTTATATAAAAAAAAACATACAATAAATAACAATAAGAAAGAAACAATTTTCCACCTGAGAGATTGAAGAGTGTGTTCAGAATGTAAAAGCGGTCTGTGTCATCTCTTTGAATGAATTTGTTGGGGTAGTAGTTGTGAATGTCTTCTCTGTTGAACACAAACATATGCCAGTCAGTATTACAAATATACACACATAAATGACAAATGACAAAAAGCTGAAAACAAAGTCATTTAAATCTCAGGGCCATAAAAACAAATCTTTGTAAAGTCTTGTGATAATCTGGATGTGGGTTTCACTCGTTTTCTGCAGCAGACAGCGCATCTCAGCTGACCATCATGCTGGAGTCATTACTTGCCGTTTTTATTGCCCCTCTCATTAAATACCTATGAATGGCTTCCAAACACAAACGCAGATGAATCACGTTTTAATTCAACTGTAGTTGCACAATTTTTTTTTCCACTGTCATACAACAGGAGCTGTAAAATTACCTTTTTCCCCTTTTGAATCAAAGATACTTTTACTGAATAAATGTGTTTAACCTCTTAAAAGCTTTTTTCTTGCTTTACTACAAAAAAACAGTCAAAGTACAAATAGTAATAATGGAACTACACAATATGTAGAATGGCTGTGAGGTGGAACTAATATTAATTTTGGGTAGTTTAATCTGTAATAATGCATCATGTTTTAAAAACTGATCATATGTTTTTTCATATGATTTTTATATTAAATCTTCAAAAAGAAACTCTCCGAATTGTAAGCATTTTATTTACTAAAAAGTGGTTCAATTTACTGTGTAACAATGCATCATTTCTTTATGCTTATTATTGGTTATTTAAATCTACAGCGAAAGTGACTCTAGCTGCCGAATAAATGTAACAGTGTGGAGTAGAAGTATGAAGTTGCATAAAGTAGGAATACACAAGCATTGTACGAGTACCTTTAAATTGTATACAATGTATACAAATGTACTAATAGTCACACTTACATTCTATATGAACTGACCCAATCTGCGATGTCTCTAGACACAATATCTCAACTTCCTTCCAATATTTCTCTTTTTATTTTTTACACCTTTTTATGATGGGTTTTGTCTGTTAAACATGTTTCTTTTTTTTTTTTAAATCTTTGTCTTTATGCTTCTTCTCTGTCTTCTTCCCTGTTTCCGTGTGACCTAACCTGAGCTCCAAAGCTCACAGGCAGAGAAGTCTAATACAGAGTAGCAAAGCAACGAAGTGTGTGCCAAAAAGTTTTAACTTTACCCTTTGAGGAAGTGGAAGCCGTGACTGCAGACTAAAATGTTTCCATTGGAGTCCACCTTCAGGAGGTTCCCGTATGTGGTGTCAATCACTAAACCTCTAAAAATGAAAAAGAAAAAAAGATGGAAAAGGAAAAGGTTATCAAGACACGACATGGTCTGGGAGGTTTTTTTTTGCTTATTTTATACCAACCTCTGGCTTTAGAATGTAATTTCAAAATATGTGAAATCTAATTTTTGTTTCCATGTCTTATTTTGCTTTAATTATCAATATTTTTGTCTATGAGCTCCAGTGGAAAACAAGACAGTTCATTTAAAGGAGTTTATCCTTAAATGTAGAAATAGAATAAATTGCAGTGGGTTGTTGACTACACCATCTGTAAAATATAAAAAGACAAAGAAAATATTGTTGAAAAGGTATAAGTCCAAAACCTATAAAAATGCCTTGCATGCTCCAGGGCACTTTAGTTTGACTTTTATTTTGCATTTCCACAGTACAGTTAGATAAATATAGTCTTTAGTTACAGAAGTAGATTTAAGAACAAACCGCGTGGGGAAGCTGGGGTCGTATGTGTAGCGCAGAAGCTCATGAGGGTATCCAATAGACACCATTCTGTCTCTTATCAGCTCAAAGCCCAGGCTCTCGTAGTCAGGTGACTTGTATACTGCAAATAAACACATATACACACCATTAGCATAAAGCCAGTAAATCTTGTGTGACTTGTTCAAGAGATGATAGCGAATCCAGAATAAAGAATTCAACAACACAGGGGTGGGGGTGTGGGGGTGGGGGGGTGGGGGGGGTCACAGAAAAGACCTTTGTCTTTGACGGGGTTACCTACCTGCCAACGTGTAGTCCATGTCAAAGCCATAGCATTTGATGTTTTCCAGTGTCAGACTTCTGTTGACGAACACCCTGTGATCAACAGCACAACACAAACACAGCTGAAGTGTGCAGACACATGACCAGGGGAAGATGTTTAGTTTGAGACCAGGACCTCAAACATGTCATGTTTTGGGTTCATTGCACGATCCATGTCTGTGGCGGATTTCTCTGAATGAGATTCCTTAAGGTTCAGTATGTTGCTGCAGCACATGCTCAGGTCTTTGCTTATCACCCTGTTTGCATTAATCCTACCCAGAGGCTGTGCTCACATGGGGCAAAAGTCATCTAAGGTGAAGAAACCTATTTGTTGTTTGTGTGACATTGACTGATATCCTCGTGGTGGCTCTAATGTCTCTTTTCCATCACAGAATTGAAGGAACTTGAACTATACTTCACTTGGAAGAACAGCCCAGTTGGGCTAAAGGAGGAGCTCTAATAAAAAAAATCAAATCAAATCACACACTTTGACCTTAGTAACCTTCTTCTGGTTTTGCCTATTACCTCCCCCACAAGTCACCCACAGCGGGGGTGGAGCTGGGTGGAGGCTAAAGATCTTATCATTGCCTTCAACTATCTCCACCACTGTTTTGAAAGACTGCCAATTACCAGCAGAGTATCCAAAAAAATGACCCATGGTGTATTTCTAACAAACTGTTGTGTTCACTGGTGTAACTGTACATGGTTTCCTGTGTCACCCGCTCCGAGATGCTCCTCTTTATCAGTGACACCCTGACAGAGGCAGAGAGGCCTATTTGCAGCACGTCCAGCCTGGATGGCTCCGTCTCAACACGTCCTGACACTTCATACATATAGAGTTGCTGTAAATAATTTACCTGCGAGCTCTTCTTTTCTGAGCATGTTGCTCCAGAGCATCAAGGATCTTTCTCCTGAGATCAGTCCAGCCAATAAAAGCTGGCAAGGAGCAAGTGAATCTGATGCTGGAGCCCTCACTGTGGAGGAGGGAGGGGGCTGCTGGTTTCAATATCTACTGGTTAAAATATTTAGTGATAGAGTGCAAACCTTCAGAGGATAGCAGCAGGGCAGGAGTGTCGGACAGTCGAAACTGATGGGAATCAATTGTTATTGTGACATCAGAGGAAAATAACATCTGAATAATAACAAGTTTAAAATGGTTAACTATGCATTCTCTTGACCTGGAGTTTGCAAAACGTCACAAATTCTTCGCTTTGTGTTGTGAGCTGAGAGGGTGTCCAGTTGGTGCTGCTGTTAACTTGAGAGCATATGTGTGATGTGAACTTAAAGTAAAGGGACTCACTTCTGGTCAAAGCCTCTCTTCACCTTGGGTCCATCAGGGGAGCTGCTGGGGTTTGTGTCCATTGCGTCCATTGGCAGCTGCAAACTGTAAACGAAGCCTGCTGATGTCCTGCTCCTGTCGCTTATGTTCACATGCAACTGTTCCGCGGTCAGTCATTGGAGGGGCATTTAAATGACCGAATACACACAAACTTTGAAGGCGTGGACCTGATTGTTGTTTTCAGTTTGCAGCGCAGGCTGAAACTCCTCCCTGTGACTTTTTTTTTTTTTTTTTTTGACTTTTTGATGATGTCAACGGCGTCGATACACGCATTCAGCCCCTCGCCGTTTGCATTTGTCCCGTACTGGCCGAGCGACTGGTTTAGCTTTGAACGTGTAGATTGCGTTATCAGAGGCGCACACATGTGCCGCGGCTGCACGCCTGCGTAATTGGTAGGAGTTTCCCCGATGACTGTCAGTCCCGCAGCAACATAGCTGAGAAACATCAGCTATGTTCAATAAATACGATTCATGTGGCTTCAGCTTTGCCAAATCCTGAATCATAAACCTGTCATCAGCAACATGTGCGTAGAAAATCAAACCAGAAATACCGACATGTCACATGCAAATACAAATCTGGATTAATGAATGATGATAAAAGCCTGTAAGCTCTTATCTGCTTGGATTTTCATTTGCATAATACGCGGTATTACATAGGCAGTGTTAAAATGTCGACGAATTACAATTACTGCAATATGTGAGCAGCATTTCATGTTACAGCTGGTTAAGGTAATTTCAACTACTTTACTGTACTGTATATACTTTATTTGTTGTACTTAGACAATGCTCTGACTTGTGTACAAAAATATTGATTTGTAAAGTAACTAAAAGAATAACTGCAGCTGTGGAGCAGCAGCAGTTTGTGTTCCAGTTGTTTGTGTTCGAAATGAGTAAAACTATAAAGTTGCATAAAATGGAAGTACTTGAATAAAGTATAAGTACCTCAAAACGGAGTAAATGTATTTAGTTATATTCCACCACTGCTTTTCCAGTAGCAGCTAAACGCATATTGCTTTTAGATAAACACACACAATGCAAATGTTGACCCCCCCACTTGAGGCGATTTGTGCTGCAGGCAGCTTGAAGTTTATGCAACTGGTCACTGGGGTTTCTGATGCCTATCTGTGCAGCCAGAGGTTAAACATGCCGACCCCACTGATAACCTCCAGGACCAAACCTTGTTTCAAGCTAAAAGGACAAAGATGAACAGCCTTGTCTGTCCACTGGCACTAATATCCACTCTAAACGTTTAATAAAAAGGAGTTCGCCACTAACATGAGAACACAAACACACACATTGAAGATTCCAGTGGACAGAAAAACAAGACAAGTGCATTTTAATCTCACGGTACAGGACTGCATTCACATATGGTCTGCAATAGCCAGGTTTATTTTACACTTTCTCCTTAAGTCATTTAAGCCATTTATGTCCTCTCTGTCTGAGATGAAGTGACTTTTTCAAGCTACATATTTGCCAGCTTATTTGAACTTGGTGAATATAATCAGAATTTGGTCTCGCATGTTTCGAATTCGCAGAGTTTCTCTGAGTTAGTGGATTTTTTCTTTGATACTCCAGATTTGCAGTGCATCCTGTCAAACTCTGCCGCGATCTCCAGCGCTGTGCGATCCTTGGTCTCAGGGACGTGGAACCTCACATACAGGCCACAGGCAGCGCAGAAGACCAGGAAGATGAGAAAGCAAAAGTATTTCAGATTCTCCTGGTGAGGAAGAAATTTGAAGGGCGTATGCGAGTCAGTAAGAGTGATGCATTTAATACCAATTCACCAGCCTTATCACTGCTGTCCAATGGATTTTAGTAAAACTTGCTAAATTTTACCCAGAAAAAAATGTGCTTACCACTATGATTGGGAAGAGCATCCCCACCACAAACAGGCCGATCCAGTTAAGAATGCAGGCGATGGTGTATCCAGCTGTTTTAAATGACTGAGTTAAGATTTCGCCTGGAAGAGGAACTGTAACTCCAGCTGAGGGGCAAGAACATTGGAGGGATACACCTCAGTGTTGACTCAATAGAGGAAATGCTTTAAATTGAAACCCTTGATAAATAGCTATGATTTCGAGTGATAAACATACCTGGTCCACTGGAAAAACAGAATATGAATATGAAAATAAGGACCATGCTGCAGTACGGTATCCAGGAGACCAGAGTCTGAGGAAAACACAAAGATCTGTTGGACTGCTTACATTTATGAGGGATTTGAGTTGCAGTCAGTCATCACTTGTGTTTTAAGCATTAAAATATGCAGAAATATGCTGCAAACAGTGGTTGATTTTGTGGTGACTCACTTGCAGGTACATGGTGACGGTGAGGACAGCCAGTGTTGCAGACATTCCCATGTATCCTCTGAACAGCAGGACTTTTTTCCCAGTGCTCTCAATAATCATGAACTGCAAACATGCAAAACAGTTTCACCAGCAAACCACATGGGGAAGCTATAACTACACATTAGGACAGGCATCATAGGTGATTCACATTAAAGGAGAACACTGCGAGACAAATGTGAGAGCATAAGAAATTATTATCCTTCTCCTAAATTGCTAAAAGAAGTATAAAAAAACATTCATATCAGGATGTGTGAAGGATATTACATTAAATAGGCCATAAAGTAGATACAAAATATGACGAGATATCAGTGAAATGAGACTTACACAGCAGACAGAGGTGAGAAACTCAACCAGCCCTGTTCCCAAAGCAACATAACGTAACTGCTGTTCTTGGATTCCTGCCGCACGAAACACATCAAAAGAATAAAAGTAGACCTGGAGAGTAAAGCCCCAAAATAAAGACTTTTAATAATTGAACATGCTCACATTCTTTGTTTTGGTTTAGCATGCAGGACAGGATTAAGTGCAGGGGAGCAGTATTTCACTCATTTTCAATTTTTGAAAGTAAATATTTCCAACTTGATTGACGTGTTAGCAATTTTTTTTTCACTGTCACTATTCAAAACTCATCACATCCATTTGAAAATGTAAAAAAAAAAGAAAGAAAGAAAAAGCAAACTGTAGGTACTCATGTCTACAGAGGAGCAGGGACAATTCATGTTCTAATCAAGGTTCAAGGCTATGAATCCTGATGAAGGTCATTAAAAAAAGTCATGTAATAAAGACTTTACTGTATCTTATTACTTTTTTCTTCTTTTTTTTTTAGATTTCAACCAGCACTTGTGTTTTTTCCTTGAGTGCATCCTGAAACTTTCCCCTTCACCAAATCAATTACACAAACCCAAATACTGTAAAAGAGCCATTTTCTCTTTCAGCTTCAACATGGTCACATTCAGTCCTGTTTATACTCTCACAACTTTCTATCTGCAACTCTGTCCACATCAGAGATGAACACATTAGTCTCACCATTGTTCAACAACTGAACTCAGTCAGACAGAATCAATAGTCCTTGTGCTTGAGACATACATGTCTAAAGCTGATCAATAAGTCTGCACACAACATTGCCTCAAGGGAAGAGGTGAAATGGCAGGTAATGCAAAGGGATGTCCTGTATCTCAAAGTACCAATAACATTTTACTAATCTGAAAAAGAGTGTGTTACATGTAACTCACAGCGGTGATGCCACAGAGCTGCAGAGAGGTGAAGCAAACAACGATGGTGAGGAGCTGCCAGCGAACAGTTCGGTCCTGAATTAGCTCCATCACTGAGTGGCTGTGGACGCTCTGCATGGCTGCTTTCTCCTTCATCATTTCCTCCACCTCTGTGCTGTGGTCTTTGTCGCCCCATAATGTCTTTAAAGCTGAGGGAGCATAACAAAGCAGCAGATTTGGGTGGAGATGATAACACCCCTGGACATCACAACAAAATGAAGGTTACGAGCTTGGGGAAAAGATTTTACTTGTAGAGAGGATGCCATGAAGCTAAAAATCCTTTCTCACACCTTTGTCGCAGGCCTGGCGGTCTCCTCTGTCCAGGAGCAGGAAACTTGGAGACTCTGGCAGGAAGGGCAAGGTGGTGAGCTGAAGTAACGCAGTGAAACCATTGAAGCCTAGCAGCCAGGGCCACCTCTCCTCTGTTCCAAGTAACTCACTGCAACAGCAACACCAGCTTAACATCATTCAATAGTGGAGCTATTCCTTAGTTATACAGTGACATGCATCCAAACATACTCTGGATAAATGTTTTGTCAAGCTTAAAGAGACCCAAGTTTTGAGGTTGTAAGGGTTTATCACAACTTGGCTCTTCTTTTTGCAGTTTTTGCCATCATTCCTATCAATCATAGTATGGAAGGGTGAATGAAACTTAGAGGATCACCAAAGTCTTGACAAATCATCCTGAGGGCAACATGAAAGTGTGTAGAAAACACCCCAGGTACAGTGCATCCGGAAAGTATTCACAGCACTTCACTTTTTCCACATTTTGTTATGTTGCAGCCTTATTCCAAAATGGATTAAATTAATTTTTTACCTCAAAATTCTACATACAATACCCCGTAATGACAAAGTGAAAAAGGTTTGCTTGAAATTTCTGCAAATATATTAAAAATAAAAAACAAAAGAAATCACATGTACATAAGTATTCACAGCCTTTGCTCAATACTTTGTTGAAGCACCTTTGGCAGCGATTACAGCCTCAAGTCTTTTTGAGTATGATGCTACAAGCTCGGCACACCTATTTTTGGGCAGTTTCTCCCATTCTTCTCTGCAGAACCTCTTAAGCTCCATCAGGTTGGATGGGGAGCATCGGTGCACAGCCATTTTCAGATCTCTCCAGAGATGTTCAATCGGGTTTAAGTGTGTGCCACTCAAGGACATTCACAGAGTTGTCCAGAAAGCCACTCCTTTGCTATCTTAGCTGTGTGCTTAGGGTCGTTGTCCTGTCGGAAGATGAACCTTCGCCCCAGTCCGAGGTCCAGAGCGCTCTGGCGCAGGTTATCATCAAGGAAGTCTCTGTACATTGATGCATTCATCTTTCCCTCAACCCTGACTAGTCTCAAATCTCCTGTCTTTGGCCATTTTCCTGCACTGTGCACCAGTAGTGCGGCGTTTTACATCAACCAGCGAGCTTGCCAGAGCTGAAGAGGATGTTCTGCTGTCTATATGCATTGTAAACATATCTGGAGCATCTGACAGCCGGCTGTATTATTTCTCAGACTTTTATTATGTGTCAACACGGAACAATATGCTGATGGTTCCTACCAAGTATTCCACATAGGAACCTTCAACATGTTGTACTGTGTTGCACAGGAGGGCACATAATGAAAATATGGGAAACAACATGCAACTGTCTATCAAGTGCTTGTGTTGAGCCTTCAGATAAGTTTCCAATGTACATACATGTACATGTGACAGAGACAGGGCAGGCTACAGCAACTAGGTGTATGGAGGAGAAAACAAGGAGAAAAGTTTCCGATGCTCCAGGTAAAAAAACAAAACTTAGTGTTCAATGGAAGGATTTCAATCTAAAAATGAAAGCAATCAAGAGCAAGGACAAACACAGACCGCGATTGGAGTGGCTGTTTTTCGCTGGAGAGTGCTAAAAGAAGAGACTGAAGAAGAGACTGAAGGCAGACATGGATGTCACCTTACTGCTCTTGGACAGGTTGGCATTTGTAAAATATGTGGAGAAGACTATATAACAATTCCAATTTCTTTACCTAAATAATGAATTATTATCTTGGAACTGTGGAAATTTCTCTGTACTCGACAGTGTTTATGTAGCTACTATCACTGCCAGAGGGGTGAGACAAAAGTTCCACACTGCAGGTAAAAAAAAAAAAATCACTAAAAACCACACGTGTCAACTTCATGGTAGTGCCAGAGGAAAAGTCAGGTAATCCCCAAGATCAACAGGATCCATTGTTTGGAAACATGGATGTCTGTACAAAATTTGATGGCAATCTATCCAGTTGTTGTTGAGCTAATTCAGTCTAGACCAAAGTCATGGATTCAACCAATAACAGCTAAAAATATGAATTTTCCTTTAACTCATCCTTTCATTCAGATGAATCTCCAAAACTCTAAGCATTCAAGATCAACTGCTGTTGATTTTCTCCTGGACATTTTGCAGTGTTTATCATATAAACTTGGCTTGTTTCTATAGATATGACCGGATGTTGCGATGATATAAGGATTTACAAAATATGCCATCCATCAGATATTTTGTCACACTGTTTATTACAGGAAGACGATGATGTAAATCAGTAAGCCAATGCATAGATTTTTTTTTCAAGTGTTTAATTCACTAGATTACCCCAAAACAGCCAACTGACCACCACCATTTGAGTTTCAAAAAAATATACAATAGTATAATAAAAAGCAGCAGTGTCATGATGTATCACACTGAATGTATTGTACAGGGAAGACATCATGTGTCCTCAGGACAGCTCTGTCCACATGTGAGCTGTCATTTGAGCTGACCATCACCTGAACCCTCAGTTGACCACAGTATCTATGACACTGGACTCCTCACCTGATCCCCAGCAGCTGACCACAGAACTTCCCCAAGGAGGCGAAGGTAGCAATGGTCACGCCCACCATCCCTCGCAGCCTCTTGGGGGAGCATTCAACAAGGTACATTGACTGAGCTGTGAGACTGACTCCTAGAGGCGTACACAAGGGAATCATACATTCTCAGAGGAGTCAATAATGGTCAATAACTGGATGAAAAATGACCAAGAGAACTTAGAAGTATAATAGTCACAAGTACAAACAGAAATCGATTGTCTGTAGGGTTAAATTGGAAGCCAAGAGTGATGGAGAATAAAGAGATTTAACAGCTTCCTCACATAGTGGATTTACCTGAATTGATGCCATAGAGAAATCGTCCCACCATAATCATCTCAAAGGACATGGCTGTCTGGCTCAGGACCATCAACACAGCTCCAAATATAGCCACAAAATTGCTTAACAATAGGCATTGCTTTCTGTTGGACAGGGAGACAGAGACATCTGTGTTTGACCCTGAAGCCATCATTGAAGAAAACAAAACAAAACAAAACACAACAAAGCAAATCGGGAAACCAGAGCCAAAAGTTGAATTTAGCTTTTTTCCGTTGATACTACATTAACTGCATTTGTGTCTTTTCTGTTCATGTACACTAACCTGCCATATTTTGAGATCAGTGGACAGGCCACCATTGACCCCAGCAATGCCCCAATGCAGAAAATGGACACAGTGAAGGACCAGATGAGAGAGACATGCCACTGCTCCAAGGACACACTGTATCTCTGCAGGCATGTTTTGTTCACCAGCTCCTTTATAAACTGCAAATATCAGATGTACAGTTTGTCTCATTTTCATTTCACTTAAAGCAGCATTATGTGAGTTTTATCATGTTTTCTTTTCATAGAAATGCCATACACTTGTCTTTATAGATGATGAGGAAAGTATTAATACATTTTGCAAAAAATCTAGTATATCATTACATTTGTTGACATTTTACTATGATGTTTTGAAGTAGTTCTACTTACATCAGAGGGGGAAGTCATCACAGATATACAGAATCCATATTGAAACGTTCCTCCAATGCCAGAGACAAAAATGGCAGCGATAACAACAGGGCAATCAAACTGCAGAAATTAAGCAGGTGTATGGTTTCACAAGACAAAGTATATTTGTTTGATATCAAACAATAAATTCTATGTTTCCATTAAAACATTTCCCAAAGCTTACTGTTGTGTCTGTGTTAAATGATTTATGTTGGTTCTTGCAAGCAAGAAGAGCAATCACTCAGTGTTTAATTAAATGTAGTATCTGAGTTATTTTTTTCATTTCATTTAGAGCTTGCTCTAAACCGTGGCATTTGCACCTGTATCGTAACAGAACAAATGTGAGGTAGACACTTAAAATAATTTTAAATATTACCTACCAGGAGTGTTAAGTGCTGCAGCATGGCTGGAGTCTGGCTGTCGTCATGTCTTGACATTCACACTTGTGCAGCAGACATTTAAACTCTGCACTGAAATGATGAACTTATTATTCAGACGAAGTGTAATGATGGATGAAAAAGCAACTGTCTGTGTGTGTGTGTGTGTGTGTGAATTATGTTTGCACAGGTAGATGAGCTGTGTGGATTTGGTTCCTGTTTGCTTAAGGATTTTTAGACCGTACTATTGTCTTGCATTCTATATAAATGTTTGGGAAACTTGCATTGAACCAATGAGACAATCATTTTAACCTTCCTCCTCCAACCAAAAATATCCAACACAGGTCACTAAGAAAATCTTTCCCCTTTCCAACTCCCTTAAAATCTAACAGCCATTCATGGGGTAACTGATCCCTTTGGTTTGCTGATTAGAATCAGGGATTACATGCGAAATTACTCATGGAGATCACAGTCGGCCGCCACAAGCAGCTCGTTAGCTTGGCTTAGTATAAAGACTTTTTGTATCTATTAAACAACCATTATACACACGATAATTGGTGAGCTGTTGAGTTGTTTTAATATCTTTCGTCAGAGCCAGGGTAGGTGTTTCCCCATTGTTTCCATCCTGCATGTTAAGCTAAGATAAACAGCTGCTGGGAATAGAGTGGTAAAGAGTGTCTCATCTAACCCCTGGCAAGGAAGTGAGTATGTTTATTTTCCAAAATGTTGTTTCAAAATACATGAAATTCTCTAATTACCCCTCAGATGTCATCTTCAGCTGGAAACCTTTAGTTGATTTTGTCCTTGTGCCAAGTTGAGCCAAACCTGATTCTAATGACGCCTGCGCTGAACTAAAAACAGAAATCTCCTGTGGTATCACTCTGCATCAGGCAGACTCCCCTGCCAGATGTCATACAGCTGACCTCCAGGAAATAGCTGGTGACGGCTCTCCTGCATCGTCTCCAGGAGGCGGCAGGGGGTTTGAATGACAACACACCCCAGAGTGACCACTGAGAGAGACTGAAACTTCTAAAAAGCTGTCAGGAGGACTGTTTCCTGCAGGAGATGAAAGCCCTTGCACCTGCCAGAGAGGCTCTATTTACAGCTCGACAAAAGCAGGAATGGCTGACACTGTGTAAAATCAGAGGCATCACAGGCCATTTTTTTACATGTCATCAGTATCACTTTATACACAAAAGTAACCCATACTGAAATAAAATTGGCCGACACTGCACAAACACAAGTGAGTGATCACTGATGTATCCATTGCTGACCTCATGACCTCTAGGGTCATTCCAGGGACTGAAACAGATTTTAAACAATAATGGATTGATTTCAGAATTATAAAGTAAAACATACAATTAAAATTGTTGACAATAAAAAAAAGACAAAGTTAACTGCTTATTTCATTAGCTCTCAAATCAATGTCAACAATAAGTTGCAGGTTGCAAAACTGTTCACTTAAATGATTTATGATTCTTCTTTAGGAATCACCTTTATAGAGAATCAGAGGCAGACCCATTGTGTATTGTCTCTTATTTTGCAGACCAACAGGTAATCAAACTAATCTGACTTGTTTTCACTGTGTAAACTAAAAGTGTTTGATTGGTTGAATTCCCGCGGGCATCTGACAAAGCACATGGCGAACGAGCTAAAAAGTGTCATCCTGTTCCTTCAGAGCCAAAAACAACAAAGAAGGAAGAGATGAAATTAGGGCACTGAGACAAAGTGTTTGAGGAGCTAAAAGTGACACTATATACTGATTATAAGTGGGAACTGGTGGATATGCCACACTTCACAAAGGCAGAGGAGAAGGATGCCTGGTTTTATAGCCAATGAGAATACAGAGAGAAAATGGAACAGTGTGAACTTGGATCACAAAAGAACCAAGCTAACACCTCAAAACTGTAACAACATATACAAACCTCACAAGTTATACACGGTCCTGTGGAATATGTCTGCTAATGCAGCACAAAATTACACCACTGGTATCAAAATCCATATACTGCACATTTTACGAGGGTCTAGATCTGGTCAGTAAGGACAACATGCAGAAAGACCAGCTGTTCAACTGCAAACCAGCTGAACATTGCCAACTTTATTGTTGGATAGAAGTTATTTTGAGCAGCTGTGAGTCTATTTGTCAGACCGCCCACTGTGAGCAAAACAGAGATGTGTGTTCAATTCTCTTTAAGGCTCCCTGTAAAGCAGTAACTGCAGCTCCAGTCACCTGCCCAGCAGGACGCTCCGATGTGTGGACGACACTTCAAAAACCGTGATGATCACTGGCTTTAAAGCAAAAATATGTAACTTTGGAAAAAAGAAATAACACATTCTTACTCTTCTGATGAAAAGTTGAATTCAAAAATAGTAAAACACATTGCTGCTACAGCCTTACTTGGTCTAGTATCACCAGCAGATTATGATAGATAATGTTAGCTAAGTTTAACTATCTCACTAACTGAATAGAGTACTGTAACGTATTGTATTGTAGGCAAAAAGATAGAGGCGTGAAAGCATTACAAGAAAAAAAGGAAGTAGCTTCAGGACAAAGTGAAAGAGCTACAACTTAGAGCTACAAAAGAGAAAAAGAGCAATTTAAGAAAAGTTCCAACAGGTGCTGATGAGGTCAAGGTCTTTAGCAACAAAAGCAAGATATGAAGAAACACTCCAAATGCAAGGAAATGGCACAGTGAGTGGAGTCCTACAGCAACACATTCAGTGGCAGATAATAGTCAGGAAAGAAGACTAATCAGTAACCTCGTGACAGCAAAGATTGTGAAGAAACACAGGCTACAGAAATATGCTGGCTTCACGTAACGGCAATGGAAGTCAGCTGGAGGGAATCTATACTCCTCTGAAGAAAGAAATGTGTTCACATGGAAGAGGAATTCAAAAACAGCGTCTAGTGCATCCAATGTGTTCTGAAAGGGAAACATGCATGTGCAAATTAAATGATAACTTGGACTTGGAAGCTCAAAACATTTGCAGCATGAAGTTGCTCAACAACCCTGAATAGAGGGTACGAAGGCACCACCCAGGCGAAATACCTGGGTCACAGAGAATAAAAAAAGGAAAACAAAGTACAACATTGAAACGACCATCTAGAAAACAGTCATGAAGAAAGTTGTGATCATGCTAGATTATCTCATCAAGGTCGTCAGTGGTATGTACATGAAATTCAAACGCGATGCGTCAATGTCTGACAGCAGTACAGACACTCCAGGGAACTGAAGAGGAATATGGCTGAGAACGAATGTATAGTGCATGTGGACGTCATGTCCCCCTCTGTCATACACCAGTACATAGGTTTATGACCAAAACTAATGACATTCCCATTGTCCCCTACTTTATGTTTATTGCTAATTAGCCCCTGTGAGCCTGCAAATATGCTAATCAAAGGTGAACCTGATTAACATGTTTGGTAAACATCAGCGTCTTAACATTATCCAATCACCTACATTAACATTTTTATGCTCAAAGCAACAAAATAACAAAACAGCAATGATGATAATAATAATACATTTTATTAATATAGTGCTTTTCAAATGCCTAAGTACAGCTTCACAGAGCCTGAAAACTGTTGTGAGCCGCTCAGCTTAATGGAAGTGTGACATAAATCACGAGAGTATGCCTTTAATGAAGTCAGCCAGCTAAACTGTTTCAAAACTTTCTTCCAGGAGACAGAAGAGACAAATACTAAATGTCACTTCATCATTTTCATAGAAGTTGTTATTCATTTTTCCCTAACAATTATCACAATGGCATTTGCGGCATTTATCCAAGTATTTATTAAGTCTTGACTTATACATAGCATCCGGAAACTTTTTATCCACAGCAGACTATATTCATAATCAGCAGTACCTTGGAAATGTGTCAATAAGGCAGTATTTGGTATTTCAATATTTGTTGAAATTATTTGTTTTGGTTTTTTCTTTCAATGAAAAGCTTTAGAGTACTCTGTAAAGCATGACAAAGTTCCCCATGAGCAACCATCAAAATTTTGGCCGTGACTAATGTGTGAAGCACATTATCAATCAAGCTTGCCAACAACATTATCCTTCTGTCACTCTGAGTCTATTGCATTGACGTTAAATTTGCCATGAGGTGGCAGCAGCACAGCTGGTATTCTCAGCACGTGTCTCTGAACAAACGCCGTATGTATCTCTCAGTCTGGGCTCTTTGTTTCAGGCCATCAGAGAAATACTTGGCAGCAGAAACAGACACTCAAGGAGTCGTGCCAAACTTGTAAGGTCCTCCCAAGTAGACAGAGAGTCATGGTAACGCTTGATCACGATGAATAATGAATGGCTCACAGGTTCACTTTACAAGCAGCTTTTCAGGTTCAGACACATACTCAGTATATTCTCATTATCTGAGGGTGAGCTGCAGTCTGGGCAGGGTGACTTATACCAGTTGATGCTTCTAGACAATTCAAATTCAGTCGAAGGTAAACTTAAATCACCAATCGTCAGCTTTCATTACGCTTATCATAGGCAGGGCAATAGACTTTAAGCTCGAGAAATGCTTTTTTAACTCTTAGAGATACATCAAAACTGTATTTTGTTTTTTTTTCATCACTATTAAGTCAGCATTTCACTTATTTGTCCAGTACATTGGTTTATGACAAAATACGTTTTAGTGCTAATAAGAAAATGTTAGCATGTCAATATGCAAAATTAAGATGGTCAAGAAGGTAAACATTATATCTGCTTATGCTAATTATGCTGATTATGCTAGCATTTTAGCATTGTTAGTGTGAGCATGTTAGCATAGCATTAGCATTTGGTTCAAAGTACCACTGTGCCAAAATTCAGCCTCACAGATCTGCTAGAATGGCTGTAAACGCTTAGTCTTGTTATCTTACTGTAAGGCTCAGAAGTTAATGTGGCTACTGCGTAAGAGTGGCCTGGAAAAGCTTTATTTAACATTATCAGTTTTATCAGTCTCTTGACAGATGTTAGAGTCATACTCTTCTTATTTTACCAAACTGCATCCAGCTGCAACACGATGGGATGGGCTAATGGGTTACAGACCAGAAGAGATCAAAGAGCAACAAAGGTCAAAGATAAAGCTGGTGTCAGACTTTGGGATAAACCATCATCAGTGTAGCTGTGCTCAAAGCAATAACTCAGTATACAGTACCTGAGCAATGCTGCATTTCTGTAAGCATGATTTGTAGTTATCTAAAATGTCAAAGACTCACGCATTCAAATTTTCTTTGAGAGGCACACACAGAAATGTACACACACAAAATTCAAGGATAAAACATGCAGAGCTTGTCAAAGTTGTCCTCAAAGTGCCAGTCATGAGGGATATGTTTTCTAATCTCCAGTGGCAGGAAGCAGAGTAGTACAGCAGAAGACAAAACAAGTTTAATAAAAGAATTTTGAAAGAGTTGATGTTAATAATAATAACATTCAGAAATGTCAAATATGTTTTTGTGAGTTAACCAGACGATCTTGATACCTGTTAGAAAACACACTTCCTACTTTGTATGATGTCATCTGGCCATAAAACACACTTGTGTATAAGGTAACAAAACAGACAAACCAATTATGCTGTGAATTCCTACCCATGCATGCAGGTTTGTTGCTCATGCTTCGTATTACAAATTTACCAACGAACCAGCACAGCGGCAGTATATCACTACGCTCATGGAAATAAACTTGAAACCTGAGAGTCAAAATCCCACATTGTGTATCGTGCCATCATGCCCTTGAGCGTGGCACTTAAACCAGATTGCCAGTAAATCTCCAGCTCAACACAAATGGCTCTTCTGTCAGGTGTGACGCGGCTAAAAGCCCTCTGGATTCAGGTATCAGGGACATCAGAGGAGGAATTGGAGTGAAAACAGGTGCAGAATGCTGCTGGAGGGCAGGTTTCTCACTCACTGTCCATATGACTCACAGCTAAATAAATCATGTTCAATTAATTCCCAGCACAATGGAGACAGGTGACATTGGATTTTTGGTCAAACTTGCGGGAAAGGATAGATAAATTGCGCCAGATCTTTAGACAGTATTTGGTAAAATTGTGTATTTTTTAATATTTAAATATTTTTCTTTCATTCCTGTCCTCATCTGTTATTTATTTTTTTTTTTTTCTGAGTAAATTAATTTAATTTTTTATTTTAATTTACACCTTTAGTCTATCTTTTGTTTGTTTTTTTGTCAGTTGTGAAGCAGATTGTGGCTTTGCTTTGAAAGCTACTGTACACACACATTGACATGACATAATTGATGATGTTCAACTGGAGTGTGGACACTTTTAGTAAAGACTGCAAAACAAAGAAAGAGAAAATGTTCTGCTATTATGGCAAATATATATAATTAAATATTGTAACATATATTTGTAGTATTGTATTTGTAAAACATACTTTGTTGGCTATGTTTTTTGTAATAATATGTGTGACAATTTATTTATAGGTCAAGGGTACAGAGTGTGTAAAGAAAGCATTCGACATGAACCAAGTTTGTCAAAAAATTATAATAATGACAATGTTCATTTAACATATATTTTGTAACATTAAGTCTAAAATAATCTATTTATTCTTGTAGTCTAAGTCTCTTTTTAATTTTAGAGTTTGACCCAATCGTTATTTCTTCTTAAGTGGGCAGTGGGGAACAAGTTTTATTTATTGTTATTGGTGTCATCTTAAAAGCACTGCATTTATGAAATTATTCTGTAGGAAGGTGTGAAGGGAAACCTCTCAGCTTGCACCAGGACAACAAATTTATGAACAATCTCATTACCTCCACAAGGAGATTATGTTTTTAAACACACTGTCAGCAAACAAACAATTTGAATCAATTTGCACCAAACTTAGTGGAGGGGTGGGGTATGGGCCAGGGAAGAGCCAATTAAATTTTGGGGCAGATCCAGATCATTTACTATGAAATAGATTTTTTTTCTCTAGAGTCTGCTAAATGTTGTTTGACACTGAGGTCTGTGTCCTCTCAGTGCCCTTCTAGTTTTATGTATGATCATGCATGCTTGCTGATGTGCTTGTGTTTTACATTGTGCTCTACAATGTTTCCACTGTTCCCAGATTTACATTGTTGTAGTATAATTAGTTATTAAGAATGAATGCAGTTAGTCTATGAGTGATTGGTGAGCTGCTTGCCAGTATGAGTGCAGAAAGTAGTAGTGGCAACAATCTACAGTCAGAAAACTGAATTTTAAATCACTGGCTAGACCATGCAAAACATGATGGAATGCACTTTTGGTCATAATGATCAGAAGACATATATCCTCGGCTAATTTACAAGTCGCACCATTTGATATCAGTCAAATAATGAACACCATAAGCACCATAGAAAACTGAATGGGGAAGTTTTACCCCAGCATTTTTGCCAAAAGTTGCTTGTATTTGCATAGGGTCAGTATTAATAATGTCTTACTTGCTCATCCTGGCATTACAACTGTAATGGTTTTTAAAATGCTATGTAAGTACACAAATGGATGAATGAACTGTGTTTACAATTTGCTGCAGAGCTTCCATCTCATCGTCCAATGTTGTTCAAACATATAGTCCTGGTGTTCATTTTAGGGTCCATTGAGCACCTAGAAGCCATACAAAAAATGTCTTGTTTCAAAAAGAGGAGAAAAAACTTTTGACAGGATGATTTACCTGCTGCTTTGGACAATCGTCAAAGGACAAGTGAAAAAATAAAAAATATTGATCGTAATAGACTCACAAGTGTATATAATATGAATTGCCGAAGTATTATTGATAATATGATCGATAAACCCTTTATTTGCAATCACTCAGAGTTTTGCAATAGGATCACTTAGCATTTAGCACCATTTAGGCTCTTGAACTCATTCATTGCTTTGCTCTTCTCATATAGAGTCTCAGCTGTCAGAGTCATCTGAGGCCTTGAAGTTATTAAAAAGAAACACTGGTGCTCAAGCAAAATGAAACCTCTGCACATACAAAACCATAACAAAAGTAATTTCTCACCTTATCGTCATGGGAATTCAGAAGCAATCAATGTTCTTCAAACAACTTAACGTTTTTTTAAAGATTCTCAGTCATCCAGGTCATGGTCATCCAAGAAAAGAATGGCCATAAACTCTTTGGAAGAACCTACTGAGGTCAGAAACATTCTTGATGTACTTTAAAGGGCTGGTACCTTCACCCAAAGAAAACTGGGAAATGACTGCTGAGCATCTAAGTGGATGTTTCTTGCAACCTAAGCAGGCTGCTCACTTTGCTACTTGCCTTAATCCACGTTTTCCTACCTACTTGTCAGTATGATCAAAACACAGTCCAGTAGGTAAACACATGGTGTTGCAGAGAAAAGTGGTGCTGACTCTGTAATTGTGTGAGGAAACATTATGTTTCCCTTTCAAGGTACATCAAAAGGGAAACGGAGCACGCTGCACGCTCACAGCTCAAATGCAAACTTTTTACCCAGGAACCTAAAAATCAGCATTATGGTTATGGCTAAAAACGTGTTTGTGTGGTCACAGTGACCTTGACCTTTGACTGCCAAAATCTAATCAGTTCATCTTTGAGTCCAAGTGAATGTTTGTGCCAAATTTGAAGAAATTCCCTCAGGGCGTTACTGAGATATCACATTCAAGAGAATGGGACAGCTGGACGGTTGGAGCGACAGACATCCTGACTAGAGAAAATTGTAGAAATGTTTGTCTATTCTTATAGACATATTTTTATAGATGTATTATTTTTGTTATATTGTATAACTGATATATGGATGTTGAGGCCTCATTTGGACTATGAATAACCTCTCCGTATCTTCTATTTGATTTGAAACACCACTCATACTCTATACATTCAATCTGCATAAAACGTAGCTTAGTCCCGAAAAAAAATGCACCAATATGTCAGTTTGTAGAATGATAAATTAAAAGTTATCATGTTAGCCTTTTGTGAGCCAGCACCACACTAGAGTAAATGTTTTTCTTCTCCTTTACAGTATGTGCACTGGCATGTGAGGCTCCACAATCCTTTCTACCACCAGGGGGAGCAATGACCAGTTCCACAATAACAGATTATAAATGAATAATATGTATCTGACGAATATGAATGCACTTCTAGTAATTATAGTGCCTTGGTCATAAATCTCCAACTGAAACAAATTTATGAGGACACAATGAGGCTGATCACAGATCTTCCTGATTCAGTTCATTCTTTTTGAAATAATATTATATGCTCAGCTTTTTTTATATATTCTCTATAACTTGCCACTTCCCCTTTATTGGTTTTACATGCACTCAGGTATCCCTTGAAAATCCAGTCTCAATCTCAATGGGACTTATATGAGAAATGTGACATTGAGTGACATGAGAGACAAGTCTATGAGCAGTAGCAGTAATAACAGTTACCAAGCAGCTTTTATTCAACTCCAAGATTTTAGACTTTTAAAAAATATCAAACATAGTAATCAGATTTTACACAGTGGCACAGTTTTGAAATGAGCTCAGCAGAATATCGGATATTTGGTATTGAAGTTTTGCAATACATTGTCTGTCGATAATGCAAGGAAGACAAAACGGCTGTACTCCCGCCACTATGAATTCATTCTGTAAGTAGGCTATCATATGTTTGAAAAAAGTCTATTTTGAGTGGACCACGATTTACTAATATATCTGGAAATTTACTACATGATTGATGTAGGGTTAGGGTTAGGGTTAGGGAAATATGATGAAATATCGATCGGATAGAAAGGATACGATGTGTCCATCCTGTGAGCTGTGAGCTGTTTGTTGAATTTATAAACCCTGTGTTCATTCACCGGGACTCCACACACACACACACACACACACATAGAAAAGAAGAAGGAGCTTCCGCCTGGAGAAGGTGGGAGGTGTCAGGTGGTATGTGCATCCAGCCAATCAGGAGTAAGTGCGCATTGCGATCCTGTGCAGAAGGATTGTTTTATTAAAGGGTTGGTAGTGATCAATGGGCGAGTGGAGCTGTCCGCGGTGCTGAAAGTTACTTCATAATGGACTGCCCTTCAGCACTGTGGACAGCTCCACTTTCATCACTCCTGTTCAGAAACAATACATACGAGCCAATGTGCATCATAAAATACTACATTTATACATTTTAAACCAGGATCCAACTTTACACTTGTTTAGTTTTTCATGGATGGTGAGACATGAGATAAATGACAAATGAGACATGTATGAAAGAGAATTTTATGATTCCAATGCAGCTGTTGCAAAGGAAGCCTTGTGAGCGAACTCTGCGGCTCTGACTAAAACCCCACAACAAATACAAAAACATAACTCCAATAACAGCCCTGAGATTAAATTTGTTGCTACTGCAACGCCGCGACGTGTGGATGATTGGGTTTCAGGCTTTGGTTTATGCCTCCACAGCTGCTCAATCTCGGGCAGTTGGCTGTATTTCCTCAGGGCGATATAACTCTTCTACTCCATTAATAACGCAGCCACCAGCGGTCACATCAATCTGTGGCTTCAGACACAGGCCCCGGTCATTTAGGTGCTACAGGGCTGCACGGTCACATGGTTGGCGGCCAATGAGCTGAATGAAATCAGCACCTTGTAAATCAGCGGTTGCAGGGTGTTTCCTGTGAAGTCAATAAATGGGAAAGCAGTCGGGAATTTATGAATAGATTGATATGCGTTGTGTGCAAAAGCTAAATTACACCTGTGAGAATGGCATAGGCTATCTTAACGTGCTGAGATGTATTGGTGAAGTGGAGAAAATACACCTTCTGTGTGTTTTCATTTATACCTTTAAAAAATCTCTTCTTCTGTCCTCTTTGTGGCCCCTTGTGTTTCAGAATGAGGTGAAGTTTTTTTTTTTATGAAAAGCTCAGCTTTTTGTTTGGTGTAAAAGTGCGTCAAGATCTCCAAAATTAAATTTAGGGGGGAAAAAAGGTAATAATTCTGTAGTTTCTGTTGATCCTGATTAAATAAGGCTGGGCTTCACATCCCATGGTTGCAACCTTTTCATGACGTCGAGCCAGTTGTTTTGGTCCCCTCTGCCCAATCGGAGGATCCTCTCACATTCTACCGGAGCCGAAATGGGTCTATTCATGCAGCGGCTCTGTCCTCCCGTAAGTACCATAACGCCCTTCGTCGGGTGCTCTGTGGTACCCGACTGCTGCTTTAAACAGCAGCACTGACATGGAAACCCCTTTGCAGCTGCAGAACGATTTCTTTCCAGAGCAGCAGTTCCAGCACTGTAAGTACCAGCACTACTGCGGGCGGGAGGATCGGCTCGGCAAGCAGCACGACCAATGCTGCACCTGCAATAACTGCACCTGCGATGCGAGAAAAAGCCTCGTCTTTCGCGGGACGTCGCCGACCACTGTGGGAACTTTAAGGACACCTTCGGAAACGTCTTCGAGGCAAGGTTGCCAGTACAGCGTCTGCGAGTTCACACCCTCTAGTCATGGTAGTTCATCCAGACATCATCATCCTCACCATCAGCAGCAGCATTGCCGCGATCGGCAGCGGGGCAGCCTGGGCAGCAGCCACAAAGACAGTAACTCCTACAATGAAATAGCCATGAGCAGCTGCAGATACAACGGCGGCGTAATGCGGCCGCTGAGCAACTTGAGCTCGTCCCGCAGAAACATACACGAGTTTGATTCCGAGTCCCAGCCTTTACAGCCCATCTCAGCCGCAGATGCGTCGGACACTCTAGTATCCAAGCCGGAGAATAATTCCACCACCCTGATGCCTTACGCATCGGGAGACGGAGGAGGAGGCTGCAGCCACGGCGGCGGTAAATCGGGTAAAAAGAAGAACCAGAACATTGGGGAAAAGCTCGGGCACAGGAGGGCCTTGTTTGAGAAAAGGAAGCGGCTCAGCGACTATGCTTTAATCTTTGGGATGTTTGGGATCGTTGTTATGGTTATAGAGACTGAACTCTCATGGGGAGCCTATGGAAAGGTGCGTATTTGCTCAGAGCCCATGCCGCGCAGTCCCGTCTAGACTTAGAGTTAATTTAGTGGCATACGGCTGAGGGAGCGAAACGTTTAAATTAAACAACTTTCTTGTCAAAAGTGTTAAAGCCCAGCAGTCACTTTAGCAGCAGAAGTCGTGGCTCATTATAAAGTATCCCATGTAGTCACATTTCCTGTCACATGTAGGCCAAAAGGCCCACTGCTATCCAACCATGAAGGGGAACCCCAGAATACAAGAAGATATCATGTCAGCATTTGTTGCAGTGCGCCTTAAGAAACTGAAATTTTACTTACTTACTTTTATGTGGTCACATAAATAACAGCATGTTTACCATATAAGAATGTGATTTTATGTCTTGATGCTGTGTGTTGTTTGGCTTTAGTGTTGTTGCTCTTTTCCAGGAGTCCCTGTATTCATTAGCTCTAAAATGCCTGATAAGCCTTTCTACAATCATTCTCCTGGGGCTGATTATCATATACCATGCCAGAGAGATACAGGTAATGTTGCAACACTTTCCTTATTCTTTAAGTGGGGTTAAAGGGTCATCCGTCCATATGTCATCACACTTCATAAATACTAATATTGAGCTATTAAAGTGCACTTTATATGATGTCACAGATGTTTCTTTAGAGAATAAGTTATGCAGAAAATTCCTTTAAGTATTTGCAGGTTAGAAAAGATGGGTTTTTTTTTACTGACTTAACAATATACTTGTACAAGAAAGTGAAGTGTTAAATTTCAGTTTCTCTGCAGGGGGGTAGTGTAATTATTCAATGAATTTATATTTGCAACATGAATATTTTGGATGGCTTCAGCAACTTTAGTTTCATTTTTTAATCACTGTTAAGATTCTTGTGTTCTATAACTATAGTCTAAATAACACTGTAATTGCACAGAGGTTTTTGCACTGTAGATTGTAGTGGTGTGAAGCCACATTAATAGTTCATTATACATACATACAAGATTTAGAAACCCTTCACAGTGTTCAGTGGATGAATATAGATCGTCAGCCTCCCCTGAGACGTTTCAAGACTTGCACAGTTTTATGACCCTGCCTCAGAGCATTGTTGCATTACTTACAGTTCTTCCTGCACTTCAGCACTCGTGTCTTTGTTAAACAGCCAGAAAATTAATGGCGCCACTTTCTGCAGGGTGGACATATGTTTTCAGAAAGCTTTCTTTTCTTTTTCTCAAAATCAAATTAGTTTAAAAGGAAAACTTGAAAAGAAACACAGCTCAAGCATTTTCATGCTGTTTAATCATGTTAATGGATTTTTTTTTTCCTTTTACACAAGATGGTGATTCTTGAAAATGGCTTTAGATAAATTGTATGAGCTGATCCATCTATTTTTATCTTAATTCTTTACTCTATTAAGTCTTCAAGTTAAGATTTTAAGGCTTTTTGAGAAATCCAAAAAAATATCACATTTGGATATAACATTAGGTTTTTATCTCTTGCATTAAAGGTTGCATTAGAGACAGTATAGAGACACTGCATCAGCCTTGTTGGTATATTTAGGACTTACAAGTCCCAGGGGAGTATCAGTCATTGAAATAGCCCAACAGTAAAACGTGTCGCCCCCTTCAGATGTCTCATTGTAAACCTTTCTTTATGAGGGATGATAGAAATGCACAGATATCATTACCATATTTCAATGCATAACAAAAGCGTTTTCATTTCCCTTGCAGACAGCTCGCAGTAGCTGTTTATAAATTAGAAAGCATACTGTAAGTTTGCATGAGTATCATATTCATTCTTCCCTCCCTCAGCCTCCACACCTTTTATTCTAATTCTGTGTAAATTATTCAATTCATAAACTAAGCTTTTTCACCTCTTGCTTGTACAAACTCACCTTGATGCTAAATAATGTAACGACTCAGTTGCGACTAATACATTGCAAAGGCACATTCCTCATCACAGCAGGTTTCATTCAGTTTAGTTGGATATCAGATTGTGTTAAATAGGTAGTTGTGCTTCAGCTGTAAGTTTATGGTCCCTGACTGGACACAGTAAACCAGTGAAATGCTTAAGCACTGAATAACGCTACATACTTTTGGTCACTGTTAGCTGTATATTCTCATATTGCGACACACAAACACAGGCAATGAAACCCATTATTACAAAGTTTGAACCCTCTGCTTTACACATTAAACATGGCTGTGGAGCAACATGATTTCCTTCATTACGGATGCACTGAAATGTTCATTTTTGCTCTAAAATGAGCTCTTCTTTCCCTTCCTTTTGTTGTCAGCAGCTGCACATTTGCCCCACAGAAAGGCTGCTCAGACCTCTTTGATCCAGACTCCTCTGACACTCGCGTCAATATTCAAAACATTCTTCACCCTAGATAGCTCTCTCTTCATGATAAAGACATTTTCTCCGTTGTTGACCTAGAAAACCTTATTAAGGCAATTGTTTTCCTCAGAGTTGATTACTGCAATGCACTTTACACCACGTATCCGCTGTAGAGTCATTTATATACAATTTATTCAAAGCCTGAACACTTAAATGAATCAGAGAACATCATCACGTCACTGCAGTCTTAGTCACTCTCCGCTCTAAAGTTGATTATATGGTCCGAATTCTAATTCATCGAGTCCTTAGGAACAAACTATCAGCCAGTTCCTGCAAACTTATTATTTAAATCCAGCTCTTAGTGTTGATACTTCAGCTTCCACCACACCAGCTGCTCCTTTCCTTCCCTGCCTGAGGGGCTTTTGTGCCTGTTGTTGCTAGTCTGTCATTACTTGGTTCTTGCAAGCTGACACATGCACTTGCACACATGCACACACACATACACACAGACAAATTCATTTTAAATCTGTCTTACTAATGATACACACATGCACACACAGCAGCGCTGAAATGTGTGTTCCCTTCGCACTCGCTCTGCGCTTCTGCTGTTTGCTGTTCCGTCCAAGCTTTTGTAACAAACTAATTTCATCAACAGACGTCTGAAGAAAGTGTGATTTCATTTCACGTGAAAATGTGGCGTGTTACATTTAAAGGCCAGAGTTTAGCCTCAAAGCATGAAATATCACACAGTGTCAGGTTGATGCAGGGCTGAATGAAGAATGAAATTGAATCCCATAGATGAAAATTTAACTTAAGAGTAATTTTTGTTAGTGGTAATGAGCTAGAGCAGGTGAAAATTTCCAAAAATCCAAATGCAAAACCTAAAGACAATCAATTCACAGTGATACAAAACAGCGAAAGGCAGTAAATCCTCACAAAACAAACCCTTGGAGAAGCTGGAACAAGAGAGTGTTTAGAACTATAACTTAAGCAATCATCAGAATTGTTGTTCATTCCACCAGTTTATAACATTAAACATCTGTAGTCTCTAAACCCAAACTTAAGTACCCAGGTGATGTCACTTGAGTAATTGGAGCTAACATTTAACTACATTTATAGAGCTGCAACCAACAGTTATTATGAATTCATCTCGATCATTCCATTAATTACTTGCTCTGTAAAAGATAAGACAGCAGTGAGAAATGCCCATGACAATTACCCAGAGCTCAAAGAGACATCCTCAAACATCTTGTTTGAGGGTTTATCTTTTACACCGCATCATGTTTTAAAAAGTTCTTAGTGCGTTTTGTACCTAATCTTATCTGTTAGATAAATGTAGTGGAGTAAAAAGTGCGACATTTCTCTCTGAAATATAATCAAGTAGAAATGGAAAGTGTTAAGTACATGCCGGAGTGTACCTTTAAATTGTGGCTTTCTGACACATAATTTCATACAATTTCACCAAACACAAACCCAGTAACTATTTGAGTCCATATTTATTAGTACTATCACCTGAATGAAACATTGCACCAGAGATACTTTTAACACTCACTCTGACTTCTATTGTGTTCTTCAGTCTAATGTAAAGTCTGATTTGTGGACCCCCCCCCCCTTTGCTTTTGTTCAAACTCTAAATGAGGCCAAATCATTTGTGATATTGGTGGAGTGCTTTCTAAAGTGCACTTTTCCATGTTGGAAATGTTCGCTCCTGCAGTGAAATAGATTATGCATGCACATCCATGTGTACTCACAGATGCCTGTCAGATGCAGAGGCATAAGTCAAGATGATGAAATATTTCTCCACCACTTCTAGCCCCTTAAAACTGATTTGCTTGTCAAACTCGGTAAAGACCATGCCCTCTCATTTTTACAGGGTATAACAACAGGGTGTTTTTGTTTTGTTTTTTTTCCTCAGAGTGACTGAGAACTCAAAAGGTCGGGTCAGACAGGATAGATGTTGGACGCTAGTTTTCAGTTGTTTTTGAATTCTTGAGGGACACATCTGTAATGGCAGTGGTGGGTGACATACCGAGCCAAGTGCATTTACAGAGCGAGACAGCATGTCCCTCTTTTGCTAAATGTCCTTAGATTTGTACCAGCGTGTACAATCAGGAGACATGATATCCTTTTTGTCCATACTGCTGTCATTCAGGACTCTGATGCACATATCCCTTTATACTTCTCCTTCAAATGTTATCAGCCTGATTTAGTCCCAGTAATGTCTTTTGTTGACAGCTGGCGATCCGCCCGAGGAATTTAGACGTTTTTAGTTTGGTCGAGTTTGCTGTGTTGGCAGGCAGCGACTTACTGTACGAGTGGAAAGGGAGAGGTTGGAGTCTGAAGTTCCTCCCTGACTTTGATTTGTCATTGTCAAAGTCTGATATGAGCTATGAGCTGGGAGCATCTTCCTCGTCTCACTGCTAAGATGGCTGATGAGTTCACCTTTTCCTCAAGCAGACAGAAACTGACATTTTGAAAGTTTTCTCTTCTTCTCACATCAAAGGCTCTCTTGCCGAGGGGCATTTGTGTTAAGGCCATTGCTATGTCGCTGTACCTTGTGATGACAGTTCTGCTGAGTTTTCTCAAGCTAATGCAAAACGCTTTGGGGCCTGTTCTGTCTTTGATGTGTACTTTTGTGATAAAAGTCAGCACTGATGTTTCGCAGTCGCCCAGTATTACATTTTACAATCTGCAGAAAAGATAAAATAACAACACATCGCTCCAACGCTGTGCCAGCGAATCCTGCCAAAGCCAAACTTGGCCGTGCTTGTCCCACCGCCCCTGGGTGGTGTGTATGTGTGAGAGATATGGTGTAACTGCAGGAGACGCTCCGAATTTCTCAGAGTGAAATCTGTCCTCTACCTGAGACTCCAGACCGGAGTCAGATAACCACCACTGGCTGGTGACCTCGGTGTTTTCACTGAACATACAGGCTTTCAAGGGCAGAGACAGCCTCCCAAAGAGCTGAGAATCCTTAGGATTATTTATTGATGGCATTTACTAAATTGTGCTCTGCATGTTTAAACGGGCAGATGATTTTAGATTATTAATGTGTGCCACTTGGACACAACAGCAACAATCTAAGGATAGATTTATGCCGGCTTTCACTTTGGCAGAGAGAGGTTAAAATGACTTTGCTTGAATAGAGGAATGTATATGCAAATGTGAAACTTAATTTCAGAAACAAAAGCAAACCGCAACAGCTTCAGATTTACTCAGCAAAGTGGCCTCTTAGTGGCTCGCTTTGATATCATAAATAAAGCATTGCATTAATGTCTAATTGGGCTGAACCTCTCAACCTAATTCACTAATGAGATTGAGTGATTTCATTCTCAGTGACAAGATATATGTTCCCATCTCCACATTACACAGATTAAATATTGAGCTGGACTCCATTAGTTATATTGAGCGTGGTGAAACCAGTAACCAACCCAGCTAGCATCGCTGGTGAGCTCCTCAGAGACTGCACAGTATAGAAGCAGGACAGCAGCAGGCGGGGAATGATCTCAGAACAGATTCAGCGGCACTGTCTCAACCTGACATGATGAGCAAACAACCTGCAATGTTAATGATTAGACTGTATTTTATCATCCATCAAAAAACAAGCTGAATATGCAAGAAAATCATCTGGATTTGTCCTTGTTCAGAAATGTTTGCTGTAGTGTTTGTTCTCTGAGATTTGTCGCACAACACAGTAGTTTTATGTTTGTCACGTCACGTCAGAAAATGAAGACATTTTGGCCGTTTGAGAGTCAAGTCACGCACAGAGGCACAAATGTGTGCATGTGTGTCTGTCTGTGCATGTCCATATCATAAAGTAGAGGTTATAAGGGCCACATAGGGCACATAAACAATTCATGAAAAGATTATTTCAGCATCAAAAATATATTTTTTTCACTATCCTGGAGAGGTATCTGGTCAAGCAGACAGGTTTTGGTTTGATCTACTTATGTTTGGAGTTCCTTATGTCTGGAGAAAAACAGTGTCCCTGCTGTTGAACCACATGTCATTAAATTTAATGAAATGTAATAGTTGTGTGACTTTAGGAATATCTAATAATATAATAGGAAACTCTTGGATGAATTGCCACAGAATTTTGCACAGAATTTCATGTTCCCCACACAATGAGGCTTTGCTGACCGCCTGACTTTTCCTCTAGCGTTAACGTTAGGGTGACACTTGCAAATTTTGTGATGATTTTCAACACAGAAGAAATTCCATTCACCTCCACAGTCCTTCGTTAAGGGCAGAAATCTCAATCTCAAAACTTGTACAGTTGAGTGAGAAAATATGTTTGTTGTGATTTAGATGAACTGGCCCTTTAAGCGAGTAATCCATGATACAAATTAGCAGCATTGTACTTTACACTCTCATCAGTATTTTCATCGCATTGGAATCAGTTTCTTTCAGCTTGAAACCGATGTTCCGCTTTGTTGATGTAGTTTGTGTTTGACAGATGTGATTTTCTGAGACCACAGCCCCTTACTAGAAGCTTTTTACTTGTCTTTATTATCTATTGATTGTTTATCCTCTTTGCTTCAGTCAAAGGCAGTATTGTAGTTTAAAAGAGCTAAGTGGTGTGTTTGATTAAGGTATCATTTGATTTTGGCTTTGTTGGAAAATGATGGTGTCTCTGTGCACAGGATTTCGTGATTCATATATCTATGAAAATGTCCTAAAAAAATTTTCTCATAAAAAAATTAGGCTCAGATAATTTAGCCTATTTACAACTCTAGTTGTTACATGTTGCTTTACAAATTCACATCTCGAATGTTGATTGTCAGACTGCAGCCTTCCAGGTTGCTTTCAGCCTTTGTAGACATGTGTTCAGCTGTTATTTCAATTATAAAATCCTTTTGCTCATGGTGTTTAAATTATTTGTCAGCATCCTGTAACTAATTTAAAGGTTTCCTGGCTCATCAGCTGTTTTTATTTCCTGACTCTAGGTATCTTCCTCTGTAGCTTATTTATGATGTAAACACAGTTTAATGTTGTTTTCCACTGGAGATGTAGTTTCCTCCACCTCTCTGTCATAACTGCTGGTTCTGCTGCTAGCATGGAATATTTGATGCTCTGAGGTAAAGGGCCCTTGAGTATTGTATTTCAGGTCATCCATTACTATAATTGCTTTTACCCACCAAGTAGGCTTTCCTTATGCAACCTGCATTTAAATGTTTAATTACATTGTTTTGAGGTAACAAACTTTGTAACTGCTTTTGACAGGACAGGTTCGTTGTTTAAAATGTAAAATAAAACGCAGCTTGTGCTGTGTGCAAACAATAGATTTAGCTGGTTTCAGAGCCCTAATTCTGTAAGTAAGAAGCCGTGGCAGAGTGGGGACACAGCTTGCGTTTCCGTGTCTACATTACACTCACTTGGAAAGCTGAACAAGACGAGCTGTGGTTAGAGTTACACACTTCTCTGACAGATGTCAGTTCGTTAAAGGAGCTCGGTGTCACTCATTTGATATGAACAACTGCCTCTGAAAATTTAATTCCTGTGTTTTCTGTGTTTTGGGGGAAACCTTGATTGTGGCTTTTAAATGAATATAAATGAGCTGCAGAGGCTTTGTGGGGCAGTTGTGCTGCTTGTTTGGGGACATGTGGTAGCAGTAGCTTCTTCTGTTTATGTTGTTATGTGTCAGATCGTTGACAGCTGATATTTCTTGTACAGTAGCTGTTGGACATATAATTGGCTCTGAGGCTCTAATGAGTGTGCAGTGTTTGCTGTTGTGGGTTCACTGAAGTATGTGTGTTAAAGCCTTTAAAGCTGTCAAAGTGTAGTATGTGGAGCATTCATGTATGTCTGGGTGAAAAGTGGCAGCACACAGTATCATTGATTTTTCTGTGTGCTTTTGTCCTTGAGTTGAACACATTGAATAGGAGCTTTCTTTTCAATGAGAGAAATATGACTATTTCAGCGATTCCATTTTATATAACATATCATTGCTAAATTTACAATCTAGGTCACTGATCCCATTAGCCCTCCAGAACTGGGACAGTTTTTCACTTCTATAATGAGAAATTCCAAATTAAACTAAATGGAGACTAGTTGGCAAGATGCCGAGTCGTGATGTGTTTGCCTCCAGTGTGTGCTGAGCATTTTATTTATCATAGATTTAAAACTAATGTTTGATTGACAAATCAACATATAAAGTATATTTCATACTTAGATAGCCAAAGGACTGCATGAAAATTACTCAAAGGGGGCTGCATCTTATGTTTGACTTTTTAAAAACAAAGACCCTCCTGAGGGGGTTATCTGTATTTGGTTTGGACCCTGCTTTTAACATGAAAAAATTGCAATACCTACCCCCACATTTCTCAGTGTAAACCTCAATTCAAGCTTAATATTCTAATGAGACATTTTTTTTACAACCCCAAATTGCAGAATTCAAAATTTCATAAATTATGAAAAACTTGATAAACAAATGGTGCATTTTGTTTACCAAGCACTCCAGCTGCTTTCTATTTTTGACCCAAGAGCTACTACACAAACCGTCATAACCGCTGTTACTGGATAAGTGAAAGGGGCACAGGCAAGGAGCTGTAGTTCTGTTATGATGCAGAGTAAAGGGGAGGCAACCATTGGCTAGTGAAAAAAAAGACACCTTCTTTACGGAGATAATGTTCAATCACGACATCTACTGTTTCTCAAAACATGTTGGCTCTACTAGAGAGTAGAAAATAGTCCTGAGACATGATTATTGTTCTCTGCACATGAAATAGTGGACTTTAAACCTCCTCACACAGTAAATTCTACGAAAAAAAGGATGAAATAAAATATAAATCTGGGACATAAAAAATTTAGATCTCTAGCTCTCCCAAAAATCGGCCCACCCTCCTTTCAGCAAAAGTGAAAAAAAATTCCACCTCTGCCCCTAATAATTTCTAAAATGTATATTAAATTCTCCCTCATTCGTCTTCAAGGGTAATGCAGGCAGGTATTTATGGAGCGTACAAAAGTCAATAAAAATCCCAAAATGCACATTTTAAAGATGAACTGAGCTGATAGATGAACTGACCTGAGCACAGTCCCATTTGCAAGGATGCTAAACTGTTAACGAAAAACTTTGAATGTGCATATTTTCATTTTAAATCCTAAGAAGTCACAGGACATCAAATAGTTGATTACCAAGCATATGAGGGAGGTTTGTGACAAAATGTAATCGTGTGCAGTTTTTGCTTTTCTCTACCATAGAAAGGCTTCTGCTATCATGGCAAAAAAAAACAACCACCAGGAAACCTCACTTATATTTGCTGACAGCAGCATTTTGTGAAATATCTACTGCCAGTTGTGATGGCCTGTACACAGGTATAGGACATTGAGGTGATTGAGTGGAAAGAACAGGAGCAGCTGTGGAGGGATATCCGTGTGGTGTGTCAGAGAGAGGAATTATTTGACAAATGCAGGGGAGGCTAGTACAGTTTAATAGTATTTAATCTGCAACCTGCACCGGTACCTGTAAAGCTCTGTAAGAGCAGTAAGACTGAGATAGTGTATCTACAGCCATAAGCATGATCGGGGATCACTGTGAATTAGCCAGCTATGGTGGTCATGGGCTCAGCCATTAGTTCAGGGTGAATGCACTGAGCAGTGAATCTTCTGAGAGAAGATGACTACAGATTGGATTGAAAGTGATGAAGAGGAGGGAGGGGGAAGAACAAGAGGGGGGACCAGCAGCAGCAGCAGCAGCAGCAGCAGCAGAGGTGAGCATGTGAGGAAGCTACAGTGTATAACAGAGGATCAGGTGGAGAAGAGTGATGAGAGGTGTTGAAATTCACCCACACTGAAATCCCCAGTCAAATGGCCTACCTTCTGGTCGAGGTGGCCAGGCGATCAGAGCCTAATGCTAATGTGGAGGCGGCAGATGTTCTCATCAGTATAAAGCTTTGAAGTTGAAAATGCCACTGTGTGCTGCTAATGTAACGCTCATTCTTTTATTCAGGGAGTCTGAGAGCAGCAGGAGAAATAGATCGAGGGGGACATACACATGTGGACACAGACTATTCAGCCTATTGTAGTAAAAAATCACATATACTTTAATTATTACAGAGTTTTAGAATTTTTTTCTTATTATTTTGAGCCCTGTCACTTGTCTTCAGGTGACATCATCATATGTCTTGTTTTGTTTAAAAATCCTAAACCCACAGATATTGAGTTTACAGTGACAAAGAGAAGCACCACATCCAACCTCATTTGAGAAGCAGGAACCAGAGTGTGTGGCATTTCACAATTAGAAATGACTGAAATACTTAACTGATTACCAAAATACTTACTAATCGGATCAACTAATCGATTAATCAGTTAGCAGGCTCATATATTTAGTTACTTTCTGCCTTCCAGACGGCTTTTACAGATGTGAAATTTGAGATAGGTATTGGAATAAATAGTTCCAACAAGGCAGGAAAACCACCTGAAAACACAATGGAATCCTGAATCTTTCTTGGAAAATAAATGCATGATATTTCAGTCTTGCAACATTTATCACATACCCTTATATCATGGGTCACACACACACACGCACACACACACACATACACACACACACACACACACACACACACACACACACACACACACACACATCTACATGTATGTATGTATAAAATTTTACTTAGATGGAGAAAAACTTGCTGCAGTCTTTAAAAAAAAATGTGACTCAAAAGTGATTTAATGACCTGAGGCTTCCTGTGACTTATTGTTTAATGGGTTTAATGATTTCCTGCAGCTTGCTGTGTCACCATGATGAAAATGTTAGCTGGCTTTTACCCTCTATCAGCCTCACTGTGCCCTTTCATTGCAGTTATTTATGGTGGACAACGCAGCCGATGATTGGAGGATAGCCATGACATATGAGCGCATCTTCTTCATCTGCCTGGAGATCCTGGTGTGCGCCATCCACCCCATCCCAGGGAACTACACCTTCACCTGGACCGCACGCCTGGCCTACTCCTACGTGCCATCCAAGACGGATGCGGATGTGGACATCATCCTGTCCATCCCCATGTTCCTGCGGCTGTACCTCATCGCTCGTGTCATGCTGCTGCACAGCAAGCTCTTCACGGACGCCTCATCCCGCAGCATCGGTGCACTCAACAAGATTAACTTTAACACACGCTTTGTGATGAAGACCCTCATGACCATCTGTCCTGGCACTGTGCTGCTGGTCTTCACCATCTCACTGTGGATCATTGCCGCATGGACTGTGAGAGCTTGCGAGAGGTGCCTGGATCCGTTTCTCACG
Organism: Trachinotus anak; assembly: GCF_046630095.1. NCBI lineage: Eukaryota > Metazoa > Chordata > Actinopteri > Carangiformes > Carangidae > Trachinotus > Trachinotus anak. The sequence goes on along the minus strand of NW_027273879.1, from coordinate 11,248,147 downwards.
CTATGCTGCGCTGCTCAGCATGAAACATAGATAAGGAATAAAAATAGATAATGTACACACTTCTAAGCTGAGTCTGTGTCTGAGCATTAAGATAGACAGATTTACACACGGTGTAAAGACAGATTATAGCCCTACGGTATCCTGAAATGTAATCTTATATAGTACATTGGATTAAATCTTTATTCTTTCTTCTTTTTCTTTCTTTTTCTTTTTTAAAATGAGAGTTAGTCGTTAGAGAAGCTTGAGTGCATCCGTTTCTGCAGATGCATGAAGGTTGGTCAACCTGTTGCATTTATTATTTATTACAGGTACCATGACAACCAGGATATAACCAGCAACTTTCTAGGAGCCATGTGGTTGATCTCAATCACGTTTCTTACCATTGGATATGGGGATATGGTCCCAAACACATACTGTGGGAAAGGAGTCTGCCTCCTGACTGGCATTATGGTGAGAGAAGCAGACTGAGTCCTTCAGTTTCTTTTTTGCCAGTTTGTTAAAATGCTGAAAGGCTGACAGGATTATCATTTATGTAACTAATATGCAGCTAATATTTAATGACAGGAAAAAATAGTCTATGCCTTTGTTCATTTTTGTTGTTCACAGGGTGCTGGCTGCACTGCTTTGGTGGTGGCTGTGGTGGCAAAGAAACTGGAACTAACCAAAGCTGAAAAACATGTCCACAATTTTATGATGGACACCCAGCTAACAAAAAGAGTAAGTGAGCACGCCACATTCAGTTATATGACATCAGAGATATTTAATCTATACGTGTTGTTCTTATAACCATAGATTAACCCTAAACCTAACCCTTATTCTTATTCTTATTAATATTATTGTTATCCACCAAACATCTCCTCTTTTTGGACGCTGTAGGTGAAAAACACAGCTGCGAATGTTCTCAGGGAGACATGGCTCATCTACAAGAACACCAAACTGGTGAGGAAGATGGACCACGCCAGAGTCAGGAAGCACCAGAGGAAATTTCTCCAAGCCATTCACCAGTAGGTACCGCTTTATTACCCCTGACCTCACCACTCATGTTGGTTTAAGATCTTCTTATCCCGCAGTGTATTTACATGATTGACCAATGCAGCAGCACGAACCTGAAATCTGAATTGTTTGACACCTGTAGCAAAAATATTTGCTCATATCATTGCAGGATCTTTGTATATCATGACCATGTTTCACCTGGCTTGACTAACTTTAAATTTGCAGATGTGGTAAAGAGTTGGCCTGTTGATTCAGCATCATAACGAATGGTAAAATATGCAAGGGACTAAATTTATGTAAATATTATTCACTGATACACTAGAGATTCTTGTAATTCATTTATTTTTAAACAGGGTAGGAATTGCCAGTATGAAAGAGACATATCTTATCTGTGTAAAATGGTGTTTTTGCTGAATGAGATTTGGAAAAATTTCCATTTTTCCCAGAGTTTCTGTGGAAACAGTCAGTCTTTCAGCAGCTGCAGTTTTACAGAAGTATTCCTGAAAGGAAAACTAATTTTACCTTGAAATATTCCCAAGCTACAGAATTCACAGCAGTATGATATTGATCTCTCTCTCCCTCTCTCTCTCACCTTTTGCTGTCAGATTGGCTTTTGTGCGTCTATCTCACTGTGAGTCAGATGTCAGGCTGACCTCAGGGCTGATACATGTGGGTTTCTACTTTTCTAGCGGCTGGTCAGACACTTACCTGTCAGCTAGTCTTTTAGTGCTTCCCCAAGGACCCCTGAAGTGCTATCTAACTCCAAAACACTATCGATTTTAGCCTCACCTCATCTTGTTTTTCTTCCACCTACAGTGCTTACATGCACATCTAATCTGTGGCATGTTTCAGGAACTGGAACTCAGTTCAGTGCTTTATTAAAAAAAGTAACTAGATGCACAATGACTCTGTTGTTATGTAGCCTTATACTCAAGTAAAATGTCCCTTTTTTATATGTTTGTTTCATATGCTTCCTGTGGTTTTATGTATGTATATGGGTCTTTGTGCTCTGCTGTGTACAACTTTGATTTGCTCATGAATCTTTTGAACACACATATATGTTTTAGAGACATTGGGATGTGTAATTACAAGGTAGATAATCTCATAAACTGTCTGCTGCAACCCACATCCAGATTTGTGCCGTTTAATAGCCTTTTGTCATGGTTGCTTTGTCGAGTCATTATGTCCTTGCAGGCGATTTGCAGCGGTGGTGACAGCGTCTCATGTCCACCTTCTGTTCTCTAGGACAGCCTAATAACGGAAATCCCTCTGAGCTAAAGCTAAATCTATAAAGAACCAGATTTGGTGGGAAAAAGTCACGTCCAGCTCTATGTGCAAGGACAAATACTCAGCATGGAGTCAACATTGTCCCCTTATAAAGATTTTTTTTTTTTTTTTTCATGATGTAGTGCTTTTCACAGGCCTAATCTGAGTGTTGCCTGTAGCCTATGTGCTGAGTGTGTGACACAAACTCTGAATTGAGATGAATATAGGACAGGAAGTTGCCTGACAGCGAGCAGATCGCTCAAGTGGAGGGCTGGAAAAGGCCTGCAGCTGTCCTTGACCTGTCATGAGACGATATCAAACATCAAATCGGATATCATCGCGCCTGTTTCCTCTGGTCAAAGCTGCAAGACCATGTGTGAAACTCGCTCAGACATCATCATCACCCACAGCAAAGGATATGAGGTGTAAACAGTTGTTAAATGGCACCGTAGACGCTTTGAGGGACTGTCTGTGTTGGTGAATGTTTACAGACGTTAATAGGAAGGTTGCACTTTGTATATTTCTGATAACCAGCACTGGTGTGGAGAAAAGGGATTAGAGCTAGACAGCGAGCTAAGCTGCAGCTACAAGAAACAGACCAAACACAGAGAGATAACACACGAGTTGCAGGAAGAAGTTAAGTCAAGCAAAAACGGTTGCTGCTGTTCAGAGGTGAGGCGACAGTATAGAGATGAGGGTTACAGCAGCCAGACCTGAGCGAACAGATTTTGCCATCTGAATATGTTTATATGATGTTGTAATAATTCATTTGTCTACTTCATGTTTCCTTTTTTCCTGTTTGTGTCAACACAATGAAAATAGAGCTCGAAAGTAAGTCTTCGCCTCACACGTAGATACAGACCTGTTGTGTGCATGCTAACGAGAGCTTGTCCTTGAACCCAATAATGTGACTAAAAAAAATTACACTCCCTCATTTGATAAGTGAAATTCATGCCACAAAAATGTTGTTTGCAGTGACTGAATTGTTTCACACGACACATTCCTAATTTTGCCAGATTAATTCATTTAAGATGCTACAAAGGTTGTTTTTTTATTATCATTAAATGTGTGTTAAACTGAGTAGCCTGTCAATTTGATAATTCACATTCAATCTTCAGCATTTTGTGTTGCAATTAAACAGCTTTCAATAACCAGCACAAACACCTTCTATACCTTATTATTCACTGGACCAATGCTGCACATTGTGAACACACCCACAGACGCATATCAAGTGAATTTCAATTATCGGTGATGGAGGGTGTTTTTCTTTCCATTTCTGCATGGATGTGATGAGAATTTGATCTTTAATCAGAAAGCCACTGATTAAACTCCAATCAACTGTGCTTTCACCTACCGAAGGATGACGACTAGAGCTCTACAGGATGCAGACCCGCAGTAGCACAAGTATACAATTTACAATATACGTCAAGTCATGTTATACAACTTAGCAGTCATGCTCATACAGATCAGGGCTCAGGGTCATCTTTCGGCGTGTGGAACCATTGTTACGCCTGTTGATACATTTGCAGCCACATTTCCTCCATTTCTCTGTTGGATGACACAGTAGCAAAGGCGCTGATCCGGTGTGATCATGGCTGGTAAACGGCATCATAAGAAGGACATTGAGCTGTCATGCATCTCTGCACTGAGAGGAATTAGCAGAATTAGTGATAGACACAGTTGAAACACTCCTGACGTTATCTGGTTGGTGCATTTTACCACACCACAGGCAAGCTGTTGTGTTAGGCCATTACAGCTGTTAAGTCGAGCATCTCACTCTGTACAGTTTGACCATCCCCTGTGGGAATGCTGTCCCTTCCCAACCACAAGGTTGAAGTGGGAATCATAGCGAGACACAGGAGAGTTGAGTGCCTGTTAGCTCAGAGATCAGTGGATTGGAGAGACAGGAAAGTGACCTGAGTGGAAGGTCAGGGTAAAGCCTTCGAGCAATCCCGTTTGTGCCCGAGAGGCTGCAAACTGTGACTGACAACATGAAGCCGTCAGCAGGGACAGACAAAAGAAAAAAGAAAAAAAAAGAAGGCTGCAGAATGTTCACCCTGTCCATTACACTCATAGAAAAATTTGCATTTTTTTCCACAATGAGGTAAACGGAGGTCATGACAAAGAAAGCAAGGCAGGAGGGTAAAAAATATGGCACAGCACTAACTGAGATTGCCTTAACAGATTTAGTGGGGTATTGAAAAGCTTAGCGTAGCCGTTTTCCCCTGATGAATAACAAGCAGATTTAGAGTGCCCATTCAAAAGCAGAGCTGCCCATGAGGGGTGATTGACTGAGGGAAAGATACGCATAGACTATTAAAGACAGGGCATGTATGCTTCCTCGTCCTGACCTCAAGCTGCCCTGTGCTTCGACCTCATTTGACAGCTATTGGTCATCCAACTGTGAAATGTTTAATTCTAACAGGTCTTACATCAAGTGCAAACCCATTTGACATTGGATATCTATTCTCTTTCATCATTTTAGACAGACTACTTCCTTCTTTTTTTCTTTCATGTAATCACTTGAATAAGAAAAGTGCTGTTTTGCAACAGTATTCTGCATTTGTCTTTAGTGTCTGCTCTGTATGAAGCATTTTGGTCCTGAGCTGTCAGGACATCTTCCCTTGCCTGTAGTTTTCTGTAGTGACTCCTGTGGCACCCTCTGTTGGTCTAACCTGTCATCTTCGCCCCACATCTGCCTGTCTTCAGGAAGCAGAGAAGTGATCCTTCATTGCATGACAATGGGTGTATCTCGGCTAATTAGCAGACTCCCCAAGGGCCCCTGAAATCCCTTCTCGATCTTCATTGCCTACACAACCTAATGATCACCTCACAGTGCATTCATGTCTCAGTTAGTTATACTTTTTATTATTATTATTATTATTAATATTTCATCTCAATCTGAAACGCTGGCAAACTTGCCATCTTGATCGCATGTGTGGGTGATTCAGGGCAAAAAAAAGAAACCTCTTTAATATCTTGAAACCACGTGTGGTCGACACTCTACAATACTGCACAGTTGCTGTTTTTGAGCCCCCTGAGAGAATGAGTGAAACAGGCTCTAGAAGCTTAATTAAACAGGGGATGTGAATTATTTAAGCATGTTGTATGGAGTAGGTAAGTTATTTTATGCAGACTTTTGGTTGGTTAAAAAAAAAAAAGTGGGCTATAATGCAGGTTATTTTATCTCACAAGCTAACAGTCATGGGGATAATAATGTCCTTTTTAACAAGTTTTAATCAAAAGCAAATTGTGAGGACTTCTCTCAATTGTGATGTCACATTTTTTATGGTTATACTGGAGAGTCTCTGTAGGAAAACAGTGTTTGATATCTGTGGAAATTAGGCCTAATAAACATACTTTAATGATACAGCAGTTCCTCATTCCTTTAGTCCGATTGTATGCATTTGGTTGAGTAGGATGTAGAGCTGGTCTCATTCTCCTCAGTGGCAGCTCCCACACTCCCTCCTCCGTGGTCTCCTTTCCACTTGCATGCAGCTCAACCAAACAGACTGACCCCTGCAATCCCTGCATTCTCTACACACATCTTGTGCATGTCCTAGGAGTGTTCTCCATGTGTATGCCTTTGTGTGAGCACAAATTTTAAAATGAATACAAAACAAAAAAAAAAAAAAAAAAAAAAAACTTCTGATAGCGTTAATTCATTGGGTTCTGAATGGTCTTGTGTTCAGATTGAGAAGTGTTAAAATGGAGCAACGCAAGCTGAATGACCAAGCAAACTCACTAGTGGACCTTGCTAAGGTAAGCTAGACTAACAGTCTACTGCTGCATTTTACATTAGGATAGTCAACTATCCTGATAAGCTTCTTTCCTTTGTGTGATTGAATTCAGTGCATGCTGGTTCACTCGCTGAATTAGTTGTGTTTTCTTACATAATCAAAGTCTACAGGTGTCAAATAAACAGACAGGCTTTTCAAGGGGTGATTAAAAATAAATCTGTGTGATGATTCTGGTTCACCTAAGCTTTGGATCCTTTGGATATGAAATAATAACTTAATACATTTTATTTTACTGTTCAAATTACTATCCCCAGGACACATTCTCCTGAAAATTACTAACAAGAACCACTTTTGTCTGTGGGGTTTTTCACCTTAACCATTCTCTGATATTTGTCTCCAGATGCTCTAAACAGAAGTTGACAAACCTTAGGGAAAGACCAGGCAGAGAGCCAGCCTGACACAGCAGAAACAGTAACCTGGGAAGGGAGACACACTGTGATCTGATGATTCAGCCAGAAGTGAAGGCAGAGAAAGAAAGGAGAGAAAGGCAGAGGGCTTTGACATTCAAAAGTACACCACAGTCAAACTGGATTCAGGCCAGCGTGTCATGAAAGGTATTAGTTAATATTGCCCAATCACCTCCTGCTGTAAAACAGTAACAAGAGCCACGATGTGACATTGGATAAGGTGGCTTGTAGCCAGCGCCACTTCAGCAGGCTCTTTAATCATTGTTATAAGAGTCTGACGCCATGAGAGGGCAGTGTAGCTTCAGTCTCCTCATGCTCTCAGTGGAAAGATGGAGCTAAATAGAGCTGAACATATCACTGGCAGCTGCATTGCCTCTGCAGTGCAATGTGAAATTCCTCAGATCACAGCGTTTCCCCCTAACCCATTATCTCCTCTACAGTCTAATACAAAATGTGGTTTTTCATTTAGTGTGACTTAAGTGATGCAGCTTCTCTCCACAGGATTTTTCTTCACTTCTGCCATTCAGGCTGGATCACATGTCGTCAAATTGGTTGATAGTGTCAATTTGTGGTTTTATTATAGGGTTGACGTGGATCTATAATGACGCACATATTCTTGCTCTCTCAGTTGGATCCCCTGTTTATGATATTTGTTTCATCATGGTATACTAGGGCTCTTTTCTTGCTTTCAGAGATTTTATGCCATCACTTTTTAATGTGTTTATGTTACATTTGATGATTTCCAGATGAGGCCCAGATTTGATTTATTTCAGCTCTGCATGTAGACCTGTGCCGGGTTGCAATTAAATTCTTCATCAGAGGAAGAATTACATGGGTATAAGATAATATATCCATACATTAAAATATTTGTTCATCATACATGGACAGTTTGAATATTGAATTATATTCCTAATCCACTGAAAAATCTTCACAGAAAAAGAGCATTAGATGAGTGTTTATGTAAGTAATACAACACAGTGAAACCCTTGTCTCCACTAGCTGTCAGGCTGAGTAGTGTCAGTACTACTTTAGTCCCGACTGTTTCACATAAACAACCTATCCCATTATTGCCGCCTCAAATCAGAAGAGGACAAGGTAAGTGATGGATAGCATTGCCTCTAGGCTGCCAGGGATTATTAGTCCTCTGCTGAATAATATCCCAGAAACCGCCCTCCAGCAGAAACACTCCTTCTCCTCATCCTAAGTGTGACATAGATTTCTCAGTGTGTTGTTGACTATTTTTGAAGACCGAATCTTGAGAGTTAAAAATCACAGCTACACTGTATTTTTAAAGGTCTGCAAACAGATGGTTAACACATCAAAAGAGCAAAAAGCGTCATGCAAAGTCAGCAGGCACCTTTTCTGTCTCCTCAAGGTCATAGACTAATGTACTCTGGCATGAACATGAACTCTAGTAAAGTGTTCATATAAAGTCGACCCTTCTTTAGCTGACAGGAAATGTGCTGCTTCTCAAGGTTGCTGCTACTTAGCATAAAAATAACTTAACCTAATGTTCCTCTGGTCTTATTCTAAATGTGGGATTGACTTTTCTGCTTTCATCCTCTGCTCATCCAATAGTGTAGGACATTGGGACAGTCTGCTGGGAAACGGCAGCCACCAAAATAGACAGACTCAACCACAGCACTATAATGGAAGCATTTACTTTGACTTATAAAATTTGATTAATGTGTTGTCTGGGCTTTCATGTTCATAACTTGAGTTTTTTTCAGCTCTGTCTCTAATCAATACCCATAGTCCTATATGCAAGTTGAAAGGGGTCTTGTTTGCTGTAATTGTTTCTCCTGTTCGTACTGGGACATAACACGCCCTATTAATGCAGTGCAGTACGTGATGAGGGACAAAAGCCACAGTCCTCCTTCAGTGCAAAAATGCAATTAAAAGTTCATTCAAACTTAATATGAGGCCTCAACAGTCATGTTTAGTCAAATAACCTGGATATCTTCCACAGCTGTTTTAGAACAAAATTCACTTTTTGTTTTACTCTCCCTCTGTTTTCCCTTAGCAAGCAAATACCAAAGATCAAGGAGAGAAGTTTGGGTTAAAATCATTAATGAATCTGTAAGTGATCATCACTGCCACTAGATGTTGCACTAGACCACCTGCATCTCAGACCAGAACAAATACGTTGTCGGCCACAACCTCCTCCCTTCACATTTACAGTCAGCAAAGAGTTACAAAGCCCAGTGAAAAAGGCTAATAAACACATAACAAGGCATAACAAGACCCAGCAAAAAACAAGCTAGCCACAACCATTAGCCCACGCTAGCTGGTCACTAGTGAAAACTGACATCTAACATTATGTAGCCATCAAGTTGCTTACATCCTAGAGAAGAGAAGCCAGTTCAGAGTCAAGTTAGAGCCCTTTAGCAGCTCGCTGGGCTCTCCATGTTGTAAAGCCAGACCAGTAGTGGCTCCACAGACAGGACTGGGAAAGAAGTCCAGCCTCGGATGTATCTGGTGGTAATGACCGCCTGATGGAGGCGCAAACAAGCTGACCAGGATTTGAGCCAGTTGTCCCCATGGCCAGTCAACCTATGCTCTGGTCTTATCGCTTTCTTTGTGGAGGTTTTATTAGCTGAAAAACATGATTTGTTCCATGGAGGATACTCTGGAAGGTGCTTTCACCTGAACACTGCTGTTGTCTCACCTATGGGCAGCCCCTGAGTACTTACAAAGTTGGAGCCAGTGGTTAAACAGGAGGGACTCACATGCACTAACATGCACACCTACATGCAACAACGTGCATGCACCGTCATTCCAGATGCCAAAACAAGGAACAGGGAGACCCCACTACAAAATACAAACACAAAGGGGGTGTGACTTCATTCTTGGCTCAGGAAGCCATTACTCCACTATATATCTTTATATAGAAAATAGTTAGCTATTGTTTTACTATTATTTTATTTTATTGTACTGTATTGTATTGTATTTCCCTTTTCATTGTAAAGCATTTTGAGCTACGTCTCTTGTACTAAAAGTGCTCTATAAATAAAGTTTATATTATTATTATTATTATTATTATTAATAATAATAATAATAATAATAACAATTAATTAATTGATGATTTTTAACTTAACTTTAGAATCCATTTTCATAGTGAGACAATTGTGGATTTTGTTCCCCATCATTCACACTGAAAGGCTTCAAAAATTTTAATCTTAAGGCAACAACTGCAACGACCAATAATGCTTGAATGAATTTGAAAAATAATGATAATAATAATGTATTGAAAAGATATGACTGTTTCCTTTAATAATTGTTATGTCAGACAAAGAACAGTTGCTAATGGATTTGCTAAACATGTTTATTATTAAAATTTTTCTGCAGTATGAACAGGATGTGTTGAAAAAGTGAATATTTTAATGTGAACCTCTTCTACTTCCTTTTCTCTTCTTTTCAGAGTAATCTGATAACTCACTTTCAACTGTACGTGTACCGAAGTGTTGGAGAAGCTTGTGTTTTTATCTGTAATCTGTTTGCTAATAATGGACACATACAGTATTTTCAGCTTGTCTTGCAAAAATAACAACAAACTGGAAATGATCATGTTAAGTGTGTTTCCTCTCCCTTGTTCCAGACTCAGAACATCATGTATGACATGATATCGGACTTGAATGAGAGAGGAGAGGACATGGAGAAGAGGATTGCCTTGCTGGAGACAAAGCTGGAGACTCTACTGAGTAACTTGCAGGCTCTGCCAGGACTCATCAGCCAGGTCATCAGCCAGCAGCACAGGGACTTCCTGGAGGTTCAGCTCCAGCCTTATGACAAACACAGCCCTGAGCGCTCACAGTCAGTGTCCCGACGGAGGTCATCCTCCACAGCACCGCCCACCTCCTCCGAGAGCAGCTAGAGTCCAAGGGGAATGCCTCCACTGAAGACTTTTGCCATCATATGGCCAAGTTGCATTTATCGTAAAGCCTTATGGTTTCAATAAGTATTATCCAAATTCTGATGACAGAATCCAAGATACTGGGGACAATGCATTTTAATGGATAACTTCATGCTGTTATTTGTTTTTTATTACCTCAAAAGATGTTGTTATCCTTGCTCTGGTGACAAGACCTCAAATAATGGCGCTTCCCTCAGTAAAAACTAAAAGGCCTATCGATGGGGCAACGATAAGAACTCTTCTCCATCTCTATGCAGAGGTAGCCAGTTTTAGGTGGCAAGGTTACCAAGTGTGAAACTATTGCACTAAAATAGTGCTTCTCACAGACTTTGTGCTTCTGCAGGCTTGATTCAGTTGCTGTGTTCCTCAAAGCAAACTGAGAAACCACTGAGAAATCAGTCAGGGAGAATGACAGTGATATTGAGGAAAAGTGCTGTGTTTGATGGCCTGGAGTGAACTGATAGCAGAAGGCAGATGAAAATCGCTCCAACACACTGTCACTCAGAGATAACTTAAAAAGCTTGAAATGAGGAAAAAAAAGCATATATCTTTTAGGTTAGAAACAGCATCAACTATAGCGGTTTTCTTTTTGCAGAGTGCCCCTGTAGAATGACTATTTTTGGGGCGACGTTGCAAATAATTTAATCCTCTAGTCGAAATGAATGCATTAAAATCTGTACTTGCACTTACTTTTTAATCAATGCACTTCAATGCTGACTGACATATGATATAAAGATGCGTTGCTCATTAAAAGAAGAACATTTGAGATGTTTGGGCATGGGTTTATTATTGTCAGTTCTCAAGTTGTGGCTAGTGTTGATGAGTCAAGTCAAAGCCCTTTTTTTTGTTTTTCACAAAGAAGCAGTAACTTAGACCTGTAGAGGTCTACAGAAATGTATTGAGTGATCACAAAATCAGTAATTAGCTCTTGGCTTGCTGTGTCTCACCTCCTGTCCTTCACTCCTGTGCTATTTATGCTTGCTGTCATCTCAGCTGGGCAACGACAAATGCTGAACAACAACTCGCAGAAACCGTATCTACCTTTTAAAAAGAAAATGCCTATTTTTATATATTTTGATGAGGACAAGCACACCTCCTACAACGAAACAAACAACAATGGAGATATAAGAAGTGACAGATTCAGCATATCTAGCATATGGTTTCATATTTCTTGGACTGGAGTTAAGATACATACATGAATAGTCCATTAGGTTCTTTCCCGATCTTAGTTATACACAGATTTTAAAATTGCATTATTCTTCAGATTGCATTTATTTTTTAAAGCAAATGCTTTACATGACACTGTGGGCTGAGCTGGAAGAGCAGTACTCAAGAGCAGAACTGGTAATTCTACCTATAGGGACTGGCATTTATTAGGTTTCAAGATTTTATTGTCAAAAAGTAGATTAAAATGTTACAATTCGATTCAAATATCCTACTTGGCTTTTCATACAGTGTGTCTATATATCAACTGTGTGAAAAGTCTTGATGAGGCCTCTGGACATTGATATTCACCATATGAACCTGTAGTAGTTGTTAATGCAACCTTCACAGAGCATGGGTCAGAGAAGATCTGGTGGTCACTCATCAATACAGCAGCACTGAACTTGTTCAACCAGCCAACCCACCAACCAATAAGTCAATCAGAAGGTCAACACAATGACAGATGTTCAGTCCACAAACTTCAGCAACATAGAAACCAATGAGAGATTATACTGTATGCGACTTAAACAATAAACAATTAAACTATTAAAATATACATCTTGACTGTGTCCTTTTTTCATTGTATGGAAATTTGTACGTGTCCCACCATAAAAAAGTGAGACAGTTACATCAACATATAACTGTATAAATTGTGGTCCGAATCACTTTCAGATTTAACTGAATTCATTTGATGTGGTAACCTTTCTTGACTTCTCATGGATCAGCAAATGAATGGAGTTGAATGAAGAGACTGTGTTTCTAATATATATACCTTCAGGGCATGTTTTGCCCTAAACAGTAACTTGAAGGCATTCTGATGTGGGTCGTCGGTGGCTGACCATAATATATATTCAACCACCTGATTAAAAGGCACATCTAGCTAAAATAGTCCTCCAATAAGCCCGTCCGTCATTATGTTATAATGCCCAGATTTTGTTTTAGCCAGGTGTTCAGTCAGTGTTATAGAGGTGAATTGTGATGCTGTTGAATTTTAATGCATTATACTGAGAGGCATTTCTAAAATTTGGTCTACCCTCATCAGTGGAATAAGCATTCTGATTATATACTTAATTAAAGTACCTCCACATCATTCTTAATGAATTCTCCATCACAAGTAAAAGTTCTGTATTTAAAATCATATGTACAGTATATGCAGTAAATGTACAGACGTAATATCAACAGAAATACTAAGAATCAAAAGTAAAAATACTAGCAGAAGAAAGGACCCTAGCTGTAATTTTACTAGCAATGAAATACTGCTTACACATTGATGCATCACTGACAATCTAACAATACATGACATATTATGTATGATAATTGTATAAATATATCTATTCATATGACATAATTATGTTGTTACCGATGCGTTTTTGCAGCAGTGTAGTCCAGTGGTTCCCTGCCAGGGGGTCAGGCCCCTCCAAAGCGTTAATGAGATGATTACTATTGTTTTTATCTTTCTGGAGAACAAACCAAGGCAAATTTCAATCGATGTTTCATTGTCATGGTAAGAAATGATTGACTCTTGAATGATTAATGTGGTGGGAAAGCAAAAAATAATGTTTTGCACCTCAAACGGTTATTTAAATGAAACTATTGAACAAGTTCAGGGTGGAAATGTTTTATTTGGCACAAGAACTCAAAGACATCTAAAAATCTGAGGTGTGCTCTTTTGTAGAGCCACACAAGACAAAGAGGTTGTGAGTCACTGGTTCATTGTTTAACAATACACTGTATTTTACAAGCTTACTGTTTTTCACGTGAAATATTAATTTGAAAAGCAAGTAGTGATTGTGACTGTCAAATCGTGGAGTAAGTACAATGCTTGCTTCTGAAATATTGTGCAGTAGAAGTATAAAGTAGCATAAAATGTCATATTCAAGTAAATTACAATTACCTGAAATTTGTAAGTAAATGTACTTTGTTACTTTCCACCTCTGTAAAAGGAGTGTACAAAATATTTAATCTGCAAAAGGCAATACAGTTGTACCGTATCCATCAAAACTAAACCTAACCAACACCGATTATGTAAGTTTTTGTGTGCATGTCTTCTTATTCACAGTCTATTGCTCAGGCAGATACTTTCTGTCCTGCGAGTCAACGCACCGGGCTGCCTCCCAATCTCGCAATCATACCATCGCGAGATTTCGCGCAAAGCACCGCGCCGCGGCACTTGCGTGGTGTAGCCCTGTGTGCTGGCTAAACAAAATCTAACTTTGCCAACTCCCATGTAAAATCCGTACAACTTTTTTTCGGCTACGTTGGTTGTACAAAAGAATCGCCGTCATCATGAGTATACTCGCCAAAATAGCAGAAATTGAAAATGAGGTAAGGCTGAAATTAGATAGCAAGGTAACCCAATGAATCGGTCACGTTTTAGCTAACGGCTAGCTGGTAACGCTAGCAAATACTTAGCCTAGCTCCCACAGCTGGGCCTCAAACTAAACACGTTATTTAAGATTACAGTCCCTTGACAGGTTACAGCGTTTATCGTGTAGTGCTCATTCAACTTGTAGCTGTATTGTGAATCAAATAAGTTAACTCAGAGGATGTTGCTAACCTCCGGTTCTCAAGCATAGATATTGTTTGACAGGCTGGCAACCAAACTAACGTTAGTAACCGCGTACACATCTGTTTCACGCAGCCCACAAACCATCCAAATTGAGACCAAAGTTAGTTGAATATGAAAGAGACAACATTTTTGTTTAGTAGCCTACTTATTCTGTTAGCCAGTGTGTGTTTCCTTCTCTTTAGCAGCACTACAAAGACGGTTTCTAAGAAAGGGACATTTGAAAGTTGAAAAGGTTGGAAAGTGGCTTTTGGAAAATTGAATTGTTGTGTAAAATGCTTTGCTAGAGAAGGAGACAAGTAGCCTTATAATTTAGATTATTTTATAAACTTGAGCAGAGATAGTACATGACGAAGCAAGAATTTAACTATGGCCCTTTTAAGATTAGTAATACCCCCTCACAAGATAACTTCAGATAGAGCAGGTGGTGATTTGTGACAGTAATCAGTCTCATTCAACACGGGCATCTTTACTCTTATTCTCAAATGTGATTTAATAATCGGTACATGTCATGTCATTGTAGCTTGTCACATCTATTGAGATTATTAGTATCAATGAGAAAACTTAAATTTGAGTTGTGACAGCATGTCATTTTTCAAGCAGGTGACTTTGTGAATGTAAGAAACACTGTTGCAGACAGAAACGATTTGTTGAGTGACTGATAACTAATCAACTATTTTGACCATTAACCCATTATAAATATATATATATATATATATATATATATATATATATATATATATATATATACACACACACACACACACACACACACACACACACACTGGGCTTTAGGGAATTGTAATTGTGAGATATTTTATTATATTTTTTTTTCAGTATGTTCTGACACTTTGTATATAAATTGATAAATTGTGGATGTAACCAGCAGATTAAAATAATCATTAGTTGCAGCTCTAGTTACATTAACATAAGCTTTATTATGATGTTTTTTAATTGCAATAAAGGATACACCATTCTTTATACCTGCTCATTCTAATTCAAAGTGATGATGTGCATAAGCTTGTCCCAGCCTGCAGTGACAGTCTGCTTAAATTATACTTGACTGCAGGCACTAAAAACTGTCTATTATTATACTGGCTATTATACAATTGTGGTGCTATGAGCAAGTGTGAGACCTTATGCTGGTGTTGTTGCTGTTAAATGTAGATGGCCAGGACGCAGAGGAACAAGGCCACAGCTCACCACTTGGGTCTGCTCAAAGCACGTCTTGCCAAACTGAGGAGGGAACTCATCACACCGAAAGGAGGCAGTGGTGGTGGAACAGGAGAAGGTAGGATTGCAGTTTTTAAATGCTTAGTCCACTTACTCTTACCAAGGTTTATTGCAAACACACCTTTAAAACTTTTTTGTCCTGTAAGCTTTCATAGTGAATATGTAGTTAAATTAAAGTTTCTGATTATTTTTTTGCATTTTAGGTTTCGATGTAGCGAAAACTGGTGATGCTCGTGTTGGCTTCGTTGGTTTTCCCTCAGTAGGAAAGTCTACACTGCTAAGTAACCTCGCAGGTGTGTACTCTGAGGTTGCCGCCTATGAGTTCACCACTCTTACGACGGTACCTGGAGTCATTCGCTACAAAGGTGCCAAAATTCAGGTACAAGAATTTCTTACTTGTTCAGTACCTGTAAAAGTGTTTTTAGTTTACTGTATTTTCGGCAGGTAGATTATTTTCTGTTCTTGTTTTCTTCCTTTTAAGCTCCTGGATCTCCCTGGAATCATTGAGGGTGCCAAGGATGGCAAGGGCAGAGGCAGACAGGTCATCGCAGGTAAAGATGTGCTCAGTGAGGTATCTGCTAAGACTGATACTGAAGACTGAAAAACTGAATTATAATAATTTTGTAATTTAGTTTTTCCCCCCTGCTGATATTAATGCCAGTGTAGAATGCTTCTCCAGTCATTTCATTTAATGAGACACTTCACTTTTGTCATTACTATGTTTTTTTATGTGCTTCTGGTGGCATCTAAGCAGCGTGATGAAATTTAATGAGGAGTGGAATGGTTTAATCAGATTAATTTCAGCCCATAGGGTTTTTTGATCACTATAGAAGCAGTAATGCAAACAAACTTGCTTCCTCAAAACTTTGAGCTGATGTTTTAGAAAACAGTTTACACTGTTACAGACACACAACTGCATTTAGTCCTTCTAGTAGCAGGAAAATGTAAAACCTCACAAGTGTAGTGATTATGAAATGGTTGCAGATACATACCCTATCCACCACAGCTGTGAGATACTCAATAATCCACACTGTTGTTTTCTTTCTCCTTTCTGTTTTAGTGGCTCGAACTTGCAACCTAATCCTCATAGTGCTCGATGTGTTGAAGCCTCTTGTTCATAAGAAGCTAATAGAACATGAGCTGGAGGGCTTTGGCATCCGACTTAATAAGCAACCACCCAACATCGGTTTCAAGAAGAAGGACAAAGGGGGCATCAACTTCACAGCTACAGTATGTCTCACGCAGCACAACAGCAATTTGAATACAGAGATGGAAAATCTTAAAATGTCACTGAAATGAATAATGTAATACTGATAAGCAATTTTAGTGGATTGAAGTTGCGAGATGTGTGATGGTGTTGTGAAAGGCTGGTAGTCCACTTGTCATTCAACAAACTGATGAGCTGGAAAAGAGAGATTATCAGAACGTGTGATACTGCCATTATTTTGACATGCAGGATTTCAGCTGTCAGGGGTGTCTGTAGTCGACTGTCAGTTCGTTTTGATGACGGTTATTTTTCTGGCATCCCATTAATTTAATCAAAGATGAAAGAGCCTTTGATCAGCAGTGGGTACAAAGATTTTTTTAATTTAAAGGTTTGAACTTATCTGCAGAATTACATGTGGAAAACACATTTAACCTAACACCCAGGTAACAAGTACTGAAACATCCATGCTGCCCTCTGGTGGACATGCAGGAAATTACACTTCGTTTCGGCACTCATGGATTTTCTTGATAGTGTACTGAACGCTTGATGTCAGCTATGCATTGTGAAAAATTTCCAATAATGGAGATGCTTAATATGGATTATATATTTGTGTTTTCATCCTCTTGTGTTGATTGATGTATCTGTCCTCCCTTCTCTCTCTTAGTGTGCACAAAGTGAGCTGGATGGTGAAACGGTGAAGACTATCCTGGCAGAATACAAGATTCACAATGCCGACATCACTCTGCGCAGCGACTCCACAGCTGATGACCTCATTGATGTGGTGGAGGGAAATCGGTAAGCTGCTGAAGTGCCAGAATGGGCCCTCCTTAGTCATCCCCAGTGGGTGTGGCCTGCTGGAGTCTAAAATCCTATTTCAGTTCCCACTACACCAATGCAGATAAATTTGAAAATGCATTTTATGTGCCATGTGGGGCTCAAACCACACTTCAATTTTCACACCATTTTTTTCAGACATATATGTTATCTGTAGTTAAGCAATATCATCTCTTACCAAGTTACTTATGGTATTATCATTCCTCAGTGTAACAAATGCATTCAAATCTAGGATATGGATAATGTGGTGCGTTGTGTTATATTGGACAAGGATCATACCTCCTGGGACTGTCTCTCAGCATTTTATTGCAAGACACCAGACATGGCAACAGTATAACCTCCTGCCAATTGCAGAGAAAGAAAGCATTAACAAGGTTTCTCTAGTGTTAATACTGTGTTCCTGTCCAGGGAACAGATTGTAACAGAGAGAGAGAGAGAGAAAAATATTTCAACAAATGTAGCTATGCATAAAGCAACATACATGTTATTATTTAGAAGCAAAGCAGTAACTCAACCTGTGTACACATGCCTCGACAAACGTATTTTATAATTAGCAGATGATCAAAATGTTTTACACTTCTTTAAAATAACGTAACAGATATAGCAAAAAAACAAGTAAACAGAGCAAAGAACATGTGAACCTTTACAGCAGAAAAGTCCAGACTGAAAAGAGGAAGTAAATCAAGTGCGACTACATCTCACAGTTTGCTTTGTGAAATAAAACGCTTGTTAAACTTCCTGTTCAGACACAAACATTCCATTTTATATTAATTCTACCTGGCAACATATTAGTTCACATAAAAATGTATTAACATAACTGGGGAGTGTAGGAAAAAGAGGAAATACAACACTCGAAGCATACTTTTCAAAATAGGCTCCACTAAATCCACACAGAGTTCTACAGGAATGTTCATAATTTAACTGAACATACACACCACTACACATGAATCAGAAATAACCGTCCTAAAATAAATAGCTAATGAAATTAAATGTTTGTTTTAACCCTGTCTGCAGTGACTGTTATTAATATGTTAGTAAAAATTACATTTGGTTTTTAATTGCATGTGACAACTCAAACCTGACCTGTAGTTTAACAGAGGCAACCAAAAAAAACATTAAAAGGGTGAAAATTAGAGAAAATCAAGTTGTTGTTTTTTGTTGTTTGTTTTTCCATGTTAGTTTTAACAAAAAGTCAACACCAAGGTGTCTGTTCAACACTGACGGTTGCTGATTGTGCAGCAATTTGATGGACAGCAGCCACTTACAGTCTCTTGTCACAACAGGGTCTACATCCCATGCATATATGTGCTCAACAAAATCGATCAGATCTCAATCGAGGAGCTTGACATCATCTACAAGGTGCCCCACTGTGTACCCATCTCGGCCCACCACCGCTGGAACTTTGACGACCTGCTGGAGAGGATGTGGGACTACCTACAGCTCGTGCGCATGTAAGAGTTGTCACTCCAGTCACCACAGGGGGATATGAATGGAGATGACAGCTGGGGATTAAAATGCTGCAGAACAAGAAGACTTTGTAGAAATTTCAATTTTTGTTTGCTCAGACAAGAAATTTTGACTAAGATGATGCTTGCATTTACAGCTACACCAAACCCAAAGGCCAGCTTCCTGATTATACATCTCCTGTTGTGCTCCCTGACGGACGAACTTCAGTTGAGGATTTCTGCTTAAAGATTCACAAAAACCTCATCAAAGAACTCAAGTAGTGAGTACTGTAGACATGGCTTTTTCTTTTTTAGTTTTAAAGGGAATTCTTCTCTTCCAGAGAAAAAACTGTTTTTTTATATCCTCCTTTTCTTATTATTTCATTATGTCTCTGTCACATCCAACAACAGCTGACCTTAGGTTCATCTCAGTCTATTCTGTACATCAGATTTGTACATTTTCTTTGAAAGGAATCGTCTATCCACACACAGTTTGAGAAATTAAACCATTGTAAAAAAAAAAAAAAAAAAAAAATCACTGTAGTGAGAATATTGGATCAAAGATGCAAAGATCATTTTGAGATCTAATGGTAACAAAAGATATCTACTTAATTCAGCATTTGAGCCATCTGAGTATTTCTTCAAGGATGAAAAGGTTTCCTACTAAAATGCACTGATGGACATACCTTGCAACAGAAGTGACAAGTGGTCATCAAATGGTTTAAAACAACAGTCACTTTAATCAAAGCCATTGCCCTCTTTATGGCTAGAAACGCCAGATAAGCATTAATTGTAGAGTTTGGATTAGGATCTGAGATGATACGTTGCACCACCATCTTCAAATGGGAGAGCAATCAGTCAATATGTTAGTGCTGCTAAGCATTACCCATCCTCCAGGGACTGACTAGATCAGACAGTGACACATGTGATTAGAGAGCCTTTGTAACTAAAGGATTAACTGTCATTGTACCCTGTAGGTTACTTTATAGTGCAGAACCATTGTAGCAAAGAAAGAATAAATTGATAGTCATTATTTATTTTCTGGTGTAACTAAGCTGCATTATGAGCTCAGTCATCTCTTTGCTTTTGTTCTTTAAGATATTGTAAACTGATCATGTACAATACTGTTGGTAATTTTTTTAACTCTTCCTCTTTCAGTGCTCTCGTGTGGGGATCATCTGTGAAACACAACCCTCAAAAGGTGGGCAAGGACCATGTGTTGGAGGATGAAGATGTAATCCAGCTGGTGAAAAAGTAAAAGGAGTGTTAATTCACTGCATGGCCTGCGTATCACAAAGTGTTCTGTATAGTTAACTCAGTAGACCACCAAACATATCCATCACAGCATCTGTGTCATTTGGTTCCCAGGTTTTTTGCTCTAATTTAAAAACAATAAATTGATTTTAAGTGTCACATATAAGAGAACCTCCAGTACTTGGCATCGTGAATAGTTCATATTGAATATTGGTTAAGGCTTGCATTAAAATCTGAAAAATCTGTACAATAAAAACATGAAGCAGTCTCTCTTTATTCTTACTTTTTATCATATTGGGGTTTTTTTTTTTTTGCTTTTTTTTAATCCAGTTTTTAATAGATGTAACCGATCTGGGCACATGAAAGTTAGCATGTATGCAATAGCAAGTATACTCAGACACATGTCTCTATCTAAATCTACATGATTTCATGTACTACATGCGGCCTGCTACTAAAGCGTCATAGAAATGTTGCATCATTGAATCTCCTCACAGCTACATGGTCTCCCTCAGAAACTCAGCAGTACTATGCAACAGCGTTACCACAACCACTTCAGTCTGGCTCAGAGAAAAAAAAAAAAAAGTCTCATTTGAAAGCCCTGTCCAGCTAAGTGATTTATGTGACATTGATGATGAAGGCAGTTATTCAGGCTGCCAGCCCACCCCCTCTCTCTGGTAAGGACGGCCACTCAGGTTAATCAGTTCATTCACTCAGACGCAGTCTGGGGACATCATACGCCAGCTGTTCACAACTAACATGACTCCACAGAGCAAAATACAGAGCATTTCATCAGACCCGGGAGCACTCTGGAGGCTAGCATTATCTAATGTCAATATGTTACAACCTGTATGAAGTGCAGCAGCCATTTTGTGTCTGAGCACCAGATACTAGCCAGTGATTGCAGTGGTTGGCGCCAGTACATACTGGAGTAAATTTAGACAGTGGTATGATACTGGCAGACTGGAAATTTGAAGAATAAAGACTACACTCCATCCAACTGAACAACAAAGCCACAAATAATTGAGCTGAGCTTTTCCAAAGGTTTATGCGGTTGTTTCACAGCATATTTAACATAAAGCAGAGATGTGACAGTAGCTTTGTCAGGTTAAATAAAGTCACCTCATACATTTTATAATTAAAGTTAAACATGAAATGTATCAAACAGGCAACAGTAGGCATCTTAACACACATTGAATGTCTTTGTAGCAATACAAAATATCCAGTATTTACAACTGCAACTAACAGACTAGTCTGTCTACATTTACTAAAAATACAAAATCATACAATAAATAATGGCAAAGGAGAAATGAGCTCAATTCCTCATCCCCACTGTATTTGATCCACTAAATGCATTAAATGTGTGGTCCTGGAGAAGAACTGCTTTGCATGACCACAAAACCTTTTCCATATAAGAAGCCACTTCATTGTAAAAAGTGCTATCAATATTGTCCATTAATTATTGGTTACACTGTGTCCGATTCAGAACAACATTGGGAGATGAATGAGGATTTAGATATGCAACAGGATTCCAGTTAATGGACATATGAAAAGCCAATATGCAAGAGGGACAACATGCTCACGACACTTGCAACATCGATATAATGGTTCAATAAGGGTGTTATGTATTTAATGTTAAACAACACAGTTCTTACTGCGAGAATAGTTATTTTTTAGGAAAAGCTGCAGTGGTTGAAGGTAATGCCTGCCTGTCCAGCAGCAGGAGGATCAACCCTCTTCAGACACCGCCCCTTCCCCACCCCCTTTTACCCTGTAAATTATAGCAGCACTTTAGCTAATGAAAGAGTTGAAGACCGGGCACTAATAAAAGCCATTAAGTGAATAAAGCACTTCCCCCTCTAACAAAATTAAAGAATCTACCCATTTGGAGAGGGAGGACTCTGTATTAATATTTATGAAATGCGGAACGAGCGCCCCCCCCCCCTCAAACTCCCCAACCCACGTCCAATCCTAGCCTGACCAAGTCCTCCTTGCCAGTGCACCTATCCCAAGAGAACATCACCAACCCCTCCTAGCTTGAAGGAGGGGCAGGAGATGGGGACTTGAAGGGTGCTGAGGACGCAGTCAGGACAGTCTGTCTCAAGTAGAGCAAGCTGAAAGACCCCAAGACACAGCTCAGAGCACCCTACCGCCTTCATCACCCCTCAACCGGCTGCACCTAGCATCGTCTTTGGGGCAAGCGGATGGAAAGGTGGGTTTCTTGGAAAGACCAGATGTGACTTTCCAAAGACAGCATTTGGAGGTTTTCAGTAAAATACAGAGTAAGTTTTGACTAAGCCTCTTATTTGTATTGATAATTTTACTCATTTTTTCTCAGTTGGTCACTGTGATCGTAAATCTGAAGAATATTTTATGAAACTTTAGGATTTAAATCAGATATTTTTCAATTATAAATAACTGAGAGCATTTAAACATTCTTCAGTCAAACTTAGAATCAGATTCTGAGATTTATACGTGAGTCTGAAACTCCTGAAAGCTCCTGATTGTGGTCATCAATGTCAGTTTTTGAAGAAAGAAAACAAGTCAAACACCAAAATCAAGGTAAGAGAGCATCATAATGTACCACCATCATCCATGGAGAAAAACCATCACACCATCCCATCAACCACACAGCATTACTTTGAAACATCTTCATTGTTCTGAAAAACAGAGGTCTGTTTCACCGCCACCGCCCACCATTTTCACCCAAAGTACTCCCATTTTCATGCCATTTGGTCACTGCAAATGCAGGGTTTTCTCTCTGGTGCATTAATATGCATTATGGTGTAATTTCATCACACAAAGTGGCTCAGTTGCCTGAGCTCTAAGTTGATTATCGCACCATGCCTTCTCATTTTAGTAAGACCTCCCTGGGGAGCTGAAAGAAGCACAAGAGAAGGTAACAAGATTGTCAAACCTTTTTGACAAACATCTCTCTCAGCCTGACGGTATCAAGACTCTTGACATTGCACTCAGGGACCGTTAACACAGTTAGGGCTAAAATGTCAGGAGTGGTTGTGTCTTTACTCCAAGGAGACGGTAAATGTCCTCAGATGGACAACAGAGATAAAGCTATGACCATCATTCTTGAGTTCATTGTGTCACAGGCCGCCAAGACTCTTATTTTAGTCAATTATAAGTAAAATTTAAATGAGTGGACTCTGTGAGCTGCTGACGAATACCCAAACTCTGTTTCCATTGATCAGTTGAAGAACATCCAATAGACTGATGGAGAACTAATTTGATTAAGCCACCATTCCTCAGGCCTGCTGTAAATCTTTTCTTGAAAATTTTTGAAAATTTCAATGTTTGTGTGAAATAATAGAATTTTTTGTCTGGTAGAGTTGAGCGCGTAGAACAGGAGGGAGGGGTTTGACGCAGTTTGTCCGCAAGAAGGGTGTAGCCCTTTTTTCCGCAGTGAGTGTGACCTATGACTAATCGTTTGGTTTTATTCTGCAGACGTTCTTAACTGTAACTGTGGTACATTTCTTTTGCAACCACTGCGTAAACCAGTGGTGCCATTTTTTTTTTTTTTTTGACAGTAAGTCAATGAGCCCTAATCCCCTCCCTCACACCTTTGGACTTTTTTGTCTCTTGGACTGCAGATGCAACCAAACCGTGGGACTGTCCTTCAACTGCAAGAATCCAGAAAATACTCTATGTTGTACTTCCCTTTTAGGAGTTTCGCTTCATAACTACACTCGCTGAGACTGAGTTAGCTACTTATAAAGAACGCAAAAAGCTATATTGTGTTTTACAGTTTTTCACCCCTTATTTTACATATTCAACAGAGCTTTCAAGTCCCTCGGATGTCTCATCCTGAGCTGGATCCAGCATTGTTTGTTTTTTTTTGTCTTTGCCCAGGACCCCATTGTGCTTGATCTAACCATGCAGTGCATCTTCTGTCCATGGTTGTGCCAAGCACCTTGGAGGCTTCGGAGCACTATCTGCCTTCTGTTGTGAACTTCTAAGGAATTGTAAAAACTCAGACATGCATTTTCAAGTTACTGATGTACTTGTGCTTTTTTGCATTAAAATGTGAAAGAAATAAAGACTGTAACGGTGCAATAAAACTTCATGTTTGGAGAAAATTAATACCGTTGAGCTCATAGGTGACAACCGGGGAGCAAAAGATACAAAAGGACTAATAACCGCAAGGTACTTTTAATTTTTATATGATATACAGATGTATCGCTTCTACGCTCTAATTTTGTTTTTATTTTCATTCATGATGTGTTATGGTGTACCAAGATGTGGAACTATGACCAATAAATATCATCTAGACATATTGTGTGTTTTGCTGGCAACAAGTTTTTTTTTTTTCGTCTTGAATGGATTGAATAAAAAAAATGAGTGAGTGTGGGTCTTTCAGGGTTTATGGCGTTCATATAGATAAAGCTGTCATTTTCTACAAGCTGGTTGGTTCCAATATGGCAGATTTGTGGAAACGATCAATTACAGTAAGTGCTCAGTGGCTTTTAACCATGGCTAATAATTTCAGCCGGTAGAGGTCATATATTAAAACAATGTGCGCTCTCATAAGACTGCGGACACATCGCAGATCTGTAAATCAAACAATGAGACATTGTGCAATGGCTGAGGCATACAAGCCAAGGTGGTTTATACAGAGAGTTATTCAAATGATGGTAAAATGACATTACTCTTGTTTCCATACAGTGCTTGGCTACTTATTTTGAATTTTAGTCTGTGATGTCTCATAAGTCAGATCACAACTAATGCATTTAACCAATAAATTTTAAATGATTAAACCAGACTCCTCATTTCTTCTTCTAATGAATTCATGCTTTAGTTTAGATGATAACATGAACTATAAAATATTCCAAGACTTTTTGGTTACAACTTTTGTCGTAAAGACGGTGATGAAGAACACCAAGAGCCTTCACTTGTTATGTTGTACTGAATTAATATGCTCTGTCCTGGAGAAATATTTATTCATGCATTTTTTAAAATACACCCTCCTTTGTTTGGGAAATGCAACCTTGCCAACAGTCTGTGTCACTCTGACCGTGGATAAGGTGGGGCGCTGATTCTCAACTGGAGCTGCCATCTTAATGCAGTCTTTATTAGTATATTTAATATTCTAAATACAATTTATAGAATGCATGTAATAAAAAAATTTTAAAAAGAAGAAAAAAACACAGGTGTTTCTATACTGCCATGAATGCTCTGTTCTCTTGAAGTACCTCAGTAAGCCATGACACTGTGACATTGACTCCTCAGGACTCTGAACTGTAAGCAGCTCAATGGAATTCATTCTTCATTCATTTTATTATTTGCACTTGTGATTTTTTTTTTTTTTTGTCATTTTCTTATGATCACACGTCAAAAATGTTTTCAACGGAAACATCTATTGGAGATTCTCCTGTGAGACAGAGACTCTTTTTCAACAGGATATCAAACAGACCAAAGCAACCAGAGATAGTTGCCATGTTGTCAAAACAAAACCTGCAAGCAGTTTTTAATCAACACCACTGTATAGCTGACTCACTGGATGTATCGATCAGAGCGTATGTTTGTTTTTGGGTTTTCTTTTGAAAATTAAAATTATGACATACGTCTATGTTTTAAAAAAAGTATAATATGTTATTCTGATGTAAATACATTTTATGCAAAAATGCTGATTGCAACAATGTAGTCCCACATCCCAAATCCGTACTACATATAGATTCTAAGCAGATTTTTAGTATGAACTGTGGTCAGAATACTCAAAGGAGACAATACAGAAATTTGAATAACATGTAAGTGGTAATATAGCTCCAATAAATCTTGGAAAAGAAAAAAATAAGTATTAAAGCTTAGGAAAAGAAGTTTAATTAGCAGCAGCTTTCCAAAGTCACAACCGATGTCATGCATAGTCTTCCGCACATATCGTTTAAATTGGTATTCTTGTACACTGCTAAAATGGTAAGGTGATTAATAAGAATTACACACTGTATGAAATCTGTATGTAGTATTCATTTGGGACACTGACCTCAAGCCCAGACAGGGAATATAAGGTTTACAGATTATCCCATTAGACTGGACTGCAGTAGCTGCTTTGCACAAACACATGGCTAATCAACCTTTTCTCTACCAGGACAGGGTCAAAAACCAAGAGTGCGCTGCAATCACAGAAAGACACACGATGATGATCTGTTTATTTCATTCCGACTCTTTCATTTCAAGAACTCTTGAAATCACAGGGTTACAAGTGTTTCAGATCACAGAATTATCCAAACAGTTTCTAAAGTAATTCACATGTGGTAACAAATCACAACAAATGCCTGCAGAAAGGAAAAGCAAAAACAGTATGTGACAACTCTTTTAGACTACTGCAGGTGGCACGCAGGTGTCTACATATGACAGAGCATCAAAATGTTACATTCTCAAGCTGAACATAAACAAATATTGCATAATGCTCAGTTGGGTCATTATGATCTCATTAAAATCTCACAGTTTTGTTTGACCACACAAGAGATAAATATTAAAAACATTTCATTTCTTTCTTCACACGTTCGATATATCATGCGTTTCTCACATCTCACACTGCCATTTTTCAAATTAAAACAGCAGGAAATACTTTAGTCTAGAATAGAATTATACATCTTTGACACAGCGGGGATATATTAATACGAGATGAGGGGCTTCCTTCTCCAAGTGGAACCCAATGTATTCCTATATCCTGAAACAACTACTGCAGAGGATTCAATTCGATGTACCACCTACAACGGGTGACATTACATTTTAGTACAAGATGAGATGTTTTTTTTTTTTTGTTGTTTTGAACACAGATGGATTTCAAGATATTTGTACCAGATTGTCAGGCTGTAAACAGTGTACTTTATTAGGTGATGTTTAATTCCACAGCATGTGGTGCTCTTTGTACATTCAAAACAACCCCTGCAAACAGTTAATGATGATTTGGAAGGATGAATCGTATGACGGTTCTGTAGTTTTAGGACTCATTATTAACAAAAACTGTAGAATCACAAAGCAGGAGAAACATGTTACAGAGCTTGTCCCACTAATGAGAACATGGACTTCCAATATACAGGCTATGGCTCATGAATGTACAAGATCTAGAGCAACACAAAGTAAAGATAAACACCCATAATTCCAATAGTGCAAACTTAAGTGACAGCTGTTGTGAATACCGGGTTAACAAAACGATTTCTGAGCTTAAATAGGACGACTTCATTTCTTTTTAACTCATATGAAATGTAAATGGGTTGTCATGTGGCACAAGGGCTCTATGTTTTTCTAAAAAGGGCACTGTTTTTTGTCTCTGTAAGGTTGCCTTGCTAGAAGCGTATTAGTACCATTGTTTCTGAGGATTTACATGGTTGTTTTAAGACACTATGCCCCTAATGCTGAAGGACTGGTTTATTTTCAAAAGGCTGTTTTGTCAACGCTGGCAGTTTAGAACAGTCACGCAGACGCGGTGAAGCAGAGTGTGTGGAAGCTCGACTGTGCTGACAGAAAACCAATGCCATCCCCAAAACACAAAAAAATCTAGATTTTACATTTTCAATACTGTGGACAATTGTTGCAATAATGGCATCATTTTGCTAGTTTTTTTTTTTTTTTTTAATCCATCCCATCCAGTCATATGAAGAGCAAATGCTCATGTTACAAACAAACAGGAAACCAGTTGCTTTAAGTCCATGAAATGAAAAAACATGTTAGGAAGTGTTTCCCACAGAGGCCTCAGTGCAGCCTTTCATCTGTCAGTGCAGTGTTACAGTGATAATGTTGCCCGGAAGCCAGTCGTAGTTACCATTCCATGTCCAATACTGCGCAACCATTTCCATGACCTCTCGCTGAGATCACACAACAGACACTAAGAGTGATGTGGCTGCTGGACAGCCCTCAAAGTCAAGCCTTGTCAAACAATGGAGGACAAGACAAAGAACATTGTTCAAAACAGTGCTTTGGCAAAAAGCATTTCTACAATTAGGAATTTTGGCTCAATCTTACCAATAATTTCAGGACACACATCATTCCCAAAGGAGGCAAAAATGCCACGTGGCATTGGTTGGCTAAGTAAAAATTGTGCCAGGGCTAGCAGTCTGGATGACAATTTCCATGGCAACATTTGCTCTGAGGACAGTAATGCTGTCACCAGTACAGTGCTCTTGTAACAACTCATCTACAACCAATATAACCATGTCTATGGATGGACTATTTCTCTTTACTGTAGGTCGCAACTTCCATCTGCAGTTCACACGCAGCGTACCCAAACAGTTGGTGTTGGAGGGTTTGATTTGGGTTCAAGTGTTAGTAAAATATGCCAACATAACCCTCTGATCTACAAAATATCCATCTCAGGCGTAGATCTGTCCAGGGCCACCTGGGTGTGTGGTTTCTCCGCTGAGGCGCTCCTGGTTCGGCTGGCGGTTGGTGTCAGTGGATTTAATGACACTTGCGTAGTCGTGGATCCCCACCTCTAAGTTCTTGGCCCTCAAGGCAGCAGTATGCAGCTTCTCCAAAAAATCAGGCATGCCTACCAGGTGCAAAGGAAAAAACCTCCTTATTATCATTGAGAACAAACACTCTCAGTGGACAAACTGTAAACTGAATCTGAACGTAACAGCAAGCAAAATTGCTGAGCATTTGCAGGGTTTCATCCAATAAAAGGAGCTCACCACTTGACACCATCCAGCTCACACAGTAACGGGGAAAGACAGTCTGAGGGTCGTCACTGTAGGTCAGCAGGTAATCAAACCCATTCTGTGAAGAGAAACACAAAGTCACACTCAGTAGTGGAAAACAAAGGATGCTGGATGCAAGTGTAATTAATTCTTGTAGCAACACATTTGCCACAAACCTCATCAAAGGACTTGTGTGGGCGGATGACCATCCTTGACTGGTATGAATGGACTCTCACAAATTCCTGAGTCTCTGGGACTCTGGGGTGCTGAACGGCTCTGTGCAACAGAATTAGAAGTATACATGATAAAATGACACTGACGAAATTAAAGTTGTGCATTTAACAATATATCAAAAACTCCAGAAATCAATTTTTTATGTTCTACCTGGATACCAAGACCATCAGGTTGTTGTCCACATCAACATCATAGCGGCGCACATACACATAGTCCCTTGAGTACATGGGATACTGTGAAGGGACATTAAACAAGATTAAGTAACATCTGACAATTTCAAAAACAAAGTGATGAATATAAGATGGCTATTATTTGCTCTGAACAAATGTCATTGCAAATGTCCTTCACTCTTGACTCGTACAACAAAAGCTCTGTAAACAAACATAAAGTAGAACAAGCACCCTTGTCGGTTTAGGCATAATAGCAATTAACAGAAACTCACAGGAAAATGTGTAGCCCAGTGCACAACTTCAGAGCCCGTACTGACATCTCTGTCCACCACTTCAAGCTTGATAACCAGAGAATCCCACTTCTTCCTGTACTCTGTATCCAACTGGGGGAAAGGGGAAAGCATAAGTCAAGGATAAGGTGCTTAATATAGCGCACAGAGTTACAGCTGCTTTTATGCTGCTCGTGTACAACACAAACATGCAGGTTGTAAAAGAGCAGTTGGGTAATGGAAATGCAAAACAAGCTGCCATAAGTAAACCATTTCCCCAATTCATGAATTAAATAGTCACCTGCCAAAGTCCCACATTCACGCAAATTACTTTCATATCAAGTTGGATATTCTTGTGTAATTGTCATGTTAATTCAGTAATACAAACTTTTCCCATGGTTCATAAGTTGAGGCTTCAGGAATGAGGAGATTGCTGCATACTCAAAACTCTCAAAGAACTAATGAGTGCAGCTCTCTTCTACTTCCTTATGTTCTCTTATTGCATGTACCTAAGTAGAAGAAGTTATAGGTTTCACTTCTCCCTTCATTAGCTGAGACTGACATATCCCTAGTAGCACATAATGAGAACCGAAAAGTCTATACCTGTACGTTGAAGAACTGTCTTGGTGTGACATCGTTGTAGGAGCCCAACACTGCAATTAACACATAATACAGGATGCTGACTCTTCAGATATATCACATGAATATCATAAACCAAAAGGAAAAACTTAAGGCACAAAGAGAGAAATGTGAATGTGCGCCCTGTCTTCATTTCAGGTGATATGTGAGCCTTGTGCCTTGGCTGACCTCTGTATTCATAGAGGTGACTGTTGGGAATAGGCCGCTTCCAAATTCGGAAGTCTTTCTTCTCCACCACAGCTTCCCAGTCAGAATCCTGTTGTCCGGCCGTAGCCCCCAGGGATGTGCTTAGGCGTTTTACTGCCTCCAGCGCCTGTAGCTCAAGTCCACACCTTCAAAAGGGATGCAAATATCAGAACACGCTGTTACGCAAACAGCACAGGCAACATTATAGATCATGAAATGCAGCAATGCACATACAGACAGGTGACATAAATTGAAGGAATACTATATTAAGTGTAAGATGTAAGATGTTGAATTGCAGAGTCGAGAACTCTAACATCTTTCTTCCAAGATGTAACCCCTGATTTAATGTTTTGATGATAATAGAGAGAGTTCTGTCTAACATGTTGGCCCTAAATCTGCTGTAGGTGTTCAACTGGGATGAGATCTGGTGAATGTAGTCGAACCTTTCCAGCTGTATCCCCTAAGTTTGTCACCCTACTGTATGTCTGAGCGTCATTCAATGTGTGCATTTAAAGAAAGATTTCCAACCTGCGAATTTCCTCATCTTGAATCTTCTCGTTCTCCCACATGAAGACCCCAGCCAGGGCCGCGACAAGTTTCCCAGTCGGGGCGTGTTTGCTCTGAAATCTACGCCATATGTTCCCGACCAGGGTCCACCTGGTGCGCTCGGAGTACAGGTTTGAGTACAGCTCGCCGATCTGACAAGCACGTCGGAGCCTTTGTCCGGTCACAAAGCTGCAGTGGTCTGCAAATATGGAGAGCAAGTCCTTCTTCTTATGGCCAGATCCCGCGGCCTCACTGGTACCTGCCCTCTGGAGCCAGGACAGCAGCAGGCCCATGCTCCTGCCCAGCCATGAGACCCTTTCAGGCTTTCCTCTGCCCTCCTCGACAGTCCGTCTGAACGACCTGCTGCTCTGGAGCCTCACTGCGTTTACACCGATCTCGCAGATCGGACGACGGGGCACAGAGTGAAACATGACAGCCGTGACCGTGACACGAGTTCCCAAAGACAAAATAAATGCAGGAGGCAGCAGCTAGCTAATGCACTTCGCAGCTAAGCTAATGCTCTGCGGACATGAATCATGCATTACATCTAAAGAAATACTAACACTAACCTCTGGCAAGCAAAAGTCATAATTTTACTCCGGTTCTGAAGTTTAGTTACCGAAATGTCTGCGAACATGCGACATGAAGAGTTAGCATTAGCTAACGCTATCTCCCTCAGCTGCCTCCTAGCACGACACGGACGAAGTAAACCCCAACGCTGCCTCACTTATTTCTGAATCCAAACTATAATATCTGCCTTACAAACTATATCGCCCTACTGTGGATCTGACACACCAGTCTACCTGTGCACCTTTGCTGGAGACAGTCACACGTTTTTGTAAGTCTCGCAAGAACATTTGACCTCCTCTTCCTGCTGCCTCTAACACACCCACTCGGAAAACCCGCCTTACGGATTCTAAAGCGGGCGCTCATTGGACGGTTCCTGTTTTTTAGGCCATTTTGATTGGTCACTGCGGACGTCTGTCTTAAAATTTAGCAGCTCTCGCACCAGCATGTGCGTATGTCCAGCCTCTCCCAGGGCCGCCTTTGCCTTACTTCTTCTGGGCTCAGAGAGGAGGGTAAGCTTCAAACCTTATCCAGGCTCAGTGTCTGCGGCGAGCTGAACCCACACCGGGAAGAGGAAGTCGGAGTCGCCCTCTAGCGGTGCAGCTCAAAGCCAAAGCCCTCAGACTTTACTGGTGTTATATAAAGGCTCAACACGTGTTGAAGCGATGTTTCACAAGACATCAGTCACACTTTATGTATGCATTTGCTCTAGTGAGCTCTGTTCTGATATAGCTCTTGTGACAGAAAAGTTATTCGTGAATTATTGTGTATTTGTTGTCATTGGGAAAGGGGCAGATGTTAACCGTGTTATTTCATAGTCTGGGACTTCATCGATGTGAAAATGATGGTGAGAATTTGTAGGAAATAAGTAGAAATCTTTAAAAGAAAAGAAAAGATTGATTCGAAGCGACATAAAAAGATACACAAAGAAAGAAATGTTAATAGTCAAACTGTTATTAGGGTGATGTACGCCAGATGGCGCTGATGCAGAGGGCAAGAAACGCTGCCTCCACAGGCTGTCTGCCAAAGAGCAGTCTGGAGGCCTGCATCTGTGATACGAGCTAAGTTCTTTCATCAAAATTAAAAATTACCCAAGTGAAGCGTTTAAGATAAGGGCTCAATGGTTTTGATGAGCAAGAGGTACTGTGTGTGTTGAAAAGGGCTCTATAGTGTCTCCCAGGAATCAGTGGAGGAAGCAGCCCAGAAATGCATTTTATTCCCTTGTCTATAAAAAAAAAACCTTCTGAACAAAGTAGGCCAGAGGTAATTAAATAAAAATTACAATGAACGTATTTTTCTTTTCCTTTTTCTTTCTGTTACCATGCAGTGTCATCACATCAATTAATTTGGTGTAACTGGGTAATATACTTCATTTAACCCTCCAGGTCCTGTATTAGTTCATTTCATCCAATTTTATTTTGAAGTCGTGTGTGTGTGTGTGTGTGTGTTGTTTGTGCAAAGCTAAGAAGGATGTCAGGATCATAAGACCATGAGACAAGATTTTTATTTTTTTTTTAAAGAACCTCGTGAAAACACAGCATGTGCCTCTTAGTTTGCATATCAGTAAAACAAACAAAGCAACACAATCATTAGTCTTATGACTGCTCCAGAAGGTTAGGTTGATATTTGCATGCAGGATTTAGACTATATGGAAAGTGGTTTATCACACTGAACATTAAGCTCAGTCGTGTAAGCAGTTGTGTAATTTCAAGTATGAATTAGGTCTGTGTTACAGCCTATTCAGACCGACTGGAATGGAAGTTATCAATACAACAGCAGCAAAAATGAATTCCGAGTCCCTCCATGACATTGACAGTCCCCGCATAGTCTAATCTGTTAGAGGTCCTTTTTTCTGCAGCTGACCTCAGGTTCCTGGAGATGGAGTAAATAAAGAGTCTTACTATTAGTATGAGTAACCAGAAGGTGGGGCAAAGAAGACGCATGTTAGATGATTTGTTGTTAAGAATAGATTTCTAGAAATCTCTAGTGTAAAAGTCCCCGAATGAGTAGCTTTGAAACAGATGTGCAGCAGCTGTAAGCGCCACTCCTTCCTCTGTGAAATGCCACCTTCAGGGGCTCAGACAAAAATCGTAATTACAAGGTGTCACGACCGACTCCAAACATTGCCCAACAGATTTGAGTAGAGCGAAATTTTCCATGATCCACAGAAGAAGTGACGTCAAGTAGGGAGAGACAATGAAAGCAGTGAGCTGATAATAAAATAGTAATTATACGTACTGTTATTGCAGCATTATCCCAAGTAAATAAATAACTATAATGCGTCTGGTGTATTCTCACCGTTTTTCTATGTTATCTCAGGCAAATAAAAAACTCGTCTATTGATCAGCCAAACACCTTTTGCTATCGCCAGTCTCTCTTGATGAACACGACAACACAACAATCATCGAAGAAAACGAGTTTTGTTGGAGACTGAATGTTATTGTAATTTCCGGCACTTGAGTAAATGTCAAGTCTTCTGTAAGGCAGTCACCATCACCACCACCACCGGGTGTTATCCTCCGCATTGTTTCCTTGTAAACAGCGGTTACTAGGGGAAACTGCGCGGTTCGTGTTAATGCGTCCAGGTAATGTTAAAATCACGCGCCTTGATAAACAGATAGATCCTGTACTGTCTTATTGTTTAATTGTCTGGTATGACAAGATGGCTTCAATGGAAGTGCAAACATAATATAATATAATATAATATAATATAATATAATATAATATAATATAATATAATATAATATAATATAATATAATATAATATAATATAATATAATATTGTATTCTGCTTAAAGAGTACTTTTGACACTTATGACACAACATTTTGTTGCTAACACTTACTCGTACTTTAGTACCGTCTTGAATGAAAGGCTTTACTCGTATTTGAGTATTTTTTATTTTGTGCAATTGGTACTTTTATTCAAGTAAAGGATCTGAGCACTTCTTCCATGACCGAGGATAAGTATGAAGCAGGATAAAATACTCAAGTTAAGCATAAGTAACACAAAACTATACTTATGTACAGTCCGTAAGTACATGTTACATTCCACTGTACACATATGCATGTATATATATAGAGAGAGAGGTAGATATATACAGTAATGTATGTAAGTGTCGTAATACCACTAATATAAATTGGCAGTTGTTTAAGTGAATGAATATAGAGAAAAAGTAATGATGTAAAAGAGGACAACCACGCACTGAACACAGCATAAGTAAAAAAAGAAGAAGGAAAGGACACAGAGAGAGAGAGAGAGACAGACAGGCAGTCTTGCTCACAGCTGGGCGGAGCTTCCTGAAGGGTGTATCCAATAAAAAAAATAAAAAAAAAAAAAACCCTCCCTGTTCCCCAGACCGGCACAAGCAAGCTCAACACATGCGGTGACGAATTGTCATTCAAACCGAGCTCGGACAGACGGATTTATTTCGCAGCGAATCTGACAGTCGGCGGTGGCGTTTTCATTTTCAACTTAAGGCAGCTTTTTTTTTTTGTTCAGGGGTGATATATTTTCATAAGTTTATTGTTATTATTGTTTTTATTATTATTATCCCGCGCGCGCTAACGGTACGGGCGCGATAATTAGCTTCGTGGCTAACGAGCTCCGTGTTCCCGGGACCGACGACTGCAACGTGTGGTAAGTTTTTATTATTTACCCTTTTTTTTTTTTTTTTTTTTTAATCGGAGTAATGCGCTGATTGTGGTTTATTCGCTTAACACCAATTAGACACTGACATCAGATGTTAACGTGAAGTTAATGCTAACGTTAGCCGGAGTA
The DNA here is from genome assembly GCF_046630095.1 of Trachinotus anak. Taxonomy (NCBI): domain Eukaryota; kingdom Metazoa; phylum Chordata; class Actinopteri; order Carangiformes; family Carangidae; genus Trachinotus; species Trachinotus anak. Next base: position 11,212,988 of record NW_027273879.1, on the reverse strand, counting down.
AGAAACCATTGTGCTGCGTCTTCAACAGTTAGGACAAGATGTTTGCTAGGTTACATCTAAGACTGACACAGTCCTGTAGTGAAGGTTCAACATCTTGTTCGACCGGGGACGGATAATGGAGGCTGGTTGTGTTCTTCCGTTGGCTTTAGGTCTGAGGAACAGGGTTAATGGCACAATGAAGCCCGAGCTTTTAATGTTTAACCTTACGCAGCGGCGGTGACCGTCGGTCGAGCAGACATTTATTTGGCAGGACCCTGAAATCGGCCCCACACATGACGGAGGGCGCCCACCCGGTCTTGTGCTCCCGAAACATGTCACTTCCGGTTGCGTAGAAAACCACGTCAAACACAATTTAAAAAAAAAAACAAAAAAAAAAAAAAAACCCGCAGATAATGAGATAATGCGGTGTTGTAGCTTTGATCGATTACGTCGTAACGGGACGTTTCGTGGACTCAAACCCGGTCGCGTTGTTTCTGTTATAGAGGCGCGCGGGTGCGTGTAACAGGCGGCGCTCGTGCTCTGTGAATGGATGACGACACGTGCGCACGTAAAAAAAAAAAAAAAAAAAGAAGTGTTTCTTATAAATGAGACACTATCACGTAAAGCTCTTTGTTTGTCGATACTTGAGGAAGCGACGATAATAAAACGAAGCGTCTTGGTTAAATTAGAGGACGTTGGTGTCACACAAACGCCGGCTTCTAACTGCGACCCATAAAAATGGCTTCCCACCGGGGTTTCAGACAAGGAAGCCGCAAGAGAGCTTCCTCTCAGTATTTGGGTTTGCTAGTGGTTTTTCCACACTTCTCATGTAGTTATGCTTTAAAAGAAGCTAACCCCCTTGTCTTCACTGCCTTTCCTTTTGTGTTGTCAGTATCTGTTCTGTTCTTAGGAGAGACACAACGCGCAGGTGTAATGACATATGCACTTCTATTATTAAAGCAAGCTGTCTTTCTGTCTTTTGTCTTTTTCAGGATGTACCCCTGCTCATCTGCAGTTACAGTTGCACAATGGCTGTCCATTCACTCTGCTTGATAGCTCAGGACCCAAAGAAAAGCAACAGATCTAGTATAATTACAGGATAGCAATAAGCCCTTATCATACCTCTGTTTACCTTAATTGTTTTCTGGGCAGTCCCAGGAAAACCTTTTTTGAATTTGCACTGTTAATCTCAGAAATCCTGTTCAGACAGGTGGGCCTGAAGAGAAGCTAATTATTTATTATACCTTGTACCTCTTTATTTTGGTAGCTGCTGTCTAGAAATAGCATTATATAAATACACATTTTGACAGGCATTCATTCCCTTTAAGATTGTGAAGCAATTCCTTAATAGTCTACAATCATGGTTTCAACAACTGCAACTGCAATAATAGTGGCCACCACAGCAGGGCTGGCGACCCAAACTGGTCTGATAGATTACATGTGGCTGCTGATTGTTGGCTTCATCATCGCCTTCATCTTAGCCTTTTCCGTGGGTGCCAATGATGTTGCCAACTCATTTGGCACAGCTGTGGGCTCTGGAGTGGTCACCTTGCGACAGGCCTGCATTCTGGCCACAGTGTTTGAGACTCTGGGCTCTGTGCTCCTTGGGGCCAAAGTGAGCGAAACCATCCGTAAGGGTATCATCGACGTGGGCATGTACAATGGCTCTGAGCATGTGTTAATGGCTGGATCTGTCAGCGCTATGTTTGGTGAGTATCTGCTTCTTATTTTTCATGTAATGTAATAACAACAGAGCTTGGTGACACATAGGGCTTGGCACTGTTTAGTTCTTGTAACTAGAAAAATTAAGATGTCAAACAAACACCTAGGAATAGGGCTGTAACCAGTTGTCTAAATGACTGAATAAATGAATGATTAGTTTGCTTTTTTTTTTTTTCCTAAGTCTGTAAAGGTGTGTGGAAAATCTGAAATCAGGTCAACCTGTTTAGTCTAATGTGATCATTTATTTATTCTCATTAGGTTCTGCTGTGTGGCAGCTGGCTGCCTCCTTCCTTAAGCTCCCCATTTCTGGAACACACTGCATTGTTGGTGCTACTATCGGCTTCTCGCTGGTTGCCAAAGGCCAGCAGGGAGTCAGGTGGTTTGAACTCCTCCGTATTGGTAAGTCTGACACTTTAATCAGCTGACCTAGATATGTCCTCATTATTTGAATTACATCCCAGGCTGTGTTAAATTAATGGCAGTATGTCACCAGTAATGCAATGTTATCATAATACATTAGCCAGCAATTTGTCTGTGTTGACCTTTGCATATCTAGGTCAACGAGTTAGTGAAGTTATGAATGACAGTGCAGGTTCAGAGCTAAATCCACAACACATAGAAATATGGAATTTAAATGAAATATAAATCGGCTGTTATCACACTAGTTCCTTAAGTCTTTGGAATATTGGAATGTCCAGATGGGAAAGGAAAGACATTTGTCAGAGAACATGTGGCAATTTTACTCAAAGCTTTGTGAGTAGTAGCATACAAAATTGGATTTAATTTTGCAACTTGTCTCTTGTTTATGCATTTGTTGCATTAGATGGTGTTTTTCACATCAGTGTTCCTCTACAGAAGGCCTAAAGCAGATGTAAACCAGACTCTTTATCATTTTGTGATCCCTTTTTGCTGTATTTTCCTAAAAAGGATCAAGTGTTAATATTTTTCAGTCATGGAAAAGATTTGAAATTTGACATTGAAATCGCAGAAAATCGTCCACGGTACAAGTGGCTGTGTCACCAAATTCTTTCGCTATGTAGCCAATGACTGTCCACTTTACAAGGGATATGATTGTCACTTCTTTGGATTTAAAGTTGACGCCTAGCCTGAGGTACAAACTGGGTTGAGATTTCCTGTTTAAACCACACCTGAAAGGATTGCCACAACGGATATTGCAGAAGGAGAAAAAACAGTATTGCATTTACTCAAAAATGATTTTCAAAGGAAGAGTAGAGGAAACTGTTTCAGGAGTTCTATGAGAAGTTTAACACTTGTCTCTTTAGCCTGAGTGAAAATAGTAGTAGTAAAACAGGGATTGTCTTTGTTGAGTGGTGTATATAATTTCAAGAATTAAAAGCCACAGCCAGGAGGTTTTCATTTCATTTACATGACAGAGTTGTTGGATATTACAATTCCACTAAATTGCAATGCTTTTATTTCTTGAATTTGCAGTTGCTTCCTGGTTCCTGAGTCCCCTTTTGTCTGGAATAATGTCAGGCATTGTTTTCTACTTTGTGCGCATGTTCATCTTACGCAAGGTAAGCTGGCTGTTATCAACTTGCAGATAATATGTGTATTTGCGTGAGTAAAACGAGAACTGTTAAGGTCAGTTTTAACACTGTAGTAGTCCATGTGCAAAATGAAATTGAGGATATGTTTGTTACATGACAATATTAAAGCTACTGTTCTGATGCAGTTCCTTATCCACATCATACAGCAAGGTTCACATTACCACTATAGCCTTGTTATGTCCATCAACTGAGACCTGGCAACAAAATGGTGCAGTTTTGTTCACTGAGTGGAATTTTTATTTGACTTAGTGCTCTGTTTTGTCCCTGTAGAAAGACCCTGTGCCTAATGGACTGAAGGCCCTGCCTGTCTTCTATGCTGTGACCATGGGAATCAACCTGTTCTCCATCATGTTCACTGGAGCTCCGAGTGAGTATCATTGTTTCAGTCATTTTGCTCTGCATGCCTGCCCGCAGCCACAGCTTAAAATAAATTGCTCCCTCAGACAGCCGGATGCCCACACATATTCCAGACTGAACCAGGCCGTGTTTACCGTTTTCACAGAAGCTGTGTTTATTTTAACATGTTTTTTTGGGGCTCTCTTGCTTGTGGTTCTACAGTATGTGGGTCATAGCTGAAATAAAGTTTTAGAGCGGAGCACAACAGGGAGATGGAAATTAGATTTCACCTAACTCTTGACATCACTGTCTGTGTCCTTCAGACATGGAGGAGGAAAAGGGAAGTAAAGAGGGTGTTTGAAATGGTCATAGTTGTCTGCTGCCTGTAGCTGTACTGCTACTCAGAATTAGTACAGTAATGCTCTGAATGCTTGTGACTACTGAATACTCCTCCATAAACTCTTTATTAAATGAGCAACCTTCGCTCCTTTGTTTTTTTTTCTCTCTACAGGGCCTAACAGTTCAAGATGTTAGCTGGCCTGGGCCATTAAATGGCTGCTACAGGCCAGAGTTTGACCAGATATGGTGCGCTGATGTGTGCATGCACATCAGCGCACTCACAGAGAGGAGATCACTTGCAGTTCCAGCATAGCCCATAACCCTGCTTAGTCAGGCACATTCTGTACAGTTGTGTGAAGTCCCTCACACGTCAACACACTGTACATGAGGACCTGTACTAGGGTACCTCAGAGAAAAAAGGTGCGAGATTGCATTTTAGACACCAACAAACCCACTACATCTTCTGTCAAGACCAGTGTTGATTTTGGTTGATCTTTTTTTTTAATATTCACAAGAACATAACATCCATATATTCTATATACTGTAGATGTAGAGAAATTGTCCCCACACACAACCAATTTAACATTGGGACAATCCTCATCAATTCCTGCATGATCAGTTTCACATTGACTTAACAACACAAAGCAACACAGCCAGTTCTTATCTATCATATCATTAAAAATTGTAAAATAGTATCTTGTTTTCCAAGTCAGACATCCCATGTTTATTTTGTGGTTTAGTTCTGGAGAGCATATTACTCTGGCACCCAGAACAATATCAGCTCATTGCTGCTGCCCATTGCTGATACATGCTCTTTAATGCAGTAGCAGTATCTGCGGCCAAGTACAGTATGTTTGGTTTCCTGTGATAGGACTCAGCATTCCTCTGATCTACACCCTATCATAGTGGTGCGACTGGACACCAGGCATCCCACAGCACATTCCAATACTCAATATATAGACCAGTGCCAGAGACCTCTAAGTCAGCATGTGCAAAAATTTGGGCCAAAGAATTTGAGGGTCAGCTGTCGATCCTTTACAGATGAGGCTTAGTGTGACTTGGGTTCTTCACACCTTATAAATCACTCAGCTGCTGCCACTCCACTGCAAGCCCAGTCATAAAATGAAAATCTACCTAGAAAAAAAAAAAATCTAATTCCTACCCTCTTGAAAAATTCATCAACGAATATGAAGACTTATGGCTTCTTAAATCGGTATAAAATCACTGTCATCTCAGAGATACTAGAATATGTTTATATATATCTGCTGCCTTCAGAGAAGTGTCACAGACCCTGCTTCATGTGCACATCCAAACACTTTTTTTTGGTTTGCATACCAGTGTTTGTTTCACAGGGCTGAGTGTCATAGCGACCGTACATTTTGACCCACACCATTGATTAAACCTCAGTGTGTTTAGGTGGATACAATTTTTCCGCCCGGGTTACCCTCTAAAAAAAACAAACACTCGGTGGCGTTGGTTGCTGGGGACGCCAAACATTCAGCTACGTAAATGATACTCACATCACAGTATTAACAACTGAACCAATGTCCTGGAACAACATTTTAGGTGTATTCAGAGGCTGCTATTGTCAACTGTGGTATAATGGATATATACTTAGTGTTAGGAGTGACTGTTGGGCTTACAGATCCCTTCAGTGCTGATACTTGGTGCAGCTGTCACTTAGCCCCAATACTCTTGGTAAGTGCTACACTGAGTTCTAGACAAAAGTGAGGACAAAAAACCAGCGGGTTCCTTGCCAAGTGAGTCATAAAATGCCAATTTAACTGTCATTGTAATTGAGGTTGGTGGCGAGTTGCACATACAGTACTGGGCAAAAACATGTTATTGTGTAATGTAGGCCATGGGATATAGAGGTTTTAGGGAGAGGTTTGGAATGCAGCCATGGTTAAATTCCATTTCCTGTGCAGTTCCATTCATCCCACTGCATGGCTGTGGTATAAACCCACCCCTTTGTTTGGGAGTGTTTATCAGACCGCTAGACCTGGGCTAGCTTTTAAATCCTTTCTTTTATATTTTGTAAGAAGTTCCCTACAAACAGGTCACAGTGACAAAGAGTTTCCATGTGAATGCCGTTAGGCCCCTTTGTCATTATGTGTCCTGTTGTATTACTGAGTCCCCTGAAGTGAGCTGTACTTACAAGTAGTGTCCAAGTGAACTACACCTGTCTGTGGATGTCTCTCTACATGTGAGTCAATGAAGACAGGAGGCTAAGCTGTTACAGAGACACCTTACATCTTTTTTTCTGCCTGTGCCTCCCCTGTCCTGAAGGGAGTGAGCTTCCATTGCGTAACTAAATAAACATCAGTTAGGTGCTCTGCAGTCTCATGCTGCAGCGTGACTCAGTTGGGAGAGTGCACTGTGGACTCTGCCCTCAAATGAACGCAGCGGTTGAGACACTTATCGCTTAGCCTTGGCCCTCATTTCCTTTTGTTTATCTTAAACTTCCCAAACAGTCCTGGGGCAGTGGAAGTGTTTTTGTTTTTTTAATTATGCATGGCCAAGGTCACCTCACCGCAGATGTTGCTGGAATTTTCAGCAGCTCCTGTTTTTTTGTTTTCTCCTAACCACACCACTGAATTGTATCCTCTCTGTATGAAAAAGATGTCTGCTTCCCTGGGGAAATTTAAATAGTTGCTTTTTGCCCGCATGTTCTGCATTACATCTAACTCTGCTGCACCAACTCTGCTGCAGTCTTGGCAAGAGGTGACTTTACTGCTACAGCAAACAACTCAACTGAATGACTCCCCCTTTCCCTTTCCCGTTCTCCCTTTTAAGGAACTAATTGTCCAAGTGCAGTTGTGAAAAGGGCACCTAGGGTCATGGTCACATTTTTGCTCTTTCACCTATTAGGTGTTACATAACTGTTCACATTTAGGGGTACACATGCTTTCCATATTTAACTTGGACATGGCACAATGAGGCAATGCTGTCAGTCAGTCATGTATTGCCAAAAGATGGCACATGTAGCCCAATGTCATTGGAGTTATTGCCTTGGACTTGTTTTTTTATTCACTGGGGCCATTGATGTTTTAAATGAGTACAGGTTTCTCCTGAGATTTCATTGCCCTGATAGGATGTCATTTTGACTTGTAAATAGTATCTTACAGTTTTAGTTTTTATAAAACTGCTCAGTTTTAATTTTTGGTAAGTCAGTCTTAATGCAATGCAACTTTTATGTATTGTCCATTAAGAAAGGTAGCACCTGCTGCCTTGTTTTTTAAAACTGCCTCTCTTTGCCTTTGTGTGTCTGTGTTTGTTTCTGTCCGTGGCACCTGGCGGTCCTTCAGTGCTGGGATTTGACAAGGTCCCTTGGTGGGGCATCCTGCTCATCTCACTGGGCTGCTCTGTGCTGACTGCCATTGTGGTCTGGTTTATTGTCTGCCCTCGCCTCAAGAAGAAGATTGAACGTAAGTCATCCTGAAGTTTCTAATTTTTGGCAACCTGATAACTCAGTTTTAAAATCCCAGTGGTCACCAGTTTCTGCTGACCACTGACATGATGGGTCTCCTCTCTTAAGCCACTGGACAAGTGAGGGATTTAGCACTGCACATGTAACCTAAACCTATTCACACTGAGGGCTCATATTAATCCAGCAAATGGAATTTAGGGATATTTTGTCATAATGGAGTCACTGTAATGAAAAATATTGTCACCAGTTTTTGTCCTATAATCCTGGATTAAAGTAAAAAGTCCTCTGCATTTACACACCAATAGTGTGGTTCTGGTGTTGAACAGGAATTTTTTAAAAAGGTATTTCGGTTTTCTCTGCTTGTAGCTATCTTGATACCTTTTCATGTTGTCAGAGAGACAGCTCTAACTGCCTAGGTATATTTAACATATTCTTTGAATGATATTGACTTTACCTGTCATATGTTGTGTCTTAAAGTAACAGAGAAACGGAGGGTTTATCTGCCCAAGCATGATCTGTCTAGATCAGCCTTATCCTGTAGACAAGCAGCCTAATTGGGTCGTAGTGATCCACTAATTGGTCTTTACCTCCTTGACTAAAATAAGCCTAGATTGACTTACGGTGTTCAAATGGCATTTGCTGTGCATTTATGGGTAGAAGGCTGAGGGTGGCAACTGCCTGAGGTCCGGTCCTGACCACTTTGGATGATGCAATGTGACCGAGTCAGACTACTCCTATGATTATCACAGAAAATATTGGCACTGAGTATCTGATTCACTTTAAAACCACAAACAAATGCCATGTGAGCCACAGGGTGTGTTGACTCTTATCGTCTTTCATAAGTTAAGCTCCTAGTGGTACTGTAAATATGTTCGTTGTAAGGTCATAATCCATTTATCTGATCCTGTGAACACAGGCGCTCGCTTTTGAACTCCGGGTACGTTGCATTTTTAGGACAAAGGTTTTTCTGACCCTGTGGTTATGTAATTCTCCCCACAGCTTATGTTGAAAGGAAACACATGTGCTGTGCTAGTATTTCTCTGCTGTAATGCGTATGTGTATGTGTTTGGACATGACCCAAGCAATATCTCACTCCAACTCCTCCCCTACTAGGAGATATCAAGTCTTCCAGCCCCTCGGAGAGCCCCCTGATGGAGAAGAGGGAGCTGAGAGAAGCCCACTGTCCAATCCTGAAACAGACTGCCAAGGACACTTCTACGCCTACCACCCCAGCTGTCAATCAAGACCTCTCTGCTCAGCCCCAGAGTCCTACTGAGGAGCGCAGGGTGGCATTTGACATTGGAGACTCTGATGATGGTGAAAATAATAAGGAGCGCAAGGTGGCATTTGATATTGGAGATTCTGATGACACCGAGTACAGCAGTGCAAATGGGGGTCAGTAAGCCATGAAACAACATCACTAATACTTTTATATGTAATTATATTTATGAAGATTAATGATATGTAATGTAACCCCTGCAATGAAATGAAACATGAAATTGATACTTACTTGGTACTTGGCAAGCTTTAATTTAATTTCATTTTTTTCTTTCTCCAGCCCCTAAACAGGTTCAATCAAACAGTCAGGTCCAGTTCCACAACCAGCAAGCTGTGCATAGCAATGGTTCCACAAATACTCCCAGTCAGGTCCAGTTCAATAATCAGGTTCAGTTTAACAACAGGCCAGCACAGATGCCAAGTAACGGTTACAGCCAGTACCACACTGTCCACAAGGACTCCGGCCTCTACAAGGACCTACTGCACAAGCTCCACCTGGCCAAGGTTGGTGACTGCATGGGTGAGGGGGGTGACCGACCTATCAGGCGAAACAACAGCTACACCTCCTACACCATGGCCATCATCGGCATGCATGGAGACTTCAAGCATAAAGATGGTGACTTCCGTGCCAGCGAGGATGGCGACAAGGGCCCGGGGTCAGGCGGTCAGGAAAGGAAGCGTGTGCGTATGGACAGTTACACCAGCTACTGCAATGCTGTGGCAGAGCACACGACTCCTGAGGGGCTGGGAGAAGGAGAGGTGACACTAGAAATGGGGAAGGAAGATGCAGGTAGCAGCCAAAGCTCTCTTGATGAAGATGGGCTTGAGTCAGACAAGCCAGAGGTCTCAACTCTCTTCCAGTTCCTCCAAATTCTCACTGCCTGCTTTGGATCCTTCGCCCATGGAGGAAACGACGTTAGGTATGCAGATCTTTTTGAAGGCTTTGTTATTATCAGTCATCGGGCTGATAGCTGACACTTTTGTATCTCTGGCACGTTGTTATTGACATTTTCATGTATCAAAGTATAACTCGGAGTCTGAATCTTTGGTTACTGTTGAAATGACCTAATTCTTTCCGCTGCAGTAATGCCATTGGACCGTTGGTAGCTCTGTGGCTGGTTTACAAAACCAGCAGCGTAACTTCAAGTGAACCTACACCCATTTGGCTCCTGCTGTATGGTGGCGTGGGCATCTGTGCTGGACTCTGGGTGTGGGGTCGCCGAGTGATCCAAACCATGGGCAAGGACCTTACTCCCATCACCCCCTCAAGGTACAAATGCCACAGACAGTGCTGATCCTGTTGCTCCTTAGTCATAAAACCACATCCTCCGCAGACATTACTGGTCTTTGAATTTAGCAGGCATGCTCATAGGCCTGAGTGTTGTTTTATTTTTTCCCCTGCAGTGGTTTCAGCATTGAACTGGCCTCAGCCTTGACTGTCGTGGTAGCCTCCAACATTGGCTTGCCTGTTTCCACCACCCACTGCAAGGTAAGCTGGTCAAACACTGTGGTCTGGGAGGCAGACTGAGACACGGTGGATGAGACTATTTAGTGTGAGGGGAGGCTACAGTAAACAGTCTGCTAGACGGACCAAATATGGAGCAACTTTCTCCTTATTACATTTTAAGTATGCAGACAAATCATTTGAAGTCATAAACTTATGGAAGATGATGGAATTTATCTGACAACTGTTGTGTTTCCAGGTGGGCTCTGTGGTTGCAGTGGGATGGCTACGTTCAAGGAAGGCAGTAGACTGGCGTCTGTTCAGAAACATCTTCATGGCTTGGTTTGTGACCGTGCCCATCTCTGGTCTGATCAGTGCTGCCATTATGGCCATCTTCATCTATGGCATCCTGTGAGCATTCAGCTGCACCCCAAGCAGGGGAGGAGAAAGAAATCGCTCCAGTGCGCACCAGGAGAAAAGGAGTGAAGTTGGAAGGCCAAAATATATCGCTATATATATATACCTCAAGCCGACAACTTTGGAAGAAAAAGGAAAAAAAAATAGAAATGTTGAGAGGAGGAGGTGATATGGGCCTGTGGTTCTTGGCTGCATTATTTTCAACCTAGAATTTGCTGTTCGTTCCATTTGGGCCACATCACTTCAGTGGGAAGCTTGCATTTCTTTGTTCTGACTTGCTTTTTCATATTTCATTCTGTTAAGACTTAATCTAAAATCAACTGATTTTTTTTGTTCTAATATTCATTCTTACATTTTTTTACTTTGAAATTATGTATATACAACCATGCTGTTTTTAATTTTGTCTTACACATTAGAAAGAAATGAACAATTAAAATGCAGTATTAGCCTTTTGCAGATGTAATTCCAGTCATAACACATGCTGAAAGTAATGTAGATGAAAAAGCAGTATTTTTAGATGAAAAATTAGGTTATTGGTGTGTATGTTTTCCTCCCAATTCCAGGTATTTGTTATTAGTGAATTCACATTTTGTTCCTCTGTTACAGAACAAAATAGACTGTCAGCTAACTGTAAATTTCGGAGAGGCTGGTGAACACATTTTCTACCATACTGAAGATGATTAATCAGTCACGTTCACAGCCCTGCAGTTTATCTTTATGACACACAATCATCTGAATAATTTACTGTGGCAGAAGCACTAATTGTAAACACTGGATGACCACCTGCAAAATGATATGAGAAATACTGTATCATTAGCATAACAAGTCAGTACACTTCTGGTAGGAAATGACAACGACCTAATAGTTAAAGTTAATGGATAATGTCCTATCCAGTTCTTTAATTAGAATCTCCTGAGGCTCTACATTCTTGATCAGTGCAGAAATATCTGCCTGAAATATCTTGGTACTTGAATTTGAGAAATGTAACAGCAGAATGTCAACTAAAGCAAAAACCAACTCTCAGACAAGACCTTAAGTCTCCTGTTAAAACTTGATTGCATCATTGATGGTTAAATGCTTTAGGTCTGCTTCAGCCCTGTTTTTCTAGCTCACTTTGTGTCGGCTACTTCCCAGTTTGGTTTTTCTGTGGAATTTGCACCAGCCCCAGATAACTGGGTCGCTCTAGCTTTCCTCCGTCTCAGCCTGAAAAGCTGCATTAAAGGTTTTAAGTGAGGAGGAACAGGAACCTAAAAACTAGATGTTATCTAACTGGGTGGTTTGGCATTGAGTTGATCTGGTCTTTCTGTTTGAATGAGGGCAGACATATGTTGCATGCCACCAGTGTGTGGTCATTTGGCTGCAGTACTAAATGCATTTCAGACCTATAGATGCTGTAGTTGCCTTAATTGTTTTATTTTCCCTTAGCTACCAAAGAAGAGTTGTTTTGGTCTTTTCTTTTTTTTTAATGCACATCAACATACTATGATCCACATATGGATTAAAAAAACTAAAACAAATGAAAAATAAAAATGGGAAAATACTGGTGTCGAACTTTTATTTATCCAGATGTGAAATGCTTGAATATTATATTTTTTTCCAATGGTAAAATAATGTCTTTGTAAAACAGTCAAGAGCAGTCTTGTACAGTAAGTATTTTGTCATGGTGTGGACGTAAAAGAAGACACACAGGTTATACAGATAGGTGGGATAGTTCCCTTTATTGACAGTAAATTCAGCGCAGCTCAGCCACTGGGTGATGAGTGACCACTGGGATCCGCATGTTTCTGCGCTTTCTCACTCCAGTACATCTGTGACGCAGGGACAGACAGAGAGGATTCCTTTACGCTAGCTTTACATTGCAAACGCATCACAATCCAGTAGTTTTCCAGGGCTTTCAAAGCGAGTATATGAATCACATCTTTCCAAAGTTTTTCAAATATGACTCACTCCCCCAGCCTTTGTACTGAAGAGTGATGACTGCACCAAAGTGTGATTTTTTTTTTTTTTTACTGCTGTAAAGCACGAAGCGATGCCTGCTCTACCCCAAAGGATTAGGATTTACTTGTACAGGTTGAATAAATCTCCTAACACCAGTGTGGTTTTTTTTTTTCAACACAGGGAATGATGCAGATCACCTTTATCAGTGCATCCACAACCTTGGATCAAAAGAATTCAATCAATTTTAAAACAATCAGCATCTTTTAGGACAGGGACGCTGCATCCTTGGTCTTAAAATAGCCTGAAGCCGATGATACAGTATAAATCAAGCACAATAAGCACCTGGGGACAGACGTCTCAGAGTGCCCTGGATTCTTGTCCTAGATTTACTCACATACAAGGAGGACTGTGTTCAAATAAACAATCCCGGCATCTGATTTTCGAGGTCAAGCAGTAAACTGATTTTATGATGACTTGATCTCCAGAGCAACTTTTTTTTTTGACTGTGTAAATCAAACATTAAAAAACTGTTTTTACAAGCTGTCTGGTTGTAACTTCGTAATTGGTCTTGAGGCATTTTACTATCTACTTGATTTAGAAGCCAGACTATAAAGGTTTTGACACTACTAAAATCTAGCTGAGACCGGCTCTGACTGGCTCTGTGTTTCACTATGCTGTGGATTGCATAACCTACAATTTAACTTTCATTGGGTTGCTCAAAACAGTTCACCACATCTTGCCTCAGCAGGTACTTCTGAGTTGGCCTTAAACAATGTTAGCCAGTAAACAGATAAGGATACATCTGGCCTTATATGTGTGGGGATTTTTTGTTTGTTTGTTTTTTTGTGGGGTTTTTTTCTTTGGATGTTGATATGTGTGTGTCACATGTACAGGTTTTCACCTTGTTCCTTGGTTGAATCCTGAGTGACTTCATCTGCAGAGGAGAAATGAGAAAATGGGGAATTATTACAGCAGGTAGTGACAGTGTGGGATCCATAAGTGTAGGGAGTTTTACTCGATCTTACCCAAACTGCTCACAGTCTCAGTGACTACTTCATGGTGCTCTGGAAGGATAGTAAAATGTAGCTTGACGTGAAGCAACTTTTACATTTGGCCAAACTGTTGTACACTTTCTGTCTTTAATTGCTCTAATTTTTATTTATTTATTTATTTTTTCACTAATAACTGCTAGAGTAGATTCACAACACTTACCCCGCCTCTGTCTCCCTGTCAAAAATAATAAAGGCAGACATGATCACAGATAGAAAGACAGAAGCTGAAATTTAAGCTTGAATGTGCTGAAAATAGATTTATGTGACAGTCTCACCATCTGCTTCCTCGGAGGACTCAGACTCTGATTCTGTGGTTAAAGAGGGAGGGAGGCCAGTCACAAAACTGTGATATTTCACATGTCAGTGTACTTTGAGGCCCAGCCCGTTCATCCAGTGCTCTGCAGGCCTGCTCTAAACTGTCCTTTGTTGCCATCTACAGGCTGATATTGGAAGAGTTAAACCTCTCTTACCCTCATGAGCTGCAGCGTCAGAGTTGCCACCTCCCTCTGCTGGATCTGAGGATTTCACAGTTACGCAATGTTGACTGTCAGGTTGAGAAAGATCACATGATGTCTGTTAAAGCCATCCAGCTGTTTTTACACACCTGTGTTGTCATCCTTGGCTTTGATGTGCTCCTCCTCTGTTGGAAACAAGGTAACAGGTGAATCTGACTATTAATACACAATCAATACATGTTCAGTTATTGATTATTTGATTAAGTATAACTTACCAGATTCATCCTTAACGGCCTCTGTAAGTGAAAGATTTGAAAGACTGCATTAGCAACTGAACCCAGATCAGCCTTTATTAGTTCTGAATGAAGTCAAAGGTCATATAGTCCCTCTCACCAAGGTAGTGGGTCTCCTCATTCTGTTCCTCTGTAACTGAGCAGGAAAAGGTGAAAAATGATTACTGATGAAACAGAAAAATATTTTACAGTGGATTAAAGGTAAATTAGCTCATAAAGACATTTTGGTTTCGTTGTGCTTTGCTTCAGTCTCCGTGTTACAAACTCACCGTTCATCTGAGCGGCCTCATTCTTTTGAGCGGCCTCGAACTCCATCTGATCTGAAAAGCCAAGAAATGTAAAATTAAATTATACAAAGCAACATCCAAACAAAAGCATTGTCAGTCTTTGTAACAGTGGAATGGGTTGACATATGAATGACTTAACAAATGAATAAGAAGTCAAATAAATTCACACAAAAAAATGTCTTGTAATTGGCTTAATCTGTCTTGATTCAGTCAGTCTCCCTGTGGCATTATAAAACAAAAGGCTGCCACTCTTGCTGTCAGAGTTAACACAGGCAGACACATTTATTCAAAACCATTTGGAATATCAATTAGACTAATGCACGGTACCTATTTTCTGCAGCTCAGTTAGCCCATCTGCGTGAAAAAACACAAGATTTGAATTGAATTACATCCGTTTTGAGGCATTAAATTATCATCAGCTTTACATAATTATTGCAATTGTTGATTCTCACCATATTGAGAAACCTTTTCCTCTTTCTCTGCGGATTCCAGAGATGCTGAGAGAGCTAAAAGCCATCATAAGTACAGCAATCAGCCTTCAGATACACACATTACTGAAACTCGAAAGTAGTTTCACTGCAACTGAATTGATCTTCAGCGGATTCTGTGAGATTATCTGAATCTCTCGGAAATCATGAATAAAACCATTTTTTCTTCTTACCGGTGTGAAATGCTGCCACAGCGAGGAAAACAAACACTGGCACTATAAATCTCATCTTGACGGCTGTTCTGTTGGTTGTGGAAGATTTTGGGTGTCAATCCAGACTTCGGTTTGTGTTGTTGTCATTTCACCGCCTCTTATATCTTCAGTCACATCACATGCTTTGCATGGACAGGCGGCTCTGGTACCATTGTCCCTCCCTACCTGAGAGGACAGCTGGGTGGCACATCACCACACAGACGTATCCTTATTCAGGCTGTCAATGCCACCCATTGTTGGCTCCTCAGTCACATGGACCTTTATTTGGGATACTACTGTGACTGTTTGATAAAAAAAAAAAAAAAAATGGGAGTCCTTGCCACGGAGCTGAAAACAATGTTCATTTCCTTTTAGGAATGGAAATGGTGATTTCACCACACACCCATGGCTTATGAATGATGGGTCACGATGTGGCTCAGTAAGACAATTCCTCAATTTATCATGCAATCATGCAGATCAAACAGATCCTGATATCTCGGCCCTGAATCTGTCACAGGACATATATTCAGGAAAATCTGAATTATAGATGATAGTAAATTAAATTGAATTTTAGTTGTGAGATGGGACAGAAAGAAAATCAAGTTAGATAAAATTCTACTAAAATACGACTAATTATATAACACGCACTTCATCTACAAAGCAAGTTTGCAAAAGTGGGATCGATGTGAGTGCAAAATGTGTTGAGATATGATTCAAACATAATTTCATTAGGTTAATTAAGCTCTGGAGCTAAATATGAAATAAGAATACAAAGCAGATCAGGTCTCATCACTTTATTGTGATTGTAAACACTCTCAAAACAAACAGTACATTCTGGGAGTTTTCAGTATCGTTTGTAATCAAATTAATTTGTAATTAAAAGTCTCGTCCAGAAGAATCCAGTCTGAATACTGCACATTGTTTTTTTGTTTTTTTTGTATTTGCAAATGGACTTCAGCATAAAACTGAAGCATTTCTATCAATTAAAGTGCACCATTAATATTCATACTCAAAACTTCATTCAAACATCTAGAAAAATACACCTCTGAAAGTGCTCAAGAGACAATCAGCAAACTCTAGCGGCCGTCCCACACTAGCTAAAGAACATCAAAGTGGTCCAGGCAAGTACAGTGTCTTTAAGCAACATGACATCAGATAAATCCCAGGTGCAGAATACGCCTCCACTTGTTACAAGGAAGTACAGAAATGTGTCAGCCTCACTGCAGTTTGGTCCTGATGGCAATTTTCACTTCTTTAAAATGACACAGGAAATCTCCATGGACAAATGATTTCTAAAATGATTGGGAGACTTATTTTTGACTAAACACATGAGCCAATTACTTTAATAGCTTTAAGGCACCACAGTAGTTTTAAATGATCAGTGTGATTAGACTCTCTCCAATTACGTTACATTATATTAACAGTCTATTCAACTAGTAAGAAAATACATGAACTTGTTAATACTTTTCTATAACATCCATATCTTCCTATTTACAAGGAAAACGTCTTGGTGGCACAGCTCTCTTGCTGACAGCTGCCTGTACTCACTATCAACACATACAGCAGTGTGCTGAGGAGGTAGAGGGACTGAGAAAATCACTGATAGACACATGAATCCATCAATAAAGGAACATCATCATTATAGTGAACACTATGCAAGAATTTGGCTAAAGGGCAACAATGGTTGGTCTGTGTGGCACCAACAGACTGATTTCTTAAATGTTAGCTGTACCATGTTTATAACACGGAGAATGCACATAGAAAAAAAATTTGCTCAAGACAAATAAAGGAACATAGTAGGTCTACCCTGCAGTGCAGCGTGGTTCACAGTGATTATAAAATTCAGCACAATACGATGTAGTCCCACCATTTGTTGTGATTTGTGCTGCTGTTGCTGGTGACTGAGAGCGATGAACTGTGGCTACAGTCAGAGGGATTAAAGGATCATTTCCTGTTCATTACAACTTTGGTCTTTTTTCTCAGCTTTGGCCAGCACTGTAATGATAGCACTGTACTCTCCAGGTGAACGGCTGGGATCATAGAAAGGAGACAATTTGCTTAAAAGACTTCAGGTCATGAGGCAACGTGAGTCAAACAACCAGACAAGTCTTAAACAAGCCCCCACGTTCACCTAAACCTTCAGTGTACCAGACTGACTGGTTCAAGTTAAACCAACCATATATGAAGTTTCTACTGTTTTCCTGTGGGATGAGGATGACTACCTCATTTCATTTGAACTCACTCATGGTTTTATCTGGAAAATCAGGTTCAGCTGTTGGCTTGTTTAAAACTTTGCTGGTTGTTTGCCTGCTCATGTTTGCCGCCCTGTCAAACTTGCCTGCAACTAATGCTTATTTTCATCATTGATTAACCTGCAGATTTAAAACTTAAAGATATTCAACATACTATAATGTAACGATAATGACTTTGAGAAGCTGAAACCATTGAATATGTGGCATCAAAACTGACTTCAATTATTAGTGAATTATCAAAATACTTGCATTTTAACCTAATGTTGCTGCTCTAATGTCTAATGGTCCCAGATCTCAGCAGTTATTAGGTGAGTACGTCGTCTGACTGACAGAAATTATGGCAAAAACTGCAAAAATAAGACCTGAGTTGTAACAAACCAGATTATAAATTTAAAGAGGCCAGAACACCCGAGATACCTGAAGGAGAGTTGGGATTTGCCCTGACCGGACCTGACAGTGCAGCAGGCATGCCTATGAGCATCTGTATGGGTTTATACTGTGCTTGATTGATGGTATTATATAGCTTTTGGTTCTTATCTCAAGTAGTTCTCACTTTTCACAGTTCCCCTCTTAGTCGGGTGTGAAGGTCCTCCTGGTCGATCTTGCCATCCTGTTCGTGCCAGCGATGGTGCGCCAGCAGGGCCACATTCCTGGCAGAGATTGCGCTCATCTCCATCGCACTAGCTGCCCACTCTACAGCATTGAGATAGTACAGCCGGTTGTGCAGGATGAAAGGAGGGGTCTTGCGTTGCGGCGGGCGGTACGCAGGATAAGCCAGCCACCGGCTCTCGGAAACCGAATCCCAGGAGAGGAACATGTTCTGCAGCTGCTCTTGAGACAGCGGCTGTGGAGAGAAAACCTTCCAGACTTTGGTGTGGCTGGCGGGGGGTCGTTTGTAACCCGCAGGGATGTGCACAGGGTCGAGAGAGGAGAGGCTGTTGATGACAGATCCCTTTGAGTCAGTGGTGAGGACTTCAGACACAGTGAACTCTGAGGCCGGCTGTGTGGTCCCAAGGTAGGACATGTTCAGCAAGCCATGGACCAGAGTTGACACTGTCTGGTGGTAACGCCCGGGGTAGTTAGACGGGATTGGAGGGGAGAAGCCTGAGAAGTTGATGTCAGACTTCCCCTGGTGAAGTGGCGTTGCTATTACCACAATGTCATACAGAGAGTGAGCTGAGCCCGATTCCCCAACATAACTGACCTCATAGAAACTGGATGTGGTGCCTGAAAATGAGAGGCGGAGGGAAGATGAAATGTTTGAAATTTTAAAAAGTGTGAACACAAACATGACAAATCCAACAAGGAGAGCAAACAAAATGTTACCTGTCTTGGAAGGTCGAACCTTGACTGCAATGGAAGTCACTGTGGCAGTGATGAGTTCACTTTTACTGTGGTACAGCAGTCCTGAGCAGACTCTCTTATTACCTCCATCCACTGCCCATAGACCTGAATCTGCTCCGGCTAATGACACAGCTCCTAGAAGGCAAGATATAAATGTTAACTCTATTCTACAAGTTCGCACCCTTCAATAAAAACCCTGTATTACATTATTAAATATGTGATGAACCAATACAAAGTCCTACACTATAAAACATACCCACAAAGCCGTGGATGCGGACACTTTGACCGTAGTTGACACGAGTGATGGGTGCAACAATATCGTTGAGGAAGACCTGTGAAAATCCTTCGCCTATCATGGTTTCCTCCAGAGTCTGATTCATCAGGGTAAGAAAACTCTCCCCACCCATGGCATGCAAGAGCCTCTCCACACTGGAGAATGAGTAACCATACTGCTGATACTGGTAGATCCTGTGAATGACATGATTTCCACGATCAGTAGGACATCCAACAGAACAAGGAACAGCAATTCTGTGTCGATATTCCTGGATCTCATGCTAAAAAAATGGGATTTTTTTCCTTACCTCATAAATTTGTCCAAAACACTCTCCACCCACATCTGCATTCGAAGGAAGTTGAACCCGTACTGCCAGAGCATCCGAAAAAAGTTAATTATAAACCAGTCACTCTCTTCAAATGTGAGCTCCTTTCCATCAAAGATTGCCATTTTAGAGGAGACACCTTTCCTGGCAGGAATACCTGAAAAGCATAGGTAACATATTGAAATATATTGGACTACGTGCCAATTACGGTTTCAACTATTCATGTATTTGTGCTGAGTCTGTTTAATTTAGGACATGTTGACATTACCTAATTTTTCAACGAAGTGCTTCATGTGTAGGTTCAAAGGATGGATCACTGAACCGCCCGTCTCATACTCATAATCCCCGATCTTCACCGTCGCGAGTCGCCCACCAACAGTACCGGATTCAAACACATCAATCTTCACTCCAGCTCCAAACTCCTGCCTCAGGTAAAACGCTGCTGCTGTGCCACCAATGCCTGCTCCGACCACAGCTTTAAAGGAGCAGTGACAACAGGGTAAACCAACTTTGCAACGGGCTCAGCTGGAACGGTTCGATTGAGGTTATTGCATGAATTAATGTCCGCTCCACACTGTCCGCTTACATCATCATCATCGTCATCACAATTTTCTGTCAGTTGACTGATCATTGCAACTCAAACTCGCATATTATCGAGCGGAACACCAGACAGCAATCTAATTTCCACAAATCTATCTTATATTCAGGCAGTTTAGGGCTGCAACTGATGGTTATTTTCATTATCAATAATCTGATGATTATTTTTGGTTAATCATTTAATCTTTAAATTTCAAAAAATAATGAAAAATGCCCATCCCAGACTCTCAAAGTCCAATTTGACATCTTTAAATGTCTTGTTTGGTCTGACCAACAATACAAAAGCCAAAGATACTTTGGTTCCATATGATACAAAAACAGAGAGAACCAGGACATCTTCATATATAAGAGGCTGAAAACAGAATCTTCGGAAGAAAACTTAATTGATTATGACAATAGTTTGCAGATTGTTTTTCTGTCAATCAACTACTCAATCTATTTACTGATTGCTGCAGCTCTGATGCAATTTATGCAAATGATGTCCGACAATCTCTCTGGTACATTTTATGCACTTCAATTGTGTATGTGTGTGTTTTTTTTTTTTTTTTTACTTGCCCACTTTTGTCAATGTAATTGTATACTGGGTGAGGTCACATTAAGGTCTCCCCCCACAGAAATCTAATATTAAATCAAACCTCTACCTCAAGGGAGGATACTGCACCTCTCTCCTCCAGTGAAGCAAACGTTAGGAGGAAGTAAGCATAAGAATAAATGGAGGAGGGAGTAATTGACTGCTGTGTTGTTTTTGGGTGCAGCCTGGGCTTCAGCTTACCTATCTTTTTGGGCTGGTCGTGCAGCTCTGCGGCTGAGGCTAGACTTCTCCTCCCAGTGTGCCAAAGCCCCAGCAACAGCAGTGCTCTCAGTGACAGGGTTTGTAGACTCATTGCGGACATCTAGAGCCCTCCACTAATGAGCATCTGTGCAGGAGAAATAAACATCGACCACGATCAGTTCAAGTTAATAAGTTTCTATCAGGCTCGGTCAAAGGTTACGATCACCACTTTCCGGATCAGGCAAATAATAACAAAGGTAATTGTGACATAAATGACTGCACAGCTGAGGCGAGCGGTGTCATGTCAGTCTAATGTTTCTGACTTAATAAAAAGAAAGTGTTGAGGGTTACAGCATGGACTCACTATTTTACAAGTCACCAAGAAGGGCTGTCGCTGATCCAGAGGTAGTCCCCACAGAGTTACACTTCAGTATAACTTTAAACTCGGTAGAAATCCCAGCGGTGTGCTTAAACAGAAAACTAGCGCCACTTAGAAAAACAGAAGAGGAAATAACATCTGATAATTAACAATTCACTCTTTTCAGTGTTGAATCATGTCGGAGCACCGTGAACGTCGCTAAATATTGAGCCACACTTCCGGGCACGCTTACAGTTGAGTTTCACAATAAAAATGTACATTACATATGGGGGTGGAAACTTTGTGCTTTGCGCTTTTGCGGCGGCCATTGCTCATTTTTAATGTCTGTTCTTTTCACTTCAAAATCAACAAAAATGCAGTTTCCCAAGGGGTGCCCAAACCTTTGTATAAAGCTGTATATCACAACTCTGCGTTGGAGTAGTTGGCTGTAAATAAAATACAAGGGCAGCACTGTACTTTTTATGAACAAAAATCATACCATAATTAAAAATGTTAAAAATTTAATTGATATTACTGCTGTCAAGAAATTTAAATTGTCCATTAAAATATAGAGACAAAATCTAGGTTAGGATGATTTTCAAATTGTTTTATTTTGAAAGTTCCAATTCATCTATGCAGTTCATGGATCTATTATAAGACCTGGATGCCGGATTTAAAAATGGCGTAGTAGTGCAGTAGTGTCACTCCCATCATGCCTTTGGGCAATGAGAACGAGCGAAAAACGTTCTCGATCTGGCGCTGCGCGTTCACGAGTGCTCTGCTAGCGGACTTTATGATGTGTAACCATAGTAACAGACTAATACAGGACCGGCCCGGGGCTTTAAACACGGCAAGAACATTCAGTCTGAAGCTTTAGAGCCTAAAGTCACATTGGAATCAACATTTTAAAAACCAGGCAAAAATATTGCGTTTAAATTGTCTTTTAGGCATTTTTAAGATATGGATGCTGCATGTGACAGATAACTACAACTCATCAGATAAAGTTATTACGTTTACTTTCTCTCATTTAGAAGCAGATTTATACGGCATGTCTTCTTTAAAAAAAAAAAAATCAAAACTGCAGGGCTGAAGTTAAGCTTTATGTCCCGTCATTACTTAGCCCTCTTTCTATTTTTCACAGTTCTATTTCACAGATATTTGATTTGAAAATGAAAAATATATCAAAATTATTTTTTATAAAGATTGAATTTAAATGATGAATGCCACTGAACATTTAGCTACACACACTGAGGACGTGGGGAGTTGGAGAGGCGATGATGAGGACGACCAGGACGGTTCTTCCCCTCAGGGACAGAGAGGGGCAGCGGGCTGCAGCAGCTCAGGCCACCGCTGCTGACCCGGAGGACGCTGCATCCAGGCCGGACTCAGTTATAGTTTTACGTTTGGGGAACGTTCCGCGGCGAACGTTCAGCGAACGTTCAGTGAAGGTTCCGCGGCGAGCGTTCCGCGAACGTTCCGGGAACGTTCCGCGGCGAACGTTCAGCGAACGTTCAGTGAAGGTTCCGCGGCGATCGTTCCGCGAACGTTCCGGGAACGTTCCGCGGCGATCGTTCAGTGAACGTTCCGCGCTGTAAAAAGCGCCTCAACAAGTAACCATCTTGTTACCGGATGTTATGCTAACTTCAGGTTGACAGTGTTTTTAAAATAGTTTCAATTTGTTAAAAAATAAATAAAAATAAAAAAATGAAATGCATGTTGTTTATAAAGAACTTGTATTTGTCTTGCTGGGCAGGGAGGGGAATATAAAAATATGATCTTGAATGAGGCCTCAGCTGACAAAGCATGTTTTCAATCATGAGTTTTTAAATTATCCATGTTGATTTGGTCATATTGTACATTTTATCCCCTGTTGGAGAAGCCCAATGACAGACTTTATCTTTTATTTTTAGAAATAAAAGGCAACGTGAAATGAGTTTTTTTTTTCTGTGGCATCTAAAGTGTTTGAAGTGCTGGTTGAAACTGACAGGAGAAGTGAACATAACTTGATGGAGAGCATTCATTTAAATCCACAAATTGCAACTGATTATACTTGTTGGGATACTCTGAAGGTTCCCACCCGAAAACGTTCCCCCGGAAACGTTTGGGGAACGTTCCGCGGCGATCGTTCAGCGAACGTTTCCCTGGGAACGTTTGAGGAACGTTCCGCGAAGGTTCCCCCGGGAACGCTCAGCGAACATTCCGCCATGTAAAAAGCACCTCAACCCATCTTGTTACCGGATGTTATGCTAACTTCAGGTTGACGTCTCTGCCAGTGTTTTTAAAATAGTTTCAATTTGTTAAAAAATAAAAATAAAAATAAATAAATGAAATGCATGTTTTTTATAAAGAATTTGTATTTGTCTTGCTGGGCAGGGAGGGAAAAATATACATTTTTATTTCACACAAAATATATATAAATATTGAGACAGGAAAAAAGGGAGACCTGTGACAATCTAATACATTATCAGAGGAGGCTGTGTGGATACAATCGGAAAACTCCTGGGAGTTAATTTTGAAGTCTAACCCAAACGGAAGAGGATTTTTTTTTTTTTTTCTCAAACCGGTTGCGGAAGAAAAGCGGAAGTGACGCAATCATCTCATCCTGAACCATGCTTGAATGGAGGTGACCTTAGTTATTATAAAACTGTAAAGTAGAAAGCAGGCAGGTACATCGCGGCAGTCCGGTTCGGTTTAGATATTACTAAACTTGGCTTAAATATTTCCCAAGACTTTGTGAGTGGGCAGGACGAGCGCAGATGGCAGAGGCACACCAGACACGCGTGCAAAATGTGGTGGAACAAATGGTCCAAAGCCTGGAGAGAGACCACATCCGTAAAATGCAGGTAGGTGTCTTACCTGTGGACACATGCACGGTGCACGCAGCGCTTTGTCTCTGCATCATCACATGTCACGCTATCTGCTGCAGGGTCGCATGTTCAAGTGCAGCGCAGACTGCTGCGATCGCTCCACAGACTCCATGTCTCAGGTGCATCAGTGCATCGAGAGGTGTCACACTCCGCTGGCCACGGCCCAGGCACTGGTCACTTCAGAGCTGGAGAAGTTTCAGGTGAGAGACATGACATGACTCTGTCCGTTGTCACCACTGAGCAAACACTGCATTATCTGTCAACTGGCGAGTGTGTGGGGATTTTCAAAAGTTTCAAGACTTTCTGTGTAATTCTGCTGAAAAATAAACTGACAGGATTTAACAAGGAACACACTCAGTGAGTTGGGGGGGGTTTGGGGCCCCTGAGTGTCCAGATTGACAGAAACAATTCAAATGCTGCTGAAACTTTAACTTTATAATGATCATAAGGGGAAACAAAGCAGCCACGAACATTTATTCCCATTACTTAAATTGTTTTGCTGTATTTCTTCTTATTGGAATCCTTTTTAAAGTCAGTATTTATGTAGAGTTTTACTAAAGTGGAATAATTCAGGTTTCTTGAGTTTAATCCACACTGAGCAATGTCCTAGAGGAGTAGTAATATTTAGGCTTGTAGGGTCAGGAAATCAAAGCAAAAAACAACATATTAGATTAGATACAACTGCATTAATGATGTCGAACAAATGAGATCATCAGGGGTTTTCTTAGAAATAAAGTGAAGGAGAAATAAAAAAGAGACGCTGTACAAAAGCATATCTCCCACATGGAAATCAATATCATCACGTTATCCTTTTGATTATGCATTTATAAAAAGCAATATACAAGCTCCACTTGAAGGAATAATTTTCCATCCTCTGATACGTCCAGTCCTACTTTTCCGAACTTTGTCAACCAGACCTGGAAATTAGACGTCTTCCACTTCCTGAGAAGGATGTGCCATCTGGATCCAATCCTTAAATGATTACAGAAAAACAGACCTCAGTGTGCCGTTAAAATCTGAATAAAAACATAAACTTTGTAGCCTAGTTTTAGCCTAAATACCTTTTGTCTTTAGTAAGTCTAAACCATGTTTCTCTCCTCTTTGCCCTCCTCAGGACCGTCTGACCAGATGCACGATGCACTGCAATGACAAGGCGAAGGATCTTTATGATTCCGGCGCCAAGGAGCCAGCTGTTCGATCGCTGATGGACCGCTGTGTGGGCAGTTGTGTGGACGACCACATTAACCTGATCCCCAGCATGACCCGAAGACTGAAAGAGAATTTGGACTCTATACAGCAGTGATGAGCGGGGATGGATGGTGGTCCATCCAGTCGTGCAGGGTTAGCTGACTCAGCCAGTTTGAAGAATAGTGGGTCTGGAGCATCATGAAAAGGCAGGGAGAGTGGCGTTAAAAATAATGTGAGGGAAAGGGTAGAGTTTTGAAAAATTTTAGAGGCTGTGACTCTGAATTTTTGGTGTTGTGGAGATTCCAAACTGCTCACTGTGAGATTTATTGTTGTACTCTGTGTAATCAGAGAAATTCAGTGGTACATCTGGTGTCACATTGGTGTGTGTGTGTGTGTGTGTGTGTGTGTGAGCAAGATAGCAGCGTAAAAACTCAGTGAGGGTCACATTTCAAAATATTCAGTTCACCATGCAATCAGTGTGATTCAGATGTGCATTTATTTATGCCTAGTTTTCAAAATGCTTCCTCTCAGTTCCTTGCCGTCATCAGCCCCCTCATCCCCTGTTCATTTTTTATTGTGAGTCATCCTATGATTGTCTTACCTCCCACAGTGAGAGGTGTTTATATAACTGAATTAAAAGTACTGTAAATGTAACAGGTTCTGGATTGCATTACTTCCTTAATTTCAACAACAATAATGAGCACCAGTGATATTTTTGTTACATGTATTTTAATGACTGCAAAAGAACATTCTCAAATATATACAAATAATGGTACAACAAAGGCAACACTGTATGGTGGCAGCCCGAGAATGAACACAAGAAGCTGTAAACACATTGTTGATCTGATGTTTAACCCGCAACCCATGTAACTGATCCATATCTAATATACTGTCAATGTTCATTTAGAAAATGTTTTCATGTCATAGCTAGGGTAACTATTTTAATTCTGCAGCCTGTCTGCTGAAGTGAACAAGAACTGAACAGGGTATCAATAACACAGAGCATATTACACCAAGCCTGAGAATAAGGATCAGCAGATGATGCAAAGCTGATAAAGTGAAATTATATCCATCAATAATGAAGGAACCACAGCATCATTTTCTGACAACAATTAAAAGAGTAAATGGGATGTGAAACAACTGTGTGATATTCCGATAGAAGACTCAGTTCATATCAATATAAAATAACAAGTGAAAGACTTAGTCTTGATAAAACTCTCCTCTCTAAACTCCTCTGTGTCTAGGATTGTTTTTTCCATCAAAGCAACATTTAGCAAGGGAAATGAAAGGAGTATTATACTCAAACTTTACTGCAGTAAAGTTCTGTTGCCTCTGTTGACCAGTCACAGGAAATATGGTCACAACCTCCCCTCCTGTTACTGAGTCACAGTGTTGAATAATGGCTGGAAAGGTGTTTTTGCAGAACATTATGATGTCACAGTGAAGATGACCTTTGACTGATTGGATATATTCTGATAGGATATTTAATCATTTCATCCTATGAGCCTGACATTTGTGTGAAATTCTGTTATAATTAGCGTATGAACTGAGTGTCTGACTACAGCCGTAACTGGTGCAGAGGCATAAAAACATTTGCAGGAGATGAAAGGGTCAATATTCATCAAGTTCATTAGCTACAAAAGCCTAAATAGAGAATTAATTGAGCTGCTGTAGTAAAGACTGATCATGTGATAGCACCACAGCCCATGTGAATGGGCAGTTTTATTGGCAGTTGATAATTGTGTACATATTTTCCTTTGCAAAAATAAATCCATACAAATACAAATGAAGTAAAAAATAAATAAATGCCAAATAAAAACACCTTTAACGTTTAACTTGATGACAGTTACAGTTGCAGCTATACAGAGTCATACTGACTAGAATTAATTAGCAGTTGCTTTACAAGTCTGAAAATCCCCATATTTATTAGATTTCAAAACAAAATGAGGTAATAAATTTACAAAACTGCCAAACAAACTGTTACCTAATCAAAAAAATAGTACAACATCACTGCAAAGGTACTTCATGTGGTGAGGGGAGCAGTCTGACAGCTCTGCTCACATGTGCCTTCACAACACAATATAAAGTTGATATAATGAAATGAACTGACTAAATTGCAAACGGATAGCAGGGGATATTTGTAGTATGCAGTGAAGATCAGAGCTGGTGTCAGTGGCAGGTTTTCTAACTGTAAACTGTGTAGCTGAGGCAAACACCTTAAGACTGCTGGAGCCTCGTGTCTCATGAAGACAGGTTGTCGGGTTAAGCCTGGCTCTCTGACTGTATGATGCTGGTTTTGCAGTTTTTACTTCAAAAAGTCCATTGGGTCCTCTGGAAGGGGCGATGCTATTTTCTCTAGATAATACTGAACAGGTGGTGAAAGTCTTCACAGAGGTTGCTCTGGTGTAGAACAGCATGCAGACGACCCCAATTTAAGACCAAGCTACCAAAGTGAGATTAGCCCAGGGACCCAGTAGAGTTAAAGAGTGAAGACAGGCTGAAAATCCTGCTTTTACTGCATCTATCAGTTGGATATCTCTTAGGTGTAGTCAATGGCTGTGCTCCATTCAACCCTGTTGGCGTGCAACTTATTATGTAGCAGCAAAGGCAGGGAAAGATGCTTAAACAGAATGCAGGCAAAATATGAGCCGGCAGGTCTATCAGAAGCAGGTGGCAGAAATGCAAATTACTCCTCTTACAGATTTTAAGTGCTGGCAGAGTTGAGTTTTTGAATACACCCGTCAGTAGAGTGAAGGACCACACCTTTGTCCACGCCCCACAGTTAACAACAGGCTTGAAACTTCCCATTCAATTCAGTGCAACAACTGCTTCTCTAACACAACTGGTTATACGTTTTTTTCGCCTTTTAAGTACAAAGTTATCTTAGTGATGCAGTTATCAGCTTTTCTGAGACAGTCCACTGACCTCTGAGTGACGGACAAGTTACGATCTGTTGAGTTGTCTTTCATATATAGTCACGTGCGGGTTTTGATTTGGAGACATCCAAACATTAACCAACACACTTCTGTTTGCCAAGAGTGGATATGTATTCCAGTTATTCTCATGGAAGTCACTGGGTTTGAGGTTTGCTCCACTGTGATGTTCAGTTTCACCCTCTGGTCATGTTCCCCACATTCCAGGATGATAATGCTCCCATACACACAGAGTGGTTTCATTAATAGTATGAGGTGAGACCCTTTCTAAATCTTCACAAACACCAGATCTAAACATCATGTGGCCATTATTCTTAAGTCCACATTAGATTTTTATCAAAAAACACTGGAGGTTTTCCATCTTCATGAATGGCTCACCATCTCAGTGCAGACAGTTCATGACAGAGATCCGAGAAGTGAAGCTGCTCTGAAGGTGAAGAGTGGCGTAATCCTTCCTGGCCACTGTGATGTGTCTCTGTCATACTGTAAATTCCATGTACAGATAACTCAGAATGTGCCAAAACACTGGATACATAGATACAAAACATTTTCCCATCACACCTCACTGAGTTACAGAGCATGCAGACGATATGTCCAATGTGGAAATGGTGTTAAATATGGCAGTGGATTGTACATACAAGCTTGTGTCAGTGTCTCAGCGTCACCAGAGGAATGTTAGCAGTTGGACAGGCATCAAGACACACTGCGTGTAGTGCTTTCTTGTTCTGAGGAATCTGGACGGTTGTCCGACTGTGGCGACGTATACAGGAAGTTACAGCACACGTAGAGGGGGAATGATAACAAGCGGCTGTCCAGGTTCATCACCACATACTCCTGAGTGATTGAACGGAAAGGAAGATTATCAAGAAAGTCTGCAAGATGACAACTGACTTCACAATTGAGCCATTTATACATGCAGCCATCTATATCTGAAGAGCGCTCACTGACCTGGTCTTTCTCAAGGGTGAGAAGCTGGTAACCTGTTGAGCGACTGCAGACGAGCTTTCCACGGTTATCAAAGGAGGCAAGACGTAACCTGGACAAAGAAAAATTTTAAAAAGGTAAGTTTAAGGTCTTCCCGGACCAAAGCTGCTGATAAATACACACTGCTTTTAGACAATTTGACATATCTTCCATATTTAGACCTGCATGATACTGACAGTTAAATGCAGGCTTAAGATAGAGTGGTTGTTCAAAGGTTGACTGCACCACTGACCTGTACGCCAAATGCCTCCGGGGCTGCAGACTCACAGCACCCCCACATGGCTGACTCAGAGTGTTCCTTTTGAAAACTATGAAGCGGTTTGTGTAGGTCACCAACAGGTCGAAACCAAAGTTAAAGCCTGTCCACCGCCAGCAGTACTGAGGAAAGGAAAATACCATTTTTTTTCTGTAGAATGATGCAACTACATGCGTTAACTGTATGGGAGCAAAAGTAACTGTAACTGTGAGATTGTCTGACTCACATCTCCATCTTTTGTCAGCTTCCTTCCACACCTCATACTGCTCAGCTCAAACTCCTCTTTGTTAGCTTCCTGGGGACTAATGACAGACAGGTGCCTTTGGCATCACACAACTTTAAAATCATATTCTATACATGTAGTTTTTGAGGTTAGACCAACATGCCACAGTAGTTAAATGAATCCACTGATTCATTACAATACTTTAAGTCTCAGATACTCACCCATTGTCATTGTCAAACTCTGTCCGGAGCATTGCAAACCACTGGTTTTTGTACACTGACATTAGCCAATCTGGAATATAAGGCATGAAGAGAAAAATGTTCACAGTGCATCAACACATGGCTTTGATGTTTGGTTATGAAATAAAAGACCTCTTTATTTTGAGACCAAAGTACATGATGAAATTATGTCACGCAGAACCAAATCTTACCAGGGGGCAAAATATTATCTCTCTCCAGGATGCGCGCAGATGCCAGATCGTTGATGATATACTGCAGACGAACGTATTTGAAAACTGAACGAAAAGGTGCGCCTTCATCTGTGTTCAAGAAGGGCTCTCTCTCACACAGGTCTGTAGACCAAAGGCAATCGAAAGCAGAGTAAAACATTTGCATGTCGCTTTATAAAAAGATTCAGATGAATATACTATTTCAGAAGACGTAGCTTTCACAGTACCAGTCCTGCGTTTGCATAGCCAGGCATCAGCATCGGCCAGAAGCTGCTTGATAGGGCCGTCCCACGATGAATTGAGCTGCAGAAACATCCACTACAGAGAGAGAAAATTATGAGACCTATTGAAACAAGTTTGATAGTACAGTGAATATATTTGGGAGTTATAAAGTACATAACTTTTCCTTCTACCTTTTTCAGAGCAGTGTATACATCCATCTCCACCTGCATGACAAAAAGGTCTGAGGACTGAATGAGCTGCTCCATCACCTCTGCCCTGTAAACGCAGTGCAGGAACAAATGTTAGTACAGTCAAAGACAAAGTTTTTACTCAAATAAAACTACTCAACACAAAGTGTTCAGTAGATATTTCATTTCACTGTCGCCGCACGAAAACTAATCAAGACAATTTTATGCAGCAATAAAAGCATCAGCAATAAAGCAGCATAACAGCAATATAAAATTATATTTGATCATTTCATTATCAGAAAAGTTACAATAATAACTCAAAGTAAACAAGCTAGAAGATGATATAAAAATTAAAGAATTCTGAGCTGAGCACACAAACCCCAGTTCTTTCATCAGGTCAACATTTTGGTGGGTCATCAGGTTGTTCAGAAGCCACTCGAGACACCTGCAGCAAGAGATGCACAATCACAATATACAGCATAAATTACCTATTAATTGTGGTGATTTAAAATAAGTTAGATGAATACAAATCTGACTTTTTCATGACTGAATCCAGGCCGTAGATACTGGCACAAGCATAGTAGCCACACACAGTCTTCGCACTGATGTTTTCCTTCATGGTCTCTCCACACTGCTGGATCAAACCATCCTGCAGACAACAACCAGCCATGAGACTTGACTAGGTTTTGTGTCAAATGACTGCATTTATACAAAATCAAAACTGTGATTTTCACATTTGCGACAATAACTGACTTCTTTCAATTTACTGACCAGTTGTAGCATACAAGCAGCGGCAAGTATACTGACGACTCTGCTGGGCTTGATCAGAACATCGTCCCGGTACAGGGATCCAAATACAACCTGAAGAGCTACACACATTAAGCAGTAAAGAGCTATTAGTAAAACATATAAACAAACAAACACAGTCGACTGCTGATTCCTGTCACTTGAGTGCTCTCACCTTCAGTGTCAATGTTCTGGTCCGGGATCTCCAAGTTGATTTCCATCATGTTGGACTCCTTCCACGAGCCGCTGAACATACTGGAGAAATATCCGGACTGGGACATGAAAGGAAGAGGAAGAATGAGTACTAAATAATAAGGATAACCCACGTGAAAGAATATATCACAGGCTGTGTGAGAGGTGTTTTTGTGTCATTATATTTTACCTGGCACAGATACACTTTGTGGAGGTTCCACTCCTGTCCCAGAGCGGAGATTCGAATGTCACTGTTTTCGCCATTTAGGAACAAGGTTTGATAAATGTATCGTGACGTGCTTTTCAGTTTCTTCCTGCTCACGTTTGGAAAACACAAAGAAACAACAGAGGAAAGAGCAAAGCCAGGGTCAGCCAAAATATTGACGAGTGAAAGATATTTCACACTGAATTGATCATAGGATCTTTGACTGGACTTGCCTGCGAGGTGTGTCTAGTAAGGCATCGTCCTCCTCTTGTTCACTGTCACAGTCACACTGGGCATTTCTTTTCCTCTTCTTACACTCACAGCTGTGTTTGCGGCTGGTACTTGTGCCCTCCAAAGCCTCCTCTGGGCCCTGAGAGGGGGACTGGAACCTGCTGCCCAGACTTCCCATCTCTACCCTCTCAAAGACACATGAAACAAACAAAGCAATTGTCAGAAATAACAGGTCAGCCCTACTGTATCTTCACATTGCAACATCGCTTTGTAAATCAATATATTAATGAGAGCACACACTCTTAGGGACTTTGGCTTTTGCACTTTTGTGATATAGCTTGTGTTGGAGTTTTCTGTCTCTCCCACTTGCAATGGATTTTTTCTGTTGATTTATTTTTTTTTAATTAATCAATTGTTTAGACTATAAAATTTCAGAAAATAATTTTTAAAAAGCACATTGCAGTTTTGCAGATCCAATGCAACCTCTTCATATTGCAGGTTTTGTTTACACACCAAAATCCAAAGATTTAGTTCATAAAAACATAAGACAGAAAAAAGCTGCAAATTCACACATTTGTGAAAGAGGAACCAGCAAATGTTGACGATCAAAACAGTTGCTGATTACTTATCTGCATTACAATTTAGCAATGTCATTTTCTGAACTTCCTTGACTGTCTTGTGAAAGGGAAAGAGTGTTTGAGCATCTTATTGTAGACAGCTTATATTATTTTGTCAATATTGTCTTTCCCACCAATAAAACACCGATAGCACCCTATATCAAAAATTACATTACCTATGTAAATGTTCATGAAAAAATGCAAACGACAACAGATCAAATGTGTTAGTTAATGTGGTGCTGTTAACATTTGCCTACCAGACTGAAAGAAAGGTCAAATGTGGCCCCAGAGGCCCCCCGAGACTTGCAAGTACTTGTATTTACGAGTCTTAGGACGCAACAAAACAAAACCTGACTTAAGTGTCATTTGCTACACTTGTTCATAGCAAGGGTCTGATGCCAGGGCTCCCTCCTCCAAGCATCTGTAAACCACATGTAGAGTATGTCACAGAAAAACAACGACTGAGTTAACTCACCTGATGATCGGCACCGGGCAGGCCGAGGGAGAGGCGTTAAGGTGAATTTGGACGGTAAACACTGGCTGATTATCTCCCGGACAGTCAGTCTGACCAGCCAGCCGAAGAGGAGCTAACCTCAAAGCTAGCTTAGCTGCCGAGTACCCAGACAAAAAAACACGTGTGAAGACAGTAACAGCGCTTCTTCTGACAAGCTGCTCCTCCACACAAGCCTCCAGGCGGCAAAACCCTCTTTGGTTCCAGTTACATTTTTTTGAAATGGGTGCTAATGCAAATACAAAAAGGGGAGATGATGTGTGGCCACCACTACCCTGAGAGTCTGTAGCTGCTTTTGTTATTCTTCTTCTCTGGGTGGTTACTAGGCTGTCTACGTCACAAGCGGCTGCTCTGCTCAGCGGCGCCACCTGCTGAGAGACAGGCGGATTACACAGTCAAACCTGTTTGTTTAGTTTAGTTCAATGTCTTATAAGGCTTTTGACACAGATATTAATCATCCCATAATATGTGCATATGAAAACTTGATGATTAATCCTACACATTAGGTGACAGTAGCTGAACCCTGCTGACCAGTGTATCTGGCCCCTGCTGAGTCCAAAGGGCAAATAGACAAAATGTTTGTCCTCATACATATTTGAGCCTTTGCTAAATGCAGACTGTTATCACTGCTGCATTTAAATTTTAAAGGTGAAAGTGATTATTCAATCATTTATGCCCTGAGATATCATATATGTAGTATTAAAGACTGCTTTTCTCTTATTTATTTATTTGATACTTAAACTTAAAAAAAAAAAAAACTGTCATTCTGCACTCTCTGTTGGCTGAATTCAGAACAAATTCATTTTATTATACATTAGTTAAAGTTTGAAGTTTAATTTGTGACATATTTTACCACATACAAAGCACAATACATTTTCAAAGGTGCTGGTGGTGATACAAATCGTCAGATAACTGGGTAAAATCTTCAAGTTAGAACAGAACATGGGGGGAAAAAAAGGAGAAGGAAGTTTCCTGGAAAGAGCTACGTAATTTGGTACTAACTATAGGTATTACACTGTGGACACACTCTGTAAACACTCTGATTTGCTCCAAACAGCATGCATGTCTGTGATGCTAAAAAGCTTCAGTGTGCACACCTGGTTGTCGGCATGAGACAGTGTCATGAAGGCAACCATTTCACAAAACTCTTTCATGTTTCTGCTATTCAGTACACTTCAAAACCTCTCACACCCTTCACCCACTCACACTCAGCTTTGAATAACCCACCCAGGTGGATCTCACTGAATGGAGCCTAACCTCTGAGTTGGATAGTGTTTGGTTTATAACCATCTACAACGGCCAAAAC
This sequence comes from Trachinotus anak, assembly GCF_046630095.1. Classification (NCBI taxonomy): domain Eukaryota; kingdom Metazoa; phylum Chordata; class Actinopteri; order Carangiformes; family Carangidae; genus Trachinotus; species Trachinotus anak. The sequence goes on along the minus strand of NW_027273879.1, from coordinate 11,178,689 downwards.
ATACCATCAGTTTCAGACAGTTAGGTTTCAGCAGAGGTGGTCAACTTTCAAACCCCTAAAGAAAAAAAAATCACAAAAGCTTTACTCTTCCTACCACTCTGACGAGATAATTAGCTTACAGACATGCTTTTAAATAAAAACTGGTCTATGAACTACATTGCCTATCAAGGCCAGATCCACCGATACAAAACTGATTCTGGATTTATGTGACATAAAATTCCTAAAATCCTGAGAGTAAACCCTCCACAGTACAAGATCTTTCTGAAACCTCTAGGTTAGTGAACAAAATACAATATGAACAGGTATAAATAAACAATACATGACTGCCCTCCAGTGGTATCCTGTTGTAATGTAGTCAAGACAGTGGTTGGGGGAAGTGTTCAAAAAGAAAAAAGGTGCATATAAAATGCACGTAAACTAACGGTTTATTCTAGTTTTACTGAACAAAAAAAACTTCATGCACTATTCATAAACGCGTCATCACTGTAAAGGCAGTACCTCTAAAATATTTCCTAGAACACATAAATGTTTGTTTTTTTTTTAAAGAAAGAAATTTCCAGTTTACATGTTGATAGTGATTTGATAAATAAAAACTATTCATTTCATTATGATATATTATTTGAAAGCATCCTCCCTTTACTTTAGTGCCTAAAAGCCTTGCACAGTATTGTATGTGTTTTATTTTTTGTACATACACATCAGTAGATTTATAAAGTTACCTAACAGCCTGTTTTGCTCATTTAATAGCTGTTTTCTTGCATTGCTGTTGCACTGATCATTTCCCCCTATAATCATTACACACTGATGCACTGACTGTAACATGTACTCCTCGAAAAAATATATAACAAAAAGCAGTCCGGATGTGACGTCTTAGGTGCTCCCTCTGGTGGGCGTGGCCATCAGAGGAACCAGCCAATAAACGACGAGCAACTATTTCACAACATTCCAATCCCTCCCAACCCATCTTCCTCCTCCTCCTCCTCCTCCTCCTCCTCTTCCACGACCTGCCTGTGTGTGTGGGACTGTGACACGTAACTTTGTCCGTTTCATTGACGTGACCAGGCTGGACCCCTCCACCCTGGGCAGGGAGAGCAGAGAAACCCCCCTGTCTCGATTCCAAATCCGGTTTTGTACTGGACATTTTTCAGCATGGAGACGAGGGACGCAGTCGCAGGTGAAGTTCCTGGTCGCAGTGACAGTCAGGGAGGCGTTGTGTTGTTGTTCAGTCAATGTAATAATAACCAGTTAGACCTGCATTTAGCCAGGGATAAGCTGCTAGTTAAACCATAGCCCTGTTTGGGGTAAAGGTACAGCTGAATGTTTTGTAAATCGTGCAGGGATTTCCAGCTTTTCAACGTAAAGCACAATAAATTAGTGCTTAGCACACAATATCTTGCTCATAGCCATAACAGAACCAACCTTTTGTTGTCTTGTTTAACCTGCAGGTGCTCTTGTGGGCAGTGATGGGGAGGAACAACGCAAAAAGAAGGCCGCAGCTCCTAAAAAAGACACACCACAGACCAAGAGCAAGATGGAGCAGATCTTTGGGTTCAAGAAGGAGGACCTGACCTCCTGGCAGAGCCTGGTGGCCCTCCTGAACCGTCCCACTGACCCTGCATCCCTCGGCATCTTCCGCTGCTTGTTTGGTGAGTTAAACCAGCAGCCATTAGCTCAGTCTACTCACTGCTTCTGACTGACTTTGCAACAGGTTTGAGAATAGTCTCAAACCTGTTGCAAAATAATACTAATAACTTTATTTATACAGCGCCTTTCAAAGCAGAGTTACAATGGGCTTTGCAGTGAAAACAGGGAATAAAAGTATTAAAGCAAAAACAGGAATCTAAAACAAGAAAAGCCTGGCGGCAATGTTTTTTATCAGCTGTAGTCTTTGGATGTTTCGCCTGCTGATACCGGAATAAAGAGCGTAGCAATAGTCCAGTCTAAAGGAGATAAAAGCATGGATGACCTTCTCTAGATCTGCAGATGAAAGGAAAGACTTAATCTTAGGTAAATATCTCAGCTTGCCAAAGCAGGCTTGCACAGCCTTCATAATAGTGTCCTCCTCCAATATGTGTCTTTCCTGCAGGTTTGGTAATGGCCATCGACGTCACACAGGAACGTGGCCTCAGTCACCTGGACTACAAGTACCTGGATGGGGCCCCTGTGTGCCGCTTTCCCCTCTTCAATTTTTTACAGCCCCTCCCAATGGACTGGATGTACCTGGTATATGTGGTGATGTTCCTCGGTGGGTCACGCTCCTTGTTTTGTATTAAGAGATTATGTCCAACAGACCTGATGTTGAACAGTTCAAACCTCAGTGTTTACAGAGGTTCAGAGAAGTAAGGGGTCCCCCTTCCTACTTGGGTCTACGCTGATGCCTTCATTTTATAGGAGACAGTCTCTGTGGGGCGGCTGTCTGTGGTGAAGATGAAAGCACATACACCAGACCTGCAATTTTCCTCTTTTATTTTCCCCCCAGGTCACTAACCTCTGCAAAATCTTTAACGCAAATGCTATAGCTTAAGATAGAAAGCAAACAAAGAGCAGAACACAATGATAATCAAAGTAAATAGTACTGATCAATTTTTAAAAATCAATAGGGTCAAGCCAAACCAAGTATTTTACAAGGTGGACACTATTTTGGGTATAAATTAAATGTTCTACTCCTGATTTGAACATTTTGAACAACATCTGCCTCTCCTAGAAAAAAATTCACATGCTAGCTTCACCTCGATTATACAATAGAGTAGAAATCAAAAGTCCTTAATTTTTTTTGATGGATTTTTCACATTACTGACATTTTCGAAAAGTAAAACCATCAATAAAACTTTGTATATGGCACTTCAGTATAGAAACAACATTAACATTCATAGAAGCGACCACAGTGATTATCATCATAACTTTAATTGTGTGTTTGTGTTTCTAACTGAAGGCTGCTTGGGCATCATGCTTGGTTGTTTCTACCGTCTCTCCTGCCTGATGTTCATCTCCACCTACTGGTACATCTTCTTTCTGGACAAAACGGCCTGGAACAATCACTCGTACCTCTATGGCCTCATTGGATTCCAGCTCACACTCATGGATAGCAACAGATACTGGTGAGATGATGTTTGTCGTGTTGTCTTTTTGTGCACTTGTGTGTTTGCGTTCTGTCTATATGTGTAAGCCTAACATTGGGAGACATTTAAAGCCTGTGCCTGTTTGTAGGTCAATTGATGGATTGCGCAGACCGTCTATAAGGAACGCTCATGTGCCTCTGTGGAATTACACCTTGTTGAGGACACAGGTTTGTGCATCTGTGACTTCCTACGTTTTCAGTCAGATTTTTCAGCTAAAGTTATTAATGAACACAACTTGGATACAGGCAGTCAAAACTGTGTGTTTGTTGTTCCTTAAAGATATTTATCGTATACTTCATCGCTGGAGTCAAAAAGTTGGATGCTGATTGGGTGGAGGGATACTCCATGTCATACTTGGCACACCACTGGCTTTTTGATCCTTTCAAGTAGGTTTTATGAAGCAGCTGAGTCCAGTTATTTTAGCTTTTAATTATTTATGGCTGTATCTCAGTACTCCCACTCTGATCTTGCTGCACCACATATTATTTTTCAGAGTGATCCTCCCTGTGGAGCTAGTAAGTCTGCTGGTTGTGCATGGAGGCGGTCTCATTCTGGATCTGACCGCCGGCTACCTGCTGTTTTTTGACGCCACACGGCCCTATGGAATTTTCTTTGTCACCTACTTCCACTGTATGAACTCTCAGCTCTTCAGCATTGGTAAGTCCATTGCCTTGCTTCACTGAAAACACATTTCTTGTGCCCTTGAATAATTTTAATTCTGCCTCTTCATTTGCGGGGAGTCATTTTACCTTCCACTGATTGAGACTGTGAATCCTCCTCAGGGATGTTTTCCTACACAATGCTGACCACCAGTCCTCTCTTCTGCTATCCCGACTGGCCAAGAAGATTCTTCTCCCATTTCCCAGGATTCCTCAGGGCAGTCCTGCCAATCACCTCACTGGACCCTCAGCCCAGCCCTTCTTGTGTTTACCAAGAAATCCAGAGCACCAGTGCCGAACGCCAGGAGACCCCGCCTGTCTCCAAAGCTTCCAAATTTAGATTTAAGCACAAGCTGGCAGCCATTTTTACTATAATCTACATAATTGAACAGTTCTTCCTGCCTTACTCCCACTTCATCACACAGGTATGTCTGCCTCCCATGTTTTTTTTTTTTTAGCCTAAAACGGCCTGTACACTAAAAAACAGCGCGTAAATTGATGCAGTACTTTTCTACACTTAGAGCTGCTGTTTAAAAGGATTGCACTTCAATCTCAGCAAAAGCCTCTTAAATGCTCCCTGAGTCACCACACTGACACTTGCTCAATCAGAGTCAACAGTCATTGGTCCACAGCAAACAACAGCTCAGACTGGTGTTGTCAGTAGAAGGGTGAAAGCCCTGGAGAGACAGATATGGACTTTTTTTTGTCTTTTGTTATTTTTCTTATATATGAATTTAAATTCTTGGATCTGGTGAAAATGGTTAAAAATCTTTTTTTTTTTTTGTATTAGCATGAAATTAGCCTAATAATAATGTTTTATTGTCCAGGGTTACAACAACTGGACCAATGGCTTGTATGGCTACTCTTGGGACATGATGGTTCACTCCCGCAGCCATCAGCATGTTAAGATCACATACAAAGATGGAAAAACTGGAGAAATCGGATATCTGAACCCAGGGGTGAGTTTCAGGGATAACACAGTGTGAGCATTACATGACCTCCATTTATTTATCTGGGCCTAACAATATATCTGAAATCAGAAATAAGTCATGCTCACAGAACAGCTTTAAATCACTTAGCTGATGACTGTTGCAGTTTTTTTTTTACTTATCACTGTTATCAGTATTTATATCCCTGTCTGACTTGACCCTTGACATTGTCATATTTTTCTCTCGTTTTCATTTCGGTGGCTGATTAATATTAATCATCAAATTATCTGTGTACTGCAGGTGTTCACACAGAGCCGTCGGTGGAAAGATCACGGTGACATGCTGAAGCAGTACGCCACGTGCCTCAGTCAGTTCCTGCCTCGCTATAACATCTCTGATCCTGAAATTTACTTTGATATCTGGGTATCCATCAATGAACGCTTCCAGCAAAGGTATGAGAGCAAAAGATAGAAAAGCTTAATGAGCGATCATTTCTTCAGATGTATTACCGGAATGTTGAACTGATTTGCCCTGGACTCTTCTCTAAGGATCTTTGATCCCCGTGTGGACATTGTGAAGGCTGATTGGTCGCCTTTCAAACCAAACCCATGGCTGATGCCGCTGCTGGTGGATCTCTCACCTTGGAGAGCCAAGTTCCAGGAGATTGAGGGCACTTTGGACAATCAGACTGAGATCGTCTTTATCGCTGATTTCCCAGGTTAGGAAAGTCCCCTTGTCCTATCTATCAATTCATGCTGATGGAAAAGTTGCGTTTGTTTTGTGTACCCTTATTCCATCTTGTTGCCTCTGTGCTAACTGACAGTATGTTAACTTTTAGGTCTCCACTTAGAAAATTTTGTGAGTGAAGATCTGGGCAACACCAGCATCCATGTGTTGCAGGGTAAGGTGAACGTGGAGATTGTGGATGAGAAAAAGAACTACAGTCTGCAGCCTGGTGAGCAGATCAAGGTACAGCTGCACACCATCATCCCTGTTAATATTAGACTGTGTAATCTGAACACAAGAAGCTTTTCCAATAATGTGAATATGTGTATGTAGGTACCTGCTGGGGCTTATCATAAGGTGTACACAGTGTCTGAGGATCCTTCTTGCTACATGTACATCTATGTCAACACTACAGAGGCGGCGCTACTGGAGAACTTCACCAAACTGTTCGAGCTCCAGGAGCGCATTCGCAATGGGACAGGTGAAGACATGGTCATACCAGCAGGGGTAGCACTTTAATAGTGGAGTATTGTATTTAAAAAATAGGATCCAATTCAAAATAAAAAAAAGAAAGTGTAGTAAAAGTGGTTTCATATGTCATGGCACATATTTCAGTTATATAAACTGCAAGCTGAAAAAGATCTTGTTCAGCTCCCAGCCAGTTTGTCAACGTTCTCCTTTTTTGTTTAAATGCAAATTAAGCTCTTTGCTGAAGAGCTCAGAAATCATCAGATGCTGACTGGATTTTCATCCCACAGAAACTGAGCCTCTCCCTCCTGAGCTGCAGCCTCTTCTTGCTGCAGACGATCTGGAAGGGTCAGAGGTCAATGCCACTGACCCGATTGTGCGGCTGTTCCTGAAAAGGCAGCGACGCATGAAGGAGGTGAAGAAACGCAGGGAGGCCGGCGTGCTGGAGCGACTGGAACGGTTTGCTGTGAAAAAGTACTATACAATACGGAGAGGGTGAGTTGTCAACGTGCCACAGAAAATGTCCAACCAACCACTAAAATGGACTGTATCTCATTTACTTCATCTCCTTTTCCTTAAGATTCTTGATGACAGCCATTGCTATGAGGAACCTGGCGGTGGGCCTGCCTCCTCTGGAACAGCTGACAAGAGAGGTTGCCTTTGCCAACATGAAAGAACCTCAGGCTGAAGCCAACCAAGACGAACGACTCAAAGACGAAGTTGGTCACGGAGAACTTTAAAGATGCAGATGGGGCCAAAGATCGTTTGCTGAATTGTCTCCAGGTGTCGGATCACACATTCCTAAGAAATGTGTGTGTTATTACTACTGGACTGTTACTACACTGGGACATCGCTGCCCAGAAATCAGAGAATTTTTTAATGTTCTTAAGCTCCTGAAATATTTGGCATTTCAGATTATTTCAAGTATTTTGTTAAAACATTTGTTTATAAATCTCAATTTCTGCTGAGGACACGTTTTGTAACCAGAACAATATGTTAACAGATGTACATTGCTTTGCCTTGCAAGATTACATTTCATGTTTGTTTAATTTTGTTTAGGAATTTTACAATTGCATCAATGCTGGGTGATATGACCAAAAAAAGAGATTATTTAAAAATCAGTTCTGTGACAGCTACAAGGTTGAATTATATGCTCTGCGGGAAGATCATATTTTAACTACGCTAAACCATTAATGCTGCTTTGTTTGGAATGAAGAGGTGGAAACGTGACTGAATGATGAATGGCTTTACATTTTAAGGGGGCAGATTTGAACAAACATACTGACATCAACAGGATCAGGTCGGTCAACTCCTGTTACATAGATACGTGGTACGTTTTCATTTTATTGCTCTAATTTTAAAAATCTGGCCAAATAATTTGCAGATTTAAAAATACACAGTACACGTGGAGGTTTACAGTCAATTCAGGGAATATACTTCTCTGAGCTTTTATGCTAACCCTATAATGTGATGAAACACAGAGAAAACAATTGTTAGCTTGTCAGTTGACAGCCTTTTTCTAATAAATTGTCACTTTTCTGATAAAGAGCCGACGGTGTTCAATAAACCTGAAAATATTTTAATTAAAAATCAAATTGAACTTTCAGTCTGACAAAGGCGGTTTGTGCAAACAATGGATTTTAATGGTGTCAGTATTTTTACATGTCGTCCATTTTTAAAGTGCTACAGTAGAAGTCCAGTGTTCACTGTAGGTTGACAATATGGCACATTAATGATAGTTTTCACATAATCAGAGTACAATGTTAATACACAATATAAATACATATAAATCTACAAGATGGACATCTAGGAAATGATTTACTTTGTTCAAACATATAATCTTGATGTGTTCAGTTGAGGTTAAGTGTTCAAGAGCCATTTCATTTTAATGTGTAGTGATCACTGTGCTCTAGTGGAGGTCCAGTCACATTAGAAAAGAGTAAAGGCAGGTCAGACACGTGTTCTGTCATCAAGCACTGTCCATGAGGTGACATGCAACACAATGCTTCATTACACGTCATTTACATTTGTATTTTCACATCATTATTTACAGGGTACAAAATAATCACTTTGTGTTTGAATTCGTATTGCACAGTATTGTACTGGTTGTGTTTGAAATCACCACATCCCTTTACACAATGGGGGACTATGCCTCTAATCACCACAACTGAAAAACTGGCTTTCTATAATATGTATAAGTTCAACGTGAAATGCAAAATGACTGGTATTAGTGTTAAGATACTGGCCTTCAGCAAGTGTTATCATTAGTCTTTTTCCTACTCTTTGAACACAAATCAACATAATCCTTATTTCCATTACACAAACTGAAGCCTTGATGTGAAAATCTACCTGCACCTACAGCTACCAAGGCAGATTCTGAAGCTGGTTTTCATGAGATTTGGGAAAATTTAATAGTAACAGGCTTGTGTCAGCTCTGATTTAATGATTAATAGAATACAATTTTGCACAGACTACAAATAGATTAAAATTGCCTTCGATCTTTTTATGTTCTAAGCAGGAGAGAGGTTGTGTAGTGTGGAATTTCAATAGCAGGTCAAACCCTGTGGTTAGTTCCAATAAGCTGTTCTTAAAGGCTCATATCTCACTGCTTCCTCCCCCATATGTCATGTGGCCAGAGCTGTAGAGGGAGGAAGATATGCAAGTGAGGGAAGCACTGAGGCAGGAGGAAAAGACAGACAAGTCACCCTAAACCTGTCTTTATTGCTCGGTCAGTATCTGGTTTCCACAACTCCAGTGACACCAAGTGACACCAATGTGTTTCCTCACTCAGGTTATGCCACATATTTCTATCTGTCGTGATCACATTTCATATAGGCTCTGTGCCCAAATGCTCAAGCTCCCCACCAAATCAAACTGAGCTGCTCACCCAGCATCTGTCAGCACTGCAACGCTCCTTCACAGACATCCGACACTAAATAAAGGAGGCCCGTATCATTAACAACCTCCTCAAAAAGCTAAAAATCATTTCCACTCCATCATGTGGGACATTGCTGTCCATTCTCCCAGAACACCCTCTTCAAAAAAAATCATCGTTGTTGTCCCATTACACTCCCTCAGCTGGCTCCATGTGGCAACTCTAAACAGATTCAATGTGGTGGCACCTCCCTGTTTGCAGGCAATGATCCAGTTCTACACTCCAGCCCCTTGCTTAGAGGCCAAAAAATGCTTCTCTGTCTCTGGCAAACCTTCAGTCCAGCTGGTTCCCTTTTGGTTCACCATTTAAAAAGGTTATGGTATTGACTAACTGAACTCACTACTTCACTACTTTAATCATCCCCCTATTTATATCTCCAGTTTTTGTCCGAAACGTTTATTTCACTCAATTTTTCCTCAAGAAATAATTTGTTACACTGCATTAAACCCTATCACTCCTGATATATTTCTAATTATTTTGATTGTAATGTGAATTTTATAGCAAAAACTGTTAACTTAAATTATTTTCTGAGGAGAATTAGACAAATTAATTGAAATACGAATCAATACTGTGAATCTGAATTTTCTGGGGGTAAGGACAACAGATTACGTCTTTATGTTTTAAAATGTGGTGCCAGTAATTTGAGATATTAGGCACCTTTTGTTTTTAATGTATGGATTTTTGTTATATGCTTTGGGGAATATAAATGAGGCTCAGTGTATCTTGCTGATGTACACCTAAAATGGTGTGAAAATATGAAGCATCTGTTTGTAGAGGTATGTCCTCAGATACAGCTCTGCACTTCTACCTTGGTTGAAGATCTGGGTAGAAAACTCCGTGCATCACACCTTCAATCACGACGTTAGAAAATGCATCTGAAAGTAAAGCAGAAAAGAGAGGTTATAAAATCGCAAGGTAAGGTGAAGAAGTCGTCCATTCCCACTTTTTGCTGAGAAAGATTTGTATAGATTTATGGTTAATAGTTACATAACGAGCCTGGACTCACCACGTGCAGATGGCAGCAGGTAGGGGTCTCTCAGAAACAGCATGACTGGCTGATGTGAAAGTTTACTGAAAAGAATCAGAAAAGGGGAAGTCAGAGGGTTTGTGGGCGGCTTCATGCTGCATATGCATTAACATCATGAAGGACAGCACAGGTGGTGTTCACTGACATGCTGGGTGAAGTTCAAGTACAGAGCAAATAATGACTCAAGTTGGTTAAAGTGCAAAGCAAGAACACGACCTGCTGTTTCGTTCAAGGGTTTTAAAAAATATTCTCTGAAACAGGAAACAAAATGACTCACCTTGATTCCTCCGATTCTGTATCAAATGACCTTCAAAGAAGAAAAATAAAGGGTAAGACATAAAGCTTTCCAGCAGCCTGGGAACAAACTCTCCCACAGATAAAAATGCCACAGATTGGTCTATTATTTTATGGACAAGCTGCAGTTTCAACTCACCCACAGCTTTCTGTTTTTGGCACTGATGGAAAGTGGCGGATATTCAGGAAATCCAGGAATATCTTTGGAAGAACCTCATTTTCCATAATTATAGTCTGACAAAACAGACAAAACAAAAGCAAATTGCAATGTGTGCATGAAGCAGCGGGACAGAACTGCATGCCTTTTTTTGTAGTTTGCATTTGTACTTTAGTTTTGGGTTTTGCAAAATTTGTACTTGGTTAAAGCAGAGAGGCTGCATGCAGGGCAGTCTCTAGTTCAGAGGAACAGTCCCAGCAGGTGGAGTGAAGGTGCGTCACAGTACCTGCAGGTAGAGCTCCAGACCATGTCTTCTCTGCTCCAGGACTTTGGGAACCCAGTTTCTCACATGTTTTGAAGGGATCTCAGGTGGTTTTATGCTCTTCTTCAGCTGGATAGATTTAAGAAACAGCATTTTAAAAATAAGACTAAGAGTCCGGTAGGGATGGAAAATTGTCTTTGGCTTCACCAAATATTGTTAAAATGACGACAGATGGCAGGGACACATCATCAATAAACAATATGGTTTTAAATGAATAAATATAGCAATAAACTATTAAAAAAAATAAAGCAAAGATGTGCTTTGAGCTAAATGCTAAGACATCTCACTGTGACAAAGTTTTGGTTTTCACAATAGGCCTAGAAAATAGAAATAATATAATATATTATAATAATAAAAAGTCAATGCAGGGACCCTGAAAGCAAAGCAGCTAAATGGAGTTCAGCTGTCCATTATTTTATTATTTACAACTGTGCTTCTCTTACTGTGACATGTCAAAATGTCAGCCATTAAAAAAACACCTATACAGAAAGTAAAGATCCGGTCAAACAAATGGACTACTGTGAGGGACAGGAAGAGGAACTCATCAATAAAACTGCAACCACAAACCAACATGGTTAACCTCCATGGATCATCAACTATTTATTAGCTGATGTGATATACTGTGCATGCCTATGGTACACACATTTGAATTTTTCACCAGGACATAGGTAAACAGGGAAAATATCTTTTTGTGTTTGTTTTTTTTTTCACCAGTAATTGATCATGAACTCTGGAGATGCACTCAATCTCACCATTTTATGCAAGGCGTGGAATTCGCTGTAGCGCTTCTCAACCATGTGCTGTCTGCCATTCATCAACACGTCAATTTTAAATACCTGAAATACATGAAAAAGTTAGTGCTACTTGTTGTGACTCAGTGGAGGGAGTCAGGGACTTATCACCAGAGTCCATCAGCCAAAAACGTCCCCTCCCATTTCAAACAGTCATTGTGTGACTGACTGACCAGCTGACTGTGAGGCTGTCAGTTACTGTTGATGTCAGCTCGTTGCAAAGAGGAAACATCTGCCTGATTGAGTTGAAAAAACAAGATCTGTCATGTTAACATCCCAAAACAGACTGTCCTCTACTTCCGTGGCTTGACTGGACGCTTCTGTAAAAGCGTCACTTTTACTGCATGCATGTCGCTGTTCTTGCCAGCATTTTGCAAAGTAGGAAATCCACTCTTAAATGACGGCAGTGTTGTTAATGCAATTCTAGACTGGTTACGTAAACACAGACGATTACATCTCCCAAGAAAGGGAGAAAACAAGTAATAATAATTATTAACAAATCCTGGAACAGCAGTGTCTTCACTGTGGAAAAAAAAAAGAGCAAAGAAAACATTTTTATTTGTTCATAGAATTTTCTTCTTGTAATAAAAAAAACTTAGTGGCTGTTTACTGTTAAAAAAAAAAAAAAAAATCTATTTCACAATTTCATTACAGTATGTGGACACCTCCCTTTAATAGGCATTAAAATGCTTACTCTCTTTCGGGAACCCAGATGATTTTGAAACCTGTCTGCAGGGATTTGCTACCATTCAGCAATTTCTTTTCGTGCACAGGGGTCATGTGTTGAACCAGGAAACAGTCTTCCCCAAACGCACAACAGATGATTAAAAGGATAAAGGAAAAAATAAAACTGTTCACTTCTTCTGCTTTTTCAGATGCCACTATCACGTCTGTACGGACAATATATATTAGGCCAAAACTAGCAGCTGGTTAGCTTAGCTATGGGAAACTCCTAGCCTGTCTCAAATTTCAACTGTTCCTTTAAATTTGGGATATTTAAAGCACTTTACTCAGCATCAGCAGACATCCTGAGTTGAGGTATCAGAATTGGGACACGTTTATGACAGAAAGCCCATGTTACAGCCTGGAGGCATGGAGTTTGACAGAAATAGGGCATGGAGGCTCTGATAAAAACGTGCTGTCCAATGCACTGTGGCAAATGTAGTAGCTAATGAAATCAGGATAGCTCAACTCCTGCTGCTTATGGATTTTGATCATTTCCATCTAAAAGCTTTCCAGGCATTCAGTAGTAAACCACTGGCTTAACGCTTTAATGAGAAATTTAAGGAGGGAGATAATATAAAAAGTTACAGTTACATTTAAAGGAGAAGTTCACAGATTATCAGTCCTGTCTGAAGTGATGCAGGACAAACTCCAAATTTCCGGCTTTGTACAAAATTGTATTGAAAAGTTATCATGGAGCTAGTAAGAGGTCTCAGCAGTCTAATGGATCCATAATCACCCAAAATAACAGTCTCTTCAGTCGGAGATTCCCTCTGTGTTTCTCTGCTGAGATGCAGTGGAGGGTTATTATGAGAAAGAAAGAAATCTGTACTAGACTGTAACCTTGCCCCTCTACAGATGAATAATAGTATATTTTAGCACTGCTGCAGGATTTTTCACCATCTCTTACTATAAAAAGCCCATTAGGAAGGGATCTTGTAATGGCCCATGTGGGCAGGAGAAACGACTACACTAAGAAAACCCCTTTTCAATGTTATCCTGATGTCCATGCTGTTCATATACAGTGTGACTATTTCTCTGTTTTAGGACAGACTTGAAAAATGAGTCTTTAATGTGAGGTTTCCTTCACAGTGCACTGATGGCACAGAGCTGTTTGTAAACCAGTCTTTATTGATGTCAGACAGCTGGGGCTCCTCTGACCCGGGGACCAGGCCGGACCGGCTCGGTTTACATGCCCTGCGGCTCTTTAATTACACAGACACTCAGAAATCAGTGCAAACGCGACCTGAAATCAAAGTTTTGTTTTTGTTTTTTTCTCCTGAAGGCCTTTAGATTCATTGATCAGTAGATCTGAACAGTTTCATGCGTGTGTGTGCAACAACGAGGTGAAGTCTGAGCACCTCAACCACACAGCCCGCTCGAAACGAACAGCGACATTTGCGCCGCTTAAACTAATGTTATCATGACTTCAAAGGGCAAAGAGATGCCGTGAGAGTTAACATGAGAAACTGATGACAGCAGCAGAGCCGACGACACACACACACACACACACACACACAGAGGTTATTACCGAGCAGCTTACCGTGTATCCCCTCTCGATCGAGTTGTTCTCTGAACGAAACGACGGGATCGACACCCTCACCGGATGCATTTTGATCTGAAAGTCGTACAGTTTTGTAAGCAATAACAAACCCATGCAAACATGCACACGCACAGACACGCTCTCCTCTGCTGGTGGTCTCCCCTCCAGTTTCTCCGGCAGCCTGATAAAAATCACCGAGTCGAGAATAAAAAGACGGCGGAGCCTCAGTGGCGCAGCCTGGTGGAGCGGAGGATGGAGCAACCCGCAGGCTGAGGTAATGTCCTGGATGGTGTCCAAATGTTGTCTGTGCTGAAGAAGAAGGAGATTTGACATCTGTTCTGCTTTATGGGGATCATTTAGAGATCATTTCTTATCTTTATCATTGGAGTATAAAGCAGTAATAGCTGATTTTGTCAGGCCATGCTGATGGTTTCCTAAATTTGTTTGAGATAAGATGACCACATGTGGCTCCTAACTTCTGCTGAAACCATTATTTGATTAATTGATTAGCTGATCAACAGAGAAAGTTATAGTTGTAAATAATGGACAGTTACATCTGCTTATCAATATATTATAGCATGTTAAACACCATTTATTAATTGTTTATATACTGTTTATAAGGGAACTTAAAGTATTACCAACCATTTCAACTTATTGTTATCTTAAGTTATTTATTAAAGGGGAATTCCATCAATTTTAGACATCTAGCTCAGTTAACCAATGGTACTAATGGAGCCTGCCTGTAAAAACATTTACAACAGTAATAATCAAAAAGTCAGCATAGATGATGAACAGCTGATTGAGTTTTTATAACTTGTCTCTCACACACAAGAACCACATCTTTATGAAAGCGAATGTGAAATGGTTTAAAAAAAAAAAAAAAAAAAAGTCTGGTTCCAGCCTCTTAAATGTCAGGATTTGCTGCTTTTCCCTGTTTTGCAACATTGTCAAACAAACAATGTGAAGATGTCAGAGACAGAGAGAGGTCACATCAAACAGATCAGTCTCAAACAGCAATACAATATTACAAAGTTTTATTCAAGTTCCATCAAAAGCTTTGGAGTAAAGAGAGTTTCTTCTGTTGAATATAAATATAACATACATTTTCCTTTAAACAAGTGGTTCATTTTAAGATTGTGATATAACTGATAATTACTTGACAATGAAGGCAAGCTGGTTTATGTGTGCATTTAGCTATTTTAGGCTTCTAAATTTCATAGTTTTTATTCTCTAACTATCTTAGAGGCGGTATGAAATGCAAGCATACAGTACAATGCAAGAGAAGTAAGTAAAATGAAAAAAATCTCAAAGAAAAGATAAGAAAAGAATATACTTTTCACTAAGGAGAAAAATAACAACTTTCCCACACAGGAAAAGATAAATTTAACGTAATCTGGCCCTATGACGTCAGATGATTGCTACTTTTCTTTCTAAATTGAGAGTATTTTAAATTATAAAATGAATGCAAGTCTTACAAATTTTATGTATTTTTTTTTGTTTTCATTTGCAGTCCTCTTCATTGTCATTTACAGAACGTCTTAGCTGAGCTGCTGTGAATGACTCTCATCTTTTAATACCTGAAAAATATACACAAAAGAATAAAAACACAATGAGGATCAATGGGGAATACAAAAATAGATTAAACAAATATTTGTCAACTGAGGCATAATACGTACGTCGACATGTGACAACCTGACACATAAGCGTAGTTGCCAGTGTAGCGCACGTCACAACGCACAATGTTGTTGCTGTAGTCTGATTCTGAGACCTGATAGTACGGATTTACGCTGATCTGTGGAGAACAACAATGAAATACATAAAAATATAAGAATCAATAACATGGCAGCAAAGATAACAACAGTCAAACAATCAAATGTTGATGAATGTAATGTGATTCCACAGAAGTGTGACTCTTTTAAAGTGGTTTTTAGTGTCTCAAGAGAGGCCAAACATCATCTGGTATTTCTGACAGACCTTGAGGATATAGTTTCCAGGTTTCACATCTGTAATGTCAATCCACTGGCAGTCGATGTCTGCGTTGTAGGTATCGTAGCATCCTGGGCTGAGGCCCTGGACATTGGACAACATCAATATAAAAAATTATATAAACAAAAACAAACTTCTTAGTGAATAATACAAAGCTTTTTTAAAAAAAACATACAGAACAGTAACTATAATACTCTAATATCTAATGATAAGAATAAAAAGCTTATAATAATAAAAAAAAAACAGTAATTAGCATAGAAGTTTTTGGATTCAATGTCAATACAAAAAAACAAGAGAAGAAAAAAAAAAGTAAAGAAATAAATCAGCCAGTCAAAATACAGAAAAAAAGAGCAGGATGGAAAAAGAGAACATGTGCAAAACAACTGATCACAGACATTCAGGCAGGTGGGGTCATCTTACAGGAGAGACAGGAAATCATCAAATCACCATCACTACTGGCTTGGGCAAAAAAAGGAAATACTAAAGCTGTTCGCTAAAAGACAGCTGCCTCAGTGGTGGAGCACTTGTTTATCTTAGCTCCACTCTCCTTTTTTTTCTTTTTCAGAAATGTATGAACGACAAATCTTCCAATTTCCATTTATGCCTTGGAATTAACTGGCTTTCATTTTTCAACACACTTTTTTTTTTTTACAGTTGCATTTCAAATATGCCTTTTTTTTAAATAGAAGATATTTTGTCACTGTGCGGAAATCACAGGTGTAAATAAGAAAATGAAAACTTCTTTCCCTTTCCTGGGTATTGTTCATGCTGACTCACTGTCACACTGTCATGTCTTACTGGGAGTACAATAGAGCCAGCATTATAAGTAAAAACATCAAAATATCTGCTGTGAAAAGCGTCCATTGTTCTGCCCACAGTGTGCTGGTACAATGCACAACTGTCATGGACAGTCAGCGAAAGCTATGAAAGATGACTTGAATATGAACATGTGCATCAATAGATTAGCTGCTTGGATCATTAGACGGTACTGTTTTGCGTACTCGTGTTTATTGACAGCAGAGCTAGCTGATTGATTCAGAATTAATAGAAGCCAACTGGCTAGCTCTTCCTGTGATTGAGATTGAAGTGATTTTTTGGGCCACTTGGGGGCAACAGATATAAACTGAAACACTGACCTATTATAACCTCATGAAGTTGATAGGGTGAACATGTTAGCTGAAAACATCACAGAGCAAAATTATCATAAATTTGAAATTGTTTTTCTAGCTCCCTATTCACTCTCCTGTTAGCTCTGTTTTGGTCTCCGCCATCCCTTGAGGGAAACACCTAGTTCTTTAGCTTTAGCATAGAAATGGTTTTTAGAGCTTTTTTGTCTATTGCTGCAGCTGAAAATGACACTGATGACAGCAGTTAGAGTTAAGCTGTTGACCGTAAAACCAAAACAATAAGCTGAAGGAAGCTAAAATGCTCCATAGAGGTTAAGGGAACTGCAGTCAGGTGATAATTCTCTGTGTTTTTGTCACTATGTGTGACCCTTTTTCAAATAAAAGTAGTCATGTGATCCACCGTTGACATAAAATTAACGATAAGAGCAGCTTTAAAGTCAGAAATAGCATTTGCAGTTCTGTTTTCAGCAGTTATCTTTGACACCTGGGTATGTGAGGTGCAGGCATACCGCCTGTAGTATCCATAGTCACAGGAAGTGTCCTCCAGGCAGAAGCTGGCCTTATGGCCCTCAGCCACTGAGTGTTGAGTGGTGGCGTCCAGCAGGTCATAGTGGCTGAACTCATCCATGCTGTGGAAGTGCCTGTGGATCAGCAGCACAGTGTTCAACAACTCCAGACTTTTTCAAACTAAACTGACTTCCACATCAATCTGGGGCTTTTTAAAACAACCAGGCCCTGTTTTTCATGTTGAGAGACCTACCAGGGATTGTTTTTGTTACTTTGCCACATTTATATGATTACTGATTAACATTTAGATACATTTCGTTGGACATTCCCAGGTGTTCTTTCTGACTGAAACCATCAAAGGTGTTTATTTTATTTATCATTTACATGGTAACATGGACCCACAGTGATTCCAAATCTGGTTTCGCTCCATTAGCTAAATGACAAAGTTTGTTTAATGAGATGAAAACAGCCTGGATTTTAACTTCAGTTGACTTTCAAAACATTGCCAAAAAATCTATACCGTTTACATCAACATTTTATTGGACTGCTGCCAAATGTGCTCCATCTTGGGGAGTAGCACAGTAGACTGGTTGTTTCACAACATAACTATGGACTGAGGTAGTTTCTGTTGAATTAAGGAAAAACTAGGCACTTTTCCATAACCTCAAGAACGGGACAAAAATACCAGCACTTTCCCTTTTTGGCTCAGTATCTCCCACACAACTTTATTTTACAATGTCTAGCTTTGCAGTTGTAAAATGACTGAATTCAAAGGTTAAGTGAAGTTCAGGCTCATCATTTTGTGAAAGCCCAATGCAGGTTTTACTGTTATCATTGTAAAAATAGAAAACTACATCTTTAAAAGTCTAAAGATACAAATAAAACTCATGTTAAGATGTCAGCTCTGATATCAAAATCTTTACAAAACAATGAAACAGCCAACAAAAACTGAGAAACAGCCTAAAGTAACACAACTGTGGTTCAACAGGGGGTGCCATACCACAACTGCAGACTGGAAAGGAAACATCATGATGATGGTGTCTCTTAGAAATAACTAGTTCAGTTATTCATATTTGTAATGTACATAATTGATGAACAAATGAACTACAAACAAATGTGTTTTTTTTTTATCTCCAATTAAAACTCTTAATGAATATGTGATGTAAATGTTCAGATAGAGTTTGATTATCGGACATGTCTCTTCAAAACCTCTAATTTCAATGGCTGTTTTATTCCCGCATGGATATTACATTCACATGACTCTACCTAAAACCCTCTGGAGTCCATTTGTTCCTCCCTGAATACACTGAGTGTGTTTTTTTTTTATTGAGACTTAACTTTATTTAAATATGATGTAGAGAAACAAGCTACAAAACCACTTCAAAGTGCTGGTGTGGAGCTTTCACATACTATCTAATTTACAACATAACTGTGTCATTCTCTTGTATCTGGTTTCCTGGCATTTGCATACTTTGTTAACCAGCACATTGGCCAGTGAGAACAAAATGATTCATGAGAGCAGCAACAGATCACAGACACTCTTCCTCTGTGTGATTGTGTGGCAGACAGCACTGGCACGACATGACACTCACTGGTGACAGCTGTGCCACTCCCAGGAGTAGCGTGGCCTGCTGGGGAGGAAGTCGGCTGTCCCCTGGTTCTTGACTCTCTGCGGGAACCTCAGCAGCATACGGGTGTCGTAGTCTCTCATACTGGCTCTGTAGGCTGAGCTGCAGGCACAAGCCAAAGAAGGAGGATATATGTGCAGACAAACAAAAAGCACTGTTCATATATGGACACAACAACGTCACTGAGACTGTTTTTCATGCTACATCCCCCCTCCTCTGAGTGGAGCAGGGCCTGAGCGAAGCATATGTGTCACAGTGTACATAAATAAATGGTGGGTGGAAAAAAAACGTTTGGGAAAGATGGGTGTTTGGGTTCGTTTTCAATAATGTGTTTACCATTTCAGGCTTTCTCCTCTCATGCAAACTATGATTAAACTTTTACAGAAATCCACCACTCCACCCCTCTCCACCATCAGTGGTAGGATTTGGTTAATTTTACCTCATGCTTCCACTGGGCAGCCCTCACCGACAAACACTTTAGGTGGTTGTTATGGTTCAAAGCTCTCTGAATCACACTCAGCCTTGACTGCAAAATCTTTTTCTTTTTTTCTCGCTGTGGATCGGTTCTGACAGCAGCCTATACCTTGACAAACAGTTTTCCTCAGCTGCACATCTCAGGTTATACATCGGGACTCTCTGGGCATAAGCAGAGGCTTGAATGTAGTAGGGGTCAGGTACAAGATCAGGGAGACCTACAGCAACATGACAACAACATAATAATAGTGATATTAGCTGAATAAGACAAACAAACATGAATCAACCAATAACCAATTAACAAACACTTTAACAGATGACAAACAGATATATAGCAGAAACTAGACATAGACATATAACAAGATATCAGGACACTTACTGATTAGTTGATAAACTTATTGAACTTTAGCATCATAAACATGTCTTCAAGAGGAAGGTTAATCTCTGTCACATTAAGGACTTGAATGCTGTTTAGAGGACCCTTTCCCCACTCTTACCGTACTGATGGTACCCTGTGCCATATCCAGGTCTCGATCTCGGCCTTGGTCTGTCGTAAACGTCATAATGGTTGTAATATGGGTTATCACTATCAATGGACTTGTAGGGGTCGTAGGGGTCGTCACCCACCATCATGTCTTCTCTCCTGGGCAGAGGAGGACTAACAGTGACCTTTTCCTGGGTCTCATTGGCTCTGTTGCTCCTCTGCGTCCCCGGGCGCTCACCGGGCCGGTCCCGGTGATTCTGGCGGTGCTCTTGCCCTCTGACGAGCCTTTGGAACAAAGGGACGGGGCCGCCGGGGCTTTGCGTGTTGGACCCCGGCCGGGGAGGCTGCTGCTGTTGCTGCTGCTGCTGCTGGGCGACCGGCTGGCTCTGGGTGTCCGGATGTCTCACGTCCACATCTCGGATGATGGTGACAGGTCGCGCCTGCACTTGCTCCTGAGGTGCGCCCCTCCGCCTCGGTGGCTGATACTCCGAGCCCTGGCTTAAAATGCTAAAAATCTTGCCGTTGTGTGACCACTGTAGTGTATTCCGCAGAGCCGGTCTCTGGTTATTTCCTTGTTGTGCACCCGGACTTCTCTGAGACTGGGCAGCTTGCAGGATGAAAACAAATAAATAGACGCACGCATATGCGTAAAATGGCGTGCCAAATATGCGTAATCCCATTGTGAACGCAATTAAAGGAGACGGAATGTGACAAAGCAAATATTTCTAATGAGCCGGGGTTGCCACTTGTCTCTCACTTAAATATCCTTCATCTCAATTTGAAGGATATCCAGTGAGCAGAGGAGACAAGCTAACTTTCAGTGCACCCGTGTAAACTCATATCGCTCTGCTCCTGCAGCCTGCAGATGCGCCCAGTGAGATGATGATGAGGAGGAGGAGTTCAGCTTTTGGAGTTTCTGAAACTGTTACACAAGTCTGGGTCTGGTGCTGCTCATATAACCATACTGGATACGTGATGTCTGATCATGCCTAGTCAAGTGTGTTTGATAACCGCTCAGTCTGGCCATGAAAAGTTAAGTAACAAGCACATATCTAAACTTATCTTCTTCATCCATGCACATATCACTTAAAGTTTTATGAAAAACAGTCAGGCACAGAAACAGATGCAAACTTTCATGTGAAACCCATCCTACTTAGTTATTGTAGCTTATTAATGTTATGACCCATTTCCAAGAAACTATTGCATATTAACCTCATTTTTTCTTTCTGAGCCAGATCAGCAAAAATGTCATGATAAATAGCCTTTTCCATGACTGTTGGATGAACTCCCAACAGAATTGAACAGACTCTGCCAGAGGTCTCTACACTCATCCACTTACTCTTAGGAGGATCTCAGAAACCTAAACATGACTCTTTGATGGCCCTGCAACATTTTCAGTTTTTTTCTGGGAAACCATCTGCCCACAAAACCCCCTCCTCCACCCCAGCCGCGCCTCAGTCCTGTCTGCTGGAGCTTTGCTGAAAACGTGAAAGACCCATCACATGCATCTCTTGCTAATCTTCTATAAGGTCATAATTAGTCTCTTCTGAGTAATTTTAAAAAAAATGAGGCTGTGGTGATACTTGATATCTGTATAACTGTGCCTGGTGACAGGCTGGTGACCCGAAGCTCCTCTCCCGATAAATCTAAACCTAAATCTAAATTTGTAGCAGCCCAGTCAAATCACTGCCCTGCTGCTAACACCAGAGGTATAATGCATAGCTTTGGAAACTTCATCCAAGGTATTCATTTTGCTCTGTCTAGCAAACCAGGAAATTCTTTCTAGCATCTACACAATTGACCACAGGATGGCTGCTGCTGAACCACAGCAAACACTAACAAGGATTTTACAGTTTCTGAGATCACAAAGTTTTGTGAGAGCTATCAACTTAAAAGCAAAACAATATGGATCATGTCAGATGGATTTATGAGCTGTTATGAGTGAGATTCACAACAGCGCACAGGTTCTAAAACCAATCTTGATTCAAAATTGGAGTTAAAGAAAAATGGAAAATAACATAAAGCAACAAAGGCTTTTCCTGACAGATCCCAACTTCATGTCACAGATGATAACAGATGCAGCACAAAGTAAAGATCCACTGCGGCCTCAATTACAGTGACCTATATCCTGGACACTAGGGGGCAGCTGACTGCAAATGAGACTGGACTTCTGCATGCTATTTTCCCATCAGTACCTGAGGGAGTTGATAAGGAAGTGAGGGATTATGACCTTTCCTTAGACAAACTCCACACTCTTAGTTATTTCTTCAGATATTGTTTTTTGTTCTGGAGAAGCACAAATACTGTTCAAACCAAAAATAGTATCTGGTTGTACCTCCAGAGACACTGTGCAAATCATATGGAGTTAAGTGGCTGTCTATATCCACAAACTTTAAAAAAAAAACATGTTAATAGCAACATTTAGAGCAGTTTTCTAACCTTTGTTAGGACATTATCAGTCAGCCATGCCTACACAGTCCTGGTGAAACAAATAATTGAAGGTTCTTAATAAATAGTAACTAAGGATGTTTTCTTTTCCTAAACTTTAAAGGTGCACTAGAGAGTTTTACTGCAAACAGAGTTTTTGTGTACATTGTGTTTAAAAGCTCCACAGGGCACCTTTAACTTTGATCGTTGCATATTTTGTTATAAACATTTAATGTTTAAGAGAACAACTTCGTGTGAAACTATTTCAGGAGCTTTAAAAACACAGTGTGAGGGTGGTTTGTGAATTAACATGGATCTATGATTCCAGTGAAAATGTATTCTTCCTAAACAGTAGCTGAGAAAGACATGAAGACAAAGAAAAGGGCAGGAAAAAAATGACTTTATTATCTGAAAATTGGTTCTTTTTAATTGCAGAGTAAACAGATTAAATCATGCTGTAAATTACAGTTAATCTAGTTGTATTGTTCTTGGATAACGGGCGGCACACATCATCTCACAGTCACGTGAGGTTACATTTCAGCTTGTGTAAGCTGTTGGGGCAAATCAGCGCCAAGTGGAGTTACATGAGCTCCTGGAAATGTGTCCGGCCTACAGACTTATTTGAGTTGTTCAAGAGTTACAGATAAAATGTTTGATATGGACACTGGATAAGGATGCCCATGGCTCCAAGACTTGGTTTCACAATAATCAGTTTCTGAGGATTAAAAAATGAAAAGAAATGAACAAAAGGTTTTTTACTTATACAAGAACCCTTCAAAACTAAATCAGAGCCCTGGATTTTTGACTACCTCTCTTTTGTAAATTCTTTTCTGTTTTATCTTCAGAGATGCCCTCCAGCCATATTTTCTTTCAACTATGTAGGATTTGTTTCCAGTATAAAACAGCTATGGTTGCACTCATTTTTTGGCCAGTATGTGATTGTGTTTTTGCTAAGGGGATGACGAATGTACACTTCTGTGATTCTGCATACCAGCAGTTTCTCCAGAGAGTGAAAACAATGTGCATGTGTTCCTGCGTTGCCTCCTTTCTCTTCCCTGGAACACCAGACAGACAGTCAGAACCAGCTGTCCTCGGTCACCAATGTTTTTCACTCATAACTCGTTGAACTTTCTCCGTGCAGAGCCCTTTTTCTCTCCAGCGAGGGCAGCACAGTGTTCCCTCACACAGCTCAGAGACACATCTGCAAGGAATTAGCCGAGTTCTTTTGTCCACGTTGCTGGAATTCAACCTCGTTCCTGATTTTTGGGCACTCGATTGAGCTAAAAGAATTTGAATAAATCCACGTCTGAGTTGTAGAATAAGGGTGGAAAGGAGTGACTAGGTCTACTGCATGAGACACGTCATTGTGTAAAAGGGAAAGAAAAAAGATCTCCATCCTTTCATGATGCTAAATTTACCATAAAACCAACACCAATTTCTCAGTGCCATCACTGAGTCAACATCTGGCAGACACTTGCCATTTTGCCTGAGACATGAAGCCTATATTTAAGCAGCCAATGTCTGGATTGAAGACAAATATAAATATTCTATTAAATCTACTTTTACAAGTGTAAAATCATCATTTTATGATATAAAATCCACTTTGCTGCAACTTTGGTGGCTCAATTTTCTCAAATGAGTCCTTAAAAACCTTTTAAAAATCCAACTTCATAAGTATCTATTTGAAACCAGTTCTGATTTTTGTTCCCATTTGCAATTGATTATTCATTTTCATGTCATCATTATGAGCTCATCACAGAGAAGCAGGACCACACACATCTCTAAAAACATCCATGGTAAGGCCTCCTTTCTCTGATCCATTCCCAACAGTCTTATATCACATCACGCCTCTGTATTTAAAGCCCACTGCTATCCCATAACATCTCTGCTTCTGTTAATCTCCTCTTCAGCTTTTTACACTCTTAGATTTACACTCTTACATTTCCTTCTGGTTGTAATTTTTTCCCCCCTCACTTCTGCAAAACGTCAAATAAGACCAAGTTCAGCTCAGCTCAAAACTCAACGACAGAAACAGACAATTCAAATATTTTCTCCTCTTTCATAAATACTGGGTTTCCATTACTCCTGGAGCACCAAGTTGGGGCTTGCACCACACACACACACACACACACACACACACACACACACTTTCACTCATCGCACACACACAGTCTGGTGGACTACGTGGCACTCTGCACATGCAGTGTAGCCTCTGCAACCAGGAGGAGGAGCGCTTTATCTAGACACAACCCAGAAAACTTTACGTTGTGCTGTGACTCATGCAGATGTACTTTTTCTATTTCACTCCCAGTATCTCTTGACATGTAGGGAGAGACTGCAGTAAATCAAATGATGAAGAGATTGATTTGCTCCTCTATGACTTATGTTATTGTAGAGGTGTATAGTAGTGATCTATATATCCCTCTATTTACCAAAACAATAACACGATACAGTGTGGGGGAGACCAAAGACATGCATCACACTGCATGTCAGTGTTGTTTGGTGAAAGCCTTGAAACTCCACCTTTGACAATTTCAATCTTCTGACTTGAACTGTGATGTTGATACTGGGCCTAAGGAGAAATCTAAAATCTACTGTGTAAAATGTATGTGATTTTCTGTTAAGTTGAAACCTGCAATCATTCCTTGGCCACTTGAAGACAGAAGAAACAAGCACTAACATATCATCACCTTGTAAGTTCCTGTGACATGTCAGCAAACAGTTGTGTATTTACACATCCAGCAGTTGCTAGGCAACATCATCATTCATTTGGAGTTGTTTTTCTAGCCAACTGGAGAATATCAGTCCAATATTTGCTTTGCTTTTAGCTCTGTTTTTGGTCTCCACCAGCTCCTGAGGAAGCGCTTTGGCGTGTTAGCTGCTTGATGCTCCACCATGTTCACCAGCAAGTTGCTAACCTGTCTGTCTGTCTGTTTGGTGCTGAGTAGGTAGTGTACTCTGGGTTTTTAGGTTTTTCACTCAAAACTGCTGCCTGCTGCAGCTGAAAACAACACGATAAGAGCAGTGAGTGTGAAACAAATAACAGTTAAGTTACGGGACAGAAAGCCAAAACAATGTGCCAAAAGACTCTAAAGCTCTGTAGAGCTGAGGGGGACTTCAGCGTTCTGATTATTCTTCACTGTGAGCGACAACTTTCAACTGTGGATTCACGGTACCCAGCGGTCAAACTGAAATCGCAGCACATCTTTCAGCTCGCAAATGTAATGAAACCAGTGGTGGAGCCTGTACCAGCCTGTAGTCTATTTTATGTCTTTGAACTGATGCATAATTTGGTTCATACAGGCTAAATAAAATTTCCTTTGCATCTACAGTAAACCTTTACTCCACCTTTTTTTTTTCCTTCCTCCATGATAAAAAAAAATTATAGAGCTGAATTCCATTTGTAAAGTGATCTGTTTTGAGTTGTCAATGACACATTGTTTATGTGATGAAACATATACTCACATTGGTTTTTCTTGGCTTTCAAAAGTGGCCCAATCTCTGTGATTCTATGGTAGTAGTAATTCATTTAATTTGAGAAGTGGCAATGGTTTGGGGCTCGGGATGGATGGGTAGAAAGAGGTTCAACTGAAAAAGAATATCTCAGAGGAGCTCATTTAAAAAAAAAAGAAAAAAGAAATGAACATAAATTATTTTTTGAGACTGCGAACTATGAATGTGAACTAGTTCATCTTAATTTGTGTGAACTGGATTTTGAATTAGCGCTCATGAAGTGTGAACTTGCAAAACACTGACAAAAAGCTATTAGTTCATATTCAGCTGACCAGATGTACATCTGCGTCCTATCACACTTCATACAGTTTTTTTCTGGAGGACATTCAGCTTTGAGTCTCTGTATATCTGAACGAAAATAATAAGTGGGGTTCATGAGGGGCTTGCTGAGCTTTGGAGGGTTCTTGGACAACCTTAAAGGTGCACATGTTGCCTAATACCTTATCTGAACTAAAGCATTAAAGTGAATGTTTCAGATAAATAAGAAATCTTACACTTGTCAAATCCCCATAAAATGGACTGTTGATCTTTAAAGATGGGTTAGATGGTTAACACTGTCACCTCTCTGCAAAGAACCAATTTTGGATCTCACCGCTTTCCTGTAAATAGTTTGCACGTTTCTTCCCATGTTCACCTCTGTTTGATCTGGACCGTGGACTCCATTTTCCTCCTGCAGTGTGAACACATGCAGCCCAGGTGGGCTGGATGATAGACACGTTAACCACAGGTGTAAATGTCAGTGTCTAACCTTGCCACCCACATCCAGTTCATGGTGGGCAGGTTCCAGCCTCCTAATAATTTTAGATGACTACAGTGATGAGGACTTTAAGAGAAGAAATGTTTGTCAGCGAGGAAGCTTTTCAGATTCAGTGCTTTCATGGCGAAGTTCTCGAAATGAACCAGTTATGTCACTTCATCTATCATATATGTTTTTGTTTAAAACTGAACAATGGCTCCATCTGCAGGAGACATACAGTACATTAAAGTGATTACTAAAGATGATTGAACTTAACAAACAATCTTTACTGTTCCATTTAGATGACTGAAACCAAGTGTTAAAATGAAGCAAACTTTCTTACTTGTAAAGACTTAACACGAAGTAATAATAATAAAAAAAAAAAGAGAAGTAGAAACACACACCGACAATTTTCAGGCTCACGTGATAAATGCCTGTCCTGTTGTTCTCTTTAGTCAGTTTTTTAAACAAACATAGATTTTTTATATTTTCAAATATTTCCCATTTGAACACCTTTTTCAGTGTCTTTTTTTGCACAAGTGGAGCTTAGGTCATAAAGCTTTGAACATTTGTCCAGTACTTTCATCCTACATTCAAATACTAAATAAGCCCAGCAGTAAATTCATTTTGGGTACTTGTATCTCTGTGTGTAATTCACATAGTATGTCCATGAAATAATTCCTGATGTCTTGTAAATAAGAACACTGAAACACAATATTTGTTGCAGCTCAGCTTCTTGAGTTTTTATTGAATGCAAAATACAACAGATAAGAAAGTGACAGTAAAACAAGCTTTGAAGACAAGCCACATGCACACAACATTTTCACAGCACACTTAAATTTCATCAGTGCATAAAATATTCACAATAATACTGTTAAATCCGACCTTCAAAATTTGGCTGTTTTTTTTTTTCATCCAATATAGTATGCTGTAACAAAATTTAACAGACTTGGTGCAATCACATTTCATGTCCATTAAGCTACTCACTAAAACTATCAAATATTTGTTCATTTTTTTCAGTAAAATGTAAAACGTTTACAGTTGTATGGTGTGTCCTAGTCTAGAAGAAGAAAAAAAAAAAACAGTAAAAGGACTAAAAATAGACAAGTGGCATGACCTGGTTAATGGAAAGTAGAGGAAACAGATGCCAAAACAGGACAGGAGGACTACTGGTGTGTTAAATGGTGGCATTTCAGTCTGGAGAAGAAGCGCTTGTGTCACGCGGTGGAGAGCAGGCTTCCTGAGAAGAAGCTTTTGCTGCTCAGGCCCCTGGATCCTTTGTCTGCCCTCAAGTACACTTTATCTCCTCGCCTCAGCTGGAGCTTCGCGTACCCTGAAGATGTGCGGCTACCTCCCCTGTAAACCTTGACACTGTACATCGCCACCCTGTTGTTAAGCCACAGGTCAACATATCCTCCACCATAGTTGGACGTGCAGGAAAATTTGAATTTATAGACACCGGGGATGACGCATGTGAACAGGCCTGTCCTCGTGTTGTAGTGGTTCTGTTTGTTGTGGATGACCTGACGGAAACTGATTATTTTCCTCCAAGATGATGTGTACTTGCCCAGGTAGACAAAGAAGGCACTGGTCTTGACTGCTGGTTTTCTTACTCGACCTGCAGATAAATAAAATAGATTACTTCAAAATACAGTCAGAATGTACAGAATATCATAAATCTGTGCCTGTCCACATTTTCTGCTTTGAATCTACTTTGACAAAACACTTTTCAGAGCTGCTTATAATATGAACCATCCTGACCTTTCAGATTGTTGGGGACAAGTTTACTTATTGTCCTCTGACCATTATATTTTATTCTATTAAAATCCTATTTATGTGTCTCTTATTGCCTCAGTGCCCTTTTAAGCACTTTGAATTGTCTTGTTGTTGAGATGTGCCATACAAACACTTGACAGTTGCATTGATCCAGAATCCTGCTGAATCTAAGCAGAACAACACTGATACGGTCTGTGTTTTTTTTTTTTTTTTAAATACATTTGTTTAAAAAAAAAGTATGTGTTTACATTTGATATTTGATGTTCAGCACTATTCATAACGCAGATGTAAGATAACTGAATAGATACCTCGTTGTCCAGTAGACCCTGATTGTCCTGACCCCCCGACCTGTCCAGACCCTGTACATCAAGTAGAGATGCATAGATTAACATATTCAGCCTCATAATTAAAAGATTTTTTTTCAAAATATGCTTGTGTCAGTAAACTATGAATTGCATCTTTTGGAGTGAGGAACGCCTTCACCAAGATGACCAAATGTTAACAAGTGTTGTGTGATATGAATATGTACTATGCTTTAAGCCTTAACCCTTGTGCATCCTTAATGACATTTTTGCCCTTTTTCATTTTTTATTTGCATCTTTGTTGGGTTTACTTGCATGTCCATATGAGTTGAGAGCAAATGGATCTCACTGCATTATTTTTTGTGATAATCCAAACAAAACATTTCCCCTGGGCCTTAATTCATTACAAACAACAGTGGCATTATGTAAATAAAATGGCTTTTAAAGAGTTTGAATCCTGAAAAACGAATATTTCATAGTTATGATCAGGACTGATATTGGTTCAAAAAATTAATTCAGTGAAAGGGGAAAATAAAATTGATATATATGTTATTTTTATGGCAGTAACATTTTTTGTCCTCTAAGGACCTCGGTGTAATTTTTTTTTAAAGGGACACCAGGATACACAGGGGTTAAAATAAGACTACCGCTTGTTAGTGCTTAAAACCGACCTCTCTTCCACTGACTTCATTACAGCTATCACCCGGGCCTGCAATATCAAACACCACATATGAACAACTATTTTCATTCATAGGAGAGTAGAGAAGAAATAAATACACCAGGTTAACATCAGAATGAAAAATACACCAAGCAGGAAATGATTGTTAATTTGGTACTGAGAGCCTTCCCCGCACTCAGGAAGTTTGATCCAGTATTGTTTCACCTGAGTTCGCGGAGCACGGTCTCTCCCTCCATGCTGACAGGTTCAGGCGTCGGAGGTTGTTGCAGTTGACCAGCCGGTTCGTTCGAGATAAGACGCTGAAGGGGTTCATGGGGACAGACGTGATGCCGGTGTTGTCACAGATGATCTTGGACAAACTGACAGACGACAGAGCAGATCTCTGTCTTGGGGTGAAGACACCTGGGTTCTCATGCCACAGCCTGAGCATTTCACAGTAGAGGAGGAAAGAACAGATTAGTGCGAGCAGAGACTGTATGTGAAATACTTTTAGGTTTGCAACAGGATCATCAGTCTGCAGCTGACATTTGGCTATCTTATCTTATCTTAAAATAATGTGTAATCTAAAATTTGTCAGGACTGGAAGGCAGCAACCAGCTTAGGCCGAATGCTGCAGGTCTAAACCAATGCATCAAAGCTTGCATGAAAACCTCTGACTACTGAGGACCAGAACCCAGCTAATATTGAAATTTCTTAAGTTTAGGTACCATTTCAAAGCAGTTATAAAAAAAAGTGTTCTGTGGAGCACCAGAGTTGTTACTGCTTGCAGCAAATGTTTAGTTATTTAGCTGAAGTAGTTCAAGATGTTATCAGGAGTAATGATCTCTACAGCAATGATACAACACAGTGGAAATTCACTCTTCCCAAATAAAGTCTCCATGCCTCCTTGTGTGTTTTAGGAGGCTAAATCTGAATTGAAAGAAAAAATAGATTTAAATAAATAGTATAGATTACACCTAATTGTACTAGAATTGTCTAATTTCTGTAAAAAAAACCCCCAACAAGAACAACATATCCTTTCAAATATAAAGCACTGCATGTATCCACACACATACTGACCTGTCACCCTGGCGGACCCTCTGGAACTGGGTTGCAATGAGGCAGGCGAACAGAGGCCCAACACGGCCGCCCCGGACAAACGGCTCTGCCACACCTCCCAGCCACACATCGATGTTGTCAGGTGTCCCGTAGAGCTGCAGCAGCCTTCGGGCCAGATCGCTGTTGTTCAGTACCCGACCGAGCTCTGCCTGGTTCCTGGGCTGAGACAGGCCACAGAACCTGCGCCAGGCGTTGTAGCCTAGAGGAGTAAACAACAAGTAAACACAGAGTGCAATTAAGAAAAAGAGAAAACATTTGAAAGAAAATTTAAAAGGATGAAACATCAGGGTATATAGGGATGTACCAGGCAAGCCATGGTCACGTCCCCTCTCCATGTTGAGAGAGCCCAGGTCCAAAGCCAGATGCTGAACAAACTGGAAGAGCCTCTCCCTCAGAGCATCCACCATCATGTGATCCTGGGTGTTCAGTTTGGCGGGACGGCCGATCAAACCACGCAGCAGTGGGTCAATACCACCTGGAGAGATTAAACAAAAATTAGGGCGATGGGTTTAAGACAGAATCACAAAACGGTCGCTCCAATTTTCTCTGTACAGCTCACCCTCAAAGATGACTCTCCAGGGGGTGAAGAAGGCCTTGAACAAGGGCACACTGGGGAACTGAGGATGCTCCCTGTAGTTTGCATCCAGACGGGACAGGACTGGCTGGATGGCCAAGTGGGCGAAGCGGTAAGCTGCTGTTGCAAAGACGTTGGAGATGCTGGGGTCGATGTTGGGATTGTAGCCGGGGTAGCGGCCCAGCTGTCTGCGCATCGCATCGTCACCCACGATGTGCGGCAGGTAGTCCCTGAACACAAACCGCTGAGAGGGACAGAGAGGTTCAATTCAGGGGAATGGCACATGCTTTTGGAGGTGTGAATGTATAAACGTGAATTCTGATTGGCTACCTGTGTGTAAGCTCCCATGATCTTGCGGGCCTCCTGGTAGAGTGTCTCACTGTCCCAGTGCGGGTTCATGGCCTTCAGCGAGCGAGCCAGGCGGTTGTGCTCCCGCAAAAACAGCGTGTGAATGGAGGTCAGAGCGATGTTCTCGTCCACACGGACGTCACCTTCAAGACAGAGATGCAGCAAATATGAAGGTGCTCATTTCCTCTGCAGATTCATGTTTGGTACCACTTTCATTCGGAGTTCAAAAGATGTTAATGGCTGCTTTGGTAAAAGTTAATAAACCATTCACTAATGCTTGATGGATTAGTAATGTCCATTATTAAGGGACAATATTGAGCTGCTAAATTTACTCCAGTATAACTTGCTCCCTCTTTTAACTGTCTTAGTTACTGACCAACACAAAACAACAATGGTCAAAATGATCTTTGCTTTGTGTTTTCCTGTGACAGTAAAGCAAAGTGTGATGTTACATCACAAGCTACAAAGAGGGAGGAGGTCAGGCTACATGGATGTGCATACAAAATATTTATCAATATTTATCAAAAATTAAATTACTAATGCAATAAAGACCAATGTTTACATTATATTACAGCTGTGTTATATTGTCACTCATACACCAGTATCCACCAGATAATTTAGACAGGCAGCGGCTTAGAGGCTGGAACACAGTTTTTCACAACCTGGCAACCCAAACTTCTCATTACTACTCCTATGGCTTTACTGATCCACTGGCCAATAATTCATTAATTAACACTTCATAAAGATGATGAGTTTTTGCAACATGACTAACCTGCAATGAAACAGGGCACCTCCCTTGCGTTTGAGTCGTTGGTGGTTCTTCTGCGAGTGGCACACATCTGCACCTGCAGAGTGTGGAAGGGCAGCAGCTCGCGCCCGTTGTCTGTGAAGTTTTGGTTCACGCGCATCAGGCCGCCGTCATTAGTGAGGTTGCGCAGGTCGCGGGCGAGCTGCTCCTCAGAGCCATACACCTGGCCAAGGTCCAGGAAAGCTGTCAGGGCGTTGATCTGCTCTCTCTTGTTGGGCTCTCCGCCGAAATTGTAGGCTGTTACTCCGGTACCGCAGGTGGGGGCAGATCTGAACGCAGGGATGCAGCTGTCTGGGCCGGAGGGCAGGCGAGGGTCGCCAGGGGGGATCTGTCAGCAGGAGAGTGAGGCCAAAGGTTATGAAGCGAATCTTTTTAGAGGAAAATCAACAAAGCATGTCAGTGTTTGGGTTTGAACTTCGACACCAACCGGGATGGGGATGCATGGCTCAGTTCTCTCACAGCTCTCGTCACAGTTGACCCCGTTGCTGAAGGAGCGGATGCTGGGGGAGAAGGGCGTGAAGGAGAGGTCGTGGTCGTTCCACTGGCCGAACAGGGTCACCATGTGAGTGAACTCCCTGTCGCTGACCACGCCTGCGTCTGTTGTACGTAGGATGTTGTTGGACACCTGTCGCACCTGCGGAGTGAAGGGGAATTGTAGTTAAGGAAGTGATTTAATTTGCCTGTATGGGTCAAGGGGTGTCTGGGATTTTCAGGGTCGCACCAGTGGGAGCAGGAAGTTGTTCAGTGATCGGTTTGTCCAGCCTTTTGGTAGGGAGATGCCGTCATCGTATTCAGCAGGCAGCCAGCGGTTGAAGGGGGTGTTGGAGGCTCCCAGGCGAGGGTTTTTCCTAAAGGCAAACAACAAACGTCCATGTTTAGACACACCGCTTGAGAAATCCCACGGAAGTGTACACATCTCCTGTGGTGTATGGCCTAAGATGTTTAGGTGCATTTCACAAAGCACATCCCCTGAATGTAAGCACCACATAGTCTCATAAGCCCTGTCACAAAACTGGGAAACTGTTATTTTGGAAAACAAGAAGTCAAAACAGGTAAGCAAAGTTGATGCTGCATGATTTCTGTCTTGCTAAAATGTGTCTGTCTAACAAGTTTTTTTTTTGTTGTTGTTTTTTAGAAAATGATTTAAATTGAGGTTAGATAGCATAATTAAAAAATGGATGTAAAAGTGCATCATGTCCTGTCAAAAGTGGTGTTACTGAATTCAAAATACAGATTAAATCTGTTGCATGAAGTTACTCACAGGTTGTTGCAGACGCTGGTGGCTGTGCGATACTTGTTAATGTTTGCTGTTGTCCTGCATTCTGGAGCTCTGACCCGAGCAGCACATCCGGTTATACGGACAAGGTCTTTCAGGTCCTCTTCACTGAGCAAATCTGAAAAAACACGAAAGACACATTTCATGTAGACACAAATGTGTGTACACATCTGTCAACTTTATATGTCTAATCCTTAATTACAGCTTTGAAGTGCTTCCACTGTGCTCACATTATGAGATCTCAGACCCAGACTCAACCAAAACCAGGAAAAGTTGTCACAAAAACAGAGTGAGCACTGTCTGTGTGTTGTCTGTGTGTTGTCTTTGTGCGGTCGCTGCATGTCTGACCTGTTGCGTTGAGTGAGCGTTTGTGCACACGATGCACCTTGTCGTGCACCAGGCGAAGTGTTTGAGCCATGTAGTCTGCAGATCTCACTGCTGAGCGCGTGTCACCTCGAGGCTGCTTCAGGAGACGCAGAGCATCATGAGGACTCACCACGTCCCTGCGGACTCGCCTCAGACTCCTGGAGGAGAAAAAGTCACATGGTTGAACAAAAAAGTTTTTTTTTGTAGTCTTAGTTTTGCAACTTTTCCTTACAACTACTGATCCACAGAAATACTGTAATGAATGGCTTTCATGCCAAAGAAACAGCCCTTCAGTGGACATTTTGCTGTATTGATTTAAAAGGTATTTTACTCCGAGATGAAACAAGATGAACTCACTCCTCTCTGGAGTACTTGTAGGAATCATCCACAAGTTTCTTTGCCTCATCAAAACATTGTTGAAGGAAAGGACTGCCAAGACGTTCTCCTACAAAAAAAAAAAACCTTTACACCTAAACAACACCTTTATCAAAAGAATCTGAAATTTTACACAGTGTTTTCCTACAGTTACTACAGTGTAAACTACCTACCTGTCGCTTTGGAGTGAGTGGGCACCAGGCAGATGCCCAGCACAAGAAGGACAGAGAGAAGCATCTCTGAAACAAATAATCAAACCAGAGTCAGAATAAAAGCTAAATTAATGTTATTTGTCAGAAGGCTTGCATAAAAACAGTTTATTAAGCACTGTGTAGCATAAAAAAAATTTAAGCATCCCCCTGCATCAAAAAAAAGAGAAGACTCTCGTTACCTGTGTGTGCGAAGATAGCTGCGAAGATTTCAGATGCTCTTTGAGATGCGGAGCTGTGAGTGAAGTGATGCTGTGTCGAGCGTTGTCGCCCTCTTTATATGCAGCGTGGCCTCGCCCCTGGGATGTCCAGGTTAAGCTACTGTCAGTAAAGAGCAGTTCCTTCTTCCTCCTCTTTGTGCTGAAGGAACCTTCTATTCTTATCAGTGACTATTTATGGCCAGCTGATAGGACTGTTGATGTTATGCAGAAAAAGAAGAAGCTGCATAACAAGTATTACTAGTGGCAGCAGTAATAACAATCATCATGGTTAGAGTGAGAGTCATATTGTATTTGCATAATTACTTATATTTGGCATTTTAGGATTTTAGTGTGAATCTATTGAAAGAAACAGTTAATTTAGTCATTTTGATTATTTTAGTGTTAAAGCGGCATTTCAGACAAATTTTAGAAATTATTTATATCTGTTTTTTTTTTTTTTCTTCAAGCCTTCATGACATAATTTGACATAAATACATTTAGACTCTTTTCTAGTCTTTTCTCCTGGGGCATTTTATTAATGACAATGACATCCAACAGATGGAAGTAAAATTGTAATCCCTTGGACATCAAGGATTTTTCTCTTTCTTGCCATTATATTTGACTTAACTGGTTCTCATGCTGTACTTTCCTCAAGGAGATGTAGTCTTTGCAGGGATGCAATTTAAATTTCATGAGGAAAATTTGGACATTTTTCTTGTGCTTTTCTTTATTTTACTGGTTTGCTGGTGTTGCCATGCTGTGGCTGAAGGCCTTCAGTGTTGTAAGACAGATGAACTTGAGAAAGTCTTTGAAAAGAGGAAGTGATCACAATTCTCTTTTCTCATGAAAAGGAAAGAGTTTATCACCTTTAGCCTCTGCACGAAGGAAAAATCAGTAATCTTGTTTTTTTTCTTTCTTGGCAGGTTGAGGTTAAGAGATCAGTGCTGTATTAACCTAGGTGTTCACCACCGACTACTGTAGGTAAATAAGTAATAGGTTGCATGTGTGAGACATGGAGGTGCAATGAGGAAAAAACAAAGACAAATAAATGGTCAAATATAGGCTTAGTTTGCCTTGAAACTGTATGTGTTTGGGTGCGGAGTCCTGTGGCTGCTGTATACACAAAGACGTTCTCATAGCTGTCACATAAACTTGTTAATCATAACAGGACAAGGAACAGAGGTTCGGGGAAATCCATCGGCCTGTGAAAAGCCAGAGTTACAATAATTAACCAAATGACACTGATAAAATGTTTGAGTGAGCACCTGCACTATTTAGATGCAAAACACACTGGAAAACCTTAAAAATCTTGGTTGTGATGAAAAGACAGATTATAGCTATAGACTGACAAAGTGACTGCAGATTGATTGATCTATTATCCCTCTGACTAACTGATAAAACCCCTTGACCATTATTTCAACCAAGTGAGGTGAGAAAATGATTTAAGGAAAACAGAAAGGTTGTCTGGTTGTAAACAAATCAGCAAACTATTTATTACACATATTAGTGTGCAGACAACCTCTTCTTTTTATTTGTATGCTGTTTTTGTCCTGAACCCATCTGAAGTTAGATATGCTGCACACTGCACACTACTATTGTCTGCTTTAAAATGATTTGAATTTGTTGTTGATAAGTGCAGGTTCAGTCTCAAACGCAGACGCAATATAAAGAGTGAATATGTGTTTGCCTTAAGTGATGCATCCTGATAAGAATAGACTATTAAGGTAATATAAAGGTTGTCTGGTTGTAAACAAATCAGCAAACTATTTATTACACATATTAGTGTGCAGACAACCTCTTCTTTTTATTTGTATGCTGTTTTTGTCCTGAACCCATCTGAAGTTAGATATGCTGCACACTGCACACTGCTTTTGTCTGCTTTAAAATGATTTGAATTTGTTGTTGATAAGTGCAGGTTCAGTCTCAAACGCAGACGCAATATAAAGAGTGAATATGTGTTTGCCTTAAGTGATGCATCCTGATAAGAATAGACTATTTCTAATCACTCATTTCTCATTGCTTTGAATGAGCGTCAGTTTGCTGTCAAAATAAAAGGTCACTTTTCTGTCAGCACCTCATTGTGTTTGCAACATCCACAGGGGAATTGCACTAGTCCTGTGCAGTTCCCTCTTTGAAGAAAGTTGTTAGTCAAGCTCAGGGTTTAGCAAGAAGTCACATTTCACCAGTTGGTTGGTTATAGAATCGTCTTTTTGTGTGTGTGTGTATTTGGTGAGAGCACGCTCTTGAGAAATTCTGCTTTTACAATCAAGTAACGATTATGCATGTTCTGAAGCAGAAACATTTCACCATTAATATCAGATCAAAAGGGAAAAACAGCAGGTTTTAAGAATCTTTCCTGCGTCAATTAGAGCCTATACATTGCCCAATGCTGTTGATGATCCAGGAAGCAGAGCTGTTTTAGACAATAGGTCAGTGAGTCATTTAAACCATGTATGATAACAAAAACTTTGTACACAAAGTTGAATAATACAAACATAATAAGGAATAAGGAAGCAGTGCACTTGGTACTGGAGACAATCATTCAAGGCATCCTTCCCAAGACTCATTATGATGAAAGGCGTTTACAACCTCCAGGAAATCATATCCTATTACTCATCAGTGTCGTGCAATTTTATTGAACCACATTTTTTGAATTTATGTAAAAAGATAGAGAACAAGCGCAGGAGCTTATGTGTCCAACCATGTGCAAAACTGAAGGCTTTATGAATAATGGTCTAATAAATACAAACTGGCACTAAATGTCGTCTGCTCTGCAACGAACGTCCATGTCTAGAAAAAACTAGACAGAGTGGACAATAAGCAGGGCAGAGAGAAAAAGTTACTTTCTCATTTGATAGACTCCTTGTCTGAGTTCGCTTCACTGCAGTTACAGGGAAATTACAGGTTTGCAAATATGAACTCGAGTTGGCACAAACAGGTCAGGAGTGTTTCAGTTTCACTCTGAAAACATGTAGTAGTTCTTCTTAGAACTGGCAACTCGTTCAAGCAGTTCATAATCTTCACTGGCATGTGGTGTTATCGCAGACGCACGGAAAGAAATGTTATTAATGACATTAACAGCATGTCATGTATTATTATTGTTAGGTGAGGAACAGAGGTATTTTAGTCTTCTCTTGCTAAACTATAAGCCATTTTGAGGAACATGATAGTTTCAAAATTTCAAAGAGGAAGCCTAATCTGGAGATAAACTGTGTGCAAAGCCTTTATACTCATTAAATTACACATTTTTTTCAAATAAATTCCTAAATTACAATAACAAAGAAGAACATATCTCAACTTTCCCCAGCCCCACCTCACCACAGTGTCCCATGGCCTCAGTATTTTCACTTCGTAGTTACGCTATGGGTTTGAGGGACTGGTCATGGTTGTTTTTGTTACATATAAATACCGATATACTTACACTGTTGTCTGAGTTCTTCTCCATTTCAGTTTTGAAGTGAGAACATTTAGGAAGATTTCATCCTTGACTACACAAAGGGTTATTTTTGGATTTTTTTTCCTGATGAATGAGCAATTGGGAAATATAAAAGTTACTGTAAACACAATCTAAACAGTACAGACTGGTTACTCAATCTACACACGCAGGTGTATGTAGAATGTACATATTTCATTATGATATTATATATATATATATATATGATATTTTATATTTTTTATACTTGATATAATTATTTAATGACCTCTGGTGAGAAGTAGATACATGTTCAAAGTGAGATATGCAGATATATTGTTTGCGTGGGTTGTGTTTTGCATGGGGTTGGTTTGTTTCTCATTTTTGCACTATTTGCTTTTTTTTTTTTTTTTGTTATTTCAACAGAAATTACGACCAAAAGCACATTTTACTTGGAATCGAGGGGGATACTTAATCACTCATGGTATACAACCTGTATTACTCTCACTGACAGCACTGATACTGCACTGAGCATGTCCAGATGTTCTACAACTCAATGGCCTTTTTAACACCTCAGTATCTGCTTTTCAACATGCATTCCTACCACACACACAGCACAGACTTCATTTAATGTCAGGAATCTTGGTCCAATAAGAACATGCAGCAAAGATTAGACCAGATAATGTTTCTTTGGCAGCTTTACCTGTTAAAGCTTGGATCATTTCTATTTATTTATTTATTTATTTTGTGGTGATTAATGGTCATCAGCGCAGTTTAGATCTGCACAAACAAAAAGGCCTTGTTGTAGGTGAATTACATTTGGCAAAGAAAAAAAAAAAAAAGGCACCTCATTCACCTTGTTCTTAAACTTGCAGACTGTGTTGCAAATTCTGAGTAAGGAGGAAGCAGCTATGTGCATAATGCCAAAGTGATTTCACAAGATAAGGTGATGGAAAGACAAAAACACCACCTTGAAAAATGAGAAGACAGTGAGGGTGTAAAAAAAAAAAGTCATAATGTGTCATGGAATCTCGCCTATTATCATTCCCTCATGGCTGTTGTGACACCAGGAATCTCTCAACAGCATGTAGACACAGTGCCACTGATTTGTATTATTACCCTCCGTTAGTCAGCACCCCTTGAGTCTGTTTGCACTTCCCCTTGTAGTGTGCCATAGCCCGCTCACCTCACAGTATGCTCAACAGGAAATACAGTTTTATTTTGTAACAAGGCAACATAAAGATCAATCCTCCACACCTCCAGCTGGTTTATGTCTATGAATGACACACAATTCCAGGTCAGCACACATTTGAGACCTGCTGCAGATTTGAGTTACTGGAATGACACACTTACTCCACCATGAATTACTGATAATAAAGATAAGTCAGGAGTCACGTTTGGAAAACAACACAATACGCAGTGGACGTCATTAAGAGGAAGACCACAAATTTGGCAAAGGCATTAAAGTGGTAGCTTGACACTAAAGTGGCAGTAGCAGTTTCTAGCTTATCTGCAACTTAAAACTTGTTTTTTCTGCAAGTTGACTTACAATAACCTGTAAAGCTGTACTGATGTCCTCCACACTTTGTTTTCCAGCCTGGGAAACTGCACCATAACTATGTGAATTACTGAAAAAAGGGTCACAGCCAGGATTTTAATAACACTGATTCCTACACGTGGCTTATTAGTCTAACTAGTTATGAGACTAACCAATACGCTTACTGTAACTGTGACTAAAGGGCTTATATTCATATCCAAAAAACAGGAGTGTGTGCATGGAAGCAAAGCAAGCAGACCCAATATCAGACCTGCTGCAGATTTGAATTACAGGAATGACACAGTTACTCTACCATAAACTGGTCATAAAGATAAGTCAAGAGTCATGTTTGGGAAGTAATACAATACACAGTGGAAAACATTATAAAAGGTAGACCACTTTCCTGTTCAGTTAAAATAGATCTTAGACTTTTGGACTGCTCTGGATGCTGTGTACGTATTCTAAAGTAGTAAACATAGCATTATACATGGCCTACAGTTAGGTAAATGTGTTAAATATACTGAAAATTTAAAAACAACTACTGAATGTTAACATATCAAAGATTAGATAAGTTTAAGATTTAATAAGCAGGTTCAATAATCAGAAACTGTGATTTCTTAGCTTTAAAGTTTATGGTCCTCCACTGAAAAAAAACTGACAGGCCTGAGTGTGAATACAATGACTGAGCAGCAGGGGCACATTAGTCAGAACAAAAAGCTTCTCAGGAAACAAAACATAAAATCATTTGAGTGGAACAAGAAAACAATGTGGCAAGACAGACATTGCTTTTGGTTTTCTGCCTGGGTTTGTAACAATCACTGGCAAGAACTCAGTGATCACACCTAAGATAACTATTTGTAACAATGTCAGTAAAGCTATTATCATGCAATGGAAAACCCCACAAAAACAAGACCATAATATATAAAGAATATTCTACTCAAATAAACTTATCTTCAACCCTTGTACTAGGGTTGAAGATAAGTGTTGCTCTCATTTTTTTATTTGGTAGTTAAAAAATTAGCCCCACCTTTATCAGCTGCAACATTAAAGTGATTATATACAGTAATGAGTAATGCATCAATGATTACAGTGTATTGACAAATTACAAATTATTCTGAAATGGACCATTCTGCATAATGAGTAATTTTACTTTTAGTACTTTAAGCATAGTTTGATGCTATTATTTTTTATGCTTTTACTGAAGTAACATTTGAGTATTTCTATGCCATGGTATTGCTGAGTAAAAGCTTAGAGTACTTCCCTCCAGCCCCAGTCAATGCTGGTCTCTTTCAGTCTGTCCCGAACATTTCAAGCTAAAATTCATCAGCATCAGCATCTGCACCTAACCTTCCCTCCTAACCAAAGCCATTCATATTGAGCCTGGTGATGTTGAGAGGTA
Source organism: Trachinotus anak (assembly GCF_046630095.1). Classification (NCBI taxonomy): domain Eukaryota; kingdom Metazoa; phylum Chordata; class Actinopteri; order Carangiformes; family Carangidae; genus Trachinotus; species Trachinotus anak. The sequence goes on along the minus strand of NW_027273879.1, from coordinate 11,137,755 downwards.
ACTCTGCTGATGGTCAGGATGTGTCATACCATGACTTATAAATTTTGCACTCCATGTGTGTTCTCACTGCTGTTTTCATCAGTACCTCTGCCAGTCCTGTATGCAACAGCAAATTATGACTTAACACGACTTCTCCTTTTTATTTTACTGTCAAAATGTAATTATTAAAGATGTGAGAACCGCCAAATCCTGCATTTCACATGGCTTTGAATGTGTGCGGGTGAGTATGAGTGAGTGTGTGTGGCTGTTTGTCTCTATGTGTCAGCCCTAGATAGACTGGTGACCTGTTGAGAAATGGCAACGGCAGCTGGGATTGGCTCCAACCAGCTGGTGGAACATGATGGAAGCTGTGTGACAGTTGAGATGGTACTAAGCTGGATCAGTGGATGAAGCTGGGTACCAGGTTTTAACAGGTGTAAAATGCATGTGGCAGAGCAGCTTGATTTAGGACAGTGTAAAACTTGGCAAAAGCATGATGTGGTAGTAGTGGTTGCCAGTTTATATGCAATTTAAAACTTGTTTTTCCCATAAGTTGACTTACAATAGCCTGTAAAGCTGTGTCCATGTCCTCCACACTTTGTTTTCCAGTGTGGGAAACTTCACCAGAACTGTCTGAATTACTGAAAAAAGGGGGTCGCAGCCAGGATTTTAATAACACTGTTCCTACATGTGGCTTGTGAGTCTAACCACTTATGAGACGAACCAACATGCTTACTGTAACTGTGATTAAAGGGCTTATATTTCAATGTAAATTACACAAAAATGTACATTTTCATTTTATTAATCACTATTTTCTTTCAACCAAAACCATATAGCACAGGATATGATGTACTAAAGCTGAGGCCTAAAGGTCAAATGACAAATATCCCGGCAGAATATTTCCACATCTCATATCCACCACCACTTATCATTCAGAGTACAAGGTTACAAGAAAATCCACAGTTCCTAAAATACAGAGGAGATGACCGCAGTGCTCCTAATGTTAGCAACAGCCCAGGCAGAAAAACAAAAATACAGATTAACCTTTCTGGATTCAGGCTAGAACAACTTGTCCAATAAAAACTCAAAAAGGAGAAGTTCTCAGATTGGATATGTATAGAAAACACACAGAAAACCCTTCTGATGACTAAACAGACCAGTTTCTTCAGGACAGTAGCGTGCAGCATGATTGCGGTGAAGGTTGTGCTGCAGATGACAGCTACATAACCACATAGAAAAAGACTAAATAATGTATGGTGACATAAAAAAAGAAGCTACAGGTAAAGCAAGAGACATCACAAACAGGGAAGGGCCATAAAGCAGATCAGGCTGAGCAAGCTCAAGGAATGAAGTTTTACATGAAGTCAAGGAAAAAAGATTTTAAATGGTTTGGTGATGTGCCAAGACTTTGTTTGCATGGGAGGAGAATGCCTGAACGAGCCTGAAGGTTTGAAACAATAGGAATCTCTCTGAGCAGATCAAAGATGGTGTAACATGATGTTAGGAGTGTGTGAAAATCAAAGTTTCATGGTCCTACTGTTACATTTACAGATACAGTGCAGCAGGGGTCAGCATTTATATTCAACCATGGGCCAGTTTTTTCTAAGTTTCTTTTTGAGTATTTCATTTCTTTTAAAAACTGTTTAAAACTGATTTATTAAGGTGGTTGTTTTCCCCCAATTAGGAATAAAAGTTACAGCAGCTTATGTTCATGTTCTGCACCATGAAACAGGAGATGTAATCGACCGGTTATCTACACTTGATAAACAGTGAAGTGCTTCATTGTTGCACATATATAAAAAAAAGTAAATGTTTTGATGCAAACTCTAAATACTGTTGGGTACTATGTATATTAATCTGTAATGATGCATCATGTAGTAGAAACTGATCATATGTTTGTACATTAAATATTTAAATTGAATTTGAAAATTAGCTGGTAAATACGTCTGATAATTAAATGTAGTGGAGTAAAATATATAGTCTTTCTTCTGAAATGTTGTGAATTAGCAGTTGGAAGAATGGGGAAAAACGCACTCCAAACCACTGAAATGTAAAGTGACTTCAACATTTGGTTTGGAAAACATTATTTCTAATGCTTCCATTTTGATTTCAGTGACACTGATGCATGTGAGAGTTTACTCTTAAAAGATACATATTGAAAGAATAGTGCAACTTACAAATGTATCTGATGCATGCAACACCTTCATGACGCATCTCATATATGTAAAAAAAACAAAGGCACACACAGTGATGGTGGGGCCTCTTCCTCTGTTGGTGCTAAGATACTGTAAAAAAGTTGTTGTTGCTCATCTGACCTTAAAGATCCTCTTTCCACTGGTCTGTAAATCTGCCCAGGAACATAAAGAAGCAGGAAATCTCATTTATATTACTTAATAACTTTGGGTGGTACATCGTTATTGCAAGACATCTTACAGCCTAGCTTCACCTTTATTTTGGTGACTATAACTACATCTCTGGCTTTAACAAGTCGCAGTTTTGATAACAAAGTGCTTCACAAGGCAACAACAAAAAGTGAATGACATAACACCTTAATTTATTATATATTCATAAATATATTTGTTTACCTTGTATTCCATGTATTAATATTAATTTATGATATTATAAAAAATGTAGGCAATAACAGTTTGAGTTATTCAGTGTTATCACACCTTCCTGTGAATACTTTGTTCGAAACACACAGATGAACTTCATTCACATGCAGTGTACAGGATGAGGGACATCTCAAAACCTTGACATATAAAAACCAAGCCTCTGCTTGGCTTTAAACCAGCTGGGATAAGTGTAAAAAACTTGCTTTTTTGTAATAGATGAAGTGACCCTGTAACAACATTTCAAGTTTATGGAACAGGGTAACCTAGAAAACATTCAGTCTCAGATGATGGCCCTTTGTTATCAGTAATACGGAGAATCCAACAAAACTGTGTACACTCCTGTGCAATATCACTTCATGGAAACATCGAACAATAATTGTATTTTTTTTTTTTAGTTAAAGCGCAGGGCATTTGATCTTATGTGTAATTCAAGACAAACAGGTTTGATAGATGCACTGAGAATAAAAGCACAACCTCAATGGAAAAAAAAGCCTGTGATGTCCAATTAAGGACAAATGCATGAACAAGGTGAAAAAAAACAAACTCTACGCACCACAGCTTCCTCAATTTTGGTCTGGGTTGTGTCGAACGCAATATGGCTATACGTAGTAAGGAACTGGCAGAACGTGAGAAACCAGAGTCAGATTTCATAAAGATGGAAGAGGTTATAAGAGCATCAGAGGACTACTGAACATAAGCAGAAAGGTGTCAGCAGGAAAAGCCACACTACCATCATCAAACAATGCTTTTAACTTGGCACAAGGATAATCTGTAGTCAACAACCTCTGCAGACCAAGCCCAGAGAGAAAACCATTTTGCACGAAGCAGCTCAAAACTGCTTTGCCAAAGAACATGAAGACAACCTCGATGAATGTTGGCAAAATGTTTCTTTGTCAGATGAAACCGAAACAAATCAGGCGACCAGCATGTTTGGCATGCACCCGGCCAGGAGGTGGGAGTGAGCTGATATGGCACTATGAATGAGAGTTTGTATATCCAAATACTTAGTGAAAGATGACCCCCAGTCTCAAGAGGTTTGGTAGGAGAGGAATTGCCCAACGTGACTCTGAGGCTAACATGACAAGTAAAAATGTCAAGTACAACTTGGATGGAAACATTTGAAAAGAACAATAGAAGCCATGAGAAAGTCCCAGTTTGATTTCCTTGTGCTTGACTCCCCCTGCTGTTTCTGTCTGCCCACGTGCACCCTCTGCCAAACGATTATCATAGCTGTGGTGACCTGAGGGGAGTCACACTCCTCCAGGGAAGGATTACACATACACACAAATAAAAAAACACTATCTCTTTGTCCTGCACGGAGACACAGACAGTACTGCTGAAGAAGTGAAAAACATGCAAGCTCACTTTAATCTTGATTCTATGTCCTGCTCCTCAACAGACTTGCTGTGATTTATGTGCTGGAGGTTTTTCATTGTTTTCCCCACCAGTGTTCAAAATAAGTGTGAGAACATAATTGAAAAACATATCGTGTAACTGGTGGATGGACTTGTGAGCTACTTGTGTCCTCAAAATTGTCTGATCAACATTTTTTTAATTGATTACCCAAAGGTAATCAGTGTATAGTACAATGATGTTAAGCAGGACATTTGAGAAGCTGAACTCAGTGAGTGTTTGACATTCTTGCATGAAAAATATTTTGCAGTTATTAATCATTTTCTTCAAGAGGATATGAATAATCAGTTCGAGTAGGATCCTATATGTCCTGTATAATTATGTTTCATCCTGTTGACTTTCAACGGGATTGTATGACAATATTGGATATTTTGTATACATTACTTTTTAACATTATATTTTTATGTGAGTATTAATTTGTGCTAATGTCTATTCTGCATTTTAGTTTTTGAGACTTTATTAACTTTAGCTATGCCAACATCAGTTTGTGAAGTTTCATTTTTATCTTTCTAGTTGAGTCTCTATATATAAATCATAACTTTAACTATTGTGCTGTTGTGTTTCACGGTTTGAAAAAAAAAAAAGTCGAACAACAAAGCATCTTCTCAAAGCAACTTACTCCCATGATAAGAACCGAAAGAAACATCGAACAAAAGACAAACAGCATTTGTGTTTGAATTTCATTAGACGTTTTTTTTTCATAACAGGTAGATCAGGTGCCTTGGTCATGACTGAGGCTTATCTACATGGAACTAAGTAATGTTTGTTTACCACAAACAGGAAGCCCCATGTGGAACAAAGAGCAGGTAAAGAGAATGAAGTAGTTCAAGTCACAAGAAAAGAGGTTTAAATACAAAGTCAGTGGCAGACACTTAATCATCTGAGCTGATGGCAGAGCTACTGAGGCAGAAGTGAAATCCTAAAACAGTCATGGGGCGCAGTCAAATCAAGTCAAAATTACACAAGTAAAAACTTCACAGATTTACAGCCAGGGGATCCCCAGAGTCAAAGCTTTTCAGCTGATGGTGGCACTAGAGGAAAGGTCAGGTGCTCATGCATGAAAGTATGTAGGACCATGAACATTTGCAGCTGATATGCAGACGGCTTTCAGTTCACAGAGATATTTCAGCCTGGTCCAAAATGGTAGGCCGACATTGAACAGACTAATGCTGGCACTGCCATCCCTAAAAAATGTTCTTCCATTACTGTTTCTCAGACAAGAAAATGAGATTAAAGTTCAGTCAGCAGTGTGAAACAATTACTAGCTTGAGTGTGGGCACAGGGTAATGTAGGCTATTATAGATTCAAAGAGAGGGAGAGGTGAGGGAGAGGTGAATTTTTCACTATAACGCTAACAGTCCTTGTCCAGAGATACAACTCAGTTTGTCCTGGAGATGAGCTGGTTATGTACAATGGCCTTCATATAAAACAGCAGAATAAATCTCAGGTTTCATTTTTAGAATTAACCAAACAATAGGGTAATCTGACACAGTGCAGGCATTGTGTGTTTAAAATGTATCAACAGTATCTCTGTAAACACGAGTCCTCCAAGTATAGGATGTCAAGTGATCACACCTTGGTTTGAGGAACTGAGTATGAAACTTGACTAATATTAGCAGATTAAGATACAGAGAAAAAAATTGTTCCGCTATGCTGAAAAATGCATGAAGGTTTTTTTTTTTTCTTTTCTCAAATTCTGGTTGGTGGGGCAGGTGGGCCATGTCAAATACAAATACTTGCACTTGCAGTTCCCTGCACAGATCTGAGGAGGGAAGACATCCAACTAAAAGCCTGAACTTCACAGAAGATGGCCTTGCTTGCATTAGTGCTGTTCCTCTCCATTGGGCTCCAAGGCGATGGTAAGACCGCAAATTTTGTCAGTTGTAATAAGACGATGAATTAATTCCTCAAGTGTAAATTTAAAAAAGTCTTGGGCGATGAGATAAATGACAGTGACGATGAACATTCATTCCTGCAGCTCTGACTTCAACTCTAAATACAGATGGTTTGCAAATTGTTCCAGAGGCCATGAGAGTAGTAAGTGATGATTCTTCATTTCTTCTGATATTCGAATGCAAAACAGTATGTAAATTAAATATACATTTAAAAAAGCAGATTTTTTTGCAATGCGATGTGTGTAATACTGTATATCCTACTGATTAAGAACACCGAATAATAGTATTATTTCAAGATGGAACTTAATGTAATTATACAGATATCCAGGGGTCTAGAAAATGATTCCTACATATGGTTTATGAAAATATTGTATTTTGTGTGCTAAAATTGTATATTATGGTCCATTTAGATATATATCAATATATATAACCATTGTTCAGTGTTTAAGAGAAAGCCTGCAGTAATTGAAACCACACACAATGAAATTAGAAACCAAATGACATGTTCAAGAAAACAGTGTTGACCTTTTTCAGAGAGAACTGAGATTTGAATTTCTTCAAATTCAGGAAGTCTCTGGGTAAACTTCCACTCCGAGAAGATTCAATTACAAAACTTTCACATTTTTCTAATGTTTCAGTTTTGAATCAAGTGGAACTGAAGCAGCCACAAATGAATTTCTACAAGAAACGCTGTTAAAATGTAAAATGTACTGTAACACATGCAACTTAGAATGGGCAACTGATATTTGTAAGTGAGTAAATCAGTATAAGGTATTAATTTATTTTCATTATGTGACTTGTGTGGCTTTATACTCAGACTGGGGACGTCTGCGAGGACTGCACCAAAATATTTGAACTCCTTGCTGACCTGCTCTCCAATGCAGACCTCCAGGTGAGTGTAATAGTTGACTAAATAGCAAACACATACCGGAGGATTAATATTTGCTCACTGATAAAATAAGTATGGCCATATTCATAAGTGAAGATTAAAATACACACTCTGCTTTCTCAAATGCTTGATAAGATCTGTGGCTGAATAGTTTTCATTTAAAAAAAAAAAAAAAAATTCCTCAAGCCGTTGTCCACCTGTTCTTTTATCCGTTGAAGCACATTCTTCACACTCAGAGATGCAAATAATTCGCCATCAGTCATTGGTGAAATGCAAACACACAATGACCAATTAGTCATAAAATAAATTCTCAGACACACTGAAACAGACAGATTTGCTAAATCCACTATGTATGAAACTATTCTTTGAATGTTCTTTGGTGCAAAGCCACTTCCTGTTTTCTATGCCTAAAGAAAACTGAAATGAAATTTCATAGAGAGTTTCTGTTTCATACTTTACCTCAAAGATCCTCTTTTCTTTGAGCGTGATCTGGTCACTGGGGAGCCTCGAGTCCCGTCTGAGCCCAAAGAGACTAAACATAAATTTGGTTACAGTATATTTCCCGCAACATAGAAGAAAGACACTTGGCCTCTCACCTTAACCTATATTTTGTGTGTGAACAATCTTTTAGCTTGTATAAATAAAAAGCTAGTGCCTACGCTTGTGTTTGGCTTTTGAATTCAGTTACATCGTCAGATTTGTGACTCTGTTCTGTAGGGTGAGACATAACTGTGAAAACTATCTCTTCGGTTTCTCAGGACCAAGCTGGGTTAGCTAATTAACAGTTAATAAGCCCGTTGATGAAGAGGTCTGTGATTGGCTAAAAGGTGAGGGAGCGGGAACTTGTGACAGCTTCACTGTCATGGAAAGTGGTTTTAAATTTTATAAATAAACTAAAAATCAATTACAATAAAACTCTATTATCGTTAAAGAATAATTGAGTTTCAATAAGTTACAAGTGTTTAACCACTCATTAGTTAATTCACATGTTTTTATATCTGGTTGTTTTAGTCTCAGAGGTAAAAGCTAAGTCTCTTCCTTTGACTGACCATGATGCAACTGGCTTTGCATTGCACCTGACGTGGAGATACCAGATGACATTCTCTGCCCACTATTGAATTGCCTGTTTCATGTTTTACAGCCTCTGAATGTCATGTGCCTTTAAAGCTCCAAAGGAAAAAAAAAGACTAAAGAAAGCAATTATTTAGGAAAAAACACACATCTCTTTATGAAACATTGCTTCAGTTTTCTGGCCTTTACTTGTGGTGGACAGGGGAGGGGTATTGCTGCACCTCTCCTGAAATAACTGACTTTTTGTCACCACTTCATTCTAGAAAAAGATCATGAACAGCATTGAAAGTGTGTGTGACCACCTGCCCGGTCCTGGTACTGCCAAACTCTGCAAAGAAGAGGTGGAGAAGATGTTTCCGCTGGCCATCAACTTCATTACTGCTGTTGCAGTAAGTGTCAGTTTGCCAGAATAATATCAGCATTAAAGTAGCAACAGTGTGCTCGGTAGGCTTTGCTGTCTGTGAGGTCTATTCTCAACACACCTCTGTTTTTGTCTGCAGAAACCAGCGGAGATCTGCAAAATCCTCGGGCTCTGTGGCTCCTGCGACAAACAGGACAAGATGCTCCGCTATTTTGTGAAGGAGGCCCTCCAGGCTGCTGCGACACAAGAAAATGTCAGTTCAGTGCAACACAGTGGAACACAATTCAATGAGAATAATACAATATTTATGAAGCTTTTTCATGTGCTTTACTCCCTCTGCTGTTTGTGTCTGTCTAACAGGTGCTGCCCACAACACAATGCTCCTTCTGTATTTTCCTTATCAAGACTCTGGAGGACCTGCTGCCTAAAGAGAGGACAGAGGTGAGTCACACACTCGGTGCAGCGAAGGAACAAATGTGCACAAGAACAGACAGAGTGTCTTTTTGTCCTGCACACAGACACTTAAATGCCACCAGACCACAATGCTGACAGTTCAGACCCCAGGGTGCCAGCTCGTGTTACTGTCATTTTACATCCTCCTCTACACATTTTGCCCTCTTCCATAAAAATATCTCTAAGCTGCTCTTTTCAGGGTGGGATTTAATGTGAGTTAACTCCAGTGCCCTTGTGGATGACCCACATCTTTCAACATCAAACTGCAAATATTTCTCTACCTGCCTCTTTCTGCTTTTTGTGATGTTGCATTGTACTGTATATCCTGCACTGAGAGAAGAAACCCAGGAATTAACCTGATAAATTATTACGGACAAAAGGATTATCTGAACTTCAGTTGTAAGGAATGTTGCAAAGATATGAAAGCTTAATGGCATCAAAAGGTTACTCTGATTGTTTTGTAGACTTTTCTATTTTCAACGAAGATTTTACTTTAGATTTTTTGCACGAATCAACTTTTATTTTGTATGTCAGAGCGATCTCTCCTGCATCCTGTCCAGACACATGCTCATTTTGTTCTCTATTTTACAGGCTGCTGTGATCAAGCTGCTGGAGGAGATCTGTCACATTTTGCCCTCCTCCTACCGCGACCAGTGTGAGGCCGTCATTGGCAAGTTTAGCAAGACGGTGCTGGAAGAAATCCTGCGCTATGCCACGCCCCAGGCCATCTGCGCTCTCATCCACCTGTGTAAAGGGCAGGAGGCTGCTGTTGTAGGTCAGTCTGCTTCAGTGATGTGTGCAGGGCCGCAGCTGAGGCTAAGAATTTTTTTCGTGATGAATTGATTCATTGCTGAGGCTGTAAAATGTCCAAAAAAAACCAACAAAAAAAAAAAAAACTGTCTGCCAATCATCCTGAAACTCAAAGGTATATAGGCCATTTTCACAGCAGATTTTAACTTGAGTTAAAAATGTAATGATACAAAATTGAACACATTTGGTCACATTTTCTAGAAGCTGAAACCAGCAACTGGTTATCCTAAAAAAATAAATTAATCAATTATCAAAATTAATTGACCTTCTGTCTATTAACAAATCAAACGTCTCTTGTTTTTCCTCTCTCAGACCCGTGCACTTTGACATCGTACAGGTGCAGAGACATGAAGACGGCCCTCCAATGTGGAGTAAGTAAACGGCCATCAGGTTGTGGAGTTTATTAGCTTACTGGTGCTCACATTTTGACCTGTGACCACTCTGCTCTGCACAGACTTTGTTCTACTGTCAGAGATTTGCCTGGAAGCCTCTCGACTACAACACCATCTAACATGTTGAGGTAGGTGGGATTTCAGGACAGTTTTATGACGTATTAAATAAGAAAATGTGCAATTAAAATCTCTCCAAACTGCTCTTTTCAGGGTGGGATGAAAAAAATGAGCCGACATTAGTGCCCCCCACGGATAACTCAGATCTTTCAGCAACACACTGCAAATATTTCTCTACCTGCTCCACACCTGAGGCAGTCGGTCTGTACTTCTTTCAGATACGGATTTGACTGCATTTTGTGATTTCGCTTTGTATAATCTCTGCACTGAGTGAAGAAAACAGGGACTTAAGCTGAAAACCTATTATCGACATATATACTTAAAGTCTCACAATTTTACTGTACACTTACTTAAGATTTTTATTTACATTTTTGTACTAACCTCTACACTATATATAACGTGTCATGGCTTCATCGGCTTTAATAAAGTGTCTTTCTGTAAGCTTCCACACACAGATGATCTCAGGAGAATGATCTGAGTTTTGTTAAATGAGGTGTGAACTGTACATTATGGGCTTTGAAATGTCACTAGAACTGACTGACAGACTCTTCCTCAATTAAAGAAGCACTTCACCAGTTTTCAATTTTATCTGTGTGAGTTTGTTACTGAATTTTAAATTCTTTCGCAGCATTTGAGATTTCAAAGTGAAGTGAGGAAAATGTGTTTTTCCGCCACAGAGTCAACCACTGATCGTAGCGAGAGCCAGAATAGAAACTACTCATGATTTTGTGTGAAGTTATATCCAGCCTGCCTCGTCTTCGCAGCTGTTTTAATGCTGTTACCCACATCTGCTTTCATGTTTCTCCATTTGAAGTTTTATCTACATCTACAACATTTTGTCACTGGTTCTTGCAACAACCTTTATACCAACTAATTATTAAGGCTCATAACATATGAACTATGGTTGGATATAATCGACAGCATCACCTTAACATAAACGTGCTTTATGATACAAAATAAATGGCCAAAAGCACATCCCATAAGCACAAGCAAGCGTGCAGTTTATTTGAAGGGTTTAAAAGAGAAACTCAACAACAAATCAGACTCATCAGTGTGAATCATTGAAGAGGGACATTTCGCAGCCTCGGGGGTAAAAACTGGGTGGGGGCAGGATCAAAAGGTCAGATATCTGGGGGCAGGGGAAAGGGGCATTGCAGAAAATTTAAAAAGGCACTTTAACACACGTTCAGCGACCACACTGACAGACTCACTTCCAATCTCTTACAAAATGATTTAACAGAGGAAAAAAATGATCCTCAAACTGTTCCACCCACAGGAGACCATGTAAACAGGCTGGTTTCTCTGTACAACACCAACCAAGCATTTGAGTCATCTGTGGATGAGGTAGAGGATGCAAACATATTGTAAAAAATAAAATAAAAATAACTAAAAACAAAAACAAAAACAAACAAAAAAAAAAAAAAAAACTTTGAAAGGTTGAGTCATTTCATCAGACAATCATACAGAAAGATTAATTTAAAATGCTCTCATTGCAACACTCTGTGGCTCCAGGTTGAGGTTTCTCTGTAGTACACTCGGGGAACCACAGGGTGATGCCAGAGGAGACAAACTAAAGACGTCTTATCAGTGACAAAAGTGTAGAAAAAAAAAAGTCTCAGAAATATATATGGGGACACAGTACCATCTAGCTACACGATGAAGACATTTTTAGACAATAACTGTGCACACAGCTCAGACCAGGGACCAACTGTGGCGATTTTAACATTGAATACTAATCTCACTCAGGCTTACAGCTGGCTTAACATTAACTATGCAGCTACACTGTGTGGACTCACATCCAGGAGTAAAGTCAGGCAACAGGGGGAAGCAGTCAAAGGCATATACTGTGTGTTCATAACAGCTTGGACTCAGACCTGGCCAAGGTCTCTGGCATATTCCCTTCCTCACCTTATCTACATCTCCTGCAAAGTACATAACCTACAATGTTATGGAGTAAAGAATGAATGTTTTTAAAAACAAATAAATAAAATTAAAATAAAAGCTTCTGCTGCAAGCTCAACGGTCCTTTGGGAACGACTGTACATGTAACAGTGAGAGCAGAGGCCTTTGCCATTTTGTGTTTCTTCAAGAAATAATGTGCTGTGCAGTTCCGGTGGACGATTCAAAATCCACAGGCATTAAGTAACTTATCTGATCCCATGTTCTCATTCCTACAAAACTGAACTCTGCTAAGAAGACGAGAGCAGTAATGTCTTACATTCACTAAGCTGATTGTGCGCTGCTTCTCATCTCTTTGTCTTGGTCTGTCTGTGGCTCTGCTCTTCATATTCTTCCCTACCAGTCCACTTTTTATATTGTATGCAGGAGTGACTGAAGAGGGCAGGACACTACACATGTGCAACTGAATTAATAATGAAACGCCGCTATCTAACTCATTTCAAGTACAGTGTTGCAATTGGATAAAGGCAGACCCTGTCCAGATGCTACTGAGCCTGGGTTTCTCTGTAGCTACACCCAGAGTCAGTGTCAGGAAGGTCCAGTACTGTACCACGGCTTTATCTTGGTCGGTAGAACATTGACACATTCAACATTATCTGAAACATTCACATGACATTTAAACCAACAAAATAAATTACAAAAAATGGAGTGATTTCATGGTGCAGCCCAACATAACCACAAGGTCATTAGCAGCTTCTGACTTCTCTGTAAAACGTCAGAAAACCAGGGCCTGAAGGGACAGCACAAATACAAAAATTTGCAGATTTTATATCAAGTGTTTGACCCGATTTGTACCACAACACTTTCAAAAGCAGGGAGGGTGTGTGCTGTGAGGGGGACAGAGGTGATGCAACATAAAAATGGCTGTTAACCCATCAAAGTTAGGTGAAGAACGAAATGATGTGTTGCCATTAGAGAGAAAGCAACAGAGGATGACAATCACTGATTACTTCTACAACTAAACTGCAGTGAGATTCTGTTTTTTTAAAGTTGAGAAATCCCAGAAATGTTTTTATGACTGGTAAATATTTGCATGGCCCTGTTGGAAATGTGTCATAAGTAGAGTTTTAATATAAACTGTAAATAATACCTATCAGTGTCAGGGAACTAGATGACTGTTACTCACGCAAGAAAACGAGGTAAGCTGCCAGAACAAAGATGAATAAAAGCTGGCAGCACTGCTCAAATCTGTACGCACAGTCTCTCCGACATGACTGTTCAGTTGAATATCTAGGCAACTGAAACACTACTGTACTATGTTCAAGGATGTGTACGACACCAATGGGTGGGGATAGGGCATCTTTTCATGTAGTAGAGGCTGTGGTGATGTGGCTGTGTGTGCGAGGAGGAAGGGGTAGGAGGAGGAGAAAGAGGAGGAGGAAAGTGGGAGGTAGACAAACACACAGGTTCATCTGTAATACACCTAAGGCCCACTGGGAGATGAGAGGTGGGGGGGGGTTCAGTATTTCAGCTTCTTGGGCACCTCCCATGAAAAAACGTCACGACCAAAGTGACCGTAAGCTGCTGTGCGTTGGTAGATGGGCTTCTTCAGGTCAAGATCCCTGAGACAGAAAAGATTTATAAAAACCTTAAATATGTGTAAGATGTGTATACTGGGAATTTTAATTTCATGTTTGTTAGCAAAAATCTGAAATTATAGACACCACAGCATACCTCACGATAACTCCTGGACGGAGGTCAAAGTTTTTCTTCACGATGTCCAGCAGCTCCTTCTCACTCTTCTGGGACGTCCCATAGTGGAAGATGGAGACAGAGAGGGGATGGGCAACTCCAATAGCATAGGATACCTAGAACAGTTGTCAACAATTACACACACATTAACAACTTCAGCTAAGACAGGAGAGACTTTTTTAAAGACAAGACAGCATCAGCATATAAGATGTGTTTTTTTCAAAATTAAAATTGTTTGGAGAATCTAAGGTGGTGGACTTAGCACCTGGATCTATCTCTCTCAAAAAAAAAAAAAAAAACAAGTACTAACAAGAACTCTGTGGAAAAAAGAATGTGGAAAATGTTACATGTAAGCTTTGCCTTTGCTGCAGTGGTAACTAGAGCGAGATGGATTTGTCAACCTGGTCAATATATAGACATAAGCTTATCACAGACATGTCAGGACAGAAAAGTTATGCCAAATATATGCTTGAGGTCATTCAGAAAACAGTGTCTCTATTACATAGTCTTTCATCTCAGAGGGCTGAGAACCTGTATGTCGTGTTTTGGAATTTTTTAATGTGTCAAATATCAATATCAAACTCCACAATCCATTATCAGTCTGACTAGCAAACACAATAACACAATTTTTTTCCTTGAAACACTTAAACAGTCTGTTATACTGCACACTCACCTGGACCAACACACGCTTGCAGAGCCCGGCTTTTACCAGAGATTTGGCCACCCAGCGGGCAGCATAGGCAGCAGAGCGATCCACCTTGGTGTAGTCCTTCCCGGAAAAAGCTCCGCCTCCGTGAGCCCCCCAACCCCCATAAGTATCGACAATGATCTTACGCCCAGTCAGACCAGCATCACCCTTTAGGAAAGAACAGGCATGTTACCTACAGGACTTTGAGGTTTATGATCATCTGAGACAAATTAAATGCATTTGACAGAAGCATTTTTGAACAGCTTTTTTTTTTTTTTTCAAGTGAACACATCTTTTTCATCGAAATTCATTAAATGGATCTTCTGTCCTGGTGTGACAGAGGAGCTCAAGAGGTGCAGAGTTTAAAGAAGCCTCACCTGTGGTCCTCCAATAACAAAGCGGCCACTGGGCTGCAGGTGGTATATGGTGTCATCATCAAGATAGCCACTGGGAACCACGGCTTTCACCACCTCCTCCCTCAGACAGTGACGCATCTCGTCCAAACATATACCCTCATCGTGCTGCACAGAAACCACAACGGTGTGGACACGCAATGGCACCATGGCGCCGCGATCTTGCCTGTACTGGACAGTCACCTGGAGGGGAGAAACAAACGATGAATAAATATTTAAAAAGTAAACAGGATGGAAGAGTTTCCTGTCTGTCCTTCTTTGGATTTGTTTTGGCATTGGAGAGCAGCTTGTAGAAACACACCCTTTCCTTAAGTAATGCACATAAATAATAATGTATACTTTTTCCCACAATGATTCTGATATCCTCCCAAGCCTTAGAATCATATTTGATGGAAAGGGCGTCATTATCCTACTAATGTTACTTTTACTCTTGACTTCATAGAGTGTTAGTACTGACAATAAGCTCTGAGACAGGAAAGACAGGAAAAACTGTGGTGTAATACATAATCCACGACTGACAAAATAAACTGACAACAATTTCATGCCAAACATTAACTGGTATTAGCTGCTAATGTGTAAGGATCAGCTGCTTTTCTGTTTTATACCACTGAAATTGAGTAACTTTGTTTTTTTGACTTGTTGAGCAAAAGAACCCATCTGAAGACATCACCTTTGGCGCTGACAACTTGCAACTGGACTTTTTTTTTTTTTTTTTTCTTTAATTTCCCAAAATTTTATAGTGTATGTAATTATTTAAAAAAATTTCAACACATCAAATGATGATTGAAATAACAGCTCTGGTTCATAGTAATATTTCTCTGCGCACCCTCTTTAAATGTATATATTTGAAAAGGTTAAAAAAAATTGTAATAGAGTTTTACTTTCTAAACAATGCAGATGGATTATGTGGAGGTAAAAGCATTGCATCCTTGTCTAACCTGAGTTTTGGAATCGGGTCGGAGCCATGGCAGTGTTCCATTTCGGCGTAACTCGGCCATCTTGGCATTGAGCTTGTGGGCCAGGACGATAGTGAGGGGCATACACTCCTCAGTCTCATCAGTGGCATATCCAAACATCAGACCCTGTCAGAGGTGCAGTTGCAAATCATAGCATGAATAGAGGGCAAGTGAACATGACAAACTCTATTACCACCACCACAATTCTGGCTCCAGTTACCCAGCCGTGGACCAAACACAAACATAAATGTAAGAACCCTCCGACCTGGTCACCGGCTCCCACATCCTCTTCTTTCCGGTCCAGGTGAACACCCTGAGCGATGTCCGGGGACTGCTGCTCCAAAGCCACCAGCACATTGCAGGTCTTATAGTCAAAGCCTGTAGAACAAGACAACAAGGAGAATAAGCCTCAGTAAACTGTTTGACCTGCCAATCCTCATCACTCAGCCTCCTTCACATACAGTATGTTTCACAACTACATTTGTAGTCATGGGTTAACGAACAGTATGGAACAGGCCTGTCTGGATTAGTCTCATTCACAATAGTAGGATGTAAGGTGGATTTCAACTATCCATCTGACTGTAGTTGATTTGAAGGCGTTTCTTCATTCAGCCGAGGCGGCTTCATGAAAACTGACATGCAAGACACTGCCTGTCTGCATCTTACCAGGAATCCCTCTGATTCAGCCTGAGGGGCAGGACATCACCTGGGAAAGGTACATAGCTTTCGGTGCTTCCTGGAAAGGCAGCCTTATTGGTTTTAGGTAATTACTCACTTACTTACTGGCCTTTTTCCAGTCTTCGCGGTTAATTTGTGCGTAAGAAAGAGGCTTTAACTGCTTGAATCCCGACCCTAACTAAACTCACAACAACCGACGTTCATCACTGTACCTTTAGAGGAGTCGTCATAGCCAATGTGCTTGATTGCCTCTCTGACAATCTTCTGGTAGTCAACGTTAGCCCTGGAGGTGATCTCCCCGGCCAGCAGGATCATCCCCGTCTTAGCAACAGTCTCTGTGGACACAAGGACAATGCAGTGTGAGGGACGAGAGTGAAACTTAAGAGAATAGATAATTAAGAACAAGGAGGTGAACGGGAACAGAGTACACTGGCTGGCAGGGCAGGTTTAAATTTGTGTTTTAAAGAATTTTACATCTTAGCTTCAAATTTAAAAGACGTGTTGATCACATATAATGTAAAACAAGGCCTGCACCTTATGATTATTTTCACTGCTTCTTATTTATTTATTTTCTACATTAATTGCATATTTACAGTCCAAAACCCTATACTACTATAATCTAGGACTAAATTCTACAAATTCTCACTTTTGAGAATGAGGAACTGTCTAATATTTGGCATTTCTGCTTGAAAATGACTCAACTGATGTTCTGATCTACTAATTGCTGCTTTAATATCAATATATAAAGCCACCATATAAAACTTTAAGCCTTGATGCAGGATGTAAACCGTTAGTCTGACTACCCATCTGGATTAATTGTGCAATGAATCTGTGGCAGATGGCCTTTTATCCAGCAGATGGCCCTCATCAACATTCAAGCAGTGAAACATAATGCAAATAGCTAACCTCTAAAAGCACAGGTTGTGAGCCATCAGTGGCTGCATACTATCCAACACAGCGTAAAAACAAGTCATCTGTGGTGGAGATATCACATGGGGTTGTTCATTTAAAGGCTTTGAAATCTCCGTGGTAGAGTGGGATGGATCACCAGCCAACACCATTTAGACTGGTTCTCATAGCCAACCAGAAAGAATCCCTATTGATTTCACTTAGTTGTTCAACTTCAGGCTCTGGCACTTGGTAAATATCCTGAGGCATTGAAGAATAAATGTAGCTAATTTGTAATTTAAACACCCAGTCTATGGAAGACTTGCAATACCAAGCTTTCACCTCCTGCATCTCCAGTGTATTCAGGTACGAACCATATGGTCATTTCATGGTTATTTCAACATCATAAAAATGTGCAAGGTGGGCTTTAAGCTCCTCGTTTAGCTCCAGAGTTCAGTTCCAAGGGCCCCTTAGTTCCTTGAGCCAGTTTGCTAAAATAGTTGTGTTTCTGAGAAATAAGACGATACACTAGAAAACATTTCTCAACACAGGAATCAAAAGATACAATAAGTAACATGAGTTGAAACAAGGGGACCTCACCTCTGTTTTGCTACATGCCTCATCTTGCACATTCAACAGCAAACACTCAGTTAACAACAGCTGCTGCGGTCAACTTGCATTGCTGTCCAAAGACTTACCACATGCTACTTTGGCATCAGGGTCTTGTTTGAGGTGTGCATCCAACACAGCATCGCTGATCTGGTCACAAATCTTATCTGTGGAGCAACACATGAGAATTTTTCAGAACACCTTACACTTACAAGTTCCCTCCACTAAAAGAATAATAATTAACATTTATAATTATTTTACATTCTTGGTTACTGAGGTGTTAAATTGGATGAAATAAAACCTGCCTGTTTTACTGGAGGTTCTCTAGAAAACACATTGATGCGAGATACACTTCAGCAACAATGGCATATTTATGTATGCATATTTACATGTGAAGAGCATGCTCGTGATTACTAACCATTGCAGTGTTTTACAACACATATTTTTACTGCTAAAACCACTGTTTCTACTGTGACTCTGCACTTGCACCTATTTCCTAATGCAGCCATTAACCAGAACTGGTTTAACATCATCTAAATCAATTCAAAGTACAAGAAAAATGGTCAGAAAACAGGCTGACAGTGGCGTAACAGCTGTCACAACTAAACGCACACATATAAACTCAACACATCCACAGGAAAAACTTTCCAAGTATGATAATTAATCACCTCTAGAGGTTATTATTTACAATATAGTCACTGGTATGGCACAGACTACGGTCTAAAGCTACTTTTTCTGGCACCTGTTGCAGTTTGTGTCAACTTGAATCACACAGCCAAGAAAGGCTCTTTCTTATGCCTTTGCTTTGGTCTGTACCTCTGATGATTACTGACGTACATGTAGTCTAAGATTATTTGTGACAACTTCTAACTTTTTTAATTTTTTCCAAGTTCAAGGACTCACAGAGAGCTCACAGTTGTTTCTACTTCCTTCACTCCTCATGTCCTGTAGAGTCTTCCTCCCTGATATATTCGGTGATTATTCGCCCATACAACTCAGGACAGGAGCGACAGCATTCCACGGATGGCTGAAGCTGTTCGGATGCGTTCCAAATATTTTCCTCACCCACTGTAAGTGCTAACTATAAAGGAACACCTCAAAGCTCATCAGAGGAGATCTCTGTAGGTGCCCCCCCTGTCCTGCAACTATAAAGTGTGTGGATGTGACTACATTACACCCACAGCTGAGCAGCAGCCCCTGCAGTACCTATATTTAGGAGTACTGGTAAGCCTATTATCTGTTTCAATAGAGCTGCCCCCACTGCCCCAGTATAAGACTGAAAACTGCGCCTTATTGTACGACAAGCTGATTAATAGATCTGCAATTAAAATGTCATATGTTACAGATGGATGCTCGGATGGCAGTTTATTAGGAACACCTCGCTAAAATGAACGCAGTCTAAAACAACAGCCCTGCAATAAAGCAAACCTTCATGCTCAGTTTTTCTTTAAACTGTTTTAGAGAGATGTTTATGGCCTCCAAAATACAGCTGAAGCAAACAGCTGCAACATAGATTAAACACTATAACCGCTGTGAAAGTAAGATTTATTGCAGGGCTGTGCAAACAGACTGCATTAGTTTTTAGTGAGGTGTACCTAATAAAATGCCAACTGAGTGTATATTACAAATGTCTGGTACTTTCTATGTCAAAGTGCTACACTATAACTCTGGACTTAGAAAATAAAGAAATTAATTTTCTATTGTACATTAGCAAACAAAGATTCTTATAATTCACTAATAAACAGGTTTTAGGGCATATGGTACACTTTCATGTAAGATTGAAAGGGGTTTTGACAGTAACCAGCGAGGTTAAATGATTCAAATTTCAAAGTAAAGTCTCATGTCTTTGAATGAGTTTGTCGATCAGACAATAACAAACCTGCGGCTTCTGAGCACATGTGTCATCTTGTCCAGCACTACAGGAGATACTGTCATGATGAAATAGTTACCTTGTCTGACTTAGCAGTAAAAACTAAATACACGCCTTATCTTACAATTAATCCCAGCCACAGACACAGCTATTGTTAGGCGTAGACATGTTATGAATCATCTAAGAAAACCCTGTGAAGCCAACCGAGTGACAGGCACCAGCAGCGCTCACTAACATGAGGTTAGCTTTAACAGCTAGCCGCCGTGTTGTTAGCACGAAGCCGCGACTCTCCAAATTAACACCAAACCCTGTATTTTCCCAACATATAACTGGACCGTCGTCCTTTGCAGCATGAATTACATGTGGGCTAATTTCACACAGTGTGTTTTCAGTGTGTTGACAGCGGAAAGGTGAGGACGAACATGCTACTCGGCGAACAGCTGACAGATCACAACACGCCGAGCTAACGGTAATTTGCCACATGACCTTGTTTGAGAGGCTAACAGGATGCTACCAGGCTAATTACGGTCGTCAGCAACCTCGCAAACAGCCAGACTCACCGGGGTGTCCCTCTCCGACTGATTCAGAAGTGAAGAGGAAACAGTCTTCATCGATGAAGAAGTCGTTGTGGAAGCCGTTTTGGTGGGAGTTCATCTTAGTCTATGGACACACTGTTAGCTAACCGGCTAGTCGCTCAGACAGCTGCTCTCACAGTTCAGAGGGCGGACAGAGTTTCTACAGCCTTCACACAGGTATCCTGCTCTCTCTCTCTCACACACACATACACACACGGACACACACAAGGCCGCCACGCCGCTTTCAGCCTCGGCTCCCCGAATGAAGTCGATGCGGGGCGGACAGCTCTACTTATCCGCCTTCTTCAGACCCCTCCGGTCATTTCTCTCCAGCCAATGTTGTTGTTGAGCACAGACCATGTGGTGCCAGAGGGCGGGCTCTAGTGAAGCCAAACAAAAAAAATGTTCCTAAGGTGAACTGGTTAAAAAAAAACAAAAAAACAAAACACACACAACAGGTGACCAACGCCTGCCATTAAGTGTATTTGCTTTGAATGTTTTACCTATTTGAGTGACTTTTACAGGCCTGAAGAGGTTTTAATAATCTGTATTTCAAGGCATGAATGTTTGAATATTTACTAATTTTAAGGTTTTTTAGAATTTAAGAGGCTTGAAGATGTAAAGGTTTCTAGTATTTCACTTATTTAGCCTAAAGGGGGGAGGGTGCTCAGTATCTTACTCATTTTAATAATTTCCATAAGGCTTGAAGGGGTGATGGTATCTAGTACTTCATTTGACTGAGGGATTTTTTTAGAGGTCGGGGTCAAATATCCAATTTTTCTGTTATTTTAAGGATCTTTAGAGGCCAGAAGAGGAGAGAGTATCAGGTATTTAACTTAACGTAGCAAGAAGAAGTAAGTGAACCCTTCAGAATTATCTCCATTTATGTGTAAATGAAATATGGTTATATCATCCAAGTTACAATTATGAACAAACACAGTCTATTTTAACTAATAACACACAAATCATTGCATTGTTCTTGTCCATATTTAAAATTCTTCAAACATTCACAGCATATGGTGGAAAAGGTATGTGAACCCTTCAGCTGAGGACATCAGCAAAAGCTAACTGAAGTCAGGAGTTATCAAACCTGGAGTCCAGTCAATGAAACGAGATTGGAGGTGTGGGTTAGAGCTACTATGACTTGTAAAAAAAAAATCATTTAAACATTTTTAATCGGCTGATGTGAACCATGCCTTGCAAAAAAAAGATCTCAGATGACAATCAAGAACTGTGTATTTGCATAAAGCTGAAGGGGTTAAAGAATCACCTCAAAGAGTTTACATATTAATCCATCCACAGTGAGACAAACTGTTTATAAATTTAAATAATTTAATTTAAATTTAGCTCTGTGGCTACTCTCCCTTGAAGTGGACATCCAGCTAAGATGACTCCTGTAGCACACCGCAGAATGATCAGTAGCATAAGAAAGAACCTCAGAGTAACAGCTTAAGTCTTAAAGGAAACACTGGAGCTGGTTAACATCTTTGTTCATAAGTTTACCATATGCAAATCATGGTGCATGGCTACACGGAGCATGGTGTGCTGCCATGGACACCATGGAAAACCCGTCACTGCGCACCTGAAGTTTGCCAAAGAGCAGCTTCACACTCCACAACACTACTGGGAAAATGTTTTATGGACTGATGAAACTAAGGTTGAATTGTTTAGGAAGAACATGTAGCACTATGTAATGTGTCATGTGCAATGTGAAAACATCCTCCCAGAGGTGAAGCAGGGTGGAGGGAGCATCATGATTTGCGATTTTCTCTGGATCTGGACAGCTCGACATCATCAACAGGGTACTGTATCTTACAGGATAATGTCAGGGTGGCTCTCTGTCAGCTAAGCAGGAGTTGGGTAATGCAGATGGACAATGACCATAAACATAGAAGTAATAGAGTGACTTCAAACAGAAAATCCACTTGTTGGAGTGGCCCAGTCGGAGCCCAGACCTTAACCCGATGGAAATGCTTTGGCATGATCTGAAGAGCCGCTCACACCAGACATCCTAAGAATATGATCAGCAGCTGCTCTAAGTTCTTGTCTAAGGTTATCGGTGCCAAAGCAGGTTCAACCAGTTATTAAACCCAAGGGTTCACTTGCTCATTACATTTTAAATGGGTGTGTTCAGTGTTTACTGGGTGTGTTCATTGAAGACACCAAAGATAATAAATTTTATTTTAAAATCATACCAAGGAATATAATCTTCCGTCTTCACTGCCGAACTTAAACGGAATGAAGCATTTTTTTCTGTTCAATGTGTGAAGAGGAAAAAAGAGTGGTCGTTACAGCGGATCTGTAATTATGATTGAGTGTTGACCACTTACAGTAATTTTCTGCAGCCTCCATGTGAGTTTGAGAAATGAAAGTGTCTGAAAGAAGAAAATGGTGAGCCCAGGCTTTGTTACCTTGGGGACATGATGCATCAGTGCTCCTACCACTGGCATCAGATGCCTTATTTTTGGCTGCCCATCCTATAAAACTCAATACTCAGGGGGTGATCTCTCTCTGACTGTGCAGCTTGCTTCGCTTCTCCTCCCTAGTTGGGTTTTAGAGCCACTTGCTAATCCAAAAGTGATTATCTTGATTACAAACACCAGAACAAACCATAAGCTGTGCACACTTATCCATGTCTCCGTAGAAACCTCAAGATCTTCTTTGTCTAAACTAATTGTATGGATGTGATTGACATCTGTTCTGTTTATACTATTTGTAAATTGCCGGATTCTTTCATGGCATTTTATCAGTCGAATCATCATCAGCATATGAATGATCTCATGTTGTTTTCCATCTGCTGTTGTCTTGTATCAAAGGTCCAACTTATAGACTTTTTCCCTTATTTGTAACACTGCTCACCCCTGCAGTGCAACATGTAGGTTAAACACACATGCAGAGGTGGGACAAAGTAGGTTCGCTTCAACACAAATAATAAATAAGGATCAAATTCTGGCTGTATACTTCTTTAAAAAAAAAAAAAGTTCATCTTTAGACAATGGGGGAGGATATCAAGTCATTTCACAGCAAAAGGCTAAAAGTCCAAGTGAAGTAAAAATTTTGTCCCATCCAGTCTAAAGTCATCCGTTTTATAACTCCAGGCTGACTCAAGCCATTATTTGTTACTTGAGTCCACACCTCTGAACACTTGCACACACAAATAGACACTTCTTTTTGTTAAGCCAATAAATAGTATTGACTCAGTTTAGTTTTCCGCTTGTTCTATTTTTTTTATTTGCGCACTCACACAGATAAATGACAACATTTTCCTTGAAGCAAAACGACCACATTAGTCTAAACATCCACTCACTGAGCTCTATAGAACAGGGGCTGTATTCACAAAGCTGCTAAGAATAAGAGCATTGATCTAGGATTACTGTTCAAGTCACATGTACATTTCAGATTGACTGAGGTGGTGAAATGCTCTACCTCTACTCCTGGATACATAAGATTCATTTTATGAATACAGACCGAGAACTATAGAGTTAAAATTTATAATTATCTTCTGGTCCAAAATGCACATTTCACACATGTATGTTTTAACACATAGACCTGCACAAACCCACACACACACACACACACAGGCACACACACACACACATACACACAAACACACATTCTCTCTCCACTGTGAACTATGATACCTTCAATATGTCTGCTCCAATGTCCTTATTTTGATAGGAGACTGTTTACATAGATCCATATTGCTGCCAATAGCTGGTCACATCCTTCACAGGTTTACTCTAACTTTGGTTTCACATTCAATATGTTTGTTTACGTATGATATAGCTTATGAGTCTATAAAAGCACTTGTCATCAGGAGTCTGGAGACATCTTTGACTCAAAAATACACATAGTGTATGAGATGATGGTAGATTCAGAAACAGAGAACTGCAGGGCTACAACGTGGAATGTTTGCAAACTACATTAGGAGTCATTAAATGTGCTGCTTCTACGAGCACAGTGACAGTGTGGGGTCAGATCAGACTCTGAATGCATGGGTATTGCCATCGCTCTCCTTGTACAGTACCTGCTTTTAACTATTGATATTTATCCCTATGAAGTGTCTGTTTCCCCTGCCCGCCCTATCTGTTTGACCCCAGTGGGGCTAACCTGAGCTGGTCTGTGTTCACCTAAGATGGCAGCGATCAGAGCCTCCGGTGCAGTCACCCCACTGCCTGGAGACACAGGGCTGCGAGGACTGAGCGGGCTGATGGAGGGCGACGGCACAGGGTCGGGGGAGACCAGCCGTTCCTTTTTAGCTGCAGAGCAGGGTGAGCGGCTTCGTGTCTGGCCTTCTTTAGAGCGCGGGCAGAGGCTGAGGCCCTGTAGGGAGGGGAGGGGGTTGGAGGAAAGAGCGGGCACTGCAGGGCTGCGGCTACGCCGGTGGCGATGGTGATGTTTGCCGGTTTTAGGGCTCGGGCTGCGGGAGTTTGGAGCCAGCAGGACAAGAGTACTGTCATCTTCTGAGCTGACATCGGAGCTGTCAGAGCGTTGCATGGTGGGGCTGTGGACTGGTATCTTGATCTGTTGTGGATGGAGGAGCAAGGGTGCTAAAGCAAAAGTCCAATGTGTTTAAACTATCAGAAGTAAAAGTACTCACTGTGCAGCAGGATGTCCCCTGTCAGTGTTGTATTATCATATTATTGGCATCATATTTTGTAAACTGATCATATGTATAATATGAATCTCACATACAGGCAGGAGATGTGGTGGAATAGAAGTATAGAGGTCCTATAAAATGGAAGTACTTCACTAAAGTACCAGTGGGGCTGCAGCTAGTGATAATTTTCATTATCAAATAATCTGACCATTATTTTCTTGATCAATTGTTTAGCCCATAAGTTATAAGGAAATCATAAAAAACTTCCTCTCGCTATTTCCCAAATCCAAAAAAATTCAGATATCAGTTTAGAGTCATAGAAGACAAATAATATTCACATTTTAGGAGCTGGAATCAGAGAATTTCTGCTTTTCAAATGATTGAGAACAATTAATCAATTATGAAAACACTCATTTTCTTTTCAGATTCATTTTCTGTCAGTTGACTAAATGTGAATCAACTAATCATGTCAGCTACAGTACAATTGTCTCAAAAATTGTGCTTAAGTGTTGTACTTAAATAAATGCACTGTCATTGCACCACTGGTTAAGTGGGATCCATTGATACAGCATTCAGGGATATTTAGATATTTGAACAGTGTGCTTACAACTTTGTAACAGTTTGGGGAAGGCTCTTTTTCATATGATAGTGTCCCCATGCAGGAAGCCAGGAAAACTGGACTGGGAAAACCAGTTCAGTTTGCAAGAATTTGACTGGCCTGCAGAGAGCACTGGCCTTATCCGTTAACATCATTGGTTGACCTCACTACTGTATCCCTGCAGCCAGGTGCTAACATTTTGAGGACAATCTTCCCAGAAAAGCTGAGGCTGTTTTAGCGTAATTTGAATTCCTATGTTTTTAGAATGACATGTTCAGCAGTCAGATGCCGGACTATGGGTGTCCACATAGTTTTGGCCAAGTTGTGTATCCATTCATAAAGATATCATAAAAATGAATAAGACTGCAATTTCTTTGTCCTCTGACTTTTGTTACCTGAATGGGTGTTGACAAGCCAACAATACTGTTCATATTATTGCTGTAGTAACCCAGGATATATTCGCAGTCATCTCTGGGCAAATCTTCATCTGAAAATGTCACCTGGAGAGAGAGGAAAAGAAAAAAAAAATCAACTGTGAGTTCAGCTGTGGTACAGAATACATCTGTGAATTTCAGTATCTGACACACCTGTGTTGCGTGCTCTCCCTTAGCCCACACATAAGCCTGGTAATCTTTGTGATGTCTGAATCCAACCTGCGCAGAAGGAAATGATGACCATAACTGTAAATTTCCACACAGGGAGTCAACATGTAAGAATTTATCTTGAGCTTGTTAAGAGAATAACAAACAAAGATCCTTGTGGGTGTGAACCTGGACTTAAATAAATTCAGAATTACCTTGTATATTGCTACCCAGTCCCATGAGCTGCGCTGATAAGTGGATGCAAGAGTGAATCTGACCGTAGCGTCTGAGACTTTACACCACTCCTTGTTTACCTGCAGCTCCACCAGGGGCATATCCACCTTGAATGGGAACTAGAAGAAAAGAGCACGTGGCACAGAGAAAGAAGTGAACGAGACACGAAGACATTTGCAGTACAATCAGGGGAAAGGTATAAAACATTGTCTCACATGAAGGGAAAACAGGGCAGAAACAGGCTTGTGGTCACTGATGGTGTAGCCCATGTGACTCCGGTACGTGTGCTGTGTCACTTTAGTTGCCCCACCCAACCACGAGGTCAGACCCCGCTGCAGTGCTGCATTGTGGGTAGGAACCGGGGAACCGGTACGTCGAAGGCGCCAGAGGATGCGATCCGTCCAGGCAGGTTTCCTCTTCTTAGCGCTGACACAAAAGACGCCAACAGAGACAGAAGGCGACAGCTGTCAGCAACAGTTTCACTGCTGTAGAGAAAATAAAATCTATGACAGTAAGTTTGTGATGGGGGGGAGTGAGCAAACCTGGTGTCGTACGTATGAGTGCCCACATCAAATTTATAAGTAGGTGGGAATTTGAGTTGTCCCTCCATGAACCCCTCCAGGATTGGCTCTGTGTTTTTAGCCATGTTGAGCTGCAGAGTGAACAGATGACGGGGAAAAAGACAGAGCAGGCCACATGCCTGGATGATTTTTGATCCAGCCTGACAGAAGGTGAAGCTTGCTCATTTTGTTTCTACAGTGCCCTCTGTTGGTAGAGGTTTGCGTGACAAACAGGTGGTGTAAGGTCTTCCAGAGAAATCCATCTGTCTCTGTGAACGGGTGAATGTTTTGAAATGCTGAAGGTGCCTCACCTGATCCCGCTCCCACAGAAGAGGGAGCTTGTTGCTGTCGATGGCGCATTTCACCACATGGATGTCATAGTCTTCAATACGGAAATTTAAATCTCCAAACCAAAACACAACACTGGGGACAAAATACACCAAAAAATACAGTTATGACATTTTACTTTACTCAAGAAAATCAAGATGCATAAAAGATCAAATTGATTTTAAGTTTTATTATGTAATCTTGCATCCTAAGATTTATTTATTATTGGTGAACGCCTGATCAGGTCAGGTCTGAAACATTTAAGTGTAGATAAAAACAAAAACTGGAGATGTTTATGAATGAATATGTAGGGCATGTATGACCTTTTTATGGGTGGTTAAAATTATGTAAAAAAATGATGTCACTCACTCGTGGTCCAGTACACCGGTGGCAGTGCCTCCTTCAAACTGCTGCTGCTGCAGGATGCTTTCAAAGTCCTCCATCCGCTGCTCCAGGTTCCTCATGTGAGCTGGCAGGTGACAGTTGAGAAAGCACACAGGGTGGCCAAACACGGTCATCCTCGCACTGACACCCCCTTTATTCCCCTTAGAGCGAGAGGGAAGGGCAAAGAGAGGACACAGTGAGAAACAGATCCCTTATGTATAGCGTCTTTAAAATGAAATGTAAAAAAAAAACAAAAAAAAACACTGGTGTGTATCAACAACCAGATCTGTGTTCAGGGACAAGTTCATGTCTTTTTTTTGCTGCTACTGAGTCACAGAACCAGAACGCCAGACAGCCTGCTGCTGCTGCACTGACCTCAAAGAGAAGGAGACTGCACCAGCAGCCGCCAGGGGTGATGCTGACATCAACACACACTGGAAGGTCACACACACACACACACACACACACACTGACATATGGACCCACACATGCATGCTTGCTGGCAGGAGGGAGCACACACGCCACCTTTCAACACCACATCCCATCCCTCCTAAAGCCCACCGACACAAACCCACCACAGATTTTTCCAAAGTGATACATCTCTGAGCAGGAATCAGAGCGTCTCCCTTCAATGTGTAGCACGTACCCAATATCCCCCGAGTCCTGTGCGTGTGCTCTCTGTCTGCATGCCTCTGAGGAATGGAAGATGGCAGAATTTAGAGAAAACCAGCAGCAGCACTCCCTGCATTCGCTGGGACGCCACCTAAGCAGACGGGATAGATGAAAAATAATAAATTGATATCCTCAACTTTAGCTTTTACGACACAAGAAAAGGATACGGGTAAAACAACATGTTCAATTTCCTACTGACCAAAACATATCCAAAAGGGCTAAGTGTGTCCATGCAAAGCTCACTCCACTGGTCTGAAAAAAGAACATCTTTCAGCCTCTTGTTTATCATGGAGTTGACCTCCTGCAGTCTGGAAGGTGCCAGAAAGTAGAGAAAAGTCATTGACAAGTGAAAACGTGACATTAATAAAAAGCACAGATATGGGTAACAGGAGGGGACGGATGAAAATGAACACAGATGACTGAGTGGGCGGTCCGGCTGTCAATACTTGCTTACCCGATGATGAACATGTCAACGCTCCCATCTGAAACATTTGGTCCAAACAGAGAAGTGATGTCATCTGGGGGGACAGCTGATCCCACGTTCCATGTCACAATATAGACCCTGTCAAAGAATAGAAACAGTGGAAATGCTGCATTAGATTTAAGTACCATATACTGCAGGGTGAAAGAGGACATAATCTGTGCTGTAATCCTCAGGGAAATAGCTTTCATCAGTGTTTCTGTATATAGAAAAAAGATAAGCACAATTAAGCACGTTTTTGTAGATCAGTGATGACTAAGTATTGTGTGTGTGTGCGCGCGCATGGGTGAGAACTAGAAGAGAGAACAAGATGGATCTAACTGCCCTTCAAAACTGAACTGCCAGCCACACTATTTCATCACAGAAAAAGCTTAACTGTTTAACTGTTTTCTCTATAAAATCTAAGAGAGTAGTGGAAAATGTCCATCACAATTCCCAAAGATCCAAGGTGACATTTTGACAAACAGCCTAACAATCAAAGAGATTCAGTTTACTTTCATTTCACATGAAGAACAGCAGCCAAAATCCCAGCTTGAACCAGCAAAGCTTTGGCATTTTGCTTAAAAAAAAAATTACTTTCATCTCATTAATTCACGTTTTCAAATGTTTTACGTCATCTTATCTGTTTTATTTGTTATTGTCTTTTGTATGTGTTATTGTTTTTTCAGTTTTATTGATTTCATTGTTACATTTTCATCATTTTTATTTCTTGTGTGTAATTGGTCTCAATTTGTTTTACTGTGTACATTGGTATTGTCTTATTTGTCAGCTTGTCAGTCCTTTTGAAAGCACTTGGAATTGCACTAACCTGTGCAAAAGGTGGCAAAAAAATTTAAACATTTATCACATACTTATCACATATGGGATTTGTTGTTGATGGGCTAAAACATGAAAAATCATCAATATGATCTACATTCACCTCTGATCTAGGTGATAAGAAATGCCTCTGATAGGTATAACAGTAGGACTGGCAGAGGTCGCTGCTGTCTGAAGAGCTTTTGGTTTATATTATATCTTTCATACTGTATATATATATATCAGTTCTGCAGATTTAAAGTATTAGTGTGAGCGGCCATTGTTTTTAGGTGAAGAACGCAACAGAAGTACAGCATGCCTCTGGGAAGGCTGCCAACGAATGATGGCTGTGTCACTCACTGTCAGGTTCATAAAGCTCTTAGTGAAATTTGCTGCTTTGATTCATGTGACATGGTCTGGCACACATCAGCTTTCTTACAGCCACTGACTGCAGGACAGCTACTGCAGCTGTATTTAGACACAACAGGGAACAACAGTCACAGTGGTAAAGAACGGGATCTTTCAGACTGACAAAAGCTGGACGTGACAAAGGCTGGGCCATATGAAAGGGTTTTAATAAAGGTGTTATTGTTTGTCTCACCTGAAGTCATTATTCTCTCCTGCTGGCTTCTCAGACTGCACTTGACTTTGTGTTGAGGTCCCAGTTGAGGAGGTTCTCTGTGACTGAGGGCTGAGGCTGGGTTTGGGGCTGAGGCTGGTGGGCGGGTTGGGGTTGGGGTGGGGCAGGCTGGGAGTGGGACTCAGGTAAGGCTGGCTGGTGTAAGACTGAGGGCTGTGGGGACTCTGAGGACTGTGAAGAGGGAAGGAGGACTCTGATGGAGAATGCTGCAGGACGTTGGCACTCTGAGGTCCTGGGATGCAAACTGGGATCAAATCTATTTCCTTGGAGGGGTCCACTGAGATCCTGGTCGGCTTTGGGGCAAGTTTGGTTCCAAGAGCAGTCGGTCTTGGCCGGCTTATGCTCGTCAGTGCTGCTGGAGACTTTGCGTGCCCTGACTGCATTTGCTCTATCACTTTCACGGGTGCAACTGTAACCTGGACGGGGCTCGATCCAGGCTGTTTCTTGAGCACCTCTGACGGGCTGATGAGAGGTGACTCCTGCATTGCAAGCTGTGGTGGTAAACGTGGACCGGCTCCAATCAACGAACAGGGTCCAGGCTGCACCTTTGGCCCATTAGGGTCAGTGCTGATTTGTTTCTGCCGCATGCGATCCATCAACCTGCAATGTGCAGTGTGTGTTTGATCAAAAAACAGCACAACTTGATTCTTGTCTTTTAGAGATAAATAAGCAAGATTGTGAAGCTTGCAGCAAGAATAACAATGACATGAGTTACTTTTGCGTTCTTTGCCTATAACCAAGTCTCCAACTTGTCAGCACTTAGATTTCAAAGCCTCTACATTTCAAAGTGAGTCCACTGTGCACAGGTACACAAGAGCAAAGGATGTGCCTGCAGTTAGTGGACGCAGAGAGAATGCATCCCATTATATTAAACACCTGTCCACATCATGCCCTGCAGGCAACACTGATGATGTTATCATGTGCAGGGAAGTGGGATGAGAAGCTAACTTCGGACATGCATCCTGGTTTACATCCTTGTTGCTCAGCAATGTTAATTACCCCCTGACCCTGTTACAGAGCCATTTGATCTCATTCCCTCACTTAAAAACCTAGGAACTCGGGTCAGCCCGCAGGGGTGTGTGAGATGCCGCAGATAATTAAACACATCAGACATCAACACATCAACAGACACAGTAGCCCACAAGGTGGAGGATGCCTGACATGTTAGGAGAACAGGAGCCACCCACCATTTTGTTTATGTGCCCTCCCACACAGAAATTGAACACCTCTTTTAAGTATTCATGAAATGCAAATGAGGGTCTCTTTGTATCTGAAAAAAAATAATGTGATCATAGCAGTAATCTGCAAAAGCAGAGCAGAGACTAATGGTGATCATTCAAGGTTATATTAATTCCACTTAAAAAGTGAAAATGAAACTTCCAGAGGTTAAATACCTCAGGACAAAGAGGCCTTTCCCATATTTCACAGTCCATGAGCCTGCAAATCTGAATGACAGCTCCATTATCTACAAAGGCACCAGCCTGGATTTTCCATTCAGAATCAACAGAAACACATATCTGCAGCGTCTCACAGACCTGGTGAAAACATCTGTCTTACCTTTCATGCGTTTTTCTTTTCTTTTTTTTTTTTTTTCTATTTCCAAGGTGAACCGCAAAGGTGATCTCATAAATTCTCAGATGGGGAAAGCATCAGTCTCCTTTACGTCTCGCACGCCAGTCAACACGACAGGACGATCACCCACAGAGGAGAGCAGGGTCGATATGTGGTCCGGAGACAGACTGACCCAGCCAGCATGCAGGACGGATGCGACCCGTCGGTATACGGTGGACGAGCGGACGTCTCCGTCGCGGTGCAGACCGCCGCGCCGCCGGGCTGTCAGGACAGGAGGCGGTCGCGCTGGATGAGCTCGGACTCTTGCATGTTGACGTTTGTGCTACAGGCTACCCCATCACACTGATCGTCTGAGTCTACAGCGCAGCGCAGTTGGACGGAGCAGCTGTGCGCTACTCGGTCAGCAGCATCCCGCCTGCACCTCCTGCTCACCGGCCGCTCACCAACCCAGCAAGCGCGCCCACGGTGCACCTCTCTCTCTCTCTCTCTCTCTCTGTCTTTCTGTGCACTCTGGGTAAAACATGTGAGCACCTGGGGGGGGGGGGGGGGGGGGGGGGCAGAGCAGGAGAGGCTAAACAAAAAGCTGCTGCCAGAGAGCAGCCGGCCAGAAATCTGTCCCATCAGTGACGCATTAATCCGGCATTAGTGCGTCACTGATAAGGAGAATTGATCGGCATGCCAATAATTACATTTCCCTGTGACAAGGCTACCTATGTTTTCCCCTATGTAATATCTTTGCGTGGTCACACAATTTTCAGCCTCGAAATTACTGTTGCAGTGACTGCAGGGCTTTAATGGTGACATTGTGGTCAAATCCTGTCCTACTAAATACACACATTTTTTATTTAGGATTATTTATTATCAAAAGTAGCTTTCATCCTAGTACTACCTTTTAAATTATTCAGAATATTGTGTTGCATTGTGTCCATATGTCTATTAGAAAAGCTGTTGCAGTTACAGTAATTTCATGAAGCCATAGCATTAAAGGAGCAAAAAGGGTTACAATACAGGCTTTCTGTAACCCTACTGATGAAATCACTAGGGTCACTACAGGAAAATATTATAGAGCGTGTGAAACTGGCAATACAAAATTGCAAAAAGAGTGCACCCAGTTCAGAGGATTCA
Organism: Trachinotus anak; assembly: GCF_046630095.1. Classification (NCBI taxonomy): domain Eukaryota; kingdom Metazoa; phylum Chordata; class Actinopteri; order Carangiformes; family Carangidae; genus Trachinotus; species Trachinotus anak. Next base: position 11,104,866 of record NW_027273879.1, on the reverse strand, counting down.
TCTGCAACCTTACGTTTGACTGTTTTCACAGGTTAGGTAGAACACCTCATGATGAGTAAAGTTGATGTGAAAATCAGTGCAGTGCTCCTTTAACTGTATACATACAACATGCATTCAACACAAATCTAGTCCCTTCATAACAAAGTCTTGGTATAAAAGTTTCAAATAAAATGTGAGGAGTTGCTGAATATGATACAATGCGATCTGTAACCTCCAGTGTCCTGACTTATCCATCAACATGAAATGGTTTTATATTTACTGTCACACGTTAAATAAAACCATCAGTTATAGTCAGAGATCATAAGAAGGGAGTGGATATTTATTAAATGTGTCTTTAATACACACACAGTCGGGCCCTCAACAGCATCACCACAAATTTTGTTCCCAGATTCTCTATGGCTCTGACTGGGATTAATGCAGATGTGTAATCTCAGTGGAATGCACTGATCCTAAGCGCCAGCTGTCCACTGAGTGCACATAGACACCCATAAATCCCAGCTAACATGCAAACCAGTACAAAGGCAACACATTAGACATTTCACATTCACATAATGCATAAGCTGGACAGATCAAATACCTCACCTTTTCCCTTATGGCAAATCTAGGATAATATGTAGTTGAAAAAAGTGCATAATATTGTCTCATCTTGTGTTAATGTGTGTTGTGGTTGTACAAATTGAAATCACATATAAGGTACTTTAGACTTCTCAACAGTCTACAGCCGTTTTTTGGTTTTGACCAGGCCTCTCTCCACCAGGCAGCGGTAGAACTCCTGGATGTACGTGTACACACACTTCCAGTCAGGCTCTTTCATCCGGACTAAATCATCGGCGTCCAGCAGAGGGGGGCAACCTGCCAGCTTCCTGCAGATGAAGAGTGAGAGTCACTGAAAAACAACTTGAGACAAACAATGACACAGAAAGTACATTGTCAAAATTGTGAAGTCACTTTGCTCTTGTGTGTAATTTACTGCTGGACATTCCAGACAAGATACATCTGCATCGTCATATAAGGAGTGAGAGCTCACTCGGCAGTGCTGAAAGCCAGCTGGAAGTTTTCCCTGTGCGCGTTTGGGTTGAGGATGGAGTACTCGAATGCGTCAGGGAAGAACCGGTGCACCAAGGCGCAGAAGGCTATGCCGTCTTTCCAACTTGAGGAGAAGTTCTGGATGTCCACCCCCTGTTTCATACCAGGGGAAGGTCAGTTTAGAAGAAATAGTGGTAAAGAATGAGACATAAGAGGCAGAGCTATGTATAGCTCCACAGGGCAATAATTCACAGAGAAAGAAAGTCAGGGCATACTTACCTCATAAGGCTCTGTTTTGGCCCTGCACCAATCCAGAAGCATTTGTTTGACGTTTTTAGCATTGGGTACTGCAGCAGGACATTTCTGGGCTGAGGCGGCAGTGGGACTGGGCTTGCTGAGGAGTGGAAACAAAGATACACACTGGATTTTCAGAAAGTATGGCTTACATCATCTTTTGACTTGGCAAATGTTACGCACAAGAATTTGTTTTTTTTTTTTGTTTTTTTTGAGTGGATGAGATTACTAGATATATGAGGAGACTTTCCTTTGCAGATTTCGGCCTCCGCAGATGCTGACACATATCAGCAGAGACGCCGCATGAATATAAGATTTACCATAAGGTTAACAAAAGCTGAGTAACATTTGGTGGCTGTGGCTACAACTTTATGGGTGACAAAAAAATGCCAGGTAGATAGATACTTTTAATCCCCTGGGGAAATTAAAATCACTTACAACATCATTTTAATAAAAAGGTCATGAAGTTACAAAAAGAAGCTTGTTTGTGATAATACAAATATATTTTTTTCAGCTCAGATATGTTTTCTTAATTTTCTTTTGTGTAGTTAATGTGGCCAAACATACAAAAATTCAATTCAAAATTCAAAATGTTCGCCTCTGCTGAGATGACTCACCTGCCTGCGGCCGTGTTGGAGGGAGTGGAGGCTGATGGAGAGGGCTGGCCTGTTGTTCCTAAAAAGATGCAGAGAATCAAACTAGTATCAGCAAGAAGTTTACATAATCTAAATAAAACAGTAAAATATTAACTAGAATATATTCATGGGCTCGATACTGTAAACCAGAATTACTGTTTGTTGGTGGCTGCTGGTTCATGGACGCTCTGCCTACGCTAACAGCTGCGCCTGTTGTCCCTCCTTTGCTCAGAACCTGCTGTCTCAAGTCCTGCTGCCTCGCCCCGCGGTCCTGCTCCCGTTTATCTGATGAAAAATGGTGGAGAGCTTAGAAAGCAAGCAAAGCATCAGAGGAGCAATGGAGATATCATTTCTGGAAAACTCTGGCATCAGAGCAGATAGTTTCCTCAGCTTTTACCTCTCTTTTTCTTGAGCAGGTCCCTTAATGCAGCACGAATCATTCGTCTCTCCTCAAAATCTTTTGCATTGTCCAGCTTAAAAAAAGATAAGCCACAGGTTTTAAGAGACACTTTGGACCGGCCAAACTGTTTAACAAGTTGTAATACTGTATTTCAGTTTCCGTTATTTTAGAAAAAACGAATCATTCTTCCCATCCCATTCACATGTCAAAGAGGGAGGTGAAGCCAACATTCATGTTTGATATGATGATGATGATATTTTGTCAGCTGATGACCAGACTTCCCTCAAATGATGGTGACAGATCAGTCATTGGCTCACCATGTTGTTGAGAACCTCTTCATCCTCAATAGCGGCCAGCTCTTCGCTGGTCAACGAAGCTGGTCCAGCATCAGGCTTTGACTCCATGTCTGAGGAGTGAATCTGGTTGGATCGTGTGAAAACACAGCTCTGAGAAGAACTGACGGACAGTGCATAAACACACTTGGGACTGTGAGACAAGTGTAAAGATGTTTGAAAAAGCGACCCTCACCTTTCTGACCTGTAAATGCAACAACTTGGATTCAATAATCAACCATTAATCAAGACTAGATATGTCTGAATAATTTAAACAGACCAGATAGCGCCCCATTGTTTACACCAAATAATGTGGAAAACTCACAAACACAGCATAAAGACCCCATCTGTTCTACTTGCAGTCTGCTCAGTGATTCAAATATAAACAGTTGTGTGAGTCTTAACAGACACAAACTGAGCGGCCATGCAAAGCAGTGTGTTTGTCTTACTGGAGTACCCCTCAGTGTATCTCAGCAACTGGCTGAGTGCAGCACAGAAGGGGCAAAAACACGTACAAATATAGTAATGTAGTGGAACGAGACCATTACTAAAAGAATCTGATAACGGTGAGAAACTATGTGCTCAGACACGAGAAAAATGAGCCGAGGTAAAGCATCATGACACAAGATCTGAAAAAATAAAGTAAGAACAGGGGAAAAATAGAAAATCAGATTAGGCTTTAGTGGTTGTTGAGGTGCAGTGTCACTCACCTGTTTATGGGATGTTATTTTGTGTGTCCGGTGGGTGTCTTTGGGCTTTTCAGATGTTTTCAGCTCTCTCCTCTGATCTCAACTCCTTAAACTTGTCTGCAGAACTGTGAGAGCTCGGGCCTGACATCACACCTCTCACCACACCGCTTCATACGGATTCATGTTTGGAGAGCAAGTGGAGGTTGCTTGCAAGAACCACCCAAGATGGGAAGGAGGAGGAGGAGGAGGACGAAGAGAAGGAGGAGGGAGAAACACATCAGGTCCTTGTCCGTAGTCTCTGTCCCCCTCAGCAGAGTCTTGCCTCCTCTTGTCTCTGCATCCTGGATGGATGATGGCATGTTAAACTTTATGAGGTCTTCCTTCAGCTAAACTCTATTTTCACACATTTCGCATGGCCACAGTTCCTTTGGAGAGGGCCGCAGACAAATCATTTGGTGGGAAATTAAGGGGTTAAAAAAGACAAAAAAGTGGGGAGCACACACCTTATTTTTTTTTGCCTTATTCAGGCAAAATGCTGACCAGTGAACCCTATTTCCAGAGGCAGACCACTCTCTAAAAAGGAGTACAGAGCGAGCACACACACGTGCAGGCGCTCACACACACACACACACACACACACACATGCACACATGTGCACACACATGTGCACACAGATGTGGCAGAAAACAAGCAAAGCCCTTTCAACAACTTCAGATGTGATTATTTTGTATTTAATTCTAAATTGAAGCAGATTTAGAGAGTGAGCTAATAAATCACAAAGGAGGCTAATTGCTCCACCTAGTGGTGAACACTCATAACTGCTTCAAAATAAACTCACTGTGTGATGACATGCGTGTCCAAGACATGACAGCGTAACAGGGAACCAGCATGAATAACACCAGGACTCTGAAACCGAAACAGCTAAATGGTATCCAGCCATCTTTCAGTCATTTTATTATTTACACCTGTAAACAAGGCCTATCCCTGTTTCTGCACTGGATTATGGAAGTCACTTAATGAAGTAAAAATGGAAAACATTCACTGGATCCATCTTTCCTACGCGATGATTTGCATGGTTTTGCATTGTTTGTTTGACAAAACTGCTATTTAAAGATGTCACCTCAGGTGCTTTCATATTTTTAGACATTTTATGAACCTAACCATGAATCAATTAATTAAGAAAACAGTGGCCATACTCATGGTTGAACTACCATGGTTTACAAATGTGAAACCTTTTATAAAAAACATAAACAAGATTTATAAACTCCACAAACCAAATTTCATGTAGGACGCTAACTTCAGCGTTGACTTCAAATGTGCAGGGAGTGTGACAGTGGCATTATATAATTTGATGTAGGCAACAACTCTGACTCAGCAATGAGGTGGTTGGTTTTGTTATTGTTTATTGTACCAGTACCAGTTTATTTTTATTCAAGCAGTTGCAGATTATGTATATATGAATTGTCCATACCTTTGCCTCTAAACAGAAGCACCTATATGGCTGCTGTTGGCATTCAAAGTATTACCGAAGAATTTGACAAAAACGACAAATCAAATCAGTTCTTTAGTTTCTACAGTGTGTCCCAATAAGGCATGAGGCAAACATTTCATTCTTAAACCAGTATAGTTTACACTAGCCATATATGACTATAAAATACATAAATATAATAAAATAACTATTTACATCCAACTAGCTTTGCAAACAATCAAAACCAGTATGTACACAGGAACCATAGACTTTGAAGGCAGCTTCTTCATACCCTGTCAGTGCAACTGTTGCTTTGCCCCACACCAATAATATACTCAACATGATATCTATGAGAACAAGCAGCCGAACCTGCCAAACTGACACAAGACTGAGAGAGTGTAACTGAGTATAAACCTAGGAAATGACTGCTGAGGCTGTTCTGACCATAAAATTTGTATTTTAAAATATGTTCACATCTGTTACAGATTACTCTCCTGAATCAATACAGTCAGTCTTTTACATGCAGCTGTTTTACTGTGGTTGTTGAAAAGCTGCTTGATCTCAGTCCAATAATTAATAATCAATGAACACAGGGGCATAATAAGCTCTATTTAACAGTTGAGGTATTCCATAATATAAAACCACTGAAATCTTCTGCTGTACATAATCTTTAAACATGTAACTCAGGTTATTTTAAAATATTAAACCAACAAAGCCGATTATAAAACTGCAAAATAAAACAATTTCATATCTTCCTTGTACTAGTTGCAACTAACTAGTACAGGGACTCCTCAAGGGACTTATGAAAAGTAGCTTAGGTTCATATATTCATTCTCAATATGAAATGATGCTCAGGACAATGTAATTTTATGAATGGCACCCATCTGTCATATATCAACTAAAATATCTGAATATACAGTTCTGCTTGCAGTTATTCTTATGGCAGAAGATATGACAGGTGTCATTAAAAAAAAAATAAAAAACTTGTTGTATGGCTTTGTTGTTGAGTCATTGTGTGAGAGGTCAAACTGCATGCAAGCGTTGATTGTATCTGGTCTCTTACAAAACCAGTATTACAACATGGTGTGAGTCTCAACAAAACAGAGCTTTCTAAGTAAACATTTGTCATACCATACATTTTAGAGGGATTGTAACAGACATCCCCTATCATTTAAGATGCTTTCAGTAAGAGCAGTGGCATGCAGTCCTCTATTAGCACAGAGACTGGTATAGGAGAGACTAGTGCTGTTGAATATCACATGTATGCATGTGCAAGACACTTGAGGACCAAAGTCTTCAAGCATTACAAAGCCAGTGATTGCTATGGCCATTCAAAAATAAATATTCTCTTCCACATAAATATTAAAAAGGGGGATAAAATATGTTTTGTCACAAAGTAAAAGCATACTGAGAAATACTGAGAGAAAACATAACACTGTCCAGCAGAGGTCTGTTTTTTTTTTTTTTTTTAAGATGTGCTGCTTAACCAACTTTGTAAGAATGTCACCCACAAAAAAATGGGAAAAATTAAACCCACATTGGTTGGGATTTAAGACACAACCTTAAAGGACAGCTCAGTCTTCTTTTTCCTCATCTTCCATGGGGAAAAGACAGCTAAAGCTGAGTGACACTCCTTAGAGAACTCGTGAACCTAATTATTGAGGTACGCTGCAGTGAGCGCGCTGTTTTGAAAGATGGATTTAATTGGACTAATTCTACAGAGAGACAGTCCCCTCAAGCTGATATGAGCACAAAATCTAGGCCTTAAGTGGGAAGCCACATCGAGGCTCACAGGGGAGGACAAAACACGGAACTCAGGCCTCTTATTAAAATGTGCTTCAGTAGAGTAAAGAGGCGTCTCATTGCACAGAAATATTGGCTTTGTCCATCATTGTAACTTTTGCCTCTAAACAAAGGTTTTAGCCCTCCATCAACAACTGCAGTGTCCTTATTTAACAAGCTTCCTGCTTTACATACCAACAAAGAAAGAAAAAAAGAAAAAAAAAAAAGCTGCCAAAAAATCCAGTCCCTTACCATGACAGGGCCAGGTGAATGTAAGCTAACAGTACCATTAATATAGATTTTTTTAATACAAATAGTGCTTCAAATTTGGGGCAGAGTGCCTCACCCCACCCCCTGCAGCCGAAAAAGTCCATGACAGCCACCCAAAACATCGATTAGAGCCCTCTAAAAATGAGAACATTTTCACAGTGGAGTAGTACGACTGACAGTGTGAATACCTCATGAGGTATCAAACAGTTTAGTGTGCTCATGCATGCATATAACAGTATAGGCTATGTATGAGTGATTTACAGATGAAGGAGAGAATTTAACCATCACCATGATAAATAAAGGCAACCTTTACCTCTCTAAAGACATCAGTTCTGCGTGACCAGAGGAGAAATAAATTGGCACAGTGAGGAAGTTAAAAAAAAAAAACAAAAAAAAAAATTTGTCACATCGTCAGTGACGATGGCCTTATAAGGTCACACCCACTCTGCTGCTCTTGACCACTTAATGACACAAAGGACAGAGAACTACAGCCGGGATTTTTAGCATTTTTTCCTTCTACATTTTATTCTCTCCTTCATCCTTTCATTTCAGTCTATCTTGTCTTCCTGTTTGCTGTCTGTTCTCTGCTGATGATATGTTGGTTCAGATGCACAAGCTTGGTCCGAGTCCTCTGCGCGTGCAATGTGAAAATCCGCCTGTCCAGATCCTTTAGCTTTGGCCCTGCGTGCGTCCAGGTAGCTGACAATGAACTCTGAGTTCTGATAGATGAGCATACCAGACAATGTTAGTACCGCACCGGCGCAGCTTAGGGCGGAGAGTTCGCTGCCAAAAAGCAGCTGAGACAAAAGCAGGTTTCCCACCACGCTAAGGTTGCCGAGGATATGCAGAGTAACGGCTGAGGTGAGCGTGATGACGCAGCAGCTGGCCAAGTTGTACATGACTGAGCCCAGACAGCTGAGCAAGATGAAGACCCACAGGTGGCGGTCGTAATGCAGCGGCGACTCCAGCACAGCCCAGTTTTCCAAGGCCAGAGCTGCCACAGTCAAGATGCAGAAGCTAGGAATGGACATCAGGTAGAGCAGGAACACAGAGTTGATTTTCTCCTCCTGAAGTAAGATGCCTGATTAAACAAAGACATGGAGACAGAAGTTACATACATGGCTGTAATGGCAGAGACTTCAGAGATGACAAAAACAACTCATTTGTCCTCTAGCTACAGCATTTCCTACCTTAGTGGAACTATCTGTCATGAAACACAGTGGTATTACATCATGAGACTGATTCAGCAGCTACATTTCTTACCTATAATATTTTGAGAAACATGCCATATTTTGATTGGTTGTTGAGGTGACACAACAAAAGGTTCCTCTGTTTTTCTAACAGAAACAGACGGTCCTGCTCACTCATCAGCTGTTGTTCAGAGGTTGACAGGGAGCTTTAAGTGGTTTCAGAGCAGGAAAACTGGAGGAAGTTATGCTAAACACCTCTTTGAAAGATTGTGTAACACAACCTAATGTCTGGATATGTAGGAAGGTTTATGAAACTAATGACTGTTTTAGCGAGAGCTAAGGCAGGTCTGACTGCGGCTCTCACTGTTCACATATTGTAAACACTTCATTGGCATACAGTATCAAATCTTTGACTATGGGCCTTTAAACAAAAGACACGCACGGCCAAAAGTGTGTCAGAGAAAAGTAAACTTATAGGGAAACTGTTACAACAGTGTGAGAGAGGATGAAAATAGCTTTTTGCAACTTGAGGCAACATCGTCCAGCTAGTTTGGGTCCTCGGGATGGATATAAAGTTTTAGTCATGATCAAGTGTAAAAATAATGTACAGTAACTTCCTATTGCTGGACCTTGTTTTCAAATTCTTCTCAAAACGCAAAAGCAGGACATAACCTTCCCTTCCTGTGTACTTACTTACACATTTTAACAGAGCAAACAGACAGCTTTCTAAACTCATGTGCAGTCTTGTACTGTTTGTCACGGAGCTATACATGAGTACTTGAGTATTTCAAATGATGACCCTCAGGCCATGTGCTTGCTTCTGTAACCATCATGAGGTGGCCCTCTGCACCAAGAGGTACAAAGTATGTAGCATTACATTCTTCTGAGCAAAACTGAATATCTGCTTTTGTGTTATGTAACAACTGTAAGACAAATACACACATTATTTTCCTTTTTCTTTTGACAACTACAATGTTATGGCGAATAATGACATTAGAGATGTAATCCATTGCACACACACACCAACTTTAAAGCTATTTCTACAACAACAACAGCATCCCTGAAAGCACAGAACATTGGATAAATGTAATGAAGGCGCTACTCAGCCCATGTAACATCAGAAGTTCAAGAAGGGAATCTGTCTCTCTACCAGGACATGTTCACCTAAACTACAGCCATATGTTCATCTCTGAATGTTTTTGGTACTGAAAGCTGTTAGTTTACTTTGTTTCATTAGGATAAACCACTCTGTAACAACACTGCTCTCCAGGGAGTACATCTAACAAGACAAACAATAAAACAATAATTGTAATATGACTGAAAAGGAGTCAATTAATTTTTAACTGTTTTCATGGACCATCATGTTTTTTTTTTGACATGCTGCATTAGAGGAAACATCCTTTGACCTTTGCAGCCATTCTGACCCATTACTCAACAGCGTGTCTGGCATCTCGATTTATTTTGGAACTTCTTGACTACAGTTCCCAGTAAAAGTGGAGGCAATACAGAGAAACTTTAAAAATACTTGACTGACTGAAAATAGTAACTGTTACTTCCGAAAAGTTCAGCCTCTCTGAAGCTTTCGCTCCATCAAAAGCCAAGACAAACATTCAGAAACAACAGATCAGCGTGTCCTTACAATACACAGAAACCCTGCCTGTTCTAACTCATAACATATATTGATGTTTGTATTGTGTTTCCTAAGAAACCAGAAAATATGCCACTGTGAAATTCCACCTTAATGTGTGGGTGTGTTACTAGACTGAAGAATGATTCACCAAATCACTAAAAAGTTCCAGGACCGCAGACTGCTGCGGTGCCCCAGAGGAAAACACTAAAATGTCCTCTGATGTCAGTGGCATGAGGAGATTTCCATTTTTAAAATATGGGTAATTAACTGAGAGGTTACTTACTATGGCTACAACAAAAACAACAAAACTGAGAGTTAATTTCACCAGTCTGAGGAGACAAACAGGGCAGGAAACAGTATACTGGCACAGTAAAGGGGGTACTCACTCTGCTGAATGGACTTGACACCCCTCAACATGGTTGCTGCAAACACAAAGAAGCAGCCGGTCTGATCGAACTGGACCTCTCCCATGATGCTGAAGGAGGCTCCCAGGCAGATGGGCATCATGGCCGTGTATTTGAGGATGTGATGCTGCTTGCCCAGGATAAGCGTGGAAATTGCCAGAGTAAAGAGTGGGGTGGTGGTATAGATCATTTGTGCAAATGACAGCTGGACATAGTTCAGACCCATGTTCCCAAAGGCGATGCTGGCACAAAATGTCAGACTCAACAGGAACACCTTATATTTTGCGCTGGGGGTCAGGTCCTGCTCTCCAGCCCCTCTGTGGCGGATCACCCGCAGTTTGATCAGCCCATAGTCCACCACTATGGCTGTCAGCATGTGCAGTGCTGATAGTAGCAGAGGGTACCTGAAGTTGTAAACGGCAAATATCCATTTGTTGAGGCTGGAGATGGTGGTGCCGGTCACAAGCCAAACAATGACAGCTGACAGCAGATGGAGCATCTCTGCGGGTGGCCTCCTCCGGCCTCCCTCTTGGAGAGTCGCCTCGCATTTTGAGAAGCCATCGGCGCTGATCATGTTCGTATCATTGTCCTCTCTGGAAGGAAAACACATGTTGAATCCGTACCTCTCATCTCCAAATGAAATTCATTTCAAAACCGGTGATTTTTCTGCTAAAAAAAAAAAAATCGCAGGAGTAACATGCGCCACAGCTGTTTTTTTTTCCTTCTCTGCTGTGCTCGTTGGTCTTTGTTGTTCAGTAAACCTGCATTTTTCAGCACCGCCTATAGACACGTGTTTCTGTTTTGCATGGCTGGCCAGTTGTGTAACCTGCCCCGCGCAGGCAAACATGACATATGCAGGACCAGGAAGAGGAGAGCTGTTCAGGGCGGGCTGGAAAACAGAGTTCGCCTTCTCCACGACGGGGACTGAGGGGATTGGTTATTATCCCGATATGCAGCAATAGACTGACGGTGACGACTCAGTGTGATGCACCAAAAACCTCAGCAGTGTAGTAAACACCATGGGGCAACTCAGGTACTGCATGTGCCTGTATCTAGACATTATAAATATCAGACAGCGCAGCGGCAGTTCACATGAGTTATGTTTCGCCCCCCCCCCCCCTCCCTCCCCTCCGAGCTATCTTTTAATAGCACCTTACCTAATTGCCAGAGGAGATCTTGTGATTCCACTTTCCAGCACCGGGACAGAAGGAAATCCTGACTACTCACTGTGTTCAAAACCACGAAGTCGCTTGTTGCACCAAACACCGTGAAGCTAGCAAGTTAGACAGCGGTTCATTCATAATGCTGAGCGGGTGTGAATTAATCAACGACACTTGCTGTCAAACAGCCGACCGGCTCGGAAACAGTGTTTTTGTTTGACTAAAGATTAGAGAGAGTACGGCGGGTCAAGTGAGCCGACCTCTGCTGTTGACCGAGCTGTTACTTGACACCAGGCGGCCGGCTACCTCTCTGCTCTCTCGGCTTCATGCTAGCGTTAGCTTGTAGCGGCACTCCAACCGCTGCTTGTTAGCTAACGTTAGCTTGTTAGCTACAAAACAAGGCAGCAGCCGTTACGCAGTGTTAGCTTTCACCCGTGGCTTAAACGCCACCGACACCACGACTGCGGTCGGGTCGATCACGATTTTATCATCGATTGAGCTTCATCGTCGTTACCTTGTTCTTCGACGAGTACCTTGACAGCTCTGGCAGCATCCCCCAAATCCAAGTCGGTCGGTCACAGAGCTGTCAGGCGAGCCGGAGCGGAGGCGCTTCGGTGTCATTGGCTGGTCCATTTAAAGGGCAGTGCCACTCATTTATAGGCGGCTTAACCTCTCTTCTGTGCAGGGTTTGAAGTGTTGGAGCCTTGGATTCAACATGAGCACTAACCATCATCCAGTGACAAAAGTGAGCTGCGACCCTGTCGTCATGAGGTAGCAACCACAGGGTTTCATTTGCGAAATGCAAACCTTTCTCTATAAAAGAGGGCTAGGTTCTTCGTGTCACTTAAACTAACAGTGCAATAAAGCGACAGTAAACAAGATTCAACTCACAACTTCCCCTTTTTTCCAGAGGAGATGCGGGTTGTTGATCATGCTACTGGGTGAACTTTATTTAAATACACATCATAAAGTGTCAGTGTGGTTTACGTGCAGTGGCAGTGGACGTGAGATTATTTGTGCTGTATTTCCTGATGGTTCATACATCAGGAAATTTACCCTTTCTTTGCTTAAATTCACCATTCAGGGAAAGTTATTAATCAAACAACTAATTGATCTTTCTTTGAAACATCAGGAGAGGAACTGCACACTCTTCGTGTAATGTAAAACTACATATTTTCTAGAGTCTAACTATAATACATAATTACAAGGTAGATCTTAATGGAGAACAATCATGATTTAAAGTTTATGGACAGTCTAGATGGAAAGTCTAGTGAGTAAACAGGCCTGTAATTTACTGTCAGATGTGAAGTTACTGGTGTCTGGGTTGTTATTCTGCACTATTGACAGCTCAACCTTGTTGCAGAAATGTATTGTTGGCCTTGAGGCATCATGACAGACACTTTCTATGGACGCCTTCTGTATCATCTGTCTCTTGTGAGTTGAAAGATTTGGAAAACACTGTTTGACAGTAAACAAACACGGTGACAGCTTTATGTTTTTATTTGAGCTCAAAAATGTCAAATTTTTGAGGCCATTGGGCACAAAAGGTGAGTTCACATCATGTTTTAGCAGAGTCCACAAACAATTAGCTAGGTGGAGAGGCTTCTCACTACAGAAGTGCTTAAGCACTCTAAAACCATGCATAGCTATATGTTACCATGGAAATCTTTGAGTTTATGTAGCATGTATCATTACCTGCAGGTAAACATAACATTGTGCTTTATTTGAACAACATGTAATTTGCATCATTAATATTATACACTGTATCTTATAAACCTTTATTGATAATTTCAAATCCCCAACATCACATTAACTGGTATTCAATCTTGGCTCCATTTAAGATTATGTATACACAAATAGAGTTTAAGTAGCGACCAGAATATGAACGTTCAAGTAATGTGAAACAATATCTTCTTACAGTGATTATAAATGAGGTGATTCTATTTCTATTATATTCTTGCTATATACAAGCCAAAACCAATCAGGCAGTTGTACGTGTTCATCATGCCCTATTAAGTTACACAGGAAGATGAAAACTATAAATAAGCTGTTTATTGAGAGAATGTATATTTACTACTAATGTACATCAGTGCTTACTTACACACAAAAACCTTAGCAAGTGTATTGCTAAGCCTTTCCTCAATTCAGTTCTGGACTGATGTATATAAATGAGATTTCTTCACATGACTATGATTCAGCTAATGGGATACTGTTGCTAAAACATATTTTTTGTGCTGCATAAAACACCTTTCTGAGCTGGGAATTTTTTTCTCAAGTGACTGTGCAGTTGTGTTATTGCTGACATGTCCAAATAAAGCAACCTAATTTTTAAGATAGAAACCATTCATAGAACCAGCCACTTCTACCTGTTTTAACTAGGGGGAAACTACTGCCGCTACTTACCAATATGCTAAACCCTGATATTCTTTCTGAGTAAAATACAATGAAATTCACCCTGAAGAATAAATGTAAGTGCCCCTAAAAGAAAAAATAGCTTCCAAAATTGCTGTAATCTCTACAGAATCTCAGAGTTGGGATGCAGTGGTTGCTAGGGACTTATACTTCATTACATAATTAAGGCTAAAATTACCATCAAGCACCAATATAATCCCTTGCTGTAGAAAATCCCCCAGGTTTGGCAGAGTTATACTTCAGGGTCTCAAGCTGTTAGAAGTGGTAGGTTTACTGTTGCACTTCCATAAAGTTTAGAGACTCAAGACAGACAAATTTAAAAAGGAGCTCAAACATATGCACCAGAGGCAGGAACACCCTGACTTTTAGTCATTAATATGCATCAAGCTCCAAAAATTCTGGATTCTACATTTTCCATAATGCAATGTGAAAGGTGTCTTTACTTTGACCCTCCTAGCCTGGTACAATTTCGAATTTCAAAACCCCAGTTTGTAACATAGGGTGTCTGTAACAATTTTATACAATTCAAAGCTGAGATTACTGAAGTGATGTTGCTTTGGTACTGTAATTTGCTCAGACTCAACAAAGCTCCTCCAGGACCAGTAAAGACATTATACAACTGTTTTCACAGGCTGTGTAGTACTCTTAAGTAAGTAAATTGGCTTTAACATGTAAAATCAGAGGAGCACCCCTCTGATGCAACCAGAAACATAATTTTAAGATCATGTGCAGCAGTTACCTATAACAACACGGTGGTTTCATACAGTTGTCCATCCAAAGAGAAAGACATCTACTTTGGTTTCCATGGCTGAGTAGCTGCTCTTTAGAGGCCTGCCGGAGTGGACAATAACTACAAATCCTTGAAGATACAGTTTGTGCAATTTTAAGACATGGAATAGTCAAAATCCCCAAGAATCGGGGGGAAATGAAGTTCAGCTGTGAAAAAGTCTTTTAGCGCAGAAGAATACTTTATCCTGCTAAGGGCCTGTTGTCTCTGTCAGAGCCCATCATGAGGAACAAGTTATTCTAGCATTGAGGATAACAAGACATTTAGTGCTTGTACCAAATCATTCGCGGCACTCCTTGCCCCCAAGTTATCCTCACACACCTGGTGAAAGAAGTGTTTTGCTGCAGAAAAAAAATTCTCTGTAAAGCACATGTCAATAATAAATAGTTCCCCGCTGAAGCGTACACACAAACTGAGGCCATGCATTCTGAAAACACAAGCTATAATAGAACAGAAGTGAGTAGATCAGTAACTGGAAGCAGGAGCTTGATTTGTGCTTAAAATTCTTGAAGTGAGGGCTACTTCCGCTTGCTGGCTCATTTACACATACACATCCACATCCGCACTCAAACAAACATCTGTACATAACTCACAGAGTATCCTTAAATCAGGAGGACCCACTCAGCCTCTCTGATGCCATGGTGTCAGGGGAAGTTTTGTCTTAGAAGATCTCGGGGCATTGGGTCCAGTCCTGTCTGTCTTTGGCCTCCCAGTAGCCGCCCCTGTAGACATAAGTGCTTTCTCCTGTTGTATCATCTGTCCTCTTCTCAAACCACAGTGGCTGGTAACCCTCGATATCTTGCCCTAATGACACAGAACATTTCTTAACACAGTTGCTTGGCTATGCCCTATTTTCCAGAATATTACCCTGTTTTACTTTCTCCATGCTCTTTAAATATTGCACCCTTCACGAGAATTGTAACAGAACTCTGTCTGAAAAATACCATTAAATACCGTGTATGTTCCACCTCAAGAAATAGACCAAAAGTTTGGTCTTACAAACTAGAGTTTATCCACACTTTTTGATCTTTTACTTCAAGAATACAAGAACAAATCGATGCATGGAGATTAGCAGCCACTGATTTTGATTCAAACATTTTGAACATTTGGACACAGTAATTTTTGCTGTTGCTCCTGAACAGACACACAAACTCCACCCACAATATACTGTATCTAACCTGATCAACCCATAATCTGTTTTACTGTTAATGTGAATAATGTGAATGCTATGTAAGAAGTTAAAGGCAAAATTTCTGTTATCTTTCTTGCTCTGGCTGGTTTTCTTGTTCTCACCCTCCTCCAGAGCCTGATTGGCTTGCGCCTCCTTTCTTTTCCTCTCCAGCCTCTGATTCTCCTCCAGTCGCTGCTTCTGGGCGTTTGCTTCATCCCACAGACCTGCCTCCATTAGCCGCTGGTCTGGCCGCAGTCGACTGTCAGTGGGTGCAACACAGTCTTCTGGTTCATTCAGAGTCAAAGCCAGGGAGGAGAAAAAGTGCATGTTCTCTGCATTATCTCTGGAGAGTGACAGATAGAAGAGGCAACACATTAAGACAAAAGGTCAGACAGAAGGGAGAGAGAAACAAAGGGGACAGCTCACAAACGGGGGTAGGTTGAAATGCCACTTTCAATCATCAACATGTGGTCGAAATGTTTTGGATAAGATAAACATACGGGAGAGGATATTTCTTCCACAAGAGTTTGGGCTGAAGAGTCTGATAAACTGTCTTTTGTTTGCCTTCAGAACCTCCACATCCCTGGCTGCTGTCCACTATTTTGGCACTCTCCATCCTGTCGTCCCAGGTTCCTGACAGGATGTAATGGGCTGTGCCCTCTCTGTCCTCTACCACTCCTGTCACCTACAGATACCAGAGAAAATAACACACAGGAAGAGATCAATTACATGCACGTTCTGACCATAACATACTGACATATTCCCAGCTGGGTACTACTTTATTTAATTTTTTAACTCTAATCTGGACGACTCTTTCAAATTTTGAGTGTGTTTGAATCAGTTACCAATATTGCACATTTGACTATATGAAACAGAACAAAAGTTTAAGGGATTATATATATTTTTTAGGCTCCTTCCTCCCTTTCGCTGATGTGCCAGTTCTTTCAAGTTAAGATGGTTGATCTTAATATTATGACACAAACATTTGTCAGGAATAATATACCTCTTGAAGGTGATCAACAGTCACAAGCACTAAGAGTACAGGATACAAGATGTGTCAAACACTTTAAACAAGAGAGATGCTTGATCTGCTAAAACAGTGTTGTAGATGTTTGACACAGGCTTGTGTAGCTGTAGACGTCCACCTCCTGTCAAGTGTAAAACTGTTAATGCTGTGAAATCTGAATGAGAACAACTATAAAGAAGCCAGTTTTCTGTTACAGAAAGAAAAGGTACAACAGACGTACTTTACGTGGGACTTCTCTGGAGAAATAGCTGTAGGGGGAGAATTTGAGACGGCAGGTGTCCTTGGTAGTGTTGTTTACAATGTCAATATCCCCAGACTGCCAACAGCAACAGACAGGAAGACAGCAAGAAAAACAGATGTGACTTAAAAGTGTATTATGATCCAAATTAAATTTTTTTGTAATGCAGTCCAAACAACTGTTTTTTTAGAAGGTCTCTGTAGTAAGTCATTTTCACTGTTTTACTGGTCTAAAAATATCCACAAAGTCAGAAGAAAGTCAGAAGTCAGAAACTGGTTGTGTTTTTCACAATTAAAGTAGAGAAACACTGGAAAGAAACACACCTGATCAATCCAAAGTTTCCCTACAATAATGTTGTGCACCGTTGACGTCACTTTGCTCCACACATAGTGATTTCCGCTAGAGTGGAACTGCAGGTGAATGTTTCCTAAGGGGAAGAGGAGGGAGACAAACAAACATTGCACACACAACAGTTTTATAATTACTTATTTATATGCCAAATTATTCATGCTCTAACAAATGTTTTGTGTATATTTACAGATCATATCTGGCTTGTACCAGTATACTGTATGCTATACTGTATACCAAACTACATCATGAACTACATCGAGGCAAACATCTGAGTGTTTGAAATTCTTACCTAATGGCACGACAGAAATATATTTCCCACGAAACTTGCTATCAATAGTGATATCCTGCCATAGGGTCCATCCTCGCTGTGACGTTACATGGTGGGCAGCAGCTGGTGGGTGATGACTGACCTGAGAGCGAATGGTATCAGCAGAGGCAGTATAGACGTCCTAATGTATTTATATTTTTGTCCTTTACTACTGGGCCACTTGATCTCTTAGTGTGTAAAATGCATGCATAAGGATATGTGCATGTGAATACAGTGAATATGATGCAGATGCTTTGTCTCACCTGCTCAGAGATGGAGCGATAACCATACTCATCCAGTCGGTCCAGTTCGTAAGTCTCCCCCAGCAGAGGGTTGAAAGGCTTGGCTGTACGATGAACCGTGGTGGAGTACGAGGATACAGAAAAAGCAGCCACCAGGCACATCTGCTCCAGGGACGAGTCACAGCGAGCTGCCCGGTCCAGAAGCTCGCTGTACTCCAGATCCTCTGTCAGACGCTGCAGCATCGACAATGGCTCATTGAAGTTTACCTGCAATCACAGACACAAAGGTTTCTTGTAAGTGCAGTCTAGATGATTACACATGTAGAATACCAATTTACACATGTAATAAAAACTATATTACAAAACAATTAGTATGTCTTGGATTTACAGGCATGGGTATCTTGGACAGGTCTTTGCCAATACAGTTCTTCATGATGCTCCACAGATTAAGGGAGTAATTTGGTTTGTCAGGAATGCGGTTGCGTCTTGTTCTTCGTAGCTGCATGTGGTTTGTGCCTGAGGTATCCTAAAAGAAAAAGACAAAACACAAAGCTTTAGTTTATGTAATAAATGAAACACACAAAAACAGGACAGGAAGTTGAGAGTGAAGTAATATTTTGTGACAACTGAGTAACAAGTAACCTTTATTTTTATAAATATCAATATACTGGGGACCTACATTCTCATTATGAGTCCAGTCATTGGGCACTCCTCCGCTCATCATACTCTGATTACTCCCTGAGCGCCTGAGTGAAAGCAGTACACTTTAAATACAGATAAAGTCGTAGTTCTGCTTATTGATCTACTGTAGAGCTCTGCTCTGAGATTATTATGTATAGACATGATGTCTCACTTGTGCTGTATGTTGCCACTAGCAGTCACAGTTATGAATGCAGGGGAGTCCTCCATGGCATCAAAGAACTCTGCGTCATCATTCTCATCACTCGCATCCCCCTCCTGAGACCGCTCCACACCTACAGCAATAAACACGGTACAAAGGGATGGGTTAGCTGAGTGTCTTCCATCTATAAATATACAGTATGTGCATCACACATCATTTAGTGCTGCTGTACAAGGGGTGGCCAAATGACAGAGACACCTTATAATACACAATGGTTAAAAAAAACTTACAATCTGACAGAATAAGCCTACAACATTTTTACTAAGGCTTGATTCAACATGATTAACATTCTTTCAGTGTTTTAAAGTGATCCAACAGCAGT
This sequence comes from Trachinotus anak, assembly GCF_046630095.1. NCBI lineage: Eukaryota > Metazoa > Chordata > Actinopteri > Carangiformes > Carangidae > Trachinotus > Trachinotus anak. Next base: position 11,085,828 of record NW_027273879.1, on the reverse strand, counting down.
TCAAGCACTAAAGTTTTTGGTCTATTTATAGCTCTGTATGTTCGCTAAGTAAGTAGCTTTACATTGCCATGGAATGTCACCAGCAACTTACTATGCAGTTGTGACAGGAATGCATCACTGCTACTGGCCAGAAGAGGGCCATATCCTAATTCTGTGAGACCATGCATTTCCTTAAACACTACACAGAAGAGGATGTCTTGGGTGTCTAGGAAACCAAGTGTGATGTGCCTCACCTGTATATGAGGTGGGATTCTCTCTCCAGGCTCTCTCTAAGCTGTTGTGCTGTTTGGCTAACTGTTCGATAGTCTCCTCCAGATGGTGACGCTGTTCTCTCTCATACTGCAGAGCCTTTTGCCATTTCCGGCTGTGACATTCTGCTACGTCCAGAAAGTCACGACAAGCCTGAAGTGTGAACACAACAAACATCAAAAGATGTAGGCAGAGCCCTCATGCTGCATTTCCTCATTAAAACAGACATTTTCAACTGACCAGTCTCCAATTTAGAGTGGCTATATACTGGCTGAGGCTTGCACTGCGTGAACTCACATTGATCATAGCATTGGAGGTGATGCGGAACAGGGTGGCTCGCTCATTAACAGCTTTCACTTTGTCTGTGCTTTCAGCAGATCCACGCAGTTCTTCAAGTTCGCTGAGGGAGCGCTGGAGAGCGGCGCCGTGCTTTCCTATCAGCTCATTACAGGTGCTCAGGTCATCTAGCTTGCTGGCCAGACTCTTGAGCACCCCTTGGGTTAGGGCACGGTCCTCCTGAGGTACAGGGCCTTCATCTCCTGAGTCATCTTCACACAAAGAAAGGAACGATTATAATGATGTCTGAATAATTTAGTTGTTTATAGTGGTGAAATTATATACTGTAGTAAGCAGCATTGGAAAGTAATGTTTCATTAGAAAGATTGAGATAGATATTTTAAATACCCTAAATTTAGATTGAGATGAGTTCCGAGAGTGTTAGTGGGGAACGGATGGAGGAAGATAATAACACTTCACACCCAGATCCTGCACACCCCTTCCTCTAGACTGGAAAGCTGTGAATGAACACTGTTGCCCTGGAAACGTAGTCCTGTGCAATCAGGAGCCTAGGCTATTTTTAGAAGAAGAGGGAGAAAAAAAGATGACGCACTACCCTTTTCCTCCTCTCGTTCTCTCTCTCTACCCCTTGTTGGCATGAGCAGAGCCATCACTCTCGGGGATTGTTCAAGGGGAGTTGGGAGACTTATAACCAGACTCTATAACATAAAACTGATTACATGAACTAGAGATCTTAAACTATGAAGTTGTTAACATCTCCCTTAAATTTCTCTGCGTTAGCTTCACATTTAGACACTTTTAGACAAAGTTATACAAAACATTTTCTGTATTTATTTGTTCCACTATTAGATTAAAGCTAAATCATTACAAGTTAGATTTCAAAATCAAAAATCTCTTTACTATGACATCAAATGGAAACTGGACCTACTTTGTGGATACACAGATACGTATTCTCTTGTAACTCAGCCTTACAGCTTTGGTACTAAACCTCCAGATCTTGACCAGACTTTTAAATAAATTCTGAGGCTTAAAATAGTGCTTGTCTGCGCAATGTGTTTGTAATAATAGACCTGCCAAAGGGCTAGAGAGGGTAATAGAGCAAATTGAGCTCTATTAAAGCCTCTCAGTGAAAAAAAAGACATAAATTTATAAAGAACTCAGTTTTAAGTCACCTAAAAAAAACCTTATTTACATTATTTAAAATTTAGATAATGTCTGGTTTCATACTAATGCCAACACAAATAATCAGTCTTTAAAATGCAAATAACTGCCTCCATCATATGTAATGGAACTTTTCTAGGTCAGAATATTTCTTCTCTGCTAAAAGAAACAGATTGTGTTTGTTCTCCGCAAACTCCTGAGCATGTTTCCTGAATCTAGGCCAGTGTCTGCATTGGCTGTGAGTACCAAAGCAGCGAGACCAACTACTACACCCTATTAGAGGGGAAAAGAAATAAAAACAATCAGGGCAAAGTGGATTAACAATGTCTCAGGAGGAGAAGATTAAAAATGAGAGGGTGAAAAATCCTTCTGGCATCTGTAATGGTTTCATGACCCATATACAGCAGAGAGAAAAAGGATCTCACTTGACTTAATGCTAACAGTGCTAATGATGTTAAGACACTAGATTATGAATTTCAGATGGGGGTCCATTTGCCACCCATCATGTTTTATGGATGTGCACTTCTCCCTTCACCCATAATACACGCCCATGGAATAATAATGTACATGTGGCAGAATGGCATGTTGGTGAGGTCTGTGTACTACCGAGTTATTTTTCACACTGGACACTGGAGTGTCTGAGGCAAATTGGTGACTCATCGTTGAATCATGAAAGCACACCCACAGGTGATAGAGGGAGCACCAATATGGACACAATGTAGGAAGAGAGAGCTGGAGTTGAAAATCTGGGGATTCACTGTAAGCTTTTGCAATATAGATGCAACAATCAGTGTCTCACATTAACATGCTGAAAGCTTGCTGTACCATTTACGATCTCCTTGTAAACATTTATGTGGATTCACTCTCACACTCACATGGGCTGAACTCTCAACTCCATATTTAATGTTTGTTGGAGAGGTTTGAATGTTGCCACAATGTACCTTTCGCTGTGCCTTTTACATTATTCTAGAATGGAAAGCCTGCAGTGTTTGTACCTATTACAGGATAGATGCCTGATGAATTCTGCAACATCCGTTTAATTATTGCTGTTCTAATCCAATTCCAGCCAATTCATTTGCCCTGCTACTATTGCCACTAAACCCATAACCAAAGGCTCATGCAATAATAATCTGTTATCACACACACACACTTCACCAAAACACACAAGGATTAGTGTCTGTGCTTGTACATGCATAAAAACACATTAGTTACTCTGTTTAAAATCATGTGGAACTGTCAGTATTACCAAAATGTTTCATGAATAAGACATTAGATTAGTAGGATATTAACATAAACAGCCTTGGTAAGATTAAAAATCTAGAATTTAAAATAATCAAAAAACATCAAAAAGCACTTGCACTGTAAATACAACTGTGGGAAACCTCAGAGAGAGAGTAAGGCTGTGTAAAAATCTTCCAAATACGCTCAGTTTTTGAAATTCTATTCAGTGTTTTGGCTACAATCACTACCAGTCCATTATTATACCAGTCCATTGTTATACAATGGTAGACACAGAATAAACACCTCAGACATCATTCATAATCTCCATCTCCATATAGCCAGAGCAACAGAAAACAATGCTTTCAGGCACACACCTCTTAGCAATGATTGTTCTAGCAGCAGTATATAATAACCCTGAGAAAAAGTAGGATTTAAATCAATTGCAAGCAAATACAAGAAATATGATACACTTGACTGAGAGTGATTATTAAATATTGTTCTGCTGTTCAGCATTGACTTTATGGTGCAATTTTGTTAACTTTCAAGCAAATTCTGTCCAAAGAGAAATCCAATCTGTGCATTTACACAGACATTTGCACAGAATACAGTCTGAGGCTATTGCAAAACTTAGAAAACTCCACAAACATACACACACTGCACACAATTACAAACAAATATGCATGCGAGCAAGCATGAAAGCACACGGACAGCTTTATTATGTATCTTATTTGGTTGTTAGTAAAATAACAATAAGCATGTTACTTACAAGGTGACTCTCACAGAAAAGGCAGCACTCATGTCTCCCTATTGTCCACAGAGTGTATGGTGAAAAATATTTTCAATGAAAATCCTCACACCCTCCTGCTCTCTCTTTTTTTTTTTTACCCCTCCTGCTACCAGAACGGGAGGAGGAGTCTACAGGAAGGTCATTTCATTCAGCTCTCACTGTCGTCATACTGAAGGAGACAGGGAGGGAGAAATGAGACAGAGGGAGGGAGGAGGTCGCTGCATGTGTGTTTGTGCACATTTGTGCAAAACAGAGGGAGAGAAAGAGAGAGAGGAAAAACCTCACTGCGCATCTTTGTTCCTGGTTCTTTAATTTAAACGTCCACAAAGAGGCTAGACAGCAGCAATCAGAAAATACCTCCCAGAATCATAGAAAACAAAATATATTATATTATATTGTAAGGAATAAGTAATTAAATTTGATATGATTAAATGCAGATTTTGCATTGAATAACACACATTCCTCAACTGACTGTTTCCATCAAAACATCTTAAACAACACTGCCCCCTTGTGGCCTATTAATTACCTAACACTAAAGGATACATTGAAATAAAAACATTTATTTAGATAAGTGGGTCTTGGTTGCAGGAGCCTGCATTCAGTTTGCAGCTAAAATTTGTTTGTCTACCTCAGTCTTTCTCAGGTGAACCATGTTTCTTCTTTTAAGTAGATACTCTAGGACATAATTTCTTGAAGCGAACAACAAATTCAAATCTATTGCTCCAAAAGAATTACACTTACTAGTTTTTGTGCTTATAAAGGTTGTCCATTTTAAGAATGTGCATTACTTCTTTACACAAGGGCTGGAAATCAGTCAAGATTTGTATGAAAAAACACAAGTATATGGTTCTGTCTGAAACATACACACCGAATATAAGCTGTCCGTCTCACCTGAGTGATGCATCAGGAGAGTGGCATTGGCCTTGGCTTGCTGCAGAGCTGACACCCAGCGCTGGCACTCCCCCTCAGAGGTGGCCTTCAAGTGGTAGCTTCGACCTCCGCTGGTTAAAACCAAGTGGCAGGTGTCACCCACCTCAATATGTGCTGTTGCCAGGGGAATGGTCCCCCGGCAAGTGTGTGCCATCTCTGCCTGAGTCCTGAGGGAAAACAGTATAAAGTTTTTAATATCAATGTATGACAACAGACGCAAAAGATGAACGGTTCCGCCTCAGGTCCATGTTTATGTGCTCCATGTAAGAAATGTGGCAGCTCAAAGTGTTTTACAGTTAAAATAGCATCCCAATAAGTTTGTCAAACAATATATCCTCAACGATAAAGCATTTTCTCTAGGGAGGAGCTTTGGTCAATTTGTAGCTTCTGACACATTTTATCACACTGCATGATAAGTATGTAAGATCACAAATTTACACGAGATGTATTCAAAATATGTTTAGTCACAGAACAAATGTAGCAGAAATTTCATTTTGTTATAATTTTGTAATTTATGTCATAAATGTAACCAATTTATAACTTTTGCTACTGTTTTTTTTACAATCTATGCAGAGGAACAGGTTCTTCTTTCATTGTTTTGTTATTTGTCGTTTGATTGCAGCTTGTGAAATATAGCTAACTCAAATTCATCATCTACCCCACATTTAAACTAAATTAATCCTGTAGTTCATTATATTCTAGTATGAAATCATCACGATATTGGTCTAAATACTCTAGTACACAAGATGTAGCTGTAAAGTGATATTATTATTAATAGTAAATTATAATTCGTCATTTTTCATCTCTATGACTCAGGTGGTTTTTATTGTTGCTAAACTGGCATCATTCAGGGCACTCCCTCTTCGACCAGTGAAAAAGTTTAATTTAATATAAAAAAAATATACATATATACACACTTTTTTCTCCAGACCACCTCTGTCAACATGCGTGTGACAAATTTAATCATATATTTTTTTTATTTTCTGCGAATAAATATCTGCAAACGGGGTCAGGGCGAGCACCGCCGGTCGCTGTAGCCGTTAGTTACCGTTACCTGTAGTAGGACAGCAGGCCGTTACTGAGGACGAACCACCGCCGCTGGTAGCCCTTCAGGTAGTTGGTCCATTTAAAAAGCCAGCCTTTGCAGGTATCCAGACACGGCAGGTGGAGCCCCGGGAGGGTCGGGGAGGGTAAACTCTTCACCAGCTCGTTCATTTGCTCCCCTCGGCCGTTACCGTTACTGCGGCGGGATGGACGCGGAGGCGGTGCAGTTGGAGCGGAGTTGCCGCCGCCTGTCAACAGCTGCACCGCTAGCTAGCCAGCTGCACCGCGCTGTAGCTAAAGCTCCTGTTAGCTTGCAGCTGTTTCCTGAAGCTATGCCAGGAACCCCTCTTTACCCTGAGAGATAGTTTAAAAAAATATATATATATATCTAACGCTTCTGTTAAAGCTAGAATAAGACAACAAACCACATCAATACATGAAAGTATTCAGCGGTTGAGCCTGCACTTTGACTGCGTGTAATAATACCAGCCTGGATATGAGAGAGGGGATCATGATGACGTCCTCACTGGACTGTAGCATATGGGTGCAGGTCTGTGTGTGTGTGTGTGTGTGTGTACTTGCTACATAGTAAGGACCAAAAAAAGTATTTTACCAACAGAGTGAGGACATTTTGGAAAAGTGAGGACATCTTCAAATCACATTTTGAGGGTTAAGACTTGGTTTTAGAGTTATGGTTAGAATTAGGTTTAGATTAAGGTCAGGGTCAGTGTTGGGGTTAGGCACTCAGCTGTGATGGTTAAGGTTAGGGTAAGGGGCTAGGGAATGCAATGTCAATGAGTGTCCTCACAAAGATAGAAGTACAAGTGTTTGTGTGTGTGTGTGTGTGTGTGAGACATATGGCATTTACTGCGATTTTCTGCATCACTGCAAGAAGAGTCTTATGGAGGAAGAGCACAGCCATGAAAAAATGAATTCTATTCATTTCAGTAATTTCAATGATAGTGCAGTGACCAGTGGTGCAATGTAACTAAGTACAGTTACTGAAGTACTGTCCTGTGGTACAAATGTGAAGTAGGATTACTTGTGGTTTGAGTATTTTCTTTTCATACCACTTTATACTTCTGCTCCACTACAGTGTGTGTTGATTTAACTTATTCATTTTGGAGAATGTAGTTTGTGCTCCTGTTGAATTGTATTGCATTATACACACAGCGTGAAGATTAATTAACACCTCTTTAAAACAGTTTCAACACAACATTAACATTATAACTATGAAGGGAGGAGTTATTGTAGGACTGTTGCATTGGACTACATTAGTTTTAGCTGTGTGAATCAATAAACTAACAACTGAGTGCAGATTAAACTACCCAAAAGTGCACAGTATATTATAGGTGAAATAATAAATAGATCAATCGATTATTCTGTTGACTGAAAATTAATTGGCAACTATTTTGACAATCATTTCAGTTATTTTTTTTAATGCAATCATGGCAGGCGTTTCATGGTTCCACTTTCTCTGTTTAGTCCAGTGATTGCGTGGTGAGTGCAAAGTCCGACAAACCAAACAATCAATTGATTAATTGAGAAAATAAAAGGCAGATTAATCCGTAATAAAATTACATGAACTCATCAGTACTAAAAATCTACTGATGGAATATATGATGGTGTGATTGTCAAAGGTGCCATTGTTTCTGTACTGAGTAGTTTTACTTTAAGATGCATTGAAACTTTTAATCAACATTTTCACTGCATGACTTTTACTCATAAGACTATTTTTAGAGTGTGGTATTAGTACTTGAAGAATTTGAAAACTTCCTCCATCACAAGCCGTAACAAAAAAGTTTAAAAATCTGTGCAAAAAAAAAAAAGAAATTTGAGATTAAAGTCATAAGTTTTAGGCTTTAATCGTACAATATGTTACATCTTTAGTTTTGCTTTGCTTACAAGTTACTCACATGTAATTCAGTGTGCATGTGCTTGCTGTTAAATAAAAGATTTCCTGGTATCACTAGAATTTGGTTATCAATAGGCCTAGCATTTTGTTGATGAAAATATCAGTAAGTTAATATACCAGACTTTTACATAGATGGCACACGATAATACATGTCACTTTTAAATAGGTTAAAGTTTCTACTCTGTATTTCTTTTCTCTTTTTTTCATACAACCACACCACCAATTTAAACTGTTATTAAAAAGACACCCAAACAAGAACACAACCCGACCTCTCCATGAAAACAAAAATTAATTTCACACAAAAAGGATGTTTTTATAACAGATAAAGTAAAATAGATCAAAGAGGAGAACCAGGTTTGGTATAATGCCTTGTCAAAATGGACATTGTTGTCGATTTAAGAGCTCAGGATAAACACCAGGTATGATAATAGCTCTGTACATGCAGACTTTGCACAGTCGCTTATTCAGACAAAGTAAGTTAAGAGTGATGGATCAATTATTATTGAAGCCATTTCTTGTTACTTACCACTAAAATAAATAAATGAAAGAGCTAATAAAATGGCATTGAACATGAATGCTTTATTTGCTTGCATTTCTCAAAACCTTTATTCAACACTTAAAAATGGTAAAATATTCGACTCTTTTACAGACAATAATTTAAATAAATACCAGGATTAATTATCATTAACAAATGCAATAAGCAATATCATCAAAGAAAGACCTAAGGCTTCTTGACTTTTTCTGGAGTATTTGATATTTTTCTATCGGTTACAGGGGAGGTTACGTTTAAATAAATGCATTAATAAGTAAAGAAGCAAACAGCTAACAGTTGATTATTTTCATTTGGCATCATCACAGTCAGTAGTGAAAACTTTAAATTGTACAATCATTTCTGCAAAGTGCTTTGTGACAATATGCCTCACAAACAGGGGACTAATGTTTTTCTTAGATTTTGATACCCACAGCTTTTCTTTCATCACACAGAGGAGCAGTTTTAAAAAACCCAAAGGCATCCCCATATCATCATCAGAAACAAATCTCTATGGCACTACATCAGGATGCTTGGTATGGACTTCAGTAGATTGTTGTTGTTACATACTTAAACTTAACATTGCACTGTATAACTGTTCATTTTAAATACCATGTTGCAAATAATACAAAACCAGTTTACACAGCACAATGCAAATTAAATATTTAAATTCATCCAACTGGTGTAACAAGTAGTGTTGAGCAATGTCTCACCCACAAAATCAAATAACAGAACAAGAATTTTGAACCTCTGTATATCCGGAGGTTTGCTGGGTACAGTAGTAAGGCAGTCAGCACAGCCGATAACATTTTAAAAATCGTCATGGTGAAAAACGTTGCTACAAGAGTGAGTTTCAATCCACTGTCTCAAAGGTTTGTTATCACAGTGTGAATTGTTTAAGCTTCCAGCATCTTTCCCATTTATAAAGTCTGCTTCCTCTCATATCCAGCGCTTCAGAGTCCTTTTATGTTTAAAGCAAGCCATCTTGCTCAAAAACAGAGGGCAGAAGGGAGAAGTCAAAGGGCACAAACTTGACGCCGGCCCCATGGTAGAATTTGTTCTGAAACTCCACCCTGAAATCAAGTGTAGACGCAAGCAAGGGCACTTTAATGGAGGCAGATGTGAATCTTAATACTGTAATATTACAATAAAAACCACTGATGCTCACAGTCAGTACGTTTATATATTTTCTATCTAATTCCTCTTAATAAGTCAAAGTTGTGTCATTTAACTTGAATGCTGCCTTACAGACACATGACAATACCTAGTCTCATATCGCAGTATTTTTTATATCATATTGCTGAACATCCGGGTCAGTTGCTACATTTGAGACTCACCAGTGGAGGCGGAGAGCATGGAGGAACGCTGATAAGCCTTCCATGACCAGGAGGATGGACACGGTGAGCACAGCAAAGAGGCCGAACACGGGGACCAAAAACACTATCCCCACTCTTGTGGTGATCCTAAGACCCAGGCGCATCACCATGGCCCACAACACCTCTGAGAGCTCTGCAACCAATCAAAACCAAGCCCATGAAGACACAGTGTGCAAAGATCACACACAGAATGAATTCATGTTAAAGGTATAGAAGTTAGTAGAAGCTGCGTTTTGTGACTGCACTTACGGGCATGAGCCAAGCTGAGGGCCCAGAGACGAAGGTAGGATGCAGTGTTAGAAATGCAGCCCAGGCAGTACTCTATGGTGTGAATGGCCTGGTGCAGGAGCACATCTGCAAAGTCAAACTGTAAAACAATTTCAGTAACGCGTAAGAAAAACGACTTAATTAATTGTGATTGGTGGTTAGAATTTGAATTAAATTAACAACTGATTATTTTCTGTTTCTTTTACGTTGCCTCCCGCCATTGTTGTTGCCCTTATCTTCTCTTCTATGGCAACTAACCAATAACCACAGCACATCTTACCATTAGCTGTGCAAATAGCACTTGTGCTGCATACGGCTCAAACTGTCACATGCAGTACAGCACTAGATAGGTGCATTCTGCATACTGAAACATATATATAGACAGGGTAACGGTGCATCTCTGACCTCTTTGGGAAGAACTTCTCTGCCGGTCATTTCATCAAGTCCTTCCTCTTCATCATCTTCATAGGACGGTGCTGTGGAATTATCATCCTCACTTACACGCCTCACCCTCTCATAACCCTGAGGTGTGAGAACAGCGTTTCACAAATAATGACAAATGGACCAAAAACTGCTTAGGTAGGAAACAGACTTGTGATACAGCAATATTTCCAACAAGACTCACCCTGCGTCTGCGCAGGCCTTTGCCTCCACGATACAGCCAATACAGGTACATAGGTTTTCCTAACAGCAGCAGAGGAACTGACAGCATAGCTATCACAACCAAGAAAATTTGCAGCCCAGTCTGTGGAATGAAGGTAACAAACACAAACACATTTAATAACAAGGATCACAAGCAGATGAACAGATGTTATGTCAGACGCTATTGTCAACACATACCTGTCCTGGGTAGAGAGGAGTCATATCTTTCCCCTGCATGACGAACATGTTGATGAAGTGGATGAGGATGCTGGGAGCCTGGCTGGAGTCTCGCGCACCGAACGCCAACCACTTGTAGAGAATCATGAAGACCAGGTAGCCAAAGAGACAGAGCAGGAAGAGCAGCTCAGGAAGAAACAGCAGATAGACATTAAATTTCTGTCGGAAGTGCCTGAAGGGAGAGAACAAAGTATAGGAAATAAGAAAGTGATAAGATGGTGATTGTATTGACAGAACTCCTCAATATAACAATATATTAATGACTGACCGAGATCACTTTAAACCCAACAAAATATGGATTTTATTTGTTGGAAGCTGTACTCTCCATTTTTGCTGAATTGTGTGTTTGCCTTTAATTCATAGCCTCACCAAGGTTAACTGGGTAAAATAATTTTATGCTAGCAATTAATTCTGTGTAACAATGGAAGAATTGAAGATACAGAGATATTCCTCCCTGCTGTGGCTGCTAACTTCCTTGTAAAACATGTTTGACTGTATCTTAAAGGACAAGGCTGGCAATATTCTGTATTTTTGTTATTGTCAACAGAGCCCATTAAAAGACCATGACCACCACAATGTGCTTGTCCATTTCTCAATACTTAATTTCACTGTATCTGTGAACCTCAACCTCAAGCCCATTGATTTCAACTATATTTGTAAATCTTTCAAAACTGATCATCAATACAGTTTTACAGTCACATTTTTTTGAGAAGGCTAAATCATTTCCTAAAACAGTTGGGCACTGTAGTTTGATTAGCAAATGTTACTCACGCAGGAGTAAACAGTGTTTTGAGACCAGAGACTATTTTCAGATGGGGATTTGGTGCACTTGTGAGTATTTCTGGCAGCAGGATGGTGCATAAGGGATTGACTCAAAATAAACTACAGGGCTTGTGTTCATGCTAATGAAGGACGTGTCACCCTGTGCAAATGTGTGGCTCATTGATGTATTTTTACTAGTTTTTGAACAGCGAAGCTCTATGGCACAGAGGAATAAGGTACATCAGGCTCTGACTACACACAGCACGTAGTAAGATCCATTTATTGTTGGTTTTGTTCTTTTCATTGGTTTTGTTGAGAATATGAAGAATATAAAATATCACCAGACTTATCCATTAACTTCGACTGGCATGCCTTTATACCACTGCCTTTTTATTTACACCATCTATTGCTCACTGGAGACATTAACATAATCATTAGAGGTCATATTCATCCAGTAGAACCATCAGTTCTGGCTGGTGTGCAGCCTTTCTGGCACTTGCTGCAATACAAGTGTAGAGTTGTGGCAGTTGTAGTGCTAGAACAGCAGACACGGGCACTAATGACAATATCTGTCAGCTGATCACAAAGCATAGAGTGCTGATATCTATCTATCTTTCTCTCAGGCGCTCCCAAATCCAATTTTATTCAAACAAGGGTGATGTAAAGTTACTGACATGGACCTATATCTGGAGTCACTCACAAGTGATTGAAGACACTCAGCACCACTCCAAAGCTCATGTGGATGACCCCAATAACAACCGACATCTTCATCTTGTAGGAGTTGAGGAAGGAGAGTCGGTTCGCCGCCATGTTCCATATCTGATGCAATATTAAAAACCATCTCAGTGAAAATGAAACAAGAATGAGTCAGTTATATTCCCACTGTAATATCTGAGTGCATTTACTCACTGGATCAATGCCAAACGGGTACGGTCCACTGAAAACACCACTGATATTAGGGTCTAACGTGAGCAAAGCGTTTGTTTGGAGTGTTTTGTTTCTGCAATGTAAAAAAAAAAAAAGGATCAATAAGAAAAACCTAAAGCACCCATTAAAAAATGATGGTCCTGAGTGTGTGTATTGCGTATTGACCACTCACGTCCACTGCTGATTTGTGAACATAGCCTTAACACTCCAGCCAGAGCCAAATATGTTGAGAGACTTAGAGAAGCAGTCATTGTAAATCAGCCCGGTGTAGACAGAGAAAAGGCCCATCATAAGGATGATGTAACGCCCGTTGAAAAACGTCGCCCATATCTGGGAGCAACAAACACAGCTATCAGATAAAACTAATTCACAATAATCAGACTCGGCATTATGCATGAGAGGAAGACTCGTTCCTACCTCATTACTGGAGCGTTTCTTCTTCTGCTTTTTTTCTGTCAGCACCATCCACAAGGCAAAGAGACTCATTACCATCCCATGCCCGAGATCACCAAACATCACAGCAAACAGAAAGGGGAATGTGATGATGGTGTAGGGAGCTGAAACGTAAAAGAAACACACTCAGTGAAGTTCTCAGCAAACAATACACCTATAGATTATACGTTACTGTTCTTTACAAGATATAGCATGAGTTCTTACCTGGGCTTACCTCGCGATAGTCCCCCACCCCATAAGCCTCCACAATGCTCTGAAAGCCTGATGTGAACTTGTTGGTTCTTACAAGGGTAGGTGGAGTGTCAGTGCTCGGGATGCGGTTCACAAAGGATGGCACAGTGGCATCACCTTTTCTCTGATGATAAGAAACATATATGCAAGAATGTAAGAAAGTGAGGGACTATAGAAAGTGAGGGATTATTCTAAAATTGTCAGCGGGAGCAGGAGCTCAGGGCTCAAATGTGCATTTGAAATCCCTGCGAAGCTCCTTTCTGGCATTTTGCAGTGTGTAATGTTCCTGCACTGTTAGTGGCAGCATTATACTGTAAGTACTACTACTGTTGTTGGGCTCGATTATAATTTTAGTTTGACTTTAAGAAGTTGTTGATTTAATGTGAGAAAATAGATTTTCATCTGGAGGTGCACTGAAGTGATTTTATTCCCAACAACAGGTAAATGTTATAAACAGTTCTGGTGACAAATGAATCCCCATTTTAGGTGTAACTATACATTTTTCACTCACCGATCCCTCTTCAAGTGCCCCGCGCAGGTTTGCCAGGTCACTGACGGGACACCACACCTCAGCAATCAGACACTTGTTGGTGACATCAAAGCTGCAGAGGTTGAGGATATGATAGATAGCCTTCATCTTTTTCACCTGCACAACCCAGGTATAGGCTGACTCTGAGGCCTTCTGCAGAACCTGCCTCAAGTAGTCCTCAGTGCGGTGCAGCACCTGGAGGAAACACCGCTTATAAACTCACTAAGAATATGTGTAGATGTTACATATTCCTTTTTTGGATCAAAAGCCTTAATGCTAATGTATGTCAGTCCTACATTGTTAAGGTCTTGTATGCGTGTCCTTAAACTGTCCAACACATCTGCCCGCTCCTCATCATTTTCAGGGTGCGGATAAAGATGGCAGTGATAACTGAGGACAACAAAGAAATATGTGTATGGTGAGAATGAAGGAGAATACATCAGGCATTGACGGGTGAAGTCGTGTGATGATGGCATCCTTACCAGTCGCAGATCTTTTGAACTTTTTGTCCAATCTGGTCTCCCCAAAAGGAGATGAGGAACACAACACTTTTGCTTATCTCACCCTGAAACAACACAGATCAGACAAGTTATTAACTACAGTCCGACAAAAAGTCACAAAGTGATGAAAATGACTTATTTTTGCTGATACAGTACATCATATACATGTTGATATATCAACTAACTCCTGGTCATGGGGACTCACTTTAAGCCCTTGAAAACTTGGTTTCCATTCTATTTCAAATCTATTTCTCAACATTAAACATTCATAAATATCTAAGCAAAAAAATCACAGTTTAAGCTTGGAAAAACAGGTCGTTCCTGTCTGATTTTGAGGTAGGAGCAATGTTAAAGTGATTTCTTATCTCCATTGCAAAATATGCAATTCAACTCACAGTGTCCAGATCAGTAAGGTTCTCATCCACTTCTGCGTAGCTCAGGATGGTGTAACCCTTACACACTCTCCACAACATGCGCTCAAAGGCCTCGACCTTCACCCGCTGGATAAGACCAGAAACAAACCTGCAGCCACGAGAGATCAGATTAGGTTTATGGGTCTTTTTTTTTTTTACGATAATGGCACAATACACATGATGACATCCTGCAGCTCACCCCAGCTTGGCTCCAAGTCTTTGCATACCGGTGCATCCTGTCACCGAGTCTGTCTCCATAGTGGGGAATTCTTCATACTGGGGACCAAGAGCCTCATGCTAATTATAAAAAGGAACACGTTTCATTTATGACAGCTTACAGTAAGAGCTCTGTACATTGGTTCTACAAAAAGCTGATGCAATGTTCAGACACTGAAATGTGATGTTTCTTCTCACAAACCCCTCCCATCATTGTTGCTCTTCTTTGCATCTCTTTATAAGAGGGCAGCCTGGATGAGTCAGGTGCTGCTTGTAACAGCTGCAGTGTGACCGTGTCATTAATTAAAGTCAGCACTACTTCCACCTCTGTCACCCAGGGAAACAAGGCTCGTCAGCAACAAGAAAGCAAAACATTGTTGGTGAGGTGAGGGGAAGCGTCTTGACTATGATGGAAACAGAGGCGGACTGGGGAAACAAAAAGCAAATACACTCACTCTGGAGCGGCTGTGTATGAAGGTCCGTGTGATCTTCAGCATGTGTGTGTACTCGGTGAGCTCCAGGAGGTTCCTCCGCAGCTTCTCTTTGTTCCTCGCCACCTCGCTGAGCTCCATCTCCAGCCTCTGGAGCTGCTCCTGAACATACAGGATAAGATTACCTGTGCAGTCGACTTAGGCAGCTAAGAATCAACAACGCATGTGATTGACAGCAGGATATGGTCACATTTCCACTGCTTTAGACCTAAGAGCAAAACTATGTAGCTTCTGGTTAACAGTGGCCACTGTGGCAAATGACAATTATGGGATAATGTAAAGTGCTGAGCAACCATTTACCATTTAGCTAAAGTGCTACGCTGTTAAAACATTAGCACAAGTCATAAAATCAGCCAAATTACTCAGTAATATCTGCGATTTATATATATATATATATATATATATATATATATATATATATATATATACATACACACACACACACATACATATACACACACACATATATATATATATATATATATATATATATATATATATATATATATATATATATATATAGGCTATAAGTTTGCTAGTATTAGCTAAAAATAGCTATAGCTTTACCATGTAAGGCCATGGCGGCAAAACCTTGAATATACTGAAATGAGCAAAAATGAAATTTATTCTTTATGAATTCAACTTTTAATTTGTAAAATGGAGAATGTGTTATTTCTCCTCTCAAAGGTCACATAGTTTTGCTTCATAATATCATGGATGAATGAATGAATGGATGAATGGACAGACAATACGTGTGATGTGATGATGTAATGATGGGCTACGTGCGGAAACGAAAGTAAACGTCTGACATCAGTAGTGCTGAGGATCAATTTTATTGTCACCTTCATCTTCCATTACTGATGATTACATGGAGAAGCTAAATCCAGCAGAGTGGTGAATGCAGCGGAGACAGGCAGCCAAAGACTAAACTGGGCTCTCAGCTGCTGAGGTGACTCAGTCGCTACAGAAATCACAGACATACGACCCCCTAATCCCACTGTTCTGCCAGGTATAGTCGGTACGAACTCAGGCTGTGTGTCCCACAGAACTTTATATCAAATTCAAGTGGATATTCAAAAGTTTGTAAAGTCAACCAAATTTACCAAATATGTCAGGCTGAAGAGGGGGGATAAAATGACACATAAGACATTTAGAATACTTTAATTTGATGGACTAGAACATTGTATGTGTATGATATAGTCAGACAATATAGAATAATGTGATTTTTACAACCATGAAGTCACTTGAAGGAAAAATTAAGGGGAAAATTGAAGTTAACTGCAGTCAAAGATACATGCACTTCGGTCTACAATGGAAAACCTGTATACTATTAGGATCTTGTGTACAGTGATATGAAGGCTGTTTCAAAATGTGATCCATACTAGGAAACTAGTGTGTATGTAAATAAACTTGGGTGTACACTATGAAAAGTGGGCACTTTGATAGTAAAATCAGGTTAAAATGAAACTTACCATGATCTCCAGGACTTGTCTGGGGGGAGGAGCAAGTGGACTCTCATCCTCCTCTGGAATAGCTATATTAGCCTTTTGGATCTCCCTCAGAAGGAAGCCTGTCAACAAAAAATGCTGATGAGTTTATTTCATGGTAATTACCACTGAAGTGTCAGATCTAGCTGTGAAATCTTAACCTCTGAGGGACCATTTTACAAAACACAATCAGCCGCAAGCCATTTGCTACCCTGATGATTAATTGTCTAGGTGTATGCTCAGCCTACTCCCATATGGACCATCCCAGGTGCCCTGCTCTCTTACCCAGAATTCTCTCCATCTCCTCGCATCTCTTGATTTCGCTGACGAAGCGTCGCTGGAATGAGCTGACACTTGGATTAAGCTGAAACCAGAGGAGCATCACAAGTCAGGTGGCTGCAAGTTACTGCATCAGTCAATACATGCACAACAACAGGAGTCTTAGGCTGGTTATAATGTTGGTAAATGTTGTTTATTGCTGTTTAAATATTGTTCAAAACTGAATTCATCTACTTCCTCCTCTCCCCAAACCAAGTGCAATGAGGCGTATTTTGAAACC
Source organism: Trachinotus anak (assembly GCF_046630095.1). Lineage (NCBI taxonomy): Eukaryota > Metazoa > Chordata > Actinopteri > Carangiformes > Carangidae > Trachinotus > Trachinotus anak. The sequence continues at coordinate 11,068,605 of NW_027273879.1, read as the reverse complement.
TTAATATATTATCAGTGTATAGTACTGTGGAGGAAATTATTATGAAAACTCAGATAGATAGATAGATAGATAGATAGATAGAGAGATAGATAGAGAGATAGATAGACTGAAGTCTTTGCATTCAAAAAACTGGAGTGCACAAGAACACTTAGGCCTATTTATACCCAAGGATACATGCATAACCAGTGAGAAATGAGAGGTAGAGTAGAATCAATTGAATCTGTCTTTTTCAGACAAAATAATTCACATCATTAGGCACAAAGACGTTCAAACTGGCGGCGGAGTTGACACGTTGACAGAAATGAGCGTGTCTGCCTCATCAGCCTCTCTACTTACATCTCGAAACTCGACCAGCCCCAGCTCTCCGAGCTCACTGATGCAGTCGTATTCAGAGCCGGACTGCAGAAACAACTGCGCCAGGCACATCTCCTCACTCCGAAACACCATCTTTATCTGCCTGGTGATCTGCCGGTAGCCTACTGAACCTGGACGACGCGCCGATCACTACAGACGAAAATAGGACATCACAATATTCAGCGAGTCGCTACGTCGCTTTAAACCTCTTAACCAATTAACCCCCCCCCCCCCCCCACACCCACCAGAGGATTAATTACTGTCCATTACAATTGACGATTTTTTTTTTTAGTGGGGAGAATATCCTCCATCCTGTGTGTGGTTGTCGCGCAGTGTCTCCGCCACCTCCTCCCGGCCGCCTGGCGTCTACTGAATAAACAATATGAAAACAAAGGCAGAAACCTCCCTAATGCACCTTTCGCATCGAGCGAGCGCAGCGCCGCGCGTCATCCTGTGCGCTTCTCCACCTTCAGCACCTGCCGCCGCAGCGCGAAGACACGGCGACGAGAAACGAGCAACAGGCGGAGGAAGAGATAAATCATCGACCCGCCGTGAAGACAAAAGAGCTGACGGCGGCCTCACACGCTAAAAAAAAAGAAAGAAGCCACAGTCAGAAATAGGCTACGGCCTTTATTCGCTCTACGTCGCCCGGCAATTGACACAGATTGCGTCTCCGGGTTGCCAGATATCGCCGCCTCCTCTGAAATAATATTTTTTTTTTCTTGATCTAGAGGATAATTCTTAAAATATAGAAACTAGAGGTTTGATTTGAGGGTAAACAGCTTGTCGGGACAGGAACATCTGATTATAAGTGTAGTTTGACTGCCTTTGCACTGTGTCGACTCTCATCTGCTGTATCAACACCAGGTATTTGATGTTCTCGTACCCAAGTTTGTTTATCATAATGAGGCGCAATAATATGTCACAGCTCAAACAAAAGGCTTTATGAGACTTAGACGCTGTACTTACAACATGAACGATAAAAATTAATAAAAATACAAAAAATAGCTTATATTCCAAAATGATAACGAATCATTTTCAAGGTAAATTTATCTCTAAGACATTTGCAATTCTAACAACTGAAGCCTAGACTATCATCATTATTTTTCTAAACAAAGTTGCCCTTTAATAGACTGTTGTTTTGTTTTGACATGTGGTAAATGCAATAAAATAGATAAGCTTCATTCACAATTTTCTCTTAATATGGACTAAAGTTAGCCACAGTGTAAAATTTTGGTCGCTAACAAGTTAGTTTAGTCCCTTGTCTTGTTTTAAAATACGCTCCAGTGGCAACCATTTTTGCTAAAAAAGGGGGTTAGCTCACAAACCTGGCAACCTGGCATCTTCTCATTCTGTTCCATCACTTAAAGCAGACCGACCATCTGCTCTTCTTTGTATAAGAAATCATTTATTTATTGTTTTTTTAAGTGTTTTTGAGGTTTTGTTAATTTTGGCAGTTTTACAAAAAAAAAAAAAAAAAAAAAAAAAAAATCTTGTGGTAAATTATTACTGAATCTTTTAATAAACCCGTAGATTACATGAACGAGATAAGACGGACAACACGCAGTCAGGAGTTAAAACACTGGTAGCAGGCCCACATGACTCAACACAAATGTAACTCGCAGGTTGCGAGATCTGGATCGTGTTGATTTATTTTTTATCTGGTCATGCACATAAACATTTTTATGCTTAGTGTTCAATTCCGAATCAAAACCACTCTGTGGGTGCCACCCATGCTGTTTTATTTCTGCACATGCACAATTTCTTCACTCACATCACATGATGTATAAATTAATGACAAGTGTAGAAGACAAAGTGCTGTGGAAAAATGCATGAAACTCAAGGTACATTTGTGCATAAATGGCACTAAATTTAAATATAGTAAAGTTTGTATAGAGTACAGTTTGTATAGAAATATTTAGACACATATTTCCTGAAAAGCATGTAAAACTTATTTTAAATTATATTCTAATTTTAAGTCCTAAGACTCTGAGCCAGTCTGTTGAGCTCCTGTGACAGAGCTGTGACTGTTTCCAGGATCCTCTGCTTGTCCTTCTCCTCTAACTGGGCTTCACATCTCTGAGCAAATTTGTCAGGATGCCACAGCGCTTGCTGCTTCCGGAGCATTTTACGAAACAGCGGCACATCCTTCCGGTCCACGCCGTGCAGCATCACATCCAGCATCTCCTGCACTGTACCTCTTGGAGCTGGCCAGGGGATGTCATCGTAGCCCAGCTTTGTGCTGCCAGTTGAAGGGCCACCATGGAACGTAGCTGCACACCTCTCATCGTACCTGCGCTTCTTCCCCTGCCGAGTCTCTTCCTCTTTACGCGCTGCTCGAGCCAAATACTCTTCATGTTCCCGCTGCAGCTTTTCATGCAGCTCCTTGCGGCTTTGCTCTTCCTGCTCTCTCTCTTCTTTACTCTTCTTTCTTTTCCATCCAGAAGATGCTGCTGCCAGTCTTTGAGCTTCAGCGTGCTTTTTAGTGAAATATTCTTTCCTAATACGATCAGCCCAGTCCCCAAAATCCTCATCGTCATCATCAACAGGAAGGAAATCATCAGCTGTGAAACAAATACAGCGGCACTGTTATCAAACAGAGAAAGTCAAAATCAAATAATAAAATTCAGCGTCAAAGAATGAGTCTAGAATTTACCATCATAGACTCCAAATGATTCACAGAATTCATCTTCGCATTCACCAAATAGCTTCTCCAGCCACTCCTTCTCAGGGTCTGCTTGACGTGGGCGACTCGTGTTTTCTGCAGTCTGACAAGAACATAAGGAAATTATGCATTTTTGTATTGTGTCATGGTAAACTCAATATCTTTTTTTTTGGATTGTTATTTGGGCAAAAAAGAAGATATTTGAAGATAATCTTGGACTCCTTTGGAAACCATGATGGATATGTTGCATAATTTTCTTACATTTTATTGACCAAATTATTTATCAATTAGTCAACAGCAACAATAAAAACAATAGGCAGATTAATCTACAATTAAAATAATCATTAGTTGCAGTCCTATCTTACAGTATTTATCTACTGGTACATAGTTAAAGTAAAGTAGATGAAAAAACGGCATCTTTGCATGTACCAGTATGTGTGCGTTATCTTCAGATCTGGTCTCAAATTCTATTTCATTTAAGTTACAGGTTTAATCAGTTATACCACCATGAATTACACAAAAGGGGGACCCCTCAGATTCCGTGAGGGGTTAACTATGGGAAATAAACTGATATTGATGGTATATTGGCCTATGTCCATTTTTTTCCACAAGCACATATTATAAACATTTTAATAATGATCACCTAAATATTATAGAACTGAGATGCTGAGATGTCCTGAACAGGACACTTACCAGTTGAAAAATAAACTTCTCAGCAGAGGACAAAAATTGTGTGATGAATAACCTTAAACATACAGTATCATTTTCATTTCTGTTATGCATTGTCTTGTTATTTCATGGTCTTAATACACACAGATACCAGGATTTGTGATAATCTTATTATCAGCAGATAATATCATCTGCTGTTTATTAGCTAAACTAATCAATTATTTGTTTTGTTCATGAAACGTTGGAATATTGATGAAAACCAGCCATTACAATTCACCAAACCCCAGGCTGGTGTCTTCAAATTTCTTCTTTTATATAATTAACAATCAAAAACTCAAATATATTCAGGTTACTATCACATATGACAAAGAAAAGCAACAAATACAGACACTAGTCAGACAAAAAAAAAAAACTATACCAGGAGTTGTGATGGGAATTCTCATTATTTTCATGTGGACGTATTGATTGTTGGTAGCAGCTCTACAGTCTATTGTAACTGCTTTAAGCTACCTCTGTATGCTTCATCCACTTCAACAGGTCTTCAGGTGTGACTCCAGCACTGTTACAAGCTGTCATCGCCTCTGGACAGCGCTTCTTGAGGGGCACAACCAAGTCATCATAAGCTAAAATAACATTAAAAACAAAAGTTAAAAACAAATACCAGTTAATAATTCAACACCGGCTTTTCCCCACAGCCCATCTCACCCGTCTTCCCATGTTTGAGAGCCCTGTTGGCTGCTGTGTGTAGAGCTGTGTCTCCTTTATGGTCCCTCTGGAGAACATCGGCTCCATGTTTCAGCAGCAGCCGCAGGACAGCGTCCTCTCCCAGGCAGCAGGCCAGGTGCAGCGGGCTCCTCTGCCTCTTGCCCTGGGAGAAGTTCACATCCAGGTCTCGGTGTTTTTTCAGGTATGACTTTAGCTTCAGCAAACTGCCCTCCTCCACGTACCTCCACACCCGCTTCTGTTTGTTAGACACCATGCCGAGTGCAAACCGAGCAGACGGTTTATTATTATAGTTATTTTTAAGGGTTAGTTATGTTATCTTTGAGAGGCCTTCGAGCTTCGCATTAGCAAAGATGCTCTAGCGTAAGCTAATTCGGTCCGTCGACTTATTAAGTCCGAAGCTAGCAGCGGCTTGGGCACCAGAGGTTCCGGGGCAGGATGTTTCCGGTGCTGTCACTAGGTGTCAGTATTCAACCACTCCACCTGTCGGGAAGATATAATGTCAAGAGGTCATCTGTGTGCCTCCAACTGTTCCAATTAAACCTTTAAAAAATAAAATAAATTTAAAAAAAGTATTCTGGTAACTCAAAATTATATAATCTCATACTTTTATTTAAAGTTCTAACTCTTAACTTTTCTTTATGAACTACTTTATGATTTGTTATGACTGGATTTTTCAACAAGAAGTTTGAATGAAATTAGATGTAATTTTAACTCTAAAAGAGTAACTAAAAACAATAATGGACATTTTACACGTATATCACTTTGAACAAAAACAAGATTTATTTTTCAGAATCCAAGAGCATTAAGAAAATCAATATTATATGTCTGTGAGAAAGAGACTTTTGATTGCTAGGACTCCAGAAAAGAAGCAGCACTAAAGATGAAATCTTTAATACATTTGAAACTTGGACCAAAAAAAGTGCAAACATTTCTCACACTGCAGGGTTCCTGCTTTCACATATTAATTGAACCAAAAACCCAATGACGTATCAAGCGTCACTGCTCTTCATGTAATATCAGTATGTAACCAAAATCAATATTTGGTCATAGACAGTGACTTAAAATACATTTAATTAAATAAAAATCTTCAAGATTGCCACTTTAACCCCTTGCAGAGCAGATAAGAATGTGGAACCGTCAGAGAACCTTAAGGGAACGTTCTTTCAAGGTTCTCTTAAAATTATACAGACATAACCTACCAGAAACGTTCCTGGAACGTTCTCTAAAAGTAATTTTTGAGGAAACATTCCCTCAGGTTCTCTCAGAGCTCTACAAACATAATCTTCCAGCGTTTAGAACGTTCCTGGAATTCATTTAGTTTGAGGTAGAACAAAAAACGACCATGTTGTTTTATTGGTTTTTCTGTTATTGTGAATTAAACTGAACACCTGTTGCAGGATAGTTCCAGTGCTGTCACTAGGTGTCAGTATTGACCTGTTTATAAATCGGACATTAAATTGATAAAGTAAACCTGTGTGGCCACACAGGACGCTCTGAAGTGTGACTGGAATTCTTTTCTCCTCTTTATGATAGGAAAACAACCCACCCGTCTTCATCTTATGTACTCTGGTTTACAGAAAGTTGGAAGAGTTTGGCACTACAGCGATGTTTTTCATGCTTGAAGGACTCAGTTGTTGGCTAATTGCTCAGTATTCATAATCTCTTTCTGCTCTCTGTGGGTTTCTGTGCCTCAGACTCCTTTCAACACACCACCTGCCAGGAAGATGTCATGTAAAGTGGTCATTTGTGTACTTCCACTTTTTTTTTTTTTTTTATGTAGTCTAGTGACTGAAAGTTATATGATCTCATACATTTAATCTCTAGTTCATAACATTTCTTCAGGAACTTTTTGTTTGAGTGTCACAGTGCAGGGTGATGTATACCCAGGTTTTGACATTGCAAGGCTGTTTTCATTCATTCATTTGCTGAAGAGGAAAAGTTTCTCAGAGCTCACCTTAAAACTGAGTTTAAGATGTAGATGTGAGAATATGATTTTGTGACAGCACAACAATTTTGGGGATGAGCATGGTTCAATCCGCAACTTAAACATGTCTAATGTGGAAAATGAAACTTCAGTGTCCATCCACTGAGAATGGACTTCTCAGTGCAGTAGGAGACACCTGGTGTCCAGCAGCTAAACACTTGAAATCAAAAAGATATTTGTATAGATTCTGGATTCGGCATTGAAAAGCTGAAATACAGGTAGATGTTTCCTGTTTTCTTCAGAAAAAAACATATCAGATACAAATTATTATCAAACCACATTTATGTGACTTAAAACATGTTTGGAGGGGAGCTTTAAGAAATTAAGGTTACAATTTTCCTGTGGTCCATACAGTTTTATTAGCATCACCATCCTCAGAACAAACACATCAACATGATACATACATGATTAAATAAGGCTGGACAATGTCAAAGCATCAGCCCAGAATCAGAGTAAAGTCAATTCATCTCATATGCAGATTCTCAAAGACCTTAAGACTTAAAATTCCTAAAATTCCCATCTGGATTTGAACTGTTGCTCTCAGTTTGCCACATACAATCTATGTGTGGCAGCTTCTTGTTGTTACAGAGTCCTTCATGTGGCTGCAATTACTTTAATATATACAATTAAAATACTGCAATATACGATTTGGACCATATCACCTGCACCTCAGTTACTAACTAAACCAGTGAAAACTGCACCACACAGGTGATAATCTTACATCCAGTCATTTCTTGTTAGCACATGTGCTCTTTACCTGTGATGCCTGCATCGGTGCAGCTGAGCCTCTGAACTGGCTTGGTCCTCCTGCAGATGACAGTGCATCCATTTAGGCCTGAGAGAGGGGAGGATGCACAACAGAGAGAATAGAGAGTGGCATGAAGGGGAGCTTTGTGCACTGTGAAGAGGATGATCAACTCTGAGACTCACTTAAACCAAGATCCGGAGGCACTTCCGCTCTTTTTTGCTGTCGGAAACGACGTGTCTCCACTAACGATGGCCGTCTTCTGTGAACGCCTTTGAAATGTCTGCCATCTCAGGAGTGACAGAGAAAGAGTGAGAACAGAGGGTGAGGGAGAGAGAGAGAGAGAGAGAGAGAGAGAGAGGGAGAAAGAGAGAGATCTGATTTGTCACCTCAGGTGTTTCAGTCGCATGTCTGTCAGTTAATATACATTTTGACCTTTATTGTCTTATTTAAAGAAGGTTTTTTGTTACACACCCTCAAAGAAGATAATGTTTCACATCATCTCCCTCACTCAATGCAGAGGAGTGTGTGAAGTGAGTACCCTTGTCCTCCAAGACGTCAGGTAGAGAATGCATCTCTTGCAGATGGCCCTAAAAGCAGGGAGATGCTTCTGAAAGACAGGATATCCCCGATCAGGAACCTCTACCTTGCCCGACCCCCCTTTGCCTTTCCTGCATGGCCTGCTGACTCCTATCCTGTCCGTGAGGTCTGTAATCCTCCTGGGACGATGCAGGGAGGAGCACTGCAGGACCAGGCGGCAGGAAGCCAAGGGTCTTCCAAGACGCTCCAGGGGTCAGCATCTCATCCTACAGCGTTGCCGTCAGACCTGGCTCAAGGTCCGGTCTGCTGGCTGTGCTGGTCAGCCTCCATTGTTAGGACAGAGGAGAAATGTGTTCACACTTCCTCAGTCTATTTTCTGCTCAACTTGGTTTATTGGGTTCTGATTTATGACAGCTGGACTTGTACTTTTAACTAACGGTTGACCTGGCTGCAAGCCTGGTTTAAAGCAACACAAAGACATGGCCTATTTGTCACCCATTGATATGACAATGAGTGAGATAAGGTGGGCTCCCCTATAGAAACTCTGGTTTCTTACCTTTGCCTTTAGTTTCTATTGATTTACACATACATTACCTGGTGAACAAACATCTTCCAGTCTAGTGGAGAGTTAGGGTTGAACCTTTTCACAGTTTTTGTTGTTCTGTGTTTATTGAATATTTGATAATATTTAATCCAGAGTTTTAGGGGTCAGGGTTTTTAGGTTTGTTTAAAGGATCAGTTCAGGAATTTAAAAAAACAAAACAAACAAACAAACAATCAAAAAACATATTTAGTTACTAAATATGACATAGGTTAAATACTCTGGTTTTGTAGTATTTAACCTATGCTAATAGTTTAAACAATAGCTCAAATACTCATGTATGAGAGGCTTCTGTGAGTGTTATATTGTTATATACAGTTGTGCAAAAAATTTGGGCACCCTCGGGCAAATTCCACATTTTGTTGAACATTGTCGTGAAGAGAAGTTCATACAACCTCTGCAGCAACCAGACATTAAATGTACAGTTACTTTTTATTCTATGAAAAAATACAGCATATTTAAGCTCCACCCACAGATTCTCATTGACGATCACATCACCGGACTGTGAGGGCTGTTCCAGACGCTTCAGCTTGTCTTGAAGAAGTTCACAGTGGAATTTGAGCAATTTTGTGGTCTGCAGGACATTTGTATCCAGAATTTCATTCTTCCCTGTATCTATGCAATGTTTTCTGTCCCACTAGCTGCCACACAGCCCCAAAGCAGAACATTTCCACCCCTCCATCATTAACAGTAAGGAAGATGTTCTTTTGTTTTTATCAAATGCTGCTCATTTTCTTCTCCAAACACACCTCTGGTGATTGTGGCCAAAGAGCTCAATTTTAACTTCACCTGTCTACAGCTCTTGTTTCCAAAACCAAAAAAAAAAAAAAAAAATACAGAAGTTGCTTTGCAGACTTCAGATGTTGAATTTTGTGATGAGGTTTCCCTTGCAGGCATGTGGGGGTTTGCTTTTCCTTTCTCCCCAGCAGACAAGCATTTTTTTCTGAGAGTTTTCCAGATTTTGTCTTGACTTCCAGTTCTCTTTAACTGCAATTTCTTAATCACATTTTGAACCATGGAAATGTCAAACAGGAAGAGCTCTGAGATCTTTTTATATCCTCTCCTCATTTGTAAGCATCAGTTAGCTTTATTTTAGATCTTCAGCCAGCTGCTTTGAGGAACTCTTGGTTTCTGTGTTTGACAGGTTGAAGAGTCAGATAATTTATCACCAGACTGTGATCACCTCAGTTCTTTATGACAAGTCATGACCTGCCTTACAAATGTGTCAGCTGAGGCCCAACATCTTAATGAAGGTCTGAGTGTTTTTGTAAATAGAAGGATGCCCAAACTTTACCATCTCTTGGACAAATTCTAATCATCATATATTTATATATATTACTGTAATCTGCAAAGTATATGACAGACATCAAATAAATGTAGTGGAGGTGCAGGATTTCCCTCTGCAAGAGAATAAAGGTATAAGCGAGCATGAAATGAAAGTATTCAAGCAAAATACAAGAACCTGAGGAGATCTTCTTACTTCACCGCTGGAGAAATGACAGTATAAGTCAATAGCAACTTGTCTTTTGCAGAAACAATGCCTTGGTTATTTAGGATTATCTACAGACGAGTTTGAAGTGATTAAAAAAATCAACATACCAGTTGTTAACTGTGGTGTCTACGAGAAACTATTATTGATGTTATGAGTTTGTTATCTTGTGGAGCTTTTTTTTTCTCAGCTGTATTTTCAGATAGGAAAGGGTTAAATCATCATTTATGCTGTTTATGTTTTTTTATCCCTGGAGCTGCTCTAGTAGTTTGTCATTCCTTGGGAATGGAGAATGAAGACTGTTTATACTCCTGGGATTCCCTGCGGCAAACCTTCTCCCAGTGTAGACACAGTGAATTTTCACACTCTGTTATTACAGAGGAATGAAAACATTTGTGTAATCATTTCTGAACAGTCCTCTCAGACAAACATCGAGCCTAAAGAGAACCAAAGGGCATAAATCTCCTTTCCCTCGATACAACTTTGTTTCTAGCCCCAGCAAAGGTCATGCCATGAAAACTTCGTAACATGAGCACATTAGCTTCATAAAACTTGAAAACCCATGAAAATAATCTATCCAGATTATCTTTCACAGTGGGCTTTGACTTTGATGCTGACAGGTGGAGGATAATGTGACAAGTCATCTTGTAAAAAATAGCCGCTGCATGGAATTTTAAAATGTACTGTATGCTGTTTCACCAATAAAACATGTAGCATTGTGCCGACTCTTGAGTGCATGGATCGTTGGACTCTCTCCCAATTTTTATTGTTTTATTCCAGCGTGTTAGAGAATGCAGCTGAATCTTTTATATACACAAACTTTCTAGACTCAATTAAACATCTGTTTAACAAAGATTTTTTTTGTGTGTGTGTCCTGGCTTGGATGAGATTAAACAGAGCTGAGACAGTGATGACGGAGACAGAGTGAATATCACTGCAGCTGTTGCATCTTTTTCTCTTCATGTGATGAGGAAGTTTTCAGATTTCACCTGTCCAAGATAAAAGACAGGGATGAGGCTTTCCTTTTATGAGGAGTACAGCTTTGGTCACATTCACCCAAAATGGCCCTCTGTAGACTTCTGTAATTGTAACTGATTTAGTCTAAGCTCCTCTCCATCACAGGTATTACACAGTCGACTCCCACTACAAATCAGTAACCATGGATTAGTCCAATCCCTCTGTCTCCCTGCTGTTGCTTATTATATCCTGTAAAAAGCTCATTACAGTTGGAATTAGTTAATCGCTGAATTCTAATTTAAAGCTCAAGAAACTGTTTGCTTTCTATAAACAAGACATTTAACTTTAACACAGTTGAACATAATTGAGTAATTGGCTAAAATACAGGGACAGAAAGACTTTTAGCTGCATTTGGGAGCTAATGATACGGAAAAGTTTCGTGAAGTTGTGTAAATTAACACTTGGGAGACTTGAACATTTCTGGGACGAAGCCAAATGTCCTGTGCATGATCCAATTTAGAAACTTTTGTAGTCACTGATTGTTTGTGCGAGCGGATTGTAAGAGGAGAAGAAGCAGACATGCTGGGAGAAGGAAATAGAAGTCGAACATGCATTTCCTGCAAGACACATGCTTTGATTTCGGCCCTGCAAAAAACAATGGTTGTTTGACTGCCCCCCCCCCCCCCCCCCCCCCTCAGCAGTGCACCAACAGGAAGAAGCACATTCACTGGATAGGAGAAAATACATTCCAGCAAGACTTAACAAGCTATCACAAGAGACAGAGCGACACCAGAGAGAGAATATTTGTGTTTTTTCAGAGCACCGTTCTTTTCTTTTTTTATTAAAAATCATAGACATGAATTCAAAATAATGCGTTCCCACAAAATGCGCACATAATAGTAACAGACAAACTCATTCCTTCACACACTCACACACACATACACCAGCAGACTGTGAAAGCAGTCACCTTTTAATTGGGCCCTACAGCCTGAAAACATTTGTCAGCTGCCATCTGTCTGTCTGTCTGGGACCCCCCCCCCCCACTTCCCCACAACACACACATACACACACCCTATCCCTGTCTCTCCTTACAACACTCTTATCAGACTCCAACACCTCTCATCGGCTGGCACACCCTTCCTACACACACACACACATACACACAGACTCTTACACTGCTGGCTGTGGTGCAGATACTACAGATTGAGTGGAGAGCGGGGTAGCCTGGTAGATATCACACCTCAAGTGCTTACAAATGAAAACAAGGACAGCATGGGGCAAATGCATGAGTAATACACTTCACTGGGACTTGAAGACAAGGTTTCACAGTTCATAGATCAATACTTTGCATTAAGTCCACGGGAGAACCAAGAGAAACACACAAGTGTGTTGTCCTTTTAAAATACATTCCACTTCTTATGCTTGGTCCACTGTTTTAAGTAGTTCAGTTTTGCTTCCCCGCTACTGAAAGTGGGGCTGGAGTTGGAGCGTGGTCAGACCCAAAATCCACAAGCCTGAGCGTCATCTTCAGACAAATGCTTACAGTAGCCCACAGAGTCAGTGGGGAGCAAAGGTGACACCCTGACACTGACCGCGGACGATCTGTGAGGAAGCACCCAGCACTGTAAAGTTCTGATTTACCTGCATTGTTCTGCATTGTTCACCTCTTCCCCAGCATGCCTCTGGGCCCTCAGCTGATGTCACACCTTGGTGGCCAGAGACTGAGCCTCTGTCTTCTGAGAGGACAGGGAGCTGGCAGGGCTCGCATGCAATGACTTCTTCAGGTTGAGCAGGCACAGGCACTGGGATCTGAAGCGCAGGTCGAAGAATGCGTAAAGAAAGGGGTTGAGGCAGCTGTTGATGTAGGCCAGGCAGGTGGCGTACGGGTGAGCCAGCAGCAGGAAGCGCAGGAAGGCACAGGTGTCGGGAAACAGATCCAGGTATGAGAGGGCGTCGGCACTCTTCACGACGTGGAAGGGCATCCAGCAGGCAGCGAAAACCACTACCAGTGTGGTGATGATCTTCAAGAGCCTCCTCTTACGCTGGTCCTCTTTGCGCAGAGTGTTGAAGTGGCGGGTGACGGTGCAGCCGATGAAGCCGTAGCACACCATCATTGCCAAGAAAGGCATGAGAAAGCCCAGAACTGAAGAGGAGATGCTGAGACCAGCGATCCACAGAGTCTCTTGCTCTTTGCTTGTTACCACCAGGCTGAAGTCCATGGCGCAGGTTGTGCGGTTGCTGGTTGAATCATATTTGGTGGTGCGGAAGACCAGAGTCGGGGCAGCCAGGACACCAGACAGCAGCCAGATGGCTATCAGGGAACCTCGAATGTGGCCACGAGTGCGCAGCTGGGTGCTGGACAACGAGTGGACGATGGCCAGGTAGCGGTCGAAGCTCATGCAGGTGAGGCAGAAGACGCTGGCATACATGTTGAGCAGGACCACGTAGCTGCTGATCTTACACAGAGCCACTCCAAAGGGCCAGTGGTAGCCCATGCCTGTGTAAACGGCCCACAGAGGCAGAGTGACCACAAAGGTGAGGTCAGCCAGGGCCAGGTTGCCAATATATACGTCAGCAGCTCGCCGCTTACCTTGGGCTCTCCACACGGTGAAGATGACCACCCCATTTCCAGAGAGGCCGAGGATGAAGATGAGCATGTAGAGCACAGGGATGACAGAGTATGACGGCGTCCACTCAGAATAGTCACACATGGTGGAGTTCTCCGTCTCCTCGTAGTCATAGTACTCATCGAGACCTACAGTTGGCTCCATTTCCATTCTCTCTCTTCTCTTCCTGTCCTTTTTTGTAAGAATTGTTGCAGATAGATCCACAGTGGTTGACAGCACACTGAAGTCTGTTGCTGCATGTGAAATCTGCCGATCCTTATATACTCCCCAAGTCTTGTGCCCTCCTCCCCTCCCACTGCCCTCCTCCCCTCTGCTCTAAGGAACATGCCCTCTCACTGGCTACACGCCCACCCCTCCCTCTCCTTCATTCATATTATTTATACCTCACTGTCTACTGCATAGTGGTTTCACTTTAATATATATATTTAAATTCTAGTACTTTATTTCAGCATAAACCATGTTTCTCTCATGTTTCCTATATAAGAATTGATCTCTAGAGGCAAAATAAAACTCTGCACAAATCATAACTCTTTAAGGATTTTTTTCCCTAACTTACCACAAATGTAATTGTATAACACATTTCTTACTTTAGGGTATGAAACTTCGTTAGACATGTTTGGACAGTAGCCCATGAGTCAAGCCTGGGCATGACAAGTTTCATCAAGTAGTCAATTTTAAAGTCAATTGAGAGTCGTTGAGGGACTGGAGCACTCTGCTACAATCCAGTAGACAACACTATTTACATTTGTATGTGTGTTGTTTTCTTGTCTGTACATGTTCAAAGCCAGAGAACCACAAAATAGACAAAAGTTTGTGTTTGGCTTTAATGAACTGGAGGTTAGGCAGACAAAAGACCTTTAAATGAAAATATGCAATAATACCAAGCTTTAATATAACATGTCTTATAGGATCAGTTAAAGTGCAAAATTTTATTTATTTTGACTTAAAAATTTCAAATTTTTAAGTCCAACTGACAAGATTTGATATCAAAAATGAAGGTGAAAGATTTTTTTTTAAATCAAACACATTTCTTAATAACTAAATAATGTGTAATAGTATGTACCATAATCATCAGCATACATTTATGTATCACTTTTCAAAGCACTGTTTAAATATGCCCAGCAAACAAAATTGCTAAACGGCAGCAAATTTGATACACAAACAATGACAGATTAATTTAGGGGTGGGGTAGAATGTGATATAAATACACAATAAATGCTACAAAATAAAAATGTATATGTATTTATGTATCTGCTCTGGCTTTGCCTTTTTTATCAAAACCTTACAGTCATTCCTAAAACTCAGATATATCCTGTAAACACAACCAGAAACTGGGGGTACATAGTGTAATACTGTATATCCTCCTCATTTTGTATCAGTATTTGTGTTTGTGCACGCTTTTGTTTTTTTGTTTTTTGTCGGTTTACATAGAAAATCAATATTATAAACCGCTTTGCATGGTGTAAAAGAGTAAAGCATTTACCTGTTTAACCTCACAGGTGAAAGAGTCAATACAAACCCATGCAGTGCAGCCAAACATAGTTTTTATTCACAAACCTTTATTTCAAACTGTGGTGGAGATGTTTCTATAGATACCACATACAGCAGGCTGAACTTTGCAGAAATGACACATCTGTAATAAGAAGAATACGGAGTCCTGAGCTTGAATATATAATTGTAAACATCCTAGCTTCAGTAATGAGCTGTAACCAGCTGATACAAATGATGATGACAGTGTTGCATTAGATGACTTTTCCAACTTTAAAGCTACTTAATGGAAACAAAAGGGGGGAGGCTTTATGTTAACTGGTCAAAGAAGTCACACTGTTCCTCTGTCTTTGTCTTCTTTCTCGTCTCGTGGGTGCATTTGTTGGCCCAGGTGGGACGGCTCACTCTCCAAGCCTGTTCCGTCTCTCAGCAGAGTGGCAGCAGTGGCGCCGGCGCGCCAACATTTAGACACAACTTCTGTATCACTCAACAATCTTTTCCTCCTCCGACCCCTTCCTCCACCCCTCCATCCCTGCCTCCTCCATCCTCCTCCTCCTCTCCCCTCCTCACTCATCTCCGTCTTCCTCTGATTATGAAGACGAGGTTTGATTCCCGTCTCCTCTGCTTTTATCAACGTCATTAACTCAGAGAACTGTTTGTTGTTGCCAATTATTGTGATGCGGTGATGTGGTGGTGTTTGATAACCAAAACTGATGTGATTGTGTTTGCGTTGCCTCCACCCAAAAGCTCTGCCCTCTTTTTGCTCCGCTTAATTGTCCATCCAGCTCTTTGTCCATCCGGCTCAGCTCTCTGCTGCAGGACGTCGGGCAGAACAGGAAAAAAGCCAAGTGAAGTGAATCAAAGCAAGCTTCCTATCTGCACTCTGCTGGGACTGCGGTCTGTTTTTAGCTGTGTTCGTTGACAGGGATGTGAATATACAGATAAATAAAACAACAGGCCTTGATGAATACATCAGTCCACCCACTCACTTTTCCCAAAATCCCCTCTTCATGAGAGCTGTGTTGAGAAACCTGAAATTTCCTTTTAAATACAAGAAACAATGAACAGAAACATGGTTTTGCAAGACTGACAGTGATTTTTTTTTTTTATTTCTCAAGACTTGGCATCATATTGTAAGACATTCTCCCACATTTCTTCCTATTTTAGGGCTTTTTTGAGTGACAACTTCCAATTGGCCCGAGCTTGAACCTCCTTGCAGCACATCCATCTCTTTACTCAGCATACCAGAGACCCTGTTTCCACAACATTCAGCCCATGTTTGTCGTCTTTGTTGCCCACCTGTGTCTCAAATGTATTGTTGTTCTTCTCATGTGTGGCCCTGTGCTATAAACCACACACCACAAAGACGCCAAGATGTTCCTTGTGGTTTGTGTCCTTACTGAACCACACCAAGGCCCTTCACTTGACTGTCATCCATCAGCAATGTGTCAGATAGCAAATAGCATATCCGGGGGATAAGGATGAGTAGTCGCTTCTCAAAATATGCACAAAAAGCAGAGAGACACACAAACACACACACACAGTGACAGTCTGTCTGCAGGGCTGCAGAGCGTCCCTTTGATCTTTTATCATGACCTTGTGTGTTAGCGTGTTTATGAGCCTGTTTTTGGTGATACTCGCAGCGCCATAAGAGCATGAGGTGTGTGTTCTTGTTGTTTAGGTGTGTGTGAGAATTGGCGGGGGTCTTGACAGCCGTTTGATGTGTGTGTTAAGCTGTTGCGGACCACATGCACGGGCCCCTCTGCGCTGAGACAGCTGGTTCCTTGAGGCTTCATTTGCAATCTGACTAACTCTGAGTCAAGCTCGAGGTCTTCTTCTTGGGTTCAATTCATGATATCACACGTCTAAATCAAACACCTGACAGCAGCTCGACAGCCATGATGATGATGAACACACCCCGAAGCAAATGCTCAGCCATCAGCACCAGCTATATTACCAATCGCATCAGCAGTCTGATCTGAACTTTTAATTATCTGAATGCTGTCAAAAGTAACACTCTGAGCACAGCTGGAAAGCTTCAACATTTGGTTGTTGTTACCGCCTGCTCCACTCCATTATCCTCCCTTTACTCTTTTCAGCAGGGACGACACGGTGATTGACACCAGCTTGTTAGAGACAAAGGCCACCAGGACGGGAGAGGTTTACGCCTTTTCTCTCTGTTCCAGTAAAGACTAATGTGTAAACTCAAGTTTCACAGCCATCTGCACGGATGAGAACAGTTTTTATTCTAGCTTGGGTAGAGTTGTGAAGGATATCACAACTGCAGGTGACCAGTTGTCATGTCAGACTGTGAGAGGAAAAAAATGTTTGTCCTAAGGGTGATGCATGGAATAGGATAAGTAAATGATTGGAAATGACATGACAGGACACTGGAAGACAAGAAAGAGGCCGGATAGTATTGCTGGATAGTATTGGTGCGACTTATTATTGTGTCTATAGACAAACTGGTGTTGCCCTCACTCGCTGGGAGCATCAGCAGGTTAAATGTGGTAGGGTGGGTTGGTGAATGCTTCTTATAGCTCTGGCTACACTGGGTTGGTTTTGGTCTTTGCTAACAAAAAATAAAAATATATCATACCTCACGATGCATCCTTAAAACCACAACTGGCCCAAATTCACTGGGACAGCACAACTGGTACATCATAACTCAAGATATTAGTGGTGAAATTGAAAACATTGATTCTGTTACCTGCTACTTTTCCTCCTCTTAAATGATAGATTTACATGTTATTATTGTGTAGAGTACTGGGGGAGAGAAGTATCTACGTGGTACTCCACCACCCTTCTGATAGACTTTTTGAAAACTCAGGAAGCAGCTGTGGTGCAGTCTTCTTGCCGAGTTTGTATCTATATGATAACAGTGCACTTTCTTGACCCCTCTCAGCACATGTATGGGAGATTGATGTTTTCGTGACATTGCAGTCACTGATGACCCCACTGCACTGCAGCCCCTCAGATCAGAGTAGCAACAGCTATTCTGAACGTGGAGTTACCCCACCACAGAGTCAGAGATGTCTAATTTCAGTTTTCTGTTTGTAGGTCAGTTGACCGGGAGACTCTGTTGATATAAATCTTCCTGCTTTCAACATGTTGTTGTCCTCCAAGGCAGGAGTGGCTGAACAGAAATATTTATCTAATATGAATGTGAGGACAGTAGAGGGAAATCCAAAACAGTTTTCACAAATAGGTATATATAGCTCAGACTTGCATTCAAGGTCGGTCGCGAGTGAAAATATAAGCATTAGAGAGAGGCGGGGCGCCTCCTCGTCTCTTGCGAAGGACACGCGAGGAGAGTTTAAATCAGAAAGAACAAAAGGGAGAGCTTTATTTATCATTTAAAGAAACAGTGAGGTAACACTGCTACTGCAAGACGTGACAACTGAGGTTTGATAACACTGACAAAGAGTTAGTTTTAGTATTTGTCTTCACATTCTGTCAAACAGGAGAATTAGAAATAAGGAGGTCTATTTGTTGGATGAGGGGTGCAGCTATACAAAGGTGACTGAGGATTACAGCCACGCTTGACATGAACTTGAGGGGAGATAGAAGTGACAGATGTACAGTAACATTATATTTTGTATATATTGTAAATTATGAAGGTATCATCCTCATCTTCTGGTCTCATTGCGCTCACTGTAATAAAATTGCTCAATCGACTGAGTCTTGCAATATTTTTAAGCACCAGAATTTTTACTTATATTATGACTGTGTGTCTTTCCAACCTCTTTTTCTGACGTCCGCCTGCAAGAGAGCACCACGCAAGAAAGGCTGTGGATCTTCATGCAGCTAGTGAACTGTGTTACTGTGATAATACAATAAAACTAAGTGAATATGGAAGACCTGCTAAACACAGTACTCTAGCATCGCCATTGTGAACATGCTAGCATGCTGATGTTAGCGCAATGATGTTAACATTAAACATAAAATGCGACTACAAGCTGGAAACAACATGTCTGAAGGTGAGGTAGTGTGTGTTCACATCTTGTTTTGCTTTGCAACATTGTTTATGCGACTTGCTAATTACAGAAAATTTAGCAAACTCAGTAAAGTCAGTGACAAAGCAATATCCATCTAGAACTTGCTAACATTAGCCACTATGAGCCACTGGTCACAGCAAGAGAGGCTGTAGCTGCAAAACCTCTGACTGTGCTTGAGCGACAGTGCAATATCGACAGCCAACTAACTGCTAATCAGTTAAAGATTGTGTTATTTCTTCTGTGTTAAGTTACATAGTTTGGCTTTAACACTACATCTGTGAAACTGTCAGAAGTCTTGATGCAACTTCATGATAATGTTGAGGTCAGTTAGTGGTGGTAAGGTGCACATAATATTTTGTCCTGCTCATGCCTCAGGACAAAATACCACAAATTACTAGTTATCAACATAATCCAGTAACACTACCCCACAATGCCCAGAACATATTTTTTTTAATTACCCAGATTTTCAAAGGCACTGCTGGACTTTTGGCCACGTAATGTTTTGAAAGCACGACATGTTTTATTAAATGCCAGATACTGATTTTAAAGCAATGTCTCATACTCAACAGATATACCAAGAAAAGCTTAAAAACAGAGATAAGGTCTACAGCTTCCCTGCTGTCTAAACACTGAAAAAAGCTGCAATAAAGCCTGCAGCCACGTCTTCCTCTTCCTGTACGGCCAACAGGTGAGAAACTGCTGCACTCCTTCTCCTGGATCTAAGACTGGTTTTATTCACCAAACCATGTGGAACAGTGATGGGACAGAGAGCAGGACCCACTGTAGAGTAAAAACTGTGTGAATTACTATAAATGCACTGCAGGATTTAGAAAGTGTTTGAGTCTTTTATCCCTCACATGAAACATGAACCGTTTTATAGATTTTTATGGTTGTCCAAACTTCACAGAGTTCAGAAACACAAGCCTCCAGTTTAGTTTCAAGGTTGAGAGATGCACAGCACACACACACACACACACACTCAACACATTCAACAATCCTACATGTTCACACACGATGTAACACCCATGACTACACTGGACGCAATACAATAAGCTATTGTAACCCCAAACCGAAGGTCTTGACGCCCATATGCTTTTGTCATTAGTCTCAATTATAACAGGCTATGAGGTCACTCTCACTGATGTGTGTCAACACATACATCCCACACACACACACACACACACACACACACACACACACACACACACACACACACACACACACACACACACACACACGATATGTGACTTTTTTCATGCAGCTTAATCTATTCTTTTGGATCTGTACTTTCTAAAACAAAACTGCAGCAGCATTTAAGGGTTTGTTACATTTTTGTTCTTAGTTAAACGGTTTGTCCATATTGGTTTGGATAACACTGTACTCAGCAAGTAATTGCTGAAATCTGGCAACAACTTGCTGATATAAACATGTTGTTATTACTAAGAAAAGTGAGGGAAAAAACTACAAAACATATGACCCAATGTTGCAGGGCTGGGCAATATGACCAAAAAAATGGATTCTTTTCAAGCTTGTGCACAATTTTTCCTGCAAACACTGACACATTGAAACAAGAAACAACATGCTGAAGCATATTTATATATTTTATACTTTTTGTAGGTTTTCATGTGCAATATTTCTAAACCAGAACAATACGAGACACTGCTAACAAGGCATACTGCATACATTATGCAAATTAAAAAATATGTGTTAACCCACATGTAATGACAGAGAAGATGCAATATGAGAGCTCATATCATTTTTTCTTTTTTAGAATTGCTCTTGAATTAATTTGATGCTGGAGGCTTGAAAGCTCGGTATCTTTGTGACCATCCTGTTTTCAAAAATGGGCCATTTATTTTCTGTCTCACAAGCAAAACCTCCAGTTCTTTGCTTTGTTGGTCTTTTGATCTGGCTGACGTTTCTGTTAGTGTTATCACAGGCTGCTTAAGCTTCTCCTGCTGACCATCGATATCTGCTTGTGCCATGAGTCTGGCCCAGGTTTATCAGGGCCAGAGCAGGTCCCTCTCTTGACCTCACACACACATGAACAAACACTAACATACACACTCGCAACACAGCCCCCCTCCCCCCTCCCTTCCCACATATCCTTTCCGAGCTCCCGGTTTCCTTGCTGGGGAAAGAGGGGACTAGGTGGACGGGAAGAGAAGAGACAGTGGGGATGTGACACAACAATGGCAGGAAGTGACTTCAGATCAATACAGATTAGTGGAAAACACACCAACACAGCATCGCCGAGCTAACAAACATCCCCGGTGAAGAGATAAACACGTAACACAAACAGACAAATAAATGTTGCCAGACAAAGTTGTGAAGACCGAGCCCAAAAGCATCATCACTTACGCGTTACAGAGCAAAATATAATGTTCACACAATAAAAGATCACCTATAATATATCAGCTGCAAAGTACTCATACATAACCTATTCTATATTCTTTGTCTGTGTTACAAGATAATCACAGCATGTTACATATGAAAAATGCAATGTAGGGTAATTATTATCTTCTCAATCACTTGTTAAAACCAAAATGGTTACACACTATTGCTGCTGTACTTATGTTGAAAAGCTATGAAGCATTGCACCGTACTTCAAGTGTGCAGATTGATAATATTTATATAAAGCAACAACTATTAAGCCTGATGATCCAGTACAGTAACATACTGAACGATCCAATGCTTTGCCAAGCAGCAGGCCACAAGTGTTTAATTAGTTAAAATGATTTAAACTGCAGCCAAAGTGAATTAGGACTCTGCATAAAGCAAACAAATACATAAAGAACATGCACACTGAAACAAAAGGGCAAATCAAGAGGTCTCAAAATCCACAAATAAAATCAAAGTGTAATCAGGTTGAAAGAGTCAACAGTTGGAGAAGAGTGCAACAGTTCAGAGGTTGCAACAAGGTCCCCTTGAGAACCTGATAGATCTGGAGGATGTAATGTGTAACCAGGAGCCTGCTCAACTTCAAACGTACAAAAATCTAGTGGAAAGAGACCATAATGATTGGGTGGTGTGATCTTTTACAGCCAGAAGCTTAACTGTTGCAAACATAAAAAATTAACGAGCCAAAACCAACAAACCAAGAGTTTAGTCCTTCTTATGACGGGAACAATAGCTTGGACACCGACCTGAAGCTGTGATGCACTAAGCAGTATAAATCCGTCTTATGATGATTCATAAGACATTCAGCTGCCGTAAAGGACATCAGGGGGATCCCCAGCTGCAGGTGTGTGTTATCATTTCCTGTAACAAATCATAATCCAGTGTCAGAAAAAGCTGATGGATCTGAGATCATTATGGCTGCATGTCCAGCTACTGTTATCCTGAGGAGAACCATAAAAGGACACACACGCTTCCTGTCCACTGTCCATTGAACAAGCATCTGTCTGACCCCTGACACCTTCCACTCCGACTCTGCTTCCTGTCCCACACGTGCAGCTCTGCTACTTGAAACTTTTCATCAAAGCCTTTCCCCCAAAACATGGAAAAGTCCCAAATAGGAATATCCTCTGTTCATTCACATATATGGGGTGAATGGGGAACACCTTGCAACATAATTCAGTATTAAGATAATGAACTTTATAAGGCTACATGTATATATACATAATTTTACATAAAGACTTACATTTATTGATAGATGAAAATCACATTATGATTTCAGATGAGGGAGAAAAGCTGCAGTCGCATTTAAGTATTCAAGCTGCTGATTTTCATACAGGTCGCAGTTGTGTTTTTTGTTTTGTGCCCCTGACCTCTACCCCTTTTTAATCCCCTCCTTTGGGCAGAGGGCATGGGGGGCTGGTGGCAGGCCAGGGATAAAGGTGCAGACCATCAGTCCTTGTTACCAAAAAGCTTTAGAGGAGCTTTACAGCCCATGAGACCAGACTATAATCTCCCAGACGCTTCACACATATGGCCTCATGAGATCATCCACTTCACTACACATAGCCACCCCCCATAAACAGCTACAGTGTATAAACAGACATCACGTGTGTAGTATTTATTTATTTTTTTTTTTTACACACATACTGTACAAATGCTTGGATAAACAAGAATAGAGGTCAAGGGTAGTACTTTTTTATACTGATGAGTAAAACTTGAGTGTGAGGATTAAATTTTGTCCTTGGAAACTATGTGTGCAATAAATTATGCTTAAGAAGGCTGTGAGAATAGAATATTTTATCACAAGGGTTACAGAGGCAGATGCACAGATGTGAGCCATGATAAAGGTAGTAATAGTTTTTGGTCTTTTAGGTACAGATTCGTACTAATTTAGCCTCAAGTGTTGCACCCAGGGGTGATGATTTGGATTGCTGCTACTGTCGGTAGTAGTCACTGGTGGGAAGCTGGTGTGGGATCTTTTCCTTATAACGGTGCTAACTCAATTAAAGGGTCCCATTTTTCCCCAAGTATGTCAAAAAGTTTGGAGTTTATTCCTCCACTGCACCTTGGCAAAAACTGTTCCACTGTATCTATGGACGTGTGAGTTTTGTGTTTATGGAAAAATGTGAACAAACATGAACGACAATAATAACAATAGCAACAAATCTTTTGCTGAAACACAATGCAATGTTATGCAGCAACCGACTGCAATGGCCAATCAAATATCTGCAAGAGCACCTTCCTGGTAGATCACTTTGTAATGTGGACCTTGCGAGATGGGGAATAAAATTTGTTGCTGGGACGATTTTCCAGAGTTCCTGACCCACAGTATCATAAACCACTGTGTAGTATTTTGGAGCCTGATGAGTCTTAAAGCTCATGGATGTACTGTATTTCTCAAACTGGACGTCTCAGATCATATTTCATCTTCTCACCAGTGCTGGCAGCAACACGTCCACACCAACATAGCCCCTTGTGTTTTTTTTTAAACACAGTCCTATTTTCAGTCTGAAAGAGGTTTCAGCAGGAACACGGGCCATAGGCACAAAAAAGTGACTTGTGAGATGACTTTGCATGCAACACTGAAGAAGCAACGAGCTATTGTGCTACAAAGGACAACAAAATCTGCTCAGCTCTTTTCTGAGAGTGTGGTTATCGGGGCACGTCTGGGTCACGTCTCCTCCTCCTCCTCCGCAGATTAGCCATAAAGCCAGTCTCCCATTACACCCTCCCTTGTCTAGGCTCAAGTCTAGCGAATGTCCCCCAAACGCTAGCACAGACAGGTGGGGGGGTGGGGTGGCAGGGTGGAGTTGGGTTGAAAATGGGCGGACAAGCTAGCATTGTTTACAGATAGTGAAAGGCATAAATGATGAGAGGAGCCAGAAATACAAGAATGCTCTAATGACAGGCATCCTCAGACAAAACACACAAAATGCTTCACAGAAATAGAGAAAGCCGCAGTGAAGGCTGCGAGTGGAACCTGACACTGATGTGAAAAAAGTCTGTCATGCCATCTGATTGTTGGGTATATTGAATCTTTCATCTTTGCCACCAAGTGCACTCTCAAAAGACAGAAAACGAGTTGAAGTATTGAGAGATATAAGAATTAAACTGACAATAGGAAAGCACTTTTATCTAAAGGGATTCATTCAGCTCTTACATAAACTGAACAGTGTTGGGGTTTCACTGGTCGGTTAAATTAAAATGTGGAGGAGAGCGTTCTTGGCTGTCATGTTCTTGGACTGCAGCTGAACCTTGTTGAGGAAGAAGAAGAAGAAGAAGAAGAAGAAGAAGAAGGCTTGTATACACGCAGAAGTCTCCATTCAGAGACCAAAGGCAAATGGCTGGGAGAGACGCTGTGGGAATTCACCCTATTTCAGATGCAAATTCCACAAAGAGCTGAAAGAGCCGGAGAAACAGGTGTCCAAGGAAGTGTGCTGCTGCGTGGGTGAGTGAGGGCGGGTGTGAGGGTGCTGAATGATAACACAGGGTGTATTGAAATCCTGCTAGTTCAGTCCAGTCTGTGTGGCACTTCTTCTCTTGTCTCGTTTTTTTTTGTTTGACAGTAAATGCAGGTAAAAAGAGAGGAAACTTGGGGTCAGTATGAAAACAGGAGGATATGATAGATGTGCAAAATTAAAGAGTTTCAAATTTTATTCATTTAAATGTAATTCGGTACAAAAACAGCTTGTACATATGAGAAGTGGATTTTAAACAAAATGAGTATACAGATCAGAAATACAGAGATATAAACTGATTGAAACAGCAGGATCAGCTGCAGATTTACAAGCTCCAGGCTTAATCAATGTTATCTCTTAACAGAACTCTTACAGTGATTAGTAAAAAGAACCCACCAACTAATAGAGGATAATTTTTTTTATATTATTTTGATGAATATTCAAACAGAATCTTAAGAAAGAAAATCAACATTACGTTTTTGGATGGCAAACCACATCCTGTATATCCTGCATCCTTCAGAATGACTGGACTGGAGCTAGTTTTTCTAATCCCTGGTTGAAGCTCAGTGGCACCATCTACGTGACAGTATAGAAAGCTCAGAGTGAACATTTAACAGATGCGCTGCACGTTGGTTAAATGTGTGTTGTGTTCTTGCTACAGATTAGAACAAAATGTTTTAAATCTAAATATTAAAAGCTTCAGAGGACGTGGCAGATAAACAGTGCTTCCTAAGAGTCAGAAAATAAACCCGTAGTGTATACTAAAAAAAAAAAAAAAAAAATCTCCACATTGTTTAAAAATCAACAGATACCCACAACCATTTAACATCACTGATAAGAACTTTGACAGCAAATAATCTGACCCTATAGTTTCACAGGCTATTATTAATGATGCAGTTCCTGGGACTGAGGTTTATGGCTCCCTTGACTTTTAATATCTTGAACTGCTGGAATGGTTTTTAATAGTTTAGTTGGATGTCTACACAAATATCCTTTGCATAAAGGTGCAAAGAAAATCCTAAAAATCATGTGGCACGAGTGTCATATAACTGAGTAACCAAGTGTGTGAACTGACTTTTAGCTACATAAAAGAACTGCATTATTTGTACATTATTTGAGCTTCATATCTAGTTTGTAATTTTTGGATTTTGGAACTGTTTTTAAAGGTTATTCAGAGCAGTTTTGTCAACAAAGATAACACTGCATGCGTCTGGATTTCTTGGTTTTAGGATGAAAATGAAAAATAAAATAGAAAAAGAGAACACAAAAATCTCCCAATGCTGCCTTTTTCCTATATGGTAACATTAGATATCTTTAAGTCTAAGGATCCACAAACATTTTAGCATGATTGTACAAAAACAGCTTTGTATTTGCATTCTTCAAAATCTACCATCGCTCATACATAACATAAATACAAACCCTCTGCTCTCCCAAACTGACAACAATTAAATACTGTATGACAATATGATTGAATAAACTGTTAGAAAAAATACATTTCAAAAAATGCATTAAAAATCTTTGGCTTAGTGTCATAAAATGTCCCTGCACACTTTTTCCTTCATTTGAGAGTCACAGCTTGTGTCAGTTTTTGCTTTCCTGTTGGTCACTGCTGAGGCAGAGAGATGATCTCAGGGCGCCCTCAAGTGTTCAACAACACCAGAGAGAACTCCTGGATAGAGCACAACAGTCAACAGACAATGAAAAAACAGACACTGATAAACTGTGTCTGCACATTAGTGTGAATGACTGAGTCTAGCAAAGCAGGATAAATACAAATCTCTGCGTTGGCAACATACTGACTAATGTAGGCAAAGAGGAAGACTAGAGAGGCAAAGTGCACTAGAAAAGATCTCATCAGTTACGACAAAATCAGACTTCATTTATAACAAAGGAGAGAATCTGAGCATTAATTTGAAGAGGTAAATAACAGCTGTAGCTTTTAGCAGTGAGTTAGTGAATGTGTATCCCTATATGCTCAGTTATATGAAGCTGCATATGAAGTTGCATATGAAGCTGCTGTCGCCATCTGCTGTTGCTCCCTGGCAATGTCATTCTGAGTTCCATTACAGTTTAAAAACCACACCGTCATGCTAACTTTCCATGACTGTACTACTTAGTTAAAAGTACAGTAAATGACAAACAGTATAAATGAAACGACACTGAAAACCTGCTGAGTATTAAAGTGATTGCTTGAAAGTCTGAGAAATGACTTTTTTGCCAGATTTGAAAATGTGATTACTTTCCCAACTTTTCAAAATAATTTTTTAATCCCAATTTTTTTTTTATCCCAATTTTTTTTTAATCCCAACTTTTGTTGAAGTGTCATGTTAGTAGAAATAGTCATTTTGGTAAAACCTGTCTCAGTCATGACTGCTGCAGTGACACTAAGTGATGGAAAGGTTTGTCATGTCACTGACAGCTGTGACATGTGCCAACTGTGACTGAAAACTGTGAAGAGTGTCACTGCTTAGTTAGTAAAGGCTATTTGGAATGATTTTTGTATGTAAACTGGCGTGAAACTCACCCTGCTACAGGTAAGTGTCATGCTCTGCACTGCTCAGACTCTCTTTGGACTCTTGTAGGGTCATGTGTTCGAGGAGAGGTGAGGGGTCACTGGAAGAAGGATTAACTTTCTCCTCCAGTGTCGGGATTGTTTTCTTCTGCTTTTCCTTGTTAGGATTTCTACTTTCCTTTGCGTCCTCTGCCAGGGGAGACTCCACGATGATGGTGGGCCTCTGTCTCAGGTCCTGCCGTCTGGGTGGCTCAGCAGCCATGATGGCCTTGGCACCATGCATCCTGGGAGGGGACTTACAGTGTAGATCTCCACGAGTCTCCTTCCAGCTCCGCAGCTGAGTGTGATGTTCCTTCTCGATGTCTCTCTCAGACACGGATAACTCTATGATCTGAAAGGCAGGGACGGAATGGGTGTGAATAAAACGTGAGTTCATGTCTGGGTTTTTTGGTTGAAGTATTCCAGCAGGTCACAGGTTAAGTCTTTTTATATTGCTGTTCCCACAACCACAGGAGGGCTAAGTCAAAGAGAGATCCTGTACCTAGAAAGGCAGCTGAGTGTGCAGTAGGTGCTGGATCAGAACAATAAATCAGATAAGACAGATCATGACAGTCAGTATAACTGTACCTCGTGCACCAGGAACCTTTCTTGCATGTACTGTGGCTTTATAGCTCGGAGCAGTTCCATCGTCTCATAGAGACCTTGGCAGGTCTTCAGTTTCTCTTGGGATCCCAACATACATTTCAGAAGAACCAGGCCCACCCTGAAGAGGATCTTCACTCCTAAGAAAAGCATCACATCAGACAGGATGCAGCTAGAGAAACAGTCTGAACAGATGATATTTAGATGGATGGGAGGGTTCATGTATTTAACACTTCACTGCTTCTTTAAAGGTGATCATGCTCTAGTGTTTACAGGTAAAACTAAAGGGGATGATGGCCTGGAGGAAAAAATACTGGTATTGTGCATTTAACTATGTAAAGTTTGCTTCATCTTGGGCTTTATCTGTTTCCTGGAGGATATCTTGTTGAAACATTGCTTTACCATGATCACCTTTCTATTCATTTGACATAATAATATATCAGTGAGTAATGTGAGAGTGTCGTCTCACCATCACAAAGGAACATGTCCCAGACACGCAGCACTGAGGCCCATGGCAGAGTCCGAGAGAAGGCACACATGAACCACTCGGTCATGTATAGGATGGGCTCCAGCTTGTGCTTCTTTAGGTGACGGTGGGCCACAGGGGACACCCGTCGCAGCAGAGCGTACAGGATCTCCCCGTCCAGCTGGATCGCCTCCTGTGGAGACAACATGGAACAGCAGTCTGTGAAGAGGGAGAGGGAACAGACTCCTTTCTCTTTGCCTAATCTGATTGTATGATTATCTCGCCCTCCTAGCCTGGTCACCACCTCATGTTATTAGGTTGTTAGTGTATCAGTGTCAAGCTAGAAACACACTGGCCTGACAAATTTCACACCACCACTAGCAACATATTATATGTACTGACTTTATAAACTCAGGTTTAGGCAATTTTATTTATGACACTGCTGTCTGGCTGTCAATAATCAATGTTGGTCATAAATCTTGTGCCAGGTTATTTATGGAAAATCTACGTAAGTGCAAAGATTGAGTGCTATACAGTGGCAGATGTTTATTGTCCTTTGGCTACAATATTGTGGGTGTATTTATGCTCACAATAGACAACAGATTAATTTTAGCAAGATACACAGGGTTCAGGAAGTTAATAACTGACATGACACTATGAATATATAATCTTTTTAAAGATGTTCTTAAGCTGGTCTTATGACATACCAGCCCTGTGCTGTAGTATCCAGGAAGGTATTTTTCACAAATCTGGACAAGAACCCAGAACGCATCCTAGGACAAAGAAAGGAATGACAGCAGGCATTTACTACTTACTATAAAATATGGTATTTAAAGATTTTTAAAAAAATTATGACTATTGATATTAAAGTAAACTATTTTGACAGAGAGGACAGATGTTGACAGAGAAACAGTACTTTAACTGTCAACATTTAAAAATTCTACAGTGAATCTAAAGCAAATGATATTCTTTCACTCTTTTTGACTTTTTATTCCTCTTAACCATCAATCATTAGAGCAGTGAGTATCTAATATCAAGTACAATTTATTCTGTATCAGAGAGAAAACATCTGGAAAGGTTGAATTTCTAGTGTGTGTTCACCTCAGCCGGCATGTGCATCAGGAGAACAGCAGCGATGGGAGCCTGAGCCTGACAATAACCCTCTTCAGGACGATGCAGAGTATAAGCCTTCAGAACGCGAAACAGGTCCTGCTGCCTACATGTAAGAACATGTATAAAGTATGTTCAGAATATACTGTATATTCAGTAAAATTACTGCAGTTATGGGCATCATGAGGGGCAATGCTTACCCATGACCTCCTCTTGCTGCAAACATTTCATGGAAGGGGAACTGTCGATGGAGGTCCCTCTCAATAATATCTACCCATTTGGGATCTCCTGGCTGGTTGTCCAGTTCCTAAAAACACAGAATTTTGTCTTTTTTTTGCAACATTAAACATTACATTTTTGAGTCATTTTTCACCAGCCATTTTTTATTGGCAATTATATAATGAGGACAAATCTGCAACTTAAGGCCTTGGTGAAATTACGAGCCAGGCA
Source organism: Trachinotus anak (assembly GCF_046630095.1). Lineage (NCBI taxonomy): Eukaryota > Metazoa > Chordata > Actinopteri > Carangiformes > Carangidae > Trachinotus > Trachinotus anak. The sequence continues at coordinate 11,038,724 of NW_027273879.1, read as the reverse complement.
TTATGTCATGCACATATAACTGACGTAAATGTATGTATACATTATGTCTATTTTGCATCCATTTTCCAACTACAACTGACCTGGAACTTGCCCTGGTTTTGCTCCCTTTTCACCTTGCCCCCAGTGAGATAGAGCCAGGCCCTGCCACGCAGGGATGGAGGGATCCCCTTCTGACAGCGCTCTTTCACCTGTTAGTCAAAACATGCACATGTTACTCAAGAGCCCGCACAAAGCAAGAGAAAGAAGGAATGGGGAAAAGAATCACAGTTCGGAGGACACTGTGAATACTACAGAGTACACCAGTGTGACTATTAAAAGTCTCATCAAAAACTGTTGCGTACTCTCCATCTTGAAAGAATCATCATTTACTCTGAAGGACAAACTTGACGATCCCCTATCATTGCTGTTCTGGAAAAAGTCCATTTCATTTTGAATGATGACTCTCACTCTTCAGACAACCCTTAGGAGATTGGTGGCTATGCTTTCTTTCTTTCCCAGATTCATAAAATGTGTGTGCTTTTCTTTAGATTATCTGTTTATTTTGTGAGCTTTTAACTATGTTCACTATGACTTCCTGTAGTTTCTGTGCTTTGTGTTATTGCTTTTATTTTGTGGGAAACTGAAGCATACAACTGTACCAACTGTGTGAACAATAAAAATATATATAATGAAAAGTGAAACCTGGCGCTAAAACTATGTTCATGCTCCAACAGTCTGCTGCACACTGAATAGACTCCTGCAAAGTGGACTTTGCCATTAGCAGTAATATAAAACCTTATGCTCAGTGAAGAAGTGAAGTCAGATGTCAGCTCAAACATTGCAGACCTTCTTGTGTTTTTTGGCCATCCACTTGTCCCAGCTGTTGAGCATCTCCAGCCATTTTGCCTCCCGCTGTCTTAGCACCTCAATGGGGATTTCTTCAACACTGTGGAGACAGACAATGTCACTGATACGGGACTTTTCATGCAAATTGTTTTCATACAGGCTGACAGAAGTTATACAGTACTCTGTCACTTCCCTGTACTCCCTGTCGTCAGAGGGGGGCGGGACAGGGGCTCATCTCTTCCTTGTCCACTCAGGAAATCTACCCTCAGACAAAACAGCGGAGCACTTGCCATCAGCAGCGAAGTGCAAGGAAAACAGGAAGCTATGGGAGAACTTTCCCCTAGTTCAGTTCCCTACAACCTCCTACGCAAAACATAGACCAATATCTCACTTCACTACAGCACTAGTGAAGATTAGAGCTGCCATTTTGACACATACAGATTTCCTGTGCTGATCCTGAACACAAGCCTGATCTTCTTCACAAACAAATTTTTAACAAATGTAAAGAGCTGACTGACATTGCTTTGCATGCAATAGCTAAAGAAAGTACACAAGCTGTCAATCCCTTATTTCTATATAACGATAACAGAGTGACTTTGCTGAACTAATACATCTAATTTGGGACTGTTTCTTTTATATCTTCAGAATAAAACACAACCTCTAAATGTTTTCCGGCAGATGATGAGCCCAATGAACTCTCTTTATAAAGCCCATTTATAAACAAGGTGAACGAAGTGCTGTAAAATTTTTGAGGCAAAGTTAAAAGTCAGCTGTTTAAGAACAAGTAACAATGTAGGACATTATGCAAGTCCAAATGTTAAAAAAAAGGTCTTTAAGGTTGAACTTTAAGGTTTCATTAGCTGGGGCACTAACAGCTGGTCCAATATCTAAGGGCTTGACCCCCCCCAACCTGTGGTTCCTAGCCTCTTTAGCTTATGTCCACTCAAAAAACAGCAATGTCTACTGGTCAACCGACAGGTTTAATCAGTATGTAATAACCTCAGATGATTATATGTGAAAAATAAATATAATTTGGGGTATCAGAACCACTGGCCTAAATCGTCACCCAACAGCTTTATATCAGAAGACCTCAGGGACCTGATGGAAATTTGAGGCAAGAATGTTTTTTCCATTCTTGCCCATTAACAACAAACATTAAGATAAGATTTAAACAATCAATGACAATCATATTATTTACTACTCTATATAGCAAGTCAAGCACAGAAGTAATGTGGTCTTTGTTATTGGTGCCAGAGGGAAGTTGAGCAAGGAAGGTGGGAACAAGGAATACCAAATATATGACTTTAAAGGGATTACAGTGGTCTAGGTCTGTGGTTCCCTACCTGGAGGCTTGCGAGTTGATTGACAAGATTGGAAATAGGAAACTATATTAAACTAGATACTATACCATACATATTTGTATGATTAAATAGGAGGAAGTTTCCATCTTCATGAATGAAACGTCACTCATAATGTGCTCATAACATATAAAACCTGTTACAAGGCCAGCAGACATTGCTTCGCTTGGAAGGGTCATAGACCAAAAAGGTTGGCAACTATCTGGTCAGGTGACAAGAGGCTAAGCTATAAATCAGGGAATTTACAATCCAGGTGTTTACAATCTGAAATTACCTATCCCTTGTTTATCTTCCTCCAAGTTTATTCAAATGACAGCAGGTCTCTCCACAAGAATAAAAGGACAGTCTGCCTACAACAGTGTGATGATCCTAGCAATTACAAGGTGTTTGTTGACAGCGTGTGTGAATGTGTGTGAGCTCCTTCACCATGTCTTCAGCTGAGTGCAAGAAAAAGACTGCATCTATATTTGCAGTCTGTGGATTCACAGAACACATACTTCATTCTGATGCTAACTATTGGAAATCTGAGTATTATGAAGCCACACTTACAAGTCTCCGGAGTACTGCTGGGCTCCCCCGGTGAATCCGTACTTGTCCACCTGTTCCTGATCGGGTATGGCGTTCCCGTTTACCTCTGTGTCGGATCCATACAAATTGCCTTTCCCATTATCTGTCAGCTTGTCTGTGCTGCCCCGCACGTCAAGTCCATTGCCCTGCTCAGTTTTTGCCATTTAATCCACATTTATCTTAGCAGAAGCTGCCCGTCTACAGTCTGTTCACATAACTTCGGACCAATCTTGAAAGCCTGGCTAACACTTTAAAGCTCTCCATGAAGACGGCCGCCGGTTAGCTAACCTACTGTCACAGCTAGCTACGGTTGCTAGGATGATTCGCTACCTAGCTGCTAGCTTGCTAATGCAAAAACACTTACATTGTTTGTTTCATAGTAAACTTCCCGACTGTGGTCACGTAAATAACGTCTGGGTCACACAAAACGATTTCCTCCAAATGGCCAAACTAGTGAAGAGTCACTCTCGATAAATTGGCACGGTGTCTGCCTGCTAACCCCGAAGCTAACATGCTAGCATCACACAACTGTCAGCTGACACACACCTAGAGAATCTCCGCTGTCAGCAGGAATGTAGGTTAGCTGCTGGGTACAAGGAAGCTGCTGTAGACTAGTAAACAAAACATCCCTGGCATGCTATGACTCTCCACCGCCATCTACTGCTGCACAGTACACATCCAGGTGCAGATCCTACCCCGTGTTGTCATATGGCTTTTGTCGACTAAATTAAATGTACTTAAATGGTTTTATGTACATTTAATCAAGTGTTGTGTTTGAGCTGCTGTAGTGTTTCAATTTTATGCTCCTTTACTCTTCTACACCACTATAAGGGAATATATTCCTTTAACTCCACCAGCTGTGGTTACCAGTGACATTTTACGTTAAACTGGTTTATTATAAAAAAGGAGAGATTAGAGAGAAGTCAAAAAATTGAATGCAAATGTATGTATCAAAAGTTTGTTTTTCCCCTTTCCCTTTCTCAATCATCCTACTATGACTCACATTTACTTGGTTTCACTTTATAAGGGCCCAGCTCCTTGGTTGGGAACCACTGAACTAAACTAACCACAGATCAACCTCAAGCAGCCATAACAATGAAATGCTGCTTACACATTGATGATCAGTATCAACAATGTAATGTAGCAGTCACAGGGGCCAATTTTCTGCAAAACAAGTACTTTTAGTTATTATTTTTATGTAGACTTTGCTGTTAATACCCATGTACTCTTACTTGAGTACAGTTTTGAATGCAGGGCTTTCATTTGTAATATATGTAACATAATTTTTAATTGTAATTTGTAATTGTAAATGGTCATAATGCATATCAGTATGTTTTAGAGTGTTATATTATTATACTGTGAGATTATTGATGCATCAACATGTAAGCAGTATGTTGTATCTGCACAGAGGAATATTTTATTTGTTGATTTATTTGTTAAAAAATACAATATTTCCCTCTGAAATATAGTGCAGTGGAAGTGTGAAACAATAGAAAATGAAAATACTCAAATACTCAAGTAAAGTACAAGTACCTCAAAACTGTACCTTAGTAAATGTACTTTGCTACTTTCCAGGTATATTTGTGGGGATCTATGCAGAGAGCTGGCTTATACTGTACATATATATCTATACGTGTATAAAATGCATACTAAATTCAACTTGAAAAGTCATTTTACACTTTATTTCATTGGATAAACATTATAAAAGACTATGTACTTGCTCTGTTAACATTTCTTTGCCTTGATTCAATATTTGCACTTAAAGTAGAAAATCTAATCAAACAAAATAGCCATAAAATATAAAATCAATCATCAATCATAAAATCAATATCAATTCATGTGAAAAAAAAAATGCATGTTTTACAATCATTCAATTTACATTATAACAGTACTGAGGATTCAGATAACTATTCTCTCAACTACTTACAGCATCTACCCAAACTGAAAAATAAACTGAAGATGAAATCCTTAATGAATGAAAACACTTAATACAAATTTAGTATAAATACTAGATTCTTTATTTAAATATTGTACATATTTTAAAACATATTTACATAAATTAGACCTGCATTGTTACACTCTATATACACTGACATAGGTGTGTCTTTCATATGCACAAACATCGCTTGCTGGAAAGAGGACAATCATACCATACAGACTGCAGAAGCACCTTTGAGAACGGCTTTACAGGAGAGAAAGAACGGGGCAGACTTCATTTACATCAAACACTGGGCAACGTGACTGAGATGAGACAAGCTTGCAATGACAGGAAAGGCCTCTTGATTACAGGAATAGCTATTTGTTAAGGCTGAAACTGTGCTCACCCTCATACCGTAAGTTCACGGCACCATTACCCATCTCAGTACCCCTCCCTCTGCATATAGGTTACATCTCTCTGTCAAATATAGGGCTATCTTTGAAGTAAATACAAGTTCAGAACCTTTGTACACAAAACCATCCTGAAGACAAGAACAGACTACAACTGTGTCAAATGAACACAAATGTGAGATCGTGCCATTAGCTTAGACAGAAAATATTCAATGACTACCATTATGTATATGATGAAGAAGGATCAGTCTTATTTGATTTATGTAAAATGTGGTCATTATTGTGCTGATCCACCACATATATCCATTGTTGGTAGAATCATACTGTCTAATGCAAAACATATGCAGGATCAGTGGATTCAACTACGACAGCAATTGTAGAATTTCTACCATGGCTGTTAAAAGAACAACACAGTGACAATATTGGTCTCCACCAACACAATGTTATCTTCACAACTCGGCTTACAGAGTAGTGCCCTAATCATGTATTTATATATGGCTTTCCTTCTTTGGTTTATAAACCTGTCTAATATTTTTCAGTCACATAACTTAAACCAAGAATATGATACAACCTTTGTTCTCAAACAACTTCAGGCATAGAAAAGACATTTTAATGTTCCTCTGCACATTTCCACCCATAACTCTTGCCATAGCACAAGATCCAGAGCACAAGGAATTTACAGTATTGCTGTATGATGATTAGAACACCAAAGCATAATGACATGCACAGAGAAAATGTGTCTTTGGTGCACCTGCTTTGAAACTGTAAAGACATTGTCCAAACCACTTGGGAGAGCTGTTAGACACAGGGACAGACTGTCATGTCTTTGATTACTGTAATTGGATGAAATCCAGCACACACACACACACGCACACACACACACACACACACACACACACTACAATCATGATGACTATGTTCAAATAAATCACGTAAAGTCATGTACAGATGTCGGAATTACAAAAGAAGCAGCAAACAAATGTAAAGGGAAATAAGGAACTGAGGAAAAAAAAGAAATCTGACACACTCTCTCTCACACACACACACTTTTTTTTTTAGGATAGCTGGATCTTTTTATCATCCACACATCATGTCAGGAGACACTTCAAACTCTTACTTTTAAAACTAAATAACATTAAAAAAATACATATTTTCTTTTAAATTCATGCCTGACCTATCATTGCAATTGTAAGCATTCCCAGATGCTAGCTTTAGCTTTGTGAGACAACAAATATTAACATTGAATACACCACACATTCCAATAACAGCCTCTGTACCCCACACACACACACACACACACACACACACACACACACACACACACACACACACACACACACACACACACACACACACACACACACACACACACACACACACACACACACACACACACACACACACACACACACACTTTTTAACATCCTTCCTACCACACAACTGTACCAATCAATCTCAGCAAATATCATCTTGTTCATATCAGCGAGTGGAAGTGTGGGATTGATAAAGCTCACTTCAAGATTAACATCTATACAAGAAAAATAGATTTATGAATTCATGTGTACATCTTCCACAACAGTAACGAAGTAGCTCTTTGCTTCAACAAACAAAGCAAAGACATCAGAAAGGCCGGAACGCAGCCCTGAAAACAGAAATATTTACATCTTATCAGGATGTGTGCACCGACAGATCCCTCAGCCAAGTGACAAGACCTGATTAACCTTCACATGTGAGCTCTGACAAGTGTTACGGTCTCTCTCTACAGATTTCTTTGATCTGTTTGATCGGTCTCTCTCTACAGATTTCTTGATCTGATCGAGTTAGCTCTGCCCCGCTTAAACATTCCTAAATCCAACTCTTATTCTTCTTTCTCCGGTAACACCCACCCACTCCCAACATCAGCTTCCTCAGTCCATCAATATGTTTTGTTCAAATACATTTATAACATGGTACAGATTAACAACTGGGACAACAGACACAGATTAGTCGACTATCAATACTCTAACAATCCAAAACCACGGCTTTCTCCTCTTGTAACGCTTTTTATACACAGGGGCGACCAGATTTTAAAACCCCTAGTTAATCCAAACTGTTAAACACTAAAAAGTGTTGATGTCACACAATGAGACATGGCACACTGAATCATCCCTCAGCCCACTTTACTCGGCCTCTCCAGTATCATGATCAACATGAAGATGCCCTAGCTACCTGCTTCCCCTCAACCGTTTGAGCACCAAAACAAAACGGGGGAAGAAAACAAAATGTTAGATGGATGGACGTTAGTCCCGCAGCAAGGAGTGTGTGTTGTGTTGGTGGGCTTCTCCAATCGGCCCACAGGACGCAGTGCATTTTGGGAGGGCTGCAGGTGGAAGACTCAGGCAGATGGGAAGGAGGGATCAGCCCCAGAGAAGCGCACAGACACTCGTGCATACACACATACACACACACTTTTAGTCTGTATATTCAGCCACAATGGACAGCAGCACCGTGATATCATCTGGCTTCCCTCCTGCAGAAAAAGAAATAAGAGAGTGAGGAACCGTGCCAAACCTGTAACAGTGCAAAGAAGGGCTGCAATGCTAGCTGGAACTCATGATCACAATGTGCTGAGAGCACAACATTTCTCTGTCTATTTAGCTTTGGTCTGTACAAAAGGAAACTAAAGCTGTGGATGAGGTCCAAGAAAAAAAACAAAAAAAAACCAAAAAAAAAACCCCTTCATTTTGTGTCTTTCATCTTCAAATATCATGCATACTATTTTAATTATCATTTTGTTCATCTTAAATTTCAGACAATTTTTGAGGACATCAAAACTTTTTGCAATATGTTACCTCTTATTCATGTAATTTACAAACAAACACAACATTTATGCCGTCTATGATGAGTTTGACAATAATATATACAGTATATTCACTTAAAAATGTGTGCAGAAGCAAATCAAACACCAGGAATTTCAGTTAAAATTGACAAGCATTGGCAGGGGAAAAGATTAAGAATCTATTTTTCAAAGTTGTCCATTTTGATTTAAAAAAAAAAAAAAAAAAGGACCATCTTAGTCTCATTTAGTTACATATTAAACAGTGTTATAAAGAGAAAACACAGCCTCTGAGCACAGTTAACTTACCTCTTACATTCAGGCCATTGTCACAGGCAAACTGTGCAAAAGGAGACATATAGTTCGGGTCATAGGCAAGGTCGTGAGCTTGCTTTGCAATGCTCTGTGCAGTCTGCAGGATGCTGTCATAGTTGGTAGTCTGGATCAAGCAAACATAAAAAGCATTAAAATGTAAAAGAAACTGCATGTGTATAACTACATACAGTATGCGTGACAGTGTGAATGTGTATATATTCTGAAGTCAGACCTTAAGTTTTTTGAGCTCCTGAAGAATCATGTAGTCTGGCATGTTGTCAAAGAGGCCATCGGTCGCTGTTAGGATGATGTCACCGAGCTGCACGTCGAAGGAGGAGCTGTCAGCTGCTTCAGGACTGGAAGAAACAGGGGGCACGGCAAAGTCAGTCACAAGCGGCGCCTGAGCTGCTGTCAACAGTTTCCAGTATGGAATTAAGCGGGTCACTCTGCCAAATCTTAAGGGTGGACATGGCGTGGGCGTTTAATCTGACAGCTGACTCGGAAGCAGCCTGCCCTGCATGTCCTTGCCAGACGCAGAGAAGTCCTCTTGCTTGCACTGGCACCTTACCCAAGACTCAAATTTTATTTCCTCAGAGCCTTTAACAGTATGTTCCTGCTTGGTATGTAGGGTTTTTATTTTAAGGTGACATACCATAGAGCCGCAAAGAAGGAAAGGTCTGCTTGTTGATTGCTAAATCTTAAACTTTATCTCACACCAGATAAACCAGATTAAACCAGTGAGGGGAAAAATGATTCAAAAACAAGACCTGGAAAATGCTCCAAATGGATTACAAAAGGTTTATCCCTTCTTAATCAAGCTGAATTTGACCAGAATCAATGCAGTGAACCAGTGCATATTCAGTTGAGGCAGTTGTCTGCAGGCAGAAAGGAACACATTTGTAAAGGTTACATGTACTGTATAAAGAATGACTTGTGTTGCAGGTCATCAAAATTAGAATAACCCAGCTGACAGAAGACAGCCTGTGTCAACTATGTACCTGCAATACTTATACACACATGGCAAAGAAGGTCAAGATACATGACAACAACACACCCAATCTGCTGGACCAAAAATTTCTTTAGAGGAGGTAGAAAGAAAAAAATGCAGGAGAGTACTAAATCTTACATCCTATCTGTGTTTGTCTTTTCCACTTGTGTGTCTCAGTACACCATGCTCTCACGTCTGCTACAGACCGAGCTGTGAAAGACTGCACAGGGCTGTTTGGAGCCACAGAATCACATTACTTAGCACAACATTAGCTGACAGTAGTGTGCTTAAAGCACCATAACGTTCTTGTGGCAATAAAAACAAGTTTATGTGAAAAGCTACAAGCCATTTTGCAATTTCTAACTGATACTCCATGTTTCCCATCTTCTTTTCCTACTATAATAATACGTTTGCATGCACACATGTACATGTGTTGATGAATTTTGTATTTTGTTAGGTTGTGATCACAAAGATGAATGCATGTTTACCATTACAAGACACTGAAATCTTAACAACAACAACAACAAACTGGAACAGGAAATGATGAGGGGATTTTCCATGCAGGTGATAAAATAAAAGACGATCATGTGGCCGTGCAGAGGCGTAGCCTAGCTTGGCCAGCAAACCTGTGTACACCTGCACACCCTGTGGAATGTGACGCAAAGCATCTCAGGTCTTGTTTTTTCTTCACACATTGTAGGAAAGTCACGTTTGCTGGCCACGTGAGAGGATGAACATAAGATAAACATCTGTTTTGCAAAATTGCATGCACACTCATAACACTCAGAGGTTTAAAGATGGACGAGCTAGTAGCTCTGCAATAAAACGAAAAGTTTGATAAGAGCAAATTAACTTTCACATTTCCCTGATCCACTTGTAGTAAAGGTAACCCCTGTAGTTTGTTGTAAAGCTACCAGTATCACCAGTGTCTCTACAATACGGCTTTATTGTTTGTCTTCTTCAAATTGCCTTCACACATGACTTGCAATGATGTAACCAACACTAAGCTACTGACCTGTCACTGAGCACCACTCCTTCAGCTCCCGGAGGAGCGATGGACAGCTGGAACGGTGTGTTAAAATAGTGCTGTTGCTCGTCTGAGCGGTGAACCACCTCTCCTCCCCGGACCACCAGAAAACCAGAGTCACCAAGGTTACACGTGTGTAGTCGGTGACTCCGTCGATCCAGAACCACGATACAGGCGGTGCTGCTCCCTAACAAACAAATAGGAGAGCAAAACAACAATAAAGTTATAGATATGTATACAGGGAAGTTGAAAAGAAACATATTTCAGTTTGAGAATACTGTGGCACCACAGTGAAAATACAAACAGTTCCAGTTTGTAAAGATTAGAAAAAAAAAAAAAGAAGTAGAGTCTGGATGTGTGTTTTGTTTCACTTTCAAGAGAGCGTGACTGCTGCCAAACCAGTGCATCACTGCACCTTTCTTGTTAATCTGACGCTTCCAAAGTGGCTGGGTGATTATATTATATTATTATGCAATTCACAACTGTTCTCACATCAAAAGAGAGAGAGAAAGAAAACAGAAGACACAGGCCAAAGTCTTTGCTTTTCCCAGATCCCCAGTGACTGTGGCTTTACAAGCCAATAGTCCCAGTAACCTTGAACAAGGAAGGTCAAACACAGACCTTGTCACCGCTGCCTAAAATAAGAGTGGACCATTTGACAAACATAGTGTGGGGGAGGAGGTTAACATTTAGTGTCTGCACTGGCTGCGGGTCAGGGATACTGAGTATAAGAAGAAATGTGACCTTGGTCACATGTTTGACATGGCCATGCTTTTAAAATCAGTTCAGTCCTCCAGCAGTGTCAGTTACAGATGTACTCCTGACCTTTTGGAGGCCTCTGGTATGAGGCAAAATGTTCAAACTGCTGAACCCCGCAAGGTCACTGAGTCTGAACTTTCAAGTGGTGGTATAACAAAATACAGCCTGATCAAGTTAGTTAGTTACCTCACAGGTATTACATCACTCAGTGGGATGCAGGTCTAAGCCTAAAATCAATGACAACCACCAATCCTCATGTAATACAGTAAATATGTGAATACCACACAAAGTACTACGCTTTGTGAAGCTGCAGTTTTGTACCCAAACAGATGTTAAAAAAAAACAAAGCAAACAAAAACCCCTCCCTCATCATATGTACTATGATTATCTGTCTTCTTTGCATGTTTCTCTGTCCTTGATGCCCTTTTCCGCCAAGTTAGTGAAAGAAATTTTGACATGCAATTTAAAAAGGAGATAAGTTCTGTCTTGAATTATAGTAACATGTTATGCAACTCACTACGCGAGGTAACTACTCACAGACTGACTCATCCTGCAGCTGTGTTATTTTTTTTCTCAGAGTATGGCTGTTCACATGGGAAGGATGACTCACTCCACCACAGACCATAACATACCTTGTGTGTGTGTGTGTACTCACCTAGCAGGGGAACTTTGTTCTGGAGAAGCTCGTAGTATCCAGAGGTCAGAATGCCCACTGGATAACTGGGAGTGAAGCGTCCCTCCTTCACAAGTCGCTCACAGGTTCTCATTAAAGTGGCAGAGAACTGAGACGGGTCAACGCCATAATCGCGCCAACCACCTACGCCATCTGCTACACCTGACAGACAAAATGGGAATAAAAATGTCAATTTTGTCATCGTTTCTGTGCTCACACACCCCTCAAAACTAATGCTAGCATTTTAATATTGAGCTTCTATAGCGTATCAATAGGTCAGTGGACAGAAAATTAATTTTTCAAGCAAAAGTGCCAAACACTGTCTGATTCAAGGTTTGTTGCTACTGTGCAATATTGTAACTGCGGTGGCAAGTACTTTATCTGCAGAGGGTAATATCAACATGTCTTGCGTATATTTACAGGTCTATACTGATAATGCTGCAAGTTCTTCCCTCTCCTGTCAGTGCCATTGCTTTGGTGATTTTCAGTGATTCCCTCTTGCAGACATTTGTCAGACTGCTTAACATGAATGTGTAGATTCACGAGTGGGTCACAAGTGAGTTGCAAATGGTGCCTTCTGGTTAAAAACCAGTAGAATGTTTTTATTATTATTGCTGTTCAATCTATATCTTAATTATCTAGATTACGTCCGTTTTAAAAATGTTAGCTCCTAACTGGTTGTCACACAGGTCATATACCAGCTGAATATTCTCACCGTTCAACAAACTATGCAAATGATTATGACTCATGAATACATACAGACATAATCTCTTGTCCTAAAATTTCACTACCAAATGAATCCATTTAAGTTAGTACTTGTCAGAAGCTGACTATGTGATTGGTCCGTCACCATCAGTGGTGGTGGTGTAACAGTAGAGTGACTCTCATCTGTGTATTAAGTCTAAAAGCTATACATTTAAGTAAACACACTGTGAGGTGCAGCTCAACTGCACTCAGAAGTGAAATGAAACAGTTTATTTATGTCAGCCCTGTTTGTACAATCCTCTGAAACATACAAATTCCTCAAATCCTCTAATTGAGATGGAGCTCTGCACCATCCAACATCAAAAAAAAAAAAAAAAAAAAAAAGAGGAAAAAAACCCATCAACATCAACAAAGCTTTTGTTTACTTCTTTTGAATTGGAATTACTGGAAAATCTAAGAAGTGGGACAGGCAGAAAATGCTTATAAAGACAATAATATCCTGTTACACATTGTGAAAACCCACTTCTTGGAGCACTTGGATCTCTGTTGATCACTCTGTTGCCCCTCTGATTGGTAATTCAGTCATTTCACTGATATGTCATTTTTTAAAAGAAAAATAACTAAATATTGTATGATATTTGAAACGCATATTGCAGTGTTTCCGTGCCCTGTGAGGAACACATTAATACCGGCTTCTTTTCATGAAGTACTCTCAAATAAGAAAGTGAAACAACATGATACAGCCTGGGAATCTCCGCAAACCTCCCAATTGTGCTTCTGGATTAATGACCACCATCCAATTACTGCTATCCAGGCCACAAGCCAAGGGTTTTTCTTTCTTTTTTTTAAGCTGTCTTGATAGTTTAGTACAGACTTCACCACCCACCACCGCACCACGTTATTTCTGATTGCCATGTGTAAACATGTGAAGCCCTGAGGGGGATTTAGTTCCTCAGAGCTGGCTATTTTTACTTCACACCATCAACCCAGACATTTAGGACTGTACATTGCGTGAAAAAAATAAAACACTTATTTATGTATTTTTTTTAAGTGTCGACAAGCCACATGGTTATTCGAGCATTTGGCTGTTTACCTTCATGACAGCTGAACAGTGAGGACAAAGCAATCACACTCAGCTAAGCTAAGAGGAGACAGTATTAGCAATATGGCTGCCTCCATGCTCAACCATTCTGACCTTTGCAAGACATTGTAGTGCTCAGTCTGAGAAGCTGTAAAACGATCCTTTTCCAACCCTGTCCACCTTTAACGGTGGATATCTCCATCCCCTAATTTAATGCGCTTCATGTCTTGCGTCGCCGCCGCGTATTCTGCAGCTTGAGCGCATCTGGGTGAAAGGTCATCCGGCGTTTCGCCTCAAAACCCACCACATAAATCAAAGTCAGTGCATGAAATTACACGACTGGGAGTGTAACGCAAAGGCCGAGCTATTGTAAGCATCTGCCTGGCTTTGAGTTAACCTGACATAGCCTCTGCGAAAGAGCGGAGGGGGGGGGGGGGGGGGGGGGAGTCGTGGCTCTGTTTTTGCAAGGGGTGGGGGCTGTTGTGTTTTCATCCGAGTGGTCGGTACACGTGTTAGGCTAGCTCACTGAAGGTCACCCGAGCACAGAGGGTGTCTACAAGCCAGTTACAGCGCTATACATGCCGTGGGGCTTACCCAACACATCGGCGGTCCTGTGCCGCGCTATGAAGCAGGCATCGTCCCCGTAGCACATCCCTTTCTTCAGGATCCCCTTGCGAAAGTCTTTGCCGAAGCCACAACTGGCGGTGATCAGGCTGTAGTCCCGACCGTCCGTCTGAGAGAGTCCGCCCAGGACAGCCCTGGCTACCAGTCTGCCATAAGACAGTACAGATAACATCCCCCGGCTAGGAGCGGCCCCGTCTTGATGTGAGCCCCCGACACGCTGGTCCTCCTCTCTTTCTCCCCGGCCCGGCCGCCTACCTGCTCGGCTACTTCTTCGCGTCAAGACCCGGCGGTTTGTCTCTATCCGTCCATGCGACACCGACCGGCCCGCTTCCGTGAAATAGTACCGCTGCCCCAGACAGTTGCTCTAACCTCGCATGAAAACGCCACCGTCCGCCCGGGCTGTTTTCCGTGTGGTTTAGGTCTCGGGTGTAAACGCGGCTCCTCCGCTGAGCTCTCCCCTTCCCGACATGTTTCCCCCGGACAGAGAGCGCAGAGCGGCGGCTACATACGGGTGCTTCGCCGTTTACAAGCCTGACGTCACGGCCAGCGGGAATCATCCAATGACAGAGGCGCTCTCTCGACCCACGGGCAGCTGATCCTGGACCAGCTGCGGCCCACTTACACCCCCCCCCCCCCCCCCCCCCCCCTTGATCTTTGGCGCCCCCCTAGGTTGGGAACCATTGGATTAGTCGACTGACAGACTGATTTACAAATATTTTGATAATTGATTAATTGTTTAAGTCATTTCTGCGGCTCCTCAAATGTGATTTGCTGGTCCCTCCTTGTTTATAAACTCAAATAAACTCAACATCTTCGGTCCTTTTTTTATTACATTTATTACACTGAGCAATTGCATCCCCAGTCTGGTACCCCACCTCCCCAAACCGTCCGTCTCCTCACAAACCCCAGTTTAACCTCTGCATGTGTGGCATCACAAAAACATCTTTGAAAGTGCAACCCAGTGATAGCACTGAGTGATAATATGTAAATAAAAAATAGTAAAATAAAATAAAGGAGTTAAGTTAGTTTCAATTTGGTGTGCATAAAATAGGTGGTATTTAAACAAACATTTTTTTGGGCTCCATGATGATTAAGCAGCAAGTGGTTTTCCCACCTCCGCCCCTACAGAGTACTTACTGTGTATCAAAACGAGCGCTCCCCATCTAGACAGACACAGCCTGAGAAAACAGCCCGCAACGGAGCTGAGGGAGGGACGGAGCACAACAACGCAGCACAGACGAATTAGCCTCGATTCATCCAGATAAACCGTTACTCCACGGTAAGAAATGACCAAAAATTGAGTCATATTTATCAATGATGATATTTGTCTTTATGAGATTTTTATTAGATTATTCGACGAGGGGGCGAAGCGCAGCACAAGTCAGTCAGCCTATGATACAATTTAGCGGTGTTTAACAAGGCGAACAGACAAAATGTTGGTGATGCAGTGATTATCACTCACTGTAGATGACTGAAGATAAAACATATCATCGTTCACTCAAAGTGATCATGGCTGGCATGTTGATGCGATTTTTTATTTATTTATTTATTTATTTATTTATTTTTAGATTAACCGAATGATGAGAGAATAATAAGAGTTTTCTAACCGGATATTTTTGAAGATTAAGTAGGACACTCGTTTTGAGGGATTGGATGAGACCGTTTGATGGTACATGGACTATAGAAGATTGTAAATGGATATATAATAATCCATCGTTGCTCATGCCAGTCATAATTAAATGAGACGGTAAGGTAGGCTGTTTTGCATGTCATGCTCTAGGAGAAAGAACATGTAAAGCACTGTTTTTATAGTGTTGTTTTTACGATCCTCATTTGTAGGGCCAAGATGGGGAGGTTGTGCGAGGTGGCTGTTGTGTCCCTTCTTATTATGTCTCTCCTGAGCACTGATTCCACATGGGCTAAAAAAGGCGGTGGCTTCAGCAGCAAGAAAACCTCGTCCTCCAGCGGCAGGAGTGGGACACAGTCAAAACCCTCCCAGTCCCAGCCAGGAAACTATCCCCGACAGCCGCAGAGTCCCAATCGAAACACCAATCCTTACCCTTCTGGTGGAAGTTACCCTTATCCTGGAACAGACAACAGAAATCCAGGAGGATATCCCAGACAAAACCCAGCAAGTTATCCAGGAGCTGGTAGTAACCCCAACCAGTATCCTGGCAGAGCCAATCCTGGAGGTTATCCAAACCAGAACCCTGCAGGTGGCTATCCTGCTGCAGGTGGAAACCCAGCCGCTGGAGGGTATCCTAACCAGAATTCACCCGGTGGGGGCTACCCAGCAGCAGGTGGTTATCCCAACCAGTATCCTGGCAGAGCCAATCCTGGAGGTTATCCAAACCAGAACCCTGCAGGTGGCTACCCAGCAGCAGGTGGTTATCCCAACCAATATCCAGGCAGAGCTGGTACCAACCAGGGAGGATATCCTAACCAGTACCCAGCTGCAGGAGGTTACCCAGCTGCAGGAGGCTACCCAGCTGCAGGAGGCTACCCAGCTGCAGGAGGCTACCCAGCTGGAGGTGGTTATCCTAACCAGAGTCCAGGCAGGGGAGGTTTCAGTCCAGGCGGGTACCCATACCAGTATCCAGCAGCAGGTGGTTACCCAGTCAGAGGTGGGAATACAGGACAGGGTTGGGGTCAGCCTGGTGCAAATCCAGGGGGGTACCCTGGTGGAGCAATTGGTGGTTACCCCAACTGGAACCCAAATAATAAGATCCTCAGTCCCCGCTTTGGTGGAGGAGGCTATGGATATGGTGGTTATGGGATGGGAGGGTCTCCTTTCTCTCATTCTGTGCAGAGTATGGGGTTCAAGCCCAAGTCAACAAGTTTTGCCAAAAAAGCCATGGTGGCTGCAGGTGTTGGTGCTGTGGCCGGGATGGCTGTTGGATATGGACTAGGGCGCTTCCCTCGACCGCATTTCAATTTCCACAACCCCCAAGAGGAGTACTATTACAATAACTACATGTACCGCCGTTACGGCTCCCGCTCCACAGATGAAAAAGACTATGGCCGTGATTATGTCTACAAGCCTCCACCTCGGGCAGAGTCCTACGACGACTTCATGGGTCGCTGTATGAATAGCACTGACCCTCTGAAAGAGAAAGACAGCAGCTCTCCCACTCCTAAGAGTGGAGGTGATGAGGAAGATGATGACACCGTCAGCATTGAGGAGATTGGATACCCAGCACTAATAGAGCAAGTTAAGACCCGACGCTGTGTTGAGAAGTACATGGTTTATTCTGAGCGCTTTCTGCAGGAACGAAAACCTGAGCAACAATTCCAGCCCAGTCGCAGTAGCCCCCTGAGCCATGGGGTGATTCAACTTTTCACCTCCCTCTTCATGCTTCTGTCCAGCGTGCTCCTGCTCCAGTGACAACAAATAGCCTTCCTTTAACCATACCCCAGATGGGTTACTACTTCCCCCATTATATCTGCATGTCCCCGTCTGCTAATGGATCTTATCTCTACATCGCAAACCATTGCTGTATACCTACAAGCTCTTTGAGTTCTATTTAGTCAGCCATTGAGTATCCACGCAGAAAACTAGCGAAAGAAACAAAATGTACACGTATATAAGTAAGGAGTACATTTTATGAGGCTGCAGTCAGGTTAAAATCCCAGTTTGATCGTCAGTTTTGTGTTGGATAAGCTGCACTGTTTTTTTTAGTTTTTTTTTTAGTTTTTTCAAGAATTAATTTTGCACTTTGAGCACTGAAGGCATAGAAAACAGATTCAGGGTATTTTAGTTCAGTTATTGTGACAGTTTATTATGACAATATATCTATCCATCCATCCTTTAGCTATACTGCTTATGCTTATGGGGTCACGGGGGGGCTGGAGCCAATCCTAGCCGACACTGGGCGAGGGCAGGGGACAATATATCTGCTGTGTAAAATAGGAATGTGACATTAGGAGTTTTATATTGTATATGTAGGCTACAGATAATCCATTGATGCTTTCATCTGTACTGGAAAATTAAACAGACTAACTTTTTAATTGGTGAAATACGCTTAATCAAAAGGAAATTGTCGTTAGATATAAAGAAAAAATCATAATTTGGCAGTGGGAACAAAATCAGAGTTAATTCCACAATTGAATCTGGCAACGGTTTTCTTAACATCCAGTGGCAGTGATAAGGTTTCATGTTTGGCTGTGCATTGTTGTCAGATAGACAAAGCCTTTAAAAGGCCACAAGACTGGCCATGTGTTTGGTTTGGTTCAAACATTATCCCTAATGATGTTTACATATTGCAAGATGAAAAAATCCCGAGGGATTCCTCGGAAATCATTATTAAGTCAGACTTCCCACATGCCCTCCAAATTTGTAAACATCTTTCAAATGTACTGGGAGATATTGGAGTTTATCTTTTGGAAAACTGAGGATTTTCCCATTGACAGTTTTTTAAAAATTATAAATAGTTAAAGGTGCTATATTTAAGTTTTTTGCTGTTGCTACATAGCTAACGTTAACATTTACAGTTCAGCATCAAACTTCGCCAAGAGCAGCGGAAAGCAACAGCAATGTTAACTCGTGTTTTGCATCCATTTCTATCACTTCTATTTTCTACAGCTAAACAGCTAGCCCCAGTCCATCTCATCTCTCGTAAACACAAGGTGCGTTTACGAGTTAAAAGGTTAGAATGAATGCTACAGTGACTCACTATCACTCTTGGGAAGCGACCATGATCACCGCTGTCACCTGTTCCTGGCAAGAAGTCACATTTGGACGCAGAGAAAATTTAGATAGAGCACCTTTAAACACTTGAGTGATAAAAATCAAAATAAAGGTGAAGACATCCTCACATTAAGACAAGGCTACTCGCTCTCAGGTACATGGTATTCACACATTATTTAGTTTGTTGTTCCGCTGCCTGTAAGGTCCTAGACTGCATCTAATGGTTCTTGACAGAAAGGAGGCATCTGTCCATATACGCCTTTTGATGTGCAGCATGATACTATTAGTGCTGCTGCTCCCTTGCCTGCAGCTGTTGAGCATAGAAGATGCATTTGTTGATTACAGTGTCTGATGCTTTTTACTCTGTGCAGTACTTACTTGTTGAGACCATGGATTTGACTTGGGTTTTGAACAGAGGCAAATTCAACAACTCTGCTATGTCTTTGTACCGTCACTTTACTCATCACACGCAGTCTCTTCCTGTCCACAGTTGGACAAGGTTAACAAAGTGGAAGTGCTGGCACAGGCTAAAAATTGCCTGGAAACAGTGGAAGCTACAGAGCTTGTTGTACATGAATATTGCTTTCCAGACTTTCCAGGCCCGAGCTGGTCAGGACATCACTGCATCATCCTCTTATTGTTTTCCTCTTGCACAGTTAGATGGTCATCAGGTCAGTTGTTGGTGGGTCTGTAAATACCTCTGCTTGCATTTCACAAACTTTAGCCTCCCCTGGCTGTCATGATGCGTCTCTCTCAAGTAATGACTCTCCTTTTTGACAGTTGCGTTTAGTGCTATTTCCTACTGTGGTACTGTATTTCCTTGTGTTTGTTGTTATTTTACTATTCCAGCTTGTTTTCATTTTTCTAATTCTTTCTTTCCCTTTAAGTTTTGTAAAGCACTTGGTAGCTGTGTTTAAAAAAAAATGCTACTTTAAGTTTGCAGGCCAGTATTGCAATTTTCAAGGGATTTCACTCAAGTAAATGTTGAGTTTAAAGAAAGAAACGTGACTGTTCATTTCAATCAGCTGTTTTGACATAGTGTATTCAGTTAAGTCTGTGTTTTATGAGGGTCACACACACAATATTTAGTGTGTAATAATTTGTATGTAACGCCAAAATGAAGAATCAAGTGTGTTGCTGTCCAAATACTTTCAAACCATACTGTCCGGTATACCTGGAAGTGATCGTATGCACCCTTTTATTGTGATGACTCTTTATTTTGTTCTTACCCAGCCAGTCCTACTTGATATTTCTTTCAATCTTTTAATCTGCCGGTTAACTGGTTTCCATACTCCACCCAGGGTTTTACCCTTTCATTTTTATTGATTCTGGCAAAATGAGTTCAATAAGCAATTTGACATTTTCATACTATTTAGGCTGTTGAATATCTGTAAAGTGCACTTATTTCCCTTTAGGACTGGATATTCTGTAACTGCACCACACGGGGAGTATACAGACACCTGTGTGAGTTTTCTGGTTTTGACAACTAAAGATTTTAAACATCAAATAACAAGACTAATATGATTTAACATGGTCATGAATGTTTATGTGTTGAATAAAATAAATAACAAAATAATGGCTTTTCTCCGTAAATAATATTTTTTCACGAAAACACTATCACATATTCTCATTTATAATCTTTAAAATAAGGACATTTTTACATAAAAACATTTAAGTGTACAATAAACTTCCTTTATTTGTATTCATCTCTCCATTTTGATTTGCACAGTTTCTGCTATTTTATGGACCACTTGTTTTTAATACAGCAAATCAACAGTTTCTGGATCAGGAAACTTTTCTAATCTTACTGATTCACTGAGCAGTTTGATAGATTTTGTTTAATCAAAAAAGTTAGTTGATTGACAGAAAAATTCAGTTAATTTATAACATAATAGTTTTAAACATTTGACGGTTCCAGCTTTTTAAATTGGGAAATTGGCTGCTTTTGTAAATTTAATATTTTTGGGTTTTGGACCGTTGCTCAAACAAAACAAGACATTTGATGACTTAGGGAAACACTGTCATTTGTATTCACAGGCATTTTTCACTGTTTTCGAATGATTAATTGACCAAATAATTATTTGTGAAAATAACTGGCAGATAAATTGATAGTGAAAATTATCACTGATTGTTGCCCTATAGTCAAAAATGTTTTTACTCCCCAAAGGTAGGTGTAAAGTTAAAACATGGACAAAATAATCATCCAATCTTAAACAATGAAGGACAGGAAGGATGATTTATTCAAAGGAGCTTTTATTTGATTTGATTTGATTTAATTTGATTCGACGATTCTTCCCAGTGACCAAAGGTTAGATTAAATGTCTCTAATCCAGGCTGCTAGAAGGAAAGACACCACATGTCCAAATGTGAGAAGGACGTTCGTCGTGGGAGCTGGGGCAGCCGTGTTAACCAGGGCTCTCCACAGAGACCGGTTGTGATATCCTTGGCGTTCATTGTAGTAAAGCTGTTGATCTTGCTCAGAGGAGGAAGTCTTATGGCCGTAATGATTCCCAGAACCATGCTTTGGCTTACCAAGGAACCCCAGCCCATACCCAGTGCCTGTGCCCCCCAGCATACCTGCCGCTGCTGCCCCAGCCCACTTCAGGCCTTGCTTGGAGAGGCCTCCGCTCTGGGAGGGGGGCGCTTTGCTACCGTCACCTTTTCCTCGACCCTTGAAGCCACCTCCACGCTTACCGTACACATACTGTGCACCTGGGAATAGAGCTGCCATAAGCAACAGCCAAACCCACAGAGAGAGAAGCTTCTGTTGGCCAGCCATCACTGGGAGATCTGCAGCCTGCAAAAACGCATCGGGTATTATTAAAAAAGGGACACGGTCAGGCTGAGGACAGATAACCTGAACTTCTTTTTTCTTACTAAAACTGATTATGTTAGAATGATATTGCTCAGTTTTTTTCCTTTTCATACAGCAGGTTATCTTCATTTATTTGAGCGGCATAGGAGTGAGTAATGCGTCTTGGCTGTCATTCAAACTGGCATTAAAGCTTTTGATTTAGTTCACTGCACATCCAAAGTCACATGCTCACCAGCACTAACACAACAGACATCCAGAACAATCCACATGCTCTGTCAACACTGGGATTAACAGGCCATTATGTGTGCGATGCATATTTCAACCTATCATGATGCATTTGCTTTTTCTGGCTCTGATTCGCACTATACATCATCATAACTTGTTATAGAACATGTATCAATGACTTAGTATCACAGGGTGTAGATATGCAATTGTACTGTGTGTACATCATTACAATTTGATTGAAAAAAAGAGATCTTGTATAAAATTTTGGTAAAACTTTTAAATTAAAAACTTAGATTTCTGGCCTGAGTCAAAACCATCTTGCAGTTGAAAACATAAATTTGCCAAGAATATTAGTTGAATGTTTTTATTTACCTTCCTGACTGGTCACACGGAGAGGTTGTGATGTTGGAGCGGCAGTCCCTTTTCAAACCACAACACCTACAGTACAGCAGAGCTGCATGTTGGTTTTCAGTATCATTTCCATACCAACGTCCACTCAACAGAGTCAGCACAGCTCCTCCCCAAAACAAACCCTGCTGTGCTATTGGTTCATGATCAATAATACAGTGCAGGTTCAATGATTTTTGATGATGGTGGCGTTTCACATACATTTTCTCTCATTATTCAGCAAATGCAAAGGCTAGTACAAAAACAAATGCGTTACTGTCTCCCTGGACTTATTATTTTCTATCACAGGTCTGTAGCTCCCACCTATATGTTTGTAGGCTTCATTTTATTCATTATTGATCAACACTGTCCACCAACATTATTACAGTCAGTTTTCTCAACATCTGATATAGTGGAAGGAATAGTATCGGCATCTTCAGCAGCTAAATTGCACCTTTGCGATCAGAGTATATGAAATCCAGAGCTAAAACTTATTTAAAAAACGAAAAATTGTTTTAACCTCTGAATTTACTGTGGATATAGTAATAGACTGTAAGAGATAATGTGTTTGTGATAATCATTATAGTGAGTGTAGAGTCTTATTGTTTCTTTGATTAAAAAAACACAGATGGTTCATTTTGTTGTGATTCTCTCTGTGCATCGATATGTATGATCATCAACCCCTAACTCTAACCTTAACCCTAACCACCATTCAGAACAAGCTTTTGTGAATAAATGGGAAGGTTCTTTCTGCCGAAGAAAGAAAGAGCGGGAAACTGAACACAGAGAATGTACAGAGTTTATTCTCTGTACATTCTCAACACAGCTGCCAGAAACAAGAGGCTTTAAGAATCTAGACTTTGTCTGTGATGTATCAAGACTGTGACTCAAAGAAATAAAAGAGACCAGAGGAAAAAGAGACAAGAGAGGCGATTGTTCAGAAAGACATGTCTGGTGAAATTGCTAAAAACTGGAAAAGATTCCATCATGTGAAATCAAAGTACTATGAATTTTTGCATTGTGTCATGAGTTTAGAGGATCCTCCTGAGGGCAGACTTTGGACAATTGTATTTTTGTCCAGTTTAACTCTTAACTTAGTGAAACATGCAAATGGCTGCATGTAGCCAGTAACATAGAACTTTCCTTTATGACTTTTTTTTTTTGCCGCTTTACGGATCCACAGCTTGAAATACAATGCAACACATTTGATGCAAGCTTTTGCTAGAGATGAAATAAAGTATTACTTTTACATTTCATCTGTGTTTTATTTTGGAAGTGGACACACCTAAGTTTGTGGTTTGTTCCAGTGAAAACTAGCAGAAGATACAAATAACTTAAAACCTGCACATGAGGAAAGGATCTGTGGGGACACTTCAGACTTACTTTTTGTCCCTGAGAGGAACTTGAGACGTAAAAAAAAGAAAATAGCGTTAACAAGTGCTGCAGGTAGACATTTATTTCAGCAGGTTTTGGGTCAACATGACAATGACTGGGTATCATGTTCACACAAACATCTGAAGAACATAGAAACATAATTATTTTCTTTACAGTATTATACAGTAACAAAGGACCATCCCACTCATGCCCGAGTTTCAGAGTGGTCAATAATAAAACGTCCTGTTTGTGTTCGATGTGGTTTGCATCACATGCTTTAATTTGTTGGGCAAACTCATGCTCATCTGGCAATGATGATGTTTTTGTTTTTTTTTTCCGCATTAGCTTCATATGCAAAAAGAAGATTAAAACTGTCATGCAAAGAAACATTCCTCTGAGTGATTTGGTGAAATCTGCACATTTCTCTGCATAGAACAGCTTAATTGGAAAAATAATAGTGTTTTTCATTTTCCAGGATGGATGAAGTTATGTCAGCTGGGAGTGCTTTGCAGCATTACTGATCCATATCCGCCCTTAAGAAACTAGATGACGTTCTCAAAGAGCTGCATGGAAGCCATTATACTTTCATCCTGTTGAGGGGGGGAAAAAAAAAAGATGCAGGAAACTGGCTGTGGTGTTGTGGAAAAAGCTGTATGAATAGGTTTGTCACAATGGTTTGAAAACTGCGGTCACTTTTATTACTGGTTTACCTTTTGGCAGGTTTCTATGAACTCATCTATAGTCACCACTCCATCTCTGTTTCGATCCATTTTCTGAAAAATGTCAGACATGTAAAGGAGACAAACTTCACGTAAGTGAGTCAAATACTTTATCAACATTAACTCTGAGGGACATTCATCTAAGGTTTAAAATCGTGTCATGAAATCACAAACTGTGGCCTTGGAAGACATTTGGCCTTCAGATTATTTGATTTAAGAATCCAGAGATGACACACACATCAAAACTGGATGAGATGGATCAGAATTTTAGGTTTTTGTTTTTTTTTTCAGAAAACCCAAAGATACAGTCCAGTTCCTGGGAGTAGAGTTTGTATAGCGTGTGAAGTGGAACAAATGAACAAAGAAACAAATCTGCGTAGTGAAG
Source organism: Trachinotus anak (assembly GCF_046630095.1). NCBI lineage: Eukaryota > Metazoa > Chordata > Actinopteri > Carangiformes > Carangidae > Trachinotus > Trachinotus anak. The sequence continues at coordinate 11,014,067 of NW_027273879.1, read as the reverse complement.
GTGTTTCAGGAGACTCAGCTGGACTGAAGGAATGTGTGAACATAAGGTTTTTGATTGTGTGTTGAACAGTTTAGAGATTATTGACCTTTGTCCACTGCTTGTGATGCAGACATTTGTTATGAGTCAGACTGATACACATTTACATTTGCAGTGTGTTAAAACAGCAGGTGTTATGCACCTTGACTTGTGCATTTTAGTTAGATTTGATCTTTTTGAAAACTGTTTGTTCCTGTAATAAACTTGTGTCATCTTCCTGTTAAACTTGACTTTGATTTTCCTGAGTGTCATGGTAACGATTAGGTACAATAACACAGGTTGTGGTCATGGATCAGAACAATATCTGCATGTAAAAGGATTAGCCGGTGTGGTTTGGTGGATTCAGAGATAACACACCTGGAAGAATTTCTCTACATGCTCATAGGGGGAATCGTCTCGTACACTGGGTAAGGTACACCTGCCCATCATGTCATAAATGGACGTCATTATTGCCAACATTTCCTACAGGGAAATAAAACAACAACAAAAGCAAAAGACAGACGTACATCTGTAGAAATCATGACACTGTAACAGATTTGAAAGTATCTATCTCATGAGAATTTTGACTCTACCTCTTTAGTGATGTAGCCATCCTTGTTGATGTCGTATAAATTAAATGCCCACCGGAGTTTCTCTGTAACAGAGCCTCTAAGCAACACAGACAATCCTAACACAAAGTCCTGTAAAACAGAAATCATTGCAGCCTACTTAAAACTAAAACTAAATCCACGTCACATTTGATTACTGACCACAGGAAATGGGATATCAACAGCTACGCAGACCTCGGTGAACTCACCTCAAAGCGGATGGAGCCATTTCTGTCCATGTCAAATGCGTTGAACAGAAAATGTGCGTATGTCGTCGCATCTGAGAACAAATAATGGGCATACAGGGTTGAAAATTAACATGAAAAGTTGTTGGCTAATTGTAATACCCTTGTAAGGGAAAACATGACTAACTTCTTCCATGATATTGAGCCGACTTGGATAAGTAAAACAGATTAACTGGTTTGTAAAATGAGTAGGAGCAGGATAATATAAAGTGCGTCACTTGAACCTTTAGGGACATCAGGTCACTCTTCCATATGTTTATATTTTACATTTTCAAGTAACAGACAGTACCTCCTTGAGGGAAGAACTGTGAGTAAATGGTCTTGAATGTTTCTTCATCCACAAGGCCGCTGGGACATTCCTATCGAAAAGTAGACAAAACAATGCAGTGACTTTTATATTTTCTGTATTTATACTACATTTTAAATCTACAGGATACTCAGGAACAGCATGTTGCTCCTTTATTATTTTAAAGATACTCATATTCTAAAATGGTGTCATGTTGTGCAGACACAGTCCCTGACTGCAGTGAATGCATATGGTCACTAGAGGGCGAGGAGCTCAAGATATCCAATAGCCATAGAGGGGTGAGAAAATTTTGTCTGAGGCTTTTTGAGTTTTTTTTTTTTTTTTTTTTTTTTCAGTCAATCCACAGAATGAGGTTACGCAGTCGTACTGCAGGTAACAGCCTAATGTCACATGTGATTAAGCTGCTGTGAGAATGTCATATATCATATTTAGGTTCACGTCAAAAATGCAAGTGATGCAAAGAAAGGGAAACAGTTCAGTATCAGTGCAACAAGAGCACAGGACAAAAAAACAAGCTGGAGAGGCTACTTTTAAAAAAAACAAACAAGCTAAAATGTCTTGAAATGGCATGTTTTTCCACCCGCTGCTCTTGGTCTGCCACCAGCGCCAGTGGGAATATTCCTAACATCACAGGCCAAAATGATGAGTCACATGCTTAATATTTTCATCCCTCGTGCTTTGAGTAAGACGTTGGGTTTTCCTTGTAAATACAACCCACATGCAAATGCAAATCAGGTTTTCATTACATCCAAAGAACCTGAAGCATCAGATTTCACTGATGATTGAAATAAACGGATAAATTGATCTTTTTTTATCAGAAATAGCAGAAAAAAATACAGGTGGAACTAATAACATTAAATACGGCTCTGTTTAGCTGAAGTGTCTCAGTAAGCCTCATTCACGATATTATTAATTGCACATGTTCTTTTCCTTCTATGACATGTCAAAATATCTGCTGTGGAAAAGATACCTCATTTGAAACAATAGTTTTTGTTTACACTGAACATCTTTTTTTTTTTTTTTTTAACTACAACTCTTGTGTGTCTCACAAAGCTCATTAAACATCTGCAAAGCATTTTCAGTGCTGCACTTTGTTCACATCAGCATCTGGTCTTCTTCCTCTACTCTTTAATGGCTATTTGCTACTTTTAATGGCACATTACAGCCAATACCTGTCAATATGCATTACCTGCATCTGTACTCAGGGAAAGCATGTATCACATCATCTCCACACACGAGCATGTGTTGGTAAAACACAACATACATAAATAATAAATCGAAATATGGCTCAATGGTGCCACTAAAGTCCAAAAACAGTCAGGAGGTAAAAATGAGCTCAAATGCTGGAAAACAGGAACATTTATAATGGAGCAAATGAGCAAACGGGGAACGGGTGAGAAGGTGGGACTGGGAGAGGGAGGTAGGGCTGGGGTTACAAAAATGTTTAAAAAAGGGATTTGGCCAGAGCCTTGACCCTCACCAGATCAGATATATTTGAGATGAATTTGAATACCAACAGCAAGCCAGAACTTATCTCCCAACATCAGTACCTGACCTCAGTAATGCTGTTGTGGCTGAATGAGAGAAAAACTCTGTGGCCTTTGTTGAAAGCCTTCAAAGAGGAGTGGAGGCTTGCATAGCAGCAGATTAATGCCTATGGCTACATGTAGTTTGGGTAATATTTGGGTGTCTATATACTTTGTTGTAGTGTCCATATAGTTTTTTCCCATGAAATGTAAATTTAGTTGAGCAAATTTTGCATGGGTTCCCTCCGGTTCTCAGGCTTCTTCCCACAGTCCAAAGACATGCACACTAGGTTAGTTGGAGACTCCGAATTGCCTGTAGGTGTGAATGTGAGCATGAATGGTTGTTGTCTATATATGCCAGCCCTGTGATAGACTGGCATCCTGTCCAGGGTGTACCCCGCCCTTGCCCACTGTCAGCCAGTATTGGCTCCGGGCCCCCGCAACCCCGCATGGATAAGCGGTATAGATAATGGATGGATGGATGAAAGTTTTAAATTGTGCCCAAGAGTTGATTTGATTTCTTCTAAACCTCAGAACTGCACCTCTGACCCCTCATTGCCTCAGTTAAAATTCCCCTGACTGTTTTCCTACGTTTTTGAAGCCTCTATAAAGCGACTGCAGCTCCTTCCTGGTGAACTGGGTCTGGGCTTGGAGCTGTTCAAGGCCCTCCGGTTGGTGTCGCACCATGGAGAGCTCAAGGTCACTGTCACTGCTGTCTGTCAGAGGGGAAACAGAAAAATCGGGGGAGGTGGGATACAGAGGGGAGGGAGATAAGAGGGAGGAAACAGAGGTAAGACAAGAAAGAAATGAAAAACATAACAAAGGTAGGGTGGGAGGAATGAAACACTTGAAAAATCAAACAGATGGTAGGCAAAAAATTAAAATGACTGCACGTAACTCAAAATGCTCACCATCTTCACACAAACAAAACAAAACAAGAAAATATAAGATGGAGAGGTTTAAGGAGGAAAGGTGAGACAAGGAGATGGGTAGAAGGTAAAGGATGTTAAGAAGAATGTTCAGTATAGTAGGATAAAAATGATAAAAGAAGATGAGACAGAAGTGGGAGTGGGAAAACTTATGAGTAACAGGAACTTGTAGAGCTTGCAACTTGAAGAAATATTGCAAAGGAAATAGGATAGAAATAAGCAGATATACATGCTAATTCTTTTCTTTTGTCTATTATGTCTATCTCTCAGGTCACTAAAACAGAATGTCACAAGACCGTCAGTCCAGCAGTTACATAAAGACAGATTTTACACACAACATCTGCAATAAAAGCATGTGTGTCACCAACTCCCAGTGAGCCAGTAATAGAAAGAGCTGCGATAAAAATGAAACTACCACTGCAGGTACTCACCATCTTTACAAGAGCAACACGCACAGAAAGTTGAAAAAGATAAGGGAGGGAATGAGGAGGGACGAAATCAGGGGGAAAGAAGAAAGTCGCAGGACTGTTAAAATGTTTGACTTGATATCTACAAGTCAAATTTACCAACACAGTGAACACACAGAGTCACATCTTGTCAAGTCTGTCTTAAAACAGCACTTGCATGTGCCTATGTGTACATTGAAAAATATTTTGGTCACTACAGTGGTTCATGCCGTCTCTACAGGCTGTGGAGAGATCCCATCCAAACACATTTCTAATGTAAGAGATGGGGGGACATGAGTATTTTCCACTTGAAGAAATGTAAACCAATCCTTTAATATTTACAGCCTGTTTATGTGACTGCAATTATATTCTCATAACTTTACCTTTGCTATTACAACAAAATAAAAATGACAAGAATATTTAACAACATTACTGTTCCAATGCTACACAAACTCCAGAGACAGAGGTTTTAACCTACAAAGATCTTACTCTTCATGACTTACCTTCCAATGACAAGGGCTCCCAAATCCCAAACTGTTTGAGCACAACAATAAACAGTCCAATAACAACAGCAATGGCAATTATTTCCATGCCCTCCAATCCCATTGTTGCCATGCATTAGATATAAGTTGTTCCAAACACGTTTTAAAAAAACGTAACATTAACAAATTCTTTTCCAATGTTTTTCTAAACGGGTTATTTGATAGCGCAGTTTGCATCCATAAACATCACCTGCTGCCAATCATCTCCTTCCTCCAGCCTCCTCCTTTTTATCTGTGTTTTTGTACAGGCATCAGCAATTATATTCACTTAAATGAAACCCCTGACCTCAACCACTGACCAGTCAGGAAAAAAATGCTATTAGAGTGACTGAAGAGCATCCTCCTTTCCGTAAACAGGGACAAAATCCATTGTGTGATCTTGCAAAGACATATCAAGTTCATATTGTCTTAATCCTCCAAAATGATCTGCAGCTATTTCTCCACTCGCGAACGATCCATCTCTGTCTCTACGCGGCAGCATTTTACATCCAGTGTAGTTGATTTTAGGATTTCTCCCACAACTCCATCAACTCAGGGGCTCCACCCCCACTCACTCCATCTCCTCTCACTCTGTTCTGAGCTGTGTGTGTGTGTATGTATATATATATATATATATATATATATATACGTGTGTGTGAGTATGTGTGTTCGAGGTTGGTGATGTTGTTACTGAAGGAATTTCTTTACTAATAGTCTATGATTGACAGTCTAAGCTGTCCGTATTTGCTCAGTCATTTCAAGGCTGCAAAGCTGTAAAACCAATCATTGATCCACAACCCGCTGATGGCTGGGATATGAACAGCACTTAGAGAGAAGGAGTCTGTCCTGCCCTTTGTGGCGCTGCTTGTGTCTGCTGGGTCGTTCAGCAATACACAGGCTCAGTAACTTGGATGGATTCACTCAGAGCTGAGAAACAACGTGACTTTTGTGACCGTAAAAACAGTGCTTTGTTTATGACTTTGGGGTTTAGAATAGCAAAGTTGAAGTGAATTATGTCTGTGCTGCAAAGCTGTGCTGCACACCTCAAAGGTCAATTTCTATCCCCTGTGAAATGCTCCACATAACATACACGAGGGCTGGCAGTCTAAAAATAATTTAGTTGTTGAGACCTGAGCCGGCCTTTGTATGATCATGCTGTGCTGCAAGACAATGAGGGTAAAGAAGAATATGAGTATAGTTCACAACTGATGACTCTGCACAACATAATGGACTCAGTTCAAGTAGGAAAGGAGGGTGGAGGGCAAATCAATTGTTGAGAGGTAAAATATTGGTCCTAGAGCAGGCAGAGAACGCGGCCCAGAGATGCATTTCGATGGCTGTATGTAAGTTAAAGACTCCAAATGGACTTGTCCTTAATGTTTGAATAAAACAACTACTGAAATAACTAATGAGCTGGTTCCACTCCAAAAATATTGACTTTCTTCTACAGAGTGTTGTGGTTTCAGAGTGGCTCATCTTTTCTTTTTTTTTTTGTTCTGTATAAAAACTACAAGAATCCCACTCTTGCGGGGGTTTGATGAAGTCTTCTTTGCAAAAATACATTAATGAAGGCCGAAGCTTTGTGTTTTTTTGGAGTGCCACTATCCCAGTTCATACTCTAAGTTGTTGTGACTTCGGCAGAGCACCCAGTTAACTCAGAGGAAGCCCACCTGTCCTGCACTGCAAATCCTTAACTTTGTCTTTCATGAGTCAGGAGAGTGTAAATGCTGAGATCAGCTGCCACTTATCCCCTGCATGCAGCCATTCTCGAACATGTTAAAGGTATAAGCTCATAGGAACTCATCTGCCATAAAACATTATAGCAACAACATTATAGCTACTGTTTAATGCACCCTAAGTGCTGATGTGTCCATGTTCTTCTATTAAACACAGACAAGAGTGAGGGGGCTTAAGCATGCAGACAGTGCAGCCATCAGTCTCAACATCAGGCTCTAATGACTGTGGTGAGGGCAACATTACAGCTCAGAGCCTGAGCCCATTGATCATAACATCACACAAGTTCTTATCTTTCATTGTTTTCATGTGTTTGAGTTCTGGTAAGAACCTTTCTGGAGAGACTTCATACATAAACCTGTCGCAGTGTAAAGGAGGATAGGAGGGGATTTCACCTTCACACTCTTCATCCAGGATTCTGGATCCATTCTGGAGCCATTTTAAAGAGCATTTATACAGCAGGATTTCTATTATCTCTATTCAAACCTCACCTTTAAACAAAAACATTCAAACATGATTTGACAGAAAGGACAAATGTTTTCACTCTTTATAATATTATATGACAATGTTATTATTTGCTGTACAGATTCAATTCACACATTGCTGCAGATGCAGGCATCTGTTGTTTTTTTTTTTTTTTTTTTTTTTTTTACTAACACCAAATCAGATAAGAGCTAAAATATAGTGACAAAGCACAGAAACTTTACACGGCTATACAATATTCTGTAGTCGTTTATGGAAGATAATCTTACAGTTCTTATGTTATGAGAGGGTGTTCAAGGAGACCCTTTTAAACGGAGGAGTATGTGTGCAATGTACAAGCATTTTTAATGAGTAGTAAAGTGAACAACACTCTACTACTTCACGTAGAGTATGAGGTGGAAAAACAGAGGAACTCACAAGGCAGCGTGACATTTTAAACGCTACCTCTGAAGTACAACAAGTGCGTGATAATTACAGGCAAACAGACATTTACAACCTTTGTTTTCAGATCTTAGATACAGTATAGGCACGGCATCTTCAGCTGAATCCTGCTGTGTGATGGCAAAAATATCTATTATTTTGCAATTGTTTTATTGTCATTCTCATAATTAGAGAAACAGCAAAAAGAAGTTTAAAGAAGTTAGTTGTATTGTTTTTTTGTGAGCATACCTCAGAAAACCACTGACCATTTTCAGAGTGGTGTTGTGTATGAAACACACCTGATTGAGAGCGAGCGCGGACCAACGTCCACTGTGGGGACTGGAGACATTCAGGCGCTATAATGTCTACAGACCAGCAGATGGCGATAAAGTTGTTACGAATTGAAGGAAACATGTTTAAACCTCAACAAATATTTCCACTTCAGTAGGTAACTGACAGTCTGATGGATACGAATAATAGTAAATGTGAGAATTAACGAGTTATCTGAATTAACAGAATGCAGTGCCGACAAGAATGTAGTGATTTAGTACTTTATATCTAATGCAGTCCTATTAATACAGATATGACTACAGGCCTCATAAATAAAAACATTGAGGCCTTCCTTACCGATGTCTAAATTAGAGATGGATACATGGTTGCATTGTGAATGTGTAGCTGTTTTACTTTGAAGTGATGGTTTGTTAGCTATTAGGGCATCAGTGTCCTGTCCAAGGCACTCGGCCATCTGTCTGTTGGCGCAGAGAGAGACGTTGGCAGTAAATGAGTCTGAGTGACAGCAGCAGTTTATCACGGGAAATGACAGATTTTGTCTGTTTACCACTGTATTTTTCACTGGGGCTTGTTAAAACACAAAACAGACAAATATTCGAATGAATCAAACAGACCGTTTACACATTAGGGAACCAAGACAAAACGTGATGTTGGCAGGACAGATTGTGAAATGTCTTCGAGGCCTGTTGAGTGCATGCGTGCAGCAGACTGTCTGCGCTGTCTTCCCACACAGGAAGGCAATGTCAATAATTTAGATAGAAAACTGGGGCATGTAGGGGCAGTCAGTGGAAGCCACAGTGCTCTTCACCTCAAAAAAATGTGTCACTTTAACCTTTGTGATTGGTGGTGTGGTGCATTTTTAAATTGTCTTATTAATCGTTTTAATTTCAAAAGTATGCTCATTGAATAGTTTAGATTGAAACTAGATCTTAAGGTGAAATCATTTTTCAGAGATGAGGTGGAGAGTTCTGCGTGTATTAGATGTGGAGGGAGAAATGTGGAGTGGATCAAACTTCGTTCTGTGAAGCAGAATCTGAGGTTCGAGTGAAAGTGGTGGCTGTTCGTCCATTGACTGATGAGCCGTTTAAATGAAGTGGCACTTGAGAGGTGAGCAGAGAGGTGTGTGCAGTAAACACTGAATAGAGAGCATTTGAAATGTAGATCTACTTTATACTGTGGATGGTGCAGAGGCTTTAAAATTCATGTATTCTGTAGTGTGGGAGATTGAAGGCCTGCCTCCCTGCTGAATCTCCCACTTCCCCTGCTGTCACAATCATGCGGATTTTCAGTGTATTGTGTTGTTGCTTAGCCTGGTGGTGGGTCTGTTTATGTGCCGGTACCTGGTCCCTGTTGCGTGGTGCTGGCGATGATCCATTTGACGAGACAGCACTTCATGAGAGATTTACGTGAGAGCCGTGGTCTCTGCCACTTGGAGCCCTCTGTCTGTCCGCCTGGGTTTGGATCTTTTCCATTAGCGTCAGGCAGCAGGCCGCCATCCACCGCCTTCTCATCCGCCTGAGGAAGTGCAGAAAAGAAAGTGTCCTCTGAGAGTGAAAAGAAAAGCTCTTTGAACAAGGACCCTCTGGTGCTCCCCCGCTGTCAAAAGCCTCTACAAGAAGGATCACATGTCACACCTCAGGCAGAGAGGAAAACAACCAACCGATACCTGGAAATGGAGCCACTTCCAGGCTATATAGGTCTCCTCCATTCTTCTGTATCTGTATCTTCTGTATCTAGTAAGATACATTATGACCATTTTAAGTTTACATGTTTGATTTTGGAGAAAGAGACAGGTTACTGTAGCGCTTCCCCTCAGCTCCACAGAATGTTTTAGCACCTTTCAGCACATTGTTTTTGTTTTACAACTTCACTGTGCAGGGTTATTTTCAGCTCTTTTCAAACAAAAAAGCTCTAAAGCCCCACAGTACACTTAGCACCGAACAGCAGACATATATAGCCAGGGAGGAGCCGGAACATGGGCAGGGGCATTTAGGAGCTAAAGAGAGAGATATTTCCGTCGGGGGCTGTTGATGACCAAAAACAGATTAGAAATGAGAGTGAATATTGGACTCACATTCATCAAGTGGACTCAAATATGACTCTAAATGAATGCTGATGTTGCTTCTGGTTCTGTAAATACGTTAGCCATATGAACTTAAAAAGCAATAATATGTCAGTGTAGTATTCACAGCTTATTTGCTTCGCCAGCACACAGCCTGTGGATACAGGGTTAAATGACACATACACCCCAGTATGCTCGGTTTTTCCGTTTGAATTATGATTTCTATGGCACAGCCCATTACGGCTCCATTGGTTCTTGGTTTTGGTTATAAGGATGAGGGTCTACAGAAGTTTACAGAATTAAATCTAAGACCCCAAACAGTAGCAAAATGATATTGTTAAACAGCAAGACTCTTGATAGCTGGTCCAGTAGTAGAAGCTACATGCAGGCACACTGAAGACATTAAGCCAACAGATCAGTGCCTTAGTCATCAATAGCTGGATACTCAAACACTGCTCATTTGGTATGAATAGTTAAAAGTCTTTATTACAACGTTTATACGCCTTTATGTAGTTGCAGCTCTCACAGAATCCTCTACATACCTTGCAGCTAAATACTGCATTTGTATTAAGTATATTTTAAACAGGTAGCAAGAGATCAGTTTACTTACAGTGCTTCTGACTAAATTGGTGCCTCTGGACAAAGGGAGAAAGAATTGGAAAAGGTCTAATATTCCAGTAACAGGAGCTCTTCTGAGGACAGGGACACACTATGGCTATTTCTATATCTCCAGTTATTTTCACCATCACACAACATCTTGTCGTCTCTCACACTGGACACACATTCAGTGTTTCTATTTTCAGATTAATATTTCAGTGACAATGAAGCCTTACATTTTCAAACATGACCCATCTGCTGTGAAATAATCCAACTGCTCTTGTATCATTACCATTTTTAAGATTAGGACTGTGACGCTTTTTGAGGCTGTGTGCGTTTTGTTCTTTCGATTCCAAAATAATTCGTTGTGACTCTTTGTGAGGCTGTTTTTCAGAGCCATACTGTATGGCTCTGAAAAATAGGGAGCATGTGTTGACTCATAGTCACTGTCAGTGTTATTGGGCTGTTCTGCTTGGCACAGGTTCAGATTTGGTCTGTGTGGGGCTTGTTGTTTGATTCTGTGATTGTTCTCGACCCTTCTTAAGGCTCTCATCTCATCTCTCTCTTTGTCTCTGAAAAGTCTTTTACTTTCCTGCGATAAAGTGCTCTTATGAATAAAACAGCTTTCTTTAAGAGGTCGCTGAGAATGTAATGTATAGAGTGTGTAGAGAAAATAGACAGAACTACTGTCTGGGGAGCCCCCCCTCGCTCCCCTATTTGAATATGAAAGGATGCCAAAGCATACAGTGCATCAAGAATATCGCTCAATAATTCACACTCCTTAAAACTGCATCAATAAAACATCAGAGTTGGCTGCCACGGTGAGGTGAGTGATGATGACGAGTTAAACAGACTGACTCTCGATGGACCATCCTGAAGCGACATAAACAATCGGACACGTACACACACAGTCATGCACACAAGAATGCAATAGGCAGACACACAATCTCTTAAGAACTAAATATACATAGATGCATATTCAACTGCATAAAACAGCTGCTTTCATATATGCAGCTTATATCCTGAGCGTCTAAAGCAGAGTTACTTCAGACTTCACTGATGTCAATTTGTTATGAGAATTTAGTTATTTATCAAAAAACCTATATGTGCTTTTATATCAAGTAAATTATAAAATATTAGTCATATTTAATTATTTGTGATGCCGTCAGAAGCTCTGTGACACAGAGGTTGAAAAACTCTGGTATAAAGCATCTGAAGAGAAGGTGATTTGGGGTCTTAACGTTCAAAGTGCTGCATTATTAAAAGGAAAGAAGCCATTCGTGCTGAATAGTGAGATGCTCCCTGTGATCATGAAGTCATCGTGAACGCTGTGGGCGACCATCCTCCACTGATCATCACATATGCTACCACACACACAGACAGACACACACACACACACGCACGCACGCACGCACACACACAGAAAGACAACTCCCGGCTATTTCAATATGACAAAAATCTGTTGTTTGCCTGCTTGGATCTCATCAAGTTTACGTCCTGCCCCTCAGTCTGGTTTACAGCAGGACTCTTTACCACCTGTGATGCTTTTTAATCTGCTCTTATTTCGTGGTTAAGATGTTTTCGCCTCAAGCTACTGGTCAAACAAGCACATTAGGTCAGCATGCACGCGTCTATATCATAATTCTGTTCAAAGTATAGTAAGCTACTGTACTTAAGTGCAGATTTTTTACATGGGTACATTTTACATTGGAATGAAATATTGTACTCTTTACTCCACCAGATTTAGCTGATGGCTTGAGTTACTTTTTAGATGCAAAACATATGATCAACAAATTAAATTAAATGCATTTTTATAGATGAAACTCCCCAACAGTTTATTAAGTAGTCACAGTTAGACCCACATCAACCAGCCTCCACATGACCTGCTGTTTATATTTATATATATTATGATATTGATGCACTTTATAGTGCATCGATATCAACAATATTCCAATAATGTAGTATTACATCTTGAAAGGGGGCATTACATAATTTGCATTTATTTATTCCTTTATTCTTTTTGACACCTAAAATATATTATTCTGATAATACACCTGTAGTTTTACTTACGTGAGGCTCTGAAAGCAGGACTTCAACTTGAGTATTTTTTACATCGGGATGTAAGTCTAAAGACCTGATGACCCCCTCCACTAATATATGCCTTTATAGTTCAGCTGAGTTTAAAGACTTTGCTGGATGGTTTAAAAAGTAGCGACTATAAACACTGGAAGGTACAAATTGCACACACAGCAACATCCCCATGATCAATCTCTCTGCATGTTAGTGGAATCAATTCTAGCAATAAGTAAATTAGATCATTCAGTAATAGATGTTTACTCCACCTGCATTGCGTCTGGCTTTGTGTTGATGCTTTGGAGAAAAATCGCTGCAACCGTCCTCAGCTTGTGTTCCTCAGACGACCCACGGCGAGCTGCAGCTGCAAGCGGAGAGAGAGGGAGAGAGAGAGAGAGAGAGAGAGAGAGAGAGACAATTCAACAGTAATCATCACGTCTGCGTGTTGTGGGTCGGAGAAAGTTCGCACCTGAGGAGTGAGAGTGTGACAGGGGGATGAGCGGGAGAGTCGTGATCCTGCACGTCCGGTGAACAGCGTCGAGAGGAGGCGACCGCTTTATAGAGCCACGGGAGCTGCGGGGTGTTTGCATCGTGACAAATGTTATTAGAAGTGCCAGACATATTATAACGGGCCGTGATGATGAGTGGGTCCACACTCAGACGCTCAGACTCTCTGAGGAAATCAAACAGGATTACTGTGTTTCACACGCACAGTCTGTCCGAGGTGATTTGATATGTCAGTTTGCTCCGATATAATAATAATAATAATAATAATAATAATAATAATAATAATAATAATAATACATTATATAGAACATTTATTGTGCACTATTTAGAGAAGCTCTTCTCTAACAGACTCTTATTTATCCTTCAGTGCCTAAAGAAATCTGTGGTTCTTATCACATATTCTCAAATCATAAAAAAAAAGCAAAACATTTGCAATGTACACCACAACGTCACAATGGCATCATGCTGCAAACGTCCTTTAATTTGACTTTGAATGTTGAAACTACAGCACAAGTAAGGACACACTTTCCATCCATGGTATCACATAAGCTTGAAAGGTAAATGAATATGAGTGCAGGAAGCTGCCCAAAATATACTCTGACATTGCCTCTGCATCTGTTAAAGTGAGTCTTCTCTCCTATGAAAGTCATTTGGGTGGGGGTGGGGTGTTAAACATGTTTTTCACATTTTGGGCTCATTCTCTTTTCTTCTTTTTATGTTTTTTTTTTTTCTTGATAAGGAATCAGCACTGCTCTGAGCTTGCTTATGCATCAGCAGTGAAATGTGAACAATAGTGTGTGCATGTCTCTGTAATAATACCAAAAATAATTCATGGTTATTGCTCCCACAAGTCAGGAGGAGGTTTTCATGAAGGATAAATGTTCTTCGCTTTCTCCGAGATGTATTTGTTACAGTAGGAAATGTTGCCCATCGGTGCTGAAGGGGGGTCGGTGTGATGTTTGGGGAAACACGTCTCGTCTCAGCTGGAAGAGGCAGTAAAAAGGAAAAGTCTGATATGAAATGCCAGGGAGTGACTGAAACACAGGTACAAATGAAAGTGTAGATGAAATTTACACCGTGAACGCTTGTTTGTATGAATTCTGTTTTGTTTCACAAACTGAGAATGATTTGCTGGTGACATGAGAACATTCTCCATTACCGTAAAACTGAAACAGCATGAGTGCAAATCTTCACATCCCTGAAACTCTAAAACATTTGACCATGTTTCATCAAACAAAGACAAGTCCACAGCTGCAGCCCAGCGGCTCTGTGGGGGAGTATTTACTGGTCTTGGTGGTGCTGGATTCAAAGTCAGAATATTACCAAATGTTTCATCCTGAGGGGACAATGAACGTGTCTTCAAGATTTTATAGTGATCCAACCAACAGGTGCCGAGACTTTTCAGTCTGGACCTTATTAAAAAGTATTATTCATTTAGTTAATTATGCATGATTAGCTTGAGATCATTCTCATTTATCAGAGAACACATTGATTGAAAATATTTGATATCTTTCCTACTGAGAAATTCGGTATTTCTGTACCGTCTGTCCTTGTGCCTCTCTCTCATCTTCCTATAGGTCTGTCTCATTCCTGCAGACACTCACGTTATTTTTAGCCTCACTAGTTTTTAGAGCCTCTAGTTTCCTTGGTGCCTTACACATCAGCTCAGGGTTTAATTGAGGGTGTGTGTTCAGTGTAGATGTGCTCTGTGTGTGTGTGTGTGTGTGTGTGTGAAAGGTGGTTTCTTTTATTTTCTCTCTTCCCTCATGAATGTTGCATTTAGTTTTATTCTTTTTCTCGAGAATTTGCCACAAACACTCACACGCATGGCTGCACACATTCACACTGTGTCTCCAGCTGTGCCACAAACATCCAACGCGACTCATCCTTTTGTATGAGGGACATGAACGTAATCTGGAAATGTACCATTAAAACCTTATAAAACATGCTGGACTAATTATAGTTTACATTAACTCTGTATGCTATAGGATTTGGGGCAGGTGGAGTCACACAGCCTCGTAGCAAAGAAGACATTAAAGGTTTTGTTGTTGTTATAACTCTTCCCCCAAAGGTGCGAACACAAAGCAAAAAATACAGAGGAGATGAAATGATAACCTCCACAGCTATGCCAAGAAAAGAAACTATACAATGAAAAAACTGAGGCATGTCTTCTAAAATGTGATGTCGCTTTTAGAGGCAATAAATGAAAAACCCTTCATCACTAAACAGCTTCGGAAAAAAACAGTTTTCAGCTGTATAAAAGATTTTATTAAAAAGTGAGGATGTGTTTTCTCTTCAGTGTCTCTTTGGCCACAGGATCTTGTCCACACTGGAGGTAATATCCTGTCTTTTTAGGCATCAGAAGTATTCCTGGAATGACAGATTCCTGAATCCTCTTCCCCATCTTCTTCCTCTCCTTCTCTTCATCCTTCCTCTCCCTCTCTGCACTGCTGCTGTCAATTCATCCCCATCACTTTTAAAAAGCAGGAACTGCTGCTGTGTTTTTGAAGTAGTGCTCTAAATGAATGTTAATTAACTTAGTATCTAAGTTCGAGTCTTATTCCATTCATAGCAACCAGACAGCTTCCAGTTTAATAATCCAGCTAAAAATGTTTGAACTTTCTTTTGCAAATTGGATGTGATGTTGCTGAAGATGTATAATAAAATCATTTACCCTCTGCTGCACTCCACTCAATTTTTCCTGGCCCATGAGGCTTAGAGGAATCATAATGCCAAAGCATTTCAACATTTTAATTAACTCAACAATCCTAATCTGTCCCCTGTGTTAATTATGCTGTCAGGGTCATTTTCATTAGGGACCACGTGAAGGTTAAAGGTTAATTACACTGTGTTCCATAACTTATTTTCTAGTAAAACCTCAGTGAATTTGAAAGGCTGCAGATAAAAGTTTCATTTCACACTGCCTCTCTTCTTGCCTGTGTTTTCCAGTCATTGCACATCATAACTAATGCAACACCTACACCATAAAAGATATATCTGACCTGATTTATTGCAGGGTTATTGCAATGGATGGCACAGTGCACAGTGTTTGACATGCGTCCATCTTATTCTTGTTAGACTTGTGTAATATTTAAGTGTCACCTCCTGAATAGGATGCAGGAGTCTATTAGAAAGCGTTAAGCTTATACAAAGACCTCACTGATAAACAGAATTGCATTAAATAAGAATTATAGGGGACATAAGGTTTCGCTGGTAAAGATTTTCTAGTTTGATTGCTGTGTCAATCACAGGTTAGGGTAGTTTATGCTAACAAACTTGGGTTGTTGTGGGACACAGACCCTCACCCTCAGGTCACCTGACACATGCTGCTGTCCAGGGCTTCGTACCCGGATATGTTGAGCAGCAAAGAAAAGCTCCTGCAGCTCCTCAGTGAGTTACTGCTACGGCTGTTACACCTGTCTCGTCTCTTCACAGATTCTTCCTCACCTGCTCGATCACAGCTTTATCAACTCCTTGTGGCTCTGTCAACCTGAGAACGATCTTTTTGCTTTCCACTCTAAGTGGAACATGAGGTACCTTGGTTGCAGCATTGCACAGGTGGAGAATGAACGAGTGTTGGGAGTTTAGATGTTACAAGCACAGTCCCTGATTTTCTTTCTTTTTTTTTTTTTTTAAATCACCCATCCTGCCCCCCTTTTAATAGTGTTGCATAGCATAGCCACATGAAGCATACATTTTAATTTTCACTTTGGACACCAGATGTCACTATTGTCCATAACATGCTGTAGACAGAGGCATTGATAAAAGGATAAAAGTTTCCTCCAACTGACAATCGGAGTTTTTAGACTTCAACAAGTCTAAACTATCTGAATACACTCCACACACTAGAGGTTAATGTGCTTTCTCTCTCTCTCTCTCTCTCTCTCTCTCTCTCTCTCACACACACACACACACATCCATTTTAAATTTATGTAATTTAACTGTAGTTTTACTCACCAGACCTGTGATTATGTCCCAGTGCGTAATCACAGGGTGTCTGCGTTTAGGTTGTGTTTGTGATTAGCTTTATGTAACACACTGCAATATGCAAACTGTTCATATGCTTATGTATTTCAGGACTGTTTTTCTCTGCATAAAGTCACAAAAGTAAATAACAAACAGCTTGTGTGTGGAGTGAAGGTCTAATTTACTGGACAGATGTTCCTGCCCTCTGGGAATGAGCTGTAAATATCTGTTCTAGAGTAGATGGAGGAAAGGGAACTCACAGGATGTCTGCAGGATGTATATTTTTCCATGGCGGACTTTTCTTCCCTCTGGACATTTTCTTTCTTTGTATAAATCTCTTAATGATCTTGTTTTCCCCTCATTGACAGTGATTACTTCATGAGCGGAGATCATTGCCATAAAAAGAAGCAGGAAATCTGTTACTGCCCACAGGTTTCTGGTTGTACACACACACCCACACACACTCAAAGTCACATAAACTCACATAAAGTGGATTTAAATTTTTCTGTAGTTACTCCAGAGCAGATTAAAAGTTTAACAAAGCATGACTTTCTTGCAGTTAATGCCCAGACTCTAAACAAACACACCAAAGATAGAATATCCATGGTCCGCCTCGGTTTCCTGACTAAGATGTGATGTCACTCCAGAGGGAAAAGGGGGGCGCACTGAGATCCCCTCACTATCTGCTGAGGATTTGAGAGGCTGAGGCTGCTTTTGCACCACCCCCTCCATTTCCCCACAGTCAACAGGAAGACTGGAGGCCAAAGAGAGCGGCCACACTCTGCAGGAGAGGAAGGACGTAGAGGTCCAGCTGTACAGTCCGAACAAAGGAAAACAATCAAGGCAGAGGAATGAGCAAGAATCAGAAAGAAGTGAAGAAAATCCAGTCAGTGTATCTGCAGAACTTGGAAAAACTAAACCAGGGGATAAAGCCAGACAAGAAAAATTGGAAGCCAAAGGAAGGAGACTTTGCTGTGCAAACAGCCATGGAAAAGCTGCGGCAGCCTCCCATAGCTGGACAAGTCACCAAAAGCTCAGCTCACAGAATCAGCAGAGACCTGACCTGCTCCATCTGCTTGGATCTGTTCAAGCAGCCGGTGTCCTTGCCCTGTGATCACACCTTCTGCCAAGCATGCATTGAGGGCTACTGGACCGGCCCCCGGGGCCCTGGGCAGGGGGGCACAGGCTCCTGTCCTCAGTGCAGGAAGGTGTACCCCGGGCAGAGCTACAGGCCCAATCGCATTGTTGCCAACATAGTGGAGAGCTACTGTCAGGGTTTGGAGGAGAGCGGGACTGGAGCCCACCTGGCAGATGTTGGGGGGGCAGAGAGGGCTCCAGCTCCGGTCCCCCGCTGCAGCAGACACAGAGAGGAGCTGAAGCTGTACTGTGAGGAGGACCAGGAGCTGGTGTGTCTGGTGTGTGGTGTCTCCCAGGAGCACAGAAATCATACCATGGTGTGTGTGCAGGAGGCTGAACTGAAGTACAGGGTGAGTCAACTTTGACTACTGAAATTAAGATTTTATGTAAATGTAACTAACTAAGAAACACTTAGTTTAGTGTAGTTTTAATGATGTCTGTGTCCATAATTCTATACATATTCTTGCCTCTAGAAGTGCACATACTAGGGCAGCATATAATTATGGTCTTTGTCTTTTCTCTCTCTCCATTGGTAGATCTGCCTAATGATGACAACTTACTTTTTTTTTAAAGGAAAAAAAAAAAACAACAGCTTATCTTCTTTGTGTCTTTGTGTTGAGAGTCTCTTGTGCTTATGACACTTACTATGATTTACTATAGTTGGCTGCAGTCACTGGTCCATCTTTGTTTTCTTTATTTAGGCATTTAGTTTAAAGGGAACATCACAGTTAATGACTATTCCCTATGGGAGTTGTGTATGGGGTTTTATATGTTTGTTTTTATTTTGCTCCAAAAAAAAAAAAAAACTGGTCAATGTAAATATGAAAATGAATGTGAAGTGAAAAGCACTTCAGCATGCAGTGATGTTGTTTCTCTCTCTTTAGGCTTCTCTGAACAGCTCCATGGATTCCCTCAAAGCTGAGCTCAACACAGCCCTGCAGTGTGACAGAGAAGCTGAGGACGAGGTTAAAAAGCTCAAGGTGATGTCACTGTTCACACACTGCAATGCTTTGTCTGCACCACCATAAATGTGCAGTTTGTCCCAAGTGATATTGAAAAAAAACCCCCAAATAATCTGCAAAACGAGTAGTGATCCCCCCTTATTTTCAACACACTTTGAAGTGAGGGGGTGTTCTGCCACATCTTGTCTCGTTTCGAATTATAAACATTTGTTTCTACAATAAATCTGATTGGAAATAAGTGGGACTGACCTTTGTCACTTATCGCCTTTTTGTTTATTAGGTTTAAATGTGAGAATTGAGATATTAAAAAAGGGAGATTGTCATTACAAAGCTTTATTAAAAATCTCACTGTTTCACTCCCACCAACAAATGTCCATCGTCTTTCACCCACTCAGGAGCACACCGCCGACCTCAAGCAGCGCATCGAGGCCCAGTTCAGCGACCTGCACCAGTTCCTGTACCAGGAAGAGAAGCTGCTGCAGGTGAAGCTGAAGACGGAGGAGCGGAGAGAGCTGATCCGCCTGGACGAGCACAAGGCCCTGCTGTGTGTGGAGATCTCCCGTCTGCAGAGAGCCGTCCACGAGATAGAGGACAAGCTGAGAGAGCAGGACCCATTCACTCTGCTGCGAGTGAGTTCAGCTAATGTGAACCTCATACACGATGAATACAGCCCATCTGGAAGTTATTACCAGCATGATGAGTCAGCTTTGAGGATGATTAAGAGGAGAATTGCTGAGCTCTTGATTTCAGACTTTATTTTTTTTGTTTCCAAAGCCTATTTATACAACATTAAAGCCAGGAATAAAGATCGAAATTGTGCGTGTTAGTTAGTTCAAGGATGTTTCGTGCTTTCTGAGCCAAAATCTTAAATAGGCTCCAACATCAACATTCAAGATTTCAGTGAGCAGGGTGTGACCATTTTGGCTTTCCTGTTTCAGGTTGTACACTATTCTTAAAGGTCATAAACAAGTTTGCATGCATTTTGAGAATAATGTCTGAAATATTGCTACTTTTCTAATAACAAAAGACTTGCTCACAGTGAGTGCAGACAGGATGTAGGTCAGTGATCTCACTCCTTGATCTGCAGGATAAGGAGTTCAGTTTAGGCTTTCAGGGCCAAACACTGGCCATGGCTGCGGGACTTTCCCCAGCCACAGGGAGATCCCACAGGGTGGGATAGCATGAGCTCAGACATTGATGTAATGTGGAAAAAGCTTTCTCTTATTTCAGATACAACAAAACTAATCTTCAGTCACTGTCTTTCTTTGTTCCTGTGTTTATTCCTGTGTCTCATTTTAGAGCATTAAAGTCCTGCTCCAGAGGTGAGTGTGGGAAAAGTTCAACTATCTTATCTTGAGTCATTTTTTTTTCTCTGTGTTGATTGTTTTGACTTTGCTTTTGTTGGCAGGCCATCACTGAAGTTTGAGAAACCTGCGTTTACACCGCCCAGTCTGTGCGAGGGTCGGTTTGCAGGGCCCCTGCAGTACAGAGTATGGAAATCCATGAAAGGAAGCATTTACCCAGGTACTTTAAGTGGCCCCATTCCCAGACACTGAATTACACAGAAACCAACACTGATAATCTAAGGATAGAATTATTATTAAAGAATCTTTCAAATCTTTTGTTATCTTGTCATTTTCCTGTTTTTAGTTCCAGCAGCCATCACATTTAACTCCAGCACAGCCAACCCCTGGCTCAGCCTGACCTCCTCCCTCACCTGTGTTCGCTACCAGACCTTCAACCACACCGTGCAGGACAACCCCTACAGGTTCAACGCTGCCCTGTCCCTGCTTGGAAGCCAGGGCTTCACCCACGGACGTCACTACTGGGAGATCGAAGTCTACAGCAGCACAGTCTGGACTGTGGGGGTGGCTCGAGAGTCTGTGCCCCGAAAGGGAGTCATCAAAGCCCTACCAGCCAACGGCTTCTGGACTCTCTCCCTCTCTTATGGGATACAGTACATGGCTGGCACTTCCCCTCCAACTGTCCTGTCCCTGGAGGAGCAGCTGGCCAGGATCGGAGTGTACCTGGACTACAAAAGGGGCCTGGTGTCCTTTTATAACGCAGAGAGCATGACGCATCTCTACACCTTCAGGGAGACCTTCACCGAGACGCTGTACCCTTACTTCAACCTGGGCTTCCTGGATAAAGTGCATGAAAATGAGCCTCTCAAAGTTTTCTTACCAAAGATTTAACAAACCGGGAAGAATGGTAACAAAAGGGTAATAAGTCACAAAAAGTTACCAAACAAGCATGAATCAAATTGCATATCAGAAAAAGAGAAAACAAACTTTGTAGTGTACAGAATTAGATACAACCATGTATTTGTATTTGTATTGGTGCAATAAACACTTGATATCTGTCCAATAGAGACACATGTATCTTACATGTAACACATTGTTCAGTATGTAGACTGGATCTACTGCCACACATTTCATGTCAGAGAAGCTGTGCTTCAGTGAAGAACGTGAACCTGTCTGGTTACCTGACTGTTGTGAGATTTAATGTAACGTGCTATAATGGTTACTCTTAGAATTCAATATTTTTTTGTGCATGATCAACTAATACATTCAAGTAAACATCTTAATAATTTAATACTGTGATTTTTTAATTTTTTTTTACATTTCTTTTTTACATCATACTTTCATTCATTTTAAAGTGTCATATCATACTAATTATGTATTTGGTGCATTCAGGAGCTTTGGGAAATGTTAAGCTTTTTGATAAGAGATGGTTGAAGCAGGTAATAAGTCTTACATAAAAGCAACTTGAGTTTTTTACACGAGCAAATCATTATAATTTTGGATATTTAGTTTGTACTTGCTGTGCTAGGTGAATTTAGTGTACCAGCTGTTTAACTTTGTCGATCCCAAGCCTGATGCATGGTAAGTGGCACCCAATATCACACAGAATTGTATAGGTAATATTTTAATAAAACTTTTTCTTAAAAATTATTTTCCAAAGTGTGCTTATTATTCCAGAGTGAAAATAAATAAAACATTACACTCATTTTATTACATACTGCATATGTTTTGTTAAGTGTCAATTAAAGGTACCACCAATGATGCACTGACGGATGTGGATAGGTGTGTCAGAGGCTTGAACTCTTGCATGTGAAACCAAACCTAATAATGATGTCATGGTGCTCTGACACAACTGGAGTACAGTTAAGTTGCTCTTTAGGGTCAATGTACTGATAAGCAGTAGTAATAGCAGAGATGTGAAGGAAAATATTTCATCCTTTATCATGGTGTACTGTTGTGTGTTGCATGAGAATGTGATGCACAGAAACATCAGTGAGAAGAAAAGCAGCACCTGTTGCATGAAAACAGTAGTGGTTTTAAAAAAATATGTCAGGATACTGAAAATATACTGCGAGGGAATGTTAATATATTGCAAGGAAATTCAAAAACTAAAGTAAAGCAAAGGCAAGTCGGAAAAAGTATTAAATAACAGACAAAGTTGAGCTTTCAACTTTCACATTAAATTTCTTCTCCATAATCATTATCATTATATGCATTTGTGATATAATACAACAAAGGGCATTGCATTCATTAGAAGCGATCAAGCTTTCGACCTCAAAAAGTAAAAAGTGACATGGTTGAAATCATGATTAAAAAAAAACAAGGCAAACTATATCACAATATATACATTTTATATCTCAGCACGATGTTATGATGTAATCAGCTCAGTACAAGTAGCTGATTAAATTTACTCAAAATAATCACTTCAAACTAGTCCTTGCCTTTCACCTCATATAGTTATATAATGAGGAAGAGTAAAGATGTAATTTCTCTGCATGGCTTCACTCTTTCTAGCAGATGTGAAGATGGGAAGTATGTGTGTTGGTGTTTGTGGTATCAGTCCATGCATTCACTCCTCGTCTGGAAAAGGGTGTGTACGACCAAATGTTAGGGGTGAAGTCTCCATTTAGGTTTGGGGTAAGAGTCACTTGCTTGCGTGTAACGTGTCCTGGAACTTTGTGCTCGTGTAGCGCACATGAAAGCCTTTTTTATTGATGCTGTCATCTGAGTGAAACTTTAAAACGATTGCGTCTCCAGCTGAGAAGACCTCTTCTGGAACCTGAGGAAAAGATGCAGATACAGACAAAAAGAGATGGTCTGCCTCCTTTTTGAAGCCAAAATTTGTTTAGACAGCATTTACTACACAAGACCGATATTTTTAGCCTCACCCCAGATCCACAATATCGTCCCAGCCTCGGAGACTTGATGTCAGCGCCATCGTACAGCTCCACATAATCATACCCGCAGTCTGCCTCCTCCTCAATCTCAAACACTTGGAAGACGATCTCCACTCCGTAACCTTTCTCAGCAGTGACCACCCACAGACAGTCAGAGCCTCCAGGGTAGTTGTTATCTCCAAACTGTGCATGAGAGTACAGATCTTTTGTCTTGACCTCGGCTTTAAGGCTTCCTCCACATTCTGGGAATTCATAACCACAAAATTAGAGGGTCAAAAAGAGGAACTCGTAAAAGTGAGGGAAGAATGCAGCTTTCAAAACACAACAGAAAACAAACCCATAGTTGTAAATGTCACGTTCTTGGTTTTCTATTCTTTCTCATCTCCAGACTTTTTTAGGAGCTTTGCCCACCTGCTCTGTATGAAACCTCAAAGCCTCTTTTCTGCACTGAGTTGTCCGAGAAAAAACGCAGGAACATTTTGTTGCTTCTAGAAACGACTGGAGAAGGCTTCTTGGTGCCACAGAAGCGTCCTAGGCTCTGGGCACGGACGTCTCGCCCGTCATAGATCTCCAGATGGTCGTAAGCACACTCTAGATGAGCCTCCATGTCGATCTCATTGAAAACCTGAAATTCATTTTAAAAAGTGTTCACTTTGGATCATAACACAATGTTTAAATGAAAAAAAAGAACATACATTAACATACGAGTTTGATTCGATGGCCCGGGGTTGTGGACAGAGACCAGGTGCAGGCCTTCTTGCTGGGGTATTTGTCAGGCCAGTTGGGGCTGCTTATAATGCCTGACACAGTGTTTACAACATGATCACAGCCGGCTGAAAAAAACACAACATCAAAACAAAACAATGAAGTTGCAATACTGAGTGCTCTCATCATTTCCTCTAAGACATTTTCCTTGGAAAATGTTTGATAAAAAGAGCAGCAAAATTAAAGTGAAAGTAAACTAACGCTAACCCTTTTCACAGGGACCAGGACTACAAGTGACTATGAGTAGTAATTACTCACAAGATAATCTATGTGTAAAATAGGATTTTGAGTAATATGTGGCCACATGGGAGAAAGCAAGGACTCTCTGCCCCACCTTCCATCCCCTCTTGGGTTTATACCCAGCCCCAGAAGACCCCAGCTGGGGTCACAAGGTGTCAAAAGACAAAGTGATGAACTCGCTGGACTGGATGAAAATTTTGTAATTTTCTTTTTGTAATCTGGGTGAACTGACCCTTTAAATCATGCAGATGAGGGACAGCAGAGACACATACTGTACCTTCCTTGCAGTCGTGCTTATTATCGTGCAGCATGAAGCCGCTGCGACACTGACAGCTGTAGCTTCCGAAGGTGTTCACACACTCATGCTGGCAGCCTCCATTGTCTTTGGAGCATTCATCTATATCTGTTGACATTTAAGTAATTTTAATTCAGAATTCCTTTGCACAGCAACATGTGAATCTGCCACAATAGGCTGCAGAAAACTTGCAGAACATATTGTGTTAACATTTTAGGCATTTTACGATCTGCTGCTGACTGCAGACACAAATATTTTCTGTATTCTTCAAGAAGGAAGAATCTGCAGTATGAAACACCATCAACCCTGGATCACATCACAGGACACCATCTCCTGGGTATTCCTTATGTTATTACTTTTGAAAGGTGCAGTTTTTCCTGTCTGCACAACAAAATCAAGTTTTCAAATACATCCATTCTGAAGACTGTTTCAGAAAGTGCTAGTTCACTGTTGATGAAAGGCTGAAATGGAGTGCAAAAGATACCAGATACATCCATGTGAGTGTGGATGTGATTCCACACAGTCACCAATAAATTAATACAAAAAAACATACTGTTGAATCAAGCATTAAAGGAGTTATATGTAAGTTCTGCTCTTGCTCCACAGCCAACGTTAGCATTAATAGCTGTTTACTTACCAGTCTAGAAGAAATGAGCCACTGTAGCCTCCAGGCTGCCCTGAAGAAGTGGCACCGCTCAGAGGGTGGATTATAACCCCCTGTCTTGTAAATGCAATGATGGCTGAAGCTCTTGGAGACGGGTAAGTAAACAACCGTTAATGCTAATGTGAGCAATGTAACGATAGCAAAACTCCTTTAAATAAGTTGTTCCCATTTAATTCTTTAGAGCAAACCTTTGGGAAATTTATTGGACTACAAATATAATTTATTTTATGACCATCGTATAGCATATAACATTATTCTTCACAAAATTGGCAGATAAAATATTGTATAGAATAACTGTAAATAGTGCAAAATGTTATCATTATGAATGTGAAAGTACACAGGAAGTAAATTTGACTTAAACACTGTGCATGCTTCCAAACCTTTAGGGTGTGCAAACTTTAATATAAGCTTCACATAACTACACCGCTTACATCCTTGTGGCAGAAACTGAAGAGTGCTGCCTGCATTGTTCTTGCAGTGGGTTGAGGGTTTTGTCCTTCTTTTTGTACCAGATTGAGACAATAGTCTGTCTAACATAACACTCAATATTTCCTTACTTGATACTTCCTAAACTTTTGACTCTTTAAGACTTACCAGAGAAGTAGTGAGCCTTGAAGCCCCTCTTGGACACGGTGTTGTCTGACTTGAACTCAATCCTCATGTTGTTGTGTTGCGAGGTGATGACCTCGGGTTTCTCTGCTCCACAGAACTTCCCATGAAGCTTTGAGTCCGAACTCAACCCACTGCGCACCTCCACATAATCATATTTACACACCTGATGGTAAACACTAGAAGATTTTACTTACTACTACGGACAAAAGAAGAACTAGATCGTGAAACTGTCACACTTTTAGCAAGTTATCTAATAAAACCTCTGCTGAAAGACTGTTACACTACCTGTGAACAGAAAAACATCACAAACAAATCTTTGAGATCATGTACTTACATCGTTCCCTTCGGTCTCAAACACATCGAACACCAGGGTGATGCGATACTGAATGGGTGCCACCAGCTGCCACACACAGTTCTTGTTGGGTGGGTATTCTTTGGGCCAGCCTGGGGTGGTGAGTGAGCCATTCAGCTTGGTGATGAACCCACCGCAGGCAGCTGCTGGTGGGAGAAAGCACTGATTTTAGTGGTAGATGTGTGAAAGACAAACACTTGCATGACATAAATTACATTTGCCCATGTGTGAATTTGAGCATTCTTTAACCTTTTCTTTAACCCTCTAACTGCAGGAACAGACGAGCTCTGAAATTACAGGCTATTAGACACAGTAATATAAAGAAATAAAGTGGAAAAACAGGTAAAATCATTGTTATAGGACATTGTAGTACTGAAATTACACAATAATTACAGCCTGCAAATCAAAAGGTTGCAGAATAAAATTTGTATTCCTCTTATAAAACCAGTGAATGCACTAAATTCCTCTGGAGAAAAATGTAATCCCCATTTATTCTGTTTGGATGAATGAAGTGACTGTAAGGGAGCAGTGCCCTCTTGTGGTAAAAGAGGAAACTACAAGGGAATCAAGTTTCAGCTGGGCAAAAGACCTCACATGACTCTCTTCAAACATCTGTGTGTTCATTACAAACACTTGCACTGGAAACACTTGAGAAGTGCATTAATGCAACACATAAAATGCCATATGTAACTTTCAGTATTCATCTATCCTGATGACAAATGTCTTTGTTGTTGATGCTTCACAGCTGCAGTCCTGAGGCCCGTCTGACAGTGAGGTATTTTTTTTGTTTAACAAGCCACCTCATATGGAATGGATCATTATGTGAATGTACAGTTTGTACAGTCCTGATATTTGGTGTCTAGGCTCTAACCTAATCACTCCCTACAAGAAAACACACAGCAGGGAGTGGAGAGTGATGATAACAACGTCTCTCCTAGGGGAAGGTAGTCTTAGAGTCTTAGAGGTGGATGCTGAGAAGGAAGTGGGGCTTTTGAAATGCTATCTAAACAGCCACAGTAGTGACAGCAGCAGCAGTAGTGACTGACAGCTTACAGGTGAGAAGTGTGGCAGCAGACATGCAGCAAGAGTGAGCAGACCACTGAATGTTGCAGTGAGAGGACTTTGTCGTGAGAGGGCAGCAGCAGACTCCAGATGATATTTAAACTTGCTTGCAGGCTGAGCTTCATATTTTGAAGTGATATGACTCTAATGTTAGGTGTGAGGGTAACAGTATATCAATGTGATGAGTCGTGCCCTGCACTCACTCTCACAGCTGCGTTTGTCAGCTGCCAGCTCATATCCAGGGTCGCAGGCACATCTGTAGCTGCCCAGCGTGTTCAGACAGCGCTGCTCGCAGTGGCCATTGTCAGGTCTGGAGCACTCGTCCATCTCTGGAAAAATCCATATTAGTTTTAAATTAGTTTTCTCTGTTAGACAAAAGCATCATCTGCCACATGTGTTAACAAAATGTCTGTTTCATCGTTGGAAACTAAAACAACCTTAGCACCTTTAAAAAAGTTGGCTGAGAACCCAGCTTTGTTGACTGATCCGTCAGAAACAAACTTCAGCCAGAGCTGGTTGGAGCTGCTTTTGATGTCGTCCGGTTTTTCGTAGCCACAGAAATGGCCGAGCAGCGGGCTGCTCTCTGAATCGCCATCCCTCACCTCCACATAATCGTAGGCACAGCTATCATGTCTCTCAATCTGCAGTCGAAGCAAAGACAGTGACGTTCACAATGAGAAATTACAGCACAGGGGTAAGATACAGGTTCTACAGATACAGGCGCTTAAACATAGGACAATAACATGTGTCATACTCAACTTTCAAACATCAGCAGTGCTCGATATTTTCTGAAGCATCGGCCCTTTTTTGACCAGTTACAACAAAGGTGATTTTACCTCAAACGACTGAAACGAGAGGCCAACATCAAAACCCTCTGCTACTGTGATCCTCCACACACACTCTTTATTGGACTGGTAGTCATCTGGGTAATTGGGAGACTGGATTTGGCCGCTGTCCCGCTTCACCTCTCCCCCACAGATGGCTGCACAGGAGGTGACAATTGAGATTAAAGTGATAGTGGGTTATTTGACGTGGGGTTGTGTGAGGTAGTCATGCATAGTCAGTGTGTTACCTGCAGTAGATTCAGATCAGCGCGCTGCCAGAGGCAGCAGGGAACATGGTAATGCGCTGCTGTGCACAGGGCCAGCAGAAAAACACATTTTAGATGACGCCCACTGAAACAATCTAATATCCACTGAAATGTTTGTTTCATTTAAAATATTTTCTGCACTTTATTTTCCGGTCAAAACAACACTTTCCTTTGGTACTAAAAAAACATGCCTTTTCTGCTGATGCGGTGCACAGCAGCACATTTTTCTGGTAGTGTGCCGGTGTTCGCTGCTGCCTCTTTCATAGCAGTTTGTTTCATCCAGAGACTTGCTTTCTCTATTTCTACCTTCAGTTGTTCACATTATACAGTGGAATCAAATGTAAAACCTGGAAAAACCTACAGCTAATGGCTGATGATTCGCACGAGGATGTAACGTACATCAAGGGAGCGCCACAGATGACGTACCCTCATAAACAGCTGAAAAGCCTTTGCCCACCCAGCTGCTGCTGCTCCTAAATTCAATCCACAGCTGACTGTCAGTAGAGATGATTGGATCTGGAAGTGAGTCTCCACAAAAACGACCTGCCAAAGCGCATGAGGAAATAATGACATTGCCTGTCAGTGAGCACTTCACAGCGCTAGGAGCAGAATATATGAAACTGTATCAGGTTAATGAAAGCTTTCTGGATGGCACTCAGTAGAGACACACACAGAGAGGCACTCTATTGTTAATCAAGGTTAAAGACCTTTCAGTGGAGCTTTTCTCCAGAACCCATCTCGGACCTCCACATGGTCATACCAACACAAGTGGCTCCTGAAGAGGTCCATGGAGGTGAAATTCAGAACAATCTGTGAGAAACACAGTGATACACAGAGATGAAGAGACAGATGGAGGTTGGGTACAAGTAAGTAACTATGGCATCAAGACACAGTTGCTTTCAAACTGTAATTTTAATTATTTACAGTAACCAGGGTTATTTGCATGTAAGTTTTTGTCGTGTTTCACAGTTACACATCAAAATAAGGTGGAAAATATTGAGCAAATGAAACTAAGGTTTGAGAAAGGAAATAATCTATATAATAATTTAGATGCAGTATTTTTGGCCATTCTGTATTTTTTGTCCACCCTTTACTGACGTAGTTCTTTAACTCCTCAGTCATCGTTCACCTTCTCTCCAGGAGTGACAGAAATCCTCCAGACACAGTGAGCGTACGCTGAGTACCCGTTGGGGAAACCAGGAGAAGAGAAGTTTCCAGCACTCTCCTGCAGGCTGTCCCCACATTCTGTCATGACAACACACCATAACATGGCTATACTACAATCACCACCAGAAAAATGTCACTCAAATCCCAGACGTTTTTCCCTCTTAGACATTTAGAAGGTGTAGCTTTAGTTAGTGCACATTCAGTCATCCAGCAAAATATAATTGTCTAAAAATCAAGGTATGGTTCCATTTTACAGATGTGATGATGATGTTTTCTACACATCAAATGCATCTTACTTGCACATTTGTAGAGTTTGCGGGCTTGTGCAATGTCCCCTTCGCTAAGCCTGGTCCTCTGTCCAATAGGTGGCCTGGCTCCATTGACATCATAACGGGGCAAGATTGTGTCTAAGAAGATTCCTCTGATTCAGACAAATCACAAAACGTGAGCAGTTAATTTCTTAGAGAAGATCAAAGCATCTCACGATCACAAAAAAGCCTGATGAGGAACAACGTCTTCTAACTACTCTGGTGTGCAGGAAACTGAGGTTTTCAACAGTTCAAACAGAAAGTGCAGGGTTTTTTTTTCCCACATCCAACTCCTGCTCCGCACCTTGATACTTTATTGATTCTGATAATCTCTTGCTGGGTTTGGAGCTCACTCTTGCTCAGTTCCCATGGTGATGCACCCATGAATGACAGGCATGTGCAAACAGAGCGTTCTGAATGGGGCCTTTTGCCGGTGCCAGCCGGCTCAGTGGAGCCCACTCCTGAATGCCAGAGAAAAAGGCCACTCCAGCCCAAATTGTTCAACAAAGCCTGAACTGCCAGGCCTTTATTTAGCTTGGCTTTCCTCCATGACCCAGACCAGCAGAGCGGTGATGGAGGTAAAAACACCAAAGCACAGAGAAAAGCAACGGGGCAACAACATGCACGAGACAGAAATGAAAAGGAGACTAGTGTGAAACCATTTCTGGGACAATAAAGGACCAAATCCCCGAGGTTTCCTATGGAGCTTGTTTAGCAGAGCTGAATAAAGGGACAAACACCAGGTCAGTGTAGTAGCTCAGCTGATAATGCAGCATTACATTAGTGACAG
Organism: Trachinotus anak; assembly: GCF_046630095.1. Classification (NCBI taxonomy): domain Eukaryota; kingdom Metazoa; phylum Chordata; class Actinopteri; order Carangiformes; family Carangidae; genus Trachinotus; species Trachinotus anak. The sequence continues at coordinate 10,983,692 of NW_027273879.1, read as the reverse complement.
TTAGGGAGATCTTTTCACATGGCTGGGCCTGGATTCAGTGTTGGCTTCTCCAAATGACTGTAAACACTGCATTAAAAACGGAACAAGTCCAAACTCTCATTAGTGAAATAAGTGGCAATTTCAAACCCAAGATTTCAGAAATTCAGGAGAAGCAATGGTAGTAGTGATAATGGCCTAGTTAGTGACGCAGGCTGGTGCACTGTGTGTTGTCAGCTCAAATATACAGATGGAGTGGACAGAGTGAATTACCAGTTCTCAGCAATTAGGCTATTGAGCAAGGCATTTTTCCAGGATTCCAGGAATTGCCCTGGTGGAACTGCTTAATGGCCTCTTAATGTGAGCCAGGTTGGAGCTAAAAATACAGCGTGCATTCTCAGGAAACTCACAAGTGGGAAATAAAAAGCGGTGAAATCCTCGCAGTCCCTTTAACACAAAGCTAAACTTTAGGATGGTAAAATGTGATGGATAGCAAAGCGTAATACACCAACCTGGAAAATGTATTCCTCGCATAATGCATGATGCTGCCAAAGTCGTATACTTCCCCCAGAGAGTCGACCTCGCCTGGCTCCATCTTCAGGAAGTTATACTCCTGTCCTATTCACATACAGACAGTCACTGGACTAAATGCAAAGAAAAGCATCTGGAGGGTCAGTGAGCTCACACATCCATTCACACTTATTCGTGTCAGCACACACGCAGTAACAGTACCTGGCTGGATGTTGTCTCTGATGATGCTTACATGCTCGTCACGGTCCGGACGTGTGTGTTCATGCCAGAAGCCGATCACATGGCCGAGTTCATGTACCACAATGCCAAACTTGTCGCAGTTCTTCCCTATGGAGATGGCCTGGGGGCCGCCACCTCTCCTCCCCACGTAGGAGCAACACCTGCAGGGGGCGACACTGTTGAGGTCCACATCCTGCAGCACCTGCAGAACAAACACTGACTCTTTGCTGCTTGTGAATATTAAAAGTGCGTTCGCAAGTTTAAGCTCATTAATTACAAATCATTTTTGATTGCAGGTAATTTTCCTACGGCTCCAGGAAGCTTTGCCTGCCATTTAATTCTGTATGTTTTTAGTGTGCTTGCTACACGAGGTATATATCCATCACAATGGATGGATGGATCAATGTTTAAACCTGCGCTACTGTATCTTTTTTTTTTGGCCACCTGGGGGCAGTGGAAGCAAGTGGAAAGCACAACACTGACATATTAACAGCTAATAAAAGTTGATTTGGTTAACTTAGCATACACACAGAGTAACATCATTATTGGTTTGGTGGTGTTTATTTCTGACCCCCTGATGAATCAAAGTCCAATATTCACTCTACTATTAGTTCTATTTTGCTCTACACCAACTCGTTTTTCTGCTATATGCTACACTGCCGATAGCAGCTAGTGGCAAGGAAATGATGCTGATGAGAGCAAAGAGGGTGAACCAAGAGTGACACCTAAAGATTGTGTATGAGCTCCAAACTCACCCACATGGTCGGTAGGTGAAAACAATGTAGCTTTCTTCAGTCGTCCTCTCGATGAATGTTACACAAGTGTGTTTCTCCCAGTGACGCATCGCCTGACGGAAAATGGCTCGTTGACTGCCTGAGAGGAAACTCTGACTTAAGAGTGTGACAGCTTCAGGATGTCAAAACCACACATGGCAACAAGCACAGGTTGGCTACACAGTGTAGCTGACGACTGAAGAGCTGAAGGATTTATTGTTCTTATTCAGCACTCACCACTAAAATTCCCACTGATCACATACGGGATGATGCCATCTGGCCACACTCGCTCAGGTCTGGAGGTGGCCGCTCTCCTGAGACGATGGAGACTCTGGTTGTCTGCAGCCCTTTTACTCCTGACACTCTCATTGGGGGTGGACCTGTTAACTGAGCAAATGAATGAGAAATCTGCATTGATTATCATCCTTTCTTTGATCAAAAAAAAAAAGGTTTGAACTGAAAGAGTCAGTAAGACTATTCACAGCTCAGTAAACTCATTCTTGCTTTGTTAGCTTTGTTTACCGGAGTCTGTTTGGTTGGTCTGGGTAGTGAGCTGTTCATCGTCGGTGCTATGGGCCTCTTTGAACATGCGGAGGTCATCTTCATCCAGAGCAATGTCTCCCAGAAAAGCAGCTTGGGCAGACAGATGAACAAACAGTAGATATATAAATTGAAATTATGTTAAAAGTAAAACAATAAACTCCAGGTGAATGTGAATAATTCGATTGTATGCTGTTACATGATAAATAATAATAGTTGGCTTAATTTAGCATAATTATTAGAATCAGGTGGGGGAAGCTAGGCTTGCTCTGTCCAAAGGTAACAATGTCTGCCTAATAGCACTTTTGAAGCTCACTAACCAACAGATTATATCACATTTGTTTTGTTTGTACAAGTGTAAAAACAACATGCTGTGGTTTTATGGAGGAGTAAATGGTCAATTTTAGAGGCATTTTTTCAACCTGCCAGACACAGCCAGGCAAGCAGTTTCCAGTCTTTATGCTAACTTAAGCGAACTGTCTACTGGCTGTAGCTTAATGGACTGTTCATCATGAGAGTGGTATCAATCCTCTCAACTAATTCTTGGCAAGGAAGCAACGTGGTGTTATTCCCCAAAATAACATGTATTCTATACATGAACACATCTCACCAGCTGACCATACAAGATAAATGACTGAACATCAGTAACATTTTCTCCTCCAGACACTCAGTGCAGGCTTTTCTGTCTCTCTTGGTGCACAGGACTCCATGTGTCTGTTTGATCAGCAAACATAGGGCCTGAATACAGTCTGCACCACCGTCCAGTTGCCGTTTCATTTTAAAAGTTGAAGATGTGCACTTATATTTAAAAGGACTGACACTGTGCTGCTGGGCTTTGCAATGTTGCTGAACAGCTACAAACAATGTGGCGACATACAAATCAGCATTTACAATGGCTACTCTATCGCCACTGCAGCTTTTTATGAATGACCTACAGATGATGTCTGCAAAGCATGTCCAATTTCTTTACCAAGCCTCATTTACAATTAAGTCCAGTGGAATTGGTCGAAAATGGGGATGCACTAAATTAGAGACATTTGTTATCAAGGTTACAAGTAGCATTATTGTTAGTCTGACACTAGTTTCTAAGCTTGTATCTTTTCAAACATGTGATCCAGAGATACTACAATAAAACCTTGAAATTTGCTTGTGCTTCTACGGCATATTTCCTGCAGCAACCTGCTTAACTGTTCAGCAACTGATCAGCCCATGAGTGAAGTCATGAACATCGGAGTAAAGACCTTTACATGCCTGATAAAGTGAAGTAACGGATCATATATCAGCTTTACTATATGTTTTTCTACCTGTCCAATCATCATGAGAGGAAATTTATTGTCCTATAAAATCATTCTCTTGTGACCAACCAGCTGGACCGAGATTATCCACTATGCATTTCAGGAACACTCTGTGTTGGTTTTATATGTTCAGCAGCACGGAGTTCCCAAACATTAATGTTTTATCTTGTACAAGGCCAAAAGTAGTTCCTGATCATGTTTTACTTCACTTTTTCTACAGCGGTATTAACACACACACACACACACACACACACACACACACACACACACACACAAACGGACTGACCACCAACAATCAATGTCACCTACAAAAGTGATTGTCACAGATTTTACATTGTGAGCAGTGTAGCACAGAAAAGTACAAGTGGTGAAAGTGGTGAAAAGTTAATAGCTTGAGTAGCTGCCTGACATGGCTGACGATGATGTTTCCTTTTAAATTACAGATAAATCAACTTCAGCAGCAGAGAATCAGGAGAAAAGGAAAGGCAGTTATCAGCAGTCATAAGAAATCAAACATGTCAAAAGCAGGGAGAGGACTGAGTGTGACAGAAAATTGGACTGAAGCTGGGTAACTGGCTCCAAAAGCCTGTATTGAAATGAGTAGAAAAACCCTCAACTTCTGGCCTGAAATCCAAAGTTGATACTTTTTTTTTTCAAAGGGCATTAGAATCTCACTAGCTAATTTTACATCCTTTAATGTGTGTCTGGGGCATGGTTCTTGCTTTAAAACATCCTCTCTGAAACTTGCTTCCTCTTCCATGGGTTTGACATTTTGTTTCCGTCATTTACAACATAGATCTAACATAAATCAGAATCTCATATTGCACTAGTCAAGGAGAACAGCTCATTAGAGTCTTTCCCGTTAAATACCTCATTTAGCCATGCAATGCTACAGGCTTTGAAAGTCCAAATGAAAAGACATAGCGGGCCCTGCGTCGGCCTTTGAAGTGAATTCACTCATGCAAAGGGTGACTGTAAATGACTGTCACCCCTGCAGTGTGCACCCCATGCCCTTAAGCCAGAGGGATTTCACCGGCGTCCAGCCAAGGACGGCGCTGGCATGGCCTCAATGACCTCCAGTCTCCAGGCAACTGCCCCAGAGAAGAAGAACGGTGTGTTTTGGAGGTTTCAGAAGTCACAAGTGAAAAAGGAACCCCAACCAGCTGGAGGCCCCCTAATAACCAAATTAACTGTTTAGTATGTTAGATGATGGGGAAAAAAAAGTTGTACTTTCTTTTTTCACTTGAGAAGGCTCATTAGAAAGGCAAGGCAGAGGGATTCAACCGGTCAGAGACACTCTGGCAGCTTCCTGACAATGATTTTACGATTGACTTTTTATTCATAATGCATGATTTATATATTATCAGCACATTATGCAGTACATTTTACTGAATGTCGCCTTCTTTCAAATTAGATTATTATTATTTTACTAACATGTTAAACATGACTCGCTTTAAACATATTCTACATACGATCTCCTTAACTTAAAGCCAGCAGTGCAATGTCACAAACAACATTTACTCATGTACTGTACTTGACTACTTCCATTTTAAGCTGCTTTATACTCGGACTTCACTACATTTCAGAGACAAATGTTGTACTAAATGTACTTTTTACTCCACTGGTGGAGAGAAAGACTACACAACAGTTAAATAACAACTAAACTGTTAGAAGAACAGTAGAATGCACCTTAATGAATTAGTAATAATCAAATAAAATAACTTGATAAAAAAGGATAAAAGGGGCCGGTCTATCACTTTATGAATACTTCACTTTCGATATTTTGAGCACATTTTGCTGTTAATACTTGCTCCTGGCTTCTACTAGTAAAATTATCACTGCAAGACTTTTACTCCTGTTGCAGTGTTTTTATAATGTCGTGTTGCTACTTTTTCCACTACTGCTTAAAACTTGAAAATCACTTGAGAGCAGATGAATAAAGGCAATTTGTCCCAACCAAGGCTACAATATAATTGTTTTTCTTTACTTTGCTCATTATGGGAAATGTTGGGTTTCTCTCTATAATATTGTAAGGTTTTGACCTTACCCTGTAAAGTGCCTTGAGATTATGTATATTATGATTTTGCGCTGCACAAATACAATTGAATTGAATTGAAAAAATTAAACCAAGATTAAACAGATTCACACAGACAAATTAAATAAAAATAGTGTTTCAAATATCTCCTCCAAATACAGTCACATATGAAGAAAGTATAAGTTTGAAATGGTGATTTTGCAGTAGCATCTTATGCAGGCGCTCTCCGCAGTGCATCATGTCAGCATCACGTCATCAGTCTGCTAAAACTGGATCTGCCCTCCATCAGTCTGATCTGCCTTTATCAATGATAACTCTGCTGTCACTGTTCGCTGTGCCAACAGTGTCTTCACTGTTTTCTGAAGGGCGGAATTAAAAACGTCCGTAGGCCTACACCTTTGAGCCGCTTGTTCTTTGCTTCAGTATTCCCACTTTACACCCCCAGGCCACTCCACTTTTGAGACAAAGTGCATTATACTTTATTTTTTACAGCTTACCTTTGATGTAATACATTTTGTTGCTCAAACTTTTAGACTTAAATACAACTATCAACAAAGGACTGTTACTGTTTTTTTTTTTTTATTTGGTGGCAATGCTGCTTCTAGGCAAGTAAAACACGTTAGCACTATCCCATTTATGTTCAGGGATCACTAACAATTAGTCAACTGTTAATTAACAATTAAAATGAAAATATGGAGCTTATTTCTACATGAAAACATCTGCATCAACCCACATAAGATCTTGTTGCTTGAACAGCTACATTTCACTTTTAAAGTTTTCAACCGTTTTTTTTTTTTTCAGCCGATGTCACAGTGATCAGGAAGTATGACAATCAATAAATTGGCAGAGGAGGTAAAATGCACTGTACCAGCTTTACAGGGATCCTTGTAGTCGATTGCATCACCGAGGTAGGTAAAATGAGTGTCCACAAACTCCCAGTCAACCGCCAGAGAAACGCGCAGACCGCAGAGCAGCAGGAAAAATGCAGGAGTTGCCATTTCTTAACAAATACGTGGAAGAGCTGAAGTTCATGAGCGTTCGTATTTAGAGGAAGAGAAAACAGAAAAGGTCCCGGTGTCTTAAACTGAGCGCTGTTTTCTCACGTCTCCATGCTGCTGCAGTGATTCACTGACATACAGGCAAGAGAGCAGAGCTCACACAGTTCACAGCAAAACACACACATCCATGCAGCAGAGGTACTTCACCTGGAGTCAGATCCTTTATCCACGTTTATACAAGGTGGAAGTGAGTGTTAAACCTCATGTTTCTTTGGGTTTTAATTCATTAATTTAATATTCAAGTTCAATAACAGTTCAGCTGGACTATAGAGGATCGTGGAGCAAAACTGCCAGTAGAATGAAAATGAGGGATAAAAAGAAAAGCTGCAATTTATAGCTATTACCGTGTAATCTTTACCTGCAGATTGAAACTGTTCACTGATAGTAGCTAGTAGTTTAAATCCCAACTATCTGTTTAAATGATTAGTTAAATAAGATGGGCTACCTCTAACTCTAGCAAATACCCCAGGTTGTCTACAGCCTGATGCCTCAGTCCCCTGCAGTGGTTGGATTTTGACCTGAAACACCACCTGCAGGCTGCTGGGTCTAACCACCCCCCCCCCCCCCCCCCACCCCCCCCACCCCACCCCACCCCTCCCCACACACACACATATCTCACATAAATGTACACACATGACTTATCAGTCAGTGCAAGAGCTGTCAAGTTCAGTTTTAAAGAACAATTTAAGAGAGAAAAGGATTCACTTACTGGGTGTGAGGAGTGAAACGTTCTCCCTTAGCTGGTCCTCCAAGATCATCTGTGGATGTCACATTTAAACCAAACGTAAACTGCTGCATTTAGTTTTCTGACTTTAATTTTGGCAAAAAGTTACTTTAAAAGTGATAAATCCTGTTTTCTGCTCCTCCAATGAGCTAGTTTGCGGCTACCAGAGATGATTCAGGCTCCCCTATGAACTACTTTTTATGTTGAGACAGGCAGGAACACTGCCATGATTTTTTGGGGTGAGATGTCCAACTACTGTCACTTCAGTTTCGTTTGTTTGGTTCTCCATAGCAGCAGCCCCTGTTGTTTTGAAATTACCCCAATTTTCTTCCTGTCTTCAAAGGTGTGATGCAGTACTCAGGTCTCTAAATACAAGTCCTTAAAGGTTCTATAAATCATCATCACTGCTACTTGATGTCCCACCATCCCACCAGCAGCTCAGACCAAAACAAACACTTCGTAAAGACACTGACGGCACCAGTAAGGATACTGATGGAGCTGGCAAAAACTTTAAAAACTGTCTGGCTGGACTGTCTGTCCACTGGCTGACTAGGATTTGAGCCAGTAGTACCCACGGCCAGTCTGTCTGATGTCTGGTCTTATCTCTTTCTTTATCTGAGGCAGTTTTAAATGAAAAAGTGTTTTTTTCAGTGGAGGAAATTCTTGAAGTTCACTTTCACGTTGGTGCTGTTGCTTTCACCTACTGCACTGTGTCAGCTCCCATGTGGGCAGTGCCTGTGTGTTTGAACATGGGGAGGGCCAATGATTTAACAGGAGGGACTCAAACGCACAAACGTCCATATGTGCACTAACATGCACATGTTCCCAGAGAACATCTGTTTACAAAAACAGAGAACAGATATACTTAGATGTAAGATCTTGTTTACAGAACTTGTCATGACCAACTGTACACTTTAAAGGAATAGTCCAGCATCTCTCATATCTGTCATTGAAAAATGAAGCTACCACCTGTGGCTAGCTTAGCATAAAAACTGGAAACAGGTGGAAACAGCTAGCCTGCATCCAGATAACAAAGTCTGCCAACCAGCACCTCTAAACCTCTTGGCTTTATCTGTCTTGTGGTTTTGTGTTGTTTACTATATTGTTCTTTTATTGTTGAGTTTTATGCATTTTAATTACGAATCATGAAGCACTTTGTAACTGCTGTTTTGAAAAGTGCTATATGAATGAAGATTATTTTTATTTCTTATTATCATTATTATTAACAAAGGCAAGGCATGAGCAAACTTGCTAAGGGGCCCTGTGCCCACGAGAGGGTGCCCAAGAGAGCTTGAAATGTTTGGTGTGTGTGTGAGAGAGAGAGAGAGAGAGTGATATTATATCATGTCAGGTTGGGTAGCTGGTTTAATCAGTTCCTGCTACTGCTGTCAAAGCAACACAGCTACAACTCATAGAATTATTAATGATTGTGTTAAATTTATAGTAGGTGTGTGAATGATCAAGCACTGACAAGAGTCAATAGTATTGGTGGTGCCAAGCAGTAGGGGGGTGGAGATAGCATATATGACAAAGCTCTGAAAACTTGAAGCAAATTTAAGAGGAAATCAAGAATTGCCAGAACACTATAGCAGCTGGCAAAATGAACCACAAAAACTGTGCCATTTACACTTAGTTGTGATGAGCAGAGCTGGGAGGGCAAATGATTAGCAGATGATTAGCAGATGAGCAGATGGAGGACACCTGGTGGACAGGTGAGGAATAAAATCACACAGGCCAAGAAACCAGAAATGAAAAAGGAGACAGGGCAGAACATCTGTATCTCTCTCATAGCCTGTACCATTTTTCTTCTGAGAATTGTGGAAGGTTTTTGCAGTGTTTGCCTTCAGAAAGTCTTCTTATATCGAGTGTTACATTAGGAGTGATATACTGTGTCATTATTTCAGTTTACGGTTCTGAGTTTGGCACAACAATTCAAAGAAAGCTAAATGAAGATATTTAAATGAAGACAAACCGAGTTACAACTGATGGTCAAGTGAGGTAAATTGCATGATGCATGTGTTTACCACTAAGTGGCACTGATGGGTAAGGTGTGGAGTTGAGTAAAGCTGCAAAAAAAGTGAAATAAAAAAACAATCTTAAGAACAAGAACAAAGGAATGATGAAAACTCCGTGGCCATTTATACATATAGATGAAAAAAAAAAACAGTAAATCACATACTAGCATGTGTTTTGTTTCATTGTGTGAACTCAGGGCGCCGTGTGCTAAAATGATTGAGTGTGAGAGAGAGGGAGCTGAAGACTCAGTCCCAGCCAGCAACTTCACTCCTCCTCTGCCAGCACACATCTGCTGCTGAGGAGATGGGACACTGATCCAGAGAGGAGCACTTCATGCCTCGGAGATCAGTCTTCACAGCATGGCTCGCTGCGTCACAGTGTTGTGAGGGAGAAGGAGAAAGGAAAACTCCAACAGGAGAGTATTTATGTTTACCTTCTCTGAGGTTGAGCTGATGCTTTCTCTCAAGTTTGGAGTGATGTCCCAGTGCTGGTGCAGGCAGGGCCTGCTTCGTTTGGAGCTGGGCATGCTGATGGTGGTCCTGGTGGCCGGCAGCGCAGGACAGATCCATGACAGGAGGGAGGCAGGGTCGTCCTGCTATGGAGGATTTGACCTCTACTTTGTTTTGGACAAGTGAGTGCTTCCACTTTTACTCCACTGCAGAGTTTATTATTTTTGGTGCATGACTCATCTGAGAGGCTGAAATTTTGAAACTAAAACACAGGTGCAAACACCATTCATGTTCTCCAGAGGCATTAATGAGCTACTACATGCATGAATGTGCTACTGCACTCTGACTCGCAGGGTTTATTATCAATTGATGATAAGTATCAGTCTCTTTAGTGTTTATGCTGCGGTGAAAAGTGAAAACAGGGCAGTTTTCTGGGCTCTGTGGAGACACAGAGGTGAGTGTCTTGGAGTCATAGCTGTCAAAACAAAGCTCAAGTCCAGTCAACTCAGCTGGCACAGATGTGGCTATAATGTATGTTTATTTTGAAATATGACCTGTCCAGCGCTTTCTGTTTCAAGTGGCCTGTTAGAGAGGTTTGGTAAAGTTTAAATTTAGTCATATCTGCAGATTTCTTGTGGATAAGTATGCTGTGCTCCAGGAAACCAATAAATAACATTGCAATTGCCAGGAATATATTCATTGTCATTTTGGCCTGCAACAAACTATGACTGCAATTTATGATTATTTCCATTATCGATTAATCTGCTGATTAGTATACAGATTTATCAATTCAATTGATCGGTGGTTTGGGCTACTGCATAAGATGTCAGAAAATAGTGAGAAGTTTGGAGTTTCCCAGATGACGTCTTCATAGGTGTTGTTTTTTTCTGATCAACAGTTTGAAACCCAAAGTTCAGTTTCCATTGATACAAAACAGAAAAGCAGCAAATCATCACATCGGAGAAGCTGGAACCATGAGTGGTTGATTTTCTTTCCCTTGAAATTATTGAAATGATTTATTATCACAAATAGTTACCAATTAAATTTCTGTTTTCAATACTATGTGATAAGGGTTGAATTGCACTGTCTATTAACATGTCATGATGCTAATGTGAAACACCTAAACAGGTCATATCAAGTTATGCATCAGTGTGGTGTTGCTTTGTTTGCTAGGTCATATAGTAGTCATATTTCCCTGAATGAAAATTGCAGTGCTGTAAACTCACTTGTAATAGATCCATTCATACATCTCTGAAACAACACTGCAGCTGTGTTAGCTGCTCTTTGCAATCAACTTAGTCAATACGAATCATGTAAAGTTGTAAGATTTTAGAGAAAGTGTTTACATGGTGACATCTTCATTTGCAGTGTGTTTATGCATATGCATTCACTTTGATGATAAAGTGTACTGCAGGGACTGCTGTTGTCAGACTGGGCTACGCTTCACAGACAGGCACAGCCCACATATAGTCCCAGCATCAGCTCCCTGCGCCTCAGTCTGCAGAACCCTTTCTCCATTAGAGCCAGATGTTCCAAAGAAGTTTTTGGCCGTCTCTGCACTGGGACTCACATCACAGGATAAATGAAAACATAAGCGAGGGAGAAGAAGAGAGGCAGTGCAGCGTGAGAAGAGACTGTTGTGTTTATGCATATTTGCCACGCAATTCTCTATAATTTCTGACATCCTCTATAAACGCTGCGTTCTTCTCCCGATTGTTTTGTTGAGTCTGCACCTGTTGCAAGATCAGGACCTGATATAGTGCTAAGCTCGGCCGAGAGAACGACGTGGCACTTCAGTTACTGTTTGCCTTTAAAAAAATGGGCTGGGAGGTCACATGACAAAGAGTGGAAACATTAAGAATCAGCATTCAAAAGGAAATACAAAGGCTAAACCTCACTGGTCTTCTAAGTTTCCCTTATGATGAATATGTAGATGAACTCCCACATATATATACAGTAATAAGGGTGTTTGTGATATACTTGTATCTTGTTAGTAATAAACATATGGTAATATCATGATGGCAGATGTTTTGCTTCTTTTGTTTATTAGTGCATCATGTTGCCTTTTTGCTATCCATAAGATGTAACTGTACATGTTTGTACAGCATGGTTACAGACCTCTCTCCACCTCCTTACACTCATATTTGAGTTTAATAAATTTGCCAAAAAAGAGACAAAACCCGCAATAAACAAGGTCAAAGATGAATTTGACTTATAGCATTATTTCTTTTCAATCGTTTCTATAGATATTGTGACAGAATAGTTATCGTGAATTCTTTTGTCCTCGATAAACATGTAGTGAAAATCTGATATCATGACAGCCCTTCACAGTTTATAAAGATGCTAACAGTTCATGGCATGTAGACAATCACAAAAGACAGTTACAGCATAAGAAATCATTACAAGGAATTGCATACCAACAACTTAAAACCAACAGGCCAAATGTACAGCACCATTGATCTTACTTTGTGTTTTATCACATTGGAGCTGATGATTAGTTGATGAGTTTCTCAACCACAAATTAACAGGCAACGAAACTGCACAGCCCTGTAAAAACAGTTGTAAGTTCTCAGCCTCTGCTGCATCAGTTTTTTTCTTCACTCTGTCTCTTGCAAGTCGCCCCAGTGTGCAGAACAGCAAAACTAGAAATAACCTTTTAATATATAGACCAGATGCAAAGTGCAGTGTTTCACCTAGTGCCAACTCATGTACATGTGTTGATTTATTGTTTGTGTCTTGAAGAGTCTTGAAATTAAAAAATATGTTGTTGATGTGATAATGAAAAGGAAATAACCTGAAAGAACATGGAAACTGGAGCACATGCAGGACAGCATATATGGTTGTCAACAAAATAACTTGTTGTTATCCCTTGATTCTTCCTCTCAGATCTGGCAGTGTGCAGCATTACTGGAATGAGATATATTACTTTGTTGACCACCTGGCACACAAGTTTATCAGGTGGGTCCGCATAGAAACAGTAAAGAGTGAAGGAGGAAATAATAGAAGGTAAAACATAACAGTGGTCTCTTCTTTTTCTTCCAGCCCTCAGCTGCGGATGTCTTTTATTGTGTTTTCAACAGAAGGAAGGACTCTCATGGCACTAACAGAAGACAGGTGGCACATACACAGCCTCAATCAAATGTCTTTATGATTTACTTTGCACTTTAACTGAATCGTCTGTCCTGTGGCACAACGTTTCTCTGGAATATGTCTGTGATCAGAGAGCTGATTCGTGCCGGGCTGGAGGAGCTACGCATGGTGCAGCCAGGCGGGGACACCTACATGCACAGAGGATTTCAAAGAGTAAGTCATCTGTTAAGCCTATGGAAAGCTGATCCTGTTTTCCCAACAGTATGGCATTTAACGCTTTAAATGAGGCCCATTTAAATTTATAGCCACTGACGCCTCAAAATTTCTCTCACAGGCCAGTGAGCAAATATATTACGGGACTGGAGATGGTGAGTAGAACGTTTTTCTTTTTAGCACTTAATCATAGTGAAATCTTTGTCACCAAATCTTGCTCCAGCATATGGTAAAATCATCAAAGAGAGAAAAAACAACAAAAACACAGCTGCTCCCTCGATCACATGACAATTATGTCCAAAATATTTTGTGCAGTTGGTTCACTTTGATTCTTACTTTGAAAAATACAATAAAAAAATTTGATCTCAATGGATGTTTTTTTCTCCACCCTGGCTCTGACTCGCAGGTTACCGGACGGCCAGTGTCATCATTGCCCTGACAGATGGTGAACTGAGAGAAAATCAGTTTGACTTGGCACAAAGAGAGGTGAGAGAAGTGACATGAAAACCCAATGGCTTTGGATTAAAATGATTTAAACAGGATCTTCATAAACAATCAAAAATCAAAAGCCAGTAATAATAATACATCATAACTTCATCATCATCATCATATTATAACATATTTTACACTTTTCTTTTGTTTTATTTGAAGTGCTGATATAGATAAGAAGATATATTCAAACACTCAGAGAAACCAAATCCTGCAAGGCTGGATGTCGGGTCCGGTTGGGCTGGAATTAGGACATTTATTGTGACAAATTAACAGAAGTCCTGTAAAGGCTCAGTTCCTGAAGTTGCTGTGTGCATTTCTCCATGGACTGAGCAATTTCATACTTTCACAGTTTTAATACAGCACCTAGAGCTGTCAAGTTTCAGTTCGTGAAGAGCGGTGCAACAGCACTTTTTTTCTTGCTGTGATGTAGTGAGCATTTGTGAATTTGTTGTAGCTTGTTTGTTTGTTTGTTTGTTTGTTTGTTTGTTTGTTTGCTTGTTTAATATTTTGTTTTAATTCAGGCCAGCAGAGCACGCCAGTTGGGTGCCACTGTGTACTGTGTGGGAGTAAAAGACTTCAATGAAACCCAGGTAAACCAATCAGTTAGTCAATAGGCCAGTAAACTAGTAAATAAATGGATTAATCAATCAATCAACCAAACCATCAGACTCATAATTAATCACTCAGTCACATTTCTTGACAGCTTTCTACAATAGCCGACAGTAAGGACCACGTCTTCCCTGTGAATGATGGATTTGAGGCGCTACAAGGAGTCATTGACTCGGTACAAAAGACACAAACATGACTCTTTCATATCATGGAAAGATCCATAATACCTCTCACACATTTTAATCAACCTTTAGTTCAACTTTTTAAATTATTTTTTTGTTTTCAGATCCTGAAAAGGTCATGCATTGAGATCCTGGCCGTAGAGCCGTCCAGCATCTGTGAAGGAGGTAAAGAACTCAAAGTTACACACAGGCATGTTATTCTAGTCACATTACATGGGTGACTCAACATAAGTTTCTTTATAAGGTAACTGAATATCATTACATAACTTACTACAATAGATAGTTATTGTAATAAATAGTTGTTTTAATCCCACTTCAGAATCCTTCCAGGTGGTAGTCAAAGGAAATGGTTTCCTTCATGCGCGAGATGTACAGAAAGTTCTCTGCAGCTTCCGCATCAACGACACAGTCACTTTGAGTGAGTACTTACCCCATTCACAAACTTCAGTTTTGTAGTAGTTACCATTTTTCTTCTACAGTCTTGCTAGAACTAGTTTTTATGGATCTATTTAGAACGATTTTGTTGTTGTTGTTGCTTTTGGCATTCAGTCCATATTTTTATAGAAACAACAGGTCAAATGACTATGTGTAATGTAAAAGGAGTTGCTTTTTCATCCTCAGCTCTACACAGCATTTTAGCATCTTTTAGCTCATTGTTTTGGTTTTATAGTTTGCTGTCCAACCAGCCCAGCACCAAAAAAAAGACAGACACAGTTGGCAACTAATAGGTGAACATAGTGGAACATTCAGCAGCTACAGAGCCAGATATTTCCCTCAGGAGTTGGTAGAGATCAAAAACAGCTAAATGATTATTGGACTTATTCTTCAGGTTGCCAGACACATGACTTTGGATGACTGCTAATGTTGCTTTGTTTCTATTTGATGTATAAATAGCCAAATCTTAGCTAATACATCTGTAAATATGCAGCTGGAGCCAGCAGCCGCTTAGCTTAGCACAAAGGCTAGAAACAGCGGGAAACAGATAGCCTGGCGCTGTTCAAAGGTAACATGGTTTATTGGAGGAGAATGTGTTTCTGTTTTGGTGGTGAACAAAAGACACAAGCACAGAGGGAGGAGGAACCTGTGTAAATCATGTCAGTGTTTATTATGTAATTCTTAAGGTCGGACATTTTCGATACAGAACGGTGCAGTAGGTGGGCTAAATATAAAGAACCATGTATCATCCACCCTTTGTTCCCCACAGTATATTGAGACAATAGCAACACTTTGTGGGTGTGTGAATCCAAAAATTGCAGCAGTTTTTAGGATTGTGCTCGGCAGCCATTTACACCATCGTGCCAAGTTTATTTTGGCCATGCAGACGGGGCTGGGGCAGGGGAGAGCAGCTCTTTGTGGCTCACAATGATTTAAATCCCTGTCCTCCCCAAAAACCATCAGCACCATCTTCCCCTGCTTAGAATAAGCTGGTACAACACTCAAAGCTTCTCAGATGTCTGAAGGGGAATGTGGATCTCATCAGGGACGAGCAGTGTCTTTGCACACACTAGACATTCACTCAGCCAGGGTAAATAAACCACAACCCTCCCTCATTTGCTTCATTTTCCATAAGGAGAGGAAGTCCAGGAATTTAGAAACAAAAAGAATATTTTGAGGCTCGAATTTCATTAAGGTTCATGGCTGGTAGAAAAAGTGAGGTAAACTTTTCCTTTCACTTCACTCTCTCTTTCACCCATGATAATGTCTTATCTCGTAATCTATCTTTCTGCTGATTGCGTCACATTCAAATTTTTCCACAGTGAAAAGACCTTTGGTGGTGAGGGATACCTACCTCTTGTGCCCAGCTCCTGTTCTGGAAAAACAGGGAACGTAAGTGATTACTGGATCATATTAAGTCAAAGAGACTGAAACAGAAACCTTTCACTAAAATAGTAACTTCATGTCAGCATCACAATTTCAAGAACCACAAGATTACACCTCTGATGATGATCAGTGTAATCAATCTATGCAGTTTGCATATTTCTGCATGTACATTTTTTTTTGTTATAACTGAGCATCCTTGCATCTTTTATTGTGTAAGCTTGTCACTTAGAGTGGAAACAAGTGTTATTTTCTATTTGAAAAAACAATCAAAGTCAGAGTTAGAGGCGCTAAAGGTGCAAGCTGAGACTCTCACTGTTAGGAAAGTTTCATCACTCTCATTTACCTTCTTACTGTTTCTACAGCTCTGCCACTCTCCACGTCAGCATGAATAACGGCCTCAGCTTCATATCCAGCTCTGTCACAATAACTGCAGTCACTTGTGTAAGTACAATGATGTAAAACAAGGGCGGAATTGAAAAAAACTGAAGTCCTGCATGATTATAAACTTCAGTAAAGATTCTTACTTGACACTTATTCTCTCTTGTATTTCATTTGTGGCCTTGACACTGACAAGATGTTATAAAATTTGAATGTCCTTTGCAACTATTTATATCCACTTTGCTTAATATGGTTGAAAATATGCGAAGGATGCGATCTATATGATGACTAGTTATTTTGAAATAGTATCCATTTCTATCTGCAGAAGTTCTGATTGAAAGTGAAAGAAACATAATGTTTTAACAAAGCAACATGAGGTTCAATAAGGTTGAGGTTAGAACTCTTAAGATTTTAAGGGAGTGGTGATTGTGTGTGTGTAAGTGCTGTAGTTACTTACAGGTCTTCAGTTTCATGTTGTGCTTTTGTCATTTTGTCCAACAAATGCATATCTCACTATGACCACAGTCATAGAAGTTAGTGACTAACCCCTACACTCGTCATGCCCTTTATTTTGTTGTTTTGTTCTAGTCGGATGGGACCTTTGTGGCCATAGCTCTGCTCATCCTGCTGCTCCTGCTCACCATCCTTCTTCTGTGGTGGTTTTGGCCTCTCTGCTGCACTGTGGTAAGGCAGCCATCTTGGATCCTTTTCAGAGTGAAGAACATACAAAGGCAAATGTGTTTGTCAGGACACACTATCCTTTGAGTCTTGCAGAACATTTTTTTTCTTTTTCTTGTTTGCAGGTCATTCATGAGCCACCTCCTCCAGTAATAGAGGATGACTCTGTAAGTGTCTGTATTTCCTCTTCACCGTGGAGTGACAAAAATATATAAAACTACTGGCACCCATACTAATTTCTTTACAATGATTATCTTGTTTGTCACAACAACAAATAAACACATGCATAAAAACAAACCAAAACATTGAGATACATAAGAGCAAAATTCCTGAGAGTAGCCTACATAATAAAATGTTTGTAATATTAATGGTGCTAAGATAAGATTTGTTAAAAACTAACAGTGAGTTTAACCAAGCACAGCACATCTGCTCTCCAGCAAGGGTCTCAACAATTAGTTTCCTCTTGCAAACATGAATACAGTTTTCTGTCTTCTTCAGGATGATGAGGATGGTTTTCCCAAGAAGAGGTGGCCCACTGTGGATGCCTCATACTATGGAGGGCGTGGAGTTGGAGGCATCAAGAGAATGGAGGTAATACTGATAGTAATCTGCAGCTGCATCAGTATATAATCATAATCCTTAGTTATAAGTTTATATAATATGCAGTATAATTACACAGTGCCCACAACAGATGATTGTATGTGTAAATTTAAGCGTCTATAAAATAAGAGTCTCAGGAACTAAGACACTGAGACGAAATGTTTGTATTTACCAGCTTCATGTTGCACTGCTGCTGTGAGATTAAATCAAAATTAAACCATCATCTCAAAATGCTCTAATATTGTAACTAAATTCAAGATTAAACATGAAATATTAAAATCAGTGATTAATTCTGCAGTGTATCTGCATCCAGCAGGTTCACAGATGATACACGTGGCGAGCTTGAATCTACGACTCAGCTTGTTTTGAATTGAGTGAGATAAACACAAGTACAGCAGAAATACAAAGGGAAGCAGGAAGCGACTCATTCCTAAAAAGAGATGAGTATGCAAGTCCATACGGGAAAAGACTGAGTCAATCTGTCATGACTTGTTCTGAGAGCCAGTGAGAGTTAAGATGAGGACATCTGGCCAGTAAACTGCAAAGCTGTAAGGCCTAGAGGCCAAGATGAGCACCCTGTTAGTAGCTGCATCATGTGAGCTTGAATGATTCATTTGTGGTTGTTACACAACAGGCAAATGTGTTTGGTCCTCTGCAGTCTGCTCAGGCAAAATAAAGGTGCTGTTAGTTGTGACAAATCCTGTGAAAACATTTGGATTTAGCTGCTTGAGATGGGCTCTTGTCCAATGTCAGCTAGGATTGGCTCCAGTCCCCCGCCCCCCCCCATGACGCTGTACAGATAAGAGGTACAGATACTGGATGGATGGATGGATGGATGGATGGATGGATGGATGCTTGAGATGGTAAAAGGAAAAAATTATCAAAATTTTTTTTCCAGAGAAGGAAAAAGTAACAAAAGTTCAGTCATGACTCAAGAGATTTATTTTAGTATAAGAAGAGACAGACTGACATCTGGGCCCTGTGCTACATGATACCTGAGAGAAGTGAACAACAGAGAGGAGACTGACACGTGTTCAGGTCAAGAGGGTCCAGATGTGTGTGTTGTTTAAGCAAATGACGGTCAAGGAGACAGAAGTCACGCTCTCAGTGCGAAGTGCTTCACTGACTGCTGGAGTCTGTGCTGTGAATTTGCCTTGAAGTGGCACCACTTCCAAACAGAGCTGTGGAAAATATGCACAGCTTCATTTACGTGCTTTCTCTGCCAGGTTAAAGCCGTCATGGCTTCTCTGTGGCAGCTGCAAGGGAGTGTGTTTGAGTAATGAACTTCCAAGGTTGATTTTACAGTGCAGGTTTCATTCTCAATGTGCCGAATCGTTCTTGACAGTTAGCTTTAGCTTTCTTGTCGACGTCATAATGTGGAGTGAAAAAAAAGAAGAACCTGGAAAAAAGCTTTAGTGATTTCCAGACATTCTTTGCCTCCTGAGGCAGATTATCTGTGGTAGTGGGTCTCTCATTGAATCTTGAGGTTTTATGCAATAAAAAAGCATCAAATGTAAATGTATGTGTGTCTCAGAGGTCTAGGACAAATCCCAAATCTGAAACTGGCAAAATGGCACAATTAAACTTCTGTTTTCTTGTATTTCTGTGGACTTGATGTAATGAAATTTCATGTATAAGCTATAAACATCTGGTTATAGCATAACCAGAAGTCATGTTTACATGCAAAATAGATGAAGCAGGGTTGGTAAAAAAAAAAAAAAAAAAAAAAAATTGGTACTCCTGGATCTGACATTATCAGCTCAAATCAGATTCTATATTGTGGTAAAATTACTATTTCAGATTAAAACGAATCAGAGTCTAGATACACTGGCAGATCTGTGAGGATGTACTTGCTAACGGTCAGCGTGCTAACATGCTCCAATGCTCACAATGACAATGCTAACATGCAAGTATGTTTCCAATGTTCACCATCTTAGTTTAGCATATTAGCATGCTAAGATTTGCTAACTAGCAATAAATGCAAAGTACGACTGAGGCTGATGGGATTGTCATTACCCCTACAGGTATTTGATCAAAAACCAAAGAACTGGACAAATTAAAAATTTGACCTGTTGATGTTGCTCGAAGAAAAAGTACAATCAAACAAATCAAACAAGCAAACAAACAAACAAAACAAAAATGTCAAGCTCATTGGAGCATGAGAGTAAAAGTCAATGTATCACCAAAGTCAGTAGCATTCATCGTCTGTGAACAATAAATGCTTGTAAAAAGTGTCATGACAATCTGTCCAGCAGATGTTGGGATATTTTAGTCTGGACCTAAGTGGCCAACCAGCCCATCAACAAATCAACATTGCCATTAAGTACCTCAAGCATTTCTGCTCTCAGAGTCTGAAGCAGATGTGATCAGATGTGATGGTTGATTTATCAGCCATATTCCCATTTTAAACCCTTTTTAGTCTAAGCTTCTGCCTTTGTTCAGGTCCGCTGGGGAGATAAAGGCTCCACTGAGGAAGGAGCCAAGCTGGAAAAAGCTAAAAATGCTCGAGTTGTGATGCCGGCACAGGAGTTTGATTCGCCTCCACCAAGGCCTTATTACAACATGCACAAATCTCTCCGCCCCCAGAAGTGGTATTCTCCCATCAAGGTGCTCGAAGTTATTCACATTTACTAGAAACATACTGGATTCGTTTCTGTGATCTCATGTCTTAACTCATGTTTGAATCTGTAATATGTGACCAGATGTCTGTTCATGTTTTGCTTATTTTAAACATTTTTCCTATCAACTTAAATTAACTATAACAATTTGTCAAAGAAATCTTAACTCTTAAGCATCCACTTGGTAGCTTTCCCAACCACATTTTAAGTTCTTCCTCATTATGAAGCTGTATCACTGTGATTGAATATATTTCAAGACACGGATCACATAACCTGAACATATGTAATATACACTATGAGTCCAGATGTTTCAAAATTAGTTCTGACATTAAAGCCTGTTCCTTACGATCGGTCTATCCACCATAACCTAAAAATATCACTTTGTAAGTGTCTGTGGGAATGATTTGTTACCAGGAAATAGTTAATAAAATTGGTTTCCTCACATTTTAGTCAGCTGAATGGATAGTAATAGGAACCAGACATGAACTGAGCTAACCCCTGAATATGGAATCTGTTGAGCGGGTGTTATTCCTAACAAAATACACTCTTTATTTATCTGTCTCCCTACCATATAAAACTTCCTATGCAAGAATCAAACAGACACATTTGGAGCAGAAAGTGGAGCAGATACAGTCTGGCAGAGCCACAAACAAACAGACTTACTTACTACAGCTGTTTGTTTGTCTTTTAAATGATTTTTCAATCTTTTAATGTATGATCATCTATGAATCTCTGTCTACAGGGTAAACTGGACGCTCTGTGTGTATTCCTGAGGAAAGGCTATGACAGAGTGTCTGTGATGAGACCTCATCCTGGAGACAAGGTGAGACATATTAACAAACCAAAGATACATCAAGGCTGATTACCTCTATTCTGCAATGAAAAGCAGCATCAGCTCTCTACAGCTGTAAGATACGGAAATTTGCAAGCATTCAAAACAAAGTAATTGAAAAGATTGTGAACTAACTATGTCAACTTTTGGCAGACAGATGTTTAAGAATTTACCAGAGTTTTAATTCATGACCTCTGGCAATGAGGGATATGGGAAGTTTGGAGCAAAGGCCTCCAGCTCAGCATCAAATAACACAGTGGAAACCAAGCTGGAATCTTATCTGCATGACATTAGCTACAGTTATTCCATGGACTAAACACTTTTAAAAAGTAATGTCTGCTTCAGATCTCAAGAATAGTGATTTCAAAGGGAAGCAGGAAGTGGCACAGTGAGTATAGACAATGGTACAAAACAACTGCAGTGTTGTCTGGAGGAACAATCTCATCTGGATAAGTCATTAAGAGTGGATGCTGCCTGTCTCCTCCAGCTCCCAGCGTCAGCTCGGCTGGGCTGGCAGGAATGCTGTTTTCCTCCAAGACACTCACTAACAGAGGAATTTCCTCTTTCTGTCTGTTGAAAGCTTTACCCCTCTGAACCTGCCAATCGCTGCGCCAGCAGAAGTAGATTTAAGAAATTTTCACCGAATGCATAGCAGTTTCTTGTCTTTACAGTTAGGTTTTCTTTACATGTGGCATTGTACAGTTCATATACAAAACAACCCTTTTCAATGGCCAGTGATTCTTTTTAACCAATGTGTTTGTCTTTATTACAGGGCAGGTGCATAAACTTCACCCGAAGCAAATCCTACCCTGCTCCTCGCTACCCCATCTACAACCATCCATCCACGCCCGTCTACACTTTGCCCCACGCTTTCCAGCGTCGTCCATCAGAGGGCAGCCAACTCTTCAATTTACCCCCCTCGCCAACTTCAACGCTCCCCCCTCTGCCGTCCACTCCCCCCCCATCCTCCACCACCCCTCCCATGTACACACCACCTCCAAACAGAGCCCTGCCCCCAGCCAACACGAGCCCCATCTCTGCGCCCCCGTCTCCAACTGGTTCTCTGCCGCCTCCACCTCAGGGGCCACCGCCTTGTAGAGCACCTCCTCCGTCACGCCCTCCTCCGCGCCCCAATCATGAGAACCACTGATGGTGATGGAGAATGAAGAAGCTGAGGAGCAGGATCCAAGCTCAGGATGGAGACCTTAAAAGACCTTTTCACTGTGCCTCCGTTTAGATACGACGAGAGAAAGAATTAAAGTGACCGTATAACGTTGCCTTTTGATTCAGCACCTGCACAACGGAAACTTTCAACAAGACTGTTTCCCTCAACAAGTGGCTCACGCATTAAGTGCCATGAACTGTGACTTTTTTTAAGTCTACAAATTGAATATTTAGTGTAGCAAGCACAGCTTTGGCTATTAAATGCTATTGTAGCTAAGCAATTTAGTCAATTCTTCCTAATACCAAACCAGACAAATTGGTCAACGTGCTATTGAGTTGTATAAACCTGCATTTTAGCCTTTGCCTGAAAGGATTTAGATTTATTGATCTAAAATAATATTTCACTACTTTGCACAGTGAAAAACAATAATCATAAGTTTAAACCGCAGAAAATCCGACTCAGCAACTGCGTCATGTGTTTTATACATGCAAGTGTGTTTGGCAAGTGCTGCCTTGAGAAATGTATATGTTGTGAATTACTATTCATTTAACCAAAAAAATCATATATAAATATAAATACAAATATAATTTATGTCTAATTCTCATGGAATGCTGGCAATTTTCATGTTATAATTTTTTTTACAAAAAGGTTGGTAGGTAGATTAGATTTCACAGCTATGCTGGCTTCACATTCATCGCACAGACACGACAGAGGTGTTGATCTTCTCATCTAACTTTTGGAAAGAAAGCGAATAAACATATTTACCAAAATTTCCATTAAGATTTATACATCAGTGCCATATGCAGAGAGACTCGTCTTATAAATGCAATTTATATGATGGTTTTTTAAAAAAATAATTGAATAAAATTTACAACATTCCTATGATCTTGCACATTTTGTCCAAAAAAATCAACTTGGAAATTTTTCATTAGAAACCAGAGACCTTATTCCATTAAGCTGTCATCAAGAAACTCTTAAAGCACAGGAGTTACATGTGTTGTGGTGCGTGACGCTGACTGCTGACAGGTTTTGCAGCACACAGATGACGTGTGGAAAATCACCCTGACACTGATTTAGTGGCTAGAATGGTAGACTGCAGTTTTTGAGTCTTGTGATCATTTTTGTTCATACCGATA
Source organism: Trachinotus anak (assembly GCF_046630095.1). NCBI lineage: Eukaryota > Metazoa > Chordata > Actinopteri > Carangiformes > Carangidae > Trachinotus > Trachinotus anak. The sequence continues at coordinate 10,960,262 of NW_027273879.1, read as the reverse complement.
TGATGTGCTCAGTAAAAAGTATTTTCTTCTGTCATTGTAAGAGGCCTGACAGATGGATTTTTTTTTTTAAAATACTGAGTTCAATCAAAGGTGGTCACATCTCAAAGTTCTGCAGGTCTGTATAGAGGTCTCCCTGACTTTCCTGCAATGAAAAAGGCCAATTGTGGGAACATCTCAGCTCCCTATATGGTGCATAATCGCAGTGCACCATATAGTAAACAGGGAGGAGCTTTTATTACTTCATAAAGTTTGGAGACATCATGTAATCCTCAGCAGAGCTCCACCCGTCTCCAGCCTAAAGGTCATTACACTGCAGCAGGATTTGGATATACGATTTTGGAAATTGTAAGTGTGGTGGCACGCTGCCTGCTTTTACGCCTGCAATGCTTTTGTGAAGCTATCCACTGTCACCTTAGAACTCAAAGAGTGAGGAAGTGGATCTAAATGACCAGTTTAAGGTTTCCCTGTCGAGTGGCTGATTTCACGTCTTTGTCATCAGGACGAGAGGAGTTGAGTGGTTGTTACACCTGGTAAAGATGTCCCTGACGTCTCAAAGATTATTGGGTACTATGAAGTTACTTTGGGCACCACTAGATACTTACGGAAAAACTGGAGGAAATTCCTGGTAAGAAGCAAATCTGGGCTGCTTCTCTCTGCTTTCCTGGCTGCCACTGCAGGAAATATGCATAGAGCTAGAATGTGGCCGAATGATCAGAGGGATGAATAAAGTGAAATTATTCACTTTTTAAAGCAATTTACTCCAAACTCTTTGGAGTAAATTGCTTCTATTTTGGGTGAGATGTGTATAAAGTCCCTCTAAATAAAAGAAATCAACTTTATTTTCAGAGTTGGGGATCATAGAACAAGCCACGGAACAGCCGATCAGCTGAGTCTTATTCAACTCAGATCTACTAAAATAAACCCAAATACATCTTTTCCATGTGCTTTCCTTAGTTTTAGTTCTTTCGGCATTAGGAAATGCTTTCACAGACGCATGCAGTCCGACCTGCAGTCCTGTGGGCGGTGAGCTCATGGAGGCGTGTCTGACAGAGCAGCCAGGAGCAGAGGCAGGCCGTCGGATTATAGGCACACAATAAAATCAAAATCCAACTATGACGCTATGGAGATCTGGAAGAGGTATTCACACAGCTTAACACTTTTACAGAGTCCACCACCGCTGAGGACAAAAAATGTATACTTAGTGTTGAGCGTGGGTAACTTGAGCACTATTTTCTCTTGGCTGCTTCCAGCTTTGCATGTGTCATGATGAAAATATACAGTATTAAATCCTTGCAACAACAGAAAGACAGCAAAGAAAAACTTGTCTCACCACAATTGAGAGGTGTTCATGTGGTGTGCACGAGTCTGACAATCATACTTACACTTCTTTTCCCTTAATAACTTTATCCCCTTATTCCCTTAATAACATATTTATGTCTGTAAGTATTTGGCTAGTATTTATCAGTGATATATGAATGATCACATATTCCTGATCTTCCCTGACAAATAATCATCAACCTCTCTTTGTTCTGTGTTTGACGTTTCACCACACAACACCATTGGAAAACAAACATCCTGCACCACATAAATATGTGTAACTTCAGATACATTTGAAGAGAATGTAAAACTGTGCCCAGCAGTGGCCTCCGCTGGGCCAGTGGCACAGTCTACCCTGGCTGCACAAACAATGGCAATCACTGACGTCGCACAGCTAATCAGTTCCACAGTTATGCAAGTTTATGAACCAGTGTAGTTTCCACACAGCCATGAACCAATTTACAATTTTAAAAAGCTCCAGATTGATCTATTTTCATTCACCCACACTTTTCCGTGTGCTCGTCTCGTTCCAAGTTCAGAAAAGTTAATCTCGGACAAAAACTAAGCTCACATGACGTTTTGCGCATAGTTGAGCAAAAACAAGTGGCTCATCTTTCACAGAGGCTCAACTTACTTTTCCTCCTGAAGAGATATGAGCTCAATAACTCATGTTTTTGTGCTGGTTTATTGCGCACTCAGTCTGAAGTAAAAAGTTCTTGTGAAATCGCAGACCTAGTTTATAGTGTTATTGGCTCATCCTGTGTTTATCTTTTTTCCATTTTTCCTCTGCACATTGTTTAATCTACATAATCTGGCATTAATGAAAACAAAGATAAAACAAAAACTCTCCTGGAAAGACAATACCTTTGGCCTCTGTGCACTGACTAAAGTTGTAATTTGTAGAGACAGGACAGTGACAGGACAACTGTGAAGCAACAACATCCTGTGGCTCAGAGGACAGGGACTCATCATTCATTTCAAACAAACTTCAGCAAGTCTATCAATACAAGGAAGACCCTGCAGCGCTCTCATTGTTGTCATCATCTGGCTAAAATTCAAACAGACATTTGCCATCATGACCCATCTCAGGTAGAACCACGGAAGCCTGGATCCCCTGGTGTGAAACACGTCAGTGATGACGCATGAAACTTGTGCACACCCTGACCTTAACAGTACCACCAAGTTATTGACAGGTTAAAGAAGAAGAAAGATGACACATGATTGAATAACTAGGAAGCCATTTATGTTCATAAACCTTTAATAAAATACAAAGTTTATTTTTTACTGACAACCTTTCCTAAAGGCCAATATTAATAGCCAGATAATATAAACAAAAAAATACTATGCATGAACAAAATGCTACAGGTAAAGGCAGCATGGTTTACAAAAAGCAAAATTATAAGAATTATTTAAAATCTTATCACTTCAAGAAAATCCCACTAAAAATTTGGCTCGGTAGAGATGATGTTATTTTTTCTGTTGCTTTGCCTTCTCACCTTAAGATGGAAGACACAGACATGATATGTTTCATTCAAAATACCAAGACCAAAGACAAACAACATTAACAGAAAAAAAAAAAAACTCCTTTCAAAAAAAGCCTTATATCACTGGTGTAGTTTGTGGGAAAATGGCAGCAGCAACTGGAGAACAATTATCAAGCAGTAAAGGTGGTGCATTGAGTTTGAAATCACTGGAATCATGTGGGATTTCTTTTCTAACTTGCTCATGTTTTTTTTTTATTAATTCACAGTGCTTTAACTATTTTCCCTCCTTCAACTGTGTGAAATTTTTTTCTTATCATTACATTCGATATCACATGTTGGTATATTTGGTGTCTTTTGTAGCATTGATGCTGAATGTTAACCAGAGGTCTGCAGTCATTGTGGAAGATTTACAACACTGATGTTAAAGGCACAGTCCGTAAACATCTACATAGATTTAAAACAGGGTTAGACCTGGCAATCACTGCTCAAACTTTTTAAAATGCAAAGAATAAAACTGAAAAAGGCTGCTTTACATCTTAGATATTCGTTCATTGTTAATTAATTAATTCATCTTTTTCTGATGCCATGAATATTTGTAAAGATTTGAGTAAAACAGGACAAACTGAGAAACACACTAAATACTGAAGCTGAATAAAGCTGAAATTTGTGCAATCAAACTATTACAGTTTAACAAAACCCTTTTATGTCCTAAATGGAGTTTTAAATTCAATCTGCTGAAGTTTGTCTTTATAACTTCTCAGTCAAACTTCAGACTGTTTGTAAAGTGCTGAGATGATGCACTGTTGTGCTCAGACTAAAAGCAAATCAGATGACTGAGGTAGAACATTAAGTGTAAAGTTTAAAGTAAATAGTTGATGAAAGGGATCATTTAGTCATTTTAATACTGCAGAAATAACAATGACAATGGTAAAACTACAATAGAAAATGGGTAATACTGCGACTGACTTATACTTTGGCTCCTTCATGAGTTGCAGAAAAAGTTGACTTGGCATTTTTGCTAGATAATCATATAATCAAGGTTTCCCCTGAGAGCATCTTGGCTGAAAAGGTGCAGCGGTGAATGGGTCATCCAGAGCTCTTCCCCCTATGGTCCAGGAATGCAGAGGCCCCACAGCCACAGAGCCCACAGCGGCCTGCTGACCGATCCTGGAGACGACCCGGTGCACTGCCACCGGCTGCTGGAGCAGGGGCTGAGGAGGGGCCCGGATACTAAGAGGCTGAGGAGCAGATACTGGGACCAGGTGACCGTGTTTACTGGTTTCAATCTGCTGTGTAACAGACTTAAACATGTGAGCGTTTGCTTTGGTGCTTTCGTGCCTCTTTCCAAACGGTGCCTGGAGAAAAACATCTGATGCCTCAACAGGTTTATGAGACGCAGAAAAGGAGCTGAATGGCTTCCTGCTTTCTTTCTCTGGTGGTTTAAAAGGGGCCAGCTGGAAGACATCAGAGGTCACTGGGCTGCTCGGAGGGTGGAACTGGGGCACTTGGTTGACAGGTATGAAGTGAAAACTGGTGGAAGGAGATGGAATCACATGGTGTTGTTTGCTCCTCTCATCTGATTGCAACATGTGTTTGCTATAGACACATGCTGCAGTCCTCGGCTGGATCCTCTGCCTTTGCTTCTCCTCACAGAACTGCACAGAAGCCACAGTCCCAGAGCCTCGAAGCGCATTACTGTTGAGCTCCCTCTGCAGGTCTGCATGTGGAAGACATCAGAGAAACATGAAGATGCACGCTTAAAAACTTCAGTGTAACAGAAATTATTGTTTGTCTAAACCAAATCTTTCTCAAATGGATCAAAACCCGGTGACAGAAAATGAATCACGGAAGGTTTTAGAGAGAAAATGTGAGAAATGCAACATATTCCATTGCTTTTACATGTTGTATGATGATGTTTGTCATTGAGCTTAGATGGGTGGTGTGAAATAGTCTGATTGATACTGAAGTTTTGAGGCCAACAGAGGGAAAAGCACATTAACAATGTCTCTGTTCTATATTAGTGTCTTAATAAGCCGTGACAGTGTGACAGTGAGCCAGCATGCACAATACCAGGACCCTGAAACCAAAGCAACTAAATGAAATCCAGCCATCATTCATTTTATCAGGTATAGCTACACTTTTCCTACTGTGACATGACATATATTTCTATTTCAGAGTTTTAGAAAAACTGATAATATATCAGCCAACATTCTTCTTTTTCCTTTTTTTATATTAACACATAACACAAACAAATATTTTTCACAAGGAACTGTTAAATTAGTTTTGTTGTTTTTTTTTTTTTACTGTCCCATTGTTCAGTGTCTTTACTTATGGATCATCAGATGACGTCTGCGATAAGCTAAACTCTGGCAATATGTCGGCGGGCCAGGCTCTAGTATGACAGGTATATTCCTATAACTCTGTTGCGTTTAGGAAAGTGAGAAATGATGATCTTTTAGAAGGCAAAGGCACAGTCACAAAAATGGAAAAAGAAAAAATGGATGGAGAGTTTAATGGGTCATGAAGCTGATGTTTGATCTTACCTGAGTGGACTTAACCTGCTCTCCAAGTAGAATAAAACGTTGATTAGTGCATTACACAATTAAACCAACCCTGCTATATTATACTACAGTTTGAGAAACAATTAAAAGAGAGTGCGGCGCACTCCTAAAACAACTGAGAAAAAAAGTATCAGTATCAATCCAGAAGAACCAGAGATGTTGTGTTTTTTTATTACACATTTTTCTTTTTTCTTTGTCAAAAACTGGTGCCTGCGTTACCCGCAATGCAACTCAACTGCTAACACTTCAGTCAGGTGTGTTAACACGTGTAAAATAATTCCCCTTTAATATAACAGTTTAAGAATTGGACTATTTTCAAAGAAAAGTTGTTTAAAATGTGGAAATGTTTACTGACAGAACATTACAACGCCATAATTTTTTGTGAATATCATGAATTCTGTTGAGTTATAGTAACCAATAATGTGAACAACAATGATGAGATAAAGAAAATCGTACAATCAACACCCAACACGTTGACATTCACATTTGTATTTTATTTGCCATCCCTTTATAATTCTTTAATTATCTCACAAAAATAGAAGGAGCACACGATACCACAGCTCTGACGCAGGTTTGGGCCATACAGACATGAGGCGTCTCAAAACACTCGATAGTACCAGATTTCATTTTTGGCAAAACAACAGAGAGAACGAGGGGCTCCTGTTTCACATCGAGGACTAATCTCACTACCTGCTTGGCTTTACCGATTACAACAGCACACAGGCGGCTACAGGGAGAAAGCTCGGGAGTTGCATAGGTTCAAACAGTAACTTCAAATGACTGAGCTGTTCAGTGGAAGGATCATATAGAGGATGATAAAAAAAAACATGAGCCTTCAGTTGCACATACAGTACCTACAGTAAACGGCCCAAAAGAGACTTTGCTTTGAAACCAGCCACTTCTTGACGTTAACTGATTTAGACAATTAAAAGGATGTAATTCAAATTTTAAATCACTAGTCAAAAATATTCTGTTTTGGGGGCAAATGGATTAACAGTGAAACAGCAAAGGAATCAATATGTTTAAACTCATTATATGAACCTTGTTTAATCATCAAAGAACATGTGAATAAGTCACAAACTGTACTCCATATTCTGGATTTCAAAATTTAAGATTCAAAGTTGTTAAGTGATGGGAGATTTAGTTCATACTGCTGCCTTGACTTCAGCCATTTGACTCATTCTACTCATTACTGTATATCTAACCAGCATTTGTGGACTTTATCAGCATTAAAAAACAATATGGCTGGTTTGTGTGTGATAGAAATCCATTTAAAAGTTAAATAATGATAAAATAATAAATCCTGATCATTTAAATGCATCCTTCCCTCTTCCAGAACGGAGTATTTTTCAGCACAAAAACATACTGTAACACACAGTATATCCTATTTAAAATCATTTTCTAATGTGACAAAATTGAAAGGAGGAGGTGGAGGGGTCCTCCACACTGTAACCATGCATGGGAAGCAAAATGACTTTGTTTGATCCTACAGAAACATTTCTATTGCTGATTGGAGCTGATTCTTCAAACCCTGGACGGTGGACTTAATGCTGCCTGATAATCAGACCACTGCTACAGCAACAGTGAAGTTTCCTCACTGTGAGACTGGCAGATTGCACCTTTTTCGCACTTCAGAGAGCCCCTCACACGTTACATCAGACAAATTCTCTTAATTGTAATATGGAGCGCAGACTTCCAGAGGACAGCGAGACTGGGGAGCGGAAAGCCAATACGTATCCAACTCTCAGCGAGAGTCATGTAGCTCTGACTACCTGAGAGAATTTAGAGGGGCCTGTGCTTTCAGAGGAGATATTAATGACAACACGACCGTCGCCATGTTTGCAGCAAACAACAACACAAGTAGGCTACTGGAAAACACATCCAACAAGTCTGACTCCACACACACATACATACTTATCATAACACTGTATACCAACACACATGAACATAACATTCAACAACACTGCCATGCTTTTTGATATGAAGTCTGTGATCACTAAAACCGGTAAAGCACAATTTCAGAAAAAGTTCTAGTTTTGCAATGAAATGAAACGGGACTAAGATTCAAGAGGTTTAGCTCCCACTCTCCAGAAAACTGTAAAAATATAATCCTTCATCAGTCCATGTAAACATACATAACACAGGCTCACGTTCTTTTCACAAAGGTGGAATAAGACATGGGATTCAGCCTAATCTTCCAGGTTGGACAAAGACTAGGATTATTATCTATACATTTGAATGTACTGACAATTGTTGAGTAGATATAACCAAGAAAAAAAAACTTTCTCAACACACAATTCCACAAAGAGGAATGAAATATTTATAGTATTCTTCAATATTATTTAGTGATTATGGTGTTAAGAATTATAGATATTTTTTATTATAGATAGACTAATATTTATTTCTTACATTCATTCTCTAACACTCTATTCATATTAACATTTATTAACAGGAAAACAATGTCTCTCATATATATATATATATATATATATATATATATATATATATATATATATATATATATATATATATATATATATATATATATATATATATGTATGAGAGATTTCACAAGTAAAGCAATATGTCTTCCACAAATAATAAAGCTTTATGACAATGACTTCATATATACATGGGAAGAATAACCAATTCTATGGTCTGGATAAGAGCCTGCAGGGGGTCCAGATATCTATTTACATAAATTAGGAGTAAACAAATGACAGGAATGTAGGAAGGATTGCATGATGGGGGAATTAATGTTTGTGTTGATATTTAAAAAAAAATGTGAATGAGCGAAAAATCATTTTTCGAATGCCACATTAGTTTGTTTCTGTTAGTGCCAAAAAATTACCTGAATAGTCGTGAATGTTCGCTCTCTCTATATATATATATAACAGCTAGTGTGTTTCTACTATTTGCTATTACTGTTGATTATTAAAATTATTTTCATGATTTCATGCATTTTCTGTTGGTATGGCACACTGCTATAAACACTGTTAAATGACCAGGATCTTGTCATTTACTTCCAAAGCAAGCAAGCTTGCTTGCCTCAAGGGTAAAATTAAAGCTAAGATCAAAATAACAGCAAATGAGAACACAGTTTTAAAAGTACACTTTGTCTGGAAAACAAGTTCACCTTGGATTGATGACAAAATTTCTCAGATGTGTTTTTTTTTTATTTATTATACTTATATTAATTGTTTAGCAGATCCTGTGCACTTTCAGGGCTCTTCCAGTCAGCAGTTTGCTTCACAGATTATTTTATGGCACTTCACTGTTTAGTCTGATCAGGGAAACTTTTTGTGTCCTGCTTTTGCTTCTATCACAATCCCTTGGTATGGTGCTTGTGCTGCAGAGGGAGCTGCAGAAGCACAAAGGGAAGTAGGACGTGTGGTTATGGCCGTTTTGTTTCCAGACTGTGGCACAATTTGATTTCATCTTTCATCTTTCTCATCTTTAGCAGCTTTAAATTGTTAAAGTTATTCCGTCCAACAGCCCGGGGCTGACAGAGGTAACACTACTATTCTACTGTGCAAATCAGGCTACATGACCATGTTTCAACTGAGACTCCCTTTGTAGAAGAAAGAAACGGACCTTTTTTTGAACAAATTGTCGTTTAACTTTTCCATGGTCTTACTTTAAAATGTGCAAATAAATCTGGGGAGGAGAATTTAAAAAGGCAAACAACGACAAATTCACTTGTGCACGATAATAACTACAACCACTTATAACTATGCCTATTGTACATTACAACGATGATCTTCTATTGTTTGCTATTTGACATAATGTGATATTGTTCAAACAAACTGGATAGCAATATTATATCCTAATTGACAGAAAGATGTAATAGTTAATCTTTAGGATGATGTTAGTGTACTGGCCACTCTTGAATCAATGGACAATACAAGATGCGCAGAGGCTACAACAAAGAGAAACTGTGAGTGAGAGGGTGAGAGATGACAGGTGAAGAGAAGCCAGATAATGCAGTCGATACGGCGGAGAGGGCGGGAATGAAGAAGCACTGAAAGGCGAAGGACGTTTCTACTGTAGGAGCTACAATGATGATGACAGCCAGGGGTTGCAGGAAGCTAGCTATGACAACAGTGTTGATTGCAGTTATGCTATGCCAGTCTATAATCCAGTGTTACAGCTTCTACGAGGGGGAGGGGGAGGGCCGCCTACAAGTCGATGAGCTGGTCCACCAGCAGCAGGGAGCGGGCCAAGCTGGGCAGGCTGGATTCAGAGCCGCCACTGTTACTGCGCGAGTGGCCTCCTGAAACTGGCCGGAGAGACAAGGGGAACACAGGCAAACAGAGGGGAGGAGAAGCAGAGGAGTGGGAGTCACAACAAGCAAACAGCAGTCAAAGAGAGGGGGGAGAGGTCGAGAAAGAGAGAGAGAGAAAGAGAGAGAGAGAGAGAGAGAGAGAGAGAGAAAGAGAGAGAGGGCAGAATTTACCCATTTACTGCTTCTGTTTTTCAAACATTCTCAGCTAATGATGTAAACACAGCGCAGGCACCTGATCCCGTTATCAGTAGGTTTGAGTGCTGTTAATTATTTAGCAAATGATCATGCCACTGAGCCCAAAAACACACTCCTGGGTGTGTCTACAATCTTAAAGACCAGCTTGACCCACCTGTGCTTCCCAGCAGAGACGGTACAGACTTACCTTGGGAGTTCTTTCGGCCTGTGACAGGAATAGGATCAAACTCATCCTCTGTGGCTGCCTCTCCACTGGCTTGTTGGGGTTCAAAGTCTGTGATCAGGAGAGACGAGTCTGCAGGGAACAGAAGAAAAAAGTAGGAGTTTAAAAGACAAGAAACACTTTTTAGATGAAGGGGTGAAAAGATAAGTAGAAGGAGCACAGTGGCCATGTATGGTTTAGGTCAAAGATGATAAGTCTAGCACTGCGTTTTATAAAAAATGTTCATAAAATCAGCACAGCTACTGCAAAAAAACTAATCCAGCACTCTACTGTGGTAAAAAGGCTGTTTGATAAGATATTATGAGGAGAGATTAGAAGTAATTAGGATCATAAAACTGCGCAGGCTGTGATTCAGAGTTGGCACTGTCAGCAGCAGTCAAATGCCTTCGTTCACCAGCCAAGACCGAACAACGCAGCCACAGCTGTGGAGCTCTCAGTGTGGGACACACAATCTGGTTTTTACAGAGGATTCCATTCAAAAGAAGCATTTTCTTTTTTGTAACAAATATATGAGGTAATAAAGATTCACAGAACACAGACTGTCAAGATGAATCTGGATGAGATTTATTTGTTTCGCTGTGATGGAAATGCTTCGGCTGCCACCCAGTGGTTGAAATTTACTCTACACTTTTACAGTATTTACAAGTGATTGATTTTGGAAGTTAGTTGGAGTCTTCCCTGTCTCTAGTGTTGACAACAGCTTTAAGTCCAACGAAATGTAACTTGCTCTTTTGTCTGTTTCTTAAATGCTCCCACCATGCTCTCCTCTGGGAAAAAAAAAAAAAAAAAAAAAAAAAAAAAATCAAAAACCAAAATGGAGAAATGTATATTTCATATTCTTTGGTTTCATGAGCCGTCTCCTAGATTTGCATTAATACATTGGAATACTGATGGAGAACTTGTAGAGCCAATCATGTCTGTTCCATAAAGCTGTAACATCTCTTTTCTACAGTCACAGACTAACAACAGACAACAACCTGCTACACAACATAACAGCCAGATAAAATCCTTCTTAGCACAAACAGCCATACAAGAAAAGACAGAAGAATAAAATACTGAATAAAACGAACAAAAAACATCAATGAAGCAACTCTCTATCTGACTGAACCATATGTAAACAAGACAGAGAATTTGTCAAGCAGAACAGTTTTAAATACTTGGTGCTATGGAACAAACACACTTCTGTCATTTATTTAAAAAAAAGCCTTTTGGTTTAATTCCCAAGTGTCCTGTAGATTCTTTTCACCTTAAAGTGAATATTGCAGACATAGCAGATAGCTGCATAGAGGAGGCAGTGAGCTACTGAAAAAGCAGTGTTTCAGGTTGGTTCTTCACATTTCGTAATGTTGCTTTAAATTTCACGCTGACAGTGCACAGAAGTTCACTTTTGTGAGATTCTTACAGCCTACCTGCTATAGGCTGTGCGGAGTCTCCTGACAACAGACTGAAATCATCCAAAACGGAGGCAGCGGAGGTGGGGGCAGAGGAGATGGAGGTGGTGGCACTGCTTGCTGCTGGAGGGGCGGACGGGCCAGAGATCAGAGAGCAGCCCAGGAGAGACTCGTCTGCACTGAGAGAGTCTGGGACAGGTCCGGAAAAGCCAAAGGTCAACAGAACAGAGGGTAAAGTTTAGCTATGGACAAGGACGCAGATACTCACACTAACCTAACATACTAATTACAAACCGTAATATTTTTTATATATATATATATATATTTTTTTTTTTTTTTTAATTTAATTTAATTTAATTTTATTTATTTATTTATTTATTTGCTAAAAACCTCTTGTAACTCAAATACTTCACAAAATGTGTTATTTATTCTGAACAATGTGGTACTGACATCTTAAGTGTCACCTGAAACGAAATGGGAACACAACACTGAAATAATATCAATTTTGAAGTTGCTATGGCAAACTTGTTGGCAAACAGTTGCTCATTTGCAGTTGCACCATTGCCTAGGCAGATACAGTACAGTGACTGTTTAGAGCTCTGTTTTGCTGAAACACAACATCCTGCTAGTACAGGACCACACACACACACACACACACACACACACCTTTTGCAGACTCTTCCACGGAGCCACCGAAGGGATCAGACAATGACAAAAGGTCAGGAAGCATGAGTGACGATGTGTCTGGAGATTTCAGTCCTTCAATCAGCTTCTCTAAAGGCCAGTGAAGAATGAGAGAAAGGGGGAGGAAACATACTGAGTGCAAAACCTACATCAAATAGTTTAAATATAAGAATTTACTGATATAATAAGTTCCCATAGCAACAGAGGAAAGAAAAGCCATTAAGACCTCAATGTTATGCATTATGTGTTATGTAACTGGCCATTCATCCACATAATGTTTAGATGTTTACTTCAATATCATTATGTATTAATGCCATTCTTTTTTTTTTTTTAAATCATTATTCATTTTACTGAGGATATTTTAAGGATAACTATCACTTTATTTCTTCAGGTATTCAGAGGACAGAGAGATTTCTTTAATAACATGTGTCTGGATTTTCATAAACAACAAAACTATCTTCACTTTATACTGTAGATATATATATATATATATATATATATATATATATATATATATATATATATATATATATATATATATGTGTAAATGAGACAGTAACTAAAAGACCACACAGCATGGAGCCACAGAGATAGAGGCAGGGATATTTACCTGGTGCATCTGACAGTTCGAGTGTACGGAAAGGATCTGGAACAGCCAGCAGTGAGGCTCCTGAGTCCAGGTCAAGAATGGCTGAAGGTCTTTCAACTGGGAAACAAAGCAATGTGATACAGTAAAGATGTGTAATGAGGCCTAAAGATTTGCCTGAAAAAAGCATTGTAGGAGGGAGCTGGTTGTTTCAGTTGGTGCGTTTCGGTACAAATGGTTGGCACCTGGCCCATTTTAAATGAACGCTAACCAGCTGCTGGCAGTAGCTTCATATTTAGAGTACAGTTGATTTTTCCAAACTGCCAAACTATTCTTTTAATTAATTGAGCACACACAATGAATGAATGAAAATAATAACTGCGCGTCATGTTTTTGAACTGCCTTACACTCTAAGACACAGCATAAGATAGTAATTCAATATATTAGCAAATCAATTCTCGCACTTTTCTGTCTTGTTAACAGCAGCTCATAAACCATTTGTGGCTACAATTGCTGGGCACAGCAGCAGCAGTCCTGCCAGAATCCTTCACATTAAAGGTCATTCAAATCTTGGCATTTCTGTCATTCTGACCAATCCCCTTATTTTATCTATGTGATGCACAAAGGCAGCCGTGGCTTCTGAAAGCTTTGGGGAGCTCTCAGCTTAATGGATCAGGTGCATTAAGAGGTTTACTCCTTGGTTTGACATCACATTGCGTTCCTTCAGACTCATACAATGCATTATGTGGCATCAGAACAGCAGTAAGGTATTAGAGTGAGGATTAAGTTATCGAAATATTTTACTGTAAATCTCTTACCATTCTTTATATTTACTTCGCTCTGATGTCAGCAAACAGCTGGCAGTTTATGGGAATGATGTACTGTTGGTCTTTAAGATCTTTAACCTTGTGAACCCCAAACATACTAATATTAAACTTATCTTTAAGTTAAGATAAATTGCAAATCCACCGTTTAAAAAAAAAAAAAAAAAAAAAAAAAAAAAAAAAAATCACCTTCATATTATTGTTCCAAACCTTTATTCCTTTTTTATCATACTAACTATACTACTTAAAAGTCAGTGTTCAAAGTCAGCATATTCTAATGGCAGAACTACACTGGAGGGAAAATGTTTATGTAGCTGTTTTGTATGTTTATGTTTGTGTTTATGAAACGTCTGGAATGAATAAAGTTGCGTAGGGTCACCCTGTGTTTCTAACACTGTGTGAATTTGTAATGATTGCACTGATGGGTCTGTGTTAATCGGTCCAGGTCCAAGACAGAGAAGTAGACTCTCTAAAGGGAAAAGTGTGACATACCAGTTTCATGGGGTTCATTTTCCACAGTTGAGGCCTGCAGGCCTGGTATCAACTCTTCAGGGGACATTGTCTCAGTTTCTGAAGGTAGGTCTGGTGAAATAATTTTTTAAAAAGTTATTACGTCTACTTTCTATTATTATTGAAAATAACATAAAAACACAAACTTTACCACTGGGCTTTTTGTCTTCTGGTTTAAATTCTGCAGCAGTGAGGTTGGAGAAATTGTCATCATCAAAGGGGTTCCATGCAGGCTGTGTGGGGGTGTCGGTGCCAGAGGCAGGAAGAGTGGGTCCAGCTTTGCTTTGGTCCTGGACTGCATCTCCGACACCGAGCTGAACAGGCTGCGTGGTGCTCGGTTGAGATGCAAGTGATCTGGAGAGAAAGATGCACAAAATATCACAAATAAAACACATAGGAGATGACCTGAATTTGAATCTCTCTTCAGGTTTATTCCAGTAAATGTGCCACTCACTGGTTGAGGGCAGCATCTCCATTAGCTTCTTGCAGCTGCTGTGAGTCAACGGCAGCGACACTGCTCGCTGTGGCGTCACTTGGGATGCGTTGGTGGCCTCGTTCTTCAGTTGTCTTTGGAGAAGCAGGTGGAGTCTGAAGATTGAAATAAAAATAACATAATATAAAAAAGAAGGAAAAATAATTAACCATGTCAACTCTATAATGATGATAATAAAGCTGGATGGCGAGCAGCAGCCCACTTACCACCTCAGCCGCTTTTTGGCTGATCTCAGTGGAGGCAGGCTGAGCCTGGGCAGCTACTGGCTGCATTATCTGCTGCTGCTGCTGCTGCTGCTGAGACACAGGCGGCTGACCAGAGGCCGGTTTGCTGGGCGAAGGCTGAGCCAGTGGCTGCTGAGCCTGGCTAGCCTGCTTGCGTCGAGCTGGGCGTTGGGGTGGGGCTGGGCTGGATGGTGTCGGTGCTGCCTGCTGGGAGGTGGAGCTGCCCACAGAAGGAGGCGTGGTCTGTTGCTGGACTGTTGGCTGTACTTGTGGTTGGACGTCAGCCTTGGTCACTGGTGATACTGCTGCTGCTGCTGTAGTCTCTGCTCCTGGAGCAGCGGCTGGCTGCACGCCCTGTCACACAAAGACAGACAACTTTTATCTAATGTCACTTAAAGACTTACATCTGCAAACCACTGTCGAGACAAGAATAATTTAGTGCTCCAGCTTACAAAAACAGCTGTGAATTTATGGGAAGGGACGACAGTAATAATTATTTGTCATTATCTATTAATGTGTAATTTTTCTCTTCTTTTTAATCGAATCATTATTTAATCTGTGTCAGAGGATATTGATGATGCACCGACCAATTTCCTGGAAACCAAGGCTTTGCCTGAAAATAACCTCACAAACAGGCTAAAACCAAGAAATTCACAGTTTATGATGATATAAAACAGGACACATTCACATTTTCATCTTTTCTTTATAAATAACTTAAGCTATTGTCAAAACTGTTGTTGATTAAATGTCTATCAATCTACTAATAGATTCATCAACAGCACTGGTGGGAAGACCTGTGTATGCCAACCTGACACACAGCCAGACAGACATCAATCATGCTCTACTGAAGCCATTTGCTTTTTTATGTTTTTGCACATTTGCATACACCACAGAAAAATGAGATTCACGTTTGGTATGAATTTGCATCTGCAGAAAGCTCTTTCGGCTCTTCAATGCATTTAGTGAGTATGTACCTGCTTCTGCGGAGCCACAGCCTGACTGGAATTGTTTTGTGACTGGATGAGAGGCAGAGCTGAAGTCTGCACCTTCTGGGACTGCAGAGCTGCAGCTGGCTGAGAGAGGTCTAAGCTGACTCCTGTGGGATGTTAAAAAGAACACAGATGACATGTTACTCCTGAGAGAGCGTCGAAGTATTTTAATCTTAATACTCAATACAGATGCAGAACAATGTAAAGATCAAGCAACATAAATACAGGTTTATAGGAGCATTTGAGTTCATGTTTATCTCAAACAAAATGTATTAAAGAGAATTATATAATACGTTAGATGCTGATAACAAAAATCTAAGTGATTTGTAACAGGTCCAAAGCTGACATTAACTGAAGCAGTGTTTCAAGTGGCAGAGTGGAGGAAATCACTCCATAATCACTTTGGGCCTGTGGTTAGATGGCTTTAATTTGCATGAGTCTTAACCTGCATACTTGATCTGTTCCTGTTGAGAATTGCAGGATTTAAAGTGTGCACAAAGGATTAGAGGGATTCCTGTCTTTATGTGCGTCATTATTCAAAATCTTGGTGTCTTTTTGACAGAGGAGAAAAAGGACGGAGACGGAGTGCTGTACGTACCCACAGACTGAGCTGCACCACCAGGGAGATTAGCCCGCTTGCGAGGGGTGAGAGCAGCAGGCTGGATGGGTAGGATGCCAGCAGCAGGCTGGGTATGGGCTGCTTTGGGCCTCTGGCGAGGGGTGATGGAAGTTTCAGTGGTGGGAATTGGATCTGTCAGTCTGACAACAAAGCGAGGATGTTGGCCTCCTTGTTAATCATGGCAAACAGTGTTAACATAATTATTTAATGAGTATCAGAATACCGACTGTACCTAATTACTTCCACAAAATGTAGTGTTACCACAGCCTTGATTGGTTATACAATGTAAGCAGGTCATGCTTGCCTGGGCTTAGTTTGGCTCTTCTTTGCGGCGGCAGCCTCACTTGCTTTGATCGGCTCAGGAAGTTTAGAAGGAATTGGAGAATTCTGGATTATGGAAAAAAAAAAAATGCAAAAACTTCAAAAGAAATTCCACAAGATCGATGACTACAGTCTCAACAAGTAGTGAACAGACAAAATTTTAAAATTAAAAAAAACTTCCCTGGTCCTTGCAGTTAGTACCACTATTACCAATGATTAATATCATCATGGCTGACAAGTATTTTCTACTTCATGCAAATGATGAATCAGTGCAGATTTTCCTCCCACAGTGTGGCAACTAACATATCTGTCTATGTAGGTCAGGCAGTGAAGCCACAACAGATTCCACTGAATACAAGAAAATCAATTCCTCATGAGAGAAAGCCAAGCAAATCCAAATATTTCAGCTGACCCTGGTGCTGAGAGAGACCGACCTTCACATTCTGAACAGGGCAGGTCCGCTGAGCTAGTTTAAAAGCAAAGTAGGACACCTGGTAGATATCTGGTCTAATGTCTGGGTCTGGCTCCAGCATATACCCTAAAAAAAACACCATGAAGAAACAAGAGTCAGAGTCAAACAACTGAGTCAATGATTAGATATTTACACTTAAATCACAAGTGCATGCCTTTGTGAAAACTGAATTTTATGTTGAAAACATGAATTAATGTTTAAGAGGCACTAACGGATGAGGCAGTGAAGATCATAAGAGTAGCGCGAGTTATCTGGAATGGTGAAACTGCCATCACAGATGGCCACCTGGCTTTCACCGAAGGGCAGAGTGAAGAAGCACAACTTGTACAGCAAACAACCCAGTGCCTGGAGAAGACAATCACATGCATGCCCCATCACACCAAACACAAACAGAGAAGAGAAGAGAAGAGAAGAGAAGAGAAGAGAAGAGAAGAGAAGAGAAGAGAAGAGAAGAGAAGAGAAGAGAAGAGAAGAGAAGAAAACAAGAATACCAATAATGCACAGCAAGGCACACAAAAAAATCCTTTTTCCCCTTCAAACACCAGATGGTTACACAAATATTCAGTCACAAGACAAAAGCAAAAGTTTCTGACTTTTACATTGTACAAATACAACTTTACCAATTTTGAACTTTTCTTTTTTTTTTTTTTTTAAGTACAAACAATCCCAAAGCTCAAACATCTACAACTTAACAAGCCTGTAAGTTTTATATATTAACAATGGGCCATGATGTCAAACTGGGTTACACTGTAACACATTCAGTATCAGTGCACCGGGTATTCATTTAACAAAAAACTATAATAAACACTTTTACTTTGCTTTACTGAAACAGAGGCTTAGTTTTACAAGATAAATCCTGCATGTGTCATCTGTATTACTTCTCTCTGTGTACTTCTGCGCTCCACAGAGGATTACCACAGAAGTCTGTCCTTTTCACTTACCCAGATATCTGCTTTTGTGGTGATGATCTTGTTGTTGTAGAGGTTCACCATTTCAGGAGCACGATATGACAAAGTGGTGTACCTGAAAGAAGACAGGAATAAATTTGTAAGAACAGAACAGGAATAAATTAGTAAGAAGACGACCTGTTTTTAATGTGGTCGTGAAATAAAACAGCCTACACACTATTTTGTACTCATAAATGTGCATAAATGCTAATGAAAGTTGTGATTGCATCTGTTAATAATTCCATTTTGCATCAACCAAAACTTCCTTTGCACACACATTTTAGTATTTTCAGCAGCACAGCAAAAAGTGAAAATGTTTGAAAATTCAATCAGTCCATTTAAAAAAAACAAGCATTACCTAAAAGAAATGCTAATAAATGAAAGCTGCAAATATCACCAAAACAGATGAAAGGAGGCACAAACTTTTTGATCTCCTCCTCCACAGCGGCCACTCCTTCAGTCTGTGGACTCTGGAACTTGTTAGTAGCGCTACCAAAGTCACACAGCACGTAATGACCCTTGTCATGCAGAAGGATGTTCTCCACCTGTAGATATACAAGAGATGAGACTCTCACAGACACATGGTTCAGGACAGCAGGTTATACAAGAAGGGACCCAGCGTGACCTTAAGCGTCAGGAGGTGGTGCAGTAATTGGCCGACTCTGCAAAGTTTCCTGCAACATGTGCACTTGAGATGATGATAGATCGAGGTGCAGCCACCTTCACATTAAGACATGCAGATTTAAGCCAGAGTCAAAATTGGCATGCTCCCTTCATCACACTAACTAACACGCTCTGACACAATACTTTTTTTTAATGTATATCAAACAATCTTCACTGCAATAAAAAGTCATGTTTCCATGTGGATTAAAACTTCTGAGTGACAGTAACTCAAAGTTAAAGCGACAGCCACACTGGAGTTGACCGGGCTCTGCGGTGTTTGGAGTATTTTGACAACTGACGATCTCTCCTCTCCTCCTTTAAGAGCTATCCATAATTAAACACAGCTCCAGCTCCACACAAACACATCAATCATGACTCTTCAAAAGACGCCACAGCAAGGTGAACTGCAGTAGGTGTTGCCCCTGTGTTAACGGTGAACGGACCTGCCTGTCCTCTCCTCCATACTGCAGGGCTGAGCTCCACACAGAGCAAAAGAGGCAAAAAAGTGTCACCTTAAGGTCTCTGTGGATGATAGGTGTCTTGCGCTGGTGCAGGCGAGAAACAGCATCACAGGTGTCACAGAAGATCTGCAGCACCTCAGCCTCAGTGAAACCAGTCTGCAGCCTCTGATTCATCAAATTGACCACCTGCCCTCCTGCAAACAGCACAAACAACATGGGTCATTAACCCAACTGGCACATGGCTGAATCTTAACTTGTGTGTGTTATTCTATTATAACTGATGTTGTTCAGATTTATTGTATAATACCTGTCTGCTTTTATCATCTAACAGCACAAATATACTGCAACACAAACTCATTTTGCAGTCACACCCCATGTCCCTCCCTCACTCACTCACCTTTGCAGTAGTCCATGAGTATGAGAACCTCCCATACATCCCTTGATCCCATAGCTGTGATACTGGAGTCCAGATAGCCAACAATATTCTTGTGACCGACAAGGTCTTTCTGCAAGAAGACAAACACACGTTCGAGAGCATTAACACGCCACTGTGCTTAAAGTTTGTACCTTAGCAGACTGTGTAAACTACTGTAAGCGGCTGCGCGGTGTGCTCATACAATGTGACTGGTGAAGTGATTTAGTTAAGAGCGCAGAAGTAAAATTAAATGATTTGCAACGCCAAGAAAAGGGAAGAAATGACTCCATACTTTGCTGTAAAGCTTGCACTGGGAATGTTAATGTTGGAAGCCTTTGATTCAGTGTGGTAAGTGTGAGATGAGATGCAATGTGATGCCATCAAAATCAGGAATCTATTAGGTAATGAAAAAATGTCAAGTACTGCTACTGGGGTAAAGGACTTTCAGTCTATACCTGTGTATGTGTGTGTGTGTGTGTGTGTGTGTGAGAGAGAGAGAGAGAGGAGGAGAGGGGGAGAGAGAGTGAGCTAAGGGAAACACCACGAATGGCAGCAGACATCATATTTGAACCAAATGTCAGTGTTGGTTTCAAAAACAAAACCAGGCCCTCAGTTGTCATATTGTGCTGTTTGTATTTCTGTTGAATGTTTATACAATATGTCACTTTTGTCAAACTTGACCATCCATTGCTTCCTTCCTTCCCTCCATCCTGAGTGGTCCTTCAGACAGAAAAGAGCTAGTTCCTTGTACGGACCTTGAACTCAGTGCATGCTGCAAAAATACTATAAAATGACTTTCATACATGTCTATTTATAGATTAAATAATTCCCACTTCTGCTGTTGAATTTTTACCAGGTCAAGAGGTCTAACAGTGGCAGAATAGTCTTCTTCCTACCTACCAGAGTGGGATCCTTATGTACAATGAATTTATAGCAGGTTCAGTTTAGTTATATGTTATGTCATCATTTATTATAAATTTGTCAAAGGCCCATAGGGAGACAACTACAACTTCAGGATTAGAACAACAATGAATGCTGAAAGAAATAGCATCTTATCAAGGTACTAGATGGTCCTCTAAGAATTCACATTCACACAAATAACCTCAACAACTCATTCTACAACACATCTCAGAGGAGGAGAGCAGAACATGCAAAAAAAACCAAAGCTGACCAAGAACCAGATGAATAAATACAGAACAACCCTCCCAACAACACCACTGCAGGCTGACTGTGTTCTGCATTCAGCACTTGTCCTTTGTTATTCTGGGCAGAATAAGACATCTTTCATTTGTGAGCGTGTGTGTGGAAATGTGCACAATTTGAGTTTCAAATGACATTTGTTGTGTTGTTGCCTTCGTATGTGGTTTTGCCCAGCATGCAAAACCACATGAGCTCAGAGTGAGAGCGAGCAGATAGATGTTTAATCTCTGCAACTCACCATTATTTGAATCTCGCGTTTGCACACCTGCAGATCATGCTCATTGTTGACATACATCCTCTTCAGGGCACAACGCACCCCTTGATTTGTTCGCACAAGGAACACAATTGCAAAACCACCTGCAGGATTGAGAAAGAGACCAAATTAAACTGTCAGTCCTCAAAGAGACGATATACATATAAGCAAAACTTTGACAGTCAACAACTAGAAATGCCATGCTTGTTGCCACACACCTAAAGATTGTTAAAGATTGTAACTGTGATCGATACACAGTCAGACAAAATAAGATCAAAATCTAGCATCACACCAATCTCACAAGCATTCTCAGGGCGTCAGGATTTTGGAAATGTTGCACATGCTAATTTTTTTACACCTAAGCACTTCTACAACTGTTGCAATTTGTGTCTGTGCAGCCTTACATCAATATGGACAACCAGGACCAAATGGTGCAGCCTTATAGCGTTATGTATTAGTCATGTCATTGCTGCAGGGTTTATGTGGAGGCCTACATTGAGGCCTAACCATCTGGTATATCTCAGCCCACAAATTCACTTTGCCGAGTTGTAGTTGTGTCAGAGTCATCAATTTCAGGCAGACACTGCGGCTTATACTGCATCCCGAATTTGAGACGTTCGAAATGGTATTGTATGACACTGTCACACCATAAATGTGTAAGAGATACCTATGAACCTTGGTGCAAGTTGAGGACCTGCGTCCACTCCTAATGCGCATGTTTTAGAACAGTAAACGAAGTCACTCAGATCAGTTGTAAAACACTGTCTGCCTGCATTATTTAAAAACTGGACACTGCCTTTGAAACTCTTCACTAGCTGACAGCCTGAAGCACGATTCATACTGTAGACAGGCAGACATTATCACCACAGTCTTTGATCAAGATAAATGAGAGAAAATTAGGTACACAATGATCAATCAATAATCAATAGTGTTAAGGAATGCCTGGGATGGACTACAGTCATTAAGAATAGTTTACCTCCAGTATACATCACTGCAGTATTCTTGTTTAATTACAGTACTTGCATTAGGATGTATGCAAACTCACATGATGTTCAATATTTAAAACCCTAGACACAGAGGAATAAAATGCGCTGCTGTATCCCTGGGTTCGAAATTAAAATTAAAATGATTTTGTTTTGGTCAAGTACAGGCCTCTATTTCAGCATTAGTGATGCTGCTCTACCAGTCTTAGAAAGGGCCTGCCACTGGTACCCATAAGGAAATCCAACAACTGTGTGATATACTGCTTGAGTGCAGCTAGGAGAAAGCAGCAGGCCTCTGTTTCGCATTTATGTATCCAAGATACACAGGGTAGATGCAAGGCTCCATCATTCCTGTGGGGATGGTATAAGGTTACATCCCTGTGCTGTCATGTGACTCATGCATTTGGCTTGAGCATGCAGGAATAAACGTCACACTCTTGCATCAACAGCATGCATCAAAATAAAAGGAGGACAGAAAAAAAAAAACTGGCATCATCTGGTCTGTGCAACCCCATCTCACCTTCAGCAATAATCTCCTCGACAGTGACTTGGTGTCGCCCGACAGTGAAGGCTCGTCCAATGAAATTTCCGCCTGCATGACTGGACCCGGAGCTGCCACCGCCTCCTCCAGAGCCAGGCCCGGAGCTGACCAACTCCCGACGAGAATCAAAGAACTTCCTCATGTTGTCGAAATGGCAGGAGGGGTGTTCGCGGCTTCAGTCACAGACGCACAGAGGAGCTGCAGTGAATTATTGCACCAGCGCAGGTCAGATTGTAAACCAAACCGATCTGGCGCTTCAAGCGAGTCTGTCTGCGGCTTCAACACATGCAGAGATGCCTTTCTCACTTATGATGATGTTGAGACAGCCCAGATTACTGGTGGCAAATTTCCCATTTGCTTGCCAACACAAGCCAGTTGATGATAGCTAGAGCGGTTGCGACTAGCTGTTATGTAAGTGAATTACACCACCCAGGAGGCTAAAGCATCTCCGGAGAAAGTATTTCTTTAGCTATCCACCCAGCTGTTCATGGTCGGCCGCTGCTGATGATAACATGAGGTCCTTCTCCATCTCGTCCAGCCATTACTAAGCTAGCTAAGTGCTAGCTACTTACGCGCTATGACATTTCGTGTAAGGTTATCCAGGTTATCCTCAGAAGATGATG
Organism: Trachinotus anak; assembly: GCF_046630095.1. NCBI lineage: Eukaryota > Metazoa > Chordata > Actinopteri > Carangiformes > Carangidae > Trachinotus > Trachinotus anak. The sequence continues at coordinate 10,936,998 of NW_027273879.1, read as the reverse complement.
TCTCCGAGTGCGGTGTACCCGACGTGTAACTTGTGCGATAGCGTTGCCCGAGAAAATCTTCCCATCCTCATTCAAGAGGGGCGACTGTTTGTTGCCACATAGCTGCTTTTCTGGCTATTTAATTGCTTCCATTGACAATAAAACAGATTTTTTTTTTTTTTTTTTTTTTTTTTTTTAGTTAGCTAACGCATTAGCGCGATGCAGCCGCTCTTCAACACAAACAAGCGCAGAGTCGACAGGAAATCTGAAGCCTGTCTGTCGTAAAGGTAGCTGCAAATCAGAAACCGCAGAATTTGTCATCTAGCAAAACATCAGATGGAGGTTTCTACCCAGCAGCCTAATCTCTGCAACCACAGCAATCTTTGGCTGCGAGCGATATCGCAACATCCTAGCTGTTGCTGTTGACGCGCTCACGGAAACATGGGTATTGTAGTTCAGAGCGCAGCTGCAAGCCCCGCCCCCCCTCCACCCTTACGTATGTGGTCATCATATGCTGCGTTCACAGACATGTCGGTCAAAGCGGCATACAAACAACGGGGAAAAACTTCACTTCACTTCAGCCTGTTTTCAGTTTCGAGTCAGATGCACCGGGACTATCCGAGAGCTTAGGTATCTCCCACTTGAAAAAAATATATACAAAGGAATCAATAAACGAGTGGCAAAATGGCCGCAAAGCTCCATCGTTTGCGGTTACAATGAAATAAAATTCAATATGAACAGCTATATTGACGGATAATTGAAAAGGAAAAAAAAAAACTACACACTGAACTTCATCTCACTTGCCTCTCTTCATATGTGTCGAACGATAAAATACTGTTTCCGAAGTGACTACTAATGCGTGAATAGAGTTTTTTCCGACAATCTCTAAATGCAGCAGGAGGCAGTGTGCATGCAAAAGGAGGATCCTGTAAAAACAATTTGCATGCAAGTGGGTGGGACCTGTGGTTATAAAGCTTTTCTTTCCTAGTCCAGGACGCTCTCCCCTCCTGTCGGGCACCAGGCTGAGTAAATTGTCTTCAGGACAGGTAAGGTGTGGGTTAGTTCATGGTCAGTCATGTCTTCAAGATGTTTAGCGGTATTTCATTGGACAGAGTAGCGCTCAGACTGCAGCGTCTCTCTGTGAGCAGGGTGTGCCCTCTAACTTCATGCCAAGTTAACTGTTAACCAGTAAGGTGCTCCGCTTCCTTATTCACTTTTCATACGATTTTTTCCTTTGTATTTTCCTATCTCAGCTATTCTCATTGTAGTCCAGATTTGCACGGCTCTGGGGAATAGATCTTAGTTGTAATAATAACATCGGGACTATAACACTATAGTGTCTTTGCTTTTAATGCACAGTGGAGGAGGAATAGACCTCTATTGCTCAATTACCAGTACGTTCGCTGACGCTGTAGGTTTGTGATCCTTTAAGAATGAAACCTGTGAACTTGAACATGATGCATTTCACAACTAAAGACCTCTCACCGGAAAACGTGAGCTGACTTAAGAAAGTTATTTAAATGACAGCTCCAAGCAGCGAACTATACAATGTGTGCAATGCTCATTTACACAAATGTGATTTTTTTTTTTTTTTTTTGCTGCAGGCCGCTACTTTATCTGAAGATCACACACACTAGGCATTTATCACTTTGTCTTTCCCCTTTCCAGTCTGCGGTCAATACACATGCTGTGAAAGTTTTTGACTCACTGGTCTTGTATTTACATAATAAACCACTCAGGTGTGGCTGTTGACCTACACACGGAGTTCATTCAGGTGGCTGTGTTTTAGCACCCGTGTCTATTTTAGCCTGGTTAGTCATACAAACTTAAATTTTGCTTGAGTGTAAATAGAAGGGAGTCATTTTAATCAACATCTTGACTGTTGACGCACACTTTCTGCTGCACAGTGGCCTGTAAGCTATCCTAACTAAATGGATTTTGACAGATATATGATGTGGGTAAGTTGATCCTTACAGAAGGAAAACAGGTAAGAGAGAACCTCCACTATCTTTCCTCTCAGTGGAGCAGTTGCAGGTGTGTCCAAACAAACACCAGCTTAATGAGATTGACCCCTGGGACGCCTGCACAGACTGGGACACAAGAGAACCCATGGGCAAATGTGTGTGACAGAGGCCTTCTCTGAGATGATGAACTGCATACAATATTGATAAGAGGTTAACGACGGTCGCATTCAGCACAGAGACCTTTGCTGCCCCTAAACCTGATGCTGCAGTTAATTCCTTCCTTCTGTTATAAACAAGTCTTTGTGCAATTGACGTACTGACATTATTTATTTGTTCTTTTGTAGCTTTCTGCACCTCCGGTTTGGAAATCCACACTCTTTCTGCAATGGCAGCGGTAAGTCTGTCCCATAGCTGCTGTTCCACCTGTGCAGCGTATCCAACAACATTTACATTCATTTGCCTGACCAGTAGAGAGTCTGCACTGGAAAACTGGGCTGTTTCATTGTTCCTTGTCTTGAACAGGGCTGGACAGCAATTAAATATTATAATATTCAATTTTTATTTGAATTATATTGCAATGAGATGCTGCTGCTTTGATACCAAATTGCTATTGCAATCCATGATATGAGGTAAAGCCTTAGTTCTGATGTCATGTTTGTTTTATATTATTCATACACACAAATTGTGGTATAAAATTTAAATCAATTTGTGTTTAAATTTGCATTTAATCTTAATGTTACTCATGATACCACCTTGCACTTCAATGCAACTGTTGAAAGTTTAACCTATTTGATTAATGCAAAAAGTCACAATGTAATATACTGATAGTATAAAAACTCTTTTTGATCATTGAGATTTCAGTTGAAATTGCCCAACTCTAGTCACATATAAAGGTCCGCAGTGAATTCCCCAAAAATAGTTTTCACAGCTCTTCAACTTTATTCTCCATTTCAATTCTGTCACACAAATAGATGAAAAACTGTACTGTGTAGCATATTTACCTTACAGTTTTCCAATTGTTGTAATTGATGTTATTTAGCTTTTAAATGTCCCCTGATTGATTTGAAGACATACCAAACAGTCTAGTTTAAATAATAATTTAACTGATATGTGTTTTTTTTTGGGTCCAGAATTGCACATTGGGCAATGATTGGCTTTAAAAGTACTTGAACTAGTCTTGGACTCATATATGAAGCAAGCACTGAGAACCTGTCTAACTTTAACAGATCAATGTGAAAATAGCCTCCCGATGTCAAACTCTGCACATACTGTGCCTCATTCATTCTGCGCGGTGAAGCTGGGAATAAGCTTAACACCCCCCCCCCCCCCCCCCCGACTCAAAAGCTTTGTGCCTGTTTATTTGTCTAGCAGTTAAAAAGTTGCAATAATGTAATTTTAATTTGTTTTGACCAGATTGGAAACCGTGGAACAGTGACTGAGGCGGCTGGTTTCGACCCAGACGCAGATGTCCAGAGGCTTAGAGGAGCCATGAAGGGAGCCGGTGAGTGATCCAGCCACTGTCATCTAGAAACCCTCATTAAGCTAAAGATACATCTTACTGTGCCCTCAAGACCAGGCTTCTATGGAAGAAAAACATAATTACTCTCGTCTACGGTCTCTCTCCTCCTCTCCAGGAAAGTTTGAAACGTATTGCTTGTTGCTTGCGTTGTCATGGCAGCTTTAAGTTTGCCATAGTCCTTCCTCGCACTTTGCCTCACCTTTACACAATGTGTTGTACAGCTTCCTCTTCACTCATGATATAGAGGATAAATTAATCTTGTGTTTGCTGATCGTACATGAAGCAGTAGTGGGCTAACCTCAGTATGGGACGCCCTGTTCTGAAACCATGTTAGCAGGTATGTACCACTCAAAGAGGTACATCCTAACAAACATTCAGGAGCATGTAACAATCACACTTTTCTCTCTTTCAGCAGATTGTTACGGTGTGGAATGTTGATGCTGTTAGGGTTTGCAAGCATAATCATCTTCCCCTGACTCTACTTTGAGCTCTATTGCAAACAGATGGTTTCTGTGCTGATGCCAACAAACAATGTGTGTTAGGATCATCTCCAGGGCGGCAGCGCTGGTGGCTGATTCGGTGTTCTACACTCTGCTCATGAATTGAATAGCTCATGGATCCCTTACAGTTTTACATTAGTTTAATTAGTTTAGATTAGTTTAATAGCAGAGAAGGTTACGGGACTCTGTGTTGTGATATTTCTTGCAGGCACTGATGAGGCAGCCGTCACTGATGTCCTATCACACCGTACTATTGCCCAAAGGCAGCGCATCAAAGAGGCCTACAAACAAACAGTTGGGAAGGTGAGAGTTTTGAAAGAGCTGTATTCAAAGGCAAAGTCTAATTGTGAATGAAAGTGTTTCTTGCAGAGAAGGCAAAGAATTGACACAGAGAAGATTTTGAAAAGCTGCCTTAAAAGAGACTACTGGCAGCGGCAGTGGATGTGTCATCTCTTAGCCTCGTATTCCACTGTACACTCGCTCATCATTTTTCACTTTGGGCGGGGTTTTGCTGTGCTAACATAGCACTGATAATGCACAAGTTAACTATTAACTGTAAAGCAGAAATGAGTACCACCTGTAAACAAAGACCAGGACAGAGATGGTCTTGTAATCTGTAGAAAAGGGAAATGTTTGCATCTATAAAAAATGTTTACTGAACCCCACAGAGGTATGCTGCCCACTGACTGTTTCTTTGCTTCATTATTATGTGGATCAATATAGGGAAGTCTGGGATGTTTATTCTATTGACACAATGAGTTAATGACCAGCTCACGAGACTGTGTCAGGTAAGAGATCAATGAAGTTATCTGAAAGTTCCTCGCAGGGAGCTGAAGAGAAAGCAAAGCTTGTGAGTGGAATCCTCACAGACAGAAAGAGTGAGTCATGTTCCACATGGTGACGCCCACGTGTGGTCACACGGGCCGGTTGTGTAGAACAGCTTCTCTGTTCACAAAAACCGTGTTCAGAAACCTCACCCTCTAGTGGACACACAGACCCTGCTGCTGGAAGGTGTGAATGTCCACATTGGCAGCTCAAAACCTGAACAGATTAATTTATTAAAGCCGTAGGAATGACGGTTTTCCCGTTAATCTGTCTGATCCTGCCCCACCCTGCAGGACCTGGCTGATGATCTGTCGTCAGAGCTGAGTGGGAACTTCAGGAGTGTCGTTCTAGGTCTGCTGATGCTACCACCTGTGTATGATGCTTACGAGCTGAGAAATGCAATGAAGGTCTGTGTTTGTTATCCACTTGTCTTGTCTTTTAAAGATAAGTCTGGTGATAGTTTATATTTTCCTTTATAGCCATGAAATCTCCTGAAAAGATCAGAACCAACAATGAACAAGTTTAGCTAAGGGCTGATATAGCGTAATACTCCATGCCACAGAGCTACATTGTTGCCTAAAAACTGTTAAAACACACCAGTGAGCCACACTGTTGCACTGTGTAACATGTTCCCTCATTACAGTCAACCTGGGCACTCCAGTTTTTTTTAATCAACCTCACATACACTATCCTGCTGCCTTAAATACTCATTAGTTCACCAATTGTGTGTTAATCCACAGCTGAAAATAGTCCCCAATACTAATAGACAGTTTACTCCTGTTTATCTTATATATCAGTGTAAAGCATTACACCACCTCGAGTCTTGATATCTTGTCTTAACACGTCCATACTAATTCATCCCAGGGCGCGGGAACGGAAGAGGCTTGTCTCATCGATATTCTCGCTTCAAGGACAAACACTGAAATAAAAGCCATCAATGCGTTCTACAAGAAAGGTAACTGTAGAATATCTGACGTCAGGTCAAGGTATATCTCACTGCCCCCCGACGCCTATGGGCTGTGCATGATATCTGATATTGTGTACCACTGACTAAGCATTATTAGAAAACAGTGGATGTCATAAATTATTCACAAAAGCCATTGCAGTGCTCTGTGGCCGTTTTTTTTGTTTGCTTATACAATATGTTGTTATATGGTTGTACTGACAATAGCCAGCAAGTATTATGAAAGTAGCTTAGTCTTTTAATGCATTTAAATGAATCAGTGGTGTAGTTCTTTGTGGTATTACTTACATGTTTTTTTTGTTTTTTTTTTTAATCAATTATACCAGATCACAACATGATAAATATTATTGGAAGCTCATTTTACAGATCTCATAGAAAGTCTGGAACTCCTTAAACCTGCCATAAGCAATATTTTTGATCTCAACATTGAATCATGAGTGTTTTATGTGGTTGCTCACAGTGCAGAAATCCCAGAGATTCTGCTGACCTTTTTGTCCCCTTTGAGCTCATTGTTTTGATTTTATAGGATCAAACACGGGCTAGACAAATTTACTGATTGACTGGTGAATGTAGTTCAACATTTAGCAAAGGCTTATACTGTATATCCATATACATGTAGTATGTGGTGGCCATCGTTTCTTTTTTTCTTTTCTGTTTCCTACCAGCCAAAATTGAACAGGTATTAGATTGCATGCTTTGTCTTACAATTTTCTTATGTTTTCTTTGTGTCAGAATATGGAAAAGACCTGGAGGACGCTGTGTGTGGAGACACATCTGGAATGTTTCAGAGAGTTTTGGTCTCTTTACTCACAGTAAGCAAACATTAGCCCATAACCTCAATGTGAATGTTTTAATGGCACATTTTAATAGATCATATAAACTTTAAATTACAATTCAGTTTGATTTATTTTATTTTTTATTCTTTTTTAAAAAAGAGGATTAAATTCAAGAAAGAATTTGTGTTTCCTTTCGGAAAATGCCAGCATTTCTTGAGCTCAGTTTCCTTTTAATTTAGAGTTGATTTGTGATAAATTAAGTATTTTTAAATTATTTTGGACACACAAGAAGAGTTGTAAAATATTAATAGGAAGTTGGGGTGAAAACCTTTCTCAGATTCTGTTTGTTTAAGGAAGGAAGAATAATCACTTCTGTATCATAAAACACTGGTTTTTCTTCTATTTTTTTCAAAGGAAGCAATCCTGCACTTATTTTATCTTAAGTGGCTGTGTTTTCTACGTTGCAGGCTGGAAGGGATGAAAGTGATAAAGTGGACGAGGCCCAGGCTGTTCAAGATGCCAAGGTAAAGGTTCAGATCTGTAGATAAAACAGTGTGTTTAAATTATGATTCCATGTGTGATTTTTTTTTTTTTTTTAATTCCTGTGATTGTAGGAAATCTATGAGGCTGGTGAGGCTCGATGGGGCACAGATGAGGTTAAATTCCTCACTGTGCTTTGTGTGAGGAACCGAAACCATCTGTTGCGAGGTATTCTTACTGCATATTACAATCTGCAGACCATTAAACCTTGTGTTTGTTAGTGTTATGTGTCATGTGATGATACTTCCCTTTACCAAAAGTAGCTAAAAGAAGTCATGTAGAAAACTTCACTTTAAGATTTTACTGACCCTTATCAGAGTTTTAGGAACAAAGTCAATCTTCATGTTTTGTATAATGTTGTGACTTTAATTGAGAAAAATTACTATGTCATTGAGATTTATTTATTCTTGAACTAACTGACATTTTAATTTACTTAACTTTATTCTACTTTCCCAATTATCTTACTGTTTCCTCCTTCAGTGTTCGAGGAGTATCAGAAGATTTCTGGAAGAGACATTGAGGAGAGCATCAAGAGGGAGATGTCTGGCTGTCTGGAGGACGTCTTCCTGGCCATAGGTCTGTCTCTTCTGTGACTTGCTCTTACAAATAGATGTGAATTGCCACTTTATAGAGATTCAACCCTGTTAATAAAAGCCGTTCACATACTAGTGCAAATGAGGACAGACAAAGAAGCTAGAAACCACAACTCAAGTACTTATAGTCAGAAAATAAAAGTTAAAACCACACAGAATAGTTCTTTGTGTCAAAATAGGGACTAGACATTACAGTTGAAGTTACTGTTGTGAAAGTATTGCAACTTATGTGCTTGGATTTGTTTTTGCATTTCAGTGAAATGCATGAGGAGCAAGCCAGCATTCTTTGCAGAGCGATTATACAAATCAATGAAGGTAAATATTTCATGCTTGTAACGGAGCTACTACACTGTACCGCGTAGCCATTGATATACATTAAATTAATTTACATGTTATCTATGACTTCCTTTGTAATTTTTTTTCAAATTTTATATATATATATATATATATATATATATATATATTATTATTTTTTTAATTTTTTTTTTTTTTTTTTTTTTCAAATATTTCAAACTACAGTATATATTGAATTTGAACGTTTGTTTTATTAGATAGGGACGATGCAGTTTGACATAGTTCCTGCACCGAGCATGAAACTGATGTGCAGCACAGAGCGTTTATAGCTATTGCTAATTTTTAGCTCTTTTCCGTAATATGGCTTTTACATACAGCATAATTGAAATATACAACTTTCATTCTCATAAAACCACAGTACACTATAAATACAGAAATACATTTCTCCCTTCTGTTGTATTTCTGTGCTATTTTCTGATCAGTGTAATTATACCTTTTCCTGAAAAGATGCATCACAAACATGTTCTCATTAGGTTGATTCTTCCTTCGATCCAACATAGCTGAATATACAGGAAATTATGGTTAAACATAATTACAGTAGTTACTGTACATCAGGCATAAGAAAAGCAGACTGATGTTATCATATTTCATGATGCAAATTTGAACACGGTATAAACAGTTTCTCTCTCTTGTCAGGGGCTGGGCACCACAGACAGTGTCCTCATCAGAATGATGGTTTCCAGAGCTGAGATTGACATGTTGGACATTAAAGCACAGTTCCTGAAGATGTATGGAAAGACTCTTTACTCCTTCATCAAGGTGAGCACCGGATACTAGAGACAGAGAATATTGTAGTCAGTAAAGGCTTTGCAATTCATCAACTGTGATATAATGATAATTGCAATTCTAAGTTTATGTGATGCTTTAATGCAGGTTTTAACTGTGATGAGGCTGTAATTTATCGCTGCTTTTGTTTCATTTGATTGGCAATGTATAGTAATGTGATCTGCTTTTTCAAAAATGTGAATAAAAATGTCAGTTTGTTATCATTTTGGCTTTATGAGAGTGGTTGCAGTTATTCCCAACACCGGTCCTTTGAAGTCTCACAGATCTTTCTCTCACTGCGTAGGGAGACACATCTGGTGACTACCGCAAAATCCTGCTGGAGCTGTGTGGAGGCGAGTAGAAGAAACATCAGAGCAACACCTAGCTCTGTCTCTATTCTGCGACCACATTCTGGGCTTTTTTTCGTCGATGACTTCTCTGTATCTTATCTTTTCTTCTTCCTCACATTTCACTGACTGACCACAGTGCTTTGTTTTACTGTTTGTAATACCAATTAAACCAAAGACCAGTGACCTTTTACACATGTCTGTGTTTTTGTTATTGATTATGTGTTGAGGACTAATTTATGGTATTCGTAAGAGAGAAAGATATATATCCCCCATGTCTTTAAAAACATAAAATATGAATGTTATTGGCCTCCAGCTCCCTCTTGTTACAGCACAACATTTTCATCACTGTCCAGGCAGTGAAGTCCATTTGCTTAATTAGTTGCAATTCCTTATTTGTTGAGTCAGCCCTGTGTCATTTGACTCAATTACATTAACAGAATGCTAGCCTTATTTTGAGAGGCAGTAAAGTGGGCTCTAATCAATTTAAGGAGGATGTCTCATAGCTGGTACAAACTTACAGCTCCATCACAGAGCGATAAGCCTGGGACATAATGTGCAGTGGTAATAGTCAAGGTGACCACTAGGTGGAACCAAAATAACTCCCCATAAAATTAGTCTGTAGCAGCTGGGAATCCAGCAGGGCAAGAGATGAATGCGTTTGTGAATAGGACAGCGCTCAATGTCATGTTTTTCATTAAGCTACAAAATATGACTCATTTGTCCAAATAGAAAGATCTTCCGCTGTCCTTGGACAACATAAGCCTGACTCCTCTCTATGGAACCTGGCATGTGTTGTATACAGACTCTAATAAAGAACAAATTCTGGCTTTACAGTAAAACACTCATCCCTTAGTCTCTTAACTGTCTGTGGTGTAAACATGAAGAAGAAATAACATCTCTAAACCCTCATCAAATTGATTATTTATTGCATTAGGCAGCGAAATGACTGCAACCATTTACGTCTTTCTCAGTTGAGTGTTCAGAAGTTTTCAAGGCAACTGACAATTTGATCAAGGCCTCGCATATTTGTTTTGTGCAAGATTTTCGTCTGTTTAACCCGATTTGCACCAGCTGTAGTCGCTAGTGTACAAATAGTTTCAAATATTTAACATTGGAATAGTATATAACTAATAAAAGTATTAGTGTGTCATTCAAATGAAATGGTTTCAAACATTTCTACATAGTTGCCTCTTTTATTGTGATCAGTATAAATGTTTTTACAAGTACCTGCATTTATTTGAATTGATGGTTTGAGGTCCATTTATTACACACAAAGAGGATTTGTTTTTTCATTGTGCGCTGTAAAACATGATGTAATTCATCACTTTAAAAAAAAAAAAACATTTAAAAAGCACATTTCAATAGGACTGACATAAATCACATTGATGAATCTGACCTGGGACCGCCCCGAGGTAAATCACTTTCTCTATCAACTATTCTTGATGCTAAGATTGAACAGCCAGAGTGTCTCATTTTATGTCTGCACGCTCACTTTTAATTAAAAACAACTGAGGTTTGCAATCTGCAGCACAGTATAAGGCAAAGAATGTACTCAACACAAGGTCACACAGTATGTTCACATCCATTCTCACAGCTTTATGAATCCTAAATAGATGAATGAAAACAATAACACGAATGCTTTCTGTCCTAATGCATGCTGTACGCTCAACCTTCAGGCTAATGACATATTTAGGTGTTTACGTGAAATAAGCTGAGACATAAAAGGAGACTGATAAAATCATGAAAACAAAGAATGCGTAAAGACAAAAGCTATTTTACTTTCAAAGTCAAAGGAAGGCAACTTCAAGTAAAATGCTGTTGTAGTTTCAGTGTTATTTGGAGTTGGAAATATGAAAAAATGAAGTAGAACCATTTGAAAACTAAAATCGCTCATCCCTGTGGGACAGAAGTGCCAGTATAGGTTTGATGTTTTTATGTTAAGATATTTAAGATGTTATGCAGTGTTTTTTATAATATATTAAACATATTTGAGAACACTTGACCAAGATATTTTGACACGAGAGCTCGTCTGTTGTTATGGAGAGAGAATAAACAAGAATGTTGAATTATCATCCAGTAAAATCAGTTTTTACTTTGGATAAGCCATCATTTACTCATTTACTCCTGTCAACATTTTATTTAACTGCATTCAACTCAAGATAGTGTGAGAACATTATTATGTAGAGAGACTGATGTAAGATCAACACCACACTTGGATGTGTTTGTTCACTATGAAGTTACAATCAGAAGATGGTTAGCTTAGCTTAGCACAAAGACCAGACACGAAATCTACCTTCTGGCACAGCTAAAGCTTTATTTCTCTTTTGATACGTTTTTACAAAAACCAAAGTAACTGTCAAGTTTTTTTCTTAAAGAAAAATTGCCCCATTATCTTTGCTTCTAACAAAACAGAAACGTTTCATTACAAGGTCAAGCAGAGAAGGAACAGACTGTCTCATTTTAATTGCTCATACAAAGCAAAAACACAAACTCCTCCACGTTTAGCTCACAGTGGGACTGCTACCATCTGAGGACAATCTGGGGTTGCTGCGTTGCTGTCTGGAGCATGAACACAAAGACTAAATTCAGGAGGCAAAATATGTGGCAGGATCTACAGGATGAAACCCATCCATCAAGGCATTGTGCTGGGAGGGTGGGGGGGGGGGGGGGCAGAGCATGTGGAAGACAGACAAAGAGGGTAAGAGTCAGGAGAAGTCTGCAGTGGAGAGTTCACAAGACGATGTGGTGGAGGGAGACAGGTAAGGCCTTCAGTCAGCACAGGCCTCTGCAACAGTCATGGGCAGAATTTACTTTGATTTTAAGAAATGAACATGAAAAGATTCAAGTCTTTTCTCCCACAAAAACTGTTTCATACTTTGATCAAAATTCTTACTCTGGTAAACGACTGCTTTTTGCAGTAAAGCACTGACTGCTGTTCAATGCAGGGAGAGCAAGCATGGAAACTGAAAGTCTTTGAAAAGCAAACGTTAACCTTCGCAACAGACAGCAGGTGAGGCAAAGCCAATGTACCAAGAACAGGCAGAGGATGATCAGCAGTATCAAAACATGTGGAGTCAAGTGAGCATGTTTCTTTCTATCAGGAGAGGTCAGCCTCAGTGTTCCTGTCATTTCACGTTCAAGGTGTAAACATCTAGCTGAAGGGCAAGCCGAAGGAAATGTATAATTGATGTCCAAGTCATATAAACAAGCAAACATCACACTCTGACTTGACATTTAGAACAACATGGCAAATAAAATGTTGCATTTTGTGTTGTAAACACAAGTTTTTCAAAAGAAAACTGATTAGACTTTTCTGGAAGTGGCCATCAGAGCACCCAGATAAATCTGCCAAAAAAATTTCATTAAAATAAAATTAAATGACATGAACTTAAGTGTAATTGTAAAGTTAAAGGGCATTTGCACCTGTATGTGCTTAGTTTAGGAGAACATCAACTCAATTGAATAACGGGTTGGGGGAAAGATTCAGGTATGCTTTGTAGCTGTAGTTTTAGAGTGGGGATCCCACTGCAGGGTGTGTTTAATATCAGATGTGGTGCCCGTACCACGTGAGCGCAGATGCTCTTAGCAGGCAAGTCGCCGGTTTGACTCCTGACCAGCCCAACCCTTTCCTGCAGGTCATTCCCCCTCTCTCTGCCCCTTTGCTGTCACTCTCTACTGTCCTGTCCAATAAAGGCAAAATGCCCCAAAAACTATATCTTAAAAAAAAAAATAGATGATATTACATCATCTGACATATGGTCCAACCCATGTGCTTCATTATTATTCAGTGTCATCTTCCTCCATATTGATCTACTACTTTAATCTGATCAAACGTCCCACAGTGGGATTAAAGTAATGTATAACCAGCCCTCAGTATTGATATTGTTTTTATGGATTAAAACTAAAAAAACAAAAACATAATTAATACATAAAAAACAAATAATTCATTCAAGTCGGCTAATCAGAAAGCCTTTTTTAATACCATATTCCATTTAACTCCATAGAAGGAAAACTAATTATACAGTGTGTCTGGATACACAAGCATCTTCTGTAAATATAAAAAATATGTCTGAAGACCAAATTGGATGTGCATATGCCTGTAGCTTCTACAATTTAGTTCATAATTTACACAAACAAACAAAAGGCGTAACCTGTTTGACCTCTGGGAGATCATGCAGAAATTTGCACATTGCAGCAACAGATCAGTGACACGGGCAGCCAGAGCGGAGTTCCCTGAGCAAAGAAAACTGAGATGACAGATGGGATTTTGAAATGCACTGAGATAAGATGTATTGAATCTTTTGACAGTCAGTTCTGCTGAAACGGTCTTGTCTTTGAAACTGGGGATTTCTATGTAAATGAGCTCCTGTCAGCGTCTTTGTGGATTAATAATCATTTCCTTTTAACCTCAGCTTTTCTACAGATAATGGTTGCAGTCTATAAACTTTCTTTCAATTCTCATTTTGAATTGTCATAACTTCAAAGGTACTCGGTATTTAATGCACATTGGATCATCCATTCAATCTGTCAATCATATTTTATTTGTGTCATATTGGAGGCTATAGGCGTAACCAACACAGAAAATAGAAAATAAGAAAATTCCTTTTCCACAGAGGAATACAAAGATGAAAACATGAACTTGACTGGTGATTAAGAGAGAGGCAGCCACTGTGTGAGCCATTCCAAGGATAAAGCATGGGTTGGCCCCCAGAGAGACTGACTAGCTGACTGACTGGCAGTCGGTCAGAAAAACGACTGAACGACACCATTAATTCCATTAATATGGAAAAGGCTCTGGAAAAAACAGTCACATGGGGAGGCCAAAGCTGTTGTTGTGAGGTTGAATACAATGAAATCCAAAGCTCAGCTGCTGCTATTTGCACATGTATCTGCAAGTGCAACAAACTGGAATACAAATATTATACCAACTATTTGTAGACAGCAAGAGAATGAAAGAGAAAGATTGGTTCAAAATCCCCTGACAACTGCTGGGACAGACAGATATTCAAAGACAATACCTGACAGTGGAAACGTGGACTCCATTAGTATGACACACACAGACTACCTACTGATCTGAATACCTCTATCTTCATTCCAAATGCATGAGAAAGATTATGAAACAACTCAGTCGACAGTGTTGTTTCACCTCTACTGGTGTCTTACCACGCAAACAGGTTTGGTTATCTGTGCCCACAGTCTGAGATATTGCTGTCAACAGTATATTCATATTCACTATGTCTGACTGCTGTTAGATGCTGAGCAGCTAGTGTGAACTTTTGTTGCTGGAAAGAGCTGCCCGCTACAGTTTAAAAGAAGATATGAGAGTGGTGAGTGAGTGAACCAAACCAGAACAATGATCTGAAAGAAGCTGAAGTGCGCTGCAGCTGAGGGGATAATTCTCTGTGGGACTGTCATCTGAGCAACCCTTTTCCCTTACAAGTCATCATGTGATACCAATGTTAATATAGAAATATTGATAATCACCTCAAGTCTCAAGCCTCAAGATCAAGCAGAGATACATTGATGACATAATCAGGGTTATTTTTTTCAATCTTAAGACTGCTCCCCTCATAGCCACAGAAGACATTATATAACTGCTTTCAGCTTCATGTGTAAGATTCCTCTGGCGGCAAATTAGAAATGAATTTTTCCTTTGAAATTTGGTGGAACTGACTGTTGGGAGAGGGCAAAGGATAGGGACATTATACCATCCCCTCGGATGGATCATTCCTGCCTTCTCTACACCAGTATTCTTGAGTCCAGCAGTCAGCAGCCATGCACTGTGCTTATTTACATCAGTGTCTGAGGCAGAGATTGGACATCACAAAGACTCCACGGGGCAGAATGAGTTTTGTCTTCATGTAGTGAAGAGAGAGTCTCATTAAGGAATGATTGTACCCCTCAGGAGACACAGCATAGAGATCTTTGTCCTGTTCATGTCGAACAGAGCAACACTTTGACCATCAAGACTCCACCTTGAAGAGACGTTTCAGAGGCATCTAAGCTTTCTCTGTAGAGCATTATATAAAGCTGCTTTGGTGTAAAGTGTAAACAGCCTCCTCTGGTGCTAAAAGGAGTGTCATTAGTAATGCCTTTTACTCAGTGTTACAGATCAGCTGTAGCAAAGTGGCACTGATGCGCATACAGTACACAGAAAGCTTAATTCTGGGCGTGGTTGTGCCGCAGTGATGTTTAATAGTGTCAGCAAAATGATACTAATGTTATAAATCCTCTAATGCTACAGAATCTTAATCTGTGATCTTACAGCTTGGATTACTTCAGGTTCAGAGTGACAGACAGAATAACAAGAGCCCTCATTCATAAAAGCTGCCTATTCATTCTGATCTTGTCAGCTCGAAAGTGACTTAAGCCAATCCTAGCTGACATTGGACGAGGGCGTGGTACATCCTGGACAGGATGCCAGTCTATCACAGGGCTGACATATAGTGACAAACAACCATACACACTCACATTCATTCCTATGGGCAATTTAGAGTCACCAATTGAATGTGCATGTCTTTGGACTGTGGGAGGAAGCCGGAGTGCCTGGAGGGAACCCACACAGACACGGGAAGAACATGCAAACTCCACACAGAAAGGCCCCAGGCCCGTGGATTGAACCCAGAACCTTCTTGCTGTGAGGCTAACCACCGTGCCACCCTAATTCTGATTATAAAATGTAATATTGAATGAAATTCGTTTTCAATTCAAAACAATTTCATTACCAGTTTTCTAACCACATAATTGGAAAGGATTCTTATCACATAATTCTATACCGGTGTGCACTGTGGGTTTGTATGAGAGTGATGAGAGCAAAGCATAACAGTTAAGTTTCTGTGCAGACCACCAAAACAGTGACCTTAAACTTGCTGTGTTTCTGATGCGCTGCAGAGTCGGGCAATTACTCTCAGTGGGTTTATCTCTATGAGCATGAAAGTGACCCCTTCCTTTCCATAGTCATGTGCTCCATATAATAAAGACAAAGCAAGGGCCATGGATGGGGATAGAGACCAGCCAAAGGCATATTTTACAATGTGGTAACCCAAAATCTGTTTTTTTTTTTAAATGACTTATTACTGATCCACACTGTATTAATAAATGTTTTTTACCCACCAATAAAGCAAGCGGTTTAAACTTATGAGCCTTTAATACACTGTGCCTTATCTAAGTCAGCCATGTATTGTGTAAATGTCAACTCGCACACTTTGACTTAAGAGGCCCTGTTAGAACATTGGCCAACAGGCCATTAAAACTCAATTTAAAAAATAATGAACTTCGGGGCTTTAGTATTTACTCTCCCATGACATGTAATTACCTGTCTGCTTGCATCAGAAGGACTCCTACATTAAACTCATTTCAAGTCAAATTTGAAATGATTACGTGCAACCATCAACGTTTATGCAATTTACATTTCTAATTTGTGAAAGCACCTTGAAGTGTGCTAATTGCATGAAATGAGTTTTTTCAAACAAACTTGAAAATTAATCATGAAGCCCAGTGTGACTCTGGCAGCCATCTCCTTGACTACTGATCACTCCACAGCGGACATATTTGCTTCAACAACACAGCAACATATTTTAGCACCTTTTAATGAGGAGTTTTACTTTTTTTTTTTGTGTGTGTGTAATACCTGTAGATAACATCTGCTTCCTGTTGTCTGGGTGAAAGCTGCACACTGTTGGATAAACATGTTGCTTCCTAAAATGTTGTCTTCTTAATTTGGGAAAATGATGTGACTGGATAGATTTCTTCTGGCGCCTTAAGGAGCAAATTGATTTTCTTTCTTTTTATCTTTCCATTGCCTTGCTGATTTGCAACCTTGGCAATACAAAAAATGACGGTACTGTCATTATAATGTGCACGTAATGTATATACAGAATGTAATGTATATGAAATGTGGATGTTTTTTATCCCGATATGAGCAGACAGAGTATTTGCTCTATTTTCCAAACCATATGTGGTTACATACAGTGAAATTTTTATCTTCACACAGTCACAGGGCTGCTGCGGCTCATCAGGCTCCTGAGCAAGCCACTGAACACCAAGTCGCTACTGGTGAACAGACCGGCACCTTGCATGGCAGCTCAGCCATCATAGACGTGTGACTAGTGTGAATGGGTGAAGCACTTTGTCTGTTAAGGTTGAATAAGTGCTGTCCTCCAGATTCATACATCTGAAAGCGGCCAAAATGGGTCTCATTATGTCTAGGATTTTTATCTTCTTTTTTTTATCGGTTTATCTTTTTCCTCTGTGACTATTTCTGACACTTGTGCAGATTTACGGCTTGTGCTAAATGCTGCAAGACTGAAATGACAGACGAGTGTTATATGGAGTGCTTACTTTAAGTCCATGCTAATTAATAGGAAGAAGAAGGAAGAAGAGCGGAGGCATAACTGCAGCCTGACTTCTACCATTCATCATCCATCTATAAAGAAAAGGTCATCTTGTTATTATTTTCAGAAAAAGAAATTAAATGTCTTAGCCTTACTCCGCTATTTGCAACTGAAGAACATGTAACTGTGAATTATAGTGCACTTTAAAAGCTTTTTTTTTTGTTATCTAGGGGAGGTTTGTGGATGGTGGAATTACTGCAGGCACTCTTCTGGGTGGGAGTTTAGGGCATGACGCTCTAAATGGAGACATCTTCAAAAAGCTTATTTTCTAAAAGCAAGAAGGTTCACACACTGTCTTTATCATTTGCAGTTAGAATATATCTTGTTTGGAACAAGGTTTTTTGATACAGAGACCCTCAAGTTATTATCCGGGGTGCAAATCTTCAGCTCTACTAAAAATGACTTGTGATTGGCATGTCTGTACATCACGAACTTGCCATCTTTTACTGAGCTTCAAGGACAAATGATGAAAAGTCACAATTTCTACTTTCCACTCGTTCGTTTGTGGGTCTATATCTGTCTAGAAAAGTGTCTCTACACAAGATAAATCATCACTCACAATGTGTTGTTTTACTTCTTCATATGCCAAAGCTTAAAATCAGTGGGCTGACAGCACTGTAACATGGAGTTAAATCAGAAGGCTACTAGCAAATGCACATGTGGATGCATCAACAAACAATCAATATTTGCTGTTACTGTCTTCGTCCTTTGATCTATCTGTACTGACCACTAACTGATCAGTTCAAGATTAAATGTCATCAAGTCCAATCCAGACATTCATCTTTTTGGGTCTCTGCCATCTTATTGGCTTTCTGTCATTTCCACAGACACCTCTCTCTCTCTCTCTCTCTCTCTGTCTGTGTGTATGTCTGTGTGTGTGTGTCTCTCTCTCTCTATTTTTCTCAGTCTCTCTCTCTCTCTCTCTCTCTTCCTAAATCAGCAGCAGCTTCAGCTCACTCAGTGTGGAGAAGTGCATAAGGAAGGTCCGCTCTTTATACGCTCACACTTTACATTAGGAAACATCAACACAGGTAAGTTATTAGCTGATTCTTATCAGTATTTTTTGTATGTTTATTGATTTATTGTTTGCATGCCTCATAGGCAGTAGTGGCATTTTTTCTCCAAGACAAAGCAAAACAACTAGATCATGTAGAACTGAATTTAATACAATATAACAGACATGTGACAACTGGATTACAATTCTCTAAAACATCTTCTTTTCACACTGTCCTTGTTCATATGCCAATGAGCACAACATTCACTTGTCATTGTGAATTTCACAATTTCCCATTTACTTGTAATTCAGGTGGTATTAGTTCTCAAATTGTGTAATGGGAGGATTTATGTTCATACCCCAGATGCATATATAGTTAAAAAATAGATAATAAAGTAGATAATTAAATGTGTATTGAGGTATAGATTGGTAGGAATTATGTGGCACTGTTATGCAAGACTTCTTGACATTACAATCCAGAGGCCCATTTCTAGACTTCAATAAAGTCAGATTATGCAAATAACAGTGTGGGAGATAAATGTGTGGAGAAAGCTTCAAAATTGGTCTTCAAACGATTGGTACAGAATCTGTGAACATGAACAGTTCTACCCGACAGGAATAAGACAGGGTTAAAAAGAACAAGAATGTTGATTTCACCACTTTTTTTCCCTGCTCTGTTACATCCAAGTCCATAACATGCTGTACCACTTGGTTTGATATCCCAGTGTGGCCATGTTCAAGAAAAGCTGTCAAAGTTTCATGTTTGAAATGGAAACATTTATGTTGCTTATGAAGCTGAATATCTGAACATTTCATTCCTGCAGATAAGATCTTTTGAACCACAGTTACATTAGAGCAGTTCCACTGATGAGTAGCAGTGGTCAGTCTAACAAAGTCAGCAGTCCTTCAATAACTATGCATCAAAAGATAATATTCTCTACATGTAAGCATACAGGAAATAATACATATTTACTTCCTTTGATAGTTATAGTCATATACACGTCTAGTTTACTGCAGAGATTTGTACTTACTGCACTGTATGTATCAATCTGGCAAAAAAATCTTCATACAGTCGAGGTTGATCTTGAGAACTTGTCTGAAGCACTGCAACTTTGGGATGATTAAAATGTTCAGTAATGGCTAGCAAGTAGAGGACAGTATCTGTCCTCCACACTGTACATGAATATTGTAATTAGCTGTCAGTGATAAGTCTTGGCATCAACTGTAGCATAAAATGTCATATTGAAAAGATCCCAAGGTCCCTCTGTCACATGAAGTCACTCTAATTAGCAGTATGTGTCAGCAACAAAAACCTGACAGCAACACTGGTGATGCAGCAGGTAAAAATTATGCAATGTGGCGAGGTGAAATGATGTGCAAAACACTAGAAAAAGCACATTAGCAAAGAGGAACTCTGGACACAAATAGACCCTCACTGATGCTGACTGAATGACTCTTAACAGGACATTTAAAAACACTTCATGCTACGCCTGTTGTAACTCATCATAAAGCTGATTTTGACTTACGTGGTTGTATGTTCTAAGGTGTTTATGTTATTTCATCCACACCATATCATTTTAATATATAAAAACATTATGTACTTGTGTGTATCCGATTTCAGTTAAATTATTGATTTTTAAAATATATCACCGATGACACAATCAATAGAATTTTGGTTTAATGAAAAAGAAGCATCCTGCCAACAATAACCAGCAAATCTTTTGTTTCACATTCCCTTTACTTGATAAAAGGTTTTATTTATTCTTGGTCATTGCACAAAGGCAATATTGCACCTCAGAAATCACAGGACAGTATCCCCATGACTTCAGCTCAAAGGAAGCTGAAACAACATGGTTTAAACATCAGTCGTCTTCCTGTGACGCTGCCTAATTGTAATAATTCCAGACATTGCATCAGCAGACTGGGTTGAAAATCAACCTAATGCTTTGAAGTCACTTTGCGCCAGAGATTTAATATTTATTAGAAATCTCATACCAAAGGGAATATTTTGTTACATTTATCTTTCCTTGAATTTTCCTAATATCTTGGTCATTCTCTACTAGGTGCTAATGTGATGATGACCAATAATATTTTTACTGTTTAATAAAATGCATCAAAATGAAGCCACTCGGTGATGTTGAATTGTTCCACCGGTGCCGAAAAGTGCTAAACACAGTCAGGTGGCCAGTAATCACACTGAAACAGCACAGTTTGACCTCTGAATTCTGACACAACCCTGAGATTTTTTTCCACATGTACAATTTATGCATGACATATGCCGCTCATCTTAGCCACTCACATTCAGATGCCTCCATAATTATACACCATTTAATAGCGTGCTCTTTACCTCCTACTGCGAGAATGTGTTGGTGCTGGTAAAAGCATGATTATTAATGGTCTTCTATTTAGTAAATGTCGTGACCCGTTTTCATTACAATGTTATTTAAATGTTGAATGCATCCTTGAATTGAATACACTAATTTATACATTTGACCTTCAGAAAAGCTGTTCATGCTCTGCTGTAACAGCTGCGAACCTGTTTTATTGCATTTTGAACAGTTCAGGTACTTGACAGCCTGAGGTCTGCTGCCATGGAGAGTAATCACAGTGGCCTGACTGGAAGCACACAGCCGTCTGTGTCAGGAGACCAGACAGAGGGACACATTTATGAGGTGGCAGTACAGAGCAACTCCACCAATCACAGCTCCCAGTTTGCAGATGTGGCCCTGCTGCAAAAATTCAAGCCCCTCATCATCCCTTGTTATGTGCTTGTCGTGGTGGTGGGTGTCTTTGGGAATTACCTGCTCCTCTACGTCATCTGTCGAACCCGCAAGATGCACAATGTCACCAACTTCTTCATCGGAAACCTGGCCTTCTCTGACATGCTCATGTGTGTGACTTGCGTCCCTTTTACTCTCGCATACGCCTTCAACCCACATGGTTGGGTTTTTGGCCGCTCAATGTGTTATCTGGTGTTCCTCATCCAACCAGTCACAGTCTATGTTTCAGTCTTCACGCTCACTGCTATTGCCGTGGACAGGTGGGTGGATCTCTCTGCACTGCATGAATTTTCAGATCAGAAGCTCAGTGTTGAACTCTTTAAAGTTTGTTTGTGTTTCGTCCCTCATTTTAATCCTCCTCACAGTTTAGTGTCTGTGCTGGTTTGTCTAACATAACTGTGTTGCCAAATTATATCTCAAGGGACCACTTGATTAAAGAGGCCAAATAACATAAAGTGAATTCCCTCTCTAGATAATCAATTTCAATTAATCATCCTAAGCACCCTACTGTTAGTGGTGGCAGTATTGCAGTAATTTAAAAAAAAAATGCCACCTGTGCATTCATATTGCTTCTAATCTCTACACTAGCTTTGAGGTTTTTATGCTTAAAACAGGTGGTTCAAATCCCGTGCTGTGTGTAACTGTGTATCATCCCCTGAACAGAATGCCATTGTCTTAACTGACGTATAAGAACAGAAAGCAATAATAGTGTATTATTTCAGGTCAAAGTTTCTGCTCTGTCTTTGTAACAGTTTAAAGCTTTCTTATTGTAAAGCACATTGTGCTGCATTTGTGTATGGTATAATAACTGATTTAGAGAGCTTAGAGCTAATCAACTAATTTAACATTCACACAGTAAGTAATCAGACAAGCTAATAGCGACGACTTGAAATTAATTTATACATGAATTCAAACATTAGATTATGATAAATCATGCATTAATTAGCATGTTTTTTTGCCCTTATTATAAAGTACTCCTGTTTCCTTTTAATTTTTATTGCAGATATTATGCAACAGTTCATCCTCTGAAGAAGCGTACATCTGTGGCTACCTGTGCTTCTGTCCTCACTGGCATCTGGCTGCTGTCCTGTGGGCTGGTAGCTCCGGCAGTGACCCACACCTACCATGTGGAGTTCAAAGAGGAAGGCTTCACCATCTGCGAGGAGTTCTGGTTGGGACAAGAGAAAGAAAGACGTGCTTATGCATACAGCACTCTGCTGGTCACATATGTCCTGCCATTGTCAGCTGTCTTTGTCTCTTACCTCTGCATCACTGTCAAACTGAGGAACTGTGTTGCTCCGGGCCACAGGACACAAGACCAGGCAGGTGCTCAGCAAGCTCGGAAGAGAAAGATCTTTCGTTTGGTTGCCCTTTTGGTGTCTGCCTTTGCAGTGTGCTGGCTTCCTATTCATGTATTCAATGTGCTGCGAGACATAGACATTCACCTCATTAACAAGCGCTACTTTTTACTCATACAACTTCTGTGCCACCTGTGTGCCATGAGCTCTTCTTGTTGTAACCCTTTCCTCTATGCATGGCTACACGACCGCTTCCGCACTGAGTTACGGAAGATGTTTAAGTGCCGTCATCGCATTGGAGTGCCTGCCAATCACTGCGCTGCCAGTGTGGTCCTGTAATCGCCTGCTGAAGAGGATCCCTTGCTGTTATTTTAGTGTAAGATTGATGTAAAACTTTGGTGTGGCCCCAAATTAATAGGGTTCATCTTGTGGCTATAAGTAATGACCACAGAAATCTTTCTTGGCAATCCAATCACTATTATGTTGTGTACAAAGATAAACTATTGGCCAACGATGGCTCTTGAGGAGAGATCCGTTTTCTAGGATATGTGAGGGTGTTCAATCAGTTTCAAGGTTTCAAGGTACTGTCTCCAATAGAGTTTGGGAACTATAATGACTTGAATTTAGCCCTGATGGTAGGAGGAGGAGGATGCAGTCAGTACTGTTCATCCTCTGTGTGCAATGAAAATTAAAATCCCCAAATATCATTGCAATCTAGACGTTGTGTAAAAAGTTGATATTTTGACCTGAGGTTGGTACTAGGAGGGGAAGCTCATGCAGAGTCCAACCTAGTAAGGGTTCCTCTGGGAATCATGAGCGTGTCCAGTAAATTTCATGACAATCTGCCACTTGGATTTTGATATTTCTTCTGCAAAAGTGGCCATGGTGTCACTACTGTACATGAAAGGTCAGTGGGCTACTAGTACCATTATGACTTATCCTCTGGTGATCATAAACATCCGCAGCAGATTTTATGCAAAAGAGACAATCATTTTTTATGTTACTTTGCCATAGACCACCATGTTGGTTATAGAAAACTTTCCCATGACGGTGGTGTTGGATGACAGGCCAGGGGTTCACTAAAATCAGAGGAGGAATCATAAAAGGGTCTAGAAAGGTGCATGATGTCTTTGGAGTCACCCTCTGGAAACCATGAATTCCACTCATAACTTCAAGGCACCCAGGCCAGCAGTTGTTAAGATATTTTTGTCTGGTACAAAGGGTTAGATGAACAGATGGACAGACTGACTATCCTGGGGCCAACACCAGTTGGGCCAACCCTTGGAGCAGGAGCCAAGAGGCTAAGATAAATGTCCACCATAAATTTCACTGTCTTTGGATAATTAATGAAATAATGCAAGCTGTAAGAGAAACTGTCAAGAGGTAAATGAAATATCTGAATTGCTTTCCAGTATTGGATGTAATACATTGTATAAACTTTGTACTGCACATCAAACCTGTATGGGCTGATAAAAGCTTACAATGACCTTGCGATTTAGAAGAGATGAAATCTTAAGTGTGTCATCTTTCTTTTCAAGATGACAAATATATTAAAATATAAACTAGATAAGGGCTGTGCATGATGAACAATGAGTAGCTTTATTGGATATGAAGAGCAAATGAAACCATCAGATCAGAATGTGTTTGTAATGGTCACTGCAGATGTGATCGTTTGCACCAGGGCACTGTTGTCAGATCTAATGTTCGTGTAGTGCTCTTGCTTGGAGCCCATTTGGAATAAATTAAATTTGTGGACTTGCTTCCTTGGGCTCCAAATTTATTAAAGCCAGTAGTTGATGAATATGCACCTTGCTGTATTAATTATCAAATTATTTCTGATGGCATTGTATAATGGCTGTAAAAAAAAAAATGAAACCATTGTAGTGTGGTGGTTGGTTATGTGTTTTCTGCTTTCTTCTGTTTCTATTGCTTCTTCAAATTCTGTACAAAATGTTCGAGACTTATTTATAATTTATTATCAGAATACCCACATCATCTTTGTATGCATATTTGTGTCCTTCCTACAGGCAAGTACAGATTTATCTTTACAGATGTAATAACACAATAAAGTCAACAAGTCTGAAGTGTAACTGTGACTAAAATTGATTAAATCTTTGGCTTCTTCACCTTTATATTTGCTCTTTTCCCATCATTCAGTGACTGAACAACTTTGGGTACCTATATAGTATGGTGTACTTAAAATTACCACAAAACTGTTTGTAAATTATGTACTTGGTTTGTGATAGTTCAAAAAAAGGTTTACTTTGACGTGAAAAGCCTGTGCTATTGCACACTGTGGGAAATTGTGAATAAAAACACAACGACCAAATTGTCTCTCTGTTTCAGATCAATGTAGCTGCATGACGACAGGAAATGAAATAAAATTACAACCAATTTGGTCAGAGTGCACATGCACAGCTGAATTTACTAATTAAATAACAGAGACGACGGACATGTTTTCTGCATATCAACTAGGCCTGTTTAGGTCCCTGAGACAGCGTGAGAATTTATTGATCTCCGTAATCATATCAGCATCATTGGTGCTTGCTCCCTTTGATTCCAGTGTTTATTCTAGAGTTACACATCCTGTGAAATAAGACCAATTCAGCACAGTTCTGATTGTGGTCATTACATTTGCATTTTTGATCAAAAAATGAGTGAAACACTGCAAAACCTTATGTTACTTTTAGTATTTTACTTTGGACCTGAATGCTGGGTCCACTAGAGGGCAGTTGGTAATTAAAATGACTTGTATACTGCAGGTGGCAACATCAACTCATGATCTTATATCCTACATCCTATTCCAAAATAACGCAGTTCTTGTAGAAATAACGTAAAATATGAACTTCATAAAATCCTGATGTTCCTCCTACTTGCTCTCCCCTGTGAAGACTATTACAGTTTTGTCATGCAATGTGGCAAAATGAGGTTCTTCACTCTGGAAAGAATCAACCACCTTATACATGCTAACATTTTAACTCCACAAAAACTGCAAACTTTTTGTGGCGCGAGAGTGCTCATTACAAAGTAGACCATCGATCAATACAACAAAATCTTTTATTGGAGACTCGGCATAACAGCAGACATTTTGACTTTTTGACATTTGTCAAAGCAGGAAAAGCACAGGTGGAACCACTAACATTCAAAAGACATTCAAGACTCTGTTTTATTCAGGCTGGCTGTGCACAACACAAGCACCCAGAAACTGAAGTAGCTAAATGGAATTACACCATCATTAGTTTTATTATAACACCTGTGCTTTTACTTACATGACATGTCAAAATGCTGTTGTAGCTACAGTACAACAGTCATATATAAATAACAAACTACAGACAAATTAATTCCTTTATTCTTATATTTCCTTTGAAAGAAATAAATTTCCAATGAGTCTGCCTTGATTGCACAGCTAGAATTCTTTAAACCACTTCAACAAAGCTTTATTTGAAAGTGAACCAAGTACAGGCAGCAAAATAATAAATGGATACAATCTGTTACTTCGACTGGATAAAGCTACATAAAACAGGTTGGGGCAACATCGTATCATTAACCAAGTCTTGTCGAAATGAAAATCTGCATCCTCACTAGAATAGTCCTAAAATAAATTTAAAAAATCAGTTAAGCTTAAAATATCAATTTTATCTTATACAACCAATAAACAATAACCAAAGAGGTACACACCAGTCTCCACATGTAACTGGCTATGATTTCTCACTGTCAGATGTGGACAACATCTTCTGTGTCAGAGCGAAGTCTCTAGCTTCTCGAGGAGTGCGGATGTATGAGTCAATCTCACTGTCAGAGATTTCCTCATCACCAGTCACATCTTTGAGCTCTGGCTGCTGCACTCTCCTTTTCTTAGCATGAATCACACACGGGGGAGCAAAGAGCACTCTCTTCCCCCAGTTTGGTGTTGGATCGTTGCTCTCCTGAGTGTCACTGTGTGGTTCAGACACTGTGCATGGATTATCATCTCTATCTCCTGCTTGCTCTAGATTTTTAGCATTCGGTTCACACTGTTCCATGGAGGGTGAATTTGGAGTCTTTTCTACAAGCTCAGAGCTTTGGGATGGAGCAGTTAGAGAGTCCCCACAACTGGCCTCACACGACAGCTGAGCATCCTTGTGAGTTCTCAGAGCCCTCCTCAGCAGGGCGTACCTGTACTGCAGAATATCTTCCACCTGCTGAACGACATTATCCGGAGTCACAGCTTCCCTGATCCAGGGAATCTCCTTACCCAACTTACACAGCACCTCCTTCATCTCAGCTATTCTCTTCATAGCAGGTTTGTGCTTATTCACTTTGGCCATCTGACAGAATTTGTCAAGAGAAAATTTGAGCCGGTGCTTGGTGGGTTTCAAGGACTGCCAAGCCAAATAGATGGCCGCCATCATGATGGGGATGGGCTTACGGCCAGTCACAATCCAGGAGTCTGCTGCCAGCTCCACCAGAGCCACGGCACGTTTGGTCAAGTCCTTGGAGTTCTCAGCCAATTCTTCAGGAACGTGAGGAGAAGTGATTTTATACCTGAGAGACAGAAAACATGTTCTCAGCACATTTGAGACGCCAGTGATTTATTTAGAGCACTGCTGGTTCCCTAGTCTGCCTGGTGGCTCTCCAGATAGGATTCATTTAAAGTTTATTGTCTATCATTGACCATTGGTTTCATTCAACTCTGACATAAGCGCCCCACCCCCTCAAACCAAATGAGAACCATTCCCATCCACTAATGAAAATTTGCAATAACCATTTAAGTTAAAAATCGCCTTGTCTAAAATAATCAAGAACAATTTATTGAAGGCTGTAACTTTAGTTAAACTACCAGACAGTCTTCTGTATAAACTGTGTGTAACAGACAAAATGAAAATGAATGCTGACGTTTGGACAGGTTGGAATTAGCTGTCGTTTATCTGCTGCTATTCTGCAATGTGAGAAATTAGTCTGTTTCAAAAGCCTGTTTAACTGTTTCATATTGCTGATAACTCCAGAGAAACATTCACACCACTGCTCTTCACTTACTCCTGACTGTGAGCTTCCATTACATCAGTGACATTAATAATCGGAGCCTTGATGTTGAGAATCTTGATCATTTCTTGATAAACTACTCCCACCACCATCGAGTCGGCATCCAGCAGGCAGCTGATGGTTCCCATGGTAATGGGCCAGTTGAGCAGTCTGCAGCTTACAAGCACACAGCACCCAGCGAGAACTTCTTTCTTCTGGAGGGTCACTCTGATGAAACTTTCATGTTGATAGGCCTGGTTGTAGTAGGTCTGCGAGAGATCCTCAATTTCACTGTTGACCCTGAGAGTCCGACATATGGCTCTCAAACGCTGCAGACCTGTTGAGATTTATAATACAAAGAGCATGTGGGAGCAGCGGGGTCAACTATATAGGGGAGTAACTGTGTAACAGTATGTCTAACAAGCAAAAGTCCCTTTGGAAAGAAGATCTCACCTTTTATTAGGTTAGCACACGGTTTTTTGGCCACAGCTGTGGTTCGACTGTAGCTGACATCTGTAAAAAGAACAAGGAGTCAAAGTAAAGAAAAAAAATCAATGGAAGTGTCAGAAGTTTGGGTTTAGCAAAGAGTCCAACACACCTATTGCCATGCTATTTACAGCCTTGTGTAGGGAGCAGAATAAAGTGACTTCTTCAGTATTATCAGTGTCATTTAAATGCAAAAATGCCAAACATTTTAAGTTTCCAGGTTGTTAAAGATGAGGATTTGCTGCTTTTCTCGGTCTTACATTGAAATAAATTGAATAAGTTTGGATTTTTATAGACCAAATCATTTATTGAGAGAAATGATGAATCTGTACTGAAAATTGTTGAAGTAGCAGCCCTGTTTCATCATGTTTTTCACACTCCAAAATACACAACACTAGCCTCCACCATATCTAAGACAGGCTGTGACACTGTGCACAGCGAGAACCGCAGACACAAAAAACACAAAAGTCTGTTTTCAAACTTTGTCACTGCAAGCTTCAATGCTCATCTCATTCACTTTAAACATGGGGCACATTCTGTATCATTATTATTGATAAGCAGCAGGCTATTTAATGCTATCCATAGAACAAAGTTTTGAAGCTTCATGGATGGATTACAAACCACCTCAGCGGTCTCAAAGGTTCCATATGCACCTTGTCAGTTTCCCTGTGGTAATTTGATTCATGGCAAATGTGTTTGGATTATGCAGTATCACAGCAATATCACACAATACCAATGTCAACTCAAATAATAAGGACCTAAAAGCAGGTCCTGCATTATTACCTGTGTCAAAATTTACATGGTGCTTATACCTAAATTAATTTGTGTCAGGGCAAGTTTCGATCCATGATGATCGTGCTGCAGACAGGGCACACTGGGGACATGCTTATCTGACTCTGGACAATTCACTCCTTTCAAGTCAAAAGAACATCTACAGTAATATGACAAAGCCAAAATAGTTGTCTTCTTAGCTATCAGTGCTGAGTTCAAAGATGGCACTGTAAAAAAATATTCTCCAAGTACGCACAGGGTCAGTTCACCCAAGTGACTAAAAAAAAAACAAAACTGTTTTCTCACTGACCTGGTGTAGAGTCTAGCCTTGCAGGTAGTATTAGATTTATTTGCCTAGGTTTTCAGATATCTGTGCTTACAAAACACAAATATTATTGTCTCTCTTCAACAGTGCCCCCTTTTACACTAGCCTCAGTTTAAACACAAAGTAGCTGCTGGACATGCAACAGGTTCCCGGGCTGAATGTCACTTTATGTGATACACACCTTAACCAGGGCAAACTATTACTGTTATTAAACTCACAGATACCGGTATGAGCACCAGCCTCGAAAATCCAGTATCAGTCTGACTATCCTGCCTAGCATTTAAGGAGGATGGCGACACACAGGTGGCAGTTTATGAGGCACAACGAGCTAAAACTAATCCAGGCAGATTTAATGTCACAGAGATGTTTATCAGCCGAGGTGAGTGAAAGACAGACTCCGGCAGGTGTAACCGGACAGGCCTCCTCCGTGTCCTCGCTGTTCTCGTACCTGAACCTCCGACTGGGTCATCGGCCAGCACTCCCTCGGAGACCACGGAGCCGCAGTCCACACACACCAGCTGCGCCTGACAGTACAGGTCATCCTCGACGATGTTTGAGGAGCCGCATCCCGGGCAGCTCAAACCCGGACGAGGCATCTTCAAAGCAGATAATCAAACGAGCAAATGTGCGGTCAGTGGAGAGACAGCTAGTTAAAGATAACCAAATAAAACAGGCGTCAAACTAGTCAGAACAACGGGTGTATCAGAGGGGCTGCATTGGTCTAAACGCCTGCAACACATGAGGACTATAAACAGCTGCTGAGCGACAGCCGAACGTCACCGCCACCGGTCTGAAGGCGGCGAGTTAAATGTGTCCGGGCGGATACATCGTTCCCAGCGTCTGGGGTTCCGCTTGCTGCTTTTAGAGACACATACACACACATACAGTAGATAATAGAAAAAGACTGTTATCTACTTACTAACTTACTAATTTATAACCAACAACACCAGAAACAAAAAATAAATAAATAAATAAATGTAGGTAGTAGACGGGCCTGTTAAGAACTGTTCAAATGTAAAAAAAAAAAAAAAAAAAACAACAGAAAAAAAAATAAATGTGTGCATGTGAGTTATTTATTCAATGGTTGATTTTATTTTGCATATTTTAATATAATGAAGCAGTAACCTCAGTACAGGAATCAGTTTTAAT
Organism: Trachinotus anak; assembly: GCF_046630095.1. Lineage (NCBI taxonomy): Eukaryota > Metazoa > Chordata > Actinopteri > Carangiformes > Carangidae > Trachinotus > Trachinotus anak. The sequence goes on along the minus strand of NW_027273879.1, from coordinate 10,906,672 downwards.
AGTGTAAGCTAAATTAAAGTGCTTTTGGGGGGTTAGTAGAATCATGTAAACTTGTGACATTCAGTGCAAGAGCAGGAAACTTTATCTACATAACTAGTGCAAACAAACAGCAAAGTAAGGCTCTTTATACGGGACATATCACAACTCAGCAGAAAACAGACTATAGAAAAACAGACAGTATGCACTTTGTTTTGCCAGGAAATATAGTAATAGTTTGGTCATGTAGGCAATATACATTTATCAAAGTTATTATTAGACAGAATTTTATGCTCAACATGAAAATAATCAAAACAAATACACAAGAGGTTGTTTCAAAGACATACTGTAGCAAAGTGTCAAACATATTACTAAATATTTAGAAAAATGTAGAATACATTTGTACTCCTTAACATCTTTGATTGAAAGTTGATGTCATTCCCCCATTTGAAAGGCTCTTGGCAGAAAATGCAACAAACTCTACAAGCTTTCTTTTACATTACATCATTATTCATTTGCCAATATGTTGAACTTGAACTCTAAACTGTTCAAATCAACTTTTGTATAACTTTGTAAACCTAAACTTTTACGCTGGTTGTCTGTTTTGCACTGGCTAGGTACAGCAGGAATAAAGGTGTGAATCCACCTAGACAGCCTTCTTCAGAGAGTTCATGGACATCAGGATACTTGGTTTCTCTTCCATGACGCGCACAAGTAAGTTGTCTATGTACTGCTCCAGCTCTGATATCTTTTTGTCTCTCTCAGACAGCTGCTTCTCCTGTTTCAGCACCAGAGAGATGAGCTCCTCTCGAGTCAGCTGGGAGTACGGCCCTTTTAGTCCGGTGTCATTTACCTGTGGGAGAATATGTAGGTATGTTTGTATATATTAAAACACAAATATGACACAATACCCTTAATGAAATATTAAATTGCTAATAAATCAGATAAACAAGCATTTATATAACATCTTTGTTAATTTCTTTTGATAAGTGTGAAGGAAAATCTTAAAACCACTATAAAAGTTTTTTGGAAAAAAACAAAAAAGATACCTTTGTTCTCTCCTGAATTTCGTTAAGGATTCCTGTGGATTGGTTATATTTTTCCCCCTGAACGATGGAGACAGACTGCTGGTCTGGAGGATTTAGGGGTTTTACAGGTTGAAGTCTGCAATGATAGACAAAGAAGAACAAAGAAAGATGTAGGCACTGACTGGATGAGAGTGAAAGTAAACGGATTATTGATTTGTGAGTATTACTTTGTTTGTGCGATGTATCATTTTCTATAAGATCGAAGAGTAAATGTAGCAATCACTACTCAAACAGAATGCGGTTTGTATAAACTCTGCAAGCTAGTTCATCCACAGTTAATAATACAAGCAAAGATGAATGATGGATGAGTATCAATGATGAAAAATAAATGAGGATGAATGATACAAGACTACATTAGAAATGTGCAGTATGATTGATCCTTTTCTTTTTATTATGGCATGATATCAGCAGCTAGTGGTGTGTGATCTATAAATGAAGCCGAGATGAATGAGTCACATAAATATTCCTTTGCCTTTCAGCTGAGGGACTCAGCTGTCTCACCTGCGTGAAGTTGTAGGAGGAAGTTCCTGCGCTCTCGCAGGCTGGGGCTCTTTCACTGAAGTCCCCTGGACAGGCACAGAGATTATGGCCTCTGGCTGTGGGTCACATGTTTCGTTGGCACCATTATCAGGTACTACTGCACCTGCATCATCCATCACATCTGTGTTTTGGTGGATTAAAGTGCTTGATGTGGCAGCTTTCTTTGCAGGAGGTGGAGGAGCGTGGACCACCTTTGAGGATTTGAGTTTTGCTTGAGAAGCAGCATCTTTATCAGCAGCTGGGGACACAGCTGGAGGCCAGGGAATGGAACCAGTATTACCAGGGGGTTTTGTATCATCTTGGGCTGTGAGCTCATCTTCATCGTCATCTTCAAATGGATTCAAGCCATAAACAACAGGGACTTGTTTTGTGTCTGAGCCACCTCTCTGGGAAATGTTACCCGTTTTGGGCTCAGATGATGGCTCTTCTTCCACAGAACGAGGTCTAGGTGGTGCAGGACGTTTACTGTGTTTGGCTGCACTTTGTGTCCCTTTGGTGGAGCTGCTCTGCATCACGCTCTGGGTGTTTTTTGTATCTGTGGGAGACTGGCTAAGAGGAGACGTCATTTGCGTCCACCGCTGAGGGAGAACACTGGCAGTTTTGATGTCTTTGTCATTACTCTGCTTGTTAATTTGTGCCTGATGTCGTGTAGCTACATCCTGCTCCCTCTGACTCTCGGCTTGATTCCTTCCTGGAGGCTGAGGAGCTGGTCGCTTCTCCCGTTGAGTACTAATCAGGTCCTTTTCCTCAGTGGAAACGGTCTTGCTTCTCACCGATAACACAGCAGACTGACACCTGGTACAGAGACATAGAGTTAATGAGGTCTCTGCATACTTAACAGTCTCACAGGGACGTTTGAGAAGTACTTCACTGGCCTTTGATAATCATCTAAAACAAGTTATCAAGGATTAAAAAAAAAAAAAAAAAAAAAAGATTAAAGATATTAAAATCTTGTGTAAAACCATGTGTAAACAAAAAAAACAACACATCACAGAAGAGAAGTCAAGTATCCTCATTTGAAAAATGTAGTGTAAAGGCAGTGTAATATGACACAATGTATTGATGTAATAAAAAATAAATAAAAAAAAGATTTTAATATGCCAAGCAAAACCCATCCAGATCTCTATGAAATTACCATCCACTATTGTCAAACTCAGGATAATTACCCAAAGTTTCAAGTCATTTCACTCCCTGTTCATGACATCTGATATAATGAGGTAAGACTGTGTAATGAGCTCCCAGTCTCAGCTGACAAATGAAATATATCCTTACCCACACAGATGCACATACACACTTTGTGTCTGCACAGTCATCTAACTAACACAGGCGAACACAGAGCTATGCAATTTTCATGATGTTGTCAGCTCTTGGTTGCAGTTAAATGAGAAGCGTCTGCTGCTGGGGCATCACTGACTGTAAAACAGGAGATGAAGTAACAACTGAACATTCAGATAAACACTGTGCAGGTAAATGACTCTGACTTTATATCATTTTCATCGGGCATTCAAATTTAGTTTCACTGCCTCTTCTGGTGTTGTGCTCCCCATCCTGTTGTGTTACTGATAACTATGATACTGATAACAACATCTAGTTTCACCCTGCTGTGCATCATCCACAGCCTCCACTGTTTCCCACAGTTGTATTCCACGAAAAGCTTCAACTGTGTGAGATGTTTATTTCTAATTTTGAGAATGCAAACACACAGTGGGTGTTAGAACAGTGAGTGCGTCATTGCAAGTCCATCGATCAGCTTGAAACAGTATAGAATTAGCTACTTGGTCCAGGCTGAAATATTTCAACAACCATCAGATGGATTGCCAAAATATTTAGTACAGAACATTCATAGTCCGCAGAGGATGCTATTGATTTCAAAGAGCCCCTGACTTTTCCTCTAGCACCACGACAGAGGTGAACATTTGTGGTTTTTATCTCTACAATTAGACGGATTGCCAAGAAATTTAGTGCAGATATTACGTACATCCCCCTCAGGATGATTTCTGATAACCTTGGCACCCTGTAAATTTTCCTTTGGCACAATCATCTGATCAGAATTTCAAACACTTGGTTTCAAGGCCAAATACCTGCAAAACTGATGACATTCCCATCAGCCTCAGTTAGCCTTTGTGTGAAGAGCTTATTAGCTAAGGTTCACATGCTGGTGAACATGGTGAACCTTTCACCTGTTAAACAGCAGCATATTAGCAGCAGCATAGCAGCCTACTTTGTCAATGTGATCATATTAGCATTTAACCCAAGGCAATTTTATGCATGACCTCACATAGTCGCGAATGTGCCTGTAAACATTTTTTTTTTGGGAGGGGGGGGGGGTTAAAAAAAACAACCAACCAAAAAAAAAACATAAGTGTAGGATAGCTTGAACTAACCCTTGTTGGATATCAGACACTCTGGCTGTGCTGCTGTCGGGTCCAGTAGGTGAGTTGGGAATCTCATCAAAAGGATTATTTGAAAAGTCTTCATCAAACGGGTTAGTGGAGGTGCTGTGTGCAGGGCTCTCCACAGCTACTTCAAGTTTCTGCCAAGCTGCTTTGGTTTTATTTTCTCTTTTCTTCTGCTCTTCTGCATCTCTTGCTAACTTTTCTTTCTCCAGCTTCTTGGTCTCCTCTTCCTTCCTCTCCCTCTCAGCTTTCTCCACCCTCCTAATCCTCTCCTCTTCCTCAATCTTCCTCTTTTCTTGTTCCTCTAGTCTCCTCTTCTCCTCTGCTGATCTTTCCATTTCTTCCTTTTCCTTTTTAGCCCTCTCTTCTTCCTCTTGTCTCCTCCTCTCCTCCTCAATCCTAATCCTTTCCTCTTCTTCCTCTCTAATTCTCTCCTCTTCCTGTCTTCTCTCTTCTTCCAGTCTTCTCTTTTCTTCTAGCAATCTTTCCATTTCTTCCTTTTCCTTTCTAGCCCTCTCTTCTTCCTCTTTTCTTCTCCTTTCCTCCTCAATCCTAATCCTTTCCTCTTCTTCCTCTCTAATTCTCTCCTCTTCCTCTTTTTGTCTTCTCTCTTCTTCCTCCAGTCTCCTCTTTTCTTCTGCCAATCTCTCATATTCTTCATTTTCCTTCCTAATCCTTTCCTCTTCCTCCCTGTGCCTTTCTTCCTCAATTCTTTTCCTTTCCTGTTCCTCTAGCCTCCTCTTTTCCTCACACTCTTCTTCTTCTCTCTTAACCCTCTCTGCTTCCTCTTCTTTCCTCCTCCTCTCTTCCTCCATCCTAATCCTTTCCTTTTCTTCCCTTCTAATTTTCTCTTCAGTCTCAATCCTTTCCCTTTCTTTTTCTTCTAGTTTCCTCTTTTCTTCTACCATTCTCTCATATTCTTCCTTTTCTTTCCTAGCCTCCTCTCGTTTTCTCTCCTCCTCTTTCCTAATCCTTTCCTTTTCCTCTCGTTGCCTCCTTTCTTGTTCCTCTAGTCTCCTCTTTTTCTCATGCTCTTCTTCTTCTCTCCTAACCCTCTCTTCTTCCTCCTTTCTCCTCTCTTCCTCAGCCCTCTCTTCCTCTCTCCTTATCCTCTCCTCTTCTTCCTTTCTAACTTTTGCTTCTTCAATCCTTCTTTCTTCTTCCAGTCTCCTCTTTTCCTCTGCTAATTTATGCTCTTCTTGTCTCCTAACCCTCTCCTCTTCCTCCTGTCTCCTCCTCTCTTCCCAAGCCCTTTCCTCCTCCACCCTAATCCTTTCCTCTTCCTCTCTTTGCCTTTTTTCTTCCTCCTCAATTCTCCTTCTTTCTTGTTCCTCTAGTCTCCTCTTTTCTTCTGCTAATCTTTCACGCTCTTCTTCTTCTCTCTTAACCCTCTCCTGTTCCTCCCATCTCTTCCTCTCTTCCTCCCTCTGAATTCTTTCCTTTTCCTCTTCAATCCTTTTTCTGTCTTCTTCCTCTTGTCTTCTCTTCTCCTCAGCCAATCTCTCAAGTGCTTCTTTTTGCCTCCTCTCCTCTTCCTCCTCTTTTCTCCTCCTCTCCTCCTCCTCCCTAATCCTTTCCTCTCTTTGCCTTTTTTCTTCCTCCTCAATTCTCATTCTCTCTTGTTCCTCTAGTCTCCTCCTTTCTTCTGCTAATCTTTCACGCTCTTCTTCTTCTCTCCTCTCCCTCTCCTCTTCTTTTCTCCTCCTCTCCTCCTCTATTCTAATCCTTTCCTCTTCTTCCCTTCTAAGTTCATCCACGTCCTCTGATGTATTCTCTACTTCAGCCATCTCCTCCTCCTCTTCTGTCCAGGGCGAATACTGCCTCATTGCCCTAAGTGAGTCAACAGATGGGGGGGAGCTTTCAGGGACATCTTCCATGGATCCATGGCCTGAACTGGCCAGACTGAAGTTTGATCCAATGCGAGACGTCCGAGACGGAGGCTCTTCACAGTATACATGACTGCCATTGATGCACACGTTACTCTGTTCTATGTCGCCATGTTTTTGGTGGCCGGAGGAGGAATCTTTGCTGTCGGAGCTGCCTGAGCGTTTATGTATCATGAACTTGAACTTCTTTTTACCTGGAAGGACATTGGAAAATTAACATGCATTTAATTATTAAGAAGACAAAGACTTAATAAAAAAGTTAAAAAAGTGTTGCTCCTGACCCTCAGAGGAATCCACATTCAGACCAGACGACTGGCTGCCGCTCAGTGAGGAGTTCTTCCCAGGCAGGATGGACATGGACTGAGACATGTTCTTCTGCAGGTTGGACTTGGGGGAAAATAAAGACTTCATTTTATTTTTCTTCTTCTTCTCATCCTTCCCTGCAGCTACCTCCCCATTCGCCTCGTCCTCGCTGTCCGTCAGAACCTGAGAGAAAGATGGCACCACACTAGATACAGTGTCCGATTCCTTTTTCCTGCCACGCACTTTGTCCTTGAGCTTGCCCAGGCGGGACCGGGACTTGCCAGCGGCGGAGAGATCGAACATGCTGGCGGTCATGTTGTTTCTCATGAACTGGATGTCCAGAAGCACCTCTCCTCTGTCTTTGTCTGCCTTGCCAGTCTTGTCCAGTAACTTAAACCATCTGTCAAAGAGAGGCATGCTATTAGAATGACATATATACAAATGCATTATCCCCAAAAAGTCTGGATAATTAAACTTTATTTCAAATTTTAAGTTTTAAGAAAAGAACACATTCTATTTATTACTCTGGAAGTCATTAACTTCTTGCTTCCATGTTGGCATTAACAGGCTAAAAACATTATTATGGCTCCAAATAACTTTCTTGGATTTCTTGGCCACTTGGGGCCAGTGGAAACAAGTTGAGAACACAACAACAATATCACCATTTAAGTAGAAGCAACCGAACAGGATAACAATGAGCTGAAACTCACTATAAAGCTGCGTAAAGGTGCAGATTCAGGTCATAATTCCCTGTGTGTTTATGTTATGAAAGAGATTTCACATTGTTTTCACATTGTCATTTGATACTACATTCTACACTATTTCTCCAACTATATAATCTATAATTTTAGCTGCTTTAATGCATAGAGATTATCATTGTTATGGAATGATCTTGGAAATATCAAAATAGAATAAATTAAATTCATGCTATTTCCATGACGCTGTCCCAAGATCATGTACTTCATGTTTAATATATCACAACATAATAGTTTGTCCAGTTTTTTTAAGACAATAGAAAAAGGACCTTTCAGTTGGGTGATACTATGGGATTAACCCAAGAACTGCTAGATTTTAATAATTAATTAACACCATGTTTGTTAAAATGATAATGGGCACTGAAGATAATGGAGAATGATTTTGTGCTCATTTGTATATTTGTTTATTTATTTACTTACTTCAGACTTTCTGCCTTATTGTATTGTAATGTATTTAATTCTTGTAACTGTCCACTTTAGTTCTATTTCTTTATTCATTTCTTATGTTGAGCTATGTCCATATACCTTCTTAAGGGATCACTGTGGAATAAAGAGAAGTCTAAATAAAACTGGTTATATAGTGTATGAAACTCACAGACAAGCAGCTGTTATTTATTATTATTCAGTATGTTTATATTGGCCTGAGCTATGTGGCAAATATGTGAAAAAGAGAGTTATTAACTGATGTTCAGTGCAATGAACTTTGGTTCAGTGTTTCAGACAAAACTCTTCAAATGTGTAAAACAAACGTGTCAGTGTCTAATTCTGTTGGTTTTCAAATTATAATTTGCTCGGGATTATCTATGATTATTTACAGTATGATCATATCATCATGATATGACTTCGTTACAGCCAAAAGCATGAACATTAAAGAACTGTCTGCTGAGTGTTTACATTCATCCTGTACTTTTCACATCTGACACTTCCCACGCTGTCTGTAATAACAAGGTGTCACACAGAAATGGAGCAATTCTCCCTCACAAACTGTTACTCATGATAATATAACGCACTGAAAGGTTAAAGGAATCTTCAAGACTGAAACCAAGATTCAAGGACAGTATATTAATGTTTTAGTCCTCGTCAGTCCTTTCTTTGTGGAAACTATGATAAATCCCGCAGCAAATGGAAAGTGACTCAGCAGCGACTTGAATGTTTTTGGAAAGTCTGTGGTGATTTAAGCACAACCAGAAAACTGACAGTGAGGGAAAGTTTTTTTTAACAATGCTGTACTGTACTGTCTGTGGCAGCCTCTAATGTGGAGCAGTCCTGAATGCCTGCACTGTGGGTACTTCACAGCCTTCATGAATGTTGTTTGCTTTTGCTCTCATGTCTCTCATGATCAAATCTAAATAAAAAGGACCACATCAGGATACTGCAGATGCTCACTGCAGTAAATTTACAGTCTTCCTCCCTGACCTGCAGCATAGCTTTATACTTAACAGGCTCAGTGATCCACTATGTCCTTGACTGCATGCATCAGTTCCTACACATTTAATCCTGCAGACAGTCAACAAGCAAGGTCGCCCCCCTGGAGGACAGAGTTTTTATCTAAGAAGATTAGTCTCTGCTTCTCAAAAACTTCAATTAGTCAGGTTCACAGGGAACCAATCTGCTATTAGCCTCATTATCACCATTTAAACATGCTGCAGGTACTGGAGCTGCCACAGAGCAAGAATCAGTGCCAACAAGCGTCTCAGCAGGGTCACACGTCCTTGATCTGTTACTTCAGATAAACAACCACATGTAGATTTAGGTAGACAAGTCAAAAGGAGCCCAATATACACACTGCTTCGATCTCAAAAAAGCTACTTAAAATTTAAGTCTTGTAACAAAAAGCCAAAACAGCCTCAGTAAGATGTCCACTGAGACCAGTCTGTGTCAACATTGCACTGCTTCTGCACCTGTGTCATGGTCCAGTACTGACAGAAGAGCCTCAGAAAGAACAGAACAACAAAGAGGAACAGTCAGCATAAAAAGTGCCTATCAGGCAGAAAAATCTGAGGTCAGCTCGCCACTGAACAAACAACTGAAATCTGAATTCCTGAGGAAATGAGGAAGGGGCTGTGTGTGTGTGTGTGTGTGTGTGTGTGAGATCTTTCCAGTAAAAAATACATAAAAGTATAATCCCTCAAAATGAACAGATACGGCTCACAAATGTGTTTTTAAAAAACAGATAAATGAAGAAGCATTACATGTGACTGTCTAAATATAACATCATATATTGTGTGTCTGTGTGACATAAACTGTTTTTCCCCTCGTGCAGTTTACATAACACCACACCCTGAGATGCCACTGAACATGCGTTCCTCTCAGTGGTCCTGAATCAGATCTGTTGTTGAGATTCCTCCTCCTCCTCCTCCTCCTCCTCTTCCTCCTCTCTGAGGGAATGCTTCAGATGTGTGGCAAACACAAACTAAGGAGGGAAACGCCTTTTCCTGGAGACTGCTGTCACAACTCCCCTGCTTCCTACTGCTGATGAGGAAAGGGATGTGGTTTGCAAATTTCAGCCTTTGACATTATAAATATTCCACCGGGAGGCTTCTTCATGATTTGCCTGATGAATGTCCATTAGCAAAACGCTGCTAGATGGATAAAGCATTTATTTACGACGTGGACAATATTCTGCAGCCGTTATGTTCTTACTCCCATGCACAGTGACATATTTATATGTGGTACCAAGTTATGAAACAGAATATTGCACCCCCCCAGCCTAATATGACCTCATAATACATTATAGTATTTTATTCGTTGTTATTATCCTCTGTTAATATCCTCTGATGTTGTATTATTCCACACATTTCTTTTATGTGAGAATCAGAAAAACTTCAAAAGGAAATTGCTGAATACACATTAGGACAGAGGAGGTAAATAGGTGAATAATAAATACACAGCAACTTTAATAACTGACAGAGTTAGTTATTTAAGTTTTTGTTTTATGCATATGAATTGCTTGGTATCATCAGTTTGATTATTTTATTTTATGTGATTTTGTCACATTATGTATATGTACACACACAGATATATATATATATATATATATATATATATATATATATATATATATATATATATATATATATATATACACACATACATATATACACATACACACACACACACAAACACACTGTATGTATGTATGTATACATGCGTGCGTGCGTGCGTGCGTGCGTGCGTGCGTGCGTATAACAGAAAATGTCCTAATGATAATGAATAACCTATAGTATGAAACAGTGTAATTCTAGTATAATATGACTATTGAGCAATATACAGTATGTAGTAATATAGTATGGCAGCAATACTTTAGTAGTAGTGTTAGTATGGTGTAAACTATAGTATTGCACAGTAATAGCATGGTATAGTATATGGTATAGTGTTAGCGTTAGTACAATAACAACAATGCCTACACAAGGCACTAACACAAATATATCCACGTCAAAAAGAGGAGAACTGAGCTTCTTCAGTTGAATCAGAGAGGAAGTTGCAAAAGCGTATGGGCGTTAGCTGTTTGGGGTAGTTAGCTGTGTGCAAGAGGAGGAATTAAATAAAAGAAGCTTTCACTTAACAATGCCTGGATGACAATGATGATGCCCTTAAACTCAGTAATCTCACACCCCTGTGAATAGTAGAAGGTGTGCTGCTCTGCTGTACAGACAGAACCAGAAGAGGATAATGCATGACTCAACATTTTAAATTTATTCTACTTTCTGCACACACACATCCTTCCTGGTGAAGCCTGAACCACTGATAAGACAATGCCATGAGTAGCTCATGCCTTTCTTATCGCAGAACACAGCTGCATGAGTGGGAGAAGAGCTGAGTGAGTAAAACAACTCAACAGTGATAATGTCCAAGGAGCAAAACTGTGCAGGGTTTATCGCATCAGTCCACATCCACGAGAAGCTGAAATGAAGGTCTGTACAAAGAGTGGAACTGAAAAGAAAGTCCCGTTCCCTCGAGTGTCACAAACCACCGGTTGAACCTTGTCTATCTTTAAACCAAAATCAACTATAATACATATTAGAATTCACTGTACACAACGTAACCTGTAATACAGACTTTCCTTAATGCAAGTTTCCGAAATATCATTTTGCGCTCATGTTTCTAGAGGTGCTATCAAAGTTATTTTCCTGTATCTGGGCTCTGAGGTGCAGGTGCTTTTAGACCAGCAGATTTTGGTAATAGAGGTACTAGAGGCACTAGCTTGTCATTAGCCTCACTGATGTGGGCGTTATAATGTCCTTGATGCTGTTGAAGTTAGAAAATAGGCCTTTTCACAGACGTGTGAATACATTTTGACCTCTCCCAGTAGGAAACGTACAGGTGTAAATAATACAGCTCAGTGAGTTTCAGTCAGCTTCTTCAGTTTCAGGGGCCTGGTATTGTGCATGTTGGCTCATTATCAAACTATCATGACGTACTGAACAGAACAGAGCCTCTGTGAATGTGATTATTAACACCTGGCTTTCCCTCTATGACAAGTTAAAATGTCTGCTGGGAAAAGGTCCCATGACAACTACACATTAAAGTTTTTGTTTTGTAAAATTGTATGTGTTTGCTGCTTACATGTTTTTTTCTTACTCTTCTCCCAATTTACCCAAACAGTTCCAGCTCATTCATTCTTGGGCCTACTTTAAAACAACTTTTAAGCCAACATAGGTAAGAAGTTCTGTGTTCAGTGTTCAGAAACTTCAGAAAAGTCGAGAAAGATCATGTGATATGACTGAAAGATGACTGAAATAGTCGTAGTTCTACTTTCTCCACAGACTAAAAAAAAATAAAATAGTCAGTGATCAACATAAAAACACAACCATACAATCATCAAACTACAGACTCAATACTTATCAGGCACATCAAACAGAAGTACTGCTACTATGATCTACAACTGTTGAGCAAAAAATAATAATAGCAGCACTTTCATTTACAAGCAGCATGTGTAGAAAAAGAGTTTTGGTTGAATAATTGCTTTGCAGAATTAGAAAATACGATGCAGCTTAAACAGTAGAGCTACTGGCAGCTCGTGGAACATGTAACACTGTTTGTTTGTCGGGAGCAAGTACAGTCACAGTGGTTTTCTTCAGTAAAACTGACCCTGCTTGACTGCCCCCGAGGCCATCACGGTTTGTTTTTCTTTGATAAAACAGTCAGGAATGTGAGGCTGAAGCCGGATTTAAACCTCAGTGGCAAGGTGCAATCACCAGGCTGACAGAAAGATCAATAGAGACCAAGCAAAGCGTTTACTCAACACCAGCTAAAACATGTTGGCTGATTTAACAAAAAAAAAAATCAGTGTAAAAAATCTGCATAAAACCCTACACGTGTGTCAACATGCAGCAGTGCTGAAGGGAAACCGATATCTGATTTTTGAATGACTCACTGCCAGTAAGGGTCAAATGTGATCAGAGACGCACACGCCACGAAATCCAAAACCACACGATCAAACATGCGGCACACAGGCAGGTGAAGTTCAGTCGAACATCCTTTTTTCAGGCCAGAAGACGACAGCTGGGCACTAGCGAAACCCCAGAGGAAGGCAGAACAGTGTGAGAAGACTTGTAACATGTGGCGTTTGAATCACAGCTCATTTCATGCTCTCAAATCTAACTGATCTACGGATTTTTCACTGCGACTTTTAAGAGGCTTCACCCTTTTGCTCTGTTTGATGAAAGATTTGCCATAATAATATGAACACACAGTAAATCTATATGGTTTTATGATGAACAAAAAACACAAGCAGAAGTGAACCACAATAACAAATCTAACATGGTACAGATATCAAACAGAGCAGACAGACCCAAACAACAGCAGACTGTAAAGGGGGTAGGAGAAGGAAGTGTGTGTGTGTGTGTGTTTGTGCATTTAGACAAACAGGCTGGTATGCAGTCTGCTTTTGTATAATACAAGTCACACGGTGTGAGACTGAAGTACCCGGAAACAGCTTAGTGCAACAGAACTTTTCGATTCTTACCAAACCACAGATGTTTAACTGTGACAGGATGATTAAGCTTGCATTTCAAATTCATAAAAAGGATGACAAGAATTAAAATACTGAACCTTTTCTTTTACAACAAAGAGCATATTTTCTGCTTAAAGGAGCAGGTATAATCGCCACTACGAGACTGTACAGTAGCACCAGCTAGGCCTGTAAAACGCGATCACTGCCGTGACTAATGCAGGACAGATGGGTGTGAAGTATCATTTAATTATTTCACCTCCTTTGCTCGTGTGTAATGAGCAAAGGATTGTTTGCCTTGTAATGAGGAGTCAAATCTGAAAGCTCGATGTTTTTAATCTTGGCGTCCTTATGGAAATGTGCCTCATTGGGCTCACTGAGGTGAAGTTGGGGTCTTCTTGTCAAGTTCAGTCAATGAAAGACTGAATCTTTTGGCTCACTTCATTCGCCTGAGTGAGTAATGCTGATTGGCATCCTTGAAGGCTGCAGCCGAGGGAACAAATCCCTTAAGCTGCAGTGGAGCGAGTGGGCAACATTCATAAGTCAAACCCAGCAGAGCAGGTCTGTGTAGTGATGCATGGCTATGTGTGTACGTGTGTGTACGTGTGTGTGCGTGTGAGGTTGAAAACCTAACTTCAGTAGAAAAAAATTACAGAGACCACAGAGGGGAATCACACTAGAGTCGTTAAAAATGCACAAATTAAGCAAATTGATTTCCTATGGCAACGATAAACCAGTTATCACAGATGCTGCATACTTTTTGTATTAAAACCAAAGAAAAAAAAAAGTGGTTTGTAATTATTTGGGATTTAATAGGGATTATGGTTTTTCCCTGCAACACCACAAAGCTTTGTATGACTGACAGAACCAGCAACATGGAGTTGGTCCCCTGTGGTGCAGATGAAAATCACAGTCACTCAGTCTTGTTTTGCGCTTCCCATGATTCACTCATGTACATGCAGCAAAAAGTAGCCTAACATGTGCCCTACACAGTATTGCATATGCATAAAAGCATTCTTTTTGAACCCTTTCCAGTTTCTGAAGTCCGCATTTTATTTGGTTTTCTTAGACTTCTTTGTGGACTGTTGGTTGGACAAATCAAGTTTTCTGCTCTGGGATGGACGGTTTAACTTTCTATGCTTTCTGATTCACAAGTTCCTCCTTTGTCCCACCTTTACCAGCTGCAACACATGCATCAATGTGAGCACTGATTACTACAATCCGGTCATATAATATTACCCTGAAATGGATCATTCTGCACAACGAGCGGTTGTAATTTTGGCATTAAAAGGTACATTCTGAATCTAATACCACTTTTACTTGAATAAAACTTTGAATGCATGATCTTACATGTACCAGAGTCTTTCTGCTCTGTGGTATTGCCAACACAGCTTTCACATTTTTTTATTCAAAACCTCTAACTAACTTCCCGCTGTGCTCACTCACTCGGTCTTGTTGCGGGTTTTGTCCTCGCTCAGCTGCAGCAGGTTGATGACAGCCTGTCCCAGCTGTTTGTCTGGACCCACCAGGGCCCGGTGCAGGACGTGGACATGCAGCTCCCCTCCTCCTCCTCCTCCTCCTCCTCCTCCTCCGCCGCCGAGGTGCAGAGGCGGCAGGTCGAAAGCGGCCTCCTCCTTCCACACCGGAGCCACGCTCTTCTCCACCACCGAGGTCTGGTACTTCTCCTTGCCCACTTGCATAACCGCGTACGCATCGTTGGTGCCGCTTTTCCCCTTCGTCCTCAGGCCTCGGGCTTGGAGCACCGTTACCTGGACGCTTGTGGGACACCACTGCTGATCCAAGGACATGCTGGCGACACTTGTCGTTGGATTATTGGCGGTGAAATCTGATCGAAAAGTGAGTCCACGGACAAGACGCAGTGGGCGCGCACCGTCGGTCCACTGGTCAGAGGAGAAAGTTTTTTTTTTTTTTTTCCCGTGAGCTTCGCCGAAGTTGAGGAAACAGCTGATTGGGCGTAGTTACACCGAGAGTGGGCCCTGGTCAAGTCAAGACACTCCCACGGATTAACAGGTTACATGGCCCGTGTGCTCATTCACACAACAATCACTTACTGGAGCTGAAAGGTCACACCTGATCCTCACTGACACCTGCCAGACTGCATCAGCATCATCCCACAATAGCTGCACTCAAATGAGGACAAGACTGATTAACTGATTTGTGTACTTTCCTGATTCCTTTTAATAACACTGGTTAAAACTGAGAAATAATGTGAGCTTTCGTGTACCAGACAATGCCCCTGCTCTGTAATCACAGTGCCATCTACTCCTGCCTTCAGCATTTATGTCATTTGAAAACATGAGACCTCTCTGCTCTAGTAATTCTCAGACTGGGACACGGAGAGAGGACAGGATACCTGACAAGCCTGAGACAGCCGATAGTGTTCATATGGTTGGATTCAGTTTCACATGCAGCCCTAGTTTGAATCTTAATCAGGCTGCAGTGCCACTGTCTCTATTTCCAACCACTTGCAGATCAGATGGATTGAAGGCGCTAGAGTACTTTGAATGAGTTTGTATGTTTCTGTCTTAGCCCATTAATGGACTGGCAACCTGTCCAGAATTGATTCCCTTTCTGCTCAATACTTTCATATGCAAAATTAATGCATTTGGACAGATATACAGCTGTGTGAATGAGTCTGTACGTTGATTTGCATTTTCACCGTGGACTGAAATGTTCTCATGTCACAACATGCAGGATGGTTCATGTCTGAACACTGACTCCTGCTGTTTAAAAAGGGAATAAAATTAACACAGTTTCTGGTCAAGTTCCTTGTGTCACCCTGAACCTAAAATCCTCCACACAAACCTCTCTAACAACCAGAGACAAACAAACTGAAACCCTCCGTTATCATGGCTCACATTAAGTAAACAGTCTGAAGAGGTTTGATGTCACTTTCTCTGGTTAATGATGCCCGGCAAAGATTGAAGCAAAAGACACATATAGAGCCTTCAGCCAATTAGAAGAGTGACGCAGAAGTGTTGGCACTGCCAAAGTGTCTGTCTAACTGTGATATAACAACTGTACTGTAGTACTAGACACTTAAAACAGTCGTACCTGCCGGGATTATCTTCCATAAAGATTTAGGTTTTCATCGTTCACAAAAAGTCAAAAAGTTTTAATTATTTACAACATAACGTCACAGCATGCAACACATTAAATAAATAAACACATGAAATAAATATGATAAAAACACAAATATCAAAACAAAACATACTACAAAATACTTTTCTTTGGTTCTGAGCCAGGTAAAAACAATACAATATAAATTCCTATTTTGATAATTAAATTATGTGTAAGATGTCGCTATATAGGAAGTAAGAGTCTGTACATCTTGTACATTAAAAATATGTCATACATTCACTGTGTCCTCATTGTTTTTTGCTCCATTTTCAGTTTTTTTTATGCGCGTCTGGATTTTCATCCTCGAAATGTTTGTCGTCGCTGTGGTCCTCCTGGTCCTCCTGGTCCTGCTGACCTACAAGAACTTTGCTGTAGAGTTTCTGCTGCTCTTCTTTAAAAGCATCTTTCACTTTGGCTCGTTTCAGCCCTCCATCCCTGAGAGCACACAGGTAAGAAAGGAAAACGATATCAGACACAGACCCGACACAGTGTTATTAGTTTCTTTTTCCACAAACCCTAAAAGGGAATAATCTGGATAGCCTCTGTGAATTAGCTTCAGGGTGTAATAATGCACAGTTTTTGTGACAGCTGAAAAGCTACTAACAATGTGTTTTGTGAATCAGTGTCTGTTTCATGCCATTGGCAACCTCCCCCCTTTTTAACAACCATTAACACCTATAATTTTACTGATATATCATGACATTTAAATACAACAGTGACTCACCAAATGAGATCCACTAAGCCTCCTTGTGCAGCTATGGCTGCTTTCACTCTGTTGGCAAACTGCACCGCATCCTCCCCTTCCTAGACAAGGACAATCAAAAAAGAACAGAAGAACTAAAAAAAGATGGAAACAGTCCTCCAGTACATAGAATAAGTAACAGCTTGTCTAAAAGTTCTATCACTGATTTTGTTGTGACATAGTTTCACCTCTCTGTTCATAGGTGGCAGATACCAAACACTGCAGACAATGGCCCAGCTGCTCATCATCCTCAACAGGTAATTCACCATGCCAAACTTACTGCTGTTCCAGAAAGCATCCCCAAACCGAGGATCATACTGCAAGGTGGAAATAAGGTCATATCAAGCCTAGGTAAGAGCAAAATGAGCAGAGGGGAGGAAAAAGTTCCTACCTTAATAGCGACTGGATAGACAGTGCAGCCAATTTCAAAGCTGCCCTTTTTGAACATCATCACGGATGTGTTATTGATGCAAGTACCTGTTGATGACACAGTGCAAAGATTTTAGCAACACTAAACAAAAAGCATCATATCATCAGTTATTTTAACTCTGCAGTATTATAATACACACCCTCGGGAAAGACAAGGATGGGCTGTTTGGTTTTGTCAGCAACATGATCACCAAGCCTGAAATAACAAAGCAGACACATTTATCAAAATATTTTACAAGAAGCCATTTACATCATTTCCATACTGTAGTGCTAGCTCTAATCTGAACTACTGTCATTATAGGAACGATCCAAAACCAAATCATAACGGCGGACAAATGACAAGTTGAAATATAACTTGAGAAATATATACTGTATTTTGAATGTTTTTAAACACAATTGGGACCAATTTTGCAAACTAAGACTGACCCACCAGCTGCTTGATCTTGAATTTTTGTTTTTCAAATTAAACGGCCACAACACTATTTATAATAGTGAAACATTATCGGATTATTTGTTGCCAAAAAGCATGCAACAAATTTGGTATTGTTAGGTCATTAAGTTAGAGAGCATTAGGGATACAAACAAAGACAAAAATCTGTTGATAAAAGATAGACATTTCTAGAGCAAGAATACAGAAATCTGCTACAATTTGAGTTCCTTTACTTTGTAGGCCTTTACCGCCATGTAGACAAATTAAGATTTTTCTATGCAAAAAATACTGTATAGTATGTATGTACTATTTAATATATGTCAGCAGTGTGTATGTATCACAATAAGATCTACTGATGATAATTAAACTTTGTATTTCCATTAATAATTCACTTTTAAATATGTGAACCTAATTAAGCGAAACTCAACCCATGATAAAAAACACAATGAGGTGAATGACAGAACCCCCTTACAATATGATGCTCTCTGTGGATCTCATTGGTTACCATCAGTCATACTTATCCAAAGGAACAGCATAAAAATGATTATTGGCTCCTCAGCAGTGCCACGGATCAATGTAACGCGAGCTAAGAGCAGCAACACTGAGACAATGCAGTGTTACCTTTTGGCCACTAGGTGTCTGTCTTTGACTTCTGATCGCTCAAACCAGATGTGAGGAGAGGATTTGACCATGGCTCTTTGGATCATTCCCATCAACCCTCCATGCACCTGGCCAACCTGAGAGACAAGTTCAACTCAAGTTCACCTCAAAAACAACATCTCTACTCATCTCTAATACTTTAAAAGCTGAGCAATTTTTCATAATCAATCAGTATTAAAAAGACTGAACAGAAACCACAGAAACCCATACGGTATACAGAGAGACAAACTTATTTACCAAAGAGTAGCAGCCATCATTGGCCAGAATGATGACATCAATGGGTGTCGTATGATTTGCCACACAGATACCACCATTCTGTGGTTTGTTCTCCCTGCAATAAAACAAGTTTATTAAAGACGCAGATATACAACTTACATTCAAGTCACTGCCACAGATATAGAAAAACAACATCACTATACGTAGAAAAACAATTAAATGGATCAAATCGAAGGTTCTGTCAATCTTTTTTTTTTTCATTATATTATTTGATATTGAGACATTTACAAAAAGCTGCCTTTCTGTCAAACAACGTGATACCACCATCCTTGTGAAGGTCACTGTTCTGATAATTACATTCATCCATTCGATATACTCATCTGTACCTGTTATGATAGGTGATGATTGCTGTGAGAGCTCTAACACAGATGCGATAACACATCAGATGAACCTTCTCACTCAGGTAGGACCTTAACCTAAAGACATAAAGCATCATACCACAATAATCACTTCAGTCCCTTCACTGTTGATGGAAAAAAATAAATTGTCATTTTAAACCTGGCTAAAATGTGTAAGGTGCAGTCCAAGTGATTACACTAATCAGTCTTGTAGCCTAACTTAGAGTCCTAACTTCACATGAATGCTTTTATGCATTATGGGAGCTGGGGGGGGGGACTTACTCTCTATTTGGCAAACAGCCCACCAAGGTGGTCAGGACTAGGAGCAAACTAATGCCAGTGACTGCCAGAGTGACCCTGCAGAAAGAGAACAGATAGTTGACTGAGCTGAAGCAGTTCATTCACAGCTATTGTACTATGACATAAATCTGTCTTTGTGCTGCTCTTACCTGAGAGGCAGCAGGACGCCATAGCGGATGAGGACCCCCAGGCCCCACAGGACGGTAAGCCGCAGACTTATGTGACGGAAGTTGTAGTTGCTCCGAGTCAGCAAGTTCCAGCTCTCAAGTTCCTGGGCTGAAAAGCGCTTAGTCACCTCATCATCCACGATGCTCTCCACACCTCTCCGACAGAAGTAGAAGATGTCGGCCATCTCAAACTCTGGCTCTGAGCGCAGACAGCTGGATGAACCACGGAGCTCCTGGATCTCCTGCTGCAAAGAAGCTGGTGGTTCTTTGGCTATGATACCTTCAATGAGAATAATAAGAAAAAAAAGACATGCATTAAAATTATGGAAATTATACATGTACAATAGGCATTTGTGACTGAGAAATATTAATATTACCATTGCTATATGGTTTATAGAGTTCCTGATTCTTTTCTTTTGCTCCCATCTCCATTCGTAGCATTGCCCACTAATTCAAAAGAAAAAAACATTAAGACAACTCGATTAGAGGATTAGAATAATTCGGTGTTACAGTTTCTCTGTTTACTGTAACATATTACATACAGCAACATAAGAGCAAGAACTAAAGACTTATCTACAGATATATTACCGCTGACCAGCAAAAGTAAAGCTGAACAAGCAGTTATACATATAGCGTTCCTCCAAATTGCATTCAAAGTTAATAATTCAAAGAGCATATTGGCAACATAGACTGTGATATGATCAAAGTGATAAAATTAGACAACATGATCCTTGGAGACTACAGCTCTGCAGAATACACAGTTGGGAAAACATGTTTTTCTGACAAGCTTGCAGCTGAGAAAACAACACACAGAAACTACGGAAACATTGAACACTTTCAACTCTCCAACCTTTGTCTGACTTACTCAAGCATAAGTAGGTCACAATTTTGATGGATCAGAGCTCTATGCCACCTAAACCTGGAGAGAGGACATTTAAAGAACCATGGCTTGGTGTGTACACCAAATATAAACACCACAATGACAGCACCTTCAGCCACTTCAGTCTGACCAGCTCCAGGGGTGCAAACAGGGCCTTATCCTGAGCCCTGACTACAAACTCCAGGAGCAAAACAACTGGATTACAACAGCTGCCTTCAACTGTCCAACAACTTTTAGGAAAGTGGGAAAACGTTTTACAAATGCCCCAGAGGTAATTTAAAAAAAAAAATCCTTCCCAGGAGTCTGAGCTCCCTGTAGTATCTTCACCACCTCAGATGATTGTCCCATGGCTAAAAGCCTGATCTTCCCAGGGGTCGGTCCCAAAGCCTAAATCCCTGAGGAAAAGGATGCCACAGCATGCCCTGTGCTTCTAACAGTCTCTCTGAGTTGGGACTTCCCAGGGGTCCCATCCCATCATGAGATTAACACTGTGAAAAACACTTTTTGTGCCAAATTTACTAACAACTCTAGGGGACACATTAAATTACTGTTGCACAGTATTTAGAGATAGTGTAAGATATTCGTTCCAAAATGTTGTATGATGTAAATCAATAAATAAAAATGTTACTGTTAAATTCACCGAAATCTTTCAATGACATATGAATACAATGTCTTTAATTTTATAACCTTCTAATATTGTGCCTTACATAGACACCAAGCTCACCTCAAAGATCATGAGAAGTGTCCTCATATAGAGTCTGCGCATACCAAAAGAGACTCCAAGTACAGCTGGCACAATTATGAAGACAAACAGAAGAGTCAACCACACAGTGATGGAGATGCCAAGACACCGGCACAGCAGGTTGTCAACAGGAAGTGTAAACCAAGACATGCTACCAGCAGAGGCGACACAGAGAACAGCAAGACTGCACGCCACTCTGAACCCCTCAGCTTTAGGACAAGTCTTCTGGTCTGTCTGAAGCCTCTGTGTCTGTAGCCAACAGCGACATGTGACTCAGGAGATGCTCATTGTCTGTGTTGGACAAAGACAGCACAAAATATCAGCATCAGTCATAAAAAGTGCAAACTTTATAATCCTCAGTGTTCTCCTTCAGGTGACTTGTTCTACACAGTGATTGACTTTAAATGAATTTTTGCACAAAATCATACTTTGGTGATGGTCAGTTTGGGTTTCAGCCACATATTATCACTAATAAAATATTATTTCTGTATTATTTTACTGACATGTTGCCGTTATATTCTAAAGTCCTGGTCAACAGTTTATAACTGCTATATTGGTACATCCTTGGTGCCCCTCTCCTATTTAGTATTACTGAGTGGAGACTGTTGTTCAAACTGTCTGATTTGACTTGATTTCCTCTTTGTATTCACTGCCTTTTCTGACAGCATGAGTAAGAGTTCTTCTAGCTTTTTAACAATGAGGGCATGGCTGCTGCTCACAATTGTAAATTGACAACAACTGCCTTACTGTTTAAAACCTGGAATAACTTTTGAGCATGCTGTCAGAAACCAAGCTATTGAACCAAGCTATATTGTTATGTTGATGTACATGTGTTCTGCCAACGCTTATCTGTTGTTCCGTGTTTACAAAAATAAATAAATAAAAATGTAAAAAAAAAATTGTGAACATTTCTGAATTAAATGGTTGGCTGAAAATAAATGTTATAATATAGCTTTACGTTTGTCAAGCCTGAAATAAAGATGCAATACCACTGAAATGCTCAATTCATATTCATGATGGTAAGTTAGTCATCACTCAAAAGACGCTCAGCATCTGTCTCAAAGTTAATTAAAGACAGTGAGTGGCCATTATGTAGATTCACTGATATCTAGAAACAACGCTTTAGCTACATGTTATTATATGACGGTGGCAGTCATTGATTTGCTACATCACCGGAGTGAGCATCCTGTAACGGGACACCTTCAGCTTTCACGTCTCTCTTCTTCAGAGGAAAGCCTCCAGCCTCTTGTGTAGTATTATTGGGACGTTTTGACAAGTTTGTTTGATAACATGCTGTCTCGAAAGTAAGCCGCTAATAAGAGGAAAGCTCACTTTGATCCCGAGCTAAAGGCTAAAGGCTAATTATGCGTTAGCTGCAAAGGTAACGGCCCTTACCGTCCTCCGGATTTAACGCTATTAGCGTTAGTCCTGTGTCGGAGGAGGATTGAGGTGACAGACGGTGGGGTGGTTCTCCATCTGGACAGACAAAGCTGGACCACAGGACCTTATGACACACTCTGTTGGCTTTACCAGCTTTTAGCATGGAGGTACAGCTTCAGACAGTCCTCATGGCAACAGGTGTCCAATGAGAGCTGCTGTCACTGCACCGTGGGCTGGACATAGATAGATAGATAGATAGATAGATAGATAGATAGATAGATAGATAGATAGATAGATAGATAGATAACAAAACATATGCAATATGCATGATAATCTAGCTACCATAGTAATATAATGAAAAGTGTAAATGATTGTGCAGAATATGGAAGCTGTGCATTAAAACTAAAGTAACCATAGGTAAAGTGATTCATAGTTGCAGGGCCAATCTCTTTGCCACAAGCGAGCAACTTCACATGCAGATTTATTTCACAGGTTTACAAAGATGTGCCATGTAATTTAAAACTGCAAACTCTGGAATTATTTGTTAACATTACTTTACAAGCTGAAAATCATTTTGACCGTAATTTGAGTGTACGTGGGTGTTAGGGGATATGGCCCTGGCAGCTAGCTTGCTGGCTGAGTGCAGGGCTCTCTGGAGTCATTCTTCATCCCTTTCCCCTTTTTTCATCCCATCGCACTTTCTTCAGAAATTGCACTTTCTAGTTATTTATAGTACGTGTGAGTCTACCCTGTTAAACTGTTGGCCCTCCCCATGACAGGACCACCCACACATGAGATGGCAGTGCAGTATGCAGTGTTCAGGTGAAAGCAACTTCCAGAGTTTAGGTTTGAAGAAACCACATGCACAGGGGACTGGCCATGGGGACCACTGGCTCAAATCCACGTCACAAGGAGCTGCTAAAAGGCTTCATTTTAACCTGCAACTGGATTTTTAAAGCCACATTTTAAGATGCACATTTTACACCTTGGTCGTTTTCAACTATATATTTTAACCAGATGAAGGATCTTGGTCATCAGACGTCTAGATTTAAGTTATCAGAGAAAACAACCAGTCAAATGGCAGCTCAGGTCCCATTGACTCATGGATGTCCATGTATCAAAGTGAAACTTCTTCATTCGTTGTTTATTTTAATTCCCTGGTCCATTTGTCGTGGAGAGGAAGACACTCCCGCTGATCAGCTGCAGGTAAAAACCAGTGAAGAGTGAGAGAGAGAAGGGGAATGACATGCAGTAAAGAGTCCTGGCTGGGATTTGCCTGCTTGATGGATTAGCGGCTACATGGTGTGCCTGTAAAAACCTCCTGAGCATCTGGTTCATAAGTTATCAAAGAAACAAAGGTAAGGAGTCTCAGTTTTCAGCTACTCCAAAACATCATGTCCACACTGTCACTGCTTTATTTGCTGTTTCTACCCGTTTTAATCCTATTTTCCATTTGTTAAAGAGGAGGACACCTCTGTGGCTGCCGGTAAAACAAAAACTCAAAAACTTTTGACATCATAAGTTATCAGTTAGATTATCAATTTTAGCTCCCAACTCTTCCCTGATGTCTTGACTTTAAATGTGAAACAGTTTTCAGTGCTTTTAACGGTTTATTTTGGAGAGGGAGAGGTGGTGAAGACAACAACTCCCATGATCCCACACTATTTCATGACATAACCCAACGTCTTATTTTGCTATTGTTTTGACTGAGAGACCCCTAACGGCAGAAGTTTCATACTGTGCGTTTAAAACGTAAAATGAGTCAGTTTGATTGTCAGAGGAGGCTGCTCACAAAGCCAATATAATAACTTCATACTTCTTAAAGTGAGTATTGGGGATTAAGACTTCTATGTTTCTGTCGTCAGTTCATTTATTTAAACCTGGATCACAATGCGATGGTCTTCTCTGAATGCTTACTATTTTACTTTTCTCATCATTGTGTACAGTACACTGCTTTTATGACATTCTAAGCTTTATCCACTTTATCCTCTATGATATGAACATTTTTAATAACACTGAAACATATTTGTTGTTTTGTTTTAATGAGAGAAAAAAGACGGCCTGCCACGTGCTCTTTCAGTTAAAAGCCAAGTTGGCTCTTGCTGAGAAAAATTGGTCAATAGAGAAAGGCCTGTGTGTTTATAATAATACAGGAGACTTGCCAATGCACTACTTAAACAAATTTTAAATGTCAAAATTGTATATGTCTTCATCTTAATTTGTTGTTATGAGACTCATTCCACATTTCAAAAAATTATTCATTTTGATAAACCACTCTGAAATGTTTCTTTTGGCTTTTGTCTACAGAACGCTTGATTTGAAGAGCTTCATTTTCTTCATCAATCCAAATACTGTCACAGGAAGGTCCACTTTATTTTGGTCTCCTTAAGCAGAGGTTTCAAAGTTTCTGTGTGCAGGATAAACTTTTTCTTGATCCCATTTCCAAGTCAGTTTCAGAATATGCTGTTTTGCTAATGTCATCATGTTATGTTTTATATTGTAGAACATGCATTTTGCAGTGGTGTTGATATCTGTGTTGTAGAACTAATGAGCTAGTTCAGCATCTGCAAAGGGGAGGGAATGCTGACAGTTCTGAAGTTGTCTTAATTACCTTCTTAGCTAGCTAGCTTGCCAACTGGTTAGTCTATATTCAGGATTCAGAGTTAGAGAGGGTGTTAACCCTGAGAGGAGACCTTCCGGAGAGCTGTGTGCAGTCCCTGACTATGCTAGTTCAAGATCAGTGAATACCACCAAACCATTGGCTGACTGGTTGTTAAACCACATCTTTCATTTTTTGTCCTTACACAAGTTAAATACAGAAGAAGCGGGATGTTGGTGTTAAGGTTTTGTTGGACGTTCTGCATCTTTGACAGGTGGACTGGAGTAATGGAAATTTAAGAATGCTGTAATTAATAGTGGAGTAATTACTAAAGAAATGTCATTATTTTTTTCAATGAGTTACAAGAAATTATATTTTTAAGCAAATGGCATAATACTGCTGAACACTACAAAGTAATGGACTCCTGTCACCCAATCAGAACTGAGAATTACAGTATCTGGGGCATAACCCTAACACTAATCTTAAAAAACAAACAAACAAATACGCAAAGGGAAAGACACAGCATTGTGGGGACCAGCTTTTTTTTGAGTCCCCATAAAGCAGGTTCGTCTTAATAGAAAAAGAAACATCTAAACATATACTATTCTCTCCAATAAAAACCTTTATTTTTATATGTTCTGCTACAAATTGCAGTTGTTTTCTGGCATGCATAGTTTCACACAGTTAAGACAAGTAAAATCACAAAGTAAGATTTCCCTTTAGAAGAAAATCTTAACTTCAGAGCATGCATATACCCCCACGTCCATTCATGAACAGTCAACCAATAATTTAGCTGCTCCAGGAACCAAAGAGCATTTCAAGCAGCCATTTTGAAAATCAAATCCAGTGAATCATGTTTCTAAAAACATACCGCACTTACTACACTGAGACTCAAATAATACTTTTTATAAACTTTCTTTGGCTTTTTTTCATAAAGAAGCGAATACTTCTTTACAAATATTGATAATGAAGGTAAGAGGGGAAAAAGAACTGGTATTAGATATTATGCTAGGGGCAGTTAATGGATGAGGTTGATTGTTCGATTGATTTTGAGGTATTAAAGTTCAAAGTGAAAATGTTGTACCAAAGTGAAAATCACTTCAGGACTGTCCTGTAGACTCAGTAGACTCACAAAACCCCAAACAGACAGTACATTAATCAGAGCTCTTTGATAATAATTAAAGCATTAACAAAATCCATATTTCATCTATATTTTAAACACTCTGTTGATCACCTACCACTGTGGGTTAGGTGTAGATGATCTGTCAAACTCAAAAAAGTGTTTATGTATGCTGAATATTCATGCAGAGTAATATTCAGAATTAGTAAAACATACCATAATTAAAAAGGCCAATTACAGTAGTCAAGAACAGCAACTCACTGTACCTGGCCTCAAGAAATGTTGCAGTTGAAGGAGTCTGTTCATCTTATGCACACTGAAAATTACATATATATATATATCACAGTAAGATATGCATAATGTTATTAATGTTAGAAGAACAGCATCAGTGCTACATTACACATAATTACAAAACAAATATTGGCTTGCCTTAACAAGGGTTGGACAATAGTCTTAAGGGAGATAATAACTCTACAGTTTAGGTTGGAGAGGAACAACAGTATGCACAAAACACAAACACACATCTTTGATGGGATCACATGAAATATTTCCATATTGCAATATTGTATTTGTGCTTCTCAGCATTATAAAGGAATGTGTTGTATTTGTGGGGTGTTTGCTGGCATACTGCTGTAGTTGAAAATATCTTTTATTAATTGCTACTATTATTAACAACAATAGTAAAGTGTTTAAGCAAAATAGCTCAAACATCCAGGTCAACAACCACATCAGCATTAGAAATATTGTTACTAAAGGAAAATATGCTTTTTAAAATATACTTTGTAAAAGTCAGAAATGCAGCTGTCGGGTTTTTAATGCTCTAAGAAACAGCAGCAGCATATAATCAACAGTGTTGCTCCTGGCTGTAGTGGTCAGCCTTTGTGCTTCAGCATGGCAGTTTCAGGGCAGGGTTGATATGTTTTTGTTCTCTTGCTCACTGACAGTTCAGAAATTCCAGATCCCTCAGTATTCTTGTGCTGGTCTCTCTCCGATTCCTCCCATAACAACAGAGAATCCGTGTTCAGTTTTAACATCTCGGCTCTCCGTGACAAACTCATCGAGACATCATCCGCACAAATTCTGTTGATCAAAGAAAAGGACACAGTGTTTTACATATAGTAGCTCAATGACCTGCTTTAGTTTAAATCTATAATAATATTTGATGCTGCACCAGTGAGCAGAACTTCTTCTTAATATATAAGATATACACATCTGATCATAAAAGTCACGTCAATCAAGACCAAGTGAACCATGATCTGCATGTATTCTGACACTCCACAAGTACGCTTTCTTTCTCAATCTTTCTCAATCAAATGTTGCCTGGACCGATGGACACCATATAGAACACAGAGGAAATGTAAGATTACGTTGATGTTAGTTGCCTTACTAAGAACAGCAGCACTTTCTGATAATTTCATCCCTGACAGCCTGCGTGCATCTTTTTCTCTGTGGGTAATCTATGAGGTGACATAATCCCTTGGTACGGAGATAATCTGACAGACAGACCTACTGCCTTCATCCCCTCACCTCACTATCAGCATGGTATTGGGATATCAGCCAGACACATGTTGGGATTTGAAATGTGTGTGAATATGTGTGTGTATGCTCAAGAGAGAGACAGGACGACGAGGAAGAAGGGGAAAGATGCCAACGGTTAAATGTGTTCTTCCTTATGAATAGCATATTATAGGATCCTTTACCTTCAAAGTCTACATGTCCATCTCCGTTGAGATCTATGTCTCGTAGGATATCCTCCAGATCTCTGTGTCCAACCTGAGGAGGTTGAGTGTGGGGAATCATAGTGTGAACTTTTGTGGCACAAACTCAAGACAAGAATTAGAAGTAGAGAGGAAAGACAAGATTCAGAGAGACACAACGATTGATGGAGAGATACAGAGAGGAGGATATGCTCTCCCAGCAGCTCCGTACCTGTTGTCCTAAAAGTTTTTTCATTGCTTCTCTAAGTTCTGCTGTGCTGATCTGGCCATCGCCATTTGTGTCGAACTGAAATCAAGAGAAAAAGAAAAGCAATAATTATAATTGAATCACAACATGCAAACCAAGACTGTCCAAGACTTTTCTCCTTTTCTTTAATATATCCCTAAACTTGCACCAGCCACTGTTGCTAAATTACCCAAAATACAGAGAGAAGATTATTGCCACCGCTATCTGACATGAAGTCCATGAAGTTAGACCTGAGACTTAGACTGAGACAAACTCACACATATATGATGAATGTATTTGAGTCAGTCATGTAAACTGACCAATATATGCCTTGATCACCTCCTTCTTAACCCACTGGGAAATTTTCCCTCATGACTTTCCTCACCTCCTTGAATGCATCCCTTAGCTCTTTCACCCCAATCATGTCTGCAGTTTCAGCCAGAAGTTTGGGCCCCATGAGTTCAACAAAGTCCTCAAAATCAACATGTCCTCCCACTGTTGGACAGAGGGAAAAGAGAAAGCTGGGTTCACTTTCTGGGTTTGTTTAAAGACAAAAAAGGGACAAAACTTGTTTTATTTGTACTCCGTCTGATAAATAGTGATGCTCAAGCTTAAGCACTATGTAAAAGTGAGAATAATTCATAGACATGCACACACATACACAAAGACATAGTTTTACTCACAATTCATGTTGATCTGCTGGCTCAGTTCTATTAGCTCCATCTCCGTTGGCATGTAGCCCATAGTTCTCATGCAGTTCCCCAGGTCTTTACATCCAATAAACCCATCTTTGTCTTTGTCGAACTCCTTAAAAGCCTCTCGCAACTCTGAGAGCAGGCGAGATTAGGCATGAATATGAGATAGATGTTAAAATTCTTTGGGAATTTATCTCTTTTATTTCTGCATTCTTTATTGTCGTCAAAGATAACATACCATCCATTTCCTCTGGCCTCAACTCTCGGTCCTGTGAAGAATCACAGTGCAAAGTTAGGATCCAAACACTGCTGATATTTTTAAAATCATGCCAATATGCAGCATTCCTCACACAACATGACGCTGTACAAATAAATAAACTACAGGCATGTGCCACAGTGCCAAGAGTCTGCAGGTTTTCTTCCGGGCAGAGAGGAAGAGCTTATCAGTGTGATCACCTGCTGCAGTGTTTGAATGGCATGAAAACATGCAGATTCTTGGCACTCTGTGACACCCAGGCAAAAAATAACACATATGTAGGTACTGGTACAAAAGTAATTGTAGCATTTTTTTATAGTAGAAATGAATCTGAAACATTTACTTTATCCGTAGCACAGGTGTTTGTTTTTTTTTCATAGGAACACTGTTTGCGTCTTTTCATTGTCTCTGCATATCCACACTTTCAGAAATGCAAAGTACACAATAGCTATTTTGTTTGCCAGTCCACTGAACTAAAATGACTCAGTCTCAACCACTGCACCGATGAAGAACAACCAGAGAGCCTGTCTTGAGAACAGTAAGTAAAACATCAGTCGTCTACAACATGCCTGTTTTCTGTGATAACAAGACTGCATGTTGTCACTGCTGGAAATAGACAAAGAGAAATAATCACCAGGTGAGGAGCATCTCTGCCATCGCCATAACCCTGATTTAATAAACCCTTCATCCTGCTACAAATCTCCACCATGTTTATGAGTAATGCAGCCTAATGCATATGTATAGACACACACACACACACACACACATACACTTGCACACACCCTTGCAGTCAGCAGCAGAACTCCATACTATAGATATAAAGTTGTCATATAGTCAAAATACCATCTCATCTGTTCCACCACGCTTCTTTACAGCCACTAGGTGCTGACATTACAGTAAGATGTGATTACTATACACATTCACAATGAGTTTCACTTATTGTGTGCGCACTGTATTGTGCGCTAATCTCGCTCAGCATGCATGCACATGATATTTTCTGGACTTACGTACAGCCTGCCGGCTCTCAGCGAAGCCCTTGCGTAGAAAGATGCATGCAGGCCCCAGTACGTTGTGCATGTTGGCTCCGTTCTGGGCCAGGGCCACTAGCGGCTCAAGATAGGCCCCCCCAGAGCCCCCCTCCTCACAGGACTGCACTGCTTTGTAGTTCTTCTTCTGGTCCTGGAGCAGCATCCGGGGCAGGGGGGCCAGATATGAGAGCAGGGGCAGAGACAGGGGTAGAGACCGTGACTCAGATTGTGGTAGCATGGAGCGAACAAGGGGCCAACATGGAGGTGGGAGGGAGGGGGTGACAGACACATGTCTGTCAGTCATACAGAGGTGTTCAGTCAGGTCAGTCATGATGGAGGAAAGCACCTCAGTCAGAGGAAAGAGTGTGTAATATATCCTGAGACAAGGAACTGATGCCATCTATGACTCTGTCCGGTTGGTCACAGCCCTGCACAACAGTACCAAGCCTCCATACTGTTTGTAATAGATAATGTCAGTGGAGGTTACTGGTTAGCAAAAATGCAATGCCCCCTTTCATGTCACAGGACGCACCTGGCAGCCTCAAGTAACTGCTCTTTAATCTGATTATCTTCACTCGACATTTCTTATCATAAAGGCTTATTGTGGTTTATTGAAAAATGGGGTCAGATTTTTGTGTTTCTCACCCTCCTTCTAACTTCTACAATAACATTTACTCACCAAGGTAATTGCTGAAATCTGGAAAAACAGCAACATCACTACAGCATTGTCAGACAGGGCAAGAAACAGAAGCAGATGATCATACAAGTTTGACCCTTTAACAGCCAGTTTGTCAGGGGTAAGAAACTACAGAATCCACATGAGTACATATGTTTTTAACTGGCAACGTTGTGATTCCCACTAATGATACAGTCTGAACCTGTTAGCAGTAGTAGTACTAGCACAGTGTCTGGTGCTATTATGGAGTTTAAAAGATTGATAACACATTTATTTTACAATCAAATACAAGAGACATGGCGACAGTTACTTGAATTTTTCCAAGAGTGACAAGGTTTTTTTTGTGCACAGTACAAAATAATTGTGTTGTTCAGAAGAAAAGGCAAAAGTTTATTCAGCCATTAAATTATAATCACCAATTAGCCAATCAACCAGGGGGCAAACATTGTTCTCACAACAGTCATCCCAATTACAGAGAGAGCTACAGGTTAATTAAAAACAGGCAATCACTGCCTGCCAGAGGACAAAAAAAGCTTCCTCTAAAGTTAAATAAGGTCCAACCACTGTTCTGACTAATATCTGAATTAGAGAGCAGCAGCCTAATCTGAGGCTAAATGCAGAGCACTGCTAAACACTGCCACACAAGAGACAACTAGAAAATGGATTCTGTTTTCATGCTCTGAGATTACTACAGCACATTTTTTGCCAAGCAGATATACGGAGTTTAAATTAGAAACATCTCTTCTCGCTGGTCAGGTCTTCAATTACCACGATGTAACATCCATCCCAGCTACAAGCAAGTGAAGTAGACTCACTGTCACAGCGAATTACCAAGGGACCATTATTTTTGCTGCTGCTTTAAATCTCTCAGACATGAGCTAGTACCCATCTTCAGATGGTTATTACAGTACACTGAGACATCTGCATGCATACAGCATGAAAAATGAATATGCATACATATACTACATGCATATACACACTATAATATATGCTCTACAAATGACCTTCACACTCCATCTGTTGCCATGCCAGTCCTAATGCCAGTGCGTGCATTCCTACAGTCCCCACCGCAGGAGCGGATGCCCACTGGGTAATCTGACCAAGTGATGCATGGAGCAGGGCTGTCTGCGGGTATATTGTGCCAGAAAAAGTACTATGAAGCCACGCGCTAGCAGTTATATAACCCAAAAAAAAAAAAGAAAAAAAAAAAAGAACAGTGTCAGAGAAAGGCTGTAGTCAAGCAAGAACTTCTCCAGCACTCCAACCCATTTTGCACAGATGGCATCAACAGTTGCTTATGATATTGTGCTTCCTCAAGGATGTGCAGCTGCTATGAAGGGAAATCTATTCGCAGGATTGTCTGCCTGCTACAGAGAGTTTGTTCAAGCATACAGTGAGGAGAGCAGATGTAAGGGGTGTATTGTATAAACGAAGTCTGTCATCTTGAATTTTTGAAAAAATGGTTCTGAATGTTTTTCCTATGCTCGTCCTCAACTGCACATTCACGTCGACGTCGCAAACACTCAGAGTCAGAGGTGCATATGACCTGACAGAACCTGATACAGCTGAAACAGAACACCTGTTTTCGACATTTCCACTGACTGGTAACATCCCGCAGGTGCAGCCTCTACTTGTAGCATCTTCCGCTGGCTGGTAAGGCGGCATTACTGTGCGATCGGACTGACTCTAAAGTTTGCTGACATGATCCAAATTCGCTGACCTCACCTCAGCCAGCAGGTCAAGCACAAGCAGCACCAACCAGCTCCTCTGACCTGTCTGAGCGGCTGCAATGGGTTTCCAGGTGAATAAAACCATGCACTGATAAGCACAGAGAAGAACTTTTAACCAAAAACACACATAATAGGATGCAAATGTCATATTAACGTTGCAGTGCAATGAGTTTTAAAGGAAGTCAACAAAGTCCTGCATTAACATACATATATTCATATACTATAAGATCCAAATATTCTTCATTTGTCCTACTGTTACCTTGGACTCCAGCAACACAAAACACAGTCTGGTGGTGAAAACCCGGTCAGATAGTCCACAGTGGTCAGTCAGTACAGGTCCAGTCAAATAGCCTTCAGTCAGGTTGGGGACTCACCATGAGACAAACATGCAGGGGGATTCAAGGAGACCACAGCCAAGTGAAAAACCTCAGAGCGGACCTTACCTTCTTGGTGAAAATTTTAAGCGACTTTACAGAGTTGCCCATTGCAAGAAAAAAAAAATCCGTCTTGTTTTATGTTTTCTCTCTAACTGTGTCTGTGTTAGTGTGCCTGTGTGTAAGTGCACGTGTATGCATGTGTGTTTGCATATGTTTCCGGGCATGCATGGGAATAGGAGTGATTAGAAAGGGAAAGAGGGTTCAGTGGGTCACTGACTAATATAAGAGGACATCTGGAGAAAAAAGCAGGGAGCGGAGCAGAGATATCTTAGGAGGTAGACAGAGGTGAGGAGGGAGAGGACAAAGGAGTGTGCAGGAAGGTACCTAGAGGCAAGGACACTGGGAAGTACAAGGGGAGGGACACAGAGACAAATGAGGAAATATGTAAACAAGAACAAAGGACAGATCAGAAGAACAGAAAGATGAAGCGAGGGAGAAGCATGCATGTGAACAGAGCGAGATGCAAGCGCCAGGAGTAGAAAAAGCAAGATTGCTTATTCATTCCATCCTCTCTCCTACAGTGTCTTTCCTCCCTCCCTCCCCTCTACCCTCTCTATCTCCCTCTCTCTCCCCCCCTCTCTCTCTCTCTCTCTCTCTCTCTCTGTCCGTCTGTCTGTCTCTTGCGCTTTTTCCCTCACCCTCTCCCCCACTCTCGCTCACTCCACAGTTTTAAACCATCTATGCGAATGTGACAGAAGACGCTCGTTCGGACAAGCATATTACCTTCCCCTGAGCAAGATGCTGGAGACACTAATCCAAACACACACACACACACATACAAACACACACGTACACTCGATTAAACACACACGGATGTGGGGCTGTGGAGCTAAAAATATAACACACGCTTTCTCTTCCCCCTACTCTCCCGTATCTGTCCCCACTCTCAGCATCCATACGGCTCTGTCTTTCTCTCTCTCTCAAATACACACACACACACAAACACAACACACACCTAACACACAGGCATAGGAGCATTACAAAGTCATGATAAGCTTGAAGGGCTTGGATTCAGATCAAAGCCAAAATGTGCAAGAAATGACAATGGATTCTGAGCCACCGAGGGTGCAAACCCAGCACGTGCAAATGCAAACACTCACACACACACAAACAAAAAAATGCTCCCTTTCAGCCTTTATTACACACACACACACACACACACAAACACACACACACACAGACATTCACTGTCAAGCATGATAACAGAAAAAGTGAGGTCTCTAAATATGGAACATATCTGAAACCACTGAACCATTTATTCAAGTAATGTGCTTGAATACAAATTAGAGGCACTTGTGCTTTTTGAGAATTTCCATTTTATGCTACTTTATTCTTTACTACACCTCAGTGGGGAATGTTACACATTTTTCATATGTTTACGTCACTGTATGAATTTACAGTTAGAGGTTCTTGCTGAATCCATATTTATGCGTCAGTGACAATAGAGTGTTAAAGGTCCACCTGTCAAATTTCAACAGCGTCGCATCCTCAGAGAAGATAGATTATAGTAAGCGACTGACACTTAAGTCCTAAAAACTCCAGAACTATGTGCACAAAACACATTCCTGTACTGATGAGAGAGGTGACACCTCAATGTGTGACTGAGTCTAAAAGGTGAAAGGTGTGACATCCAGGTTCATTTGCTGTCACCGGGGCATTTTACGACTCTTGAAATTTGTTAGTGTTTGACTGTAAGTTAACAAATAAAGTCAACACATGTGTCCAGGTCAAACTTGCCTCAGTTTGTTTTGAACCTGTTTAATTCAAGCTTTTAAGTCTCATAATGTTCTCGCTTACTCCAGCTACTAGCAGCTGAAAGACGTGTGTGTGAGGTAACGTAACGGTGTCACTTACAACTGGCCGGAAAAAGGCTGCATTGACGTTTTGCTTTGGGTCCAAATTAAATCGTATTTCTCTCCATGTGTTGAGTATGTTGGATACATAACAAAATATAACTCTTAAAGAAGCCGTTCACCATAGCAAATATTTTAATACTTGTTTACTTTTACGTAAATAGAATTTTAAATGCAGGACAAGATCCCATCTAGACATAATTTGTGTCTGATGTGGTTTTTGCACAAGAAAGTTTACACCTCACAATCGTTCGTCTTCATCCATGAATACACAAATATTGTTCATTTCAAAGTTTCTAGTTGAGATGTTACAAATGATGCTCACACTTTCACATCTCAAATTCAGATTGAAGGTGACACTCAGAGAAACTTTGCTCCTCCAGCAGATAAATGTGAAAATAGCCCTCCGTCATCAAACCCCATTCTACACAGTGAAGAGGAAACATCCATGTGAAGTAACAATAAGCAAAATGGGGACTTTAAGGATCTGAGTACTTCGTCCAAAATGACAAACCACAACATCTAGAATAAACCCACATGTTGGGTTTTTGCCCAGCTCGCCCCTGAGGTAACTTCAATTCCCTCTGCTGCTCGACCTTGTCTGTTCTCTGCAATTTTAATAAACACATTCACGCCGAAGTCGTCTCAGATCTTGCTCCCATTCAATATCTCTGCGGCTCCTCTGTGTTGTTCTGCGGATGATTCATCCAGCCTCTCACCGGAGGCTCATTGTGAACTTCAGAACACATCAGACGTCAGACACAGGAGCCGTCAGCTCTCATAATGTCAGACCATAGTGTGCACGGGCATGAGATCCATCTCACCCCTCTCTCTCTCTCTCCCTCTTTCTTTCTCTCTGGCTGTATCCTTCCCTTTCTCCCTCACAACCTCTCTCACTTAGATGCCCACAATTGACTTTACACATTTACATAACTGCTCGCATGCTGACAACATCTCAGGAGGAAATTTATCTGAATATCAGGTGACTTTTTTTTTTGGGGGGGGGGGGGGGGGGGGGCATCATATTTCTCTCACTCGTAAGGTGAAGCTACTGTAATGATTTGTGACGATAGCGTACGATTCTTGTGACATATTCCTTGTGTAAACAATGCAAAGATCTATCGATACACATGCTCTGGACATGAAGCCCATTCGAAGGGAAAATATTAATAACTGCTTCGGCTTTTTAATGAAGATTTTGAGGTCAAATATAATCCTGTTTCATCCACTGCCATGAAGTGTGTGAAACGAGCTGCGAGGATGCAGAAGGGGGAAGGAAGGGACTGATGTAATAACAAGCTCTCATGCGTTCATCATCAACCTCTCTTATTTTAATCCCAAGAGCTATTCTTTTCTAAGGTCCGCATGTCTATTTTTTATTTGCAGAGTGGAATGAGAAGTAATCATTTCATGGTCAAACAAGACATCTCCCCAAAGCTACTGAGTTTCAGCGTATCCGGCTGTGAAGACAAAAGGGATAAATACAGTGACCATGAGAGTTTCTTTGTGCGTACATTTTTGTCGTCATCAGAGGACGTCTAGGCGGTGAAGAAAAAACAACATACAATGCACACTTGCGTCATCTTCCTGTGCTTGGGCCGAGACGTCACAGTTTAATCCTACGGTTGATTAAGTCATTCAAATCTGAACAGCTATAAAATCTTTAACTTTTGTGCTGGATATTCTGGTATTATTTCAGATAGCACCACATGCACAAACAGCTGTCAAAGGTCTGGTGCGTCAGCAGGAGGAAAATATTGACATGTCTCATTTCAGCCAATTAAACCTCTGTTGTTTTTCCTCTGACTCATGTGTCCCTCATCCTCTGTCTCACAGTGTCTCTCACTGAGTTTCCCTTCCAGCCTCAGCTCTCCATAAATATTTAGCATCATCACGCGCACACATATACTTAACATTGCAGCCTGTGCAGTTGTGCTCGCAGGCTCTTACATTTCACTGCCTAATCCTCATCTCAAAAAGGGATTTAACCAAAGAGTCAATTTTCTACCTCCTCCTTTGCCAGCACAGATATAAAAATATCCATCTGTGCCTAAAAATAGCCCGTGATACTCCAGACATACTGGAGGCATATGCTGTGGTGAATATGATGATGCTGCTCTCTTTTTCCTCTCGTTTCCACCCAAATCTTTCTCCACATTTTGCTCATTTTTCTGTCTTTTTCCCTTTTTTTTTTTTTTTTTTGCACGACTCTTCCGTCTTTCCACCCCCCTCTCAGATGTCATCAAGGTCAGTGTGACCCCCGCAGACGAGAGAGGAAGAAGAGGGAAGAGAGCTTTTGTAAGGGCAAATGAAAAGGGAAAAGGAACAGCAGACAGGAAACATCAGCGGCTGGGCGAGTGCGAGATGAGTGGCAGGAAAACCAGCCGAGGAAGTGAGGGGCTAATCTGCGTTTTAACACCTTTCCTCACATTGTCTTCAGAGCTGTCATGTGGGAGCGGGGAAGTGAGAGGTGATGAGTGTTTTCATTATATAACAATCATCTGGTCTTCCAGCAAAGTAGCTCTCTTCCTATTTTATTCTTTGTCCTCCCCCTGATTTATCCGATTGCCCCGCTTCCTTCACTGTCCTTCCTTGCCCTTTCACTTTTCCTGGCTCACTGATGTGACACACAGAGGACCGTTAATCTCTCCCTCTCTCACTCACACACACACACACACACACCGTGAGTTCACACCTATTAGTACGAACTGTACTTGCTCCCTCTGCTGGTTAATACACATATCTTTTTATCTACACTTAATTTGAACGGAAAATTGCCATCTCCTTCGTGATAATGTCTCAACAGCCAATAACAGATCTGATTTCCTGCGAGGGTTTGTAGAACAAGGGCAGTGAAGGTCACAAAACTTGTTGAGAATCTCTCGAAATAGAAACAAAATTTCTACTGGGACAAAAGAGCTGCTCAGTCTTTGTCCTTGATCAAGGTGTCTGCTGTAACCTGGATAGTTCAAAAGATATGAATGCGCAGAAATAATCATAGATCTGTTAACTATGCCTGCTGTAAAGATTTAAAATTTCACATGAAAATGAATCATTGTATCACAACCTATCTATAACCACTGAGCTGCAAAAACACATTTGTCCTTATTCTAACCCCCACGCTAGCCTTTTTGGTAACCATGATTCATCTTATGAATATGAAAGCGTGGATTATAAACTGCGAGTTTGGAGAAAACATGTCTCTTTATGCTGCAAAGGAACTCTTTTATTTCTCAAACATGCTCTGTCAGGTAGCTTGTTTGCCAAAAAGATTTGAATGTTTTTTTTACCAAGACAAAAAAAAACCAAAAAAAAAAAAACACTCTGCCCTCCTCCAGTCTCTCATAATCAGGTCTTGATGGGCTATTTTTAGCTTCTTCCACTGGCAACGAATGAGTTCTGTTGGGATTGTATGCAGATCTTGATGTTACGTAAGAAAAATACAAAACCAGTTTGTAGTGTGTGAGATCTCACCCTGCGTTCCGCACTGTGCTGTCACATATATTCAAGGAGTGTTAAAGGCATATGAGTGAGACTGCATGGTCACTAAAATGAAACAGCTTCGGGTAAGATGCTGAGCAGGTGCAAAAACCTGCATGCACAAGCCGTCTCTCTTTCATTCGCTCCTCTATCATTTTCTCTCTTTTCATTCTCACAGCTGCATCATTCATTCTCTCTCTCTCTCTCTCTGGCTCCCTCTTTCACACAAACACTTGATGTGCGCGACTTACTCTGGTCCACTCACAAATTCATTTTGGCTGTTGACAGCTGTGTCTGATATGACCTAACTTCACAGAAACTTGCTGCGCTTTGAAAACTTGATGAAGCATAGAACAAAATACGGAATCACATTCGCTCAGTTGTAAACTTTTGATGAACAACCCTGTTATTTATTTCATTCATAGTTCCCATTCCTTTTGCCGTAAGATGCAGCAGCCAGCACAGCTATTCAAATATGCAATAACACAACACACTGGGCTCACTGTTCCCTGAAAAATCCAGGAATTTCCGGTGGAAATTATCAGAATTGTTCACCAGATCATTCATAGATTTAATGGAAACAAAACTATCTGCACACGTCAGCAGCTCTGGAGACTTTATATAGCACACCGCTGCATGGATTTTGACTCACTGGAACCCCTTAAGACTGATTGAAGCTCTGGCCTGGATTGAGAAGAGTTATTTCTGGAACACATTAGTGCACAGGGAGGTAATTGTCTCCTCTTGAGCTTTTTATCATCCACACAGAAAGAAGGATTTCAATGAAACAAGAAAAAAGACGGGCTACTGTACAGCTACATGACCTGTTTGAGTAACGGGGGAAATGTGGCGCCTTCTGCAAAAACTGATGTGTTAGTAGGTGAACAGGTGATGCAGGGAAGAGGAGATGACACGCT
Source organism: Trachinotus anak (assembly GCF_046630095.1). Classification (NCBI taxonomy): domain Eukaryota; kingdom Metazoa; phylum Chordata; class Actinopteri; order Carangiformes; family Carangidae; genus Trachinotus; species Trachinotus anak. The sequence continues at coordinate 10,867,555 of NW_027273879.1, read as the reverse complement.
TTATTTGCCACTAACCCTCACTCATCACAGTGTCTGCAGAAGTTTTTGAGGTGAATAGCAGTTCTGTTTTATCAGAGCCTCTCCCCTCAATGTGTGTCGATACAATGGTTCACTTACCTGTGTGTCTGTGTGTGTGTGTGTGTGTGTGTGTGTGTGTGTGTGTGTGAATGACAAGCTCTCAAAAGTTTTCCACACAGCGAGAAAGTTGATCCCCCTGCTGTTGTTCAGGTGACACTCACAATGAAAGCGACTGCATTCATATTGGGATGCATGACAGGCTGTGACCCCCCCACCACCCCCGCCCCCTCTCCCTGTCATAAAAGTGATGGGACACCAGATACACACAGAAGCCAGATTTGGACTGAAAACATGCATCCATTTTTAATCTGCTCTGCTGGGGTGAGTGGAGGTCCAAGGCATGTGTGGCTTCAGATGTTCATGTGCATCTCACCTGTGAACCCCCCCCCCCCCCCCCCCCCCCCCCCCCCCCCACTGATGATCATTCACTTCTGCTTCTGTGAAACTAACACTGGCAGTACTAACACCACCACACCTGGTCTCACCTGGTCTGTCTTATACTGGGATTCGTGTGAAAATTAAATATTGGACCGGATTATTTTTATTCTGTTATACTGAAACTGGATTTATACACTCATTGATGGACTATTAATCATCTCCCCCTTTTTTTTGGTTTTTCCCCACCTATGGCTCGAATTGCAGCCCCAGCTGTCTATGCGCTCTTTGATTACCCACCCCCAAATTTCCCACATTTGTTCTTGTCTTTTCTTGTCTTCTTACAGAGAAACTGGGTTGGGGATGATTGCTGATGAGGCTCTAACGCCCACTGACACTGTGCATATGAAATAAAGGTGACTGAACTGAAACATATTGATGTCTGCATTTGCTTTAAGGCAATGCTGGTACAATTGTACTTGAACCTGTTTCATTTTCAACAGTTATATTTCTAACATTTTTCCTCACCGTATAATAAAAAACATGTCAATGTTATATTTCTAGGACAAAAAGACTTTTAAAAAAAAGCTTAAATGGCTGTTGATCAGCGTAAAATTGTGCTCATGATTCATGATGCTGCTGCTGATGATTTATTTACATTACAGCTTGAAATCTTACACCCACGCATTTAACAGTGATTAGTGAGCTTTTAGCAATATGATGATTGTAAGTGGACTTTTTTGCTGCATTTGAAGGTGGAAAATAAAGACTAACTCAAATGTGAATTTAGTGAAAAAAGACAGACAACTATATAATAAAGTTTGACGTGTTGATGATGTGATGTGCTTTGAATCTACTTTTAGTGCGTCTCCAGAAGTTTTAATTTCCTCCTCATGTCCCTTACCTGCCCAAAGACTGACTTCACTATGGGATGAAGACTAGAGTCATATTCGGAAGAGGCGGCGCCACGTCTTTTGGATGTGCGGCTGGATGCGGGCTGGACAGGTGCACTGGTCGCAGGCGGGTCAGAGCTGAGGCTGGAGGACGACCCGGTGATGACTCTCTCCCTGGGCTCGAAAAAGAAAGCCGCGTCGTCCTCTTGTTGTGGGTGAGACGGAGTTGGAGAGGTCCTCCTGTCCTGCCGGGAGCCGCCCTGGTGATGCGCAGCAGGAGGCGGCTCACCTCGCAGGGAGTCGTGGTGGTGATGGGAGTGCTTGGACCTGGAGGACCTGCTGCGCTCTTGCTGATGCCGGCTCGTCCTGTGTCTCACATCCTCCTGAGCGTCACCGTCATCCAGCAGGCTGGCGTGCCGGTGAGAATGGCTTCTCTGCACCCGGTGGTGATCACCTAAATTTCGGGCGTCTGTGTGTCTTGGTTGGCAGAGAGGTCTCCGCGCACTCGGCTCGCAGTCCTCCGTCCAGCAGCCTGCATCATCGCTGCCTCCGGCCCCGGTGGGATGGCAGTGAGAGCGGTGGCTCCGGTGACCGTGCGGACCGTGATCCGAGTGCGCAGACCTGCGGTTGAGCCCCGATGATCTGAGCAGAGAAGTGGTCGACTCGCTTTTTGGGAGAGAGGAGCTCATCGTTGGCTTCCTCTCGCTTGACAGGCGGAGTGAAATCTGCTGGAGGCTGGAGGTCGAGTAAAGGGAAAGAAGGCTGTCCTCCGCCACTTGCAGGTGCTCAGCATCAGCCAGTTGCCAGTTGCAACCCCCCCCCCCCCACCTCCCCCCCTCTCTCTAATCCACATCCACACACTCGACCACCATCACTGCACAGTCCGCGAAGACGAAGTTGGAGCAGCAGCCACCTGAGATGTGAAGTTGAGCCTGACGGTCTGGCAGCCAGCCGGTCAGTCTGACGCCTCGCAGGGGGCTCAGCTAAGTTTGGATGACAGCACTGTGTTGTTCATTAAAACCCACGTCACCACGGATCATTTCTGTCACAATGAGCCGTTTGATGTGCATTATTCCCCAGACTGAATCACCGTTAGTGTCTGAGGAAATGTCTCCATATATCTTTCAAAAGTCTGAGACCACTTTATCTGCTGGACATTTAGAGATATGTGGATCCGCATATTCAGTCAAAACTCAACAAGTGGCTGATGTGACATCAATGCCAGTGGACAGTGGTCTGTCAGATTGTGTAACTGCATTTTTTCCCAGGGTAAATACACTTTAAAGACACTGGACCACTGCAAAATAGACTCATAAACCAAATAAATGAAAAGAGCACAAATTTAGAAGGATTACACAAAAGCGATGGCAAAGTGAATTTTACACACTGCAGTAGTTAGTAGGTCTTTGGAGCTATGAATAGTAACATAACCTTTTGGAAATTAACACCAAGGCACCATTTATTCATTAGTCAGCACTGGGAAAAACAAATGAGACATTCAAAACAGAGCGATATTAGAATAGAAAATCACCAGAACTCAAATAAGATGAAAGATTATGTGGACATGTTACCGAATTACTTCAATCAAGAAAAAAAATCTTCCAACAATTCTTCACATCACTTCATGTCTCACATTCAAAGTAATTCCCAGAGTCACTGTCTGTCAACCAGAGAGTCATCTGATCTTCATCTTCACAAAGACCTCCCTACAAGAGGTCAATTAAAAATAAAATAGATGTGACTTTTATGTAAGACACTTTTGGCCCTTTTCCCTCTATGTGCAACATTAATTTCACATTGTTTTTATGTAATTGATTTGAACTGGTGTAAATAAATCAAATTTACACCCAGTTAGCTTTCCAACCTTTGCCTATATATACAACAGCAAACAAACAACATGGTTGCATAATTTGGGTGTAATTATTGGGTACCAAGGCAGACTTAATGGAATATTTGACTGTGGTCTAAAAAATAACAACAGGGAAGTCCAAAAGGAAAAACACTGAAAGTAAAAGCGTGACAATCTCTCAGTCTCATCCCATCTGCACACCCAGGGTCATAATTCTCACAGCAGATGTCCAGGGATGCAGGGCAAAAAGTATGTAATGATGTTAATATGCAAAGCCAATTAGACACTCAAACCCTCACGAACTGTGTTTCACAGCGCAAAGATGAGAAATGAGCAGATTTTGCCCTCGTCTCTCTGGGGAATTTTTGTTCTCTGACATCTGTGTCTCTGTCTCCTCTGCTCCAGGGAGAGGCAAAGTATCTTCACTCCATCGCTCCCATCCCCCCCTTCAATATCAGCCTGCTTTAACTCCTCTGCTACCTTTTTTATCCTTTGTGCATCTCATCAAGTGCTGGCAAGTGTCACCAATGCTGAGCCACTGTTACTCTGCACTGTCTTTATCAGGTTGTAACCCTGTTATTTTCACACCTAGCTTCACCATCCATATCCACAAACTCTCCTTTTTATGATCATCTGTACAAATTCTGATGTTTTGATCGTAACCACTGTTTTTTTTTTTTTTTTTTTAGGAAGATATCATTCCTGTGAGAGGTGTGAATTTTGTTTATTAACTAAATTTAAATATGTAGGACTCTCTTTATATGTTGCTTTCTGTATGCCCCTCTCTCTCTTTCTCGCTCTCTCCCCTTCTGTAGACGTTGGGCTGCAGCAGGGGGACATACAGGCCTCAGGGTGCAATATGGCCCATTTAATGTCCGCAGAGACAGAAAGAGAGGAAAAAAACAAAAGGATATGTAGTGTGCCTAAATAAACAAAAATAAACACATAGGCAACTTTAAAAAAAAAACATGAATAACATCAGGGGGAATAAAAAAAAATAAGAAAAAAATAAAATGTGACATTGACATTCCATTGCTTTAAAAGCTAACCAAAAATAAAAGTATGTTTTTTGGGGCCATGTCACTTTCTATTTTTGCATTTATTCCCCCAAACCCCTCCCATCCCGACGTCACCCACTCCAACTCTCTGCAGGGTCAGATGATCAAACCAACTTTCATGGCAAGTGCTGCAAAGCACACAGCTGCTGCTCTGTGGCAACACACAGCTGAACTACTGGGGTGCTTCGGCACATGGTTGACGTCCTGGATTAATAATAACAACTATCTTTTCACAAAATAATCCAGCCTCAAATTCCACTTAAACATTCCCTGGAGCTTTCAGCTAAATCACATGGTCTTCAAGGCCCCAGAATAAGCGAGTAAGTGGAGCTTGAGCTGAGATTGATTTCTCAACTTCTATTTCAGGTCGATAAAAGTCTTACAATATTTTTGTATTAATAGATTATGAAAATCAGATTTTGAGGATGAGTGTGATTCCACACTGTAGTGCCATAGTTGTCAGAGAAGTGCCATAAATCTTGGCCCCAGCTGAGGGAGGGGCCCCTAACTGTCTGAACTGCAACATTCTTGATGAACAGAACATGAAGATACAAGAGAAACCTTAGGGAAGGGAAGGGAAAATTAAAAGAGAGGATATCATATGTTCTTTGACAAATATAATTGAATCACTTGTTCATTTTTGCACCATTGTCATCATTTCCATAGTTCATAGCAGCGCTCATAGAAATGCAAACAAAGCTGACTTATTCTCCCTGTGCTGTGGTTTTTACAGTGACATGGGACAACCCTTCCCTCTCCCTGACCGCTGAGCTGTCTGAGCACATCTTGCATCCCTCTTAACCCTCTCCCCTGGCACAGTTTGCCACTTCTGAAAGTTTAATCAGTGGGGTGAATAATTAACCACGTGGCAGCTGGGGGGGGCTACAAGGTGAAGAAAGAGCTCCCTCGTCTGAGTCATCAAAACATTTTGCCCACTCGTCTAATGAATTTGGAACATGGAACTAATGGACTTTGGCAAAAGGTTCAAGTTTCAAGTGCAGATGAAAGACTGATATGATGATGAAGTGAATACCCCACTGAACAACAGCACGTCACTCATTTAATAATCAAATATTTAAATACAAAGTTAGTCAGTCTCTCATAACCTTAACTTTCAGTCAAATTGAATCCTGGAACTTGAATTTCTATGTTAGTGTCAGATCTCTGTTAGTGTCATACAATGTTTTGCAATAATAGATGCTTAAACTGTCATTAATGTAACTATAATAATAGAACACCACATATTCTTGATGTGTAATGAATATATTGATAATGTTGCTGTTGCCTTCAGAGATGACATTGTCAAGTCTTAAAGACTCTATGTTTACTTCAGTTCAGATGGTACAACTGTATTAAAAAACCCAAATCAATAAACAGCACACTGATATATTATAATGATCAATTACCTGTACAGCAGTGAGGCATCGTCATCACTATCATAATCATCAGTTGTAGCCCAGTTGGTAAACAGCAGTGGCAAGAGCCGTTGCTTTTTATAAATTACAGAACCAGTGTTTGCTTAGTCCCAGTTTGTGCCTCACATTTTCAGCACCAAATACATCCCAAAAAGACACAAAACTTTGAAAAAAAATTTGATTACAGAGAAACAATCAGTGCAGGCACAATGGTAGATGAACAGATATTCACGGAGAGGTTGTGTGTGTGTGTGTATGTATGTGTGTGTTTAACTGTGTGGATACACAAATTTGGAAGAAGTGGTGTACTTGACCTTATGGCTTTAAAAGCCCTGTGTTTGTGTAACGCCTCTCTCTGCTTTCCTGTTAACATGCTCTCCTGTGGCTCTTTCTTCCTTTCTTTGTAACTTCCTTGGGAAATGGAGGCTAAGAGGAGGCAACTGTCTGTGCATGGGTTCATTTCACAGAAGTACCAGCGTGATACGTTTTCTCAGCTTTCTTGTCTTTAGTGATTATTGAATTGTCATTTTATAATCTTTGTTTTTAAAAGTATGAGCTGTTAAAACAACACTAATACATTCACTATGGAAGGCGAGGCAGGTTCTTAACATTTGTTTTAATAAGACATGTCACAGTAGGAAAAGCACAGATGTAATTAATAACTCTAATTAAGGCTGTATTGCGGTTTCCAGAGCCCTGGTGAAATGCATGCTGGGATGTGCATTTATGCAAAGACACCAACAAATGTGTATCTGTGGGTATACGTTTTCTGTGTCACATATTGCTGGGTGAACCTTGGATACTGGCATTAATTTTGTATGTCTGCATTTATGTGCTTTGTCACAATCAAAAGACATCTGTCCCACATCTGTCGCATCTGGTTCCCCCGTGTCTCAATCATAGTTTTACACCCAGTACAATCTGGTTCAGTGTGAGTGGCAAGGAAGGAAACCGCAACAAGTTTGAGTGCCAGCTTTTGATTCAATTTCAAGAGAACAAACTGAATCATTGTGAAAGTTTGCTGTATGCTGGGAATTAAATGAGGACGAATCTAAGGGCAGTGAGGGAGCTTCCCGTCAATAACTAGGCCTTTCTTAATCTGCATTCTTGTCTGTTCTAAACCTCATCAATCATGTTCCCAGTGCTGGCCAAGTTCAAAGCCAAGATTGGTCCAAATACCCTGAACCCTTTTATCTCAGCAGGTACTTTAATTGATTAACGGTAACACAGACAGTCAATTGTATTATATTTGCTTTTTACACAACTCTGTCACCTGAAACTCAAGTGCTTTTTAGTCACTTGTCACTTGACAGACCACCGATAGCTCAGTGGTCTTACTGGACTGACAATCTGTCAAAAACAAAGAGTCCATTTTCTTGAAATGACTGTATGGACGGGCAGGAATAAAGGACATGGTGATGTGTTCATGTGCCTATTTCCAATCAGCCACAGCTGTACGAGGGAGTTGTTAATTCCTTTTGAGCTTAAACTGCTTAATTTCCACCCACTCCAATAATGGTTTCATCTCCATAAATGGAGGGCTGGGGCAGTTCAATCAGTGTTACTGTGCCTCATGTTTTTCAGACACAGTGTGTGACTTTCTCTTTGAAACAACTTACTAGTGAATCTTTGCCAATGAACAACAAAAAGCAAAATGATTCAATGCATGATGTTTTTTCAAGGCCGAACCCTTGTGTTTTCTGATAAGACAAGCACAGATAATGTTGATGTAATATGTTCACACACAAAAGGTTATGAACCACAAACATTAAATACATTATATACACATATACTTTAGAATTAACTTGATTCCTGAACATCATTAAAAATGAAAATTGAATGAAATTTTCATATAGAATTCAGGAATGAATCAGCAGTTTGAATCTCCTCATCCTGAGAAAATAGCTGCATAAAAGTATTGCATGACTTGGTAGAAGTGCATATTTTTGTAATGATGCATTCTTGGTGCATAATCCAAATTATCTTGAATGTACTCTAGCATCATACTCGTGTGCAATCGTGTGTAATCCTTGTGACATTTCATCCTTTTTTCCTCGTCAGGGGTGATTCATCCAGATGAAAATTATTTTGGAACTATTTGTGCCTCAGAGGGAGAAAAAAAAAATTTTTTTGGTCACTCATCTGTCTATCAGCCTGTGAATAAATGGTAATTCACAAAATGAGTAACTGTTCCGGGATCATGAATAATTCTTCTGAGGAATAAAAAGGTTACAGGCTCCGGAAAGTGAAAAAAATTGCCTGTGACTGAATGATCCCGTGGAGTAAGAGCTGTAAAGGTGCAGGATGGCCGATTCGAGTGAACATGGGCTGGCACGGGTGAGTGGGGGTGCTGGTATAACACAGGGCAGAATAATGAACATGCACTATTTATAGGAACACAACGAATGTGTCCTGCAAAATATGCCCCTGTTCCTTCTCTGTGTGCTTTTCAACATAAATCATGACACACTGACTTCAATTTTATTGAGATTCACTGGCTTTGATTGAAAAGAAACTAAATTACTGAACATCTTTTTATGATTGCAGCGCTGAAGGTATTTGCACCCTGTGATGACAGCAAAAAAAAAAATAGGTCATGTTGTTGTGACACCAAGCTAATGAAACATTAATTAACATTAACATACTTGTGTTTTCTGGCTAGGTTTTAAATTTACTGTTCATGTAAAGGTCATTAGTTACTCTGTAATATCCCTGCTGTTCACAAATGGTGGGGCAATGACATGAACTTCTCCCACTGAAATAAAGAGTCATTTTTTCTAAATCTTTTAATATTTAATATTTAACAATTTCAGCTAATTTCTGTCTTGAATGAGGTATACATTATAGGTGCCAAAAAAGCCACCAAACCTATATATTGGTGATGATGTTTCGTCAGTGATCACAAGAGCCGAGAGCTTTACAACTGAAAATAGATAACGCCATCTCCCCCTTGTGTTGAAGTTTTAACTAGCCATGGAGGCAGCACTGGACACAGTGCATTTAAATCATAAATGTGCTCTCCTTCAGCATTGAAATGACATATGCATCATTGATTTACTGCACATTTGACACATATTAGATATGCTAAATACACACTGTATGTAGTCTGGTCAATTACTATACGTACACTATGTGTAATCTGCACTACATAAGGCAAAGCTGAGGCCATTTTATTTGTATAGACCAAAATCACAAATTTCCCTTTAATGGCTTTAAAATCTATATATTAAACCCTAGACCGGAAAACCACTCGAAATAAAATCATCTAAGGGAAAAAAATTGCAACGGCAGTGCTCACTCTCATGTCACAGGACTCGTATGGCTCTCCAGGGTCCCGCCCCAGCTGAGGGTCAGCACCCTGGACAGTGACAGTCGATGCCAGCTTTGCCAGAGCACATTCAGCACCTTGGCCAGCAACTGCCACACTTGGCCACCAGGGAGTGTCGAGGCGGACCACATGTTGTTGAGGGTACTATCAGTACTGTAGAGTGAAGGCCCTTAGCCTCTGCCATGGCCTGTATGTTTGTGTCCTGAACTGCTGCTTGTTTTGTGTCTTCCTTCAGGACCTGGCAGGTGAAGACTGTGTTAGAGCAGCTGGATGCTCCTGGCCACGCCGTCCAGAATGCTTTTCAGATCAGTCATCCCAATTCTTTCCCTCTCTTACTCCACCACACCTTTTGTTTTGTTTGGTTTGGCTGCGCCTATCTTCATTTTATAGTATATTTGCACGACACATTCATGCATCCTCTCAGCAAAGATCTACTGATTCACCATTGACCATGACCATTTCATATATTTAGTCAGTATGTGTAATTGCATTTTTCCTTAAATAATTGTGATTGTATTAGTGTTTTGTTTGATTTCCCAGTACATCTGTGAGCATTTCCTCTGTCATGACCCTAGAGCCAAGTGGTGACAGTAGTTGCAGCTCAACAGGGGTCATAAGACTATTAAGAGCAAAAAAAGAGATTAGGAGATTAGGGCCAAAAAAAAAAAAAAAAATATATAACCTGATCTCACAGATGTGGTGTCTTTTGACCCTCACATACCTTCAGAAAGTATAAATGCTTGCATGATGTGGAAAGAGACTTCCAGCACAAACAATAACACAAATAGTTGGATACAGCAGCATTGATACCACCTGCACCAGGTAATTCAAATAAATGACAAGGCTTTGACCCCCCACAGGCTATCTATCTGTGATCATGTGCAATTAGCTCATGGTTATCAAATTTACCTTCCTCCTTTCTGGCTTGCAGACCTGGTAATCTACCAGCCCACGTGCCCAGTCTTGTTGCTGACTGCTGCGTCTATCTGCAGGGCTGAAACTAAGATGTTTGGGTGGAGCTTTGTGGTTTCTTTTCTTTGTGTTGATTCTCTTCTACTGGGTCATCCTCCAGCTGAGGTAAAATGAGTTAAGTTTGGAAATAGATCCTCATGAGAGCCATGTTTCCCAGTCTAGGCTTGTGCCACTTTCACAGCTTAAGGGTAGACTGGCTATCTGGAGAATCTGGAGATTTGAGCTTGTGTGTTGCAACATCAAAAACACCAAAGAACACAAAGCAATCTTGCTTTGGTCAGCAGACTGTCAGTAGATTGGACGATCAGCTCAGTACAGGTGAGGTCACGACTTCATCACCTCCCATGAGTCACGCCCTCATACATCACCAGCTTGACTTTAGTACTTTAAATTTGCTGACTTCCCTGTGACACATTAGTTATACAACAGCAACATTTGAACATTTTTCTATGACATGTCATATATGAGTACACTTTTATGCTATTTTAAATGTAAACACATAATTAATTCAATAGTTAACTATGTTGCATTAGTTGTAGTTATTCTCAAACTGAAAGTAAAAAAAAACTGGGTTTAATTTTGGAAATGCACTTAACTCAAATGATCAGATTTGTGTTTCTATTAAATCTATATTTGTATTTGTATTTCTATCTATCTATCTATCTATCTATCTATCTATCTATCTATCTATCTATCTATCTATCTATCTATAAAATCAGGACTCTGTACTGTGAGGCACAGGTGCATTTCGTTTTATTTCTCCTGGCACCTTTTGCACACTTCACATACCCCACACACATAAAAGCACTTTTTTCTATCTCAAATAATACTTTTACTCAAAAGGAGGCCATATGATTAAAAAGTCTTTGTGGCTCAGATAACTTTACAACATATTATCTTTGGAATATAAGGACATTATATGCGTCATTGTATTATTGATGTCCCTCACTTGTAAGTCGCTTTGGATAAAAGCATCTGCCAGATGAGTAAATGTAATGTAAATCTATAAGCAGAGCACTGCAGCTTCTCCTCTGTAAGTCCAGGCTAATATTTTTGAAATGGTTTTGTAGGAGTGAGAAAGTAGAGATGTGTCTGAATAATCAACCATACTGCAAATGATTCTGCACTCAAGAATGAAATATTTAAGAAAATACCACATTACCCCAACTCAAATTCTGAGCCATGATGTGATAAAATTAGCGCCAAAAGTGCAGTGACACTAGAACTGGCTGTATACCCGAACCTGAAATGGATTTGTATTCTGTTTTGTGAAACACACCATTGTACTTTGTACTGAAATGTTATTTTTATGTTTACATTTTATCTTACACTATTTTACTATTTTACACTGAAAACTATTGACAAAGACATTGTAAATTCCCTGGAATAGAAAGAGAATGAAAATTAAGTGAAAATCAAGTTAAAAAAAAATATGTTGCATGATTTATTTAGTTTGTAACTCATTTTAAATACTTTAATTAGGAGTGTTAATAAGCTACCCTTGTGATATATTTGTCATTGCCCATGATTATAGAAATGGCACATTATACATAACAATGCACACAATTAGAGCCCATTCAGTGCTGGATAGTGAACCAAGTTTGTTGGATGAGAAGCTGGAGCTGGGCACATCGTAAGAATGCACCCTTCAAACTGTATGCTGCTGATGAGATGAGGTCTGCTTCCTTTTTTGCAAAGTAGCATCCTTCAAAATTCATAATTTAGACGTTTTTCCTTGAAAATGCCATTTGGTTATATTAGTGTTAAGTTTAACAGCAAAGTTATACATGTAGCTGCCTGGTGGGATCCCGTTTGGAGGATTTCAGCATCTGTGAGGCCTCAATTTAAAGACCCCCGGCCCCACCGTGTCACTGACACAGAGTTCACATCCAATATAATGGTACAGCAGGGAGCAGGTCGTGTTTCCTGATGCTGTAGTTTTATTGGGAACTGTTTGAGTTGCAGGAAAAGGATAAAAGTCAATAGACAATATCACTGTTGCACAAGAATGAAAATGCTCATTTATGAAATCCGGTGAGACTTAACTAAGGCGCTCTGGAAGCGATAAAACAGTCATTGGCTTAACAAACATTACTGTAAACGCCTTTGTAGTTTTTTTTTTTTTTTCATTTTCATTGAATTAAACTAAACGCCGTCGTGGGAATACCGGTGACGTCAAGGTTTTTCCCCAGTTTTAAGTGTTTGAGGGATGAGAGTGTGGGTACACAGATATTTAGTCCCCCATCCTGTCTACTTTCACTTCAGGGCAGTATCCAGTTGATGGAGGGAGGAGGGGTAAACCCACATTGGGGATTAGGCAATATTCATTGAGCGTGTGCGGACACTTACTGAGCGGCAGCAGCAACAATTGCTTCCAAGCAGGTTCCCCACAACTGAAAGTCAAATGGCAAAATACAAGCCCTGGCTGGTGTGCTGCTTCACCTTAGTGACTTTGATCTGCGCTGTGGCTCTCATATGTCTTTGCATCGCATCACTTGCGGCCCGACGATGTCCCGGCGGCAGCTTCAGGCGTGCGGCTGTGGCGGCGGACTCCAAGCGGTGCTCAGAGATTGGCAGGTAAGTCGCTCTGTGACGGGGGGGTGAGAGGAAAACAATCTGTACGCGGCCTGCTGCGTCTAAAAACTTCAGAAAAGCCAAGAATGTTTTTGTAATTTGAAAGTTAAAGACGTTTTGTGTGTGTGTGTGTGTGTGTGTGTGTGTGTGTGTGTGTGTGTGTGTGTTATTGGACTTCACAGTAATAAATGTACTCTCTCAAAACTCAGCAGGCAATCAGGCTGCTCCCGTGGGTGAGATAAAAAGGCTGAACTGAGCAATGGGATAAGCAGTTTAAGAGATTTGGTAGGCTCTGTTTGAGGAATAGATTTAATACCTGCAGAACTGTGTGCAGAGAGGCTATTCATTCTCCTCACCTCTTGTTGATTAGTTTTCATACTATCCCCTTGGATGTGATTGTAGGAGAAAAACAGTTTTGTTTTGTTTTTCTTTTGACTGGTGTCACTCTTTCTAACGAGGAGTGCAGAGACTTGGTTCTTTCTCTGGTGTCCTCTCATTTGTTCACTGAGCCATGATGTGAACTCAATCAATCTGCCATCAATGAAACTCTAAATTTAGAGTTTTTCTTTATTTCTTTCTACTTTTTTTTGTACAGGAATGTGCATGAACATCTTCCTGCTTTTGTTTTCACTGGCAGTGAAGTCTTTTTTCTTTTTTGCCACTGCCAAGATTTGTCAGGAGTTCATTTCCCCGTTCACAGCAGAGACAAAGAATATGAGCCCCATACACAGAGAGACACACTGAGTCAACAGGCGACATGTCCGTGTGATGAGCACTTGTATCACTTTTTAAGGGCATTCTCTGAGTGAAATGTCCTGATCCTGTTCATTCGTTCTACTGAGAGATATATTAAGCATACATCTGATAATGTGTCTGTCCACAGTGAGTGGTGATTGTAGTTTTACAAACATATAAAGAGTCAGCTCCGTTAAACCTGAAAATGTGCAGTGTTTTTAAGCAAAATCATTCAATGTCACCTTCACTCTATTGTTTGCTCAGGTGTCAGGACAGCAATTTGTTAGATGACGGCTTTTAATGTCATTGAAAATACTGATAATCATACAATGTTACCACAAACACTATCTGACAGAATCTATCACAGCTGAGCCACTCAACAACACAGCGTCAGTTTGCCGGTGACACCAGCATTAATCATCATTTTCTCATGAACTATTTTTTTTCACTCACTTCCTCAGACTGATGCAGATATACAATGTGTTCTGTTATAGCTGACTTGAGCTGAGTTTTGTCCAGAGTTTCAGGAGCTATAATCCAGTCTGCAGAAGTTTTTCCAAACCCAGAGCATACAAACACACACTGTGTACAAATTATATCATCAGTTCGGTATTTCCTAAGCTCGTAGATACAAAATGTGTAGTCTATATTTGATTTTGTCCCTGCTCTAAACTTAATTAAGTAATGGCATCCCCTGTGTAAAGGCATAAACCATCAACTGCCTGCCTACACAGTCTTACATGCGATACCTTTAATTAGATTCTTCCGATTAAATTGTGGTCCGTGGTTTCATCCTGGTACTTTTTCCCTCTGTTGAACCTCCCACACTTCAAGGCTTTAAGTCAGCCTGACCGACACAGAGCCAAAACATTCCCGACACTGCCCTTTCTTGTCGCTCAGCGAACACATATGACCCTGTGCCAATTTCTTAGTGAAAAGACTCATTCAGGGTTTCTTTAGGAGAAGGTTTCAGATGTTAGGTTTCTTTCTCTGCTGTATATGGATGAGCCTAATTGCAACAAACAGGTTGTAATTTCTGAGGGAGACCGTTTGCCTCGTGAGCAAAGTTTTTAAAAGTAAGTGACTTCCTGGTGATTTTCCTGAAGTCAGCCTCAAGCATCAGCACATGGTTTAAACTTGCCTCTTGGCATCACACTGAATCCTGAGATCTACAATGATATCATGCATGTTTCAGAAAATGTGTATTTGTGTGTCTATGTGTGAGCAAATGTGTGGGATTTAGTCAGACTGTGAGTGACTGACTCTGAGTTCACACAGTTCCCATAAACCTTGTGAAAATGGCTGTTTTCCAGGAGCATGCTCCAGCAGGGAGGGTCGGCAGTAGATGGCGCCATTGCAGCTCTTCTGTGCACATCCGTGGTCAATCCTCAGAGCATGGGGCTTGGAGGAGGGTCTATATTCACTATAAGAGATAAAACAGGTGGGTCTTCTCATTGATTCGTTGCTATGACAGTAAATTTATTTCTTCTAAAGTGATAATTATTGATTAGCCTTATTTGTTCTAATTGCTGATCTCTTCTCAGGCAGCATTAAAGTCTACAACTTCAGAGAAACCGTCCCACAGTCGTTCAAGCCTAACTTGTTAAGCGACTGTCCCACCGAGTTTAGGCTTTCCACAGGTAGGCAGAGTGGTCCCTTAATGTGTACAGACCTTCTTCTCACACTTCTTTATATAGTCATTACAGTGTAAACCCATTAACTAAAACTGTGAGACAGAGAAATGTCTCATAATGGATCATTTGGCTCATCATGATTCATAGCATTTGAAGTGTCCTCATACAGGCTGGTAGAAATGCTGGTAACACCTCACTTTACCTATTTTTCTGTCCTATATACAGTCGGTCCACCTGAAGTTTTGATACCTGGTTTACATCATTTTCTTAACACAGCTGCCCTGTCTCTCACTTGTACATTGTAGGCAGCCAGTGGATCGGAGTTCCTGGAGAGCTGCGGGGCTATGAGGTAGTTCACAGGCAGTATGGGAAGCTGCCCTGGGCTAAGCTGTTTGAGCCAACAATCAGACTGGCCAGGGAGGGCATCCCTCTGCCAGCCTATCTGGGAATGCTCCTGAACAACCCCATTGTGAAAACGATCGTGGAAAAGTCATCTCTCTGGTACAGCTTCTCACTGTTTCTCATTGTGACAGAAAGGTCTCCTAAAATGTTAGACGTTACAAGAATATCCGCTTTGTGGCCATGCTGATAAGAAATGTTTGAGGGCAGGGATAAACTAAAAGGGCCTGTGATGCTCACTTTTCTCATTCATGTGTCACTGCGGAAATCCCGGAGCAAAGGGCTCTCCTATAAATCCCTCATTTAACTCGTTCCATGCTACTTTTATGTAACTTCCTGGTTAACAATTAATTCTGAGTATTTCACTTTCAGGATTTCACATTGCATAATAGTTCAGCCTGGTTGACATCCTCGTGTGAACACTTTTTGGATTCGCAAAAATGACTGTTATACTCTAACAGCACAGAGGTTCACATTGTTGTTCTTAGCGGAACATTTTGGGAGCAGGGTTTACTGACCCTACTCACCTTCTTTCAGAAATGTTTGTGTGAAGTGTTGCTTTTCCCAAATGCAAGGTTTAAAAAGCAGTCAGCGCGGGGTGAGGTGTGGTGTGAAAAGCCATAAAGTGTGTATCAAAGTGTTCATGCACATGCAGAAACAAATTCCTGCAGAATATCTGAGAATATTCGTTCATATGAGTGGTTCAGTAAAGATGGCCTGCATGATATACGGTATGATTGTATGAAACAAATGTCACTTTCTGTTAACAGATGACCCAAATGAAAATGTATGGTATAAGTATCTCTCTTAAGTGTGTTCTGATTTTGTTATATTTATTCTAATATGTTCTTTTTCATTGACACTTTTTCCAGTACACTTTTTTGCAACAAGAACAAAGGTGCTTTGAGAACAGGAGACATCCTGAAGTTTCCTAAACTCGCTGAAACCATGGAAACCATTGCAGAGCAAGGGGCAGATGCCTTCTACTCTGGCAAGATAGGACATGACTTAATCCAAGACATACAAGCTGCAGGTTGGTGCAATGATAACAGACTATTGGTTGGGCCAGCTGGGGTGTATACTTGAAAAGACAATCGACAGACAGGGCTGGTATAAAGAAAGGAGGTTTAATTTAAGATAATCAAGCCGTCTTTATATTCTATGTGTTTCTTTCAGGTGGGACATTAAAAATGGAGGATCTGAAGTCTTTCAAGGTACGGGTGGAGGATGCATGGACAGTTCCTCTAGGAGACACTCAAATGCACATCGCACCACCGCCTGCTGGGGGCGCCCTGCTTGCCTTCATTCTCAAACTAATGAAAGGTTTGACGTACTGTGTGATGACTTTTTTCATGATCCCAGTGAACTGATCTACTGTTGCAACCATCTGGTCATGCGCTGTGAATTATAAAGAGGAAAATGCAAAACACTGTTGAACAAAAAAGTTTTAACATGCTGTACGTTGTTTTTTTCTGCAGAGTTTTCCTTGACTCCAAACTCGCTTCACGGTGACCAGAAGATTAAGATGTACCATCATTTCATAGAGGCAGTTAAATTTGCTAATGGACAAAAGAGGAGCATTATGGATCCTGCCTTCAATGACAGAAAGGTGGGGATCAATACCTTACAGGATATTACCCACGAAGCATTTTAGTATCTTTCAGGTTATTGTTTTGGTTTTACCATTTTGTGAAGCAGCTGTTCTCTTCAAACCTGTTTCCAGTCACAGCAGACTGAAAAGGCTCTGATAAACCTACTGTGCACCATCTGCCCAGTCTCAAACAGCTGTCAGACAGCATCAGCAACCCTGTCTCCTAGAAGTTAAATTCATACAAAACTAATTTGCAACAGTAGATATGTTTCGAAGGAAATGTAACTGCAACTGGAATATGTTTTCTATTATCTAGTTTCATTTTTACATATTTGGCAAGTTGCA
Organism: Trachinotus anak; assembly: GCF_046630095.1. Lineage (NCBI taxonomy): Eukaryota > Metazoa > Chordata > Actinopteri > Carangiformes > Carangidae > Trachinotus > Trachinotus anak. The sequence goes on along the minus strand of NW_027273879.1, from coordinate 10,850,309 downwards.
AACGTGTCATTAGTGAACAAATCAGTTAAGGGTTCACAGATGACTTTTCTTTTCTGCCAAAATATATACAGAAAAAATTCACAGTGACTTCAGACACAGGGTGTTCCAGACAATGATTGTGTTATGTAGGTAAGTGGGAAAACAGTTAAGTATATGAAGATAATTTCTAGGAGACAGAGCTGCAGGTGGAGGGCAAAACAGAGCTAAAAAGCAATTTGCAGGTAAACAGAAGCACAACTCCAAATAAGTGTTACTCCATTTATGCATAATATATAAACAGCAAACCTTTGCTAACATGTTTGACATATCAATATTTAAAGTTTAGTTATGGTGACATGTCACTGTTGTGTTCACAGTTTAATAAAATGTAGATTAATGCAGGTAAAAAAAAAAAAAAAAGCAACATTCATTTGACTAGTGGTTCCACATTTTGGGAAATACACTTATTTGCTTTCTTGCCAAGAGTTAGATGAGAAGATTGATACTATTCTCATGTCTGTACGTTAAACAGGAATATACCCATCAGTAATAGTTGACTGCCAGCCATCTAAAGCTCGCTAATTACATTATGTTTGTTTAATTTGTACAATACCTGAGTGTAAAAAAAAAATCACTTTTTATGGGGGTTATGTTCCAGACTATTGCTGACCAAATTGTTCAGTGTGCACATAATTACATCTTACAATTACAATTACATCATGATGCTCTTCTTTCAGAGTGCAGATCATTTGATTGATCCATCCTTCATTAAGCGCATCAGAGGAATGATTTCTTCAAACCGCACCCATGACAACTCCTACTACTACAATATCAACCCTTCTTCTGATCACGTTGGGACGACACACGTGTCTGTCCTGGATGAAGATGGATTGGCTGTGTCTGCCACCAGCACCATAAACCAATTGTGAGCAGGAAGACTCCTCGGACAGAGGATTTGTGCATCACTGTCTTATTATAGGAAATTATACTATGAGATAACATTCATCCCCTTAGTCGACTCTACTGTCTTGTGTTTTGTTGTATAGATTCGGAGGATCCATTTACTCTCCAAAAACAGGCATCATCCTCAACAATGAGCTGTCTGACTTTTGTGGGAGAGCAGACACAGTGAGGGCAGGTAAAGTCACAAGACATAAACATAGCCTTTCAACCCAAGCCAATTGAATTTAAGACATTACTTAATGTAGACATTTAGTCTGTTTCCAGTCTGATATGGAGTCTAATTGTTGTCATAGGTGAACAGCCTCCCTCTTCAATGACTCCAGTCATACTGGAGTCAAAGTCCGGAAGACTCCTTGTGATTGGTGGATCGGGAGGAAGCTTGATCACCTCAGCAGTGGCCTTGGTAACTCAATTGAACTCAGGTTGCATGCTTGTCTGTCTAGTCTCTTATTTGTTTGCTTACATGATTCTCTTTTGCTCCTGCAGTCTATAATAAATCACCTGTGGCTGGGGATGAATCTGGAAGAGGCCATTGCTGCCCATATAGTTTTTGTTGATTCGGGGAACAAAGTGAATTTTGAGCCTGGTTTTGAGGAGGTGAAGTATTCACATTTTTCATCCTTAGTGTCCATTAATGGCATTCAAATTCAATAGACTGTGACATCTGTTTAATGAATAACAATTCTATTTATGTTCGTGGCTTCTGGTGGAGATTATCAGGACATAATCCTACAAAGTCATATTTAATTTACCTGAAATCAGTTTTGAAATCTGAAGTGGGAAAGGATAAGTGGTATTAATACATTTATGTGTGTATGTGTGTGTGTGTGTGTGTTTGTGTGTGTCTGTGTCTGTCTCTGTGTGTGTGTGTGTCTCTGTGTGTGTACGTGTGTGTCCTTAGTCTCTGAATAATAGCCTCACTGGTCTCGGACACAAACTTGGAAGCTGGCAATTCTTCTTGAATGTAGTCAATGCCGTAGAGAAGGAGAAAGGCTGCATTGTGGCTGTGTCTGACAAAAGGAAGCTGGGAATGTCGTCTGGATACTGACCACACAGACCATTAGGACGCAACACCTCCCTACTAAAATCTGCCCTTGAGACTGACTGAGCCTTTAGCCTGAAGAACAATGAATGTGCCAAATCCCTGACAACAAAATGTGATCAATTTGGAGCTCTGGTTCTTTCCTGTTAGAACTGAGGAGCAACAGGAAACTACTAATCTTAAAGGATAATTCTAGTTTATCATAACTCATTTTCAGAATTCTGGCCATACTTTCTATCAGTTAGACAACATTGTACCAACCAAAGTAATTGCAGAGGTCCTAGAATCAGGCTACATGGCTTGAGGATGGTTACAGTCTCCTCATCACACCATGTTTTCATTTTACACTATTTTTGGTTTCATCACAGGCCTGGAAGCTTCACTGAAAGTCACTTGCTTCCTGCACCTCATGGTTTATTTGCCAGGTCTGTTTCTATTGCACTTTGTCACCTTCTGCTTTTATCGATACACCAACTTTTTCTCCTCTGATAAGCTGATTTTTTTTTTTTTAATTTCCGGCAATTCACATAGGTTTTTTCTGAGCAAATTAAACATGCACATGATGGAAACGTTCTTACTGAGTGTGCCTGAAATGTTTGTATAACTACAGTAAGTATGTTAGGCAAAGTTGAACCACAAAATCAGTTGTAGTACAATTGTTGTAGAGAATGAGTTGAACACCTGGGTAATGACAAAATAATCTGCACTCATTCTCGCTTGTCAGGATAGTTGAAATCTCTGGAAAAAGCTTGTAGCTAGACCTTGACTTAGATTATTTTGTAGGAATTTGACTAATTTGTAACATTCATCCTTGGCTAACCGCAATGTTTGTTTAAAAAAAAACCTGACTGGTCAGATTTCTGTCCTCATCAGACATTGTTTGTAGGCTATTGGCACGTTCCCAGATCTCAGCAATTAACTTGCTGGTGGTGATTCAAAGAGATGATGGCCAAAAAAGTTGGAATAAACTGGAAATATCCTTTGAGCTGATTGTCACTCCATACAGTATATATTCGTTTTCAATCCATCCAGTCGCCACACTCACACACGCACTTATGTCATGGCACTTAAATGATACAGACTAACGCACAACTAGCACGCCATCCGGCTGCTGCTCTTACTGCTGAGATCTGCTTGCATGCAGGATTGCATAATCCTGACCAAAGTGAGCGCAACAGCAAGCCATAAAAGCAAACCCACTGTAGTCCAACAAAACCAAACCTGGTTAATATTAAGTCTGTTGTCTGTTGTATCAATGAATGTTTTCATTTTCTGACTGAACTATGCAATTCTATGTAAGAAGCGTTTACTGTAGATGAGCCATGGAACCCTCTCACATTGACATCCTGACTGACATATGAGCTGAAGGTTGTTGTAGGCTGGGAATTTTTATTGTGACCTTTTTTACTGAATGTGAAACAACTTTATACAGGTTCTACAGAGTATTGTGATCTTTCTGTGAAGGTTAAGGAAATGCTATAGAATTTCTTTTTTAATAAACAAAGCAGTAGATTCACAATGAACAAAGTTATCTTAAAAACGTAAGTGTTTTTTTTTTTTTACACGATGAGCATGTCATTTTATATTTTTTCTGCTTTAATATGTCATAATGTTTTGTGAACTAATTACATATTTTTTTACAATTGATAACTGTGACACAATAAAACTAAGTCCAAAACAAAGCCAGTCTCTCATCTTCACCAGACATGAGCAACACCTACAATACGCTTTTCACTGCAGACTGCAGCTCTTTAAATGTTTATACCTTGTTGTTAGTATAGCTTGATCAGCACTAATCTGCTTGATATTTTCCTGTTTGCATTATTTCAAAGCAGCACTGAAACAAAAGATACAGTAATGAGATACATTTCAGTGGAGAGACTTATGAATTAGTAATGATTTCTTAAGTGGATTCTGCTCCGTTTTTCCTTCGAGCCACTAGATGTGAGTTATGAGAACATGCAAATTTTAGTCTGTCTGAAGCGCCGCTGTCTTTGTTGTACGACAAATGGGTTAATGTGGATAAGCTGTGGCATCATAGCTTTAGTGTCATGATATTACCCTCTTTGTATAAGTAACAGCCATTTAAAGTGAGCATCATTTTAAAGTATGCAGAAAATGTCACTCCAGTAAGAGTCTTTCAGTCAAAGCAGAGGCTGTTAAATAATCCTGTGATGACTTCTTTAACTTCCAGGGTTAGCACAGTTTCAGGCACAATGTCCCTTGATGAAGCAAATTATCTCAACAGCGGTTGCTTGATGGTATTATAAATGCATTTTGTATGTGTGCATCATTATTTGAAACTATCACGATGCCATCCAAAGCAGTGAGAGGAATTAAAACTATGTAGACTTTGATACACACAGAGACTGGAGATTTTTTCAAGCCTAGAGGGTGAGTAAATTGGCCTGTCTGAGTTGCATAACTCTGAAGTTCATTATAACTATGTGGAAGTGAGAACATGCTTAATTGGGCCTTAAAGGAAAATTCCAGTCTAACTGCTATTTCTCTCCATCTCCTTCTGCAGCGTCCTTGTCGACTATGGGCAACTAAGGTGCATATACTCTGTAATATTGTTATGTAGCTGCCCAATTTGAATCTGTAGACTTTCACTTTATGTCACCTCCCTTCCTTCCCCACATTTCTTCACTTCATTATTTCCTTTCAGTCTTTACTAGCTACTCTCAATACAGGCAAAACAAACCAAAACAAATCTTCAATGGAAGGACTTTTGCCAAATGTCCCAGTCACACAGAACATCATCCATACATTTCATATTTGATCAGTGAAGTTAATTTCTTTATATATATATATATATATATATATAGTACAAATCCAGATTTAATCTGAAATCAGAAAATAAGGTCCAGTCATACATCAAGGAAGTGACCTTATATAAAATGGATATACAGGTAAGGCGCTCTCAACAATGATTTACAAAAAGAACAATGATTCTGCAGTGTGAATTAATCCCACAATGATAAACACATGAACAGTCTTTGTTAAAACAACATACAATATACCAAACACTTAGCACATCTGGGAACAAGAAGGTGCGCCAGCAAACTTGTGAGGTTATGACTATATACTTGTTAGCTACATGCATGCATCATGACTGAAACAGCTGATGCCAAATAAGCCTGACTTCAGTGCTCTGCTTGAACAAACACTATGCACCATTCATTATTTAATGTTAATGTGCTCTGAATGTCAGAAACACAACAAAAGCGGAGGCATATCTTGTTCTATTTACCATATATATTTTTCTATTATACCATTACAGCCATACTAGTGGCATGGCTTTAGGTATCATAATGTTTATCTGTCAGTTGGTCTGACCCCCACTTTGGTCCATATTAAAATAATGATAATAATAATAATATACTAATGGATGGATTTCCAAGAAATGTTCTACAGAGATTTGCTGCATCACTTTAGTGCCCCCCTTATATTTTATTTCATACCACCAGCAGGTCAAAATTTTCACTCATATCTCCAGTTGGATTGGCAGAAAAGTTTGTACAGACATTCACGATGAGATGATAGGTCCTAATAATTTTGGTGACCCCCTGACCTTTTCTCTGCCACCTTCTAGTCAAAAGTTTAATTTGTCTAATATTTCAATTTATGGCCAAATTGCAAAACTAATACACTGACTATAGACTCTTGTTGACCATTAGCTTTGGCACTCCGTGGTTATGTGAGGACCCCAAGTCTGTCAATCAAACCATAGTTAAGAAACATGAAAATTAGAACATCTGCAACATCTATGATACCAATTACAAACATTAATGCTGGGATTTACCAGATAAATGATCCATTTAGACTGGGAAAGTCCTTAATTTAATTTACAGTAAATATATATCTAGTGTTAATCACATATAAATCACTCATTTGTTGCAACATGCTGTAAAAGGCATTGTGATTTTACACATTAGTACATTTCAGTAATTATGTAACACATTCACATCCCAGGTGATAAAAGAGAAGCCCTGAATCCCAGTGGTGACAGTGAGCAGCGACAGCTGTAATGTTGTTATGAGGTCATTACAGGTCGTTGCACTCTGGGTTGTGGGAAATTACTGTAAGTCATTAAGTATGTGCTGCAGGACTGTTTGTCCCTGAGGTGTTATACAGTGGTCCTTTATTTTAACAACAGCTCCTGCTCCTCCTCCTCTCTTTCCTGGAACCTCGCATGAACAGTCCCGGTGAAATATGTTAAAGTTTTTCATGACTTAAAGTTTATATAGGAGTTCTGTTTTAGTTTTAGTTGATTTTTTTCTGTGGATATTTCCTTCATTAAGAGTTCAGTTGTTGGTAATTATTGTAGATGTCACATAGTGTATTTTTAATGGTCAGCAATAACAGGAAACAGCTTTACACAGCTGATGATTTACAAAAGTGCTTCATAAATAGGTAAAAATCATAGATGCAGTGTAAACACAGCACTGTTTCTGCAGTGAGTAATGATTTCCACATTTACAGGTACCTACCTAAGTTTCAACTTTTTAAAAACCTGAATGGCAGCAAAATATGTTTCGTTTATTACATTACATAAATAGATGTGGTGATACAGAAATACAGCAGACACAAGAGTCAACATTCAGAATCAATTTCAGACTGAGGCACTTTGTTGTCAAGGTCATAACAAGTGACAGGTCCATTGTTTGTTATCTGAGTTGTATGTTATGAAGTACACGAGTATTATTCTATCTTAATGAGAGAACAATTGGTGCCAAGACAGCTGACAATGGTTTCTGGTTCTTTATTAAGTGTCTAATCTCTGAGCTACCACAGGAGTCAAGGTTCACACAGCTACAGTCTCTCTGCATAATCAGAGGTGTGTTTACGACCTCAGTACCCTGCAGCGTACGCCCACTTGCGAGGATCTGACTGAGCATGGAGTCCGTCATCATGACTAACCACTGCCTGCACCACGGCTCCTGTTGATTTGAGAAACTCTGTTTCATGGTTCTTTGATGCCAAACCATCCAGGACGTTCTGTAAACAGAAGCGTATATGAAGACAAACAGGCTCCATGCAAAACAAGGGAAACTTGTGACATGCTCTGACATGCATGTGACATGCTCTGTATGTGAAATTGACTAAATATACTTCTGAAATGTATTTAAAGAATGTGACAATATAACATTGAGTGTTAAAGTTCATCAGTCTGCCTGGTGATGTGCTGTGTGACACACAATCAATGTGATATCATGATGGATCATGATCATTTGCTAAGTTGAGGGATGACATCAAAAACAAGTGTATATATACATATACAAAGAAGAATTCAGGCCTAGTTTGGAGGAAACAAGGTTAAGATCCCATTTATTGTTTTGTGGGCGGCTAATGATTCCACATCCAAGTGAAATCAAGGTTTAGTTCTCAAGTCTCTAACATCAGAAGAGCACAATGCATATTTAAATGTGCAGAATGAATTGTCCTGGCACACAAGAAAAACATATGAATTTCTAATTAGATATTATTATCCTTTAAAGTCAGACTAAAGTGCTGTGGAGGCTGTAATTTAAGTCATTATGCTGCATTAGAATCAGACGTGTGTATCACGCTCTCTGTGTCTACACCTGTTAGCTTCAACCAAGTCATCAGGAACTCAGCTATCTACTGTACAGGAAGAATGTGAGAAGTCAAATCTTTACAACACCTTTTTATCTTTGCCTGAGTAACAACAGGAGCTGATTAGAAAAGCTGATGTACATGAATTGTATTAGGATATTCAAACTGAAAAGAAAACTGGTCTAATAGCCTAAATTATAAAATTAATCAGTCAGTAATTACCTTTATTTTGTGTTTAGAGGCAACTACGCATAATAATGTATGCTTATTTTTAGTAAATTAGACTATTAGCATACGAGAGCTGAAATAGTTTTCTTCTTGTTACATAATACAGTTCCCTGAAGGTAAATCGAATGAACACTGTCCCTGGTGCCAGTCGTGACTCAGGTGTAGAGGTTCTGTGTTTGCAGGGTTTTGGGTTGAAGGATTGTCTCCCCACACACCACTCTGCCCTACTATTAGTCATAAATATCAGTTATTATTTATGTTTGCGACACTCACTTTGTCAAAGCCAGGCTCAGCTACAGTGGTGTTTGGACTCAGCTGGTTGTGGAGCCTTGGATCAGACACGGCTTTATTCAGATCATAGTTGAAGAAGAGTGTGTTCAGGATCACCTACAAAACAGCAAACATTTCAACCAATGATGATTTAAGCAGCCAAGAAGTGTCACTGTCACTATACTTAACAGTACCACAGTACATTGGTTTATACAACACTACAGCAGCGGGACCAGCTTCTGATCGTGTCTTACCTGAGCAATAGAAGTAGTGATTTTCGTCCCTCCTGAGCCTCCCACCACCATCTTAACTTTGTTGTTTTTATCAAAGAGGATGGTTGGACACATAGATGACATTGGCCTTTTCCCTTTTAATAGAATTTAATCATAACATAAGTTTAAAACAAGGTCAAATTAACAAGTGTATGTTTTTGTTGCAGCATCTACAAAAAGTACTAAACCCCTTTGAAATTTCCATGTTTTATTGTCTTCCAGTGTTGAATAAAAGTATATTTCTATATTTGTATATTTTAAGTATATTCTCTGGTGCTGAACGTGGTTTCTTGCTGAGGCGGGTGGTGATGATTGTGGCTTGACAGTGATCATTGCGTTTACAAGACAAGAGGTTATAATACGCCCTCTGAGCAGCGCTATGTCTTCCGGGCAGATTGGAGGCTACAGTGAGTTGCTATTGGGAAATGATGACATGGGCCTGGGATAGCTGGTTAGCATGCTAACTTCAGTAGTAGGCAAGACATGATAGAGACAAGAGGTAACGTTGGTGTTGCTTTAAAGCACTGGAGACAGCTGTTGGTGAGTAAAGGAATGAAGTTGGATGTTGAACTCACAATTAATATTTCCTCTGGACTGGTGAGTAAACAGCTGTTGATGCTAACGCTGGCTGTGTAGCAATAGCAAAATTTGCAAATAACTCCTTTAATCAGTCGTTTTGTGTGGATAGATAGAGACATAACGTCACAATTACTTTGTATGTTATATTTTAGATATATTTTTTATTGAATTAATTTAGATCCCTTTCTACAGATCTGTTGTCACTGACAACTTTGCTTTTGTTCACTGTCAAACAATCAATATTCAAATATACTATTCAATGCTATTAAACAATAAAACTTCCAAAGGGAGTAAAAAAAAAAATTTGACTTTGTATTTTTAAGAGCCTTTGCACAAAAAAACATTATCTAAAGTAAAACATACCAACCAACACTATGACCTCTGCGTGACCTATAATCAGCCTGCTGCTGAAAAACCAATCTATGTGACAGTTTTACTGTTTTTGAGGATCCTTATATGTGTGTGTTTGTGTGTGTTGGTCTTAATCTTACCTGGTCTGATGAAGTTGCTTGGTGAAGGAGGCACTCCAAAGCCGTTTGTGATGAGCGGGGAGCTGAAGTCGTCCATCTCATTGTTGAGAATTATCCCAGTTGAATATGACATGACTTTGGAGCCCAAACTGCAGGAAGACAATAATCAGTAAGATGTAGGGGGGAGGGATTGGAGACACATACTAGCTAATATTGATAAAGATATTTATCATGGCCAGTTAGGAAGTCATACTATTGGTTGATGGTGCTGGTGGCTGCCACAGCGCTTCCATCCTCTGCTACTACAGAGACATGTGAGGTCCCGTGGTTTTCAGGCAGGTAAAACTCTGGCTCATAGTAGTTCATGTGATGTGTGGTTTCATCTGTAATCTTTTCACGGAGATCATCGGCATAGAAACTCGAAGTCATATTGTGGATGAGCTTTTGGGGGAAAAGTAGAACATAAACATGACTCTAAAGACAAATTGCCTCTATATACGTACTACAATCTATACGACAGCTGAACACAAATACATATGCATCAAACGGATCTCTTAGAAGTCATATTTACATACTACTAATCGGCAATAGTAGCACAATAGTAGATTGAAAGCATGGTGGTTATATTTAGGCAGCAGATTAGCATTAGGCAAAGATCGTGGTTTTGGTTTCATATTCAAAAAAGTGAATAATGGCTAAGCTTAACCAAAATGCTTTGGTTAAGGTTAGATTACATGGGACTCAAGTGCTCTACTTCACACAATTTATGTAGGGTACAAAAAAATATAGCACTCAGGCAGCAACCACATTCCCATTCAAAACATAGCTGGCAAAACAAATTATTAGCATATACATGTAATTTGTTGGACATGGTAATTTGATGGTTTTTGTCCTTTACATTTAAAAAAAAAATTAAAGCCACTTTGTGAAGCCTTGTGCAGTAAATTTGAGAACATCTGTCACTGCCACTCCCTGTGAAATATCTTAAAGTTTACTACGTCACTCCCCAGAAATTAAAATCATCCCTTTAATTGTTAAATGAGTGTTAAGCCATGACCTTACATCTGTAATGTTGAGAAACTTTGGATCTCCAAGTAAGGTCCTCTTTGCATAGGCAAAACGAAAGGCCTCCACAATGCGATGGTAGGTGAGGATCTTATTCTCTGTGCTTGCCATACTATCTGAGGTGAAGTCGTACCCTGTAGAAAATACAACAGTCATCAGTAACTTTAAACCATAGCCTCATTCATCTGTCTTCCCTCAGGTGGCTTTTCAGGTAGGGAAGGAGACAGCTAAAATGGACTTGACCCAGCCTGTTCCTGTGTTTTTATTTAGTCTAAAAACTGCTGTGATCACACCGTGGGTATTAGCCTGAGCTGACAGCCACAGAGGGAAACCGGAGGAAAGGCTCAGGGAACCAGAGTTTTGGTTTGATGGGTTTCAGCTGTCGGACGGAGACAGAAGTCACGGTAAATTAGCAGGATGAAGGTTTTTGGGCAGTCTCTGAAATGTGTGAGTGAAGCCTCCACCGCTCAACTGTGTCCAATTAGAGGTAAATTGTTGAGATTAGTGTTAGTATGTGAGGCAGGGGGCCAAAGTGAGTGGGTGGTCAGTCAGAGGGATGGAAAGGTTCAGAGAGATTAATTACTTTAGAGGGAAGTTTCTCATCTAATCCTCAGAGACAGAAGCTGTCACTGTACTGAAAATTTACTGAAGAGCAAAGAGACAGTGTCTTCAACATGGACAGCTTGGATTTTCTGCAGTCAACACAGGAGCAAGTTAAATCAGACTGATAATGGTGTACACAGAAATGATACTGTATGATTATGTGATGAAAATGATGATAGACCAATGTAGCAATGATTTGATTAACAACATGTTCATGAACTTTGTTAATCAGACTTGGAGCCTGACAGCAATTATCTTTGGATTGTAATCACTTTAGTCAAACAAAAAATAAAAATGTGTACCAGGGTTACAGAGTATGTCTTAAACTTGACTTAAACTATTCTAGTAGCTTATTGCTTTGTGTCATTTTGAGACATCATCTGTTTGTCTCGTCATCAACAATCAAAGAAATCGCACTACCTAAATGAAGCTAATAATATTGTTTGTCAGTGTCTACCAAAAAAACCATATCACCATTACAAAGATTATTCATGTGTTTTTTCTGCTAACATCAGCATGCTAACATGTTCACAACAATGCTGCTGTTTAGAAGTTAATCCTTACCATGTTTAACATCTCAGTTTAGCGCATTAGCATAATAATATTCTCTTGTTAACACTAAACACAAAGAGACTGATGGGAATGTCATTAATTCTGGATATTTGTGCATGAACCAACAACAATATTGCCCAAATTAAAATTTTGATCTCATGATAGCACAACAAGAAAACTCAAGTGAATACTAAAGTTGTCATTCATCCCGTGGTGAATAAATGTCTGGACCAAATATCATGGCAATCTGTCAAATAGTCATTGAGATATTTCACTCTCAAATTTCAGCCTGCTGGATGCGATAGATCACCAAAGTCATTAGGATACTTCATCTAGAAACCATGACTATCTGTACCGAACTGGTGGCAGTCTATAGACAGCAGAATGAGATTTTCTTTTTTTTTTTTTGCTGCATGATTTAAAGTTTGGTGATGCTACATAAAAGGCAGGGTCACCAAAGTCATTGTGGTTCATCCTCTTGTGACCATGAATGTAAAATATCATGGATATATGGATATCTGTGACGATACCGACTGGTGACATTGCCATTTATACCTAAAAAGTAAAGGCTGGGGAAAGATTGTGGTCAATCCAACATTGGTTGTTAAACAAGAGACTCGGCCGTGCTTCAACAGTGTTCCCCTTCATCTTCTGCCTTTTGTTTGGAAAAAGAGGGAAGTTTGATTGAATTGATCACAAGACATCACTTCTCAGCAAATGTAAACATCCACTGTGTTGGTTGCTGTCGTTTTATGTGATAGAGCAACACACGATGCTGTTGTATTTTTTGTTACGTTTGTATACAACTTGCATATTATTCCAAAAACTACTGTTTTGTTTAAAGCCTAATGATATTTGCTGTAGTCATAATGGATGAATGTGGTGTTTTTACAATATTGTTAAAGGTACTCTTAGGTAACTTAATGTCAACCAAGCTTTTTATTTTCAGGGTAGATTTACTGAACAGTAGATCAACCTGCTGCTCACAGAGGAGTCCTCGCTGTGATGGCGACTGGCAAAGTGAAAGCAGCTCACATTAAAGCACATTCTCTCCCACTCAGGGTATTTTTTTTGTTTGTTTTTTTTTTTTGGATAAGGCAACCAGGCTTACCATTCAAGATGTTTAATATCAGCGAGAGCACAGGGCCGCTAGCGGGGGCATTGGGAACAGCCAGGATGTACTCCCCCACAGTCACCCTTAAAGGATTCTCATCCAAGACAGGCTTATAATCCTTCAGATCCTCCATTGTGATGATACCGCCTAAACACGTATTGACAAACACTGTGAATGCACACTTGGACAAAACTGGAAGTACAAATCCTCCTTACTATGGAAATTAGATGTGCAGAAGGAAGTGCATGTTATATATTTTATTACATATCCTGAAGTCCTTTCAGCAAATGACTCTCAGTGAGAATGGCGGTTGCAATAATGACGTTATTGATGATGCCCTTTTGCTTCGTGGGTACAGAAATATGATCTAATCTGCACAAATAGCTGTTTTGATTTCACAGTGAAGTCTAGATTAAAAGATGACTCACTTTTTCACCATAAATCACAAAGGTGGAAGCCTGCTGTTGTTACTATTTATAGTAGGATTAAATTCAATTCAATTCAGTAGCTTCTCTATAAATAATACAATATGTGATGTCATATGATCTGGTTATATAATGTATGCTCATCCATTTCCTACTTTAAAAGTAGGATCAGGTTTTATGAAGACTGTGTATTTGAAAAAACTATATGAGGTTTCTCGGGCAATAAAAGAAAAACACTACCTGCTGCCTGAATATCTGTCACAAGGTTCTGAGCCAGTGGTCCGTCATAGAAAGCATCCGGACCCTCTTCAGCTATTTTCCTATATGTTTCTGCAAGCTTGGTAAATGTAATGATTTCATTTTCTTTTAGGACGTCACCATTTTTCCCACAAAACACTTCACTGAAAGAGAGAGAAGGATAATTTGAAGATGGTGATGAACAATGTTTTAAGTTACTTTCAAACCAACACACACTTTGATTTTATCCTCCAAACACTCAGCCTCTGGTTGATGCCTCTCACCATAGAGCTGGGTCCATGATGATGGTTTTCTTATGCCTGGACAGAGCAGAGGCAAGTGCCCTGCCCAAAGGAAAACCTTTTTCTGCGAGATGAATGCTTGGCTGGAACAAGTCTTTCCAAGGCAGTTTACCGTGGCGTCTGTGTGCCATCTCATAACCTCGAATCTCCCCTGGTACAGCAATAGACAAACCTCCTACCGACCACAAGGAAACAGAGCCTTAAATCATTGCTTCATAAGTTATTCAGACATTATTTTAACACACTGCTACAATTGCTGCCCAAAGAGTGTTTTTATTTCTACTTTTTTGAGTTTGGTTTAGTCCTACACTGACACTAATCTTTCTTTTGTCTGTCACTTTCACAAGGCCATCTTATTTCATTGTTAACAACTTCCCTTCCCTTTCTGATAGTAAAAAGTTAAACATTACCTTTCTGGGATAAATCTGTGCTGTTCCCAAACATGTTCTCTGTTGCGTTGCGTGGAGCAGTTTCCCTGGCGTCAATGGTCTCAACTTTACCTGTGCATAGGTCACAAGTTTAGGGAATGCATTTCAGATCCAGATTATCTGGAAGTTATATGGGTTTGTTGTGTCAGTGGGAAAGTAAACAACAGAAGACTGCGGGGTGGACGTGTATGTGAGGGTGTACCAGTTGTTGCGTTGTAGATGGTGAAGAAAAGTCCTCCTCCAATGCCCATACTGTGAGCGTTCATGAGTCCAACACACAGTAAAGCAGCTATAGTGCCATCAACTGCAGACCCCCCTTTCATCAGTATGTCTCTGTGGTAACATTAATTCAAACAAACACAGGGAGGGGAGGGGAGGGGAGGGGTGGAGGATTAGGTTTTACATTTAAGATCTCAACACCTTGTTCAGACAAGGTGGACAGTAAATAAATTAAATTAAAAAATGTTTATGAGTGAATGTGCACGGGTGTGGCTGCGTATGCAAGCAATGTTAAAGCGTCTGTACTGTGCTCTCACCTGCCGACCTCCGAACACGGCCCAGCATCTGCTGCCACGGCTGCCTTCAAGTACACTTTCTCACTTGAGTGCTCCCTTCTCCCCACACCGAAGAAGACGCCCACAAAAGTGGCGACCGATGCCAATAGCAGCATCGCCAGTGCCAAAATTACTGTCCTCTTGACCATTTTTATAGTTCAGGAACAATGAATAATTTATTCAAAAACTGTTAAGAAAAAAACAAAAACATTTGTATAATTTATATCTTAAAATGTATGAAAATATATATTAAAAAAATGTTATATATATTACATCTATCCAGCCAATCAATGTTCAGAAATCATCTAGACTACCGGAGTACACATTTTTTTTGAAGGAACTTGTTAGGACCTGGAAAAAATACACACAGCTCCATATTACTCCTTATGTGAAGAAAATGTAGCACTCAATTGCATGTCTATCTTTAACTGTCACCAAAATAAGGACAGGTATTACCATGCGCAATTATTTTCTACACAGTTAAGAATATTTCACCAGAGAGATATGTATTCACGTCCTGCTTGGCAGAACTGAAGCCTAACATCAGGAAGCTGCATCTGTGTGTTCTCTGACCTCCTCCTCACACTTTGAAAACCTCTGGACTAAAACATATGGCTTAAAATTAATACATAAAAAATCCAATACATAGATTGCACTTATACAATTGTTTTCATCAAGATGACATTCACCCAAGAACCACCAGCCCAATATCTCCAAGGGATGCACCCCTGATCTACAAGACTAAAAATCTTTAGCCATGGTAAGTACAACTGTGTGTGTGTCTGTGTGTGTGTGTGTGTGTGTGTGTGTGTGTGTGAGCACGTGTGTGTGCGTGCCCTGTGGGCAGCATTACCCTCTATAAATTGTTTAACTCCCAGGTTGAAAATAAGTGCATTCCACCTCTGCTGACATCTTTAAATCCAGACTGCTTATCATGCTACAGAGCAAACACTTTACATTGTTCAGTATTTGCTAAGACATAAGGCCCCAGGCGATCTCATGTCAGACACTATTATGAGTTCACTTTCTATATGTCCCCTCTAGAATCAACAGATAAAGGTAGTTTTATTAGAAGTATAAAAAAAAAATTATACTACTCTGTCACACAGAAATGACATACAGTAGTTAACTGTACACCAAACCTGCTGGGCTGTTTTGACATGTACATTTAAAATAATGCACCCTACATAAATAACATGATTTTTTTTATAGTGTACTAAGGTCTCAGCTGACTAAAAAACCTCTAAATTATTGTGCTACCAAAGCAAAGTTGTCTGAATCATACATTAAACCACAGAACAGTTTTGTATGTGTGACGTGATCTGACTATGAGGCAGTCAGCGTATCCTCCTGGCTCTGCTTTCTGCAGCCAATAAGACAAAAAAAAAAAGCCTGGAGTATTTTAGCTTAATAATACCTCCAAACCCTAAAGCCTACTGTCATGCAGATTCTTTGTTCTGTCAGAGGAATGAAGCCAGATTATGTAACAGGCGAGTGAATTGATTCAGTTGTACAGCACAAGACCTTCAGTTGCACATTACAGCCGTTTAAACAAATGTATCACCTGCCTTCACGTCTCTAAGTAAAAAGTCACATCCACAATTTAAATTTGAAACAAACATTTTCAAGGCAAAACAGTGTGGAAAAATTTGAATCCAAATTTCTGTGATTCAGATTACATTTTCCTCAAACGTTGTGCCACCTTAAAAAACAATTTTCAATCTTACCTTGGTTTCTCTCGGGGCCTCAGCAACAGGCTGTTCGCTGTGTGCGTTTGCCACGATCTGCAGCAGCTGATAGGTAATAGGCTTAGTGTGGTTCTCAATATGTAACTATCACAAAGTCATTAAACTTTAACCCACCCCACTAAAAACACCTAACCTGTGCTGCCGATGGGGGGGGGGGGGGGCACACACACAAAGACAGAAGAAACAACGTCAGAAGACATTCGAGTAATCACTTAAATAATTAGTCATCTGTATTCAATCTTCACATAACTTTCTAAAGCTATCACGGAGCAATTGCATGCCCTTTAAACTGAGAAACAATAATCCGCTGGATGACTGATTCTTTATCTGCTGTGATACCTAAACCTATCTGTGACAAACATTAACTAGCAGTAGCTATACTTTTCTGGTGGTTCATTTCAAATAGATGACATATGACTCCAGGTAGTCAACACAAAATGATAAAGTAGGGCCTGGTTTCACAGGTCTAATGCAACGCAGCCTTAGCATAAATATTGGTTTTTGCATGACTGCTCAGAAAACCTTTGATATCTTAAGTTTTAAATAAAGTGCCTCCTCACCAGGAAATTGAAGGCTTTCAGGGCTGCAGGGAGAGGATCACATCTGCCATGAGGGGAGGAAAGAAGAACAAGCTGCGGGGGAACAGTATGTGAAGGGGTGCAGAGCTGGATGAGTGGGGTCAGTTAAATAAGCAACCAAGCCAAATAGGTGGAGGGCAACGGGGACAGGACAGATGACTTTCTCAACTCTGACATGGGATCTCCAGGCCAATTATTGCAGGTAATAGAAACCCTACTCCCACTGATTAAAGTTCCTTTTCAATTGAGCCTCTAATGCTTCCAGACTGCACCGCCCCCGGGAAGCTCCACCAATAAGAAGGTTCACAGAGAAAATGGTGGTTTGGTGGGGGGGGGGGCAATCAGAGAAGAAGCCCTGACAGCCAGTTGTGAATTTGTTTCCCAATCAAATTGCTGTGTCTGGGTTACAGGTTATTCAGGTTAACAGAGCTTTTTCTTTTAAAAATGAAGGAGTGGCGTTGCACAATTACATTCTGCTGGGGGAAACTCTTTCCACTTCCAAAATCAGATATTAAATGTGCATTATGGTGCAGTTTTAGCTTCAAAAGCCAAAATTTCCTGGCAACACTTATAACTGACAGTGATAGCACCATCCAGGGAGTCAAAAATGTCTGTTTTTTGTTCATTTGGTTCCTGATTTGGACAAGCTGTGATAACACTAACAGTTAATGTTTGTGTTTTTGCAGCTGCAGCTCTTTAGCTGCACTAAATATCCATAGTTAGCGACAAAGCTCCATTGCAAACAGAAACATGTGGAGATGGTATGGCATGTAGGAAAATAGTGCACTCATCCAGGCGGCTGCAACCTAAAAAATAGCAAACCATCACAGAGAATTTTTTTATTTAAATGAAAAGTTGATGGCTCGTTTTTGTTTTTGAGGATTGCCATGTTCTGTTTCACAAGAGCACTGTAGCTAAAACATCTGACTCAGGCTCACCCTGACTGACTGCCCCTGACAAAACGCTGGTTTGATAATTCCATGAAAAAAAGATACAGAATATGGTGCCAATGTGCAAATAATAATGTATATTGGACCATGAATGCATAAATAGTTATATAATCCACATCTTGACCTAAGCATCTAATTCTGTGTTAAAGCAGCTGCACTGTATTCTTTGTTTCGTCCTTTATTCAGAGGCTGCAGAACAAAGCAAAGCAACTGTTTCTTGTTTTTTTTTTTTTTTTTTTTTTTTTTTGTTCTGTATTTCTTGTGCATAATGCAGAAAAGTCTACTTGTACCACTGACAAAGCGGCTTTTGTGTTGTCATCTTTGTCTTATTCTTCCTCTTTTTCATAAACCCAGTTACTTTAGGCATGTAAAGAATACATGACACACCCATCTGTGCTGTGGTTGTGCAACAACAAACAGCAGGAAGCACTGGTCCATAAATCACTTTCTATAGTAGAGGCATGAGGAGAATGAGTCTGGCTTCAGGCCTGACACTGTACAGCAGAGGATCAGCCCATCCCCAAACCACCAGCATGAAGAGTAACAGACAGTCAGTCACAGTTATTCTCACAACAGGCCTATGATTCACCTTCAATTTAACTGGTTGTAAGCTCATAAACCACTAGAGTGACACCGGTGTCACTCACATATTGAGAAGCAGAACAGAGGGGGAATGAGCAGCCGAGGAGTTCAAATTAAAGACCCTTCTCCTCTATGTTGTACATCTGCTCCTGGATCGTGATCCTGGCTGCCAACACTGACAACATCCTGCACCAAAAACATCCAAGAGTTCTTTGCATCTGTGCAGAGACAAGATAAAGTATAAGGTGTAGAATACACGGCAGCAGCTCACAGAGAGATTTTAAAACTTCTCAAGTGTCCTCTTGTGCCTATAGTCAGCGATCATAGCCAGCTTTCCCATCAACCATCACTCTCGTCATTTTTAAGCCTGGGTGTTGAGCAGCTGTCTCGCAGTAATTTCTGGCTGCATGTGTTTGTCTTCAGAGACTCTAGAAAAGCAGCTCCTGTCTGCTGCCGTCAGTGATGAGAATGCTATCAAGGCACAGAGCCATATGCAACAAAACCCTGCCCATGAAGTCTGGTGATCCATCAGTCCCAAATAGTAAAGTGGTACAAACCTTGTGGTGAGGACAGTGCTGTGGGGTTTTTGTTTCCCCACTCAAAACCCTGCTAAAATCCAGAATCAAGTAAAAACTAGAATCTAGACAATCCGGGAGACCATCAACCCAGAGAATGAGGTGGGCAAATAAATCCCTAAATCCAAATAAACAGTGAGAGACATTAGACTTCAGTAGAAGCATGATGGGGATGCACCAGGTGCTGAAGAACTACTCTAATAATTGTTCTCCAGCTCAGCGCTCACTACTGTTTCCATGGCTTTGCATTTAGTCTGGGAGGTGATATTACCTATTAAACCTAATCACAGCCGGGGCTGTGTCAGTCTGGTGATGTAAGCAGGTTGCAATCCTCCACTGTGATATTTTACCAGGCTCCTGGTGGATTAGGTTTTCAAAGCTTGGGCCCTTACTCAGCCCTGTTTTTAAAAGTCAGTCTCAAAACATTATTCTGGTGCCCTTGTCAACATCGAAACAGGTTGAGCTTATTGTAACCATCCCTCATGTTTGCACTGGAAGAATTCATGAGGAAATCTTCCTGACATGCTTCAAGTGTAATTGATGGAGGTGCAGAAACATATCCAAGAGTTTATTTGAAGCCAGTATGAGGGTTCAACAATCTGAGTTGGACAAAGCAAGCGTATATCTTCCATTTTCTACAATATGTTTTGACACATAATAAAGAGTGGATTTTGTGCTCACATTGAAAATAAGGGACCAGCATGTAGCCAGCATGAACAGGACAAATCATAACAGATTCAATGTGCATATGGGCATGTGACTCTTGTTTCAAACGACAGACTTGAAAAACTGGGAACCTTCTCTTTGAGCTTTAGTCATCCAGGTCATGATGCACTATCCCAATGATGGGTGTCCCAAATAAATGGCCGCATTGTTTGGAGGACGCTGTCTATGAAGGTCTGGCCCTTCATAGTTTTCACAGACTGCAAAAGCCAAACCGAAATTAGATGGTCTGGTCTACAGAGGACTTTTGCTTTGTGTCACCGGCTGTGTCCACCCTTGAATCAACCCGTTGAATCCTTTGGTGCCCAGGAAAGGACACTTCGAAATGGGGCGGCTCGGCTGTGCTGCTGTGAGGCAATCGGTCTTCAAATGCAGCCTCCGAAGGATGCGCTGCCTGAATTGGCACAGAGCTTTAAAGAGTAACTTAACACCAGACGGAGAGTTTCAAATCTACTCCACCTGTACACACACCCAGCTGTGATGTCACGGTGTACTGACACACCCGGGGATAGCACCTCTGCATCACCACAGCAGGGTGAGGCTCAAACCTCTGGAGGGCAGGTGCTATTTTATTGCACATTAGAGACGCATCACCACCGATCCACTTGTTTTGAATTGTTGAAGGCAGCTCTACACCATTTGAACTTACAGGTCATGTTTTTTTCAGTGATGATTAGATGTCTCTTAGCCTCTTATCTGTGTGGGCTTGGTCAGTATTGGTCAGTGATTTAATGGGCATCAAACAGTTTAGCGCACAGTCTGCATAACTGATGGGTGCACTTTAGAGTCAGGGTATTGCCATGGTTGAATTGTTAATTGTCCATTTGGGCAAAACATCTATCTATCTATCTATCTATCTATCTATCTATCTATCTATCTATCTATCTATCTATCTATCTATCTATCACTGTCAGATTATGAAACTATTACATAACACCCTATAATAACACAGTATTGAACAAGTCTACTTAATCTGATTGGCTCCGATTAAATCAACACCCTGTGCGTTATGATGTGGGGTCAGATAAGAAAGATGAGAGCAGTTTCCCTCTTGAGTCTCACTCTCGGGCTGTGCAGAGAATCGCGATCTGATTGGCTGAGGAGCGCACCAGTTCCGAGTAAAGCAAAGGATGCCAGAGCGCTCGGGCAGTGCACGGGCTGGATGCAAGCCGGGGACGACGGCGAGAGACCGGGCGGCCACACATCAGTATGGTGATGCTTCACACTTCTGACCAAGCTCGAAACTTTGAAACTGAGGGTAGATGCATGTCGGCACATCTCGCTGCAAGTTAAGTGTGATGTTTTGGCTGCATGTTGTAAAATCCCTCTCACCACCACCACCACCACCACCACCACCACCACTTCCACCGACACATCCTCTCAGGAGTGATGGGTTCCAAGTTGACCAGACAGAGAAGTCTCGATTTTGAGAGCAAATTGTCCAAGAGAAGGCGGCAGAGAAACGACCTCCCCGGAGAGAGCGAGAGAAGTGGCGGCAGAGGCGGCGGAGACTTGTTGTTTACCTCCTTGATGCTCAAGTCCGACAAGCTCCCAGGGATGCTGCGGAAAAACAACCACAGCCCTTATGTCAGACGTGTGGCGTGGATCCGGGAAATCCAGAGGCTTCTCCGGGAGCAGAGGATGGAGCAAGCGGCTGAAGTGCTCAAACTGCTGAGGAAGGTAAGGGACTGACAATATATGGCTCGGTTTTACTTTATTGTCAGTGTAGGAAACTTTATTCTTGATGTGATTTAATTGAAACACCTGAGCAAAAAAGTTTTCCTACTCCCATGAGTTTATTTTTTTTCATCTGTAAATCACATATAGACTTTTAGATTCACTGAGAAACAGCAGCAACTTTAGAGCTGCCCCCAACATTTATTTATCCCATTATTTTGTGAATGAACCAGTGAAAGCCCAGCTAGAGCTATGATGATCACAGTCACTGGAGGAACCCCCCCCCCTCACAGGCACATGCACATGCACCTGCAGGTGTCAGTGTGTTAATCTTTTTTTTTTTTTTTAAGTTAAAATCCTTCAATCATTTACTTTTTTGCAGCTTCTCATAAACATTATTGTCCTGCATAAAGGACATGCATAAGAAACTGAACTCTTTGGCCTTCTTGTAACATTCCTGGGGAAAAAGGTGGCACTTACAATGCCTCATTTGTTGAGATGCTTGTCTAAATTGCCCACCTGCTTTGTCTGAAAGGGAATGGTCATGGAGCTAGTTCATGCTCTGAATATCCGATGAGCTCCAAACAACACACAGCACTGAGTGTGTTTCATGCTGGCCCTGTAGAATATAAAAAACACATTCAAATGAAGACTCAACTTTCTGATCTGAAGTGAATGACTGTCAGATTTTTGAACGATAGAAGCCTACTATCCTATAGATTCTTGTTAATGAGGCCTTTTGAGGGACAAGGCTGCAGGGATTAAAATAAAATCTTCAGTAAATAACCTAAATGAATGGACAGCTATATCTGTTCCCTTTTTCTGCCATTGTTTACTGCCTCCTGTGTGAAGCAGGATTGGAATGTGCATAAAAGAGAATGTTAAATATACAAATCTACATATGAAGGTGCAGTTTATCCAAACTCAAATGTGGAATTATTAAATAGCTCTAATCTGTCCCTGTTGCACAGCATTGTGCAAACACGTCTTTGTCATAGCTCCACTCTATAGCCTTGCTAAGGTAAGGCTTTTTCTGTCTTATCTGTTACACGCTCCTGTGTAACACCTTCCTTGGTTTAATCCTCACTTTCCAAAGATTTATCCAAACTAGAGAGAAGATGAATAAAGAAATTGTTTTTAGAGCTCAGCTTGAGCTTTCCACTGCCTTCTGGTAGCTGTGCATTGATCAAAGGGGAACAGTTTTGAAGTTCAGACAAAAGCAGTTCTGATCAAGAGGGCCCCCTGTCATGAAAACTCCCTGCCCATCTGTATGGTGCCAGAGAATAAATTATACAGATGTGTGCAGATTAAAGCAGGACACAATGCTGATGGGGAGAGATGCGTGTCTGAAAGGTCTGAACTGAGGACAGATTTCTTTAGTATCTATGCTCTGAAAACATTAACTAAGGATGTAATGCAGTAGGTGTGGGGTGAATTTAAACTTCTGTGTAGTATATATTCATATTTCTGTGAAGCAGGAGGGATATGACTCATGCATAGCTTCCTGAAAGTCTTCAATGTGTCTGCCTGTATTTATTAAAGCAATCCTGCAGTCAGTCATGTCTTATAGGAGGAAGGATTTCAAAGATCAACACGTACATTTGTTGGTCGTGAACAAGGGCGGCTTTCTCCATAGCTCTACATTTAAACTGCTCACAGAGCACGAATACTCTCTCCATCGCTCACTGAGGTGAAGCCAGAGTGCTGCTACTGGTGTATGTTGCTGGGGCTGAAGCCAAGTGTCTGACTAAGACTGGAAAAAAAAAAAAACTGGCTGTAGATCTTCTGTTGTTGTTCTCCAGCAGCAAAGCAGTCTTTTCCTCTCAGGGACGGATGGATTTGGAGATAATCACCTTGAGATGATGGATGCTGTAACATGTTTCGTTCACAAAAAGGAAGTCATCACAAAGAAGAACCAATAACACCGACCTCCACGCTGTATCTCCATCGCAGATCTGCCTTCTGGGCCATTAAGTTAATTAGTTTGGGATCTTCTAGATATTCATTAGTAAAGAAAAAATCAGCAAATAGTCATATCAGTTACGCTCTACAGCACACACACAGGAGCCAATGTGCAGCAATGGAGAAGACACTAATTAAAGTGTTCTCTGTTGTGCATGAAGACCTTGTTGTATGAAGTATAAGGTTAGCTCTCACGACATTTTAATTCTTTATTTAATTCAACTGTAAATACTTCAAGACAAAATGTATTTTAGTTGAAGTATCCATTAATTGTTATTAACTGTTAGGTCTAAGGAAAGGGTTTAAAACAGAAGAGTTATCGAGGTTTCATTTTTTGTTATTTTCAGGACTAAACAAAATGTAGAAAAATTGCTGTTAATTTTAACACCTTTGGTCTAAGCTGCAGGCCCTGTAACCCCAACATCTCCAGTTCAAATCTGGCCAGGGTCCGTTGTTGCATGTACTGCTTCAATGATTAGATGATGATCGAAAATGAATCATAGTTAATGATTTTGATAATCAACTAAATGTTTAAATCATTTTTCAAGCAAAAATGCCAAATATGTGATAGCTCGGCAGAGAATTGATTAAGAAAATAATCGTTACTTGCAGCCTTGGTTGTGCGTCCTCCCCCTCTTGCCACAAAAATGCACACAGACCCACTTTAATGGAACAGCTTGACAAAGTACAGTAGTTAGATGAGAAGATCTGTATGTACAGTGAATAGGCTACAGCCTGCAGCTGGTTAGCTTAGCTTAGCCTAAACACACTGTCTGTGGGAGTGGTATCAATCTTCTCATCCCTCTCTCAGCCAGAGAGTGGATAGGCACATTGGCACTAGGTGCATACGGCCTGCAGCTACTGCACTAATATCTGATGAAAATTCATGTACTGGAGTTTATTTGAAAGCCAGCATGAACATTGGACACTCACTTTTAGAGGGTTCTCCTTTATTTGAGGGACAGATCACATATGTGACTGTAGAAATATTTATGGAGACGTGAGCAACATGCCCTTTTCAAGCACAGCATACTCATGTGTTAGAGCAAATAAACTATGACCTGTCACATCTGACTAAGCTGACATATTGACCTTGGCCTCTGCCAAAGCATTGTTGCTGTTGGCTGAACATTTATGTCTCTGAAAGTTCAGGAAAACAGCTTTCTGTTTTCACACACCGGCTTTGCAGTTTTGACGTCATACCTTGGATTTTGTCACTTCTTCAATTCAGTAAAGAACATTTAATCCTTCAGTCCAAAAAAAAAGTGAGAGTTGGAGGGTCCATCACCTGACAGCTACGACATGTTTCTTCCACTGAGGCAGAAAACTGTGGGACTGGATTTGTCGCACTGTGCAGTATATTTAATTGGATTCTAATGAACTGCATGTGTGGGATGATGTTCTGAGCTCAACGCTTTTATTCCGACTTTTTGTGATGAGGCAGACATCAGATTAGATATGCAGCTTTCACAGGGGCATTTGTAGCGGGATCTGAAGTCATGCAGGCATGTGTACAGGCATCCGGTGACAAGTAGGAAAACATTTCATGCTTTTATGGGTAGGAATCAGATTAATCCAAGGCATCAGATCTCTGTGTGTATTTTAGTTTCAGCTGTGAATCGCCCACAAATCTGTGCAACATGGTTAACACACACATCATCATCATCGTCACAAAATAATCTTCAATTTCCTCTCCCATGCTCTCATTTTTGGACACATGTGGTACCCACAGCCTGCACTAAATGAGGTTTATTGAAGGGAGAGCTGGCCTGGAGGATAGCCCGGCGTCAGGGAATCCCACAGCTTCGCTCTGCTGTAATAAATCAACTCAAAAGCTGGAGGAGGAGAAAATGCTGATGGGAGTTTTCCACTTTGCTTCCACTGTGCCCTGAAGTGTTAGGGCTGTCAGAGCATATAGAGCATATTTTACTCAGCATCAACCTCCAGCCTGCTATTTGGGAAGCTTTGCAGCTCCTATAGAGCTGACAGTATTTATTCTTCAGCTTGTACAGTTTTACATGACATAAAACACTCATCGCTATAAACTACAGGATGATGGTCCACTGAAACTGTTCTATTTACACAGTAGAAGTACTCGTGTCAGTGACAGAACAACATGCATGAGCAGAGGAAATCATTTTTTAACAGTTGTTATGGATTAGAGCAGAAATGATTCATCTGACTTCCTTTCCTCTTTCTCCAAACCTTTAATCTCCTTAATATTTTGTTTCATCTGTTCAGTTTCATGTCTTCTCTGCTGTTTGGTGTTGGTGGTGTTTGGTGTTCTTTAATCTAGTTTGTTATGAAGTCTGTATATGTATATGTGTGTGTGTGTGTGTGTGTGTGTGTGTGTGTGTGTATGTGTTGATATCTTCCCTGAAGAGGCGGTGGATGCCATGTGCTCATGGGGCCATTTGATGTGTCTGAAAACGTTATGTCTCATACGCTGGCTGTTAATGACACATCAGCATTTGAAGCATCACCTGAAGATGAAGCTTCAATATATTTACGTTGTCACAGCAAATAGAAAAAGCCTGAAGATGATACAAATATCATCGACCTCTGGGGATGTGTCCTGGTTCCTGGTTTTATTAAACTGTTTTGCACTATCACATGTCTTCTTTTACTTATGAATTCTGAAAATTGAAGGTAGAAAGCAGAAGTGCATTTAACTGGAAGCAAAAAATAATGTCCTCGGGTAGTTTAGAGTTGTGTTTTGTGAAAATGATAGAAAGTCCCATGGACAGTGCTACGAGTGAAACCAGCAAATGAGATAAGAGGAACCAGGATTATTATCTTTACTAGAGGGTATAACTGTAATATTTGAAAAAAGACTGCACCACTTTTAACTTGCATTAGTTTTATTCCCAATGCCTCTCACACACACACACACACACATATGCCAGGACACATACCACCCACACCCCAATCAACACTACTCCAACTGCAAATGTTCTATATACATACAGTACATGTTAGGTTGAGAAAGAGTTAACCAAGCCACCTCTCTCTCCCCTCTTCTCTCTCAGGACTTGGGCCTCCAGGGGACATCACTCAATGACATTTTGTACAAGAACGCGGCCTTTCTCAACCTGGTGGACCCCATCTCTCATGAGCTGCTGCTCAGTCTGGCCCGGGATCTGCAGTGTCCAAAGAGGGTAGGAATCATGAAAAATGGTGTCATTGTCCAAAACATAACAGACTCCACATTCATTAACAGGACAAGAAGTACAGAACAGGGAAGCTGCAACATGTCCACATTCATTCGCCATGCCTAAGTAGATGTGTCATGTTTGTTGTCATGCTATTGTATTAACAATAACCCACCAGTGTGTTCTCTACAAACACAATGTCAGCAGCAAGGAAGCAAGGAGAATGCTGTTTTAAGTGTTTAACCATTAGCATAATGGATCACTATGCATGTCTTGATGTCTCTAAATATGTTCAGTATTAAAACATACTGACCTTTTTATGAAGGGACCCTGCCTACTATTCAGATTTGGCTGGATCATTTTTTACAGGGGAAATGTGATTGGCAAGTTTTTTTTATTTATATAGCTTCAGATCGCAAATTTGTTGAGAGGGCTTTAAAACCTGTACATCATACAAGACCCTTTATCTTTAGAGGCTTGATTCCTCCAGGACAGACATGCAGTATTTGTTACACTGTGTATACTTAGCTGACAGAAGTCACAAAAGTGTTGGAAAAACAATATTGGCTAGATAAAGAGCAATATATATGAAGAACAGGTCCCACCAGTGCTCAGTAGGCCCTCCTACCATTCAAGACGTCTTGTTGTTGTAGATAAAAGTCATGAAATTAATAAAAAAAAATTGTGTCCCAAAAAAAATGTGAAATGTGGCACCTCTCATTTACATCAACTGTGTGTGACCACAGATACAACTGGCATCTGGTAACTGGATATTGTGCCGTTGTACCAATCATGATGAGATGCTAAATATCAAGAACTGGTTAAATTATTCATTGCATTAAAGTAAGATACGAATGCAACTGATGTTAAATTTTTTGGATGATGATTTGAGAGTAAGTGCTTACTTTGAGCACTTCCTTTCAGACATTTTTTCAACACAGTTTACAGTGCATCTTTTTTTAAGTCTTCATGTGGAAAATCAAAATGAGAACTACTCCTGATTCACAGCTATAAACAGGGACACCCGCGTGTTGTATGGTAAGGTAGAGAGGTCAGGGATGAATGGTAAGGCCAAAGGGAGGGTTTGACTCTGCCGCTGGCACTGTGTGGTCCGTCTCTCCTGCTGCTCCTGTGCTCTTTCAGCACACAGTGGCAAATGGGCACCAGCTGTTCTCCAGGACTTGCAGGTGTGTGAGATGATCTGGTTTGGTTGTTTCCTACCGGCAAGTGTGGGCAGGTGCCCAGTGGATATCATACTGAGGTCAAAAGGGCTGGGGTCAGCATGCCTTTGGCACTAACAGCGAGAGCACTTTGAGGGCAGTGACAGATGGTAGGTGGCCAGCGGGATCAGATTGGTGATGCTGGTGCCGCTGGAGTCCACTGGTGCTGTGAAGTCCGTTGGTGTGAGTCCCAGGCTACAGACACTTCTCACTGTCTGTTAGTAACTATACAAAAACTTCAGAAAGGGGGTGGGTGTTGTAATTTCTGTTTTGTGTAGAGGTAGAGTAGTCTGACTTTTCTTTGCCATATAGTTACATAAACAGTTACATTTAAAAACACAACTTCCATTGATGCCATGCACCATGAAGTTGCACTTTTCCATATGGAGAGGACAACAGTTGTGTCTGTATATGGGGGTTTTATTAATGTGTACATCGGTGCCGCACACAAAACCTCCATTAAGGTTGAGGGTACATGATAAAACAAGTTGTACCAATTTAACAGTGTAATATTATTTTGACGTGTTGTGTGGAGAGCCTTGCAGATTTTCTTTTCAAGTCAGAAGGAGGGTTCAATGAAGTAATAAAAAACACCAGTGAGGGGATGAAAGGAAGGATTCAGTAAAAGGTAGGTTTCAGCCCTGCTCACCGCCTAAATAACTTTTGTACAGGCCCTAAAGGTACAGTGCAGGTTGGCACAGCACAATTATTCAAAACAAAGGATCATAATCTGCTGTCATTCTTGATGCTGTAAAAGGTTTCTTTATATCAGTAATATGCATAAACCGAGCAGTACAACCAGCCTGAATGCACCACATGCTTATTTTTTCATCATTAAGACCAACTCTTCAATTATGCATATGAAGTTTAGAGAGCACTTTCCCATTCACTTGTATGGAAAAGGGGATCCCAATAAAATCAAGGACTTGTCCTTTAAGATATAAATTGTGATTTATCCAAACTGAGAGTCAGCTCATCTGCTTGTAGCTTGGCATACAGATCAGACATATTAGAATTCAAATTACATTTCAAACTCAAGTACGAGGGTGATAACACTACAGAAGCTGCTCAGAGAAGCTGTAAAACACAGACCCAGGGGCCATTACAGTTATCTAAAGTCTGCAGTTATCTGATCTAGGAAAAGATGGATTGCCTTAAGATAAAGTCACACTAGTCTAGTTTTTACTTACAAAGTTTAGATGATAATCACCTGTGAGAAACAGGAAAGCCCAGGAGAAAGTGAGGGAAAGTGAGTAGCTGGCAGTGATGTTCTCCTGACTGGCCGGCGACCCGTGGCAGGATACTGTGTCAGACGTGACGGGGATGTAGAGAGGCAGTGTGCTGGATTTAAGCTTCTGTGGCAACTATTTTCCACCACACTGAGATTTATTGAGATCATATCTTCAAGGACATGCGGAGGACTAAAAGATGCATAGTTTGTGAGTGTTTTGAATTTCATGAGCTTCAGTTGCAGTTAATTTAATGTATATTTTGTTTTGATGCGCTCATTTCTAACAGTGCGTACAGAGTTACAGTACTGCACATTTAGGGACTCTGTTGATTCTTCCAGATCATAGTTTTCTAATAATACTTTCACACAGCAAATCAGTATGCGCAGCTGTAACATCGTGTTCAGTCATCCAAGTGGCTGAAACAGCAGCACTGAACGTTTTGAAGTATGAGGCATGTTTGTTTATCGCCCAAGAAAGGAAGTGGCAGTGGGAATGGTTAATCGCCTTAAGGTAAATTGCCCCTGTCTTTTTTTTTCTCTCTCGCCACATTGCCTCTTTCTTGTTGTCGTGTTGTACCATTAATTAGATTTAGCCTGCTCAGCGCAACCCGTTCCATTTAAAGTCTTTGACGGAGGAGGAAGAGAGAAATGAGAAGGCAAAGAGGAGGAGGAGACACGGAGGAAGACAGAGGCAAAAGGGAAACTAAATTAATGTTTCAATGTAGGAAGTGTTTGAAGCAGCTGTTTTCAAAGGACAAGAAAGAAACACTTTGTTACCAAGTGAAAATCAGATCATCAGTAGTTTGCAGGAATAAAGAAAGGGAGCATTTCTAAATGGCTTCTGCTTTGTAGATATTTAACCTTCTGTCATATGAACTAGATCTGCATGTGCTGTCCATCATCCGTCATTTGAGTGTGTGGGTGTGTGTGTGTGTGTGTTGCAGGAGACTGACTCCCTCAAGTCCACCAACAAGATCTGCCGGCAGCTGATTTACCACCTGACCCCTCACTCCAAGTGGACGAGACAGAGCGTGCCCAGGAGGAAGTCTCAGGCCTGGTGAGTGTGTCCTCTCTGCTGTGCCATCAGTCTTCAGATCGACAGTTCCTGCCGCAGCAAACACATCCTCGCCATAAGCATCAATGCCAATCATAATCCTCCACAGAGCCTCTCTGAGATACTGTCTGACTGAGAGGAAGTCTGGGACAAGTCTTTTGCCTCCTGAGAATCACTCTTTTTTTTTTTTACAGAATTCTTGGGATTTTGTTCAACTAAGGAAATTGATTTGAAAACAGAGCTCCAGATAATTAAAAAATATCAATATTTCATATTTGTTAGATTATGTGGTGACATTTTTAGCAATTGTACACCATCTTTGAGGTGGAAAACGGCACAGTGCCCACCCAGCAGAATAATTTTATCCTCTGCTTTGCAGCATATCATTAGTTTTACGTGTGAGTGGTTATAATACAGAGTCTGCTGATGCTGACCCGAGGTTATTACTGCTGCCGTGGCAAGGAAGGAGTATCCATCACTTGCAGACCTTTTGCCATGTTTTTTTTGGTTTTTTTGTCTCCTACAAATTAAGACCACAAAATACACTGTTTCATCCATGTCCTCGTGTCACAGAAACACTTTGTGTCGGCAGGACGTTATAATTTGTCTGTGACTTCCAACCAATCACTATTGAAAAATAATTCTGATTTATTATGCAATATGGTGGTGGTTAAGGTTTGGTTAGGGTCAGGGAGGGGCAAAATATTACATTCAGGTTAGGGGATAAAGGCTGCGGTGTCTCATCCATCCATCTAGCCTCTTCCCTGTGCAGACTTTGTTGCTCTCCAATAACTTCACCTAATTGGCTCCTTCACTTCTGTCATAATTGCTACAGGCTTCTCTCAATCTCAATTCAACCCTGGTATTATTATTGGTCTACACGTCATTTGATAATTTATGGTGAAATAAATTGGCCCTCGCCCCTGAGGAAAATCTTTTTGAAGGAAAATAACTTGATACTGATAGAAGAAAATTTGTTTTAGAAAATCCTGAGGTGATAAAAAATTGATTAAAATGTGGAATGATGCATTATGTCTGTGCTTCTCAATTTTGCGCTTTTAATGGATTTTTCCTTTTGTTCATTTTATTTTTTAATAAAGTTTTTTTTTTTTTTTACTTTTCTCAATTTCACTTATTTCTTTATAGCTTTTACCCAATATCTTACACTTTTCAGTTATTTTATTTGAAGGTTTGATATCCATAATAAAATACATTTGTGCTTTTAAGTACCAAAAGCTGTATAAATGTAATTGTACGTCTCCTCTCTCGTGCTTCTCTCTGGAGCTCTAGCAAGAACAGGGTGCTTTGTGAACAGGGAGCCTCTCTTCTGATTGGCTCACTGTTTTCTGAGTGGCACACAGCCAGACGAACCACAGGTGATGAATTGTCGCCTACCAATGTAGCTTGGTAAAACCCAATCATACCCTGGCCATGCTGGTCAGTCAGCGGAGAAATGAGCATAAGAAACAATCAAATTGAGATTAATATACTCTTCGAATAAATATCTTTATCCACTGGTCTGCTCAGGGAGGCTGTTCAATGATATATTGGCTTCCTGACATCCAACAATTGTGCAGTGTCTCATCAACATTTCTGTTTTGTAGCTTGCTAGCTCAGCGACAAAATTACCACTTGGTGTCGGGTTGTTAATAAAGTTAGAGCAACAAAAACAAAGGTTAAGGTGGCATAACTGAGCGATGACTGTTTTGTTGTGACATCACAAATTTACGGCGGTCCTGATGGCACAGTTTCTGGGTATGGGCTGTGTGCATTTCTCCATAGTCTGAGCCTTTTGATACAGTAATTATATAGCACATAGAGCTGCTTTATGATCAAAAAGACATGGAAATCTCACCTTTAGTGAGATTATATATGGGACCTCTAATACATCAAATTTTAATCTAAGAACTAAATTGTAGTCCTCTGTAGGATGATACATCCATTTTCACACTCTCAGCAGCAAAAGAAGTTTCCTGCCTGATACCACTGTGACAAAAACAGCCTCACACCAGCTGAAACACCACCACCGGCAGTGTGATTTGGTAGGGTGGTGTTTTTTTGCCATTATCCCACATCATTAATGTGTACTCCCAAACTGTCTCTGAGAGTGGCCTGAGACAGGAAACTAAGAGAGGAAGCATGGGTGAATAGTCGGAGATTTGAACTTGGGCCATCAGAGGCTGATTATCTGTGGTCCAGTGAAACAAAGAAAGACCAAAACAAAGACACTGTTTGCCGCAACCATTACAATACTGTGTAAACAAATAAAAACTCTCTCCATCACAGATTAAGTAACAGATACATTCATGGAGACATAATGAAAAGAAAAAAAAAAACTTCAAATGATAATCATGAGACTCCCTCTCCCTGAGCAATTAACCCAGATTGAAAGATTTTTTGACAGCTTGAGTTAACTTCCCGTCCAAGTCTCTTGGTTGCAATGTTTCGAAATAACACTCAACAAAACAACAAGGCAGACTCTCCCAGTGTGCTCATTAACAAGCCCTGTCTCTCTCTCAGCCTCCACTGCAACCATCCAGACAGCAGCCCTTAACTGTGGGACTCAGACCAGACTGTTTTTTTGTTTTCTTTCACCATGATTATTACACTCACTAAAACCTGCCGAAGTGAATGTCTTTGGATCAAATTAAGCATTAGGACGTATTTTACATGGTCTCAGATGCTTTTCTGTTATTGATCTTTTCATTGTAGCCCAATCCTCCCTTTCTCTGTTCCTCTCTCTTTCTCAGTCTCCCTCACTTCCCTGCTGTCTTTTTTCCTTTTCCCTTTTTTTTTTTTTTTTTTACTCCAAGCTCCTTCATTTCTTCTATTTTAAAATCCCTTTCCTTGCATTGATTTTCTTCCTCTCCACTTTTCCTGTGGGATATTTCCCTCCTTCTTTTGAGAGTCCATTTTGTTCAACAGTTGCCACACAGAGCGGTTCTGCAGTTTGAGCTGAGGCTCTGGGGAAACGCTCTGTCAGACAGAGAGAGAAAGGGGGGCGGTGGAATCACTGCAAGGTTGCCGATTAGAAGTCGTGTATTTCCCTCTTTTTCCTGCCTCGCTTCGAATCGATCGAGAATTTGATCTCTTCATATTTAAGAATGGAAAAGCATTAGCTATCACATGCTGTGGTTGCATGCTCACATTCTTATTTTCTCCATGAGGGTGATATTGAAAAGTCTGTTGGATAAATCTAGAAATGTGCTGCAGCCTGCTCTCCAGCCGTGTCTCAAATTAGATTGGTTTCATGAAATATATAGATTCGGTTGCAAGTCTTCCTGAGATAACACATAAATCATAACTCGGGCTTTATTAATCCAGCCTGCTTTGCTTTTATAACACTGTAACTGCAAAGCAAGAGTGCCACACTTAATATATTATCAAGGCAATTTAATTCTTTCCTCTGCAGCTCCATGTGCCAGGTTTCTGAGATGTGCAGTGTTGCTGAGTCCCCAGAGGAGTTCTTAATGTTATTGTAATTGGTACTGAATTTCAGATTCATCAAGCTCATTTTTTTATTACACTAAAATTGCCCTTCCAGCACATTTAGATGAGATTAGACTCTGATTGCAGATGTTATTTCATTGCTTGTCTTTACTGCAAGGCAATAATTGATGCTTACCACAGCTTTTACAGACTTCAGTACATTTAAAGAAATTACTGCGGTTCAAGAAGTCGACTGATTCTTCTGTTCAGTGTTAACCTTCACATACTGTGAAGAGACTGCAAGCATGGAAGGAAATCTATGTGCATCTGGCACTTTTTCTTTATTTGAGTCACCATAGAAAACTGGATTAAGTTGATATTCAGTCATACAGGTCGTGCCGACCGATGATAAGAGTGTAACGAGTCGTGGCTGTGACAGCTGTTTGGGCAGGTGTCATCAGCTGTGGGTGAGCGTTAATAGTCTGTCCTGATATTTGACCCAGACCTCACACTGCTCAGACTAAAGTGGCTTTCCCCCCACTGCTGAGGCTGTCCAAAAGTCATGTAATCACTTTTGTTTATCTTCAAATGAAGCTCAATAGTTACTGAAAACAGGCTATTGGAGTAGTAACAAACAGTTCTTTAGCAGCTGCCAAAAATGCAAGTATTTCAAAGTAAATTATGTATTCAAACAACAGATTTTCTTCAAATAACAAGAAAACAGAACAGTCAGTGCTCTGCTGATTTCACCATCAATAACATCATCTGGTAATATTTAACATTCAAGATGTTTGAAAACACATTATACCGAATGTTTCACAGTTTATACCTGGTGAAATATAACAAATGTTCTCTAAGAAGATTTGACTATTTGACCTCATGTCTTGAAATATGAAAATGTCAACAATTTCATCATGCTTTGTCTTTATCATCATCATTATGCAAACAATGACAAGTAAGACATTAGGAAACCAGAAGTAGGCCTGCAAGAAAGACTGAGCCTAAGACGGATCTGCAAAGGGCCGAAAACTGGTTTCCAACAGTAGCTGTTCACTACTCTCTCTACTCTCTGGACTCTCTCTCTGCTGAAACTCCAAATTAATTTCACACCAGACCTCGACTCAAACCCAGTCTCAGCATGACAAAGATGCCCCTGTGCTATCACTCTCCTTTCCATCAGCAGTGACAATGCCACATTGATCCCTGCTGGTTCTGCTAAAGATATCAATAAATAATTCAAACATCCTTGTCGGATTGTCAAACAGAATCTGAGGCTACGTCCACACTTCTGCGTTTTCGTTTTAAATTGCATCTCTACTGCTACGTTTTCACCCTGTCACGCCCATCTACAATACCCTAGAGTTTTCAAGCACCGAAAACAGAAGGTTTTGGCCCCTTTTTAGTTTGAAAACTCTGGGGTTACATGTCTCGACGGGCAAAATAGGAGACCTTTGGTTTCTGCCTGATTGGGTCTTATCAGCCTCGTCTACCAGTGGTGAAAGCAGCATAAGTAATGAATTAAAGGTGTTAATGACCTTGTTGTCTTGGGTAGCAGCTGTTGTACAGTTAAATTCTGCATTTTAATGCTAAAACTGCCTTTGCTGTTCCTAGTTCGTAGTATTTTCAGCAACTAATCAGGTTTCTGTAGTTTTCTGTAGTTTTTCAATTCTAGCCAGATATAAACACCTCTGTCTTAACACATATTTGCACAACCTTTTATGTGAGGTAGTTCAGCTAAAGCCTCAATGACCGGTTAATGCTCCGAAGCTGTTTTTGTTGTGCTATTGCTACATTGCTATTGCTACATAGCTCACATTAGCATTAACATCAGTTTACTTACCAGCCTAGAAGAAACGTTGCACGTTTAGTATCAAACTGTTATTGTTGTTATTATTATCAAATGTAAACTCTTGCGTCTTTCACATTTTCTACTGAAGTTAGCATGCTAATCAGCTAGCCCTGGTCTGTCTCGTTACTTTCCGATAGCGACTCACTGTAGCCTCCAATCTGCCCTGAAGACATAGCGCTGCTCGGAGGGCGTATTGTAACCTCTTGTCTTGTAACAACAATGACCGAAGCTCTTGTCAAGTGACAGTCACCACGACGTTGCACGGGAACTTTGCAGCTGCAGCTCGAGGTTGTAGGTCTGAACTCGACAACAAATGTCAGATCCAAGCTTCCTTCACTAGTCACTCTGCTCTATTAACTGTTCAAGTTTAAATCCTTAAATCCTTTCCCGACTACAAAAACCCTCTCTTAGCTCTGGTCTTGAAACACTCTCCTTTGTTACGTCAAACCAACCTGTGCTGTTTCCAGTGTTTCCCTGTAGCTGCTCAGATTTCAATTCCCCAGATGCTGACATACAGAATGAAGCTAAAATAGCCTCTCCCATACCTACAGGCCTTTGCCTATCCTGCACAGCAGCCTGTGACCTGCATCATGACTCCTCCAGACTGTGCTTATAAATCCATCTCTTTCTTCTTTATCACCAGTGTTTGAATGTCCTTTCCACTTCAGCAAGATCACGACCTTCTCCTTGTCTTTGCTCATAGGATAAAAAACTAATTTCCTTTAGTGGCACCTCGCGTCATCCTCTCAGTTCTGAATCACCCTGGCGAGCATTAGCCAGCGAGCAGCCGTGTATGCATCTCGACTGAAGCTACATTTCGTTGAGCGGTGAATGTTTTTAAGATGTCTGTGTAAAATTCTGTAAGCTTATGACCACTTTTTCAGCTGCATTTCAATGACTATATTTCTATCCCTGGTTTCCTCGACGGCTCTTCATCGGCTAATCACTAGAGGAGTGCTCGCTGGGATTCTCTCTCCTGTTTCTCCCTGCTCTGCTCAGGCTAATTTGCTCTAATCTTTAAAGAAATCCCTTCTACCTCCCTTCCTCGCTGTTAATTTGAGCCCTCTCTCTTACATGATCCTTCCAGGGCCACAGCAGTATTGTCAAGACACTACACCTCTCACCTTTGCAGTCCCCCTCTATTGTACGTGTTGGTGACCTGTGAATTTAAGTTTGTTCTTCTGCTGCTAATTCAAGTTTCTGTTTTTATTTCTTTGTTTTTCTCTTCCATCCACAACAAGATTTCAATCAGAAGACAGACAATGAATGATCTCCTTGGGGATCTCCTGACTTTACCTTTTGAAGCCACCGTGAGCTTCACTTTTGTGGTTCAGAATAAAATCTCTTATGTTTACAGCTCTTACATCCAGTGCCATCATCATGTAAAAATTTTAATTCGTAGATATGACTAAATACATGCAACACTAATGACATCATTAATAGTCTTAGCTCAAATTTGGGCTTAATGCTAATTAGAAAATGTTAGCATGCTAACTTGCTAAAATAAGATAGTTAACATGCAAACACTAAACCTGCTTAATAGTTACATGTTAGCATGGCCATTGTGAGTATGTATGCTGATTTTAGTATTTAGCTTAAAGCTCAGTACAGCCCGTGGTGTAGCCGCTCAGTGCTGCTAGCATGGCTATAGTCTCGTTTAACCTTTATTCAACCAGGAAGTCTCTTGATCCATTGTCCAAATGACAGCTTGAAAAAAAAATGAAAACATGACACAGCATGGGTTAAATTTACACAGTACAAATGGGTGTTTTGACCTGTTTTTTTTGTTGGGTTACCGAATTAAAATAGCCCCGTTTTGGGTGATTTTCTAGGGTTAAATTTAAAGTAAAATTAACCCATTATTATGTCACATTGGATGAAGTTTTAACCAGTGATTTTTTTCTAAGTACCACTGACTCAATATATCCTGCTGTTCTTTGTGTTCTCACCATAACAATAATAATACTAATAAGGCGTCAACTTTAATCTGAATACACCTGCTCTCTGTCACTCAGCTGCTGTGCTTTGTCTGGAAAAATGAACAAGATGGTTCTTCCTCAATGTATTTACTGTACATGTGACATCTGTACACTGAGCCATGTGTCATCTGCCTTTAAAACACATATGACCTGTTTCTGGAGTGAAGTCACCCCCCCTTGAGGTGAACAGGCTCCGACTCAGCAAGTCTGACCTCTGCCTAACCTACAATGTCAACTCCTAAGACGAGGGCAAAAAAGAATTGACAACACTGGGAAATAACATGTGAAAAATACAAATTTGTATTTTTCAAGCCCACAGCCTCAGATGTAAGGTTTGTGAAAGGGTTTTCTGTCTCTGGTCATATTTTCAGACTCAGATATGGGGTACTCCACTTGACTGCATGCAGCACTCAGTCTGCTCAATCTGCTTTCTTTTTGACCTCCACTTTTAATAGAGACTTAAAGATCCAGCCACCATCCTCGTCCATGAATAATTGAGGGCTTCCCGCGGTACAGACTGAGATCCTGGAAGATGAGGGGGAGGAGGGAGAGACACTCAGTAACCATTGCTCCAATTTTCAGGGCACAGTGCCATGAAGAAATAATTAGAATGATTGAATGTGTTGATCGGTAAACACAAGGTTGAAGATGTTTTTAATTTAAATGAAATTTAGGCACACTGCTTTAAAAATAACAGCATTTCAAGACTTCCTCGGTTTTTATCCAGGGATTTAACCCCTCTTAACCTCTCATTGATTGGATTTTAACTCTATGTCTGAGACTGCTGCAGCTTGAGAATGACCAAAACAAGGATTGTTGTGCTTGTGATGATCTGTGGGTCTCAATCCTTTAAGGCTGATACAGATCACTCCCCACAGTAAAACCCCTCAGCTCGTGTTCGGAGCCCTGCATTTTAATGCTGGTTTCATAACAGTGCTTTGACATAGTATAGCAGACACAGGCGCACTCCTCCATGATGTACAGTTATGTAATGCAAACTGTTTTCTATGTGTTCTGTCGCAGTATTCTTTTCTCCTAAGCATCCAGTTTGTCACATCAAATCAAATCATGGGTGAATTTATAGCTCACCCGTGGAGTACATTTTGCATTTTACACGCTGCGCAGTTGCATTATGGTACATTCTGTACCGGGAGGTTTTATAATCATTGGCACAACAGCGCACATATGCTTTTATCTTCGGTCTGAAGTCACATATTATTAGAAGTAATCCATGTTACATCCATGTTGGGCTGTCTGTGTTGTTATTGGTGGAGCAGAGTGAGATTTACAAAAGAAAGGGCTTTTTTTTTTCTTTCCTTCATTCTCTTTAGGTCATGTTTTTCCACCTTTGGGTGCTCTCCTTCTCACTTTAGTGTAGGCTGTGTTTTGTGCTGAAGAAAAATGCCTCTCCTGTTGGTGCCATTCAGCATGTTTCCAACATTCATGTCCAAAGAGCCCACGAGAGTTGTATGAAGGAGTAGCTGAAAGCTGATTAAGAGTTGCTGTACTCAGCAGACCCTTTTATGTGCTACACCTTCACATCTGTAATGGTGCTACATCTTCAGGGATTTGACTTCACTATCTAGAAGTTGGAGTCTTTTGGGGATTTGGCCTCTGTTTTTAATGATTTGTGTCTTAGATTCCCTTTTTTTTCTTTTTAAGGGCACATGTGCTGTTCCTATCACTGCTTTCACTTCACTCTGTGTTGACATGAACATTGGTACTTTCCCCCAAACTTTGAATTCCAAAATAAGTTCCCAAGAACTAAGTGACTGATCTGAGATGTCAAAACACCGCACAGCCCGGAGCTGCTCCATTGATGACATACAATGAAAGAAGCCTTGATCACCCCATCCGCTAAATGTTTCACTGAAATTTAATCCAAATCCAAATGAGCTTTGAGGCTATTTTTTCCTTCCCAGAAAATGTGCCATTATCCCCATGAAACTGGAGGACACTGGGTACTATATGCAATCACCACTTTCATGTTTCCCAGTACATTTTCTACAGAACCGTAATATCAGTGTGACAGTTGCATAGTTGAGAAAATGGCATATTTAACTACATTTTTTGCTCAGAGTGACTGTAAAGGATTCTCATTAACAAGAGCCAAACTATCCTAAGGCATGAGAGTCACATATTTGATGCTAAAACTGAGTTGAGTCAAACAAACTGGTTCAGGAAATGTTCAGTACTGTAGCCTGCGGTCACAGGCCCGAAGGCGCATTCAGATAGAGCGCGAGCACAGAAACAAAGGAGCCGTCCTTTACCAGCTCACTTTCCAAGCATGAGTTTGTACATTAGATCCTCGCAGGATCTCCCACGGCTGAGCCAGACTACTGCACATTTATTATACAAATGCCTGGAGGCAGAACAGCTCAAATCGATCTGAGGAATAAACAAGTCAAGACCAAAGCGTTGATGAAGCAGACATTGATCTTACCGATCCCACGGGCCTGTGGAACGACATCCACGTCCACTGTTTCTCAAGTGCTTTTATTTCATTCCCCTGAAATGGGTCAAGCGTCTCTCTGCGTGCTCAGCAGGAAATAAATCTGAATTTGTATTACAGAGTTTGTCCTCTCAGCTGAAATACTGTGTACTATCTCTTCCTATACCTTCTAATAAGGCATACTTTATGAAGCATTTATACTTTAAAATATTGTATCAAAAGTTTATAAAAGATTTAGTAATATTTCAAAGATCAATAACCTAAAACATAAATAAGAGCATCTTTTTGGTTGCCAGGTCAGCCTATATATCCTCCCCTAGCATTAAAACTGTAAACTAAGCTTGCTTTGTCTTTTTGTT
The DNA here is from genome assembly GCF_046630095.1 of Trachinotus anak. Taxonomy (NCBI): domain Eukaryota; kingdom Metazoa; phylum Chordata; class Actinopteri; order Carangiformes; family Carangidae; genus Trachinotus; species Trachinotus anak. The sequence continues at coordinate 10,810,126 of NW_027273879.1, read as the reverse complement.
AGCTGGCTTATTACTTATCTATAAAACACTGAAGAAGTCGTTCTTTTTTTTCTTGCCAAAAATAAAAAAAAAAGCTTGATATCAATTAAATGTGATATGTTAATTAGCTTTAGAGGTGCTGTTAGATGGGTTTTGTTACCTTCAGACACTGCCAGGCTAAGCTAAGCTAACCAGCCACTAGCTGTATCTTCAAATCTACTGCACACACGGGGGTGGTCTCCAGAGCCAAAATGATTACTTTAATGAATCAAGTAATTGACAGAATATCAATCAGGCAAAACTTTCAGAATCAATTAATCATTGTGCCAGAGGATCTTTTTTTGAAGTAAATACTCTGATTCTCTGGTTCCAGCTTCTCCAACTTATGAATCCTGTCATCAGCCTCAGTAGCTTCAGTGAAGTTTCTGTGTACAAAAAGAGAGTGAATGCTCAGGGGAAAACAAGTCAAACAGTTTTACAGAGCCACATAAAGCCCATTGTTGTATTAAATCCCACAGTAAATGAACGTGAGGGAAAAAAAATATAACCTTTAACACTCCCCGTGTCTCTTGATGTATTACTGATTCATGAGAGTAAATGAAGGGGAACATGTATTCCACGTGGGTGGACAGATTACAAGTTTCTGCTGCCATTTGCTTTTAACTCTCACCCTGGTGGCAGAATATTGAAAGGTTGTAAGACTCTCTTTGTAAAAGTGTCACTGTATTTTAATCCAGGAGAATGTACTCTCAGGCCCAGCCCTCTTTTAAATATTCACCTCTCCAGCTCTCCACCTCCACCAGTGTAGAGGAAGTGTTTGGTTGCATTCATGCGGAAATTGATTAGCAGAACGGTGAAGTAGGGAAGCCGCAGTCTAACGCTGATAATGAGCACTTAACTTTTGTAACATCAGGGTAGGCAGCTAGACTGAGTGGAGTCAAACCTGGCAACGAGAGGCACTAGACATGGTTTAGAAAATTAGTGTGAATGCAGAAATCAATGGGTCGCCATGACCTTTAGTGGAGAAGCTTTTAGCTTGTCTGGGGATGTGTAGCACTGAAGAATAAAGATGGAGCAATACAATATTAGTTGTGGTAAATAACAGTGCAAACAACTTAAATATTATTGTAATATACTGTATTTGAACATGTTAAAACACATTATGCTGCGTAGAAAGACGTTGCTGGAGCAGATGTGTTGCCTGTGCAGTTGTTACAGTTGCGGCTGGGCAATTCAATCTCTCTATCAGCACTGGCAGTCTGTGACAGATCAAGCTACTGTAGTTTTGTTATCTAGTATGAACTCCATCCAGTGTGGTTTAAATGCAGATTGAATCACCAAGTCTTCATATCCCTAAAAAAACTAGTTTCTAAAATGCTTCATTAAAAGACACATCCTCAGGTTGTGTTCTGACCTTTTCCTGGAAGCGCGATCTTTTTTGCCTGCACTCCATTTCAACATCACAAACCCCAGATGTTTTATTTTCCTACCTCTGGGGTTTACATAACTATAGAACAGCAAGGACCCTTGTTCAGTGCGTAAAAGTTAACAACCTCCCCGAGGAAAGACAGGCTATGAAAAGCAATTAGACAGCCTGCCTGAACCCACATTTAAGCAGCCAATAGTTTGACACATGAGAGTCAGCTCTTATTAGATTCCTGCACTGTTGTATCAGTTGCTCCTGAAGATGTCAATAGATGGATTTGTCTCAGTTGTTTGCTTTTAAATGAGTCCCGATACAGGGGACGCTCTTGTTACGCATCATGTTTATGCGGGTGGACTATCCTTTGAAGTTTTTTTTGCATCTGAACTGGTCCAAGAGGATATGTACCATTGCCTACGAGCATGGCAGCCACATCAGAGGAGGGTAGATGAAACATTTTGTTGTTTGTGTTGTTATCATTTCACGGTGACGGAGTATAGTTTACACTGTGGCTTTAGAAGTTCTAGCTATGCCCTTGGGCCTGCAGCCAGCCGAGCAGCCCGTGGGTGGATCTGTGCCCACGGTTGGTGCTGGGAGGCAGCAGAATTGGAAGGAAGTCTGAAGCCTTCTTTACTCTGTCTCATTAAAAGCACATTAGAGCCCATCCTCCCCCTGCACCACCCACTCAGCTGCAGGACCTGCCCTGCCTGACTTAGTCTCATGGAATAGTTCTTCCTACACAAACATAAGCACACAGGTGAGAGTAAAGGGCTAAGCAGAAGCAGGAAAACCCTCCTATAAATAAGTCCAAGAGGACAAAAGTCGATGCCCATAATCAGTTTCATTACAGTAAAGTGCATAAGCTGCACAGTGGTACAGTAAAACCCTCTGAAGTCACAGGAGTGGTTGAGTGTGCCAAGAAGCTGCTGATGTAGTCAGAGACCTTCCCTGCATTTTAAGAAACTACAGTTAGAATCAATAACATTTGATTCAGACAATAAACCCATTAGTCGAATTTACAGAAAATTAATTATTAAACAGTATATATCAGTTTAATAATCATATAATTGTTTTAGGGAATTTGTCAAGCAAAGGAGGTCAAACATTTACCCCACAAAACAAATATATTTTTACCCGACACTGCTCTTTACAGATAGCATTTATCTACAGGTGATGGCCAGTTCTTTTTAGAAAGATTATAAAAAGTCATACAAATAAACTATACTTCCAATACTGTTAATCATAATCTTAGCTATATTTCATAATTTTCTTAGCAGGTCCTAAAACCACATGATCATTTGACCAAAACATGAATCAATTAATAGAAAAAATAATTGACAGATTTGCTTCTTATTTGTTAGTTGCAGCACTATGATGCTGAACTAAAAGAAAAATACAGGAAGCATTTTCAGTTATTGGAGCCTGGTGGCCAGAGGAGAATATTAATTCCATAACCTTTCAAGTGAGCCATTGAGAAAAGAAAGTGTGAATATAGGTGATTCAGCTTCAGAGACAGTGAGATTACAATGAGGAGAAAAAAGAAAAGAGGCCAAGAAATAGAAAGAGAGGGAAAGTGAGAGGCTGTGAGCAAGAGTGAGGATATGAAGGAGGGAGAGATGAATTACAGCCTACTCCTGGAATCAATAATCTTGCGAATCACAGCCCCTGTGTGCTACAGATCTTTTTCTTTCCCTTAACCGAGCAGAGAGGGTGACTGATGTAAAGAGCACAGCCGGCCGATTTATGAGGCTCCCAGACAGACCAGAGAGCAGAGAGAGATGCAGAGATAATCCTCGCTGTGCCTGAGGAAACAGAGGGACGAGCAAACGCAGACAAGACTAAGACAAAGACAGGATAAACCTTAGGCCATTTAAACAGAACATCTTTCTCCTGTTTGTCAGCTTTTTTAAACAAAGTCTCCCACACTTCCACCTTATTGTCATTTGTTTGGCAGTTGCTCTGATTTCTTCCAAGTCTAAATGCCAGCATAAACAAAGGGGGTCTAATGCACTGCAGCAGGCTCTGTCTTAGCACTTCACTGCTACCATGGCATGCGTGCAGAAAGCTGCTTTATGGCTCCTATGCATATTTGACTACGTTCTGGTATAGAGAGAACATTTTGTTTCGCACTGCCCAGTGCTATCAGAGGCAGTGAGGGATACAATGATCCAACCTGACAAGCGTGATAGTTAGAGGAGGACTTTTCCTTAAGATAGATTCACCTCACACCTGTTGTCTGAAGTCATTTGACTGAAACAGATGATCACTTGCCTTTATCACTCTTGTTTCTCACATGGTTTTGTTCCTCTAGTGTGTTCGTCCATCCAGCTTCTACCCTTTTACCCTCCTCACATATCTGTCTCACACAACATCTCAAAGGAAATGTATCACAATTATCTGACAAAACTTGTCTAAGCTAGCTGGCCGCCGATGATAGCTTCATACTTAACGCACAGACACGAGAGTTGTCATCAAATTCTCAGCAAGAAAGCAAATGCATATATTTCCCGAATAACAAAACCCTTTTTTAAAAGGAGCTATTTGTAAGGTCTGTCATTGCTACACAGCTAACGTTAGCATTAACAGCTGTTTACTTACCAGTCCGGCCGAGAGCTTCAAGCATCGTTGTATTTATAATACAACAGGTTTTATGCTGTTGTTTTCGACTTCTTTAGGACAGACTGGATGCTACAGTGACGGGGCTAGCTGGTTAGCATAACAATTTCCACCACTGGAGACAGCCCTTGAGTAAAACAGTGAAGTTTGATGCTGAATTTGCAACATTTCTACTCTACTGCTAAGTAAACTGCTGTTAATGCTAACGCTGGCTATGGAGCAATAGCAAAACATACAATTAGCTCCTTTAAGAGAAGGACGTGCACTAGTCCATTTTAGTCTTTTCAGAATTGCACTTATTGACACAAGGTAGTCACTAGGCCTACAACCTTTCGCTATCTATTGTATCTTGTCGCTTCAGGACTTTCTGACAGTGACATGATAGCGATTGGCTGCAACAGTAGCCAGAGGGATCTCACCGGTTAATTCTCTCATTTCATAAAATTTTACTGATCACCTCCAGTGGTTTATTCACCCGTCACTCAGAATAGTTCAGACACAAGTGGCCTGATTTTTAAAAATGCAAAGAAGGTGGATGCATTTCCCTCTCCTGAATCCCTGTTTTCAAAATGACACTTGTCCCAGGGGTGTAACTACAACTGCAGCTCAAAGGAGGGTGACACATTTGTGTCTAATTGGCCGGGACAGGAGGCCAACATGTCTGCTTTTGCTTTTTTCACTCTGATTTCCAATCATTTATTTATTAATTTATTGTCTTTGATGGTTGTTTTGTACTTAGAGACTTAGCGCTGGCGTAGAGATGGCTTTAAGGGAAAGAATTGACGCCCGAAACTGAAAACAGCTGGTGCCTTTCAGAGGATGACATTCAGCCCAGGAGACAGAATTTGTTGCTTGAGGGACTCAGACCAAGACAAATTTAAATGCAAATGCTCTTCTTTACATTATTGATTGCTACACTCTCTACACTCTATTGTTGGATGTTGCCTCTGTTTTTGCATACTTTGCAGTTTCCCCGCACTTGTGGGACAGTGTGGTAGCCCATTACAGAGCCTTATAAATCAATAACCTCAGTAACATTATGTAAAGATTGTTTATCTTCACACACTTTTAGAAAACTGACTGCTACTGCTGAAGAATTAGCACATTTTTAATACTGCTTGCAACAGATGGCTGCTTAATTGTCCCTCAGAGATCCGGCTTGTAAACAAAATTAACTTTGTTTTGTCTCCTCTGTCACAGCCTGAAGACCACCCTGAAGAAGAAGCTGTCAGGTGATGTGGTTAATCTGTCTGGCATCCCGCTGTCTGGCCGAGACGTCCACCGCGTGGCCTTCTACCTCCAGAGCAGCAGTGACGCGGTGTCGGCTGTGGACCTGAGCTTCACCGAGCTGCAGGACGAGAGCTTACGGCTGCTGCTGCCTCACCTCAGCTGCCTGCCGAAGCTCACCATACTAGCTGTCAATGGCAACCGTCTGACAGTGGCCATCCTGAAAGACCTGACAGACACAGTGAAGGACCCTAAGAAGTTCCCCAGCCTGGCCTGGATCGACCTGGGCAACAATGTTGATATCTTCACCGTGCCGCAGCCGCTGCTCGTGGCCTTGCGGCGACGCTTTGGCTTACGCAGCAGCCTCCCCACCATTTATGAGTCCGGTGAGGCGCAGGCATTCGGTCACTACAACCCAAACATGGAGACCTCTGTGGAAGAGCCCAGTCTGTACGAGGAGGGAGATGTAGAGGAAGATGAGAGAGAGGAGGAGGAGGACAGGCTGGAGCTTCAAGCCTGGGGCTTTGGAGAAGAAAATGTGTCAAAAAATGTGCCACTGCACTTCTGTGGGAGGTGATCGCCTAGAGCTGCTTCCTCTGGCAGCTCCTTATATCCCTCTGTATCACTTCGCCCTAAGTCTAGCCTCACGTGTTAGCAGGTGTCACTGTGGCAGAAGATGCTTACAGTGACCCACATGTTTCTGAAAACAACTTTAAAAATAAGTAACTGTGTTGTGTTTCCCTCTGGATGCTCTGACTGCTGAAACCCGGCAGTGAGATGCAGACAGCTCTGTGTTTGTACAGACAGTGAGAATATATTTATATGGATTGATTTCACCATCATTTATCCAGGCGGAGTTGAAGTGAACTGAACAGGCTTGATGTTTTTCATTGCTTTATGTTCCTAAACTTTTGTGCTCTCACACCTTGAAGCTTCCCATTGTCAGTCACTATCCCCTGGAGAAGCTGGGGGTTAAGTGCCTTGCACAAGGGCACCTCAGCAGTAGTTGTTGAGGACAGGGGAGCATTACTAATTCACATTCCCCAAGCACATTTTTTATATCTAGTCCAGCCTCTCTAACAACTTTCCCCCCTGTTGCCCTGCTTCTGTGAAAAGTCTGAATAAATCAAAGTAACTAAATACCCTACTTAAGAAATCGATCAGTTTAATTTCAGCCGATGTTTTTTTTTTTTTTGTTTTTGCTATGATATAAATATTTCTAGTTAGAAACTCAGCTGTAGTGAAATTATGTTCACATAAAATATGCTTCCAGTTTCTCCTGTTGGGACACAGCATTTATTCAGGAATTATTTTTAAAAATATACAGTGACTTAGGGTAAGTAAATGAGGCGTGCTGAATCCATTTTAATTGAAATTTCAAGCACTGATGCTTCAGTACATGATGGGATACTGAAGCTGCAGCTGTACTGAGAAAGACCTCAGCCTGATACACACATGCAGACATGCAGATGACACACACACACACAGCGTTTGGGGCGGGAGCTGCTGATGAACTGATTACTGCCTCTATCGGGTCTCGTTAGGCCCCTTCAGTCACAGATGGTGAGCAGAAGATCTATTTTTTCCCAGTAAATAGGACTAGCCCCAGATAATTTCGTCCACTGGTGGGTCATAAGTGATTCTATTTATGAATCAGACCATAAGCAATGAGAGAGAAGCCCACTGTTTTAAAGGCATTCACAGGATTGACAATGAAACGATTATGAACAGCTCTGCTTTTATCTTCTCTTCACTCTGTGGTGCTACAGTGTGCACATTCATCTTCGTGGTGGCATGAATAAACTGCAAGTTTCCTTTTGACTCATCACTTTTTTACATGTGTAGTTGTCATCTTTTTGTATTGTTTTTTTAATAAATGGGCTTGACTGTTTACTGTAGTGCAACATCAGACCCCACAGACAGACAGCAGACGGTTTATATGTACATTAATATCCCAATAATTATGAGATAAAAATTGCAGCACGTGAACACAACTCCACAAGAGCCCACTCTTTATCCTGCCTACAGATGTTAATGTGCTCTGTTCTTTTTTTCTCGATGCTATTATTCAGGAAAATCTGGTTATTTGTGTTTACAGGGATATTAATGAACAGAATGCTTGGTGGTGTGTGTGTGTGTGTGAGCGTGCATGTGTCTATGAGAGCATAATGAGAGTGTGCGCCTCTGTGCATGAGTGTGTTCTGGACGTGCTGAGTAAATTACTACCTTTGATCGCGAAATGAAATGTTTACTCATTTGCACTTTAAGGACGACACCGTCCCTGAATACACCCGCTTTGTTTTTTATTGGTTGTTGTTGACATAAAACCACACTGAGTCGCTCGCATCCTAAAGTAAATGTTTTAGCTCTTTTATCTATTATCGCTTTTCGATTTGACAGATAAACCATCAACCTTCACACAAATCACTGCCATGATAAAGTTGTTTGTATATTTATTTGATTTCGTCCTCATGGCTGGCTTTTAAAGTAAAATTGATGTTTGCCTGCTGTTGCTTCAGAAATAAATATGATTTGACTCAAGTTCGCCTGTTGTGGACTTTTCTTCTTACATGACTGATGGGAAACCTCCGTCATTTGTTTTGACTGTAGTGTGGTGGTTTCAGGGCCCCATCTGAATAAGGAGTGTGGTTCACTTAGATTGTGTTAATTCAAAGGTTTTATCCTGAAATGTACTGATTGAGCTTCTGATGATGCAAATAGTTAAACCTGCATTAACTGACATTTTTGCATTTTCTGTGAACACAACTCTGGAATATTATCACCTTGGTAAGTCTAACATTAACTCTCTTTTAGCTCTTTTTTGGTCTTCAGTCTGTCTGAACTAGAAGCTAACATTAGCATGTCTGACATGTAATTATGAAGATGTCTGATAATTTATTCATCTGTAGACGAGCTCTGGGTAAGTTATATTTTTATTTTCCAACTAATTCGATCTTCACCAAAGACGATTCAGGTATTGGATTTAAACACTTTAGGTCTCCTGACACGCTCCTTTATGCAGACCGGAACGGTTCCCCTTTTGCTCCCATAGACATGACTTGTCATGAAGTATCGTGCTCCATGTAAACCCTTTGTAGGAAGTGTCCGTGGGAGCTTGACAACAAGTAAGGGTGCATCAAAGGGTCAAAATAGTAGCAGCCAAAGATCCTAGAACGTAGCGCTCTAGAATCTTTGGTAACAGCAGCAGTGACGGTGTAAAATAAAGAATCTTTGGCACCACGCGGTTAACACGATTTATGCTCGATCCTTAATCTCAACACATTAATGCTGACAGCCCTACGAAATATTTTTAGCTAGAGCTGCTAAATGCTCCACTACAAGCACCAGCTAGTCACTGACTTTATCTGTCTGCTGTTTGGTGCAGGACAGGTAGTGTACAGTGGATTTTGTAGAGATTTTTCTAAACCAAAACGGTTGAGGGGAAGAAAACCAAAAAAATAAGCTGAAAGACACAACAACGCTGCAGGGAGCTGAGGGGAACTGGAGAGTCGGGTGGTAATTCTCTGTGGATTCGTCACCACATTACAGACAGTCATTCGATTGAGTGTTACTATAGAAATATTGATTAGTGCACCTTTAAAAATGAGGTCTACACGACACCCACACACACCCTCCTGGAGATGTGATATTTTTAAGGTTTGAGTTGTACACTCTGCTCTGCACATTTTTGCTTTTTGAAAATGGCCACGACTGAAAAGATGTGAGTCCAATCTATGAAGACAAACTGTATATTACACACACAGACTGTATTAGATTTTATGTTATTTAGATAAACAAAGACAGTTGGGGCTTGTGTTTTATGTTGATAAAAATAGTTTTGTTCTGTATTCTTAAACCACCACACATAATTTGGACATTATATGAAGCTATGAAGGTTAGTAATTACTCTAATGCTTCAGGGACACATTAGAGATAGTCTGATGGCTCTGGGCTTTTTCAGCAGCTGGTTTCCATGTCAGCATTTAATACTTTGTGAGGATGAGAATAGTGCCCTGTATGGACCTGTCAGTGGCAGAATAATATCAACATCCTGCTGACTTGTGGGGGCTCTGCTAGCGAGACATTTTCATATTTGCAGGGGGAGAGCCCAAGGCCATCCATCTTCCACCCCCGTTTGTCCCCCTAAACAGAGGAGTGTCAAATGACAGAGGATCCTATTTCTGGTTTGCAGCCAACACTGACAACCTGCAGACATTTAGTGCTTCATGTCTGTGCAGTTGGTCAGACATACACAGTGTACACACAGACAGCAGTGTCTCATGTACAGTGGGAGGTTACAAAGTATATACCCAAGTAATGTAATTACAGTACGCTTAAGTACAGCTTTCAGGTACTTTTGGAAACTTTGTACTCCTACTTCACAACATTTCAGAGGGAGATATTCTATATTTTTACATGTAACTGTCTGATGACTGTTACTTTCAAAATAAAATAGATTAATCATGTATCACTGCTGTTAGGTTGGAAATATTATGTCTCAAAATTTTTTTTTAAAAATCCAGGACTATGAAAAATGGCTTTGTTTTGGCTTGATGACATCATTTGTAAAGTTGACTGTTGTGCAGTCTGTAACACTGCTTTTGTAAATGAGTGAGCAAACTTTATTTAAGTAGCACTTTTCAACACAGTAGTTGCTAGAAGTCAAACAATGTCAAACATACAGTGAGTGGCAGACTGCTCTCCTTTGGAAAGCATACATGCTCCATCTAGTGGCTCTTGTTGGCTGCACAGAGCAGCTCCAGATGTTCGCTCCATGTGGGATCTGTCATAACAAGAAGAGATACAGACAAGAAGTGGATAATTTAGATCAGAAACATGTGGTTTGTGTGTGTGTTTGTATATGTGCATGTGTGCGGGAGAGGTTCAGGGGGTCTCAGTGTGTTGTTGCATGTTTCACAATCCTGGAAACAGTTGGCCATTGGCCTCGAAGAGTTTTAAAAGCCAACAATCCTTATAGAGAGTTTAAACTGGTCATCTGCTTCTCATCTAAACTTAGTCTATGAAGTCTTCTTACCGTAAAAAACAACCCCCAGGAATGCGTTGGGTCCTTATCCATATCAGGTCTCGGTTCTTAAATTCTAATTTGTTACTGAGTGAAAGGTAGAGAACTTGAGTTCACCCAGGAAAACAGATTTTCCAGTAAATATGTGTAATTTTTAGATGTAATTTCCGCGATGAGGTGGCATTCGTCGTTATCTGCATGATTACAAGCAGAATGAATGAATTCGATTTTGAATCAGCTGACCTGATGGGAGGCAGCTGTGAGAAGAGAAAGCACAGATACTGGGTGGTAGCGTGAGAAGAAAGTGTGTGTTCACTTAATATATCAGCAACTCTCAGGCATGTGTCAAGCTGAAACGCTTAGGTGATCGATTAGCTAGAAAGTTCATTGGTAACAATTATGATCATTAAGAGTTTAAATGATTGATAAAGCAAAACAACCTCTGAAAGGTGAAGATTTGCTGCTTTTTGCTCTTTTTTATCATTGTAAATTGAACATTTAGCTATTTATGACTATTGATCAGACAAAACATGCACATTAAAGACTCTGGGCTGAGAGAAATGATGATGCAGACTTTTCACTTTTCATTTTATAAACCAAAAGATTAAAGTCTCTGTTCACTGTGTTTCTTCAGATGGAAGTTTCAGCTTCACTGTGCATGATTTATGGGGGGGGGCTGTTTTCACATTCATCTGGTAAAGAAGGAAAGTTGCTCTGTAGTCACCTTAAATCTGAGTTTAACACATGTGCTGAACATACAGTGTGAGAGTAGGAGACATCTTCTGTCCAGCAGTTAAACTTCTGAAATGAACTGTTTGCATATTCATAGATTCTGGATTTTCCCATCAGGGAAAGTAAGTGTTTGAACAGGATAATTGTACTTTTTTGTTGAGAAAAACATTAACATGAACACAAAAAACAAACATGGAAAGAAAGAAAAAAGAAAAAAAGAAGGGTTGACACGAACAAAACTCCCACGAAGGGGCAGGTCAGGACTAAACAGGAAACAGAGTTCAACAGATTAGAAACAGAATTACAACACAGACAGAAAGTTGACCAATGCACCTTTCACACACTGCAGGATGGATGGATATAGAGTAGATGATGTAAAAAATTTTTTTCAAATCTGGCTTTAGACAGTGGCCTTTCCTCCTTTGTTCTGCCATCCTGCCTCCCCCTTTATTTGTTTCATTTGTTCATATTTATATGAGCAGTGACAGAAACCAAGATCCGTAGTTTTTCCACTCTTTATTCAACTTATTGTATCTTCTTGTTCTTTAACCCTATAATGCCAAATGCATCAAATTTGATACAAGCGTTTCTGAGACCTATTGCATCACCTTATGGTAAAAACTTCACTCAAAACCCTCTTGTATCCAATCTGATACTTGTCTTCCAACCCCTGGTGGATACCTTTATCACTACAACAATTCAAACACAGCACATGGGACAATCCCAGTTGGCCACCTTCAGATAGTTCCCAACTCACTGGATCAAGGTAAAGAAAATTGCGATTTTTATGATTTTCCAGTGAAATTTTCTTTGACATTTTTAGTAATATTATAACATGAACACTTAATCTGTTGAAGCAAGTTATAATTACATAACTTTTTGCATTTTAGTATGTAGTAAAATCGTGTATAAAATTTGGAAAAACCTATATGCAAATAATTTTTTTTTTCAAATTTTGTGAAAGGGCCAAATAAAGCTTCCAGATTCAAGAAATCAGAATTTTCTGTCCTTCTTTCTTAAATCTCAGAGCTAACTGCTTCACACTAGGCCACTAATTGTAAATGAAAAACAGGTTATAATTTGGGTGTACTGGTCCTTTAAGGTAAAGTCACATCCACATCTACCCCAACTGTTTCCACATGTGAGAAAGAGGAGTCTAAACACTTCCATGCTCCAACTTTGATGTCTGACCGTGGAGGACTGTTCAGGCCACTTCTGAAGCTCTAATGTGTGTCACTGCTGGCCCCCAAGGCCTCAACAGATACTTCAATGTGGCTGCGTGAAAATAAAACCAACAGGGTCACTGTTTGATTCACGTTGGAAAATGGCACGGGATTTCAAGCAGCATAACATTGTCTTCGCATCAGTATGAGACGCTTTAAAAGCACTTTTGTCTCCTGCACACACACACACACGACTCATACACTCTGCACGATCCGGGCTGCATCACACAGAGCGGCCAGCATGGGCAGCCTTCCTCCCCCTGCGGCTCAGCTCCGTCTGGATGCTGCTGCTGATAATGATGCTGCGGCGCTATCTGCTGCCCCCTGCGGGCTCCCGGCGGGTACTGGCGATGAAATGGAGGAAAACCACACTAATCTCCTGACTGCGGACGGCGGCCTTGTGTGCACGCATGCACACACGCTCAGGCTAAGTACGGCGGTAAATAAGATCGAGTAAGACGCGTTTCGTTTTGGGCGTGCAACGACAGGAATAACACTGCATGTGGTGATGCAGCTCGGTTTTGCTTCCTCTGATGGAAGTGAGACCACGACAAAAATAGATAATTCCTCAAGTTGATCTACAGGCCTGTGCTATATTTAGATGTGCATGTAGATATAGACATAGAGAGGCTATATTTGACCTTGCAGCCGAGTCGAATCGGGGATGTTGCAGCAGAGCGCATTACCCACCGCACTTACTGTCGCTGCACATGTGAAGCCGAGGCCGTGAACATAGCACGACGCGTCTGTCTCCCTCACATGAGCCTTTACGCACGGCGCCGAACGCCCACTCCCGTGATGTGTTAAGGCGGATTGGCTGCTAAAGATACCAGCGCCTGTGTGGGCTCCGTGGTTGGCTGCGGCTCTCCTGGCCATTACGTTATGCTTACTCCACACACACAGGCAGTCGGAGAGAGGGAAGACGTAATGGTTTGATTCCCTGTGCACTTGCAATGGTCGTCGTCCTGACATTACTCGGCAAATTCCTCAAACGGGAGGCGCAATGAAGGTATGTGATCCCGCCTGCGGCTCTCTCGTGGCTCCGGATTCATGGACGAGGACCGATCGCTCGCATTTTCGCGCACGATGCTGCACCGAGAGGCAGGGGATACCTTCATCCCAATGTCAGCTCGTTTTGTTTGCGTGCACTTAGTTGTAATTATATCAACAGGCTTGCATTTTAATGCCGCACCGCCTGATTTTCCATCAGCTGTCGCTGCCGTTCCTGCTCTGTCGGTCAGATTTAGATTTTTGCAAAGCCTTGAAACGCTCTCCCTGCATCCTCAGCCCTTCTGATAAACAGTGGGTACAGTGTGCAGCCTTTTAATGAGCCTGCTTTGACCCCGGTGTGATAGTTCAGTGGACTAAAGCCGCCGGAGCGACGTCCATTCATCTGCAAGGCTTTAATCCGCTCTAATGAGATAGAGACTGCGGCCAGTGAGAATGAGTGAGCGCCGGGATGTTTGGGAGACGTCTCGGTGCAGCCGCAGAGAGAGGATCACCTCTCAGGTCCAGGCTGTGTCAGGCTGTGGAGCTTCACACTGGAGTCTCCTTCCTCTCAGTGGACTGTGTGTGTGCGTGCGTGCGTGTGCGTGCGCGCTGTAGCAGAGACAGGCTGCCGCACAGCACAGGGAGGAAAGGTGATGTTGCTGTCTGGCAGCTCAAGCTCAGGAGGACTGCTGATGATGAAGATGATGGCGATGATGTCATTGGTGCTCTGGTGGCGGCAGGTTTGTGGCGACAGTCTCTGTTTAAGGTTAGACAGGACTGCCGCTGCAACCATCACCATCATCATCATCATCATCATCAGAGAGATGTGTTCCTGCTCTGACAGTTAATCACCTGTTATTGTAGTTACACTGTGCCTCCTCTTTGGAGATGCATCACTGAGGACTTAAAAAGGTGAAAGGCCTAATTTTCGGGAATTAATCAATCTATTATTGGCAGAGGTGCAAAGTAAATACATGCATTTACTCAAATACTTTGCACTGCTTTGAGGCACCTGAGTATTTATTCTGTCAGACTTCAGTTCCACCTCATTTCATAGTGAAACATTATAATTTGTGTGCCAGAACAGAGGGTTCCCTCAAGCACCAGATGCAAGCTGTGCCGGTTGATTATCTTTTTATCTAACATCTCTGGAGTTAAGGAAAGGGTCTACCGAGGCCTGTGGAGGTGATGTTGGTCTTTTATTTTGTTCAAATTACTTTCGCCAAATCCCATTTTCTACTGATTTGGAGTAATGCTAATAATCTGCTTAGGTTTTCCGTCAGCATTGGACATTTAAGTAAAAAATATTGTTATTTAGTAGTTTCACTTTCATACACACTTTCATACAGTATTTAAGTTTTTTTTTTCTGCTGCTCAAACACAAGACCAAGTGGCTTCCCTGTCACACAATGCAACAATACGGTGACACAGAACAGAGCCGTTTTCGCAGTGAATGCTTGTGTAAAGTTTTGCATGCAGTCGGTCAAACATTTGAATACTGTTTATCTCAGTATTGTGGAAGTCAAAAGTACAATGGTGCTTAACTGTGGGGGACAGCGCAATTCATTTGCCTAAGGCGCATCATCATCATCATCATCATCATTACTGTGTCCCAGGGAGACAAAATGGACTTGGTGTTTTTATTGACTAATCTGCTTTAAATTGAAAAGCAGCTTTTCTGCCCCTGTGGCCCAGACGGATGTTAGCTGAATTGTGTAAGCATACAGCTCGGAACGAGAGAGATCGCCATACAGTACGTGTTATCAATGCCGTTTTAATCAGGGATAGACCTATGGCTTGGTCTGTGATATTTGAAAATGAATGTTGATGATTTCGATATACTTTCCATTCAAAATCCTCTTACTGTTTCATTTTCCCAGTCGTCGATAAGCGTTCGCTGTACGTCATGGACGCAAAACACTCACAAATCTCTGCTGAAATTATAAGATGTAGCTCTGATGTACCGCAGTGGATCATACTTTATTCCAGATGAGACCAAGCTCACTTAGGACTGACTCCTAAAGTGGATGAAGAAGTCTAAAGCTATAAAGAGTGGCCAGAGGGCACAGCAGATTCCTGGTGGTGGTTGTAAAATAGTCCAGTCATGTTTTAATATTGCAGGACAATCTCCACGGCAGTCAATATCTGTTTGTATTGCAGCACCAAAAATATTCTCCAGGCTAAATCCTCCGCAAGTCATCCTCTGCCCTTGGAGTAAACTGTGTAAATCTGTTATTTTGCAGACACAAATCCAAACTTAGCTGGTAGCTGCTTGAGTTTTATGTGCATATCTCTCCAGACTTCAGTGGATTTGATGTCTGCAGGCTCCAAGCAGACATCACTGAATCATGTACATCCGGTGCACGGTTGAGAAATGTGCACTTTGAATGAAATATTGCATTGGACTCTTATCATTTTGGACAAATGAAAGGTAATAAATTAAGTAGTTTATTTTCTCTGATAATATTTGTTATTCAGTTCTTAAGCAGTCAGATGGCTGAATTCACTTCTCACAGTGTTGGTGACATTTCCACTGGATGCCAGAGAAAAACAGGAGTGAGGTTCACCCGACAGAAAGAGGAAATGAAATGTGAGAGAGAGACAGTGGATGATGGAAAGATAGTGAATGATGGCGCTCCATATAAAATGTATAATAGCGCATAGCTGTTTACATTGAAAGCATCATAACACTCTCAGTTTGGTATGTATATCTGTGTATTGATCGTTAGATCATTGCAGATGCAGAGACGAGGGTCGGGCCGATAAATGCCTTGAGACAGAATCTGTCAGCCATGAGAGGTTTAGTTACACCATACACAGATGTATCTTCCATCGGTTTAATATTGCATACCAATACTCAGACTTAAGATGGACTGTTTAAAAAAAAAAAAAAAAGCATCAAAATTGATGCAGAGGAGCGGAACCAGATCTGTCTTCCTTTTTTAGCCTCTTGAGGCGATTTGTCAGACCTGAAACAACTTTTGTCACACATTCAGTAGTACTCCCCGAAACCCGTAAACAGGCTTTGATGGTAAAATTGCTGGGCTTCTCCTGAAATAGCTCTGTTATAATGCGGTGGACAGTGTTGCAACTCAGTGAGCACAACCAATTGATACTAATTTTTGTTTTTTGTTTTTTTTTTGTGTAGACAGACACGAAGCATGGGGAAAGAGGTGGGTTATGACACGCAACAAAGGCCCCCTGTCAGAATCGAACTGTGGATGCTACAGTTATGCACCGTAACCATTAGACTATGAGGGTCTCTGGTTATGTTTGGAATTGTTTTTCTTAATGACTGTGACCCTGAACCTTTCGGCAGTAAATAAATCGGCAGATGCACCAGAACCAAATGATAAGTCACCTGCTCAGAGGAAGGTAGAAAGTGTTATCGCTCCATTTCAGACCTGTGTCACCTCCAGTTAAACTCTCCAATCTCCACATGACCCATTTATCTATGGTCCCGTCCCACATGCTTCCACGTGTCTGTGTCGGTACGGTTTTTGAGATCTGATCCTCAAAAGCTAATTTTATGAGGTCACTTTACTGTTCGTCAACACGAGGCCTGAATGTTGCTGATTTCCCTCTCCTGTGGCTTTTTCTATTTAAATCTGTGCCACAGTTACTTTTTGCCGCGCTCCCCTCCTGGTGGCTCCGGGTTTGTTTGTGCACACACTGGGTCTGGACTGTTTGCTGATCACATTCTAGCCGCACTGTGAGAAATGGCTCAATTATTTAGCCAAGCCCTGACATTCAAGGTGCCCAGGGGGTGACTGCGATGACAAAATACATTATAGCAATAGACTATTTCCAGAGGTAAAGTTTAAGTGATCAGACATTAGAGAAAATATAAATGTTACAGCTAAAAAAAGAAACAAAAGAAAAAACAGTGTACTACATGTGATGTTTGCTCTTGTCGCTTGTTTGCTCGGGACTCCCTGCCTGCAGAGCTTACAGTGTGCTAATTGAAGTGACAGAGGGATCTCGTGCTGCTGGCTCAGAGCCAGATGAGACTGATTTCATGGGCAGACTACAGCAGCTCCTCAACCCACAGTAGAGGCAGTAAATATTCCTTCACCTCCCTCATGATGGAGGCTGCGTCTAACCTGGGAGACTCTTTAACAGTTGAACATCAGGCCAAGTTTAAGCCCAATGAACTTATTGTGCACATAAAGCTAGAGCGAGCTGCTTGTGGTAGATTCGACTGAGAAGGAGAAGACATAAAACCGCAGAACAGAAAATTCATTGGTAGCAGTTCTGATGATATGAACAAAAATGTCAAACGTTTGCTTTTGGATTTGCTGATTTTAAAGATGTCACCTTCAGCTATGGGTAATAATGATGAACCCCTTTCTTTAATTTTTCATTTTACATTTTGTAGACCAAAGAATTAATCAATTCATCACAACTTTAATTTGTTGATTGTTGAAGAGGGGGGGAAAAAAAACAATTAAATGAATGAAATGAGTTAAAGATTTGAACTTTGCAAGCCCATCCTGTCTGTCTGACTGCAGCAGGAGCAGACCTTCCTCCTTCTCGCCGTGACTCCACATATAGTAGTGCCTTGCTCCTGAGATTACGTAACGAATCCCTAAGCAGATGGGTGAGGTCACATCACAGGGTGTTTGTGACAAGTCGGAGCAGAGCGCTGCCTTAAGAGGAGACGTGGCAGGACCCTGTGAATTCCATTGTTTTCCGCATAGAGCCGGGAACCACAGAGGGCTTACATTATGCTCATGTCAGCTATTGATTCTGCAGGCCGGGGAACAACAGAAGACATATTCTCTCCTCACTCTCCTCCCCCTCCCTCCTCCTCTCATCAGTATGCTCCAAGGAGCCGTGGCTCCTATCACGCCATCTTTGCTCCCTGTCTCTGGCCCGTCTTGTGGTCAGCAAACACATCTGACTGACTCTTAACCGCGCCTTCAGCCTCTACGGGGCGAGTACACAAACTTAAAGCGAGTTGCATGTTTCCCCAGGACAGACAGAGGCAACATAACGTCCACATCTTCCCATTTGGCTCCTCAGAAGAGATCTGTCGTGCGGCTCAGACATCCTCCGCTTCGACTTGACTCATTTGTTTATCAGATTGTACAAAATAATGCAGTGACTGTGAAATTTAACCCGCGGATCTCTTTGGAGAACATCATTAATAGGAGCTTTTAGAGTCTACTTCAGTCTAATTATCTCTAACCTCAAAGACTCTTAAAGAGCACTCTCAATAATGTGCTGCCCACTATCTTTCCCCCTCCTCTCTCTTTCTCATTCATCCTCTTCCTCGTATTTCTCTCTTTACCCTGTAGCAAGAGATCTCCTCAAACCATTTTGGGAATTATATTACATACTATTATAATACATATTATAGAGCACAGGGCTGGATGATACAGTATGCTTCAAACCAGCTTCAAATATGAACCATTTGCTTCGGTCCTCACAGTCTCCAGAGCTCAACCCAGATGAACGGGTGTTAGACAGGACTCTCCAAGGGCGTTATTTCCACTGGGGACAAAGGGGGGGCATGTCCCCCTCACTTTCAAAGTTTAAGTTTGATTGCTTCACCAAAGTTCGACTAAACCCTGTCCTCTAACTGTCTAAAGTCCAGATGGGAAGAGCTCCATGTTGGAAAAATGTTAAAATGTTCACCTGAGTCACCTTCAGTTATTAACATGGGCTCACAGCATTGCAACCAGCAGAGAATCATTTGACCTTTGACTCTTTCGGCCCTGGGTTTTGCCTCTTAGGCAAGCGGCCTTACTCTCATGATGGAGGTTTTTGGGACTGTATGCGGCTTGTGAGGAACACCGTCGACACTACTGAAAAAAGTCCACGATTTTAAAGAAAAAAAAAATCGTTTTTTTTATCAATACAGGAAAATTATAGGAACCTACTGGGTTAGTGCATTATAATGCAGTATGATAACAAATTTAATCATAGTGTATTATTGACTAGATGATGATAAATTTGTATGAATGATGAAAACATAGCTTATATTACTTATATACAAACTATATATATATATATATATATATATATATATATATATATATATGTGTGTGTGTGTGTGTGTTTATGTTACTGTTTAAGCTCTCTGAATTTTATTTGAAATTCTGGTGGAGGTCCCAAAGTCTACAAACACACCAAATATGTCAACCTGAACCTGACCTGTAGATGATTTCCATTTGATGGAGCAGTGCAGCCATAAAAAATCCGGAGCTCAGGGTTTGAATATTTCACTAAGTAGAAACATCATTAAGTTTGAATCAAGAGCTGTAACAAGCTGATACAGAATACATATGATGCTGTCAGAGAGGAGGGATTAAGATGATTGTTTCAACCTTAAAGCTGTGAGAGGGATAAAAAAGGCGGGGTGGGGGTGGGCGGGAATGTAACGTGTCTGTCACTGTTGATGCCAGAGGTTTAATTTAATAAGCCGTGTGAACGTCTGCGTCAGATGAAAGTTGATTTTTATGCGTGTGTTTCCATCTGTGTGCGCCATAGGCAGGGGCATCGTCCATGTGGGCGTCATGCTGTGGGCTGCTGAACGAGGTGATGGGGACGGGCACAGTGCGGGCGCAGCAGCCGGGGTTTGGAGCAGGGGCGGGGCCCTTCCGCTTCGCCCCCAGCGCTGGGTACTCCACCTACCCCCCCACCAGCTCAGGGAGCGCTGGACAGCTGTGCAAAGCCTGCGGACTGGCCTTCTCTGTCTTCAGACGCAAGGTAAACAAGAGCCCACGTGCTGTCAGAGACCAGCTGGGTAAAAACCGCTTCATACGGTCAGCTGAGACGGTGTTTAGGGAGACAAGGCATATGATGTCAAAAGACCATACCTGTGGATTTTTGTCCATTAAATAAAAAGCATTCAGTCTGCCTGGTTTGCCCCTCCCCAGTGTCAGTGCTATATAAAAATCAGCTTTCAGAGACCAGGCTGGGAATTTGCTCAAGTAATCCTTCACATTCCACATTCAGTCAGCATTTTTTTTTTTTTTTTTTTTTTTTGACAGAATTATGTAATCATAGCGTGCAGCTGTGATAGGGACTCCTCATTCAGGGTGCACGCAGGGAAACACTGACATCCATAATTACTGAGTCACTTGCTCAACAGAGATCTTCTTAATGTAAAAACCTGTGAAATAATCTGGATTTGGTCCACATGAGAATGATATTTCTTGCCTTTCAGTGTGAACCAAACCCATATTATATATTAAAGTCAATCCAGACCAAATATGATTCTTTTCACAATTTCACAAAAGGTTGTATGTTGTTTTTCCCTTTATCAGCTAAATCGCTGACAAGATATAACTCATGAATGTGCTTCTCCGTGGAAGGTGAAAACACTATGCATCATCTTTATTTATACAGAGTAGGCTGGCTGAGCATACATGCTGTTTCGCAGCAACACCCTCTTTAAGCGTTAACTGAGCCATTAATAGAACAGTTAGTAAACAAAGCTCAGGCTCTGCTAAGACTAAGGTCATAAGCAGGTACAGGATGATCACGCACAGTATAGCATGTTAGTATAATGTAACAAATATAAAGGCAGAAAATTTTCCACTGTGAATGAAAACTTATCTTAAGTTTAAAGTCTCTGCAACTCATCTGATTTGAAGTCAGTTGTGGAAAGTAACTAAGTGCATTTATTCAGCTACTGCAGCTAAGTACAATTGTGAGGTACTTGTACTTTACGCGAGTATTTCTGATTGATGTGACCAGTTGTTAGCAGTTCCACCGTGGAGTCATTTCTGTTCTTCTTAGATGGCTTTATTTAAGTAAGTTCGTAGTATCCATTATTTCACATAAAGGGAAACAAAGAAAAGCTGTAAAAAAGTAGCAGAATTTTTTTTTCTTTCCCATCCCAGAGACATCTTATGACCCCTCAGATTCATCATGTGACCCTCTGGAGGGGCCTGAATGCTAGTTTGGGAACCAGTGAACTAAATTAAGTAAACAGTAAAATGCTGCTTACACATTTTGACTTCAGTGTGATTTTACAGTGTCATATGGGTAACTTTGTTTAGGTAAAGCATCTGAGCCCATCTTCCCAACACTGCTTCAAGTTGATTTAAAAACTCAAAAGTCAGCAGTGTGAATAAGACACAGCCTGTAATTATGTGTTTAAAAAAAAAAAAAAAAGCAAACCCACTGATATGGTCCTTTAACAACATGCACTATACAGTACGTAGTCATTCTGGTGTTTCCAGGGTCCCTGTCTGGCAGTCAGACGCACTGAGACACTGAGGAAAACGCTGCAGTGCCTGGCTTCAGATCGCTCTATCATCATCCACACACCAGTTGCTTTTCTGACGCCGGGTCGACTCCCCGGATACACACATTTGTGTGTGAGCGTGATATTTTCATAGTAAGAAAAAAGACGTGCCGGGGGGATTAACAGCGAATGATTGAAGAAAAGTATCTGTTGTGGTGGAAATGTGCTTCTGCTGGACCGGAGTATATATGTACACCAGTGATAAGAAAATGTTTACAGCCGTGGCCGACCTGCTTTCCTGCCCATTTGAAGTGTCAATCTACTCCGCTGCTCTGTATCAGGAGACAGTGTTAAGCCTGTAAAATGTCAAACATCACCAGGGGCTGTAGACAGTTTATTTCTCTCCTCTTTACTCTTTCCTAGAAAATGACTGAGCACACAGGACGAGTCATTGTGATGGATTTGTGTTGCTGGTTTATGGTTTCTCTTGTGCCTCTCTCTTTTTTTTCCCCATTTCCCAAGGTTTTCAAAATGTTGCAAAACCCCAAAATATTAAGTTTACAATAACAGAAAACAGCAAAAAGCAGAAAATCCTCACATTTGAGAAGCTGGAACGTGAAGATGTTGGGCACATTCTTCACACATGTAATATAAAAACCTCGGGAATTCATTTAGTTTTAATGACTTACTTCAAACAAACTAATTTAGGGAAATGATAACAAAATAAAATAAATTATTCTGCAACAATTCAACTGAAAGTTAATAAATGATGATACTGGACTATTACTCAGTCCTAATCAACAATATCTTGCAAGTGAAATCATGGGCTGATGAATTATTCTGGTGTAAATTAAAACAACGTTAGCAGAAGCTGCAGTGTGCTCACTTCCATCAAAGACCTATTTTCTATAAATTAAATCAGTTCAATCCATCAGCGCATGGTAAATGTATTCATCTAGAGTGACACAGAGGATAAATAGTTTATTCTGCCTTCAGATCAGGGCCTACTTAGAAATAATGAAAAATACAGTTTCTTAAATGAGGGAGTCGAAGATGAAATTGCTCTAAAGATTGTTTGGTCGCTTCAGTCAGAAGAAAAGGAATAGCCGATCACCTCACGTTCTCCTTCTCCCTCTCCTCCCTCTGCAGCACATCTGCTGCGATTGTAAGAAGAGCTTCTGCGCCCTGTGCTCGGTGCTGCAGGAGAACCTGCGCTGCTGCACGACCTGCCACCTGCTCCGTGGCACGGCCTTCCAGCGGCCTCGGCTCATGCAGCTCCGAGTGAAAGACCTGCGCCAGTACCTGCTGCTGCGCAACATCCCCACCGACACATGCAGGGAGAAGGAGGACCTGGTGGACCTGGTGCTCTGTCATCAGGGGGCGAGGGAGACCCAGAGAGCGGTGGTGGAAGAGGACGAGGAGGAAGAGGAGGAGGAAGAGGACACACATGAGGAGGAGGGGGAGGAGGAAGAGGAGGAGGAGGAAGAGGAGGAGGAGGAGGAGGAGGTGGAAGACGAAGGGGGAGATGACACAGACAGTCTGCACTCCCTCCCCCACTCGCGCGCCGCCTCGCCCCCCTCCGCCACGCGCTCCACCTCTGAACAGTCGGTCCTCTCCGCCTCTCAGGGAGACGTGCTCAGCCCAAGCGACAGCTCAGGGACCACCAGCCAGGTCTGATGGCGTGTGCACGTGCGAAAACACACTTCTGATGTTCATTGTGTGTGTGTGTGTGTGCACTGCCGCTGCCACACACACACACACACACACACATGCATTCACTCATTCACTCATTTCCATACGCCATACTCCTTTCACATCTGTCCTCATTCTATCCAAGATAATTAATTTCAAAGGTGAAATCAACTTATTTACAAGTTTCAGTCTGACTGTTTTAAGTCAGGAGACGGCCTCTTCCTTTCAGCTCTGACAAACAAACGCCCTCTCGTGCATATCTCTAGCTGTCGGTTAGTTTATTTCATTCACTTCATCTCACGCTTTATTCTTTCCTTTTTTCTGTTGTTGTGTTTTTTTTTTTTGTTTTGGTCCCCTGGTGCTTTGTTCTGAATGAAGCGTTTCTCCTTGAAAATCTACTACATTTGTGGATTTGTTTTCCCTCCACTGACATTGAAAAAGCTCTGCACTACTGGCTGGTCTAGTGTCCACGTGACTGCTGGAAACAGCTGTGTTAGCTCTGTGCGCATGTGTGTGTGTGTGTGTGTGTGTGTGTGTGTGTGTGTGTGTGTGTGTGTGTGTGTGTGTGTGTGTGTGTGTGTGTGCGTGCGTGCTCAGAGCTCTCAGACCAGCTAGCAACGCAGCTTAAGCCCTTTGCCTTTTTTAGGTCTGTTACATGGGCTGAGTCTGTTATGTAACCACCACACAGGTTGAGAACTCCCCACAGCGTCACAGCTGCAACTCAACAACAGAAACACTACAGCACATCCCTCCTCTCATGCCCCTGTAGATAATCTCTGTATGATTCTCTCCTCCTCTTGGTTTGCGGCACATCTCGGCTTTAAGATTCTCGGGGGTTATTTATTCTTCCAGCCAAACACAAGCGTGTGTATGTACGCTGCAAAAAAAGAAAATTATTGAGCTATCACAGGACATTTATGTCAAACAAAAATGACTTGATAATATTCATTGAAATAAATCCACATTAGGACAGCAATCTGCAAGTCCAAATAGGTTTTAAATTTGGGATATACTGTAAATTTACCCTTACTGTGATATATAATTTTTATATAGAAGGAAATTTCAACACGTTCAGTGACAAAAACATGTGCAGTGTTGTTTTTGTTGGACATAGCTTCTTAAAATTAACCAGTTTGCTGTGGGTAGATGTTTGGGGATATTGATGTGGCAGCCGTGCAATCCACTTTTCAGATTTATTTCTTGTCACTGAAAAATAAATGAATCATCCAACTGGATCAGTTACCCTGAAACTGGTTTGGTAGTGTCACAAATGGTGATTGACAAGATAATGGAGTCAGAAAAAAATAACATTTGAATCATTTGAAAATAATAGAAATGGCTAAATGTCAATATTATGTGATTTCTCTATAGTTAAAACATTTGTATCACCACTGGAGGGATGAATATTAAAGATATTTGACTCAAGGACATTTTGATATGCGGCATCAGGTTTTAGTGATATTTGACATAAGTCAGGTTGTGGACTAATGATTAGCTGTTGGTGTGGATTCTTTCTTCTGTAGCTTTTTTTTTAGTATTTTCTCATAAACTTGCAGTTAAAGCAAAGAAATCTGGCACATGTAACCAATTTTCATTGTCAGTCAACATGTATATTGTGATGCAGATGAAACATTTCTGGATAGGTTCTATTATTAAAGCAACAAATTTAGCAGCCTAGACACAAGTATGCACTCTCTGGGCGCTTTCTAGTACTTTCATATGTTTGAAACAGCTCTGACATCAAGTCAAAGAAACTTTTGCTCGTGTCAGGGCCGCTGCTCGTGTTTTTGTCTCTGAGGAGTCTAGACTGAGTGAAAGCATGGTGTCTGGGCGAGGGCAGGAATCCAGCACCACACAGCTGACGGATACATTATTAACACGTTTCATTCGAGGAAGTTGGTAATGTGCTGGAATGCGCTGAAGCAGAGATGAACAGAAAGAGACGGCAGGAGAACCTGAGGTTTTTTTGTTTGTTTGTTTTTTTAGGACTTTTCATGCTACAGAAACAGAGACTCTGCACTCAAGCATGATCTCATAGTTATAGCTTATTTCATCTCCTTTTGTCAAGAAAAGAAAAGATAAAAATTAAGAAGATATAGTCTATCTTCTCTTCAAAGCACAGAAATGGCTGAGAGCTCTACTCTCCAAACAGCATCTGAACTATCCTATAGCTCCATTTATTCTCCTTTCATCCGGCACGTTCCCGACCTCCACCTTCAAAGAGAATAATTAACTGCTGAGATAAGAGCAGCTGAGTCAGTGTTTAAACATCTCCATGTGTTCATTAGACATCTGAGCAGTTGCAATTTAAACATTAGATCACAGATAGCTGTGAAGTCTTTTTTTATCATGCCATTGATAGTCATAACAAATTATAAATTCTAACCAGGCATCTTGTGGTAATGTTGTGAAATGTTGATTGACAGATCTAGAATAAAGGACCAGGACCAGGGTGTACCTGATGAATAGGAAGTGATCGTCCTTATGAGACATTGAGTGTGTTTCTTTGCAATTCAGCAGCTTCAAATCTGGTTTTGGTATCTTGGTCATGTTTTTACACATCTTTTGATTTCCAGTGTTTTAACAGGCCGATCAGTGAGTGAACTGCTGTTATGGGAGGTTAAACTGACG
Organism: Trachinotus anak; assembly: GCF_046630095.1. NCBI lineage: Eukaryota > Metazoa > Chordata > Actinopteri > Carangiformes > Carangidae > Trachinotus > Trachinotus anak. The sequence continues at coordinate 10,784,390 of NW_027273879.1, read as the reverse complement.
TAAATTGACTTCAGTATGTTGACTCCCACCTGCACAGGAGCATGAGGATACTCCGACGGCGTCCCTCTTGAACCTGGAGCCTGCTGAAAATATCATGGAGGTGTGATGTGTTTGTATTTACCCATCTACAGAACCGAACAGACGCGTCTTTATGCTAGAAGTAAAAGAGAGCGCAGTCCTGCTGCTCATTGAGTCACCGCCGCTCTGTTTCCCGTGTGAATTGTAGGTCAGTCCGGCGACACAGAGGAGGATCAGGGCCTCGCTGTCTGATCTGGACAATGAAGAGGCGATAGAAAACCTCTCCGTCCGCCAGCTCAAAGAGATTCTCGCCAGGAACTTTGTCAATTACTCCGGCTGCTGCGAGAAGTGGGAGCTGCTGGAGCGAGTGCATCGCCTCTACAGAGAAAACGAGCAGAACAGGAAATCCAGTAAGCGTTTTTGATTTTGACTTTTTTTTTGTTGTTTTTTTTTTTTTTGCATCTAAATTGTATACAGTGTTGTGATTTCTGGTGTTCTTGTATGATAAAAAATACTTTCCTCTCCTTTGTTTTAGTGGAAAATGTGAGCATAACTGCAGGTAATTATGATTATCATATTTGTGTTTGTGATATATGACATTGACTTTTAATGCTTTCACTTTTGCAGTTAGCTTCCACTTATTATGGAATAAATAGGAATTTATTGCAATAAAAAAAATATATATATGGTTTTAATTCCTGCTTCAACATTGTATTATATTAAAGGGCAAATTCACTGTTCCTAAACTAATAGATTCTCTTTATTACTGCCCATTCTTATCTATAAAGTGGTTGCATATCCTCCACCTCTTTGCAACAGTGGAGTTGGAGGTAAGATGTTTTTATAAAAAGCCACTTCACAGCACCTCTTGCATCTCCTCCATAACAACAAATACTGTACATCGCACGGATCATCTGACAGCAATGAACAGTAAAAGCATGCTGCAGCCATTTCTACCCACTTGATCCTTTATATCATCTTGTCCATTATCATGTTGTGGTCAATCAAGTCATTAGCTCCCGTCTTATTCAGCGTCTCCACATTCTGTCACTCGTGTTTCCTTTCCAGTGTGCATCATCTCCTTTTATTCTGAAGGACAGCCTCTCATTGTCTGTCATTACTACACTCTCTAGGAGCTTTCACTTTTTGATGAGTCATCATGTTACTTCAGTGGCAGCATGCCTCCATCAGGTGTAATTACACTGTCAAGTTTCCTAGAGGCTCTCTTGTTGATGTGAAGGGCTCAAGGATCATATTAGTCCACTTAGCCCACCATTAGTCAGACGTGGAGGGACAACAGACGGGCTGCAGCTCCACTGGCTTTTTAAAGATGTGAGCAGCGGGAGCCAGATCTAGGCCAGTGAGCTGATCAGTCATCCGTCAGACATTTAACTCGCAGAAACCAGAGCGATGATTGATTTGTGGCACATGAGAACATTTTTCCCTTTTTTTTTTTTTTTTTTGTGGTTAGTTTTCTATGGTCCATTTGTTAACATCTACTTAAGGTAAAAGCAGCAGGTCTGTTATCTAGTTGGTAATGTGCACATTGGCCTTTTAGTTAAACCAGTTCAGTCTCACAGACCTGGCTCTTGTTGGTGTCAGTGGTCAGAGGTTATAAAGCAGTCGTTTCTTAACAAGCTAACTTAATGCTGCTGATAAAACAGTCTCACAAGCATGTCCACCAAGTAAGTGTTCTGCAGCTTTCAACCATATCACATGGTCTTCATCAGCAGATAGTTATGAATTCTCCGTTTTGTTTCTGAGCATTTAAAGAACTGCTATAACGTACTGCAGAGTAGAGATTTAGAGGCTAAACAGGTGAACAATGTGGCTACTCCATTAACATAACTTCACATTTCCGTCCACAGATGGCGTCAAAGCTCAGCTGGCGGCCGACGAAAACTTGTGTCGCATCTGCATGGACGCCATCATCGACTGTGTGCTGCTGGAATGTGGTCACATGGTAACCTGCACCAAATGCGGAAAGAGGATGAGCGAGTGCCCCATCTGCAGGCAGTACGTAGTGCGGGCCGTGCACGTCTTCAAGTCTTAGAACTCTGAGCGTGTGCGCGTCAGAGCGGCCCTCAGGCGTGCACGTGGCCCGAGCCCTGAGTTTGTCACTGGAGGATGAACTGCTGTGCATGACGTCTCACAGGGTCTAATGCTGCAGCAGGCGCGAGCAACTCCCCGGTCTTTGAAACCAGACTGTTGCCTCTGGCCTACCACAGTCCCCCCCCCCCTCCCCCTGCCTCCCCATCCCCTCTTACTAACTCATGTACCAGTCCCACTTCTCCTCCCTGGTGGACCATCATCAGCTGCACCGGGACACTCACTCTTTTCTCTTAGCTCTGTTAAACACACAGCAGAACCCCGCTGCCGTCACTTTCTACTCTCCATTCTCTGTTTAGATTTGACTCACAGGAGAGGAGAGGAGGTGGTCCCGTGGATACTTGAAGTGGATCGCGTTTTTTTCTGTGTGCTGAAGGGAAGCAGTGTGATTTTAAAAAAAAAATAAATAAATATATAAGATCCCAGGGTTAGAGTCAATATGGTTTACACAGTCATGCCACATGACACCGTGTTATCTCCCTCAGTGTTCTTTAGGATGTGCAATATCAGAAAAAAAAAGAGACTTGTATGTTTCTAGAAAATGTAAATTCTTTAATCCGAACACCACACGCACCGGGTCATCTCGTCTCACACACAGGAGGGTGTAAGGTGCCAAACGTCATGCCTTTGATTGATATATGGGTTAGGACTTCACAGTATATGCATCTCATAACCAGCAAGCTTGGTGTGATAGTTTACTTTTTTTTTTTTTTTTCTGTTTTCTCAAACAAACTTTAGGAAATAAAAGAGTGTACATATAAACCTTTGAACACTCACTGTGTGAATGTGTTTCCTCATCTAAAATCAAGTGCATAGAAGTGGTTTCTGCCGACAACAACGTCACCTGCCGCACTACATTCCTGTTACACCTACTGAGCACGAAAGTTCATTCTGGACCTTTTGAAACAGCAGTATGACAAATAAGAAAACAAATCGAAACTCAAGGCCCTTTTACTAACTTTTTTTTTTTTTACTTCATTGGTTCATCGGTTTCCTCAGAGATGGTTCGGCTGGCATCACATGACCTAAGGAGCCCTGATGAAGACCAGGAGATGCAGCTGAAAGATAAAGCTACTAAGTGGACCTTGAGTTGAGATATTATTTTTAGCTCCTCATTCCTCTTTAATTTTTAAATAACTTCCACCAAGCAATACCATTTAATTCTCAAGTCTACCAAGTGTCTTTGTTTGATCGTGTTGTCTGTTAATGTCAAATCTTAGGTAGGTAACAGGTGCTACTTCCTCTTGTCTGAGTGTAACATCAACATACCTTTTTGTCATGTTGTCGATGCGTCCTTCCGAACATCAAGTGAGAGGTAGAAGAAGCCTGGTTTACTTTAACCTGTTATGCAAATGAAACACTTTGTTTTCTTGTCATAAGATCCAGTTAACTCAGATGTCACTAAAATATCTGTGTGTACAGTATGCCTGTGGTATGTTTAAAAAAAATTTTAAAAAAAGCTGAATTGCTGTTAAGTGAATTGCATAGATAGTTTATATTGTTGTTTACTGATAAGTTATTAAATGTATATTTTTCCATGTGCTCGGGAGATGACATGATTTAAATTCGAATCAGTACAAATGGTTTAGAAATAAAAAATATACTGTTTTTCAGAATGTATTTCTGCTGGTTTTGGTCAGAAGAGTTCCTCAGTCCTCTGATCGTGTCGGTCTCTCACCATTAAAGTTGCGTCCTGGTCTCGCTTTCTAGCACTTTCTGTTGTCGTCTGCTTCAGATCTAAACCTGACACTGACACCTTCCACTGTAACAAGCACTGTAACTCACTGTAAGTCTGTTTGTTGATGCTGCTGTTTCTCAAAGATGTCATTCATGGGCAGCTACAGTATTATCAGAGTAGGAGGGTATCATGAGCACTCATAATCCTGGATCTTTATATTTTGGAATGTTGAACCTTTTTATTTTGGTAAACAAGAGAAAATGATTTATTAGATTCAATAAAATGCAGTACTACAAACCAGAACATAAAACCCTGCTCTTCATTTTGTAATCACTCATACATTCAGGTTGATGTTGTAAACTTTTGGCCAACAGAGGCTGGCATGCTGTAGGTCTTCACTTCACTTATAATACAAATCTACTAACAGCATTATTCCAGTATGAGCATATAATCATGTTCTTTATTCATACAAAATGCTGAAGGTTATTTCATTTAATCAAAAACCATCTTTTAATTCCATTCATGGTGCATTTGCATTAGCCATTCGTTGTATTTATAGTCTTCAGTTCCCTCTCTATGTAGTTGTTTTTTCATTTTCATTACCATCCCCGGGTTCAGGTTTCCTACTTCTGCAGACCTACAGCGCAAGTTTGTTTCGTTTCACTGTTAACAGAGCTGCTGTATTCCTGACAAAGCTACTGCTCAGTGAGTGTTGGCTGTAGTATTAAACTGCACTTGCTGTTCCCACGGTAACCAAGGGGGGGGTCACCAAAATCAAGGACCCAAAGCACATACACACTTCAGTATTTAAAATGATTTTAATATCTCAAAGGTTGACTTAACTTTTCTAGAGGCTTTACATGTACATTATGTACACAGAACATTTACAATAATGTACTAAAATATTTCATGGAGACATGGTTGTTTAATAAAAACAAAAAAACAAATACAATTTAAATGTAAACCCATCCACTGAACTGTATCAACGGCTATTCAAAAGGTACACAAAAACTTTTAAAGACTTTATTTTAAAAAAGTTTAGTTTTAAAATCAAGAAATATGCAAATCTACTGAATTATTACACCATAAAATCGGACATTTTTTCGATAAGTTCCAATAGCAAAATTTGTAATTTCTGTATGACTTTAAATATTGTGATGGTGAATACAGACACACAGTAAAAGCAATACTTCTGAAAATGCTTCTGAATGATGCCATAGGTTGCGATGCTCTTTAACACAAAAGTCATAAAAAATAAAACTTTTAAGAAACAACTTTAAAGAAAACAGCCAAGGTTCATAAATGTTTGTTTCAGTGGAATCTGTGACTAAGAATAAAGAATAAACAAAATCCATTTTCACTTTTACATTTTCACCAATCTTTCAGGAAAGATGTTTTGCAGGTTCCTCACATTCAGTATAGGACGTATGAACATATGGTGACTATGCACCTCTCATCTCAGTCTGTATTTATTATATTTGGACTTAAAACTTTTTTTTGGCCAGGTCAGGAATTTCACAACCTCGTGGGCAGGACCACATTTCTGGAGATTGACATGGATTTGCTAAACTGATGCTAATATTGGCTTGACACACTTTGAATAAAAGATAAAGTATTCCCTTTTCGCTATGCTATACTCAACTTTCTGGGGTCATGAGAATTTCGGGACATACAGTATAAATCATTTGGCCTCTTGTCTGTTCTCATCCAAAAGATTTGTGCAAATGTAATATCCTCCTTCCTGAGCTTTGTTGATTCTTTATTTTTTGCATGATTCAGCACTGACTCTCATTTTTTTAAAATCACATGGAGTTCAGCTAAGGAAAGGAGTAAACAGATGGTTATAATATTTAACAGTTACTAACTCTACCGACTGTGTTGTAAACAGATTTCTTTTCTGCATGCAGCGCTAAAACGCTTCCTTTCACAAAGCACCAACAACACTAAAGAGTGATGTCTGACAGACACCTTTGTATGCAGGTATGTCTTAATATAATATAACCCAATAACTTGAAGCTGTTAGTAGATTTAGCAGATTTTAGTGTTGAAAAAATAGGCTTTATACACTGTACACTGTATAGTGTATGTGTGAATACATTCATGTATTCATATTTACCATCAGTGCAAATAAACTCTTAAAACTTTTCTTCTACATATCTCATCCACAAGGACATAGCAACATTATATGTAGTCTTATGAAAAACAAAATGTACAGTACCTGTGTCCAATCAGAAACAGGGCACTGACGTATATATTAAAATACAAAAACACCCACACAAACACAAACTATCAACCTACAGTTTGGCAACAAATCATTAGACCTTTGCCTCTCAGAATAAAGACCTTAACAGTAATGCCAACTGATTATCAATTTCAATGGTATGATACTGTACACTGGTGCATTCAATACTGCACATAAATGTATGAAACACTTTCTGATACAAAAATATTACTCTATAATGGAATAAACTTTGCATTGGAACAAAAAATAGTCTATGAACACCAGAAGAAAATCATGATACAATACATAAACAATCAATACAAAGAAATAAATAACTTATAAACAGGTGCAAACAACAACAAAAAACGTTTTTGCAATATTGCCTTTGCTGGACAAGATTTCCGTTTTTTTTTTTTACATTCTGGCTTAGCAGCACAGCTTCCATCTCCGTCAGCTTTTAGAGAAACAGACACCATCCTCATGTCTGTTCAGTAGTCTGCAGATGTTTTTGAGACACGGTGCCGTTTCTCCACGGGCGCACAGTCATCTGCTGCCTCCATGTGGACAGTAGCTTCACCACTTGTAAATGTCAGAACTGTCCCCGACATTCCTCTGTCTAGCTGATCTTTTGCAGCAGTTTCTCCTCTATCAGTTCAAACTGCACGCTGACTGACATTTCTGCGATGAACTGGTCACATCCTTCCTTCGTCACCTGTTTGCAGTATCGCAGGTCGATGTGACATATGCTTCCGCAGCGTTTGAAATAGGTCAGCGACTGGTCTGTGACCCTGTTACAGACTGCACAAGGAGAAATTGGGTTAGAAGAAAAAGAACAAATGATGCGTAATGGGTCACCTGCACTGACAAAAGCTGTGACACACATGGATTAATCAACCCTTTAGGATATTCTAGGAAATCCAAAGGCCTCATTATGGTGAGCAGTGTTTTGGAGCAGTGAATGTAGAGACTGCTGCACCCAAAAAAGCAGCAAAAATGACATCTGTCTTTCAGTTATTTCCATTAATGACCCTTTCAACATTTAATGGCATTCCAGAGAGACAACAAACATAGAGGCCGATTATTTTTAGCATTTTGGCACTTTCCAATAAATGGTGAAATCAATGTTTATGTAATTTGCTACCTCTTGATAGAATAAATAGAAGTAATGCCACAAACTACAGCTTCCAAAATGATCATAACATTGAATCAACACCTCCCTAATATAGTTACAACAAAAACTGAACATTAAAATCTTCATGAAGATAGGATTTATTGCAGGACTGTAAAAAGTATGTGGTATTTATTTCATACTGTACCCTCCAGAAAAGCTGTGGTTTCAGGTTTCAAATCATGAATCATTCCCTGTTAGCAGCTGCTTTGCCATTTTACCAAAGGCGATAAAACGTTCACAAAACTAGACATGTGCTTTGGAGAATGCTGCGCCGTAGTGTGAAGTATCTGTTATTTATGTTTAAGGGACCAGTTTGGTCCTTCAGCTAAAGAGATGATGCTTCTAATAAATTCAAGCTTTTGCCATGAGAGGGAGCAAGTCAAGTGAAGGCAGATTTACAGCCAACGAAGACAGGCTCGCACCTGACAGGTTGATGTCAGTGAGCGAGTCTCTGGTGGTCGTCCCTGCAGCAGTCAGGATGTTGACAGACTGGTCAGTCACGTGGTTGCAGTAGCTGAGATCTAGCTTGGACAGCAAGGGCATGTAACGGATGATGAGGCGCAGAGACGTGTCTGTTATGTCCAACCCTGCCAGACGCAGGTCCTCCACGTTACGCAGCTTACTCCTGTTGTCTAACTGACCTACAAAGTTCATTTCAAAAAGAGGGAAGGAGATTAACAGTGGGATAAAAGAGAGCATTTACTATCAATGTACCGGTGTGTCTGAGCTTATGAATTAGCCTTCGTGGTAATCATGATAAATGTGGAATTTGTTTACTTTCTTATTTTTCTTATGGTGAAAAAAAAGATAAAATAAAACAAACCTCTCTTATTACTTTCCCATTTATTACTCCACGGTCATGCTCCCTCACTCCCCTACTAATTTCTCAAAGTTGAGTCAGAGCATGTGAATAGCAGCTTGGTACCTGGCCTGTTATCTGTGGGAGGAGACAGCAGGTCCCTCATCTGGGCGTCTTTCAGTCCCTCAACCCACTGAACATCCAGAGTTCGCAGCAGAGGACAGCTGGAGGTGCAAAGAGCAGAGACGGCCACCCAGGAGCATCCCGACAGCAGCAGCACGCGCAGACCTGCGGGGACAGCCAAGACACACAAAACTTCCTTTTAAATCAAGCTACATTTTTTGTCTTCCTTTGTCACATCTCTCAGGGGTTTTCTACATGGCCACAAGCAGAAACACAGCAAACTAAATATGCTGCAGATTCATGTCACGTTCAGCCTGGTTAAGAAATGTGTCCTACTTTTCAGGTTTTCTGTCTCCAGAGTTTTAGTTAATCTGAGGTCACAAAATAAACACAGATGTGGTGAATATTCATGTCTAATTAACTGAATGATCCAGCAAACAGATTTATAAGTAACAAAGAAAATCTTACAAAGTAAACCATCTGAATTCAGGAGCCTCTGGGGACACAATTACCAACATGGAGGAGCCACGTGGGACCATGTTACTCCAATACCTGGCTCATATTCAGAAAGTTTCACAGAGACCATAGTTAAACTCTAACTTCTCAAAAAAATACACATGCTACATGAACACATTTTTTTTAATCAACACTAGAAAAATAGTAACGTATCTGCTTGTAGTAGTTTCTGTCCTGCTGTGAAATCTGCAAAAATACATTTAGTCAAAGGTTGGATAACTTTAAATTAAATTTCCCTTTATTTTACAAACTGTGCTTAAATACATAGTTAATTCTGTTAAATTACTGAATGTGCTAATGGTTACTATTGTAAGGTTGTATCAAGGTGAGTCATCCTCTCCTCGTATCTCTATAATTAACCTGTCAAGTCAAATTTTGTTCATAACCACTAAGAAACAAGTCGCTCAGTTCATTCCATTTATTATTTGTTATAACTTAGAATAATTATATAAGGAGAAAAACTGAAAGTCAAAGTGATCTGTATCAAAAGGACCTGGTCAGCAAAAGCAAATTTTGCCTCCCTTTTGTCCCCTGCTTCATGTAATATTTAACAACCACAAAAATACACAACATTGTCACCAAGATCACTCCAATTTCCCTCCAAAGTTGAATCTTATCTCATAAACTGGCTCTTTATAAAACACAAACACAGTGCAGTGTTTCTCTGGTTGAATGTATTAACCTGGCAGTCTGTTGATGAGCCAGCTGAGTTGCTTCTTGGAGATGTTGGTCCAGCTGAGGTCCAGAGCTACTGGCTGTCTCCGGATGATGCCACTCAGCATGAGAGGTGTGATAGACTTGCAGCGGTTTAGATTGATGTGCTTCCAGAGCCTCTTGTCACAGCACCTGGCGAGACACGCAAGACATACCTTCGTAGCAACGCTGTGTGATGAAGTGAGGAAGACGTGTTTTCAACTCCACAGTGCATCTTGTACTCACCATCTGTTCCAGGTCCTGCAGACACGCATGCACACACACAGATCTCTGTGAGTCAGGTGACTGAACACCGTCATCCACATCTCCCGTCGCATCACGTGAGCTTCTCCGTCGTTCAGAGGCAGTCTGTCAGGTGGGGGGCTGATGGGAGGGGGCCGGATCACGTGGCGCTCCATTTGGATACATTTTGGCGGTGACCGGCAGGGGAGTGGCCGGGGGCATATCGGTGTGATTGGTGTGCTTCTGTTCCAGCCGAGGGGTGAGTAACCCCGTGGCGTCCCGTTCACCTCCCGCCCCCGATGTCGCAGCCAGTCGCCCAGGTCGCTGCTGCCGTTATTAAGAGGCCATCTGGGCTTCTGGTCTTCTACTTCATTCTCAGGCTCTGGTTTTATTGGCCTGTGGTTTTGATTGGCCAGGCAGTCCTCTGTTTTAAGCGGGCGTCTGTTCTGACTGGCCACACCTTCTTCCATTTTAAGGGCCCTACGGCTCTGATTAGTGGTTGAGTCCTCTGTTTTCAGTGGTTTACGGTTCTGATTGGTCACAGAATCCTCATTCTTCAGTGGTCGTCGGTTGTGATTGGCCGGACTGTCCTCTGTCTTCACTGAACCGTGGTTCTGGTGGTTCAGACAGTCTTCTGTCTTGGGAATCTCCTGGTTGAACTCTTTGCTCAGCTCTTTGTTGGGGAGACGTCTGCGCTGATGGCGAGCCTTCAGCTGAGCAGAGCTCCTCTCCTGAGCGTCTCCTGATTCGCTGCTTGGTCCAGCTCTGGGAGAGTTAGAGGAGGACTGGTCACTTTCTCTGGCAGCAGATGTCCTCAGCAGTGGACTTAGCATCACCTTCCCTTTGTCCTCTGCACTACTGTCTCTCTCTTTCGTTAGCATCTCCACTTCCTCTTCCTCCTCATCTTCCTCTTGTTCCTCATCGTCATACTCATTCTTCTCCTTTAAATGAATCCTGTCCAAGGAGAATCCATCTTCTTCATGATCCTCCTGATCGTCGTCTTCATCACCGTGATCATTCTCTGTCTTGATTTGATGCAGCAGCTTCGGAGTCATGGGATCATCCAGTTTTGAAAGCTTCTTCTATGAGGAGGAACATAATTATTTTCAAGCAGTCAGTGAGAATTTGAGAATACTGTAATTAAAGATTTTCATATTTGATTTTTATTGTGTGGTCTATTTGAAGATAATTAAAGGAGGTTTATGAAATGCTGACATATTTCAATCAAATTTTTTTTAATTAAAAATAGAAATAAACTGGTCCAAGAAATCCTCCAGGACAGTGGCTGCACATCAAGCAAATGCACAGTGAGTCTTGTCTCAAAAGTTTCTACAATGCTTTGCATATTTTCATACAGTTCAGTTCTTATGTTTTCAGGATTTCTATGTTCCACAGCTGTTTGCTTGTATTACAGCTGTTAATTTCCCACAAAAATCTAATTGCAATACAAATATTATAGCACATGATTAACAACGCTCTGCTGCAATGATGGTATTTTATCAAGTGTAGCATATTATTATTGTGCACATATTGAAGTGCATTTTTGATACAAGCATATTGTAAACCTAGGAGGCACCTCTCACACTATACGAGCCTCTTAATGCTTTTTGTGACTCCACTTTGTTCAGTACAACTGACAAGTTTACAAATAGATGAGGGTCTTACCTTCTTTTTCACAATGACAGGTTCATCATTGGTGTCAAAAAGTTTCCTCTTTTTCCTTAGTGGGTTATCCTCCAGCCTTGGTCGAGGCGTACCATCCAGAGACAGCAAGGGAGGACGTTTCTTTGGAGGCTCTTCGTCTTTCCTCTTGGGGGTATCTTCCCGCTCTGCTTTTCTCTTCACGGCAGATGTGGTGGTCAAAGCAGTGACAGTTGCTGTAGCCACCATGGGGGGATCGGGCTCCTCTTTTGAATCCCGGTTTAAGCGTGGTTCTTTCAGTAGCGAGCCAGGAAGGTTTGATGCGTACTTAAACCCTGGCCCCCTTTTTTGCTTTGAGGCCAAAAGGTTAGAAAAAAGAGAATACAACTTTATTTTACTAGTTCTGAGATTCTGAGTTACATTTAACTGTTTAATCATTTCATAATTCATACAGAATAAAGTCCATACAGATGCTTACTTTCCCTGTTTTCCCAGCATGGTTGCACTTTGGGCACTCCCAGCAGTTTGGCAATTCATCATTGACTACTCCATTTGAATCTTTTACCTGAACAGAAGAAGGACATAGAGACTCTATGACAATGGAAGACAACTATGAAAGGAAACAATAGCTTGATCATTCTAAGAACACACTTTATAGGTTCAATATTCAATACATACTGATACTGAGTGATTTACCTTAAGACAGTTAGGATGAACAATCTCATTGCAGATGGAGCACTCCATGAGCATGAGATTAAATTTTTCTTCCTCATCCTCCACAGTGTCCTCCTTCCCTGCTTCTCCGCAGACAAGACACACTGCTGTGTGGGGCAGAACAGGCTGGAGAAAAAAAACACAGGGTAGAAAATAAAGTCAAATCACTATCCTCTATTTGAACAATTCCTTTTTGGTCAAACTTGTGACTGACTAACTATCTAACCCACACTTCCTATTCTGTCACTTACATTATATCCATTTGTTTAAGGTTCTATTACAACGCTGAACTAGCTATCTGCTATGGTTTTTGTATGCTACCTGTGGGCTTAACAGCATACAGACATTACACACACTTTTGAAATGTGATGCAAAGCATATTACCGTGATTTCAGCACATTTCAGTGCTGTGGCTTGTGATCATCTACTCACATTACTCAACTGAGAAGCCAGACAATTAAAAATCCATTCTGACTTATGTAATGTGATGTGATGTGAAGACTAAGGATCCGTGTATTCCCATATCTACATTAAGGTTATAGACAGTTTATACAGTAGAATAAACTACTGTTAATATTTACATATAAATATATAATATATATATCAAATATACTGTCTTTAATCATTGTTGCTGTGAAAACTTCTTATTTGTTTTTATTTGATTATTTTCCCTCTGAATCCAACATGCCATGAACTTAACAATTTCCAACTTGTTTGTTGAGTGTTGTCAGTTTGTAAGCAAGCTAGATGCATTACTCATGTGGCACAGCAGGTGACGATGAACTGTGGGACATACTTAGCTCTGAGGGCTGCTCTGAAGCAGTATCAGAGTGAATATCAAGAGTGGGTTAAACATATTGGCATAGCTTAAACCACAGGTTGCTAAACAGCTGAAGACCGCAAGTGTGGGATATTGGGACAGATGACAAGTCTCTCTCACTTTTTAATCATTCAAACTGAATCTATCTCGCTTTCTATTCACTGTCTGTTGCAGAAACTGTCCAACCCAGTCCATTCTACATGTCCCTGTCCATGGTGCTGAACATTTCAAACACTCTCCATGGCAGTCGTCAAGTCCTGCTAACACTTCCGCTGCTGCTACTACTTGCTTTTACTAGTATTACCAGGGTCACTATTACAACAAATAGAAAAAAGTGACTAGCAACCACTCAGTTACCATGGCAACCACCTGGAACACCCTACCAATCAACTTGAACTGCCCCAGCAACCATGTTGAACACCCTAGCAACAATCTCACAACCTCACAGACACACCCAAAGTCAAGTGTTCAAGATTAAAGGAAAGCCACAACCATTATGAATCTACGAATGGAAGAGTTTTTTTGAGAACTGCACTTAGGACTGTGTGAAACAACAGGCAGCAAACTCCTACCTTGGTGAAAAAGTACCAGATTAGATTAGACCAGGAAATCATTTGGGGTTTTGTGTATGCTAAACAAGTGAGATATAATATGTTCATTTGTGAGCTTTATAGGCGCTGGTAGGTAGATTCTTTTACCTTCAGACAGACCCAGGCTAGCTGTTTTCCCCTGTTGCCAGTCCTGATGCTAAGTTAATGGACTGATGGCTGTAGTTTCACATTAAACAGACATAAAAGTGGTTTAAACCTAGTCATTTAACTCTCAGCAAAAAAGCAAGTAAGTGTATTTCCCAAAATGTCAAACTATTCCTGATATATATATAATATGAAAAATCACAGGGGACAATATGAACAAGGAACTTACTGCAATGCACTGCCTCATGATGCAGGACTGTTTCATACGGCCCGGCCCACCAAACTTCTTCATGTCTTTACAAAAGTGGCACTCTCCACACTCCGTCCGCAGGCATGCCTCGCACTTCCGACAGCGGGTCCTTCTCCTCCTGGCGCCAGATGTTCCCCGACTAGCTGACAGCTTGACTGCTGATGCAGGAGAAGCTGCCATCTTAGGTTTCGGCCGATTGGGAGGCCGGGGCTAAAAAGGATGAAGAGGATACAGTGTCAAGTCCCAAAACCATTAGCCAACAAATATTAGACAAATAGGCATCTAAAAGGTCAGATTTTATTTTGCTGATTAAGTATAAATGAATTTATAGCAGTTATTCTGCTACATACTAAGTATGGTACTAAAGAAATATATAAACATATTCACTTGTATCAAGTGTATTTATACATTTGCAGTCATACATATAGTGATAATGTCAAGCATATTTTGAAGCATGTAGTATGTCAAAGCATGCATTTGCTTTTTTTGTTGTTTAAAAAAGAAAAAAGAAAAAAAAAAAAGGGTTTAGGTTTGGGATCCTCATCTTACCAGACAGTAAATGATCAACAAGCTATATATTATATATTATTACTAATTTAATAATTCAGTGATTTTTTTTTAAACAATTAATTATGATTTATAAATACAAGGAGTGCATGAAAAGCTCACAATCTCACGATCTAATTGAATCTGCAATTTGCAGTTAATCCATTTCATTTAATGATGGTGCTGTGGACCAATAATAAGCACTTACATTCATGTTATATAATAAGAAAGTAATTATATTCAATTCAGCTACGGTCAATGTTACACTGGATGTAGGTGGTACCACCATATGCTCTTTCTGATTCTGGGTCAATGGCTCCAAACACAAACACATGCAAAAAAAAAACAGGAAACAGCACCTGTATCTTTATATGCATACACATATAATGTATATTTTCAAGCACAAACCTGATCAAGACACAACGTGTATAAACACAATATTCATGGCTGTTAAAGCACAAGATCCAGGAGAAAACAAACACATCAAGAATGTCCCCAGAGGCGTCTTCCAGATTTAGCACTTCACTTGCTTGCATGTTCCTACTTCAAAGAGAAGCTGCACTTATGGCTACATTTCACACATGGATCACTAGGATCCATTATTCTGTGTTAGGGGGCGTGCAGACAGATTTACAACAGTACACATTAAATGTGCTCTATTTAATAAAAGTGGGTAATGGAGATGAGATGCCTTTGATCTACTGTTCTCGTGTTATATATCTTGCTCCTTTCCAAGCTCAGAACCCAACCACAACAATGTATTTTTAACATGAAAACCACACGTCAAAATGCTGCCAATCCCGCCACGTGAGGAAATGTGTGGCAGTGTGTGAGATGAAATAAACGAGAATGAGGAGTGAAAAACACTGCAGCTCTTGGAAATGAAGATCAGATTTCTTTAGTTACATCGGCAGTGCAGATTTTCCTAGCGTCAGCATAGCAACAGCCACGTCCCATTCCCTAACAGAACAGTCTATGACACACAGACTTGTAACCAATAAGAACTGTAATGAGACCCTCTAACAGAAAAAAGAAAGCAGCCTCAATCTTAGGCATATTACAATAATTTATTCTAACAACAGCCATGAAAGAGACTGACATTCAGATGTGTGGTTACCAGACAGGATTAGAGTGAAATATTGGGGAGGGGGGGCTGGGCGTGTGCAGTCTGTACTGTACTGTTCTGTTCTGGGGGGTATTCAGGAGGATTAAAGACAGGAGGAACACTGAAATGAGACCATATATCCCAGGAAACAAAACCCATCACTGTGGCTAATGCATCATATTCTGTAACACTGCTTCTGCCAAGTACAAGTGTCATACAACAGGTCATTAAATAACAGGTAGCCAGACACTGTGGTGTATACTGTCTTTATTACTGTTCTGTTACACCTGTAAGTTAAACTACATGTGGGGGGGTTGAATTAAAAATGACAGAAGGAAAAAGATTTAGACAGATAGCTGTCCATATTGTCCCCTAAATCCCCACTAAACCCCCCACTGTCTGGTAAGGGGGTGATCACGAACGCAGAGATCCCTCGGACAGAATTAAATGACAGAAGAGGTTAACAACAATATTGTGCCTCTCAGTTTAAGTAACTACCCTCTGTCTCAGGTGCATGTTTTTGCAATGATATTCAAGATATCTTGCCAAGGAAATTTGACACCGGTAGCAGTTTAGTCTTCAGTTTAGACATTGGTAAATTATTTTACACACACCTCTTTACAGCACATAGTGTATGCATGTGTTCCCTTTGTACAGTAATAAGGACAGTACAAGTCACCAACTAGTAATTCCTCGACTCTTCAAAGCTCATTCAGCTGGGAATTATTATGAGAAGCAGACTCTTATGTTCACTGACACAGCCTTGGCAACTCTTGAGCTACTGTGGAGAACAGTGGAAATCAATTACTGTAGTGTACTTAACATCACCTTAAGCACACACTGAGGACAGTGCGTACTGAGCACAGATTGCGGAAACAACAGGACAAATTGTTTTATCAAAGCAAATTCAAAATCAGATAGCTGGCTGCAGCAGAAGACGCTTCTCATAATGTATTATTTTTCTTTATGTTGTCTAGGAATATGATTGGAAACAATTGACTTGTCAAAAAAAAATCAAAGAAAAACAAGTTCCCGGAGGGATTACTTTCCTGTTAAGCTTCAGAGATGGCATATGTTGTAAAGCTGATGCTGCACAACATGTGATTGCTCTAGTACACATTATGTAGGATTTCACACAGATTTTACTTAACAAGTGTTTTTTAAAAATTATGTAAACCATGCTTTCAATATGCTGAGAGGATAATGTACTGGTATTATGGCAGGTAAACATTCACAAGTTGTTAAGACTGGTGCTAGACGCTCAACTGCAGGAGTGTTTGGCTTTTGGGTTACACTACCTAAACTCTTCACAGTTACTCAGCCTGCTGTGTACATCTTTAATTGATGTTCAAATAGCTGAGCTGTGACATCACAAACAGGTGTATTCACATGACTGGAACAAACAGACATCAAAATGCCTGAGGGTATTTGTCAAAACAGAAGGAGAAATGAGGACTCAGTCATCTGCAGTCTTTTTTTTTTTCCAAATCCAAATGCACAGAATAAATGTAAAGGGGTGTGGTTCAGAGTTAAGTAAGAGATTTAAATTAACAAACACATTTCTTGCTGTGTAAGCAAGTCTCATCTGAGATCAGCATTCACACTGAACAATATCAAAAAATCACTTCATAACGACTACCCTCTCATTAACGCATTCAGGCACTATAACCCTTTTTTGTTTTGCTGTGACATATATTCAAACATACACATTCGCTGCTTTTGCAATCAAACCGTGAAAGATTCATTTTCTGCATCTACATGAATTCCCATTCCTCTGCTTCTCTCCTTTGAAACAACCAATAGCAGCCCTGAGGCTCTGAGCTATATAAACACAGCCTTCTCCTGATTGCTGGCTTTACCTGACAAAAACACACAAGCAAGCACACACATGCACGTAAAAACAGAAAACCTATCAAAAAAAAAAACAAAAAACTAAACAAAAAAAAAAGGGCAAAAATCAAAGACCAAGCTCGGGAGGTAGACTGAATCAATGCATTTCTCCCCAGGTAGCTCCATTTCCTCGCTGCCCTGTGATGCTGCACGCTGATCTGTCTGGCACAAGCATTCCTCTGGTGGCCTCACTATGCCCGCCTGCAGGGGTTTGATGTGCTAACCTGCTCAGAGTCTGAGTCGTAGTCCTCATCGTCAGCGCTCAGCGACATGGCCATGGCTGGTTTTCACACACCGTCCAGCTCACAGCAAACTGACATGGCTGCAGTCTCCTCCTCCTTCTACTCCTGCTACTGCTGTCTGGCCTACAGCCCTCCCTCCTTCTCCAAAGCTCCACAATACCACAAGCAGATGTAGGAAACACAGACAAGCCTGCCTCATTAATATGGATCGACTCCCTGTAAAAGAGGAGGGGCGCTGGGAAGCACAGGGCCAATGGGAGGCTGCTGTGCATCAGAATATTTACTGGGGTAGTCTGCCTCGATCCAATGAGAGGAGACGATGCAGAAATCGTGTTGTCATATTCATGATGAGTATCACAGGAAGAGGAGCAGGCTCTGCACAGCCAATAGAGCCAGATGGCATCTCATTACAAAAGGCAAACACAAAGAGGCCCCACAACCAGCAGCTGGGCTTTGGAGGAACGGGTGGGGGTGATCCAGAGGCTCCACGAGACTAATAGAAACCACTTCCATACATTCATATACAACACATCCCATCCTCCCTCCTGTTGAGGCGTTTCTGCCTGTTCATGTGTTGTTTGGACAATTAATTATTCTAATTATACATACTTTTATTATTAATTAAAGTATGTATGATATATAAAACATAAAATAGATGTCATACTCTGACATATGCAAACACACTTTACTAATTAAACTTTACACATTTTGGCTGACATATTGGCTGAGCACATATTCTTTGCTTCGCTACCCCTATAATTATTTCTGTACATTTGACAAACGCTGTGTTTTATATTAAAATACACAATACTGTAACTAAGAGAAGACTGAAAATGAACACTCTGCATCTGTGCATCATTTCAGTAATTTGCACTCTGACTTTCTACCTGGGGCTTTAAGGAAAATGGAAGAGGCAAACTAATGATTAAAGTTATTATCTTTTCTTTTCCCATTTATACAATGAAGGCAAAAACCTTAATGTTGATCCTCAGCTCAGCTCAGCTCAAGACCCAATTAAATCAAAGGAGAAATGATACAGATATCAAGACTACACTGGCATTTCGAGTCTGCTACTGTTTACAGCTGTTTAACATTCTTACAATGTCACTGTTTCACACTGACTTTCTCTAAGGAGGTAAAACGAGCTGATGCCCTAAAGGCACATGCCTAAATAACACTTAGGTAATGAGCATCTATACAGACTAAAAATACGACTGAAAATGTACTTTTTAATCACCTATCATAAACACAATGACTATTGATTTCTGTAAACATTTGGGCCAGTTATCATAAATTCTGAAACCAATGTGAGCTCCAAGTCAGCTTGAAATGTAACAACAAACATGTAAGCCATGATAAGTGAGGTGTGGGTCTGCCTCAGCTCTGAAAAAGTGTCATATAGTTGCCGTTCACAGAAATCAATGTTTTATGTTATCCACAGTTCACTTAAACATTTGTTTTGTGATGCAAAGCACAAACTAAATTGTGTTTATGACAACATAATACATTATGCAGAAGAATGTGTATTTTGGGGGAAGGTGGGAAATAATTAATAAAAAAAGTCATTATATACTTTTGTAGGCAATACTGCAGCCTGTTAAGTCAAAATTATGCAAATAAGTACATGTACTGCTCTAGAGAAGGGGTGAAATGAGTGTCAAAGCAAGAGAGGGAAGAGTAGAGGGTAGAGAATAAGAAAATGAAATTAATTAATGAAACTGAGTAAAAAGGTAAGAAATGTAAGAACAGGAAATGCAAGAAAGAACAGGAGCAGGAATAACTTTAAACAAAGAGATGTAAGCAACAGGATCTCAATGTACACACTCCCCATTTCTTTATGATGATTCAAATGAAAAACAACAGATTAATGAGAAATAAACTGGGTCAACCTGGTGGTGCTTCAAATAAAGACTGCCCCATTCCTTAGTAATGATAAAAATAAACTTATAAAGTGGCACTAGTCTGTTATTAATGCTACAATTCTTAACCTAACTTAATTAAGTTAAGGACTCTTAACTCCTCAAGGACTCTGAGGCGTGCAGGGAAGATTGTAGCTGACTCCTCCCACCCTGGACACAAACTCTTTGAGACACTCCCCTCTGGCAGGAGGCTGCGGTCCTTCAGGACCAAAACCTCTCGCCACAAAAATAGCTTCTTCCCATCTGCTATTAGCCTCATCAACAAGGCTAGAGAGCCCCACTGTTGCTGATCAATTGCACCAATCACCAGAAAAAATTCCTTGTATGTGAAAACATACTTGGCAATAAAACTGATTCTGATTCTGATTCTGATTCTGATTAATATTCACTGCTAATATTGAAAACCAGACCCTTTTTTTGACAACGAGTCATATTTATAATTTATGTATTCATGTAGTAGCAGCTGATTTGTAAAAAGTATTTTATACCATTACTGGTTGTGAGCTGCCACTGGTGAGAGTAATCTGCATCACCACCTCTCACTCACTTTAACTCCTTTAGAAAATAAGTTGCACTTTAACAGTGAACTAAAAACTACAAAGACCATTTCTTCAATATACATCCTAAAAGGTAAAACACTGAAGTGGCTCCACTTATGATGTCGACAGTACAAAGAACATTTCACTAAAGCTAACCTCTCAGATGAAAAGACAAGCCACAGGTGCATAACATCAAAACTGATTTTCCCATTGTGTTAAGTGATCAAGCCCCAATCAACTGTGTATAAAATTTTCATTAACTTCAATTGAAAGTCACAAATAAATATAAAGAACACTGTTTGGTGCAAACGCAGTCAGAAATTGTCACGATGCACCTGACATATTCTTACCTTTATAGTTTTCTTAGGCCAGTACACCACAGGAAGTCCAGTGATTGCTAATTTGGGGTCATCATCAGCATGTTCTTTTAAGACAGCCTAAACGACCACAGAAGACATCAAAAGCAAAAACGAACTGTGTCATGTGTAGCTAATCATATCTATTATGTAAATGAATGTGTGAAGCTCAAACAAACTCATGTCATTTTTTTTTTGTTTTGTTTTTTTACCTTCATGTCCTCCAGCAGGGCTTGTGCGTTCTCTATTCCCTCAGGGACACATTTCTTATTTTCAGGGAGTGACTCCAGCTTCTCGACCAGTGTCCTCAGTCCACTCAGTTCAAACTCTGTCAAGTGAGTCCATTTATTCTGAGACTCTGAGGCGGGAGAGTCAGAAGGGGTTTTGGGGAAATCTAGACAAGTGGAGCCAGGATTACAGCTGTCCTCAGAGTCAACAGATAAAACAGCTTTGAGGTGTTGGCCCCTCCCATTGTCAGGAGAGCAGGGGCCATCCTGAGCGACTCTCTCTGGTTTTTCACCCTGGTCCTCCCTCACTTGAGTCTCACATGAGTCCTCGTTCATGTCCTGGCTCCTTGAGTCAGAGGAGGGGCTCTCTGCGTTTGCCTTTGTCTCATAGTCTGAAGGGACAAAATAACAGAGAAATCACATTATTAAATTACTAAACTGCCATCAGGTCCAGAAATAATGAACCATCTGGCAACAGCAGAGAACCAGAGTGAATTATACATCCAAAGTAATGAGCAAGGTTTCTAAAAAAAGAGAAGTTGGTATGTTCATGGCTTCACAAGTGTCCTCCAGTAGAACCAACACCAAAGATGAAACGATGATGTCTATATTCTCATTTTATATGGTCAAAGACGACTCCACAGTCGGTAACCCCCCCCCCTTTAAATCTAATGACTTTACAGGCTTCACATGTGAAAGAGAGCTAATGTTCACAAATGGAATTAGACTATGCTGGACTTAGAAATAAGGGTGTGTCGAAAATGTTGCTGCAGAGGCTTTTCGAATGTAGCAGGACAGATGGAGATCAGAAATATCATTCATAATTAACAACTAATAAGAGATTTAGTAACTTGAGAGAGCTCATTACAACTGCAGTACAAGATTTTAACAGTATCTGAGGACACACAAGAGATATTACAAAACGGCTGTATTACTAAATGTCACTGACCCATTAGTACAGGCTCTTTACGGATCTCCTGAGAAAGGTAGGACCGTTTGGTCAGGCAGTGCAGGTATCTCTCCAGGACATACCAGCACATCTCATAGTAGAAGGGGAAACGAAACTTGGAATGAACCTGAAAACAGGGATAACAGAACATGTATTTACATGCACTCAGGTAATCTAGTTATTGTTGGCTCTTTGTTGTAACCTGATTTCTTAAAAACCGGTGTTGTGAGATTTCTGCAGGTACAGATTTCTGTTTTTTTTTTTATATGTGAGCATGTGTATGACAGACTTCAGACAGGAAATGTATTGCTAACTGCTGTGTGAAGGGATAAAGAGGCCAGGACATTTTTTTTCCTCTGTCCTCTCATGCACACAAACAAAATAAATGTGATTATCATTCTTTTGTAATAACACAGAGACAAAAAACTCAGTGACCTATGCAAATAAAACTGTAAACATAATCCAGAAATCCTACTCCAAAGAAAGAAATAACATTTCCCAGAAATATTTAGGAGCTTTTTAAAATTGAATTTGATGCACAATTCCAAAAAGTGGACCACACCGATATTTTAAAAAAATCCTTAAAATAAAGCTACATTTTCTGTATCAACATTAAGGTGGCATTAAAATGATTTTGATTCCATTTCAAAAATATATTCTTAACACATACACATTCACATTGTAAAATGTTGAAAAATGTACCTTGCTTTGATATTTAATCACTAACATTCATGGTCGGTGGCTCTCCATGCCCCTTTCCTTCAAATAGCATCATATAGGACACAAATAACTATTGCCCTTGTGCCTTTTTGATAGAATTTAGTGTATTGCAGTGCAGGTCAGAGTTGAGCCTCACATGTAGACACCTACCTTTGTCCTATTCTCTATCTCATGGATGGTGAGCTGCATAGGAATGTTAAAGCTGTGCAGAATGTTGCCTCCAAACACCAGTGTGTCCACAGGAGTGTAGACAGCATGAATCCAACCTTAATTTTAAAGAAAAGTTAAAATGCTTATATTAAGAGACAATGATTATAGAGTATCCACGCAAACTCACCTAACTGAGTATTCTGTATAATGCTCACGCAAAGCTTAGCAATTCCGTTCATTCAAGTGGAAGCTAATCTATTCCTGCTGGCTACTTTAAAACAACCACGCCAACACACCAGATGGAATGAAGAAGGTGTATCCTTGCTGAAGCTCGACTCGCTGGCATCCATCAGCTCGGTCTCCCAGGAAGATATCACTCTGCTTGCCTGACAGAACCCAGTCCTCATATAGGGCAAGGTTGTGAGTGGTGGGAGGCACCAGCCAGAACACCTGCGGAGAAGAAGAGATTCTTATTCAGAGGTTATAATGTACAGTCATGGCCAGGTTAGATGAAGTATCAACTCTGTAACTGTTACACTCAAGGTTTTCAGAAATATTACCAGACACGCATTTTCTTCAATACTAATAACTGAAGGCACCAAATATCAGACATGTTTGGAGAAATCAAAATGAACTTACTTTCTGTCCCTTAAACACGTGATACCAAACTGAAGTTCCCCCGAAATCGATGTGGAAATCTGTGTAGCAGCCCTTCACGCTCATCAAACAATACCTAAATTAAACAACAAAAGAATTTACAAGATGCACATTGTATAAAGTAGATGGTAAGGGGCTACAGGCATAAAAGACTGGCATCCGTAAAAATGTCTAAAAAGGAAAAGCACAGCTCAGCCGATTAGAAGATAGCAGTAATCTCAATTTTATTTAACAAAACATTAGCTACCAATAAAAATCACTAACAAGAGCAATGCAGCATAGAAAATTGTTCACAATAGGATATCGTTCCACTGGAAATTAATTGGAGAATAATTAGCGCTCTGAGACATAAATGATTCACCAATTTAGCTCTGCTTATCTCAAAAAAAATATCTATGCACTGAAGTGTAAACAGAAGTTTTAAAAAAGGACATTTTGAGACTGTATTAATGTGTGTTGTGTGTCCCACTGAGCGATGATGTGATTGTTTTGGAAATAAATGGAGAGCTAGTTAGCCAGTCAGCTGTAGCAGTCCGAACAGATAACGGAGTTCATTATCTCTCTGACTGACCAGCAAATGTCATGGTTGCTCAGTTAAGATGCTGAATGATGTGGTAACATTATGCCAGATACAGTTCTGCTCTTTCTACAGCACTGCTTCCACATGTCGTCTCTTTGTCTTGGTTTGCAAGCTGCAGCTACATCTAACTTGTTTATTTATATCATATCTTTTTACTTACTTAAATCTCTCTACCCTGCAGGATGAGCTGTCAATCAAATCAAACAGAAGAGCTTGCTACCCATAATTTTTACAAAATCATCACTGACATTATTTTTGACTGCTATGTAAATTGGATGAGTTTTTTAATCGAAAAAATCTGTAGTGTCATCACTTGTAAGGCTATCCAGGTCATACAGAGCTAGAATTGAGAGGACATGATGAACCAAAGACAGATAATAATTTAAGGCTGCCACTAACAGTTATTTTTATTATAAATTAATCCGCTCATTATTTTTACGATTGGTAGAAGAATTGGGAGTCGTGAAGCTTAGTTTCCTGGAGACCAAGGTGACACCTTCATGTTGCTTGTTTGGTGTTTTTGCTTTTAAAAAACGCAACTTACACATATGATACATTATCAAGCTAACTGCCAATCAATTTTATTTCAAATAACTGACTAATGAACAAATAATTAATCAGCTCTATTCTATTGCAACAAATAACCTTTTGCAAAATGTATATAATTTACACATGTATAAGGACTAAAAGCAAGGCTTGCTCTAAAAAGAAACAAAGCTGTACTAAATATCACTGCATCACATTAAATTCACACCCTACATTTTGCACCTTTATGACAGAATAATTATAGAATTCTTTCAGGCAACATTGTGACAGGTGACAAGAACAGGGAAGCTTTAAAGCATCAGCCTGCTTATGTTCAAATTGCAAGCGTAAAGTTTAAAAATATTACAAGAAATAAGAGTTTCTCACAGTTCAACTGGCATGACTTGGAAACTTAATTTTTAATAAAGATTTAGTCCCACAATCATGTTTGCACCAACACCAAACGTTCCTTGAATAGTAAAACAGATAAAAGTCCACTGGTGGAAACTAACTACTAGTGGTGACAATAGGATGAAAACTGCTGGTATGTGTATTGGCTGAAATGATACTGAAGTCTGTATCAGTAAAAACTAATCTTTAGTTCTTCCATTTTGTACAGTCCAGTACCTATCACAAGCACACGCCTAACCTCAATGAACAATATTCAATGAATATAATTTGAATGATTATATATGATGCAGGACTAAGTGGGTCTATGTGTGATGGGAGGAAAAATGAACAATTGAAGTTAAAAGCACATTTGGTTTTCATTCTTAGCTATGTACCAATGCTAGCAGCTGATTGGCCAAGAGGTGTCTGTGCATTCAGACCACAGCTGTTATAAACCATCCTCCACCGTTGAAAACTCTGCTGCCTAGCAACAATCAAGAGCACTTACAGGAGGTGGATAACACTAACAGTATGCAGCACTCTACAGTGATGGAGCAATAGATGAGGCATTCAGATGGGAGGGTAGTTTCTATTTACTGCCAAGGAAGCAGAAATTTTCTCCAAGTATTTTTTATATCTTGCTGAACACATCATTTTTTTACTCATAGACTGATTGACATCAAGCTACAAAGAGGACTTTATCAAAACAGAAACACATTTGAGTTCCGTCGTACCTTTGCACTTTAGGGTACTTCATCTCTGAGATCACATTGGTGGCTTCCGTTTGGCTTTGTTTCAGATCAGGAGGCCACATGTTGTCCACCCAGTCAACTTGATCCACCTGTGAGAGCAATCAAAACTGCACTTTTAGCCATCAATCAGTGTTGTTAGTCAAACTTTCTTTGAATATGGCACCAGGTTTGTCACCTTCACATAACCCCTCACAGCATCATACACTGAGTGTCTGTTATGTTACCACTGTGGGTCGCTTGATGAGGTTCTCCAGCTTAGTGTGGCTGAACTCTAAGCTGATGACATTGAAGAGTTTGTCCCGCTCTTCCTCTGGCGTCTCATAATATCTGACAAACTGAGCCATGCTCATTTCAGAGCCTTTCTGAGTGCTCACATCCATGACATCCACAGACCGACGACTGCCTGCAACAAACAACCAGGACACAAGGTGAAATTAACTGATGAGTGCTTCCACTGTCATGAACATATATTAATCTGTCTGCAAGATGGAATAAAAAAGATACATACACAGAAAATTTGTATTGGTCACATTTGACAAATTCCAACATGAATACCTGCTGCGTCTTCATACATGCATGTAATTAAACATCTTTTCCACTAGGTGGAGCAACTTCACCCCAATCATGCTTTCAGTATAATTACATAATAATTAATGGTAGTAGGAAAATTGTCTCATCGCATTATTTAAATATATTAGTAACAGATAAAGAGAGATATTAGCTGGAAACATAAAGTTTTTCAAGTACTACAAAGAATTCTCCACAGTATGCATAAGTGGACATGGACACACACACCAACTTAAATCATCCATCACACGCATACTTTAAAAATGGCAGGCAGATAAACAGAGAGAGTCAGTGTACAATTAGCAGTAAGACAGGTCTGTGTGTGTTAAATAACACCATATTAAACCAAAGACAGTATTACCAGTGTAACAAGATATATCATTTATGCAATTTAAAAATACTGTAAAATACTACAACCTTTTATTTCTTTGTGAATTATGTCCACCTGTCTGATTACTTTTAGCCATGCAAAAGAGTTTTGGTTTTTACTTTTCTTTAGCTAGGTGCAATATTTTACAAAACACAGCTGCTGCTTTTTTTTTAATTTAAACACTTTTTTCCACTTGTCTCCGCAGGCTTTATATAGCACTGTCCCAACCACGAGACAGAATCAGCTACAATATAGGCAGTTTGAACATGTTTCTTATAGCATTTCCTACTACACACTGTTGTGATAGTAAATGTGACCATAGATGAGACAATATGACACTTCAAAAGGACCATTCAAATAATTTCTGTGAGGCTGTCTCTAATCAGTGTGATTACTCCAGCATCTCATGACTTCTTGATTGCAGAGATGTGTTATCTGGCATGACCATGATTATATATTATTATTAATTATCATTTTCAGCTCAGCCTCGAACTAACCCTCTTATTTTCTGGTTTGGCAGCTGGGATACTTTCGCCTTTTCAGGTGCACTTAAGTCTAATTGCTACATAAATAAATATGCATGCATTAACTTTAGTGTGTGTGTTGTTTGTAGCATCCAACTTACCAACTAAACCTTTAATTTCACTAACTGTAAATTCTGGATCAGGCATTCTATGTGAATCAAAGACAGGGATAGATGACATTCAGTTAATCTGTTACATGCATTTCCAGATGGTTAAAAACATAAAAGTAGTCAATGATTATTCTTAACAACTATCTGTAAACTGGTCAATTCACAGAAATGGATTCTCACCTGATCCCTAGTCCATCTTTCTCTTTAAAAATGAGTGGGATCTTGAGAGCCTCCCTTTGCACATATTCATAAGTGAAGTCTGCAAGACAGTGGGTGTGTCTTTTAGTCCAAAGCATTTATAGAACAAACATGTTTATGGTGGTAAAAAGACAGATATCTTCTTTTTCTGCAATAACAAACAATAGGAATAGCTGATCAAAATAAAATATGATGTTACTTGTGCTACATTACCTTTACCCTCCATCAGGTGGACAAAGTTTGCACTGTAACTATCACTGACGAGCTTTTCCTCCACACTGAAACCTCTGATGTTTGTAATTTCTTCAACATCAGATAAATCCTCGTTTTCGTCATACATCCTCCGGCAGATGGAGCGCTGCCATCGAGAAAGAGAAGATTTACATGACAAAACTGAAACACTCATACTGTCACAAAGGCCCCTGTCTGTACACAAACAGACCGTGTGACTGATGTAAAGTTAATGAATATCATTTCAATCCAAACTTTAAAACTGGGTCAAGAGTGGGGTGTTTTTAATAGTACGTTACTTCACTGCAGTGGCATCGTTTTTAGAAACTGTGACGTCCAGCACAATAACCATTAAACGACACTTGTCCCGGGGACGGCAGCTGTTTTTATCGGTACGTTATCCCACAACGATTAATGTGAAATGTGTGCAGGGTTTTTTTCTGATTTAGATATTGGTTTGTCTTGTTTTAACCAACGTACGCTCGCTGAACTAGTAGGAATACACAATAACTTATAAAAATCTTAAATACCAGGTCGTATCATTTTCCCTCATGGGCTCTGACTTGAACAGCTTTAGTGACTTGATAAATATCCCAACGGTCATAGTTGCAAACGTTAGCTTAGCTAACTAATTAGCTCGCTTCATAAGCTAACGTTAACACGGCAGATGGTACACACCAGCCTGCGTCCAGATTCAGCACACGTTTCAGCGGGCTGAGCCATCGTCTCTTGTGAATGTTTTCCAGTCACTCAGTTTCGGGAAAGCATCTCCGTGCGTGGCGAAGTTAAAGAAGCACTTTAGCTACACGCTTTTCAGGTTCAAAACAAGGGAACCATGTTTTGTGTATTACGTCATCGCCAGGAACCAAAACATTGTAGGACAGCGTCACTGCATGTCAGTCCATCGCTTTTCATCTGCTTGTACAAACCAGGAAACATCAACCAACATCGGACAAAACGATGTTTGACCGCTCCCGCACAAACAACATTTACCTTTGAGAAACTGTCAGCGAATGGCGCACCTCACCGTGCGCAAATAAAACAAGTGAGAACAAGCGTGTTTCCCCGAAAAACGCAGCTCTTATTCATTTTCATTCATTTAGCAGTAATAATACTTTCTGTGCGCTAGACGTGGCGTGAATGACGTGGCCCGCTATTAAACAGCGTTCAACCATTCAAGTGTTTTTGGTTTTTTTTTTTCAAATCTAATTAGTTATAATTACCACACATTGAATATGGTAAGCACACCAATATTACCTCGGGGCTGAAAAGTCACCCCCGTTACTGAGCAAATATGCAGCCAACAGTTTACTCAGTAGCGGATGTAGTCCTCGGAGCGCACAGGCTTGTGGGTAATGCAAGGTGCAGGCACGCCGGAGACTGGTGGTGAAAAAATAGCTTCCGCAGTTCCGTCAGCTGGCGAGGGTAAATGTTTTGTAAGTGTACACTGTTGAACAGCATGTTGAACGCTTGTTTCTGTCGCGTACCGCAAGAGTAACAAGGTAACTACACCGGCGCCGCTCGTCCAGTCACCTGATAAAGACACAACATGAGTCTGAACGAGCATTCACTGCAAGCACTGTCCTGGAGAAAGCTGTACCTGAGTCGAGCTAAACTGAAGGCTTCAAGTCGGACATCAGCTCTGCTTTCTGGATTTGCTATGGTAACACTGTCTCCAAAACTATCCTCCAACTCTTCTGTAGATGAATCAGTCATATCATGCAATAGTGACTTGTATAAAGTTGTGTTTCCTGTTCCCTTCCTTTACAGGTGGCCATGGTGGAAGTGCAGCTGGACAACAGCTATCCATACCCACCTGCTCTCCTTATTGCCTTCAGTGCCTGCACTACTGTTCTTGTGGCTGTTCACCTGTTTGCTCTGATGGTCAGCACCTGCATTTTGCCCAATATAGAGGCTGTCAGCAATGTCCACAACCTCAATTCTGTGAAGGAGTCTCCACATGAGCGAATGCACCGACACATTGAACTAGCATGGGCTTTTTCCACAGTCATTGGTACCCTGCTCTTCCTAGCCGAGGTGGTTCTACTCTGCTGGGTCAAATTTTTGCCAGTTAAGCCCAACAAGTCCAGCAATAATACAGTTTCATCTGGCGTGGCTGCTGCCATTACCTCCACCTCTATCATGGTCCCCTTTGGTTTAGTCTTCATTGTCTTTGCTGTGCATTTTTACCGCTCTTTGGTCAGCCACAAGACTGACAGACAGTTCCAGGAGCTGGAGGAGCTTTCTAACCTCACCAGGCTTCAAAACGAGCTGGACAACAGAGGGGAATCTTCCATCTTGCAGTCTCCGAGCTCACATTTCCCATAGACAAGTATGGTGGATACAAATCTATGGTGGGACTCTGACTCCCTTGGGATCTCTCCAAGCCAGAAGCCACATTATTGGCTTCGAGTTTTTTTTTTTTACAGGAATGAAGATGTATATCTCACCTCTTTGTTGTGAAATTTTCTTTTGTGAAAAGAGTTGTATTTTTAGAAGACATGTTTGATCAACTGTGAACTCACAAATCTGCCATAATGCATGTAACTTGAAATTGGAGAGTCTTAACTGTGATAGTTGGTTGATTTTGTCTCTTACATTATGGCAGAGACATCTGAACAATAACTTGGAATCCTGTCTGTTGCCTGCTGCATTTATTTAACTGTTTGTCAGTGAACACTGTAAGTGTTAATACATATTACCTTGTTGTGTTTTGTGAACCACAAGTATTTAACTTTTTCTTCCTTGTTCACAGCGTATATGTTCTTGTATTGTTCATAGTTTGCATTTGTAATGCCTGTTGTTTGTGTAGACTGACTCAACAGCTGCCAAAACTACAGTATTATTTGGGTATATTTGCTGACATATTGTAGCACAGGCTGTGGCGCAATAATAAACACTTTTTTTACCAAGTGGCAGTCAAAGTTTCCAAGTTTAGAAAATAATTTGAATATATTTAAAACATATCTATGCAATTTATATATAATCACTGACACAGGTTAAGCAAGTCACATCTAGAACATTTTAAGTTGATGAGAAGAATTAATACATATCTTTTTAGATCATTATCCTTATGCTGTATAACCAGCAGAGCATGGAGTACCTGTGGGTATTCTAGTGTTCTAGGACCCTAGTGTTCCTCTGTGCTTTATTTTGTAAAGCCAGAATGCTGCGCTTGTGTCAAATATCCTGAATTAGCATGTTTCTTTCATCATTCACACTTAGTACCCATGGAGTGCTTTTCCATCAAACTGATGTTTATTCTAACTTAATTTAACTGGGGGGTTATTCTCAACAATCTAGAGAAATGGATAGATTTGAGTTAGTAGTATGTGTTGGAGGAAGTAGAAGTTCAGATGTGGTTAAAGATCCATTCAGAAGTTAAGGTATTTGTTTGGTGTAATATAGTCACTTTAAGACCTGGTTGTAGGTGCAAATATTTCATCGTAATTAGAGGTTGAGGTGGGATTGTCATGGGAGGAAGTCCTCATCTTTCAAGGTTGGTTGTTGGAGGTAGTATTGCTTGAATATTTAGATTAATTCCTCAACAATGAACAAAACACAGTACTAGAGCTTTCTCATTTAATGATTAACTGTGTCTAGTTTACAAGTTCACAGGGACTGTTAGAGTGTACAAGTATTGCCGGAATGCATCATGTACAAAAAATACAACAAAGCCTAATATTTGACCAGTCCCTAGAAGAAAAAAATGAGGACTTACCATTTGGATATCCCACATACACATACATAATTTATTACATAACTAGCTTTGATAGCCTTTGGATGTCTGTTTGCATTAGTATCAAACAGGTCTAATGTAGTGAATACAGTAATTACTTATCAGTAGCTATTCTTCTTCACATACATGGTTTGATAATAAGTTAGGATACTGTTCTCTAATGTGAAAAACAGTTAGCAGCTAGCCTTTTATTATTGTCGCAGTTGTTTGATCACCTGCATTGGCAGTACATAGGATTAACAAGTTAAATTTTATCACTTTTGGTTTCAGCACATTGTAAATATCAGTCCGTGATTTTGGTTTGCTCCACAGCGAAGAACAAATTATTTGGGTGTAAATATTTGGACAAACTGAATATGCTGAATATCACTATGCCATTTCTTTTTTAATTTTTTGCCTGTGTGTATGGTGGGGTGGAAACTTGCTGTTGATCCTCTTGTTGTTGTTCATCAATACTGATCAAGGTGGGCTGACTGGGCTTCCTCTAAAACCAACTGCATATCCACCAGGCGTATCTTGAAAAAGAAGATACATTCATGTTTTAATCCACAATACTGCTTTTCCTGTCCATGATAATTTTGTTGTGTCATGCAAGTGGTGACAGGGACATGAGAAAAATCTAGTCATTAAATCAGAGGTGTGGCTGTAATAGTAGTAACAGTTGTAACAATGGCAGTAATAGTCATGGTGTAGTACCTGTGGAATTGGATATTTCGTTGGGTTTGGTGCTTCATCCCTCCCAAAATCAGACAGGGTCCCACATTTTGCTACTCCACTCACCCAAAAGCCTTCATAAAGCTGGCCTTTGTCAGAATGGTAGTACTTTCCGTTACCGTTTTTCTTGCCATCTTGCCAGGCCCCTTCATACCAGTTTCCATTTGCTTGGACACAAGTTGGAAAGTAAAGTTTTCACACTTACCATCTTTCCCTCATTATTACAGTCTATTTTTGATAAAAATGTATGCAAAGCAAATTGCTCTTACCAAATCGAATGATGCCCTGTCCGTCATTCTTATCCTTCATCCATTCTCCCTCATAGATGTCTCCATTCTCATAGTACATTCTTCCCCAGCCACTCCGATGGTCCTCACTCCACTCCCCTTCATAAACTGCTGAGTTGTTATAGAAGTATGTCCCATACCCCTGAAGGGACAGAAAGGGATGCAAAACATATCACAGTGTAATTACATTTAGTTATCATGCACATATATGGCAGTATATCAGATACATACATGCTTCTTTCCATTTTTCCAGCTTCCGCAGTACTTCCTTTCATACTCCTTTGTTCCTGGAAGTAGTACACTGTAGATACCATATCCATCACGTTTTCCAAACTTCCACTCTCCATTGTAAATGGCACCAGACTTCTTCCAAACCTGCATTCCCTTTCCTTGAAATGATTAAGAGCCACACACATTTTAGCTATTGTGTAACCAAACTATATAATGATTCACAACCAGGTGTTCACAAACGTGTCAGTATTCAGTGGACACTAACACAACGCAGTATCTAACCATGCTTCTTGTTGTCCTGCCACTCTCCAGTGTATTCATTTCCACTGACTGAGAAAACTGTGCGCCGCGGTCCACATTTCTGTGACTTAATATCCAAGAGTGTTGAGATTTTTTGAGATGTTTTATTATCTGGCATGGCTGGAGGTAGCTTGATGAAAACCCTACAACATAAAAGTAAAACATGTTAGACTCATGCAGCTAAACAAGTTAGCCTATTTTGCTAAAAAAAAATAAAATAAAATAAAAAAAATAAATTGACAATATCATAACAAAAGCAGAAAAACTATTCATTTCCCTCCTCGGCAGAAAATGCAGGAAATCAAATTTATAGACACTGCCATACAGAATATCAGGCAAAAGAAACAAGTCCTTTCTGAATGTGTTTAAATATCACTGTAGCTTGTCTTTTCATTGATTTTGTAAAAACAGTGATGAAATGTCCTGCAAACACAAGAAAACAGAGAACAGAGTGCAGACAAGTGGACGTGACCAATGCACATTTCGGAGTTAAAGTTACATTTGTTTAAATTAGCTTGTTTGCTAACGGCCAACGCCATCTAGTTACCTGGCCGGTTAGCGTCACTAACTGGAAACACTAACTTAACACCGGGCAAACTGGGATGTCAAACACTCATTCACAGCAAAGCTCTTGTACCTTAGCGATGTGTCCAAGCGGATGACTTAATTAAACTCAATCCGCTTGTAAACTCAAGCCAGGGAGCTACCGAATAAGTCAAGAGAAGGAGCTGGCAGTGTGGAGTTTAGCTGGTGTCATCAATGTATTATTCGTTGTATCCTAGCAACAGAATTGTGTACCGTACTTGGTGTGCAAATTCATTTAAAAGTTCATTTAAAATTAGTAATGTTTGTATGGAACTGATATGTAATTCATTTTATGCGTATAAAATTTATTTATTCATTTATATTAAATTTGTATTCACTTGTGGGTCCAGGTTACGTTCAGCTAGGACGGTTGGTTTACGGTTGTGCGCATGCTCCGTGCAGCCCAACCAGAAGAACGTCTGAGTGAACGGTCAGTCTGAGTGAGGAGGGATCCGGACTGCAGCCGTCCTCTCCGCCCCATCGGCTACTGCAACACAATGTCTAAACCCAAGTTCCAGACGGAGTGGGAGG
Organism: Trachinotus anak; assembly: GCF_046630095.1. NCBI lineage: Eukaryota > Metazoa > Chordata > Actinopteri > Carangiformes > Carangidae > Trachinotus > Trachinotus anak. The sequence continues at coordinate 10,750,765 of NW_027273879.1, read as the reverse complement.
AAATTGACGAGGAATATCAACAGTTACAGGTGACAGAAAACACTACAAACGAGTACATCATCGTCTGTGGTAGATTTGCTGGCTGGAGTGTGTCGTGGATGGCACTGACAACACATACAGTAGTGGCTACGTTAGTTTGGCTGGCTCTTTCCTATTCGCCATTCATTCTCAGATCAGCCTTAAACGCAGCATCGAGCCAAAAACCGCGCTACTATTAGCAGTTTCTGAAAGGGTTTATGTTTCCGTGGAGGTTTACTACCTTTGACTTCACTGTAACATCTCTCTGTTTTAGCCGCTAACGTTAGCAGCAGGTTGCCTGTCTTGCTGCTACTCTGTGATGCGGCTAATGAGCAGCTACAGTAACTTAGCTAACCACACAGTACAGTTCCGTGGGACTGATTCATGTTTTAAACGATTACAAAAAAAAGTTTGCAAGCTACACGTGTTTGTTACTGTTGCTATGCCTCAGTAAATTATTTCGTGGTCACTGAATGCATACCCATGCAACATTGCCACGCTAGTTCACCTTAGCTAGCAGGCTAACTTGAAACAACAATATAAGTCAATACTAGTAGATGTTGATTGACAAGATAACCATTTACTCTGAGGTACAAAGGGCGTCATGTGGTTTGTGGTGCCACCCCTCTGGCATCAGACAACTGAGACGTGGATCTGTGATGGCGATCAAATTTTAAAATGTGGAGCTGCTCCACAGGGACAGATGATGGAGGTGACTGTCAGCTGTCCTGGGATTTTCTTAAATGAAGCTCACATGTTTTGTTGAATGACTGATGTCAGATATTTCACCTGCATAGAAACAGCCTCCCATTCATAGTCAGCGAAACCCCTTCTAGATTTTATATCTTCACATCTGTGGCTTTTCAGGTCCAAGTCCTAACTCTAGTTCGTGTGGGTTTGAAGAGAGTTGACCATGAACAGATTGGTGATTGACTTTTAGTAAACCTTTGTAGTGTTGCATCACTTTTCAAATGGCTGTTTGCATGTTAACAGTTATTGATGAGAAAAAAACTGGGATGCGACAAACATACATTGTAAACAAAAATGTTTTTCAAAGTGTTGCTAACCTTAAGACGTGGATTTCACAAGGTCACAGCAGACCTGGAGTCCACAGCCTCCATGAAACATTTCCCAGTGTTTCGTTTAGTGCATGAGCCAGTATGTTTAGCTTTTACTTTTATACAAACCCCCTAAAATGCAAGAGTTCTCAGGTGGTTCACTTTTTGTACATTAAACCCATTTTCCCTAAAAGTTATTTTCAAGCAGGACTGCAGTTGGCCTGCCCAAATGACAAGAAAGATACAGTAGCTGAAAAAACACCTTCATTCATTGTGGAAGTCTTGAACAAAGATTGACCGTTCGTGGTCGTGACAGTTCCACGCTACATGATCCCATCCAGATCTTTCTATAGTTTTTTCTATAGTCATATTAGAATATGTGTAGGAAGTCATGTCAAGAGTCATGTGGCTGCGCAAATCATTCTTTGGGAGGGGGAATGGGAATGAGTTCCTAACCTCACACCACAGGATTATGTCTGCTGATATGATGATGTACATCCTGTCCTCCACACACTCATTGCTTAAGGGGAAAAAGTGGGGAACCTGAGGTTTGGTTTACCAGCAAAAATGCCTGTAAACTGGGATATATTATGTGTTTCACCACATCAGAGTATTTGGACAGAAGGGTGAAACAAGATTTCACAGCATTTCCATCTCCACTGAATAGAGAGTGTATTCGCCAAAAGCTTTTCAGTGTCCACTGAGAATGCTTTAAAGCCTGGCAAAGATTTTGGTGATCAGGATACACTGTCACTCTTTAAAAGAAGTGTTTTCAGTGGAGTATGACAAAAACAAAACTCTGTTATTTTCTGTGCTGATTGTCATCATTCATCAACAGTGTTTTGTCCTTATGTTTTGATACATTTGTGACTGCAGTTCTCTTAATTTGTAGAAATGTACATTTATGACTCATTGCCCATTTCTCAGTCAGCGGATTTACAGTTTTTCTTTGTTCATGTTTGTGCATTTATTTGATCCCCAGGAAACTCACAAAATATACAGACAAAAACTTGAGGAGCTCACCAATCTTCAGGCAACATGCAGCAGCGCCATCAGTAAACAGAGAAAATGCCTAAAAGACCTCAGGCACAGCTTGACCAAGTAAGTGTTCTCTTGATGAGCAGAACACCACGATTTTTGTTTGTTTGTCTTTTAACAAATTATTTGCTTACACTATAGTGAGTGTACTGATGTGTCATAATCTACCTCATCAGCCAATTTCAGTCACTATTTAGAAATTGCAGATATTTTTGGTTTTAAAAAAAACAAAACAATTACCCTAACAGTGTCCCCAGATCAGTCTGGAGTGCCCCCTCTAAGGAAGAGGCTGTGGAAAGGGTGCATGAAAGATTATTATTATTATTTTAAATATATGTAGATCTATAGTCTTTATCTGTGGTAATTTAATTATTATTTCTCACTTAGACACTTTGTCATGAATTGACAACGATATTGAATCTTATTATGTAGAGAGTTATGCTATTTTTCCTCTTCTTGTTTACTTTTCCTCATCATCATTTGTCTTTTCTTTACAGGTGTGCGAAATTATGTGACGAGAAGGAACTGACACTCATAACAGACATCAAAACACAAATCAAAGATAAGGAAAATGTGTTCTTTGACATGGAAGCGTATTTGCCAAAGAAGAATGGGTCAGTACTTTTTCATGTCACCAGTTCATCATGGACAGTGAATATTTTTTCTAAAATGTATTTATATGAATATTTTTGCTTTGTTTTGTTTCCAGACTGTACTTGAATTTGGTCCTGGGCAATGTGAACGTGACGCTTCTCAGCAACCAGGCAAAGTACGTGTTCTGCTTTAAGGAGAGTATGAAGAGACGGGTTTAGACTTTAGGTTTAGACTTTTTTTTTTTGTCAGCCACTCACTTTCTTCTTGTCTTCTGTTTATTTACACAGATTTGCCTATAAAGATGAGTATGAGAAGTTCAAGCTTTATATGACAATAATCCTGATGTTTGGAGCCATAACCTGCCTCTTCTTTCTCAACTGTCGGTGAGTTTCTGTTTTCCCCTCAAGCGTTCGTGTTGTTAGCACTGATTACAGAGTGGCTCACTATTTTGTTTTCTCTGTTTTGTTCAGTGTCACTGATGAAATCTTCAACTTCTTGCTAGTATGGTACTACTGCACATTGACCATAAGGGAAAGCATCCTCATGAGCAATGGCTCCAGGTTTGTTGTGATATTAATTCGGTCGTGCTGCTGAAACTGTAAAGTTAAACCACTGAAGTTTTGTTTTTTTCCCCTTAAATTGAAGAGAGGTTTTATGATTTCTCTGATGTGATTTTTATTTTAAAGAGATGCTTGCTGAATTTTTGAGGTATTCAGTTTGAACTTGCCTTCTTGTCTTTTCTTCATCTCTTCACATACTTTTTTCTCCTTCCCAGGATCAAAGGTTGGTGGGTGTCTCACCATTATGTATCCACCTTTCTGTCAGGTGTGATGCTAACCTGGTGAGTTTTTGTCTTTGGTTCCATCACATCACATTGTTCAGTAATCATATTTGAACTTTTGTTCAAATGCACGTAGAATAGCAATGACTGAGGCAATGAAGGCCACTGTGTAAGTGTTGATTTAATCTCTGTTTAACCTTGTGTCTTCTTACAGGCCGGAGGGGCCCATGTATCAGATGTTCAGAAGCCAGTTTCTTGCTTTCTCCATCTATCAGAGTAAGAATTTGAAATCTTTTTGCAAGGAAAAAAAGAATGTGTGGATGTTACATTTTTGTGTGTGTTTGTGGGCTCTCTGAGGTGTGGCTGACAAAGGCTAATGCTGATTTTGTTAAAACTAGTTGGGGTTTGACGTCATGTCAGTGTTGAATCTGCAGCAACCTGCGGTTCAAATCTGACCCACGGCCCTTTGCTGCACGTCATCCCCTCTCTCTCCCGAACTTTCCTGTCTCTCTCTCTTACTGCAACCATAAATAAAGGAATAAAAAGCCTGGAAAAAAAAATAAATAAATAAATAATACGTTGCTTTTTAGCGCTGTGCCAGGCTTGCCTGAAGATGTTGCATTGGCAACAAACAATGTTAATGTCATCACTTTTTTTGTTGCGAGTATCTTGTAGCAAACATAGGATTTCATAGTTTGTTTTTTTTCTTTTTTGTTGACTTTAATGAAGTGTAGCCACATTAATAAATTATTTATCAAAGTGGCTGCCAATGAATTTTCTGTCCACAATTGACTGATCATTTCAGTTCTGCTTGAACGTGCTGCGTGAGAATAATTACACTTGAACACTTGAAAACACAATGTTTTTTTTTTTCTTTTTTTTTCTTTTTTTTTAACTAAAATTGACACAGATGGCATAACTCTAGATAAAATATCTAAGTGGTGAGGTGCTGAGCCAAAAAAATTGAATAGCAGTAGCAGCGAATAACAGTTTTCAACTGGTACACAAATATGTTGTGTTTATGCTAAAATTAAAAACTCTAAAGATGCAACGGTTTAAAAAAAAAAAAAAAAAAAGCTGCTTATCTCAGCATTTCCCTTTAAATATTCCCGTGTTGGATGTTGACATTCTGTGAAGCCAAGCTATGATAGTGCACCAAGGCCAGAGCAGGTCAAGGGCAGGATCACCTGAAAAACAACCTTTGTAACGCAACACTGAAATGTCCTTGAAAGTCGCTTTTCTTTTTACATGTATTTAAGCTGGTGGGATCCTCACACTAATAGCTGACACTAAATGAACTCGTGGAGCGGCAGGTAGACACAAGGATCTCGATGAATGAAGTGATGAATGTCATTAATTAAGGTTATATATTTTAGCATTAAACAGGAGCTTCTGTAAAAATGTCTAGTCACAGAATAGAGAAGTGGAGTCATGTCACATACTGGTGGTTACATTACAGTCATTGCTTACCATATCACATGTAGACTCATGGTGTGAGAACTAATGTGATGGGGCTCTCCGGTCACAGTTTTGCATGATAAGTCAAATGTTTCAGTAATTCAGAAAAAAAAAGAAAAACCTCACCTGACAAATTCAGCTTAAACTATGATCATGTGGTTCTTTGATGTGTTGTGTTTTTGAGGACACAACAACCCCATCTCAGTGTGTAAAGCTTCACCTCACAGACTTCTGTTTACTTTGCTTTGTACTCAAATTTTATGGGGGAAGGTGACTGGTGTTAATCTAGTGATTGAGGCATGAATTGGGTCATCTGGACCCCATTGATCTGTTTGTGTTGACTGTGCGGTAATCTGTAAATTGTGCGATCCATTTGTCCTCCAGGCTTTGTTCAGTTCCTCCAGTATTACTACCAGAGCGGCTGCTTATACCGGCTGCGAGCTTTGGGGGAGAGAAATCAGCTGGACCTCACAGTGGGTGAGTTGCAAGCTATTCTGGGTGGTAGTTATTTCATTCGTTTGAACTCTTGAGTCATCTGCAACACCATGTCTGGGGGGGGAAAAAAATAGGGCAAAGGTGAGAGATGGAGACAGTTGTTAACATCAGAGTGCTGCCACGCAGATGTCGGAGTAACTTGAGTAAGGCCTCAGTGAATTTGCTGCTCGAATCATCTTTAATGTCGGAGACAAATGGCGGCACGGCGATCATCTGTGTAGTATTTTGTCATGTTGTCCCAAGGTCACTGTTACATTTCTTGTGTGTCTCTGCAGAGGGATTTCAGTCCTGGATGTGGAGAGGCCTCACTTTTCTTTTGCCATTCCTCTTTTTTGGCCATGTAAGTCAAAAAAAAAAAGAAAAGATCATGCCACAATACATTTTACACCAGTATGTGTTATTTGATCTGTAGCAAGAGCTTAAAAAATGAATCAGTTTTAAGAGCACGTAGTTCAACTAATGTAGTATTTTTGATGGCGACTGTATCATCTGAGGAAAAAAAGATGTGGACCAAAGAAAAATGAGCTTATGTAACAAGAGTCTGCAGCAATATTACGAAAGATAATGCCTCCTGTTCCTTTGCAGTTTTGGCAGCTGTACAACTCGGTGACCCTGTTTCGCTTGGCAGGACATGAGGACTGTAAGGAGTGGCAGGTAAGGGTTGCATTGGCAGATCCATCACTAAAATGTCATGAGACATGTCGAGGCAGAGTTTCACAGGCTTTCTGTTTAAAATAATTCATGCATTTTGCCGGTCTTCATCGAAGCAGTGTCCACAAAGGCACAGTTGGGGCCGTAATGAGAGTTTGCACTATTGCTTCGCCACTCATGTTTAAAAGTTATGTCCAAAGATGTGCAGCACGCACGCCGCACACATGCTTAACTCAATTTCTGGACACTAATGAACTAAATTAAAATTAAATTTAAAGGGATGAAGTCAGTTGTAGTGTTTGGAAGAATTTTATTTTCTCCTGCCTCAGCATGTTCTAACCCTTCAACATTTCGAAATGCAGACATCGGCCACAGTTACACAATGATAAAATTGCTTGTCATGACTTGTCTTGAAATAAAAAACTGTTTCCCCATTTTCTTTCAGGTATTTATGCTGGCACTGACATTTCTTGTCCTATTCCTGGGAAACTTTCTTACCACGGTAAAAGTTGTTCACCAAAAAATTCAGACAAACCAGGAAAAGGTGCAAAAAAATGACTGAGACATAAACTCATCGAGACACCTCAGAATCCTCAAACGGCCAGTAATTCTGAAGCAACACGCACAATCGCTTGGTAGACTGTCCACAGTATGATCAGGCCAGGAGACGACAAAGCTGAAACCACTGTTTCTCTCAGGCTTTGATTACAGCAGCGGCGTCCAGCCGGAGTATCTGGCGAACAGGCTTTTGCTTTCTAATGACTCGTTGTTGTCGTTGATGTTGCTGCTCAGTCGGTCCCAACGCACACGGTGTTGTTCACCTCATAGATGAACAGTTTGTCGCTTTAACCTGTACATAAAAAGTGAGTGGGAAGGATGCATTGTATTTGGGTGTTTGTGTCAGTGCATGAATCTGTCTGAGAGCCTTTGTTCAAATCATATGCAACTAAAAGAGGGCAGGTAGCATCAATGAACAGTGCAGAATATAGTTTGCCTTTGAAGACCTAACGTCTGTCATGTACATACTTCATACTTCTGTGAAGTAGTAACAGTCAAACTGTCTCTGGCTCGAACAAACTTGGACAAGATCAATTCGGCACTGCTCTGTAGTTCTCAGCTCCCTGTTGTGCTATCTCACTGCTAACCAGTATTTTTTCACTAGACTTTTGTTCTCACAATTAACAAATATAGGTCTTTCAACTTAAAAAAAACAAAAAACAAACTGGATACTTGACTGCCCAGAGTTACCTTCAGTTTCATGGGGGGAAAAAAATGTCCATGTCGTATGGTTTTTTGTTTTTTGTTTTTTTTTTCCCCAGTCTGCAGTCAGCGGCTGCTCTGGTTTGTTTTTCTTAATTCGTAGAGAGACACAGGACAACAAGGAAATGCAACACTGTCAGTCCCTTCAGGCAGCGATAACAAAAGACATAAAGGTTTATCTATGATCCAATGCCTAAACCTGGTTATCTAAGTCACACATACATATACATATACATAAAAACTGTCTACAGAATTGAGGATTGAGGGATATCTTATCTTCTCATTAACATGATGCTAAAAAACTGTAATATATGCATAGGTTTATCATGTTTCACTAATGGTCAAAATTTTTACTGGTATAGGAAGAGCTTCAAGCTTATTAATCATTTTTATCACAATGGTTTGAATTCAGTTCAACACTTGAAGTCCATGCACACTGTTTGGATTTGTCGTTACTGTGCTGCCAGGTCACTTTGCTCTGTAGTGTCGCAGAAATGTGTTACGATCAAACGCTGCTATTGGCACCGGTACTGTAAGAGTATGATACACAATGATGATTAATAATGTGCTGAATTATTGTTTTTCTTATTCCAATCAACATACTAAATTAGATGTGTATGAATTTATTTATGACCAGTTCTGGGGCTTTTGCTCTAGTTCACTGTAGTTTTGTCTGGTTCACATTTCACGCTTGTTTGAAAGTATTACACAAGAGTCCTTTTGTTTTTTCAGCGAAGGGTCAGGTGGGTTCAAACGAACAGCTGTAGTGGTGTCAGGTATCTGTTGCCTTATTCTCCCTCTGGTCTGTCACAGCAAAAAAATAAAAAATAAAAATGTACTGCTACTTTTTATTTTGAAAATCCAAAGACTTGGGCGTTACATTTCTCTCAATTTTTTTTCCCCACACAATGCAGTCATGGTCCTGAAGAGAATCATAGCATTTATGTATCACTTTTATTGAGGGAAAATTCAAACACGTTGAGTTACAGACCAAAATGTTACATTTGATGCGAGAGCTGCCAGAATGCACAAGACAACTTGTTTTCCTCGTTTTTATGATGTATCTGATGTTAAACAACGTTTTCATCGTTCATTTTCAAGACTGTAACTGGTGCCTGAAAACGATCAGTAACAAGAGACGGTTGACAATTTCTCTATCTGTGTACATTGTTGTAAAAAAACATTAATAAACACCTAATTAAAAATGTTGCTGTCTCTCTTTCTTGTTCAGACACAAACTGACATGTTCAGGTTCTTCAACACTAGTGGGCGCTGCAGGTAAAGATAAGAGCCCTGTTTGAGTTGAGGCAGCTTCAAAACATTCCAGCCCAGTTTTCTGTTTTACTGGAAATGAGTTAACCCTGTTGGGTGTTTATCAAGTTTTTTTTTTTTTTTTTTTTCTTATTACTGTTAAAGCTACAGTGCCATTATTAATTGAATTTCAACAACTAGGTTCTTTTATCAGGGTATTTGTTGACGTAGTTGTTGAAATTCCTCCAATAAATATACCTTTTCATAAAACACATTTGTGTGTGAACAGTGCAAAGTTTTGTATTAGAAAAAATATATAAAAAATAACATTCTTGTACAAAAGTAGAAAATACATTGACCAAAGCCCTTTCAAGTTGTATACCCCTTTAGAAAATCTCCACGCTGCAACTTCTTGCAAAATTGTCTTTCCTGTTGCATCATTTTCGTTTGACGGTAAATGGAGACTGACTGGGGCCCAAACTTCCAGTGCACCAGCTGCTTCCACATGTGTCTAAGACACCAAGCATCTTTGGTGTCTGAATGTCCGACCACTCTGAAAATGAAACATGAGGCCATCACCAGTGGCGCTTGCCTGTAGGAGAGTGGGGTCCTCAAGCTTCTGCCCTTTTGACCTCACAGAACCACACATTTCTTCTTCCTCTTATAGTTCTTTTGTTTTCGATTGAAGGCCAAAGCTTTTTTGGTGGCCTCACGGAAAATGTCTTCCACGTTCTCCTGATACTTTGCTGAACACTCGAGGTAGAGCTCTGCATTCATCTGCTGCCGGGTCTCCTCACCCTACACCCAAAACCAACCCAACATCAACACCACGAATTAGACTGTATGAAAGCGATTTAAAGGCGATAAATAAAGAAAAATGTACATTTGCAATAAGTCTGTTATTGCACTGGAACTGCAGTACAGTTAAATGTGGTTGTAGGTTCTGGTTAGGGTGCTCTTATCTTGCATACTGCAGTTTACATCCTGTAACCTCAACCAAAGATTTTCATAGATGAGTAAATCTCTGCAGACGTCTTCTCGTCCTACCTGTGTGTAAGAGATGGGAGCCAAATTCATGGCCTTCAGTTTCCTTGAGCACTCTTTGTCTTTCCTGAGGTCAGTCTTGCAGCCAATCAGGATGACGGGGACCTCCCGGCAGAAGTGCTTCACCTCTGGGTACCACTGCATTAAAAAAATAAAGAATTATATTAAATGTCTCCCTCACTGCTTTGATATATAATATCTTTTTTAACATTAGGATCATGTTCCTTGATAGCAATTCTCACACTATAAGTACTGAGGAGAGAAAGTGCCTGCACTGTGTTGAGTCCTGTCTGCATGCACGAGGTCAATGTCCATACCTGCTGAGTTAATCATAGCTAAAAGAATACAGGCAAAACCAACACAACAGGCTCCTAACAATCATTTACAATCACTTCAACAGCAAACCTGAAACTCCAGTTGGACAGTGACATCGCCCGCATGTGAAACTTGGCATGTTGTCAGTGCACTGTAGCAATGATTACCTTTATCTGGAGATTCTCAAAGCTGGTGGGGTTGGTCACATCAAAGCAGACTAGAATCAGGTCAGCCTCTTGGTATGAAAGTGGTCTCAGTCTGTCATAGTCATCCTGTCCTAAAAAAAACAAAGGTGTGACATATGTGTTAGCTGATAAGTGCAGAAGTGTGCAAACACCCATGAATGACTACTTATGTGTACAAAGGACTGGCAAGACTTTGAAAGAAAAAAAAAAGAGGTCTAAACATCCAGAGACGACATATGGTTCGACGTTGGTGTAGATGTAGAAAACCACATCCTGGCTTCAGCTTCCTTTTGTGCTGATGTAAGGCGCCCTGCTGCAGTTATACAAAAGATAAGCTGCCAACACACTCTGTCATGGGTTTTCCTGAAAGCTGTTCAGTTCACATAGGAACTTCATGTTTTATGTTCCACAGAAATACAGCACATTGTGAAATACAAAAAAATTCAGTTTTGTGGTCAACTGAGTGTTGTTTAAATCCACACAGGTGCCAAATCAACACCTCAGCTTAGGGACCACGAATACGAGACTTTGCTGTTTCTGAAACCCTTCTGTACCAAATGTAGACACATTAGATTTAGTGTTTACTTTTACAAATAAATATAACCTCAAACTCAATCAGAGCGTCAGACACTTTTTTCAATCCAAACTTAGAAAGTATTGATGTTCAACAGGCCTAGCGGGATCTATTGTAAACTAATAAAAAAATAACGCTCAGATATTAGGCTTGCTCTAATATTAGCCAGTGGCTAAAATAAAAATACAGTAACTTGGCTGTTTGAAGTCACACACTCAGGAGATTTTATTTGACTTCATGAAGTTTTTTTAAGAAACTGTTTCATTCAGTAAATTTGCCTTTTAAGTCTCCATAACAGCTCGCCAGTAGTTACTAATATGCAAACAGTTTGTTAGTTCCTGAAAGATGCTTTTGATGATGCTCTGACGTTAACATCGATCTACCACTTCCTCCATGTCTGTCAGTGTCAGAGCAAGACTATAAAGACAGAATGAACCACAGTGTTAGGATGCCTGAACTTTATTTTCTTAAAAGATAGAACACTATGAAATAATGACCCCCCCCCCCCCCCCCCCCCCCCCCCCCCCTCCCCACAGCAGTAACATCAACACTGACATCTGACTCAGTATCTGTGCTCTTTATCTACGCAGTGTTTCTATTATATTCCACCCAGTGACACAGAATGTGGTGACTGCTCAAAACCCAGATGTCCTCTTTTCACATGATGTAAAATGTACAGCACTGACAATGAAAACTGATCCATGGAGGTGATTTTTTGAGAAGGAGACTTACCAGCTGTGTCATACAGGTTGAGTTTTATCTCTTTTCCTCCGAGAGAGATAGTGGTGACATATTTTTCAAACACCGATGGTGCATATTTCTGTTTTTGACACACAAGACATAGATGTTGATTTTATTGTACAGCTATGTATTGACATATTGTTTTATATGTTGTCATCTCTGCACAATTATTTGGTAAGTGCACCCTTTAACATATGGATTCAGCTCACATTAATAAGTGTACTACCTAAACTAGTATACAATATTAAGAGACACTGACATTGAAGCACCTCTTACCTCTGGAAAATCACCTTTAGCATAAACCATCAGAAGAGATGTTTTCCCGCAGCCTCCATCTCCAACAATCACAATTTTAAGTTCTTCTCCCTTCTTTGCGGTACCATTACCGGTCGCAGCACCGTTTTGTGTCATTTCGCCTCCAAACAGGTCAAACAGGTACCAGGCAGGACAGGGCTGAAGAGACTCCCTCCAGATTTAAGTTAAATGCATTGCAAAGCCTGATGAATCTATCTTTGGAGATGCTGAGATGATTTACAGACAGCGTCGGGAGAGAGGAACAGACAAGCCTCATGTTTTACCAGGTAGCTCACTCTGTTCACCACTTCCTGTTCCTGTCACACTGAAGCTGTTTCCAATTGTCCCCCCCCCCTACACTTCTCTCCTGTCCTATTGCCGATCTGCTCACTGAAGCAGCATCTCTAGGCACGAATAAAGCAGCAGCTGAGTTGCACGTTGGAGCATCTGAGTCCGGCTGCTCCTACTTCCTCTATTGCATATGCTTGCCTTTTTCAGTCTATGGGTGGGTACTCAATCTGAGGTACTGCCTCCATCCAGAGAAGTGTACGTGTGAGATAATGTGAGAATGTTCAGTCCTAATACTGAGAATAAGTCAACAAGTTTCGTTGAAACAGAGTAATCACTACAGTAAGACCTCTGGATTCTTATCTGTGAAGTCATGTGTGGCCCGGAGATGGTCTGATGACGGTGAATGTGCTGAATTAGCGTCTTGTACCACCACTACAGCTTTTTACGTTTGTGAATTTGTTTTTTCAGGAATAAACACAGGTAAAAGTGCAGCCCCTCTTCTTCCTGTTACATGAAGTACACATAATAACATGGCCTCTTATAAACCAGCTGCCTCACTTCTGTCAGATACTTCAAGTATACAACACCTATAGGCCTTTTGTTTTGGGTTGTCCACCCTCTTCGTTGTGAGGTGTGGAAGTCGAATCTTTATGTACTACTCCTTTGAAGGTAAATCATTAAATATCACTATGTCACAGTATAGAATTTAAGTATAAAATTGTAATTGATGAAATTTAATGACATGAATTTAATTCATTTAAATTGTTTTACGCCATATTAACAATATTCGACCATGTTGTTGTTTACACATAATGGTATGTTTCTTACAGTGAAATAGTTTTCCCTTCATGTGATCATTTTGAATCATCAGGGGCAGTTACAAGGACGATGTCCGTCACACTCTTCTGCTCAGCCTGTATGGCTGAACATGGCAGTGACATCACAGATTGGGCGTCAGAACTCAATGTTCTCTCCCGGCTCAGGGTGAAATGTACGGGCATCTTATCCAGCAGAAAACTCATTAAAAGAGCAAAATTAAGTGACTGAGTTGGAGATAAATTTTCCATAGACATTACATTATATGCAAGAAAATAAAAATTTGAATATTAAGCTTGGGAATATGTTTGAACCATGCTAATAGTTACAAGTAGGTAGGGTGTCAGGAGAGAGCAGTTCAGAGAAAATGAGCGTACATAATCAAAATACACAAAAAACATTATTTTTAAGATTATTCTTGATTCACTGTCTGGTCTGGAACATTTGCTCTGTCATTAAGGCAGCCAAACTCAATCCATCGTAGGCTACAAGGTCAAATTTATGGGTTAAATTTCAGTGGTCACTAATGGGAAAGGATGCAGTTAGTTGGTCCAGAAAATTTGAGCAAGCTGTCCCTTTAAGAAGATAAGCTGACACTGCCTTTCACTGTGCCTATTTTAAGAAACAACATGTAATCCTTCAAGCATTTTGCCTTATAACACATGGACACATACTGTAATAAGTAAAAAGAGAATTTCACCTCCTACAGCCATGTCGTTCTGCAGCATGACCTATGTTCACTGTGTATTTTAGTGTAGTGTGTATTCAATATGTCATAACAGGCTAAAATACTGTTTTAAATACAGGCCTAATATAATCTAAAGTTTAAAACTGCAGTGTAGGTCCATCAAACATTACAGCAATCTGTTTCAGGTTCCACAACAAAACAAAAATGAGTGTTAAGTCTATTTATTTAAGCATCTCAAAAACACAGACAGGTGATAGTATTGCCAAGCAAAAGAGAATAAATCACAAACCATTCTGTGGAATATTACTAGAAAATAATACACTGACATGCAGATATCTAAGAGCTAGAAAGAAGAAGAGCTACTGATTTAAATAAAACAAATACAGTACCACCAATCTGCCTGAAAAATCCTTCAATAAGCAAGTGTACGCAGAAATACTCAAAAAAAACACAAAGAGCAGAGAATACCTGATTTGATTCAGGGAACAATCCGTCAGAGTAAAAGGCTGATCATACAAAGAAAAACAGAGACAAAGTGCATGTGGCAATTTGTCTGCCTGCCTGGTTTTTCTGACTCCAGAGAAACAGCCACACACCGTTCTCATGTGCCCCATATGCTTTTACAACATGGTATTGTGTAGCACAAGCTATGAAAAATTGCTGTAATATAATTATTTTTTTAAAAAAAAGAGTGCTTGTTTGACACACGAGGTGAAACTGGCAGTAAAACATCTGAACAACCCTGTAAAGGATATTAAATTGTCCTGAAGGTTTACAAAATATCCATACATGTAAAGCCCCCTCACATCAGTTAATAAACAAAGAACAATTGTCAAAAATAGTTATTCGCCGTGCAGAGAGACAGCTGTCCTCCAGAAGAGAGGCCAATCCTCTGTGTGGAATATTCCAGTCTGTCAGCGCCGTGCACAACTGAATGGCGCAACCCACCGGGGAGGAGTTTTTTTTTTTTTTTTTTAAGGCCTATAAATAACCTCATAAACGGATTTGAACGCAAAACCCCCTCACAAATGTCAAACGTTCACCTTTGTAACACACACACACACAAAAATCCTCACAGTTTTGCCCCCATTGTACTGGGGGTGGGGGTCGCTAAAGGTTTGAGAGAGAGAGAGAGGGACGTTGTCTACAGCCCCGTGACCTGCAGATGGAGGAATGCGCGTACTTGGCAGCCGCAGCGTGGAGTGGATATCTGGAGAACAGGCCTCTGACACACCGACTGTCCTCAAACGCACTGCACACACGCCGCAGCACGGTGCGTAATAAGCACCGTGGAGTGGCGCACCTGGAGACCACTTTTACGCACACGAATAAAGACCCCCCCTCCCCAAAATGTTAAGCTCCTTCACCGAAAGCGGGGGAGTCGCATCTTGTTTTGTTTGCATTATCTGCTACACAGCACTTAAAGCGCACGGCTGACGGTGATCCTACGGTCTTTGTGTCGAGCCAAAGAGAGGGAGAGAGCAGACGCGGAAGCCCGAAGCACCCCCCGGTGTTATTTTCACCCAGATACAAAACTACAGTGCTGCTGCAGAGGGTTCCTGTTGACCTTATATGGCAGTGCGGGGGGGTGCTGCACCACGTTCGATCTCTCATGGCAACCGTCCAGAGCGCTCGGATTACTGCCGTTGCCAGGGCGAGTCAGCCCAGCAACCGACAGCCTGAACGCGCTTATTAACGTTTCCTTCCTCACAGCACCGCCGACTGTTTTTCTTCTTCGCTTTTTTTTTTTTTTTAAAAAAACTCCTTGTAAAACATAAACCCTTTCGAGAAAAATCACCCTTGTGTAAAGACTTCCCGTTGTATCTCTGAGAATCACCGAGAAGAAGGAGAAAAAAAAAAAAAAAAAAAAAAAAAAAAAAAGGCTCTCTCTCCCCGAGTGAATGAGCCTCACCCAGTTATGGCGCAGCAACATTTCACAGCACAGTGCTCTCCTTTGTCTGTAAAGAAGCCATTTTGAGACAGAGAACAGCAAAGAAACCATTGAGCAAGTGTTGCCTACATACCACCAAAAGGTGTCTTCGGACAAAGGGAAGCAGAGAAATATACAAGATTTCTCCCCATAAGATTCCTTTTGCTCGTTTAAGACTTGGATTACATGTTTTGAATTCTAACTGTAAGTTTACAATATCAATCGAAAAATATGAGTTACAGTTTTTTTTTCTAAGCAAGTCATATTTTTGTTGATAACGTCTTAATCCCAATTTATTATTGTTCATGTTGTCTGTCCTTTTTTTTTTTAACATGTAGACATAAAAACTGGCAAATTAAGTGAAATAGCTCAAAATCCATTACCTTTCAAAACAACATTTCCTTGTGGTTTTATATGATGTATCTCTGCTAGAAATGTCGAAATGGAAGAGGTTATACTTGACTGCAATCCTGTCTTCAAGGAGAGAGAGAGTGGATGGTTTGCATATTGCCCACACAGATGATGCTTGAAGATGCATATTCGCTGGCAGAGAGGCAATGCATACCACTGATCAAAAAGTTGTCAAAAGAGCTCTATCTTTCGTGCTAATGGATTCCTTCCTTTTCAGGAGACGCTTTCCCTCCCCCTATTAATGCCATTATTAAAGGATCCGAAGATGGAGCTGAAAACATTCCTCCTGCCCCTGCGTTTAGGCCTGTTAACTGCATTTCACCAAAGTGCTGAGGTAAATATTTTCACCACGAGAGTTTTCCCTCCATCTGTTTCCCTTTTAGGTTGAACAGGCTATTTTTTTTTTTTTTTTTTTTAAACTGTTGTAGAAACTGTAAAATGACTACATGGCTTCTTTAGAAATTTTAAATATGCCCTTGAAGCAAGGTCAAGACGACGTTTACACTTTGGACATATTTGGTTCTTAAATGGGAAATATGGACAGCACAAACCTAATCGTGCTTGAAGTTGTCTCCACAGATGTAGGTAGGGTACAACACAAGTCATCAGGGTGTTAAGCGTTGCTGTTGTGAGAAGAAAGTGTTTAAAGTCATTAATCAAAGCAAAGGGATTATCAATCAGCAGTCAACATTGCAGGCAGCACAATAAACTGTTTTGCAAAAGGGTCCTTAGTTATCCATGGCCTGCTTTCTGTCATTTGAGGTGCAGTGGTATATAATCTGGACTATAGACTGTATATTTATATATCAGCATGCCAGGGAACATTAGGAATAAACCTGGCTGTTACAAATGTCACAATTTCCATATGATCAAATTGATAATAGCTCAATAGATAAATTGACAGAAAATACTTTTAATAACAGTAACTGCATGCCTCACATTTTACATTACTAAATTATCAAAACTGTTAAATTGTTATAAAAGAGTTGAACTTACTCATTGCTACTCATATCCTACAAGGCCATAAGTGCAATGCCAACAATCAGCCATTACACATTTTGTCACTTTAACTGTGTTTTTTTCCCCCTTAAATTAACATCTCCAAACCCACAAAGCTGTTTATTCACAACATTTGGTTTCTTTTCACTTAAGAAATATAAATACTATTATATGGGTGTGCCATGACCTAGTTAAGACAAAGATGGATTCCAGGCAGAGGAAAAAAGGCTCAAAATGTCACAGGGTATTACATCCAGTACATTCTCTTCCTTCTTCTCAATCCTTTAAAAGGAGGAATCATAGTTTTATCATAGTCCGTGAGAGATGAGGAAATCAAGTGTAAGATCCCTTTTGGAACAAAGGAAACCCATATAGGCCATTGAGTCCTGTTTTTTAGGAAAATGGCTGCCGAGAGCGCTCGGCCCCCTCTCTCTGCTCTCTGTTGAAGGACTCCTGAACCGTGCCTCTAATAGCAGACAGCTCCTCTGCTGCTGCGCTCTGATTGGCCCGCCGAGCTGCCGCTGTTAACCAGCCAATTGCCCGAGCACTACACAACACCAGGCAATGTCAAACAAAACCCACTTTTACTCGACACTGTCCGGTTCGAAAAAAAAAAAAAATTAACTAAACTAAAAAATGAAAAATCCAAAATCTTAGGTTAAATGTTTAAAAAGCTCCGCAGTTGTTTGTTAAAAAAAAAAAAAAAAAAACGAGGATCGACACAAAGGATTGGGACTAGTTTGTTGGAGTGGATTAGACTAACGGAGAGAGATGTAGCTAACCGCCGCATTCCAACGGTTATTAACGGCGGTCTGTTTATTTCAGCTCCTCCATATCAAAAACCCCACTCATGCTCAGACCTCTCACATTAACAGATGTTGCAGTCAGCAAACAGCTTACCGACAGCGGAGCCGTTTTCAGATATTCGTGAACAGCTGCAGGTTTGTACACAAAAACCTGCGACCAGTCCATTTTTATTAGCCTTCAGTGGCAGTTAAGAAGATATTGCCCCCTGTGTCTCTACTGTGTTTGCCATTTGGGTAAATACAGCCGGCAGATTCAACACAAAAACGACCAGGAGGGTTAGCGACACACGCCTGTCACCACACTTGTGATATTTTACTATATAAACACGACTTTTCCGATTGAGTCTCGTAAAAGTATTTGGTTTTAAACAAGGCAACAACATCGCTAAATGACCAACGTAGAGAAATAAGTTTGCAACGAAAGTGCGGCTAGCATCGGAGGAGGGCAAGCCTAGCGGTGTATTGTGGGAGAGACAGGAGCCACAGACCAGAGGCACACAATATGTGTTGGCTCTCGCTGGAAAGGAGGCAGTATTCTTCAAGCT
Source organism: Trachinotus anak (assembly GCF_046630095.1). Classification (NCBI taxonomy): domain Eukaryota; kingdom Metazoa; phylum Chordata; class Actinopteri; order Carangiformes; family Carangidae; genus Trachinotus; species Trachinotus anak. Next base: position 10,732,522 of record NW_027273879.1, on the reverse strand, counting down.
AAATCATGTAATGTAAGCGGCGAAAGGAAAGCGATTTCGTCTTTTCATCAGTTAGAGAAAAACCACTCGATCGGACGAACCATGTCCAAGCCAGGGGAGAGAAACAGATTGAACGAAGACCATGGCAGAAAGCAGAGTTCAAGTAAGCTTGTTCTTTTTTTCCTCTTTCTCCAGCCCTCCTAATGCCTGTTTTCCGTAACTGGGATATACGCTAGATCCCGTTTTCGCCCTCACTTGGGTTACCCCCACCACCAAAGTCATGCATTTGTGCCGTTCAGCTGTGTGTTTTTTAAGTGTTGGGGGCTGGTAACAGGACCGTGTTCAGCGCTGCCTCACGGTAGCTCTTCTCCCCTTGTCGCTGCCTGTCGTTTCAGGTTTGGCGAACGGCATGGACAGTCATCCCGTCTGCGGCTCGGCGGAGAAGCGGAGTCACCACTGGAGAAGTTACAAGTTGATTATCGACCCGGCGCTAAAGAAGGGATCACACAAACTGTATCGCTACGATGGACAGACTTTTAGCATGCCCGTAAGTGGACCGCCTTTTGACACGGCGGCACGGCTACAATAGTAACCGAGTAGCCGACCTCCATGATAGGTTACAATGTGGCTGTGTTGCCGTGGCCGGCCACAGGCATGCTCCAGCATCCGAGACGGCTTGTCGGAGGTGTTGGTTTTAATCAAACAACGCGTCCGGTTTGTGCAGGACTACTTTGCAACAAGTTAGTAGCGTGTGAAGTTGTGAATGGGATGGATAACAGCATGTCCCCCCCCCTCCTCCTCCCTCTTCCCCTACAGAACCCCGGGATACCACCGGTGGACATCGTCCGAGACCCGAGGATCGGCCGCCTTTGGACAAAGTACAAAGAGACGGACCTACCGGTGCCCAAATTTAAGGTATACCGTCTGACATACCTGGTGCCAGGTTTTTTTCCTTGTGGAAAAGGGGTGCTGTCAAAAGTTGCAGACACACCCCCCTCACTCATCCGTGTGACATCCAGTGGAAGTATGATTGTCGGAGGGCTGTTAAGCACCGCTCTGATGCATGCTTCACTTTTTTTTTTTTTTTTTACACTTTTAATTGTATTTTAACAAGATTTGTCCGGATTTGCATGCTCGTTGTAACTGCAGCCGACGCTGTCGATCTTATCTCAGCTGTCAGAAATGACCCCACACGGTGCACATTAACCCGAAAGCACTTAACGACTCGTCTCTTCCTTCTTCCAGATCGACGAGTGTTACATCGGCCCTGTGCCCCCGAAGGAGGTGACTTTCGCCCGGCTGAACGACAACATCAGAGAAGGGTTCCTCACGGACATGTGCAAAAAATTTGGCGAGATCGAGGAGGTCGAGATCCTGTATAATCCGAAGAACAAAAAGCACCTGGGGATTGCCAAAGTTGTTTTTGAGACCGTCAAAGCCGCCAAGGTGGCCGTGCAGTCGCTGCACAACACGTCTGTTATGGGAAACATCATCCACGTGGAGCTGGACCCAAAAGGTAAACAGTGATTCACTCGTTCAGGGAAGAGGACGCGGAACCTATATTTCCCCACGACCAAAGCCTGTCTCCTGCTGCAGGGGCACTAAGTGCATCCAGAGTGAAATGTTGACTTGTTGATAATGATGAGGAGGACTGTAGTCACGTGTGTAAATTTACGTGCGTTGCCTAGTAACGCAGGATAATTGAATATCATTGAATGTAAGTCTGCTCCCATGAGCCCGGAGCTGGGGGTGCTGTGTACTCCCACTGTGCCTCATTTCAGACCTGTAAACAAACACAAACCAATCTGTCACATCCCTCTCCCCCCTCACACCGTTTCTGTTCTGTCACTTTTGATAGAAGTTGCAGAATTTTAAGTTCGTTATGAACACATTATTAGGAATCAAAGTCTCTGCTGCTGATTTTGACTGACGCAAAAGAGCTATTTAATTTCCTCTTAAGCAAGTGTAAAATATTTACTGTTTTAACTGGCAACTGGCAACTTTCACCTGTGCGCATCTAATCAGAAAAATTAGCGACTGATTTTTTTAATTGCAGTGTGTACAGTTTCATTGCCCACATAAGTCCTTTTTTCTTGAACTGCTCCCACAAATTAATTTTTATTTCTATTAAGTGTCAATAAGGTGTTTCAATTAGTGTTTATAAAGAGTATAACTAGTGAGTGTTGCATTGTGTGTATAATATGTGTGCAAAGTTTATTAAGACATCTTTTGTTCATGTAATTATGGAATCTGTGTATCACAGACAATGTTTCCAATTACCATATGTGCTTAAACAATATTTATTGCATAACACAGTTCACAATTTATATTTAGGCAGGCATTAACAGTATTTTCAAAATAATGTTTACTCAGAGAGGAAACTTCTTAAATATAGGTTACCCATTTGCACATGTTTAGTTTTGTGTTCAGCTACCATTGAATAATCACTGTTATTATAATCATGCCAGATTAGTTTTAATAAAACCCACTGGCATTAAGCCAGCTTTATAAACTTGGCAGCAGATCCACTCATGCTTGCTGTTCTGCAGGTGAGAATCGCCTTAGGTACTTCCAGCTCCTGATGAATGGCAGCTACACTCCGAGGACCCTGCCTGTTGGTGGAGAGGAGGCCAGAGAAGTTTCCCCTCGCAGCCTGGCAGAGGCCTTACTGGTAAAAACCCTTCTGAATAATATTTTTAAAGTTTTTTTTTTTTTGTTCATAGTTGTGTTTTTTTTTTAAATCACCATCTATATACAGTGACAATGGGAGCTGGATAATAATACATTTTAGCACAGTCTCTACTGTTATTTTGCAGGGTCATTCTGGGGAACAGTTACATATAATTGTGAAGATGGGATTACTGAACTGTAGTGTTACTTTGCAGAAATGAACCAATTTGCTAATCTAAGATGACATACTGATCTGTAATCCATTTTATTGGTGCAGCAGGTGGAGGGAATTTTATCCAGACACTTCAGCCTGTAGATTGTAATCACAAAGCCAGTGAAATGTGCATCTTGGCCCTGTAGCATGAGGCTCCAGAACCATTAGTCATTTTGGGAAAATCGTCCCACTACTTTTCATGACTGCATTGTTATACAGTACCTTCCAAGTTGCAACCTAGAGACAATCTTAGTGTTGTTCTCAGTGTTTGTGATGGTAGAAGTTTGTCTTGCCACTGACATGTTTGTTTCTTCACAAACAGGATCCCATCCGCAGGTTGTCAGAGAGCAACATGTCAGCTGTGGGAGCAGCATTGCCACCCAGCAGCTCCACTACTCCTCTGTCCCTGGAGACAGGGTACTCCAGCCTAAGGCAAGACACACCCCAGTCCCAGGGAACCCCTCATACCCCACGTCAGACAAGTACGCCCTTTTCTCAAGACTCCAATTACTCCAGTCGGCAGTCCACGCCTGCATACCAGTCCAGCCGGCCTGAGAGCTCCGGAGGATACAAATCCCGGAGACACGAGAGTAAGTTCCAGGATGCGTACAACCGCAGACCGGAGAGGCCCCAGTACCGCAGCAACATGTACCGAAGTACAACGTCTGAACAGGCTCCCTTTAAACAGCACCAACTCACCCCACCTGAACCCCCACCTTCCACCCCCTCCTTCACTTACACAGCGCCTCCCCCTGCTACGCCCAACTTCAAGTCCGCCTTCTCACCCTACCAGGCTCCTTTGCCCCCTGCGTTCCCCCCATCAGAGCCAGCTTTCCATCACCCAGCCCAAAGGGAGGGTGAGTACCTCCGACCACCGCAGCCGCCTCTGGCAGCTGCCACTGACTTTTTGCCAGCTAAGGAGAGACCAGAAACTCCTCCGATCCCCGAGCCCCCACCGGAGCCCGTGCCCCAACCGACCACCCCTCCTCCTCAAACGCCAGAGCACTGCCCCTCACCTGGCTCCCCAACACTGGATCCAGAGCGCAATAGCCTGGATTCCCGCATTGAGATGCTCCTCAAAGAGAAACGGACAAAACTGCTGCCGTTCCTGGAGGAGCGAGACTCGGACAATGAGGTGCGAATGGAGGGAAGTCCGATTTCCTCCTCGTCCTCTCAGCTATCCCCAATTCCCCCTTACACAAGCGGCTCTCAAGGTGGGCAGCAAAATTCCCGTCCCTCCAGCACAGGCTTGGAGGATATCAGTCCAACCCCACTGCCAGACTCGGAAGATGAGGAGCCAATTCCTGGAACTGCCTCTCTGATCAAGAGAATCAGCTCTCCAGTCCACGAGAAGATGAGCAACAGTGACCTCAAGGATGGACATTTTCGGGGCCACACTCCCACTGATAAAATGGACACGGTAAGACAGATTTTTTTTTCTGATATTTTTATGAAAATAACTGCATATGTACATGAAAAATCGTAAGTGCATGGTTTCATGTGTGGGCTTTGTCACATTTTACTGGAAAGAGTATCCTGAGGTGCCAACTGTTAATTGTCTTGATTAGTTGATAGTAGCGTGGTGCTGATGTTTCTGCACAGCTGTGAATGACAGTTACACACAGGACACAGGAAGTGAGGTCTAGTTTCAGTGCAAGGTGGTAGTAGTAAACTTTCCCTTTTGTTTTGTTCTTTTTGTTCTGCGTTGTAAAGGAAACTCCGGTTTCACACCAAACCATGTGCAAAGAGAGCGCGTTCATTCTTTCAGTTAAATGCTGTTGTGTTGTTCATTTTTGTGCAAAGAAAGCGATCTTAAAACTAAGTAGTGTTTGTCCCAGGACTTCCTTTTACCAAATGAGTATTTGTTAGCACAATAGTTGCTGCATATGCAAATAAAAGATGTAAAGTTCTCCGAAATGAGTTATGAATGAAACGTTTTCAATGAATCACTTGCAGCCTTACAGATGCCATCACTTTCATGTGAGGCTCAGCTCCTTGTTTGTAGTCACAGTTACACCATTTGGCCTGTGATATTGTATTTCTACACTTTGTGCTGTGCTCTGAAAGGAGGAATAAGGGCTGTTCTGCTATTAGGGAATTGAACATTCTTGTTTCCTCTTTCTAACACTCACCGCACACGCTCACGCAGAGGAAAACACAGTTTGGCTGTTGGCCCCATTCAACACTGCACTTCCTGGTTTTGCTGATCCTGACAGTCAGGATTGGTCGCAGCCTCTCTGGTCTCACATTTCGAGTTATCACAAAGCAAACAGCGCAAACAGGTCATTTGGGTAACAACACCACTCCCATGCTGACTTAACTCTGCTTAGTTTCATTTCTGCAGCACTTGTGACAGAGGTCCTTTCATAATGTGAAAGAGAAGAGAATTTAATGCTGTTATGTTTCACAGCATAACTCTTGCATTCATATTTACCGCTATGGTTTTAGGAGTACAACAAACATCTTTTTTTGGAAACTTGCTGATCAACAATATGGGTCAGTTGTGTTTGTGCTCATGTGTATTCTAAGCTTTGAACTTAGATCAGCATTCAGATGTTTGTCACTCTTATTTTAGATGACTTGCTTGGTGACTAGCAATTTTTTTTACTGAGTGAAATGTGTTCAGAGCACAGAGTATCGAAAACTCATTCTTTAAAAAGATATTCCCTGACAGTTTTATTCAGACAAAGTTCTTGCATGGCTGCTTGTGTATAGACATAAACTCTAAACTCTGTTTATATTTCTCAAAGTAAAGTATCCAAAAAATTGCTTTGGTATTACTAAAACTCTGGTACTGTATCAGAAGTATTACTGAAAAAGGCCAAATTACACCCAGCTTTCTTTATCTTAATGTTAAAGTTAGAGGGGCAGATTTGACATAAGAATCTTTACTCAAGTTCCACTTCCTAGCTTTTACCAGAGCTTTTGAGCTCACCTCAGGGTTTTCACAGTTGGGTCGTGTTTGCTCAGTTGTCATGGAGAGGAAAATGATTATACTTGAGTAACTAGTGAAAAGGATAGGTGTTCACCTAGTAGTCCTGACAGCCTGTCCCCACTCTCACAGGGTCATCAGTCATCAGGAGAAGACATGGAAATCTCCGACGACGAGATGCCTGGGACTCCAATCACAAGTGGAGAATGTGGCAAGGGCATTGTCGTCAACTCTGCAGTGTCCCCGATGCAGACCATTTCCATCCCTCCCCCTGGCTTCCCACCTCTACCCCACCAAGCTGGCTTCCCGATCCCACATCATCACCTGCCCCCTCACTCTGCCGTCCCAGGACATCCTCCTCACCTGGCCGGTCATCCTGGAGTGCCTCCCCACATGCTGCCACCCATGGGTCCCTACCCTCCTAGCATGATGCCACTGATGCAAATGGAGCTAATGAACTGCTTATGGAGGGAACAGTGGAGCACGGTTCCCATGTCATTCCAGATGCAGCAGCAGATGCTGAGTCGCATTGCTCAGACTAGAGGGCCCTATCCCTATCCACATTTTATGGACAGTGGTGCATCGGGGCTGTTTGGAGGGCCGTACGCACCTCTGTCTATTGGCGCTGCACCCACGAGTGGCAGCGCAGGGGCACCAGGACAACAATGGCAGCATCCCAGTATACCAAAGTTCAACCCTACTGTTCCTCCTCCTGGATATGAGAGTAAAAAGGAGGATCCACACAAGGCCACTGTCGATGGCGTGCTGCTGGTCATCGTCAAAGAGCTGAAGGCCATCATGAAGAGGGACCTCAACCGTAAAATGGTGGAGGTGGTGGCTTTTAGAGCCTTTGATGACTGGTGGGATAAGAAGGAACGCTCAGCAAAGGTAAGTCTTTCAATTCACCTTTTAAGAAACAAATACAGTTTTAGCTTCAGCGACTGAGAGCTCATATCCACATGTGCTCAGAATGTGTGTGACACATACACTTATACTGACTTTCAAATTTTTATTAATGTAAATTAAATTGGCAAAAACAAATTAAGTCCATGTTGTACGAATTAATTATATCATAGACATTAGCTCCATTCACTCTGCACTACATAACAAATGCTCATTATAAACATCCATTCACAGATGAATAACATGATGCTTTTTGCAGATAATTAAAAAAGAATGAATGCCTCTTGTCTCCAACCTACTTCCACAAGAGATTTGCATTATTAGTTGATATAATTCTGACAAGTGCCATAATAAACTTGTTTGATGATTCTTGTTGAATTGTTAAAAATGTTTTGATAATAATTGTGATGAATAAAAATGACTTTAATTAAAAGGTTGATGATGTGTACATATTTTACAGTAATACTGATTGTGGATTACTGCTATGCTGCTTGTTGTGCTTAATAGTTTAATCAAATACTTTTTTTGTTTTTGGACTGTTGATCAGATAAACAAGCAAGGTGAAGATGCTCCCTTGGGCTTTTAGAACTTGCAATGTGCCTTTTTTTTTCAAACTTTTCAGGCATTTTATAAACTAAATAGTAAATTGACTGATTAAACGGTCATGATAATAATAGTTACCAAGCAGTTAAAGTCATGTTGTTTTTCCCAGGCATCTTTAACTCCAGTGAAGGGTGCAGAGGGGAAAGAAGAGGAGAGACCCAAACCCAAAGAGACAATGGGTTCAAGTCTGCTGGAGAACTGGAACAAGGGCGAGGGACTGGGCTATGAGGGAATGGGCCTGGGAATCAGTTTACGAGGAGCCATCCGCCTGCCCTCCTTCAAGGTATGCCTTGAACTTTGTATTTGAGGGATCATGGATGAGAAAGGAGTCTCCTTATTCTCAACCACTTGCTCTGCCTGTTGGTCTAATGGTTGTATGTTGTGCTCAGGTGAAAAGGAAGGACCCACCTGAGGCCGCAGCAGCGGGTGACAACAAACGAGCCCGACCCTCCACTCCAGTGGATGATGAGCTGGAGGATGAAGGTACACCTCTACTATCAATCCAGGGAAACAAGTACTCTACATGTGCAATTCCCTCTTTTCTTTCCGGTGCTAATTTATCTCGTGGTTCTTTTCTGTCAGACCGGGATCGAGACCCAGCTGAGCTCCCCTCGGACGATTCCAAAATGGACGGTGACAGCATGTCTGCAAAGCGACGGCACTCGCGGCCACTTGAACTGGACAGTGAGGGAGAGGAGGAGCTGGACACCTCAGGGAAGGAAGAGGAGTCTCTGTCTGACAGGGAGGAACCTGATGAAACAGGGGCTACAGACAGGCTGTCATCAGGCAAAGTAAGCTTTCTCAAAGATGACTGCTAATTGAATGTACTGATTGATCATGGATTTTGTGTACATTTCTAAGATATATCTGATCACCTCTTAGGGGAGTGGCGATGAGGAGAGCGATGATGAAGACGAGGGAGACTCATCCAGTGAGAGCGCTTCCTCAGATTCGTCTGATGAAGGTACTTTAAATATCTGTTGACAACAGCAGGCTCTTTTCATGAAGTGTCTTTCCTGTAATTTATAATTTCTTTGCCCCAATTCTCGCAGAAGCCGAGAGTTCAGCTTCGTCCAAGGCCAGCTCAGACTCCTCCGCAGAAAGCTCAGACTCCTCCGAGTACGAGTTAAGCTCGGAAGAGGATGGCGATGAGGAAAAAGGGGAGACGGCGGCAGAAGATGCGGAGGATGAAAGCAAAGAGGCCGAGACATCCTCATCCTCTTCATCCTCACCATCTTCATCTTCTGATGAAGAGGAGGGGGAGGCAGAAGCCAAGCCACCGAGCCCTCCCGCAGAACCAGTCCTAGAGGATAAGGTGGACAAAAGGAGCAAGGAGGAGCTGAGCAGCAAGCCCAAACGCAGACCTCCAAGTCCCGAGGAGGAGGTAATGGACCTGAAGCCGCCATCGCCTAAAGGCATCCCAGGTGAGTGTCTGCTGCTCATTCTCTTCTGATCGTGCCAAACATTTCAACAAAGGTATTTATCATTTTAAAGTATTGATATCAAGTTTAATTCTCTTTTCTTGCCTTGTAGTCAAAGAGCGAGACATCAGAGACAGCACCATTCCTGCAGTGAAGTGTGAACCTCAGGAGCATGTAGCAAACATTCGGCCACCCACGCCCACAGGTGCCCTGCCCGACAGTGACCAGGAGTCAAAAGCCAAAGGTAAAACAGAGCCTGGGGATGTAGCCTTCACCCTTGGTCGATTAGCCCCACCCCCCTTAGATTCAAACACACCTGTCCCCAAATCCGTCTCCACATCTTTAATGCACCTCCCTCTCCCTCCGCACCCGGCCATAGAAGGTCGTTCCCTCCTTCATCCACCCCCTGGTCCCCTACCTGACCTCCCACAGCGGCCCCGGCTCCCCACAGATGAGGATATCCCCCGCACGCCAGGCAGGGACCTGATGGAGCGTGCCCGGAGTCTGGGCAAGTCTCAGAGCACCGACACGGTGCCCATCACACCTGGAAGCGATGCCCCGCTTACGGGCAGTAGCCTGTTGCTTAGCTCCCCTCACATCCCTGGTAGCCCCTTTTCCTACCCTGCTCAGTCCCCTGTCCTCAGTGCTGGAGTCCCCCGCACTCCAGGAAGAGACTTAACCTTCACCCCTGTCTTCCCTGACCCCACAGCACTAACGCTTCATAGGAAAGTATCCTCTGAGAGCCTGGACGACAGGCCTGTTTTTAAGGAGCCACCTATTAGTGTACTTCCTAACCAAGCCCTGTCAGCTGGCACAGAGCACTCTGCCAGTGTCCCTGAAGATATGCCTGCTGGTCTCATTGTAGACGTCCCTCTGCCATCAGACACTGCCCCATCAAAGAGGAAACCTGGTCGACCCAAAGGCAAAAAGATCTCAGCTTCCTCTGTGGCTGATGAGTCTTTGGAGCTCTCATCAGAGTCCACCCCTCTGCCACACGACGCACATCTCGGAGATCTAACCATGCAAACGATGTCCACCAAGTCTCCTGACCACCCGAGCCTGGACTTCAGGGAAGGAGGGGTGGAGCCTCAGACGGTCTTGCCTAGTGAAGACGGCTTCCTATCCTACGATGATGATGCTCCTGTGGCCACGAAGCCTGCACGGAGGACGCGGCGAGGTTGGGAAGAGCTGCTGCTGGTCAGCCTGTCCCCCGTCACCACACCTCCTCTGCCGTACTTCACCCCACGCTCCGAGTTTGAGGAGATGACCATCCTGTATGATATCTGGAATGAGGGCATAGATGAGGAGGACATTCGGCTCCTGCAGATCACTTACGACAAAATGCTCCAGCAGGATAACGGCAATGACTGGCTCAACGACACGCTCTGGGTCAACCATCCTCATATCCTTTACTGCTTGACTCTCGTCAAATATTGTTAACAGTAATATTAACCTTTATGTATTTGTCACTTTTTAAAACAAAGCACCCCACAAAAGGGAGAGATAAAAGACCAGTTCAGTTAAATACCACAAAAAAACACAGTAAATGTTATTATTATTGTGTTTTTTTTGTAGTTGTTTTGTGCTGTGTATCAAATAGCAGCTCCCTCTGGTGGTGAAACTGAGGAACTCTTTGGCTGGAATGAAGTAGCTCTCTGTTTGTTGAGTGTTGCGGTTTCCAGAACCTTTTCAGTTTCTTCCTTGACTTCCCTGCACCTACCAACATCCCTGGAGTCAAGAAAAAGAGGAGAGATGACGGCATGAGGGATCACATGACCGGCTGTGCCAGAAGCGAGGGATACTACAAGATCGACAAGAAGGACAAGATCAAGTACCTTCAGAGCACACGGCTGCAGTCAGAGGAGCCGCCGGTCGACACACAGGTGGGCAGGAGATGACAAACTGTGATGCTTGAGTTGCCCGTTTGGTGCGCACGTAAAAACATCAGAGGCATGCTACATGCTAACCTGCTGCGGGTACGCAGATCTAACCCCATGTTCTCTTTGCAGGGTATGAGTATTCCTGCACAGGTCCACGCCTCTACCAGAGCTGGCTCGGAGCGGCGGTCGGAGCAGCGGCGTTTGCTGTCCTCTTTTGCATGTGACAGTGACCTGCTCAAGTTCAACCAGCTGAAGGTAAACAAAACCAAACAGAACTTTGGTCTGACGCGCTGTTTGGTTCACCCTGACTTTTATATAAAAAGAGAACAGTAAACAAGAACATTAGGCAGGCAAGCACAACAAACACACAGCTGCTAATACGGGATGCCGATGCAGAGGTTGGAATTATCGTCATCATTGTTAACAGAAAGTCAATTGCAAGATTTCATATCAGCAAATAACTTCACTTCATGATGTCATCAACTTTCCTCCCGTTTTCTCTTTCAGTTCCGTAAGAAGAAGATCAGATTCTGCAAGTCGCACATCCACGACTGGGGTCTGTTTGCTATGGAGCCCATTGCTGCTGATGAAATGGTGATCGAGTATGTGGGACAGAACATCAGACAGGTGAGAGGCAGAACACTGGTTCGTTATGGAGCGGGTTTTCACTGAGTATGTAAACGGTTGTTAGATTTTTTCCAAATCAATCAAGATGCTTGCATTCATCTGACTCTGTGTCATAGTAAGCTAAAATATAGATCTATTGCACAATTGCTTTTTTCAGGTTAATTAGGCCTATTTGTAAATTAAGTATTTGATTTGGTTAATTGCATTCAAGGTTTTTGAAGATGTATCTATGTATCTCTAATTTATATCAGCTTTGGGTTTGCCTAGAAAATGTCTCTCAAAAAATGCATTTATTAAAATTCTGAAGGTATAAAAAAATATGAGAGTTCATTACAGAACAGTAACACAAGTATCCAGTGAAATCTGAAGGTTTGGGTTGGACCAGCAGTAACTATGGACTTACAGCAGCCTCACAACCAATAAATGAAACACAAGAAAATTTAAAGAAAAATGAAACTCCTTAGCTTTCACTTATCAAAGCTGTATGTTTCACTTTAAAGCTGTCAAACATCCAACAAGTGACAATCTTCATTTGCAGGTGATTGCGGACATGCGGGAGAAGCGCTACGAGGAGGAGGGCATCGGCAGCAGCTACATGTTCCGTGTTGACCACGACACCATCATAGACGCTACGAAGTGTGGCAACTTCGCCCGTTTTATCAACCACAGCTGCAATGTAAGGCAACATGGTGTCTCTTTGTAAAAGCTTCTTGACCAGTGCTGGAAAGTAACTAAGTACATTTACTCAAGTGCTGTATCTAAGTACAGTTTTGAGATACATGTACTTGAGTATTTCCATTTTCCATTTACTTTGCAATTCTACTCCACTACATTTTAGAGGGGAATATTGCTCTGTCTACTTCACCACATTAATCTCACACCTGTCATTTCTGGTACTTGGTGATTACTTTTCAGACTAAACATGTGCAGCTTTTCCAAGAGATGTACCTCTCATGAAGTCATTTTACGCTGAGATTTCCTTTTTTTTTTCTTGTAAAAAGTGAAACAACATCTAGTAGGAACATTTCAACCTGCAAATGAACTCAGTTAAAAAATTCGAGTGCAGCAACCTTCCTTATTTGTCTTGTTTGAAGATACAGATTGTCATTTAAAGTAGTTTTTTAGAAATTTACATAAAAAACTGGTTGAAATATTTTTACAAAATAAGGTTTTTAGGACTCTTAGGCAGACTTGTCTTTTTGCAGGTTTTTGCAAATTAGACATTTCAACCCAACATTTCACAAAGTGTTTAAAATTGCTGCAAGCAATAACAACCAAAATGCTGCCTCCATGATAAAAGCCTATAAAAGTTTGAAGGGGTTCGGTCTTCATAATGAGTACTTATACCCTTTGAATTCAGGACTGTTAAGTGTAACTTAAGGAAATGATCTGTATGTTTCTAGTAACCCTTAACAACAATTAAGCAATTTGTTGGTCTTGTCTTTCAGCCTAACTGTTATGCGAAGGTCATCACAGTTGAGTCTCAAAAGAAGATCGTGATCTACTCCAGGCAGCCCATCAACGTCAACGAGGAGATCACGTACGACTACAAGTTCCCCATCGAGGACGAGAAGATCCCCTGTTTGTGTGGGGCGGAGAACTGTAGAGGAACGCTGAATTAACATCCAGTCACAGTCAGGAGAATCTCCTACAGGGCGAAACAAAAAAGAACTTTCCCCTAAATTTTTCTTCAAGGTTCCCAGACACAGACAGACTCAACGCCAACGCCCCAGACGAGGAGGAACTGAAGAAGGGAAGGGTTTATTTGGGGGCGAGGAGAAGAAACCTGCAAGTCGTCTGGACAGAGTTTCGACTACCTGTATGGCACTCTTCACATATTTAACTCTAGATTGTTTACGATTTATGGTGCTCTTGAAATGAAAAATGCATAGTTTTTTATGTATGCCAGTGACCCAGAATTTACAAAACACTTGACTTGCTGGTGCAGCGTTTCCTCCTCTCCTCTCAACGTTGGACAGTATTTCAGCATGGCTCCTTCCACAAAGAGTCCTGGTTTGTACAGTTTTACACCTTTTTTTTTTTTTTTTTTTTTTTCCTCTCTCATTTGTCTCATAAGCTTTACCTACACCACAACACAGTAAAACACACAACACAAACTCACATGATCAGCTGCTTACTAACACTGTTGAGACGCACAAACCCACCAGGAAAACACCTCTCTGTGGGAGAAGACGTGGTCGCCACCTGAGCAGATGGCAGATGTGTCTATTCAGCATCAGGCGGGAGGACGGCAGAGCGTCACGGCCCGCCACGGACTGAAACCCTGCTTTCTCGCTCCTACCTCCTCTGCACCAGTTTTCTTGGAAATGAAACAAACTGATGAAAAAAAAAAAAAAAAAAAAATTCAAGCAACAAAAAATGGTTAAATCCTGCCACAAAATCTGGAAATTTTGGAAATCACACCTGCTTTCACCAGCCAATGATGGAACGTGCTGCTTCCTATTAGTTTATGCAAAAGTTAAAAGATGACGTGCAAAATTTGTATTAATGATATTCCAGTGTTTTCCAGTTTTGTTTAGGTAGTTTTCTTCTTGCTTGTTTCCTTCAAAGACACTATATTTGTGAGTGTGTGTGTGTGTGTGTGTGTGTGTGTGTGTGTGTGTGTCAGAGAGAGAGAGAGAGAGAGAGAGGGAGCGTGAGAATGTGAGTGTGTCAGGCTTCTGATTTGGAGTATTTATCATCCTATCTTAGCATGTGTGAATGTGAACGTGCATGTGAACGTGAGTGTGAGTGCACTGCCCCCTGTAGGCCACAGCGCTAAAAGCCGACCAATCATGCAGAGTAAGAAAATGAAAATTGAATCAGCTCCTGTCTGCATCCACTGAGCACCATCTGATAATACTTGCTAAACTAACTTTTCAGCTTTGGAAGAAAGATTTATTTCTCATTTGAAGTGCCATATGAATGTGTAACTGTCTGTGTTAAACCTGAGCAGACGGGTGACAGGTATAAAAGTCAGTCTTTTGTTGTTTTTTTTATTTTTTATTTTATTTTCCCCAGAGCTGTCACCTGCTGCCGTGGCAACATGCATGTGCAAAGAGTCGCTGCCTATTTTTTTCACCAGCGTGGGTGTTTGATGGTGATGATGATGTTTTGGCTTCCTTCGTCTGTACCTGAGGTCTCATGTCTGCGTGTGCTCTTTGATTCCTCTTCAGCTGCCACACGTATTACTCTACCAGTGTTCAATGTTTCCTGTGAGACAGAAGTGTTTCGACGACCCCACAGACCTCCTCATCGTAGTCCACAAAGGTCGTTGTTTCTTTATAAACTCATTAAGATTTAAAAAAAAAAAAAAAAAAAAAAAAAAAATTGTGAATGCACTTGAGGCTTGCACTTCTGCTTTATGCCCTCTTAAATCTTCAATCAGCCTGCCCCACGCCCTCAAGACCAAGTCAGTCATTGCTTTTCATTCAGTTGGATTGATTTTGGAGATTTCCCTTTTCTTTTTTTTTTTCACCAGTGATGTTTATATTGTATATGATTACTTGTACAGAAGAGCTTTTTTATCTTCACAGGGGTAACACTTTTAAGATGCATCTTTCTCCTTTTTTTTTAACAGAAGACTGAGTATTTAAAACTATTTTCAGGGATCTGTAAAAGGAATCTGAGGGTTTAAAAGGTTGTTTATTTAAAGAAAAGGTCCACTGTGTCCAGGAAAAGTCTCCACCTCCCTTTTTGAAAGATTGTTTCTTGTAGAAACGTCTTCATTTTCTGCCCATTTGCTTTATAATCCTAAAATGTGTAAATACTGTAACTGTGAATACTATATAAATATATATATTTTTGGTCCCTGGGATTTGCTACATGAATACAGCTCAGAGGTCTATGTAACATATGAGGTGAGCAGTGAGCTGGTAGCAGGAAATTCAGCTTGTGTCAAGCTTTGTTTTTTTATTTTCTGTTGTAAATTCTATGAAAAGTTGTTTGCGGTGTGGAGAAAAAAAAAAAGGTGCAGAATTGGCATGAGAAGAGGATTGAAGCATCAGCCCATTTCTCATGTCTATTTATTACACAACAAATGTATGAAAAAGGAAAAAAATGGAAATAAAGCAATTTTGCATACATCCATAAACAGTGGTGGTTTTTTTTTCACGAAGCATCGATTCATTAAGATTGACTGACATAAACCTGCGCAGTCCGACTGATGCTGGATTTTCATGAATGAAAACAGCAGGCAACAGCTGACCAAACAATGACTCTGTGTCAGGCTGGTTTGATCGAGGACCAGGTCATGTGATTCACTCCCCTCTGACAAACACACACACATTCAGGATGTTTCACACCACAAATAAGAATGAGAATACACACATTGGTGTATGAGAGGTCAAGCAAGAAATGTCCAGTAAGGAGATTTGACTTCTGTAATGTAATCCAAGAATGAGGAGTCTTCCTCACAACCGGACTCACTTGATTTTTTGAGCTATTTTTTTGTGTTTTGTGTTTTTAGTGTGGAGTTTGTTTGTTGTTTTTTTTTTTTGGGGGGGGGGGGGGGGGGGGGGGGGGGGGGGGGGGGATTGGGGGGGGGGGGGGGGGGGGGGATTGGGGGGGGGGGGGATTGGGGGGGGGGCAAGTCCAAGCCAAGTCTTAAGTCTATTCACAAAATAAGTCAAGGTGCAGGTAAGTGGAAATGGTAGCTTTAAAGTGAGAGAGTTAAGAGGAGCAGGCCTGTGAGTGAGTCTAGATCCCTAGACCCTGGAGAAATCAGGGTCTGGGTGGAAAGAAAGACGAAATCAGCACTGGGGTGCCCTTCAACATGTTCACATCCTTTCATTGCGAAGGTCTGGTGACTGAAATGTGTGGATGTGCAAGGCCCACCTGTGGCTGCCTTCTTTATTTTTTATGTTCTCAGATTTTATTAGTCAAAAGCTGAGGCTGTCTTCCAGGAGTCTGACTCGGGGCTAAGGTCTCACTCACCAGTTCCTCCTCTGGTTGAAGCTGTGTTAGTCATTGTGAATTCACTGTTGTGTTTGGTTGCAGTAAAACTCTGCAGCCTGACATCACATTCACACACAGAGAGAAAAGGCTTACAATGTGCTCTCTCTCGCTCTCTCTTTCTGTGTGTGTGTGTGTGTGCGCCACCCCAAGGCCGTGACAGGAGGAGGATGGTGTGACCACAAGCAGAGAGGATGGGATGGGAGAGTGTGCTTAGACAGCATGGGTGCCCAATTCACACTCGTCTCCATCTGCTGAGTGATATCGAACGCACCAACAGAAGAGCACACAGCTCCACACCGAGTGATCTGATTGGTCAGACGTTATCACTCCAACTGTGCTCACTTGTCTTTCCAAATCCTTTTCTAAGCACAGATCTGCTTTTTTTTTATAATTTCATATTGTCATGATGCCATGTTTTTGTCACAGCACTTCTGCTGTCAAATTCAAGTTAACTACTTCAACTTAGGATTCCTCTGTTGGTTGATGTCACAAACTGTAACATGAAAAATTCGAGTGATTAGTTTTATTAGATTTATGTAGTTATATTTATTATTTTATTGTACTATTATTATTATCATTATTATTATTTCTTATTTATTTAATTATTTTGTCTTTTATTTTATTCTATTTTATTTATTATTTCATTATTTCTATCATGATTATTTTTTTTTATTTATTAGATTTATGTAAATTTACTACAGATATAGATTACATCTGTGACTCATCATAAATATGATTTTGTTTAACTGTTCACACAGATTTTCCATTCAACACCTGTGTGAGTCTGCAGGGTTGTGTTATTTAAACATTTCATGTTAATGCTGCCACGCTGCAGCCACAGATTTATAACTCACTCAAGCTTTTTTGCATAATTGTCACGGCCTCACAGAACTGGACACAAGGTAGAGAGACAAAGGAGAATTTATATAACTATTCAAAAACAACAGCGAATAGCACACAGAATAGTGTATGTTTAATGTGTGAATATAGGACATTTTATAACAGTACTCAGTAAAAAGAAAAGTACAATTGTGAAATCTAACACTTTAATTAATAACATTTAACTGGCAGTAAATGTTTGAGATTTTTTTCATGCAGGTGTTTTGCTGTCATTCAGAGTAGCACATTTGCATACGTGGGGCAGCTTCTCTGCACGATGCTAGTTTACATTGATGCTGGTGGGTCCTGGCACATGTGCAAAATAAATACACACAGAAAAGTTTGCATGTTGGATGCACTTTATTACACCACTCTTTAATTTAGGTCCAATCTTAATGGACTCTGTGTTCTCCAATAGTTTAGATTTGACTTGGAAAAGCGCAGGTGTTACTAATGGTGGCTCTGTTCCATCAGGGAACCAACATGCAAAATAACAGGACCCTTCCGCCCTTATTAATATTGTTATTACGCCTGTGGTTTTCCTATCAGGACACATCCAAAATGTCTACCATGAGAAGGAATATTTGTTTGTAGGAATATTTCTGAAGCAATGTAAACACACCAGGCTCATGTGCAGGCTTGTCTGGGGGTCACAGCTGTGCAGATATTCAGTACCTCTCCTCCTGACATTACCAGACATTACAAGATGAGTTGCTGCCTCCGCATACCGTGTTTGTTTTCAACCAAAAGCCACTAAAACAGACGATATTCATGACGAACACTTGCTTTTTATGTCTTCCCCTCTGCTTTTAGCCACACTAGCAGCGTGGCTAAAAACACAAGCAATACAAAAAGACCTTTTCATCTGGCACCATCATCAAGTCAAAATTTTATTTTGTCCACTACTTAATGTTATGTTTAAATACTTGTAAAATGCACGATATTCCCGTCAACTTCAGCTGCACTCCATGTTTATTGCTAATTAACAAATATCAGCATGCTAATATGCTAAACTAAAAAAAGTGAACAAGCGGCAACATATTAGCATGATAACATTAGCATTTAGCCTGCAAGCACAGCTATATCCTCTTGTTTTCAAGTTTTGACTAAATTTACTTTTGTCTTAAACTATCATCAGGCTTTCATTTGAATATTTGTCCAGCTGCAATCACAAACCCAAAGTCTAATGCGAACTACTGAAAACTACCTTATATGTTGGGATTGTACCTTTTCAAGAACAGCCAGGCGCTTGTACAATGCTGAAGGCCTACGGTCGTAAACGCACACATGCTGCCACTGCTCCATTCACCACTGTTAGTAATGCACTGCTGGAGTTACATATTCCTGCAGAGACAGCGGGGCACAATCATGAAAAAAAATTGGCAACACTTCAACATATTACAGTACTCTTCTTCACAGTTTGTTTTATTTTATTTTTTTTATGTCTATTAGTTGCTGGAGCATCTCTACAGATGTGACAACTCTACAAAATACCTCAGGTTCAAATCAGAAACTCTGACCACAGGAAAAAAAAAACACAAATGAATCTTTGTTTGGCCTCGTTGTGTTTCATGTTTCACGATTTGGACTTGACACAGCGCTAGAGGCCACAGATGAAGCCTCCCAGTAAAATGATTGGAAGCAGCTGCACTGACACAGCTAACCTGAGGGGATGACTGGCCATCCCCCTGAGGAGTCTGGCGTCTTTGGATGCGGAGACGATGCGACTGAAGGTAGGGTGGATGTGCCTGAAGTTGTTCTGCAGAGGTGTCACCTGCTCTGCATCCTCCTCCGTGGAGAAGATCTGTGAGGTAAACTGAGCCAACTGTGGGGAAAATGTAAAAGTAATGTTCATTTGCAAGACCGAGGAAGCTATTCGGATAAGTATAGTTAGAAATGACTTTAGAGACATACTTGAGACCATGAGATGTAGACGGGGACTTCATACAGAGTCCATACAACCACTTGAGAACAAGGAGGGGTGGTGAGGCTGCCATAATAGCGGTAATACTGACTCATGTTGTGCTTAGGCAGAAGGCTCATCAGTGGAAATGGCTTGATTTTAGTAGTTTGGCCTTGGGAAGGATACGCAGCAGTAATTAGAACAGTTACAAACTCAAACAGCGAGGAAAAGTGAATTTTTGTGTGTTTCCTCAAACCTTTGTAAGCTACAGAGGACAGTTTTTGTGATACGTGTCCAAAGTGCACATTGTCTGCATAAACAACCTGCATGGAAGGACAAAATCAGGATGTATTTATATGAAAATAATTACAAATGTGTGAATATGTAAAACAAATCTGACAAACTGACATCAATGAAGAAACCAAGGACGGCAAGTCCTGTTGGATCATCCGAGGCGGCTGTCAGATTCGGATAGATGGACTTAATGTTGACTATGTGCATCTGGAAATAAACAAAAAAAAAAAAACAAAAACACAGAGACGTCAAGGGCACTGCAGCAGTCCGCTACACTGCGGGGTTGTGACAGTGTGGAGCTGTCTACTGACCATACTGTACCTCCATTGGGTATCTGCGTCTGTCCACTGTGTGCTCTGAGCCATTGGTGGCTGGGCCCCCCCAGTGGAAGTGCACCTGGATGGTGTGATACACATCTGGAAGACCTCCACCGCTCACTGCCATGCCACTGCCAACCTGCAGCACGACTGTGAGCAACCACAAAGAAGTAAGCACCCACACAAATGCAGAAGAGAGACAATAACACACGTTCAGGGCAGAATCTGCAGCATATTCACCAGAGTGTCCGTTGTTTTCAAGCGTCCAGTGGCCTGTTTGGATCACATCGAAGCCTTCCAGATGTAAAGACCCCAGAGAGTCATTTCTGGTCATCTGGTGGTCGAAGTTGATGGGAGAGTGGTGCTCTTCAAGTAAGGGGTGACATGATGGGAATGTGTCCCCCCATGAATAAGGATCTGAGGATGGAAGACGAACCACAGGAGCACCAAATGCTCGAATGAAAGACATTTCTAACTTTTGGTTGTTTCTTGGGGAATACTCGATAGTTTAACCTCTTGAGGCCTCTAGCAGTTATTCAAATGACTCAAACTGAGAGGTTTAGATGAGAAAATCACTCTTTTGATCTACTCACGACTCGTCAAACCTCTGTCAATGGGACACTGTTTCATTTTATTGGCTTAAAAAACAAAGTAAGCTCAGTTAGTTTAAAAATAATGACGGAAACATCTTTAATTGTATAGGATAATGGTTCATTTCAGTTGCATAATGTCTCCCATTGCCAAGTTAATTATTCACCAACAAGTGGGCACATAGTGTTAGTATTTATGTTACAATGGCCATTTTAATGAGACACCACACTCTTTAAGTTGCTGTCTGTGTTTTCAAATGAAGAATGAGTTCATATGTTACTTACCACAATGTGGCTCATTGTAACAGTAGTCTTCTGGAATATAAACAGTAAAAGGACAACAAATATAACATTTCATATTCAATTTCATTAGCTTGAATTTAATAGAAATGATATATATATATATATATATATATATATATATATATATATATATATATATATATAATATAGTTGTTGTCGTGTGAGACAAAAGCAGGACCCTCACCTGAATCACCGTATGAAATAATAATCATGAAGAGAGCAGCAGTCCAAATCATTGTAGGATCCCGCGGCCCGATGAAGCAGACAGGTGTCAGTATGTGAGGTAGACTGAAAACCAGCGCGGATGTCCTGCTTAAATAGGAACGGAGGTGAAGGCTGAGTTTTATTTTCTCCTGGTCTGATCAGTGAACTGTGTCATTACCAGTCTGGTGGTCTTTACTGATCAACAGGCTCATTGATGCAAAGACAGCTTCACCCCTCCTCTCCCTCCCCCCCCTGCTGCAGCCAGCATCGATGCCCAGTGACTAGTAACAAGACACATTCATCTCTTGGGAAAGTCAGAGGATGTGTGGCTCGCTGAATTAGAGAGGAGCGGATTATATTTGGTTTAGCGCCACCGATAACGAGAATATGTGAGAAATCCATCCTATCATTTTGTGAGATTTTAAGTTTTAGGTTTTCCTTTTACTTCTCATCATTGTCCACCACAGCAACATATTAAAGCACTGAAAGGACCCTCTTTATTTTAGATGTATATATATATATATATATACTGCATCAGTGTGGTTTATTTGGTTAACATCTCAAAAACATCTAAATCTATTGACTGATTAGTAAAATTCTTCAAGTAAAGGGTGGTATCATTGAAATTTTATGCTCTTACATAAATGTTTTGAACATGTATTCCACCTTAAATAGAAAAAAAAAGATATTGAACTAATGATGTAGCACATGAAATAGTGGTTAGGTTTCCAGTTAATATGCTCCACTTGATGTATATACATTTCTGATATCTCCTTTCTCAAGTGTGAAGCATTTTGAATTGATTTTAAACTTCTCCACTGTCTCATAAATTCAATCATCGTCTTGACTGAGCAGCTCAGCGTTAAATGTTGTGTCTCTCCCCCATCCAGGAATAGATTATGTGATTCTGTCACTAGTTGGCCCGTGTGAACAAAGCCTCTTTTCTTCAGCGACAATGCTTTCCAGCAGGGTATCACTATCTCTGCTCTGCCTGCCGCCTTCTGAGTCACTGTGAGGTGCACTATATCCGCTTTCTTTAAATTATCTGAATCTTTTGATTGCTCTGGATTGGATTTATCCAACAACCTCCATCTCACTGTTGGGGGATTTCCCTACATCCCACCTTAATCTCCTTTGACATTTGGTCACTGCTGGTGGAGGAATTTCTCCAGCTCGTCAAAAGGACTCACAGAGCTGCTAAATGTCATGATTGATGAGGTTCAACATACAGTTCAGTATGTGTTCATACCCACTGACGCATGAGTCGTCCTTCATGGTGCAATTTATTTGGCATTTGATTAGAGTACATCTACCTCAGAAAAACACAAGCCCCCCCCCCCTTGCAAATGAAGCATTTTGTAAAATTCAAAGGCTATGAAATAAAAGACAATGAAATGTAGCATTTGTTGTATTATACATAAAACATTTCAAATCCATTAAAATTAGTTCTCACACCACCATAGTCTTGCACAAAAAACTACAGTGTAAATGCAGCTGTTTGAGTCATGGGCAGGTTTTCGATGCATATGGAGATATTAAACTATATGCAGGAGTCTTTGAGGCTACTGTACAGGACACACTGTAGAGCTAAAACTTTCCATTAACAAAAAAAAACAAAACAAAACAAAGACAAAACAAAACAAAACAAAACAAAATCTCTCAGCATGCCAGAAGATAAAAACATGCACTGCAGGTCCAAAAAGCAGGTTGAAAAATAAAACCAAACAAGCTTGATGAGGAAAAAAAAAAATCCAAACCAGTAAACCATCTCCTATACACACATGCACATTACTTTATTCTACAATTTATGAGAGTTTGTTTGTTGGATAATCCACTGTGGATTGTCAATATGCCAAAAAAGGGAAAAAATAAGCTTCAGCACAAACATTTTTTTTTATACATATAGTACATTCAAACATGACACACACACGTGCACAGTCATTCAGACACACATTTACAGCTGTTTTTCTTGAGGCGGATCGAAAGCAGGTTGAATGCTGGTGGTTGTGGGTCGACTCTGACTTCCTCAGGCTTAGAAAATTCATCCTTGAGTGAATCAAACGATTGTCGTCATAACACGGGTTTAACTCATTCCAAATATACAGTTTCAACTTTTCTTTTATTACAATTTTTTCATGCGATCCCACTGAGAAACAAGAACAATAACAGACCCATCAACACCGTAACAGAAATTCATCTGCAGCCAGTGACATCATCTTCATCGGTAGCTGAAAACAACCTCAATAACTGAGACAACAGATGTAGTGCCTAAGGAATCACACATACAAACACATCAGGGATGGACGGGCAGCATCCAAATGTGACAACCGACAAATTACTTTCCAAAAAAAACAACAACAACAAAAAAAAAAAAACAACAAAAAAAAATCCCCAAAAAAAGACAAAACCTGATTTAGTCAAGGGATGAGCGTGCAAAACACTGAGCTCTGAGTCATTAAACATGGTTCAGTTAGCAAATACACAACTACCCTGTGATGATAAAGTAACAACACTAGGACCGTCTGCATGATTAAATGATTTCATGATTGTTATTTTTTTAAGAAATGAATTTTTTCCAATTTAATGACGTCATGTTGTCCCTAATCTTCACACATACACTTGAAAAGCTTCATTGCTTTCGCTTGCTGATCAGACGGGAGCTCAGACTGTGTCTATCCCACAATAAAACAATCAAGATTACAGCCTGCAGTCATAAATTATCATCAAAAAGAACACAATACCAAACTCAGTATTTATCAGTACCATGACATTCGTTGATACATAATGCCTTGTGTCAGCATTACTTAATAAAAACCCTATAGGAGGAAACTAACCGTACCTTCTTGCAAGGTTAAACCTCTTAACTACAAAACATCTTATGCTGCAAATATGCGCTATAAACCTGGAAGACAGCTTCATGTATCAGACTTGTAAGAAAGTGAGGGGACAAAAGGTGTTTATGAGCAAGTAGAAATCGAGATCTGGGACATGCCGGGACAGACAGAGCTGATGAGAACATTATGTGTAGCCTGGAGACAGATCATTACAGATGCGTCCACTTAAACGGCAGTATAATGCAAACAAAAATGCACAAGGGACAAAAGCTGGCGCTGCTGTCTGTCATTATTTGCCTTGTGCTGGACCGAAACACACATGTATTACAAATTGGATTGGCACAGACCTGAGGGGGTTATTTACATCAGGGCTTCTGGACCAATCAGGCCAAATCTGAGATGTTTCAAAAGCTTTGCTCAGTCCACACTCAAAGTAAAAATGCAGCTTTCTCAGCCTGAATGTAGTGTTTTACTTCTCTGTACAGAAACAGTCCTCTCTGCTTCCTCAGATGCCAGTGTCTTAAAAAAAACAAACAAAAAAAAACAGCACTGTGCAGTCTTCAGAAAGACGGCATCCATCCATCCGTTACTGTAACACCTCAAAGAAAACAGGCTGCTCCACCTTCTGATATGTCTGTATAAACTTGAACTCTTCTCTCTCGGGTCAGCGTTACAGATAAATGACACAGTGTGCTGTGTCGTCTCCCGGTGCACAACGCACTCATGACCTTCCTCCACTAGCAGGTAATGTCCGGGTGCAGGTCCCTGCCGTCCGTCCACAGTCCTATACCACAGTGCTCAGGGAGGCACAGTCAGCAGGCATGGAAGCGGGGATGTGGCCATCTGTCGGAGTGTCGGGCCCCACCAGGAGGGTGCTGCTATCTATGGAGTCCTCCCTCTCCTGAGCGGATGGCACCGAGCCCGGCATGGGACCAGAAGTGTTGGGAATATCGGCCTGGAGACCGTCTCCGATGGCGTTCATCTGACTCGGAACCATGGAAACCCCGCTGTGACCTGAAGGGAACAACAAAGACAGAAAATGAAAACTCTTTCCTATACATTAAATACATAAATAACAAGACAAGGATCTGCGCCTACCGAGATCCACGTAGAGGAGGCTGTCTGGGTTGATGGAGGCCTCGTACGGAGGAGGGGGGTCGTCAGGGTGCTGGATGTCTGGGTATTTGTAGGCGGCGTATGGCGGAGGAGGCTCTTGGAAATGAAAAGCGCCTCCCTCTCCATCATCAGACAGATGCAGAGGAGTGAGGCCGGTGCCAAAGGCATCCGGACCATAGTCAAAGCCTGGGACTCGTCTTCCAAGGTTAAAGTGGTGCACTGAGCGAATAACAGACGAAAAACAAATACAGAGCACAATGTGAAATGACTGCAACGATATACAATATCAGCCACAGCAACTGAAATTAACATAAGATAAAAAATCATGTGCTGCAATCAACTGAAACTAATTATAATGAGACAGCCTCAAAACATAGCCAAATTATTATCAACCAGAGAGTTGTATGTGTGTGTGTGTTTGTGTGAATGTCCAACAGGTTTAATACTCACAGTTTCCTCCAATCAGTGTTTCGATGCGCTCACGTCTCCGCTGACGGAGTCTGTGCACCATGAAGAGCAGCAGAGAGAGGATGAGGAAGGATGAGATACAGCTGACGATCAGTCTCATCCCGCTGGCCATCGAGTCAAACAAACTGTTTCCATCTGACGGCCAAGAGGAAAAACGACAATGACAAATGACCTGCTGATTTCATGCTCCTGAGTGTGACAAATGTCTCTCTGAAAGAATTCTGCATTGTTCATGTAGGAAGATTTTCTTTACTCGTTATCCTATTTTAATTATTCAATTTATGCCGTACAATGTAAATAAATATCCTGTGGCTGACAGTAAAATTGCCACAAGTTGCAGTAAATCAAATGCTGTAGATCTGTAAGGAGCTCCACCCTGTGTTTCCTTGGATCCACTACCACAAGCAGTGACCGACTGCATGGGAAAATGTTCTGCTGAGGTGAAACACTGCTCTAATGAGTGAGCTGTATCAGGAGGTGGCAGTACCTGGGTCCAGGCAGGTGAACTTGCAGCACTCTTTGGGATCCTTGCGGAAGTGTTGGCAGCCCTGCGGTCGCTCACACAGCGCGGCCACGCACATCTCAGGCTCGCCGTCATGACACGTGCAGCTCAGGCACGGATCATCCCCCTTAGGGGTGAAGTAGTAGCCCTCGTTTACAACATTGTCTTTTATATCCACACATGTTTGTCCTGTTGGGGAAATATGACAAGAAGCAAAAAAAAAAAAAAAATTTTTAATCACCACTGAATCAAAAATAAATACTGTTGTTATTTTAACATATCTGTGGGGAAAAGACAAAATGAGCTCATACTCCTCTTGCAGAGAAAGGGGAACTTTTTGTAGCAGTTCTCGGCGTGCCAGCTGTGCAGGCCTCGTTCATTCATGCTTTTGATCTGGAAGCGCTGCAGCTGGGCACAGAAGACGTTGTCCTGGGTGGGAGACGCCTCCCCAAAATTGGTCAGACCCTCAGGTGGCAGAAACACCTGCATCGACCCTGTTGAGAAAAATAACAACATCGTCAGCACTATAGTTAGTGAATGCTTCCTATTCTTTCTTAAAGAGGCAGACAAAAATAAATCTTTAATACCTTTGTATGCGACCTCCCAGCGGCCCTCCAGAGAGTGGTTCTGATTGGTGATCACATACTGGTAGCCCACCCAAAACCTTAAAAACAAACAAAAAGAGTTTAAATTCAGTGTCAAATGGTCTATTTCAGGGTTTGTGCACTGAGCAGATTAAGATGAATAAACTACCAGTGCTGACCACTAGATGGCCTACAACCAATACCAGACCGAGCTCTGCCTGAACAGGCTGATTTGACTGTGTAGTTTATATCACAGGAAGAAAAAATATAAACACGAGTAAAGTGTAAGTTAAATAACTTAGAAGAGTGCACTTGCAATTTAAAGGTTTTGATCTCAAGTTGTAAAATTCCCTCTTCTGTAACTGAATGAAAGGTCGACAGAGATTTCAAACACCCATGTTCAGTTAATGTAATCACTGGTAATTAACTGGTAAAAGTTTGTAGGAGTACTACACAGTAATAACATCCATCAAGTTCAGCTCCTTCTGGAACTCATGGCCGAAGTTACACGAATGCTTTTCCAAACAATAACACAGTTGGTAAAACTCACTTGCACTGGTCTCTGCGCTCACAGACTTTATCGTCAAAGTCCACCTCAATCTTCAGTATGAACTGCAGCTCCTCGTTGGTCACAAACGTAGCCAATGAGCCGTTGACTTTCTGACATGTATCCACAGCCTGCCAGTAGTTCTCGTTCCTCAGGTACACTTTGTAACAGCTGGCTGTCTTCTCGTAGTGGTGCCATCCACTGGGGCATTTCTCTGTGGACGAAGAAACATGAGCATTGTGGTGGGTAAAAGCTGCCTACACAGTCAAAGTGCAGATTCAACATCTATATAATCAACTAAAATAAACCGTGTGTGTGTGTGTGTGTGTGTGTGTGTGTGTGTGTGTGTGTGTGTGTGTGTGTGTGTGCGTGTGTGTGTGTGTGCGCGTGCGCGTGGGTGGGTGTAAAGTGAGGTGCTTACTGTTGAAGCGCACAGGCTGAGCCACACCGATGACGTCTTCTACCTGGTCATATCCATTGCCAAAACGAAACCTTTCCTCCTTTATAGCTGCAAGAAAAATCCTGAAGGTCAACAAATGTGGACAAGGTTTTTCCTACTTTATTTTATTTATTAGAAAAGTTCTCTGGAAGTCTGGACCTTTTTTAAGTGCACAGATTTTTTTCATGTTGTGCAACCTGTTAAAACCTTGTGATGTAATGAGCCACTGTCAGACTGCTCCTGTGTTCAAAGGCAAGAATAAACCCTTTTCATTTGTCTGAGAGCCTGATAACAGAAATAGATAAACCCATAAACCATCAGTGCTGCTCGTCTGCTGGTATTTCCTTTGTTGGAAGAAAAAGACCTTTTGTGTTTCATGTATTTATGAATGTCCATAGACTGTATGAACGTACACTGGGTTCCTCTAGGTACCCTTCTCTTTCCCTCACTTATTGTGTATGTTGAATTTAGAAACACTTAGTTTGTGTCTTGACAACCATCTACAATGCAAAAAGATCAAGGAAGTAGATATAGATTTAAGGAAGATAAAAGCAGAACCAAAGCCTTTGCAGATTGTGCAGATTGTAAGTATAATCAGGAGTTTGAGGATTTGGATCTGGAGTGAGGGGAGAATCCCAGCATTGTCTACATACAGCACAATATTGACTTTATTCTCTAAAGAACCCTGAATGTGGTCCAGATGACTCTCCTGCTAATATTACAGACTATTGAATGACTAAAGCAACAGAATCAGGATGTTATTAATGATTATTCAGGAGCTGAAAAATAAATTACTACTCGACATTTACAGGTGGTTCTTCAGAAAACACTCAACAAAACCAGGCAAAAAGCATGAATTACTGCTTACAAAAAGAACAATACTTTATACTGAAGCAGGAAACTCAGTTCTCAAATTAAGACATAAACTGAACTGAAAACTTAACTGGAGAAGCACTGAGAATCAATTTAGGATTTAGGATTAACTTTGTTTTCTCCATCTTTAGATCATGTTATCAATGTATCTTTCATTAAAAAAGGTTCATATAAAACATTTATTTTGTGACACCAGATATTCTGCATTAACAGTATGAGTGTGTCCAACTGTATAATAACTGGTCTCTAGTGTGCAACGTGACTTATTTCTGTGCAGACTGCAATGTGCTTTTTGATTTTTTGCCAATTAGATATTTTATAATACTATTTCCTCTTTTCAGTTTTCCACTATGAGTTCACATTACATGGTTGAACAGTTTCCTCTGGTATTTGTCGGGCTGGAATTGGTGTGAAGGATTGCTGCACCTTGCCATGTTATTCAACAAAGAGCTAATCCCAAACAAGAACATTGATTTCCATGCGTCCTGTTGATTTAGCAGACAATAGCCCCTCGCTGAAGCAAGTGCAAACATTGTGTGGGTTTTTCTTGCTTTTCTTTATGAAACCACAGCCACTCTACACAGGCAAAGATATGATGTTCAGCTAAAAGCTTTTTCTATGAATAATAATTAACACATTTCCTTCTGAACATACAGAATATATTTTATATGAATTTGTGGTATGCAACCGTTTCATCTGTGAATAAAAAAAAAAAAAAGAGGAAGTTTCTGCTTCAGCATTCAGTGCTGTTGGTGATGCTTTAACCAGCAATTCCTGCTTTCATTTCCTGTTCTATTAATGAGTCCAGTGTAAATTCTCACTCAGTATACAGTGCTGTTGGCAGGCTTACAGCCTTAACTCAAAGCAAGCACAACACACTGCTGTATGGAGGTCACATGCTGGACTCAATCCATTCAATAATTCCCATTATGCGGTCAGAGATCTGGGGATAAGGTCTCTCTGGATTTAAGAGGGGAAAACAATAGGATTTCGGTCAAAGGCTTAGCACTGCAACATCTATGCTGTGCTGAAGAGATCAACAAACAGTAAACAAAAACACAGACACAGACACATGTGCAGCCACTCAGAGTTTAACTCTGCCTCCTCCTGCCATGTGACGCTGTCAGTGCAGAGCGGCTAATCTCAGTGTGAGTCACTGTGGGGGATTAGGAGGACTTTTTCATACCTGCAGACTTAAAACCAAGTCTGAACTACTTGGTAAAAGCAAATCAGCTGAACTGAAGTGTGTTTGGTGGTTTTATTGTGCTACACACACACACACATTAGAAATCTGACCGTGCTGCAGTTGAATTGTACTTGCACTCACAGTATAGGCTATATACTGGTTTTAAATTTCATGTGGTAAAATGAACTGGACAAGAATGCCTGTACCCACTCACCGCTTTTAACGGCACTAAAGGCATCTGTTACTGTGTGGTCAACATGCATTACTGAACACCTCTGAATACTGCTTGATTAGATCCCAGTGTGTCCTTCAGGCACTGTGGGTGCGTTCACACCTGTATACAGACCTGTCCAGCTGTGATTCAATCGTCCAAGTGTGAAAAGGTTCCTGGGTGTTGCTATTCTTTCCAGAAATCAATCATGTTATGGGTGTTAGGTAACAGAGTGGGTGTAAAAGGGCTTAAGTGAGCTATACTCACGGGGACAGTCCATCTCGTCACTCTTGTCCTCACATGCTGTCCAGCCGTCACACTGCCAGGACATTGGGATACATTGCATCTTTCCACTGCGGCAGGCAAACTGCCCAGGGCTGCAGCGCTGCTCTGAAATACAACAAGAGAGTTCGCGTGGTCAAACCTGCATGTGAATAAGACCTTTTTCCAACAAGAGAAAAGCATTTTAAGTCAGGGTTCAGCTGAGGACTGAATCAGGGCACTTGAGTTCGCATGGCAGTTTATAAAATAAGACATCGTAGACAGATGGAGTGAAACTTTGGGGCATGGAATAAATTAATAGATTGTTAATGTTCTTCCTAATAGTGACCAAGAGCAAACTGAGGAAATCTCAGTCAAAGAAAAGCAGCATTACCACTGCAGCCAGTGGGATGAACTGAATCTGGACACTTCAGTGTATATGGTAAAGTACATTCAAGTGAATGGGAAAGTGTGTCCAGACTTTTGGTACTGGCTATAAATGTACACACTCCCCGTCAGCCTGTGAGCTCACCCAACAATTAAATCTACTCAGAGAGCAAAGGAGGAAAAAAATAGATAATTGGTAGAAATTAGAAATGGGGTCATGGAAAAAAGAAAATCCACAGCAGTTAATAATAGAATAGGTTTAGATTAGTTCATACACACTTAGAAATGTGAATCCACCAAAAGAGCATTGTTCTGTCATGTCTGAAAGTTTGATCACGCCTGAGTTACTTATCATATTAAACAAAATCAGACCAGGAAGAATAAAACAATAGGAGTTCTGTAAGCATGTCTTTAAATAAGGGTTCGGTTACGACAGCACCAGCAGACACACACTTGACAACATCTATGGGCTTTTTGTCTGTTTATATCCCTCAGCAACACTGTCTGTGCTAAGTGGGTCTCCATGCAATGTGTTTAACATCAGAGATGCCCCTGCATCACAGCTGCCT
This sequence comes from Trachinotus anak, assembly GCF_046630095.1. Lineage (NCBI taxonomy): Eukaryota > Metazoa > Chordata > Actinopteri > Carangiformes > Carangidae > Trachinotus > Trachinotus anak. The sequence goes on along the minus strand of NW_027273879.1, from coordinate 10,701,870 downwards.
GTGTTGAGCCTACATCATGTGATGAACGACCACATTAATAACGACATTATTGATCATGGGATAGGAAGATGAACTGGTCACCATGTTGTAACATTCTTATTTTTAAGAGATCAATGTAAAAACTATGCTTACTACTTAGAAAATAATTATAATTGATTTTTATAATTTTATTTTATTTCATTTTATTCTAAGATCAAATTAAGAGTTCATCAGTTGGTGTCTGATCTCAGAAACCACAAAGAACTCTTCTTCCACTGAAAGGTACTTTTAAATGCCAGACATTTAGATGATAAAACAATCGGGTGTTTTCAGGAATTTATTTTCTTGAAGTGAGTCTTCTCATTTCCCTCTGAAGAGCGCAATGGCCAAACAAAGTTAAAAGTGGATGAGCTGCTGATGTATTCCAACAAAAAGCATCAGATAGCCACTACACTAGAAAACATACTGCTTGCTTACCTGACAATAATCTTGCCAGAGCTAGCCGCGGACCTGAAACAAATAGAAACAATAGAGTGACTATCCTTTATGTTAGTGTCTTGACTTTAAAGAATAGCCAGTGCTATTTTAAAAGAGGACAATCTTCATCCTATTTGTGCTGCTCATTGTGTTTTATCTATAAGGAAATCTCTTATTTTTACTCTTACCAATTCTCTGGTATTTGTCAGTGACCAGTGATGTCCCCAGTTGCTCGCCCAGTAGTGGGTACATTAGGCCATCTGTTCTTGGATACAGGTGGTTTTGTGTACCTGGACCACCCACTCATCTAGCAAATATGGCTACACTATTTTTACTTAGAAAAAAGCTCTGAGCTATTTCAAGACTTTGACTGTTGTTTCATCTGTGTACCGACCACCTTGGACAAAAAAGACTTTCAGCTTTGATGATCCCACAAAGCCAGGTCAAAACCTACACTTTGCTTTTAATACAGTGAGTAAATCTGGTCTTTATTTATACTACAGTTCTGAATTCTGCACAAATTAGCCTGAAATTTAAAAAAAAAGTGGAGATGTAGCTTGGGAATGCACTGACATATTTATTCTATTTCAAATGAGATTTCAATAAAGGTTTTCCCATCCTTACATTATGATGATACTGCAGAATTCAGCCTATATAAAATCCAATTGGACAACTGTTCAGCCCTTCTAAAAATAAATAACTAAAAAAAGACAAATCAAGTATTATTTGCCATCTTGTTTTCACTTGTATAACAGAGATCACTGTAGTTCATAAGGCTGCACTACCGGTAACTATAAATGATGAGGGACAAAAAAAAAAAAAAAAAAAAAAAAAACACCACTTAGAAAAGTGGACCTATCCTTTATGGCCAACCTTAATTCAGATCATCTTCATTCTGCCAAAAGGTGTTATAAAAACCCTCTAACACAGCAGACGTCACCCTGTCTTAGTTAAGGCTAAGTGGATTGAGACGCATTACAGACCCGTCTCTGTCTCCTGGGACTGAATGTGTGTCAGGTTGATGGATAACATTAGAGACCATGAATACCATAGACATTAGAGAGGATTTGTGAATTACGTCAGTAGTTAATGTCTGTATTTATACAGAAGCAGAATATGTGTTATGTGACTAAACTAGGTGAAAAATGCTGATGGCTTTCAAAGACAATAAGCCAATCTTCTTTTCTCTCACCTTCACCAGAGAGATGAGACCATTTTCCTTTCCAGCCAAAGACTTTTACTTGTATAATCTTTTTTTCCAGTTATACATATTGTAATAAGACTTGTTGCTTTGCTACGTTAGCCTACTGGTTAACTAACTAGCAGACAGAAGCTAAATCTAGCTGCTTACTGCTTATTTAGAACGTAGCTAACCCTTATTGACCCTTTTCTCCATGTGCTCAGGAAAATACATGCCTCATGCTTTCCGATGCATCAGAGCTCCATCTGAATAAAGACGTGCTGCCTGCGCACATTTGTATTCATGCTTTCTGTGCTTTTCTGATAACTGCTGCTGCTGGAAAATCCACGAGAGGAGAATTTATTCAGATACCCGGTAGCCTACTGTTTGAGGTTATCAGATATTACAAGTTGAAGGCAGAGATTGGGCGTCTCCAGATTATGTTTAAGGGCTTCAAGTTGAAGTGTGCTTCCTTTGCCATTATTTAGACATCCTGCTGATTAGGATGGAGTAGCTGAAGCAGCTGTGATTAATATAGCTCCCCAAAAGCTCTTATTTTCCTCTGATTTTACCAAGAGCTTTCACTGCACATATTTAATAAGGTGGTCAATGTTTTGAAGAAGACCACTGATAATTAACCACTGCACGTCCAATGCAAGGTAATGGACATGCTTGACATGCATGCACACATACTGTATCTTACCAAAGATTACTGCTGTATATACTCTAATGCATCTGCCCGAGAACCACGACATTAATGACTAATGAATGACAAATGCAGCAGTTCTGAATTTTTGAGACGAGGAGCAAGCAGGATACACTCACTCTTCTCTTGTTCAGGCTATTTCTTTGGATTTTGTTATGTCAAGTCCATAAATGAGTGAACTGGCTGCTCTGAGAAAAGTGAGCCTCTGCATCTCTTATATAACCATCAGAAAAATACAATAAAGACAATGAGACTGCCCCAACTCAGTCCTACTGAACTATAACAGCGCAGAGAACCGGCCTTGTGCACGCGCTGCATCATCTCCAGCCGCTGATGATTCACGTCAGCTCTGAGGCTCGCTGTTAAAAGCAGTGAGTGGGTACAGGCATTCATGTCCATTTCATTATACCAACTCACAATGAAAACCAATATATGTCTCTGCTCTGTGTAGATAAAGGGAGTGCGGGTCAAAATCCTTTAAAAACCAAGCTGCCTGGATTGCAAAATTAGAAAGATGTTAATCACCAAGACCTGAAGTGCAATTCTTTGTTTTGTCAACACTTTCAGTTCATGTTCGAACGGATGTGACACAGTCAGTACTTCAAAAGGTAAACACAGCTGCTGAAAAGTACAGTGCTGTATAAGTGAGATACCATATTAGAAGAAAAAAAGTTAATACTGGTCATTTACAAATTAATTTAAACATGCATTGTGTTCCAGGGGCAATAACCATGAGCTTTACTGTCCTAGATCATAAAATATCTGAACTCTATCGGCAGGAGAGTGGTGGGATATCTGAACTGCCCCATGGCACGAGCAGTGTCCTCTCTTGACATTTTTCTCAACACTTTCATGTCCACCACATGCACTTTCAACTGCTGGACAACACAGGACAGCAGCAGGAACAAGATATTGCAAAACATTTCAGCTGTAAAGGTGAGAAAGTCTTGTTCTCAAGGCAGAACTGTGTAAAGGTCAGGGCTGCGTGACAGACTCTGGCAGCAGGAAATAATCTGTGCTCTTGTAACTTCTAATTGCTGATAGAGGTTGAAAAAACAAAGTACTCTTCACTGAGCCAATGAGCACATCTTTGCTGTTGAAATGAAATTATCTGAACAATCTGACAACTGCTTATGAGGTTGTCCTGCTAACAAACTCCATTAATTTAACAGAGCAATCACAGCAAAATCATGACCTACCTTTATATATATAGGTAAAACGTTTCACTTTTTCTACCATCACGTTTAAACGTTTACTTAAGCTCTGCTTTCAAAAAAAAAATGTAAATCACTGTAAGAATCTGTGGCTGCATTTCAAATCCTCTCCATTTGGGTCACTGCAGGTTAACTGTTAACTGTAACCACAGTCTCGTCAGTGGAGTATTGGGTGAACAAAAACATCAGAGTGGTTGTTGACACATGATCCCTGCCAAAAGTTTAACTACGGCCAACTTGTTTTTAGTGCATCAAGTTTTGGGAATCCAGAACTTGACGTGCACCAGTATGCTCTTCAAAACACACACCCTCCCTGACAAAGCTTGTGCAAGAAAACAGGTAATCTCCTGCAGGATCCCAGGCATGAAGGCCATAACATCACCCAAACAACAAGCAGCGATTTCAAAATGCACAAAGAGAAGCCCCGCCAACACAGACTGAACCTTCACTTTTCAGATCAGTGGCTCAAGTTGTATAAATAAAAGTTTTAGGTTCACTCTTGAACGTTAGAGCAATTTGCCTTTGAAAAGAATTATATTACAGTTGACAACACTCTATAATTGAGGGCAAATCAACCACAAAGAGCCTCCTATTATGAACTTAATGTAATGCCCAGGAACCTGATAACTGATAACAGTTTATCTAAGCTCCACAACCGCCGGGATCACAAGACTAGACCTAAAGAAGACCACAAGCTGCATTTGTCTCCTTGCTGCTTAAATGTATCCAGAGGGCTATGCAAGTGTCTGCATTCAAAGCAAAACAACTGAGACAAACAGACCTAAAATCATTTGATTTTTGGGTCATAAACTGGCATTTTGTGACAACTGTGATACCCGAAGAGGACTTTCGTGTGCCAGTATTGTATTAAAAGTGATGAGATGATTTTAACAGACGTGTGCATCATGCATTTACTTATTAGCAGTTTTCTATTGTTGTTATTGTAAAAAGTCATGTGTTAACACCCCAGTGATATATGATTTTTTATCTTGAGATAAAAAATAATAATCTCGATTTATCAGTTCAGGATTTACATAAATATGGTCCAAAGCATCCTCAGACAGTCTCATGATAGTTGCATTGTAGTGTAGTTTATCAGTCTCATATGTTTGACTGTGTAGATACCACACGGTGAGTGAAAGAGCCTGGTTTATTGATGCAGGAGCCTGAGTCTCTGACATGCATCTAAAAACACAGATTCACGGCTGAAGCAATGACCAACTAAGGGGTGTAGTGGAGTCTAAACCAAAAAGATACCCACCTTTTGAGTCGGGATAAGTCTTCATAATGTAATTCCGAAATACAGAGGAAGTGGCATAACTAGCTCTTATTTATAAGAAGCAGTGGTCTGCATTTGAAAACACTTGAATAAGGTTTAAGTGATTTTTCCTGAAAATGATGTGGCTGCGTGGACTGCACAGTTAAATCGTAATGAGTTTGTGGCATGATTGCCGACTGGTGGTTTCAGTGGGCCCGCTTTTATTAAAATGTACTGCTTCCGTGCCTACAGCGAAGCGGTCGTCCACACTGCCCGGCGGCTGAAGCAGCAGCAAGGCAGCGGTTAAGAAAACCACCGGAGTCCCGTGGTTTATCCGAGAGGCCTCGCCGCCTGCCCCGCTGCTTTCAGCCGTAATCTCCGTTTCTCCCACTTCCCAGACCAGCCCGCCGTAATGTAAGCAAAGGAAAAACACAACTTGGATTTATTTACCTGTCCGGGGTGGGTCCGTTAACGTGAGGACGAAGAGAAGAGAGAAGAGGACGAAACTGCTGCTGTCAGCCTTAGGCAACATTTATCCTCCATTCATAGTAACTCCTCTATCCAGAAATTTAAAACATATACCGAGGATCTGCGCCGCCGCCGCCGCCGCCCTCTCAGGACTTACAACGTTGAACGCTTTACACAATTTAAACCCATTTTTTTATGCATCCAAAACGGCAGCTACCGAGGAAAAACAACGTAAGCGAAACATAGTCACGTCGGAAAAGGGGAAACAGATTGCGGTTAATCTGGCCGAGCAGCTAACGTTAGCTAACTGGCTCTGCCGTTAACGTCGTCCGTCCTCTCCCCCCGCTGCTCGGTGTGGAGCGGCGCCGATCCAAGATGGCCGCGGCCTCTCATCACAACAATCCCAAACATGCAGCACACAGGCTATCAGCTGGAGGGGCTGCCGGGGGCGGAGTTAGTCCGATTAAACCCCGGCTGACACATGATAACCAATGTGTGTGTGTATCTGATGAGATTATTATGTGATAAATCCAACCCAAGATACCATCACTGCTTGTACTTAGCCGATACACGCTGATGGCTGACGCAGTTTGTTATTTTACGTGACCCTTTGCCATCCATCACTCTCAAACCAAGACAACTTAAAGCCGTCATGAAATTAGATTCGGCCTTTCCCATTTGGCATCACTGAGAAACCTTTGTACTAAAAAAGCATAAATATGCAGCTGAGCTTACAGGCTATTATATAATTAGCTCCATTGTATGGCTTTCCTTCCCTTTTGGAGACAACCTGACCTGTTTGACCTTGTGAGATAGTCCATGAGTCCTTGAGGAAACTTTACAGCCAGCTTTTCTTATCATAATGAAAGAGAAACCTAATGTCTTAAACAGCAGGTTTTGGGGACTTAAAATACAACAACAATATGCACATGATTTCTGTGTCACGAGTGTCAGGAACCATCATCATACCATCCCAATTCATACAACCACGGGGCCTCATCTCTCACACCACACATAAAATAAAAGTCCTGCCACTAAAGTGTAACAGTTGCATTTAACGCTTCCTCTCCGGCTCCCCTCGGATATTGGCATAACATCCAGGTCATAAGTAAGTTCAGCTGCTGTGACAAGTCTACAGGCTGACACATCTCATGTAAACATCTTGATGGTGAAACGTTTCACCTTCATGATGATACACATATTCATCCACACCATTTTCCTGCCTTAAACATCTATAGTCCTTGTGTACACAAGGTGTCCTCTAAGGTTCAGCTGAAGTTAATATCAAGCTTTAGCTGTCTGAGTGCAGCTCAGCAAGGAAACACTGTCTGGGGAAACATAGAGAGGGAATCTAGTGCTAAAAGGCCTGTACTGTCAGATGATACCCACTTGACTCAGACTGCTGAAGCCTCATATTAGCTTCCACTGTGGTTTGAAATACATTTTTGCACAGGAGTACTGTAGAGTTTATCCTCCACCTCTTATGCTGGTGTTACATTTAGCTTCATTGCAATACACTGGCCAGTAAATCTTTCACTGTACATATGTGCTTGCAAGTACTATTTTAAGACTGACTTAAAGAGATAAACATGTATATTAAATATTAACAGTCTGAAAATCTAATGAAAGGTTAACTTTGAGTATTTAATGCACAAAACACTGATCTATGAACCAGCACTCCCCTGAGAATAATAAATGTAAGTCAAGCTGCAGCATGTGCGCTGACTTCCCCACACAACAGACAAGCCTCATTTGATAAAAAAGATTTGGCCTTAGGGCACCCTGTAACATTTAATGTTCAATAAAACAGACTGTATTTCTGGCTGTAGCTTAGACACAGAGCAGCATGACTAGGCCTTTACATTTAAAGCTTGCTCGAGAAAAAGAAGAGTGGTATAAAGTAATTATTCACAGTTCTGTTGTACCACCAGCAGGGAGGGCGATACATTTATTATATTCTTTTGCAGATCATGTTGAGTTAAATATGTATTACATTTTAAGATAAGGGTTGTAGAGTTTTATGATGCTAACTAAGCTCTGCCTGTAAATTTTTAAAGTTTAAATTAAGATGTATGTATGTTTTTTTTCTCCAATTTTTAACACCAATACAAAAGTGTGACAATGGGGAAACCAGTTGTCAGGCAACACAGAATGTACTTTTGAGCAATTCCTCTGATGCGGGGACACACACACTGAAATGTCAGGGCTACATGTATGAAGAACTGGGTGATAGGGTATTGGATGTCGTGACTTAAAATCTAATTTGCATGAATGATCCTCTGTAACAATTACTGGGTTATAATTATTAAAAATATCAGTTAAGCATGGGTATGTGGCAGGGGCAGACTTAGTTTAACGGGAAAAAACTGTATGTAAATATTTGAAACCTACATAGAATTTGGACTCTATATTTTGGCTGGATCTACATTAACCCATCTGCACAAAAATGTAACAAATAAATCCTTAAAAAAAGTCTTCAGTCCACTGTACATTTGTTTATCCAGTCACCCAGCCAAAAGTTGTGCTCTTTAATCTGAGAAAACTGGGTCTGGACAGTTTATAGTAGAGTTATCCACATTATGATTAGTCTGTTTTGTACAATCCCGGCAAACAGCAACTTCTCTAACTTAGAAAAAGTCCGAGGCTTTCCGTCTCTTGGGCAGTTGCAGCAGATTGTCTGTGAGTGATGTAAGGTCCTGAGAGCTGGGGGTCTTGGCTTTGTTTGGTGTTGGTGTTCCTGACGGAGTGGATGGGCCACCAAAGGGAGACTTGCAGCCGAGGACTCTGTGCGAGGGAGATGGGGTGTAACTTGCTCTTAGTGCTTTGTCCGTGTATTTGCTAGATGTCCGATTTACGAGCCTCTGCAGGGCGGGGGTGAGGGCTGGGCTCAGACCTTTAGGCGTAAGACTGCAACAAGAAGGATGAGGTGCTCAGTTAGTTCATGACAGTAGAAGACCGGTGGTGTTAAATACATTGTTTAGAATTTAAGCCAAACTTTCCCTCTAATAGAAAGAATTTTGACCGATGTGGTGAAGTGTTGTTACCTGTAGAAGGAGATAAAACGTGTAGAAAGTCGAATATCTTTACCTTGCAAGGTTCTCTGTGACCTTTCGCAATGCCTCCTGTTTCTTTGCACGGTTTTTAGCTGCAGCTTCATTGGCCATCTTTAAACCCAGCCTCTCTCGCCGTCCTGGCTCTGGAATCTTTTCAAAAACAATATGAAGTGTCAATATTTTATATAACTTAACAAATAATGAAAAATATGACGAACAAAGCCTTGCAGCTACCACTGAATGTTTGGTACCTTAAATGATGGACCGTGATTCCTCTCGACATAGGGTGTGTCCGATCCATCCAGACGAAATGGTGTACTCTCGATCTCACCCCAGGTCATCAGAGGGGAATCAGATACACCTGAGGGGACAAAAAAAATCATTTCAGAAATCTACGCCATGTTGAATCAGCCATTCCAAATAACATTTACTTTCATCTGTCACCTATGTGAAGGATCAGCTTACCAGGTGCAGGGGAAGGTGTTCTTTCAAAACCATATCCATTCACTGTTGGGGATTCATGTGGGATAAGCTCTTTCCCATCAGGGCCTACTTTACCCTGTTTGAACTGGACAAAAGAGGTCATACGTCAGCTGCATCATTCATGAATTAACACTTTTATTCAACTGAAGAATAGACTACCATGCAGAGACACGTCATTCAAAAAGTATGGAACATATGCAGGTCAAAACAAAATTACCCCAATGCAAAACCATGCCTTATTTCTGGTTTTCATGAACCATATTCCTAAAATTTACCTGTGCATTTAGAGCTGCAGCCTGTTGAATCTGGCTTTTGTTGAGAGCTTTGCTGAATGGGTCCCCAACAAAGCGCGTGTTCTTGTGAACTACCTCCCTTGGCTTCTTAAAGACAGCGTCATCGTCTTTAACACCTTATTTGGAAAAATGAGAAAAGCACTTTGTATATAATTTTTTTTTCCCTCATAGCTAAATGGGATCAAATTTTGCCTTTACTGAGGATTTATGTTAAACACATATAAATCTTACCTTCTGGATAATACATCAAGGCATTCTTTGCTTTGTACTCCCATGTCTCCAATCCAGCTTTGACACATTCAAGTGCTGCCTTCTCTACCGATGGTAAAGCTAGGTTCTCCTCATGGCGCTGAAAAATGACAGTGTTTTGAATATTTTCACTGTAGTCTAGAGGTTTGTAATATAATCATCATCTGTCTAACAGTGATCAACTGCCACTGAAAACTACATCAAGCAGCTCTCATACCCATCACAGATACAGTTTTCATTCAGGAACAAGCTACAAGCTTTTCAGTTTTGAGTTTTTAGGTGGTGACCGTTTGATAAAAGTAATTCAGTAATAAGCTATTCATTAAGCCAGGAAAAGCTCTGCTCATCAACAATTTGGTCACAAATTACAGTAAAAAAAACTATCTATGATCAGAACACTTGTAATGAAAGGAATCATGTTTCATTTGCTTTGATTTCAAGTAAAACCTAATCTGCACATGCGTACCTGTTTGAATTCAGCCTCAGCCTCGTATAACCAGGCATGCTTCAGTTTCTCCTTGTCTTCTGCCAGATCCATTATCTGTTCAAATGATGCATTATCCTCACTGGTATTTTTAGCAAGGAAACGATCCAGAGAGGGCAGCTCTTTCTCTTCCTTGTCATCATCTTTGCTCTCTATAAACAGAACATCAATATATATAGGGTTAAATTACTGTTAACCTTCTGTAAGTCCATTTGTTACAATACTACTGCTAAGTTTGTCCATTAATGGGACCAAATGAAGAAAAGTATAATACACAGCATGTGAAATGATTAGGCAAGATTGAAAAAAGGGTGTTTAACGTAGGATACAGATCTGTGGGTTCGTGTAAACAAACAAAACTCAGAACAGTCTGTTAAATTATCTGCTTTTCAAATTAAAAATTAAGATACTTACCCCTATCTAAACATTTACTGCCATGAGTGGAGGAGGGAGACCCTGAGCGGCCAACTGGTGTCTCAAAGCTAGCTGGAGTCACATCTTGTAAACAAAGAGGACAAATGGAAATAAATAGTTGTAAAGCACATTCACGGGAACAGGACCAAATATCTGGTGAATACAATATATATATATATATACACAGCGTCGTTTTCATGGAGCAGCAAAACAAACAAAAGCTGTTCTTTCTTTCTGTAAGTAAGGCAGGAAAACATGGAAATACAGCATTTAAATTCACTTTCTCATAATACTCACAGGGTGCAGAAGACTGTGGGGTAGATTTTGTCAAAGATGATCCATATCGGATGGATATCTCTCTCATTCTCTCAAGGTCTCCATTTTCCTCTGCATCCAGGTAGTCCTTCTGCGCTTGCAATTTTGTCACATCTGGGAAGAAGTCTCTCTGGATAATCTTCTCTAAACTCTGTTGGAAGCACACAGGTAGGTATATTTGACTTCAAAAAAGAGAGGATAATGACATGGTCTTTGATTATACACAACAACAGGTCATAGAATTGACCTGTATTTCTCAGGCAAGTGTCACTTTCACTCTGCTAGACTGTAATTACTTGACTTGCTAGTGCCCAAAACATAATTAAATATAATTGATTAATCTTTCAGTCTGGGAAATGTCAGAAAACAAATAAAGGTGCCAGTCTCAATTTCCCACATCCAAATAAAACACCATTAAATTACTTGTTTTTACTGACCAACAGTTTTGTTTAACAGTTCATCAAAACGAGTATTAGATTATCGATACTGCTGCTCATTCGACTCAGCCAATCATAAATTAAATAACAGTCTTAGCTCAGCAGAACAGAATAAAAGATATTTTTGACCCAATACCTTAGTTACCAACTTCCCAACAATATCAAATCACAAAAGTACCACAGTATTACCACATAAAACCACAAACGTCTGTCTATCATTTAATTACCTCAATGTACTCCTCTTCATCGAGGACCTTTCTCTTCACCTTCCCGGACTCCTTCTCCTCCGGTTGCGGCCGGAGAGCCACTGTTGTCACCGTCGAAGGGACGAGAGTCCCGGACAGCGCTTTCCTCACGCTGGCGCTGCCCTCCATTGTGGTGGGCTGACGGCGGTGGTTCAGACACAAACGTCGACCGGATGGAAACACAAGGCGGCTTTTCTACTCTCTCTACACCATTTAAAAAATGTACACGGTTCCGTAGATAGGAGTAGCTGTGAAAGAGAGCAGCTGTAACGCCTTAGCTAAGTTTCAGGCAGCGCAGCTCCGCAGCGTACGAATGACGTACTTCCGTGCAGCCTGAGCTGTTACGTCACAGGAAGTTGACGGGCGCACAGGAAGCTGTTCATTAGTTTCGCTTGATACGAAAAAGCTGTTTGTTGCCATTTCTCATTTTGCAGTTTAAATATAGATGTTAATTCAGCATAGCAAGAGAGTGCCACCCTGAAATTAGTTAACACTGTAGCATTTCTGTGTCCCTCGTCCTGAAGTCTGTTTTTTTTTTTTAAAGGGCTTTTGGTTTGATCACTGAAATAAGGTCTGGTTAACACAACATTAGGTTTATTTATTTATTCTTTTTTTTTTTTTTTTTTTTTTGGCGAAAAAATCATAAAAGTGGCGATTAATTTGTGAAGATTATCGTAAAAGTAAAAGTAAAAGCCAATGTAAAAGTCCCTCTGGCTGTTGTCGAGGGGAACAGATTTATTTATTATAAATATTTAACTTCCGTTGGCATACAAAAATCCGTCATCCCCGCAGGACATTATTCTAACTTTTATTCTAACTTAAAGATAAGACAACTGAAATCACGGCCCCAATAAAATCTCTTGTTATATTTGAGGTGACAGATATAATGAATTTATACGCTACCAGTTGTACTGTAATTTGGATTCCTTGTTTAGAAAACCAAAAATACCACAGCTACCTGTCATTACTGATTAGTCCTCTATCTTCATTATCTAACATGCTGAGTGTGCAGGAAAGACTCCTCAGCAGATTCAGTCTGACCTGTCAGATCTGTCAGATGAAAGCTGAAAGTTGCTGGACAAGTTTTACATTTTTTCCCCCTGATCATAGACCTGAAGATGGAAAAACAAAGTAAAATATTTCACTTCTGATTCGAGGTGTTCACTGCATGTCATGTGTTAAATTTGTATGATGCTTTAACTTGAATGCATGATGATGAACTGCGTAAAAATGAAGTTCCTCCAGCTATTTAAAAAGAACTTTATTTGTTATCAAGGGCACTTTTTCCACAACTGGTGCAAACTAGAATAATCCATTTACAGACTCCAGATTTACCTTCCAGGATTAGTATTAGCATATGCTGCCAGTACTTCTATTATGTATTCAACCAACCAGCTTCACAAATAGGTTACAAAACTGTCTATAGTCACTGATTTTGTTTAGCTTTGTTTGATAACATTAGCAAGCAAAATTCCTTGTGACTCATACACGCGCACACACTCTCTTTGTTTTCAGTGCTGTCCTCTGTATATACAGTACAAAATTTAGTTGTCCGTGTTTCCCACACCAAATGATAGTCTTTTCTGACGCCTCCACTTTGCTCTTCGGTTTTTAAACCAAACCTAGCAGAAAAGTTAGTTAGTTGTAATTTTATTGTTTCAGTGTTTCACATAATGTACATAAAATAATTGGGAACTTATTCACATTAAAAAAATTGAAGCAGCATTAGACACCATTATCAAACATCACAACCAACACAGATATTTAATGAAAACAGAAGATTGACAAAATCCAGTGCTGTTATATCCCTTTTAAAATACAGTATTTAAAATTGCATACATTTTTTACCCCATATTCACATTCAGCATTTTATGACTTATTAAACCTTGTTTTACTGTGTATACAGGGCTATCATTTATTCAAAGAGTCATTGAGTGTCAAACAAGGCAGAATCCAGGAAGGTGGTTGCAGCACAGCCTTAGATTTTGTTCAAAGTTTGGGTCTCAAAACTAAGGACTGTAAATTAGCTTCCCCATATACTATTTTGGTGCTATAAAACTGACCAAAATATGCTACCACATCTTGTTTTCTTCATAATATCCTAATGTCCAATAGTGATGGAGACCTCAAATATTGGTGCAAAATTAATAAAATATAGTATTTGCAGAAATGATTAAATTAAATATAAATAATTGATATCATATTGTTGCAATAATATGAGTCAATATCACTCTCATTTGGAAATTTTGCACTTTTTTTTTTTTTTTTCAAATCTAGCGCCTCATAAAGATAAAATGAGATGCAGTACAGGCTTTTAATGGTTTTGACATACAATACACACAATATTATTTTTTCTTGTTTGTTTGTGTGAGGCTTGGAGCAAACCTTGTCAAGATATTAATGCCCAAACATGACTTGCCAGATAAAGTGTTTTTGAGGCCATACAAATCAAATAATATCAAGGGCTGGAAAAATATGAAAACATCAGATTTGAGCAGAAACATTTTTACAGGCCTTGATTTTGGGACCCATTCATGATACAGACAAGGTTTGAACAAAATCTGAGACAGTGCTGCAAAACAACCCGAAAGGCTGAATGTGACACGGCAGTCTTACCTCTACTCTTTCTTCTCTTAAGTGAGTGCGCTGTGCTAGTTTCTCCCTTGTGTTCACATCTGGATACTGGTTCTGCAGGAACAGCTCCTCCAGTGCGTCCAGCTGCTCCTCTGTGAAGATCGTGCGGTGACGTCTGGTCCGCCTCTGCACCTGAGCGGGTGACTGCTCCTCTCTGTGAGCCTCTCCCAGCCTGTATGAGTTTGAGAGCATCGCTGGGGGCCATCCATACTGACAGGCTGCAGGGAGGAAGTCTGATTTGAGGTTAGGGGGGAGAGTATGTGATACTGATGACAAAACCAATGTCAACATGTGCCAGCGGAGCTGAAGGTTTGGTCTTACCTTCGTGAATGAAATCGGCTCTGAATATGTCTCCACAGTGGGAGCAGTAGCAGCAGCACACACAGGCGTGATGAACTGTCTCTGTCTGATCTCCAACGGGACTCTTCTCCTGTAGTCCAGCACCACTTGTCCCACATGTCCGCCTGTCTCCATTACTGTTTGGATATTTGCTCAATATGTTTTCAATAGTAAAAGGAAACTTTTGTCTCTCCATCCTGATCAGTCCATCCATCTCCGAAGAAATTCCAATAAAACAAAAGCGATCATAGGATATTGACACACAGCACTTTTCGATTGCTCAGGCTCAGCTGCTCTTCTCCCTCTCCTCTCTCTACAACAGTGTGTCAGACCCTTATAGTGAAATTGGGAGGAAAAAAAAATAGTAAAACTATAATCCCCCCTATGGACCAGACACATAAAACGGTTGAAACTTAATTCCTAGCTAATCTGGGCAGTTTTGTGAAGAGGTTAGGGAGGACGGCAGATTCAGTTAATCTTGCCTCATTCCTTTCTCCAAAAGAAATCAGATTCACTGCATAAAATGAGAAGTGGAGAGCTCCTAAGATCCTTATTGTTGAGGTTTTAGAGAAAAGGGGATTGCTTGGTATTAGAAACCTGGATTTAAAGATGAACGTTTTTGGTGTGGCCAGAGACTTGTGTATGCTGAACTTGAGGATTAGCTCCTAAATTTATTTCATAATGTCACTTTCCTGTTTAGCTTTATCAGCAAACGATCTTGTGCAAATTAGTAGATATGTTCAGTACATTACACAAGCTGAGGCTGCACTGACAACAACAACACACACTAATTTACAGCCGATGATTCGGGAGTTGCAGGTGAATGAATGACTCATTTTGCCCGCGGTGTGAGTGGTGATACTAATAGATTTGTATGTACTACTCAAAATCCCGAGGGTAAATTCAGAAAAGGGAAGGCATCCCTCCATGTGGTTTGTATTCACAATCATGCATCATGTGTATTATCTGTACGGTGCAGTCTTTTCAGTCTGACTCCTCTGACAATGTGCACAGCTGAGGCAAAGCTATTACAGGTTAAATTCATCCCCCCAACAAATCCTGTGATTTCATACAAGGCAATACACGAATTAATGGATTTCCACAATCTGTCTTAAGCTCCTCTTATAAGGGCTTTTGAAAACAGATAACAATAAACACCATCCCATCCTTTTCACCTGGGTTTAATAGCGTCCAGATTGTTGACATATAGTTTGAGGAGCATGTGAGATCATTATCTGCGGTTATTGTGGCTCTCAAAAGGAGGAATTGTACCACATCCACATTGGTTCAAATAGTTCAAAATTCATTACTGGGGATTAGAATGATAAAGGTTCATTTTATTGTTGTAAAAGCAATATTTGGAACAAGAAGTAAAGTAAAGGAAAGCAGCAGCGCCACATGGTTGACACAGTTTTCTGGATTTTTGAGGCAGCCGCTCGGGCAGCTTTCTTTGATTTAAAGTTAAGTATTAACTAAATACTTAACTTTAAGTAAATATTAAGAGGAAACTGACAATACTTGGCAGCTGATTTATTTGACTCTCTCACAGAAACAAAAGTCAGCCAAACACCAGATATATCAACACAAAAGCATGATCCACGCCAGGCTGACGCTGAAAAAGAAACTGCAATTACATTTCTGTCTTATCTTGTTGTGATGCTGCATTTTGAAGACAGTTTTCTCTGAAAAATATGACATGGTTACCATGCAGAATTGTTCTGATGGTGCTGATGTGAGAGACTTGTCAGTGTAATTATCGCTGACTATCATTCTCTCTAGGTTATGTGTTGATATCAGGTATACAGCAGGAGGACGAATGAAAGCATGAATAATAAAGGACACAAATCAAATCAACACAATTCAAACAGGAGACACAGGATTAGAAAATACACCCGTACGCTAAAGATTTGGTAAATGAGCAGAGAACCTTACACGGCATGAGACTATTCATGTGTAAAAAAGCTCAGTGTCTCTGCTCACTGCTGGACCAGAGCCCAAAACCTCCTGGGAAATCGGAGATTGCAGCTGTGTGAAATGCAGAGAATGAACCTTCCTCTTTCGATTTTCTCCAGACTTACGCAAGGAAACACAGTAACTGTTGAAGGTTCAGAAAATACTTGTCAGATAGCAATACCCTGGGGAGTGGAGAGGAATTGAGAAAACCTCTCTGTGGTTGCAGAACCTCCATATTGAATAGCTGTGTAAACACAAACATTATGTTTCTCTTCTTTCCTGATATCTTTTCCATGAAATCTGAAAATGAGCTGTGGGATCTGTCTGGCTTCAACATCACCCTGCAGGCTTTCTGAGCTGTGGTGGTGTGAACTCACTGAGACCATATGTTTTCTTATTTAAATAGGTTTATGTAACCGAAATTGAACTATACAGTGGACTCAGGATTAAGGAGAAAGACAAATCACTCCTGTGTGCCAATACATACTAACTCAATCCACTTTTCTACACCCTGGTAGATTTTTTCAACAGCTTTTGTTACAGTTAAATGTAAGTATCAGTCCTTTATATTATGTACAACCCTTTCCATAATCTTTCCTTTAATATATTTGAATCCATTTTGATGAGCAGGATTTCAGATGTTCCACATATTGATAGATTACACTGACAGTGCCTATATCATATGGGTCTGTGTAACTAGTTCCTAGTTTTATGTATCAGAAATATTGTCTCTCTTATCCCTATAAAACCCCTTAAAGAACCATAATGGACTGGGGGTGGCGGTGGGGGTTGTTATCTCATTTTAAATGGCATCAGGTTGAATTCTGACCTAACCCTGACAAAGGCTGAAAGCACAACAGTTCATGACTCAGTCTGTCGAAACCATTTTAAGATCCCAGTATCAGTGAAACAACAGAGTCTCATTTTCTACATGCAGTGATGAGTATGGAATTAAAAAGGTGAGAAAAATATGTCATTTATGTTCATAAAAGATAAGCATTTTACCTCAATTGTGCCTCTGTAATTTAGATTCAGTGTCACATACATTAATTGACTGTCTGAAAATAAAGCTCTAAGTTATCTCTCAGAAGAGACCAGGAGCGGAGTCATTTTATTTTATTCTATCTATATACCAATGTGACTTGCAGCCTGCAAAAACTGAAATTACTCCCATACCAAGGATTTAATAATGACAATGTGGATTTTATTTTTTCTACCAACAGTAGAGCACATGGGTAACTGAGGCCAGCGCCCCCCTGTGATAAAAGACTACAATGGCAGCCGGTGGACGCAGAGCGACACAGCGCGGCAGACGGCCCGCCACTCGCGATAACTCGCGTTGCGTTGAGGCAGCAGCTGGGCGGAAAAGGCGGGAGAAGACTGCCGCTTCCGCGTCCGCGCAGGGCAAAATGGACGATAAGTTAATATTGGCCGTATTTAATTACCCAGAACTGTACAATGTCACTTTGCCGAATTACCGCTGCACGGAAAGTCGGTCAAATGCCTGGAGAAACATCAGCATCCTCCTGGGTCTCCCGTGTGAGTATTGGGTTGTTTTTTTGTTAATCACAACTTTACTGCCAGTTATTATTTGCTGAGTCGATATTGGCGTGGACGAGCAAACAGACATAAATGAGAAAATACACGTGATTCTAGCAGATAGGGATATTTCAGGTGTCTCTTGTGGGCAGTTTGTAGTTTTTTTAATATATTTTTTATCCGCGCAAGTGCAGCCCGGTGGTGTGGCTGCAGCCGCGCGTACCGTGCTAGCGGTAGCAGCAGCTGCTTTCACGCCTAGGCCGCGCTGCGCCGGACGGCACGGTCCGGCTCCGCTGCTCCATGCTGCTGCGCCGCCAGCGGCGTGTCCAGCACCGCACGGCGCAGGAGGAGATGTGCTCCCAGCGTCGCGGAATCGCTCTGTTTACCGAGCGGCGTGCTTTTCGTCACGGTCGTCAGCACGGCGAAGTCCACGCTGACTGAGAGCTCCTCCAAGAGTCGTGGAAGCGGCGGCGGCGGCGGCGGCGGCGGCGGCGGCACCGCCACGGTGTGTTCAAGGCCTGAAATGTCATCAGGTGCGCAGACCCACGTCCATGATGGAGCGGCAGAAAACAGCAGCCGTGAACCCAGCGTGACCTTCAGACATGGCGTCTGAACACATGTATATATATAAAACCTTAACCCTGTCTTTGTGAAACTTTATTGACTCAGATAAAGTAGTGCTTGCTATATTTTAATATATATATTAATATATATAATGCTAATATAATAATAATAATAATAATAATAATTATATATATAAAACCTTAACCCTGTCTTTGTGAAACTTTATTGACTTCTAATTCAAGCATTTTCCTCTCAGATAAAGTAGTGCTTGCTATATTTTAATATATATAATGCTAATATAATGATAATAATAATAATAATAATTATATATATATAAAACCTTGACCCTGTCTTTGTGTAACTTTATTGACTGCATTAACCACATTAAAGCATTTTCTTCTCAGATAAAGTAGGGCTTGCTATATTTTAATACTCCCTTATAGCTTATACTGAAAAAGCATTAGACTATATATTAAGATTATAGTTTTCAGCTTTTGTGAAAACTTTCCAAGAGTAGTTATTTCAACTGTATGACTTCACTGATTGTATTGTTTACACTCTAAAACCAAACAAATAATATTATCAACACTAGAGCTAAAAGTATATTAATCTGTGGACAGAAAAGTACTTTGCAGTTATTTAGATAAGCAGTTGATAATTCAAGACACATTCATGGCAGGACCTAAAACATGCCTCTGTTACAGTCTTAATTGTGAGGATTTTCAGTTTTTCTTCATCTTTTTGTAAAAATAGTTGAATGTATTTGGATTTTGGACCAACAAAACAAGTAATCTGAGGATGTCTCCATGGCATCATTCAGTTTTTTTATTTTATTTATAGAGTAAGCCATTAATCTAGTAATTGAGAAAATAATTGAATGAATAATTAACATAATCTGCAGCCATAATAAACACCGGTGTTTAGGTTGCTTTATCTTTGTTAATATAATTTTTCCTCATTCCTGTATATTGCTAGTAATCAGGAGAATCATGTGATTTCTTGCTCCTTACACTCTGATATTTTACTTTCTAGCTGAGGAGTGCAAAAGAAAATGGAAGAACATGAGAGACCGGTACTTGAAGGAAGTCCGAATGGAGATCAAAAGCAAGAAGCAAGGGGAGGTCGTACAGAGCAGATGGAAATACAGACAACTTATGAATTTTATTGCACCCTTCACTGGATCAAGAAGTGGGGTGGCAGACATCTGCGGCAACAATGATGAAGACCACGACAATCCTGACAACGAATCTTGCAGTGCGGAGGGAGAAACTGCATCGTCCGAGGCAGTCAAAACGCCGCAGTCCATCCTGAAGGTCCCTGTGAGTCAACCTGACCTCAAGCCCCAGGTAGCATTTGTGACGCAGCTTCCTTCAATGTCTCAAGACACACAGATGGCCCAGCTGGCTGTTATGGCCAAGTTGCCATCAAGCCCACAGATCACCCCAATTAGCAAAACGGGACGGAAACGGCGCCTGATGCAAGAGTCACTTTCACCACCTTCCTCTCAAAGTAGAACATCCCCTACTAAATGGCTGGTCAAAGACAATGGTGCCTCATTTCCCTCCAGGCCACGGGATGAGGATGAACTGTTTCTGCTGAGCTTTGTCCCCGCTCTGAAGCGACTTGCTCCGCAGAAAAGGTGCGAGACAAAAATAAAGATCCAACAGATCATGTATGAAGCAGAGTTCAATGTTACACAGTCAGAATCCCAAGAAAAACAGACAGAGGCAGAAACACAGGACTAAACCAAACTGACTTTTTTTGTACTTTATTCTCTTTTCTATAAACCTCTTCCATAAAATGGCCAAAATATCTATTTTTCTTTTTTTTTTTACAGCACAAAGTGGTTGAGTTTGAAGTACATCCTTTTTTCATGTGAAATAATTAAACAGTAAAAACAACAAAACTTATTCTACTTTTTGACAGACCTCAGTATTGCAAGTCATTCAAAATTTTAACACCACCACTGATTTGGTGTGTCTTTATTTGCATAATTAATTGGACAAGTCAGGCTTATGTGAGAATGAAGCCCTAATAGACTTACACCTTCATGGGAAAACAGATGATGATTAACATCTTTATTTACATAGCTTTACTGTCAATAGAGTGAATTCACACTTAGAGAAACGGTTTCATATAAACCAACCAATCTCCATTTAACTCTGTAATACAGTATTTTACATTTAAGTACAGTTGACATATGGTAAACTGAGCAAAATAAAATATGTTACAATTTGGAGAGAAACACTGCTTCATAAATTAATCTTCTGTTATACAGTATGCATCAATACAGTTCTCATCTAAAATAAAGAGACGATGTCTGACATTGTTTTGACTCCACGAGGCATGTGAATGAGTCTGGTGAATTTTGACAATGAGTTGTGAAATCTGTAAGCTCAGGTTGAGCCACTTAAAACAAAGAAATACATTGTTAGCACATTAGTGAACAGAGACAGCATGCAGGAAGCACATGCTGGTATTCAGTGTGTAACTCAGCAAAAGTATTTGCAAATATTTAAAGATGCCTGTTTCATGGAAGGAAGACATTTTGACATGTCACAGTAGGAAAAGCAGAGGTGTAGATCATAAAATTAACTATCACACTGTCGTGGCTTATACAATAGAGTCATCAATAATGTAGTTTTGCTACTAAGACAAGTCAAGATGTTTGGTGTGAAGGGCTAATGACAATGGAAACCAAGGTTAAGTGTTCATCTTAAAAGCTGTTTTTCTTACATTAGCACAGATATCTTTACTTTATATTGAACCTGCTTTATTCAAATCTCACATGGCTTGGTGTAAAAAAACAAACAAAAAAAGCAAAAACGTACGGAGGCAGAATCGTGTCGTCACAAACCGTGATGATGTGCCTCAGTGTCTCATCTTTGTCAAATCTTTTTGCTTAAGCCAAGTTGTTGTCTTTCCATACTTTTATGCAATCAGCAGCCAAAACATAATAACCAGCGCGACAAACAGGAAGAGACGAGACAGAAACTGTTCATCCGTGTGCTGTGGCGTCCCAGGGGCCGCTGTTTGGGAAAGTGTTTGACAAAGGTTATTTGGTATGTTGTTGATAAAAGATACAGACTGATCGCGGTGAAGTGTGTAAAACATAAATACCTGGAGGAGGTCTTCCATCGTTGATGTTAAAAGCTGTAGCAAAAATACCAAACGGAAAGGCACCAATTCCAAATGACATTTGGAAACCCCCATCTCCAAAGCCAAATCCTTGAAATCCCTGTAAAAAACATGAACATGTGTGTGCATTCTTTTAATGTTTAACCATGTCTTCACAATATCGGAGGTACGGTTAAACATACAGTTAGTCAGACGTGACGCAACAGGCAGCGCAATTTGAGGTCATTCTCAAGAGACACCTCAGCAACTCAGTGCTTAGCATCTAATAGATCCCAGTGGGAAATGACGGTGTGTTAATGAATAAAGCACCTACATCATTCTATGTAATGTTTCATCATGAATGCATAATGTTACCTGACAGCTGAAGGTACCGATCTGGCAGAAAATCATGAAATCATACACTTTGTTATTGCCATGGATGTGTACTTGTGCATAGTACTTACACCACGGTTTTCTGGCTCAGGCCTTTGCCCTTGGGGTCGAGGGGGTGTTCTTTCTCTATAGAATAAAACCGCAGTTTGTGAAAGCCAGTTTAAACAGTTTAAAAATGCAGTTTAAGTTATTTCTCTTAATCAGAAGTATTGAATATTGCATTAAAAATGTGAATTGATGGGGAGGAGGATTGCGATTACATAATATGTGAAGGTTAGAGTCAGCCTGAACCGTAAGACAGCACAAAAGTACCAACCTGGGGTCCTGTTGACCTGTGCTTCCTCGCCCATATAAGGGAATAACTTTGTCTCGACTGATGCCAGCTTTACACACTGGACATACTTGTCTGTTAGGTCTGGTCTCCAACCACTGCATAAAGACAAAGACATATTAAGATGCTAACTACTTCAGTTATAATGCATTAATTAAAATACCCTGTTGTTAGCATTTGAAAGTGATGGGAAGGTCAAACAAAGGTAGGTTCAACTTACCTGATGCAAACAAGGCCAACTGATTGAGAAGAGATGCAAAGGAGGATGAGAGTGGAGATGTTGGGACAGAAGAGATTTGATCAGTGAAACATTACACATGTCCTTGAACAACCTTACAGTGCAAAACATACAGGATTGACTAAAAATGGCATCTATCCATCAGTAGTGAAAGATGAGGGTGAGCTCAGCTACTAGAGAGGGAGGGGAAATGGGGGAAAAAATGGCATCCTGCTTTTGGATTGCTTTCTCTTTCAAAATGAGTTGCTAAACTGGTAACAGACCAGAAGCTCAAGACCTGACTGGAAAAGTTGGCTGGAATTACATTGAAGAGGAAATTTTCCAACTGACCAAGATGACAAAATCAAATCATGTTTTGTTGCACATTTACCTGTAGGTCAACATGCTTGTATTTACAGACTCTGCTAGACTTTAAACGCAACTGAAGTACAATCATAGAGAGTTGGATGTTAAAACAAATAATACTTTTATTCTAGATGAGTGCTGATATGGTTGTATGTTATATCAACCAAATTCTTATATGTTTTCACCCATGTTTTGCTAATATGCATAAAGTCAACTTTACACTGTTACTCTTACATACACATTTCAAAATTGGCCTGATATCAGCTGCCAACTCATCACAGTTGTTGCTGGTGTCAACTGTGTTTCACAGCTGATATTGACCAGCTTGGTCTATGCCAATAAACTGGTCTTACGTCTTGTTTATCAAGATTAGTCAGACTACAAGCAGTCTGACTGAAGCCTGTGGCCTTAACACCCCGGCTGAGGTTGTTATAATACAAAACTTAGACCAGAGCCACAGGCAGCAACATACCAGAAGAGGTGTCCACACAGGCTGATCACTGCATCCTTGGCGGTGTCCAGACATATGTTACACTCAAAAGTGCTGTCCTGGTTGCCGCTGTCGGCCGCGGTCGAGCTGCTGGATCCGGGGCCGGGGTTGTCAGTGGCCGCAGTAGAGCCAGCGGCTGGAGGGGGGGCAGCGGTGGCCATTTAAAGATAGATCCGGAAACAAGAAGGCACAGGTGGGGAGGGCGGTGGGGAGGGAGGGGGAGACACCCAGTGCTTCAAAGTGAGCACATATGGAGGCCCAGTGGTCGGGGCTTGTGTCTTAAAAACGGGGGAAGACAAGCGAGAGGAGCCGAAGCGAACAAGCCTTCATAAGAGGAGTGAAATCAAACAAACCCCACCGGCTGCTGCGGAGCCGCGGAGGCCGGAGAGCGAGGGAGAGCGAGACCGACGACCCGGCGGCGAACGGCGGACACGAAGGCGCAGCCACACGCTGTCGTCCAGGCGCTTTTCTGGCTGTAAAGCGCAACTCTGTTGTGAGGAGTTGGGAAAATATCCGTACAGCTGGTTGCATCACACATCCGCAGCACAAACCGGTAGTAGATCCTGAATGGTGGTGGTGGTGGGGGGGGGGCAGGGGGCGCGGCTAACGCGTGGGATCCTGTTGCCCTCAGCGCGGTCTGCCAGGAGCACACAACAAGAAGGCCCATCTATCAATTAACTGTATGTTTTCAGGTGTTTACCCCTCCCCTCAGGGTTTTTTTTTTTTCAAGCTGCAGAGACAATAAAAATATTGATATGTTATCACCTTATACAGAAAGTTCATTTGTTAGGAAACAGATACAGATTTTGGCAGTTTTATTCATTTGTAGTCATGGTTCTGGACACAAGGCGAATTTAACTGAAATGGTCACTCACTAGGGCTGCATGCACAAAAAAAAATCTATATTGCAACTATTTTTGGCCCATACTGTGACCGTGATATGAGTCCCGATTTCAGTTCAATTTTTAGTTTTAACTGAAAAATATATGAAAAATGTATGCAGATGTGACTTTTGCTGGGGCTGGCACCAAACACGGACGTCCCTTTACATTTGGAGAAAACCATTTGTAGGTTGGGGAGTCTCTGTAGTGCCACAATGCTTCATTTATGGTATGTTGTGACACATCTTACCTTCATGAAAAAAATAAATAAATAAAAAATAAATAAATAAAAATGCAGCTCCTGAGATCTGGACAACCTATTGCACTTAGCCATATTGTCATTTCAATAACATTTCGATTCATTGTTCAGTCCTACTCACTTTGGTGGATGAGAAACACAGTAAAACCAAAATAATGAACTTAAAAAAAACACTAAAAAACTCTCAAGAGCTGAGAGTCAGTCATTCACATTGCATTTTGTCATGCAAAAAAAAAAAAAAGTTCACATAAAAGTATGAAGAGCAGGTTTCATATTTTTATTTACCTTACCAAATTTAAAATAACATAAACTACAATTATACACAACAATACTTGCTAGTAGGGCTTCATTTGTAAGTACAATATAAGTGTGTCATTCATTTGTAATAACAAGATTAATAGTAAACACATTTGTTTTTTCCAGAAGGTTTCATAGAGGCTCATGGTTTTTGATGGTCACATGAATGTTTCACTTCAGGCATGTTTTACTTAAAGTTAGCTAACCAAATCATAATGTGTTGCAAATAATACATTTATATACATTCAAAAAACTTAAGTTTGCTCCACAAAGCAAACTGCAACTATGACAACACAAAAACAATTAATGCACAGACATAAAAAACAACAACAACAACAACAATAATAATAATAACAATGCTGTGCATGTATATACTGTAGGCTTACTGTATAACCAATCCCCAGCTCAATAATCCTGATCTATACATGGGGTCCTGAGGTATTTTAGATAATTTCCATCGACCTGGACCTTGAGTGACCACCTGTACGCAAATCTTCCACCATCGCATCCTCTATCCTGGATGCCAAAGACCGCTTTAGGGTTTGCTTAAAGTCGTTGCCAATGAAGACATACAGGACTGGGGATATAAAGCTGTTTGCTGCGGCCAGAGTGGCTCCCACCTTCAGCCCAGTCTGAAGCACCTCCAGCCTGTGATTCTTCAGGTCTAACTCCAGCAGGACAAAGGTGTGGTAGGGGACCCAGCAGAAGAAAAACGATAAAATGAGCGCAGCCATGACCTTGTAGGGCTTTGCTGACTTGATGGTCAAACTTCGCAGCTTTACACCGAGCACGGAGCAGCAGAAGACAATAAGTAGGACGGGGATCAGGAACCCGCAGATGAACCGAGTCAGCGCCACTACCTCGTGCCTGGAATGACCCGCATACTCCGTGTAGCACTGCGTGACCGCGCCACGCACCCCGGTCTGTCTGAAGACCAGCGAGGGCACCGTGAGCAGCGCGGACAGGAGCCACACGGTCACGACGGCCCCCAGGGCCTTCCGCACTGTCCGGTGGTTGTGTGACCAGACGGGAAATGAAATCATGACACAGCGATCGGTGCTGATCAGGACCAGCAGAAACACGCTGCTGTACATGTTGAGAAACAGGGCGGAGGAGGTCAGCTTGCACAAGACCAGCCCGAAAGGCCAGTGTGAGGTTATCATGTAGAAAGCCTCCAGGGGCAGAAAGGCACAGAACAAAAAGTCTGAAATGGCCAGACTGACATACCAGGTGGTGATGACTGTTCTTTTCATCTTCCACCCACAGATCCAGATCACTAGTGAATTCCCCCCCAGGCCAATCACAGTTATGAAGATATTGACCGCCACCAGAACATGAGTCACAGAGGACTGAGAACTGCTGAAGTTCAGTATTTCAGTGGTGGTGGCGTTGCTCTCCGTCTCATTGCTGGGAGTGTAATCTTCATATTCAACATAATCCAGATCCATGTTTGTTACTGTTCCTGTAATATTATGATGACATATATATATATAAATATAGTTTTCACGGTTTTATCAGGAAAATATATTGTAGTTTATATGAACTTCAGTACTCACGTTTGTCTTCATGTGAAAGCAGTCCCCTCTCACTGTGTCCCTTTCTGTTGGATGCAACTTCTCACTTCTGTTTCCTGGGCAGTGTTTCTGACGAAAATGACGGAAACAATCAGAAATTATATGTAATGGAACAAGTGACAGTCAGCTGTCTGCTGTCCACCCATTTGGGTTTGTGGGTGAGACCTTTTTTTTTTTTTTTTACATTGTCACGAAAAGTAAAATAATTGAAAAAAAAAATGTGTTTCTCGGTTCTTATAGACGGGTATTTTGAGTCTTACACAGCCTGCTGTTGCAATCTGACAAAGGGGATCCACATCAGGCAACCACACAAGGAGATAAAACCACCAGCTCACATTCAGTGCTTCTAGACCATTTTCTGTCAACATCACCCATTACCAATTACCAATGTCTTATTACTCCTAATGTCAGAAAGCATAAACCACAATTGTTTGTGGTAGAGACCAGATTTTCCTCACATCTGTACCCTGCCTGCTTTTAAATCCTGATCATTTGTGAAGATAAATGATTCTATCAGAATGAACCTTCAAAAGTATAGCCTACGAACAAAGATGAGGAATACATGTAGAATGGCAGGAAGAGGAACTTTTTGGTTTCCAAAATATCGTGTTCAACACGTGACCATTACCACATATTTGAAAAAAAAAAAGGTAGTGGTGCAAAAAATTGGTGGTGATGGATTTTGTTGTTTATTAAGGTTTTCAGTCATCCAAATAAAGGAATATGTCGTAAAGATAACTGTGACATCCTAAATCTAACATTTTTTCCAAGACTTTATAGCATTAGTTTAAGAAGTACTTATTAGGTAAAGATACTACAGTGTACAAAATATATAAGTTGCAGCTAAACATTCTACATTTACACTTTTACTTAAGTAAAAGTACAGAATTATTACCACTAAAATATACTGAAGTATCAAAAGTAAAAATACTATTCATGCTGATTGGGCCCTTTACTTTACTTTGTAATCGGACTGCTTAACAAGAATGGGAACTGCATATAAGAGGCCGTTCCTTTAAAAACAAATATTTTATTAAACTACTTATTTTTTTCTATTTCAATATAATCTTAGGTTATCTATTAGTGATTTTATTAGTTAACTTATAATTTTACAGGCTTCTTTGCGCTGAATTCTGACTGGTGGATGTGTGAAACTCAATAAAAATGACATATAAAGAAATCTTGAATCTATTCAATACATAATACACAATATTATTGTGTAATCATCACTGATGCCTTTATGTGTAAGTCTTAGGTAGGACTAATTTTAAGTACTTGAAACTATCATTGGATAGCATACAGTGGTGGAGGGTTGATTTGACTGTACTTCTTAACTGTACTACTTAATATTTGTTGACCCCACTACCATTCAGAAAAGCATAATGCACTCCACTACATTTACCTGAGCATCTCAAACTACTCTCATATGGTTCTATGATTTGATGATTTGGAGAAAGGCCATAAAAGTAATCAGTAAGCTCTCAAAATCAATTCTAAAACATACTAGGAGCCGGTGTAAAGAAGCTAAAACAGGAGTGATTTGCTCATGCCCTGCTGCTGAACTTTGTACAGTCTGAAATGTATCAATGGGTTTTTGGCACGACAAAGCAAAAAGGCTGTTGCATTTAACGATACAGAGACACAAAAGTGTAATGTAACGTTAAAAAGTCACTCAAAGAATAAGATCTACTCGTTAGCTGTAGCCCTACTTTAAATAAAAGGTTTTTTTTAACTGACAGCATAAATGTTCGCCATGGATATGTATTACATACTGTATTACAAGAAGATGTCATGTTTATTGTTTATATAAACCGAGCATGCGCAGATGTGGCTACTTTGGCCCCGCCCAATGACGTATTGTTTGCTCAGGCTGGAGCCGGTATACTCGACCTGCGCTTCCCTGCAAACTGCGTCAGTCCTGCGGTCTCTCAACATGGCGGGCACCGTGGCGAAGAAGTGTCTCAGCCCTCTGGCTTTCATCACCAGGAGGGTC
The DNA here is from genome assembly GCF_046630095.1 of Trachinotus anak. Classification (NCBI taxonomy): domain Eukaryota; kingdom Metazoa; phylum Chordata; class Actinopteri; order Carangiformes; family Carangidae; genus Trachinotus; species Trachinotus anak. The sequence goes on along the minus strand of NW_027273879.1, from coordinate 10,673,668 downwards.
TCTGCACCGGAGTTCATCACCCAGTGCTGTTACCACAAGAAGGTAAGACATCCAGTCTGTTACGGCTTTACTAACCGGGAACGGACGACGGTGCGCACTGGCTGCTTTTCGGGCCTGTGTTTACAAATGTTAGTCACAGTCTGATAGTGGCGTCCTGGTTCAGGTGATGAGATGGAGCTCGTAGTAATTTAATTCAGTTCTCTTAAAAAAAAAAAAAAAAAAAGCCAAACAAAACAAAACAAGAGGCCTCAGGGGGTATTAAGAAGTATTAAATCTCATTTACTTTGGTCCTACATGAATGAACGTTTATCATTTGTCATTAGTTAATTCATCTATCCATATAATGTAGTTTGCATTAAGTTAATTAATTATATGATTTTTTTTTGGTCATTATTGTTACACACTGCTGGGAAGTACTGTTAAAAGGTTACAAAGCTAATAATAATAAGTAATTCTAATCTACTACTAAACCCTACTGGTTTCCGGTAATACTGTAATACTTCTATACTGTATACTGGAACACATGCTATTAAGTAGGACATACATTTAGTTTTGCGAGCCCTTCAGAAACCCTGTACATGGCTGCCTTTATCACATCTGCCATGTTACATCAGCCTGTTTCCTCATGGGTTACATATACTGAAGCGAGTATGACAGAAACGGGTGAATTGTCTCTTATAAAACACCAGCTCATTAAAATTAGTTAACATTATTTGTTTCATGTCATGGCTAGTTCACCAGTTGAGGACTGGAATAACATCACTAATCTCGCACCCAGATGGCACTGCCACAGCTTTGATACCTGAATTACATCCGATTAATAAGCTTTAAGGGCGTCAATATGGTGAAGGAGCACAGTGTGCCACACAACCTGTAAATGTTTTGTAAGAACAAGAATTGTTTATTGTTCTTGTTCGGTGCAGCATATTTCGGCCGTCTAACGCAACAGTCACACTCAGATATTTGAGTTTCATTGTGTGATGAGAGTGTCTGATGCAACAGGGAGACACAGGATTGTGGAAATCAGAATCACAGAAACAGTCAAGTTCAGCTGGTTTATGCCTTTAAACAGAGATAGTTTGTGTTTCCTGGATGTTGAACTATAATATACCTTTATTGAAAGGCTTTTTGTGGCTGTGAATTACTGTAAGCATGAGCCATTAACTGGTTGGGTAATTGGCTTTAAAGTCAACATCCCATCTGGCAAGACAGTTAAATCTGCTGTCGTTGGAAGATGTGCCCTAAAAAGTCCCTGAAAATGCTCTAAGATAATAAGGAGATTTCATTTAACTAGTTTTATTTTACACTAAAAAAATAGTTGTAAAAAGATGAAATATCATAAATATAAGGATAGCTCAGTTTTTAGAGCAAACAAAAATATAAACATGCAGAAATTTGAAATCACATGAAATGTTGTGTATTAAATATAATACTTTTTAGGACATGCTCTGTGATTCAAGCTCAGGCAGTTTCTGTTGGTCTTGGTCAGAATGACTCAGCAGAAACTAGGGGGAGAGGGCAGGATGCAGGAGTTGGTATAGAGGACAATGAAATCCGGTGCTAATCTGTTTATTTCAGCGTCCCTTACGTAATGGAGGAAACATGTCATTGTATAACAATGATGCATAAGATATACAGACATTTATTTTCTGACTGTAGTAGAATGAAAAGGAGCATTCCTGGATGCTATTGTCTTGTGGGTTAGAATTTATTTTAATGAAATACTGTCAGCAACTGTTTCCTAACACAGTGTTTCCTTTCTCTGTTGTCTGAAGGTGGTGGATCACTATGAGAACCCAAGAAATGTGGGATCGCTGGACAAAAACTCCAAGAATGTTGGGACTGGCTTGGTTGGAGCTCCAGCCTGTGGGGATGTGATGAAGCTCCAGGTACGTTTGTATGTATAGAGTAGATTACAGCCGTTTGTATACACACAGGGCTGAAATGTTATAGCACAACAAAAGTGGAAGAGCCACACAGAGCATTGATACATTACATCCTTGTTTTGACAAGTAGATGATGCCAGGTCCTAAATTATTTAGTTTAGCATTGCTGCAAAGCATTTCCTGTGTTATTTCCCATGTTATCTTTTTTTGGGGGGGTAAACCCGCCGTGTAATGTTCTTGAACAGTAACAGGAGCAATTATTTTATTCTTCTGGTTCACAATGAAATGATCACTTGTAGTTTCTTTCCCCCTTTGGCATGAGAGTAAAACTGTGAAAACTCTGAATTTGACAGATTGAGGTGGATGACCAGGGGAAGATTGTGGATGCCAGGTTCAAAACCTTCGGCTGTGGCTCTGCTATCGCCTCAAGCTCTCTGGCCACTGAGTGGGTGAAGGGTAAATCTGTAAGTGAACATGTTACAGACATAACACTTCTTTCATTCTTCCTCTTTATTCAGCTCTGCTCACGTCTCATCTTTGACTGGTAAGGTTTTTGTGGTTACTGGAGCTACAATATGTGTTTTCTTCTCAGGTGGATGAAGCTTTGACAATAAAGAATACTGACATTGCCAAAGAGCTCAGTCTTCCACCGGTTAAACTTCACTGCTCCAGTAAGTCTTCGGTGAATCAGTCTAATGACTTTCTTATTTTCCAAACTGACCCACATATTTCTGTATATTCAACCTTTAATTCCTGTTTCTCCCCAGTGCTTGCGGAGGATGCCATCAAGGCTGCTCTGGCTGACTACCGCCTCAAGCAAGATGACGGCCAGCAGGAGGCAGTCAGGGCCAGCAATTAAACAGAGCCGTCTCACTCTGAGCTGGACGTCACTGCTTGCTTCCTTCTGCCAGGGGGAGAAGTAGCAGCATTCCACTTCCCTGCAGTATTGATAACGCACACATAATCTGTTGATGACAAGTATATGATCGTCAACCCTCTGTAGCAGTGTTACACCAGGCTTAGTCTGTGATCCTCTAACCCTGCATACTCTGTCTTTTAGCCTGTCACGTGAACGCACAATGTAAGCACTGTTTGGGTTGATGGTACAAAGCTGAGCCTTATTTTTGAGATTGTGATGTTTTTCAAGATTTCGAGCTTTAGGAGTGTATATTTTGAAAGGTGTGATGGAGATACCGATAAATGCTAAAAGCTGTTGAAGTGTCCCTGCACCCTAAGCACTGACCTTTTGATATGCAATTAAGCAAAGTGGCTTGAAACAATGAAAGGGTCCACTGGTTTTAAGTGTAATTTATAATTATTTAGTAATGCTTCCACAAAAGTCTGCAATAAAAGTATCCTGAATCACGTCGTGTGTTTGTTTTGTTTGCAGTTTATAACTTTGAACATCTTGAATAGAAGGTGTTTTTGACACCTCACAAATGGGAAAGCTCGTGTGTCTAATTTTGTAATGATGGGCAGGGCACAGTATAATGGCTGTGGAACTTGATTACCTAAATTAAATGCATTTGTTTTTTATAAAAGCTGTTATATGCACCAGTGCCTTTCCTGCTATAACACGTCAAAATGGGGTCTATAATTAAGAAGGTCAGTAATTGAGATGGACTGAGAATATATACATTTTATTGTGCTTACATAAAACCAGAACTGATCTTAAAAAGTTGTCAATACTCAATGTTTTTGCACAGAAGTACAAGGTAACTGGGACCATACTGCTGAATGTTTACTGAAGTGGCCGCTATGCAGGAATGTTCAAGGAATTAAACAACAAAAAAATAACCCCTTAAAAGGAGATATTTCTGTGCCAGACATTACTCCATGAGACATATTTATAAAATGTCAGAACATCCAGTTGGAGGAAAGCTCTGCTGCACTGGCTCTTTCCTTCACTGAACAAAAAAAAAAAAAGAAATAAGGAGTGATTGGAATTTGGAAACTTTTTCACAATGTCCTCCGTAACTGCTGAAATTATGGATGTTAGATCCACAAGTGGCATAAGAGGAGAATATACGCAGGTCACAGTGTTCGGAGTGGTTAGAAGGCAGTTTTCTCTCCTGCGATCAGCTGAAGTGTAGCAGAGTCATTGTGAATATGCAGAGAGGAGGGCCGGAGACTCCGGCCATTTAAAGGCTCCCGTGCGTCATCTTCGTCTGGATGAGGCTGCTCTGAATCATCTTTGTCTGGTTGCGGCTGCTCTGGAGGGATCTGCTCTGGGCTGCCTCCCGCTGTAGCTGCTTCGCTGTCAGAGAGCTCGCATGGCTCATTTTCCTCAGGAAGACTTGGTAGTGGCAGCTGCTGATCCAGGATGCTGCCATCTGGTTTAGAGCTGTCCTCAGGACTGTGGTCTGCAGTTTTCTGACTGTGGTCACTTCCCTCCACAGCATCAACAGATTTATTTGGCGTGCGCAGGCTCTTGGCAGCCCTCATGATGTCGGCCTGGAGCTGCTTGTGAGAGTCCACAGGCTCACTTTCTTGCTCAGGAGCTGGTTTTTCTGGCACTTCATTAAAGGGTTTAGCACCTCCTGTTTTGTCCCTGTGGTCCACATACATTTTTGAGGGGAAGGAGCAAGGGTAGTAGGCGTTGACCTTTCGCCTGCGGCTCATGAAAATTGCCCCACAGATAATAAGGAAGACAAGAAGGATGAAAGTGGCTGCAACAAGGATGAGGAGCATGTTCTCTTTCAGAAAGCTCACAACCTGACTCAAGAGGTCAGTTTCTACATGGGTGGGGCCAACAGGTGAGGTTTGGTACTCAGAGAAAGGGTGGCTGGTGGGCAGGGAGTAAGTTAAGTTACTGAATTCTTCCTCATCTGTACTTCCCTCCAGAGAACTGTAAAAAGGTAGAGGTGTGGCCAAACTGCTGCTGATGCAAAACACCACACACAGGCAGATCTGTTGGAGGGCCATCGGGATCATTGTTTCCCCTCAGGGTCTGTAAATAACAGTAAACGTCAGTAACTGAAATGCCAGTGCCATATGTGAAGATAGTTTAGAGCTAAGCATCTGTTTTTCTGAAAAAAATAAATGATCTTTGAAAAACTCAGTCACTTGACACTGGACTAGAGGTATTTCCAGAATCCTTAAAGACTCTTCTGAACATCTGGATATAAAAATATTCAGCCCACTTTCAAGTTGTGCCACTGTTTTCTAAGCCAGAAGAAGACGGGGGCCGGAAATGACATGTCTGTGTTTAATTTGTATGTGAAACATAGCTATAAATAGATTTTATTATCAGTTGTATTTGTCTATATTGCTGTTTCATTGTATTTTTTATATTTAAAATGAGTTAAAAGTCACTTTTATTTCACAGCAGACTAAATATTTTTTCATCCACATTCTTAGAAGAGTTTGTGAGGGTTCTGGAAATACCTTCACTACAGTGGTAATTGTTGTTAAAGGCTCTGGCTTTGACAAAAACACATTAATCTCTGTACCTCAAATGTAATAGTAGTAATAGTACATGAGAGGCACAAACTGGGTATAGTACATATTTATACAGAGCAGAAAGGATCTGTTTGATGAAAACATCCATGTAAACGGCACCAACCCTCCAATACTGTATGCTGAGCAACATATCAACCAGGTTTGTGCACATTAAATGTAATTTTCCTGCACAATGAAAAGTCCCTAGATATGATCATCTTGTGTGAAGGTGTAATATGAAGGTGACAAATGCTGTATTGTACCAAAACAATAACTAAATCAGTTTTTACTGAATCAACACAAAGTCAAATACACTGGCTTTACTTTACTCTTTACTCCTGGACTTTTTACTCATTCAGATAAGATGAGTGCGCTGAACACACATGCTGTAACAGTAGCAGAGACTCAGGGAACAGAGTTCAAAATGATGAATTAAAGGGCAAATGAAATCAAAACTTTCTGCATGGCTACATACCACAAGGGTTATGTAGGATGGTACAGTTTTTTGTTTGGATCTCAGTCAGCTCTCTGCTCTGTCTGTGTGTCAACTTGCAGCAGCCCCCACACTTTCATCCTTACTCTGCCTCATCTGTGTGCAAGCTGGGCCACATGAAACTCTGCTCTCATCTGGAGAAGGAAAGGGGAAAGTTCTGAGGTTTTTTTTTTTTTTGTTGTTGTTGTTTTTTGTTTTTTTCAAAAATTAATCACCTCCACGTCCCCAGACCAAATATACATAACCAGACATGCCTGTGCAATCAGATGCATAGACATATGAACATAAGTCGGTTATATGCACACAGATACATGCATGGAATGACTCTTTTTTTTGATTGTCTATTCTAATGTGACACAAAATATTGTCTTTAACTTTTTTTGTCATTTCTCCCTGAGGCTGGATGTTGCTCTGAAGGCATCACGATGCTGTCACACACTTCAAATTGTCATGTGAGCTAACATGATATGACAATAGCTTTACAGTGTAACATTGAATGGGGAAAAAAAACACTATTATTACTCACCATCCGCTGTAGCAGAAGAAGTGTCTCTGCTGGAGTCACTTCTGATGGAGGATGAGTGAAACCAGTCTGGAAAAAGTGAACTGAGACAGAAACACAGCACAGCAAAGAGTAGCGAATGCTCGGTGAGCCACGCCACTTCTGCAGTTTCAGATTTCAGACCAGAGGTTTGTCTGGATAGTGCAAAAAAAAAAAAAAAAAAAAAAAAAAATGCTGTTAACCATGAGGACAAATCCCTCCTTCTGCCTCTCCTCTGTTCTCCTCCCCCTCCAGTTCCCTGAGAGCGTCTGAGCTCTCCGGCCTGCACACAGATTGTTCTTGTTAGGTAGGAGTTTATAATGTGCTGTGGGGGCAGGGTCTTGTCCTGTCTGCTCCTGTGCGGCAAACTGAATGTTCTGGAGACAACAAAAAATAAACTCTTATGGCTTTAAAAACCCTCAACCCTCAAGCATCATCATCATCTGCAACTTCTCATCTATAATATTTCTTCAGCAGGAGCCCCTGACTGATCTGACAGCCTGGCCTTCCCTTTAACCCCTGATCCCCTGACACTGATCAGGACAGCAGACCTCTTTGGGTAGAGAAAGAGCCAGAGAGCAGCTTGTATAAGTGACCAGCTAATGCAGGAAGAGGTTAATGTTTCCTGTGTAACAGCCAGGAGAAGGGGGGAGACTGTTAGAAACAATGTGGTGTTTTTTTTCCTCCAGAGGCAAGCAATTAAACTCACACGGTGTGTGTGACCACTTTAGGGAACGAGTGTGACTTTGTATGAGTGAGCCTGCAAATGACTGTGTATGCGTGTGAATGCATTTTTGGCAAGTCTACTGTGTTTGTGATCAGTCAAGGCGAGTCTAGCTTTATATGGTCAGCAGGAGCATGAGATGAGGTGCGGCATCCTCCAGGTTTACATTTGTCTCAGCTCTGTTGACAGTCACCGGTATCTGTTTCAGCTGCACATTGCAAAGTGTTAAAAAAAAAAAAAAAAAAGGAAGAAGAAGAAGAAAAAAAAAACATAGCTTCATAGCCCTTATGAGCTTTCAGGGCTCTGTTTTCTTTTTGCAAGAAGGGAAGTGAATATGAAATCAAGTCCAGGGTAGAACAACAGCCTTTTATAAATAGGGGAAGGGACTGATTCCATAGAGTGTTCAGAGACATAAGGACATGGAATGAAAATTTTAAATGTCAACAACTCTCTCGAAAAAAAACAAAACAACTTTGGTAATAAAATATTTTATGGATGTATAAAGTCCAGTCATTTTCAAGTAATGTCCTAGGCAGGTTTCTGAAAAGAAATATGTAATATGGGATTAATCATGGATAAAATACAGAATCTTATCAACTGGTAAACTAATCACTTCCAGTTAATTGTGTCACCTAGACTGCTTTTGAATAAATCTTTTCTAAGGTTTAAATGTAGCAGTTCTTTCCAAATCCACAACTGCTTTTAAACCGAACACGACTAACTACATTAAGAGTCTCTGCACTTTGTTCTTTCCAGGAAAACTGCAAGAAATTATAAGACAAAAACAGACTCATAAAAAAAGCATCACCAAATGTTAAAAATGTTTAATAAATTATCCCAAGACAGAAACAGCATCTCTACACAAGCACCCGTATAAGCAAAGTCACATAAAGTTTATCATCGCTCAAAATACTCCAATTATACAATTAAGCCTCACAGCTGCTAGAATAGCACTTGTAAACTGAACAGTGTCTGTGAAGAGCAGTAATCCCTTGACAAAACAAGCCATCCTGTCTCCCGTCGCTAAGTGAAACACCATCAGGGCTCAGTTCAGGATGTTTAAAAAAAAATCTTTGATCGTGCTCCTCATCCTGGTTTAAAGTCTCCAGAGTTCCTCCATGTTCATTCTCGCTTAAAATGCAAATTTGATGACCCGACTGCACCAAACGCTGGATACAGTTAAGGGGATGTAAAGATGAAATAGCAACATGTTGCATGTTTGTGTTTGTGGTTTCTGTCTCCTCCTGCACGGTAATAGGGCGTGCATTGAAGCTAAACCAACAACATCAAAGAGGAAGCACTGGTTTATTAAAACAGCAACTGTTTCCACATCACTGACATCAGCCAGATCAGTTCACTCTGAGGCCTGATGAGAATATATCAGTACTGATGAATCTAAACACAACGGTCATTTTCTGGGAGGAAGCTGCTGAGAGTGAGGTTATCTCCCCCGTCCTCGTCGCTGTCTCCACCACAGGGGATCACCAGGACTCCGTTACTAATTGGATTGCGTTGCCTTGTGTAGGTGTAACTCCTCTCAGGAAGCAGGGCAGAGATGCACATCATCTCTGTTGCCGGCTGAGGCCTCTTGACCTTGTACTTCCTTGCTGACAGCTTGGCGCACAGGACAATGGTAGAAACCATGAAGATGGTGGCCAATCCAGCCAGGGAGGCGATGACGATGAGGCATTGCTTCACCACTCCTCGGGTAGAGCAGGGTTGGACCTCAGTGCTGGATGGGCTCTTTGAGACTTCACGAGGCGCTGCTGTAGTTGCTGGAGTTGGTGTGGCCGTTGAAACTGGCGACCTCTTAGGAACGTGAGGGATGAAGACTGGACTGGTTGAGATGGCAGAAGTGGAGATAGAGTCATTTGAGGCTGTGGTGGCATGAGACTCATTGGTAGAGCTAGTGGTAGAGCTCAACCCTGTTGTTCCAGGAAACGGTGACGTGGAGATGTGGTTTCTTGTGTGAGAAATGGGCGTAGGTGAGGTAGGTAGAGACGTAGGTGAAAGCTCAGCGCTGGCGGTGGTCACCTCGGTTGTCGTGACCGGTGAGGACGTGGGGTGAAACACAGGTGTTGCCTCGGGGGTGGGGTCCGACGTCACTGTGGTCGTGGAAGAAGCTGAGGGACCGCTGACCAAGTGTGGAGCCTTATCAGTCGAATTATCAGAGGCGGTGCTGGAGGATAACTTGGCTGTAACATCAGGCTTAGTTGTGGGCGTGAGCTGCGGAGAAAACACAGTCACTGGCGCTGAAGGTGCTGTGGACGTCGTTGGAGGAGCCGAAATGTCAGCGGAAGTGATGGACGATTGTTCCATTGACTGATCCTCTGGTGCAGCTGTTTCTGACATTGTCGTGTTATTGGAGGGTTGTGCATCACTTGCAGCTGTGGTCACTGCTGCGGAGGTATGCAACAGCGGATTAGAGCTGTCACTTTCTGTACTCACAACTGCCTCCTCTCTTCCCCCTGTGGGTGACACGGCGGTCTCTCTTATTTCAGTAACAGCAACTTCTGTAGGGTTGTGAGTTGGAGGCAACGTCGCGGACCGCACGTCTGTTTCATTTTGAGGTGCATGTGCAGTGGTGATTGGCCTGTCTGCCTTGTTTGGTTCAGCAGTTGAGTTGCTGCTGCTGGCGTCTGGGATGGAGGCACTCTTGGTCTCCATAGAAAACAAAACAGATATTCCCCACAGCAGTGTCAGGCACGCCTTCACGCCGAGGAGCATCATTGTTGAGCAAAAGATCTGCAGTGACAGAAAAGATTCAGGTTTACGGGCTCCAGTGCAAGAGGTTGGATAGGAAAACTAGTAAACACTTGTATTTAAATGACACACACAAGTCAGTGTGTCATGTGTCTGCTAGTGACACCTTATGATGAAACAGTCATGAGTCTTACACCACACCCATTGCTACATTTTCACAGAAAAATACAGAGAACCACTGCATTTGTAGAGTAAATGTGAAACTCCCTTAAAAAGACGTCTACAAAGACAAAAAAATCACATTGAATGTTTTTTTTCAATCGAAAAAATTTTCAGCTGCACAAACTCTAACTCTAACTAAGGGTCTGGAAAACTGTGACACTCTTTTTATTTACTGTTCATGATTTTTTTTTTAATTGACCAGCAGATCGATCAACAAGTCATGTCGTCATAGAGATCCATGAGTGTTTTCTTGTTTGATCCTCAGTGCAACCAGTACCCATAATATGGTACTTCATAAATCATGAATCATAAAATCATAAAAGTATTCAAATCCATAAAAGTAGGAATACCACACTTTACCAGCCTCATTTTCGTCAAAGTTAAGAATACAACAACCCAGACAAATGTATTTACTTTGGTAACAGAACACATTTAAAAAAGCAACTTTGTCCAATACCATTATACGAGGAAACAGTTGTCATCAAGACCAGAAAGATTCAACGAGAACAAAGATTTTAAAGGTGTCAGTGTCTTACCTCGCTGCTGTAGAAACAGAGGGGTGGATGTGAGGATACAAACTGATAAAAGCTGACTTTAGCACATTTCAGTCTCTGTGGAAGAACATCCTTGGAGCACTGTCATGCTGATTGTGGCACCGCTCGACAGAAGAAACAGGAAACGTTCACACTCTTTTTGAAAAAAAAAAAAAAAAAGCAGCGCCATACATCTTCAGATAAGTCAGATACAGACACTTCCTTTGAAATGCACAGCTTTAGTTTGTATCAGTGAGGAAGTAACATTTTTTCAGAAGCTTCTTTTTATTGCTGAGGACAAAATAAAGCTCTACACCGGCTCAGCTACAATATTTTAAGATTTTATATCTGTCCATTGGCAGATGAAGAGTTTTAACTTACAGATGGAGAGGTTCAGGAGGAGTGTTCAGGTGCACAGCGTGTTTGCTCTTTGTGTGTCCTGATGTTCTGGCTACTACTTTATGAAATATCAGGAAGTAACTCAGTTCTGTAAACCGCTCAGATCCTTTTCGCACACGTCAACTTCTGATCAGACTTCAAAGATTTAAAGCTGCAAGTCATGTGGGGGGAAAAGCATTATGAGAGGATCTTCAAGGCTCTGATATTTACCCACAGTGACAGAGGATCAAGGTCAATTGTAATACATGAAGACACAGAGCAAGCTGAAATGACGTGATCAATCAATCTGAGGCGTGGTGTTTGATGCCTGTTACCCTGGTAACAAATGGTATGCAAAAATAGGCAAAATACCTAAAGTCTGGACTCGTGCATTTGTACCCTGTGACGAAACAGAAATGTTCTTTTACTCTGAAACCATAACTGTAACTTCCTGTGACAGATGAGTCATACTGAAATGTATTCTTAAAAAATGACAGCTGCTCTGTTCTATTGAAGTTCATTTCGCAGGTTATTAAGTACACATTTAAGGCTAAAGCTTTTGTCCACCTGTATGGTTATGATGTCTGAGCATTAAACCTTCATGGAGGAGGATTTAATCCAGGACCTAACACACTGACAACTGAGCGTAGTTTCTATTTGATGACACAATGATTTTTAATAAAAGATTTTCTTGCAGCCTACATGTGAGGTCACATACATCATGTCCTCTCTTATTTTTATGGAAATTTGGGAACCTTAAGTGCATGTACACAATGTGTTTTTATTAATGAAAAAAAAACAAAATACGTAAACATAGTAATTATGATGGTCATTGCTCAACAGTGTACACATTGTGTCACATTATTGTACATGCAACAATAACAGACTCACCACCTCGCACTTATATCCTGCTCTCACTCTCTCCACCTACATGGAAAACCAGCACCAAAGCCCAGACTTGTTCTCTGCAGTATCGGCTGAAGGTATTCTGGGAAATGTAGGAATGAATTAGTGACAACTTAACCTATAATTAGCAATGGTGATAGTAACTTCAGTGTTAAATGAGACCAGTTTAGTCAAGTGCACATCTCAAAAAATAAATTACTGCCATGATAACGTAAATTCTGAGAATGTGAGGAAGATTTACTATCATTCAGCATATTACTGACCTCATGGACTGCAGCCTTAGCACCACCATCAGGCAAGAAAAGTAACAGCTAACTGGGGTTTTTTGTCGGCCTTGGTGGAACTCAAGTTGAGTCAGAGCTTTAGTTGATAAACAGAATTCATCTTTTTTTTCAGTTATTTTGCCAAATATCCCACAAATGTCCAGTGTCCAGCCTATCTTTGAGTTTTGGTTCTGACAAGCTATTTGTCAACTAAGGCTCTGGAAAACTGTGACAGGCTTTTTTTTTTTTTTTTTTTACCATTTATGATTCTTTTTTTTTACTGACCAGCAGATGAATCAATAAGGAAAATAATGTTTTTCGCGGTCATAGAGAACTATGAGTGTTCTTGTTTGATCCTCAGTGCAACCAGTAGCCACCTTCTTCTTCATAAATCATAGAAGTTTTCAGATCCATAAAAGTAGGAATACCACACTTTACCAGCCTGCAAGTTTGATAGCTGAGATTTTAAATCCATATCTGATGGCAGAAACTGAATAAACATAAGGCTCCCACTGATGTGCAGGGTAAAGTGTTGATTGAAACCAAAAAGATAAGGAGAAAGGTTCATGTGTAAAATCTTTATTATGTGCACAGAACTGTTTGTCAGGGGTTCAGTGAAACACAAGCTGGGTGAGTGGTCCCTTCCCAACACCAAATATCCACTGGAGAGGGCGACTTTAGTTTGACCCTTAACAGTGACAAGAGGCACCACTACATTTGCACAACATTTACACCAGAGAGATGCACCCCCACCCTCCCTCCCTCCCTCCCATTAAAACCCAATGTTAAATTTCAATCCCAGAAGAACAGGAACAAAATGTTTTAGAAGGAATTCTTCCACATTCATAAATCTGATGGTTATCAATGAGCAAACTGGTGGGAGGAAAAAAAGTTCAACAGCTATTGTTTGAAAAAATCCAGTTGACTAACTTACTCTACCAGGTTGTGACTGGAATGTACAACAGGAGAGAAAATAAATGTAAAAGCAGTGCATGAAACCGCACACGATTCATATTTGGCAAAACAAAGAACAATGGGAATACTGGATGCTACATACAGTTTTTGAGTAGTAAGTACAAACTTCACATAAGAATGTTTTACCACAATCTGAAAACAAACAAAAAAAAAATTAAGACTTTTCCTTCAACAAAAATGTCTTTTCTTCAAATGTGTACATGAGCTGCAAGAGTTTTTCCTTTTCTCAGTGTGTGTCAGGGCGAAGTGTGAAACCGGAGGCTTGATGAGGAAAAATAAAGTTCATCTTGGAATGTGGGCCGGACTCGTCGCAGGGACGATGCCAAGCTGAATGAAGCTGAATCTTGAGAATCTGGCCGTGGGTGACCCCCGTCCATTCGATTCTCCCCGAAGCAAGGAGCGGTCCTGGGAAGGGGCCGTGTCTTACATGGCAACCTTAGCAACCTGCTCTTCCAGTCTGGCGATTCGACGGTCTTGAAGGATGACACGGTCCCTGAGTGACTTGAACTCTCGGAGTACCTCTTCCAGTTTATCTTCCATTTTCTGGTCAAAAATGGAAAAGAAGTTAGCTCAACAAAATACTTCACATTTTTCATTTGGCACGAGGCTAGAGAACTGCTTACAGAGGATTCTGGAGGCGATAGCTGTTTACTTTATCTACTTGAAAACAAATTTTGTTCTTAATGCTGGCAAAATAAACAGGAGCTTTACAGGCAATGAAGCTCTGTAGCTGTTAACATTTTCCTTTGCTGCGCCACTGAGTTGTGACCCAAATACCAAAGTATGTGCTGATCCATAACTTCTGTGATCTGTTCCAGCCATAATAATTACTGTGAACGAGGGAGTCCAAACGTCAGCAAAAAAAACTGTGTGCAAGCAAAATCTGTTTTTTGGAACCTAGTTGTAATGACAGAAGTCACAACACAGAAAAATAAAATCAACAGTTAAGGGAAAAATAAATCTGAGCAAAACCAGCATAAAATATGACAACACAACACTCACTACTGAGGGCTGAGAGGCATGCTGGGAAGCATGCTTCTGGACAGTGGAGATGCTCTCTGCTTTTGTGGCCGGCTTGGTCTCCAGGACGTTCGTCTTGACCACTTTCAGGTCGCGGTTCTTTGTGGAGACGTAGCCATCTTTGAGAGAGATGAGGATGGGGCCTCCGTTCTTGCCGGCAAACCACTCCTCTGCCTCCAGGGCGGGATCGGGGCCGGCTGTGTCTGGATACAGGTCGTCCTGGAACAGGTCCGACTGGACAGGTGGAGAGAGCAGAGAAGACAGAGGAAATATAATAAGGAAAATGATGAGAGGTATGGATGGAGGAAAAGGATGTGGTCTATAAAGCAGCTATGAAAAAACAGCATATTTGTTACATGATATAAATGGACTCACCTTACGTGGGACGGTCATGATGATTGGTTCACATTTTCTCTCATGCAATTTGTAAAACCTATAGGAAAAAACAACTCCTCTAAATATGGTTCTTTGGCTTTGGGAAATTGTAATCAGCATTTCTCACCATTATCATTTCAAATTTTATAGACCAAATGATTAATTGTGAAAATAATCAGTAGATTAAATCAGGAAATAAAATAAGTTGTAGTCTTTAGGCGTGTGAATATATGAAGTCGAGGTAAAAACTCATTTACTCTTGTAGAAATATGGGTGTTTTTCAGACACATTTGGGAATGACCAAAAACAATGACCCTGATACTGTATCTTACCTGCAGCAACCACTGGAGCACATACTAACTGAACAACATAAAAAAACATAATGGCTGTGCTACCTTGCAATTTCACATTTGTTGACGTCCAGGCCTCTTTTGGGCATGTATCCCATGCCCCTCTGGGGCTCCTTGGTGGAAAAGGTGTTGAGGTAGTGAACAAACGGTGCCTCATCCGTGATCTCAAAGTACCGAATGCTGCTGTCACCCTGAGGACACACAGTGACAGCTAAAGGTGAGTTTGTGAATCCAATCAAACTATAAATGGAGGAATCTCCGTTTCTCAACAACCGGTGTCGAGTCCAGTGTCGACTGTGAAGTTATTTGGATAAGCAGTTCTCGAGAAAGCTTTCTGTACCTCTGCAAATTCTGTATGATTCTGTAATGGGTAATTTTGCAGGCAGACAAGCAGTCAGCCTGTACCAACTGCCCTAATTATTAGGACTGGGAAACAAAATAGGAATATCGTTATTTTAAGGCTTCTCACCTTTCCACACAGGTAGACTACATTGGTGTCAGGGTCATAGAAGGGCAGCAGAACTCCATTACTGGTGTCCATCTCTTGAACACATATTGGCTCATCCATGTTGTCCTGGTAACACAAAATTCAGCATTTGAAGTAACGTTACAGTCTGAAGGAACCTTGATAATTTACTGCCCATGGTTAGTGATTAAAATCCAATTATTGCTGATTGTCTGTATGAGTTGCAGCTTTGATCAATGCAACTCTCTCACATACAGACAACAATGAACAGGGACAAATCACATTCTGACAATATTTAAAACTGACTTTGCACAGGGTTTTCTCTTTTCTCTTGCATTCATCGCCCCCTGCTGGAACTCTGATGTTACAGACACAAAGTTCAGAGAAAGAAACAAAAAACTGAGGGAGCATGTTTACCACACAGGAGCAACTGATGAAGACAACATTTTGACATGTATCATGGGCAGGAAGCTGTACAATGCAAGACTGTATAAAGTGTCATATAGAGAGCAGAGTTTCTGTGATGTGTCAGAGTGTGGAGGACTGAGTGAGATTCTCTACAGTGACGTACACTTTTCCACAGGGCTAGCTGGCGCTCGCTCATGCGGCTGAATCCAGTGGTGAAAATGTTTCCATCTGCTAAAAAGATCGCTCTCATTGGTCGAGCTCCCTCATGGGCCTTGTCCTTCTCCTGAAAATACACAAAAAATACTTGTACAGATTGGACAGCCATGTTTGTAGGTTTGGTAAGTGATTCTGGGAAACATTATTCCACATGTCAAGCATCCTATCCCCAACAGCGTTTTCACTTACCGACACAATCTTTTTCTTACGGGGGTCGATGACGCGGACCTTCTTGTCCTTGCAGGCGGTGCAGAGTAGGCTGCCATTGCGGCTCCAGCTGACACTAAAGATAACATCAGGGTGCATGTCCTCCAGGTTGATCATGGCCTCTCCCGTGCCCACATTCCAGATGATGATCTGGTTGTCACACCCTAAAATGGACACACGCAGCACAGCCTGACTGCACACACCTCTGTGTCCAAGTCTATTTTCAGCCCTTTACATCACACAAAGCAATGCAACAGAAGGCAGTCCCTGAGATAATTGGTCAGATTTGGAGTTCAGCTGTGCACAGTGGACAAATGGCAGAGCGGTTACATGTTTCAGGTTGAGGGCAGAGGCTGTACCAGAGGCTTTAGTCAAAGGTTACCTGCACTGAGGAGAACGTTGCGAGCAGTGGGATGCCAAGACACGATGCCAACCCTCTTAGAGTGGCCCTCTAACACGACCACAGGCTCTGAGAGGGGAGACTCCAGCCCGTTCTCAGGGATCTGCCAGACCTAAACCAGAAAAAGAAAAAAAGCCGCAGAGAGAAAATCTGTCAACTACTTTTCACAGTACTAATACTAAAATGGAGAGTACAGAAACACAGTATAATAAATACAAAACTAAATATGATCAAAAAAACAAGAAGAAAACCTATGATTTGCACCAGACATTTTTTATTTCACTTATTACAGCACATCATGTCCAAGATGTAAAGCCACAAGTTGTAAGGTTAAATGTTGTAAATGTAGAGCTGATACTCTGACATAATAAACCATGAAAAACTCAGAGCTCATGTGATGCTTCAGAAATTAACCATGTCCTTACCATGACCGTGCAGTCCTCTGAGCCACTCGCAATAACGAGGTCATTATGAGGACACCAGTCGATGTCCAACACTGGTCCCGTGTGACCACATACTGTTGGGTAGACCTTGTCTATACGGCCAGTCTACAAGACAGAGGACAACAGTGTCACAAAGAGATTAAAGACTGTGACCTGAAGTAGAGCAATAAAGTTCAGTCAGCTGATACCTGTCAGAGAGATATGAAAATAACAAGATATGAGATAACGCAAGTGTCCTTTATACAAGTTATATTCAATCCTGCATGACCACACAACAGCTCTTCACTTTTCATCATGTCACAGTTTTATTTAACAGCTCACTTCCTGCTTGGCTACAGAGCAAGCAACTGACATCGTGAACTAAAACAATAATTTTACACTCTGATAAGTTGCACTCAGATGTCAACTTAAGTTTCAAATATCATACATCATCTAGTTCACTTGTGGTGGTCGACCCTGAGAGAAGAGGGAGGTTCCCAATCACACTGAACTTCATTTTCATTTTTAGCTGCAAAACCTGAAACCTGAATTCACAGTCGACAGGAGATCAGAGGGTTAGTGCCATGAAGACATTTGATATCCTGGTGAATAATTCTCATGTGAGCACACAGTTAACACGGTTTTAGTGCTGTGACCTTATCCATTTTCACTGGGGATGGACACATGTGCTTTCCACCTGAACGTCCCGAAGTTACAGCACCTTCTCCACAGGCAGGACATTATGCAGTGAATATAAATTAACCCAACCCCCTCTGTGAGTATCATGTGCTCAATGAGGCAACTGTGACAGTATATGTATATGTATATATATATATATCAGATGCCTCTACTATCAGGCAGATTTAAACATTGATTATCTGTGTTTTTAGTGCAGATATGAGCCTCGGGGAACAGCAGGACGGGGTCACAGCAGCAGTAAACTGATGAGCAGGCCTATAGAATTGATTCACCACATGTCCTGAACGCTGTAATATGACAGGGCACTGCTACAAGGTCTGGAAAAAGCCTTACACCCTCTGTATTCAATGTTGGTGTCACACAGATTTTTATTCCTACATGTTAGTTGAAGCCTCTATGTGTAGGATTAGAGAATTTCTGATCAAAAACAGGCCATCAGAATAATTACGAAAAAGCTTTAATTGCATAGCAACACTCAGAGTCCACAGCCAGGCTAGCAGCTCTGTGAGAGTATACTTAGGCCAAGTGGTGTTCTGAGTTAAATGCTAACAAAGTTATTATAATTCATCCTGGAGGGGCAAGAATGTGCACAGAATTAAATAGCAATCGCTGCAACAGTTGAAGAAACATTCCACTCAAAACCACACGTCAACCTCATGGTGGTGCATGGTGGAAAAGTCAGGGGATTGTTAAAGTTTTCATCATAAAGGATTCATCATCTCTCTGGAACATGAATGTCTGCACAAAATTTCATAACAATCCATCCAATAACTGTTGAGATATTTCAGTCAGGACCAAAGAGGTTGGACAGAGACTGCATTCCCATGTCGCTAACATGGTGAAAATTATATACAAAGTGCCGCTTGACAATGTGCTCATGTTAACGATATTAAATGTAGAAATGGGAAAGAATCCCAGTGTTACCACTCTCTAACATTAGCATCACTAGACTACTCAATATGCTAACTGCCAGTGATAAATTAATAACACAGTAATGTAATTTGCACAGTGACTTAACACTTCTCTGGTGTTATCCTGTGATAAGTGCTGGCTGTACACAGAGGCACACCGAAATCATTCTTCAGCCAGGAACCACATTAGGTAGATTAGCCACTGCAAACAGTCATTCATGCTGCTGCTGTGGGTAGTAAACTATGAAATGTAAGGATCACATGAATGTTTATTTGTGAAGTACGTGCCTTTGCTTCAGCTCTTGGGTTCAATAGCTGTTCTTATCTATTTGGTGTTGCAGTGGTGTTAACTGCGTTACCTGCCAAGCTGAATATCCTGTACTGGAGCTTTCAGAAAAATACTAATTCAGAGGATCAATTACCACTTGGATACTGATGTGAACTGTATTTCTAAATTGGAAAAAGTGAACTACATAATGACATCATGGAGAAGTTGTGGCTCATCATCCACCAGAGAAAAACCAGCAAAACACCAGTGAGGACCAGAATTGAAGAGCACTGCTTTAAACCATGCTGTGCTACACCATGTATGACATGGCAACATCACAGGTAAAAGACAGACACTGCGCTTGGACCTTCAGTAACTCCTTCCTATTTAAAATCTATATAAATCTAGACCTCACAGCTCTTCTGTAATGGATCTAAAAATCATCATTTTCATCTCTTTCACCTCTCTCAACAAGAGGGAGGAACACAGCATCTCACCTTCTGTAGAGGAAGGACAAGAAAAGCTCCTCCCCCGCTGGCCTCTATGATGATGGCAACAAACTTGGGGTTGACGGCACAGAAGGAGCTGTCCCACGTGACCCTGGAGACACGGATGTCATCGTAGCACTGGTCGTTCCTCACGGCCTGACCAAAGACGTGACGGAACTTGCTCTGTCGCACAACTCGCCGCAACATTTCTGCAGAAAGAAATAAGAGTTCAGTAAGCCAGAGCTCCTGTGCGCTTTCCCCACAAATGTTCTCGTTAAAGAAAAATGGATAAGCACTGCCGAAAGTGGCCATTTTTCCACCGAAAATGACGTTATAAAATCTGAAAATGAGCATCCTTATGTCACCACTGAGCATGCCGAGGGGGTAGGTTTGTCCTACTGCCAGCAAAGTCTATCTGATCTGAGATTACCTTTATTAGCTGTGACTTAGTTTGTTCCTTTGCATGCAAAGAAAATAAATCAACTCTACCTACTGGAAAACATGAGACTAATTTTTTCTCCAGCTGTGTTTCCCTCTTTCTCTTAGTGTAATTTCTCAGTCTACTGAGGAAAAAACATTCAAGTTCTGTAGAGGTTGCCAACTAATAGGCAGACTCGGGTGGGCTTTTAGTGAATTTTGGCCTTCCTTTGCATTAATGTATGATTTGAATCAAGCTTTTCTTCCTGCCTGAACGTGGGGCCAAACTTTGTAGCTCTGTGTTCACAAACTGGGTAAGACTTAGAACAGAAGTCATTCATTAAGCGCAGACAAATGTTCCCACGGCAGATTCCACTGTCCGGCATCTTGAGATGGCAAGATCTGAAGCCAGAACATGACAAAACAAACTCAGTGGAAATTCTCCAGAAACCTGACTTGTCTTAGCATTGTCTATTGTAACTCTAAGAAAACTCTCTCTTTGGTACCTGAGGGAAAAAATAATTTTAGTGACATGCTTCGCTGTGTAATTATGTGGAAAATATAGCGCCTCGGGTCTGTAATTAAGCTGCCAGTCTGAAGTGACATACTGTGCAGTTCTACAGGATGCTGCAGTTATCCACAGGTCTGTCATCGCACCGGACCACCTGCTTCTTCATATTCACTCACAGATCATGAAAATGGAAAAGCTGAATCACACCCTTCTGTGTCCAATATAGAAACTTGGATATTTTCAAAATTGCATTTAGCAACAGCAGAACATATTTTACAGAGTTTGGCAAAGGACTGAAAAAAAACTTGCATCTTTAATTTAAAGCTGTCAGTTTTAAAATAGCGTTTATTTCTATTATTCTCACATAACTGTATTTTCATATTAAATGGCAGGTTTTTGGATTATGGAGCCAGTTTGTTTTCTTATATACTATACACACACACACAGCATAACGGTATCATACACGTAGCCTTGAAACACTTCCATCTGTAACTGTTGTCAGCTGAGACAGAGATGGGAGAGAAAAAACTGTTTTAAGGTGGATTACTGGACATGACCCTTTTTATGAGTCGAACACTCTCCCTGGAAAGGCCTCGATTCATAGAGCAACGTCCAACAGAGCCATAAACATCGATCATGTTCTTGCGGGGGCTGCAACATGCCTGGACAGCACAGGACAACAGTTTACACTGACCAGAACAGCGTGTTCCCTCAGCTGATGTTAGTGCTCCATCCAGGAGAAGCTCCCCTCACTTTAAACGATGAGCTGCTTCAGTTGATGCCATACATTACAACATGCTGCTCACCACCCTGCACACAGCATGATGATGATGATGATGATGGCCTGACTGATGAAGGTGCACTCAATGAAAGGCCTTGTTGGAGCGGTTACTCACTCATGCTAAGATATTACAGTCCTACAGAGTAAGCTGAACGGAAATGTGATGGCTTCTCTGATATTAATAAAATTCAGTGAGCAGCCCTGCAGGGGTCTGCCCCCCCCCTCCCTCCTCCCTCCTCTGTTATTTCACTGACTGTCTGGACAATGCGACTGAATGGGTGTGCACAACGCCACCAAAGACCCAATCACTATCACTTCAAGTCAGTCTGAGCTGACCGTCATACCGACCTGTTACGTTTTTGAATGCGTGTGGTGAATAAACCGAGTGATCTTAAACACCGGGCAGCTGCTCGGTAGCCGCCGTTAAACAATGGTTGCTGGCTAACGTTAGCCGATGTTGCCACAAAGCTCGCTGCGCCCCCTCCTCCAATAAAACAAGCCGCTACAAACTAGAATATCAAGGTGATAGTGACATATTTTAAACTATCTTTATTAGTAATTTCAAACCCAGTCGGTAATGTTGTGGGGAAGCTTTGGTTAGCGACAGTTTAGCTAGTCTTGCTAACGTAACGTAACCGTTACCGAAACAAGGGGGTGGACCGAGTATGCAGATTCATATTTTGGTGAGTACGCCCCAGATGTGACTCACTTAAAAAACGCCACAAAAATGGGGTTTTGGTTGAAGTATTGAGATTCACAAACATACAGAATCTTAATTAGAGTCAAGTGTAACATTTAAGGACAGGAGTGGTGATCTTTGACCGTGTTCCGCCGCACTGCCTCAGCCGGCAGCTCGGCAGCTGTGCCGGGGCTGGTCCCCTCTCACCAGCCGCCGACACATAGCAACACCGCGAACAAGGACGAGGCAAGCCGAGTGGGGGGGCTTCTTCTTATTAACGTTTTATAATAAATATCCCGCCTGTAGCCGTTCAATTTGTGTGTTATGTCCTTACACAGCTGTCCACTCAGACTGAAACGTTTATTTTTTCTCCTTTAGCCTGCCCGTGTGTTTTGCATCCACGCTTCATTTAAGCTAGGATAGCGACCTAGCCTAGCCGCTAGCCGCTAGCTGTGGTGGACCGCTGCCAGCTGACGCAAGTGCAGATATTTCCACCCAAGGTTTTTGGCTGCTCCCGCTCTCAAACCCGACCAGCGAGCTAAATGGATGCTGCACAGCCCCGACCGACAGATCACATGGAAAATGCACAATGCTCAGAGACTTTAAATGGTTTCTTACCTCCTAAATCTATGCAAGATTTTCCTAAGCACGGGGGTAATCAATCACAACACATGAATCTGGTAGTTTAGGCGCGCCCTTATCCTGCAGGACGTTGCTCTAGTATCCCTTGTCTCCACAAAAAGAAAAGCCCAGCCGCTTTGCTCTTATTCCCCCTCCTGTCTGCAAATGTGTGGCCTGGAGTCAGTGTTTTTAATCTACTGATTTTTTCAGGATGCCAGTTGAAGAATGGAGCATCTCCTGATCCCTCCTCACCTGCGGAAGACTAGCAATCGTCTATTCTCATCGTTATTAAATTCAATAGGATACGGTGACGACCGGCTACGGCACATGCGCATTTCCCAAGGCTGTGATTGGGGATAGGGCTGCAGGGAAACTGGGTTTCTCCCCATGTCATCGTCATGTCTTTGGATGTAGACCCACTGAATCATTTCATTTTGTTCAGCCAAGCAAAATTGTGAATTTTAAGGCTAGCAGCATCTTTTGTGCCAAGGTCCCTCCCCTCCCCCCTGTCCCATCCCATCCCATCCCAACCCAGCCTGCCCTGTCCTGTCCAAACACAATAAAGACCCAGTAGTCAGGTGCAGTTACCACAGTTTCACTCATTTTAAGATTTTTAACAATATTTTTAGACACTAACTAATGGTACCTAATTATCTACTGTAGCTCTTCATGTAAACTTCAGCTCAAACTGGCCTATCAGGTCAGACCTCCAGGAAGGAGACTGTACAACAAGGTTAACAACAGAATTTACTTTAATTGCTCATAAGTACCTCAATTCATAGTTCAATTGTTTGTTTAATTTAATCATAAATCCACTATCCAATTAAATCTGAGAACATGCCCACTCATGCACAGCATAAAAATGCTGCTGTCAAGGCACCTTTGTAAACAACAACACAAAGGACAGGTTATGGCTTTGAGAACATTTCTTTTTGTATATTAATGCTAAGTACAGTTCTATGTCTTCACCAACCGATATTGTGACTATAAAGTAAACAAAGAAAACAAAATAGATATTGTGAGAAAATGTGAACTTTACTTAAACAAAAGGGCTTAGCATATAGTTTGTGAAGGAGTCGGGTCCCCCTAACAGTGATGAATGTCTGCAGAATCTGATGGTGGCTGTAAAACTGTATTGTCAAGCAAGCATGAAAGTTGATTCTTGACCTTGGAAACAGTCGTATGACAAGTCAATCAGAACTCAACATCCACTTACTAGTGTTTTCCAGTGCTGTGAACCATATGACGCAGTCCTCATCAAGGTCAAGAATTAACTTTCGTGCATAACTTTTAGGCCAACACAGATGAGAAGACCTAAAAGTGCTATTGATGATTGGATCATAATAGCTACTGAGACAACAGATCCATCCTCATGACAGCTGAAAAGACCTTTTGATGTGATTAAAAGCATGGAAGTGGACTTGGTCTGCACCTATACAGTTATGAGTTCCTGAGTAATTATTAAGTAATGTAATGTAATCCAATCTATACTCAATTTAAGAGAATGTTAATATAAGAATAAATCAATTTATTTGAATTGTGAGTGAATGGATGAGAGATGTAGAAGAGAGAAAGAGGACTAATTTGCTTATTTCATAACCTGCTTGCATCTATAAGGGCAAGGATCTTGGAGCCTATCCCAGTATGAATCTGCAAGAGGTGGAGATACACCATGGCCAGTTTCCAGGACTGCCACAGGGATTATTAAGGCAGACAAACATCTTAATACTCACATTTACACCTAGCAGTGAATTAAAGTCTACAGTTCACCTCGAGCTGCATCTGTTTGGAGCGAGAGGAGTGTGAGAAAAATCTGATGTGAACACAGGCCGAGATTAAAAAGAGGAGGTCCTTGGTGACAGGATTAACTCGGTCGACTAAATGACAGGAATATGAAACACTGTCTCCGACAATCATGTAAACGCTATTAAGTCACAATTCAGCCATGTTGTCTGGGGAAACCCTGCTTTGTTTTTTATCAAATTACTCTCCCAATCGGACATGGAAAAGAGGACGAAATAGAATTAGGTTTAAAAATTAGGTTTAAAAGTTTAGATGCTGTGTGTTATGTAACTGTTGTCCCATTGCTGGCAGAGTTGTTGACTTTTTTTTCACTGACCATGAATGCATCAGCTGCTTTGAATTAAGTGTTTGTTTGAAAGAAAACAACAAACAGAACCCTACGACTACATTAGCAAAAAGTCGACAGCCTAATTACACATCCAGCCTTCTCTCATCCTAACATTACACACATGCTTAGTTGTGTATGAATTACATTGATAAACCACAAACTCAGTAAAAAAAAGTCCTTACCTTTCTTTGGAGGTGGTTGAACTTCTGGTGGTCTCTCTTTGGCCTTCTTCGGGGCGTCGAAGGCATTTTTCATTTGGGATACTTTCACACTTGGACTCTGCTCTGACACTCGAATCTGAGCTTTGGCCCCTTCAGGTTTGACCCGACCCTGATATCTCTGCATTTGATTTGTTTCCTTGATAATTTCTGACACAGGCTTGTAGGAACCCACCTCACTGTCATTTCCTGCATCCATATCCCCACTGTGATCAGTCACATCTTTACGGTAACCATAGGAAGCATGGTCATTGCTGACCTGTGTGCCGACTCTCTCAGACAGGAGCTCAGGGTAGATTTCTCTTTTCCCTGAAAAAGCAGGTTCTGGTCTTTGGATTTCTATGTCCGACACGACCTCTGGTATGTGTATAGTCTCTGGGGATGGAAAAGGATTTTGGGGCTTTTTCGTAAGAGGAGGAGGTGAGCTTTTATATCTGGATCGTCTCTCTAGGAATACCTGTCTCTGCAACATGTCCAGGTTTTGCGGCTCTTCATCCGGAGACAGTTCTGCTATGCGCATGCAGTAGTCATAGTCGATCATATCTGCATACCGATCATCCATGTCTGAAAGGTGTTGCCAAGGGCCGAGGTCAACGGACAGCCGTCGTATGTTGGTTGGCACGGTGTAAGTGCCTCTTTCATCCCACAGCATGCACATGTCCTGATTAGTGGGAGCGTTGCATGGAAGGTCTTTGTTAAAATGAAAAGTGTGTCTCCTCTTGACCCTCTCCTCAGAACGCAGATGATCTTTGTTTCTTCTTTGCACATCAGTAGACATTAATTGTGCAGTTTTGAGCTTTATGAATGGGTTTTTAGGTTTTTTGGGGACAGGCGGAGGTGGGCCTTTAACTTTGGGCTTTTCTTTTGGCACAGACTCATCTTTCGAATCGCATGAGGAGGACGCGGTGTCAGGCGCCATCTGTGAATTACCCGCAGAATTACTTGTATCGAGTTGTCTTGAAATTGTTGTGTCTCTCTCAGGCAACAGGTGAGTTAAAGGTGGAGGCGTGATGACAGCAGAGAAACTAACAAGCTCACTCTCCCTCTTTAAGCTTGCTATCTCATTCCCTGGCAGAGGAAGAGAGGGGATCAAACCGCATTGTTCCAATGAAAGTGAGAGATTGTCTTGCAGTTGTGGTACGTCCAAGCTAGGGGGCTTCACCTTTGGGGGGTGAGAGTCTGCTGCTCTACTGAATGCTTGGCTGTCCTCTTTCTTAGTGCATGAACTAAGAGTACCTGCTTTAGCCCTCTTAGAGACAGCACCCGCAAACCTGTTCTGATGCGGCTGATCAGCTTGTGTCTTTTGTGCCATAAATCCTGAATTGTGGCTCTCTTTGTCTTGATTTTGTGATTCACTCAAAGAAAGATCTACTTTCTTGAAGCATGGTTCCCGGTCTCTCTTTAATACTCTCTCCCCTACCCCCTCGTCCCGTGAAATCAAACGGCCTGCTTCATCGAGCACATTTTCCAAATCATTGCTGCTGTTCTTTTGTGTTGACAGGTGCTCCTTGTTGATGTGAGCAGAAACTTGCCTCTTGCTGTGGTCATTCAAGTTTTCCTCGGTCTTGGCTTTTCCTCTCCCAGTTGCTTCAGTGTGGGCAGCTCTAACATGACTGGCTCCTTTTAGCTGACACCTGCTGCCTGTCACTTCAGCCAAATGTTGACCCATTTCGCTCCCAGCACGTGCCTCCACACTGTCAGTCGTGACTAAAAGTGTGTCGGATGGTCTTCTGCTTTTATTCTCATAACCTTTTTCGTGAGGGATATTCCTGGAAGGTTGTGGACGGTTATTATCATTGTGAGCAGCTGGAGAGTCTTCCTCAACTCTCCTTTTAATACACGACGGATGATTCTTTGTTTGTATCCTGTTGCCGAAAGGATTATTTTCTCTGTCAGAAGACATCCAAGTTTCATCCCTCTCGAGCACCACAAAGTCCTCCTCATTAGTGGGATCACATGAGGCTGCTAGAACCCTGGTTTGAGCATCAGGACCTAACTTGCTACAGCCAGTTTCAGATTTCTTCTTATTTTCCTGCTCCTCCATAGCTGTAGTCCAAGTAAAGGCCACAGCCTTACTCTTAGAGCTTTTTCTTTTGTTTAAAGTTTGTCTGGTCTCTGTTGGGCTCAGGAGAGTTTTTGACTCCTCTACAGTTTGAGTGACACCCTGGCTCTCCCTGTCTCCACCCACCCACTCTCCCCTGGTGTTGAGAGGGTGCTCCCGCTGACATAGAGGCCTGATTGGCTGCCCAGTTTGGGGGTCTGTACGTGCAGAAGGGACTATGTGCTCCCCTGCATGCCCAGTCGCCGGGCCACTGCCGCTGATCCCACTAATCCCACCAATATTCTGAGGGTTCACAAAACTGCCATCGTCCTGATCTCTGCTCTCAGCTTCTTCTGTTGTCTCTGTCTGTTGTGTGTCTCCAGTTTGCTCAGACCAATCCGAATTATCAAGTGACTCTTCGTCTTTTTCCGACAGCCTCTCCAGCTTCTGGCCCATGGCTGTTGCTCTGTCTTGGCATTAGGAAAAGAGATAGACAAATGTCAAGACACAGCAGCGGATTTATAAGCAAGTCACAGTGGCGTAATGAGGACGGCTCGCCTCCTCATCCCAATGAAATGAAATCACACAACAGGCGCTGCTGTCTATCTTTCACGATCATGAATCTTTCTCTATTTTTGTATATTCTTCTATACAGCTCACATTTGCCCTCCCAAGGCCTCTCTGTCTATCTCTCCCTATTCTGTTGGAAAGGAATGCAGTGGTGGCTATAATTAAAGTTGGTCCGACTGCTGCCAGTGAGTCAGGAGGCCAAAAAGGAAACAAGACAAGTGAGATAAGGGGTCAGCTGTCAGGTGCCAAGGTCAAATAGAATGTCCAGAGAAAATATGATCTATTAATTACTGCCAAATACATGGTGTATCAATCATTACAATTATATCAAAGCGTTGTTAAAGTGATTTGTGGGTTTAATAACTCTTATGTACAAACATCTTCCTTTAGAGCCAACACAGTGTGAGACATCATGCACAGTCAATTAGTGGTTTGGGGACAAGGCGTGTTTGTGTGTGCTGCATGTGCCTCCCTTCCAACTATCTGAATGTTTATGATTGTTTTGGTTACGGGGTCTACAGAAAGGTCACCTGGAATACGTGATGCAAGTCACAAGTGCTTTGACTTCTGAACTGAATTGTTTGTCTGGAGCTTAATGGGAGTTTAACCACTGACATGATGGATGGTGGAATAGAGATTATTATAAAGGGAAAACAGCTCAACAGGCTTTGAAGTGGCATGTGGAATCTGAGCATGTTAGGCCGGAGATAAACAGCTGAACGTACAGGATGCACACACAGCTAATGTCACATTCAGTTGTTTTGCACAAACACACACTTGAGTTTAGCTTGATGCAGCAGTTGATTTAGGTGTATGTTCAATTCTAAGCTGCCATGAAAACACCTTTCTTCCTAAATGTTCTTTGATTTTGTCGGCTGAGAGGGGGGGTGAGAAAAGAGAGGTGACTGAACCTCTTCACCCTGCATCTGCAATCATGCACTCTGCTGCTTAAGCTATTTCAAGCCTGAGAGGTGCCGAGTGACACGCCATTTTTTTCAAGCCTGTCTATTTAACGAACATGCTTGTCCATGGCACATTAATAAAACTATTCCCCTTTTTATTTATAAATTATGCTTCTTGTTCTCTACAACAACAGTTCCCAACCAGAGGTACTTTTACATGGGGAGACTATGGAGTAGCATAAAATACATTTCAATACATTGAAAAACAAACCACAGAAAAAAAAAAGAAAAACAAAAAAACTACAGAAATTATGATTTGAATATAAAAATATATATACATATTGAGCCAGCTGTAACATCTGAACACCACCTGTTGAGAGCTCATAGCAAGGTAGCAAAGAAGTTAAATTGGATGGTTAACTAAAAGTGATGGATAACACTTGAATGGTTAAAATATATAGCTTAAAGTAACATGTAAAATGTTCAACAGTTAGCTAAAAGTAATCTATAAATAGTTAGAATATATCTTAATGGATAAATGGTTTAAATAAATGGTTGTGTACAGGCTGTTTCAATACTTGAGTTCCTCTGACAGAGAATTAGCTCTGGTTTATTGACATGGTGTGGCTCACAATAATCCACTGCTTAACAGATGCGTGCACTTGCAGCTTTAGTGTATCTGAAGTGTTATTTTGGGATGGATGCATTACAATGGCAGTAGTGGGAGGTATCTGTGACACTGGCTTGTGAATCCCCCTCCCTCATTCTCCCTCTATCTCTTTCCATTTCCTATTCT
This sequence comes from Trachinotus anak, assembly GCF_046630095.1. Classification (NCBI taxonomy): domain Eukaryota; kingdom Metazoa; phylum Chordata; class Actinopteri; order Carangiformes; family Carangidae; genus Trachinotus; species Trachinotus anak. The sequence continues at coordinate 10,644,706 of NW_027273879.1, read as the reverse complement.
TGTGTATCTCATGATTCCAATACTAAGCACACAGTTTATAAGAGACTTGTGACTCAGAGTACAAAAAAATAATTAACCCCGTCTGAGGATAGTCTATGTTTTTGTCCAACAAAATACTCTGCGAGGCCTTTAGAGCATTAAGTGTATGACATAATATAGCTCACATTCAAATGGTCAGTACAACAGAATGATATTCAGACACATAATCTAGTCTGACAGTAAAATTTTCATAGCATTCTGTAAGGCAGGACTTAGGGTCATAAAAGAAGACGAAGATAAATGTGCCTGTTTTAAAATGGCTCGATGGATTTATACACTATAACAGCATAATAAGAAATTTCTGTGGCTTCTATAATATAGCTCAATTTACTTAACCACAGATGTATACAGTATATCCATATACAATACAGCCATCACAATGTTTCAAAAGGCGTCTCATTGATGTGGAAAATATTAACTTTTAACTGACCTTTAATATTTAAGTTCTCCTCTGGACCTGATGTTACTCTAGCATTTACCATGACATTCAATACTGACTAATCCTATTGATACTTCCCTTTAAAAAACCTAACTGTTTCCAGTTATGAAAGTTGCCTAATAAACAGTATAGTTACACTGATATGAAATCATCTCTGAGGGGTATTCATAAGAATAGGTAGATACTTACTGAGGTTGGTGTTTAAAAATGATGCTCTGTCTTCCAGTAGTCCTGTTCGACTTTGGTCTTTCTGAGAGATCTTCTCCTTCAGCCGTCACCTGCCCCATGATGTCAGACAGACTTCATTTGACTAATTCAATAAGATCGCTCTCTGCCCTGTCCATTACAGAGCAAGTCGAGGCCAGAGCCTGACGGGGCATTTCAAGTCATAAAAGTACTACAAGGCTACAGATACAGGGCTTCTCTCATGATATATATATATATATTTTTAACTTAAAGTGTCTTTAGTTTCATCACACATCAATCGTTATTATACTTTATTATATAACTAACTATCCAAAGAAGCAATGTTTGTAGCGTATATATAGTGACCAGCTGAACTGTCCAGGCACAACAATCAACTGATTAAAGAGGTTATGCAGAGGAAATGGTTTATTTCCATGATAAACATTAGACTGGACATCATTTTAACAAAATGTAAAAAAAAGTGCATTACACATGAACATTGGCAATGTACAGTACAGTACACAAAGGTTAACAAAAAACAATCAATGTAACAAAATCTTACTCCCAGGTAGGTTTATCATGTTTTGTATTTTTTTACTCATCTCATACTCACATGCTTTGGGGCAGACTTGTGCTCTATGAATACACTCTATGAGTGCCTGCCCCTCTCCCTTGAAATTACAATATGTCTTAATGTCCTTCCCCACAAAGTCCTCCTCTTCTGGCCCTTAAATAGGATTGTCAGTTAGATGTCTGCTGCCTGGGAATAATGCCATAAAAAAACAATCATTGCCATTTTTAATAGAGCCTGAAGACATTTGCCTAAATTAGAGATGGCCCAAAATACTTTTTTTGCTGTGGTGCAAACACGAGAACTTAATTATAAGTTTTTCTCAATACACAGTAGCATTATCAGTGCTTTTCTTAATATTGACCACATCTGCAAGCTAATGTACTCAATAGCAAATTGTAGAGAAAACTATATACAGACTGGTAAATTTCAGAGACTTAAATCCTTCTTATCTCATGTTTTAATGTAAATGATAGTTCTCATTCCAGCAAGTAAGGTTCTTCAGCCAGCTATTGAACCAATACAGTGTACCACAAGTTTCAACAATATCAAACAAATACAATATTATTATAGGCTATTAATAAATGGAAGTCCATCAAGTATGTGTGTATTGAGGGAGAGGAGGCTGCTGTGCATGAGCTTATGTGTGTTTGCATACATTATATTATGTGCCAAGTTATACATTTGCAAGGAGCATGGTTATTATTGGGAGTGAGGGTAAGTAATGTACAAAAAAACCAGACCATCAACACACTCACAGAAACTTTGCAAAGCCTGTGATGCTTTATGACAGAGCTAAGGCCGAGGTTAAGGCACTTAAATGCAAAAACAAATACAACACATGAAGCAAACAACCAAACATAGTGCTGTGGTCTGGGAACACAAACACAAGGATTTAGTGCGCATAACATCACATGAATGTCAAGCACCCTGATCAGGTCCACCTGTCAAGAGCGCTAACATACTGAGAACAACTGGCTTAAGTTAGACTCATTTTAAGAATATATTAAAGGAATTGTTTGAGATTTTGGGAAGTAGGCTTGTTTACTTTCTTGCCAAGAGTTAGATGAGAAGATCACCCTCTTGACTGTATGGTAAATATGAGGCTGAAGCCAGTGGCCTCTTAGCTTAGAATGAAGAGAACTTGCTAGTCTGGGTCCACAGGCAAAACAAAATCTGCACCGCTTGAGCTCACAGAAGTGTAAAAATGAGCTTCATTTTTACCATACGGACATGACAGCTGTAATCTTGTTATTTATCTTTCAGCAATGCAAATAAGCATATTTCCCTTAATGTCAAACTATTCCTTTAATCCGTCTTTCACAGCGTTTAACAAGCTCTAAAGTTTGTAACATTTCTTTTAGCCGCAATATTCATGAACTACCTTATGGTAACTGCAACTTTATTTTTAGTTTTGAAATGGTTCTATTTTAGATGTTTGTGGCATCAGATGCTGTCAACAACTTTGTGTAAGTGCCTTATGTTACATCATGCTCAAATGGCCACGTGAGGGAAAGAACAGGTTAAAGGCGAAACCTAATTACTTAAATCTAACTAGTGGAGCAAACCCGCAGCTCCCTGGGATCCAGTTAAGGGAGGAGAAGGAACAGAGGATGCTTTATTGTTGTTTGTCTAACTTTCTACTGATCTAATTAAAGAAAAGCAAAATCTACAAAAAATACAATATAACCCCATGATTAAATAATTTGCATTCATTCTTTACACAGTTTTCATTTCTTCTGAAGCACCCAGATCTTTAAACACAGTCATAACACTTGCATGTGCTTTTCCTGCAAACAAACAGGCATCATTCAGTACCATTCCAGCACACCCAGCGTGCCAAAAACAGTAAGAACACAACATCAACCAAACAGAGGAATTTACAGAGTAACACCCTGTGGCACAGCAACTTTGGATTGAACTTTAACGAAATTGTTTAAAAATATGCCTCAAGCTGTCTGAACATGTACAAAATGAAAAGTTTCAATAACAAATGAGGAAAACACTTGAATTAATGGACTTTAGGGATAGAGAGGGTTTAGATGTAAAGCTAAGCTTTTCAGTTCTCTTGATAGGTTACTGCATTTAAAATGAGGAAAATCTACTCTTGCCAATTGATTAATTAACACTTATACTAATTTCCACATCGTAACTGGGGGTATTTCATTTGGTGATTTGAAAGTCAGAATAATAATAACTGAATTTTTATTTCATTTCACAAAAACAATAAATTATCAACAAAATTTACAGTAGCACCTGCTGTTGACTGTAACTGCCTGATGATTATTAGATCAAATAATATTATTCTTACAGTGACTCTTAGATTTATCATTTGTGGTTTCTCTATTTCTGCTTCAGTGTTCTTAAATGAATTCTGATTGCATGTAGTTATAGATCTGACATATGTCTGTGCACTGTGTGAATGGATACTAGAGTTGTGCTCAAGTGCTAAATCTATACATGACTGGTGTGCCTTTGTTTTAGAAAAGGTAGTATAAGGTTTTTCAACATATTACCACAACGTTAACTCCTAGATAAATCACTACCTAGATTCCGACTGGGAACAAAGGCAATAAAAGTATGTTGGTCAAAGGAAACTTCGCTGACCTTCTTCTCGACTATAATGATGAAGGTGATAAACTGGACCTGACAATATGATATGGCTTTGGTTACATCATAAATCATCTGACTGAGAGTCATATTTATGAATGTTGTAATATATCCAAATAAAAGAAAAGTATTTCTCCCGTCATTCTTCCAGGCCTAAGAAAAGGAGTTAGGATCAATTCAGTCAATTTACTGACGCGATTTGTTGCCACTTGAACTAAATAAAGACTAACCTGAATCCTTTCAGTATATTTTAAAAACTCTATGAAAATTCAAGGTGACTTTAACATGTTTTCTGCTTAAGCATGTTGAGGATATGTTTTGTGATACTGCAGAGTCATGCGTGGCTAAACTTACTCACTTTAAAGACATGATTACATTGAGTTTAATGGAGTCAGGGTGAACCAACCACTGAGCAGAGACAAAAGTCTTTGACCAAAACAGTCTTAGATGCTTGTGGTCCGAGGTACGACTATTTTCAAAGAGGCATAAAGAGGCTCACATATGCTCACATCCTTTTTAAAAACATGATTATGCTTTCACATGAAATGCCCTCTAGTGGTGCAAAAGCAGCTGCAGCAGGGAAAATATAAGTGGAGTTAAATGAGGATTCAGTTATCAGTGGTAACATGAGGGATGCAATCAAACAGGCTCAACAGCAAACATTCATTGAGCTCCTTTTGATACTATTGATGAGTTGGATTGAAAAACATACAGTACACTGACAGAAGCATGTCGCTCCAGGTATTTTTCTTTCCATCAACATCAAAATGTTAACAATAGCTCTCTCAGGAGTCAGAATGGGACAACAGCTAGATCTGATAAACCTTCCTGTCTCCTGATTTGGGAACACATCAAACCTGTCTGTTGAGGGTAAAATGGCAGCATAATGCTCATCTTCACTGAGGGAAATGTAGGGAAGTGTGAAGATCCTGTATGTGTGGTAGGGCAGGCAGGTTCGGAAGAGACCAGGCAGGTCTGAGGGAAAAGTGAAGGGGACAAGAAAGTCCTCAGTCTCAATTCAGCCAGAAGCATTTAAGCCTTTAGCATATGTTGAAAACAACCAGCCTCATCTGGATCTTAGTGCCAGCAGACAATGTCAGGACACTCTGTAAATGCAAAGAGGGCCGTTGCAGCTTGTTACAGTGGAGCTTGAGGCCAGGACATGACAGTACAGGTCAGAGCAGAGCTTTGTTTCTGGTACGACACCACAGCGACAGTCATCTGAAAGCCCACAGCCATCATAGTGTACCTGTGGAGGCAGTGGCAAGCCTCCTCCTCCTCCATCTCTTCCTTTAAGGCAGGGGCCCCAGTGGGAGCTGACCCTCCATGGCCAAGCTTGGCAGCTTATCAAGCCGCTCCGTCCTCTGGCGCATCAGTTCCAGACCAAATTCTATCCCCAGTCCTGGCATTTGCAGCTGGGCCAGAGCCTGCTGCTGGAGCTCCACTGCACCACCAGGTTGTAATTTTAAACCTTCAGCAGTAGTCGCATTGATGGCCCCTGTACCCTCGCTTGAAATTTGTACGTCCACGTTGTCACCCTGCGGTTCATCCATGTCCTCCGTCTCCGCTGTGCTGTGGTCAGGAGGCGTGTCCTCACAGGTCATGGGTGAGACCAGTTTCTGGCGGTTGGCTGCTGGGACAGATGGGACACCTGGGGCGCAGGTGGCACAGCGGTAGAGGTGAGCACAGGGCTGGGCCAAGTTAGGTGGGACAACTGCAGGGGATGGTAAAGACTGAAGCATTGGAGTGGAAGCAAAATTCGTCCCGGGCGGATCTATGCATATGGAAGGGACAGTGCAGTGGCGGGAAGGGTTAAGGCGGTGGGAACGACCTCCTGCTGGACGGTCACAGCGCCGACCTTGTGGCAGACGCAGGCAGTCTTTACAGGACTGATAGGAGGGCTTCACTTTTAAAGGGTTTCCTGTGCTAGCACTGTCCTATATGGAGTAAAAGTTAGAACAGAGTACAGTATATGGTCAGTGGCATGCAGGATATTAAAATGTTAATAGCATTACATATATAAAATGCTTTGACATGAATGCCATTTTGAAATATGTAGATAAACACAACATGACTTTTCCCATAGTTAAAATCTATATTTTCTCAACTCACGTCAAAAGCTGCAGGGCAGCTGCGCTTTGCAGCCAGGCGGTTGCTGTTGTTAGTGTTCAGGTTGGCGAGGCCTAACCGGCTTTCCTCCGTCCTCTCAGCCTCCTCCCCTGCCCTCTTCCCATCTGAATTTCCAGGTGTTTGAGCCAAGGCCGCCATCTCAGCTTCTTCTTTTTTTGCCTCCTCCTCGTCCTCCTCCTCCAAAGTACTGAACTCAAGTCTCAGTCTCATGTCCTCCAGGGGGTCAAGACGTCCACACGTCTGAGCTGCCGTGCCCTCACCAGGCAGGGCTAGATGGGCCATGGGGAAACCCTCATCCTCCAGTAGGGCATCCCTCTCTACATCTTCAATCTCAATGAAAACTCTTTCCATACCGAGCAGAGGGGGGCCCCGCACTGGAGTGGAGGGCTCACTGTCTAGTGCGGAGTCTGACAAACGCCTGAAGTAGTAATTATAGTTAAGAGAGTCAAGGGGCTCCATCTCCAGACCCATACCCCTGCAGGGAGATGCCCCGCAGCCTCCCCAGGCTTCCTCCTCTCTGAGCACTGGTGTCTCCTCCCCACCAGTGCAGTGGCCAGAGGCTTGCAAATCATCTGATCCCTCCTCATCTGTCTCAGGCCTCCACAGCTTGTTGTGACGCTGTTTGCTGTGTAGGGACAGTATACTTTTGTTTACATGTGAATAAAACTGACAGACACATACAAAGCCTCACACAGCAGTTTTACAATTTTTAGACTGATGTAAAAAAAAAAACCCAAAAATCACCAAGGTGAGTTTAATTTGCTGAGCAAAGTGCAAACCTGAGCCAAACAGTAGACCTCCTTACCTGGCGTCCAGGATTCCCTCGTACTCTGCCAGCTGCCTCATGAAGCCGGCGTTTGGCTGAGCTATACTCCGCTTCTGCTTGACAAAGTTGTAGGCTTTCTCCAGAGACCAGCTGTACTCTTTCATTGCATAGGCAATAACTGTAGAGGCAGACCGGCTCACCCCCATCTTACAGTGCACAAGGCACTTGGAATTGTTCTTCCTATTGGACAGGAAGGAAATTCAACAATATCCCATTTGATGATCTAGTGGATGATGAGTTAGGACAGCATAGCAGAGTAACGATTACATGATTGCACATGTTGTTAAATACCAGAGATTATTAGACACCAGACTGGATGTGATGATTTTCAGGATTGTGCTCCACATTTAGCATGTCTCAACTTTAGCTCTTCCATTTTTATTTGTACAAACATCCTTTTCTACCTCAGGTTAGCATGGTTAGACAGTTGCATAGCAACCAGAGTGACTGCACCATTTCAGCTCTCTCTCTCTGTTACTGGCACAACCCACAGCTGCGTCTTGGAGAAAAATGTGTCCTGTGTGATCACAGCCCCAGTGCTCTGAGAGAGTGCATGATGTGAGACACTTAAACTGTGATAATTCAAAAATGATGACTAACAACTCCATCTATTAACACCAAAGTGCTGTGGGAGCGCAGTTATGTTGATCAAACACTTCTTGGACAACAACCTGGTGTTCCAGTTTAAAATCTGTATCATTTCCCCCTCAAATCTGTCAAATGCGCATAAAAAAAGCACTGGTTTATTTTTAAGTGTAGGATCTCACTTGGCTTTGACAATAAAGTTGTAGGTGTCGTTCCAGTGGGCCAGCAGGTCGGTGGCATCCTCATCATACACACGGACGTTGTGATAAGAAAACATCCCTGGAAAGAAGTTGTCAATCTCTCTGGTAACATTCAGGATGTAACCCACTCTGCAACCAAAGAAACAAAGCATTAGTTTTTCTTTCCCTGCTTATTGGTTTGACTGTTACTCAGTGCAGTAGAAATGAATACACACTGCTGCGCTGATTCAATTACTGACTGAAAGTCATGTAGAGACATGCCTGTGTTTTCAACAAGTTAACTTGATATAATTTTTATTCTTTGCTCGCCAAAACCTAAGATGTCTGAAATATTGCTTTACGGGGTACATTCACTGGGCACTATGAACAAAGTGTCTAGATTCATTCATTCTATTTCTTTGGCTAATTCTGTCTGTAATTCTGTCCAGTAGATAGATAGATAGATCTATCTACTGTCTGAGCACAGTAAACTCATAAATAAATGCATTTTGCCTTCAATCAGTAGGGGAGATAAATATATATTATAGATAACAGCTACTTTCAGATTAAAGTACACATGCATAGAATTTATTTAATCCTGTATAAGAATACACTATTTAGGATTACATCAGAAAAACATGATATGTGTATATCAGCTCACCCGCAGTCACGTAGTTCTTCCAGGTTTGAAGCGTTCCACTCAGAGCCCTACGGCGGTAAAGACACAGAAACATTACTGCTAAGGGTTTACTATGAAAGGCTACTTATTTTATTGAGGGAAGAATAAGCCACAGTGTGACAGTATTTGAGTAACAGAATGTAGGAAAAGTGAAGAAAATAATGTCATATAACAACATGAAAATGTAGCATAAAGTCAAAATTCTCACCAAGTAGACGTGGTCAAAGATAAGTGTGGCCTTGTCCATCTGGCCCAGGATCAAAAGCATCTCGTTGTCTATGAACTCCTTGTACTCTTTGAGGTTACGGCTCATATGCTGCTCCAACTCGTTACGGATCTGAGGATCAAAAACATAAAAAAATCTAGTTTCACAGTGTATTTCCCACAGTGAGTCAAACACTAATGCTTTTGTTGTAAAGTTTTTTTTGTTTTCTCCTCTTCTTGGAATAATATATGCATAATTCTTGGGTGAATTATTTCCAAGGCAATACTGTGTGAAAACCACTCTTTCACAAACACTGTATAAAAGACATTTATATTTGCCAGGATGTATCTTTACCCTACAGTAAAGTATTAAAGACACATTGCTGAGGTGTTGATCTGGCACATACTTCCTTGGACGTGATGTTCTCCAGGTCTTGAAACATCATGATGTTGCGTAGCTTGGCTTTAATGAGACACTCTGTTCTCTCGCGCTCGGTTGGCCTGCACATAATGAGTCAATACATCAGCAGTGCCTTCTGACTGAAAATTAGCATAACAGTGTAACATGTTTCCACAGCTGAAAACAAAGGGCAGCAACAAAAGGACAACAGCTGGTGTCTAAAGAATTGCAATCAGGTCCCTGACTAAGGACACACACATGCCAGGGCTTGTTGGTCCAGCACAAAACACTACTGGTTTCCTGGTTTCCCTACATGTCATATTATACTGCTCCAGTTTTCTCACAACTAAAACTCAGGCAGCCTGAAGGGTCTCACCGATCGACAAACATGGTGGGCGAATCGGGCCTGGTGGTCTCCAGGTCGGTCATAGTGTTCCACTCATTAATGCAGCTTTGCTCTGAGGTGACGCAGCTCTCGTAGAAGGCCATCCATGTGAGGGCAATGCCCCCCGGGAAGTAGTTGAACCGGCGTGCCACCTCGCAGGCTTTGTGGAGGACCTGCAGGGCAGACCTGTGACAACGCAGGGCAAAAAGGCTTGACCACCAGAAATCATGAACAACAAGAGGGATGTAATGTGACAGGAGCAGAGCGAATAAGAAACCTGCTCTCAGCAAAGAAAACAAAGCAGAGATTTGTTTAGTGGTAATTCTGATAAGTGACCAGCAGGTGGCATTCAGATACAAGAGGATGTCTTGGACCAGGAGTGTCTTCACAATGGGGAACATGGTGGTAAATTAATATCAAATGTTCCAGTTGTTTGAAAGTGACTCACACCAAGAAAATGAATATTTTAAATACTTAAACTAGATTTTAATGTGGTGGATGGGTGAGGCTGAATGCTTCTACCAAGTTAAAAGGACAACTCAGTTTTAGGGTGACAATACTTTCCCTACTGACTTGTCAGGGACAAGTTTATCTTTTTATCATACCTGTGAAAAATAGTAGCTCCCAACAGTAATATGACATACGAGATTTCATTGTGCCAGATATGTTTTTCAATATGGATTTGGTTAGACACAAATCATTAGTTTTGGCAAGAAAAGTGTTCACACTAGGGAAACTAATACAAAGCCTCAATGTTGGAATAAGACTACAAGTTATCTCTCTACCTTTTTGTGACGCTGCTACTTGATCCCCTGATTGAGCTAACCTAGGCTAATCTCAGTGTTAAGCATGCTGTTCCTTCACCCAGCTCACAGGCATAAAAAGGATCTCCACGCACCTATCTAATTGAAAATTGTACAAATTGTGATATATATTAACACTAACTGTGGCAACAAGCTTGGCAGGACATGAAACAACCCAGAAAACTCTAATTAACTTTAACAACATGCCCCGAGGGCCGTACACATGCTCTAAAAACTGTTTAATCTAAGACAACCTTCCTCTAGTGTGGACCATGCAACAACCCCCCCCCCCCCCCGACACAAGCTCACACACCACAAACACACAACAGTAATCCCAGGTAAACATGAAGCATGTGCTCACCACATGGCCTGCACGGATACAGGCTTGAAGACATGTGACCGCCCCGCTGTGTTCACACTGAAGCCTCTGGTGAGGAAGAACAGGAGAAGGAGGAGAAGGAGGATCAGTTTGAGTCTGGATGGAGATGAAGAGCAATGAGGGGGATGTAAACACAGACTGGACGGGGCTGGTTCATGGGACTATTCAGGCCACCAACCAGTGGAACATTCCTCCAGCATACAGACACAGAGACAATGTTAACAGGTCAGCAAGAACTGTTCTCACAGGGAGAGAAAAATCAGTGTAATTCACTCCTCTGCCACTGGTGGGCAGTAAAACCTACAATGCAGAAAACAACCAAAACCCCATGTCTGACTTGTGCAAAGATGCAGCTTCAGACCTGGCTGAATCTGAGCAGGAAAGTTTGCCAGCTGATTTAAGCATGAATCATTCCAGCTTTTATGAGACTGAAACTTACCCATCTCCATCTAAATGTATGTTGGTATCACTCCACAGCGGCAGCACCATCCCAATGGAGCAATTTTTACTGAGGGTCAGAAAGATTAAACAATTTAAAAAAATCTAATGAACAGATTAAACTGTGCTAAATGTAAAGGCTGCAGAGAGATGAACTACCTGTCCTTGTCTGTAAAATCCATTCCTAGGACAATGTTTTCCTCTGTATCCTGATGGCCGTTGGTGTAGATAACGACCATGTAGCGCACCCGGTCCGACCAGCCACTCTCTAATCGTACAGCCTGTGAAACGAAAGGAGACACTGCAAGAAACTTGTACTTCTGACCCTCCTTTCTAAAATGGCTTTAACTTGAAAATGAGTATGAGAATCAGTGTTTGTCAAGTCTGTAATTTTCTATATATTAAGTAAAATGAGCGCTTTAAATGTACAGCAACCACACAAACAATGCACGAAAACTTTTATCCAATGAAGCGCAAGTATTATACAAACCAGTTTAATGCGATCTTCAGACCGGAGGATCTTAAACATGACCTGCAGGTGTTGAGGTAAATCACCTGAAAGTAAACCAATAAGACTGATTATAAATGAATCAGTTACAGATCAGCGCTTTTTCTGACCTGTATTATCACAGCCTGGACATCGAAACAAAAGATCCTGACGGAGAAAATGATTCCCAGTCACCAATGTACAGTAACAAAAACTGCCATTAACAATCTGAAAAATGCTACTAAGATCCCACCTGACAATATAGAGAAAATAACTCAATAACAGGCTTCACTACAAAGATGCTCTTTCTGTGAAACATCATTTCTGACAAAAAAAACCTAAAGGTCAGCTACAAACGGGTCATTCATCATCTCTTATTGTGCGTTCATTGTCGGTTTTCTTTTCCAGTGGGAGGGAAAATGTTTGCAGATTTCTCTCAATGAGGACAAATCCAAACCCCGCAACCTTGCCGGTGGTGCTAAGCTACGGTGTGTACGGTGAGTAACACCTGAGCCATATACAGGCTGACTCGTGATTTGTCCATGAACGACTTCAGACTCAACAGGGATGTCAGATACTTGAACAACTGTGCGGATCTAAAAAAAAACAAAAACAAAAAAAAGAAACGGACGGACTGTACTGAGCATTTAGTTTATTTTTAGTTTGAGCAGGACTATGACAAATGTTATCGTCACTTTGATGTGCAGACAAAAAGCAGCAGCGTGATTGTGTAATAACTAAATCTGTTGGAGCCAATAACAAACGAAAACCAAAAAAAAAACCAAAGCTTTGGATGACACAGCACAAATATCTGCAGTAATTTAGACAATACAGATGTCGTCAGGCACTGAGAGCTGGACGACGACATCAGCACTGTCCTAGTTTGAAAGCTGAAAGAAAATAGTGATACAAATTCAAAGTACAGATATGTACGTCCTCTGATCATCTTATATATTCATTAATTTCATATTAAGATATATAAGACAAATGCAGTTCTTAAATACATTATAAACGCTTATATACAGAAACTGTCTATATATTCAGTTGAAATAGCTTTAAAGAAACTGTTACTTGTTAGAAATGATTTGTGGGTGTCTCTGGTGTTGAACTGTGGGTCACTTGAGGTCAGACCCAGCGAGGTAACAGTTAAGAGTAAAGACAGACAAACCCACTGAGGTTCAGCTAAAACAATTTTCCTTTTGTCTGGAGCTCATTTGTGCAGAGAATATGTTCTCAAAAAGAAAGAAGACACAAAGCTTCCTGTCTCTGTGTGGTTGTGTTTGTTCCTACCTGCATGCTTGTGGTGGGTCGGGGTCTTTGGTCCTTGTGCATTGCCACCCTGCTGGAGGAAGAGGGCGGCTCCTTTGACCATGAAGAAGCTCTCACTGAGGCTGGAAAATAAAGTGGAATGGAAAATAAATTGAAGGCTATTGAAGTCTTAACAAAAGTAAACTTTTCCTAACAGGATACGTCCAGATCCGAAAGTTAAAAAAAAAATAAAATAAAATTCAGAAGGCAAGAAATTTCAATCCTACATGATCAGTGATTGTCTTAAAATAACACCTACCCTTATTAAACATGTATCTTGACAGCCACACGCATGCTGTGCTTTCATTAATGCAAACATGCCTCATGCCCCTGACCGCTTCCATCTCCCATATTTTTTTTCTGTATTAGACTGAAATTGAGACCTGTTCTCTCGTGACATATGGGAGGATGGCTCTTCAACACATTAAACAAACTCCAACAACACTGTTTAACTGGACACAAAATGCTAACCGACCTCCACTATTCCAAAATAAAGCTGTCCAGGCGTTTCTTCCATGTGACAGTCTGATGCCACTCTTCAGAAGCAACAGACGCCCCATTGTGTTTTTTTTCCTGTATTCCTTTCTGGATCAGCATTTAAATATTATTTCTCAAGTCATTATCTCCAATCTAGAACCAGATCCTCAACCACTTATCAAGTACGTTTCGGCTTGAAATTAGGAGACAATCTATGTCTTAATATTTCACAGAATAATAAAATTGTGGTTGAAAGATGTTCAGGGAATTGGGTGGGTTAGGTTGACATGGTGAAATTATCTAGACTGAGCAACAACTGAATCAGTGTTCTTTGTAAGTTAAACTACTAAATAAAAGCAGGTGCGGAGAGAAATTTCAGTCCACACAATACAAAACAATAAGACATCCATAACATAATTATTTTCAATAGTGATTAAGCGATTTTACTTTCTTGATCGACTGATCAATTGTTTGGCCTCATCCGTGACTGAAAGTCAGCCGAGTCCTGAACCAGTGACTTTTACAGCCCTGTGTTTTCACAGCATTATGAACAGACTCCACTCGACTGGGTCTGCTGACTGCTGATGAATCAAGCATTACACCACGACTTCCCATGTGTGCTCAGGCTTTAAAACTTGCTCAGCCTGTGTTGGATGCAGCACCCCTGGCTCATGACCTTGCAGTGAGCAGGGGGAGAGCTTTAGTGTCTTTTCTCACACAGGACAGGGTGCAGCTTTGTTTAACCACAGTCTCATTCCCTTTTCAACCGACACACACACACACACACACACACAAAGCCTGGTATGACTGAGTGGGACCATCACAAGGCCTTTTGTTTCAGCTCCTCTGCTTCGTACCATCATTGTTTCTTTTCAAATTTATGCAGAAGACTGATGATTTTGAGACGATGGGGTAAATTAACTACAAAGCTTGATGCTGAAATGGTGATGAAACTGGCAAAAAATAACTTTCCTTGAACGAACTGACACTACACTTGAGAAAAGGCTCAAACATGATCAGGAAGAAAAATCCTCTCATTTGTCACCAGCATTAAAGCTTTCAAATGCAGCCCCGCGTGTTTCTAAAACTGTCTCGTGTCCTGAAAATGTAATGTTCCGTGCTGTTATATCAAATTGATCACTGATACCAGACATCCCATACTGCCACTAACAAGTGTCTACTATAAGGTCTTGATGTATGTGCCGCTGTGAAAACTTACATGCGACAGATCTCCCTCCGAGTCAGAGCAGCTTTCTCCACAAAGTGAGGCAGCACGGTTAACATGGCTTTATGAGAAGGTTTCATGACCAGATGCATCCTGATGGTTGTCCTACTATTCACAGCCTCCCTAGAAAAACTGTATCTCCTCCAGAAATCCCTTTCTAATGAACAGCTTCCCCATTCATCCTCTAAACCTGCACACTGACTGCAGCCTCCCCCAGCAGAGCGTTCTGGTTTAACGTCTCTCATCATGCTCTCGGTCTTGGCATGTCCCTCCTCTCCTCCTCCCACAAGCTTTCTTTTCCAACTCCGTCCTCAAATTCTCCTCGTCTGTGCTGCCTGCGTCTGCCCCGTCTCTGCTCCTCTTCGCAGCGCGTGCTTCAGCAACCAGCACTCCCTCTGCAACACTTTGCCACAATGCCATCATTCATGCAAGCGCTGGGAGGCGGTGGAAGCGCTACTTGGCGTCAGTCTCAAGTTTGACATGCAGAATCCTAAATTAAGACTCCACACTGATGAATCACTGAGCCACAGAAACATGTTAACTCATTGAGTCAGACAAAGGATGACATGACTGTTTCAACTGTGTTTGGCCCACACACACACACACACACACACACACACAGTGAGCACAATGACACCGTCTGTGCCAGAGATTTGATGACACAAAGCTTCTGTGACGCCGTGTTGATAAAAGAAAAGCTATGTGACGGAGCAGGATCAGGTGTTTGTGTGTTCTCTGTTATGTAACTGAGGACGGGAAGCATTATAAAAAATCTGTCACGTTAATCAGCAGCACCTCCAGCAGGTTTTTCTCCTCGACGACAGCGAGAAACTAAGGGCCATTAGAGAAAATAGATGCTATATGGCCCTTAGGGAGCCAGATTCGCTGACATCACTGAATCTTCAGGACTGAGGACAGGACAAGCAGCTCATCACAGGCCAAAAGAGTTTTTAATCATCAAGGCGGCACAGTTCTTTGGCAGTGAGATAGACTGCATAAATTTCAGAACGACTGTGAATGCACCAAAAAGGTCAATGCAGTGGCAATGTTAAATCAATCCTGAGTGAGTTGTGTGCTGTTAAAACCTTGTTTCCATTAAAGAACCATTACAGTCTCTGCAGAATCAACTGTGCTGGGCAGAAACACGAGCAAATAATACAAATATATATCAGCAGCAGCCTTAAAGATGACACGCTAACGTAAAGATTGAACATACTCTACTTCATGATGCCATCATGTATTAGCTATGCAAAGATTTTCAGCTGTACTGTTTACCCCTCTGGAGTCTGCCTATTCATCTGAGATTACACCAATCAATAGGTTTTATTCATAGTAACATAACTTTATTTATACATCATGTCGAGACAGTTTAAAGTGCTGATTTGGAGCTTCCACATGCTATCACATTTTTGTGTGTAGAACATGGAAAAAATTAATTATTTTCACAGATTTACACAGATTTGCAATGAAAAGGGCACAAAACCCAGCCGGGATAAAATCACTTTTTCTGCTGCACTACTGTACAGTGAAGCTATGTTTTCACAACCTTGAGCTGTTCTTAAATAGCATTTTGAGTAATCATCACTAAAGAGTTGTCCATTTTTATAGCCACCAGTGTCGTTTGGTCTTATTCTTTTTGTATTTTAGGTTCCTGGTAGCTTTATGTTTTGTTCAATTGACAAAAAGAGCGGTCAGACTTGTAGCTGAGTTTGCCCTGAAAACAGAGGACAGCGTGCATGTGCAGAAAAAGACAGTTTCAAAGTTTAAAGCAAATGAACCTGGCAAATAAATTCCAGCTTTCCCGTGCGATAAAAATTCATTTTGTTTAATTCTTTTTAAAACAGTCTCATAAGGTGTCTTAGAAATATTTAAACGCCAGATTAATATAAAATAAATATTCAAAAACACAAAAAAAGACTTTACGGTCTGAACTGATGATGTTGTTGTTCAGATTATACTTTTACTTCAACAGTTTAAAATGTAAGCCATCTGATTTCAGTCAGACTACCTCCTCAAATACATTCGGAGGCTGAAAATTACAGCTCGAGGCATCACTACCTGCTCGGATTTCCCTTTGTTGCTACTACAGATTCTTCCAGGGTCAGAGGGACCACAGACCACAACGACAGAACAAAAAAACACTTTCCACAAGAAGAAATCCAATGGTGTGTTTCCTTGTAAATCTGTTTGACGTCTTTTGTCTCTACAGAACTTTAAATGCACAACTTCTTAAACAGACAGATCTTACCTCTGATTATTTTTCCGGTCGTCATCGCTTCCAAAGTCCTGAAAGACAAAAACAAGGCAGCCAATTTAATGACTGACCCACTAACATGGTGTATCAGGAAACCACGTAAGGAGGCTACATTTTCTCTCTGTACTTCAAACAACTCTCTTCATGAATCTTATATTTGTGGCTGAAGTCCAGCAGAAGCGGGGGATTGTTCTTGTTGAGTCCTGGACTGGATCAGTGAACAGAGGCTCTTGCTCTGTGCAGCTTTATCTGCTGTTAAACGTTTAGAGGTGGCACAGCAATGCCAGGACTAGTCATTTGGAATAAAGTGTGCCGGCGCCATCTGCTGGTCCTCTCTGGTGGGTGTTGTGATCTGGTCTGCTCTGAACGCCCTGTAGAGCTGTCAGCTGAATCATGAGGACACCTTCAAAACAGCACAGGTTCAGCAAAAAACACATCCAAACATCACACCCATCCACTTTTTTTCTTCCCGCAGCGCTGGCTGACTCTTGCAGAATACTGAGAAGAAAGTGATATTAAAAAAACCCACTTATCATCAAAGGGGGAATGTCACTGCTTATTTTTGCGCCTCAGCTCAGTCGGGCCTACTTATGAGCACATAATCCACTTTCCTAAAACTAGAAACTGGAGCACTAACCCTGATGTTATGATTTCACTGGGATGTCAAATCTGGCACCGCTCCATATTTGGATGTTGTTTTTGTGACGCTAAAGATGTGGTTTTTCAGATAGGGTTTAATTTCCACCTCACAAAAATCAGTGCTCTCACTGTCAGGAGCTGAACCTCGCTGCAGTTTCCTAGAGCTAAAAACTTATCTATTTTTTTTTTCCCTCCAATGATGTGAAATATAGGCTTGACAGTGAATGCTCATATATAGGATTGTTTGGCGTGGGGCTGCCAACAGATAGGGTTTCCAATTCTGGATAAACCTGCGACACCTCAGCACCTCGCACCACTTGATCGTGCACCTCAGTGGCATCACTTACTGGGTGTTTTCTGCAAGTTCATAAACATTTGACCTTCCTGTCCCGGAAATTGGCGGCATTTCCCTTTACAGTCTCCTTGCGTTAGAGCCAATAAAAGCCCAATAACAAGGAGGGAGGACAACCTGAGTGCAACGCGGCAAATGTTTGTGCAGCAGCAAAATGAGCACTTTGTTCTGACAGCTAAACCCAGCAGCCCCCCCCTCCTCCTCCTCCACACCCGCCCCCCTCCCCCCGCTGCAGGATTTTGTTTACAAATCCGCTGCCACAGTAGCCACAAACAAGTCCCCGCTGGCAACAGTGCGACAATAGATCAAGTTTTTAACACGCACGGCGGCGGCGGCGGGCGGAAGTGAGGTTAACCCTTCCCGCAGGATAAGAAAACACCACCCAGCTCATGCAGGCGCGTTTCTCGGCGTTTCCTCATACCGCGCACACAAAGACCGAGCCCCGGCTTTTCCACTCACCTCCCCCGCACTGCTGTTGGTCGTGCTGGCCGAGGATGCTGCACTGGGGGTGGGAGAGCGCTGCAGAGTCACCAGGGCCATGGTCGGTGGGCTGCAGCCGCGGAGGGCAGCAGAAGATGAGAGGAGGAGGAGAAGGGAGGGGAGGAGGATCTGAGAAGATGCGCCGCCGAGATTGTCTCTGTCACCGGGGAGAAAAATGCCAAGTCAGACTCTCATCCAGCAGCACCTGACTCCTGAGCCCCGGCGGTGCTCCCTTTCGGTCCTGCTCCGTGCGTCCTCTGCGGCCACCGGAGTCCTCATGAGCGGGAAGTCGTGAGAGATTTCCTCCGTTTGCACCGAGCCAGCGACGGACCCCGAGATTTCATCGCTGGTGCGCAGACAGGCAAACAAAACACGGTGCAGGTTGCAAGCGGGGCAGAAATGACATGCAGCTCCGTCGGCTGCCTGTGATTGGCTGGCCTAGTTCGCGTATGCGCTGTCATTGGGCCAATGTTGTCAAGGTGACTGGAGAGACTGAGGACTCCCAAATACAAATGTGGAGCAAATTATATTCAGTTCATGCTACGAAACGCAAAGGAGACTGACCATTATTTCCACAGTCGATCAATCTGCTGGTTATTATGTAGATTATTGGTTGATCTCTGCAGCCTGACGCCAGGAAACTGTTACAATAACGTCATCATTTCCTACAGTCCAAGGTGATGTCATGTTTTGCCCAACCAAATAATCAATTTACTATAGTTGTTAAACATCAAGAAAAACAGCTAATGTTTACATTAAGATTAAACAAGAGAGCGTTTGGGTTTCATTTAAAGGTACATAAATAATAGTCAATTAACTTTCTGTCAATCTGGTACTTCAGCTAATGATTAGTTTCATTATTGATTCATCTTCCGATTATTAATAATTAATAATCAACAAACAGTCCAAAACCAAAAGGAGTTCAGTTTACTATCATGTTTGACAAAAAAAAGCATCAAATCCTCACATGTGAGAAGCTAAAAGAAACAAATGTTTGGTATCTGGCTTCAGAAAAATTACAATTATTTGATTATCAAAAACCAATTCATTGTTTGCAGCTTGATTAACCAACTAATTGTTGCAGCTCCAGGCTAATCAATTGATCAGCAAATCATTCATGTAGAGCCATAACAACGACCATGTATCTCTTATTGTGCAAATTACAGTACAGAGATTTACTGACAAAATAAAATAAAGCCTTACGCAGATTCAACAATTCAACTTTAATGGACCAAAGGCGCGTGGCTTCACACAAAATAAATAAAAGACGTAATTTTTATCCAACATTTATAAAATAAAATCTTCAGCCTCTTGAGGCCAAACCTTAAAATGTGTAGCTCTAAGCAGAGTCTGCACAGCGCATGATCATTTTTTAAAATGTCCCTCTGTTGGTTCTCATGGCCTAAATGGAAGAGAGGATAAACAAACCAGTCCAAGCACAAATGTGCTTCCGCTCTCATTAGACATGGGCAGTAGGCCTACCCTCAATTATCACTCCCTGCCTGTAATGAGATTGTCCCCTGTTGCTCTTCACCCATCATCGCTCAAATGATTCAGTCCATAGTCAAAGAGACTACTGCAGCATCCTGAGAGGTGAAAAAATATCCTCTTCCATTTTTTCTTTCTTTTTCATCCATCCTGGTCCATCTAACTTTTGTTCGGGGAGTGTGCTGTAGCATTTGCCTGGCTTGTTGTGGTGGTTGCCTGCCCTTCGGCATCCTGGTCACGACTGGACTCCTGGAGACCCCTGCCTAACGTCTCAATGGGCAGCATCAACGACGCGATGCCAGCCAGGACACAACAGCCACAGTACACGGACAGGGTCAAATACACGGACGCTCTGAGCATCACCTAGAACCAAAACACAAACACTGGGGAGCCTGGCAGAGAAATGGGCAGTCTCATCTGAGGGAGTCTGATATCAGACTGGCGCAGGAAATATTTTTTTACATCTACACCTACATTACAGCACCACAAGAATTCACAACATATACAAGCTATTATTGAAAGAAAACTAGACCTTCTTTATGAGATATGGTGTAAATGGCCACTGACTAGCAATAAAGTTACACATATAACACAATCTAATTTTAAAGTGACCACCAGCATATATATTATATATATACATAATATATATGTATACATACATATAAACATAAATAAATATCCATTCTTCCCAGACAATCATTCCTTATGATCGTGGTGAGTCTTGGTTTTTGTTGAACACCAGTGTGAGGTCAAAATTCCCTCTTGTTACATGGTTTCTTTAAAATTAGTGCTCAGATTTGCACAAAATTTGATCTAATGTTTCGTGTCCAACTTTTCATGAATCCTAATGTTTTTGTGTATTTCTGACCGTTAGTATTGTGTTGTCTTAAAAACAGAAAAATCTAACTTGGAGGTACAAAATGGTTTGTTCACACTCTAATGGATAAAACAGCAACTATTCCCACTAGAAAAACTAGAAAGCAGCAGTGAGGCAGATTGAGTGGGTGAGACTCTTCCCTTCCTAACTGGGTTGTGTAGAGATAGTCGCTCCTTCATACCTGTGCCACAAAGGGGGTGATCAGTGCACCCAACCTGCCCATCGCACTGGAAGTCCCCATTGCTGAGGCTCGGTTTTCTGTAGGAAATACCTGATGACAAAAGAGGAGCATTTTGTCTAAACTTATTATAAAACGTGTTTAATGTAAAAGTGGTGAAATGGTATGTAGACCTACCTCTGGTGTGTAAACAAAAACAACTTGGAATCCTCCAGAGATGAAGGCTCTGCCTATAAAGATTAGGACTGTAAGAGCCGTCCTACATGAGCAAAAAGGGAAACGCAGAGAGTGGAGCAGAGTGTTTTAATGAATTCCTTTTGTTCTAATTTGACAAAATAAAAACACATAGAGTCAAACTTACCTCCCAATACAAAAATATGAAGGCACAATGCACAAAGAAAACACGAAGAAACACATTGCCATGCTCTTCTTCCTGCCTATACACTCAACTGCCAGAAGGACAACTAAAAGACCTGAAACAAACACAAAAGATAAACAGTGAACTGTTGCCGTCAGCCGCTGTAAAGATACACTGAGGATGAATTACAACTCCGCACCTTAAGCCACTCCCTTTAACCACATATTTGTGTCTCACACACTCTCCTTAGGCTTAGTGCTGCAAGCCTGGGTGGTGATGTAAGTGAACTTCTATCAACAAGCCTAAAACACTTTAAGCCTGTTTTTTTCACGAAAGAGAAAATCATAAATGGCTAAATATTAATGTAACATAGCTTTATATGTGCACCAAATGTCGTTTCCAAGTTCAGCAGGTCTGGAGCTTCTCTGTTGTTACAGTATGATTTATGGATGATGAAGAAATGAGGAAGCATCCCCTGTGAATGCGCTTAACGCTGTTCTTGGCCACAGCATCATGACATGTCTTTACCTCACAGTTTCAATTTACACCCCACAGCTCATAGAAGATGCTAATAGGCAACATTTCACCTGGGAATTCAGCCAAGGTCGTCCATAAAAGGTCTTTGTAGTCAGCTGACGTCAAGTATTTGCATTCCAGACTACAGCTCGGCTCAATCTTGGCCCCTTGAGTTGCTATAAGGGAGGAGGGCAGTTTTATTTCGGTATTTGGTCAAATTATGACAAAGGTTAAAAGTGGAGCAGCTGTTACTTACCCCCACATGAATCTCCGGCTTGGAACATCTCAGTTGTCAACAGGATTATCCCATAGTAGGAGAAGGCATTTGCAAACCTTTGGATGAAATAATAATACAGCGCTCTAAAGACTAAGTCATGTGCAAGGAGTTGAAAATAAAGCATTAAATACTCACACCTTAGGGTGAGTTGGATAAATTTTATTAAATTTGATTAAATATTTGCCTTTGGTAAAAATGCCTGATTGAGGAAAGTTGGTGTAAGGGACACAGTAGAAAAATATGTTACTTATACTAACCATATAAACCACAGAAGAAGAGTGGTCCTCATATACTGAGGAGTGAAGAGATCTTTGATCTGTCCACGGTCTGTCTGTAAAATTAAAAATACAAGGCAAATTTGTTAATATTAACAATTAAGCGTTCACCTTCTGTAATAAATCTTTAGCCTCACCTGTTTATATGCAATCAATCTCCCTTGAGGCAGGACCTTGCCATTGTCTTTGGCGATGCATTCTAAAGTTCTCATGGCCCTTTCTCTATTTCCCATCAGCACGTCAAAGCGAGGACTTTCAGGCAGCCACTGTGTAACACAGAAAGTTCAGCTGAGAGTTTGACTCCAGCTGGTTTTATTTTAGGTATCTCTATTTAAACATACGTACAAAGCAGAAGCAAAGAAAGATTGCCATTGGTAAAGCGGACAGGCCGAGCAGCCACCTCCAGCCGAGAGTGGGCATTATCCACAGGGCCAGGAGGACCTCGAACACGGAGCCAACTGCCCAGAAAGCCTGAAACACACAAACACGTCAGTCAGGTGGGAATTAATGAGCAGCATACTTCATCAGGTTAAAAGATTCAGCACTGAAATACTGTAAACTCATGCGTTAATAATAAAATTGTCACAGTACCGCGATCAGCATGATGCAGATGCCTCTCGCCTTCACTGGGAGGAATTCAGAGTAGAGTGTCACCCTAAACAGAGACAGAATATTTGTCTTAGTTATTAATCATTAGGGAATTATTAAGGCATCTTGTCACATATGACGGAACCACAGAACTTACGACTGAGGAGCTCCTCCGATGCCAAAGCCTACGAGACCCCGCAGAACCAAGAGCCAGCCGTACACTGGAGCAAAGGCACTCAACAGGCCGTAGTACAGTGTCCAGCACATACAAATCGTCAGACCCTGTTTACGATAGCAACATATACACAAAACACATGAGTTAAACATGAGACAATGTGCAAAATCACTACTTAATATATGAGACTACTCACAATTTTTCTGCCATACTTGTCGGACACATTCCCCCATACCGGTGAACTGATCCCCATCCCAACAAACACCACCTGAGGCAAAAAAGGAAAAAGCATCTGAGCACAAATATTGACACATATACAAAATCAACAAACCACAGAACAACACCAAAAGGGACTTTACCGATGTTATAAGAGCCACCTGGTAGCTGGGCAGCCTCCACTCACAGTGCAGCTGAGGGCCTAAGATGCTGAGGATCATCATCTCCATGGCGTCTGCTACCTGCACTCAGAGAGGCATGGTGCTACATGAGAGACGCACAGTAACTGGGAACCAGAGGGAGGACTTTTCCATGTGTTTTAGGAGTCATACCCATGACAGTCCGGTGAGGAGAGACATCTTCCATTGGAACTTTCCAAAACCAATGGCCTCCAGTGCTTCGTCTACTGTAAAGGTTTCTGTAAGAGGATAAACAGAATCTCTTCAGAATCAAAACAGGAATATGCAACAACATTGGCTATTACACATTCAAAGAAGATTGGAACATTTCAGCAAGGTGCTAAGTAATGATGCCAGGGGCTGATGAGCGACTCTGAACAGCAGAACTAGCTGCCAACAGACCTCAGATCAGTACACAAACACAGAGGAGAGTTGTTGACTTATCTGGAGTACAGGATTATTAATAATTACCAGCGGTGGAAAGTAACTCAGTATAATTTACTCAAGTACATTAATGGGGTATTTGCATCTAAGTATTTTCATGTTATGCTACTTTATACTTCTCCTGCCCTACATTTCACAGAGAAATTGTTGCACTTTTTACACCATTACACTTTTTAACTTTTCAAAGCATAATAATATAAAATATATAATCAGTTAATCAAATATGATGCACTGTTTTAAATTAGGTCTAGATAGCAATGAAAACACTGACAGCTGCATAATAAATTACGTTTACTTTTCAAGATTTAAATACATTGTAAATGCACTGCAACTACAACTAACGGTGTTGCACAGACCTTCAGTTCTATTGGATCCATTTGTGGACGCATACTGTCCGGCAGCTGGGTTGACCCTCGCTGAGGTTATAGTGCAGATCTCATTGTCTGTTCCCTGGGACTCATCGCTGTAACCCACAAAATTTGCCTCACTGCAAAATGGAAGAAGAGAAATTAGACATTATTCGGCACAAAAGGCTCCATTTCTAGTAAAACGTATCGCCGTTTGACATAATTTAAAGATCCCTTGGAAGGGACCTGCAGTGTTTGACAGCAGCCCAGTATGGCAGCACAGCAGAGCGCATTATCACCGACAGCTGAGGGAATTAGAAATATACCACGATTTTGCTGTTTTACCTTGGATCGGGGTTCTTAAACCTCCTGTAGATGATCTCAGCTGGTCTTCTCCAACGATCCATGTCAGCGGCGTCGGTGTCAGAGACGCAGCCGTGGCGCACGGCTCACCACATACTGCCGTGTTGTTGCCAAACCTGTTAAACGAACTCAGTTTTCACTAAACCCGCTTTCAGGAGCAAACCCGAGGCCGTGCTGAGGAGACACCCAATCAGAGGACAATACCTGCAGATCGACAATGGGAGGGGTCACACCAGGAAACAAGACTGGAGTAAAATATCAGAAGTTTTGTGGGTTAGTTTCGGGCCTTTGGCAAAACAGGTTCACAGCTGATTAGGTTCAATAAAATCCACAAGAAGAAATGAGGGGGCTGAAAATAAAGAATCAACACTTTTGCAGCCTTATCACATACTTTGTTTTCTTGGATGTTTAGATGTCAAAGTGAAAATAATAGAAGAAAAAATCTTAGTCCACCATCTAGCCAGATTTAAAATATTTTGTGTTTTTTTTTGTTAAATTACACAAATATAAGCAGCAGAGATACAGCTGACTGTAATAATCTATTCCCATCCTCTCAATCAAGGTCGTTCATAACCAGTTTAATCATTTTAAGCAAACACAAAGAAGGTGTGTTTCAAAGCCCTTAAACTGGTCCTTTGACCACAGAATGTTTTATGAGAGGAGACAGAGCTTAAAATCACAGCCTGGAGCTACAATTATAGCAGCTCTGTGGCTGGGTAGCTATGTAACTGTTATAACCTGTAGCTGACAGCAGGTTGTGCTCTCATACTACTGGTGCTGTTGGTGTAATGAATAATGTCTCTCTAAAAGTTTCTGTGCATATGTTCATATTCACAAAGATGATCAAGGAGTTAATTAGACTGTCCAAAGCCTATTTCATCTCCAGACGCCTCATGAGAGAAATGTACTCCATTGGGACGGGGCAGTTTTTTTCAAAATGCAGTATTACTTCCTAGACTCAAGATTACCCTCTGTATCTCCAACAAGTTTCTGGTCTCTGCTGACTGAAATAAACTAAAACCATTGGCTAAAAAGAACACAGAAGAAACAGTCAGAAATGCTAACCACTATGCTGTCATAACAGGAGAATGGCCATCAGGAAATTTATGGGCTGTTCAGAAACGCTAGTAAAGTTCTAATACGGAAATGTTAAAAATTCTCTATCACAAGTGAAGGTTTTGCATTCGACATGCTACTTAAGTAAAAGTACAGATGCATTATGCATAAGAAGAAGAAGAAGACGAAGACGAAGAAGCAAGTTCCGCGAGCTCCGAGTAGGTGCTTTTTTTTATTGTAAGAGGTCACAAGTCAAAAATGGTTAGAGACACAGAATTCATAAAAAAAAATGTATATGGTTTATCTTATACTTTATTGCATTTTTGCAAATATAGTTGTCAGATAAACGTAATGGACATCCCCCTCTGGGATCTGGTGGAGTAAACCTGTAAGTAGCATGGAATGGAAATACAAGTAAAATACAAGTATATGTCAATGTCGTATATAAGTACAATACTTTACAGTGCACTTATAGTTACATCCTACTGCTCCTTGGCAGTGTAACATCCTGGTCTACGGCATATATCACACAAAGTACCACAAAAATAATATTGATATGACTTGAACATATAAATTGTTATTTACTGCCACACTGAGAATATCTCCTAAACTTAAACATTTGTCTCTCAGCCCTGTGCACCCTTCAAGTGAACAAGGCCAACCTGAAAATAAAGGCTGTAGAAAAGTAGGGCACAGTGAGGACATGCTGAGGCTGCTGCATTATGGGACGGTCATAAATACACTACAGGTAGGATATATAGTACAATCCCTTGTCCCCACATCCTCTGGTCACATCAGCTGCTCGGCCAGGCTCACACAGAACAACACAGAACCTCGGCAGAGCCTTTCAGATTTACATAAAGAGCAACGACATGGACTCAGAGGTAAGCTTTGATATCTGCACGCTTAAAAACTAAATACCAAAATATGACATAATATTGCACCGTATGAGTTCAATTTCTATTTTGGACACGATCCTAATAGTGAA
Source organism: Trachinotus anak (assembly GCF_046630095.1). Classification (NCBI taxonomy): domain Eukaryota; kingdom Metazoa; phylum Chordata; class Actinopteri; order Carangiformes; family Carangidae; genus Trachinotus; species Trachinotus anak. The sequence continues at coordinate 10,618,306 of NW_027273879.1, read as the reverse complement.
TCAGTTAAAATTTCATTTGCATGGACAATCAGTTGTTTGTTAAAATCACTAAAACTGTTACTTCTGCGATGCTGCACTTCAGCTATTGTACCTTTTGTTCACTGAATGCTCCACTTATGAAACTAATATCCTCACAGCTTGTTCTGGCCTTCAGAGTCCTGCCCCTGCGACAGCAATCTGTTCACTCACATGAATGAAGAATTGGTGGAATGTTTAGTTGTTTGGGACTAATTGAGCCTGTGAATATTCATTCAGACAAACAGTGGATCAAGGACAACTTGTTCTTCACTCTTTAGAAACAAGATACCAATTGGCCATATCATGTAACTGTTATCAGTTGGTGAGATTTTAAGGTGTATGCGCGCTTTCATGTGTGAGTCCCTACTGTAATGTGTGTAGTTTGAAGGATAAAGTATTAAGCTTTTCTGAGGTCTAAGCTACAGTATCACTTTGAACCCTCAGTGCAGGAGTGAGGCCGTGAAATGAATGCAGAGGTGAAGGAGATACTCTTGCAGTTCAGAGAAGACCCAGTTTTTTGTGTTAGTGCGCGCAACACCACAACTGTTTTCAAGCACTGAATCTCATCAATACCAAATGCTGAATTTGGACTGAATGCACTGCAGGCTGATAGTTAATGCTGAGATTCTTGGTTTTCATTACTCCTTTCTGCAAACAAAATATATAATTCGAAAGGCTGTTTCATTATATTTGCACTGTATTTTATCATATCATTGTGTATATTGTTGGGCTATTTGGGTTATTTTATGGAAAATGTTGCTAATATAGCATTAAACACTGATGCATTTGGAAAGTTTGGCTTATTGATTCAATGAAACAAAAATGTGGTTATGCTCACAATAGAAAGATATACTGAAAAAATGCTTTTTTGTGTAGCCTGTTGGTGGTACCATAACTCACATGTCATGTCAACAACTTTGAGAAACGCCCATCCTGTATTATCAGAGCTGTTCACTGGCTGCTTCATTTTTATTTAAGGAGGTAGGATACTTGACATCATGTACATCACACAACCTATTTTCTACAAGAGGTATAAGCAGAACTGTCAGAAATAATTTTATGGATGGAAAACATAAGACTTTAATACAAGAAGAGGTTATCAGCGCATTTACACTGTATTTACACAGTTAAGAGTAAACCAAAGCTTTTCTGTGTGAAACCTGGAAAACAAAATCACTTTGATGGCATTTTAGGGAGAGTGTTGTCATATTCACTTAGAATAAAAGAAGAATTGGGAACAAAATAGCAGTGTATGTGGTAGGTGGTATTTTCATGAGAGCTCAAATGATAATACTCAGTAAGAGCCCTAATCCTTAATGGACCAATTAGGTTTTTCATGTGTGGACTGTAAATGAATAAGATGTGGCTGTTAGCTTTGGTAAGCATGGTGTGTGGCTGTGTGTTTTATTGGGTGGTCTTTTTTAAAGACTGAATGGATCCTAGAAATCCCTCACTTGCATAATGGATTACATTATGTAAATTATGGTTTTTCCAGCATGCTCTCTTATGTCACTGCATGTTTTGGCCAGTCTTCATGCAGTAACGTAAGATGCCTTTGCTGATGCCTACAGGAAGCACTATGTTAAAATTTAAACAGACGGAATTAGACGGCAACGTTACGCTGCCCGTAGGCCTGTCGTAACAGCATGTGCTGGACCATAAGAAAAAGATGAGATAAAACCACCAGGATGTAGTATTGTTTCTCTATCTCTTCACCATTCATTTGCTGTCACCTCTCTCATGTGCCTTTTAAAACAAAGGCTAAAAATTTTTATGTTGATTTGTTGGTATTGCTAGTATACAGCTAATTATGATTGGGTGAAATCTGTTCTACCGTGTCACAGCCTAATCACTTGAATACAAATTTAAATACCTATTGGAGGTTTCATTTAAAATCTTCAGGATGTTGAAGTTGGCATCACAAGAATTCACAATAATTACAGCAGCATATTACTGTAGATCAGCTGATGTGAAAGAATCTGAGATATTGTTTAATCCCAAATAGGTCTGATCGTTGTTGCTCCAATGAGCTGTTAGTAATTAGTTTGAAACGCATCTGTCTAATCAAAGATCAGTAATTGTATACCTGTGCAGTAATTTTGTGGGGCGGAGGGTGAGGATGGGTCTCTGGGAGGATAGAGTTACCACATCCTTGTATTACATACCTGCAAACACACATCTAAACACACACACACACACACACACACACACGCACACTCTTCCTTAAACACATAGTGTAGCTGTTCAACTCTCAGGTGAAGCGCCCAATGAACGTTTGCTGCCTGGGCTCTATGAATGTTTAACCAGCCTAGTGCCTCCAGAGCCAGGTGGCTCATTACTGCCTCATTACCTACAATGCAGGGACACCAGCCCAGCAGGAAGCAGCAGTGCCATCCTCCTCCCCCCCCTCCCTCAGACTCTTCGTCCTAGGCCGTGGTACAGGGCCCACTCTGAGCCGATATTTGAATCAGGGACCGGTGCAAACCTGAGCAGCACAGGAGACAGAGTAGATTCTTGGTGAAATATCTGTGCTGAGTTGAACAGACTGCACTATGACAGAGCTTCTTGGCTACTAAAACCGCCGTCAGAGGCTGTGTCTGTCTGAGTTGTATACCTGAAGACTGAAGTTCAGAATACTTTGGATTTATCTGAATCATCACACAAGGCTGATTCAACCATGACACACATGGCTTTGGAAGTGAAGGAGGTAATTACATGTATATATACTTTGCTTCTGTTGTGTTATTGTACTTTAAGCCACTATTGCAGATTCTTGTGTAATTGTATCATCTTTCAAATTATTGTGATGCACATTTTTTATTGGTAGAGAAATTTGACAATACAGGTCAAAATTACTGTCTGTTTTTCAGCCCATTCATCAGCTGCACATAAAGTCGGACTTTAAAGCTGCACTAATGAATATTTTTACATTAACAATGAATCAAACGACCATGTGTAATCTTAAAAGTGTCCCTTGTAGTGACAAATCCACAGAGAATTATCACTTGACTCTTCAGGTGCCCTCAGCTCTATTGAGGATTTTAGCCTCTTTCAGCTCATTGTTTTGGCTTTCTGGCACACAGTTACACCGTATTGGTTCAGTGGGGAAACAAAGTTAGCAACTAGCAACAAGCATTTAGCAGCTAAAGAGCCAGGAGTCAGTGAGGACCAAAAACAGAGCTAAAAGGAGAGTGAATATTGGACTGTACATTCAACATGTGGCAAGAAACACAACTCCAAATTAATGCTAATGTTGCTCAGCATCTCTTGGATGGGGAAACTGCATGCTAACAATTTTTCACAAGTTTGATGATAATGATAATAATGAATGTTGTGTTTTTAGCTTATTTCGCTGCCCAAGAGACAAAAGATAAATTATTGTTGTTTTAAATAAAAGCTAACTAGATTTTACCATCCAGAAGCAGATTAACACATTTTTAATCTATTCTTTACCATTCAGCATTGCTATAATTTATCCAAACAGCGTAATGAGTTTGTAGCCTGTCATGTCAGCGTGAAACAGTAGCAACAGAGGAGGTACTGTACTTGGCTGGTGTGATGAAGGCCTGTTGACGGTCAGGTTTCTCTAGACACCTGGAGCCCCCTAAATGTGTGTTGCCCTGGGTGATGTGTGGTGTCAGTCAATGGCCCACGAGGAGTGCTATCTCTTTCAGGTGCCTAACTGCCACTTTGTGACTGCGTAACAGGATCCTGCACCATACTGGATAGACAGGGACAATGGAGTGCCCTCTCGGGTGATGGTCTCCGGGTCAGATAGACTTTCTTGTTCTGCTGTTGCCTGACATCAAAATTTGATGTTTACAGTAGTTGTTCATTTTGGATTTTTTATTTTTTTTTTGTGTTACCTTACATACATGACAGTATTTTGTTCACTAGGGGCTTAAAATCTTAAAGGTTGCCTCTTATCTTGTGGTTTTTTATTTTTGCAAAATTTCCCATCCCCTTACAGCATAGTGTTGTCTTCCCTTCTGCCATTTGTTCACTAGAGGTCACGTTTCCCTTGAATGGCAGAAAATCTCTGCTCTGCGCTCTGTGCCCACAGTGTGCCAATAATAGGGCAGACTGACTGAGAGAGGCCAGCTGCTCGCTGCTTTACCTCTTGTTGGAAATGTTTGCTTTGCATTTGGTCCACGACGTGTTGAGCATTTACAGCAAAGCCCAGTTTCTCAAAGAAGAGCTTGAAGTTTTCAAGTGTTATACACAGACAGTGTTGATGGAATTCATGTGCCATCAGCAAATCTACATTCTCAGATTCAACCACGGTGATGAAATTGGAAACAGTGTCAGAATTTGTTTTTTAGTTTTTATGTTATTTTTACGTAATCACCTTAAGTCAGTATCATGCTAGTTATTCATGCTTGGTATTCACGAGTATGTTTTGAAAGGATTTTGATTTCTGCCATCAAAGAATTGCTACTTGTCGTCTTTGTTTCATTTTCTGATGAAAGGCCTCCTCCTCTGTCAAACAGGCAAGTCTGTATTGTATTTGGCCCACTGAGGGAAAAACTGTGTATTAAAAAGTGCTGTATAAAAAGATAAAATTATTATTTAAAGGTCATACATTTTACAAAGTTGCAACAATTGCAGGGCAAATGACAATTATAGTATTTAATTTTTAAGATTATTTTGCTTTCAGTGTGATATGATTGGTGTGATCAATTTTTTTGGTGATGAATCACCGTAACCTTAAGTCTTCCACAATCTAACTTCTATATGTTTTAATTTTGAAAGCAATGTTTGAAAAGATTTTGAAAAAGCTGAAACGGAGTACATGGAAACCACAATTCAAACATATTGTATGTGTTCAGGAAACATCTGATTTATCTCTCTACACACACACACACACACACACACACACACACACACACACAAATACATATTTAGAATGAGGTTTGCTTCCTTTCTTGCACCCACACTACATTATTGATGGTTTCCTATTGAAGGAAGTAGAAACTGGGATCTATCAGTGTTTCCTGTCATACTACCATCCTTTCCCTTCAATAAAACCAGATGTTCAGTTCAGAAAACGCACTGAGGCGCACACACAGCAAGGACCTTTAGGGCAGGTAATTTTTTATTCTTTTTCCTTGCTGAACTTTTTAGCAATCACATGCCCTTTTCAGGACACGATTTATTGTGACATTTTGCTGTGAATTTGTGGGTCAGTAGAGCAACAGCTTGTTTCACTGGAGAATGATTGTCATTTACTCCGACTTGGTGACAAGTCAACTTGGCAGTGATGACGGCCAAGCTACTGAAGCATCGTACTGGGTGGCTCTTTCACAGCATCGTAATTAAAGTGCATTGTGTTAGCTGATTATTTTACCTGGCGCTTCTTCAGTTGTGTATTAAGTAGCAGAGCAAATCATGCATCATATAATGAATGTAATTACTTCTGGATTATGCTTAATTAAGTTTATATTTGTGTCAGTTATTGTTGAAGCCCGTATTGAATTGTCACGCATGTTAAAAAGGTTTATGGAGCTTTTATAGTAAGTGGAGTGTTTGGTGTTTGCTCTGTCCTTGCCATAAACATGACTGATGGCTCTTTTTAAGAGCACAGAAGCAGATTAGATAGTGGTGGCTGAATTTAGGTTTGTCCTGAGCATAAAGGATACAGCCAAGGCCACTAACAGCTCTGACTGGAAGTCACAGATATAGGGACAGACAGGCAGGAAATTAGTCACTCTGTGGGAAATATATATCCTAGGTTATACATAATTCCCTGCTTGTGTGTGTGTGTTAGTGTTCTTCCGTGACAACTTCAACAAAAGCAGATAACTTTTGAGGAAAACAGGACAAACAGGAAAAGGATGGGACATATAGGCCTGGTCTTGACAGAAAAAGTCAGAACTGGGTCAAAAATAACAATCACATATATAAGATATAAAACATCTGCAGAATGCACAATACAGCTTTGTCATGCTACTTGGTTTTCTTTGTGATACCCTGTTTCCTTGTCATGTCACTGATGAGTTCCTGCTTGGGCGCAGAGCCTGGAGGATCGGTGTAACCGGATCCTGAGGAACATGGAGGCCTCCTTGACAGCCCGGGATCGCGTGGGCATCCAGGATTTTGTTCTCCTGGACGCTTACACGAGTGAGAGTGCCTTCCTGGACAACCTGAGAAAGCGCTTCCATGAGAATCTCATTTACGTGAGTCTTTCCTGTGTGGTTTAATTTTGGATAACCATGCTGCAGTCTTTCTCTCATACTGTAATTAAACTTAATGCCCTCGACCCTCAACCTGACCAGGCCCCAATGCTGCCTTGTTTCTGCTGAATCTGGCACCTTGTGTTGCTGAAACAGCAGCTCCTGTTCTTTTCATTTGCAGAGTGAGCACTCTAAAGGTCACCGCTGTCTGTAAGGTCATGACAACTGATTAACCAAACTTATTGCTTTTGATAAGAGGAACAAAATTACTTATCAGTTGAATGATGCATACTCTCCACAGTGCTGGAGGCCTTTTTAATGTCATGTCATCATTAAGAAAAACAATCTCCTCTATTATCGAATGTGCAAGAGTTGCAGACCATGACTTCCTTTCCTTGTCTTTTTTTGCAGACCTACATTGGGACTCTCCTGGTGTCGGTCAACCCATATAAAGAGTTAGACATTTACAGCAAAAAGCAAATGGATACCTACATGGGAGTTAACTTCTTTGAGCTGCCACCTCATATGTAAGATTTTGTTTTATTGTTGCCTGCGTATTGTCATACAGTTTGTACTATTGATGGGTCCTCTCTATGCCAGGCAAATCAGTTCTTACATAAAATAAAACTTTGTAATTGGAGGGCAATTTTAGCTGTTCAGTCCACCATATTGGTCCAGATTGAAATATTGCTAAAACTATTGGATGGTCCCCAGATGATGAATCCTAATGAATCTGGCTTCCCCTGACTTCTGACTTTTCTTCTAGCACCAACAGGAGGTTGTTGGTTTTAAATGAAATGTCTTAACAACTATTTCATGGATTGCCACGAAATAATTGGTAAATGGTTCAAACATTCTTGCCCCCACTCAGGATGAACTATTGTAACTTTGTCCAATAATTTAGTTCATGACAAAATTGGAAAATTTATCACATTCCCATCAGCCAGCTGTGCTTTGTGTTTATTGATGGCAAAGGTTAGCATATTACACCCTGAACTAGATAGTGAAAAAGGTAAACATTATAATATTATACATGGAACAATTTAGCACTTTCATTGTGAGCATAGCTTACATAGCAAAGCACCATTGTTCCCAAATACAAGCTCACAGAGGCCATAGCCTCTTAGTCTTGTTACAGATATATTCAACTTTTAATTGACTGGAACATTATTACATTAGAAAATGAGATTTTAAAATTTATATATGTGGGTTGACATAAACTGCAACATCCCTGGTTTGCATCCAGCCAAGAACCTTTGTTACAGACCATTCACCATTTCTCTGTATAGTATTTAAGCAGTGTCTAGGATAAAGCTGTAAGCTATGGCAAGTCAAACAAGGTTTTAAATAAGGAGGACAGATATCTTTTAAACGGAAGTGTTGAAAGCAAGACAAACATGTAGACACAAGTTGCCAAATGCCAAAAGTCTATGCCAAATCAAAGTCTGAATGTTAAAAGATGGCTTAATTTGAACCACTGTACTTTCAGTTATGCGCTGGCAGACAACGTCTTCCGCACAATGCTGTCAGAGTTCAACAACCACTTCATCCTGATCTCGGGGGAGAGTGGGGCCGGAAAGACCGAGGCCTCCAAGAAAATCCTTCAGTTCTACGCTGTCAGCTGTCCAAGTACCAGACTCCTGAACAATGTTCGAGACAGACTGCTCCTCTCCAACCCAGTGCTTGAAGTCAGTGACATGGACACAAGTGGCAAGGCATCTGAGACCACTGTTTCAGAGAAAACCACGACTTTAAAATCAGGCATTTTATCACCTTCTTTCTGTTTTATATCCTCCAGGCATTCGGAAATGCCAAAACCCTGAAGAATGACAACTCAAGCCGCTTTGGGAAATACATGGACATCCAGTTTGACCACCAGGTTGATGGGAATATTTTCTTCAACTGCATTACTGTGCAAATCACAACTCAATATAATATAACTATCAAATCCGTACAACAATTAAGGTTGTGTCTAAGCTCAACCTTGAGGTTAAAGATAACTATCTTCCTCAGGGGGGTGCAGTCGGTGGCCACATCCTCAGTTACCTGTTGGAGAAGTCCCGTGTTGTCCACCAGAACCATGGAGAGAGAAACTTCCACATCTTCTATCAGCTGGTGGAGGGAGGGGATGAAGATCTTCTCCGTTGGCTCGGCCTGGAGAGAAACTGCCAGCACTACAGTTATCTGGTGCAGGTCAGTGTAAAAAAACAAACGGACGACTCTTAGTTTACCTGGTATAACCTCTTGATTGAGACCTTTTATTGTCTGTCTTCCTCAGGGTGATTGTGCCAAAGTTAGCTCCATCAATGATAAAAGCGACTGGAGAACAGTGCAAAAAGCCCTCTCTGTCACAGAGTTCAGCGAGAGCGATATTGAGGTGAGGTAGAGCAGTAAATTACTTTGCACAGTAAAAGTTGACAAAACCTCATATAAAACCTTGTATGATAACTTTTACTGGAAATGTTGTAAACTACTTTCCTCTCTGGTTGTAATGCAGCACCTGTTTGGAATTATTGCTAGCGTGCTCCACATGGGAAATATCAAGTTTGAAGCAGATACTCGAGGATATGCCGCTCTCAACAACAACCAGGAGATGCACTGGGTGTCAAAGGTGAGACCCAAAAGAACTGCACATAGTTGGCACCCTTTATTTCACTTCATGCAGTTTTCCTAATAGATACAATGAAGAAAGTTTGGTGTTGCATGTGTGGTTTTGCTTTGTGTTTGCTGGGCAGTTACTGGGGATTCCTGCTCAGGTGCTACAACAGGGCTTAACCCACAGGAAGATTGAAGCCAGAACAGAAGAGGTGACTTCATAGTTTAAAGTCATTTAAAGTCTAAAATATGTTTAACTTGTTTGTAATGTTCATGTTTAATTACAGTTTCTCCCTCATTCTGATGTTCAAGGTGTTGAGTCCCTTCTCTGTGGAACATGCAGTATATGCCAGGGATGCCCTTGCCAAAGCCATCTATGGCCGCACTTTCAACTGGCTGGTGAACAAGATCAATGAATCTTTAGCAAACAGGGTGAGTTAAAAAAAGTGACTTTTTCTAATCTTGCCTAGCCAAACCCGTGTCTTTCATCTCACTGAAGTGGGGAGAGAACTGGTCTAACATGATTTTAGCAGGCCTAAGGCAGCTATTTGATTGGTTGCCAGTCTGACAACATCCACTTCTAGAAACAGCAAAGCTAGCAATTTTTTTTCTTTCTTCCTACAATGCAATTTTCTTTGGTTTAAAGTAGCACCACCAGAGAAGTCGGACAACATAAAACTTCCTATAGCAGATTTTCCATCCACAATGAAAAACCAGAAACTATGATTCTGTGTCAATTAAATCTAGGATTCCTCCAGAAAGACGGTGATTGGTCTGCTGGACATCTACGGGTTTGAGGTTTTCAATGTGAACAGGTAAGACAAACCACAAATCAGATTATTCTCCAACAGTAAAAGAGTGAAATGAAAGTTCAGACGCTGACAGTGCCTATTTATTTCAGCTTTGAACAGTTTTGCATCAACTACTGCAATGAGAAGTTGCAGCAGCTTTTCATCCAACTGACCCTAAAATCAGAGCAGGAGGAGTACGAGATGGAAGGGATTGAAGTAAAAACACTATTCTTCTTTGTATCTTCATGACATTAGTTGTAAACATTGTGTAGAAATGAACTCACATACAATAGAACCAGCTTTTGTATCACATTCTTTCTTCATACACAGTGGGAACCAGTGCCATATTTCAACAACAAGATCATCTGTGAACTTGTGGAGGAGAAGTACAGAGGAATCATCTCGCTGTTGGTAAATATGTGACTAAATCAAAAACATAAACAATATCGTGTCATAAAAGTGAAACACGGCTGAATTCGTGATGCTCATCCTCTCGCATAGGACGAGGAATGTTTACGTCCTGGAGAAGCCACAGATTTGACCTTATTGGAGAAGATGGAGGAAAAGATCGGTGGTCATCCTCATTTTGTCACGTGAGTTCAACACTTTAGCTTTACAGGAAATGCACATTGAGTTCAGAAGGTTAAGGAACATTACCCAGCACATCCCATAACCATGAACGCTCTTATAACTTACACCAACTTTCCCTTTCCTGCAGACATAAACTTGCAGATCAAAAGACGAGGAAAACACTGGAAAGAGGAGACTTCCGCCTCTTGCACTACGCCGGGGAAGTTACCTACTGTGTTGTTGGTGAGAGATGAAATACTTCTTGACATATTTATATACATGTCTTTCCAATATAACACTGGCCAAATTATAAAATGTAGGCAGAACAGAACAGGCTAACAGTGGCAGAAGCAGAGAAACGTTATAAAGAGATGTCAATTCCACATTATCCGTCATATGCTACTAGTAACACCAAATCAAGTAAGGCTGTAGCTGTGATGCGTTTTTTCTTATTTATTGCTTATGAATTTGTTTTGTAATTTGTGAGAGGAGGAATGTGTTGTTGCCAAAAAATACAGTCCTTAAATTTCAGAGCTTCCCTTTGTTCTTTAAACTTTCAGGATTCTTGGACAAAAACAATGACCTCTTGTATCGAAATGGAAAAGAGGTAATTTCTAAATGTACAGTCTAAAACCAAGTGACACCCATATTATGTTGGTTGGTGAGTCCTTGAAAATGAAAGCAAATGTATTAAATTCATTTAATTATGTAAGTGCACTATTTGTTCTGAATACACTGTATGACTCTTAAAGTCCTCCACTGCTGCCAAAAACACCAACATAGAACAGAAAATATATTTAAGACTAAATGAGCTCTCATTAAATTATTATTTAAGGACGTGTGTTTGACATGATTTTTTTGACATGAGTTTTCCTGTTTTTCTACCTGTTTTCCTTAAGGTCATGCGACAGTCCAAAAATGCCATCATTAAGCATTGTTTTCCTTCTACTGAACCGGACAGCAAGAAGAGACCTGAAACTGTAAGAAATAATTCAGATGATGTCCAATGAACCACTGGTTTCATTATTTACAAAACTGCCATAAAGAACCTATTAGCTCACATATACCTGCCAATTTCCTGAAACTCCGCAGGTGGTAACTCAGTTTAAGAGTAGCCTGGTGGGCTTGACAGAGATCCTAATGTCCAAAGAGCCCTGGTACGTCCGCTGCATTAAACCTAATGAAGCCAAGCAGCCAGGTGAGGCCTTGTGTCCATAAAACCACCCCCACACTTCTGCAAAGACCTTAGAACCTTAGCAAAGCTAATACTTACACTGTTCAGCTTCCTGGCAGCCAAGAAGGTAGACCAGTTGACCCATGAACTCTTGGTATCGTGATGTCTTTTGCAGGACGTTTTGATGACGTATTGGTGAGACATCAGGTGAAGTACCTGGGGCTGATGGAACACCTGAGGGTCAGGCGTGCTGGATTTGCTTACCGCCGCAAATATGAGATCTTCCTCCAGAGGTATCTAAGCACACAAACTATTTTAAATTTAGATATTCTTGTTTTTTCGAATGATATTAAGCGTGTTCTCATTTTTGCTGCTGCTATTGGTATCAATCACAAAGCTGTGTGTGAGTGTGTGGTATTCTTCTGTGGTCAGGTATAAGCCTCTGTGTCCAGACACCTGGCCCAACTGGAAAGGTACGGCAGCAGAAGGTGTGCGACGCCTGGTCAAACACCTGGGCTACAAATCTGATGAGTATAAGATGGGCAGGTAAGCAGATGTTGTGGATGGATTTCACTGACTGTCAGTGGTTGGTGGCACTGGTTCATGAGGAAGGAAATAGAGAATTGATTGTCTCACTGTCTTTCCCTTGAGGACAAAGATTTTCATCCGCCACCCTAGAACTCTGTTTGCAACTGAAGACGCCTTTCAGGTCTGCAAACACAAGCTAGGTGAGATGTTGTTTTATAAATCAATTTGTAGCGCTACAGTTAGCATCAACAATTCACTGAGGGTGAAACTTCCCACTATTACTGTTGCAGCAACAAGGATTCAGGCCAAGTACAAAGGCTACAGGGTGAAAGGAGACTTCCTGAAACAGAGAGAAGCTGGTGAGTGGTGATATGGCAACACATTTGGTTATAGGCACAAATTGAAATGCTTTCCTTGATTAAATGTAGACTTGTCCATAGGAGAAAACATTTAAAGATATTACTTACCTTGTCCTATCTAAATAGCCACTAAGATTGAGAACTGCTGGAGAGGTCTGATGGCCAGAAAGGAGCGAGAAAAGAGAGCTTGGGCTGTTAAGGTCATCAAGAAGTAAGCCAACACAGTAAACTCCATTCTGAGGTTTAATGAGATTTGAATTATGGCAGCAAGGTCATGACCAAACAGTCTGATAGAGTCTATGTTGTGAGGTCACCTGTCTGTTGATTTGTTGTAGGTTCATTAAAGGTTTCATGACCAGGAATCAGCCAGCCTGCATTGACAACAGTGAGTACCTGGCATATGTGAGGCAGAACTACCTCACACGACTGAGGGAAAACCTTCCCAAAACCGTCCTGGAGAAAGACTCTTGGCTCACCCCTCCCCCTATAATGAAGGAGGTAGGTGATGTTTTTTTTTTTTTTTTTTTTTGTTCACAAATTGCTTCGAGTTCCAAAAGGGTGACAATTTTGGTAATGGCTGCACTCTGTAGAGGTGCAGGTCAAAATCAAACAGCTCATGTAAAACTGTATTTTTTTTTTTTTTGTAGGTGTCACAGATCTTGAAGAAGATCTACATTCGCCACATGGTACGGAAATACATTCGAGGAGTCAGCCCACAGAGGAAAGCACAGGTACAATCCACCTTCTGTCACACACAATGTTGTATAAATGTGTATATATGTAGAAACTGTGATATAATAACCGAACCCTCTCCTGTCTGCCTGCACCAATGCCACAGTTAGATTTAAATCAGCACCTCCTAAATACCTTTTACATAGACTCTACACAGTTGCTTAGACTTTTAGGGTATTTTGTGTTTGATTTCTGGAAGCAGTTTGTGGACAACAAATGAGTCCCAGACAAATTTAGATATAAGCTATATCGATTATATATATATTATTATTATTTATGTTTTAACATTGTCTCCATGTCTCCAGCTTCTGTTAAAAGTTCAGACGAGCTCCATGTTCAAAGGAAAGAAAGAAAACTACCACTTCAGTGTGTGCAGACCATTCCTGGACACCAGGATAGGTAAGACTGCAGAAGTGTTTTCTTGTCACTGAGTGTGTTTACAGGAATATTGTATTTAACTGTTTCTACTTTTGTGATTTTGTATGCACTTTTTGGCTTTTTGTATGTACACTTACAAAATGATAAAACACAATACTGTACTAATTACTGTAGCCTGTGGAGACTGCAGGTGTAAGCAGTTCTGTACATTAGGTACTAATATTACAGTAGATGTAGAGTTTTTCCAAACTTTAAAAATGAATTGTAATCAGTATATTTTCATAACAAAATCTGATTATGCATGTTGAGATACTTTGTGAAGCTGTTAATGGACTATTTTGCACATTGATATTTTATTAAGGTGCAGAAGACATAAACATCAAAGTGCTTCAGATGATACGGCACGAGCAAATTAAGGTAAGCTAAGATTGTAATTGACTTTGCAATAATATCCTTTATATCCACTCTGAGCTTGTGTATCTTCTGCCCGCAGTACAGTGTGCCAGTGGTGAAGTACGACAGGAACGGGTTCAGACCTCGTCTCCGGCAGCTCATCTTCACCCAGGAAGCTGCTTACCTTGTGGAAGAGGCCAAGATCAAGCAGCGGATAGATTACAGCTCTCTGAAAGGTAACAAGTGAGACAGTTAAACAACATGAGCAGTGTCTGCAGGGAGAGATAGTCACAACCTTGAAACGTGCTGTTATATACATGCGTGATTCAAGCTTTATAAGGTTACACTTGTTTTTATAGGTGTGTCGGTGAGCAACCTCAGCGACAACTTCCTGATCCTTCATGTTACATGCGATGACATCAAGCAAAAGGTTCAGTAGATCTATCAACAGACTGCTGTCTACGGTGATGATGATGTCATGATAACAAAATCTGAATCTTTCTCTCAGGGTGATCTGGTTCTGCAGTGTGACTACCTGTTTGAGGCCCTGACCAAACTGTGTGTTATTGCCAACAAGCAGATCAGCATCAAAGTGGTCCAGGGCAGGTACAGGATCTGAAATTTATGTAGTAAGATTAATTTGAAAGATAGAAATCTAAATGTTGATCTAAATGTTGTTATTATCACTTGCAGTGTGCGATTTGACATCCAGCCAGGCAGGGAGGGGTTTGTGGACTTCAAGAGCGGTGAGGAGTCTATGGTCTACAGGGCAAAGAACGGCCATTTGATGGTGGTGAGTATAGAGCTCAGACAATGTAAAATTATTATTAATGCTACTAACAACTGACTAAGCTCTTTATTATTTTTAGGAATCAACAAGAACCAAGTCAAGATGATGAAGCCAGTAATGTGGGATACGTCTCAGAGTTGCAACTCCTTAATCAACAGCCATGCTTGTTCTATAACCCTGCTCCATGGCTGTTGCCAATAGCTTGCGTTTTATGTCAGCTGAATTTTTACTCAATACAATGAAGTAGATGTTATTATTTCACAATTACTGCCAATACCTTAGTGGTGGAGAGCCCCATACACGCTCATATCGGAGCCATGCCACAATATGCTTGTTTGTTATATTTGGAGTTTAAGTCATCTCCACTGATTCCAGCTCAGATTCATGGACATCAATCATCCTTATTATGAAGAGAAGCACTTATAATTTTTTTGTGTATGAAATGTATGTGAAATGTTATCTAGATTATAGCAGTGATTATGTGTGCGGCCATGAATGTGACTATGTTTATACCTCACACATGTTGTACCTTTACATTAAAACATGTTAAACCACAATGGACTCTGAATATGTTAATTATCTGTATTTCATTTAGTCCAGTACTGAACAAGATACACCAGAATTATGTTAAATGGGTTCTTGTTCACAGGGATATGACACTGTGATGGCAGCAGCTCCACCTACTGGCCTTTTTATTTTTAATCCTATGAATCACTCTTTCATTCGTTATCCATTCGACTTATCCTAATAGGGTTAGGGAGGGGCTGGAGCCAATCCCAGGTCACAGTGGGCAAGGGTGGGGGTACAAGCTTTGACAGGTTTATCCTATTCTATGAATCAGTGTTTGTGCCAATATATCCTCCCCACCCCCCACCCCCACCCCCACTCTATTGTCAACCTATAGTTCAAGAGTTCAATATGCTCAAACTTTGCACTTTACCATACTTGTTAACTTGTTTTTGTGCTAAAAGGCTCAGGCTTTGAAGGTAAATACACAGTATGGTAGGATATATGTTTCATCATTGTATATTACTTGTCAAGACAAATATTTTCTAAATACAAAAATGTGGTTTTTTTTATCTAGTATCTTCATTGTATCTTATATCTTCATCCACATATGATATCTGAATATGATATGATAGGCCAAGACAAGCATGAAATAGTCGAAGGTAGCCATGTGAGGTCAGATACAGTTAGAAATGTGATCATAATGACTTCTGGCTGATGATTAAACAGATGTTTGTAAATGACTGCGATAAAAGGGCCAAGGTTTAGGTTTGGAAAAATGCTGAGTATATAAGAAGCACCCAAGAGAGATCTTGGAGTAACAGTTTCTCTCTGTCATGATGGAAAAATCTACAGCAATAATACTTGTCCTTCTGGTTTCATGTATCTGCAGGACATTAGGTAAGTTCCCACAAACTTCTAAATTGTTCAAACTTTACATACACTGTATTGACATTTTAAATACCTTTATTGTTGTTTTTTGGTTGGACTAGCACAGACAGAATATTACTTTAAAGCAATCAGAAAACAGACAATGTAAATGTTAAATGTTAAAGCAGGAGATATCTGAATTGTGAGGTGGAACATTTAAAATTTTATCAAATATTAGTCTATTCAAAATTATACTATTTTTATGAATCCATTAAAAAAACTATTAAGATCTTAATTTATCATTTGGAGAGTTAAAGTATAAGTTTAAATATTTTTATGTATCATTAGATGCTAATTTAATTCAGTGATAAATTCATGGCTTTTTAATGAATGAACTGCAAAAATAAAATTGGCAGCATACTCCCGACTCCACACTGAAGACCTCCTTCTTTTGGACAGGACAGACATGTGAAGGAAACTGTGGGTCAAAACTAGACCTCTGTTCATGTCACCCAACGTGTACGTCTCTAAAGAACTGCTGCACAGACTATAAAGAGTACTGTGTGGAGCTCTTTCCATATTCTGGGACCCCATTTGGAGGGACAGATTTTATTGTCCTAGATGCAACCTTCAACAAGAGCTCCCAGATTGTTTGCAGGTAAGATTTTCTTTAATACCTTATTTACATGTTCCTGAAGCCACTGTGGTTATTTCCCTTAACTGACTGATTCTAATGGTATGGTTAAGTGAACTACGTACAACACGACCCGACATTAGACATTCGTAACACTTGAAAAAACATTTTTTAACTCAAAGTCCACTTAACTTTCTAAGCTTGAGAGCTTGCAGCTGTGTTTCACAGTCTTCTTCAGGTCTTCTGAGACATGCAAAACAAAAACTTGTAAATGGAGTACTTTTTTTTTTCTTTTGAAAACTACTGTTTCAAAGATCAAGAATGAACTTTTTATACTAAAGTATACCACTAACATTATACAGTTGACTGAAGTACAGTATAGAAACACATTTCTGCTCATTTTTCCTTTATAATGTCAGGTTCAACAATGAGATCAATACTGTGGGGTACGTGGATGAAAGCAGCAGAGGCCATTGTATCTCCCCACTTCTCTATGAAACAGGATGGATCCCTTTGCAGATCTCCTCAGATAATGGCACTTCATTCAGTAGAACTGGATCCTGGCTTTCAGGTACCATGGTTTTCTGCATATTCTTATGAGGGTTACTTTTAAACACTGCCTCAGAATTGAACATGTTCTTTTCCATTTTATGTTGAAACAACATTCATGTGTGATTTATTTGATTTATATGTGTTACTACAGTACATAGTGGCAAGTTAGATTCTAAGTTCAAGGCGACTCTGGTTAACTCAACGAAATGGCAGTACTACGGCACACCTGATGTTGGAGGCATTCTTGAGTTGGCATGGAATACCTCTTTGGTCAGAGCTGAGAGAGTCAATATAGAGCTCTGGGGCTACAGGGAGACAGGTGAGTACAACGTATATACACTTCATGGGTCACATGACCTCATTTCACATCTCACTTCATTTCAAACACTGAATATTTGTAAAATGCTTCTCTGTAGGAGAGCCCTATTCAGACTACTGGCAGGGTGGGTGGGAGTATCTGTACTCACTCGCAAAGGATCAGCCCAACAATGGTTCCTTTAGCTTTTTGCCCAAACCAGCAGAGAATGGTTTTTCAAGCTGGGAGCTCGGCTCTGTGCGTGTCAGCCCCAGTACCTACCCAGATGGCATGTGGTATGTACAAGCACTTTCTATATTGAATAAATGAGTGTAACAAAGACTGTTCTTCTTGGAATTCAATTATGACGAGTCGTAACCCATCCTTGTTTCATGTAGGAATGTCCAAGCTGCATGGACAGAGGATCATGCTTTAGCTTGGCATCTTGAAGAGAAGTTCAGGCAGGACTCAAAGGCTTGGGCCCTGGAGAAATGTTTAGCATGGGACCAGTTGGAAAATCAGCTGCCCAACTTCCTCAATGAGATCATAGACTGCCCCTGCACCCTGGCTCAAGCAAGAGCAGACACCGGGAGATTTCATGTAAGTGTGAGGAGTAGCAAATTCAGGTTTAGTTGCAATTTCTTGAAACTGCCTTAAAATCAAGATTTAATTATTAAAAACTGGAGCAAAATCTTTGTGGCATGCTCCAAATTGCATTATAAAAGCATCAAGAAAGCAAATCATACGAGACACAGGCTTGTAAACCAGCAGTTCACTGGATTGGAGAAGAGAGATCTGCGCACAAATGACTTAGGTTACCTGATCAGCTAATCAGAAATCTAAAAGTAAGATTCATATTAGATGGGTCCGCATTTGTGTGTGGGCTGAGAGGTGCACATGGGTCAATAGCACACACACCTGTGCCACAGATTAAAGATAAAAGTGTTTATGATGATATGGCAGTGGCTGTAGTCTGCTGCTGATGCTTATCAGTTCAAAGTCAAGGAGATCTCTCTCCCCTAATTATAGTATTTGCATGTACACACACTGAATATGTTTCTGTGTATATCTTACCGCCTGTTATCTCACAAATGCGCAGTCTTCTAGTCACAGGTGAATGATAAATATGATGTTAAAACTGCCCGTTTGGAGGCAGTGACTTGGTGTACTGGTGGAGACTGAGGGTGAACCATTTGTTTAGTTACTGTTGTCAAGTTGTGGAGAAGAAAACGTGAATAACCAAATGGTTCCCTTTGGCCTTTTAGAACCATCCCTCTGGACTGAGTTGCACCAGCGATTTGTAAACCCATCACTAAGTTTGTGTGCAAAGTTTTACTGAAGTTCTAAGTACAAGTCCGTTTCAAACCAGAAATTCAGTTTGTACTATTAAACTTAACTAAGTCAGGTCTCTTTAATCTAAACTGGTAATTTTTAGTAGTAGACAGTAGTTTTGTCAGTTGGCTGAGTCAGTTATGTGTGTGAATATTCAATAATGATAAATGTGTAAAAACTAGTTTGTGTCGTTCAAAGTATTTTTAATTTAGTCATTTAGAAAACTCCACTTAATAAACACTTTATATCCAGGCACTATACATTTTTAAGGACTGGATCAACCAGCTCCTCATTTGCAGTTTATGTATAAATACAGTGAAGCAACATCTGGCTGCCTGCTCACAGAAGCTGTATCTCTCTCCTCAGACTGATTATGGCTGTGACATAGAGAAAGGGAGCGTGTGCACCTATCACCCTGGGAGTGTTCACTGCGTGAGGGCCATACAAGCCAGGTGAGTCATTGACTGAGACTGTAATTAACTTGCTGTCAAGGTTGGATGACTACATGATATTCTGAATTTTACAAGTGTTGCTTTATTCGATATACTTGATGTTACTGGTGGTAACATCTGCGTCCAGCAGCCATCAGTATGGCTGAATCTGTGATATTTAGCACAGAGTGAACAACCTCCACTGCCCTTTGACACTTACAGTAGTTAAGATACAGTAAAATGGAGAGATGTGTAATCTCACAGTCTGTGAGCAAGACAACAATAATAATAATAATAATAATAATAATAATAGCCTAAAATTAAGATTTAGAGGACTCGAAAAGCAAACAGAAATTGACAGACTTTTGTTGTTCTTTCTTTTGCTTCACTTTGTAGCCCTTTGGCTGCCTTTTTATCTCTACTTTTACGTAGAACCTCGATGTCAAGCCTGCTCTAACCATGACTACCTCGCCCTTGCAGAAGTAGTAGTAAATACCCTCCTTATCCTTTGTGTACTCACTTGCATAACTGCACGTGAATACTGTCCAAGTTAATGCTCAGATTGATTTATTGCATCTGCAACAATAAAATGATACCATGAGTACTGATTAATGGAGCAACTGAGACAAAAAAAGCTGATCATTACTGTACATTTATGCCAAAAGTATATATATCAAATCATCCTGCAAGTGAGTGGAAAAATGATTGCAATTCATTGCTAAATAATATGTAATAATATGAGTTATACAAATAATTAAAACTATGGATTTACTATACTGCAATCAATTTCATATCAAAACTGATGTGTGCAACTGTTAAACCAGCTGTAATCTACATCAATATTACTGATTGATCAAGGATTAATAAATGATTTGCTAGCCACCCTTATACATTAGTTGTTACTTATAAATATGCTCTCTTTATTCCAGATTGAAATATCTCAACAACTATCTTCCCTAAGCATGAATATTAATGTATTAATATATCAAAATGTCATTTTATCAAAAAATTTTGGTTTATTACTAAATACCTGCAAAACTAGTGGCATTCCCATCACATCTCTGAACTTTATTTCTTTCTCTCTTTATTTTTTATTTTTACCAATTGTTATAAAATTTGTACATGGTAAACATTAGCATATTAGCATTGTCTTTGGTATCACGTTTTTGGCCACAGCAGAGTTCGCAGTTCTGACTGACAATGTTTTTGGGGATCTGTCGACAGTCCGAAGTATGCAGCAGGACAACAGTGTTGTTATGACAGCACCGGCGCTCAGGTCCTGACAGCAGACTCGATCGGGGGCAGTACTCCAGACCGAGCACACGACTGGGGATCACCTCCCTACAGGAGACCTCCTCGAATTCCTGGACAGTCCCACTGGGTCTATGACGTCCTCAGCTTCTACTACTGCTGCCTGTGGTCAGACAACTGCCACTACTACTTCAAACACAGGCCCTCCAGCGACTGCAGGCGTTACCAGTCCCCCAGCTCAGGTGACTAACCCATTAACCACAGAACATTTTATGTGCTTTTAAAGATTATTGTTTACTGTTATGTAATAATGCTTTGTGTGCATTGCCAGCTGTGGTGTTTGGAGATCCCCACTTCATAACATTTGATGGTGTCAGCTACTCCTTCAATGGCAAAGGGGAATACACTTTGGTGACCTCGGCAGAGAAACAGCTGACAATCCAAGGCAGAACAGAACCTGTGAATGGTGAGCTACTGAAGAGGCCGAGCTTTTAAAAGTCACTGTTTTCTGTCTTTCTCAACAATGATCACTAAATGCTGCCACTAAAGACTGATAACATACATGTCTACATATAAAATACACACTGCTCATGAACTGCTACAACAAAGCCTTTCCCCTACATCACTGATCGGCTTCTGTCACTATCAGGAACAATAAAAGCAACGACGTTAACAGCCGTGGCCATGAAGGAAGCATCCTCTGATGTTATTGAGGTGCGGCTCGACAGCGCCCACAGCAGCCTTGAAGTGCTGCAGAATCAAAAAACCCTCTCCTTTGCTGAGCAGAGCTGGATGGACCTGCATGGTGAGACCCTGATTCACCTTACTGCTGGTTACGATGACTGATTTGAAATACTGGCAGTATTGCTAAAACAAGGCACTTTTGTCATCTCAAAGTATTTCTTGATAACATTCAGGGACTGTATTAAAATTATTCTGGTGAGGAAGGAATCTTGTGCTTGATTTCATAGAAAAGCAAGACTCCTCAGAACTATATTATCCCCTCACTGGGGATTATTATTATCATACATTTTCTTAGAGCAAGTTCTTGATATAATTTACGTTACCACTTTACTTTAATCAAATCCCTCTTGTAGGTGTGTCTGTGTTTTCTCCTACCTCGAAAAATGTGACTGTGATGTTCCCCACTGGAGCCGGGGTGGAAGTGCGACTGAGAGAGGGAACCATGACAACCACTGTGCTCTTGCCAGAAGAGTTCCGAGACTCTACTCTGGGATTGCTGGGAAAGATGAACGGTGACGCCAGCGACGACCTCGTCCTCAGCAACGGTCAACTTGTGCAGAACCACAGCAATCCAGAGGAGCTGTTCAGCTTCGGGGCAGGCTGTAAGAAATCAAGAAAACCTCAGCTTATTGGGTCAAATTTCATGTGATGTTTTCATCTGTTATGAACCTGTGCTTTTATAAGAGGTGTACATGTTACACTGTGTACCCTTAAAAAGAAAAAAAAAAAAATCCAAAAACACATGAAATTTAGGATACAGAATACAGTACATTATGTTCTTTCACCAAGACATGGATTATATATGAAAACGTGAGTCACTATTTTATGGTGTGAAATGGTAGAGTAGTTACAGTAAAACAACTTTAGTACTAACTGTTCAAGAGTGAAGTCAGGACTTTGGCCACATTATAGTAAATGACTCTGTTTGATTGAGGCTGTGAATCAGTAAGCTTTAAACTCAGGTCACAAAGTTTGAAAGTCCTTTTGATTATTTCTTTGCCATGGTACTTCCTGTTAGGGTCATGGCCCCTTCATGTTAGCCTTCCACAGTGGGAAAACATACTCCTCTTATTGTCTTTTAATGCACAGAACAGATATTTGCAGGTCAGAAAATCCGGCTCATTTTATGAAATGTTTGCAGATGATGTTGCTATATTTCAACTTTAATTTCAACACTTTTAATGGTATATGTAGTAACTGTCCATCTTTCTGTTTGTCTTACAGGGGCTATATCCAACAAATCTGCCTTGTTCACATATGATTCAGAAGATCTGCTGGACACATATTACTACGCTTCCAGACATGACCTTAGTTTTATTCCAGTGTTTTCTGTCCCTGAGAGTCCAGATGATCCATTAGACGCTCAGGCATCGAAGATATGCTCTGGAGAGGGATCTGAGTTCTGTAGGTATGTGAAGAAAACTTTTATCTACTTTGGATGAATTCATTACAAATCAATTAGGAAGTATACCTGAAATGAAATGCTTGTCATCTCAATTGTCAGGTAGTTAACTACAGCAGCTCGTTTTCTGATCATTTCCTCTGTACTGTAGGTATGATATCCTGGTAGGTCGTAGTCCAGGAATGGGAAATGCTACCAAGTTGTCTTTCCAGAGTCACGTTTCTCTTGTGGATGATCTGAAGACAGGTCAGTGTATGAAAAAGTCTATGAAAAGTTCAAACTTATGTGTTTATTATGTGCAAGATTTATTTGGTTTCACAGTGTCTGTTATTGTCACACCATGCAGTGGTGTCCTGTGGCAGGCTTTCACCACCAAGTAATGGGAAGAAGGAGGGAACCAGATATTTACAAGGAGCTACAGTTCGGCTCTCCTGTGATGATGGCTACACTCTCAAAGGATCAGCAGAGCGCGTGTGCCAGGAGAACGGCCAGTGGTCTGGAGAGGAGACGAGCTGCGTGATTCCCGGTATGAATACATGATGAAATCAGTCCTGTCCAATGATAATTTTATCTTCACAAATCATTCTTCACAGAAAATGCATGACCTTTTTACTTTTGATGATTCAAAAGTCAGAAAAATCAGAATTACTGATTAAAGTATTGACTCAAAAAAAGAAACATAGAAAACTGGAAATACAAACAATGAGCCTTAACCACAACAGATCAGAATCAGAAAATGTCTCAACAATGAATGACTGGTGAGACAAATACAAACAGACACATTCCCACCATGCTTTTGCTTTTTACAATGGTTGCCCACTGCATTAGTTTTTCCAATGAGTTTCTTACACAATTACAGTGATTTGTTCACCAAAAAAGTGCTGCTTTCTGCTGTTAGGCAAATCTCATTACCACTCATTTCTGTTGTGCTTTATCCCAGTACCATGATAATTAGATCTCTTCACAGAAAAAAGATCTCACCAGTTTGGAAAGGTTTTTCCAACTGGAAACAAAAATCTTCAACCTCCTGCGTGACTGATTGTACAAGCCAGCAGCCTCAGGGGGTGATGCTCTTTTTCCAAATCTAAGCCAAACCCTATTGATGCTAAATGAAAGTTTGAGGGATCACCAAATGATTACAATTCATCCAACAGGGACAATGAATGTCTGCACCAAATTTCATGCCAACTAATCTAATAACCTATTGTTGAGACGTTTCACTCAGAATTACAAATGCCAACCTCATGGTGGTGCCAAAGGAAAAGTCTCATCCTCAGGGCAACTTTTTTTATTAATCTATCTAATAGTTTTTGAGATATTTCTATATGGACCTAACCAGTGGGCAACCAACAGACAGACTGACTCAGATCGAACAACATTGCCATCCGTATTGCCATGCTGCTAGCATAGCTAAACTTAAGCTACCTGCATTGCTCTGAGGTATTTAAAACAACCTCCCCAGGATCTTGTAGCATAAGGATGTACTCTTATCTGCCTGGTTCCTTTCCACTGGAACAACTGCATACTTTCCGTAGGAGACAGAAATACAACTGCTGTGCCACTAAGTTGGGAAAGAAAACAATTAAGATAAAAATATGAACACTTTCAGGAAGAATGTGTGACCAGAGGAGCTTTATTCTGCAGTGTATGCAAATAAAGACTAAAGATACTTTTCTTGTGATCAGAACAATTTTAATATGTGAACATATTGCATATGTTGTGAAATTTAATCAAATACTGGGGGTCCTGGTGGCCAAGATGTCACCAGTTTGATTCTGGTTAGGCACCTTTGTTGCATGTCCTCTCTCTTCCTGTCTAAATCCATGTACTAAATTATCTGGTTATGGCAAAATAAATAAATTGAAATGGTTTTGGTGCCGTTGAGAGCTTCTGCTTTACATCTTTTTCACATTTCAGTTAACATCGCAGGAATTGTGGCCGGTTCAGTCATAGGAGCTTTGGCACTGATTGTAATCATAACAACAATCGTACTCCACTCGAGAAAACAGAAAAGGTGCGGTATAGTATCTAAAGTCTACATTTCTAAAACCAATTCATTCATTAACTCAAAATGGAAAAGGTTTGTGTTGTAGTTTCCTGCTACTAAAGCGATGAAAATTAATTCTGTATTTCCTGTTTTGCTTTGTTTTTTTGTTACAGAAAAGCTTCAAAGGATGCAATGAAAACTGAGTCCTTCTAACCACAATGTTTGCTTCACTGTCAAACTCTGCATGTTAAACTATTGAAAAATGAAAAATGTTTAAATTAATACATATATTAATACATTATTACATAAGAGATATTTTATAAGAGATCATAAGGTTCAGCAAAGGTACCTGCACAGCTAAAGAGTAACACTACATCTTCCAAGGCAGAAAAGTGTTGTCCTACCTGCAAATGGTTAAACCCTCCATGATTATTAAGGGCAAGGACTGAAAATATCCATAAAGTGTTTGAGCTACTGAAGAATAAGAAAATCTTCAGATCATGTGTGTATGTGCAGAAAACAAAAATAATAACGATCAAGTTAACTGAACTCTGTTGTGTGTGTACTGTTTGTGTATTGTCCTCAAATGCTGTTGAATATTGTTTATTTTCATATTTGTTGGACAATAAAGTTATTCTCATACAATAATATTCTGTAGCTTGATACCAGGGTACATTTTATGACTCCCATGAGCGCTGTTCCTATTGATCTAAAAGCAGGTTACTGCAGTTTATGTAGCGTACTAAGCGTACTGTGATTTTTTTTTCTTTTACTGTACATATAGTATTACAGATCACATGGTCCCTTCCAAAGTATCACAGAATAAATCTGTGGGGTCATGAGATGATTAATGGGGGATGAAAAAACAAAGGTCTGATATGGTCATGTGGATTTTTTTATGTTGATTATTTATTTTACTTTTCTCTAATCTCTGCTTTTTTTGTGGAATATTGAGGAGTTTTACATCTTTGGGTCTCGAAGAATTATTCAAATGAAATCGTGCGAAGTTTAGAGGGGAAACTGACAACTCATAGACATTTGAAATGTAACAAATAGAAAGAACGCTGCCTGAACAGTGCAATTTACAACATAAATATACTACATTACACTTGTTTACCAGCAAAATACACAGACACAGCAGCACATTGTGATGAACAGTTTCTTTTTCAATACTTATCTATTTGCAATACTTATATATCTTCTTTTTAAAACCACAATATACTAGTGGTTGTACAATATACAACCACTATAAAAGTCTGTTATATTTACCCTGCACCCAGTGCACCCATGATGGATTTATGGCCTCTCTAATAGGCTAATTATCAGATATCAAGGCATTGTATAAGAACAAAATGTTATCAGGAGACAGGTGTGCCAGCTGATTGCAGTTGTATCACTTTAGCCTGTTGACAGTTTTTGATCCCAGATACCTTTTACCTGCTTCTGGTAATGGTGTGACTGAAAAGCTTGAAACTGCAGTGGAATCACTCCAAGCATTGCATATTTACTTAGTCCAACTATAGTTACTTGTTGGTGTTGTACATCTACCATGTATTGCTCTGGTTAAGAGCTTTGACTAATGCTGCGGATGAGTGCTGGTGGAAAGGCTTCAGATATTGCCTCATTAATAAACATCATTCCCCTCTGATGGTGAATAGCTCATTGATTTATTCTTCTACAGCTCGTTTCATTATTTGTACAACATAACACCCATGAGGATGTAGCTCTACATGTAAAATTCCTCACCACCACTCCACTGCGTCAGTCTTTCAGTCCATCACTTTGTCCTGGATGTAAACACATCTTTATCGCTATAATATAGAATTATTTGCCCAACATGCTCATCCCATGATAATGTTTATTTGGTCTTGAGTTTTTTTCTTCGTTCCTGGCTTTAGAAACTAGGAGTAACTCCCAGAGTTGTTTACTGTGCGACTCTGAATGTACGTGCTGTTCCCTCACATAACGCAAGGCTGTGATTTCTACGGACAAAGAGCACCAGTATGTGACAAGACTGCAGAGGCCACTGCTGAATAAGCTGCCCACTTGCTGCTTCCAGACTCATTCACCAACAACTTGCCACAGACACTCCAGAGATATAAATACAAATAATTAGCATTATCCTCTCCAGGTTCCAGGGCAACGGAGGAGTAACATCCCAGCTCAGGACATACCAAGACACTCTCATCCCTTAGATCATACTTACTGCTGGACAAGTGTTGAATCAGCTGGGTATATAAAGTGTGTGAGTGGAGGACTACTGATGCCAAATCAGCCTTTTCCTCAAACCTCAAGCTTGAGAATAAAAATACAGCTGCCTATTGTTTAATGTCCTGGTCATCAGTCTAGACTTGTTAATCAGGGTGGAGCTACAGGCTTTGCAGTTTCAACATCCCTTCCCTTCATTCTGACCTTACTTTCTAGGGTATGGGTGAGCAAAATAAAATATTATCTCGTCCCATTTTCCGCCGAGATGTCAGCTGGGATCCTTTCCCAAACTGGACACAGCCGAGCCGCATCTTTGCGCAGGATTTTGGCCTCCCTCCTTTCCTGGAACCTGGTGATCTGGACTGGATAGACTGGGCGAAGAAGAGACTGGCATCTTTCTCCTGGCCAGGATACACACAAACCCCCCTTCTGCCTCCGTTCAGAGGCCAGCACCCTGTAGCGATGAACGAAAAGGACCTGAAACAACTCACAAGTGGAGTGTCAGAGATCCAGACAGGGCAGCACAGCTGGAAGATTAACCTGGATGTCAATCACTTCTCACCTGAGGAGATTACAATCACAACCAAGGAGGGCTATCTGCAAATATCAGGTACTGCACATGCTTCTTTGATTGACACATTTTAGATGAATTGTGTGATGAAAACTGCTATGTAATTTACTGTTTCTACATTGTGTTTTTCTTCATATTTCTGTTATTAATTTCAAGGAAATCATGAGGAAAGGCAAGATGAGCATGGATTGGTTTCGAGATGCTTCACCCGTAAATATAAGTAGGTTGTCTATGTGAATATGAAGAATTTTGAGAAATAAATCTATGTAATATCACATCTCTGGGTGATTTTGATTATAGTGTGCTGTATAGGCAATTTTACTAACGCATACAAATAAAGACACATGACGATAAAGTATCCTGGAGCAAACAGGGTGGCGCATATTATCACTTTATACATACAGAGGGAACAAATAAAGGTTTGCTCAGCCACATACAATGACTGCACTTTGTTTGTGCTTATGTGTTGGTTGCTGATAAAATACTGTCTTAACTTGTTCAAGGTTGCCACAGGGGGTGGACTTGCAGCACATCAGTTCATCATTGTCTGGTGATGGAGTCTTGTCCGTAGATGCTCCTGTTCCTGGGACATCCGTCAGCGGCCCGGCCAACGAGCTTGTCATACCCGTTCAGACCAAACAGAGGCAGGACGGTGAAAAGTGAAACCAGCTGAGCAGAACTTGAAACCAGACTCAGATGTAGCCCAAGTTGTGTATAGCAACCGTACTAGTACTGACATTAAAAAATGAAAAGCAGTTTGTTACAACTTACTAAATGTGATTTACTGTAACAACAGGCTTGTTTTCCAGAGATACTGTCTGCTACAGTAATGCAGGATCACCACTACAGCACCATGTCATAGTTACTTCTAGTTTTTAAAATCAAATGTAAACAAAGTAAAACAGAGCTGACTTTGCAAATGAGGAATAAGGAAGGAATCATTTTTGCATGGCATGGCATTTCAGACAGAGCTTGGTAAGCAGTTTTTCACGCACTTCTAATGTCATCATGTCTTCTGTATAACAGAGCACTATAGCGACAATGAAGCTGTCATATAATCTGTGACAAATGTATTAAACAGCTCCTGCCTTATAAATAAAAAAGAATGTAATTTTCTTTTGTCATTGCTGATGCATTTATTAGAAGATTACAAGATTAGTAGAAATTTGACCTGTATTATTTGTTCGCCCATTGCTCATCTAGTTTTGAAATCATGGTCAAACATACTTGTCCTCTTTATGAGATGCTTTAGTCTAAAGAATCTATCTTGAAGTTTTTCTACTCATGTATCCTGTCTTCAACAGTTTCTCTCAATGACAACATAATCAGCAAGTGTAGATCTTACTAATTAGCTTTTAGAGGTTTATCAAACTAAATTATAGGTGGATTATAGGGGAAAGATCAATTTCAGATTTGTGTTTTGAATTCACTTCTCATTTAGTGAAGTTCCTTAATTTGAGACATGTGATGCCAATTAAGCCTAAAAGATGAATGAAATTTTGTTACTGGGCAAGTGCAAAATCACACTTTCATCTCCACAACTTCAATGAAGGTTGAAAGGGTCAAGAGTAAGACACACTTTCCGAGCTTGGCTGATGAAGGCGTAATCATTCAAAAGTAAGTAGTGACACCTAGTGTTTGAAGAGAGTATTACATGGTGACATAACTAAGTTACTGTGTCTGTCCTGTGTGCCATCACAGGGATTACTGCTATAATTGAAATAACTGTTAAAAATACACAACTCAGTAAAAACACAGAGGAGTTTGTCAAAATTACACACACAAATATAACTTATTCCTTGATTGTTTTCTTGGCTTAGTTTGTTGATTATCCAACAGGTGGTCATGAAATGAAATGAGCAGTTTCATGAGATAACTAAAAGTGTATTTGATTGAATTTTAGCATACATTATAGAATGGCAAAGTGTGAATCGAAAAGAATGGCAGTCCACTAATTTGTTCATGTTTTCAGACAATATGAAAATAATAGGAGATGGAGGTTAGATGTTGCTCTTCAAGCAGAGAATCTAACCATGTAACCATATGTGGCCAAAGTTTCATTCCTTCATTCTTTTCTTCCCCTCATTCTTCCTTGCCAACACAGAGGAATCTTCAACCAAATTAAAATAATAGCTTAAAGTATTGTGCTATCACCTTGGACAAAAGCTTTGGCCAAAAGCTAAAAACCATTAAAGTGCATTAACACATTCAACAGTGGCTCTGGGCAACTTGGTGAGTCAAGGTTTTCTCTGCCACAGCCCAATCACTGACGCTCATGTACAGCTGCTTCAAATAGCCTGTCATCCTTCTCTCCATCCATCATCAACTTCACAGCCACCAGCGAGAATTAAAGCATGTACATGAAACAATACATCACTGGACCTTTCAGGCCACATGCCAAAACATGCTCAGGAACAGAAGACCCATACAACACCTCTTGACAATGCTGAAATACTATGCAGCAAGTAAACATCCAAGAGAAGCAAACCTTAACCCCTGAGCCTTTTCTCACTGGGCCAGCTGACACAAAAGGTGTACAGAGTTAGACTTGTTGCCGAACAAACTAGGAAAAGTAAAAACCTTCAGAAGAAACTTTAAGCATGATTTCTGCTTAAAGGAAGATTACTTTGATTAAACTTTTATTGAAGTGCTGCTGTATGTGATTGATAGGGGACTGCTAGGTGGTTGCTATGTGGCTCCTAAAATGTCACTAGATATATTCTAGTATGAGTTGCTATGGTGTCACTAACTTGCTGCTAGGAGGTTGCTATGTTTAGAATGTCTGGTTGTTCGGGTCTTTCAAAGTAGCTGCTAGCTGGTTGCTAGGGTGTTCCTCACAGTTGGTACAGTTGTACTAAGTGGGTGTCAAGTGGTTACTACAGTATTCCTGACAGTTTCTAGGTGGTTAAGAAGCTGTATAAGATGGTTGTCATGGTAATTCCCTGTGGTTGCTGGGAGTACTGCATGGTTGCTAATGTGTAGCCTACTTGAGATAATCGTAGAAGTAGCAGCAGTCGTAGAGGTGATGACAGCGTCAGTGTGCATTAGATAGAATGACATACTGTATATTCAGCACCGTGGAGAGAGATACTGAGACTGTATTTAAATGTTTGTCTCTGTTGCCCTCTAGCGGCCACATGAAGCAATTACAGGAACAATAACATGCCAAAATACCCAGGTTTAAGCTCAGGTCTATTTGCTTTATTATTACTACAAAATACAAGTTATGTTAGGTATTTTTTTCTGAGTGCTAGTTCGTATAGGTCTTATTTTCCCATTTCTCCCTAGTGAAAAGGAGTGTAGAAAGTAATAATAATAATAATAATAATAATAATAATAATAATAATAATAATAATAAATGGTAAATGCTGATTAACATGTACACATAATGTGTACATTGCTCTTCCTATATGACATAATTAGATCATTGATATTCGTGATAGTAATATGCATTGTGATAGAGTGTGATGTTAAACAGCTTTAGGCAAACTTTAGGCTTGCTGAGATGTGCCTGTAGTATTGCGGTGTCTCTTTAAAGGAAGGGGGAGTGTAGAAGAGGGACAGAGGAAAGAGATGAATAGAAGGCACCAGAACCACCTACCATGACCAAGTGCGCTGTAAATGTAGGACAGAAATTCGAGTGGAATACAAACGGATCATCAAGCGACATATTTGAGGAAAAACCATGTTTGGATGTGCCTTATCTGATTCAAAGATTTTTAAATATGGTACCACATGCGATCATGGGAACACAGGAAAAGTATTTTTCCTCCCAAACATTTCTTGCATTTTGAAACGGAAAAGAAGAGTGGCAGTAACATACATCCCTGTGCTATCTTTCTCCGATTATCAATGGTAGGCATTGCATAATTCACCCTTATCCACCGGAGCCATTTGGTTCCTCCTCTTTGGGAAGAGGGGGACGCCAGAAAAAAACGACTACATCCAGTAGCTGCCTTCACGGTGGTGCCTGCAATTGTTTGGCAATGCCCTTTTCTCTGTTAGGAAGGACTTGCAGACAGTAGCGGGGGAACAAGCAGGGGAAGGATGCATTTAACGCTGGATGTGTGCTGCATTCAGGGAGATTCGGCAGTAATAGCAGCTCTAGCAGAAACAGCGAGTGCGGAGGGCCTGGGAAGCACCCAGCCCCACTATCTCCTCCTTTTCCTCCCCCCCTGCAGGACCATGCTTGCGTGAGGGATGAGGCTGTGCACAGGGACACCAGGCCAGAGCTGCGGCCTACTTCTCACAAGAGCCGGTCTCTCGACTGCAAGATCTGTGAACACATTGCCACCATCAAATCAGCATCTTTGGTACGCAGCTCCCTCTCTCCACCGTTTGCAGAAAAATACGTGTGTGAGTGTATGCGCGCGCACGCGCGTGTCAGTGTGTGTGTGTGTGTGTGCGTACTGACGGGGGGTGGGGGGTGTGGGGGGGTTGTGAGGAGGGGAGGGTTGGGGTGTCTGTGTTCTCAGCTGTACATCTGTAGTCATGGCAACCAGATCCTGTTAATGGATGTCATTTTTTCCATCCTCAGCTTCCCTCTCTGCCTCTGCTTTTAATGTGTGTGTGTGCATTGCATTCATATGTATTCTATGTAAATCTCTGCCCGCTGTCTATTACCAACGAGAT
Organism: Trachinotus anak; assembly: GCF_046630095.1. Classification (NCBI taxonomy): domain Eukaryota; kingdom Metazoa; phylum Chordata; class Actinopteri; order Carangiformes; family Carangidae; genus Trachinotus; species Trachinotus anak. Next base: position 10,586,389 of record NW_027273879.1, on the reverse strand, counting down.
TTCGTTTATATTACACATTGTTAAAGGGGCATTTAAGCATCTGCTCTCAATAGTCATCATAGGTTGTTGTCTCATATACTGGTCTTGATCCTAATCATGACATCATATAGACATTACTTGCTTGTTGGAAAGGACACAGGAGTGTTTGATTGATTCATTCATGTTGCTTGATATTATCATGAGTTAGTCTATGCAGAATTTTAAATGGAATTCAACTACAGAGCTTCTTTAGATTGATTACACTGAGACTTTTGTATCACTTATAACCCCTTTTTAAATAGCTTATCGGGGACATGTTGTAATCTACAAACTGATTACTTTTCTTTGAAAGAATTGTTCTTTGCTACTGCACTGGACGTGGTCTGTTTTTAGGCCATAGCCTCTGACTTACCAGCTGTCTCTCTTCTTTTATTTCTCTCTCCACCATGGCAGTGGTCTCTGTCTGCCTGCTCTGTATCTTTTACTTCCTGCCTCCTGTGTTCTTCTGTCTAGGTCATCAGGTAGATCCAGGAGCATGAGCAGGACTTTGAGCTGCGGGAGCAGATGTCTGGGTATAAGCGCATGCGGCGGCAGCACCAGAAGCAGCTGATCGCCCTGGAGAACAGGCTAAAGGCCGAGATGGATGAGCATAGGCTCCGACAGCAGAAGGAATTAGAGACACAAGCGAACAACACTTACATTGAGCTGGAAAGACTGGCCAAACGCCACGCTGCTCAAACAGACAAAGAGGTAAAGCCTCCACATCAGGTGCTACTTATGAATGAGGCGGAAACTACAGAGTGATTTCATTCACTTTAAGTCATACAGTGTATGTACAGGCATTTCTGGGTGACAATATGAATATTTTGACGTCTCCTCACAGATGAAGTCAGTTGCAGCAGAAGAGAGGAGGATCCAGCAACAGATTGTTGCTCAGCAAAAGAAAGAGCTGACTACTTTCTTAGAGAACCAGAAAAAGGAGTACAGGCTCTGCAAAGAGAAGATCAAAGAAGTAATTATCCAGAATAAACACAGCACAAAGTTTATGATCTTACACATCATATCTCTTAAATATGTAACACATGGTGCCAGAAAGAGTTTTCTTCAGATCATACAAACTCTTTTCACATTGTTCTGCTATTTGTTTGTTTTTCATGTGTAAAGGAGATGAATGAAGACCCTTGTACACCCAAGGAGGAGAAGCAGGAGCGTCTGTCCAGGCACAAAGAAACAATGCAGCGCTCTCAGGCTGAGGAGGAAGCTCATCTGCTGGCCCAGCAGAGGCTGGTCTATGACCGGAGCTGCAGGGCCCTGAAACGCCGGAGTCTGGTCAGGAGGCATGAGTTTGAACAGGAGCAGCTGAGAGAGGTAGAAACACTTGATGACATTACATAAAGTTATGCGTCATCAGACTATAAAAACAAACACAAAAGCTTAATTTGTTTATATGGATGACCTTTGAACTGTCAGAGAAAAGGCTGTAACTAAGACTTCTTTTCATTATGGATTCTTATTTTGCACTAAATCAGTTAATTATTTATATCAAATGCCAAATGCACATTGGAGGATAAATTACAAACGTCTAAGTGTATTCAGTTTACAATAGTTACAATACAAGACAGTTATGATATAAAACAGAAAAAACAGAAGAACAGCTGGAACAAACTAAGGTTTGGGTTGAGGGTTTGAACAAAGACAATAAATATGGTGGCCTTTAGGACAACCTACAGCATCCTGAATAAAATAGCTCAAAGGTCATACCCTATAAAACATTTTCAACCTTGAACTTAGGACATTTTTTTTTCTAATACGTCAAACAGTAACATGTAAGGCTTTACAGCAGATGTGAGCCACCTCACATGAAACAATTACCACAAAGGAATCCTCATCTTTCAAGTGGTCATTAATTGAATTAATGATATGAGTTAGGATCTGGATCAGATAAATAACTGCCTTGGGAAACCCTGTGACTGCTACCTACTGGAATTTAAAGTTGCGTGTCATCTGCATAGGTGTATAAAAATCCATGTTACCAAAAACTACCATGTGAACCTGTGAAGTGATGGTCTAGATGAATATCATAAGCAACTACTATTTGTGCAATGTAGTGCTCACATGAAGTAAAAGTACTAACATTACTAACATTTCTAAATAAAATTGCAGTATTTGTGCAATAAAATAAATGGCATTACATCAAACTTTCTTTCCTAGGAGCTGAACAAGAAGAGGACCCAGAAGGAGATGGAACATGCGCTGATGATCCGGCAGGACGAGTCCACCCAGGACTTGGAGCGCAGACAGCTGCAGATGCTGCAGAAGCTTCGTGTTGAACTCATGCGGCTGCAGCACCAGACAGAGCTCGAAAACCAGGAGGAGTACAACGGCCGGCGGCAGAGAGAGCTACACAGGAAACACAGTCTGGAGCAGCGGCAGCAGCCCAGAAACCTCAAGGTACCTGGAGCGTTTTCTTCGCCACTGTACTGTATGTGGGTTTTCACTGAGTTGATATCCGGTTAATTTCATTTCAAGGAAAGTTTGCTTCTAAAAGGATCATGACTTTGTTTCCGTTATAAAAGGATTATGTACTGGGTTTCAAATGAAAGCTCGGCAGGTACCATACATTTGTACCATCCTGCACTCAAGGGCACTGCAAACAAATAAATTCATTCATGATTGAATTATTAAGGCCACTTTACAACTTAAAAATTATTTACTCAAAATTGAAGGGTAGCTTGAGAGCAAAGTGAAATTTATCTGCGGCACACACAAGTAAATTCATAATTATTCAAATTAAGAGAGATATTGAAAGAGATTGTTCGCTGTTTTTTTATATCGTACAGAAAAATATATTTTGCATCCATCTGAAAAAGAACCAGCACCAAAAACTGGTTTTCGCCATATTTGAGTGACTTTTGTTTAATTGTGTTTTACCATCTGAACGTGACATGAGAAAACAGGACACAAACATTTTTTAACCCTCTGCAGACACTGGAGATGCAGATCAAGAAACAGTTCCAGGATACTTGCAAGGTGCAGAACAAGCAGTACAAAGCTCTTAGGAACCATCAGCTGGAGGTCTCCCCCAAAGGCGACCATAAGACCATCCTGAAGGGCCTGAAAGAGGAGCAGACACGCAAGCTGGCTGTACTGGCTGAGCAGTACGAGCAGAGCATCAACGAGTTGATGGCTTCACAAGCGGTACGGCGATCCCAAAGCGTCTTGTCTTGAGTTGCAAAAGTGGACTTCATTCATCATTTGTATGTTGTATATTTATTTGTGCAACACATTTGCCCTTCACACCAACCTAACGGTAACAATGGCTGCTAAATGGACATCAGTTTTTTCATCAGTTTTTGTCATCATGCATTTGAAAACAGTAGCCTAGAATGCTCTTTAATGCCAAAGGTTTGCTAAATGCTATTGGCCTGTAGTTTGACAAATGAGGCCCAACCTAGGCTTGTTGCTAACGTGTTTGTGACCACCTCTGTCTCGCTGGGTCTCTAGATGCGTTTAGAAGCAGAGCAGGAAACAGAGTGCCAAGCTCTGAAGCAGCAGCTGAAGCAAGAGATGGAACTCCTGGACGCCTACCAGAGAAAAACCAAGTCACAGATGGAGACCCAACATGAGCGAGAGCAGCAGAAACTTGAGCAGAAGGTCTCCATACGCAGAGCGCACCTTGAACAGAAGGTAGGCTTAAGATGGAAGCCATTCAAAAATACACAATATAAATGTAGCATAATACCAAAGTGTATAGAACACCTCAGCATAGATAGATGAATGTGCAGAAGGAGACCTATTACTATTATGGAGGTGCCCTTGCAATTGTAAGTGGCCCCTAGAGGCTGAAATGTTTATTACAATTGCAAGTACACAGGTAGAAGAGTAGCTGAAAAAGTACATATTGTTACAGAAACCTCAGGTTCAGTTACTTCTGACTTGGACATGTGTTCCAGTGAATTGACGCAATGAACAGTGAATTGAGAGGTTCCACCAGCTCCCAGTGGTTAGTTGGGATATCTGCATTGTTGGGAGTTGTCCTACTGGTAAAGCTCATTGTTGGTAGGTGAAAAGAAGAGGCTGGTGACAACAGAGCCTTGCAGTCCTCCCCAGGTTAACAGCAGAGTTAATAAAAAGGACTGCAGGATACAGGAAACAGAGTAATCCAAACTGTCAGACAGGGGGTCTTCTAAAAGGCCTTAATTAACCCTTGTGTTTTATTGACACTGGTTTTATTTCCACATTGTGAGGGGTCCCATAGCCCCTAGTACTGTTTGTGTAAAATATAATAATTGCAAAATCAATATATTCACATACTTTCAGCCATGCCAATGGCAATAAGGAAGATAATGTCTGTTGGTCTGTTGTCCGTCCACCACTTTGGTCTAGACTGAAAAATCTCAGCAACTTTTAGATTTTGATTGTTATCAAATGTGCAGACATTTATGTTCTTTGGTGACCCTCTGACTTTTCACGTATGTGCTACCAGCTGGTTGATTTGTGGTTTTAAGTGAAATGTTTCGAGAACTACTGGATGGATTGCGATTAAATTTATCAAAGACATTCATGTTCCCCTCAAGTTTTGGGGGCCATCATCAGACAAATATTAATTTGTCCAGTACTTTGATTTTTGACCGTACACCTGCAAAAATAATGATATTCCCGTCAGCCTCAGCTGCACTTGATTTTTTTGTGGTTATTAGCGATTGTTGTCATGTTAACATGCTGAACTAAGATGCTGAACATTGTAAACATCATACCTGCTGAGCATCAGAATGTTTATATCATCACTGCAAGCATGTTAGCATGCTGACTATAGCATTTAGCATGAAGTGCAGTTATCTCTAAGTACAGCCTCACAGAGCTGCTAGCATGACTATAGGCTCTTGGTCTTTTCTTTTCTTCTGACGATATAAAAAACTCATATGAAGAAAAGAATTGAAGTAGCCAAATTTCCCTTGGCTAATAATTGGGGCTTGCACAGTTGATGACAGTGACAAAATACAAAAATAACGATAAGGCATTGATATTACACCAAATAAGGAAATATTTATGTTTTATATGTTATATGGATTCTGCATGAACAAATTCATTTTGTTTGAGGAAAAGTCATTTACAGACAAAACAATTATCTTATTCTAGATTATGAAATATGTTAAGTTTTGGGCCCAAGGCTGATGATACAGAAAAGCTATGAGACTGTAAAATATGGAAAGGGTTCATCCACTAGGGAGCATGATCACATCATACAGTACTCAGTAAATAAACAGTATAAAGCAAATATGCTAAATGGAGTACATGAGAAAATTTCAGTATGAGGTGGCTAAGACTACAACCAACAATCATTTTTTATTGTTTAATGATGTGCCAATTAATTATTTTGTCAATTAATTTATTAATTGTTTGGGCTATAAAATGTGTTCAAATGTTTAAAAAACAAAACAAAACAAAACAAAACAAAACAATACAAAACAATACAAACAAAAAAAAAAGTCACCTAAAAGTTTAGTTTTATGATGATTGACATAATGACTAATCATTTTAGCTTTGGAGGTGGCACTTAAGGTCAGGAGAAGTACCACTGACCGTAAAATTAATCCTTTAGAACCATGAATATGCAGATTACATGCCATGACAATCTGGCAAGTAGCTTGTATGATTTTTACTGACAGCAATGGTGCCTCGCCAGCATGGCCAAACACGAGCCCAAATTATCAAAGTGTCCATATAATGAAATAACTACCGTCATGTTTTTCGATTGCAGATTGAAGAGGAACTGGCTGCACTTCAGAAGGAACGTACTGAAAAGATCAAGCACTTGTTGGAACGTCAGGACAGAGAAATTAACGCTTTTGACACAGAAAGTAGAAGTCTCGGCTTTGGAAGCCTGGGATCTCTGGACTTCCCCAAAGAAGACAACAGATGAAAGTGGACTTATCTTTAGAGGACAACATATCCGTGCCCTTTTCATGTCCACTCGACCGTTTGTCACATCCACAGTGACAAAGCTGGATAACTTTCTCTATTGCTTTTCTTCTCTCTTAGATATTGCATCTTTGAATCGAGGTGTTACGTGCAATGAGAACTTCTTTTGTGAAACTTGAAAGGGGGAAAGTAAAACAAAAGAATCTACAACAACATGTCAATAAAATTCAAACCTAGTCAGTGTAACTCAAAACTTATGTGTTAAGAATAACAGACTCTTTCCTCCATGCCATTTCCTCCTTCTGGTATGAAATGAATAAATCAGGAAATTTTAGTAAAATGGGCACTTTGATATGTTTAAGTAGAAACTCATCATGTTCATATGATGCTTAATGTGTGTATTACATGGAGGGACATTGTGGAATGTGAGCTGCGGACTCCCCCGTGGTGTTAAGCTGCTTTGTCTTTTTTAAAATTCGTTTTATTTGATTTTGTTCTATTTATTTGACTTTGTTTTATGCTCTGAATGTGAATATTACTGTATGGGGTCACTGGATAAAGTCAGAGTTTATTCATTTTTTTATTTTTTCTTTGGTCATACTTCCATATTGTGCTTATGCATACAGTATACTGTGGTCCCTCACTTTTCTAGGCAACAGTTCTTACCTTTTCTTTTATTTGATATGTAGGATCAATTGGCATTAGCTTGATCAACCCGTTTATCACAATTCAAGATCCCACTTGGTAAAACTGCTTATTATTGCATGCACTTTAAGGACAAATTCAGGTTGTGAAGTGAAGCATGAATCTGTCAGAGATTTTAGCTGTTTGTAAATAAAAGTGGTCATAGCATTTTTTTGTTTTAAGCCTATGGATACTGGACATAAGCGCCATATTTGATATGATAATTTCACAAATGCCTTTATTTAAGTTGTGCCTGAAGCAGATTTTAGTTACGTGTTTGTTATATCTATATTTTATTTACTGAGGCCGGCACCATTTTGTTTTGGTTTCATCTAAACTTGTGAATCATTTAATGTTCACTTATCAAAGTTCTTGTAAAGGAAAATGGTGAGAATTGTGCTGTATAACTTTTGATATAAATATTTGTACATGAGAATATAGCTAGAACATACAGAGACACTGGTCTATTACTGATAACAGAGCTTAACGATAAAGATTTTGCTTCATTTTTGTTTTATAATATAGAGATATGGTCATACAATAGCTCAATATATTGCTAAGTCAAATCACTAGACTCTCAGATTGTATAAATGCTGGTTAATGGAACCACAGACTTCTTATAATATCATTCCGATGATCTTTTATTGATCAGCGGTTCTACAAAAGCAAACACAGCAACATGTGGGTCCAGATTGCATTTGAGTAATTAGTGTCTAATGATCAGATTTACATATTTTTTGCCATGTTCATTATGGTCATTGAACAGGTTGCACAATGTTTCCATTTATACTGAATGGAAAGATAATTGTTTGGTGCTTAATTTCTAATACCACCTTTAGCCTTGTAGTTTTTTGTCTTGGAGAGACGATTGATTTTTACAAAATGTAAACATGAAGCATTTTGAAACCCCCTCTGAGTCAAAACACTACTAAGTTTTTTCAGACACTCATGACATATTTAGAGTACCCCATGCAGTGAAACCCTCTAAAAATGAAGTATATGTATGAAAAAATAAACACTATTTTATCACGGGTCAGTTTTTGAAACATTGTTTAATGTGGTGGTCTTGAATGCAACCCTGTTATGTTTAACAGGTATTTCATGACCTGTTTCTTATTTTTCATTTCAGAGCCACAACTTGTATTAATGTTCAGTCATGTTGCTCACAGGGCTGAAAGGTGGAAGATGTCCCCTGAATTAACAAAGTATTTTAAATGGAGGTATACAATGACATTTAAATATAATTTGTGATGGCAATAGAATTTAAATGCTCTTGTTTTACACATAAAAACTTAAATTCTGAATTTGTTATGTTTGACCAGAGTGTGTTCTGAACTTGAATGGCTCCTCTAGATTTTTCAGCCTTTTACATTTTCACAAACTTTCTGAAATTTGATGAAAAAGTTTCTCATATGCAGTAAGGCCTTTTGTCTGGTCACATATAACTGAAGCCTTGTGAACAAATGGTTCCATCCAAAAGTGCTACTGGGGTGCTTGAATAAGGTTTGCCTGAGGGCTTCAGAACAGTTATGAACCTTACAATTTGTGTGAATTTTAAGTCGCTAGAAAGATGTATTTAGTTAGAATAAAGGGGACTTTCCTAAACAACCTTATTCACCATTTCCTGTGCAGTTAAAAGACAAAATAAAAGAGATTCTGTTGAAAAAAGGAGTCTCAGTCAACATCCTGCATCTATGACAGTGCATTTCATATTGTTTGTGGTTGCATTTCCTTGTAATGCTTTGTTATGTGGTCTAGATCTTTTCACTTTTGCTTTTCTTAGGTGCAATATTCCCGCAATGACCTGCATTGTGTCAAACGCTGTGTTTTTTTTTTACTTACTGTAGAGCTACACACACACATGCAGGTCAAAGATAACTCGTGAACACTAAAGCTTTGAAATGGGAACAAGAGGTGAAAGGGAAGTTAAACTGCAGGGCGTCCAGCGTTTTTGAGACCTTCCTACATTTCACGGTTAACTCGCTTGATTTGGGTGTTAATTGGCGGGGGTTTTTTTGGCATATCTTTACTGTATATGCTGGCAGGAATCCAACTGTAGTTTCCTTGAAATGTCAACGTTTGCAGCACCATCTGCAGCAGTTGCCCGCTCCACCACAACCCCTCTATGATCCCCTGGGGCAACTGGAAAGCCCCGAGGATTGCAAACAAGTGGTTAGCCTTTACCTGAAGTAGTGCTGACAGGGTTGTGGTGCATTGGGTTCCCCCTGTCTTTTCTCAAGTTGACAAAAAAGCGCTCAGTGAGCTATTAAAATGTATCTATTGCTCCCACACATAACAATGTTTTTCTGTCCTGCAGTCTGACCTCTCATCAACCCTGTGATGCATACGGCTGACTAAACACATCATAGGGAGTCTACAAGCAGAAGTGACCACGATTCATAGAAGTCAGTGATGATAGTGGTGACGATGATGAGATTAGACAACACAAGAAAAACCCAGGTTGTTATTTTCATATTTTACACGTTCCTGTAGTTCCTCCTCTCAATCTGCCCAAACAAATCACAGGACCGGAGGATGCAACACCATTACACGTCCCATTGAAATCATCCCCTGCAACCATGAGTCCAGTCAGTCAGAGGCTTAAACTTCTGGTGTGATGACACTGGCATATTGCCTTAGCTTTAGCTAGCAGACCCTTCCCTTTACGCACATGTAAAAGTTTCTGATTGAGAAATACATTTCCTGTGACCTTGCCAGCTTCCTGCAAAATGCTCACATGAAAGTGTGACTCCTGTCTTTCTGCAGCAACATTTTCGGTTTGAGGAGCAGCTGTTATAATGATATAATTCAGTGGAACTGTTTATCAAAAACAGGAGTGGTTGGTGGAAATTTTCTCGTCTTCCACGTGTTGTTTTTAAGAATGTTACTTGCTAAAGAGTCACCTTTGAATTTGTTGACTATATTAGGGTAGACTTTGTGCAGTAACCATTGCAGCATCCAGACACCAATAGCTGCAAGAGTGTGGTGCTGTTGTTGAAATATGCAAGTCATATTTAAGCCAGTAGAGCCACTGAAAGATCCACACAAGTCCCTAAATGATATCTGAATTACAATCATTTTACAGGTTTCCGTTTTATACTGTAAAGGGTGCATGAGAAACATCACTGTGCAGCTATGGGCACTGTAAGTGAGCTCACTTTTACTTTTTCACTCCCACTAAGTTCTCACCTTCTCACCCACACTCTCTAGAGGGCGGTAAAAAAGCATGTCAGTGAACCGTGTCAAAGGGTAGGCTGACCCCTGTGCTTAATTATTTTCCCGCACATCTGACACAGTTTTTTTCTAAACTCAGCAGGTTAATGTTTCTCAAGCAATTTAAATATATTGGATACTTGTATAATTCTCCATGCACAAATAAAAAGGAAGTACTGTTAAAATGTGTTTTTTGTGATGGTCACACATGTAATAATAAATAGATAGCGTCCCAACATGCCTGCTCTGTGCACAGACATGTTGGGACACTGCCCAGTACAGAGCAAAGAAAAAAAAAACGCACATTTTAAAAGAAGGAGGAAATTCTGGGAAATTTGGTTGCCTCACAAAGTGCACGTCATTTCCTCCTATGACAAATCGTGGTTTCTGTCTTTTTAAAAACTTTTGCAGCAGTGTGATTATGACAAGTCCGCGCAATTTGCCTGCGATACTGAGTGGAGAATGAATGGTCATGTAAAGAGCATGTATTTTCAACAGTTTATGGAACTTGCAACAAGTAAGTTTTCTATTTTTCTACTGAAACATCAAACACAACAATTCAACACAAAAGCATCTTTTCTTGACATTGTGCATGCTGTTGCTGTTGTGGTTATTTTCAGTGCCTTATAGCTGCTGTTACACTGACTGACAAGTTTCAAATCCAGCTTTAGTGCTTCACAGTTTTGTTTTGTTCTTTTTTTTTTGTTCTTTTTTTTTAACATAGTGAAGTTTTTGCATCACTGAAGTAAATAGGTTTTTTTTTAACTGTTTGGAGAATCTGGCCAATATCTACAGGGACTGACACTGTATGAGCATATCACAACTACACTAAACTGTTGTACAAATGTTTGAACTGAACATAGCAGTCTTGTGGTGTTCCTTTTACCACTTGCTGAATGTTTGCTAGGTGGACAATCTATTTTTACCTCTGCTACTTGCCACTTGTGGCTTTAAAATGCAGTTCCCCTCATTGATGTGATGTAGTATAACCATAACTGACCAGTTCCTTTCTCCTCAGCATTACTCTCCGTCCTGCTGGTTATGGCTGTTGATTCAACAAGAATTGTAGCAGCGAGCAGAAACCAGCAGTGTGGGAATTCTCTTCAACAGACTCTGAGGCTCACCAGACTTACACTGAAGGAATCTGTAGACCTAATCAAAACATATGTGAGTACAGACATAAAAAGCTCTAGCTTACTTTGCTGGGTTAAATCCCCATGTGCTTGCTCGGTATTTTACATACTATATGTCAACAGTACATACTGTAACACATAAGATTTGATTAACATCTGATTATTTATTTACTCCTATTTTTGCAGAAAGCCTCTCAAGGAGAAATGGCGGAGCTCTTCTGCAAGGTGTCAGTTAACAACGTCCCTGATCCCAACATCTCCGGCCTGGAGCCCTCAGAGAGGATAGTGAGCATCTACACACACCTCCAAGCCTTCTTCCCACATTTCAAACGGGTATATGAGCAGCAGACAGACTTACAGTTACCATCGAGCAAACTGCTGTCTGAGCTCATCACTGTCAGAGATCGCAGCAGGAACCTGGCTGCTCTCATAAACAGCTTCTATCAGAGCATCTTCCCAAACCTGCCAGTACCAGAGCCAGCAGGGGGGTCGACAGAACTACCTCCGGCTCAGAACGTGTTCCAGCAGAAGGTCTACGGCTGTGTGGTCCTGAAGACCTACAAAGAGTTCCTGTCAAATGTCTCCCGAGAACTGAGAACTCTAAAGAGTAAAGTCTGCAGGAGGAGGATACAGATAAACACACCCTTCTTCTGAGGATGACCTGAGGCTGACCTTCGACAGTCACTTTCCAACAATACTTAGACTGGCTTTGGATAAAGACTTAAAAAGAAAAATAAGTTTGAATATGTCTGGTACATGAGTGTAATGGAGTCTATTTATGGTATTTAATATTTATTTTCTTTTGTGTTTCTGAGAAAAAGGGAAAGATTAAGAATATAGAGCTCTATGCAAGATATGTATATTTAATATATCTAATATGTGATATAAGGTCCCACTGTGTACACATTTATTGAATGATATTTTTCAGGTGTATGTATTTCTGAACATTGATTTCTTTGTGGGGTTGCATCAATAATGTACAATTTCATCAACATGGAAAAAAAAAACTATCTCAAAAAACTAAAGAGATTTTTATGCTTTTCATATGTCTTCAATAGAAGTAACAATCCACTGGTTTCTACAGTGCTGACAATTTTTTATGAGTTTAAAAATACAAACATAAAAATGGTATAATTTGTGCTCAAAGCATCATGTGCTGTTTTTTTGCACAGATTCAGTCCATCAAGAGGAGTTAATAGAAAATCAGGAAGCTGCGGAGACGCTGACTGAGCTGATATCAGCTAAGAATGACGCATGTGTTCAACACAAGGCTGCATCAGATAGGAAAGATTTCATGACACTGGCGGGCTGTCTGGCCAGTCACAAGGTGTGGGTGGGTGTGGGTTAGATAACTGTATGTGGTTTGTACACTTGCCCCGTCATATAGATGGAGATGCAAGTGAAGGGACATTCTGCAGAAAACGTCTTTTTTTAAATTGATGAATAACAGACACTGCGTCTGACAGTGCCACCTACACACACATATATAAACATATCACAAATACCAAATATGTTTGTTGAAATGAAGTAATGCTTAACTAAACTTTCCTCAGATCACAAGCTTTCAGGAAACTGGAAGTAGATGGGGGATTCACTCTAGGTCATGAATCAAGTTCCTCGTTATAACTCTTTTATTTAAAGCACAAACTCAGAGGGTACCTCAGGACAACAGCAATTCTTCAGTCTAAATTATTTATACATTTTCACTACCCACTTAACGCTTTACAGGGACTAATAGGTCACTCATAAGTCCTCACTGGTACACACTTTTTTTTTTTTTGCCTGAAAATAAAATATAACCTGCACAATTTCACTGGTAACAAAAGAAATAACATGCAAACCCAAACATAACTGGACACGGCTGGAGGTTGAACCCAGGACCCTTCGTAGCCGCTGTAACCTATGACCCACCTGTCATTAATTTATAGCACAATACTATGAGAATGGAACAGTTTTGCTCAAACTACTGTTTCCAAGGTCAGTAATACAATTTTCTGTAGGTGACGGGCAGAAGGACATGCCAAATTATTTCTTATTTAGACATGAGATTAAAAAAAACAATCATCTCGGTAAAGCTTGATGAAAACTATACACAGCAATACTAACATTTGCATCTAAATGTAAGACTTTCCAACCAATGTAAAGAAGGTTTCACCTCAAACTAAATCTAAACTCAGAGTTAAAAAAAAAAAAAAAGATAACGCTGACCAAATTTTACACATTCATACACATTTAGGGATTTCTAAACCTGGAAAATACCTATTAACCTGCTGTTATATGATCAATCATGTAGCACAATTTGCAGCAACATTTCTCTACAAATAGGTCGCCTGTGATCAAGACTGAAAAACAGATCAGTTTACAGATGAGGTTCACAAGTGACTGTCCAGTGATGAACACAAGTACCGACAATCAGAACCACAATTAGGCTACATGTCATATTTTATTGTAAAAATATGGACAGTTTAAAAGCCTAAATGATATAATGTCATGGACTATATAAGTGACAAATATAATCATTTAAATTGATGAGAACCTCAAAAAAATGACCCAATGTGTACCATATTGAAAAGCACTGTACATTTTACATAATCTGAAGCTGCATATAAAAAGTCAGTAATGAATCAGGTGCAAGTTCATTATCATTTAACATGTTTTATATGTTTTGGCCTGCGGAGGGCAGTATAAACCTGTCACTGAGGAGGTTGACTGGAGTATGAAGTCACAGTGCATCACAAGTGTTGCTGGGTATCTTTCATTCTCGACATTCTATCGTTTGGCATTAACAGGAAAGGTTTAAAAAAATAAGTGTATATTTAAATCCAACATACAGTACAGATTTAGTACCAGACTGTACAGTAACACCAAAAGATGGGGACTTAATAAAAAGTCATGATAACCAATGTCTTTCAGGAAGAATCTACAGTATATTAGGATGTGGAGTCAGTTCAGCTCAGTATAGATAATCTGAGCAGAACAGCAGCTTTCCATAAAATGTAAAATTTATCCTAATTTATTATTAATTACCATTTATAACCCCTTTGCGTTTATTCTTACTTATTTTGAGCCTTTTTGAAAAGGCTTACATTAGATCACTGTTCTTGATGTTTTGACCAGAAAGGTGGGAGTAATAGGACTGATAATAGCTCTTCAAATGTCTGATATGATGAAACTGTAAAGGCTTTGTTCACACTTGTATGATATGTTGGAATAAAACAAACATGGTTTTAAGTGTAAGTTACAGCAGACATAAAATGTTCAACCAACAAGCATCATGGTCTCATGATTTTATCACCTATGAAGGCTAACATAATTAATAGTGAGTATAATAACTTGTTTCCATATTCTCCAACATATTGTGTTGAGACTTTGTTAAAGAGAAGTTTCTAAATTGAAAATATTGTAATGAGATCATACATCACAGAGCACACAAGTGACTTGGGTTATTTAAGTCATTCCCTCTCTTAAGGGTACATTGACTTTTCTGAGAAAGTGTGATGTGACCTGCTGGATGTTTGGTTTCTATGGTTCATGTAAACTGAACTATATAAGTTTGTCTCTATTAGTTTGGATTTGACTAAAATCACATCATATTACAACTTACAGTACAGCACCTCCTCTTCTTAAGTTAGAACTAATCAGATTCTGCCTTTAAGCATTTAATCTTGCCTGACAGCACTCCTGTTTCCTTTTTATCAGAAAGGCAAATCGTGAACTGGAGTCAGACCTGCTTCATGGGGTCTTTTATTGTGCAAATGTGGTGTGCAGAGCATGCATCATGTTAAATATGCGGCAGCGTGCCAGAGTGAGGGCATTTGAAGTTATTGTCTTACTATTTTTAGACACATATAGATATTTTAAAAGATAAACCCGTATATACCTGATTACTGAGTAATTGATTTATGGCATTAACATTTGTAAAGGTTCATCTAGCATCTGTATTTGCATGCATAGTCATACTGTCTGCTCCTGCAGACATGGATATTTGATTATTGCTTTGTCAAACTATTAACAGCCTGATTATTATCTCACTGATTATCTAATATTATTGCTATCAGTTGAATAAACTCCTAAACATCCATAATATACATTTTTTTTTCTTTGGAGATTTGCATAGTTATTCAATAAGTAAGGCATACAGTCAATGCAAGCGTTGTGTAGGAAACAAGCAATAGTTGCTGTTATAATGAAACCATTAATATGCATCCTCAGAGTCTTCCCAAAGTCACTGAATAGTGCAGCCTCACTTACACAGAGTTGTCGTGTCCATATTCAAAAAACGAATGTTCATTCTTGATTCAATTTCAAAGCCCTCCAGCAACTGCAAAAGAGTTTTACATTAGTTAAAACTGTAACTCCTTCCAGTTTCACTCAAAATGAACTATATTCACATATTTTTATGTACTTTCAAATTATAAAATTAGTTTATTAGCTAAGAAAGTAGTTTTAGCAAACATATAGAGTATATCAAAATGTTCAGTATATTTTATGTACCTACCTTGAGGAAATGCTCAAATGTAATTCCCTCATAGAATTCATCAGGTTCCTGTGTACGAAAATGTGAGGTTACTGACACTGTCCAGAAAAACACTGATTCAAACTTAAGGGTCCTGTTTCATTTGAAATTTTGATATCTATACGATGATACATTTGTGATTTTAAGTACCAAAAACCATCTAAATGTTCTGTAGTTTTAAATGACTGCATGGCTGTTTTCTGAGTGATCCAGTTAAAATATAACAGATGTCAGGTAAACACTTAGAAACCAAATCCTGCAAGGTTGGCTGGTGGGTCCGGGTGGGCTGGGCTTGGGGCATGGCTGAGGGCAGTGACTGCTACAGATGGCCCGTTTTAAGGCACAGTTTCTGAATGTGGGCTGTGTGTATTTCTCTGTGGACTAAGCACTTTGATACTTTCACAGTATTAATATAGCACCTAGACCTGCTTTATAATCAAAAGAGACATGGAAACTTCACTTTATACAATACAGGACCTTTAATATTATCTTAAGATACTATAGCTGACATACCATGTGTCCCACAGAAATACTAGCCACCTCCAACATGGCTGCATCAGCAATGCTTTTGGCTGTTTCCTTCCCCAGTGCCCCGCTGCGAGATAACAGCTCCTCCACCACCTGGACAGATGTGAACAACAGCTGAAATATAGTCATATTACTATAATGACTACAACACTCAAATCCCGGCTCTCCAGAGGCTCAAGGAAATGGCATGCCTCCTCCCTTCTCTCATTGACTGGCAATTAAGTGTTTTGCAGGGAGGCAGCTGTCTCTCAACAGTGTTATGCGCAATAATCAACAGTGGAGTTACCTATAAAACACACCAGTAGCTTTGTTGTACTATGACTAATCTAGATCACCCTCAGAATTACGCTGAAAATGATAACATGATGGTGATGAACATGGATGCAGATGACGGTGAAACCCACAAGATAAACTCATGGTGACCCAGGATGATTTCACCAAACTCTGAGAAGCCATTGTTGTTATCTTGACACGTGGACTAAAGTTCATATAAAGGCTAAAAGCTTTTTTGCCCAGAGAAGCGAGCAGAGGCTTACATGTCTGTATTCTTCGAGGGTTATTGTCCCATCGTTGTCTGTGTCATGCATGTTGAATAAAACTGAGGAGAAAAACACAATTGTCAGTTCAATAACAGCTCTGTCTCAGTCACAGATAATGCCAAGCATATGGTCATGTGATTTGTTTTAAGACTCACATCTCAGTTTCTCCCTCCTGACACTCTCACGCTGTTCTTCTGTCATGTGCAGAGACGGAGGCCTGAAATGGGACATGACCACCAGGAACTCCTCAAAGCCGATCTCCTCAACGGTCCCCTCACCATTCTGACGATAGTTCCTGTTGGAGTGCACAAAGATCAAATTAATATCCCTCAAATATAAATGCAAACCTCAAATATAGATTTCTACCTACAAAATCAAGTAAAATTCCTTAATTTAATCCAACAGCACGTGAGATCGTGAATTAACTGTTTGTGATACTTTCCAAACAAAAGTAAATAAGTTTGGGTAACTTTCAAACTTAAGGTGTTGTCACTGTACCTTTTGTCAAAGAAAGCCTCTATGATCTGTGCACGGATGGGGTTGCATGCAAGATCTGGGATTTCATTGAAGTGATCTCTCCTGAGGGTGTAAAAGGGATTTTAAGGAGTGACAGAAGAGTGGCAGAAGACTACCACATGTTACACGCCAACATGAAGCCTGTTAGGCAGGTTTCCAGTCACAAAGAAATCTGTCAAAAGGCCAAGCTGATGAGTTATAAGAAGTAATATGTTTAAAATAATAAATGACATGAAGACAGAAACCTGAAGGTGACACTCTGATCAATTAAGAAAATTAGTCTTTGAAAAAAAGAAAAGTCAGTACATAGATCATCAATGATACATCAAAATTAAGATCAATTTACCGTAGAGTTTCTTCATTGTGGCTCAACTGTTTGAATCTTTTATGCAGGACTGCAATCTGCTCAAATGAAACTAAAAACAAACAAGAACCAACCTTAGGGCTTATTACCTGAGGTTAATTCCTGTGAATGCAAAAACAAACATAGCAGGCATAACACTCTTCAAAGCAGTTAAGCATGACTCATATTGACATTTCAAATAAGTAACTTGTTTTTTGTTTGATGTTTTTTTTCTCTCTCTTGTGAATCTGATAGCAACAGCCTCTCAAGGTTTATTGAACGCTTTCAAGGCAGCAGATTTGGATATGCAAAACATATTGCAGCAGTTTGTTGTTGTCTGTTCCTATGCAACTATCACTCTCAGTGAAACTTACACTCCCATTAACTTCAATTATTCATTGCTGCTGCACCAGACAGGCTGGTTTAATTTAGACAGAGATGTGTAATTATATAGTAAGCCTAATGCCAGAAAAGGATCACTGCATTGCTTAACAAATGGTAGATTTTACGTCGAAGGCTTTATTAAAATTAGACTGACTTAAAATTATATTTCCATCACTCATCCTACATGTCTGACTGTCATTTAAAAAGCCTGGGCAAACAATAATAGTACTCACATCCCGTCTTTTCCGCCAGGTCAATGTATTCTGGCTGACCAGGTAAGGACTGTAGTGCCCCCATTCCTCCAAAAACCTCCTACCTGTGCGGTCCAGTTTCAACGGGACCAGAGACGCAAACGAACCGAAACTGTTGGAGCTGAAACGGATTTCAGAGGATCATGTTTTCGGGATCATCCATCACCACCTGAGCGCCTGTGTAACAGACGCAGAGCTCACATCTCCTCTTTCCTGCGCTGTCGCAACTTCCGCGACTACCGTCTTGATGACGACACACTTTTAGGAACAACAGGCTGCAGTTTGAATTATTTACTCGGTCTTTTCTTTCATTATTTATTCAGATGCTGCGACCATTGACTGTGACCTATTTGTTTACTGCCAACGCAGGGAGAATGGAGCGGAGAGATAGCAGATGCACAAGTGCTTCTCAAATATTTTATAACAGGCTTAAATGACTTAAAGATGAGAAATATGATACTGCACACAAATATGAAATATTTTAATTTCACTGTTAAATTCACTATGAATTATGACAATCCCAATTTACTGCTTTAATCCATTTGTGTCAGCTCCACAGGTGGAACAAGGTAGACCCTCCTCCAACCAGGAGAAAGAAGACCCATTGAACATCTGCTGCTGCATTTATTGAAAAAAACTTAAAGTTATTAACCTTTTTTTTTCATTAATTGTATTTTTGTCAAACTGCCCTGACCTTTTGTATCAATTGATCAAAACTTACTTTGTTGAAATTATTGTTTTGACCTCTAAGTGACGTAAGTTAAGCAACTATATCAGAACAGCAAAGCAATATATGCAGCTTACTTTGTCCCATAGCGCAACAGATAACAGTAACAGTAACTGTTTATTTTAACCAAAATCATCAAACATGTCAAGCTCAACTGTGAAATCTTGATGTAATGATGTACATCTAATAATGTTTCCATTTGATACAACTGTGCAGCCATGGCGACAACAGCATTTTCATTGATCTAAGTTAATCAAATACTACAATGTTAAACAACTTCACCATTTAGTAACTGTTCAGGAGCTTGAAATCATGTTAAGTTTTTTTTTACTCCATGTATAAAAGTTGATATTTCAAAACCTCCAGATCAGCTACTAAATGTTGCTTCCAGTGTCAATAATGAACTTTGAACCTCACTGATAAAAGTAGGACAAATATTGTGTAGTGTTTATTGTAGCCTTTCAGGCCAAAATGACCGAGCGTGACTAACCTAACCCGCATCACACTGGAAGGTGAAATATTTGTGGTAGTTATCAGAACTGAATGGCGAGTCCACTGTATTTGATCAAGTTGGACGTTTAAACTTCTGAACCCTGCTCCTTACACCACGAGCAGGCTTTTCTAGTTGAACTAGACAATACACATCCGCTGTGAGACCCAGATGACTCCCTCCTCCCACATCACTTGCGGGGGTGTGACTTGGAGTTGAACATGTTTGAATATTGCAAACCACAGTCAGTCAGCATCAGGTTTCTGCCCTGCGTGAGTCACTGTTAAGAGCCTGAACTCCTAAAACTTACTCAGACACAACATGTAGGGAGTGTTATCAGCCACACATGCATGAGGAGCTTAAATGAACTCAAATCTCTTTTGTCAGTCAAAAGAAAAAAGATGAAGCTTTTTTTTTTTAGCTATTTGCATGATGTATTTGTAAAAACCTGACAATATGTGATTATATCTAAGGCTTATTCTGTTTTTTTTTTCTCAGACCTGCAATGTGAAAATATAATGACACACATGGAGGATGTATCCAAAAATATGTTATTGATTAAAACTTTGCAGTCCTAATGTACACCACATGGTGGTAGCGTTTTATCAACAATTGGATGAACATCAGTTTCCGAACGTAAAGAATCACTTATTCTCAATGTGAGTTTGTTTTGTTTTCATCAGAGCAAGGGAGAAAATATATCTATGATGTGTGTGTGTGTGTGTGTGTGTGTGTGTGTGTTTGTGTGTATATTTATTCTTTACTGTGTTAACTCTCAGTCACTTGAGGGTAGCACTTATGGTTCCACATCGTGTCATTCCCTCTACATTAACTGGTTTGAGTGTATTGTTAACCACAGGGTACTCATTTTCAGCATTATATCAACAAATTATATCCTGTCAGTCCTCTTTCCCCATCATTTGTAAGGCATTGTGTGCTTCTCATCAAATTGTAATGAGCTGATCCCAACCCGTCCTATTTCGCAGCTGCTACCAAAGCTGTCAGGCCCCACAATGTGTAATGGTTGCATCCTCCAGTCACGAGGAATAACTGTCACTGCTAATGGTGAATCAAGAGGTGTCATAAGGACAACACAACTGAACTTCTTAAGAAATATATGATCTTATCCTACAAATTTAATCCTGACACCTTCCATCAGACACTGTGCTTTTACATGCTAGACACCACCTCTTGACATTTTTGTTATTCCATCGTCTAGATCCCAGTTTCCATCACAAATCAAACAAAAATGATTAAGGCCAGACTCAGATGTGTGTGTAACTTTCCTCTACAATGAGACAGGACACTCACACTTGAGGGTGTATTGGAATTGTAAGATGTTAGGCTTAAGCACTCAACAGGTTTTGTCACCTTCCTCCTCCTTATAGACAGTCTATCAGGAAATCTGAAAGCCACATTATGACACTTAATTATAAATTGAGGTGCAGGGACAGTATATCATCAGCACTGGGAAGCTTCCAAGGACTCTTTCTATGTGTTACACATGTGTTGGTTAATTAAGAGTCCCACCTCAAGCTATAATCGTCTACTTGGGAGAGCTTCTTATGTTCTGTGTGTCAAGATTGTGCGACTCTGATAAAATGCAGCCTGTGTCAAAGCATTAGTCCTTGCACCACGGTCAGATCAATCAGTTAGAGAGCCTCAGGGTAATAATTTGTTTTTAGGCCCCTATTGCCCACCCTTCCCCCACACCCTCATACCTGGAAACCCATGAACCAAGAATTACTCCGGATCTGAATCACTATTTGGCCTCTGGTTTTCTGGGTGCCATTCATTGGCAGTGAAACTTTACTTATATTTAGCAATACACCAGATGAATGAAATATGGAAAACTAAATTTTGATACAAGATTAGAACAATGCAGGACACACCTTAGTAGATGTTATACTTTAGTGGTGCAGTTCAAATTTGAAATTAGTCAGATTGCATATAACCAGTTGAACTGAGGGTCTCAGGGGTCTGGGCACCATGGACATCTTGACAAGCTGGTTATTGATGCATAATAAAGCAACAATGAACATTTTTTTGTTATTATCTTTGAACCCAGGGTGATGAACTAGGTCAAAGTTCATGTTCTTCATAGGCCCTGCTAATGTTAAATGGTTGACAGGATTATTAACTATGAGTAACCCGTCCAACCACTGTCAATGAAAAGAAATGACGGTTATTAAAACAGTTTAAAATGGTTTAGTTGTGTGTAAGCCACTGGCCTCTGGCAGCTCAGAGTAACAGAGGATGTTTCTGGTTGAAAGAGCTCGACCACATCAGAACATGTTCATTTATTTTCCCTGTGCAGGGGAATTGATGCATCTAGTGGTACACAATCAATCTGGTCTGAAAAACAACAATACATTTTCAGTCTCTGCCCTTGAAATGTTCTTTCTCATAAAATTGTCTCACTTGCTCTGTGTTGTGCTTGTGTGTGTTGCAACTATTACTGAGTGCACTACGTTTGATGGCTGGAAATTGATTTGAATAAAGACTCTGCTTCAGAGAGAGAGAGTGGAGAGAAAATAAGGAGGTGCCTGTTATACACCGAGACAAAAAGGAGCGGAAAGCATGGCCAAGGAGAGAGGGCAGCCTGAACCGGCAGCCTGAGCCTGTTTTGCATGCACGGGGGCTTCTGTGGGAGAAGGAGTTGACAGGGCGCCGCAGTGCTGCCTCCAGCTCTCAGACAACAGCTGCTCAGAAAGGGGAGACGTCCTGAGGGTGCTGCAACATGTCTCGCTCTCTCTCCATCTCTCTTTTCACCTGTCTGCCTCTTCCTTTCAGCAAGCAGACATACGCCAGACACATGTGCAACTCACTGCCTTCCCTACATTCACACACGCATCTCTCCCTCAATGACACATACACACACACACACACACACACACACACACACACACACATCGGAGCATGTGGGTTGTGAGATTCATAAGAAATTGGCAGGCTGCCTCTGCTCAAACAAAACACTCAGAATAAACCAGGTATAGCTGAATGTTTGAAGGATTCTGTTGTTTGTTCTGCTTACTTGGAAAGATGCTTACAAAGAACAATTATCAGCAGCTTCCACTGCTCTCGAAGCTTCTGATGACAGAAATTTGAGTAGACATGCCTTTGTA
Organism: Trachinotus anak; assembly: GCF_046630095.1. NCBI lineage: Eukaryota > Metazoa > Chordata > Actinopteri > Carangiformes > Carangidae > Trachinotus > Trachinotus anak. The sequence goes on along the minus strand of NW_027273879.1, from coordinate 10,564,039 downwards.
TTAACATCAAAGACACAATTTTTAAAATTTGCTTTGGTGCAATTTGGTTGCTTATGAGATTTGTGTGATAGCTTTTGATCCATTTCCTCATGCAAAGAACAGAAAAATCAACTTGTACTGAGTTATTTTATTCACCACACACAGCGACAGTCTTATTTTTACTGTCACCACTACTTTTTATGAGACTGGTAAATTATATCTCACAATAACACTGGAAATTGTTTGATGTGACAGCTTGCATATTTTATGATTGATGAGACTTTTCTCTTGCAGACAAAACCCCATTAAAGACAGAATTATCTTTGTGCTAAAGTATCAATCTGTGTTTCCTACAGAGGTTCTTGGTCTCACATTAAAACTTAAGGGAACAGTTAATTCCAAATTAATGCCAGTTAATTAATCTAAATGAGCTCATGACAAATTTATGAATGGTCACCCCACATTCATGAGTTATGCTATACATTAATATAAATGGAGCTGAAACAAGATTCAGAAGCCTTTATTTATTTATTTATTTATTTTGTGTGTGTGTGTGTGTGTGTTTGGGTACTTTTAATTACTTTCACCACTTTAGAGGTGACCCAGTTCTAAAATCAAAATATCCAGAAAGGGCGGGCAGGTTGCTGAGACAGAAATAATTACTGTATCTCATGAGAAAGATACTAGCTGAAAATACAATAATAAAAGAAATGTGGCCCGAAAGAAGAATATATTATATATGAGTCTTGGTTTTCACAACCTAATATTTTTTGTCCAGTGGTGATCTTATTACTCATTCTAGTGCAGTAAATCTGAAAGTTAATTCCACTGATTTTTTTTTTTTTTTTCAGTTTGCTTTCTAATTTCCAGCACCTAGAAGAACAAACAAACGTGCCTTTTTCACTTTCTGCCCTTGGTTTGTCAATACAGAAAAAGAGAGGGGATAGCAGAGGCATGGACAGGGCATGCTTTGATCTCCAGACAGAAAGAAATCAATTTCAGAGTACAAGGTGCTCAGAGACAGGCAAAGACGAAGCTAAGTTACACTATCAGACAGTATGATTTAAGAAAGGTTTACAAGTTTGTTGGTGAAGTTTAGAAACATAAAAGTCAGTGTATCACAATCAGGAAGACTTTAAGACATAAAATCCATCAAAACTATCTATTTTCTAGTGATGGAAAAAGGCCAATACAAATGTTTTTTCACAACAACTTCCTCCAGCTCCTGCGGAGGCATCCCTCATCTCTCCCAGGCCAATGGGAGGTGTAATCTCTCAAGTGTGTCCTTGGTCTGTTCTGTGGTGTCTTCCCAGTTGGTCATGCCTCAAGACTCCCCCAAACGGAGCCTGGCATTTTCATGAGATTGTCTGAACCACCTCAGCAGCCTCCTCACAATGCAAAGGAGCAGTGGTTGGATGCTGAGGTTTTTTCAGAGTCACAGACAGAGAGCAGCCACCCAGCAGAGAAAGCTCATTAAAGTCTCTTGTATCTGCAGTCTCATTCTTTGTGTCGCTATTCAAAGATTGTGACCATAGGTGAGGAGTCAAATGAGGACTGACAGATAAATTGAGAGTCTCAGGCTGCTTTATAGCTCAGCTGTGACTTCCCGCCACATTCAGATGCAAAGCCTGCCAGCCGATGCCCCTAACTGATCATCAGTCTCACAATCCTTTGTACCATTGCTCTACGATATTTCACCTGAGTTCCTCCATTTGTGGCAGCCGCTCCCTCCTTACCTAGAATGAAAAATCCACCCTTTCCTGCAACAAACCTCTCAGATCAACACTCAAGGTCACAATTTAATGAAGCCAAAAGGAGAACATCATCCACAAAAAGTAGAAATGCCACCATGTTCAGTGTTCAACATCTGCGTTTACTTTGCTCAGTATTATTCATAAGTATTTTTTCTAGCCAAGTGTGGCAGCAAAGTACTCAATATGAATTGAGCCGACTGTTTGCCATGCCACGCTCTCCTGAGACAGCAAGTAGTGCGTAGTGAAGCTTAGAGAAGTTTTCAAACTACTTGGTCATTTTTCAAGCTGATTCATTTTAAAACAAGAATGTTATATTTGGCTACATACTGATGTGGGACGGTCACCCCACTAATGGACCAGATTCTAAGTCTTGAGTCTTGTCAGTTGTTAAAAAATCTTCAAAGTCATCAAAAATCACCGGGAGGCAGAATTCAGTGCAGCAGAGATTTATTGTCGAGAACAACAGAAGTTGATCTAAAAATCTAAAACATGACCTCTTCTTTTATAGTCCAAAAATTGCCCACACCCCCTATCATATTTGACTATCATATTTCCCTATTCTTCCCCAGAGACTGGAGTACTACCTAAACTGTCCCGTCATACCAAACCTGGCCCCTCGCCCACCTCTCTGTGCCTAGGCCATGTCTGTTTTCTTCTAGTTAAAAACCATTTCTCAGTATAATACCTGGCTCGTTATTTCTCGACACTCTTAATACATAACTCTTATGTAATTATGCTCATAAGGCTTTCTTTTAGTTAAGTCCACACGTTTCACACAGATTATATATATTGTGACATTATTCTTCATATTTCAATCCTGTTTGTGATGAGTATAGTAATCATAGTAGTCATTATTGTAGACATAGTACATTTTAACATATAGACATAGTACATTAGCCCTTAATATTACACCACAATACATGATATTGTGCTAAAGACTGAGGCTAAAGCTGCATATCCCAGGGAAAATTGCCAGTTGCTAAATAAACAGCATTGTTCTTGTATTGCAGTATAGAGCTAGTTAGTCATATGATGAGGTGCTTATGTGCTTATGTTTGTATTTTAGAACAAGAGAAACAGGCGGGATTGCTGTTGTGGTACCGTGGCTAGTTAGCTGGGAATGCTAATGTTTGCAGGTTATGTTAGAGCAGATAAAGACACTTTAAGACATTCCTTTCACAGACCCTCCAAATTCTTTGAGTGAGAGTATTACCCACCCTGCAGCCTCATGCACACTGCTTTGCATGTGAAAAAATTCAAAGCTTGACAGACCTGCCGTACCTGGTGCAGGTACGACTATATCTCTTTGTTGCAGAGTTTCCCTGAAGTTACAGTAAGATAGAGTAGAAACTGAGCTTGGTTCCATTTGCTAACAACTGTATAAAATTAGTACTTTGCCTTTCTCTCAGAAGAAATAAGTGTGCTGGACTGGTCGCCTGTGGCATAATGCTTATGGCATACCCTTAAGACAGATCACCTTATTGCCTGCTGTCTGTTGCCTAAAATGTTTGTTGTTGAAGGCCATGTTGGCTTTGCTGTTAAGCCGGCATCTCATGTGAAAGTTATGCTCAGGGCTTTATAACCCACAATACACAGTAGTGTCTTATTTGTCAATAAGATTATCTAAATACCAAATGCATAAAATGGATGTTTTGTGCACTATAATGTTACCTAAGTGCCACAAAATGGAGAGTTTCCAACAATTTCATGGTAAGAGAATAATAACACGGAAAGGTTGAATACTGATATCCATGTTATTCCATAAAGAATCATTCAGAAGATCTCAAGGATTCAGACCCATTGCTCTGACCTTACACATAATCAAAGTCTATAAGAGAAGTGTTTATGACCTCTACAGGCTCTGAATGTCACCACATTAACCAGTGTGCTTTGACATTAATTTAAGACAAAATGCTTTATCCTGTTTCTTCTCATACACCCTTCAGCAGATTCATCAGAAGTTTAGTCATTATCCCAAAGATCCCTGCATTACAAAATATGTCACACTAAATTACAGGAAAATAAGTGTAAATTGATGATGAGACAGAAATTTCCATTTGAAGTAACGGTACAGCTAAAAAAAGTGGCATCTTGGGTTTCAATATTTCACTCAGCATATACACTACGTGATAAGCATAGCCTATATTTTAATATCAAAAGCAAGGACAGCTGTTCGAACCTTAAGAAAGAGAATACTGAGTAGATGTGGGGCATCACAGAGGTGGTAGACTTTACACTGCAGATGAATATGTGATGATTGGATGGAGCACAGAAACCTGTGATTATGAATTACCGTCGGCCCATCTGGGCTAGGTTCTGTCCGCTGACATGATTACTGATTTCGACTGAAGTCTTTTTTGTTGTTGTTTTTAGAGTCCAGTACACTTCAGTCTGGCTCTGGTCTGATTAATTAATTATAAAACAGGTGAAACTGAAATGCAAGAAATTTCTCTAGCCATGCACTTCCCTAAAACAACTTTGAAAAACTTGAGCATGAACATTCAGGCCCCTACTGGCCCTGCACCTACCACTCTCTGTGTAACTGTGTGTACCCCGTCATTCCCTTTGAGCCCAATGCAACCAGTAATCATATGGTAGAATAAAAACTGAAATACGTTATATTCATTTCATTAAAAAGATTCAGCTCCAGTATGACCATAAGTGTTTTTGTGACAATCTATCCAACAGTTCACTGACATTTCATTCAAAACAACAAATATTAACCTGATGGTGGTGGTAGAGGAAAGGTCAGGGGCCTGTCAATGGCATTATGATTCGTCATCAAGGAACCACAAACAACTGTTCAAACATTTGTGCCAATGCATCCTACAGATGTTGAGATATTTCAGTAAAAAAGTGAAAACTTTGACCTGCTGGCATTAGATAAAAAGTCAGGGGATTACCAAAGTCTTTAGTGGCACATGAATGTCAGGGCAAAATGTCATGGTAATCCATGACCATAGTTGCTGAGATAGACCAAAGTCATGGACTGACATACCGACATTTCCATCCATAGGGCCAACTACTAGCCCGACTGAAAAACAACCTTATTACAATGACATGGGCACAATACAAAAAGAAAATTAACTTAATAAACCTCTAAAACTAGATTTTGAAAAAGGGCTCCTTAAAATGATAGTTTTCCCCCAAATTCTAATCTTTTCCATAGAATCCAACCATGTCTGCTTCCTCTGTTTTTTGATTTATTTTTATAATGTCATGAATACAGCTGATGTTGGACTGACAACTGATGAAAAGAGAGAAACTGTCGTTGAAACCTGAGACACAACAGAGACTGAAGTATTGGTTGACTCTGAACTGAACTTGATTTACATTTTCAAACATTTGCCATCAAAAACATCTTCATCATTGTTTCCCTTTCTTTCCTGTAAAAACTGCCTGAGTTGAGCACAACTATAGTATATGGTATATGGTATATGAAAATGTTCAAATGCTGTGTCATTTTAATCGTCAGCACTCATATCTATCTTGGTCAGAGATGTTATCAAATTGTTTCCCATGACATATGCTGTGAGTATTCATGGTCCTCAGCAGATCAATCCTAAAGATGCTGGTGAACCTACTTTAGCACCACCCTTTTCTTTTTTCCCCAGAGCATGGTTTAATTGGCAGATTAAATATCTTCAGCAAATTTAGTAGCATGTTTCTTGCACTTTGCTGATATGCATTTTAATACCATTACTGTTAGTGTGAAAATATGTTAGTGGAAAGATGACGCTGGTAAAGTGAGTTATTTCCCCAATTCCCTAATCCCATCGATTTCATGTATTTTTCATGTACAGAGAAAGCTAACACACAAAATGTGAGAAAAAGACACATCATAAAACATAAACAATACATCGCACTTGTACTGGAGGTTATGGTTTTATCTGTGTAACATCCCACTTTACATAGCTTTTCTTAAAACATACACACACACACACTCACACACTGTTCTTTTTATTTGACCTCAGAAAGTCAACAAACTCGCTCATGTAAGCCTACATAAAAATGCATCGTCATGAGCCAAGGTCAGCACTGTGTAAGTAAACACTCAGTTCCTCAGCAATACCTGTCAGCAATTTTACCCGTATTTCTATGGGAATGTAGTGATGCCAGGGATGCTTTATTTTAATTGGTCTATCACAAAATATGCCAAGTTAGGATTATTTAAAAAAAAATAACAAACAAAAACTGTGACTGTGATGCAAAAACATACTTTATTTTAGAAATTGTTGTTTAAAAAAGAAAAAGATCACAAATCATCCCTGTAATTTATTAATTGGTGGTTAAAAATGGATGTGACCCAAAGTATCATTGTCTGAACAGTTCCAGTTTATACATCTCCCTGAAGGCAGACAAGGAAGCTTCAAAGGAGGCTCGGCCATCAAGGGAGTTTCCACCAGTTTCATCCGTGCCTTCCTGTTTGCTCCTGTTTCTGCTGCACACAGAACAGGAAGTATTCCACAGAGAGGGCAGTTTTGTATTTCAAAGGGATGCTGGGTAATATTTAAATCAAGCAAGAAATAATCAGTACAGTGTTAGTGGTTTTAGTAAAAGAATTAAAACTAGGTCTTTACTCCGGCTATTTCGTGGTGCCTAAAAAATTGATTTGTGCCGAGTTAATACAAAGTCCGCAGAGAATACATGCTGTTTTATATACTCACCTTGAAGAAATTCTTGGACTGGCTACAGACAGAGAATTGGTTCACCTGAAAGATGCTGACTGTCATTTGAAAGTTCAGAAGAATCCCCCGTTCCCTCCTGCACAGTGTTGTGGTCCCCCCTGCATCAGAGCATTTTTTGTTAGTGACCTGTGTCTCCTCCAGTTTTTTTATGTTCACTTTCCTGCACTGAGTGAAAGGCTTGATGTGCAGTGCTTTGGGGGAAAGGATGGGCTCTCAAGCAGCTGTATTATGTTATCAGCAGCTCACTCTCAGGTCCCTGCTTAACGCTCAGAAAAGACCTGTTGTGTTGAGATACCGGCCTGTGTCATGCTGTGCTGTGGCTCGGTGGTGATCAGCTGTAAAGTTTACCTGCTGCATTGCAGGCAAGGTCAGTGGATTGCAATGGTCGTGGGCACAGTTCGTGGGCATGAGGTGAGACCTGTGTGAGGTGAAGAGCTGTTGAATTTTTATTACACACAGAGACCAGCTTGTGTCAGCTATTTCACCCACCACATTTTTGAACTGCAGAGCAGATTGGATGGGGATTTAGCAGTGTTTCTAAGTGATTCTCCTGCAGGGTGACAGTCAATCAAGCTTGACAGGAAGTGTGTGTCGCTCCGTGATTATCGGCTCCAGTGAGTCTTCTTGGCAGGGGTGTGTGCCACTGTTGTCACACATTGTAAAGTTAAAAACAAATCTATCATCAGGTCGGCTCATTTCTGGTTACCTGTGAGTATATGGGAACTATAGGAAGCAAACACGTGCAGAAGATCAAATATATTGAGTCCCTTTGGAGAGTTCCACGTGTGCTCATTGACCTAGACTAACCTTAAATGTCACTGCTGTCTGATGTCTGTTGTGTTCTTGCTGCAAATACAGATTTTAATTGTTTATCGGGGTGATTATCATTCAGTCACAGACTGTGACGCTGGCAGTAGATCCATAACAGGGTGGCAGTAGGATAATCAATCACACTGTGTCAGGCAGCAACACTTGACACATGACAACTAAAATCCAAAATGCGACAGCCACACACAGCTCTCTGCTGTTTTGATGGTTTTCCAAATTAGTTTCAAGAAGAGGCTTCAAGGAGAAATTAACAGTGATTTTCAAATCACAACACTCTCACTTATGGCATTACATCTGGCCAATCAGATTTGAGCACCGGGCACGCAGCTGAACAGTCTCACTCTCCAAAAGAGCCTTTCCCAAAAAGTCTGAAAGCTGGAAAGTTAAACATACAGTGTGCATGTGCTACCATTATCTATTTATTTATGAACACTTTTTCAAATGTTAATTGTATCAGAAGGAATCATTTATCAAAAATGTAGGGAATTATAAAATGTTTTGCCTCCCTTGTCTTTACCAGAGTGTGCTTGGATTAAAAAAAAAAAAAAAAAAAAATCCCATTATCATGTAACAGTTTCAATCTGTGCATTTAATCTGTAAGAATCACCTTTTCAGGAATCAGGCCACGTTTTACCCTGCACACATTAGAGTCCTGCTCACCCACACAGATGTCTTCAATAATTCTGCTGATTAGACCTCTGCTCAGGTTCAAGCTGGGTGGAGCTTTAATGACATTTACATAAAACCGCTGAGTGCAATACTTTCATAAGAATCATAAGAAAGGAAATTTTTTCAACATTGAATTGCCCATTGTTTTGGTCCACTAGGTTGTATAGTCGTCATTTGATAACTCACAACTCTAGATTTTAGTCAGTTTTACTGTCAGTTATATTATGGTGTAATATTGTGGAATAGGTGTAACATAGGGGTAAAAAGAGACTGTACACACACACACACACACACACACACACACAGGTTCTAAAATCATTCACTATTCATTATGTAGTCCATTAGAGACTGTGCAATCCAAATGTTTATTGAGAATAATGGTCACCAATTAACCCAGAATGCAATGTATGAAATAATGACATAGTTGTTGGTTACTTACAAAGACATGTAGTCTATACAGCATATCATGCACTGCATGACGATGGAGAAGATTAAATGACTGCCAGTCTGACGTTGTTTTGATTTTTCCAACTCTATGCAGTACATGTCTGTACTGATAAATGAGAGAAACAAACAAAAAAGCATTTCTCTTTTTATAGACTCAGCGATATGATAAAGCCCTGTTCTCTGACTGTTGTCTATTATTAGAGATAAAGCAAGGTTGTACTATTCTGATGGGCCAACAAACTGTGTTTTAGCACAGTTTATATGATGTTCAGCTGCAAAAGATGGCATCAGCTGCATGGTGCATCCCACAACCTAATATCTGTTACCTGTGGGCAACAGCTTGAAAGTTTGATCCCTGTGATACTGCGTCACATCAAACGGATGTAAATAAAGGGGAAATCACGGCCGGGGGGGTTATTGAGTAGACATGTTGTTTTGCTGTGTTTACTGCTCAAACAGGTGACAGAGAAGGGTTTTCTCCACAGTGACAGGCATGTTTTCCAAGCTGTGTCATTCTGTGTCTGTTTTTATTTTCCAGGGAAAGCTAAGAGAGGTGTGTAGCTAGAGAAGTGTGTAGGTGTGAGTCACAGCAGGTTGTTCTATATGTCAGATTTCAACTCGGATTAACACCCGCTGCTGAATAAGATATGTCTCTTTGTGGCATATTTAATGTGACTCATGAATAATTTGTCATTTTTCTCAAGATGAGGTATCCTTTCAGATAAACGTAGACATGCAGAGCCGTGACTGAGAGGAAAATGAGAAACTTATTTGTTTATCAGAATTAGAAATGCTTTGCTGGCCAAACTAATTTACTTTATGCAGGGTGGGATCCCCCTCAAGTATCATGAAATCAGTTAGACAGATTTAATTTCTCACAATAAGCACTCACACATTGGCTGTACACCGCATCAACAAAGGACAAGCCATTTCACTCTGCCCGTTGCACTTAATTATACAGTGTGGTTAATAGTGAAACATCTTTGCAGTCAATATCAACAAGATTTATACATTCACAAACATTTTTGGGGATTTAGGTAGAAATCCAGCGAGAAAAAGTGAAAAATCGGAAAGTTTAATTCAACTAATGCAGATCTTTGCTCCTTGTTAACCTCCTTCCTGTTGGTTAATTAACTAAATGATCAGCAGCTGATGCCAGGATCAAGGTCACGTTGTGTTTCCCCGTTCTGTACAAAGGAAAGGATGGAGGACAATATAACAACCTATTTGTTCAGGTGTGCATTTGATAAAATGTAAAACATTTGTTTAAGTGAAAGCCTCCATGTTTTAAATATTGTTAAAAATCCATTGGTTTTTGTAAATAGAGAAAGCTATAATATTTTTTTTTTTCATGGTTATAAGAGCAGTTTATACCTGCACACAGTTTATTACTAAATTTAGGCTTACCTGAATTTTCTAATGCTAGTATTGTATTTGTTTTGTTTTTTTTGGGGGGGGGGTGTGCACATTTGTTGTTTAAAACTGATACTGATACTAATAGGAACTTGATGGGACCCCATGCAGCTGAAAGTAGAAATAAAATAATCAGGGAAAAGTTTGATTTATGTGACAAATAGCTGGTGAAATACATTTGCAGATGTGAGTATATGTTCAAGTTGAAAAATAATTTGCATTAGAATGATTTTAACCACCCAAACCACTATGACAATATATTTTTTTTTTCCCTGAATATCTCATTGGTATTAGTGTTTTTAAGTATTTTTTCCTAAGATGAGTAATACCCAGTTTGGAGCCTTCATAGCCACCTGATAAATATAAACCAGTCTGAGTGGGATATTCCATAATAATCAAGTGTGTAAATAAGCTGTGGTGGCAGCAAATCAACCCCACCTGTAAACATGACAGATGGACTGAGAGAAGGAGCGGTGACCCCCTCGCTTGTTTGGAAGCAAACCACAGTGATATGGCAGAAAACAGAAATTTTGACAGACAGATTTTGATTAAATTAGTGGGCAGAGCAGATGCAGGAAGGAGGAGGAGGATTGAGAAAACACTGACTGGCTTTGCTTGGCAGCATTGCTATATCCAACACCCAGTGTTAGGGAGTAGTGACCCACAGGTAATTAGTTTTTCATATGTACACAGTGATTCAAGTAGTTAAATTACCTTATTGCCATTTTTGTGTAGTTAACCACAGAGACCACAAATGATCTGGGCCATAAAAGGAAAGCAATTATTCTTTATTTTTATTTCACTATTGCTTCTCCGCTGTAATTGAACCCCCTTAACCAGCCACGACTGCTGTGAAGGCATGTCCAGGCAATGTATTTATCAGCCAGTCACCACCAGACACTTGACATTTGTGTAGTGCATGTGTAAAAGCGAAGGGTGGGCATTGCTCACTGGTTATACAGCTTCATCATGGATAAACCCTTCTAATCTCAGCCTGAGGAAGAATCGCCACGGCCATACTTAATGTATATAATATTCAATTATTGTATACAATAATTTTTTTTTGGTTTTGTTATGACCTGTGAACAAGTAGGCACTTTTATAATTATTAAACTGGCATATTTTGCTGGCATGTACCTTTTTGTATTATATTTTATCATAATTTTGTATCATTGTCAGTTTCATTGTTAGAACTACTTTTTTCTAAGTAGCTTTAGTTAACTAAACTAGATTTCTCCCAAGCATAGCTTTGCTGTAGTTCAACTTCTTGCTTGTATGCTTTCAAAGTAGCTTCCACAACACTGCCAACACCATACCAGACTTCCTCCATTTTATCCCTGTTTTTATAATCCTCTGATGTTGTGGGACACTGTTTTTCCTACACAACCTTAAGAGTGCATTTAATTAGCTAAACAAATGCTGATGAATCCAACCCTTTCAGGTGGTTTTGTTTATAGACAGAGGTGTTACCTGCTTCATCAAGACAAAGAGACAGCCTTTACAGGAAACTGAATCTTAAAAAAAAATTAAAGAGAATTTAAAGAACAAATTACACTGTAATATTTTGACAGTTTTGTATGTAGATGGTAGTATTTCATTATTTCATGATTTCATTCTACATTGCTTTTGCCTTGATTATCATTTATGAGTCTAAAGGCCTTGTTTGTGTGAGGAAAAAAAAAAGTTACAGGAGACCGAAAATGAGCTGCACTTCACACTGACACTTGTCTTATATTGCTTCAAAAAAAAAAAAAAAAGATAACGCTTTTGTTTTTCTGAAGAGACAGACTCTCTTGAACCTTCAATGTCTTTGTTCCATATCACTCTCAGAAATGAAAAAATTGACCTCAAGTAGCAGCATCTGGGTGTCCTGATTCTAAAACACAATACAAAATAACCTCGGCCACACACATGCAATCTACATGATTGCAACACACAATCTACAAGATTACAAGAGCAACCACTCTTGGAAACCAATCTCTCTATGTGATGCCTGGCCCATGTGCATAGAGGAGATTAATATGGCAATTGTGTTGAAAGACCAGGCTATTCATGAGAACTGTTTTAATAGCCCTGATATATCTAAATCAGACAGCTGCTGTCTGCACATAAATCTTCCTCCTTCGATAGAACAATGCCACGTCGTAATTGGCAGGCAAGTATGGGGAGAATATAATCACCTGCAGGCTGCATAATAAAACCACGCATTGTTTGCATTCCTGAGACGTGGACAGGATATGTGACTGAGTGAACAGTTTAAGGATTTTAAACTTAAAGATATGATGAACATGGAGATAAAGGAAGGAAAAGTATGGGAGCAGATGGGAGGCTGTTGGAGAAAAGGCATTAAAAGCAAAAAGGAAAATAAAGAGAAAATTAGAGACAGAGAGACAGATGTAATGGCTTATCCAGAGTGGAGTTTCACCATTGTTATTCATAGAATTGCATGCTTGGATTAGGAGAGGTTTCTCACCCACATAACATCCTCATGGCCTGAAATTGCCACTTAATTCAATGATGGTGCAATGAGATCGGGCATGATTAGAAAAAAAAAAAGCAGCATTGGCACAGCCTGGCTAGGAGCTAGATGGAATAAAGACATCTATGAACCTTACATCAAGTATAGTTTATATTGACCTGAAAGTTTGCATTTTAATCTCAATAACATATATTTTTGCTCATGCTGTATAACTCCTAACTCTCCCAACCTTCCTGACTTTATTTGTTTTGTTTTCTTGTATTTTGGAAGACCTTGAGAATTAGAAGTGGAGACAGACTGGAAACACTGGGGAAGAAGAGATTACAACAAAGTACTTGGGCCAGATTCAAACCCATGTCACAGTTTCATGGTTCGCACTTCAGCCCAGTGAGCCTCCAGGACACCATAATCTCTTTCTTCACACAGTTCCCCTTGAAATAAAAACACTGTTATTAACACCTGCTGGACCAAACAAAGTTCTACCAGAGTCTGCTGATGGGAACATTTTAAATTTTACTTAATACATCTTTAATGATTAGACAATCCTACCACTCTCAACCTTAGACCCTGCAGAAGCAAGCACAGTCCAGAGAGACTGAGTATGTATTAATGTACACATTAAGATATATGCATTGAAAAGAGGCTACAAAAGTACAATTTGGGTAAATCTCTCACTTGGGTGCCATTGTTGGTTACTATAAACCTGCCTCTCAGAAATAAATCTCAGTATCAATCAAACATGATTTTTCTTCTTTAGATAGGACAGATCAGTCTGTGAGTCAGTCTGGAGAGTTATGAGGCTGTGAGGCTCAAACGCAGCCAGATAATCTTTGCCGACTATGTGTTCTGGCAAAGCATCTGATCCCCTCTGCCCTGTGGGTACCAGTGGCCGGTGTCCTATCAGGAACAGTCCTCGTCCAGAGGCATGTTCCAGAGATAACAGACACACAGGAGAGTGGGGACAATAAGCAGATGAAAGGTCTGGGAGGAGCTGGGTAAACACTGAACTCTATAATATTGAATTTGTTGAACGAACTCTGCATCTCAGAGAAAGCTTATTACACATTCAAGACATCTCCAGCTATACTTTATACTTTAACCAAAAATAATGATTCAAGAGCTAAAGGATCAGTTTCTGAATATTGTCAAGTATACATGTGTCACACTGCACAAATGATCACACTGACATCTTGTCAACACTGCTCCTGTGCCAGATACTGCACACGTACAGTGTGTGCCTCTGCAAAACTGCTTTGATCTTTCCTCCCAAGTGCATGAGATTAAATGAACAAAAGTGAAAAAAGTCCTGTAGCAATAACACTTGGCAGAGAAACATGATGCCAGATAAAAAAAAAAAAAAAATTTAAATACTGTTTACTTTCTCAAACCAAAATGCAGAAAAATGTGTGTCTACTTACAACGAGTTTCTGACTTCAGCAAATATATTTATATGCATAAACAGGAAATAAACTCTTGGCTTGAAAATGAACACAGAAAACCATGCATAAATGCATAAATGCATAAATGAAACAATAAACAAAGACTTCCTAAAGTAATCTTTGTGTAAATAAGTGCTCAACCTGAGAACTCATTCAGCTCATTCATAGCTGATATATTTCACTCCTGTTCGTAATGTAGAGTAACAACATGGCTGCAGCACCACTGCATCTGCTTCACCTGTGTGTCTACTGGCTGGACCGGCACTGTCGGGATTTCCCATCCTGTTTCACTGCAGTAATTGAAACTGTGCAGGTGTGAGGCTCAGTGCACAGGGACTTCATTAGCAAAGAGAGAGATTCTCCCTGACCCATTTTCAGAATACCCTGAGTGTTACCGAGGGCTTTTTGACATCCCAACTCCTGTTTTGACATAAAGAGGAAGGGTGATTAATTTATTGCTATGCCATGTTGATCCATTGAGAACATCTCAGGGTCATTTCCAGACCTTTAGTCCTAGAGGTTTGCAGGGCCATGGTCCATATGACTGGTGATCAATCTTAAATATTTCTCTTCCAAACTATGTCAAATTCATGCTATTACTTCTCATATTTTTAAAAAACTGTTTTTGCTTGTTTGCATATTTATGAGAATACAGCGAATAAATAATAAAAAATAAAAAAACTCAGAGCTTCTCTGATCCAGTCAAGCTGAGACAGACAGATGTGGATCTTTTCGAGATCTCCCTGCTGATAGATTAATGCAGACGAGCGCCTGGAATTGTCTAGTTTGGAAATCACTTTGCTGTGAGCTGACTGTCCGCACACTGGAAGAAGGCAGGCATGAGCTGAATATCAAGTGTTACACAGATGGAAATCACTGTCGCTGTTGTGGAATGTACCTCTTGTGAAATTAACATCAGGGAAAGCATTTGGATATTTTCTTGCAATTTAAATTCTCTTGACACATTAATTGATAAGGATTGCGCCGACAAGATAACTGGAGTTACTGTTTACCTGCACAGTGGAATAAACCGATTGACAATGACCTTGTGTGTGCTTTTGTTTATTTCACATGCAGGACAGGTGTAGCTCATAAAGCCAGCAGCACAGGAACAGCATGCATGAATAACTCTTCAAATATTCTTTCGTTTACATTAACAGAACAATCTTGAACCAAATCTCAAATAACAAAATTGTTCACTTGATAATGATTTTGCTTTTGGTACACCCGTCTGTCAGAACGTGATCACATTAGCTCAGAAATGAAACTGTGTTTGGCTGCACTCTCTAAGGAAATTAGTCGCTAGTTTCCTGCAACACTGCACAACTCGGTGCTAAACTAAGACTAAGGTGTAACTCATGATTGAGAGAAGTGACGATTTTGGAGAGAAGTCAATTTTATTTGTTGTTCAAAAGAATCTTTGACAAAGCATGAGGCTCCACTGCACCTTCATGACAGTATGCAGCATCTCGTGGAGACAGAGCTGAGCACATGACAGAAACTTTCAGGTGTATTCTTACCAGAAGTATGTAGAATTGTAGAATTTCTCTGGAAAACTCTCTGTCTTATTAGGGGAAAATGTTGAGTTTACATCTACATTTAACACAGAGACGTGTGAAAATTATCTATTTCCAGACAGTAACTGTCAACTGTGACCAAAGACTTACATTTGAAGCCTGTGACTTGTTTTGCTAAGGAATGCTTATGATGCTGCTTCCTCTTGGATAAAATTGTCCTGGAGTTGTGTCCCATCCTTAATGAGTCTGGAGTCGACAACTGGCACAGACGTAATGGGTCATGAAAAGCTTATTTCACTGTGTCAGCTAGGGAGGCAGATTTTGATTCATCCCAAATCTGCATACCCAATTTACATTTCAAAAGGCAGCAATCCTTTTAATTTCCATGAAATTGGGTGCCTATTAGTGTATGACTTAGATACATGGAATACAGGAGTCAGTCCAATAGGACTCTGATTTACAGAACATCACACGTGGGAAATCACCATGCAGATTATTGATTGTGTTACCCTCCTCTCATAAGTTGTTTTTTTTTTTCAAAACGAATAGCTTCTGAGACAAATAAATAATTAAATACTGTGATCCTTGATATTGTATTTTTGTAACATTGTAGCTGAGGGCTTTCTGCTGCAGAGCTGAAAGAAAACTTTCACGTTTTATTAGGTCAGGATTTGGAAAAATAATCATCTTATCAATCATTTTCCAATTTGCACATTTTCATATATCTTTCCCAAATGATTCTTTACAGTTTCAATGGTAGCTATAATGCGTAATTCTGCGCAATATTATATTGCCTTTTACTTCTGTTGCCCTGGGATATAAGTTAAAATTATGTAACTCCTTATTCTGCTCAGATGGATCATTCTCTGATCTTTCCTGGGCAAGACAGAAGTATTTCGTGACCTAGTTCTCCAAATACACAATTGAGTGCTTACGCGACGGATCTGCGAATGTAGGTCAGCGTGTTATTTTTATGGGTCACTTCTGCAGAAGGGCTCGACTGCAGGAAAGACAATAAGAAATTTTGCATATAGAAAACTGACAGCCCTGAATTCATACATTTTTTTCAGAATATATTATCAAAGTTGTCTCTGCTCTTCCACTGAAGACTGAGACATATCGCTTTAATTTTGAACAAAGGAAACTGATGATACTCAGGATCACTCACTCGTGTCTGCATAAAAACCGTCTGTAAAATCTGTGACCCAGGGGCTGATATGGACACATTTGTTTCTGTGTCAGAGAAAATTCTCAAAGAAATCATTTCTCACATGAAATGACCTCTCACACGAATTCCTCTTGTTTCCCCGAGACTCAAAGAGAACTCAAACTGTTCAAAGAGGTCACAAATTTAGTTTGCCCAAGTGTCTTGTCTCTCATAAATAGTTCTCTCACCCTTGGCTCTGCACCATCTCATTTCAAGCATGCTCTTGTCTAGCCTGAAAGTATTTGGGATCCAATTTCTTTACTCTTGCTATAGAGAGCTGTGTCTAACCAGCTTTTTGGCTATTTGACATCAGACGTCTTTCCAACATTTCAGTGAGGCATCTGGTTATGCTACAGTACAGAAATATTCCACTCAATGATTTCCTATCAGCAGCTGATCCTTGACAATAGTCCATGTTAATCCCTCTGCTGCTTCAGATACAATCAATCAACAGTCTTCAAAGAACAAGCTTGACATTTTGGAAAATACGATAATGTGCTTTCTGGCTGAGAGTTAGACGATCAATACCACTCTCATACCACTCTCGGTTAGCTTAGCTTAGCATGACAAGTGGAAACAGGGGAAAATAGATAGACTGGTAATGTCCATAAATTGCCAGTTTCACGTCTGTATTTTATCTTTTTTCAGACTGAACAAACAAGATGTACTCTGTAAATCTGATAGCTTTAGGTGCTGGTAGGGTTCTCTGGACAAAGGCAGGTTAGCTGTTAGCCCCTGTTTCCTGACTGTGTGCTTAACCCCTTTTATTTAATTCACCATTAAAGAATGCTAGCTAATATTCTGTTGCCAGTGTCCTCATAGATGTATAGATAACTGGATTACTTTAATACTGAAGAAAAATGAAAAACGTGAAGTTTCTCAGGAAGGTGCTGGAGTTCTTAAGACTTCTAAGTGAACTCTCCATAGGAACTTGAACTTGAATTTGTACTTGAGTTGGCATTTTAAACTCTCAACTGGTTCAGTTAGCTTGGTCAAGTCAGATGCTAAAACTGAAAGTAAAAAAAAAAACAAAAAAAAACAGTCAGATAAAGGAGGCCAAAAATGCTGATGAAGGAAGAGATGACATCAGTTAACAGGAAATCTGAATTGGTCTTGCTTGTAGGGCAAGAGAGTACAGAATATGGTAGAGAGAGACTGAAAGCAGCTACAGTTGTAGGAGAGAGAGTCCTGCTTAAACAGACAGAGGAGGTTAATCAGACAGAGGAGGTTAATCAAAACGCACAATAACGTCTTTGTGGAGAATCCTTTGTTTGAATCTAAACAATGTTTCATTTTCTAATTAAATCTCTTTGACAAAGACGTACAATATTGAAACAGAAACAAAGACTGCTTTGGAAAAGAAAGATAAAAGAAACCAAATCTATGCAATTACACAGCTGGTATAAGAAACATTAATGGAAACTCTTAATTTGAAAGGTCATCTGTAGCTCCAAAACTTCACGACATGAATGAATGACTGAGCTTTCGCTCCCTTGCTATTAGACTTTGTCTCCCTCAAATATATTTTTGAGACAAACCATCAAAAACAGGCCTGAGGACAGAGGAGCCACAGGTGCTTCTGTTGACATCAGTCAGAGATCTGGTGAAAAATAAAAGAGGATGACATCCTCATCATCCAAAGACCATGATCTCTAAACAAAATAGGCATTTTAATGGTTTTGGCTGTTTTCATAGTGGTGAGACAAAAATAACAGAATTGTTGTAACATTTCTTGTTACAACAAGAAAATGATTATTCCTCTCATCCTTTTCATATTCTGCATATTTTCATTGATATCATCTTTTACCTTCAACTGACAAGATCTGCCTCAGAGGGACGTGATTACTGATAATGATAAGAGGCAAAATTAAATATTGTGAATGTCCTTGTCTGGCCAAAAACCATGGCACTAATAGCCGGGGGGATCCTTGCAATGTAAAAGGCAATTTAATGTTTTATGGCTCCTTTCTGAGAGCACTAGATGATCATTTAAAGGCAATAATTCAAAGATGAACTTTTAAGAGCCTTTTAATTGACTATATCCTACAGCTGTCTTTGGTTCTTTAGGTGGTTCAAAACAGTCAGGACAGGAAATTTAATGTGCTGAGTCAGTTTTAACTGACTGTCAACACAAGATAATGTTCGATGCTATAAAGTATGATTTCCCCACTTGCACTCTTTTAAATCAAATTTTAATTGTGTAAGCCACTGCGCATCAACAGTTCAGTTAGACTGATGTTTCTAATCAGTTTGTGTGTCTCAACCTTTTGCTTCAGTGGTACACACTAATGTACTAATGCCATGTATAATACTGCTTTTGCAGTATAAAAGAAATCAGTATACTATACTGTTTTGTACTACAGGAAATAATGCCATACACACATCTATGGATATCAGACTGTGACCTTGGAGCGTCACAGCCAATAAGCAAAGCGTTTTTCCAAAAAGTCAATAATAAATTTCAGCTTTTTTCTAAGGTCTTATTTGAGTACTGTACTTTAATTTGATTTTCAACTTTGTCGCCTGAGAGCAGCGATCCTGTCCAGTGTGAGCAGACTACATACTCAAGCCTGCTCAGAATTAGCATGTAGTATTGAATTGGGACACAGCTATAGTCTGTCCACACACACACACACACACACACTTAGACGAGATGCCTAATTAGCCACAAATGAAACCATCTGCGTGGATGTGCAGGGCTTTAAATTAAAAGTTTAAACAAAAACAACTTTTTCACAGGAGACATTGTGATGTGTCGCTGCAGGAAAAGCACAGGTGTAAATAATGAAGCTAACAATGGCTGAATTCCATTTCTGCTTCTGTTACAGGTTGCTGGTATTGTTTACGCCCGGTCATTGTTACACTGTCACGCCTTACTGGGATGCATGAATAGAACAGAGCGGTCGTTATCAGCAGCACCTGTGCTTTTTCCTGCCGTGAAAACTGAATCATGTCAGTCATAACTCTGAGCAGGCTTTGAATATGCAGTGCAGTTACACTGGAAAATAAAGTATGTTCAAAGCAGTTAGCATGCAGCAGGTTTGTCTATAGGCAATATGTCTACTTTAAAACACAAACATATGGGAGAGAGCAAAATGCTAGATAAACCTTACAACAGACTTTACAACTCACGAGTATCCTCACATGTACCCAGCTCCTCTAACAGTAATCCTTTAACCCTCAGCTCAGTCCCTTTCCAGCAGCTTGGTTCCAGCTCAGCACTCTGTGCGTAGAAACGAGCTCAACCACATCTAGTTAGTAACGCTGGACTTCCTGCACATCTCCCTTTTCCCCAGAGAGGCGACGTACCTCCAGACACAGAGTTTCTGGGGTGCAGTCGACCAAACACTGCCGGTCTTCTCTCTCCTGGCTCTCTCATGAGCCAGCCAGTCTCACTGAGGGGGTCGCTTTCTGTTTGTCTGGGATTCCACCTGGGAACAGTTTGCCAATGGATACCCCAAGATGAGCTTGAGTGCTCCAAAGAACATGGTTTACAAGGTCACAGAGACACACAGATCCACTCCCACTGTAATGTTTCCAGTCAGAAAAGACTCCTTGACCCGCCTTGAACTGTGATATAGACACACAAACAGAAAGCTATAGCTCAGCCCATTTATATATTCCTAGGCTAGGCTGTTTACTGTGCTTCATGCTGTAGCGTTGTAGTCATGTCTTGTATCCTGCCTGCTTATGCCCCTTTGTTGTTTTTTCTGCTTCTTCACCTACCCAGCTTTAACACTGACTCACTGAACCTAACTATAACTCAGTTTGTTATCCCTACGAGTTGTGCTTTTGAGCCCACACCTTGCTTTCCAAGATTGTTAGAGTTATACCCTAACGAAGGCTTCTGACACCCACATTTTTCTGCTGGAAATGAGGCCAACACACAGCTCTCATTTTCCACAGGAAAGATGTTAATAAGACTTTGAACAGTGTCCTGTAGACCATTGACCTTCTTCGTATGTGGTATTGTAAATCAACATGATTCAATCATGTTCCCTTTCATGAATTCGGTCTGTTACAGCATAGATTTTGATACCAAATCAGGCAGAGGTGACTGGTGTGCCAGCTTCTGGCTGCACAGTTAATTGCAGTGTATATGCATGTGTTTCTTTGTGTGCGTGTGCGTATGCATGCATGTGTGTTTGTGTGTGTGTGTGTGTGTGTGTTAGCTTGCACTTCTTGAGAAACGCAATATTAGGTAATATGTTTTGGTCCCATAGATGGAACAATGAATAAAAAGAGGAACATGAAAAAGTTGCAAAATTGCTAATGTCAGAAAAACTACATCACATCATGCTTTTAGTGGTTATAAACAAGAAGAAGGAAATTTCCCCAAATGCAATGATCAAGGGTGTGTACGTAAATGGGAGGTGAGGGGGCTTCTAAGAAACTCCCAACCTTAGTCAGCCTTAAATCAGCCCCCTTCCTTCCTGTGCTGTTCACACTGACGCTGCTTTGTCTGAAATATGCCACAGAATTTATATTTAATTATAAAGACAACTCTGTCAGTGCATAATTCTGATATCCAGGCAAAGGTTTGTTCCACAGTCAAAGTCATCCTGGAAAGGCGTCTTAGGAAACTCCTCTAACTGAATGACATCCCTGCAGTTGTCTGTTTTATGTTGGACATCCTGACAGGAAGAAAACTGTTATCGTGGCTTCCTGGGTTGTAGCAGCACTTCAAATTGGTTGAAAGCATCTGCTGCTTCATTAAGAAATCCAGCCAGAGGATGTTCATTCTGTGAAAATGAAGAAGAAACAGACTTTAAAGTACCCTGCAGAGTTTTCTTTTGTAAACAAAGACTGTTTTGTTTACAGTTGGTGCTTCTCAACAGAAACCGTGTATCCTTAAGGCCTAACAAACCTATTTGCTGCATTTCCAACCTCATAAAATATTTGCAAGGACTTTTTTAACAACTTTGCTTTGCTTACATCCACTTGTGGTTTTCTTATTTTCATTTATTGGTGAACTGCTTGCAACACACATCCCACCAAGTGACTATATTACTTGCGAGCCCCATGCTTGTGATGTACGTATCCTCGACGTGCTGGTAAAACATACAGAGACCTGCTCCACAGCACCTCTAGCACGTTATCTGCTCTCTCATGTTGGCGGCTGACCGTCAGCTGACTCCATAAATGCACTGCATGACATGAGGGCAAAGAGGAGGGCAGGAAGGATCACCACCGACCCTGCACAAACTGACCATCTGTTCCAAAATCCTTGCTTTGAGAGACGGAGCTGATTCATCAAAATTTGGTTGTACTTGATCCAACCAGCTATTGCAAAAGTCTCTTCCAGATTTTCTTCAGTCTGCAAATGTGAGATGCTTGAATTAATTTCTTCTGACAGTAACAAAACAAAGGCTCAGCCACTGCATTAGTCAAAACCAGAATCTATGAGCCAAAGATTAACTTGCAATTTGATTTTCTTGTTGAATCTTCTGCTCATGTGTCTCTTTAAAGCCATCATAATCTAATCAACTGCAGACCAGAACATGTTGACATGCCCACATGATTATCAAACATATTGTCTCAATATTTCCACCAGTGACTGTAGCAAAGACAGAAGGATGTGTGGAGAAAGCGGCTTTATTACTCCAGGGGCAACCGACCCTGAGAACTGTAAAATTGGTCACAGAAATGGTATTGATCTGGTTTTTCAAAGCACTGTTGTGACCAGACTCGTAATGCTCCTTTTGTGACCGCCCCCTTTGTGCTCTGTCTGCCAGCTACATGTGATATTATCATTCAATGTGTGAGAAAGAAGCTACTGTTGGATTT
Source organism: Trachinotus anak (assembly GCF_046630095.1). NCBI lineage: Eukaryota > Metazoa > Chordata > Actinopteri > Carangiformes > Carangidae > Trachinotus > Trachinotus anak. The sequence goes on along the minus strand of NW_027273879.1, from coordinate 10,541,832 downwards.
TGATTGAATGGCAGAGATTACATCAGGGCTAGTGTAATTTGCAAAAGTAAAAGCCATCCACAAACTTTGCATATGATAAAAAATGTATTAGTTTTTAAGTAGTTTATTCATAGAAACTTTGAGAAAATCCCCTGCCCCCACTGAAGAGCTTGTCAGTGAAGGAGTTCAAAGATTAAAAGTTTCCATAATTGATCCAGAGTCATGCATTGGTAAATATACATGGGACTGCACATTTACAGCACAGGGTGACCTTGTCAGAAGCAGGACTGGTCCTTACATAGATCCCCACCTGGGCTGCATGGTATGGAATGGCAGATGAGGAGGAGGATGAGCTAGTACAACCAGCTTGCGCAGACAGTGACTGATTGTCTGGGGAATGCTACCTAACATAATGCATTACCGCAACATAATTGACTTTAGTGCAAGACAAGATCCCCGAGGACTAACAGTTTAGCCTCAAGGTCACAGTTTTGGGCAGAAAGCAGCGCAAGATGCAAGATGAGGTTTGTGTCAAGAATAGGTAAACAAAAGAGTAAAACACACAAAGAGATCCATTATGGCTGACCTTGCTTACAGCAGCATGAATGAAACCTACATCTCACGGCAACTTTGGGTCCCATTTAATGGAATCCTGACCTTCTACAACAATTCAAGAGCTTCTCCTGGATAGCAATATTTCATTCCTGGGAATATCATTTACAGTCCTTTTTACTGGAGTGCCAAGAGATTTTTCTAGAGAATCACAGATGCAGAAATGCAGAAATACGTACCTAGATAATTTCCTACTATACAATTATGCTATCAGGAAATGTGGTGGAGGAAGCTGCTTCTGTCATTTAACAAGGCCTGCTGAGTCTGGCTCCAGTCTCTGGCCAAATGACAGCATATTTAGTGTCATCACCCATCAAGCACCTGTCAGTCTGCTGTGCCTCTCACCCTGATTGATGGTCACCCCCTGGTGTATAGTGAACAGCAAGCCATCCAACCACCGTGTCACTATATGTGGTTAATGACCCGCTCGAAGGCTTCCATGACTTAACAGAGACCAAAAGTTAGCTGCATGTCTGCACTGACAATCACAGCCAATAGCACACATAGTACATGCAAACAAATGGGTAAACAACTTAATATGATTATTCCAGACCACAGTGCATAGCTTCAAAGGGAATGATTATTTATGCGTGATGATAGTAGTGTAAGCGAGGTGTGTCCCGGCATTTTATCCCAGGATTAGACTCTAGCACAATAAATCTAGCTTCATGCATGTCTTTATTTAAATAGAGCTTTGTATGTGTGATGAATGTGCACTTAATGCTCATTCTTGGGTGAAAGTTATTAACTGCTGTTAATGTTTCATCGCTAGACACACCGGGTTATGAAGATGGAGTTCAAATGCAGCCACTCAAGTCCAATCAGTTGTCCTGCTGGTAAAATGTTTATCGACGGAATAATTTGTGCAATGATTTGCTGCTGTGTGGGACAAAGACATTATGCTTCAGCAGCGGCCCACAATAAAAGAAGAGTGGGTTTTCACACAATAGTAATGTTTCAGTCTGATTGTTACACTATAAAAGTGGAAATGAGGATGAAAGTTTTTAAGGAAGTGGCAACAGAAATCTATCTTCTGTCGTCTGTAAAATGAGCTCAAATCTTTAATCCCCCATTGGGTAAATCCTGTATCTGTCCTGAGGATACAGAGGAGAAACTCTTACTGGATATTGGAATGAAAAGAGAAAAGAAGAAGGGGGCGATTTTCACTCTTATTTCCGTCACATCCTATGTAAAATAAGAATTAATTCATATTGTTTTGATCAAAACGAGAACAATATCAAAGCAGTGGGGGCTGACCAATTTGATGACTGGTTTATTCATACATATATAAGTAGTAAAAGGCTAAAACAAAAGTGGAAGAGATTTAATAAGTTTGCCAAGAGACATGTCTGGCATCAGGACCTTGCTATTGAACTTCTGAAAGCTGTTTTCCACCTGTCAGGATGTTTTTAGGTCTGCTGTGGTGGCAGCTGCCATGTTTTTCTGATTGTGGGATTAAACGGATGGTGTAAGGATGCCAGGCTAGAGATAGCATCGACACTCCACAACAGCGTGATGGCAGCTGCATCTAGTTGATGGTCTGTTTAACCACATGTCGTGACTTATTTCTACTTTCCACCAAACTGATCATTGAATACACAACCCTGTAAGAATGCAATCCACCAGGTATGACAGACATCTTGTACAATGACATGTAGAACCATGTAACAAAAACAATTTGAAAAGCTTCAAACAACGCTGAGTCATCGTTCGAACTGAGCATTTTACATTGGATGTAGACAAGCTATTACTGGGAATACAGGCTAAAAATAATACCAATTTTCTATGAAAAGTTTGTAGTTTCTAGAGAGATCTCAAAAAGTGTTTTTACCAAATACAGAAATAACTTTTTTGTCTTTTTTAAAATGTCACATACTTAAAGCTGCTGTAAGCGATATCTTTATACTGTATAAACAATGGATCAAATGCCTATGTCTAATGTGAAAAGTATCATCCGTGGTGATGAAACCACAGATAATTATCACCAGATCAGATATCACCAGATTCCTCTCAGCTCTAGTGTTTTCAGATTTTCTGAAAAGTATTTTGAGAAAGAAACGCACTTTGAAAACCCACCGTACACAACCTGCACAGCATTTAACAGCAGACGGACAAAGTTAGCAACTAGCTGCAGAACATAGTTTAGCATTTTACGAAGAGCCAGGAATTTTTCCCAGGACTTGGCAGAGACCAAAGTCAGTGTGAGAGGAGAGTTATCTTCAGGTAGCTAGAAACCCATGAATGCGAATTTTAATCTACAGTTCTAATGTTGCTCTCCAGACATGTAAATGAGCAATGACTTTGCAACAAATTTTCCACATTAACTTGAAGAAAATGAGTTAATGCAAATTTTAAAATGGCAACAACGGAGTATGACAGCATGCCAAGATAAGTGAAGTAACTGAAAGACTGTTTTACATATAATAAATATAAATCCAAAGAAAATATTTTGTACATCTGTTATTGACACTTCTACTGTAGATTAACTGCCATTGTTGATGAGAACTGTCTAGATTTTTGTAAAGGTCTAAATAGATAAATAAAAGTAAAAAAAAGTAAAAAGTATTTATGTATGCAAAATTGTATATCTTTGTAAAACCATTAAAATAACCTCACTCATGTCTCCGGACCATTTGATTGAAGACTTTTTGTTGTATCTCAGGGAATCACTGGTTTAGGCTTTTCTGTGTAAAGCTGTTGGGAGGCATCAACATGGTCATCAACCAATCATAACTCTGGATTTTAGGGGCTGCACCCGGACTGGCCAATCAGATAGCTACGCCACAGATAGTCAGTCCTGAGACATGGCCCCAGGCAGTCGGAGATATTCAGACGTGATGTCCTCATTACATTTTAATACATCATTTGAATACATGATGATGTAAAAATTCAATAAGCTCTCTTAGGTGCTCCTCTGGCCCTCATTCTGCCCTCACAGGGTGCAAGAAGAATTACAAGAAATGAATTACATCACTATCGGCCATGAAGATTCATGATGAATATTTCATCAGGACGCCAGGGAATTCTCACGATTGCTGTTAATGACAAAGCGTGCCATCTGCCACAGCAACAGGTAATTTAAGGAATCCATTATCATCTGTTGTCACAGACGTGAACAGAGAGTGATACAGTAACACTGCAAACAGGCTGCAGACAATCCCCCAAATGTCTGGTTGTCTGTTTTCTAACAACAAGCAATAAGTTTATTTTCAGCACTCAGGATGTTGCAGTCTGATCTGATGTTTTCCAGCACTAATGAGTGAAAAAACCCCATAAATAACAGATTCGAGAACTGCATTTTTTTTTTTCATCACATAACTGAACATGTTTTACGGCAGGATGACATCATTATCCTCATGTATATAAACTGGTGCGTGATGCAGTCTGACCCAACCAAGGACAAATTAGTGTCAGGGAAGTTGACCGAGCCAGAGCAGGTACTCACGGTGAATGTGAATTGCGATTAAGCATTTATTATCAAATATTCATGAATCACTGTGCAATAAAGCACATGATGCACGCCAATGTCTAAATGCCAATTACACCTGCAGCTCGCAGAGCACGATGGTGAAAACGATAGTGAACTCAACAATGTAACAGAAACTGCTCACACTTAAGTGTTAGGTTGTTTCTTCATACATTACTCATTTAATAAATCTATTACCATAAAAATAAACATCTTGATGAAGGTGTTTTGAAGGACATTGAAGGTCCTCTGTTGTCAGAGGATAACGGTAAGAACGGAGGAATTTAATAGAGAGCACCACGTCCATCCAGCAGCGGAGATTAAGAGATGTGACGTCTATACTGACATCTTAACAGCCTCCTTTATAGTGGTGAAACAAGAAACCAGACATCCTTTGCTGTCGGTAGGTGCCTTTTTATGTGTTTATCTAGGTCTGCTCTGCACCCTACACTCCATGAATCCCCCTCTGCCGGAGTATACTTACATTGTCATCATTTTCTGTTGTTCCTCCTATCCTCTATCTTAAACAAATTCAGTGACATATTGACATGTTCCCTGCATTAACAGAGTAAGAAAATAAGTAGTTCGTATAGCTGATAGACTGTGCTATAAAAACATGTATAAACTGGTGTCAATTTTTTTATGAGGAAAAAAACTGATCCGTTTTGTCCTTTTTTTAAGGACAAAATCAGCATCATCACAATTAGAGATAAATGGTTATCTTTAAATGGCAGTGATAAAATAAAATATGCAATGTGTGGGACTCAAGAACAAAGACGTCATTATTCCGTCATTATCATAATTTTACTTTTGTTTTTCCTGTCTGTATGACGTCTGCATGAGGAAGAGAGATCCTTCCTCTGTTGCTCTTCCTGAGGTTTTTCCTTGTTCGACTTTGTGACTTTGAGCTAAACAAATAAAATACACTTGACTAAATTCTCCACTGACTGGAAGCTCAGTCACAAATGTGTCCCAGGGATTATCCAAAAACCACATTTTGAGCCAAGCCTCTAACAAACCCAGATAAAGTACAAGGGGAGGGAAAAAACAATAGATATCTGACACTTTTTTCCTTTGTACACACTGGGGAAGCTGTTTCAATTCTGATCACATAAAAAATGTCTGTGGTGTGACCTAATAGTTTCTGAAACCAAAGGTTCTTCAGTCAATTACAAAAGCAATCAATAATCCCAAATGAATCTCTGACAGGAAGCTGTTTGGATGTAGGTGCCATTGATGAGATTTCTGGAACTTCTCTCTGCACTGTTAGTTTTATAGATTGCATTTACCATGCAGGGAAAATGCTTTTCCAGTTTCTTTAGTTCAAAATCTCATCACAAGGGGCGAGTTAAACATCTCCCCAACATTTAACAAAATAGCATACAACAGTATATGAATACCAAGTAAATGTGTCTGAACATAATTTGATTGCGCTGCCTATGTTTTACAACCATGCATGGACCTCATGAGATAAAAATCCAGAGGGATGTTAACCATGAGCGTGTACTTCTTCCACCATCCAGGGCCAGTGTTACAAAGAAAGAACCAGAGATTGAACCAGTAGTCAGATGCAAAGAGAGACTTTTAAATTCATTTATTGCACATAGTTTTAGTAGTGACATAAAATCTGATTCAGTGCAGACCTGTAGCAGAGCTGAGCGGCTGTGGCCTTATAATGTGGAGTCTGCTCATCAGCCAGGCTCAGGATATTTTCTTTGGGCAAGTAAAAATGACTGACGACATCCTCGCTGCTGTACATTTCCAAACTGTGGTCTCTAAAAAACTCAAAATTCAATACTCGCCCCAAAACATTGTGAGAAAACCATAGATTATGAGCTATGTTTTGCTCTTTTTTTCCACTCAGTACCACCGGTCAGAAGGTGTGACTCTGTTACTATAGAAACGTGGCTCTTGGTGAGCCTTGGGTTGGGTGGTTAACTTTGTAGGCTGCAAAAATGAGTCAGTCTTAACCCTCTTTTTATTAATTAGCCTACAGACCAGTCTAAAGCAGCGGACAACAGACGCACAGGGTTGAATGTAATGTTTGGATTCCTCCAAATCCTTTCTGTTTCTTTATACCATTAAAGGCAGTAGCTTTACTGCTTACTCTGAGCTATTTCACTATGCATATTCTTCTGCAGTCAGATGTGCCTCTGCAGCCCTACTGATGCTGTGGTGGTAAACGATCCTCGCCCTGCCTGCTGTGTTTGTCTGGGACTTCACTCAGGACTGAATGCAGGAGTCTGTCCTTGGAATTTACAAAAGTTTTCCCCCATCCAGCGCTGAATATTTCCCTCGTAGCCTCCTGGATGTCAGTAGCTGTGGTTTAGATGTCTCTTACCTCCCTGCTTTCAGGCCTGTTGCCTCTGAAGGCAACCTTCTGTTCACCCTAAAGGCTTAATTTGATGATATGATGGATGTGCAGACTGAGGCTGGGATCACCACCGTAGCTTTAACCCTATAGGAGGCATATATTAGCTGACAACTTATAGTTGCAACTGCACAGGCATTCCACTGCAATACAAAAGTGACTCTCACACTCCTCCTGTGTCATAATTGGCTGGTCCGGGTTTGAGGAGTTTGAGAGTGAGACTGAGCTCTTCACAGAGGCTTTTCAGAGTAGAGAATAAGAAATTTCTTGGCTCGGCATTCAGTCTAAATAAAAGGACTGTCTGGTTTGTTTATGCATTTTGATATGAAGGTTATTGTGCAGTGAATTGTGCTTTACACTGAAGAAACAGTTGGTTTCAATGTGTACTCATTTACACATTTCATTAATGCTGAGTCTATGTTGGATATTTGAGAATATCATTGTGTTTGAAACATGCTGCAAACAGACTTTGCATACATCAAGCTGCATTAGAGCATTTTCAAAAATGTTTTCCATCAACCCGCCATATATTACTTCCCTGGGTATACAATTACTGGATATCTGTGCTTCTCTCTGCTAGTGTTTTAAAGACTGCATGAAAATGATTAAACTCTCAGAATCCGAGCCATCATATATCCATCATCTTGCGTGGGAGAAAGAACAAAGCCTTTTTTTTTTTTTTCGGGTTTTAAGAAGTGTGCTTGTGTGAGCACAGAGCCAATGGGAGACTCAGGTGCAACAGAAGGAGACAATCCTTTCACAGTCAGAGGGGAATAGACCTTACTCCTGTAAACCCCCTGGAAGAACCAGCCAGTGGAACCACATGCAGCCCTCACAGCACACATCACACTTATCTGGCCAGAACCAGGGTGGAGAGATATAAACGCAGGGCATCATAATGCGAGATACTGGAATTCTCAACGGCGGTCTTCTGTTTGTGTTTTATGAGCGTTCTTTCGGATGCATCGAGGTAAACATTTGTCATTTCAGCCTCAGAGTCATACAGCTGGTTCTGAACAAAATATGAGGGAGTCTGCTGCTTTGTTTTGGGTTGAAATAAATATATAAGTGTGCTGCCTGTAGCCCTGTGTGTGGGCTTGCTCATTCCCAGGAAAGGGATGTTTGTTCTGAACAAATTCAGATTCACCCTGTAAACCACTGTCAGCTTTTTAAAAGACATAAGAGTGTGATAGCTCCAATAAATCCTTGGCCTTGACCAGATAGAAAATGACATCTTTCACATGGGGAATATGTTCAGCCTGCACTGGTGAGTGAGCAAAAAGGCAGTTTGCTTTGAGTTGTTGATGCTGTGGTCAATTCGCTGTCAGTAGCGAAGGTCATTTTGTATATTTATAAGCTCCAACTCATTGTTTTAAAGAAAGATTTTTTTTTTTTTTGGAAACGCCAGCAGCACGTTACCAGAGGATCAGACTGCATCCTGGTTCAAAGGGGGATGAAATTTCAGAAATATAGGGAGGGGCCAGCCTTAGCCTGGCATTAAAAGTAATTAAAAGAGTTTTGAAATCAATCCTAACATAAAGGGGCAGCCAATGAAGGGATGTGAATACTTTTTCAAAGCGTCCCTGGGCAAGACACTGAACCCCAAATTGCTACATAAGCACTTTCTAAATGTGTTAAATGGATTTGGTTAGCCTCGATCTGTTCTTTGATGGTTTTCTCTTTGATGAATAAGCATCTTAAACCTGCAGCTTAAATTTTTATATTATGGGTTTCACTTAATTCCTGTTTGATCATGAACCACTTTTTGGATAAAACCCAAATGACCTGAGGCTTGATTTAATTCTGACGCAGGACGCCACTCCAGTAGTATTTATGGCAATATTAAGACCAAACTGAAAGCTGAAGTGCAAAAGACAGAGGTAAGTAACAGGGCTGAGGAGCCTCACTTGTTGCCACACTCTCACCTTTCTCATTCACTAAATGTGTTCGAACAATATTTCTGACTGGTGTTTTTTCAGTTATGAACTGGGAGACAGAAGAAAATCTCACAGCAGGCGGGCAATTTGGAAACGGTCAACTCTGTGGCAGTATAGTGTGTGTGTGTGTGTGTGTGTGTGTGTGTGTGTGTGTGTGTGTGTTGGGGGGGGGGGGCTGCCTTGTGAGAGCCCAGATGAGACTGGAGCAGACAGCTGGAGAGAGAGGGAGGATCACTGCTTCATGCAGCGTGTCTGTGTCAGATGAGAAGGGGGTCACCCCGGATTCCCTTGAAGCTGCTCTCCAGGAAAAAAAAAAAAAAAATGTTCCAAGATTTTGTTTGTACCTCGTTTGCTGAATAGGATCAGCTCGTCAGTACTGCCGCTTTATCTTGTATCATCGATTCGTTTTTTGGTTTTTTTTTTTTTTTTTTTTTTTTTTTTTTTTTCTAAGACGATGCAGAAACGGGAAAGAAAAGTGAGGCTGAATACATCGGGGACAGACTGTTTGATAGAACATATCGCGTTGTAGGAATCAATAGGGAAAAGATCGATTTTTGTATTTCAATTCATTTAAAAAAAAAAAAAATCCTTTCTTATTATTTGTCAAATAGTGAAATGTAGGAGATATACGTAAATAGTTTATCTTTGGATGGAGATTTTAACATGAGCTGAACAGCATCTGAAGGATCGTTTAGCACTGCAGACAGTCTATGAAGTAAAAGTTTTTAGATGGGATTTTTATGAAATTGCATATCCCGTTTCTTACAGTAGGCTGCTACAGGCTGTGCATTGAAACCAAAGGCGATTTACACGCTGCATTATTGGGCAAACACGCTGCGCAGTGCAAGGTGGTTTCATTCATATTTTAGTGTTCTAGAAAATATCGAAAACACGACGAGGGTTGAAGTTAGCGGAGTGTGTGTGTGGGGTTTTTTGTTTTTTTTTTCCTGTGTGATTTAGCTTGAGATTTTGTTTTAAAATATCAGGGACAGAAGCAAAGGGTCTCTCTTGAAACTCCGGAGAGCCAGGCTATATGAAGATCGCGACACAGTTGTTGGTTTTCCCTCGCAGAAATGCCAGTGCGTGCTGTGACCACCAGGTTCATGTACAAGGGACTTTGCACTATTCCAGATGTCCTCTCCTACCGGACCCCTGTTAACCTGCCTGAGGATGAGGTGGAAGGTGAGTCTTGTTTGGTTGGTTGGTTGGTTGGTTGGATGAGGATTTCAAGTTAAGGTATTGTCAGAGTTGCTGCATCTGAACGCAACCAGTAAACCAGTTCAGGACCCCGGAGAGATCCTGCCGGTGTGCGCTTCTTTTCCTGAGCCACAGATCTGAGTGTGCACTGGACTGCGGGTCTGCTGTGAAAAGGTTCAGCATCACAGATATTCTACATCATGGTGAGAGTCTCAGTGTTCCACAAAAATGTGGGACAAGCTATGTGCGTTATGGTCAACGTTTCCTCTGTTTTTGCATATTGTTGCGTCTGTCATTTTTTTTTTTTTTTTTTTGTTTGTTTTTGTGTATGAATTTAAAAAAAAATCACACCATCCCCCAATAATTGTGGTAAATAGCTAATATTCCCTATGCTTTTCAATAACATACGTTTTCCAACACAGCTCAAGTTCTCCATACATCTCACATTGTCATAAAGTTGTGTGATCTTTAAACACAACCCCCTGTGTTATTAAATCCATGGCTCCTTTGAGACTTACTTGCACCTGATATCACTTTCTGTAGGTCATTTGCGATTTAGCCAGCCACAGCCGAGATGACTGACAGTTTTATAAAACAGATGAAGAATACCTCTTCAGGGAAATCTATGGCAAATAAAAAATCATGATCAAGATGTGAGATTCATTTCTGGTCTTGAATTATTTCCACCCATCTCTTTTGGGCTTGTTTGACATATTGGATTTTGTTGTTAATTAATAAGCACGACCATCTACAACACACTGTTGTACTTAGACCACATAAAAGATTCATTGGGGCATTAAAATCTCTCTTGTTGTTGTAAATGTGGTGCATTGCTGTTAAGGATGGAGGTTCTGTTTTGGCAAATGGTCCTCACAATGAAAGAGCACAGCTGGCGGTGATTTGGAACAAAGCCAGGCAGGCTACAATAAAGAGATAACTCAGATCAGATTTGATATCACAAAATCTTTTATGAGAGGGGAATTCCATTTCCCCTTGTTCTATCTGTAGGTTGCCCAGGCCCACAAGTGGCTGCCTGCCCTTGCTTTGAGCCACTCATTTGACATTGAAGTTCCACTATCTGCAATGACGGCATAAATTTAATCAAAAGGTTGGCTGTGGAAAAACAAGAATTAGAACAACAGTAAATTGACAAGGATGCTGCAGGAGAAGTTGCGCAGTCAGTGATGATACAGCTTTTCAGGTAATGGAGAAGTCGTTTTCAAACTGTAGTTTACTAATTGAGTGGCATTAAATATTCAGAGCATAGTGTGGCTGGGCGTTCAAGCGTGAAGGTATTTACCAAGGGAAGACTCACTGGGCAAATAATGCACTGCTACATTTACATGGCTTCACACCGCAGCAGCACCCAGGGTAAACACTGCTCTTCATTTTGTCACGGAGCAGCTCCACCAGCACGGATAACATGTGTTAGGAAAGAGATGTACAAGTTTCAAATTCTTCTTCTAGTTACAGATCCTTCAGCCAGACTGAGGGTTTGAAACAGCAGCCTCCCACATACTACGGGCCAACGACCCTTTACGCTACTGCTGCTCCACCTTAACACACAGTGTGGGAGCTGCAGCACTGTCTAAATGAATGTTGTTGGTCTGTGAAAAGTGCTGCAGTCCAGTGTGTCTGGATGGAAATCGCTCCCTTTTCCATAGAGGTCTGAAAAATCAACCTGTGAATGTGGTTTCATCCACAAAATCTTTAATTACTTCAGGGCAGAAGTTCCCTCATTGCTCAACTCATGTAATTACTCTCCCTAATCATATTTATGATAATAGTTTTTTTCCTTGCAAGGTATGTATATATATACTCCCCGTGTAATCTGAAAAGTTTAAAATCATCTGAGAAATAGATTATGAATAAATCACTGAGCTGCAATATATTATACTTTGGAAAATTGCTATAAAAACAGCACTAGGAAAAAAAAGCACCGTAATGGAGGGTATTGTTTTTGAGCATTCAGATTTAAAAACCCAAAGCCCAGAGACAGTGTAGATCACATCAGGAGCCTGGAAGAACAAAACCCCAAACCCAATACAAACCCAGCAAAAGAAAAAAAGAGGGATTTTGTGAGGGATTAGTGTTATTCCATCAACATATTGTGGTAATTATAACTCACAACAAAAAGAATCAGAATCTGCCTAATTTCCTACATAAACAGATTCACTGAGCCTCACATCTATACCTGAAATAAACCCATTAATATTGCACAAATGCATCAATAGTAAATGAATGTAATTTAAAAAATTTGTATCAGTAAAAACAAACATGAGTTATGAGATTAAGTCCAATTTCTCTTGGTGACATTGTTGCAGAGACATGCTGACTACCGTTTTTGGAGTAAAAACAAACACATCACACAAGGACAAAAGGACCTTGTATCCTGTGCAAAGAGACAGTGCTTGGACACTACATGAGAAATCTTGGCATGGATAAAGAAATTAAAGTGTTTAGTTTAGTTTCAGCTTCAGCTGGAATTGTAGATGACCCACAGAGAAATGTCTATTGCACCAGTGAACCAGCAGAAAGTTACGCACAGTAAGAACAGATACTCAAAACACATTTTCTTAGTGACAACGCCCAGCTCTTAATGTGTGCAAGTCAAAGCACAGTCGCCGCTAAGGCAGGAGCTAAAAGTGTCATTCGGTCTGTGATTGGTAAATATGATGGAACAGAAAGATACGATAGTCATATAAACACAAGCCTTCAAGCAGCTGTTAGAACTCTATCTGTAATTTATCTTGTATTTATAGTAGGGCTGTCAGCATTAATGCGTTAATTGCGATGAGATTAAGGACTAAGCATAACACATTTTTTTTTCGTGTTAACTGCGTGCTGCCAAAGATTCTTTATTTTACACCGTCACTGCTGCTGTTACCAAAGATTCTAGAGCACTACATTCTAGGATCTTTGGCTGCTACTATTTTGACCCTTTGATGCACCCTTACTTGTTGTCAAGCTCCCACGGACACTTCCTACAAAGATTTTACATGGAGCAAGATACTTCATGACAAGTCATGTCTATGGGAGCAAAAGGGGAACAGTTCCGGTCTGCATAAAGGAGCGTGTCAGGAGACCTAAAGTGTTTAAATCCAATGCCTCAATTGTCTTTGGTGAAGATTGAATGAGTTGGAAAATGAAAATATAACTTACCCAGAGCTCGTCTACAGATGAATAAATTATCAGACATCTTCATAATTACATGTCAGACATGCTAATGTTAGCTTCTAGTTCAGACAGACTCACGGCTATGTGTTGTCAAGCAAGAGAAGACAGTTCCAAAATCCAAAATAACTGAATTTTAATCATGTGATAAAACATGCAATTAATCATGATTAACTTTTGATATTCAGTGATTAATCGCAATTAAGAAAAAAATAATCATTTGACAGCCCTAATTTATAGAAATGCAACTTCCTAATTTCCAAACTTGACCTCAATGCAAAACAACCGCCAGCCTTCCTGAGACCATTAACTATATCATCAGGTCCTTTGATGTTTAAGCAGCCAGTGACCACTTTGGTTCCAGGGTTGAAGCCCATGCAGAAGAGCATTGAACTGTAGTTTCCTGAATGGCCACTAGATGCTGTTTCAGTAACACTTGACTGCATTCAACTAACTGCTGCTTTCTTTATTGCAGAACACAACATTTTCAGTAACACTCAAATAGTTTTGCGAGTAGCATCATTCAAATGCAATAACAAATCACTTAACAGATTTCTTTTTAAATTTGTCAATTCATTGAATGATTATTAATTAATAAATAAATCATCTTTGTCACAATCTTTGAAATCCTGCCATCTCAAGGCCTTTAATCTGACATTTTATTCGGGTTACAATTAGTTCTGCAATAATAACTATTTTGACAATATGATCCAAATGGGAAAAATGAACGAGAACAATCCCATAAATCCCATTAAATCTCAGTGTGGGACACATTGCATGTGATGCATTTCAAATCTAAGAAATTCTGTTGATGGTGCAAAAAACCTCCTAGTACAATGAACAAGATATTTGCAGGGGTAACAGTGATGAGGATTACAGATGCTTGCACTGAATAGAGAAGACATTGTTTATACTGGGTGAGCTTTAGGGAGGCTGATTAAGTACTCATGGCTCTTAATGGATCTGCTTCCAGGGAATGACTTTTGAACAGATGGTTTCTCTAGGTGGGCAGGGTCAGTGGCAAGGCTTCCTGCCCTTTTCTTTGCCCTTCTGTCGTGCAGATGTCATAAACACTGATATGTATTCAAACCATTAGTACTATAAAAGCAATTGTTCACCAATTCTGTCTTATATAGCTGAACTTTATATATCGCTCATCCAACATCTGATTAGTTTAAGTTGTAATTATACAATCTTTCAAATTGTTAACCTTGGGCATTGGGTTGTGTCGGGAGTCTCTCTGCGTATCTGTGGAAGGAAAAGACCTTTAATGCATCGCAAATTACACCTGCACTTACGCTACTTCAGCCACTCAGACTGTTTATGTCAGTGACATAACAGCAATCATCATATTATTCATTTTCCTCAACACATCCATTAAACATTTACGTGTGTATTCAGCCTGTGTGAAAGAGTTACACTCACTGAACATCATTTTTTAAATGTGTCTGTGTACCTAATGTTGTTCCAAGTGTCTTCCTGTTTAATGAGCACAATATTAAAAACCACCATCCAGAGCCAAGTTCTGCCCATTATGCATGAACGACTGGGATAACTGAAAACACCCATGTTACTAACATAGATTATATTATTTATTTATTTATTTATCAAGTTTTAAAAAGAGGATCTTACCTTGCTAACTTCGCCATTACAAATTTGAAGCAGATCCCATAACTTAGGTTAACTGGCAGACACTTTAACTGCACACATGTTGACATAGATAAGAGTCTCGTTTTATGGCTGAGCAGTCATGACTTCCTGGCAGTTACACTCTTGGAGGTCTCTGCGAGCTTGTATCACTCCCCCGGTGAATCCCTGACAGAGGATGTGAACAGTATTTATAGATCGCAGCCAGCAGGAGAATCCCCCAGACATCAGGCATTGTAGTGGAGTGTAGACCGTCTTCCACTTTGTATGCAAAGCCGCCCCCTTTTGTGCTTACAAATGGAGTGGTTTTTTGCAGCAATATTGTAAACAGACAAGTGTGAGTGTACTGTATGTGTGTGTGACTGTATTACAGCTGTCAGGCACCTATAACTGTAAATCTGCTGCACAGAAACAGAGTAATATTTGTCAGGCCAGATTTACGATGGTTGGAGATGCTCTCTGTACTCTGAAAGATATTGGATGTGTCATTCTTTTCCAGTTGACTTCGGTAAATATAAACAGTGGACATGTGTGTTCATCTTTCCAAACCAAAAACAGTGAGGTTGGAAAACAACAGACAAGACGTTTGAGGCTCCATTATCTTTGCTGTTTGTTTAATGTGACTTTCTCTGTGGTCAAAGACAAATGTCTGGTCAGTACTGTTGTATTCATCCAGAAAGATTCACAGTTTCAAACAACATCATTTAACATTATTACAAAATGTTAATTATGAGACTGTGCCCTTACTCTCCCCTCCCCTGTCCATTGACAACAGCCATATTTGATCATCATCCCCAGTTGGAAAACATTTAAACACAAAGCAAATGTTAACTGATGAAAACTCAACTGGTCAATGGATGAAAATGTAAAATCAATGCAACTATGATCCCTATGAAGGTGAGAAGACCTAAGGGTATGATGAATATAGTAAACTGCAGGGTCCAAATATCAAAATCTGAAGGGTCTGCCTTGACCTAATCTAATAACCAACCACACTTCCACCTCATTGGAGGAGAATTGGACATATTCTCAAAAGAAAATATCAGTTAACATTGTCAAAAACAGCAGTTTAATCAGTCTGTTTGTTTTTAACTTTACCATTATGTTATCATGAAAATCCTAAGAAAACTGGGCAGGAAAAGCAGCTTCATTATGGGACATAAAGGTTACAGTTGAATATAATTAAACAACACAAAGCCAGACAAAACATCAAATGAAAAAAACAAGAGACAATTAATCTAACAAAGAGATTAGCTGAAGTCAAGTCTGTGCTGTGTATATGAGCAACACATCCTTTGATTAAGTCCTGCAAAACAGCAGCGACTGCGCATAAAGTCAAACTCTAATCCCAAAAAGATCATGTCAGGTAATTTCAATTCAGCCTGTGAAGAGCTGCAGGTAGTGGGAGTATTTCACCTTCTTTTTGACAGGAGGAGTTTTAGCTGCAGGGCTTGTGTAGCACGTCTTCACAGTCTCTAGTGGCTATGTGTGTTTGTGTGAATGTAATAACTGTAAATCTGCTGCGGCAAAAAAAAAAAAAAGAGAAAAAAAAATGTAAATGTGTGGCACTTGTGATGATGGGTTGATTTACGATTTTCAGCCTGTGTGTGCATGACAGAGAGGGTGCTATTATAAGACTCAACATGGAGAATAAAGTATCACATCGTGTCACATCGTGGCTCGTTTCATCTTCTTTTTGACTCAATTCATTTCATATATTAACGACATGTAAACTCTGTCAGCCTGAGTGTATCAAGTTTAACCACTGACACCTTGACATTTTTGTATTTTGCGAAAGCCTTTTGTGTGTTAGTGTGTGTGTGTGTGTGTATATGTGTGTGTGTGTGTGTGTGTGTGTGTGTGTGTGCAGATTCAGTCAGGGTGTGTATGTATGAAATATTCAATACAATATTTAAACAGCACTTTGTCACCGGGTAGGAGAGTAGAGCACCTGGAGCTTCAAGCAAGTCAGAATTGAACCTGTAATTTTACCTAATTACAAAGCTAGCAGGCTACGAACCTACAAATCCCACTGACGATAGATTTGTTTATATACATGTATTTTTTGGGTTTTTTACTGAGCCAGAAACATCAGCTATTTTTTTTTTTTTTTTTTTGCCTCTGTGCACTTTGCAGTTGCTGCACAATTTAGTGGTATTTCCACTCAGCCCTCAGTATAATTATTTATTTGTAAATTTGCATTATTTTGACAGTATTTCTATGACCTATTTTTGAAAAGAGAGCCTTAATGGAGCTCTCTCAGCTGTGCAGTGTTTTTATTTTTGTTGCCTCTGGTAAATATGATTCACATTTTTTACTCCTTTTATTATCAGAGAGAAGAAGGATGGCATGGGTGTCATTATATCATTACTGATCAAACCACATGGGAGGGGCTCTTACTTAATGAAAAGAGCCTTTATCTTCCGGTGAATATTTTTATCCTCTAAACATTTTTTCTGCAACTACCTCAATAAATGGCCTTTAGACAAGAAAATGATGTTCTTGTATATAAGGTGCAGAATCCCACTTTTTTTTTTTTTTTTTTTTTTTTTTTTTGCTGTTGGGTTGCTCATGTCAATATGTGACACTCTTTGTTCATTTCCTGTATCCGGAGCCTTTATTTACGTCACTTCATTTCAGTAACTGGCACAAAAGATTCTGTTTGATCCTGAGCAGCCTGACCAGTGCAGTTAGTGGGAGGACCTGAGTCTCCCTTTATCCAACACAAGTTAAGATATTGAGTTTCTCAATGTGACGGGTCGACCTGCTGGATAGAAGAAAGAAATTACCTGGATTAGAAAAAACTGAATTTCACATCCGATATGAGCTTTAACAATGTGGTGACTATTTTCAGACAAAACCTATTGTGGGTAACTTTGGAGACTGAAGACTGCAAGTTGTTAGGCTGTTACTCTATTCTCTTTCTCTTCAGTTCCCCTGGAGTGAAGAGACCTCTTTATCTACCTCCTGCTGTATTAGCTCTATTACTGTTTCCTGTGCAATGTCGTGATCGTTACTGAAGGTGAAAAGTGGTTTTGCAGTAAACTGGATGAGCACAGTGGGGAGCCCTCAGTGGTTGGGCATGGTGGGTGCCTTTCCTCAAGGATATATACAGTGATTAAACAGTAAGTATGATTTTGGAAAGAAGTGGCCGATCAACACGATACACTCTCTGCCGTCTTGAAACAAGCCCTCACAGCTTGAGAGCTAATGGAAAGGACACAATGTGTCTTCAAACAGGGTTTCTCACACTAATGTCGCAAGAGGTGTGTTTACAAAGTCATTTTAAGGCATGATAAATAAGATGCTACAGTGCTCACACAGTGAAGTACACGTTTCAGTTAACAGTTAAGTCTCACGCTCACAGACTTCACAGTTAATTTACGCTGAGAATTTTTGCTTTGCATCGATCGCATGTGTTGTAGCCTCTTGAATTGTAACTTTGCCTCATTATCAAAAACAAAAAAGAAGATAAAACATTGTGAAAATCGCTGCTGTTGTTGATTTTAGTCAAAGCAGGGATGTCTGGTTAGCTTCTTTTTAAACACAAATGCCATGTTAAGGATATAAAGGTAATGCACAACAGTGTCATCTCTCTTTAAAGGCCATGTTGGTGTTGTGCATTCTTCTTCTTGCTCAAGGTCATTATTTGGGGTTTCCCCAGTTCTTTAGAAGAGAGTGCTTCAGTGGCCTTTCTGCCACTGCCAGTGGCACTGAAACTTTGCAGCAGTGGGCTTCTTGGCACCAGCCTTCATCATGGACCATTTTCATGGTCATTTTTAGCTGCACCAACAACCAGCATGACTCACTCTGTGGGTCGGTCAGAAAGGTCAGTGGGATCTGTTAGTCCTCGTGTTCTGTTTTGGCTCACTTGGAAGGTCAGCAGACTTTTAAGTCCTGGGTTCAGATCTCAGGGTTGGCAAAAAATGACTCTTTGATGTCTGGGACAAATCAGTTCCAGCGTATTACAAACTGTATACAGGCTCCTAAATGTATATTTCCTCACAGGAGCGGGCTGAGGATGAGGTAACACCTGATTTACTAAGATGATAAATAAAGGACTGAGGTGAAAATCGAACAGTAGGTCAAATAACAAACAGCTCCTCATTGAAGGATAGATAAACATCAACAATCCTGTTTGCTCTCCAGGAACCAATTACCATTATGATTCTGTTGGCAGCTGTTGGTCTAACCTGCCATGAATTTGTCAGTCAATATTTTATTTTGTTCTTCCACTGTAACATTTGATGAATTGGTCCTATCACTTTTGTTGCAGTAAGCTCCAGAGGCTGTTCGGTGTAATATCATTCTCTGTGATTCAAGTCACCTGTTGTTATAGAGGATACCCCACCACCATGAATAGAAAGAGTGGTGGCCAAACTAACAAACACGTCACCAAAACCAAAGATAATCTTGTGCAACAAAGTAAAAAGCAACAAAACAGAGATATTTTCCTGTAGCACCTGTTTCCAGGATATTATGTCTCCATGATATTATGAGAAATAAAAGACTTTATTCACTGGTTTGCAGAAAGGTAGCCGCACTCACGACTCAATGCACATTTGTTTGGACCATCCATAAACCAATATTCAATAAACACTGCTGTCAACCCCCGATTTGTATCTGATATTTGGATATCCATGTCAATAACCTTTCTAACACTCATACCAAATAATTCTGTTCCGTCTAGTACAGCATATTTGTCACTGTGGACACACCCATGACCATGTTTTTATCCTTGACTTGACTCTGAACACTGATGACGTATCTTGTTTGACTCAGTGTTACAGTCAGTGCCATTACCTCATCTTTTATGACCAATGTGCCACAATGTTTCAGACACTAATAATATTTTACAGCACAGTGTTGTCACTGACTTGACCATTGACTTATTTCACAACAATATTGATGATTTGGTTAAAAGTATTAAACAAGTTAGTACTTCAGTAAGTGCTGTGAAATTGTTCTCCTCCTGCTGGCTACTGCAGAATTAACACTAAAAAGTCCTGTCATACAGACCATGATAGCTTGCTGCTGTGAGGGGAACGGTGAAAGTTGTTTTTTTCTTTTAAAGGTTACTCAGTTTCTCTTATCAAGGACTGATTGTAGAACAAAAGCTGAGTTTCTTTAATATTTCCAGAAGCATTTAAAACCTCACTTTTATCAGTTAGTTTTTCACAACAGTGGTGGGTGTTCTGTAGTGTACGTGTGTTGTCTTTGAACCTATGTTTGTATTAATGTCTGATTGCATCTGTTTCATACTTACATGCAATATGATTTGTTATCATCCATTTCATAATGCTGTGTTTGAAATAATTTACTGATACTCACTGTGACTTACAGGGGTATTGCCAGATAATACTAGTAGTAATAATAATCATACTTTTTTGGGGTTTATAATGAGTGGTATGTGTTGAGTCTGTGTCAGAAATGTATTTGAAGGTTGTATTGTGTTGCACCATATGGTGTTCAGATTATGCATCTACCCTCTGCATTCCAGTGAATTTCAAAATATGGGCCCAAATCTTAAAACAGAAGAGAAGAGAGGAGAGGTGAAGTAGTAGTTTGTGTCCCTGTTGGGGTTGCATGGGTACATCTTTTAAATATTCACTCTTCATGGTGTGAAACAATCAGTAGTCCGGCCACTTCTCAGCTGGCTCTGTGAATTCATTATTTGTCCCTGGCACCAGAGGTCGTGACATTGAATCTGGGGGGGTGCTGAAGGAAGATAACAAAACTCAAAGCAGTGCTGCTGGCTGTAATTTAGACAAATATGTTGTGTCTGATATCGCATGGTATGGTTCAGACGGTGTTGCTTGTTCAGAGGGACCTCAATTTATGCACCTCACCAGTTTCTTCTATTTTCACTTTTACTTTCACTTTTAAACTGTGGTGTCTCACTCCGTGTATACAAGATGGATGGCCAGTGCCTGTCCACTTGCGGGCTCGCAGGCAAACTACAGATGGTGCCTACCCAATCACATACTTGCATGCAAATTCGTTTTTCCATCGTAGAAGCACATGGTATAATCACATGCTTTCAATGCATATGAAGTTCAAATTAAATTCATACAAGCTCTTTTGTTTACCCGCGGTATTCAAGTAAACATATTAATGAAGACAGAGATAAGTGTGCTCATAACTGAGCCATTCAGCAGAGGGAGGAATGGGTGGTTCTGTTACTGTTTATTCTTTTAATTGCAGTGTTCATTTAGTTTGGTTTTCTCAACATTTTTCCCTCTCTGCTTCCAGTATAACAGATTGGCATTGCTCATGTATTGAATTATATATTATCACAGTGGTGTATAAGTGATCAGTTGCCTGTCTCGTTTTGGCTAACATACACTTATACACTTTACCTAACATTTTATATAACACGTGACGGCTGAGCAAGCAGGATCTACATCAAAAAGAACCACTGAAGTCCTGCCTTTGATGTGCAACTGCTCTTTTTATCACTTCAAACAGAATGCTGTGATTCAGGGTGAGGACAGGAGCCAAATGGCAATGTTTATGGATTATTCACCAAAAGTTGTTGTTAATTATGAACACATGAAACTGCTCACTGCAGTCTGTCACAACCAAATGTGTTATGGGCAATGGCGATATGTATTGAATCTGAAGGTGCCTATTAGTAATATATATAGCAAACAAGGAATTTACCCCACACGATATTAGCAGAGAAACATTTTATAATATTATAGGCCAGGTAATGTCATACATGTACACTACCATTTGATAATTTCTAAACTGTCCTTCCTTTGTGTTAAAATAAACCTGAAACATCATAGAATGAATCTAAATTTAAACTGGTATGCACACTTTCTATTTATTCTTTTTATCTATTTTAATGGAACTCAGGAAAAGGCAACATCACTAGCACTGAATTGCACATTGTATGATGCACTTACATACCGTCCAAAAGTCTGAAGTCTCCAAAAGTGGTGTCAGATTTTGGACCCTACTGTATATTCTGTCCAGACAGCAATTATTTGGACAGTTACACATTTTGTGTTCTTCAGGGCTCTGGGCTTCAGCACATTAAATTTGAAATAAAAATAATTGATACTGTGTTTAAGCGTCATAGCCCAGCTTTAGTTTGAGTGGGTTTTACGTCAAAGCACTGTTGTAATCACCAGCAGGTGTTCACAGGTGCACACGTCACCAGATATTTTGTTAATGAACTTTGCCCTGCAGTTTTCACAGCCAGTATATTTGCACTGTCAGCACCCAATCACTAAAGAAGAGGGGCAGACCACACTAATCAAGCACCGATCTCCTTTGCTTTTTGTTCATTTAAAGAAAATCCCAAGGATGCACTTTGCATGCACTTTGGTTCATTCATATTTGTTGCCTGCAGTTACTGTATCATCCCTAAGGAGGGCATGAACATGGGCTTAAAAAAACTATGTGGGTGATATAGCCCCTGTAATGGTGCTGTAATAGTATCCAAGGTTTAGGGGTTCAAAGGTAACTGGAGATGTATATATGAACTGAAAAAATGACATCATATTTGATATTTTGTGGAGTATCCTTTGCATTCACTGACTGCCTGAAATCTTTCAACCACAGACATGACAAGATGCTTCTGTCTCTCGGGATTCTCTCCCAGGTCTTCACTATAGCCACCTTAAGCTGCTGTTTGTTTTGAGGTCTCTCTGCCTTTGGTCAGGTCTTCACCAAGTGGAATACAGCTCAGTGGGACTGAGGTCAGATGACTGACTCAGCCAGTCAAAGATATTGAGCCTCTTCACCCTGAAAAGCTCTTTGGTTGCTTTGGCTGTATGCTTAAGATCACCGTCCCGCTGAGTGATAAAATGTCATTCAGCAAGTTTTGATTCATTTGACTGAATCTGAGCACAGAACACTCCTGTGTCCTTCTGCATTCATCCTGTTGTTTCTCTCAAGCAGTGAAATCATTAATGAATGCCAGTGTACCTCTATACATGCCTGAGTCATAACCAACACCATGTTTGATAGATGAGGTGGTGGCTTTGAGCTGCTCCTTTTTTCCTTCCACACTTTCCTCTTTCCATCATTTTGATACAGATTGATTTTTCTTTCACCATTTCATAGAACTTCCTTCCTCAACTCGACAGGTTTCTTTTTGAACAGTTTTGCATACTTCAACCTGGTTTTTATGTTTTTGAGACTTACCAGGGGTTTCCATCTTGTGGTGAATCCTCTGAGGTTATAAAGTCTTCCCTTGATCACTGACAAGGAAACATGTTCACCTATGTCCTATAGAGCAGTCTTGACTTGCTATGCAGTCATATAGGGTTTATTATTTACCATGCAAATGATT
Source organism: Trachinotus anak (assembly GCF_046630095.1). NCBI lineage: Eukaryota > Metazoa > Chordata > Actinopteri > Carangiformes > Carangidae > Trachinotus > Trachinotus anak. Next base: position 10,519,144 of record NW_027273879.1, on the reverse strand, counting down.
TTCCAGTCATCGACAAGACTTGTGCCCCTCAGTCTAGCATGTCATTTGCTATTTTCTAGTTTTCCTGTGAGCACCTCCTTGTTAGTGTACCCACATGTTGATTTCGAATAGAGTTTTGCTTTTATTTATTTTTATTTTTTATCTTCCTCACTTGCATGGTTGCCTCTTCCAACTTCATGTTGACAGACTCCACCCAAACCTAAATGGCACCTCTCAACTCTCAAAAGCTCTGAGCTAAATGTGAGCTCTTCTGTGCACAAACTAATATTAAAATGACACACAGCTGCCAAAGAAACATTTAGTCGTCAGGTGTCCAATTACTTTTTAAACTTCGTAGTTTGTGTATTATGTGCGGAAAGGGTTATATCTCCTACACAATTATTTAAATATTGATGTAAACCTATTCAAATTAAAGCTGAGACTTGGCACTATTATATTGTATCCATCATTTCATTTTATTTCAAATTGAATGTGCTGAAGCCTGAGGAACAAAAACTGTGTAACTGTCCAAACACTTCAGCCCACTACAGTCCACAATCTGGACTGTATATAATAGATTCTCTCTCCATGGTACTGAAGCGTTCAACTCTGACTCTCTCCATGGTGCTGAAAAATGAAGCTCCAGTCTCTCTATCTCTCTCCATGGTTCTGAAACATTCAACTACAGTCACCCAAATCTCTTTGCATGGTGCCAAAGAATTCAACCACAGTGTCTGGAATCACTCCCTATTTATAATGCAGTGTACTATATACCTACTGTGCACCATTTTATTTGAGAGGCTAAATTCTGGGTATAAAATGTATGCATTGTAGAATGCCCTCAACGTTTCCCTCAGCAGACTGAAAAAGTAGTGCCCATGGCATCTAGACTACAATTCAATGTATCACATTTAAGCAGATCCAAAAATTACACTTGTGAGACACTAAACCTGTTAGTGATGATTCAAAGCGATGGTGATTTGAAGTCTCACTTTGGTGCACATTACAGCGCAGACTGCAGACTGCTTATTATGTATGAAGTAGTGTATGAGTGAACAAGAGAGTGATTTCAGACGCAGCCTCTGTCTCTATTCATGGTGCAGAAACATTCAACAGCGGGTCTCTGTCTCTGTTCATGGTGCTGAAACACTGCAATAGAACTGTTACTCCTCCTGTGGGCACCCATTAGTGGAGGCCAGTGTATGAACACACAATGAATGACAATATCATGAAACAAAATTGTAATTATATAAAATAAGTCTTTATACAAGGTAAGCTATAATTGTTGGAAAATTCTGTACCTAAACATTTAAAATGTCCTTACAGTGTTATAAAACATGTATTGAGTGTTTCTATACTGCCCATAAATTCTAAATAAGGGGACTTAAAGTAAAGTGTTATGATTCCAGACTTCCGTCTCCATGTTGTGTATCAGGATTTTGCTATGCAGATAATGCTGGTATCAAATCAATATTGGTTTGGGTCTTTTAAAACTAGAAAATACAAAATATCACCAGACTTATCCATCAATGACTTTTTCAGACTTTTTAATAGGACTCTTTGTGCCTCTACAATATTTGTAACAAGAAAAGTAGTTTTAAGCTGCTCTCAGTCCATCAATTTTCACTCTTCAAACAGAGAATATATCAAAAATATTCAGCATTGCTTCGCTTTTCTCACAAAAAAAAAAAAAAAGAAAACATCTAAGAAACAGGGATTATATTTTTGGAGCTATGAGCCAGAGTAACTGTCTGGAATACTAAACACATTTATAAGCCTTAAACTCTCACTATAAACACTGCATACACACACATATTTCAAATCAACATGTTCAGCTGAGCCAGCTGTTGCTCAGTGTGACAGCAAAAGTGATAAATCTGTATCTAACATGCTTGTTGCTCCTTCTTCTCCACTCTTAACTCAGTAATTGCTCTCCTCCTTCCAACAGAGATTCGTGAGGCTTTCAAAGTATTTGACCGAGATGGGAATGGCTTTATCTCAAAGCAGGAGCTGGGGATGGCCATGCGCTCACTGGGCTACATGCCCAATGAGGTGGAGCTGGAGGTCATCATCCAAAGACTTGACATGGATGGTATGTTTCTCTCTCTTTCTCTGGGTCAAAAAGTTCACGAGTGCACAGGCTGCTGCATATAATCCAGCACATGAGCTATGAAGTGATGAATGTTTGTCTGTTTCATCAGGTGATGGTCAGGTCGGCTTTGAAGAATTTGTCACATTGCTTGGTCCTAAACTCTCTGCTGCTGGAATGCCTGATAAGTTCAATGGAGCAGACTTTGATTCTGTGTTTTGGAAGGTATATGTTGTCATCCGTATCATCAATCAAATCTAATCAAGTCTCCACCTTCTCCTCAATCAGTGTTTAATCCATTCTCTCTCTTCTTTTGTAAGTGTTCCTGAGGGGTTTTCTGTTGTTTTTGATATAGAGCCAACTGTTTAAATTAAAATGACAAAGCAAAAAAAAAAAAAAAAATGACCGAAGCAAAGCATTATTATCACCTTATGCATTTATACCAAGTTGCTTCTCTGACTTTCGATGGAGCACACCACGCTAATGATTACGTCACATGCAGTAACTCCATGCCTTGCATTTAGTTGCGTTATCAAATAATTTATTTCACAGTCTGATTTTAATGAAAATGCATGCTGAATGCTTTCACTCTCTAACTAGCATACATGGCCAGGAGGGACCAAGTAGAACCAATATTTACTGCTGACCTGCAGCTTATGTGCGTCACTGAGGGGCGTTGAGACTAAAGTTTTTCCTCTGCTAATTAGACCTTACTTGGTGTTTTCTGTCTTCCCAGTGCGACATGCAGAAACTGACTGTGGATGAGCTCAAGAGACTGCTTTACGATACCTTCCGTGACCACCTCACTATGAAGGACATTGAGAACATCATCATGACTGAGGAGAGCCACCTGAACAGTCCAGAGTCCCATGTGGACATCGACAGTATGTCTCATTAAGATATTTCATCTCACACATTGTCATTCAGATATTAATCTCTTTTAAGACTCTCAGATGTGCTAATGTGTTTTCTAAATTTTTCCACAGCAAGCCCAACACAACAGGAAAAACACACATGTGTGCGAAAAAGCCTGATTTGTGCCTTCGCCATTGCATTCATCATCAGTGTTATGCTCATTGCAGCAAATCAAATGCTCCGCAGAGGAATGAAGTAAATACATGTTTCCATCTGATTACAGCAAGATTTAAGAATCCGAGAACCCAAATACTTTACTGCTTTTTTTGGTTTTATTCAATGTTTTCAACAACCACAATGATGCGATCACAGCTTCTCTCTGCAATGGAGGAATTGATGTCATGCAGTGGTACTGTATGACCACTAACCACAGCATACCATGGTAAAACAGAAAGAATGAACGAAAGGCATTCAAGGGCTGATTAGTACCCTAAAACAGTAGTATCTCTGATTCAAATTTCTGATGTTTTCTACTAAGTTAGATAGGAAATCAGACTGCAGAAGACTTCAGTATTTCAGTGTGCAGTATGTGCTGTAGTGGTAGCTGTGCTGTGTCTAATATAGCAAAACAATCAATGTTGTTGATGAGAACTCTGCCATTTGGAATGTACCCAATGATAGTATCGATGATAGTAATAAAGCAATACAAAAGTGCTGATGGGCTACATATTACATCGTTGCTACATAGTTTCACTCACTAAAAACATCAGGACAAATGACTGTGCACGGCAGGATGTGTCTCTTTTAAGTGTCTGTTTATTTTTGTGTGCCAAGACTTCCAGTCCAGAAGCACAACTCACATCCAGTCTAACAGATTTTGCCAGAGCGGCACCATCTGTGATCTAAATCTTTCCAAAGAAGTAATTCAAAACTCAAAATTGGACTACTTATAAACACTTAATGAACTCTTGATTTACAAACCCCCCTCCCCCCCAAGGTTGTACAAATCTGTCACAGTACATTGACAACTTTTTAGCCATGCCAGAGGAAAAGCATCACCATGAGGATAGGTGACATATCATGAGAACTATTGGATGTAATGTAGTGACATGTGGCACATACGTTCATACTCCCCTCAGGATGAACTTTGTTGATCCTTCACCATCACTTTGTGACAAGATATCTGTGCAACCAATAACATTCCTGTGTCTGTAGTTTGTGTTTAGTGCTAAGCAGCATATGTTAGCATGCTATTGCACAAGTCTACGTTGGTGAACATGGTAAACATTGTACCTGCTAAACACCGGCATGTTAGCATTGACAGTGTAAACATGTTGCCATGCTAGTATTAGCATGCCAGCAAATCACTGCTATGCTCCAGTACAGACCCACAGAGTTAGTAGCATGTCTGTATACTCAGATAAAATACTGTGGAGTTGTATACAGCTTTAGGACTAACACACAGGGGGTGTCATGGAATCATGCAAATCTGTCAGGTACACTGATTTCTTACTTTAGAAAGCATTAAGCTATTATCCGACCAGTCCCACCTTAGCTTAAACATGATATTTAAAAACAAAGACATGAAAAGAAGAAAAGTCCATTGCAAACATTTTCCACCATGACAATGAGAAGTACAAAGAACCCAACAATTGGAATAAACCGGTGAACAAGCACAGGAACACTCTGGAAAGCACTGCTAAAAAAAGAAGTGCTGGAGACATGAAGACAGACTGTGACCCTCAGCCACATGCTGTGTACTCCAGTCAGCTGTCCTGCAGAAAAATCCCACAATCCATTTCCAAAGATGTCACAATTTTCTAAAAGTTAGTTGGTTTGTTTTTAAGTGAGCCCTCCTGGCTGGGCAGCTGGGCATTTCTTTGTAAATCAAACAACTGTAGGTTTAGGACTTAAACTTAGGTGAACAATAAAATTCCAAATTGAGGGCATGACGCAGAAGGAAATCATAAACTCTCTAAGAAATGTCAAGCATGAGCGTGTGCATGGATATCCCTGATTCCAGGATGAATATTGATCTCCTGACCGTCACACAACTGGTTAAATGCATCTATCAGCCTGGGATATGTAAAACTTTGCTGCATATTTCAAATCTGTGCATCTGTAACTGGCACCAAAATGAGTCATAATGAGTCATAGTGAAAGACATTTGAGTAGCTGAATGACCTTAGCCACCAGCTGTGAATAAATTCAATCATAACATGTTCAGAGTTTCAACAAAACTTGGTATTAACTGTAATATTTCTGGCAAATGAGTTTAATTCACATGGCACACGTGCATGTACATTAAATTAGAAATAAATGTGTTCTATGTGTGAGATCAAATTTTAAATTCTGATGTATGTATTCAAATGATTATGCAATTTGTACAGTGATCGTAGCAAAAAAGAAAAAAAAAATCTCAGTATTTGACATTTTCTGCAAATGTCAAATTTTGTGGATTTGCAAACAATATCAAAATTCTAAATACTTTGCAGTACGCTGTGAACAATAATTTAACATATCATAAAAATGTTGTTTTCTGGCTTTTACATGGACCACCAAAACAACATATTGTTTAAAGTATAACATGGTTATATTTTCTTACTTGGAAAAGTGAAACATTAAATCTATGTGATTTTATTATAAATGTAAGCATAATGTTTTGTAAAAAACAAACAAACAAAAATTCACAAAAAAATATCAGGTTACTGATGTATAATTTCCAGTTTAACTGGACATTCAGATAAAAGTTTTTGTGTGTGTTAAGGCCATGCTTTTACATTACATTAATTGTTTTGATTCATTAAGATTCATTTTTCTGAATGTTTTCTTTAACAAATATTTGTCAAATTTGACAAGTTTTACAAAATGCTATATATTTTTTCTCACTCTTTTTATCTTAACGTTTATCAAAGCTAGATGGCAAGAGGAAAAGTTATGAGACAGTTCTGGCAATAAATTGAGATTTTAACTCATATATAGTAGCTGTTTATGTACGGTCCACTAATGACATCACATTACCTCTCCATATGTTGTAGGGAATGGGTTTTGTGCGAATGTAAAATATAGTTATTGTGTCAAATCTTGTCTTAAGACATATAAGCAAACTATTGTGCCCTCTTCTGTATGTTACAGTGTTTTATTGAGCAGATTTATGTAAACTTAGTTGATGAATCGTCTTAATTGTTGTTATAAATTTAATTTGAGTTCTTGATGTCTTCTTTTCTGTGCCTTTGTCATTTGGAGTATTAAAACCTGCACTCTCATGTCTTGTCTTAAAGTAACTTTAGAGAGACTTTTAGGAAGATGAGAAATCTATTTGATAAAATCATTACTTTTGACAGAAATTAATCTGTTGCTAAATGTATTTTTGCATTAAAATGACTTATCAATCTAAAAACCAGTAAATATTTCTGGTTTATGTTTCACTCTTGTCTGTTCTTCATAAAAGTTACTCTAACTTCCGGTTAATACTTGTTGTGCCATCCTACTGTGACATTACCAGTAGTTTTGATGTCTAGAGTATATCCCTTACTGTTTTATTTCTGTATCTCTTACTGCACATGTAGAGGTTACTGCATCACTTATTCACTAATGTAAGTGGTGTCTAGATGCATGTAGTCTAATAAAAACAAAAGCATTGAAAATTAGCTGGCTCGTTATTTTTCTGTTTACAAATGTGCCATTGCTTACAAATTATAGCAGGATACAACAATACAAAACATACAGTTGATACTAATATCAGGTACGGAGTGGCAAGAAAAAAAAGAAGAGCAGATCTGTATTGTGATGCTTGCCAGTGAACACAAGAAAACAGAGAGAAATTCCAAATTCATTATTCATTTAACTACGTGAAACCAAGAAGGGAGACAGTCAGGATCTGGTGGTGTGATGGCCCCGTCACTGCACTGTCAGGCATTTTAATGACCCATTAGTAACAGGGCACAGCACACAGCCTGCAGCAGGACAGACAATTTCAGTTATATAGTGGTGAACCTCATGTAGTACCATGTCCACAAGCACCTGGGCTATGAAATGAGAACATTTGGGTGGCTTCAGGATAGATATAGATCCAGGTTGTGATTATGTGATAGTAAAGAAGTTTCCATTTGAAAGGCTAAATCACTCAGAAGAAGAATATAATAAGCTTCAAACAAGCTTTGGAGTGCATGAACCGATTCCAAGTTGCCTTAGTAAACGTGGACTATTGATTGTCTACAAGTAGACTGAGATGTATTGGATACAAATTACTGCTGAGCATTTGTGTCACACAGCATAGGGTAATTACACTGTCACACAAAGAGAGTCCTCAAGTTCATTATTTAAGTCGGATGAGAATGAGTTTTGAGTGGAAAAGAACAGGAACTTGTCATTACTTTTTTACAGCTTGACCTTTACCTTAAGATCAATTTTGTAGTTTGTAGTTTTACAACTTGTATACTTTTATATTCAGTGTTTCTCGTCAAAATATGATGTGGGTCCTTGAGGTCTCCCAGATTTGACATTTGCAAAGCTGATTTTTAAATATTTTAAATGATTCAGTCTATAGTCACATTTGCTTGCTATCAGTGTACTTTTTTGCAGTCTTTGTTGGCATATTACTGCCAATAGCCTGAAATGATACTCAATTGCTCCATAGTGCTGCTCGTGGTGAAAAATACCACAGTGTACCTTTAAGGAGGTAAATTAAGTTCCACTGAAGTCATCTTTTACACAGAGATGTGGCCAGGACAGCACATTTAAGACAGAGTATTAAAATCATTCTGAACAGACATAAACACATATAGCAATTTAATGAGGATTCCAGTGGCTGGGTTAGAAATAAACTGAAGTCATGAGATCAGTGATTCCCCCAGTGACACAGCACAGGAATAAAATAAAATAAAAATCATTTCCATCTGCTCAGCAATCCTGCATTCCTTTCGGGACTAAATGATATCTAATGTAACTCCTAGAGGAGTCTAATTGTAAAGAACTGCCGCCGCTGCTACTGCTAGTGGGTGCAGCAAACAACAACACACTGTCACACTGACACTGTCAAAATGTCAGGATTACTGCCTGTATAGAAACTGCTGGTCTAAGATTTTGTTTAAAAATGTTTTACATAAATACAAACTTTAACTCATTCTAAATTGGCAAATTAAACTTGACATCTTAAATAATATGTTAAAAAAAATGCAACAGTTTTAAATAAAAAAATACATTACATGCACACAGAATATTTCTATTGGTATGCATAATTTTCAAAATGAGAAATGGCAACAAGTAGTTTAAACATATCAACTGAAAATTTCATTTCAAACCTTGAAATATGATAATGATACCATCTCTTAATAACAATTGTATCTGCACCATTCCTCCATATGTTAATGTCACATATGCATTGAACAGTGATTTGAACCCCAAAGTGAATATCTCTCAACCCCATTCAGTGTTCACTTTGACCTTCCATCCGCCTGGCGGAGGAGGTAGAAGCGAGGGTGGAAGGTCAGGAATGGAGAGAAGCTGTTGAGGTATGTCACTTTCTGTTTGGCCCTCTTCACTGTCTTCCTTATTTTTTAGATCTCTGCAAAGGATAAATAATTCAACAGTTGAATTGTAAATCAGCAGGAGTAACCATTAGCCTTGCAAACCATGTATGACTAAGTGCTGAAACAAAAATGAACGTGCATACCCTTTTCTACTGAGGGCATTTCTCTTTTTCTCCCTTCTAGATAGCCATTCTTCCACACTTCGCCCAGGCATCTTTCTGTCCTGAGAGTCCTCTCTCTGCTGTCTTTCATCTGACAGACAATAAAAATGTCACTCCTCTCAACATTATTTACACAATCATTTAGATCAAATGTACCTGAGAACTTATACTACTTGTAGTTGTCTGCTCCCAGTTTCTTGCAAGATTGATTTAGATAAGCATAACAATTACAGTAGATATGTACATTAAATGTGTGGCATGTCCAATCAAAATGTATTCATTTTAAAACTTTTAAATCACATAGTAGACAGCACCACCCTTTGGTTACAGCTTACCTTCCACCTGTCTTTTTAGGTTTATCAGCTCCCCTTCAGACATGTGAGAAAACCTGCAGTTAGGGCCAAAATCACAAATTCCTTAAAAAAAAAAAGCACAAGACATAAAGATGATTGCAAACATGGATTTCCTATAATTTCCCAGTTATGAGAGAGATGTTTAGTTAAACTGTTTTGTTACCTTTTTGGAGAAACTTCCTGCAGGGTTTCTTTGTTTGCTCATCATACAGAATGGCTGCAGAGTCTGCAAAAATACAAATGACAGTGTCTCCATGGTTGTTTATATAATATTTCACTGTAAAGTAAACAGGTGGGCAGCCAGCATGCATAACGAAATGTAAGCATACTTAATTCTCCAATCATAATCACATAAATTAACATAAATTAGCATCTTAAATAGTGACCTTATACGTAAACATTTTATTTTTATCTATAGGATCACTGTCTACTTTAATAAACACACATGTAGACTAGGACATCATGAGTCATCTTATCTCAGTGGTCACAGAAACAACTGCAAGTTTCACCTCTGAAATGGTCAAACCAGGCCTTCTTAGCTCTGTGATGCTGAACACCATTCAGATGTTTTTTCCTGTTATGCATGTTGTCCTGAAAGGACCGGTCACAGTAGTCACAGTAGTATCTCTTTCCCATGGTGTAGGTTACGTGTTCAAGCCAGCACAATGTAGCCTTTTAAAAATCTGAAAGATTGTAAACAGAAATAAAACAGTTTGAGATAACTGCTTTGTCGACACATGGTGAGCGAATAGCCTTGCTAATGTAAATAGTACTTGTGAGAGACCATGGTATCCAGTAGTGCTAAGTAAATGTTGCCGTACACATAAGCTCTCTGATAAATTAAAAATATATATATATGCCACACCCTTTTGCTGACTCTGTGTAAGAAAATAGGGCTGCAATTTTTCATTAATTGTTAAGAAAGTGTCAGAAATGCTCATCACAATTTCCTACAGCTCACTGTGACACCTTGTCATGTTTTACATAACAAATAATACAAAACCCAAAGATATTCAAGTAACAATTGCATAGAGACAAGCATCGACAATGCATTGTCTGTGAATTGATTAATTAATCGACTAATTCGTTCATCACTGAAGTATGCAGTACAAAAAAATAGAATTCATTAAAGTCTAATCCTAATCCGAGGACTGATGTTTTGAAATTTGATACATTTGCATGCAATCAGTCAGGGTCTCATTTGTTCACTCTGCATTAATATGTATGCATGTAAAACTCACAAATGTAAAAATAGATTTGCCCTAAATCCAGAAAATATGAGTGGTGCAATTGGAACCATCCCAATCTCTACTAGACAACAGCTGGTTTTACATTGGTTTGTTGCCATCTGCTGGTTTGGTAATGAAGATGCCGCGATTAAAACAACTTGGTATGACTTCCTGTTTAACTCTGGGGGTACCATTAGCCTCAAGTCTGGAGGTGCAGAACTGTTTAGAAATATACTGAACATAAAAACAGATGATCTGACGCTCGTACAAATACTTCCAAACGTAGCAAACGTTAACCTCTCTAATTATCTGTCCGTACCGTAGAGAAATCGGCATAGTTAGCTCACATGCTTACAGTCACTCAAATGAACGTTTAACAGCAAAGAGCACAGACCATAGGTGGAACAGTGATGTCCTCCTCTGGGATTTTCTGCTTTACGAGTAAACGAAGATGCAGCGGATAAGACAAATAAAAAAAAACTGCACGTCTTTAACAAACAGTGTCTTTTCAGGGTCTTTATCATACAGTCAATGGTCTTCGCTTCTTCCCGTGGTTGTTGTATACCTCTTTTCTGAAGCGGAAGTTTGTCGACGCAACATCCGGTCTTGCGCACTCTCTTCCACCAACATGGCGCTGGCGAAGAACGTCTACAACTTGCTCTTCAGGAGAACGTCTACTTTCGCCATAACCATCATGGTTGGAGCGGTCTTCTTTGAACGACTATTCGACCAAGGCGGAGACGCCATTTTTGAGCAAATGAATCGAGGGGTAAGTGTGTCCGCTGGTGTTTTCTTACTGCTCGTTTCATCCTGACCTTGTAAGCAGAGGGCGAAGCGGCGTTGATGTTAGCTAAGCTAGCTTACCCGCTGAGCCGAGTAGTTGCGTCCGTAAACTGACTTCCATTTGACCTGTAATTTACAGTGTGTCTATATGAAGCTAACCTTACAAAACCTATGTTTTGTTGTAGAAACTTTGGAAACACATAAAACACAATTACGAGAACAAAGACGAGGAATAGGACGCGGCACTGGGGTCATCCAAGGCTGAAGCGTAACTGTTGTCACACTTCCATCATCCATTCTTCCTGGACTTCACACCTGAATCGAGCAGCAGTCAACATGGACATTGTGCTGAAAGTCATGCCCAGGCTGGCAGCGGCTACCAGAGGATCTGTGGGAGCTGACTGACTGTCCACACCACCATGAAGATGGAGCAATGGTTCCTGCCATCTCGTCCCCCTTCCCTGTTAATATTTGTAATGCCTCCATTCTCCTCCCAGATTGTAAATGGTTAAATTAAACATGCGTTAATGTCTCACAGGCCTTGCAATGTTTTTATTTGTCTTATCATATATTACATGCATGTCTCATGAGCAGTCATTGTCAAAACATATTGTTGGGTGGTTAATTTAGTATTTTTAATTTTACATGATCAGTATTTTCATAGGCATAGCTACATTATGTCATATGAACCTGTATCAAGAGCTTCATATATAAATTAAACAAGCATCTTGGTAAAGGGACACGGAGGAGTTGTGTAATGCAGTTATTTCTGGTAAAATGGTTCCATTTGTTCATTTCATGCCTTTTCAAAATATACAGTGAATGGATACTTGTGTCCTGTAATCAAGACACAGCTGTTTTTATAGATTTTGATGTGTGTTTTTTATGTCATTACGCATTTCCTGCCCACTCGTTTCCAGAGTATCACCATGGAGGTGATGCCCTCCAGGAGCAGCATTTAGAAACGTTGTCTCTCAGCTCAGATTTTTTTCCCCCAGTGCTCCTTGCAAAAAATGTTAATGATGCAAAATGTCATACACAAAGTTGTGGGTGTGGCTTATTTCTGTGGCAACTCTACTTCATTATACAGTTGCAAATAGAAATACAGGGAATGTGGTAGAAAACGCCATTTTATAAGCATCAAAAGCTCCAGGCTGATTTTGAGGAGCATTTTGCTCATTGTTTTCATGTTTATTTGAAAGTCAATATATGACAAATGATAAAACTAATACAATAAAAGTAATAACAAATTGTGTTTACATAATATATTACAAAAACATTTTATTAAGTGCACCACATTTATAAAATAGAAAGGACTCCCAGGCTGGCAGATTTCAAAGTTATACCAATTAGTACTTGTGCTACAGTTGATTTAATAATTGATTACAGCAATGATGATTCTCATGCACACAATACTGTACATAAGGTCCCTGCAATTGGCTGTATCAACTTCAAGCACCGATATAATAAATTATTTTTACCCATAGGGTGGATTCGTATTATACAGAGTCACCAATGATGGCCTGAGTCAGAATTAAAATTCAAATGTACACAGAATACATTTTTTGCTTTTTTTTTGCATGCTACGTGAAACCATTATTACACTGAACAATGAAGACATGTTAAGTAAACCATTAGAACAGGATCAGATGAGGCCGCAACCATTCAAATGCATTGCAAGCAACTGCTCTTAAGTCTCCGGCCTTTAGATGGCACACTAGCGCTTCCTGTCATTTTGAGTAACAAGAACTGTACTTTCAACAACAAGGCCACAACTGATGGCTCAGTCGTCACTGTCACACCCATATTTTCAATCTCGGCTGAGCACACAGCAAGTGTGTTATATCGCTTCAGACATATTTTTCGATCAGAAACACATATGCAGTGAAAAATCTAGCAAGTAAGCTTTGACTATATTTCTGAAACACTGAATATGTAAATCTTACCAAGGTAGTGAGCCTCAACTGTAGAGTTTTACCAATTTAGGTACAACATAGAGAAAGATTACTGTTGACACGTTAAGCCTGAACCCATCTTATAAAAAAGTGTAAACAGACAGTTTTGGCATTGTTTTGAGATCATGCATAATTTTGAAAGATACAACAAAGTGTGAGGAGCAATTAGGGGCCAATAGATGGTGAGTGGATGTATCTGAGATAACTGTAACCCATCTGTAGGTCCATTTGGGAGTGGTGATAGTTTTCTGAAGGTAACACTATCCAAATGCATCCAAAGAGGAATTTAGCTTCTAGGCAACAAACGTGAATTCACCCTGTGGATGCATCATACAAAAAAAAAAGACATAAAATAAGAGGAAAATGTTACAAGCAGGCATCATACATACAATAGATGTTACAGGATTGCTTCTGCTATATTATAGCTGTAAATGCTTTACTCCAAATCAAGCTGTAAAAACTGCATCTTTTATCCAGCCCCATAGTCGAGTAAGCCACAGGCTTACACCCAAGTCTGATAAGTACTGTATTTCAGGTGTGAGCATTTTTTCACAAATCCTCCTGAATTTGGGATCAATATCTTTCTTCATGTTGTAACCCAGGATGGAAGACTCTCCAACTGGCTGCCAGGGCAGAAAATGTCTGTCCCGAATCTTTCGGGCTTCAACTGCATGTCCTCCCTCGATACAGATGGCTTTCATCTCAGCATTTCTTCTCCTCAGCTCATTTACCTCCCGTTTCATTCTTTCTCTACCATACGCTTCTACTCTGGCCCAGAAGGTAGTATTAAAGTGCCGATAGAGTCTCCAGTCAGCCCCGTTCCACTCTAAAGCTTTGGCTCTGAACTCAGGGGTCAGTCGAGATACAGATGAGCTCTTGCGAACATTTAGCTTAAAATATAAAATGTCCTCCATGGTCCAACAGAGTGTGTCCTTAAGTAGGACAAGGGACTCCTCAAAATATTCTGCTATGAGGACCAAATCAAATTGTTTTGATAAGTTATGAATGTCCCTCATCACACGAGGGTCATCAGCTTCAACGTTGTTATCAAAACCAAAGTCAAAAAAGAGCAGATTTCTAAGGTAGAATGAGTTGTAAGCCTCTGGGCTGTAGAAGGTCCGAGGACTGTTTAGAAACGCTTCCAGTTTGTTCTCTCCACTGATCCTCCACGTGAGAGGAACTGCTCTGTTATAATAATGGAAGGATGATTCAAAGAGATCCACTGGGTCACGTAAGATGGTGATGTACACGGCATCCGGAGGCAGGAGCTTGGCTACCTCTTGGTGGTCAAAGCGCATGTGGTTACAAACAATATTGAAACACTCTCCAGGCCTGTAGTCCTTCACCTGGGAGCACAGGAAAGGCGATGGGTAGAAGAAGTCATTGCGCCCATCGGGGAAGGCAAATTTAAGCTTGTGCTTTTCCCCAAATCTGAATAGGATGTTGAGTATAGTGCTACTAGCAGTTTTATGGGTCTTCATGAACATGACGTTAACTGCAGGGGAGCACTCTTCGGATGGGGATTTGGTGCTTTGAGAGAGTCTGGTCACATTTTTCTTCAATAATCCTGCCATGCTGAGAGGACATGTATCTTCCTGAGAGCCCCTGTTAATAAAGTATATGGATAAGTAAACTGACCAGTCTCACTAAAATAATGCCTTTCTTTTAAATATTTACCTGGTCTTCACTTGAGCTGGGTTCGTCAAGCAGTAGAATGCCAGCATGATGTTGGTCAATAAAACCCACAAGATCAGCCTCCGTAATACAGGTGTGCACTTAGGTCCTTTGAAGCCAAACATGATTAAAACCCAAAGATGATCCTGAAAGTGAAATTAGAGAGCGTACATTGTGTATAGAAAAGCATTACAGGGAAAAAGACTAATAAGGCTGTGAAGGTTTGATGCACACCTTGTTATATTTTGCTCTGCAACTGTTGTGTTCTCATAGAACCAATGAGCAGCTTTGTGAAGATCATAAACAGCTACAATGCCCTGAGGCAGTTCTTACACACAAGGCAACTAATTATCACCTTACCTCACCACATCCCTCTATGCAAGTGTATTTAATATTATTAGGCTAGACTTTGAATTGAATATAACCTATTGTATTTATCCCTGCTAAAAAATAAGAAGTTTAAGAGGAGGTTTGAAGAAGAGGTTAAACTGTAGAATAAGAAAGGAAGATACAGAGCACAGATAACACAGATAACACCAAAAAACGCTGAATCATTCTTTCTGTCAAATAAAGCCCTCATGTTTACACTTTAAACATGTTTACGGTTCTTACAAAAAGCAGTAATGGAACATTAAAAACCCAGGTTAGGTACAAGCTTCTCCTGACAGCTCATTGTTCTCTTAAGGAAAAAAACTAAATGAAAACGGCCAAAGAGCAAAGCAGGTTTCAAGCTGTTGACATTGGACAGATGCTTATTCAAATTTTCTAAAAGAGGCATTCCTGTAAATTCAAGTAGGTAGTGTGATATAAAAAGGTGTGTCCCTTTTCACGCATGCTCTGACCTCTTATCTGTCAACTGTCGTGCGCGTAGTCCTTTTGTTACATTTGATGAGAATACCTGCCATGTGTAACCCTCAGTTGTAGTAGATAATGAAATCATTTCAATTTGATAAAAGCCTACACATCAGCAAGATGTCTTAGCTTGAATAGACAATTCTGTGCACCTATTATCCCAAATTATGAAAACAGCAAAGTATGACTCCAGCAATAAATCAAAGAACAATACACCTGTTCACCTGAAGTACGTGTGGAGGAATAGAAGAAAAGAGCTTTCTCTACCTGCAGATGACAGCACCAGCAGTGTGGGGGGTGAAGATATCCTACAGGGTAAAAGGAAACCTTCTGTTGTTCAGCATGCTGGACACACTCTGAAGTCATATCCCATTGGCTGTGAGGACAGAGGGAAGTCAGATGTGAGATGTGCTCCACCCACAGGTCTGAACTAGTTTGTAAATCAGCTCTATGGACTTGTAATAGGACAAAGCCACTACAGCTTTAAAAACATCAAGTTTACTTAAGTATGTAGTAAACAAGCTGCTTTATGTATTCAAAACTAGTTCTTAAGATGTGTCAAATTGAGGCCACTATATTAGAATATGTAGTAAGGTAAATATGACTATTATTATTCACATCACTTAGCCCTGTATAACCGAGTCCCAGTATTTTCCCTAAAAAAAAAGTAGCTATTTTTGCAGCACAATACCAATGTTTATTTGCTATGACAACAATATTTCCATAAACCTTAATAGTGTTGTTATTTGGTTACATTTAACCTTCATAACCTCTGCAGCAGCTCAGATAAAGCAAATATGTAGGATGCACAGATAGAAATCTTGTTTTTTTGTTTATGAGAACTTGTTGTTCTAGTCACATAATAGGGTTGTCAACAGAGTGGAGTTACTGTTTAAATTTATCTGAGAATGAGACAACTGAAGACTATCATATCTATACTTCAATGTTTAGTGACTGCAATACAATGAAACAGTGTAATGTACATATTAGGCCCCAATAAAGATGTCATAATAAAGTGTATGCTGCATACAACATCTAGCTGGATAGATAGATTTCATTTGGAGGGTCCTACGCTATTGTTCTATATATAATCACAGCAGAGATCACACCAAGCTCCGCCCAGCTGCGTGTTGTCATGGGGCAGGCTGGATGTTTATCTTTAGTCTCCAGATACCTGGACGCAGGTGCTGCCTCAGTTGCAGCAGAATAATCTCTGATTCAGCAGGTCCCATCGATTTGGCACAGGGAGCCCTCAGCCTCTGTGTAGCAAAGGCCGAAGTTGTTGATGTCACTGACATCAGAATACGTCAAACAAGACTATCAGATCTGTGTCACTGAGAGATAAGAGCAGGATTGCATCTACCCAAATTGGGGTTGCGATAGTCAAAACTGCCTACAGTAGCATAAGCTGGAGTTTGGTGAACTTAAAGGCAGCGGCAGACTGTCATAAAATATTATGTCAATCATGATGTAACCTTTGAGTTCTAACTCAATAGATTCTTCCCAAACACTTAACAGATATTTGCATCACTGTATTGTTTAGGACCTCCACTTCAAACATTCAGTCTCAACAAGAATAAAGACAACTCATTTTTTTTTTTTTTTTTTTACATTAACTGAATTTTATTGCATTAATCATTAATTACATATAATCTACAATTGTACAAAATATGGCATGTACTGATAAAGCAGTCATGAGGAAACCAAACAGAAAAATGATGAAAGACATCAAAGTAAAGGCTTCCAAAAAAACAAAACTTCTAATCAAAAACTTTTACTCTTACTAAGATAACAAGACAATAAAACTGATTTTTTCCCCCCCTAAAATCAACTCTCCATCTTAAAATGGGAGCTCAAACCACTCAGTGGTTATTTTATTTTCAACCCCATCAACCACTGCCAGTAAATTAAAAGTGATTATTACTATCATTGGCATTGTGTTACAATTATGACACTGAAACTGGAGCAAAAATGATGTGGCAGTCGACATTCATTTGACTGTAATGCTGTCACTCATTTGATTGTCATGGGACAGGTGTTTTTCCTGTTTATGATTATATATCAAATTTCATGTATACACTACTATAGTGTAAAATGTAAGCATTACAAGTGCTGTGACAGTGACATTGTTTTTAAATTAGACACCAGTTGCAGTGCGGGCCAACTTCATTTCAAACTATTAACTTTTGTCTTGATGTAGTTTTAAATTTCATGACTTTTTGATCCGATCAAAAATGGCCCCTCAGACAACTACACTGGGCAACACGGCTCTCAAATGATTGAGACGCCGTGGGCAGCTTTAGTCCAGAGATCCTCTCTACAATATCAAACAGCAGCAGCAGGTGCTGTTTCTTCTACTACACAGCTTATGTAACAGTGCAGGTGTTCTGAATGCACTTGGGTGCAGAGTTCCAAGAAATCACAGCAGTAACCATGGTATGTCGGAACATTTTGGAGCAGAGTGAGCACAGTGTTTGATGAGCAGAAGATGTTCTCGACTTTAAAGAAAACTGAAGTCACAAACATCCCTATGCTGCTAAAATCAGTATGTTGCACAGCAATCAACAAATTACTTGTTAAAGTTGATTATTACAGTGACTCATCACATCAGCAACAAACATGCTAAAATAATTTACAATCCGGAGTGTGCAGTAACAACAAAAACTAGTTGTACTGTAGCTGATTGCTTCCAGTTAATCATACGAAAGCAATCTTAAGGCACTTTTGAGTGACAGCTACACACTTGCGCTAAACAAAACAATGAGTGTGTTTGATCAGTTTAAAAAGCACAGTACCGCTTTTATATACAAGTAAACCACCTTTGATAAATGTACAAACACAATGTACTTTTTTTAGCCTCTACTGAAGAATTCCATTCTATCTATCAGAAAGGACAAATCGTTCATTACCACGACCAGTTTTAACTTAAATTAATTGATTCTGAATTTGAGAAAAATATCAATTATAATTTCTTAATGGAGCAGCACATGAATCACTACATGTATTATCATAGCAGCGTTTTAAACACTCCATTATCATACATACTGCTAAAAGGAAAGCAAAACCCTATCGCAAACCACACTTTAAATACCCAGTCAAGTATCAGTATCAGCAAAACGTCTTTGATACTGTGCAGCCTAAAAAGCAAAGGAAGGAAATGACTCGTCCTCTACTAAGAGCAGTTAGCAGGTAGTGGTACAGTTTTGATGGTGGAATGCTCACAGAAATACTGTAGTTAGTATGTTGTAGACCTGTGACTCAGTAGACAGGCTTGTAGAAAATCTGACCACCCAGCACCCTGCGCTTCAGCTCCTTCCACAACAGGCTGCGTTCTCTCTGGGATCCCTTCATGAAGCCACGGTTCTCTTGAGCCCGACGAGACAGATAGGGAATGACTTCGTTGACTGGACCGTATGGAACGTACTTGTAGACCGGGAAACCGGCTTGACCTGTTTTTAACACAGAGTAAGGACGTGCGTTTTAAAACAGAACCCTCTATCTCCACCATGTGTGCGTTCCATGTCATGACTTCTGCGTAATGTAGCATTGTAGCTGTATTAACAGCATTCAAATATGGTTGTTACGGAGAAATAGAACAGTTACAAGGCACAATAAATATGTTTTCTTAATATATTAATTAAACTGACAGCGGTTCCTAAATTTAACAAGGTAGATAAATAACTGTGCTGCTGGAAAAAAGATGTCAAAAATGTTGCAGTAGATTAAAGCATTATCTTTATCTTCTGCAAAAAGGAGTTCATGGTGGATAAATATTGGATTAAGGTAACACTGATATCAGGTGATATGACAAGGTCAAGCCAGCCCTTATATCTGGCTAGTAAAGATTAAGTCTGCTACAGCATCACTATTCATCTGCCCTTTACATTAGGATGAGGTTGAAGTTGTGTCTCAGTCTGTCTCTCATTTGCAGAACACAGCTCGCTTTGGGCTCTAACATTATAGCCATGAATAATCTGGCTTTCTAACTCAACACCTTAAAATAAAGTATGGGATCTGACTCTTGTTTTCCGCTCCACCAGTACATCTATAGTGCTATGTCAACTAACCGTCCAACAGTATCGCGTGGCGATATGTTTATGTTTAGACTGATAGCGTGCATACCTCAGGTTAAGGACATTGAGAAACTGGAGTTGTTTGTTCCCAGGATATCTACAGATTGGAAATATCATTTCTAAGGTCAGTGGCCGTCTGAGTATTGAAAAGCTGACGTCTGCAGGGACTATGTTTCAGTGGAACCTCAATGACCACATGACTGTGTGATGTAAGTCTCAGAGATTCCATAGCTTACTGTTTACTTTTAGTATCCGAGCTGAGCACAACATACCTAGTGGGAAGCTGATCTGGTCACACATGCCCAGCAGCTGTCCAAAGTAAACTTTATTCTCAGTGGGTGAAAGGCCCATCTCATTCATCCTGAAAAAAAAAAGAGAAACCGAGAAAGGGTTGTTACATAATGAAAGGTGGAGTGAGGTATTTCAACATTTGTGCGGCAATGTCTTTCTGTTAATCCTATAATTGCTTTGGAAAGTTAACAAAGACTACGTTTTACTTGGCGCAATACCCTAAGCATTAGTTTAAACCATTAGGTTTAATCCTTAATGAATGAGAGGTCTAAGGCTTTCGTGTATGTTAAATCTAAGTCTGCACTTAGTACATGCCAGATGTTTTACTGTCTTCAAGTTTTTCATGCAAGCCTGAGACAAAACATACTTTTCTAGGGTGAATTTCACTGTGTCCTCGTTGTGACTTGCAACCATGACATTTGCTTTCCTGCTGTGTTCAATCTCCTCCAGCACATACTCCAAACACCTGAACAAACAACAAGGCAGGTTGTTAAGCTTAAGACATTTCCTAACTGATCCACAAATAATGATAATAATTTAAGACTTACTTGTGATACATCCTGTTTGTGGCCTCATAGTCTGGGTTTATTGGGTCTTCGTAGCCAATCTCCTTGGCCCTGGCTCTCTCTTGGTACATGTAGGCTCCACGGACCAGTTTGGCCCCAAAGTACCAGCCCTCACGTCGTGACAGCTCAATATCCACACTTACATTGTCATAGGCTTCCTAAAAAATGTAATTGTTTAAAAAAAACAAAAACAAAAAAAAAACACACAAAAATATGACAGTTTATTACACAACTCTGGCTACTTTTTGGCTGGACAGCTGAGAAAAACGTGAAGGAATTGCAGGGGACTGTTGTCTCACCTTGAGGTAACACTGGTAAGTGTTGAAAATGATTGGCTTTTCTGTGTTGAATTTCCTCTGCATTTCCAGGGTCAGTCGACTAATGGCTGGCTGGAAGTACGTCTGCTCGGCATCCACCATTAGCCTTACCCCATTCTCCAAAGCATGCTGGAGCACACAAAGAGTATTTACAGTTTAAATGGTCCTATTCATATAAGTGATCAATGTGCACAAGAGAAATCAGCAAAACAATTTATTTCTAAACTGGGCCTTTGATTACAATTAAACTGTATAGTGTATTTCTTCTGACAATTATTAAAGAAAAGCATGTGTATTTGTTTTGGGTTCCTCACCTTGGCCAGAACATCCACTCTCTGCAGCATTCTCTTCATCTGTCTCTCCTCCTCAGCTGTAAACTTCCTCAACAAAGGCTCCAGCTGGCCCGTCTGCACAACCGACACACAAAACACTGAATCGTTTGGCAATTACTTTCTTCGTGATCAGAATAAAATCCACAAGCTTCATCTGCATGCGACTGGCACGGCAGAAGTTGGTGGGCAGAGCAGCAGTGAGAGCAGGATGACTGGCTCCACCATTTTGTCCTGCGTCCCTTTTTAAACTGAAACAAAAAGATAAGTCCAGTTTCTAAACTGCCCTCAGCTGCCAACTTATATCAACTCTGCAAAAATCTACAGAGCACTGTAAGTCCCAAAAGATGTTAGGTTTACCTCATGAGTGCAAACTGTTTACTTGTGGAAAGACAATATGATATGATTGCACCAGCAAGTTGTTATCTTGTGGGAAGAAGATCAATTTCTTCTTCCCACAAAAGTCCAGATTCTGATGAGGAAACAAAAATGGTTGCTCTTGCTAATTAATTGTGTACAACATTGTCTGTCTATGAGACCATTAGCTGTCTAATTACATCTTTCTATGAAATGTAGACGTCTGACATATACAGTATGCAATGTTCAGGAAGTATGTTGCTTTTATTCCCTTTAAACTCTAAAATGATAAGCCAAAATGGGGACTTGCTCTAAACGCTGTATCAATGCCCATTTGAAGATTATTTGGAGGCCTTCTCTGATTTATTGCACAGCTCACAGTGTGCATGAGAAATGGCTAACCCCTTTCAGAGTCTGGGCACTCCACTTCATATTCACAGGACAGTGACTCACCCCAAGGTTTGGCACCATAAGCAGATTGGAGATCTTTGTTGTATCGTTTATTAAACTGTTCCAGTCCAGCAGGTCTATTGTTCTGGAAATAAGATAGGAAATTATAAATATGTAAAAATTCTTGCCTTCACAATATTTTTGTTGCTGATTAATCAGTGCTAGTTTAGCTAAGAAGACTAAACTACAAGCTGTTTTACATTTCATGCTAAACACCAGCTTTTCTGATTTAACAGGGCTTCAAAAACAGAGACTCAAACATACATACAAAAGTATTCATGTGTATTGTTATCACCAACAAGTGACTATCTTACCCTGACAAACCCAGCTTCTCACCACTGAACCAGTTTGCAATGTCATCCTTGGCTCCAACACCCAGCTTAATCAAACTTTCCTATAAAGAAATATTTCACTGATTAAAAACATATATTTCATGATATGCCACTAAAAGCTGTGAAGGCTTGAACACAGATAAAGTGTATTTTGTGAACAACTAAAAATGATTTGAGGACAGCAGTTATGCATGAGCATGGTTGAACATGCTTCTCTGAGGGCTACACAGACCTTGAGTTGTTCCAGCTCCAGTTTTTGTTCCAAAACCATCATTTCAGATTTTCCCTGCTGAGCTGCCAGGAAGTTGAAGAAGCGTCTCCATTTAACCAGGACTTCTGAAAACTGGAGCTGTTCCGATACAGAACAAGTCATTCAAGTCATAATATTGTATTTGAATATTGTGATGCGGTTAGCTGTACACATCAGTATTTTATTGACAGGGGGAAAAAAACAGCTCACTGTAAATTGGCACATCATTTTCACTGTGTGTCTGAGAAAGTTAAGCCTGGGACACTGAGGTGTGAAATGTGATTTTCCTTAAACCTGACTGTTTCCTTCTTGTCATATTTGGATTTCAGTGATAACTACTAACGGTTCTGCTAGGTTTTGTACACAGTAAGGTGAATTCATTATCATACTAATCTACTGGCACTGACTCAAAACCATAAAGAGATGGATAAACGGCTAATGTTTTATTTCCCCATTACTCAGTTAAGTTTATCTCGTGCGAACATACAGGCTATCAGTGTAAGATCTGGCAGCAGTGTTTAACTTAATGTAATTCACCACTTTATCTAAATTGTGCAACATTAACTTCTGGTTCATATTGAAAACATGAGGTTAAACGTACAAGGAACTGTGGGCGCCCCAGGGCTGTCATTTTGATGGCAGAAAATCCATCAGCAGAGGCTCCACCTGAAATTGGTAAAATTCACAATTTTTTTGTCACTTGATGCTGTATAATTCTCCAACTTATTCATTTTTTCAATTCAACTCTGTCATTTATATAGCTGACATACTGTTTTTTTTTACAATGGGTTTGTGTTTGTATAATCTTTATATAATAACCAAACTCTAACTAACATATTATGTTTCTAATTTGCTTCCACATAAACCTTACTACTTACCAGAGGCTTTAATGCAGTTTATGAATGTCTCCATTTGTTTGTCACATTTGGCCTCATCTGCGTAGAAATAGGTACGAGCACTGATAACCCCCCCTCGTCTGTCCCCAAACTGACGATGAGCCTTATATTTCTTCTCACGATGAACAGCATCTGGAGTGAGAGAAAAAAACATAATATTAGCTGCCTACTTCGGGGTTTTGATGACAAATATTAATTGGGAGCTGACTGGAAATTTAATGTCTGTTCCCATATTCATGGATCAGAGATCATTCAAGCAGCCATATTTAGAAATTATACTAAAAACACAATTCTTTTTTAGAGATAATATTAACATTTTAATATTAACAAGTTTCTCTTTACTCTACAACTTGACCAAGTCAATCCCACAAGCTTTCATTTTTGGTGGAGTACAATTATTTATCAATGTCACAATAAATGCCTCACAAGCAAACGTGGCTTATGGGAACTTTCACATTTTATTAATTATCAATTTAGATGGTAATAAACAGCCATCCTCAAAATAATCAAAAATCTTTGTCTAAACGTGTAACTTAGCATGAATAACATAGTAGCACATAGTGCCAGAAAGAGTAACACTAAGAATATTAATTAAGGAGTAAGTGTTGCTTCTGAATTCTTATAAAATTTTGAAATAAAACCAGAGAGAGCAATAGTAGGTAAATGATACACCTGAGTCTCAAATATCAACCGTGACAAAAGCTCACCGTACCCACTGAACGGAAGATTTCAAACCCCTCTAGATCCAGATATAACCAGTACTATCCAGACTGGACCACATGGCTGCGTAACTACACATACCGATCCTGACATTTGACATTGACTCATGTTGCATTGAGACCAAGATGAAGCAAGTGAATATCAAAGCAAACCAGTAGCTCAGTCTTGCCACTACCCGTCTTGCCTGTTCATTACATTACGTGAAATTTAACACAAAATATTATAAAATTATAATACAATTAAAGTTTTTTTCAACTGATATACACACCTGGACTTTCTTTCTCTGCTTCAGAAACACATGAACTGAAAAAGAAGGAGAGATGAGCATTAGAGCAGCAAAAACTACTGGCAGTGTATCCACCTAAAGCATTTTACTTGTGGACACAACCAATGGAAAATAGATTATACTGCCTATACTCTCTCACACTATCAGCATGTTATGTCACTTTCAGATTGGTTAATCACAAAAATATTATGCCATCCATAAACACAGGAAAGTCTTCATTTTAACCAGTCTAGCTGAGACCTTGTTATGCACTTATAATAACCTCTTTTCCCAGACATGTTGGGACATGAGAGGTGTATCAAGGAACAAAGATAATTACTGTGTTCACTTCTCCATGGGAGATGAGTCTTTAGTGCATTCACAGATAGTTTTGACCAAGATAACTGGAATCTAAATCAAAAAAATATGCTTGGGTTTAGTTCAGCATGTGTATGTTCGTACTCAGTGAAAAAACCTCAGTTAAAGCATAAGCTTATTTCCTCTTTGGGGCATTACATAACACTTCCGTGTCTGTGTGTTCGTGCCCTATGTAGGGATTCCACACACTACTCTAAAAGGCTGGCAGTCTTTTCATGAGGAACATCCCCCCTGCTGAATAACCAGCTCAACCTATCAGAGGAGAGGGGTCTGCTCCAGCCGACCAATAGAGGACGAGCACTGTTTTGCTACTAGAGATCAAATAAAAACGCGTGAGGTTTTGATTACAGTCTGTTTATATGGAGGAAACACACTGGATCACATGACTCGAGGACTTGATAAGAACTATAACCAGACATAAAGTGCTAAGTTAAAAACAATCTGGCACTGATGTTCAGTAAAGCTCAGTGGAGTGTTTTAGACACTGTGTTCTGTATGTGAATAGAAGAGCCAAAGGGTAATGAACATGTGCCGACAAGAGTTAAAAAAAAAACAAAAACCTCAAGTTCACAGATAGAGAATTAAATTAAAGTGGTTTGGCCAAACTTTTCACCCGAGTTTCAAATATCAGTGCTGCATGTTTTGAACAGTGAATTACCCATTGCCAGCTTATTCTATCTACCTGTATCATGTTTAGTTCAAATTGCTAGAACCACGGGCAAAACTGAATTCCTCTCTTTAAATGGCATCTTCAAGTTTTTCAGGTTTCTCCTACTTTTCCAAGAGTGCATGGGCTGGGTGAACAACTTCTGTTGTTGTGGCTCAGTCACACCCCTTGGCCCAATATCATGAGAAACACTTCTCATGATATTGGGCTAAGCTTTATGGTTTATTATGCTGTGCAACTTAAACAACTCCTTATGTGGTACACATAAGGCATACATTAAGGTTGGACTTTTGTAGCTAAACTCCTGCTCGTAAACAATACTTACTCCATTTCCTTCTTCTCTGCCTCCTCTTGTGTCAAGTCCTCTTCAACACTGTAGTCCAAAACTGCCCCCACGCCAAAGGCCAGATTCTTCTGAATTAAAGGTTTGATGGCGTTGTGATCCTCCCCTGCCACAAATTGGCCATAGAAGGTCATCTTCATCATCTTCTCAAACATCCTCTGACCGAGCAGCTTCTTACTCAGCTCCATCAACTGATAAAAAAAAAAAAAAAGCAAGAACAAGATGTTCTACCTCAGTGGTTTGTTGTTCAGCGCCATTATAATACCCAACCCCTACCAGTCCATTAGATAATAGGACTTCTTTACCTTTCAAAGCCAACAGGAGGTTTAAACAGGGACCATACACATACTATAAAGTATATATAGTACATTTCTTAACAAAGTTACAAGGTGCTTGTACAAGTAAAAAATAAATCATGAAACAAAATAAAGTTAAAAACACTTAAAACAAGAGAAAGTGAAACAAGCAATAAAAATGGATTGTTCACAGACTGTAAATACTAGTAAATAGTAATAATACCTTTTTATAAAACTGTTTAAAGCGGAATTTTCTTATCACTTGAATTAAGCTGTTACATTTATTAGAATGTGACTCATGAAAACTTGATAAATGCTGTTATTTTTAAAACAGAAGCAAACAGCTAGTATCCATTCAAACAACTCGCCTCTCTGTTCTTCTCAACGAGCAGGTCAATCGTGCAGAGCTTGAAGACCAGCAGACTTCGGAGCAGTTCAATGTTGCCCTTGCTTCTGTAGGCTTCTTGAGTGTTGTCGAAGTCGATGTGGATTTTATTCAGCTGCGTGTTTGCACCGGTTTTTTTCTGGCAGAATTCAATGGGCACAGTTTCCACCACGGTGCACTCACCCATCGGCTGCTCTTTCTCTTCCTGAGTTTTGGTGGATGCAAGTGTCGATCGACATCTCCCAGATGAAATGCGCATTTTCCCGACATTGCCCGAGTTTGCTCTAACAAGAGCAGCTACAAACTTAGTGTACGGCATGGTTTCCTGTTTTTTTTTTTTGTTTTTTTTTTTTCCTTCCTGAACGAAACGGGACGACAAGCAGGGAAAGCTACCTCACCGCCTGTAGCAGCTGCTGCGATGCTGCGGTCAATACGCGCCCTGAGCACTTAAAGCCTCCTCTCGCTGGGGGGCGGGGCCTCGCTTGTTACGTCATGCTGCACGGCATCACATGCACAGACTGTAAATAAAAATCACATGTGTGTGTGAGCCGCACACCAGGCTGCAGTTTACCTGAAAGTCCTTTAGTATGATACATAGAAGTTTAATTTATGACTTTATGGTTTCTTGTACTCCACTTGCTGTCTTCAGAAATACACTGTACACATAGATAGATAGATAGATAGATAGATAGATAGATAGATAGATAGATAGATAGATAGATAGATAGATAGATAGATAGGGAGGTAACAAAATGGAATTAAAAATTATACCGCTTTTATGGCGGCACTGACCAAAGTTCTACTAAAATCTGGTGAAGTGTTTCTAACCTGCACATTTCCCATCAAATGAAAATATACTAGATTTTTTTGTGCATCATTTTACACACATTTACCCAAAATTCAGCCTGACATGTTTGGAGTGTTTGGGATCTCCACCAGAATTTTTAAATGAAACCTCAATGTCTGAACAAATGTTTCTGATAAATATTTTTGTCTCTTCTTAGGACCTAGATCCTTTCAGTAAAACGTAATCCCCCTCCACACAAAAAGGAACATTGCATTTTCCACATGGGCAGAATTATTTCGGGCTAATTGCATTGTATTGCAGTATGTCTACTGTGCACTGCATGTAAGTAAGTTAGTAAAGCTTATTTGTATAGCACACAGATACAAAATCACAAGGTGCTTCACATCAAGTCAATAACCAATAGCAATTGTTCATTCTAAATGCACAATTGGTTATTGCTTGTTTGGCTTAACAGGGCCATACAACTGAATGTCAGTGGCATGAAAATGATAAGAGATGCCACTATAATTCCCAATAATCAGTTGAAGATGTAGAGAAAAACATAAGACCCATATGTGCATGCATCTACAGTATTTTACTGCATGTTGTTCAGCTTATCCACTGGTGTGGTCATTTTATTTGCAGTATCCTTTCTTAACCTTGCACAGTATGTTATCCTGCCTTCTGCTCTTATGATCATGAGGTTTTCATTCAAGTCACACTTTCCTGCTTCACTGTACACATGTAACTGTATTGTCAGAATTAAGTATCCTCTTTCTTTTCTTTTTACTATCTTTTAATCAGGATAGCATACTGTATTGCTAGACACATTTCTATAAATTCAGCAATGTAACAATTATGGCACATAATAGTTTTTATGAATAATTGCCTTTATGAATAACAAGTTTCTTAATCAGGGGACTCCAATTTGTTTCCTCAATAAAGCATAACCAGGAGTCAAACAAATGAAAAGAGTTAAACAGTGTCAATGGCTTCAAGACAGTATTATATAACTGATTACACAACAAACTATTCAGAGACCTCATCCATGAAACGACCAGAGAAAACACAGCCGGGACAGGATAGAGCCGACACAGAAGCCAAGAGAGGGATAGAGGCTCTTGGGAGGGATTTCTGTGCAAGAGACAATGAGAGAAGAGCATCAAGACGCATGCATTGTAGGTGAAGCAGCATGATTAAATGGAGTCATGCTGGCTGGTTACATTGACTGGTAGAGCGCTGCTCCAGATACACCATGGAGGCAAATGGCATATCCAGTCTATTTTAAAACGGTTTTTGTATACAGCTAAGCTAAAGTGTCAAAAACCTACTTGAGCATTATTATAAACCTACTATAGCATTATGAGAAGTTGGGATGTGCCAAAACCAGGAACAACTATGTTCCCTTTCTTACCGGCAGGAGGCAGCAAAGAGCTAACTAGCACTATGATCTGCCGGAAATCTGAAGTAGAAGAAGACACCGAGCCGCTTGCTAATGTTGCTAACTAACACGGAAGTAGCACGGCGTGCTAATCGGTATCATTAAATCTACAAAAGGTGCCCTTACTTGCTTTGAGAGGTAATAGCACATTTGTTATTTACGTGTTATTTACTACATGCATTTAATATGCCCTCCAAATTACTGGTATCTTCGTGTGTGAGAAATACTGGTTCATTTTAGCCGTTACAGACCCTCGTTAGCACGACTTGCTGACCTTAACATATCAACAAAGAACTGGCATCGTAAGGGCTGGATTGCATGGCATGGTCTTAAGTTAGCGCTCAGTTTCAAGATGCATATGTAAGCTGAATCAACAGATTAAATAGTTTCTGTTTACTCGTGGTTTATGAAAGACGTGCGTTAGAGAAACCGTTTGGAAAGTGAGCAAACCATCGCTAGCTCCGTAGCTACCGATCGCTGGGCATACTGCGGGCCATTTTAGCCATGGGCTACGGTAAAAGATGAATGTTTGGCAACCACCTTCATTTACTGCTTTCAAACTAATATTCAAACGAATATGTTAACCAGGAGCGAATGTTAGTAGTAAAATAAATTAGGCATTTGTCAACATCAGTGTTCATCTAGCAGGTGGCAAACAGGTTCGGTCGGTTCAGTATTACGGCAACGAACCTTTATTAAATTTTAACTTAATGTTATGCATGCAAATCAGCTTATTCTCTGACCATAATACTATATACAACCATAAAAAAAACCCCAATGCAATTTAATAAAACAGCCCTCTCACAAATGCTGGGTTAAAAAGTTAAAATGTTTGTTTGTTGGCAACATTACTAGATGTACAAATTAATTAAAGCCACTTCTCTTTATATTAATATCTCGCTTGTACTTGTGTCAAATTGCCATATCAAATGCAAACTTAAGATAGACCGATAAATCAGCCGGGTCTGTTACATCCAGTGTCAGTTGAGCTATAATGCAGACGCTTTCAAAAAGGACACAAGAGGTCAAAAACAGGTTTAATGAGTATGAATGCATGTGACTCTTTTGTTAAGGCCTTAACAGTCACAAGTTCTCAGCCTAAGGAAACACTTAGGATAGTTTTTGCACTAGTCCAAAAAAGTTGTTGTTTTTTTTCTTTCCCATTTGTCACCTATCTATTCATATAAGTACTTACACACACATGTAGACAGAAGCCATCTGTAGGGATGGCTTTAGGGAAGGTGTATCACTCATGGATTATTTTCCAGTAGATTTTCTCCACATGATGCTTATAATTTCAAGCAGTATAATACTCTAGTTATTTATTGAAGTTGTTGGATTTTCATTACCCTGTGTTTTATAGTTTTCAGGCTTGGATCCGAGGTCCTGTGCCATTTGTCTTGAACTCACCTTTTACTTCTATGATGGCTGCATCACTCATTTAGAGTTGTATTTTTGTCTAAATTAAGAAATTGGAGACGGATGGACTAAGTTTTGGATTGGGACTAGGATTACGATAAGGACCACTTCCACAGCTATTTGAAAACACGAAGTGATCTTAAAGTCTGCAGGTGACCCCATTCTGTGTCAGCAGTGCCACTCAATCAACCACCATGTCAGATGGCCGGATCTATGTGGGGAATCTTCCCATGGATGTCCAGGAGAGAGACATTGAGGATCTCTTCTACAAATATGGAAAAATCCGTGAAATTGAATTGAAGAACAATAGAGGCACTATCCCTTTTGCCTTCGTCCGCTTTGAAGACCCACGGTGAGTTTTTGGGATGGTCTTTGCCAAGTCGAATCACATTCTCCTTGTTGGATACCATAATTTCTGTGGTATAATACCGTCTCCAGTGACTGCCAGCAGGGAATGGATGGAGATGGCATTTCCAGGTCAATGTCCACTAGTGAAACAGGCGTACTTTGGTAAGGAGTTCTTTGCTCTCTTCTCTTAGGGATGCAGATGACGCTGTCTATGGAAGGAATGGATATGGATATGGAGACTCCAAGCTGCGTGTAGAGTATCCTCGATCTTCTGGTGCTAAATTTGGTCCAATGGGAGGTGGTGGTGGTGGAGGAGGAGGAGGAGGACCTAGGGGAAGATTTGGACCCCCAACTCGAAGATCTGAATTCCGCGTCATAGTGACTGGTAGGTGGACGTCATGATAGCCATAGCCAGTTTATATTTGTCTTTCACTGCGACCTGGAAGTCGAAGGGACTGGTAGGAAGGTGGACGGCAGAGTCGTAGCCAGATATGTTTCTCTCTCTCTCTCATGGCGGATTGGAGGACAAGGGGCCTAGTAGAAGACGACATGAGTCATAGGCAGATACGTTTCTCTCACGCTTATGGCCGATTGGAGGACAATGAGACTAGTAGAGGACCTCTAGAGTCATAGGCAGATATGTTTCTCTCTCTCTCTCTCGTGGCGGATTGGAGGACAAGGGGACTAGTAGAGGACATCATGAGTCGTAGGCAGATATGTTTCTCTCTCATGGCGGACTGGAGGTCAAAGGGACTAAGTGGATGAGGTCAAGTCAGCTCCTTAAATCATGAAAAACAAAACGGTAAACTGAAGCCGATCATGTTGGCTGCATAATCCCAAACACCAACTATAGTGACTGGTAGGTGTCATTTTGTCATTGTCTATCATTGATTATTTATTGTGTGCTGCATTTATTTCATGTTTATGCAATCATGTTTTTACAAACTGTTAGAATTGGACTGCATATCTAAGATAAACCCCAGGAAATCTTAGGTTTATATAGTTGCCTGACTTGACCAGTCATACTAAAGCAGATTTCTGGAACTACAACACATTGGGGTTCTGGTCTGAAAATATTGGGCTTCTCTGAAAGAGTCACCCAACAATTTCATTTAAATTGCTCAATATTTTCTTCTTTTATCTGCAATGGTTATCAGTCTAAGCCTCTACCTCTATACACAGGATATTGATTGGCAAAGTGGTTAGAATTATACCTCTCAAGAGTTATAAAAGTAAAATTGATATTCATTTTGGATCCAACTCTGGGTTTAACAATAAACTCTGAGTTTCACAATGCATAACTGTATTGGTGGAAAAATGTCAATGATTAAAGACCTTGAATACAAGCACTTTGTAAGTTTAAAAAAACTACATTTCCCAGAGAGTACTGTCATGAGATGCATCTACTTATGTCCAGCTTTTGAATTTCAGTTGCTGCTAAGCTTAGACTTCATAAAAATTACTTAAAAGGTTTTGTTTACATCAAAGAGTTTAGGCTTTGGACACAACATGAAACCCATCTCTGCAATGATTTTAGATTTTTTTTAAAAGTAAATTAAGGCAAGTAAGGAACTTCTGTCCCCATCACATTTGTCTTTTTCCCATTTCAGGGTTGCCACCAACTGGGAGCTGGCAGGATCTGAAGGATCATATGCGCGAGGCAGGAGATGTTTGTTTTGCAGATGTGCAGCGAGACGGAGAGGGTGTGGTGGAATTTCTCCGTAGAGAGGACATGGAGTATGCTTTACGCAGACTGGACCGGACTGAGTTCCGTTCACATCAAGTGAGTGCCAGTGATGATGAGATCTAACTGTCCTTTACCCTTTAAATGATTAAAGAAACAAGTGTTATGTCTTTTCCTTTTTGTAGGGTGAGACTGCTTACATCCGGGTCTATGAGGAGAGGGGCACTCCCAACTGGGGTCGGTCGCGTTCCCGCTCCAGATCCAGAGGCCGCTATTCACCCCCCTACCATAACAGAGGATCTCCCCCTCCGCGCTACCAGTCACCTCCACGCCACGCTATGTCGCGCCATAGTCCACCACCCAGGAGGCACCCCCCACAGCACCATAGCCCACCGCCACGCCATTATCGGTAGAAAGGCCCTTCATTTACAGAGGAATTGGGGAAATGTTTTGTAATTCTACTTTTAATTTTATTTTTTTAACCCCAGGCCTCCTCGTAGGATACACCATTATTACTTCTTGCTACATACATTCCATGGTCAGAATCTCCTGAACACCTTGCTTCCTCCCACAGCCTTAAAAAAGTTGTTTTCTTTATTTTTCAAACACTTGTGTGTTGTCTTGATGCAGGATTGAAGATTTTTTTCCCCCCTTGGTGAGATAACTGTATTTGATCATTGTATAACATTGGGGGTTTCTTTTATAAAGAAATCCTGGGTTGTAATGTCAGACTTTGACAAGAACCAGTACAAAGATGTAATGTTATATTGTCCAAAACTAATTACACAGTTATGAAGCTATCAGGCTAAAGGTCATACTGCTTTTTAAACTCTTGACAAAATCTTCCTTTTTGTGTGTCACATTTTTGTAGCTTTAAGTATGAAGTTTTTGCCAATTTAAGAACCTGTGAAGTTTATCAATACCATCCTCTTATTGAAAACATGTCAAATTAGTGAGCCTTTTAGAGTAGTAACACGTTGACTGTGAGCCTCACTTGTCAGATTATTTTTTTAAATGATGTGTGAACCTCTGACCGAGGTGGCCTGTAGGTGGACTATAATTTGTATGCATCTCTAATGTTGTTTTTGGTTTTTTCTTTACCAATAAAATGCAAACTTTTACTGTGATTGTTTCATTTTTCTCCTACAACTTGTTTTCAGTAGATCATTACTGTATTCATCATACAGTAGCAGATAATTAACTGGTATGTTGGCGCTGACACTAAATGTTCCAGGATACATTGCTTGGGCCCACCTGCCCGTCTACTGTATAACTCTACCTTTTAAAGTTCGAATGAGACAACTCATTGCATGCTTTTCAACCTAATCAATTGTCAAATTGACAAATAGTGTTTACAGCTTCTAACCATAGACAGCTTGGTCTCTCATAGCTCCATAGTGGCCCCTTTTTCACAGCAGACATTTAATTTGGCGTAGTAGGAACAGCACAGGTGTTACTAATATTAACAACTCTATTCTACTCAAGCATCCCAGTAGGCAGGCACAATCCCAGCTATCATCTTCTATCATTTTATTATTTGCACCCGTGACATTCCACTGTGGTGTGTCAAAAAGTCATGAAAAAAAAGCCTATTCATATTTTTAAATTGGCAAAAATGTTATTAGAATTTTGATAAAGGTCAGAGGTACATTATTTGGGCAATATAAACGGTCAAATATCCCCTGATAATAATCTGCCTATTCAGCCTTGATGAATTGAAATGTGGTTGAAGTGTAGGTTTTCCAGCCTTTTCTGTCTTCACACCAGTTCAGGTGGTCCAAGGGCTCAGTTCAAATTTGACTAAAAACTATTCTAACGTTCACACGCACCATAAAAAGGTTTTTAAGTTCAGCTGAAGCTAGAATGAGGCTATAAAATTCTCCTGGTGTGTTTTTCCAGATGATCTATCTGAGCTGTGGTGAAAGGATAAAAAGGATTTTTTTTCCCCAAAAAATCTTGAACTTTGGAAAATACCCACTTGATTTGTATAATTTAGATTTTGTCATCTATCTCTTCGATATTGTGGAATGTGTTGTTTCAGACTTTTTACAGATGTAGGGAGTTAACAAGTTTAATAAAGATGCAGCATCTGTATTTTTACAGATCGCTTTTATATGAGAGTTTGAAAATAAATGCATAACTGTATCTTTAGTGACTTACAAAGCTGTTAAATGTGTTTTTTGGAAGTATACACAAGGCACATGGGATGCAAAATATAATATTTTTAATACACAACAAATTAATTATACCAGGTGACAATTTGAGAAGACACAGAAAATAAAAATATATTTATTTCCAATGGCATACTTTTATCTTTCTGTTCATTATAATCAGATAAAGCCCATATACTGTACAGACATTGTATTGCATTTAATAAATATGTACTAGCTTAGATTTTTTTGTACAATAAGTCAGTTTCTTTTTAACACATTGTATACAGTAACTCTTCTGACAACACATACAGCAATACACAAACAGCAATACTCAAGGCATGTTTTTGAAGATCATATGGAGACACATTAGCAGGGATATCAAAGCACTGGAATTTAAGCCACAGTGAACCAACGATGGATGTGTTTTGGCTATTTTGCAATTGTGAGTGGCACCAATAAAACATATTTTCTGACTTATCTCTGTTGGTGTCTCCCCAAGTAGATACATGCTGAGATTCTGAAATACTGTGTCTCTGAATATACATACGCTGATATATGAAATCTCTAAAATTTTTTGCAAAAACAGATCAGATTCACGTTAGTGGGATGAGATAGTCTCAATATAAAGACTCAATGCCATCAAAGGTTGTACGAAATTTTCAACATTTCAAATTCCATTAACCTCCACTGTCTTAGGTTGGGGGCAGGAGATTCAATGGTGTATATCTCAAAACGCACACACATACAACAAAGATTATATCCATGGCTACATACCACTAAATAGCTATCACTGAACCACCCCTTAAATGTAATACTTCTGGTGCTTACAAGGCTGTGAAACCCTGATAAGGGCTTCATCAAGATCACATTTTCCAAGCAGCAAGTTGTGACAGTCTGAGCAGCATTGCATACAGTGAATCAAACAGAATCTTTTGAGCATGGAGTCAGTCTGTTTACTCAAGCCAAGAGGTGGGCAGTAGTAAATCTGGTGACCACTTCCTGGCCAAGAAGTGAGCCCTCCGAGGAAATGGAGGGCACCAGATCCAACTGAGCAGGTGGAGCACAACTTCACGACCGTCCTTTCAAATGAATACATGAAAGAGGTTAACCCATCAGGACGGAGGGTGCTTTCTGGGTAAAAACTAGCTTTACAGGGTGCAAAATGTAACTGAGGAAGGTGCATGAGAAATGGCCAACGTGGACCTGTGAATACTGGTATCAGCCTCAAATGGAAGGTAAAGTGGTTTGCCAGCTGAGAGCCTTTTGTAACAGGCATGAACATGGAAATCTTGAGGTACGAGTGAAGAGAAATGCACAATTACTCCAGGAACTATCAACAATTACTGTGAACATTGTTGCCAGTTTTAGCATTTAGAGGGAGCTGACACAGTGGTCTGCACAGAAAGAAAAGCTAAGATAGGTAGCAAAGGATGAAACTAAGCAGGCTGAATCACGCCTTAACCAATGCAGAGAGGAGGACCAAGACAGAAGGAGCACACAGTATGAGAACTTGCGTGACAAAGGGAAATGGTGATAGTGCATATACAAACTATGTGCAATCACACAGGACTGCACAGAGTTAACAAGTTCAGTGTGGATAATTTGCTAGCTTGTGTGCATCAGAGGCAAACACAGAAAGAGGATCATCAAGTCTCAGAAAGGCCAGGAAGTGGTCCTCAAAAAGCAAACCAGTGACCACACATGCTACTTGGACACAATCTAGCACTTAACCAACCACAGCTTGGTTGGTAGTACTTCTAATGTTTACCAATCCAAATAATCTTATAACACCAGATATTATTACTGAACATATTCAAGTGTATCACAAAATGTTTAACCATGGCAGCTACAATTTCAGCAAAAAATAATCATAATACTTAAAATATATTCAAGTGTATCTCAAGATGTGTAAGTATGGGAGGTATAACTTAACAAAATTAACTTTAAAAATACAACAATACAGTGAAGAATTTGGTTGCTATATCCCTGAAAAAATTGCTAAATTTAAGGCAAAATAAATAACATCCTGAAGCAGTTTCAACAAGGGTACATTCACTAGGTGAACAATAACACTTTAAAAATAAATGTACTGGCAATACTTCGTACATACATCTCCTGACTATAGAAAGGGGCAAGTGGAGTATACGATCTTGGAATAATGAGCAGTTTTAATGACCAATTAGTTTTCCAGCACTTACAAATGCATTTCATTTACATCAGTTCAACACTAGTATGTGGCTGTGTCAGTATCCTGAAACAATTCATCATTATCAGAGCTTTACAGCAGCATCGTGCATCACTTGTTTTCTATGAGAGTCTGAACTTTGTGGACCAAGTCTCGAGCCATCATCAGGACTTGGGGGACATTGTGTCGCTCTGCCATTTCTGAGGAGAGAATTTGAAAATCATTGTAACTTACAAGACGTAAATACAATAATGGCACTGATACTATTGGATCTTTTATTTCCTTAATACTGGGTAAATTAATTGTGTAAACCTTTGACGTCTCTTTTGAAATGGCTTTACATTATCATAGCTGAAATATCCTCTTAACCAACTGGTTTACTTTGCCTTGTTATTAGAATTGTATATGAATCTGGTAGATCTGTTAATTATTTTTCAGTGCTACTTTAACTATATCATAGCATGTGTCTTTATCTTATCTCATCTTACCATTGAAGAACTTGATGATGTCTGTGAAGTCCATGTTATTTTCCAGGATGATGTCTCTATACATCTCCACAAGTGCCAGAGCAATGAAGAGCACAAAGTGCTCGGAGGAGGTGTGCTTGGCTGCCCAGATGGTTTCCCACACGGAGAACACATCATCATACACCATTTCTGTTCGGAAAACAGCAAAAAATCACATTATAGGCAGTATCATGTAATGTGAAATGCAAATTTCACTTAAATGAGTGATTTAAGCAAAAAAAAAATTTGATGCCTGCATTTCTCAATACCTCTTTTGAAGTCCAGTAGAAACCAGCGATAGCAGAAGTAGAAGTGCGTATAGTCTCCATTCTGCTGCATCAGTTCAAACAGCTCAGAGTCCAGGATCTATAGGTATAAAGACAAAATGCCATCATTACCCTACAGCTTGTGTTAATATGCATTGATATGCGTCTGTGCATATACATGCACATACCTGGATAAGAGAACGCATATTGGCAAAGTGAGAGTCCATGGCGCCTCCATGAGGAAAATTCTGGTTCATCCTCTTCATTAGCTCAGTGAAGCAGCTAAAGGCCATGACCTCTGGGAAGCGCACACACACACACACACAGGCAGGCAGGAATGCACGTGCACGCAAGCGCACACACACACACACACACACACACACACACACACACACACACACACACACACTTTAAACAAGTCATTCATTTAAGCAATGTGCACTTTTGCAAAGCTGATATTGAGCTCGCACTCTCAAGTTTCACTGACCATCATCCAGAATGACCAGCAGAGGAGCCAGCAGATCACACATGCCCTGGACATAACCTGTATCCAGATGCTGCCACACGTAACTACGAAGACAACCACATTTTTATCACAGTGTTGGTTTGTCTCACCTTTTGGGTTGAGACAATCCTCAAATATATTGAGCATGGCGACACATTTACCTGCACATGATGTTACGCAGCTTCTCCAGGTTCTCAGGAGTGAAGTACCAATATGTTCTGTCACAACGCCTGACATCTTTGTCAATGCGATGTAAGTTGATCAAGTACATGTCTAGTGTTTCTTGCTACAAAAAGAATGGTGAATTCAGTTAGTATACGTTTATGATTAAAAGACGATGTATGCCTGTTTGTCATGTGTAATGCTTACAGAGTAGGTTTGTCCTTCTGAGGATTCATCATGTTTGGTGTCTCCTCCCACCTCTGAAGACTCTGGTTCAGTGAGCACATTCTCCATCTCAGGCTCATCTTCAGAGAGGCCCAGGTCGGTGCCTTCAGGACTAGTGTTACAAGCTGTGTCCAGATGGTGATCTAGGACAAGGCCCTCAGATGCCATTTTCTCTCTTTGTGCCAGAGAGATTGGTGGTGCAGCAAGGCCTGCCAAAGGCCTGGCCTTAATATCCTCAGCAGCCACGCATGTTATCCCTGCAGGAATGTCCTCCATTTCCAAGGCAGAGGGAGAGTCATCTGAATCTGCCATGTCTGGAGACTGACGAGAGTGGGACGACAAAGAAAGGCTCCCCCTGGATGCTGACTGAAGAGCGTTCAATACTTGTCTGACTGGTGAATTTGAACCAGGTTTTTCAAATGGAATTTCTGCAGCTTTGTCCTTTTTGGTTTCAGCCAAGTCACAAACTGTTGCTTCAGCTTCCTTTCTTTCTGACTCTGTGGCACAGGCCTTGATCACTTGTGATGGGTTTTTTTCAGAGGGTGTGTCTGGTCTTTCAGAAATCTCTGGCTTTTTTTCAACTTGATGATTAATATGTTTTTCTGCTGTGGGTGAACATAATGGATCCACCTCCAGGTCTTTGCTCTTGTGGGCTTGAAACGTCAAGGTCTGCCCAAGTGGAGGTGCCTGGAAATATTCATTATGAACCTCTGTTTCTAGCTTTAGAACATTAGTGTTCTCTGGAGCAGATCTTAAATTCATATTTGTGTCCACTGCTTTTAAATCTTTAGATTGATCACTTGTTGTTATATCTTTTTCTTCTACTTCAGGTTTTCCTTCAGCTTCAGATATCTCTTTTGACTTACTTATTCCAGTTTCTTCAGCCACCTCACCTTCTGAAACTGTCTCTATTTTTTCCTTCTCTGAAATCTTGTCCTTGGCTACTGTGTCTATAACATCTGTCCCCTCTGGCTGTGATCCAGTTGTAATTTTTTCATTTAAGACTTCTGATGCTTCAGCTGATGGCTGAGATGTTGTAGATCCAACAGCTGACTCTGTTAGTGGCCTGTTTTCTGAACCTGGATGTTGATTTGACAGATCTGAGGAGGAGGGGCTGAAGGAGGGAGGCTGTGAAGAGTCCGCAGTACCATTTGTGATGTTCGTCATCGGACTAGTGTGCTGAACTTCTCCTTCCTCAGGCCTGGGCTCAGACTCAATCTGATCCACTGCCTCCACTGATCCAAATACCTGGTAACCGAAGAAAAGTGGTGAACATGCAATACATTTCAACAGCGCTGAGATGGACTAATATTGAAGGATTACACCGGTTGCTTTGAATGTGTTAGCCCATTAGTTACAAATCACATATACTCTACATTACTGCTGAAAAATTTCCAAGGCATACAATAAGATCCAACCATCCAGGCAGCATTTGGGTTCCATTCATTTCATTACCAGATAAAATCACTTTGAGATTTGAAACATGCATAGGGATGTAATATGTAAGCCATCACAATTTGCTCACATTTTTTTCATCATTTAAGTAAATTCAAGGAAGTATTCAAGATTTGAGAGTTGGCTGCCAAAGAGGAAACTCTTTAACCATGCCAGCAGATTGGCTCTAGAGATGGCATTATCAGTCCATTGGTCGGTTCTATTTCAGTCCACCACTTTGGTCTAGACTGAAATGTCTCTGGATGGATTCCCATAATATTTGGATGACAACTAGTGATGTAGGCTGGCTTTTCCTCTGGCACCACCTACAGGTCAATGTCTTTACTTATCCTGAGAAATATTTCAACATCAACTGGATAAGTTGCCATGAAATTTGGTACACACATTAATTTCCCCCAAAGGATGAATTGTAATCACTTTGATGAACTCCTGAAATTTCATCTAGCACCTTTATCGGGTTTGTTCAATACTGATTATTTACCTATTGCAAGAAAGTTTCTGTGAATCAATTTTAATAGTGTTTCAAAATTAATGGACACCAATGGCTGCCATTCTAATATATTATAGAATGCTGTGGAAAATGGAAGCTGTTAACTACAAATAAATTGCAATAATTGGGCGGAAACACACAAAAACACCGGATCGATCTATCATCAGAGTTGAAGTAACTGTTATTGTGATGTTGAGGCTTACGAACAATTACCTGTGCGCTGCTGCTGGAATCACTCTGTGAGTGGGCATTCTGTTGATCTGAGCTGCTACTTAGAGACGACTGCAGTGGAAAAAGCATCACACAAGAGACAAATAGCAGAACTGTCAGCCAAGTAACTTCAAATTAAATCATAATTCTATAAAATGGTTCCCTTCATGTTGTGTCTGCAACACATTTTTATGCTAAAACATCAAACTTGCATCTGTACTGATGGTGGAGTCACGCTGCACTGGTCCTCTTTCCACACTGGCTCCAGATGAACATCTGGCGAGAGCCTCAGCGTGTTTCTCTCTCTCTCTCTGACGGACGATGGCCTCACAACCCTGCCACTCCTTCAAAGTCTGCTCATACATGATCCGCATCTGCTCATCAATCTGAAACAGGAACTTTCTGTAACCACAAGTATGTGTATACAAGGATGTATACACCCATCTTACACACTATGATACAGAATATAGAAATACCTCCAGCCTGGATTTCTCAGTCATGGTGAACTGGTAGTGTCCCAACAGGAAGGGCCAGACCTCTTTGCGTAGTGAAGGGGCCACACCACCAAAATACACAAGCCTGTGTATTTCTCTCTCCTCATAGGCCTGAACAACAGTTTATCATTTATTAATCCCACACTGAAATCACACTCAGTAAGAACCATTCAAATAACTAAAAACAATAATAGGTCGGGTGCTCAGGTGTGATTCTTACCGAGCTGTCCTTGAGGAACCTGCCCCAGACCTCCACAGAGAGGCCTCCTCGGGCATCACAGGGCACATCAGGGTCAACTATAGTGGTGTTCACCAGAGCAGAAAGGTGGGTACGCACTGTTGACAGATGACGGCAGTATGCAAGCCCTGGAGAGGACAGATAAACATATACAGATATTGATAAGACTGGTTATTTCGCCAAGGACAATAAATTTTAATGATTTGTTTTTTCTGAATTAATCAAAGTTAACCTTCTGTCGTTTGTACTCACATCCATAGAAAGCACGGGAGATTATCTGGTACTTCATGGTGTCACAAAGGAGCTTTAAGGGAGCCCTGGCAGAATGGGAAAATGGAAAAGTTAGTTAAGTAGAATAATATGAATATAGATTTGAGATTGTCCCTGGGAAATATTTACCTCTCTTGATTACAGCCATTAGGCAGAGAGCCATCAGAAGAGCCATTTTGTGAGCAAGAGGAGCACGAAGACTTCCTGGGGGTTGGTTGCCACATGTTCACACCCTGGTCCATCAGCTCTAGAGCCACTGAACAGCACAACAGCCTTAATCATTACTGTTGCTACCATAAGCATCATAAGAAAGTAAAAAGAGATACAATTCCAATAAATTTGGACATAAGGTGCTTGTCTGAAAATAAGAAAATGAATAAAAAAAACATGGGAAAAACAAACCAAGTGAGAGGATGGAGATGGAGATGTGGCGGACAAATTACTTTATGTCCATGCAAAGTCTCCTGATTGACGACAGGACTATAATGTGAAATGGACACAGAGGCACTAAACAGGCAGGAAAAAAAGATTAAAAAATGAAGCAGTTTAACATCAGAGAGAAATTGATTAGAAAGGTGTACAGTGAATATATGCCTGGGGAAAACAGATTTATCTAAACTGAAGTTGTCAAATTCGTAAATCAGTATTAAGAGCTGATTGCAGATGTAATCTATGATGAGTCTTCATTAGATTATCTGAGGGAGGCAGAATAGGCAGATTAAAGACTCACTGAACTCCATCTGATTGCCAGGAAAGAGGATCCGAAACACATAATCGGTTGCTTCATCATCTTCCTTATCTGATACAGAATCACATGAGCCGTGTGGACTCCTCTTTCGCAATTTGGGGAAAACCTTTCCCTGTGAATGGAAAGGTAAGCACAGCTAACACTAAATAGTATACGAAGTAGAACAACTGTTACAACAAATAAAAAGTTGTGAGTAAATGTTGCACATGTTGTTGAGACTAAAAGGCTAGGGAAGTAACTCATTATCCGCTGTTTATGCTGACCTTTCCTCTCTGATTCCAGAGAGGTGGGTCCAGCTGTCCATGAGGTAGCAGGCCGGTCTCCAGGCAGGTGAGAAACTGGAGGAGGTGACCTCCTTTGGGGAAATGTAGAGGAGGTCTCTGGATCCCATCCTGGCTCACCAAAACTACTGTCCCACCACTGTTCACTGGATTAACACAGTGGGAAACAAGATAAATAACTCTTCAAAACCCCTCCTTTGGGTACGGTAATAATAAGGAGGCATTACTGTACCTTGCTGATGACAGTGGAGATACACAATCTCGTCCAAACGAATAGTCATAGCATAATCCCAATAAACACTGAAAGAAAGATGAGCGAATGGGAGCCGTTGAGTCAACTGTGTAAAAACAAGATCTTACTCTTAATGGACTGGCTTCTACCTAACCTTTTCTCTGAATCCAGCTCCCCCACATTGCCATTCATAAGCTGATTGGGTGTCCATTTCAGTGTCATAAGATCTGCAGTTTGATGTAGAGAAAGGTAGCCTGGGATGGCCTCCATGTCATCTCTCTGCACACACAAATAAGAGCTTTCAAATCACAACATGTCTGATTGCAATATTGTTTCGATAACTCGAGTATGAATCAAATAACAGATGCACCAATGTCCCCAAGAATGTGAACAACCCTCTATCAATATACCGTCTCTTAAAGCAGATACTAGCATTGTATTATTATTCTATCAAATAGGAGAGAAATACACGCACCGGCTGCACCAGGACATTGTTCTTTCCAAACAGAAGTGTGGCTCTGGAGTTTTGGTGGAGTGATTCAACATATTCCCTCACCCACATGAGAGGGCGATCGTCCATGCTACCACTAGACTGTCTCTTCTGGATCTGACACAGGTTAAGATGACATCAGCGGTATTACACATCTGATACTACATGCAGTAGCTTATAGGTGATTGTTTCAATGAAATCAATTAAGTCCTTGACTGTCTAACCAGGGCAGGTCGTCTGGAGGGAGAATCCTGCCGACAGTGGCCACTGTGGATACGATGTCGCTGTACGAGTTCGTCAGCAGATGGGTCGGTCCAGAAATGGTCCGCAGTCTTAACTTTGGTGTACTCCAAAGCACATGGGCCAACTGCAAAACAAGGTTAATCGGACTAAAGTAGTACAGACATTTTCAAGTTCTGTATCATTGATTGTACAAGTTGAAATTTAGTAGTAAGGCAAAGTAAAGGGTTTAGCTGTTACAGTGTAGTCATACCATGTGCAGTTTAGTGAGGTTTATAAATACCCAATAGAGATGCAAGAATTGGTCCATCCACAGGATCCATCAGCATAGCTTCTTTCTCATAGAAGGTACTGCAAGACATGATGTTGAGAAAATTTAGAACATTATGAAAATTTTAAAATGTTACCTGACTTCCTGTTTGCATATTATAGCTTTTGGGGACATCTGTTTAAAAAAACAACACATAATGTGGGATGTTGAAATACTGTACAGTGTGTGTGATAGAACATGTGTAAAAATAAAATGTTAAATACTTTCAGTTGTTTCTGATATATGTAAAGGAAGCATTTCTTATAAAGAACTGCTTAATTTGAAATGATGATATGGAAAGGAGGAGACAGTGTTCTAAAGTCAGAGACACAGAAATGCATTAAATGCTGTTAAACAATACCTGCTGTTCTCTACCAAGTACAGGACAATCTTGTCCAAGAGCTTCTCCATCAACGCAGTTCGGATCCACAGGTGTTTCAGTGCCTGAGGAGGGAGGTTGGCCAACTTAGATTGCCGACTGCGGTCATTACTCAGTGAAGAATTGTTCTGTTTGCTGAAAAACAGAAAAGAAACCTGACAGATGAGATATCTGTATAGGCTGTTTGAATGGAACACAAAATATAGGATAGCAGGCCATCGGGATGCATTGTGGCACAT
Source organism: Trachinotus anak (assembly GCF_046630095.1). Lineage (NCBI taxonomy): Eukaryota > Metazoa > Chordata > Actinopteri > Carangiformes > Carangidae > Trachinotus > Trachinotus anak. Next base: position 10,475,011 of record NW_027273879.1, on the reverse strand, counting down.
AAAAGAAGAAAAGATACACAAGACTAAAAGAGAAAGAAGACATATATTGATTCTATGTCACTGGCCTCTCATGGGGAGGATTTAAAGTTTCACCTGTTTTCAATAAGCTGTTCCAGCTCCTGGACCTTGTGGCAGAGTTCCTCAGCAGGCGTAAAGCTTTTTGCCACCTTCATAAAGAGTGCTGCAACCTTGTTACTGCACAGCAGGCCTGCAATACGACGCTTCAGTCCATGGAGCACACAGGCCTCCACTACAGCTATACACACACAGACAACAGAGGATTACTCAATATTTGGTTTACGTTTTTTTTCTTATTTCAATTCAGTTATATTCATGTATTTGTTTCTTTGAGATGTTTTTATTTGGCTTCGAGTTTTGTTTTGATCTAATGAGCACAACAGGATTTCCTCTTTGTGAAAGCTTCAAGGCTCAATAGTTTTTGCAACAAAAACAGGTGGAAGACAAGCACAGGTGGCACAAGTAGAAATAGACTCAAACCTGTCCAACACTGCCTACTGTTGCTAGGATATGAGGGATGTGAATCACACACACCTCACTCCTGGTTAGTATCAACGCCTTTGAAGGGTGTTAGTCTACTTGAATACAAATCCACCCAATCCACCTTATTAAACATTAAACAGACATGGCTAATGGCTTTATGAAAATAAACCGTTAGGATTTACATTGCTTTAGCAAACTGTAAAGGACCATTTTGCACCGTGAGGACGAACTCGTAGGAGGTGACAGGGTTTGACACAAAGTGATGTTAGCCATCATTCTGTACTGTACATGTAAATGTGTAACCAATAGTGTGACCTGTACTGTTTGATACTGTTTGTGCTGTCTCTTGAAATCAGATACAAACAGCTGAACTAAATTAGGCTATATATATATATATTTGTGTGTGTGTGTGTGTGTGTGTGTGTGTGTGTGTGTGTGTGTGTGTGTAACCTATGATACCCATTCTTATGTTTATGTTGAAAATTAGAGCTGACAGACAAGGCACTCAGCATGTCACCTTACGTTTGGAACAACATGACCGGGAAACATGGCTTAGTGTGCAATGCAATCACAGTAGGTTTAATATAAAAAAAAAAAATATTTACCACAGAAAGATATGATGTGACTGCTGTCAGCATGCACAAATTTCCTTGTTACTGCCTCTTCCATAATTTGTTTCACCTAGGAGAGAAAGGTACACGGTGATACAAGACTTAATCTGTCTGACGCAGTTACATAAGGTGACAGAGAATCAAAACAAGAAGCACAAGAATAAGCAATGGGGGAATCTGTTAACGAGAGGCAATGATGAAGCAAGAGAGAAAGACAAAATCCCTCTTCCGACCTTTTCGTATTTTTATGCAGAAGCACCAGCATAGCCATTTTTGGGGGGAGGTAGGGAATCCAGTAATGTGCTACTGTGTGTCAATAAAGCTGGAGAACTCGCAAGAGAGAGATTTTAAACAACGGTCACAGTCGATGCAGCAAAGGCCAAACTATCCTGATGTTTACACATCTTAATAACATGTTCGTAATGCAGGCTTTCTTTTATAAATTTGTAGACCCCAAGACAAACCTGAGAAATCCCTGATGGCATAGCTAGGGATGTTTTCTCAGACTTGCTCCAAAGCCACAGCAGACATTATATCAATGTTTTCTGTCTGTTTGAATGTTATTAAATACAATTTTAGAGGTTAACATTCTACTGAAATAGGCATTGCTTGCTGGATCAGTGTATTTATTCACTTACACTTTAGAAAATGTACTTGTAAACCCTAATATTCTGGAAAAGGTCACATTCTACCAAGTTTTTATGTGTGCTGATAAGCAATGCAACATCTATTTGTAAAACTGAATAAATTTGATATGATGTGCCATATGTCCACTGAATGAGAGAATAGTGGACTATGGTAGAATAAGATGGTAATTTACTGCCTTATTTAAACAGGTATGCGTAAGAATCATTATGAGAGTTACAAAAAAACCCATAGATACTTGTTCACAATCCAGCTTTGGTTCATCGCAACCCACATTTTCAATGCTATGATGGGTTTTAAACCCACATCTCACAGCTTAAGCCCCTCCTCGCTGCGGGATCTGGTATCAGAGTCATGGATGTTTGAGAAACAGTGAGTCACAGGTGAGGGGGAGCATGGACACGATATAAGCCTGGAAGTACCCCGCTTTCTCAGCAATGAATAAAACATCCTGCTTTCTGTCCCTGGGGACTCACGGAGTCACTGAGCAGTTTGGAAGGGTCTGCAGTGTGCTCTCCTCAATGTCCATGTACATTAATATCCAAATGGCTCATAATTCAGAGACAAGTCACCCACCTTGAGTATGACTGTTTGCATTCAGTGTTTGCCAGAGCACACAATAAGATGTCAAATGAAACAGATGCCAAGGTCACACCTTTAAGTTTTGAACAATAAGATGTCAGTTTAACCGTGATTCCCTCAGAGAGAGAGAGAGACACACAGCTGGAGACACTACCCCAGAGTTTTCATTAAAAAAAGAGGCAAATCAATCTGCACAATTTGTAGCGTTTCCCCTCCCGACATAAAATCATCATCACCACCAGCATCATCATCAGTATTACCGTCATCAACACCACCATCGTCATCACCAGCTCACGCCAGCCTGCCAGCAGCCGCAAACAGACCTGCATGTAATCTTAACTGCATCCACTCTGATGCAAAATGAGCGGATCATATTTAATGATAAAGAGGCCTGTGGCGTAGTCTGTGGCTCAGACACACACACACACACACACACACACACACACACAAACATTGTCTCGGCTTACAGCGCCCAGTAAACATAAACTGTGATGAGCAAGAGGGGAATAAAATGCAGCGAACCTCTTTCTTCACATTGCGCAGCAATTTCTGACGCGTCTCGGCCTCTGTCACGGGAGAAAAACATGATGAATACGCCGATCAGATGCTGTAATTAACAATGACAGGAAAAACAACAAAGGGCGACCGTACCTCCCATCGCTCCAGGCAGGATTTCGCTGCGGCTGACACGCACAGCTTTTCGGGTGAATGTCTCGAAAGCGACGCAGACAGCGCAGGTTAGGAGGCAGAGAGGCTCCGAGATGTACGATGTGTTCTTAGCGACTAAATTAAACCTATCTGCTACCTCTCAGCGAAACAACACCCCTTTAAAGCCACAGTAGCCTTTACATTTAGCCACACACTTACACACATATTCTCCCTCAGACGTCCACACACACACACACACAATTTTGAATCACAATGTGACAGGTGTACCTCTGTTCCTATGTGAAATAAAATAAATATTTGAAACATTTCGGCGTCTCATAAAAAGTTTTTTCTTTTTTTTTCATGAAATGATCTGATTATTATTTTTTATTTTTTCCACCCCCAGGGGGAACACATTTAGGAATGAAATCTAAACAGCTTCATTAATCATCGCAATTAGATTACATAAAGAATTAATCACTTCTTATAGCCTACAAACATTACTGGCCACAACCTGAAATTAAAAGAGAAGGCAGCTGTGTCCATTAGGCTCCAGACACCAGAAAAGCTCATTCCTTTATCTGAGTCATATGAGAGAGTGATATGACACAGATACTCAGTCAGCAGGGAAATGATAGACCTAGTGTGTGTAAGACTTTAGACAGACATTGCCTCTCAAACTACAGCAACAAGACTGCTCCAAAGACAGGGTAAAGAGAGAGACATCTCTGATTCATCTATTTTTAATGATTGCTGGATGGGTAACCACAATCCTGTGACTGGAGATATGGGAGGATACTGGATGATGCAGTGAGCTTTGTTAACCATGATGGTGCGATTCCTTGTAATAGATGTAATCACCTTGGAGTAACATTCAACACGAAGTAGGGGGTCAGTGAAATCTAGAATACAAATTACATATTTTGTGCAGAGGTATTGAATTTGTCATGAAGTTGATTGAATAGGATGCCAAGAAATCAAGGCAGTGATTGGGCACAAATTAAATGCATTTTGGGTAAATATTTAACTTAGAGTACTGGCATGTACATTGACATTACAGGTGGGAGGAGAGCAGTGATTGAGGAAAATATAAAATATAATGCAAAATTATCATAAAGTTACAGACGGTTTATCAGCAAAATACATGTATGTATCAAAGAAAAAGTACTCACTGTGCAGTATGCAACTGTAGTATTATTATTATTATTGGTGCATTAATGTTTGAGCAGCATTGTAATGTTGTAACTGGTTAAGGTGGTACACATTTTAACTCATTTATATGTTGGTAATTAATTTAATATAAGATGATCATATATGTTTTATGTGAAATCTCAAGTGTCAAGTGAAGTACCTCAGCTGTCTTCAAGTACAATACTTGAGAGGCAAATAGATGCTGGTAAACGTGAGTTTTGTGATTTATTTCATTTATACCCAACAGCATATTTTTAATTCCACTTGTGGTGGGCTACAGGCCAGAGGTTGACCGACACAGACAACACCTACTTAACATTTTGCACCCGCTATCTGGCCCTTACTGCCGGTGAATAGGATGATAGAGGATAATATGACAGCGAAGGAAACAAGGAAGGAAGCAGACAAGGAGGCAGAGAAGAGGCTGTGTGAGTGTTCGGATGGGACACCGCTTTGTTCAACAGTAGGGGAGGGCAGACAGGCACAGTTGCTTTCCCTGCTGGGAGCGTTAAATACAATCTGCTGGGGCGGACTATCCTGTCTTATCTTCGTCCAGCTGTGTTACAACGTACCTTACAAACAATTGTCTTTCGTGGACTCTGAAGATTTCTATCAAGGGATGTCAAAGCGAGTACGAAGCAGAGAGGTCTGCGCTGATTGCAGTGCTCCGGGTATGATGTCAAACAGGCTAGCTGTAACGCTAGCTGCCTGGCTAACCAGCTAGCCCTGACTACAACTTAACGTCCAGTTAGCTAACCTAGTTAACATTACCAAACGGCCGTAACTAATTAGCAGTTTTCTAGCTACACGGCTAATTGTGATGGTTGTAAATTCTCGTCTTGTGGAAACATTTGTTGACACATATCGTGTCTGTGTCTTGCCTGTATACTCTCACGAACTTGTCTGAATCTGCAACTCTTTGCTTGAAATGTATTAAACGATAGTTTGTGATAGTTTATCGCTAACGTTACTTTAGTTGAATTAGCTACCTTGCTAAATTGCCCACGCCTGGTTGCATCAGTAATGGTGAGGGTTTTTTTTTTTTAAAGCTGTGTCGAAGACATTAGGAAGCAACTAATCTGGAGTCATCTGTGGGTGTCAATTAGCAAATATCCTTGTATGGCTAGAATCGATTAATTACCACAAATGCGTTAGTTTAAAGTTGTGTGTAGCGTTGTTTTTTATTTACCGTCAGACTTGCGCATTAACTAACACCTTTTACATCTTCTTCTAGAGCCACGATGGGCCTCAGTGAACAGGGGTGTGTTGGTCTGCGATGAGTGCTGCAGCATCCATCGAGGTCTGGGGCGACACAGCTCTCAAGTCCGGCATCTGACTCATTCTCCGTGGCCACCCTCCCAGTTACAGGTCAGGAGACAGGGACACAACCCCCACACACTTACCAAAGATCCAGATGCAAATTAGTAGAATCTATTTATCATATGGGCAACACAAGACAGAGGTCACACAATCAGACACATTATTAAGTGACTGGGAATAGCATATTTATAAAGCACTAGATTCAATTCAAGTGATTTGTTTTGTGTTTTCATGTTTTAGATGGTCCAAACACTGTATGGCAATGGAGCTAATTCCATATGGGAGCATAGCCTTCTGGACCCTTCCTCCTCAGTGAGTGGGAAGCGCAAAGCAAACCCCCAGGACAGAGTTCAGTAAGTGCTTTAAGGATTTTGATGTGTCAGACCTGATTTTGGTATGCTTGTTTGCACTTTTGATATAAACCTCTATTGGCAAAATTGATTTTCAGAGTTAAGGTCAGGGAACATGCATAATTGACCATCTCTGTACATGAGTCATGGCTAGTCAGTCTCAAGTAACTTTAAGAACCTAAGTAAGTTAGCCTGTTGGGGATGGCGAATTGCATAACAAAACAGATGTTCAATTAAATGCAAGTGGCAATATCCTAATCATGTTAGCTAAATGGGATGGATGTGGCTATTTTTTTGATTAACCAAATGATTCTGCAAGCAATAATTTAAAAGGGTTTATGCAGCTTTTCCTCTATTGTGAATGCTTTCTAACTAGCAGTATGCACTGTAGCTCAGAAGACACAACAAAAAACAAAGTCTGTGAGGCAGAGAGATGTGATGTAGTCATCTACACTCCCACTGCCAGGTATAAACACTGTGTCGGTCTGGTCCCTGGCTGGTGGAGAAAAGATAAATAGTCAGCCACACATAAACACAGCCGTGCTCAGTCAGACCCTTACAAACAGAGCAAATGCATTCAATCACCAGACAACAGACAGTTGCAGACAGAGCGTACGCATTGCACCAAACAGGAGGCAGCTGTCCTTGATCTCAAATACAACTTTCAAGATGAATGCAATGTTATTGGGTGGATTCACAATAGGAACTTTTCCCGCAGACTAAGAGCCTTTTGAAGAACTAAACCCGTGTTTTGACCGGGGGAACCATGACTAAACTTAAGTCCTCTATGATAGTTCCAGGTGTTGTGTAAAAAGGTTACTTCTCTGGAGATTATACTTTATGTGGTTCATGAACTGCTTGGGTGGAGTTTTCTGATTGATTAAACACAGACGCTGCAGCTGCTTCAACTCATATACCACTTGATTCACAACACAAGGAAGTATTGACTTTAGGACGTCAGCTGGAGTTATCTCATTGTTTATTAATCTAACAACAATGTTAGGCTTTGTCTTCGACTTCCCCATTGGTTTAGTTTAGTATATTGTACTGTACCCTACCCATCTGCAGAGATATAGTTGGTCATATGACAATGAGGAGGGATAGATATTCTTAGATTTTTGATGTGAATTAGCAATTCTGACTTCAAGGCAGGGTGGGGTTCACAGAAGGGGATCTTCTAGTGAAAAACTACCTATCTTTAGTTTTTTCTCATGACTGAAGTGACAGTAAAATTACCAGAATCCTGTGTTGTGGTATGCGGACATTTGTTCACCAATGTTTTGAATGTATGTGATGTGGTAGTCACTTGAAAATGGCAAAGGTGGTCCAGATTTTCAGTGCCCTTGGTTTTAGATATGTACATCTTTTGTTGTTTGTAGCTCCAACAAGACAGAGTTCATCAAGGCCAAATATCAAATGTTGGCGTATGTCCACCGGATGCCTTGTCGGGAGGATGACAGTGTAACCGCAAAAGACCTCAGCAAGGTGAGAAATTGCTCTGTTGTTTCTGCATTGTTTATTTTTACATTAATCAAGTGAACAAATAACCCAGCATTGTCCCATTCAAATAAGCTTCTTTGGGACAGTAAAACCAATGGTGGTGTAATTAACCCACATTTGTCTTTTGGATATCACAGCAGAGCAAGTGCTTTTTGGTTTTTTAACTATGATACCTGAGAACTCCTTCGAAAGTTCAGAAAATAGCATGGCTTATTCATATATTGATACTTAGAATTCAGTGCTGCTGTGACATACTGAAACTCTTCATCCATCTCCTTTCAGCAACTCCATTCCAGTGTTCGGACTGGAAACCTGGAGACCTGCCTCAGACTCTTATCCTTGGGAGCTCAGGCCAACTTCTTCCATCCAGTAAGTCTAGTGGAATAAGCGTCAGAACAAACAGTGCAAGTCGACATACTACTAATGCTTCACTATTATGTTGTTCTTTGACCACAGGAGAAGGGAAACACCCCACTACACATAGCAGCAAAAGCAGGTCAGATGTTACAAGCAGAACTGTTGGCAGTTTATGGAGCTGATCCCGGGGCTCTGGACTCCAGTGGAAAGACCCCCATTGATTATGCAAGGTAAAACCGAGTCTATATTTTTAGAGATACCCCAATGTGGAACTTATTGTTTTGAGGCAAGTGTATTACAAGTCAGAATTAGGGAAGTTCATGAGCCACTTCTTTCCCCCATTATTTCTGGTGAGCTCTGTGATCTAAACTCACAGTGTTGGCTACACTGAAAACATAGTTACTATTGTTGTGGTTGACATCACTACCCGGTAGCAAGGCTGCAAGCATCGCCTTAACAGATGCAGCCTGGCTCACAGGTGGCTGTGCTACAGGAAATGATACACATCCTTTGGAGATTTAAAGTACACAGAAAAAAAACTGGCATGAGTATAATATGTGTACTATTTATAAACTGATGTGTTAAAGAGGAAATGTTAGACGCTGTCATTTAAGGGAAAAGTGTCAGAAGGTAACCAAAAACTGGTAGACACAGCCTAGGTAGAAACTGCGAGAAAAAAAACAGTCACCATCTGAAATGGCTAAAATATTTAGCATGCCTTGCACTACAATGAACACTAGACACAGACCCCAGAACCCTTATGTCAGAGGCTAACTAATTCAATAACAGTAATACTGAGACAGGATGGGAGGGGGAGGAAGAATTCTTTAACAAGTATTGTGGCTGAGTCAGCTCAAGCAGTTTAGCGGAAGTTGGTCTGAAAACCTAGAAATAAAATGTACCGATATAAAATAAGATAATGGAGCTGACGGTGATGTGTTGTGTTAGTAACTAGTGTAGAAATTTTACAAAACAGATAATATCTGCATTGTACAGTAATACTAGCTTAAGAGTCATTGTATCATAGTATAAAGTATTGCCTTGAGGCACTTAAAGAAATCAAAGGAAAAACTATATATTTTATGCTGTGTTGTTTATGTTGTTTCTGGCAGAACCAGACTGAGACCAGTCATGTCTAAGCATGACTGGTCTCACTCTGTCACCAGAACCAGCTAACACCCATACACCTACTTCAATTCTCTGCTCAATACATTACTTGGAGCTTTCAAACTCTAAATGAGAAACATATTTTTCTGTGAACTTTATAGACTCTTGTTTTTTTGACATAGACGTATTTAAAGGCATCCTACCGCAGGCATTCTGTAGTCTTTGCCTCAGTGCAGTGCTGTATTTCTGAAACATAACCTTTTCTTCGTTATCTGTGCAGACAAGCTGGGCACCAGGAGCTGGCAGAGAGGCTTGTGGAGATCCAGTATGAACTCACTGACCGGTTAACATTTTACCTTTGTGGAAGAAGACCAGGTAAGTGCAGTACGTGCATCAAACATAGCTGCTGTATGGTGTTTGAGAGCTAATGTTTATTTTTCTGTTTTCTGTGGTAATCACTTGCTGTCATGTCCTTGTTGTGTTGTAGATCACAGAAATGGGCAACACTTCATCATTCCACAGATGGCAGACAGGTAATAGCTATGCTCCAAGTTGTTTTCATACCTACCAGTTTAATCTTGTAATGCACAGAAAATGATACCACTTTATAGTATCAGCTCCATTAGTCCCTGGCTACAAGTTAATGCTATGTAGTTGGCTTTTATTGTGCTGCATATTATATAGGCAGCATGACAGACATCCACAATATAATTACAATCCTATTTTTCCTATGCTGCATTGGATGGATAAGAAATAAGTAAGTATGTTTGTTACTTTGGCCATTTTGTTTCTCCTTGTTTGTGTGGAATTTTTTCAACAGAAAAATAATCATTTCAATTTTTGTCCAAAGCAGTCTGGATTTGTCAGAGTTTGCAAAAGCTGCAAAGAAGAAGTTGCAGTCGGTGAGACATGTCTACCTGTGATTTGATTCCTATGAGTTCCTAAATGTATTTTCTTTTTCACCTGCTGTTCAGTTGTTCTTAAAGTGAATCAGAAATTCTGCTTTATTTTGTTTCAGCTAAGTAACCATCAGTTTGAAGAACTTGCCATGGATGTTTATGATGAAGTTGACAGAAGAGAAACAGATGCCGGTGAAATTCCAAGAATTGTCCAAAATATATATAATGCTGTATAGAATGTTTTTTAAGCCTGTATATTAATTTCTACCTATTGTTTTTCTTTAGTGTGGTTGGCCACTCAGAACCACAGCACACTTGTAACCGACACCACAGTTGTACCTTTTCTGCCTGTCAATCCAGAGTACTCATCTACCAGAAACCAGGCAAGGGAATGCATATCTGTTACCCCCTATTTAAACTTCAATTTGTTGTTTTAAGACTGAATTTAACAGTGCTTCCTTATTTTCTCCTTTTTTGTGTGTTGATACATTTGCATTTTCAGGGTCGTCAAAAATTAGCAAGGTTTAGTGCTCATGAATTTGCCACCCTGGTGATCGATATTCTAACTGATGCGAAACGACGGCAGTGGGGTAATTCCTGCGATAGTCCTAAAGGTAGGATATGTCTTTTAGTTTTTTTTAATTTACCAGCTAATGTACTTTTGTTTTGGATTTTATTATTGTATGTATTGCAGTAAATGCACTTCTAAACATATACACAGAGGATGGTGTCAGTATTGAATTTTGTACTTGAACTTGTCCATTGTGTAAATTATTGCAACACTTCACAGCCTCTTTTCTTCCTGGTGCAGACTCAAAGAGGACAAACATTGTTTGGGTTGATAATGAAGAGCAAGTCCTGATTTTCGGATTTCTATAGGACAATAAAAACTGTTCCTTAGCTGTGTAGCTACCAGGGTTTGTTTAATACCCAGTCTTGCAATCTTGTGGTCTTTCTTCAGAGAATGTGGAGCTGATCCTTCAGGGAATCGACAGTCGCCATAACAGTGAGAGCCAAGACAATGACCAGCCAGATTACGACAGTGTGGCATCAGATGAAGATCCAGTCCAAGAGGCCACTTGTGGGGACAGCTGCAATGATGGAAGGACCAAGGTTAATGCTTGTTGGACTCTGTTACTATTAAGATGTTTAAATACAACATCTTGCTTTACTTTTCAAACTGATCAAATTCCTCCTGTCCTATATAACATGTTCTCCTGCAGAGCTCAGAGTCATCTGACCTCTCTGATGGACCAATCACAGTACAGGAATATATGGAGGTGAAAAGTGCCCTCACTGCATCAGAGGCCAAAATACAACAGCTTCTTAAAGTCAACTGTCACCTTAGTGAAGAGCTGCGGTTGATGCAGAGCAAGGTTAGTGAATTCACATGTAGCATATGGGTCTTGATGAGCGATGCTCTAGACTAAAAAGAGAAAGAGTTGAGGTGATTTCTACACCTAACCAATGTTAACAAGGAGCTTTATTGGTTACCAGTATCAATTATCAGGCACCATCAGACACACAAGTGCATCAGGCATGTACTGTCTCTACAAATAGCACCTTATGACATTCAGTCAGAAAGTTCATTTCTGAGTAAGCTAACATCTTACGTGTATTTATTACGATGCGTTTCCATGGTGAACTAGACATGTACTCTCCCCTCTCTTGTGGTATCTGGTCATTAAATTAGAGACACAAAAATACATTGAGAAAGGAATGAAAAACAAATTCATCACTGTTGACGTTGCTGTATGATAAGTGATCACTGACATTGCAGGACAGACAAGACAGAGCAGCAGAGAGTTATCAGACCATCGGGGGAAAGTAAGAAATATCTGTTGTAATTTATTCCCATGCAGCTCCTCTCTGTTGGTCTGCTGAAACTTATGATTCATTTACAGGTTTTAAATAAGTTTGTCTCAAAAAGAAAATCTGAATATAATATAATTGTGCCTCAATACTGAAATCTAGTGACATAATTTAACATTTTTGAAAGGAGAGGAAGAGAGGAAGCCTCAGAGTCACTCCTTCACGAAGAAATATAAATATCTATGTCAAATAGTCTTTCTGTGCACACAGGACAAAGTCTGAAAATCAGCACAGCTTGTCTGCATTAAGGTAGTCTTTGATGTGAGATAATGCAGATGAAATGGTCTGCTGCTGAAGTTATGATTTCTGTGTAACATTACAACTACAGCAGCTGGTGGTGCAGGTGGCATTAGATAGTTGTTGTGAGGCCATTTTATTCATTCAAATTGTTTGTACTTTGTTACTAATAATCATTTCCTGTCCTGATCCACCCATTTATACACTGTTCTTGATGCATTCTTCTTCTTCTTGGCACCTCAGTCTAACAATGTAGACCAGTGGAGGTATCTGTTTCTTCTTAATCCAGGGGGTTAGGTGGTGTAAAACTGCAGGAAATCTGTTTTAAATTACAGTATTTTTTGGTGGAGGAGGACCCCTAGACCCCCTCACCAATTATGTATCTTTCAAAGGTTGCTCCTCCTAGGAAGACTAGATGTTGACATATAAATGAATGAAAATGCCATAGGGTTCCACATCACTAGTGCAACAGATAAATGGCTGCTATGGATCTGGATGAGTGAAATTCCTGTGGTGATAATTAACATTCACCTCAGGAATCTGCTGTACTTGTAGACAGCATAGCAGATTTAATAGATTTAATGTTCCAGGTCAGATGCTAGATGTACACAAACACCGAGGACATTATGATCCATCATCGTAACTCTACAGAACCATCAAACAGCCACAAGCCACACACTACCTAAATGTGATTAAAAGTGTTGAAGTGTGGGTGAATCACTGCAGTTATCAGCTCAGTTGTCACCATTACAGAAATTTAATTGGGTTGAGTCCACAACACCTCCAGAAGGTACTAAGTAAAAGTACTGGCAAACCACAACAACCCACAATCATGTTATGTTTATCTTCATTCAAGGCATATGGTGCATCTGACTTCCTTATTTCTTAGTATTTCCAAAAAGTACATTTCCCCCTCAGCCCCAGCGGTATAAATTTAGATATGCACACAGTTGCAGTTTTATTTGCTGAGGTACTGAGGAAACTCTAAAGTCTGAAGACGTCTGCCACCACTCTAACACAGTGGTGAGAATATTCTGGTTATTCAGCAAAATAAACAAATCATGGTGTGGACATTTTGTACTGTTATTCTCACTACTGTTCATTCCTCTATAAGGTAGGAAACATTTCCTCATTAAATGGGGTTGGTGGTATTTCAGGATTTTATTTTATATTTTTTGTATCAACAAAGCGAAGTACAGGATCATTCCCCTGTGATCTGATTTGAATCTCATCACTCACCTGAAATTTTTTACCTCTGCTAGACACCAGAGCACTCAATATTGTTGCCAAGTATATAATTCTGATGATAGACTAAACTGACATGCTTGGAAAATTTGATTTTAAAAAAATGACAGCATTTCATTTGGTTTTGTTCAATGCCCAAAGTTTCCCAGCCTAGTTTCTTTCTCTCTACACTTGGCTGAGAAACATTGTTAACACAATGTACTACCTCCTCCTGCTGGTTTATTTTCTCCTTAACCATGCTTCTTTTCTATGACATAAGCTGCCTTCTTCTAGTCCCTTATCTTCCTCACCCTTTTTGCACTGACCAACACTTCAATTTATGACACAGAGGAACCCTAATACATTTCCTAATATATAAGCTAATGAACCTATAAAATCTCTTTTTTAAATATTCATGTCTTTGTAAGACAAAGGAGTAAGACAAATGACCAAACTGTAGCCAACACTGTTTTTGCTTTGGTAGCATGTAGTTACCTGATATGCCAGAAGTTAATTTGTAGACTTTATATCCCAATTTACATAATAATATTGACAGAAAGCTTAGAAAGCCATTTTTCCTATCACTCTTTTTTAATCTGAAAAGAGTCCTGCTCATGTAAATAAGGGCAACTACTTCTGCAGCAGTTTCTCAGGGGGTCACACTTCAGGTGTTGCTGTAAACACACAATGTCAGCACTTCATTTGTCAAAGAAACAAACCTTTTGTTGTGAGGAAAAACTTTGAAGGGAAACGAAAAACAAAACAGAGGTGAAGATGAACTCTACATAGAGGAATAGCTTTTCTCCTGCAGACTTAGCTGTACTCTACTCTATTATTGATGTCTGGCCGAGCTTTTGTAAGGAGAACGGCCCCCAGCTAGAGCTGAATTGAAAGATATTTTGTTCTCTACAGCTAAACTCCCTGCAGACTGAAAACACAACACTGCGATGGCAGACCCCCAGCGGACAACAACACCTCCAGGGGCCCTTTGGTCGACACCCACCCCGCGGGGGTCGCGCTATGTCCATGTATGAGACAGGTTCTACTCCGAAGCAGTACCCCCACCGAGCCGAAACAGCCCGGCATGAGGATGGAGTCATTTTACAACCCTTCCCAACCAATGTAAGCACAGAAGCACCAATGTTCCTGCTGGATTGTCCTCACAGGAGGACAAAATAATGGTGCCTGGCTTGGGGCTGGTGTTGGTTTTTCATTCATTCATTCATTTATTCATTCATCATTCATTGCATCTCAATAGAGTATGCTCAACTTGGTTTGACCCCTTTCTAGATTGGGAGGGGTCCTTTGGGGACGGCTGCTTCCTCCCTCCCTACCTTCCCCTCTTCCCTGTCCTGGTCGCGGGACGAAAGATCTCGAAGGGTTAAGTACTGAAGTTTAGTGGCAGCCCCAGGGATGGTGAAAACTGTCCCCTTGCTTGACCCCACAGTCTTCTCTCTCCTGACCTGTGTCTTTAAACTGCTTTTTATCAGTATCTCCTTTCTGCATGCATGCACCACAGTGCATCTGCTACTGTACAGTTACCTGAACATCACCAGCTTTTTCTGTACAGCGAACCTCAACCACAGCCACTGCTTTCTCTAGGAAACATCAGAAGAAATGATGAAATGTTGCACCAGAGAAAACTTTTTGAATGATCAGACTTCAATATCCAAGAAAAATAGATAAAATGGCTCATAACAATGTGCTTAATAGCCATAGCCACCGATAAGAGATCACACAGTTTACGTCTGGATTTCTTTGCATCTACTAATCGCATCCACTGCAGTACGCACTGTTACACCCCAGTGACTTTGTTGTATATTTCCTGTCTTTTTCAATTTATCTTCTTTAAAAGCAAATGTCTAATAGTGTGGTCATGGCTTTGTTTTCAGAAATGCATGATTCTGACTTGTATGTGCCTACAGTTGTTCCTGTAATACCTCTTTGCTAATTATATACACAATATACTGTAGTTGATTGATGGTAATCCATTGATGTGTCTATAGGGCTGTAGTTTGGAGGGACGGAGTACCATGCTGGAGAATGATTGCGACACTATGCCCAACCACTCTGGACTGGAGGTGACTGGGTAAGACCTTCTTTAAAGTTAACTTTGTACCCTCTTGTCCAAAATGACGAGGACTTTCCTCTGTGAGCGTTTCAACACTTTACCACTGATTTCTTTGGTAAAACCATCTGTTTGGTTCTTCAGATAAATGCATTAAATTATTTTGTTATAGACCAACTCATGGTATTAAATAATTTCATTGATGTTAAGTTTCCAGATGCATACAGGATTAACTGAAAGAAACTGCTGTTAAAATGAAGTAGGAAATGACCACAAAGAAGCCTGATATTAAATAAATGGGAAGGTTTTTCTTCTTGTTGCTGGTGCCAGAGATTATGACATTATTGTTGTGAAATCTTATAAAGTTAAAAGTCAAATGAAGACAGGGGACTAGGCTAGACTAATATTAGTTTTGACAGTTTTTTAGAAAGATGCTTTGATTGGTACAGTCTGTCTGTACAGCAGTAGGACTTTCACCGGTCTGATGTAAGCTACCAGTTGCAAAAAATCAACACATGAGAAATAGCCAGCAGCCTTGCACGTCATCTACCTCTAGTTGTTCTTTTGCCAGTTGTATACTTGTGTTGGTGATTAGAGTCACTACTATTGGCTTTTTGAGCTATAAAATAGATGCACCCAGTTAGCTAATCCAGTAGCTAATTTTATGTCTACTACTTTTCTATTATATAATTTTAGGATGGCATCTATCAGGCACTGAAGGGTTATGCCCAGCCCTTAACTCAGCATTGTTTTTCAAATTACAAACCAAACTGCAGGGTATGGTAATGGCATTTCACTTAATTCACAGTTAGTGTACTGCAAACCAGGAACCAGGTTTCTTAATGACTAGAACACCACCTGCAATTTGCATCTATATAAACATATCTCTATGCATTGCAATGCTTAAAGCAGTAAGCAGTGATAAAGCATTTTTTCCTTGTATTTGTAGCAGCCCTCTCCCAGCCTCTGATGCGGTGGAACCAGAAGAGGGTGAGGAAGATGCCACACTGCCATGCACAGAGGACGTCATCTGTAAGACAGAGCAGATCACTAAGAACATACAAGAGCTTCTGAGAGCTGCCCAGGAGACCAAACATGAAAGGTAGTTTATGGTTACTATGTAATTAATAAAAATGTTAACATTAAAAAGCATAAAATGAGACAACTTCTAAAACATCAAAGATATTCAAAGATCAGATCTTGTCATTATTTGATATGCTGTAAGCCATAGTGTGCACCCTGTCAGGCCATATATTTAATCTCAGCCTGTATTTCTGTAATTTTGTCTGGCCTTTTAGTAAATGGCATAACTCTGCCTCGGCTGCTTCTAGGTCAGTAGTTTTCAATGGTTATCCTCCAGGCCCAGGGCCCTGCTGGTTTTCATTCATTCTAGCCAGCTAACTGGTAACTGATTTTCACCTGAGTTGCAAGGCGAATGTGGTCAGTCACATAATATAGAAAACCAGATTGACTGTTTCTTAGCCTTGTAGACCAGCCTTTGTCCCTGTGTCCTAGAAACTCTGTGTCTGTTGGGGTTAGGCCTTGTGTCTTTTAATGCAGCTGACAGGAAACAAACACCACATGATCATATTCCCCTGTGACCTGCCAAATCCACAGCGACTCAGCGAGGTTTCCTGTATTCATCCATTTGTTAATATCTTGCATTTTTACAGTTACACATTACTGCACTTTATTTTCCTCTACTTTTATCATGATGTGAGATATTCACCATTTCGTTTATCTTAGTCTTTTTTCAGTGTAAAAATGTGGAGATTATCATTGCATACCATCTAGCTAAGGCGCTCATGGTTTTTCCTAACATGCTCAGACATTATGGTATTAATATGAAGCTTTGAACAGTACTGAGTACAAGTCAAGATGTTTATGTATTTATCCTTTCGTCCACTGTCACTGAAATTAAAGTTGTGTATTTTGAACCCTCAACAACTGCTGTTTTTCACCCAAGCTGGTTACTTATGGAGTGTTGCACCTGTACTACTTTGCATATGGTTAGTCATATTGTCAAATAAATATGGTAGATGGGCAATGCATCAGACATTGCAAACGCAGTCTCCCATTTGATGATACTAGCAACCAGTCAAATCACGTTAACAGGTAATACTGACAAAAACAAAACAGCACAAATTAATTGTAAATAATATGTGAATGATCTGTGCAGTGTACTTTAATCATTAAGGGTATTCCCTGGTAATAGGAATATCAGACCGTTCTTTTTAAGGTTCTTGATGGGGAATGTTTGCAGTAGCTGTTTGGCATCAGTGTTTGTATATATAGCAGAGGAGTGGTTAATCACCCATTCATCCTTTTGTCTCCATCTACAACAGTTTTCTGCCTTGCTCTGAAAAGATCTGCTTGGCTGTGACAGAGATGGCCGCCCTGTTTCCCAAGGTAAGATGACTCCCACCAACAGCACAGTGTCCCTCCCCCGAGTAATTAAAGGATTTGTTGTTCGTTTGAAAACAGCCAAAGGGAATCCACAGTGACTTGTCTAGATGGGTAGGCCTTGTTCATTGCATTACCTGGTTTTATGTTTACCATTTATTAGATTACTTATTTTCATATTTACTCAAACACACACACACACACACACACAGTGCCCATGGGCCTACTGATCGCAATGACAGTTAATTTATGGGCGTTGTCATGGGAGTCCCTTATTGAGTCTCTATCATCCCTCTTCCCCCTCCACAGAGGCCATCCTCGGAGACTGTGCGAGGATCTCTGTGTCTGCTCACGTCGAGCGCCAGCCGGCTGCATGGAGAGTGCCAGAAGGCAGCAGATCACAACCCCTGCCCATCGGACATCCAGCTGGTCACTCAGCAGGTCATCCAGTGCGCCTATGACATTGCCAAAGCTGCCAAGCAACTTGTCACTGTGACAACCAAAGAAAATAACAACTAACTATAACCCAAAGACATTTCTGATACCCCCAAAACAATTTATCAATTGTGTTGCTAATTTGATCTTAATCATTTAACACCATGTTTTCTTTTACCATGTTAATCAGTGTGATCATTTACATATATTCCTTAAAATGGGAAAATCTGAAAAAAGATAGACCAAACAAAATTATAGATCATTCAAAAGCTTTATTTATTTAGTTGTTTTGTACCATGGTGATATGGAGTAAACAGACATATTTAAAGACATAGGACTAAATTAGTTACAATTCTTTACCTCACAATTAGATCAGTTTAATCCACACATTTCCAAAAGTGCAATGTTGTATGTGTGTGTGTGTGTATATAAAACAATCAGAACAACAAGCAGTTGAGCCTTCTACATTGTACTTCTCTTCTTAGTACTTTAGTGGACACCAGAGGTCATCAGTTGTCCTCCTTGAGTCTTGTTTCTGGCCAGAAAGGACCAATCGTCTGCACCAGACACCAGGTATCAAGGATCAGAATAGATGAGCCTTAATCTAATCCAGTGACATTGGTTTATTTTACTTAAGCCATTTTAAATGTTTTTTTGTCTTGTTGTTTTTTTGTTTTTTTTTTTTGTTTTTTTGTTTTTTTTTGTAAGATCCAATAATAGTGTTTAATCATTGTGATGCCACTTGCTTAGAGTTCAAATGTTTGTTTAGTAAGCAAACTGTGATTATAAAAAAAAAAAAAAAAAAAAAAACAGCTTCAGTGCATTGAGCACCATGCAAGGCCAGCAGTACCAAGAGTGTGCAAAATTTCATTCCATCCAGTCCCTCCATGCTGGTTAAAGATGTGTTTAAGAGCAAGGAGGTGTCAGTATTTTTTGGAGTTCTGTTACTGCCATACTTCTGATCTCTGTGTGTGTGTGTGTGTGTGTGTGTGTGTGTGTGTGTGTGCGTGCGTGTGTGCGTGCGTGCGTGCGTGTGTGTGCGCGTGTGCGGGCGGGCGTGGCCAGGCGTGCGTGTACGTGGGTGTCTGTGGGTGTGCGGTTGACAAAGAGATGGCCTCGATGGTCCATGTGAAATCCATTTTGAATCAATTTTAATAGCATTATGCAAATATATAAGGTGTATGTATCCATGTAATTCTTTATCAAAATAATCCAAATGCTATTCTATTTATAAACTGTATGTCATACCTCTAAGAAAATATCAATGTTTATTTTCATAAGCTTTTGTTTAACATGATGCTCCTCACAGGCTAACTTTTGTTCTGAGGTTTGGGACGTCTCAGCTGGCAGTTAGTTATAGGCAACTTGTGATCTCTGTTTATTTGATGTGGTGCTGTAACTCCAGTGTGTTAGATGCTGCCTCTGGTCAAATGCGTACCGCTACGGTTTACAATAAATGATAAAGTAAATGTGCCCTCTAAGTTAGAGTATCTGTTGTAGAACCTGGGTCTAATGTGCCACTCATTGTTGTGAGCCAGAGGTCTGAGCCAGGGATGGAAAGAGAACTAGAATACCATACACAAGTGGAGTACATGTAATCCAGTATTGCCCAAGCAGAAGCAAGAATACCTGCATTAAAAGGACTTCATCCAAAAGTAAAAAGTATCTTGTTTGAAAATGTGTTATTTTAATGTTGACCAGATCTAACTAAGTAACTTAAAGAGCCACTGCAGCATCCTGACCCTCGCTTTTCAAAAAGTGGAGAACATCTTTCCTTTATAAGAAAGCTTTCTCAGAAGGCTGCTGATGGAAGGAAAAGATGTTCAAAACTACATCAGTACACATTATTATTTCATTAATGTCTACTGTTGATGTAAAAAGTTTTAAATGATCCTTTTTTTCATTTTTATTGAAGCTCCACTTACTAGCTTTTTCGTGAGCTGTCAGCTCCATCCCACTTTAGTTTGTAATGGATATCATTTTGTCAAATTTTTTTATTTTATTTTTTTTTTTACATTTTTTTTCCCACCAAATTAAAAAAGTTTTTTATTTTTCTGTATGGTGGTCTGATGAGAGAACTACACATGCAGAGTGTCTTTTTTTAACCACCAGTTACTTTTGTTTTTAGTGATGCAGTCAGTGTTATTTTCATTTTAATTAGCTTTAACAAGGTCATGGGAGGTTTTAAAGCAAGACCATGTAACCTTTGCTGAACAACAGGCACTGTGGCCATAACTGACACAACAATGGTAAATGCTAACATATAAAGCAGGAACTGAATGGTCATCACGTGTTGTCCATTATACCACCAACTAGGCCTATCTGAAGTTTGGCAACCTTAGCCACCATAAGCTGGTGGTCATACCAGACCAATTAAGGCAGTTTTAGCAAACCCACCCAGTTGAATGAATTATACAACGGTTCATTTTATTGCTTATGAAATAAAACATTTAACATGTAAGAGGAAGGATGTCTTATTTCTTCTTTCAAAAGTTAGATCGTCTTGCTTTAAATGTGACTTCATTTCCAAAACAAAACATATCCTGACAGGGCCATGAAATAATTCCAATAAAGTGAAAGTAAAATGAGGATTTTTTTTTTTTTTAGACTGTGGGCTACTTGATCAGTTAAGTGCACGTATTCAGTTACTTTCCACCCCTGGTTTCAGGCCTGACATTTAATTCCCTGTAATTTAGCCTCCCACTGCCTCTGTGGTTGAAAACAATCCCTGCCTTAGGTATAATAAAGTATAATTCATACCTCAAATGAGTTTGTTGTCGTGTTTTGTGCTGTGCATTGTGAGCATACAACTGTTTTTTTTTTTTTTTTGTTTGTTTTTTTTTTAACATTTTCAACACGCCCATGTATAATAATCTCCCACCTGTCGGAGAAGTACGAAAGTGATAGAGGTTGGTGGCGCTTCCCCACCCATCTGACAAGAAGCGCACAGTTCCGGGTTCTTTCCAGCCGAGAGCTGCTGACTGCTGCCGCCGCCGCTGCCGCTGTGCCGAGGCGCTCACACGGCTGGACCATGTCTCTTTTACTGGAGAATCGGTTCCGAGAGCTGCCCCCTGACAAGTCGGTGGACACGAAGCTATTCTTGGACACCGTTTCTCATATTCCTTTGTTCTTCGGTGAGTCTAACTCCATCTGAAGTGGATGAAGGCGCGCAGAAGTTGGTCGCTGTCACGGCTCGTGCTTTGCGGACTCGTTCCTCATGATGTGGGATCGTCAGACGAGGTTCAGGTCATCTGAATAAAAATGACTTGAGCCTCGTCTGATCCCACGCGTGGGCCTTTAAAGACAGGACGTGGCCGTTTCACACACGGCTGAAGTGGAGCTGCTGGGTCACGGCGGGGATCTGAGCCAGCCGCGGCCGTGAAGCCTATAGAGAAACTCTTTGTTTACTCATTGAACAGAGCACACATTGATCTCATTGTGACTTAACTGAAACTATGCATTCACTGCCCCCCCCCCCCCCCCCCGTTTGTAAAGGCTGATTTGTATTCATCCTCCCTTCTGAGCCTGGGGACATGTGTGATGAAGTCATTCATATTTTATTGCTTTGCTCTCAAATTTCTGTTTCTCTTTCAGACTGCTTGGGATCAAAAGTATTTTCAATCATCAAATCCGACATTAATGGCAATATAACGGTAAGATACAGATCTGTAAGTAGTTTTCCATGCCTCTGCCAGTACACTGGTGTGTTTTTCATTCCACGGTTAGGCATTTAAATGTGAGCAGGGGTTTTGATGGTGCAGCCTCCTACGTGCAAACTCAACACAAATGTGCATTTTCAGAAAATTAGAGGAGTCTATCTTCAGGATCCTGCAAAATACGTCACCCTGCAAGACATCCTGGTGGCAGAGCGAGAAGCCCATGGAGCAGAATGGCCTAAAGTTGGAGCAACATTGGCTCTGATGTGGCTGAAAAGGTGAGCAGCCCCTGAACTCGCTGTTATGTCATACTGTAAATTGACCTCTGAGCTGCTAAGCAATTTTTTTTTTCTCCCCCAATACTGGGTCTCTCCTGCAGGGGTCTCCGTTTCATACAGATCCTGCTGCAGAGTTTGGCGGATGGAGACAGAGATGAGAACAACCCCAACCTAATTCGGGTCAATGTCACCAAAGCCTACGAGCAGGCGCTGAAGAAATACCATGGCTGGATTGTGCAAAAGATTTTTAGTGTGAGGACAATGAAATATATTGCGGTTTGATGTTGCAGACGACGTCAAAAGTATTTCTGTGCCAGTTTGTTTTGTTTTACATTTATATGTAAAACTATGTAAGTGACCTTTTCGTAAAACCCACTTCCAACACATGTTCATGCGAGTGTTTTCTTTTCTTTTCTTTTCTTTTTTTGTTCACTTGCAGGCAGCACTAGTTGCAGCTCCCTACAGATCGAACTTCCTCAAGGCACTGTCAAAGGGAGAGGAAGTGAAAGAGGAGGACTGTCTGGCAAATGTACGTCAGTTCCTGGTTAATTACACAGCCACTGTAGATGCCATCTACGAGATGTTCACAGATCTAAACGCAGAGCTGGACTACACTGTTTGATGTCCCAGGACACAACTGGACTGGAGGTGCAGGAGCGTCCTGCATCACTATCTTGTCTGTAAGGTGACAGACAAGAACACTTTTCAAAGGTGTTTTTAATAGGACTGTTTTAATTCTTCCTTTGTGTGCTATTTATTACTTTGATTATGCCTTACTAAATTTAATACTGTATAAAATGACACAATTGCCTTAAATTTAAACAATCATTCTAGCAGATGCTTATGTTTTTTTTTTGATTTATGCATTTTCAATTAATTGCAAGATTGTTAAAACGACAGTGCGGCTCTCACTGTTATGCAGGACTATGTTACTGTGTGGGTTGTTGCTTTATTCATCATATTAACTGGTGGCTTTCACATGTTTCAGTAAGAGAAGAATACTAGACTGTAAACACTGTTATTATGGGAAAACTGTATTTTTAATACTTAACATTCAGATGTTCTCTGCCTCCTAAGCCCCGGAGTTGTCTCTGCTGTTAACCTGGGAGCAGCAGTAATTCTAAAATTTTAACAATACATTTCCAGTTTTATAATAAGTGCTGGAATCCACTGAGTGCCTTGGTGTTACTGAATAAATACATAATCTTTTCAAAGTAACCTCAGTGTTAATATATTTGCCAGCAGTTCTGTTTCAGAGAGAATATTTTATCTCTTTTACTTGTGTCGAGTTTGTCGTGTGTGTGTGTGTGTGTTTAAAAGGGATTTGTTTTTGATCTGTGTTTGTTCTATTTCTATCTCGGTCTCTGGCATGTTTTGTTCCCATTTATGTCCCACACTAACCTAAGCGTGACGTGACAGCATGTCATGTGCACATTCATTTATTAGATCCGCATTTTATGTATGAATATATAAAGATTGTTTTTTTCTGGATAATCGTCCATGATCAGATTTGTTATGAGAGCTTAAAAAAAAAAAAAAAAAAAAAACTGAAAACAAGTATTATTGCACTTACACATTCAGTTCATGAATTTTACTCTAGGGGGCAATATTTACTTTTATTTATTTTTTTGTTTCTCTTTTAATCACATTTGTGGCACTGCTACTGCTCGAGACATTTGAAAATGTCACTGATAAGGATCGTTCTATATGTTGCAAAACAGATACATTTCCAGTCTCAGCCAAATGAGATCTGAAGTGGCTCTTTACAAACAGTTTTTATTGCTGATGTCTGTAATTCTTCAAGAGCTGGTTTGTGAAAAGCACTGGATAGATCTCAATTTGCCCTCAGCAAAAATGTTTCTAAGGCCAGCTGACAAAAATGGCAGTACAGTCGAATGGGAACACTATATGTATATGTATATATATTTTTTTCCCCAAACATTAGCAGTAAATCTGAGGACAATTCCCTCTCTTTTTCATGTCTCCTAATCCTCCAAATCAACCAACCTCTTTTTCTGCCCACTCTTACTTATCTGAAGTGTCCCAGAGGAGCCAGAGTGGCTCTGGTTCCTCTCCCAGAGAAGCCCAGCCTGAGCTAATCGTCTCTGAGCGAGAGCAAGAGGAGCATGTCTGTAATCCTGTAGGTTTATCAGAAGAGAGCCTTGGCCTGTCCCAGCTGATAGATAGGATGGAAAAGCTCCAAGCGAAGCCAGGGCACAATAGGAAATCATTTCCAACAAAGCCTCAATGACAAAGCCACTGACCTTTTAACTCTGAAATATTTATCAGCAATAAAGTCATCAATAGAATATTGCGGTTTTATTCACAACACTGCATCTACTGCCATTATTCACGCCATCTAGGTTATTTGTTTTGTAATAGGCTACTTAAAGTGGGTGTGCTGCGGTGATCTCGACTACATTACTGCTATAGCATCCAATTTAGGGGGACAAATGAAGCGAAATAAGAGGTGCATGCAGGCACACCATCTAAGATTAGCAATTCAGCAGCTGGGTAATAGCAAGCCCATTTCTAAATCATGTGAACAGTAATATTCCTGTGGATGTATCTTCAAGAAAGCATACATTTTTCATACACAAATGTAATATAAGGAGAAGGCCAGTACATTTATACATATTTTGAAATATTCAATGGCTTCTGCCTCAAGCGTCAGCCATCCATTTAGACTAACATAATTCACTATAACAAAATTAGCGCTTTCAACTTGCATCATTTATGTAGGAAACAGTCCAATGTGTTTTAGCCAAGGATTGACTTACATCATATTATAAACCTGAGATCCTCCAGTGAAAAGATGGATCTTAATAAAATGAAATCTGACTTTAAAGAAAAGACTCGCCTTGTGGTTAAGCCTTAAATCCCTTTGCAATAAACCCAGAAAAATGTCTCATTTTCCCACAGCCACTTTATCATTCATGAATATAATCAAACCATCTTCTCGGCTACACGGTTGACAGAGTAACTATTAATATGTAATAACACAAACTATTTGCTGGGTTTAGAAAATTTCATTTACTTGACAATCCTTAATAAGAAGAGGCAAAAAAGGGCGAGGGATTAGGGTCATACATTGCAAAATGTAGTTATTTCAACAACATACTTCATGGAGAGCGCTCACATGTTCATATATAATAATTGCACTTTATAATTATAGAGACAGTTTGCTATGTAACTCAACAGGCTGACATAAATAAATAGTATTACAGAACCAGTGCAGACACACAAAGATCTACTCAGTCATACATCTCACACCATCAGAGATAATATAGCCCTACAAAGAGGATACATGTAAATGATTCAGGTGGCCTGCTCTCCAACATGGCACTCCCAAGTGTTGCGTAACAGTGTCAGAACCCTCTAGAGAAAAAACATTATGTCATTCAAGAAAAATGTCCACTCAACCTCTTACAATTTCAAATGTTAACAAAATACAACCAAAAGGGCACATCTCGCTTGGCCTGAATGCCACAGTGTTGATTTGGATATGCAACAGTCCTAAAATATGCTGAGCTGAGCTGAGCATGACTACATCAAATCAATTAAGATGTTAAATCACATAACTTTGTCTAACTGCATAACAAAAAAAATATATATTCACATTTGTACGCAAATGATCAAAACGTTTCCCCATACAGTGGCTAGAAGATTTGCATCATATTGCAGAAGCTGGGGCAGGAGTCGCTGAAAAGAGGACAAAACGAAACCCACAATAAAGCAGCAGACAACCAAAATTTCAGTTAATAATTGAGGAATGTTCCCTCTCAAATAAGAAGCCATTATATGTAAAAATATACAATATATTCACAAAAACTGTTATCAGAGAGCCTTCTCTGATTCAAGTGTTTTTAGAAGGGTACCAATGATTACTTCAGTTCAGCAAGTGTCCCATTTTTTGGAAAGGCCTACAGAGAAATCACCTGCAAAATAGACAGCTCATGTTTAAAATGTAACGGCAGGTTCTGATTGGGTGCTCAGCATCAGCATGAAATGAAGAACAGCAGGCATATTTGATGGCCATTTAAGATACAAAAATAAAACATGAAAAGTCCATAAGATAAACCTATATCTTAAATCGTGATTATCATTTACCTTCAGGCTTAGAGCACGAAGCCGTCTACAAATACAGTACATGCACAAACTAAAAAGGCATGTCTCATTCTCATAGATGTCTGAACTGACACACTTCCACTGTCTGTAATAGGTCTGTCACTCCTGCGTCCCGCTGCGTGCCAGCACCTGGTCTTATCTGTAGACAGGGAGTTGGATGTGGGTTTGCTGGTGGTGCTCCAGCAGCTGAGGCATCCCCATGGCTTCGTACCCGCGGCCCAGCATGCGCTCTTTGATGCAGGGAGGGTGGATCTCACTGATGAGGCACTCCAGAGACTGCAGGCTGCTGCTGAGTACTGCAGCGTGGCACAGGCTAGAACTAGGCAGCCCACAACAGAGGTTTTGGTCTTTGCTGTAGGCCTGGGTATGAGGAGGAAGAGGAGGGTGGAGCTGCGGCTGGTGACGCTGAGGGTGGTGGTGTTGATGTCGGTTTGGGTGGAGATGAGGGTGGGAGAGTCCCAGGTCTCTAGGCCTGGCTGCACATGTACCCGTTGCCAGCACCTGAGAAGTATAACAGTCGCTGTTAGGGGTGGCCACAACACTGTCCCAGAGAGGGGCAAAGTACTGTCCGACAGAGAACTCCCCCTGCATGGCAGCGCAGTTCAGAGAGGAGCCGCTGATTCGCTCCTGCCCAGCACCCACGCTGGGAGGATGCGGCCTGTAAGACAGCTGCGAGGAGCACGCCAAAGGGAGGCAGGTTTCCGGAGACTGGCCAACCCCAGCCTCTGCTGCTCTGTGCCCCTGAGCACTGTTACTCACACTGTACATCCTCACGGCTACCTGCTGATACGGCTGCTGCTGCTGCCTCTGCTGCTGCTGCTGAATTTGATGTTTGTGGTGCCACACTGTGTAGTCTCCTTTCTCCAAGTAACCAGCTTTGGCTATGTCTGCACTCTGTGTCGGTAGCACTGCCCCCGTGAATGCCAGACTGCTCTGGGGCGGCACTCCCAGGACAAAGTCTGAGTCTGAATGTGCCACTGCAGCCACAGCCTGCAGAGACGGGCTGGCTCGAGCCTCCCCCCCCAGCTGCAGGGTCTGGCTGTGGGGAACTCTGCTCATCTGCCTCATCAGGCTTTGAACCTCTGCCAGCTCAGACTGGGGGGCCAGGCTCTGATCTCTGGAGGCCATCCCTGCACTAGAACAAAGCGTCTCAATGGGTACATCAGGCAGCTTACATGCGCTTATATGATAGGCCTTGTGCCCATGTCTGACAGCGTAGCCATTATTCAGAGGATTATTATACGGTGCCACAGAAGCCTGGGAGTTTGCATGTTTAGTCCTCCTGCCCTCAGAGTTTTTCACCACACCTTTGACCACCACAGAGGCTTTGACGATGGCCAACAAGCCCTGATATCCTCCTGAGTACGGGTGTGAATACGGGCTGTAGCGGTGACCTGTGGTGTCTAAGCCGTTGACTGTTTTGTTGAGCTGTTTATGCTGTGGCACCCGGACGTCAGATGGAAAGATTTTGATGGACAGCGGGCTGTTGGCGGTCTTCTGGGCAAAAGCATCCAACTCTGCAGGAGAGGGGTACCGAGAAATCATGGAGGCTGGCTTGCCTGAGAAGAAAGCAGACAAAAATAAGTTATTAGTCCACAAGATAAAACCTTGTATCTTGTGTTTTCTGTTGTTGTCCCCCCCCCCCCCCCCCACTTTTAAATCTCAAACCTATTTTAGGGAATAAACGGGAAACACCGTGAGGGAAACACCTCCGGCACTGCGTGATCGGTGCTTAATTAAATTAATTCAGACTTTTTTCAGCCTAAAATTAGTTTATCCAAGGAAATCAAAAGAAGAGCAGGGGCAACAGGAGACGGGAGAGCAGCTAATTTTACTGCCGTGGCTCCAATCGGATTCACTTGAAGACATTTAGAGGTTAAACCACAGCTGGAGGCGCAAGTGGAAGTTGAATGCAGAAACTGTGAAACATGTCTCTTTAAAAACCAAAAGAAAAAAAACAAACTAATCACTAATTGGAACACACCTTACTTGACGCTAAATTCTTCATAGCTAGTCCACCCTTGGTTGTCTCTTGATAACTTTGTAATCATTCAAGCATCACCAGGTCCTGCCTATGTATTCTATTTCCATTTTATGCTTTCGTGAACCTGCGGCCGATTCTACTGTAAAAAGCCTGAAGCCTAAATAGGGAAGAAAAAGTTGTTGCAGATGGAAAAAAGAGCAAAGGGTACTGCCGATTGAATTGTGTGTGGGTTAGCTAACAGGGACAAACTAAGATTGGATTTAAACACTATTATTCAAGCAATTTCATGGCTGCTTAACTCCTCGCAACAAAGGAAAAGTGGGAAGGGGCCCTCATTTAAAAACAATAAATCACCTGTTAGAAATTACCGCCACCTTTTGGAGTGACACTTTTATGGAATTCCTGACATAAAAAGAAAAGGCGCCGAAATTACCCTAGATCACAATGCAAGTCAGTGGAAATAAAAGCAGGCAAAATAACAAGCTTGTAATCGGCGACAAAGGGGCTAAAAATAAAAAAACAAAACACTTCATTTCATTTTCAATAACAAAACCAATTCCAGCTATGCAGGGGCGAGGCTCACTTGTTGTTCCCATTTGAAATTGATTTGGGAGTTCATTTCATTTCAGGCCTACAGTGAGCCTCCCGACTGTGAAAATGATTCAATCTACAAGATCCATCTCATGAAAGAAATAAATTGGGTGTTTAAAATGGAGGAAAGAGGTAAGCTGGAGTGTTCAATCCATCCAGAAATCTCCCAGAGGAGCAGAAGGAGCAGCACCATGGTGCCAGGAGCATGAATGAATTCTACTGAGAAATACAACAAAGCAAAACACTGCTTATTATGTATCACAGTGTAGTGCTGCTATAGAAAACAGTGACATCTGGGATGTTGGAGAGGTGTTTAT
Source organism: Trachinotus anak (assembly GCF_046630095.1). Lineage (NCBI taxonomy): Eukaryota > Metazoa > Chordata > Actinopteri > Carangiformes > Carangidae > Trachinotus > Trachinotus anak. Next base: position 10,446,107 of record NW_027273879.1, on the reverse strand, counting down.
ACTGTATACAACATCAAGATGTGAGCTCTCTCTTCTCTAGTTTCCCATAATCCTCGTCACGGAGAAAGAAGGAAAAACCAGCTGCAATAACAATTTCTAGCCTTTGGCTAAAAACTGAATATCCACGACCATAACTGATAAGTAGAAGAGGAGGTTCATATCCATTTAAATGGGAAGTGATCAATGCATCAATGACATGCTCTGATACCACAGCAGAACATTTGTTTACTTTCTGCCTTGGATAACATTGCTCAATTAACAAAGATAGATCATTTAGGGAGGTGTTTTGGCCGATCCTTGCTCAGTAAAATGTCAGTGTTGAGCCCTGCAGGCTGCGATTCGCTTGCTGTTCCGCAAACATTTCAAACACTCTGAATGCTAACACGTCTTCACAGGGTGTCTGATATTGTTAGTCCAGAGATTACAGCCCTGTCAGAGCCATGGAGACACAACACAGCTGTGCTTCCCACTGTGGCTGCCTTAATGTGGCACTATGGAAACCTCATTAGCAAATAGGCCTTCACCACTCTGCATTCATATATTTATCATGTGCAGACCACTACTGTGTGACATATGCATTACAAAAAAAAAAAAAAAAAAAAAAAAAAGAGATAATTTCAGCTAGTCCTGACAGAAGCCCAACCACTGGATAATGTGGAGGTAAGACTGAGATCAGACACAGCATGACAAGCATTAAAGCTGCTCTAAATTACAACCAGAGGTAATTGTTTCATCTTGAGGACTTCATTACCAATCAGTGGCGTTAAACTGCAGTAAACTGAGCACAGCATGTCATGATTATCAGTCTGTAGTGGCTTTCTGAAAGCATGTGGTAACAGTAGTAAAAGTATATCCTGGAGTCACTGTTCACAGAATTTGCTTATTTCACAGCTTTCCTGAAAAACACACCCAGCTCAGAAAGCAGTGATATAATGTGTGGTTCATTCATTAAAATCTGGCACTATGACAGATGAAGGTGCCAAGAAGGCAAGAGCCTATACTTTGTCGAAGCTGATGTCCCACACAAACTCAATATGACAGCCAGTGTTGAGAGTCCCGATATCAGATTTTCACTACACGATTATCGTAGCCGATAACAATAGAATACATCGTATCGTGTATCTACAGAAAATTTGAAGAAAAAAAAAAAGAAAATGAGTAGCGAGGTGTGAAAGTGTGGAAATTGAATAAATTAAGTATCACCTATGATGCTCTGCAGGTGTCATCTGCACTCTCCAAAATCAGAGCGAGTTTGAGCTTTGCTGTTTAATAGACCATTTTTGTGATTCACTTTTTATTGCATTTTCATCAAAGAAAAACAGCAACCTCACACAGAACAAACATACAAACAGAAGAGACAATGACAACAGTGAAAATCAGAAAGGGGTATCAATGAAGACATCATATCTATAAACTGGGCAAATATCGTCAGCACCATCCTATAATGCTGTCACTCATAAACCACCACGGCATGGGGGGTAAATATTATCAGCAATGGACCATTTTAAACAGCTGGTGTATTTAAAAACACGAGCTTCAGTTGCTTCCAGCTCATTTTGGCCGTTATCCTGAAAACAAGTAAATAAACAAGTAGAAATGTCCAAATGAGGCCAACTTTCTCCTCCACCCTTACTACATCTCAGTCGGCTACAGTCATTATATTCAGCCAGCCATTTGGCTCTTTTAAAACCCTGGCATTTTAACTGCAATACAAGAATGCACGAGCCAGGAAATGAGTAAATATTTTTAACTGGCAGGTGAAATGTCTGAGCTATAAAACAGCTCTACACTTTTAGCTCAAGAAACGTATGAGTCACTTAATCAGCCCATGTTGCCTTAAAGAGATGAGATTAGTCATGTTGTTCTTCTAGCAGTAAATTAACGCAGCCCTAATTTTTTGTATATAGTCAGCATGTAAGAGAAGAAATGTGGATCAAAAAAAATCACATTGCATCCATTTTTTCCCCAAACCCGGAGACAGCACGAGGGGTTGCAAGGTAAATCCAAGGGGTTGGGAAGTTAGTTATACAATAGAAAAGATGAAGAAAAAAAAAAAACATATTTTCTGCACAAAAATATGTTCATTTTCTTTATCTTATGGTCTTTTTCTTTATTTCTCTTAACCTTACCTCTTCTTTCTAGTTCTACTTCCGCAAACCAGTGAGTTGTTTAACTCAATGTAAATTTTAAATAAAAAGATTAAAACACATTAACTATTCATCTTCTGTAAATTAGTTTTTTGGGGTTTTTTTTTAAAATCTCCTTCAGATTGTGAACTATAACTTTCATTGTGACATGTTTTCCTGTGCCTCTTTACTGTAGTCACAACAGAATTCAGCGGTGTAAAAGTAAGGTAGGAGATGATAACAAATATGAGGCTATTCACATGACAACAGGCAGCAACGTGTTGTCAGGTAAGGACTGGCAGAGAGATAATTAGCAGTCTGACCTTAAGCACTTAATCACCCTGAACCTGCAGACTGCACGCCGTTTCACTCCTTGGCCCTGACACGGAGCAGAGGCGCAGAGACAGACGGAAAACAGCACAGACACTTTTCGCGAGCAGCCTTGGCCGAGGCTACGTGCAGCGTTTCAACATTTAAATTCTTGCTTTCAGACTGGTCTGATTGAAGTGGGTTACGTAGGATTAAAAAGCTTGTTTGTGTTTCTGTTTTTCCTCAAAGATCTGCATAATGACTCTGATGCGTGATGCATTGAGAACACTAGCTGGATAAATTTAATGGTCCCACCAGTCAGGCTTGAATGTTTTCTTGGTTGGATGCGGCTCCACACATTAAAACATGCTGCTCAACTGTTGTGGCACCATGCTGAGCGAAACTGGCACTCTTTCATAGGAAACACCTAATCCTGATTTCCTCTTGCCATGCAGGAGACTTGCTAGGAAAGAAACAGTTGGGGGGACAGAGGGGGAGGGGCATATCATAAACTCTCAATCACCACAAGGCATAATAATGTGTGTGCATGTGCGTATGTGTATTTGTGAGTTAAGGAGTTTTTACATAAAATTAATCATTACCATTGTGTTTTAATCATACCATGGCGTGTGTGTGTGTGTGTGTGTGTGTGTGTGTGTGTGTATATACGTATATGTATATGTATATGTGGTCTTTCATGACTCTGATGCCACCCCCATACAATTCTGCTACCTTAAACTGGCTAATCTTTTTCCCGTGGTCACACTTGAAGCCATTTCCCCCCCAGATTAGAGCGGAGCCCTCATTGTTTTGGAGCAGTTTAAGTTAATCGCTAATTTATGGGCAAAACAAGCCCCAGAGGCATGGCCTGAAAGCAGGAGCTCATTGCGTTTCCAAAGTCGCTGCTTCCAACCGTTACATACCCGGAGGGCCAACATAAGGAAACGATTAGAATGACCACCAGATATGATTCCCGCATGAGCTAAAACTAAAAATACATAAATTATTCCTCATTAATATCCATACATGCTGGCTGAACTGCCAGCCCAAAATCCCACAGGTCTTTGATGTTAATGCTGGAGATTTGTGGTGAACACTTTTGTGAGATAGCATGTTTACAAGAGTCAAATCCTCAGCAGGAACATGGCACTGAGAGCTGGCAGTTAATTACAGAACAGCGCTTCTCAGCAGGCATAAATACTTGTTTACCACACCAATCATCCCGATATTTAAAATACTCTGGCCTACCTTAATAACCAGGGACTGAGCTCAGCACATTCTCATCGCCTTTAAAACCTATATCCCCGTTACCATGACAACTCTCTCTTTGCACCCAGTTGGCCCAATAAGCCCAGTCATTAGAACCATGTAATTAATTGGCCCTGCCTTCATTCATCTGTTTGAGATGAGCTTGTGCAGTTGACTATCTGCTAGTTAGACAGAGTAATAACAACACCAAAACTAGCAGCTGCTGGGTTCTCTCAATTCAAGCCACAAACTGAAAATAACATTATGCTGTTTATTTGTTTTGCATCATTTATATTATTATGTACAAATTACATTACTGCTGACGGATAACTTCACTCAGTTAATTTCCAACTTCAGCCAGAAGTCAAAACAAGCATAGAGATACACAGCTACCATAAACACTGGTGATTTATGAAGGTGTTTTAGAGTTTCCAAGGCTTAAGAGCAATCTCACGCGTCCCTGGTTCTGGAAGTAAAAACTCATTAATTTTCTCACTGATAATTGTGGGTGAATCATATTGGCTCACTTCTGTGGCTGAGATGGACATAAAGCTCTCCGCGTTGAATTAAGAGAAAACATAGACAACTCTGGTAGTAAAAAGCTCTGGTTAGAGTTAAAAGTTAAAGTATCTGTGCATAAAAATATAAGGTGAGATGTTAACTAAAATTCCCAAGATATATTTTCAGCAAGAACCATCCAATCACAGCGCTGAAAATTCTAGCACATGCACTGCTAACAGTAAAGCTGTGACTACAATCTGCAGTTCAAAATCCTCTCACTATTAGATTCTGGGTCAATTTTGGGATCAATCTGTCAACTATAGCACCGTGTTTTGTTCCCGACTGCAACGACAAAGTGTTTTGAATTTGCTGGCTGGCTTCTCCTCCATAGCAACGGTGGCCAAAGCTCATGGGTAGTGTAGTATTTAGAGCCATCTGTCATGTCAAACTGACAGACAAATCGTGATTCTTCAGAAACAAAGCCGAAATCATTCAAACTGGTGGCCATGGAATGCACCTGAAGGGTTGAGACTCTCGTGTTTCTTTGTTGAGTCACATCATATATATATCACTAAAAGAAAAAAATTTGACATGGGAATGAATGGAGAGAAACACTTGACATTTGCATTCAACTGGAGCCGTGTTCCAGGCCACCTGACAAATATAAAGGCCAGTCACTTTCCATTTAGGTCTGGTCTGGTCTATATATCAGCTCCTGAAAGGGAAAAAGTAGCATGCATTGGTTTATCAGAGTTGTTTGCTGAAAACAGCTGCCTGCTGCTGCTAGAAACAGAGCTGATGTGACTAGTTACATGAACCATATTATAAATGTGTCGTAAAACCAAAACAACGTGCTGAGAAAAGTTAAACAGAACTGAAATGTCATTCTCCGGTTTGTCCCTGAACAAGTCCTTTCACATTAGAGCCATTTGACTCAATGCTGATATAAAATATATTGATTAATAAAGGGTTTAAAAAGTGTCATAAGGTGCAGAATCAGCAGTTTTCTTGATCTCTAAGAGTACTTCGGTGAAAGGCATGAATATTTATCTCCTAAGAGGTTAAAAGAAGGTTACCAGTTAATGCCTCCATGTGGTTTACTCAACCTTACAACCAAGAGGACCATTAGATAGAGATGGAGGCAGTGGAAAAAGTAGACACAGGACATGGTGACATCACAGCATATGCTCTCAAATCTCACTCACACTAACTTCTCTATTTAACACAAGCAAAAAATAAAAATACAGACACTCATTCATCCAATTTTCACACACCTCCCCCCTCTCTCCATGTCAGTAATCTCCACATGAAGGGTGCTCATAAGACAGAGTAACCTCGGGGTTGAACACTTAGTTATGTGTGCTCGAGGAGGCTCTGGCGAATACTCCTTTGCACCAGTGTCACTCCTCATTTGTTTCTGTGCCGCTTGGCCCAGCTTGGGCAAAGTTTCCCCTCTAAAAGCCGGCCCGAGCACAGGCCAGCAGCGTGGGAAAAAAAAAAAAAAAAAGCATTTCCAGCACCCGGCTTTCAAGCTGAGATAGCAGAGGAAGAGCACGGCGCTCATTCACTCTCATCACATAATTCCTAACACTCGTTTCTCAGAAATCTTTCACATGGGGTCTGTGTGGCTGAGAGCTTTCATGTCCTGTGCCTTCCATTTATTGATAGCTAAAAATGGAAATGGCTTTCAAAAGCACAGCAGCGACCAAAGACTGACTGTCCCCATTTAACTCCATCCAACGACAACTCATTTAATGAAGAAGCCTGGGCCACACAGACCGAGCTCTCATCAGCAGTCTATTCCCTGTGGTTGTGCTTGAAATGTCAGGATTGAGCTGGAGGGTGCTGCACTATGCACAGTTGCAGTACATAAAACTCGAGGGGGGGGGGGGGGGGGCCCTGCAGGTAAACAGGATGAGAAACGCACCCCTGGTTCTGCCTGAGGCAAACTAGGCCCTTCTGTTCCAGTGTTTAGCAGACAAGTGCTCCACTGATTCCCAATTAATATTTAATAACAAAAAAGACAAAGAGGCATTTCACCCATGGAGAGAGATGGGAGATGAGGAGATGGAGCCCAAGAAGGAAGGAATTTCAGCATTTCAAACTTGAGTTCAACTGGATGCAAAGTATTTGGTTTTGAGAAGGCTGTATAAGTCTACAAATAATAATGTTGCTGCTGTGGTTATTTATTGTGTGGTTTTGTTGCACCTGTTAGATCAGGACAACTTTTATGGTTCTTTTAAGTTTGGTGACCTCAGAAATCTCTCAGCATGGCTCCATCCAACTTCAACCTGAGAAGAGGTCTAATTATCCAGACTATGTGAAAATGCATGTGTGTTATTTGCAGGTGTTAGGTTAACCTGTCAGTGAACCCTGATAATTACAATAAAATTAGACTGCCTAAGAGCAGAGTGCATGATACACAAACAAAGATATCCTGTATGAGAATGCACAGGCCCATGGAAATGAACAAAACATTTACTGGGAACAGGATCAGTCAGATAAGATAATCCTGTCCACTGCCCTGCTGCAGATATGACATATAGGCTCAGCTAACACTGATAGTCAAATGTGGTGATTCACTCTGAGGAAAATCTGAATGTGCACAATGTTACTGGTCAATATTTGCATACTCGCTTTCTCTGAGACCAAAGCCTGAGCCATATCGTTTCATTTCATTTACAATTATTCCTGTTTTTTTTCCCACTTGTCTTAATAAAACACATTAAATATATGACAGCAAAGGCTCAATATATTAACACTACAACACACTGCAACACCTATACCAGAAAGAAAACCAAACATCTTTAAAGAACCTAATAATTCAACATGTTTTGTAGCTCTGTGCATTTATCAAACAACACATACACGCACATACACACAGCTGAACCATCAAACTATAAGTAATTATAGATCTTCAATATAGCTTCAAACCAGACCAGTAAAGAAGAATAAGGCATCAGCAAATTTTTTTTAAAGCAATTGAGAAAAGGAAACCACAGCAGAATAACTTCATTTGTGGTGCTATGATCTCATTATATGAATCTAGACTATCCAGGAAGAAAAAAGAAAAAAAGGCCCGCACTGCACAAATAATATGGAGGTAGAGAAACATACATAAAAGAAGCAGAATCAAACTTATTCTGCAGACAGGTGTTGCATTCAATCCGTTAATTGAAAGAAATCTAATCACAAATGTCAATCCAGGTTAGTTGCAAAAATACCCACTCAACCTTTCAGTGAATGCACTATAATCAGTCAAGACGAAGGTCAAACAACACTGACATGCGGCGCATTCTGCACAAAATGTGAACATCATTAGTAACCCTGTACGGGAGAGTTGATTAACTCTCTAATTTCAGAGGTCCACTTTGACCTGCACACATTAGCGCTGCAGGAGCACACTGATTAGAAGCCCAATTATAAGGCATCATAATCATCAGGAGGCCCATTATTTTAATTCAAGAAGCTTCACAACAGCTGAAATCCGAACACATTGCTGGAACCTCGTGTCACAGGGATGCCCCGTCACCTCTAAGCTAAGTAACACACAACACACAGTACTTTGTCCACTTTCACAAATTACCGAGCGGACAGGCAGCTTGTTTGGTAATGAGTCTGATTAATGTTTGAGGCCTGCTGGTGTTTAACATGTTATTTGTACATTGTGCCTGTAAAGCATCACTTAGATACATATATTTGGACATTCTTAATTAATTAATATGACATTTCTGCGTCCCTCACCTCTCCCCCAGACTGTGCTTGGCCATCCCCTGGTTCAGACCCAGGAACTGCTAAACCAGACCCCGTCCATTTAGACTCCTTTTATGGTCATGTGCTTAAGGGAATGTGCCACTTGTGCCATAGATTGGAGGGCGGTCGTGATGTGTTTGGCTGATTTTATGCTGATTTTGAGCAGTTGTGATAACATTTAGTCTCCCATTGTATTGCACTGTATCACTGCTGTAAGCTGATCGATTGTTGTTGTTAATTGTTTCTTTCTGAAGTAGGAGGAGCTACTGTTTAGGAAAAACAGGAGTTGGCGCTTCTCCCAGGAGTTCAGACCATGCTGGCATGAGGAAGCTCTAACATAGCCTAGTGCAGAGCTGCTTACTTTTGAATTGTTTTTCTTTTTTTTTTCCATCTTGTCATCACTTCTCACTTTTGTTTTTCTTCAGTTTTGGCCAAGCTGATCTGCACTGTAAATATGCTGCACCTACTTCACTGCTGAAGAAAAAAAAAAAAAATCACTTATCTGGGTAATTTAACGTCACCAATAAATCCTACCAGCTACTCATATTTTTTTTTTTTTTTTAACTGGTGTGTGTAACTGATAAATCTGAGTGCTCGTTGTCTGTCCTCTTTGTCAACTGACTTCACCCGTGTTGACGCAGACTCACCTTTGTGGGTGCAGGGCTGCAGTGGTGGTACTGGCAGCAGTAATGGCGGTGGTGGAACATCGAGGCTTTTGGGTGTGCAGGCCAGACGCTGCGACGAGAGGTTCTGCCGTCTCTGGATACAGGCCAGCATGATAGTTCACTAGGGCGGCACACAGCCTGGGTAAACCTGCTAGAATAGAGAGAGACAAAAATGCTTTTTACTCTATAACTGATAGGCATGCTGATTACTCAAGACTTAAGGACAGCAGTGCTTTGAGCCACATGCTAACCGTGGCAAGCGATTGCTCACAATGACAAAACTGCTGGTGTTAAGCAGGTATATGTTCACCATGAGCTAATTAGCACATCAGTTGAGGCTGATGGGAATGTCATTAGTGTTGCAGATATTCGAACCATAAATGATAAATTTAAATTTTGGTATCATGTCAGTACCAAAATTTCACGATAATCCATGAAATATTTGTTGAGACATTTCATAAAAAATGAAAAAAAAAAAAAAATCAACCTTGTGTTGGTGCTAAAACGTAAAGCCAGCAGATCAACAAAGTCAGTGGGTCTCATTTTCTGAGGACCATTGAAATCCATGCAGTGGCCGCTGAGATGTTTCAATCTGGACCAAAAGCGGTGGACCAACCAACAGACTGTCATCCATAGAGCGATGATGCTACCACAACTAAAACCCTTTAGACCTCACAAGAGAAGCACTGATCTCAAAACATTTCTGTCCTCACATCTTTTGATTTTAAAAGTTCTTTCTGATTGCATGGAGAGGACACATAGCCCCGAGGATGACTGGAAGGAAAGTAGATGCCAACTTTAAGTTTGGGGGGAAAAAAAAACATCAAATGATGAGCAGTACGTTCAAACTCTTGCTGCAAACATCAGTTTGATGTTGGAGGAAAACTGCAGGTTTGCACACTACAAAAAAAAAAAAAAAAAAAAAAAAAAAAACCATGGGGGGGCTCTCCTCTTTCAAAAACATCTTTTCCACGTTACTTCAGTAGATTACATATCTTAGAACTCTTCCAACGTCTTGGGTCCTTTTACCATATTAAAATTCAGCAGCCCCGCTTTGAACTGCCAAGACTGCGCATTTAAGAAAGTAATATCACTTAATGACGACTCCATCTCCTCCTTCTGCTTAGTTGTTATGATGGTTCTTTCCCGTTATCAACCTTGGTCTGTCGGCTGCAATCACACAGATCATTTACAGGGCCCCCTGTAGCCTCAGGCTGTGTGTTTCAATTTGTAACTAGCCCTGAGACCTGGATTTCTTGTTCCATAAATTTATGGCCTTATTGATCAGCAGAGAAAGCCAAAAGCAGCTCACTCCCTAAAATAGGCTGCGCTGTTTGGAGAGTTAAGTATTGTCAGAGGAAATGAGAGAGGCTGAGTCTGAAAAAGAAGGCGCCTCTCCACAGCTGTGCTGATTGAAGCAATCATTCTGAGAAGAAAGCCAGGCATTGAGGGAATATTTCAGTGATAATCGCATTTGACATTCTCTTTGATTATCTGAAAGAGTCAGCAAATCTGAATGCTAGCACTGCAGAACTAAAAAACCTGGGGCTACTGTAAAATACTGATTGTGTTTGAATCGGGTGTTTTGTCGACCAACAACAAAATAAAAACAGATGTATGGGTTATTAATAGTTAATAAATTCAACAACCGCAAATGGAAAGAAACACAGTAGCTTTCATTTCAATACAGTATAGTGCAAATGGTGATACAAGCCTGCGACATACAGCTGTCAGACTGCCTCTTTTTCTTGTTCGGTTTTTTTTTTTGGTTCCTTTGGATTTTTGCCTTCGTTTCTCCCTCAGGGTCCAGAGGGCAGCTGAAGCGAGCCAACCGCAGAACAGAGTGTTCAGTGATGAGCTGCAGAAACGTGATTACCTGCGCCTCAAAAGGAAGAGGAGAAAGAGTGGCTTTCATTTTACTCAGGTGCCAGCCCTCACTCTTCCCTTCCTCATGTACCCACTCCCCTCCTCCGCTCAACATCTGTCCCTTGGTGACAAGCCCACTTCAAACTGCTCCGCGCAACCTGTCTCATCTGAGCGCACACGTCTGAGGAGCTAAAAACCCTCCGTATGGTCAGATTCCATTTTGGAAAATAATAGCAGTATCACAACAACCCTTCCATTACCCCACATTTGTCAAGAGGGAGGTGCCGAAAAATGCAGGAGGAACACAGGGGAGAAACGCATCTCCGGGGAAATCCCTTCACGAGCAGAAAATGAGACATGAATTGGAATACCTTCCATTACCCCCCTAATTTGCAGCTGGAAGAAAATACATCAAGGAGGTCATTATAATTCAAAGAGAGGCCAGCAGTGGCTTAAAGAAGAAAAAGTTTCCCTGAAAGCAGAAAAAGGATCTATATGATGCATAAAGTGCAAGTAATGATGGGTTCTTTCATCCTGCTATCTAAATTTTAAATCTAAAGAGATTTAATGAAATTTTAAGCTTAAAATTGCCTTCTCACTCTTGAGGAGAATTACCCGAAAAAGGGGAAGAGAGATCAAAGATCAAAGTGATCCCAGAATTCATGATATTATCTGGGCAAAGTTCTCAAGCAACATCAGTTCTCCCTCCATCCCTCCATTTAATGTTCAGCTCAACAAAAAAGTTTCTTACAACGTCATATCAGGATCTCGCACAACTGTGACTGATGAAATTATATCTCACAACTCCAAAGTCACTGTCAGCAATGTCGAAAATGGCAGTCACTGTCATAGTTCAACTCCAACCTTCACAAATAAGGTCCAAGATCTTAGTCATTAACATAATGTTCAGTGTTACTCCCCTTCCAAGATGGTTTTCGTCAATCAGCAGCCAGGACATCGTGGTAGAGGTTAACCAGATGTCTCACCTCTTACATTCACTCTGAAGCCTAAACTCTGGCACTTCCAGTGTCTTACAAGTTAATTTCTTCAAGGACTTGTGTAACATGCATATTAAGAAAAAGGACACAAAGTTTAAGCTGCAAGGATGTCTAATCCTCACCACTCTCAGGCGACATCCACGCGGCTGATAAGGAAGCATGATGTGGTCCACTGAGGGCGTGCCAGGGAGATAAAGACCTTGTGCTTTGCAGTCAATCTAACTGTCCCCCACAGTTTTCTGATAAGGGTGTTTTGGCAGACAAGTTTATTTTTCAAGCCTCTTCTCTCATCACTGACAGGATTTAAAATGCCTTGGTTTTCTAATGTCATCTATCCCCCGGATCAGAACAGGGCATTTTCTGAGAAGATAAGGTCAACTAAAGAGCCATAAGAGACGTGATGGAGAGACTTTACAGTGGCCGCTTCAGTTTATCAGGCAGATAATTGTTACTTTTTATAGCATCTGTTCAACAAAAATATTGCTTTTTTTATTGAGAAAACTACTGATGCATTGTCATCAAACTAGCACCAATCATGTTTATACTTAATACAAGAAGGCTGTCTCAAGTTAGATTACCAAGAAAATACACTACTATGTTTAGTAAATGGGCAATGCCTAACTTTTTACCTGTTTGGCTGGACAAAGTGGCTGCACAAGAATAACCATCAAAGCAGGAAAAAGGGTCTAAATTATACAGGGAGTCAGACAAGAGCATCTGCCTGACCTTCTGGAGTCTTTTATGACTCTGCTCAGCATCAAGGGTCAGAGCGAAGATAGAAGCAAATTGCAAAGAGAGCCTCCCTCTCAGCAAACATGAAATGCACAGGAAAAAAAAAAAAGATACACATTGACTTTACACACACACACACACACAGGCAAACACCCCTCCCTACCCGCACCATCTCAGCTCCTGTTAGCAGTTCTCAGAATCCTCAGTTAATAATTAGATGATAATGAAAAAGGTTTAAGACGAGCACCCTTTTCACTCTCCGGGTGGATTAGCATGTGAGTGCTATGCTAATGTTTCTTCTTCCTTCCACTCAGAAACTGCAGGCGAGCGAAAAAGGGAAAGAACACAAAAGCAAAGGAGAAGGTTAATTTAGAAGGAAATAAATGATTAACAAAGAGCAAATGGTTATTAGAGAGGAGAAAAAGCAGTATCCTTCTCTGAATGAACATGACATGGCCCATGAATAACAATACACTTACTGTATAATTAATTGTATACTATTTATGGCTTTATACTGTCTTCAAGGTAGGCACTGCAGGAACCTGTTTAAGTAATGGAGACCAGACAAGTAGTCTGACATTCAGTGCTGCTGCAGCTGCTGGATTCATCTCTATACACCCCTCTCTCTCTCTCACACACACACACACACACACACACACACACACACACTCCCAACCCCCTCATACATTTTTAATAGAATCTATTACTTCTGGATTAGCTGATAAGAGCTGCCCTGGTTAAATTCTATAATAGTTTGCATAATTGGTATCAGAGCAGCATATAACAGAGACCCAGATTTCTCTCTTCTCCTTCTCTGTAGAGAAAGAAGAAAAAAGGACACAAAGGTTCACATACAGGATAACCAAACAACCCGGAGCCACTCTGCTCCACGCTGTAAGAACACTCAAGGCCTGAGGCTGATAACAATGAGCCTCATTTCCATTGAGATTAGCTCCTGTAAAAGGTATTACAACAGTCTTAAAAAGCGTTTCCTATACAACTTGTGTGCAAGCACAAAATTTATGTAAATACGATCACTGGGCAATGCTCAGACAGATGTCCGCAGCATTCAGTTGGATGTAAATCATGCAGCGTTAATGGCTTGGTGTCTGGGGAAAACATTAACATTGCGCTCTCCCATGCAACATTTCACATAGGCACCACAAGGCAGTTGTGTTGCAGTGAAGCTAAGGGCACAGACGTCTGATGCTGCTGGAAATCACTGGTTTTCAACTCTGTAACAGCAGCCAATCATCCACTGACAATTTTAGGAGCAGTCTCTCCACTGAAGTATCTTCTAGGCTAAATATTGCCTCACTATTGCAAAGACAAACACGATAAGGCAAAGTCTACTGCATGTATAAATCAAATATAAACCTGCACATTATTATTAGACTAACAAAATTTTCCTCATGTTCTTCGCAGTCTGTGAATTGCACATCCACCTCCCTGTGTTGCGTATCCAATAAATGAAAGCACAGGTTATATCAATGTGTTTTAGGTCTACTGAGCAAAGCAATATATAAGCTCTATTGTGAGCAACCTATGAAACCTACATCAATCAACACTTCATTTCCCACATCATCGATTTAGCTTCAAAATAAACCATTTTTGGAAATCCAGATAAACTACATATTAAATATGAAAAGTCTTAACTGAGTGTGAGATTGATTTAAACAAAAAGTCAGAACAGACATGAGACATGAGACATGTCAACTACCTGCAGAGAAAGTCACACATAAAGCCTGTCCCTATCTTTTCACTCCCACCACCTAATAGTGAAAAAAAATTACATCACCTTCAGTAGGAACAATCTCAAACCGTATTTTCAATAATTTAACGTCTAACGCTGCAGCAACAAATGGGTTGAAATGAATGACAGTCCAACTCCTTGGGATCAGAGCTTGCCCCATTAACCTCAGCAGCAGCCACAGCTACTGGCAGCATGAAGTATTTGCCTCTGAGCTTTACAGTTTTGACAAACAATTAATCATTTACGTTAGAGTTAATATCGGCCATTTCTGTGAGTCGCTCTTTCAAGACAGTATTAGTATGATGATTAGTGGTTAACCTATCCAATATATCAACGTTATATATAAACTATATAATCGCTGTGTGTTGAATAACTGGCATTTTTTTTGCTTATGCACATTTTTCCACTACCCATGCTATGATGAGAAAATGGTTGAGATACACAAGAGAAAAGAGGTTATTCTCCAGGGGTTTAAACACTGGATTTGTTATTTGGAGAGCAGTAATTCAGACTTTTCATTTATACAGATGCTGAGCCCAAATTTAGCCATTAATCCAAAGATGCACAATTAAATCTTATCTTTGAGAACAGCCTTGTTGTGGAGTAGAAAGCCTTGGACTGACCCAAATCTGCCCTTGAATGTAGACGGTGCCAAGGTAAAAGAAACTCACTGCATGGGGTAAAGTCTGGCCAGTGCCAAGGTAGCATTAGAGGGTAAACAGAGCCTTATCTTATCCTTATCCCAGTATGCACACTGAGACACACTGTCAAAGAGCTATGGGTATGCTGTCCAGCCTTTAGAAAACCTTGACTTCAAAGATAACAGATGGTGAAACAGTAGGCTGAAGGTTTTTGTAGAAAACAACTTCTTTTTGAAACTATGATTTAAATTTCATGTTGACATCTGTCCCTCAACTCAGGAATGGGCAGGCTCATTTGCTAGTAGAGGAAAACAGAAATTAGTTTATAATACGCAAGTACAGACTCAATCCGACTAAACCCCTCTCCCTAAGCCCTGTCGTCTGGTTGTTTAGCGTGCTCTTATGCTGTTAGGGGTCACTGATTCTTTCTAGTCATTAAAATCTTGAAGCAAACAAAAAACTCTGTGGGGAAAATGCTGCTTGTATGGCTCTTACATGGGAGATAACCTAATGATACGCTCTCTACCAAGCATCACAGAAACATCAAAACGTTCTAGGAGAGAAAAAAAAAAAAAAGAGGGTCTTTGATCTCTGGACTAACTAAAGATGTCATCGTCTCACTGCCTTTCTAGTCAGGGCAAATGATAATGCATCAATTTCAATTTGGCAGTCTTAATCATTCATTTGAAGTAATGACCATCATGTAGACAAAATAAAGACTAGAGGTCCAAACAACCCTGTCAGTACTATCCCCTTCCCCAGTGACCCCAGAGGCCCAGTCTTTAACCTTCCACCCTTAACCCCCATCTCACCACCCCTTCATCCTATTAGAATGAAAAGACCAATTAGACAGATTTCAAAAGATGGCAGGCTGCCTGTAATTACACATGACATCTCTTAGCAGATAAAAAGGTGATTACAAAGGGTGCACGGGAGAAATTGCTAAGCAACTGAGCCACTGGCATTATCCCTGTAAGTTGGGAAGAGAGGTTGGGTGTATGTACAGTTTCAAAGTCATTTTGCATCATCTTATCATTCAGTCTCCAAACCACAGACCGACGCACAACAGGAACCTCAATGTACACTTAACAAGCCTTAAATGTGAAGCAGTGGACGAACATGGCAGAAAAAGACATGACCTTAATCAGTCCTTGTACTGGCCTGGGTAATGATCATCCAAGAAAAGGTCATTCTCGTGGTGAGCCGTTTCCTCCATTCAGTAATTCAGTAGGCCTGGAGATTGAGCGAGCCTGGGGAAACTTCACAATAAATCAGAGCTCAGCCTCGCTCCTGAGAAAGCAAAGGGAAGCAGGCAGCCAAATGACAAATCCCTTCTCTTCTCGGAGTTGGAATTACTGCTGGGTTGTGATGTGAGATCAGAGGGAAACCCCCATGGGATACCTGCACATTGACTGCTCATGATACGACGCAATATACAACCCTCTCAAAGAGGTGCAGGCCCCCAATGCAAAGCACAATTCCAGCAAACAACCAAAACACGAAAACATTGTGTTGTTATGACATGTAACAGTCTGTAATTGAAGAACACAGTGCAGCTTAAACACAAGTAGTATCTGAAGTATATGAGGTGCACGCATGCAGAACTGAACAGTCTCTGGGTGAAAATGAGATTGTTTTAAAGTGTGAGAGGCAGATTTATGGATTGAATGTCAAATCAATATTCTTTATGATGAAAAGAAGATAAGACCCTAACATTTTATTATGGCATTGTGGTAAATCAAAGGCCAAAATGGCATGATTTGAAAATGTTTATGGAAAATGATAAGAAAGAAAGATATGCCCATTTCTGATCAAAATATAATATATTAACCCAGGGGATCTGACATACTTTTCCTCTTTTGGTCAGAAAATAACCAGAAAAAAAAAAAAAGAAAAAAAAGATGAGGACCATAATAAGACACCAAATTGCAGGCTTTTCATCTCTCCCTCTGGTGAGAAGCTGTGACATCCCATCTCTCTGGGTAATAAAGGATCTGGCACAAGCAGGAAAAGCATGCAGAGTAGAATTTCACACCTGGCCAATAATCTATAGGCCCCTCTGCTGCGGCTAACCTTCAACCTCGGCTGCCACCGGTGCAGTGAGGTGCAATGATCCCACCTCCGGCTTCTAGACAATAGAAATGGAAACCTTCAGAGGCAGCCCTGAATGACCGATAATATACTTCAAAGCACTTCCCGTTTCCACTGAGCCGCTGACACATAAAGCGCCTTTGAGGGCATGCAGAGCCAGAATCCAACTCTCAAATGCAGACAGATAAGACTAGAAGTCGAATTGGCTCACAACACACAAAAAAAAAAAAAAAAAAAAAAACATTTAGAAACTACAGATGTTTGTCATGCAATTTTTTTTTTTTTCTTAATCCATATATAATTACCAAATTACGCCTACAATTTTCTGTATTTTCTGTGTATAACTGTCAAATATATTACCGGGGATAATCTGCCAGTAAATGAATTAATCTATAGAGTGAATATAAATTGCAGCCCCCAAAGCTGGACCCGGCCCACATAAATACACATTAGGCAATAGCAGGACACTGATATATAGTAAGGGCGAGACGCTCCTATCCATCAGTGCGCACTGGGCATCTTTCACCACTTAAGCGCTGTCGACCTAAAATCAATGCAGGGCGAATCCTGGCATCACGCACTGAGGCATCTTTACAACCATACATCTTTTTTTTTCTTTCTTACTCTGTCATTGTCGTGTTGTCAACACAGCAACCATTAAAAAAAAAATCAATTCAGCTGTTTCAACTGCAGAGGAAACAAAACATTTTCTGCGCTGAGTAACATTTCCCGTGAGCCCCGCACTGTGTCCCTTAAACATTACGATGGAATTGAGAAACATAATCGATGTCTTACAGAGTTTCGTTTTATCATAAGGCTTGTTTATCTTTGGTTCGCCACGGCTGATTGGTTGTTCTCCTGCTCGGAAGGCGTATTTCCTCTGCAAAAGCAATCTCGCCACTGATTTCGCGATGCGCACTGGAAACCTCCGGGGATATATCCATTGATGAGGCTGGCTCCGTTAACTGTACTCCCCCAACATACTCAGCAACACTTGCGTGGAAGATAATTTCACCGATTGTGTTTTCCGTGCGGCCGCTTGCGTCTCATCTCAGGAGCCGACAAAGCTGTATGTGCCACACAGAGAGTGATGTCGGAATGGCAATAAGTCCTCTGCACTGTTGAAACCGGCTCCGGGCCAATCAATCAAGCCTGCATTTGAATATTCCCACGGCTCGGCCAATCGTGTGCAAGGGAAGGCGGCTGCTGCCGTGATGCCAAACCCGTCAAAGTAAGCACGTTGCTGTTTCGCGGAAAAATTTAAAGGAGAAGAACGTCTGATAGATGAACCAGTCTGTGATATCAACACGTAACAAATGCAAGTGTTTGCTCTACCTCGATTCCTACGCGTCCGAGCGATTGAACAAGTCACGCATCGGCTCTGTGATTGCGTTTCTACAGCTCAGCCAATCAGCAGAGCTTAATGAAATACTAATCGGATAGAGGTGTGCAAGGGCAGAGCTGTAGGAAAAACCTGCATCACTTGGCTGCATTAATGGAAAAAGTAATAGGGCCATTTACATAAGGAAAATATTGCAGTAAAAGGTCAATTACAAGAAAATGTAAGCCGAGCTCCCTACAATTTATAATCACTGTGAAATGTAATTAAGTAAAAGTATAAAGTCGCATGAATTGGAAAATACTCTTACCTCAAAATTGTACTTAAGTACAGCACTTCAGTAAATGAACTTAATTACTTTCCATCACTGATTGAGAGACAGAGGGGGACACCTTGAAATCTAATGCACTCCAGCACAGCAACACCACAAACTATAGCCTCATAAAAAGCTAAGGCAGCAACAGATCTGTCTTTTCAACAGAGGCTTGTTGATCCTAAAAACTCCTAAAAATAACCCATCTGTGTAAAAACAGGTTTAACAGGTTTAATGCTACAGCATCACAAACAAAAACCTTTCCATTGCAAATGACTAATGTGGCCTGACAGAAAACAGAGAACTAATTTTACCATAAATCCTGTCACTCAGGTTAGAAATATCTCAGGATAGGGGCTTGTCACGATCTGTTGCCGAGAAAAATTTAGTATGGCATTTTCACAGCAGATCTCTCAGTCTCTCTGAGCCAACAGTGTCTCCCAGTCTGTGTATCCCGGTAATGTGCTTGTTGCCTCATTGGCATGGCTCACTGCGACTCTTTGATGGAATGGAGCCATCATTAATGTCATTAGTCATACCTGTGCTTTTCCTACTGTGTCAAAAGTCAAGTCAAAATGAAAAATGTGTGGTTTGCGTGTGTTTAGTCAACACAGACAGAACCGTAATTTAATGTGAAACTAGTTAATCCAGTTCTAAAAATATGAATATTTTTAAATCATGTTGTGACAGTGAACATGTGACAGTATGTGTTTCTGTGTCCAAATCATGAATGCATTTTTACATTTTGCTTCTCGAGTTGGGTACGCTTCAGATTTGCACATTTATCAATATAATAGTCCACTGTCTTGTTGCCTTCAAGTGCATGAGGTGTGTGGCATATTCAGATGGAAATGACAGTTTATGCATGACTAATCATCCAGCGTAAATCTAATAGTAGTTCCTGTGGCTGCCAAAATGTACATGTTGTAAGTCTAATGGCATCACAGCATGAGGTGACTGCATTATAGAAGTAAATGTACCTGTGCATTTATATGGATGTGTGTGTGTGTGTGTGTGTGTGTGTGTGTGTGTGCAGGTTTATTTCCTAAGCCAATGCATCTATTCTGCAGATACTGTCAAACAAAATAGTTTTGTTTTTTTTGCCACTGAAGACACTTGGACTTGTCACAGAAAGTAAATTACAGGTGTGAATAATAAAATCAATGATGGCTGAATTCTATCTTGTCTCACTGTCATGCATTACAGGCACGCTTGAATAAAACAGAGCCATCATTATTGTTATAACTAACACCAGTGCTTTTCCTACCATGACAAGTCAAAATATCTGCCTTTTGATCCCAATTCCACCACACAGCATGTAGCCTTTGTCTGATGAGCTAACACAGCTGCACTCACCTCAGCTCTTAGAGGAACAGACATTTTGGGAAATGTTGCTTCCTTGTTGAGAGATACATGATTAAATTGATACCACTTTCATATCCGTTTGTTAAATATAAGACTGCAGCCAGCAGCCGGTTAGCTTAGCTTAGTATAAAGACTGGAACTAGGGGGAAAAGCTAAACAGCAGCTGGCTGTAGCCTTATTTGAACAGATATCATCCAATTCTTAACAAGAAAGCAAATAAGTGCATAATGTGTGGGATGATTTCTTGGCTGAGGTCTTGTTGATAAGACTCCAGTTAGTAAGTTGCTGCGCTTAATACTCCGTACACTGATAAATCTTTCCAATAATGTTGTAAACATGTGATGATGGAAACCGACTACTCTCACTACAAACTCAACCCGTCAAAGACAAATGTTTTTTGTTTTCTGAGAAAGGCAATCGTGCTCACACTACGCAGTGAGATTTGCAGTCGAGAGACTGAAAAAGAATATTGAATTGTTTTTTGACAGCTCCCTGAGTGTCATTTTTCAGTATGCACGAGGCGTGCTGATGGCAAATGGCGTTACCATGCTAACTGTTGAAGGCTGAAGACATTGATGGAAAATAGTTCTCTAGTTAATCACATATTGTTATAATGACTAGATTATTGAAAAAGCCCACTGTTAGCACAGGACTGTTATTATGCAAACATAATACCCATCCCTTGTGGTTAAAGACATGTTAAAATCTCTAAAATCCACGTGTAGTAATTGTTCAGTTGGAGAGGAGGAAAGAATCCTAACTGAACAATCACCACTTTATCTTGTGGAGAAAATCTACTTCATGTTTGAACTGTTTTTCTAAGATATGCTGTAAAAAGGTGTGGGATGATTCACTGACATCCTTCAGTCTTATGTGTTACAATCTGTGATAAAGCATTTCTATAAATGATAATCAAAGTCAGGACTGAAGTTATAATCATGTAAATAAACACTTGCACAGGCACTAGAATATGTCAACAATAGGCTGATATTGCAAGAGGAACATATATATGTTGTACGCACATACACAAACATATGCAGAGACACACAGACAAAAATACATACACATGGCCACTAGTATACAAAAAAAGCCTTGCTGAGGACTTGTCCAAGGGTTGCAACTAAAACCTAGTCCCAGTTAGGTTTTTTCAAAAGATAGACTCATAAGCATGACAATAATATAATGAGGTCTCATACAATGAAGTCAACATAACAAACTGTTGACAAAAGAATGGATACACTTATATAATGAATGCACAAAGTCTGTGTAGGGCCAACTACTGTCATCCTGATAATAATTCTGTTTTCACCTCCTGTTGTCAAGCTTGCCCTCTTAAGACAGCCCTCATCAGACCAGAATGAACCTGGCAGTGACAGTAATAAAGAGCTCCATCTGTGCCTGGCAGGCAGAGGCAAATGAACCAATAAAGGTCTGGTGAAGTCTCCTCTTTCACCTATTGGCAATAGCTGCCGTCATCTCCATCATGATGAAAAGGAGAGAGTGCAAGGGTAATTAAATACCAGCAGGGGCCAGGGGGCAAACCTAATAACTCTCGGTAACAAGCCAATAAGAGGCCTTATTGCTTAAGGGTTCACACAACCCAGAGCATGTTAATAGTGAAGGAGACCACTTACGGCACACAAACATTCAGATAGTTAATAGGCCTGCAGATTCCTTGGAGAAAATTGACCTTGTGGAGAGACAAAGTACAAAAACCTCTTATGCCACCTTATATCTGCCACGGTAATATCTTCTGCTTCAGCCAGAACTGGCTTTCATGTGAACTCAAACACACTGCTGTGCTGGGTATAAATTCAGTACTTGTAGCATGTTGCCATCTGCTGGCAAAAGAATGCTTGTACAACAGTATCCTGCAGTATCTAAGAATATGTGGTACACTACATGTTACCCTAGTGTTCTGCTGTCAGGCTCTGCCCAGAAACCTTTTACCTCTTTGCCCCTACTCATGATTGTGTGTGTATGTGTGTGTGTGTGTATGACACTGGCTCCAATTCAAAATCATAATCATAACAAAATCAAAAATCATAAACACAAAGAAAGCAACAAACAAAAACTACCTATTCAGGGATGCATTAAAGAACCACTCATATGGCATTCACAAAAAAATAAAATAAAAAATAAAAAATGGAAACCTTATCTCATAATTATAACTTAGTATCTCATAATGATCTCACATTTATGAGAAAATTATGGAAAAGGATTAAACATTTCCTCCTTGCTTTAAAATATGATTGAGACTGAGATATGAACCTGATGATTCTCAGGCAAGTTCTAAATACTCTGATAATTCCAACTCCTGTCACATAGTAAAATATCTTTTCGAGTCATAATTATTGCAGAAGCCATACTCATGGGACAAAACCTCTAAAATGTGTTTTCTCTACTGAAGGCAATGCGCCTCTGAAGTCACAAAGTCACAAGTGAAGAGGTCGAATTAAATAACTATCTAGCCTTAAATTACACTTCCCAAGAAGATGTCAAGCTAAGTCTGTAAATTCCAGAAATGATATAAAATAACTATAACTATTTGGTTAAAGTTGTCATAGTGAGGGTTCTGGATTATGAGTAAAATCTCCAACACTGAGAGAGTAAAAAATAAATATCCCACTATTTTCCACAAGGCGTCGACCAGTTACGTCATCTGTGTTCCTACGGCAACGCTTCGAAGCTTCCTCCAAGAGAATCATGGGAAACAATTCTGGCTACTGAACCGGAGGGAGTTTCGAAATATTTCACGATTAGCTATGGTATAATACGTAATACCATAGTTATATTACATTTTCGCAACCACCCGATGTCAGCAGAACACGTAAGCATAGCCAGTGTATTTAAAATACTCAGGTTAGGCATTTTCGGGAGTAGTGCTTCTCGTTGTAAACAAAATTAGCTAGGTGGCTAACGCTAGTTAACGGTAATATACCAACGAATAACACGGGCTAAAAACACAGCACCATGCCGTGAACATATAACGATTTTAATGCGTATTTAAAACTGCCAGTTGTTAATGTTTACTTTGCAGCAAATAAACATGCCCGCTAACCTATTTGTCGTTTTGTTTATCTAGAGGGATCCTGTAATTTTCGACCAACCCTTCCTGAATGCATAATCACGGCGAAGGACTAATGCGGTCTTCTAAAGATGGAGCTAAAGTTGGAGGTCGTTTTGTCATCCAGCATCAAAAGGAAGAAACCATGGCCGCGATTCTGCTGGCTTGGGCAGGTGAGGAGAATGAAGTGTTAGGAAAAAGCATTTTAGCCAGTGACATTAAACTTATCTATCCTTTGTCAGAAGAAATGACTGTGGATCTGTGTCGTGTCACTCCTCAGGAGAAGGAGTCTGTGTTCCTGTTAGATGACAAACGGATCAGTGAGATCAACATGGTGTCCGGTCGCACCAAGAAGAGGACCCCTAAACTCCATCCTTTGCTCAACAGTGTGATGACCATGGCTTCATCCCACAATGGCGAGTTAAATGTGTAACATCAAAGCAAAGCACTTGTCACCTGTCAATTCTGAGAATATGTTTACACTTGTCTGTGTGTCTGTTTAGGTATGTGGCTCTGTGGACTTTTGGTCTCAGGAGAGCTCTTTCTGTGGAACAGGGATAAAGATTTGTTGAAGACTACAGCAGCAGCCACAGAAGCAGTCCCCATAATCACTTCTGGTCAAGGTATGCCCTTTAGCATGCACTTTAATATGCAGTCACTTGAAAGATGTGGGAGAGTTAATTCAACCAAGAGATGTAGACGTACTTACTTGCATACTTCGCATATTTTATCCTGGATAATTCAATTGCACCAGATTGTGAATGGGTGTTTTTTTAAGGTCTTAAAAGGTGTTTTAAGATTTTCAGATTCTTTGTGTATAACATGAGCTGCACAAACTGTATTCTGAATATATTTAATTATATTAAATATTTTATATTTCAGTGAATCATTAAATTCAAAATCATGGATGTATGTGTGTTTTCACAGGAAATGCCACACGGTTGTCCCTCCAGGTTTCAGGAGATGGGATGCGTGTCCTACTGGTAGCCATAACAGGGCAAGTCTTCCTGTGGGAGTGTATGGATGTCAAGGATTTGACAGGAGTAAGAGATGGCACAGTCAAGGGACAATGGACACATATACAGCCCCTTGAAGATACCATTCTGCCTTCTTCACAAGACAAAGAAGCATCCCAGCACACAATATTTGTAAAGAAAGAGGTCTGTACACATTATAAGATTACATGTATCAATCAGTGGCACAATTTTATGGACTCTATGGTCCTTTTCTTATTTTCTATAGGCCTTATATCTCATTGTACCTTTCTCCAAACCTCTTTAGGCTATGGGTGATACCTGCTTATCAGCCCTTGTTTTCACATCTCGAAAGAACCTAATCATCACCTGTCTGAAAATTCAATGGGAAGAGGGCCATATGAGAGTGGGGTGAGTGAGCAGGTTTATGTAACAGTCAGGACTCTCACTGGATATTGCGGTAATAAAAACTATACATTTCTCTTTGCAGTTCTATTGGATATAGTGTGCAGTGGGCCACCAAAACATACCCCATGTCTAGTCTCACTCCCCCCTGCCAAGCAGTGAAGTCAAGAGGGGCCTTGGTGCCAGCCTTTTCCCCAGATGGCCGACTGTTAGCCATCGTCCTGAACCAGAGACGGCCAAAGGTGAGCATCCAACCCCCTGTTATCTCTGTTTTTCACATCTTTATCTGTTTCTTTTTCCAGGTCTATTCATTTGTAAAAATGTAAATCAAGATTTGCATTGTTTTTGAAACCAGGCTACACAGATCCTCTTTGTGAGCACACAGAATTTTGTCTCAATATCAAGTAGCCTTGGAGGATGTGGAAGTAAAAAGATGGAGATCCCCTCTAAATACATAAGGTACAGTATGCATGAGTAAAAATGGGAACAAATGTTGTGGTTGGTGTTGTGCAGTAGTCAGCCTATGAGAGGCTTAACCTGGTTGTCAACACTGTTTAGTCAGACTGCCTAAATATTGTAACAATATCAACAGACAAAACAATGTGTGTACAATTATGTAAACACTGTAAAGACATAAGACAACAGGAAACAATTTCAGTTTTACATCACTCGAATGCCATCTGATATTAGAACTACTTTCAAATCTTGAAGATGTAAACTGATGTTCAGTGTAGATTTATTTAGAAAAGAACTTGACATATATTTTCTTTTAGGTCCTATTGGGTGGGCAGTGTGAGCTGGTCACCCAGTGGCCTGTTCCTGGCTTGTGTCCTCAAAAGAGGTTCCCTTCTGATGCTGGCTCGCCTCGGGGGGCTTCTCACTCTTACGAGCTCCGGTTGCAATGTTGATCTAGGGCCTGCACACTTCCTACCCCTGCACCCTCTCGTCACTTACCGGTATACATCTGAAGCATTTTGCTCCTCATGTATGAGGCCTTGTTACAAGTTATTGATTTGTTTGAACTAATCTTCTATATTATTGGTGGTCATCTTTTCTATTATTTTCTACACTTTCACTTTTCAGCATGATAGTCATGCCATTGCCTTTGTCTTATTCTTTCATTCTATGAATAAAGTATAAACTCAGTGTGAAATGCATTTATTATACAGAATTTGTATCTTATCTGCTCTATATAATAAAAGTTTTTCTGTTTTTCCACCAACTGAACTTTCTCTTTGCAGGCCACCACTGTCTGCAGGGAAAGGGGAGGCCTCTCTGTCTAGCTCTAGCTTGTCTGTGCGGGACGTTCTGAGGCAGCGATATTCTGTGACCTGGCATCCACGGCTGTTGTATCTCATTGTGTCTGATGGCTACATGGCCACGGTCATGAGGGTGCTAGATAGGCCTTCTCCTGCCGTGTTGCTGAAAACACTTCTAAAAGACACAAGCAGGGATCTTGAGAAGGCCAGCCGCATATTGGATAAATCACAGGTGGAAAACCAGGGACTTCTATAAGAGTGAATTGAGATCTTACTCAGCCTCAGCTGTTGTATGTACTTCATTCAGGACAATTCTTAACAATATGTCATTCATTATTTTCAGATTCATGTGAGGGCATGGTTGGAGTCCATATCTTGCCTGACTCTTGACAACAGCCTTGAGGCACTCAACCCCATTGTTACATGTGGGCCCAAAACCTCAGACTCTGTCTTTTCAGCCGCCACAAATGGATCCACTTTGCCACTTTTCCTGCAAGACAAGGGGGAGACTCTGGGTGCAACCAAGGAGCTGCTTGAAAAAGTGCAGGTTGGTCACATGTTGTCAGCTAGGAAATTATAGTTTTATCAGCCTACTATTCTGCATGTAATTACACTGAGTTGGAATGAATCAAGGCTGCTGTGTAAATTACTTGATTCACTTATTTTAGCTGTCTTTGAATGGCTGTTTGATTGTGTGGTTTCCTAGACTTACTTTGAGGACGACTCTGATTTGGATGGACCTCCTGTTGGTTCTCATGTGGAGGATGGTGGTCGTTTGGAGTTTGCCTCAATGTTTGACACTATCCACGCCCAGGACACACACACAGACACTGGACTTGTTACTGGTCCAGATTATGAAAATGACTTTGAAACGGAGAGGAAGACCTCTCTTCTTCATCGTGAATTTAGGAAAATCCAGAGTAAGCTGCTAACGGCCTGGGCTTTCAGCATGTCTCTAGGAAATGCTGTGGAACACAGAGCTCGTCTGCTGAAGCATACCCTCTACTGTGTGGTGCGATTTGCTGCTTTACTCCATTTGATCCCCAGCTCCATGGTCCACACAGGGAAAAAGAATACCCCAGTTTTCGCTTGCCTCCTTCATTTTATCAAAGCCCTTCTATCTTTTCTTCCCTGGGATAGCACTCACTCAGATGGGCCATGCTGCCTGGGGCTGGTGGTAGAGTTCAGTAAACGGCTGGTACGCCTCCTGCTGACCCCTCACCCTGAATCCTACCAGAGTGGTCACTGTCAGCTATCATCTCAAAATTTATCCGCCAGCCTGCATATCTTGCAGCTGGTCTCTGATTGTCTTGACCACACCTACAGCCTACAGCTAAGAACTGTCTGGTACTCTGCAGAAAAAGAATCTCTTTCCCAGCCACCACAGCTCTGGCCTTCAGATGTACACTATGTGCCTCTGCTACAAGAAGAGAAGGAAAAGACACTCAGCTCACTACATCAGGCACCTTTTCCTCAGCGACCATCCAGCAGGTAGAGACTGTCTCTTTTGGCTTTGTATGTGTCAGTGTTTATGAGCAAATAGTCAACTATTTGTTGTTGTTGATGCCAGTGTCTTTGCCAGACCATTTCAAGATTGGTGGTTCTCTTTTTTTGGCCAGACTGTTTGGAGTGTGGCAGTGGGTGTACCAGATCACCCAGCAGTATCTGGAAGAACTGAAAAGCTTTAAAGGCTGTGATGGCTGGGAGGAGGAACAGCAACAATTGTCTTTCATCCTATCACAGATCCAAACAGCTCTGCAGGCTACAGGAGAAAGGCTAGAGGAGGGCCCTGCACTGCTGAGTTATCCAGGTCTGAAACAGATGGACTGTTTATCTAACTATGGTTATTGTACCAGCTTGAATCACAAGGAATGACATGGTGCCAAAACTCTGTCGACTGAGCCACGTGTTTGTCCATGTGACTTTTTTATAATACGCCCTGGTTTATTGAGAATTGGGTACTTCAAAGCTAAATAAACTAAATACAAAATTGCAATAGAATAATTTAACTGTATTTCAGATTAATTAAAAGAATAGTTATGTATGAATAATTACTGCTGTTGTTTAGTTGTTTACTCTTCTCTCCCTAGGTGAACATCTTTTCCTGTTTGGCTTGTATTCAGAGAGTGCTGATGCTTGGCAGGCACAAATTTGTGAAGAGAGTAACAAAAGTAAGAGCCATTGCTTCAGTTTTGCAATTAAAGTACACTGCATGTCCACATTCAGTCTGAAATGGTAATCCTTTGTCTATTTTATTAGGTTGTGATCGTAGCGTCTTCCAGGAGGCACGGATTTGTCTGGCTTTCCTGTACAGTCTCTTGTCCCAGTATCGTCTAAAGGAAGCCCAGGAGTTGGGGGATCACATGGCCCGTCTAATACTGCACAGGGCTGGACACCAGAAGGAAAACACAGCCTGTGTAACAGGTCAGCCATGTTCATTAACTCCCATGTCTTTTAGAGAGTTTTCATATGAGTCAGCTTATGGAATAAAGTTGTAAATAGCTAACATCTCAACCTTGCCAGTATAACTGACTTAAATGCCTTATTAAGATATGACACACTGGCTAAAAGGTCAAGCTTTAGAGCTGCACAGTATAAGTCTGTATTTATTTCTCAGTGATCATACAACAAGCAAGTGCACCTCACTGTGAAAACAAGATGTCTTGGTTATTAGCCCTGCCTTTGTGTCTTGAAGTAGACTCTCTTCCTTGCCCGTGGCTCCCAATGGACCTTCACAGTGATGCAGCCTGTGCAGTGATTCAGAGCCTGGGGAGATTCATGGCCTCTTACTTCACCAACCAACCCCTCCACATCCCGCCCCCTCACAATGTGGCCATCCTGCCTCCCATACATTTACCACACGGTATGTTTCCAAAAAGTATTTATCAGTTAAAAAGATTCTTTCTTCATTAATTATAATTCGGTAATATGTCTTTGCTCAGCTCCCAATGTTGGGCGCTTGGTGCCACTGTGCCAAGAGGAGGTGGCTTCAGCAGTTCGACGCCAGCATCTGTCAGAAGTATGGACAGTGGACTACGCCCAGGATCTGCTCCTGCTGGGGGGTCTGCTTCCTGAGGCCGTGTGGTTGGCTTACCATTTGGGGGACTGGAAGACAGCGGTGTCTCTGAGTCTGGCCTATACAAGCTATTGCACTGAACACTTTGACTTTGCTCGGTCAGTGTGAAAAAAAGCATACAGTATAATCAGGCAGAGAATCAGTGTATGGTGCAAGTTTTTTGTTACTGTTGCTCGTGCTAGAATACATTAAATCTAATTTCAAACTTTTACCATATTTGCTTACCAATGACATCTTCATGACAGGCTGAGGAGGCGAGAACTCCACCTTCCAACAGCTTTGGAGGCAGAAAGTATTTTTCAGGCTGAGTTGGAGTGTATTCTTGGTAATAAGCCTGACTCCCAGGAGCACAGAGACAAGGATGGTGACAAGAGCTTCACAGGTGTGTGTGAGACCAGACAACTGTAAGAAGACCACAGTGCACTTAAAACGCTATCTAATCTATGCCTTGTCTCGCCTCCTTTTACCAGATCCCCTGGAAGGAGAAGGCTGGGATTTATTACGGGTTTCCATACAGGAGATTCTGAAAGCATCAGTCATGGCTGGAGTGAATGTGATGTCTTCACCCTTGTCTTCCTTGCTGGACAAAGCCAAAGACTTGTGTTCCTGCCTACCTCTATTGGTGCCTAATGGATTGTATCTACCTTCACCACCTCTTTATTGCCCTCAGCCTTCCCCCAACACACAAGTATGTGAAATACAAGATCAACTTTTACCTATGTTTACATTTAAGTCCTATAATTAAATGTTGTGTGTCTCATTCTTAGGACCCGATAGGGACAATAGGGCAGTTTGCAGAAGTTGCATCTCGTCACAAGGTATCTGGGGTTCTCCAAAGATTACTTTTACTTCTGAGATCTGCTCGTTGCTGCCATCCTGCCGCCCAGTGGTATATCACCCATCTGCGCCGTGCCAGACACCTACTACACAAGGTACTTTACAGGGCTGCAGGGTTTTTATCTGGTTTGATAAGAGGATTGACTTGTGACTAACATAGCTAACATTTTCAGTCTACATGAAAGAAAGAGGTGATGTGTTTAAACTACATTTTACTTTGAACAACTGGTTTTGGTTTACAATTTTGTGAAAAACACATTCAAAAAGAAATAGTTCTAAGGTTTCTGATGAAATGTCAAGACTTTTCCATTTTAATAAAGATGAAACTCCAAATTATGCTTGGTTGTGTCCTGTAGAATTGATTAGCTGTTATGCTGTTGTTAATATCACCTCATCTTGTGCAAACATAACGTTTGTTTAAAATATGGTGACTACACTTTGTTATGAAGTGCCATCCCATCTTAAATAGTGGAATTATCTGATGTTGTTTTCAGATCCAGAAGAAGTACTCATATCCAGCAGCTGCTGAAGAAGAGAGGGCTTTCCCAGAGGGCCTGATGAAGTTTGTCACCCGCAGTGGATTCTTCAGAAGGGGGCCGAACAAAGACGGTCACTTGGACCCTGATACCATACAAACTATTGGTAAGATGCCACTTAAAGTGCGATGTGGATATCATAATCAATAACCAGTTTTCAGATTGTGCCTATTAACTGTATTTCTGCTACAAGTCTGTTTCAGGGAGTTGTGTGGTTTATGCTGGATGCTGCATGTCAGGGACCAACTCTCCATTTCCTGCAGGAAGTATCAGGCTGCAAGACAGCATGCTAGAGATGAGCAGGTATTATATTTGTGTTTGACATATATCTGTAATTATACTCAGCTATTGATGCCCTGTGAGTATGTGTGTGTATTTGTGTCCCATAGGTCCCTGTGGATTCAGAAGTGAATTCTAGCTGCATTGATGCTCTCCACTGGGCCTGTCGTTTTTTGTCTTTCTCTCGCTTCCTCAATGCTGAAGAAATTCTCCAGGATATTCTGCTCAGCCTAGTGTCTGAACTACCTCCTGTCTCTTTGGTGAAATGACTTTTTCTTACCTTTTCTTACATAAGCAGTGTATCTTAAAGTAAAACACACTGACCTTAAGTGAGTACATTTCTCATCCTTGCCTGTTCTTCCTCTTAGGTGGCAGACACTCTGGTACGAGCCTTCCCAGAGGAGGAGGAGTCTGTCAGAGTCCCGCTGAGAGAAAAGTACAACTCAGTGCTGCAGAGACTGAGGCAATGCAATGTCCTTGGTATGAACACCTCTGTTCATTAACAAGTTACTATGAATGCTATACAACACTTAAAGGATACAGTATTTTTGGGCACTGATATTTTTTTTACTTGTATCTTTTGTTAAACTTACTTGACAGCTAAATTTTATTATTCATTCTTCTTTTTTAACTATGAGAATCTATATTGAATGTATGGCAAGGCCATTAATGAATGGGCTATTTGCGACAGCCCCAAAGATAGTTATACTGTGATTATGTTTTTAGATTATAGTTTTTGAGCTGGGTCATAACACTGTGTGATCACTGTTTGCTAATTTGACAAGTGTAAAATCCTCAAAGCTTTGTGTAGTGATTAAAGTGAATACATAAACAGGGATTTAGCATGATATATTCTTAGTATATTTTATTAGCCTTACATAGAGGAGATTATGCCTTTGCATTTACCAAGTCACTGCTTTCTTTTCAATCACTTCTTAAAACTAATTTTTAGCCTTTAAATAATTAAAATTTTGTCGTGTGACATTATGTTTTATATGCTGCCATTTTTGATATCTATATGTTAGTACTATATTTTGAAATTGAAATGTGATATACCAATAGTAGTAGTAATAAAAGTTTTTATTATGATTATGATTATGATTATGATGATCTGTGACTAAAATATGCGATGTATTTTTCAATGTTACACTACGTTATTCTGTCTGTTCTCTGTCTGTAGAAGGGGAAAAAGAGGACGTGAATGAGTTGATGATGGTTCTGATTCAAGACAAACGCAGACAGAGGAGAAAACATCTTGGGCGTTTGCGGAGACACCTGGCCCCCCCTGAGCTCCATCTGTGGGAGAAAGAGGAGGAAGAGGACGACAGGGGAAACAAACATGGAATGGCAATGTTGAGGCAACTGTCGCTGGGTACAACTCTGAGCACCAGCACTTTAACCGACTGTGGCTTTCCCCCCGTGTGCAGCGATGGAGACACAGCAGAGAATACATCTGAGGCTATCTCCCCTGAACAGCATAGCCAACCCATGACCAGGTAGTCAGTGTAGAACAGTAGCACTACTAGCACTACTATCATCTATGTTGTGGCTTATTCTGTGCTCTGCTTCTTTTCTTCTCAGGGACAAAAAAGCAAAAAAAGTAAGAGACAGAGAATATGCAAAGAAGATTGCTGTTAAGATTGAAAGTGTCATTCAGGAAGAGACTCGCCCAGACAATGACAAGGGGAATGAGAAGTCCTTCCTACCAGTGGTTGGCACCTGGGAGTTTGAGCTGGAAGATGAAGAGTATCTAAACTTCTTGGAGCTCTTCCTCAGTTATGTGCTAGAGAAGGATAGTTCTGGTGGAGGGGACTCGGGCAGCGAACTTCCTTTATTGAAGGGCTTCTCCTCCCAGCTGAGGGAGAGAGAGTTGCATTCTCTCACTTTTGATGTGCTCACAACTATTCACCGCCGGCAAAGAGATGGGCACCATCCAGGGAGGAAACACCGGAGCAATGACCCTCCAGTGTTCAGAGCTGGGTGCTGCTACAAGCCTATTAAACAAGGTATGACACCTGAACCACAAACGTCTTCCATCTGGAGTGAAGCCCCCATATCCAGAGCTAGCCTTTCTGTCAGCTCTCTTCCTGGGCTGAAAACTGGCAGGCAAAAAGGTTTGTTTGGCCTCCGACAACAAAGCAGTGTGTCTTTAGCCCAAAGAATGAAAGGAGGCCACACTGGCTCTGAAACTAGCCCCATTCAAAGAGCCTTTCCCATGGGGCAGCCAGCAGAGAGCTTGATATTTGGCTCCTCAACTTCAGTGGAAGCTGTGACTGAACTGCAGCAGGGCCTGGACCCAAAACTAGAGGCTCAGTTTCCAGAGCTGGGCAGGCTGCTGGAATGGATGGTACGCTGGGCTGACAGGAGGGTGCTACTGGGACATCATGGCAAAAAGAAGAAAGAGAAGGGAGGAGGGGTTGGAGGAACAGATGATGAAGGAGTAGTGATTCGTGTCAAAGCCTCAGCGCCTGCTGTCCTCACTTCCCTCAGCTTACTAGAGTGGAGGTACGCTGCTCTACTCGGGACAGACCGCTACAGTGCCCACATCCAAGTTCCAGAAGCACAATGGACTGTAGCCCCTGTGCTGCAACCTGAGACGTACAGGAAGGTGGAGAGAGAGAGCAGTGTTGATACAGGCTACCCTGGGTCAGCCAACACTCCCATCACTGGTCTCGATCACAATGCGCAGCAAGGAGAACTGTCCATGTGAGTGCCCCATGTTTTTATTAGCAAGTGCTTGTTACTGGACCAGATGGAAACTGCAAACCTGGCAGTTTGTATTAAGCCAGCTTGTGCAATGGTTTATCAGAGACTTTATATGCTAACAATTTAAATCTTTGCTCAAGAAGCACAAATTGTTATGTCAGTAAATATCACGGTACTCGGATACATGGGAGTAGCAAAGTAACTGAAAAAATTAAAATGTTGATTATGTTTTGTATTTATGGATTCAGTAATTTGTTTCTTTTCATTTTACTGTTTATCTATATGAAGAATCCACTGTATTTATATACTATTTGTTTCCCTGCAGTGGCTCTTTCACAGATTATCCAGAGGAACTGACATGTCACAGGACACCTCCTCCTAATGTCCAGGATCAACTGACTTTTGAAGCGCAGCAGAGATGTTCCAGTTCACAAAAACTGTCTCTTGATGACTTAGATGTTACACCTGAAAAAGAAGGTATGATCCTAAATTATATTTGATCATAAAAGTTGCTGGTATGCAGGGTTTCATGACAGAGAATATTAATCAATGTGTTTGATATTTTTAGGCAGAAGTAGTGACAGCGAGGGATTCAAGGTGTCCTCCTCTGTATCCCAGGAAGATATATCTGAAAACACCTGCACACCTGAAACAGTGAATATTACCATTCAGGATTCCCATTCTTCATATTCATCATCACAGTTGTCAAAACACAAATAACACAAATGTTATTTTTCTCTCCAGAGTTTAAAGCTTGCAGATCTGGACGTCTCAGAAAAACCTGAAGATATGTCCATTTCCACCTCTCTGTGAGTTTTTAATGTTGCTTATTTAACTTATTTACTTTGGAAGAACACATGTGAATGTGTAATAGTTTGTTTCAGTATTACATAACTCTTTTAGATTTAAGTCATGATCATGTTATGTAATGCTTTCTATAGTTATAATTTACAGTATGTCTTCAACACAACACTATAAACTATGAAAGTAGAATAAAAAATGTCCTGAAATGAGTTATTTATACGTTAACAATTTGGTGGTGGAACCACAGTCCAAAATATGAATGCTTGAATGTTTTATTGTTCAAGCCACAGTTTTTTTTTCTTTCATCCTTAGAAGTCTACAAGCTCCTCCACACCCAGAGCCTCTAGCTCTTCCTGTTGTCCAGCCTGAGGCCTCTGCTCACACAGAGCTTTCTGATTCAACTGGAGTGCTGCTCCCCGACACACCTGTATATCCTCCAAGTCTTCAGCCACAAAGCTCCACAGCTGGTGCACCCACTGCTGTTTCTACAGCTCCCAATCAGCCATCATCCACTCAGACTCCACCAATGAGACAGCGACTGGGTGAAGACTTATTTAGATTGGTTCAGGTAAGAACTAACTGATTGAATGGAAAAGTTCACAATCACCTGTCTCTAATGATTGACTCCTACCTGATTTGTTTTTGTCCTTTGTTGCAGCATATTAACTACATGAGCCTGATGGAGGTTTTGGGAGCTTCATTTTCCAACCTGCAACTTGCCCAGCAGAGCTCTTCTTTGGCTCAGTCTAACATGAACTCCTCACACCCTAATGTGCCATCATCTTATGTAGCCAATTTCATCCCTCAACCAAATGCCTGTCCTGTCCAAACTGCCATTTCTGTGGCACATCAGACACAGGCAAGTGTGCCAAGTTCAGGATCCAACAACCCTCACTTCAGTCAGGCCCCTGCATGTGTGTTTGCAGACCAGGCTGCTGAACAAAGCTCAGGGAAAACCTCTCCAGCAGTTGGTCAGGGTCAAATCACCAGGGATCCCTCTTCCAGTGGTGCAGGTGTAAATTATCAGGTATTGATCAAATGTATGGTTAAGCAGTGACATATTGTTTTTCTGAGTAAATATCTGCATTATAGTGAAATCAAGCTAAATATAGTTTCTCTTTTCTTTAGGAAATGCAGCCACTCTCTGTCCGGGCAGAGTCTCCAGAAATCCAGCTCAGACAGAGCAGGGGGTTAATCCCATCATCCCAGGGGCTCCTGGCCACTACTGACATCAGTCACACAGTTCACAGTGCGCCTGTGGTGCTGCCTTCTAATGGTAGCATACAAAATGACCTTGCTCCCCAGGTCTTGGGCCTGAAGTTACTTCAGCTCCAGCGTCCTCCTTTGCCCCAGCAGAGTGCCTCACACTATCCTCCATCCCGAGGGCCCCAGACACTGCACACTGCAAACCCTGCTACTCTTGAATCCCATCAGCCCAAGCTTCAACACAGTCACCAAGCCGCCTCAAAGAGGGCAGAAGAAGAAAAAAGAAATGGGTCCTCAGTTCCAAGAAGACAACTCAGTTTTAATCATCCGCATGATCCAGCTCCCAGGAACTCTCGTCCCCAGACTCAGACATCAGAGAGGTCCAGCGGGCAGCAGATCTCGTTACTTCCTCCTGCTTTACCAGCTCACACACCTGCACCAATGCAGGGTCTTCGCCTGCTGCAATATCAGCCTGTTTCACACAGCAACATCACGTTCCCTAAACTACCCATGCCATCTTCTTCTCGGCCCTCTACTGTCATTGCAGCTCCAATGGCAGAAACACCTCTGATCAAGCTTCTACATATAGACTCTGGACCAAAAATGGCAAGCAATCCGTCTATTACTTCAAGATGTTCAAATTAGGGGATGTTGAAATTAGTTGCATTGTAATTTATGTACAGATACCTGTCTCTACAACAGATTTTGCCCCTTGCAACATCTTCGCACCAAATGACCCGTCTCATGTCCATGGAAGAGTTGACAAGTTCCGCGATCGGGAGGCAGAACGCTGATGAGGCTCGACTGCGGTTGCTCAGAGTAGACCCACCTACTGAAAACACTAGAACAGCTACCATTTCTCCCAGCGCTAACTCCAGCAAGAGGCAATCACATATATTATTAGTCACGTTATTGATGTAATTTTTGTGATGCCGATTGTTTCACACTGTGTTGGCTATGTGTTGTTTATAGGCAGAGGAGGAGAGAGGAGATAGAGAGGAGGGCAAGAAAAACAGAGGTCACATTCAGACCAAATGAGTCCATCATCCCTACGCAAGAGGTTGATCAATATTCCTTTTAGTAAGAAGTATTCTATACTACTCACAATATTAAATTGTTCTTCCACTATCATTTGCTCCAATATTTCTACAGCCAACAGATGAGCCTGTAGATGAAGAGCCTACAGTTGCAGAGAAGATCACCCCTGGATACGACTTTGCCAACCCTCCTCTTGGTAAATGTCAAATACCAAATACCAAGATCTGCATTCTTGCAGTTTCAAATTTACAGTGATTGAATGAAGAGGCTATGGCACATTGTCTGGACCTCAGTTTC
Organism: Trachinotus anak; assembly: GCF_046630095.1. Classification (NCBI taxonomy): domain Eukaryota; kingdom Metazoa; phylum Chordata; class Actinopteri; order Carangiformes; family Carangidae; genus Trachinotus; species Trachinotus anak. The sequence continues at coordinate 10,409,923 of NW_027273879.1, read as the reverse complement.
TTTGATGGCTCAGTGCTGATCACACTCTGATGAAATGCAGGTGACTGAAGTTTCTCTAGAGCTTCATGCCATGTTAAGCTTCAAGATAATCAAAATAGCAAAATGAAATAAAGTTGATTAAAGTAATCTTGTTTGAATGAGTAATGAAATTAAGGTTCTATGTTGTATTTTTATCCAATGCTACTTTGTCTTATGGTTGTTATACACAGTGTGATGTAGTTCCTAATAAGACAGGTGGGTAGATTACAAGGGTTTATTTACAGTTCTGTTGATCTGTAGTTTTCTTCTCAATTAACTTCATCCTCAAGGATCGTTTGACTCTTTGCTGACTGGTCAGAGATTAATGGACAAGGCCATGTCCACCTCAGCTGAGCTCCATGCCTTTGCTTCCACATGTAAAAGACCCCCAGAGTGCCATGATGCTTTCACCAACACAGACCCAGGTAAGTGAGGATCTATACAGTGTTCATATTGTAATAGTTATATGCAGTTAAAATGTTATCACACAGTTGGTGTGTTTGTAATTGAACGAAAATGTTGTGTTCATGGGTTCTCTGGTCAATCAGAAATGAATAACATAAATTGAATTTCTCTGTTCTGCCCATTTTCAATAAAAAATGTAGGAGGTTGTTTTAAGTGATTTTTAAAACCTAGATTCTGAGCAAGTAACATGATTATTTTTCTCTCAGATTCTCCCCCCACACTTGCGGATAAAGCTGTATCTGTCTCTGTGACTACTAGTAGCCCTAAATGTAAGTTGATCTGAATTTGTGCATACTAGAACACACTGCTTTTTAATTTATTTGTGGATATAATGACGAGTTAAACATTGTGTGTATGTGTGTTTTCTCCATGCAGCACAAAGTGCACAGAATTTACACATCTGTATTGAACATCCTGTTCAAGACACAAGGGAGACCCCAAAGAAGCCAGAGAAAATTTTGGTAAGAGGCCAGACATGAAGGTGGACTCAGCAATATTTATAGAGCAGTACAACTTTTGGGGCCCGTGAATGGTGCCTTTAGACTAAATGGACCATTCCACTTAGTTAAATTGTGTAATGACTATAGCACAAAACACTAGTTGTGCCTACCGTTCAGTGTGTAGAATATAATATGCTTTTTTTATTTATTTATTTATTAATTATTTTATAAAACTGACCTTTCAATGGAATTTGATCTAACAAACACAAGTGTGCTTGTTGCAGCATTATTGCCATGTAATCTAGAACATGTCTCAATAAGGAACAGAATTTTTGACTTGTTTTTTTTTTTAATTTTTTTTTTTTATGAACTGACCATGGTCTCAATACTCCATATTTTCATATATGTTGTATGCAGACTCATGCCTTTCTATTTTAAATTTGCATTCTAGGAAAGGGTTAATTTAATTGACAGATATTATAATACATTTCTCTGTGTTTCTTGGTCTTCGTCTCAGGATCTACATGGCCGCCAGTTCATAAGTGTCTTGGATCTAGAAGACAAAGCACTGCACCATGATTTACCACTGTGTCTCAGCCCAAGAGCAGAGGATGTTCCTCCCATCTGCCCTTCTTCACCTACTTCTGCTCAGCTTCATGTTCTTGCAACTTCTGTCATTACGAGTGCTGCTGCTGTCGCTGCTGCTGATCCACAACCTTCAGTCACAATTACTGACAATCTCCTGAACCCCACCACTGAACCAGGTCTTTATTTTGAAGGTCTTATACATTTATGTCTTTATATTTAAATAATGAGATGTGGGGTGAAGTACAACACTATTGGTAAAATTTGTTCTGAATATCTGTTGTGATGTGTACTCTAGATATTCCTGAGGATTCTACATTACTTAGCCTCATTGAGCCCAATACAGATCCAGAGAGAATCACTCCACAAGACACAGGAGATCCATCTGACTCTGAGATTTGTCAAGCCATAAGGATGCAGAGAGCTTCCTCCTCACCTCCTGCAGTCTGGTTCTCCTCTCGCCTGTCGGAGCTGGACGCCCAGTTGGCTGCACTACAGAACATTGCAGACCATCTGGAGATGGACTTTTCCAACTCCAGGATGGTACTATTATTAGTTATTAGTTTTTGTGTTCATTCTGCTTATATTTTTATTACATTTTTAAGTGTACTAACTGACCACTAAGGCTGACACACTTATGTATGTAACGGATAGTTATTTGTCTTACTTTGTCTTTGTGTAGCTGGTGAACACCATTGAGAAGCTCACCCCAATCTTGGCTCCTGATGTGAAGAGTACCATGGCAGTAAAAAAAACCGTCAGACTGTCTGTCCCACGAGAAGGTGTGCCTTCAAACACATTATCTATATAGAAAGCCAAAACTGTGATGTATTTAAATTAAATTGCAGGTCCTTGAAATCCAGAGTAACATATAACAAAAAACCTCCATAACCCTCTATTAATGTCATTCTGTCTGTAACAGCATGGACACCACGATCTGACATTTTAACAGAGCCAAATGTCTGTGAAGAGGAAGAGGAAAATCAGGAGGGTGACTTGCACACTCCTGAAAGAAAACCCTCTTTCCATTATTTCACTCCTTCTCACAGTCAAAGAGCTGGTCCTTCCTACCTTCGCACCCCTCCAAGTAACGATGCAATTTGTTCAAACATTTTTTGAAAAAATCTTTCTACTGTAAACTACTTACTTACTGCATTTTATATTTAAAAAATTGTGTTTAAGTTTTAAAGCAATGTAGGCTTTCACATTTTCCAGGTTTGGTAAAGTAAAAATCCTGAATGGCAACTGAAAATTAAAAGAAAGCACAATATTTCAAATTTTCACCTAAAATGGGATAAAGTAGCTTTTGTATTTGATTTTTAACAATACTAGAAAATCAGGTGACAAAGGAACTCAAGACCTCATGTCAGCCGTTGCACTGTTTGACTTCAGAGTGATTTTAGATGGACTCTTTATTCTTCTATTGTCAGATATATGTTTATTTTCAAAGTACAGTCATAATGTTAAAAGTTACTATTTCATCTGTTTAATGTGTTTCTCCCACAGAAATGAAAGATCAATTGAGTGAAGCATCTGGAATATCTCATGTGTAAGTTTAAATTTAATATGAAGTCAATGTTGTTACTTCCATTATCAGTTATGGATCTCCCGTTTCACAATACTCTGCTCAATCTCTAGATGGGAAGATGAGAATCTATGTCAGACTGGGCTATTGGATACAGCAGAAATCTTAGACGAGTTGGTAAAGGAAGGATATTTGTCCCCAACTGACCTGGATTTGTCCACTTCACACACTGCACACCATAGCAGGTATGGTGCCTACCAAAAGTGACTGCTAAACAAATGACTACTTAAACAGTTATGAGTATCGCTGAGCTGAAAAGTAATGTGACCCGCAGCAGGCTGGATGAGCAGCAAAGTAGCTGGATGTCGCAGAGAAGTGTCCTTCCAGAGGATGAGAGGCGAGAGCTGAGAATCTGGATGAGAAGGAAACAGAGGGAAAGACTGGCTGTTTATCAAAAACACAGAGAAAGCCTGAGGGAAAGGGAGCATAGACCTTTTACTGCGTCTGGAAAAGTGGTGAGATATGGTTACTTTTTTATTAAAATTGTATTTAACTGTATGTTACGCTTTTTAACATTACATCCACTTTGTCATTCACCTGCTGCTCCTCCTTTTCCTACAGAAATCAACAAACAGAAATCAAGCAACCATTTGGAGAACCAGAGAGGAAAAAGAAAAGTATGTACCTGCTTGCACTGTTTGTGTACAGGAAATATGTTTGTGTAGGAAAGTAACTGCTATTTGCATTTGGTTTAATAGGTCCATGATTCTGGAGCAATACAACCAGAGGACCCGTGAAGCTTGTTCTCTGGCCAGTGAGTTCCCCACAGCTCCTCCAGTCCTACGCAGGTCTTCACAGCCTGAAGTTCCTCCATTACCTTCTGGCAGCAGTCACAGGTACCATCTGACAGTAATCTGACCCAGCTCTTGTCTCATTAAACAGTAATTGTACTCGGATATAGTATTCAAACTAATCATGAATAATTTATGAATTATTCCACATAATCAGAATCTGCACAGACCCAAGCCTGTGTGCATGTTCTTTCTAAACACCTGGAATTATCTAGATTTGGTAATATCTTTTTGTCAGGGCTCACAGTGCACCTGCCAATGATAGAGGAAGTCTTAAGTCCCAGTCAGGACAAACTCAGCCCCGCCTTCGTCCATGGACTGCTGAGGTGCAGGGACGGCCTTCTGAGGATCACAGCAGGAGACTGGGACTACATAGACCAGGTACTGTAATGAGATTCAACTAAACTGATTGTCGCCTGCAAAGAAATATATACTTTGATAAATGTTTTTCCACTTAATGCCATTAAAGAAAATAGACAAAACTTGTTTATGTTGTATGATTTTTTTGTTATCAGTTACTTCTCTGCCAAGAGATCGTCTCTCTCAGGTGACCAGGCGTGGCATGCTTACTGACACAAAAAGCCACACAAAACTACTCACAGACAACCAGAGTGAGGAACAGCATGTCGGATACCAGAGAAAGACGCAGTTGAAAAAAAATCTTTCCGGAGCGACTGCTGTAGGGAAAGGAAGCCAGAGGGCGCAGATGAAGACGGAAGACAGAGAGGAGGTGAATCTTTGGGAGCCTGCCTCAGAACTACATAGGCTGCTGGATCTAGATGAGTCGGAGTCTAACATAGTAAGAATCACACATTTCATCACATATTAGCCTTTATCTGAGAGGAATGTTTCATTTCTGAAAAGCAACAGTAATCTTACTTCCATGTTACAAATGAAAACACCTATTTGTTGATAGATGATGTGGTTTCATGTCTAGTTTCATACATTGTTGTACTCTTCTCAGGTTTTGGCCAGGCTGTTGGATGAGCAGGATGATGGTGCCAGAGCGGGTGTGTCAGGGATGGACTGGCTGGACAACCTGTCAGAGACCGCCAGCAGCAGCCTCAGCAAAATAGACTGGGCTGCTATCGAGAGAATGGTGGCTGCAGAGGAAGCTTGAACCGCAGTGCCTCAAGGCAGTGCCATGTTGACAGTGAAGTAGTGGCATATTACTGGAAAAAAAAACTAACCAAGATTTTATGTGATAGGATCATCAGTGATCAATAAATATGTCAAGACAGATTTTTTTATTTGTAAAGTAGGCCTAAAATGTATTATTTGTGATGTAATCACTTTTGTTTTCATAAGTAATTTGTAATAGAAATTACTGACATCCAACTTGATGTCCTCTTCTTGAAAATGTAGATTTGTGTCATTTGTGTGTATGTGCTAAGTTTTCAAAATTTATAATTTATTTTTCTAAAGAGTTGATGATGCTGCAATAAAATATTTGATTAAAAACATTTAAAATATGTTTCTTCTCATTTTAATTGTTTTATTGTAGCCTGAAAGAGCTACCCACTGTTTAATATTTGATTCACTTTATTCTTGGTTTGACAGGTGTTTTCAGAACATATTACAGACAGACACGTTCCTGTAATATTTAATGTTGCAGGAAACTTTTCGCCTCTTGTGTTGCCTTGGGCTCTGGATTTTGCAGGGGATCTACAAACAGACTGAGACTGAGTTTAGCACCTCCTCAGTGTTATATCTTCCAGTCCAGAGCCTGGCAGGAAACCAGTCATCAAAATAATCCCATGCTGTTATTTGATTTGATGCATAAAAATGCATAGAAAATATATTGATTGCTTTTACAGTAACTACTATAAATGTATGCTTAGAATACAACCAGGGTTTCCCTTTTACTGATATTTAATTCGTATTTACAAATGTTTGTATTTGTCTATTTTACATTCTGGCCAGTAGATGTCGTGCTATTAATATAAAGTAACAAGAAATTAACCCTTTTCTCGAACCACTCGGCTGAAATGGTTCAGTGCTTCATGAAGCTTTATCTCACGGTCACTATGTTAAAAAAAATAAATAAATAACAGAATTTCTACTGAAAGGCCAAAATAGATTTGAGCTTTCATAAAGAAAAAGTCCTGCGCAGCGCAGCAACAAGCGCAGCACGAAGAGGAGAAGAAGAACTTCCCGAGGTCAAAGGTAACCGTCGTATTTGAAAACATGGATCCCAACAAAGTGGCAGAAGGTAGCAGCTCTTGGCTGTCACACGTCTTTACGCTTTGTACATTCATTATACACAACTTCAATGTATGTGCCGGTGTAATGGGCTGTATTTCATTTTGCTTGACATTTATCAGCTATCTACCTTAGGCCAGTATATGAAAAGAAACAGACCTCGTTGCTATTTCTACTAGCTCATTTGTTAGCAAACATTTGTTGCCAACTTTCTTCTGTAACCGTTGTTAGCCACAGATTTAATTTATTGTTCTTATCACCTTCGTTGAAATGATTCAGCATCGTTAGCGAACAGCCAAGGCTCAATATTTTAACTTTTACTAATATAACGACTTTGACGAATGTCAGAATTTTTTGGGGAGTATGAATTTACATGTATTTAATCCACCATGTTTTCTTGGTGTACATTTGTCGATAGGGCATCTAACTACATGAAGCTAATGACCATGTGTAGTCTGTGGTTATATTATTATTTATGGCTGTAGTTGAAGATACGGCCGGAACAATATACAGTCATTGGGCCGGACCCTTGTTTTTTTAATGTGTTTTAAGCTCTCACGACTCCATACTAAGTATTTTTTACATGGTTTAGAGTTAAAGTGACTTCTCAAGAGGGCACTGGGTGGTGCTTGTAGTTGAAACTGCTTCACTTACAGTGAAAACGACACAGTCAAGAGAGCTGCATCCTGTATTTTTGAGTGTTCATTTGAAAAGCGAAATTGTCATTACAGTTTTCATAATGAACAAGATCACCATGATAACTATTTTGCTGGGTGTGCTCGTTTCCTTTGCAGCATCTGACAAGATGAGTGGTGATGGAGACATGGCATCTGTCATGGGATTCTCTGGGTTTGGTATGTGTAGTGTAACACAAATATTCAAATATTTGATAGACTTATTTTATTTCTTAAATGATTAACTGACAATATGAGTCATGACAATATTGTTCCTTCCAGGTAAGAAAGCCCGCACATTTGACCTGGATGCCATTTTTGAGCAGACCCGACGAACAGCCGTTGAGAGGAGTCAGCGTGTATTAGGTAAGTTTATAAACAACCATGACATGAAGAAGCTGATTAGTAATGAGTGTGTAATAGTAATCCGTGCATCCTTAGAAGAGCGGCAAAAGGAGACTCAGATGGAGGAGGAAGGGGAAAGCTCCAAGTCAGTCAAGTCGTCAGTCCACACTCTGAGAGACAAAGCTGCAGCTTCCTCTTCCAGGTACTTCCTTGTTGAGTTTTTTATATTTGGTCTGCCTGCCAATGCCTCATGGATTAATGTCATGTCTGTTATGACAGCATAAGAAAAGTTTTTTGCTTTGTCTGACACTTAGATTGTCTTTTCTTTTTTAGAAAACAGGAGAGTGACAGCAGCAGTGACAGTGACAGTGACAGTGACTCAGACTCAGAGCTTATTGGGCCACCGGTGCCTAGTCAACATACAGCTCAGGAGGATGATGATGAGCTTGTGGGACCTCCTCTTCCACCAGGTTACACAGGCAGCAGGGCTCACAGTGATGATGATGATGATGATCAGGAGGCAACAGATGATGATGATGATGATGTATGGCTGAAATTATCAATTTATCATAATCCATTTCATGAGAGTTACAAAATATTTCCCATATGTCCCTGTCCTGAATCTCCTTAAATTTTTAATTGTTCTGTCTAAAGCGTTCCATCTGTCATCCTGCTTCCTTACATAGGCCTTTTATTCACAGCAGATATTTTGACTTAGTAGGAAAAGCACATGTGTTACAAATAACATTAATGACGCTATAATATTTGAGTGTTCAATAAGTTGTGAAAGTAAGCCAGCATGCATAAAAGCAGGATCCTGAAACCGAAGCATCTAAATAGAATGCAGACATTGCTCATTTTACACCTGTGTTTGTTCAAATGTGACATGTCAAAATGTCTTTGGCAAAAAGGACTTTTAAAGACAACAGTTTCTGCTTTTAAAATTCCACCACTAGATGGCAGTACAGGAAAATATAAGCTGTGAGGTGTTGTTGCACTATGTCTATTTGTTTAACATCTATTTGGGTTTGTTTTTTTTCAGTTTTTTTCCATGCAAATATTTCTGTATCACCCAAATGATGGAAAGTTTCTGAATTTGAGACAAAAAAAAAAATCAAGGCCTCGAAAGTTTTTGAAAATTGACATAAATATATGTGGGTAATGCTTGAATTTATATATTCTTTGCAAAAATACCACATGGTCTGCCAGCACAAGTGAGAGGTGCTAAAGCATTCAAGCCTCTCTCTTTTTAATTGTTTTCTTTGAGCTTCCGTGTAGCCTGCTAGTTCTCATCATAAAAATTCTTAGTGTAATGGTTACTTAGCTTGCATCTCAAATTATGCTGTGTTGGGTCCTTTCCATAGGAGGGAATTGGGCCTAGAGAGTACATGAGAAGTCCTTGAATTTGATGTTTAAGAAGGTGTGTGAACCCTGATAGAAAATGAAGAATTACTCAAAAGTGTGGTGATACATTAGTGTATTCACTACACTGGCATTTATCACAGGCTGTGAGTGAAGGCCCTAAATTTTCACATGTGAATGTTCCCAGTCAGTAATTTGCAGCAGATGGCTGTGATTCCAGACTTTTTAGTCACACAAGCAATTGAATTAAAATGTTACGTGTGATTGAAGCTTGGAATGAAATGCAAAACTGTAACAACACATGTAATTCAGTCCTGTCTTCTTTTATCATTTCCTTGTATTCATCTCAACTTTCTGCCGCAGAATCCAGTGAAGAGGATTCCAGACACGCATGAGATCACTCTGCAGCATGGCACCAAGACGGTAAGATTGTCTTCTTTCAGCGCTTAAGTGATTATAATTGTTGCTTATGTGGTTCTCTGGAAATTTATGCAATGAGTTTCTGTTAGACAAGTGTGGCTTGTAATCAACAAAGAAATTTATTTATGTTATGCACATGCTAAACCATCTCATAATGCAGATCTGCATCAGTTATTGGATTTTCAGCCAAGGTTACCCAACTTTGTGCTGAGTTTATTTTAACAGTAAGAGCAACAGCAAGTCTGTTCTTTTGTAGCAGTGAGAAAAGGGGTGAAATTTGTTTCAAGTTTGTCCTTGGTGGAGAGACAATGTGGTGTTCAGATCCAGTGCTGATTGCATTTTTAAAACTGTTTAGTTTTGAATAAACTTTAAATATTTAGCCTCTATTTATTTTGCAGCCTTTAGAGGAGGCAGTGGGACTACACTGTCAAAAATTTCTGGCAGCAGAAGCAACCTTCCGCAGTTGGTTTTCCCTCTTTGATGATACTTTAAAAATAAACTGTATGGGCTTATAGATTGTCTTTAAGCTGTAAATAAGACAACTGTCTCCTCAGGTGTCGGCTCTTGGTTTAGACCCCTCTGGAGCCCGTTTGGTGACAGGTGGATATGATTTTGATGTTCGATTCTGGGATTTTGCGGGGATGGACCAGGCTCTGCAGGCCTTCAGGTCCTTGCAGCCCTGTGAGTGGTGAGTCCATTTCTGAGAACACAACGTGGAACACCAACACAGTTGCTTAACATGTGGTTAATTAGATTCATGCAAACATCCAGTACAATCACTGTGCCAAAGTGTACACACAAACACACATTTGTTGAGCTTCATTGAGCCTCACTCTGTGACATCCTCCCTTTTCATTCAAAATGAGCCTTTCACAAGCAGATGTTTGAGATATGTGGGTGTTTGTGTGTCTGTGTGTGTTTATTCTGTGTTTCACTGAAACCATCATCAAAGATTTAATTCTTTTTGGTTTTGGGAACCAGAGGGCTGAACTGGAGCAGGCTTCACCTTATTAACAAAAATGTATGCTACATTTCATTTGATTACAGTGTGATCCAGTAGCCTGTTTGGTTTACTAACAAGCTGGGCTTCATATAGAAAGCTGTGCTGTTGCGGTTCACTGTTCCTGTTTCCTGACTCAAAAAGGCAACTTGTGAGCTCAGTTGAACTAAAACAATGAAGACTCCGAGCATTTAGGGATATGTAGTGGGACTTTAAAGATGCCAAAACCTTCCAATTAAAAAACAGCAGTGATGCTAGCCTTACTTTCATTTAACCAGTGGAACTTTTTTCTATGTGTATGGAAATGTTGATGCCCCATCTACCCCCTGTTGTGTTAATGCTATTTGATATTGACCTGAATTGCTAATCTCACTCTGGTTAAGTGGTCCAGATAGTTGTCGGTCTCTTTACTTGCATGCACTGCTGTGCATTGTGGAATGATATGAGTGTTATTCAGTGTAAAATGGAAAACTTAAAAATCTTTATGAAAAGCACTGAATACACTTTAAAATTCAGTTTATTATGCATACCATATGTTTTTAGGTTGGTACTTGTTTGTAACAGCAGATTTTTATTATGTTTATTTACTCTGTGTTTTTCATTATGTTTTGTGTGTGTAATATGTTTCAAAAAGTGTGTTATTTTTCTTTCAATTCCAATTATTCTTTAAAATGCTATTATGCTCTGTTATTGTTTAGTATTTTGTGTGTTGTTGTAGTAGATCAAAGAGACCAATCATCAGATGTACATCAGATGTTGTCCTGTTTTGTTCCTATAGCTACATGTATCTAGTGTTTGTTTTTTTTCCTCTAAGCCATTTGAAGGAGAAAAAGCTTCTTATATAACAATGTTTTAGAGCAGGAGTCTTGTAAAATTACAGTTCACAGATGGCTTGCAGGCACAAAGACTGTCAGAATTTACAGTGCGTTCAGATAGTTTTCAGGCCCCTTGAATTTTTTCACATTTTGTTATGTTGCAGCCTTATGCTTACATAAAAAAAAAAACAAAAAAAAACATTCAATACCCCACAATGTGTCAAGTGTCAAACTGAATTTTAGAAGTTTTTGCAGTTTGCAAAGAAAAACTAAAATATCACATTGACGTAAGACCCTTTGCTATGACTGAAATTTACCTCAGCTGCCTCCTATTTCTCTTGATCATCTTTGATTGGAGTCCACCTGTGGTTAATGCAATCGATAGGACATGATTTGGACACCTTATATAAACACATCTATATAAGGTCTCACAGCTGACAATGCATATTGGAGCAAAAACCAAGCCATGAGGTGGAAGGAACTGCCTGCAGAGCTCAGAGACAGGATTGTGTCGTGGCACAGATCTGGGGAAGGCTACAAAAAAATTGCTGCTACACTGAAGGTCACCAAGACTATCTTCTTTGTCTCAGATGTCCTCTTCATGTGTGTCCTGTATGTGTGTCCCCTCAGTCATCAGATCAAGTCCCTGCAGTACAGCATCACAGGGGATGTCCTCCTGGTGATTTCTGGTAATGCACAGGCCAAGGTGTTGGACCGTGATGGCTTCAATGTCATGGAGTGTGTGAAGGGAGACCAGTACATTGTGGATATGGCTAACACCAAGGTATGCCAAAGAAGTGCTCACATATCATTGTGATTTATTACAACTCGGGTCTTATTTTTGTTGTTTTGGTCATTGTTTATATTGATTATGATGATGATGTGCTCACCACAACATCATCACTACAACCACAGTAAGCCCAGGGGACAGTAAACACGACTTGAAGCAGTTAGTATGAAAATTGAGATGAATGTTTGGATATTAATTTCACATTCCTCTTTCTTTTTCTCCTCCAAATAAATTTACCTGACCTGTAGGTTTGGTTAAAACCTGTTTGATATTTCTTGCCCCGTCTGACTTGTTTTCAGGGATGATGCTGCATTCCCAGGTTTCAGCAGTTTAGTTGGTCAGTGCAATGTTATTATTACCTATCGAAATGATGGCCAAAACTATAAGAATAAGACCAGGAGTTGTAATAAACTGGAATTAATCTTGAAGATCTTACAAGTATTTATTTCTATAGCAGGAGCAGCCTTCTAAAGAGTGACTGCTAATTCTAAACACAGGCTGGATGCTCTGCTCTTCTGCTCTGTGGGTTAACCCTGCCAATGAATAATGGTAGCAAGGTGTAGCTATCAGCTGGTCTGTTTTTAGATGTGAGGATAATGGTCTGTGCTGTGTGACCAGCCAGAGGCAGTCTCGGGGGGGGAGAGGAACACCACATGCTTTCAGGACTGTCGTGGTTCATCTCTTGCTTGTACCTGCATCTACAAAGGAAGATCTTAATTAACTGTCCATGTTTGGGCTTTGCTGAGTTTAAGAAGGCTGTATTGGTGGTCACTAACCATCTGCACCAGCTGCAGTGCATTTAGACATGGTTTATACCATCCATATGAATTACTTGAACAAGTGAAGGCCCATTGATTGCAAGTAGTGTTTTTCTGGATGTCCTGCATTCTTGTCCTGCTCAGTCCCATCTGGAGCTGAAGGGAGAGTTTGGTTCAATGAAAATGCGTTTTGGCCTGCTGACAGTGTCCCAGTCGATTAGTTGTGTCTCATGTGATAATTAAGTCCTTGCATTTACTCTGCCTCTGCTGACAATTACTTGCCTCCAGCTCATCCCAGTGTGTGCAGAGATTTGCCACACACAGGACTATATATACATGCAGTGAGATTAATAGTCCAAATACAAAAAGAAAAAAAAAAGAGAAAAACAGTAAATCCTCACATTGGAAAAGAACGTTTGGTATTTTTGGATTATAAAAGACTTAAAGGCATAATATGTAATTTAATGACAATTTGAAGTAGTGTGAGATCATGGTATTTATTATCTTTACTACCATTGCTGTCTTTGTAGTGAGCTGCTCCCGGTTGTGTCAATCGTTGAAGAGGTTTTTACTGGGAGAATAATTATCGGCAGATGTCTTCTCCTATTCAAAACAAATGGACCTGTTGATAAAATCTGGTAAAAACACTGAATAAAGCAGTTTGACATTAGAAATCAGTGTTTCTCCGATTCTGCTCAGGGGACACAACGTGTCATTAGGGCTGGGAGCTGAGCTGCCGCTAACGTTTGCTAAGCTTGTTTCTCTGATAACGTAGGATCCAGACATCCGATGACTTAAATCCTTCTTCCAGTTAAATATATAATCAAGAAACGACCAAGATCTTAAAAATGTATTGTAAACACTTGGCTTTAAAGTGGATTAAAGTCAGTTTTGACCACTGCGCAAAGTGGATATGACAGCATTGGTGTGGCCAAATGAAACAGGCTTTACGGCTTTCCCTAGGTTTGAAAATTGCTGGAAACATAAGGGATAAAGTACACAACTCAACAAAATATATAGCATTGGTCTAGTCGTTTTTAGACATGTTTATGTGGAAAAGTTACATATTAAACCTTTAAACTTCAACATGATTCACTAATGAATGAATTTTCTGTCTGTTTGGTTTTTTGATTCATTGACTGTCCAGCTCCAAATTGTAGTTGATCAGTAATTAGAGAATCCTCTGTAGCTTATGCTAAATGCACTTTCAGTCAGTTGTTGTTATCAGGGATGGTTCTTTTCTTGGCTCTGTATGTCATTAACATGCTTTTTTTGGGTTTACTATTAGTATAAATATCAGTCTGTTTCTCTTTAGTCATTGGCAATTTGTTGTCCTAAACTGTTGAGGAAGGAGAATCAGATTTGTTTCGGAAGGTAACGGCTCCTTCACCCTAATCATGAAGCTCATTTGTTTATTTTGATGTTATTGCACAGAGCAGAGAAGCAGCTGAGTCATTCTCAGCTCATTTGAGCTCTAACCTCACCATATAGTGAGTGTGTATTTTACCATTAAATTTAACAACTAGCAATTTGTTATTAATCCCTTTTCCTCATTAAACAGCAAGCCTTTGGCAGTTCTTTTTTTATTGATTATTAAAGTAGTGTGTTTAAAGTATTTGATGGTGAACAGACAGGCCACTCTTCCTGGTGCACACATACCAATGTTATTTGGTCGACTTCTGCTCATGCAAGGCTGTGCTTTCTTAAGCATCCTGTCAAATAGCAGTATGTCATGTCTGAAGCCTCTTTGCAGCACACTGAAGTGTTTCTCTCTGACCTGGCATTGAGGGAGGCCTCTCGCTGGGTTATTCCACTTTGAAGTCATTTGTTATGAGTAATTCTCCGTGGAACTGCTCTGGAAGAGGAAATGTCTAAAAGTTACTCGATTGCTGTTTGAAGCTGTGACACAGCCTTCTGCACTGCTTCAGAGCTCAGTAGCTCAGTTGTAAGGCGAGGCCTACATCAAGGAAGGCCACAAGTCCAGGGTTACAGAATGATCAAATCAAAGGTCCTTTCCTCAAGGGAGAGCCCTTTAAGGTGCATTCACATGAAGAAAAATAATTGGTACCTCCCAGGAACTTCAGCATATATCTCTGTGGATACAGGCCTTACAGTTGCCATGTAGTTCACACTCTCTCACAACTCTGAAAATACATTGTCACAAAAACGTAATAGCACCCCTGAAATAAGTAACTGATGACCTTTTGTACAGCAGTCTTGGCTCAAGATTTAACAGCGAAGAACAACAGCTGTCTTTGCACATAATTTGTGTGCAGTGAGATTGAAAAATGTGTCTTCATTAATTCACCTTCATTGGTTCCTCCTGGTGACCAGCTCTTACTGGCTGAAACTTCTACAGCTGGCCTCTGAACACCCAATGAGTTTGAAAACAGTGGGAACAGGGGAAGTGGCAGTACTGAATGTCCATGGTAAAGGCTGGATCCATAGTAAACCTTGTGATTCATGGGTGTGTGCTGATTTTCAAAGCAACTTGAAGCTAACCACTGGTCCACAATAATTTAGTGCCTGTTAAAAGTTGAATTTTCCCTTTCTGCTCTTTTCAGGGCCACACAGCGATGCTGAATAGTGGCTGTTGGCACCCCAAGATTAAAGAAGAGTTCATGACCTGCTCCAATGATGGGTGAGTTCTAAATAAGTGTTATGAGCTATGACTTGTAGATAAAAGGGTAACAACACTCTACCAACAGCTATTTAGTACATAAGCATACATAATCCTGTAAATTATCTGAAGGAGAGACAGTAATGGAAATGTCCACTAGATGCACAAGCACATCAAATATTTGTTGGTCTTCAAGCATTAAAATGTGTCATTATTACAAATAATTACAGAACTGAACAATATCTACTTCATGAAACAGGAGACATGCTGTGCTTCTAAGTAATTATCAGAAATACTATGTACTATCCTGTCTTATCTACATCTGTTTCTGACTGTAAACATTTTATTGCATTAGTCTGTATGACTTCACGGGATGTGTAAAAAAAGACACCTTAAATGGTTTTATGTACAGTGATAACGAGAAATGGCCAAAATATCTGTTTATCTTCAGCTGAAATCTTTATTGGATGTGCCATATTCAATAACAACACTCCTGAGTATGGTTATGATTTACTTCTCCAACATTCATTCAGAATCATTGCTAATCGTCACTAACTAGTATAATCCATGTCCAACTGCATTTACTCCACTGAACAGACTTTTCGTTGCTCTCCAGTCCGCTCCTCCTCTTCTCTGTCACCAGCAGGGAGTCCTCTAGTCCAGACAATGCCTCTGGAAAGGATAGCTCTGCCTCACAGCTGTGCATTGATACATGCTACATTTTACACTGGATGTTGTCCAAATGCGGCCCTTCATTTGTATGCAGTAATTTGGAACAGAGTAACACAGCAGGAGATAACAAGATGTCACACAGAGACACACAAATATTCTTTCTGTTCCAGTTAAGAGTGTTTTGTTCTCATTAAAAACAACACTAGACCTGCATGACCGCAGGAGCTATAACCCTTTGCTGTGTGTATAGGTGTGCGTGAATATTTGTGAGTGAGAGCGCAGTGATGAGTCTAAGTGAGTGTGACAGGCAGCAGTGCAGAAACCCAGGGCTATCATCATTAAGTGAAAACAAGGGTCTGGCTTTGTGGGCAGGCTGCAGCCCAGTGTTTACCAGTGTTACTGCTCTCCCAGATGTGGAGGCTGGTTTATTTAGCTCTTATTGAGGCTCTGGAAATCCTCCCCTGGCACGTTAGCACTGGGTGTTGCCCCTGGACAGCTCACAGGAGAACAGCGGAGAGGAGCGTATAGGGAGCCATTCACAGGCAAAGCAGCTGCATGTGAGGAAGGTTCACAGCAGCAGAGCAGGTCAGCACAGCAACCTGAGTCTCAGAGATGGAAAGAGCCAGTGATGAAGAGAGGAAATGAGAGAGGGACTGCATATATATATGATTTGCAGGTGGAAGAAGTCGTCTTTCTGACCTTTCGTAAATCTCCCTTATTGCACTTTTACTCTTCATCACGTTAGTAATGTGCAGCGTAATACATGGGTTACCTGGTGATATAGTGCTTCACTTTCTTTGCAGTCCCTCTCGTTCCTACAGTGCAAACAAAATGTAGATGCGAGGGTTTAAACAGGTGCCAAACATACAGGTCATGTTACTTAGATCCTTGTTTCTGTATTTGGTAACATGTTGTTTTCTGCATTCAGGATTTTATGTTAGGATAAACAAAAGGCAACCAGGTGCTTGCTGATCATTAGATATCTGGAGGTTCTGGATTTTACTTAGCAGATTTATTTGGCATCTTGGAACAGGCCCCAGGACCATATTCGAGTGAATTTTCAACTACTGTCTTTAAAAAAAAAAAAAAAAAAGTATAATAGAAAAAAGGTTGGATATTGTTACTAAGAATTCTATATACAGTGGCATCCAAAAGTCTGAGAGCACTTTCATTGTCTCATATTTTTGGACACCACTGTATGTTTGGCAGTGTGTTTTCTTTATTGACAAGAGTGTCAGCCTATCACTCTCAGAAGTGGTGGTAGCTCATTCCTCTTTATCCCCATCAGGGTTCCCCCTTGTTGTCCCCCAAACGTTTGGCTTCTGGCTTTAATAATTGTTAAAATGCCAAGCAATGCAAGATGCATATTTGCATTAATGCTGACTGTGTTCTGCAGCCACTGTGAGGGCCTGAAACAGCTGTGACACTGCTGTCACTTTATAGGTGGACTTTTTGGAATATGAATGAAATGTACTGAAGCTGAACCTGAGGATATTCTAGGCTTTCAGTCTTCACAGATTATGAATGCTGCAGTTTTTATGGAGGGACCACGGAGCAATGTATTGTCCTTTCTTTTCTCCTCACCACCACCACATGTATGCTGCTCCGTCCACTTCACTGTCATTCTTTGAATAGGTGGAGAGTCTGCAGAGGCCACACTGTATTCAGTGGGCCTCTTAAGAATGGATCAGTAGTCGTCCAACAGTACCAGTGGGCACCTGCTACTGGCTTCCTCTGCTTAAACATCAGACCAACATCTAGGTTTTCTCCAGTCTTTCTTCCCATGTCGGCCTAGTTGGAGGGTCTTTGTTGTGTTTATTTGAATAGGTTATTAAGCATGATCACTGGACCGCCCAGCCCCTTAATTAAAGATCCCCCAAGTTGTGTGGAATTTCATTCATGAGCACTGCCTCCCAGTTCCCTGAATGATTTCATTAACCCAGACAATTTTTTTCTCTGAGAGGAAGTGGATGAGCGGGAAGTACTGATGAAGCAGTTTAATAATGCAGCAGCAGGGTGGTAGTGATTGTCCCTGCACACTGAGGACTGAAAGGGGCTTGAGCAGAAATGTGAGACTCCAGTCGGTCAGTGAAAAGCATTTCTGCTCAGACTGGTGTGAATGTGTCAACATTTCGCATTCTTCTGTCATTCTGTTGGGGGAGTTTGTGTGATTTTAAAACCGCACAAAGTTTTCCAACAATATCCATGTTTGATCCAGGGGTGCCAAATACGTATTAAGCACAGAGCCACTTTAACTAAGTCTTTGCTGAAAGACTGAACACCTGTTTGAAAACTGCAGATTTATTTCTCAGAAAGTGAAGGCAATATGTGCTGGGTCTATTCCCAGTGGAAGTATTTCTTTGGCAGGCTTACACTTGAAGTAAACTAAAATATGACTGGGACTTTGTGTCAGTGGTGTATTTTGAGAGCTGCAGCCTTTTCTAATGAACAAAATCTCACATACAAGTGGCTTAAAATTCTGCAAATGAGCTCTGTTCAAAGTTAAAAAAAAAAAGAAAAAAAAACACTGCATAATATTGTTAACAAAATAGAACAGTGGAGAAAACTTAACATTAGTGGCTTATGATATATGGTAGGATATGATATTGCTGATTCTTGGTTTCACTTTATGTAGTTCTATAGCTCCTCAGGAGAACGATCAAAAATTAATGTGGTGCTCTTTTAGTGACTGAAAGTTCCACAACTGGAAAAGAGGATAGGACAAATGGTGACTTTCTAATTGGGCCCACATGTTACTTCTGTTGAGTCTTGAGACACACTTGGGCATGTGCACACATAAATACACACAATTTGAAGAATGTTTCCAGGAGGTTTAAATGCCAGGGATTCCCTTCGCGTTGGCCTGCTGTCAGGGCTGCAGCTGGACTTGGATGTGTAGCTGTATGCAAGGAGACCCAGAGGACAACATGTCAGGTCCTTTTACTGCTGAGGAACAAACTATTTGTCTTTGTCATGTGCTTCAACCAAACACATGACATTATACATGTGGCATATTCAGGAATTATCGTTGGAGAGGATCTACAAAAAAAGGAAAAGTCACACAAAGAAGATTCATGACATTCTGTGTGGATAAATCTCGGAAATCAATGATGTAGTCATCACCTGTTCTCAAAATGTTTTACTTTAAAGCTTTGAATAAGTCAGTATTTCATACAGTTCTCAAGGTTTGTATCTTGTGTGTCCTAATTGATCATTCCTGGCATGCTGATCTTATCAAGTAGGAAATCTATTTTTCACTTCTTTCAGCCAAAGGCTTGGTGACGGCTTACTTTAGGTTTTTTGAAGAGAAAGGGCATTACTGCTGGGTTATTAAAGGTGATCTGCGTGACAGAACAGGGATGAAGAGTGAGGACAGACACCACAAAGTGTGTGCGAGCATGTTGGGGCGATTCACACAGTTTGACACATCAGGTTCATCCACAGTCCAGCACATCTCCAACTGTTGCCCGCCTTACAACGCAACTGTTCCATATCCTGCCCAAGAACGCACATACCGTACCTTTAAGGAGTGCATTTATCCTTCTTGTTCAATTTACAGTCTTGACTGAATTTCTGACTGATAGTAACTTTAGTGTGTGTGCATGGATGTGTTTTGTATCTTATTGAACTAAATACTGGGCTATGTCCTTATGGGGAAGTCCAATAATAAATGTTTTATCAGTCAGATTGCTTGATTATATCTGAGGAGCTGTGTTGACTTTGAGTCAAGCATCTTGTACCTATAGAGAGAGTGTGTGTGTGTGTGTGTTTTCCCACCTGCCTACTAAGGCCTTTTTAGGTTTGTCTTCTATCTTGGAGCCACAGTAATAATATTGTGAATTTGCTTGAATTGGCACCTCACTCTACCTACAGTGCATCCTTGCTTAGACCTCAGTGTTTCTTCTTTTGATTCCTCGCTTGAATGCCACTGTGCATATGCCTCCTTCCAAATCCCTCTGTTATTTCCCCACTTTGTCTTCTTCAGCTGGAGATGGAAGATAGAGCATCTTTTCTCCTAATCCGCTTTTCACATAACAGAGCCCCAGTTAGTCAGTCAACCGGCCATCAGGCAACACCACCTAGCTCCAATAAACCAATAAACAACCTTATACAAAACGTATACCTTTCTTTTCCCTCTTTCTTCTTTATCTCATCATCTGAGAAAATGATCCTAGCAACCATCACCCCCACTGGGCCTGTAACCTGACAGACAGATAAAATCTGGGGCCAGGGGAGTTGTCACTCCTCAGTTGATGTGTGAACGACTGTGCTACCTCGTAAAGTGCACATGCATGAGTGAGGATGTATGGGTCTCATTTTTATTACATTCACCCTTCTGTCTCTGAAGCATATGAGCGGGAAAAAGGAGGCTGCTGATTGAAGGGAAAACAGGGTGGCAGGGAAGAGGAAAGGATGAAGGTATTGCCCTTGAATGTTTTTTGATGTTTTTTTTTTTTTTCATGTCACATGTGAATATTTTGACATCTCATCCTCTTTCATTGTTATTACCTTCCCAAAACAACCACCTCCTCTGGGAGAACAAGGTTTAGGACTGCCCCAGATGTTTCCCTCTGGAATAAAAGGTGCAACTTTAATTAGGTGAAGCTGCAGGTCATTTTTTATTTTTACCTCTTTTGAGTTTTGTTATTCTAATGCAAGATGAAAAGTTTTTACTTTAATTAACTAAATTAGATAACCACATATTATCTAATTTGGTTTGGTTTGACAGTTTCCCCTTCCCTACCCTCTTCAGTCTATTTCCTCTGACAGGTGAGGGTGTGCAGTCTTCATTCTGTGTGCGTAGTTGGCTCCATCCTCTTGGCTCTGTCCCCTTGACAGCCAGCAATGCCATGTTTTGGAAAAAGCCCTTACGATAAATAGCATTCCAGGTTTTGTGTGCCATGCGAAAGGTTATGTTGTCTTTATTAGCTTGACAGACGCCTACAGTCTTCCGTAAACAAAATAGAGATGTCTGTGTGAGGCAGCAGGTGGACCAATTTGTCATCCAGTCCATGGTTATCACTCTGTCTTATTCATCCTCACACATACACATGTATATACACTCATGTAAACACTTACTGTACAATGCAGAGGCCTTCATGTTGTACGGGGTGACCTCCTTTTATATGTGTGACATTTGTACCTTTTTTCCCAGCAAGAGGTTTTTTTGATTTATGAACCGCTTTGGTTTATGTGGATTTAAACACAACTATGCATCAAACAGAGTTTTATTTGACCCTTGCCAGTTCTCACTCAAACCATATGTCTTCAGTTGGCATTTGTATCACATTGTTAGACTTATCCAAACACAGTTGAGTGTGTGTGCCTGTGACTTTGTATCTAGCCACGGAGGAATCTTTGCCTGGCTGTTAGTAGCAGCCCTGCCTGTGTGTTTATACTCCTCTGCTGACCTCATGACCCAAAGGTCACAGTGCTCACTAAAGCAAGCAGTGGGTCACAGACACATTTGGACACACTCTGTCTGGCATGAGTGTTGGTGTGGGTGTGTGAGAGGTTGGCTAAACATTTTTGTGTGTAGTCTTTCAATAAATAAATGTGGAGGAGCTTTACGTCTCATCAAGTGACTTGTGGTGCTGGTAGGCAACTCAGTTTGCTTTTTCTCTGTACATTTTTATTTAAAACCTTTCTCGTCATTTTTTTTCTTTCATCACTGCAGGATCTGTTATGCAGTTCTTCAATTTTCTCAAGAAAAAGGATGAAATTCAGAATATGCAGAAATACTTACAACTCCTCGCAACCTACAACTACTCATTTGTTTCTTATGTTTCATTCTTTGTTTGATGGAAGATTTGACCATACTATATGTCATATATATAAAACAAGGGATTCTTGTTGAGCTTACATTTGATGACAGTTTGGAAATTTTCATTGGTACAAACATTTTAGAACACCACAGTTTTCCTAGCTGTTAAATTCAGTGTCACTGTTTGTGAAATCAAAGCATAGCACAAATAAACTATTGGACATTTTAAAAAACAAGGA
This sequence comes from Trachinotus anak, assembly GCF_046630095.1. Lineage (NCBI taxonomy): Eukaryota > Metazoa > Chordata > Actinopteri > Carangiformes > Carangidae > Trachinotus > Trachinotus anak. Next base: position 10,388,378 of record NW_027273879.1, on the reverse strand, counting down.
ATAATGGAATCTTCTTGTTGAACTACACAGACTTTTTGGATTCCTTTCTACAGTGGAAATAAAATATTGTTCAGAAAGTTCCTTCCAACACTGTTGCAGAAGTTCCCACAAGTGTGTTGCACTTGCAGGTAGTTTTGCTTTTGCCTTCTGTCCAGTTTGTCTCAAACCAGCTCCATGTGGTTTAAGTGTGGAAATTGTGCTGTTCTTCCATCATGTGAAAACACCATCTGGTTATTTTCCTCTAATGTTTTGGGTCATTATCTTGCTGTGGGTGAGCCCCTGACCAACCAGTCTGGCTTTCTTTGTTACTTTGCCATTCTGATAGCAATATAAAGTACTACTTCCTGTAGTACAGTGTTGTCTTAATGGTGCATCACAGGGTATAGTAACACAGTCTGTTCCTTCACTGCTTTGTACATGCAGAGGGTTTGTTTTTCATCAGAAAAAGGTTGGGGCACCAGTAAGAAATGTTTGCATTAACTTTCAAGACTTCATTTACTTCCATTGTTGCAGGAAAGCTGTCAGTTAACAATTTTTTTTATTCCTGAAAAAGGCCTGTTTTCTATGAAATGTGCATGGTATTTAGTTTTGGTGACCCAAACTTTTTTTTTTTTTTTTTTTTTTTTAAACCTTTGGTAGTTTAGTGTTGAGCTTTGTACCATGTGAGGTTATTCACTGGACTCGAACTGCTTAAATGTCAATGAAAACTGGAAAAACTAGTGTGCTCTAAAACTTAAGTGTAGTGTAGGTAGTGTATATGAAAAGGTCTGCATTTGAAGTCCTTGTTCTCAGTGGTCCAGGTTGTGTAATGTGTTCAACAGATGTAGAAGAGACAATCAGAATTTCATGGAAGCTTCAGACATGCCTGTCAGACTGATCTACTTTTCTGCTGTTTGCTATCCCCTCATCCTGCAACAAATAGCTGTCTGACCTCATGTTCATAAGTTTGCCCTGGTCATGGGGCACACTGTAGCTTTATGTGAATATGATTTATCATGGGAGTGGATGGTGTTAATCACCAAATATGTTTTGAGGAACAGATATTTTATGACCAATTCATGACAGTAAGGATAAATTAAATTATCTTCCTGTCCACAGCACCGTGCGCACATGGGACTTGAACTCGGAGAAGAAGCACAAGTCTGTGTTCAAACCCCGCTCCCTCCAGGGGAAGAAGGTCACACCCACATGCTGCACCTACAGCCGTGATGGGAAGCTCATTGCAGCCGGCTGCCAAGATGGCACCATCCAGATCTGGGACAGAAACCTCAGCGTGAGTCTTAAAACACACACATACCAACCACCATAATGTGCAAACAATGTGGTTGTAAACATAGAATGTCTGTTTTGTTATGGCCTTAGGTACAGAATCATGAGACACGGGTCATACGGTCACAGGCCAGAGAGGTCAGAGTTCAACAAGTCACTAACACTGACCAGAATTCAAATCCCTGGCTTTAAAATGCATTTGTCCAAACTGGGAGTGGTTGAGAATAGTATTAAATAGCCTGTCTGACCTTTATTGACCCTGTAATCACACTAACCAGGTACATGGTGATGAGCTTCGGCCAGAGTTGCTCTTGTTGAATCCACATTGAAGTCTACAGCCATTTTAGAGGCTCTGTGATGCTGTAATTAGAGACATTGGTGCTTGGAGCTAAATATTAACATCAGCATTCTAACAGCGACAATGCTAAAATGCTAAGAATAATATTTTATACTAAGTTTAGTGTGTTAGCATGCTAGCATTCACTCCCTGGCATTAAAGACACAGTATAACTGAGGCTGATGGGAATTTTGATCTGATGATTACACTAGAGAAAAAGGTAAGGAAACACCAAAGTGATTGCAGTTCATCCTGAGGGGAACATGAATGTGTGTACCAAATCCATCCAATAATTACTGAGACATTCTACTCAAAACCACAAATCTCAACCTAATGGTAGCACTGGAGAAAAAGTCAGGGGATCACCAAAGTGGTGAACTGACCGTTAGACAGAAACAGTATCCCTAGAGCTGCATCTGTAGCATGACAAAAGATACCCATTTATGTAACTGAATTAACTGATGTGTTATGATTGAGTTGTGTTACATGAAAGTTGCTGGGAGGCCCAATCACAATTTCCCTCTGCAGATTTTCCACTATTAGTTAATTTGGCAATTAAGTGATCAAAGTGTTCATACCATTCTTCAAGATTAACATTGTTGAGGTAATAGTTGATCTTGGCTCCTGGGAAGCATTGCTCTCACTGTTTTCACTTGAGTTATTTGATAAATCGTCACTATGGATGAAAATGACTTCCATCCCCAGTAGGATAATGCATTTCCTCCATCTTTCTTTGAGTAGAGCTTCTGAAGCACTCACATGTTACATCACTCATGGTTACTTCTTAACCCATGCCTGCCTGTCTACCCAATGAGTCTGTCATATTAATGGCTGTCACGCTGACACCTCTCTGGTCAGGCTCCCGGCAGCAAAGAGATATCACTTTCTATTGTTTTCTGATAATCAATGACAGATAAGGTTTGGCAGCTTATTGCTCACTTGCTTTTTCATGCACAATATGCACCTCCACAAGACAGATGGAAAGAGAAGGAAAAAAAGGAGGAGAGGAGCGAGTTTGGGGGACCTGCAGCACTCATAAGTCAATGTTTTCAACAAAGACATATTATAGGCATCATTCCAGTGTGGTATTACCTTACATTATGGCAAGCTCTTTTGGTTTCACAAGTTACTCTCATGGGAATCCTAAAACACTATAGACCCACATTTTAAGATTGAATATTAAGTTGATTAAGAACTACACATGTACTTTCTAAACCAGCCAGTATCAGGACAATGTAGAATGAAAAATTGGGTATAAGTATATTTTAATGAGCTATCTGGTGATAAGAAGTTGTTTTTCTGACCTTAAGGTTTTGGGACATTTCTACTTTAATTCTTTTGTTTCACTTCACATCCTTTCATCTGTCCAACCCCATACGTGGACAAGGTTGAATGCTTCTGTTATTTCATATGAGAATAGCCGCAGTAACAATTAAGCTGTAGTTAGTGAGTTGGAACAGTCTGATTGGACAGAGGGGCTTATCCAGATTAGTCAAATGAGAAGTGGGCTACACGATAATTACTCCAACAGTCAACTTCATAATCACAGGACTCACAAACATGGGAGAGTTGTTTTCCCTGGAACTACTTTCCTATTGTAAGAGTGTCTGTGGTTCTATGTACCCAGGTTGTACAGACTCCTGAATATCCTCCACATCATTCTACCCCTGGGCTGCTCGTAGGAGCAGGCTCCAAGTGATTGGGTTAAAGCTCTCAAAATTTATTACCCCTCCTTCTCCAAACTAAATATTTACCCTGCGTCCCATAGCAGCTTACAATAGACATGTCTGTTGCCTGACCACTGGAGCCTGTCTTGTCTGAATGGCTCAAGAATTTAGTTGGTGCCCTCTGCCCTAATCAGCAACCTGTGCTGCTGACTAAAATTCAGCCACAAGCCTAAAAAGGAGTTGACCTCTCGATGCTTTTATTGCAGCTCCCTCCCCCACTCAAATGAAGCCTATCTCCTGTTGTATCGCTGCTATTACTCATGGCCAGAATATGCAGGCAGATCAATCACGATCAATCATGTACATGACCTTGATCTAGAGCTCAGCTGAAGAGAAGCTATTGAGGATGACACATGGTGCTCTTGAACCCTCACATTGGTTGATTGATCCTATGATGGGAGTCAAGTAGGTCTCTTTTAGTGGACTGCCACAGAGAGTGATTGCATGCTCATTCTCTGACCAGAGGGGTCGGTGCCAGAATTACAAGACTGCATGTAAATGGTTGCCAGGTAATGTGCTCTCTGTGATACTTGGTGCATTGAGGGTGCAGGTCTTCGTTCCAAAACATTACCACAGAGATCTGAGGAATGCTATGATGTCATTGGTGGACTTAGATGTTTCCAGACTTCAAAGTGGGACCCCAAAAGAGGTGGTTTTGATAAACTACATGGTGGGGAGTGGTTTTATGAGATAACGTGGCAAACTTTTCTGCATTTGCTGTGGCTTTGTCACTGCAATTGATTCTTAATTATGACCAAAAACAATGGTCCACATGATGTTTTAAGTTGGTTCTTCCGTTCAGTGCATCTTGTTTTTGTAAAACTGAATCAAGATTCCAGGATCCGTTTTCTCCACTCAACATGCGCTTTTTGTCATAGCTTGTTTTCACCTGGATAAACTGACTGCCAGTTCTGGCCAGCACATCAGTTATAGTCACCAGCCTAAAAGGACCCTCAACACGCTAATGCAATTCTGCACAGTATCATTGTCAACCAGTACCTTTATGGGTCATAAGAGATAGGACTGTGGGATATTACAACGGACAATTACAGAAGAACTTCAAGTCCAATGAAAATGTTTGAAAATTGTCTAGGAATTAACCAGCGAGAGTACACACACATCCTGGACCTGTCTTCATAGAAGCGCAATGAAACTGGTCCACCACCAGGCTATCAAAAGACAGCCTGATCATAAAACTTTACACAGATCACTGTCCTGCAGCAGGAACACAGCTTTCAGTGTTATACATTCCTCATTCCTTACCCATATTTTAACCAGGGACAAAGACTTGGAAAGAAGAATCCCATTTTGCACAGTATGTAGCTGAAACTTAGAGGAATATAGTTACTTTAACATAGCCCACTATTGGACTGTCTGGACACTCAATCCAGAGTGTGTGATCCTCCAACACACACACGGCTTCACATCACATCACCACTTGTTGATTTCCATGAAAGCTCAGAGCAGCTGTTCAGGGCTGTGGTTTGGCCACTTGATTCTCAGAACGTAACAAAGGTCAGAGTGAGATGTCACAAGTGACTGCACAGTGGGCATCATTAAGTCTTTCAGGTGTGCGGCTGTAAAAATACGGAGGTAGGAGAAATGCAGAGCCACACAGTATTTATATAATGATACTCAGTGTGGTCAGGAACAGTTGGCCCTGTGGTGGATTGCTATCATAGTCTTCTGAGGATGAAACCCAATGCTGCGTTCCTTCAGCTATGTATCAACTCGTGCTGCTGAGTGCATGTGTGTGTTTGTGTGTATGTATGTCCAGTGTTATATGAAGTGGTATACATAAAATCTGTTTAAAATACAGACATTGGATTTATAAAACTGTGGCAATTTATTCTGATACTTGTTGGGCAGAGTGACGGGCACAGCTCGCAGAGGATGTCACAAGGCGTGAAAGAGGTTTGAAACCGTGCATGAGAATCTAGTTTCACAAACCGGCTGTATAGATTATCACAGGAAGCAAACCCCGTGGCATCTACCAATGCCAGCCAACATCAGGATAGTAAATAAACACTTTCACAACAGCAGTATATGATCTAGAAATAGCTGGAGCGGGGGGTATGTTTGCAATAAGCAGCTAGAATAACCACAACTGACCTATTAACACTACTTTTTCTGATTAATCCATTTATTTGTTATTTCTGTTGTAATTGCATGTTCCTGTGTGCCTCGCTGTGTCTGCTTTTCTTTTGATCATTTCCCCTGGAAGTGGCATGTTCAAACAGCAGATGGTGTTAATCTTAGACAGAAAGATGTCAGATAAAAAGAGAAAGAAAAAAATTGTGGAATGACTCGAACAAGAGCTCATAACTCTTCTTACTAGTTGACCTGAAGAAACCTATGGCTATTGTGAAAATGAAGTTTTGAAACAAGGTTCCTTGAGAAAAAAAATCAAACACATCTGTGCAAATCCCTCTGAAGTTCTAAAACACAAATTTCATCACCTTTTCCTTGCAGTAGATTTATGGTGTTATATCTACATGTTTGGCGCCATATATTCTCACCCTGCACCTCTCAGACATGAGAGGAAACTAGCCTGGACTATTCTCTCTGCTAGACCCATTTTATGATTTGCATGTGAACTTCATGCAACATCTCATGAGAAAAGACAATTACAAGAAAATGGTTGGTTAGCACACCCTCTTGTTCATAGTCCATTGATCCCACCAAACCTTTTTGTCCCTACCATTTATAGATGTTTCCACAGTTGTGTGAATGGAAATTTTGTGTTTGGATAAGCTCCCATTGTCCATGTGCACTTGGCACAACAGTGGCAGTGGTCACTGTGATTGCGTGATTGAAATGGGGCCTCTCGTGTCTTTGTTTTAGGCTGATCAAGAAAAGCAGCCAATTCTCTAAGCTCAGTCACCATGTACTTTAAAGCTAGACTATTCTGTGTTTAAGCCTTACATTGTACTTTACATTGTACTTTACTGCTACTTAATAGGCCAGAGATAGCCTATGGCCTAACTGTTCCACACCTGCTCTAAGATTGGAAAATGTAGTTAAATTGACCTCCTGACTTTCTCAGCCAACTCAATTTTAGTGCAGCAAATAAAAGAATAGGTAGATAATCAAAGATAAAAAAATGAGGAAAATGGAATTGAGTCAAAGGTAATATATAATGAAAATGGTGATGAAATGAAGCAAAAAATTATCCCTGGAGAGACTACCGAGGCTAAGTGGCCAAGGCCTGAAAAAGTGGAATCCATGTTATCTACAGTTCAAGGTAACAGTGTTATCTGTCTCATCCAAGTTAATAACTTCCCTCCATTTACTTTGGAAGTGAAGTATGGCCTCGTTTCCTTCTTGTATCATGAGGACACATCACTCATTCACCTCACGCTCCACTCTCCCCAGCTCTTTTTGCCAGCATTTCTCTATATTTCTCTATCTTATCTGTCTTCTATGCTCAGATTCCTTATCCTCCTTTCTTGGTCAAAAGCCTGTATTGCTGCAATTCCCTTTTCACTGATTTATTTGCATTCCGTTTAGAATTAATGAAAATGTAGCTGTATAAACCAAGGTTATGTTTGTTTGAGTGTTAGCTAGCCTACTTCCCAGACTATTGCTTCACCAACGTCTAGTAATGATCGATCTCTGTAATCTGGCTGTACTCAGCCCAGGTAAAACTAAGGCACTGGGAGAGTAAATAAGCAGAGAGAAGACACAGGCAACAAGGCATTTCAATTGTACTGAAACATTTAATTGATTAGTTGACTGACAAAAAATTAAACTGCAACAATTTTGAAAAACGGTTCATCATTGAAGTAAGCAAAAATGTAAAAATAAGTAAATGTCAAAAATGCCACTGTGCATCAGTTTGGACTGTTTGCTGAACAAAACCAGCAATTTAAACACATCACCATGGTTTCTTGTGATGGACATTTTATAGACTTATATAGATTAATCGGAAAATTATCACGTTAATCAACAATGAATCCTTACTGAACTTAAGTTTAACTAGAATAACATGAATTTTAACGTCATTGTGTTTATTTACTGGTCATCTCCTTTTTCACTGCTGTTCATCGTCCACATTTTGTGTGCCCGTGTACTTTTACACAGCTTTTCTTCTTGCTTTTCCTTTGTGTGTATGTGTGAGCAGGATAGAAAAAATTATCTGTGTTGGTGGTGGGAGGGGAGTGGGGGGGAGTGTTGAGCTGGGTTATTTCCAGCCTGGAGCTGCAGATCTGGCACACACACTCTGTACTACAGCAGTACACCACTTACTCTGAGTGAGCGCTGAGGAAGTACATCGAACGGCAGGCTATCTTGGAAACAGCTGTTTAGACGAGAAGTTAAAATGCTTCTGTTTGCAGAGGATACACGGCTGCAGGGCCTGGGAATAAATGTTTTAGATGACTTTTGAATTGAGCAGAGGGCAATTTGTCACTGTTTCCAAAATATCACTAAAATGCCAACACCAAATCCATAAACTAAAAAAGCTGTAACTAGGAGCAGTTTGACATTATTGCGGGGAAATGATTGCTTGATTATCAAAATATTTGCAGATTAATTCTGTTGATTAATTGATTCATTAATCAACTCATCATTTTAGCTCTACTCATATAGTATTTAAACATCAAAGCTGATCCATGCAGCTGCAGTCATTAACATTTGGCTTCACTGGGACTAAAAGACAATTAATAAACGAGCAGTAAAACTGATGACATAGATACTAAGATATCATAGTAATGATTCCTCATATGGGTCAAGTTCCAAAAGCACAACATTCTCCACTTCACATAATGTAACTTTAATGTGTAAAATTCAACTTAAACTGTTGTAGGGAGGGGATACTTACTCTCTTTCTGTTTAAGCGTTTCTTCACACAAGCATGATTGCCCATATTATGTAACTTATCCCAGTGATTGTTGATATTTTGATGTGGCACTTCAAAATAGTTGTTGTTACTAGCTCAGACTTGTGACATAACACTTGGTTAAGGGTGTCTAATAAAAAAGGGCGATGTTAGCTGAGGGCTGCAGTGTCTGTTGTGTGTTACTGGCTGGTAAAATGTATGCAGTAGGAATATTATAATACTGTTTCAGGTAGGACCAAAGGAAAAATGAAAATACCAGACAGGCACCTAAGCTTGCCAAGGTAAATGTCTGTAGTCTTGCTAAAGAGTGTGGTGGGTACAGTGTGTGAAGTTGCTGGTATTTCACAGGATGTAGGGGGCTTCATAGTTAAGTATAATGGGATGGTGTGTTCATGGAGAGAATGAAAACCGTATGTTGTTTTGAAGTCAGAGAGAGTGAAAAGGTCTTGCTGTTACTACAGTGACAGACTGAAATGTTTGCTAGTGAAGTAAAGCATTGGCAGTTTCACAGTGTAGTTCATCAGGAGATTATAAGAACTCTTTAATATTTATGATCAGCAGTAACAAAAGCAGTATGTTTATGGAAACTGCAGAGAGAGCCAGGACTGTGCTCGCTATTCATTTTTTTCTGTAATTAATGATCAATTTCTATTCTATTTCTATTTCTATTTAGGTTCTTTTCTGTCTCTGTAATGTCTTTTGAGACTTGTTTGTGACAAATATCAACAGTATATAAATACACTTGAAACTGTATTTGCTTAAGTATTTCTATTTTTGTCACTTGCACAAGTCTATTATTAGATACAAACAGGAGTGACTTGCTGCTATCATGACCTCTGTACTCAACTTTCACTTTCATACACATTCACGTAGGACTTGTTTTCTCTTTTTCTTCTAAGGTTCATACAAAGTTCCACTGTCGACAAGCACACACTCCAGGATCAGACACCTCCTGCCTCTCTTTCTCCTACGATGGCATGACTCTCGCTTCACGTGGAGGTAAGAAAAAGACCTCAGCCTTATCTGCCAAACCCCCACAAGCAGCTATTGCTCATGCTGAAGTTGCATTCATCAGCAGCCCAGCTCGGAGCCTCCAGTGTTTAGGTCCAATCCTTGATCATTGATCCAAAGTGATGATTTTTAAGCAGAGAAGAGGCTCATCTCTTCCCGATGCAACTAAACAGGGACCACCACCAACAAAACATAGATGACTCACAAGAGAAATATACACAAAAAGACCTGAGTTCTGAGTCAAGAGGTTTCTAACACAAAGATAAACAAGAATAACTCTGTTTAAGAGTCCTTCACCCAACATAATTTTATAATGTAAATGAAAAATAACTCATGCTGCCTTGCTGTATAGTAAGGAAATATGGTACACTATCGTGAAGTAAATCGTCTTTAAGAAAGTTCCATTTGTGTGACTTTCTGTACTGTAAATCTCACAATTTACCCTTCATCTGTTCTTTTCTAGGTGATGACACACTGAAGATTTGGGATATACGCAACTTCAGGAAGCCTTTGAATGTAGCTACTGGGTTAACCAACTACTTTTCCATGTGAGACTTTTTAATTGTCATCTTTGTCACAATCTGTCTGTTTGCTGTTCTTGTTATGAATGCTTTATGTGTGGATTTTGAACTGTTGTTGTATATGTGTAATTTTCCCCATTAGGACTGACTGCTGTTTTAGCCCAGATGACAAGCTTCTTGTGACTGGGACGTCGGTGAAGAAAGACGAGGGAAGTGGGAAGCTGGTTTTCTTTGACCGAGCTTCCTTTCAGAGAGTCTACGAAATAGAAGTCACCAATGCAGTAAGTTCTTCCTAAATCTCTACAACCACAAATGCTCTCATTACAAGATGTTTTTCATTTGGTTGATTTGATATGTTGGTTACAAACCAAAATGACCCAAAATGATGCACAGTGGAAAAAAAACATAATGAATCCATAATGAAACATAATGAAGACATAATGAAACCAATGTGGATGTCATTTCTCCTCCATGCAAAACTGCTACTTTAAAATATTTTTATATCGTTACATTTTAGACATTTAAAATACAACAGTTGTCTAATGTTACATTTTGACAGCTGTAAAAAACCTGACTGGCCTGATATGGGGAATTATTTAACTTCGTATTTAGCCCAACGCAGACTTATTCCAATGGATTAGACCTTCATCCTATTATTTATGTTAGCTGGTATTTAAACATGTGGAAGCAATTTCTAACAGCAAATATAGATAGCTATGTAAACCAGAGGAATTTGGAGAGACATATCCAGACCTGTGCAGTCAGCAGCCTCTGTTATTTATAATTATGGAATAATAATGCCAGAAACAAGTCTACAAAAATCAATTAAAATCTTATTTGAACTGACACCAGTTGTCTCAGACAGAGAAATTACTTTTTCTTTTCTCCAAAACTGAAATCAAATATCAAACAGCACAGTCCTCTGGCAGTTACTAGACATTTTCCTTTTAAATTACTGTCTCAGAAGCTCATCATATCTCAGCAAAATAGCAGAAAATGTGCAGTATTTTCTCCATCTTAATCCAGGATGAAAAATTAATGTTAGCATTATTTTTGGGGAAAATACAGAGGGAGATGAGAAGAATTATGGAGGGTGGAGTGAAGGCAAAGGATGAAATTTACAAAATGGTTTGAGGTAAGCTTGGAGAAAGTGGAGTAATGTCACCTTTCCTTACTGCAAGTCATTCCCGCAAACTTTGGCAGGACAGCCATTGACGCTTTCACATGTACTGCCTTTGAGTAACATTTGAAATTAAATTATCTGCAGACACAATAAGCATGTTCCATTCACATGCACAGACTACAGTGTCGGACACGTTAGCATACTTTGCACTTTAGACCTATCCTGCTTTCTCAGAAATCCATTGGGCAACCCGCCATAGGTGCTGAAACGCAGGTCAGAGGTCCTGTCTTCAGTAGGAAAACTTTTGTTTTGTTGCTTCCTGCTCCTCCTCCGTCTCTCTTTCTTCAAGCCCTTTCAACAGATTTAGCACTGTGTATCTATAGTCAAAACAGTGTGGGCTGACAGAGGATAATGGCTTCTAGCATGGTCTCTCTGGCTAAGGCATGACTCTTTCACATGGGCCATTGAGTGAACATGTTTGAGAGAGGGGGAAAGAGACAAAAGCTGGGTTTGTGTGTGTGTATATGCATCCCCATGTTCTGCCAGCCAGCTGCTGTTCACTTGCAAACCTTGGCACAGCATCCACACTAAGTACACACCCCGCTGCACAGTTGTACTAACTGAGGGGAGGGGAGGACAGGCTGTCTTTTGGTTGACCCCATTTTATCTGAGTGAAAATTTAATTTAAAAAAGACTGAATTCACTTTTATTTATTGTCACTTTAAAAAAAAAAAAATCTAAATATGACCTGAATTTCACTTCAGATTTTAGGGTTTAGATACAAACATTAGTAACTAGATTACATTAGCTTTAATAAAAAAATGCAGCTGTTGAATTCAAACATGAGTGTAAGCTTTCAAGTCTGTGTACACCTTGTAACTGAGAGAGCTACATGATCCTGCCAGTGCAGACGCCTGAAGTTAGAACAGAGTGAAGAAAAATTACAGAACATTGACACAAGATTGACTTTGAATTGATGTGATGACTAAAAGAGCTTAAATTACCACTGTTAACTTAAGTATACTCTTTCACTGCCAACTGTGATTGGAAAATACTTTGGTGCCCTCACCTAACAATCTCTGTGTCATACTAAGGTCTTACACTGTTTGTGCAAATTGTTTCACAAAATTAAAACCTCATTTTTTGGATACCCTCTTTGTGTAGATAATGGTTGCAGTATACTTGTCCTCTCCTCTCTAGAAACATAGAGCTTGTTTCTGGCAGCAGTTAGACGTGACAGTCACAACCTGACAGAGCTTACCAGTGTCCTCCAGTTGAAGTACACTTGACTTTTGAGTGTTCAGTATTAATTGTGTCTCTCCAAGACGGTAGGTGGCAATATAAGTTCGTGAACAACATAAACCACCTATACATGGATTTAGCAGTTATCATTGTTGTATTGAAAAGTCTACTGTACAAACAAGAGCTGCTGTAACATTTGCACTCACTTTTACTATGGTGACAATGGCCATAGGCAGCATCAAAGAAAGACCGCAGACACTTTGGGTCAAAGAGTCTGTTTAGAACTTAACAACCCACCTCCTCCCTTGAATCGCGCCATGGACGTTTGTCTTTTCTTTCACTTTACTAAAGAGGGTAAACATTAGGAAATTATTTTTCCATTGGCCTTTCACTTGTACCACCATCTGCCATAATGAGAGACTCTGAAAGCTTCAGCTTAGTTTCACTGGAAGGACAGCAAAACCTCTTCCTGTCTGCTCACACTTTGTGCTATACAGAAATCTAGTGGATTTCCCATAAAGTCCAACCTATGCCACAAAAAACAATGCAATCTGGAGACTGGTACAGACAGCCAGTTGTCACTTGGCAATGGTTTTATTTGTGTAAATTGTACTGACCTCTGAGAATTTATATGGTAATGATTAAAGAACTCTAATTATGCCTTTCATCATTTGAAGTCTAAAGAAATAATCTTTGAAGCCGTCCACATATTTGAGCAATTTCTTGCTGTCATTCATTTAATTAGTCTTGTGTCCATAAAAGCTGTGGTTTGAGTGTCAACATTTTGTGTTGAGTGGGCACATGAATGGAGCAGGGGCACAGAAAATACATGTTATGTTGGATGCTATTTCAGAAACCTTTCAGAAACCTTTCTAAAACTGAATGAAAGACATTCAAAGTGTCAATTAATGGCAATTGTCTTCAGTAGTTGATAGCTGTAAATTTATGTATTGTTGCAAAATTGCATAGATGTTTTGGTCAATTTTTTGGTATTTTGACATTAACTGGACAAACAGAAACAGAGAGTGGTTTTGGAGAAGTATGAAAAGAGTTTTACAGGGGTCACTAAGGGTTACAACCAGATTTTCTAGCCTAGATCATTGTGATTTCTTAGATTTTTGGATTGATATACGAGATAGTTTTCATGAAATTCATCCCCTGCGTTCAGTCTCTCATCCCAACCCCTTAACCAATCTGAGTGCAACTAAATGACCCTTGTGAAATATCTTTACCCCATTTTGTAAAATAATTCTGATGCAGAAATTTTTGTTTTGCAGGATATTGGTTTTATCAGGTTGACATGCACTCAGTGAACCTGATGAATGTGCTATTTACTATGTTTACATCAGCCATCTGCCTCTCAGATCGCCCAAGAATTTAAGTGCAGTCTTTATAAAGTGGCATACCAGACAGGCGAGTGAAAGGAAGGGCCACCAATCATTTCTAACTAAACAGTCTACATAACCCCAGACCTGGATTCTGGGGTGTGCATGAGAGCAGAGGCTGTTTTAGGCCCATTTGGTTAATACTTCAGACACTCTTAAGCTTATCTTAGTCCATCAAAAGGGGCAGGAACCAGGTGACTATCAAAGCACTGAGCTTTGGCTGGATTTCAAATGGAGACCGAGTGAAACCTGCAGCCATCATGCACTTTCTCTAACGTGTGTGTGCATTTCTCTGTACTGTATGCATTTCAGCTCACATGCATGTACGTGTCTTCCAGTGTTATGCATTGTGTGTATGCCTTCACTTGGCAGTATTCATATTACACTCAAACTGTTAGTTATGAGTTATACTTGTGGAATACTGCAGTATGAATCATGACGCATTTAAACACACTGCACACTCATCAGATTCATCTGGTGAGGTGGACAGATTTTGAAATAAGAATGAAAATGAAAATCCTGTGCATCCATATAGTAATCAAGATTGGGAGAGGAAAAAGTGCATTCAGAGCATCCTTGATATGATGTGCTTATACTTGACTTAAAGGTCAAAGAGAGAACGTCAGAATGAGTTTCAGAAAAATCGGAGTGACCCTTTGTTCTGGAGAAAAAACTGATTGCTGAATTTCAACAGTCTAAGCAATGAATGATTATCCCTTCTATGTAATAGGTGATGTTTCTCATGATGAGATATTTTTGTAGGTGAACCAACATGGTCACCTTCACTAGTTGCTGTTTGCACGTACTACACCTACCATCTCATCATCATGCTTGATAGCTCATGGACAGTGAGCTGCTCTCTGTGCCATGCACTTTAAGGAGGCCTTTGATATGAATGGTTGCTCTTTCATCCTCAGTAAGAGCAGCCAAGCCTGAAAGGTAGAAGGGAAACCTTAACTATTCTTTCTTCTCACCAAGGAAATCATGGAAGATGTAAAAGCCAGTTGTTCCAGTAAGGTAGTCCATACTAATTGCAGACTTCTCGGACATGTGCCCACTCAGTGTGTAGCTGAGGTGCTGAGAGAAGTGTTTTCCCTTCCCCTGCTGCATTCAGTTGGCCTGTGTAACTCTGTAAGTCTGTCAGAAGCAGCGCACATTTGGATCCACTCACCAGTGACTAAACAAGGCACACAGCTGTGACTGCTGTGTCCTACTAGTGCTACATAACTTCATTTCATAATCAGCATACATATTGGGTGAGAGGGTGTTGTCTTATTTATCCCTAATCAGTCTTTGGTATTTTAATCTGATGGGACATAGAAGGCTGCTACTGAAGAGCTGACTGATTAAAGTTTCCTCCTACATGATGTGATGTAATTTTGTGGACATGAAGCATAAACAGGAGTTCCTAGAGTGTAAACACGCTTCCCTGAATATCTGGAAAGCAGTCTTACTATTGGATTGGACTGAGCTGTGCTTGGCTGTGGATATCTCGGTGGATCCAGTTGGGGGTGGGCCCCACTGAACTGGTCTGTTTTAGCCTGCTCTGCTCTTTCAGGTTTGCTTGTGCGACTGTTGACAGAAAGATAAGTTAGAGTCTGAAAAGGCAGTTTTCTGAGCTTGACTGGCTGTGTTATTTACCCAATTAGCACCGTTCTGTGTTGTGTTGCTGCGCTGTGCATTGGGTGAATTCCTCAAGCTTTGACAGTACCTGTGGAGTGTAACAGAATTCCTAGCTGTCATCTCTGCCTTCCCTTGCGTGTGGGGACTGTCCGTGTTGCTTTAGCAACCCCTGACAGGTCAATTTATAACTGATTACACATTTACACTGAAGCACATCCACAGACTTCAATTGGTCATGATACGTACACGTTGATACATGTTGATGGAGGTGTTGAGCTTTCTGTCTGACCAAACAGCAGTTTTCACAATTCAGAGTTATTTGGTAAATTAAGAGTTGCAATGCTAAAATACAGTGCAATGACCACCACTTATTAATTAATTTATTTGAAATAATTTATATGCCATCTTCCATCTGCCAGTATATGAATGGAATATGAGAGGCTCGTGTTAAGCACATCCTGCATATTCCAGATCTTTCTATCAATTACAGCTGGCTCATGATCTGGTTGAGCAGATTAAGCCTCATCTGTCCCATGAGCCACACACACACTGAGCTGCTGGCCTTATAGTGTAGAAATATACGTGTGATGTGCCTGTTCAATTTCAGTAGATTGTGAATTATTTGAAACAACTGTAAGAGTTAATTAATTCTTTTGTGTACTTGCATGAAAATATTTGAACATGCTTACAACTCAAACTAGTCAGGCTTGCATTTTTTTTCTATGTATATGTATGATTACTTGTGTGTGTGTGTGAGCGAGAGTAAGAGAGAGAGAGAGACAGAGAGATTGAGACTCCTTCCCCTGGTATCCTGGTGGGAAGCTGAACAGCTGGGCGCTAAGCAGCTTTTACTGTCACAGAATCTGGACGTCCCAGTCATATTCCTACCCACCCCCCATCCTACGCTCCTGTCCTAGACCCCCGCCCCCCAGATTGCCTTCCCTGTTCTACATAAAGAGGCGTCAAATGTTCAATCACTCCTCAAACAGTTCATCAAACTACAGGACGTACACCCACACTAGATACATAGATGTATGTTAGCAGTGACACTCTTAAACACAATTCGTCATAGAAGGTTGTGATGCTTCAATAATGTGTGTGAAGAAAGGAGGCACCACTGCAGTCTAGGAAGTCTAGCACTTTACTATAGCTCACATATCACAGCCTGAACAGAGGGTCTTCATCACTGTCCAACAACCGTGCTTGTATTTCTCTCTCTTCCCCTCTTTTTCTCTCTGACTGTCTCTCTCTCTCTCACATACACACACCTCTGGATAAATGTGGTCACATTTGCCTATTGGCACTGGGCCATCTGTCACACACAGACTGAGGGATCCAGCCCTTATCCCAACAACCAAATATAGTCAACTAGAGCAGCAGAGCACACTGGGACTGATCCCTACTGTACCACAACCAACCTGGGTCACGCACTCACAATACCTACGACAATAAATACGATTGTTACCTTTTGTTAGCGAGAAGCAGAAACATTCTTGCAAATCCGACCAACAATAAAGAAAGTTGTTCACTACCTGCTGTGAGCAG
Source organism: Trachinotus anak (assembly GCF_046630095.1). NCBI lineage: Eukaryota > Metazoa > Chordata > Actinopteri > Carangiformes > Carangidae > Trachinotus > Trachinotus anak. The sequence goes on along the minus strand of NW_027273879.1, from coordinate 10,371,755 downwards.
CTACTTCCAAGCATGACCTAGTTTCCTCACACGTACCACCTTCAATTAATGTAGGCAAACATTTAATTGCATCTTGTTGTGTCTGTCTTTCTTTGTGTGTATTCCAGAGTGTTGTTCGGTGTCTGTGGCACCCAAAACTCAACCAGATAATGGTGGGAACTGGGAATGGACTGGCAAAAGTCTACTATGATCCTGTAAAAAGCCACAGGTATGTGTGGTTAAGACCTTTAGTTTGGTGCAATTTTATTTTCTTTTTATTGACACCAATCGCACTGAAGAAACTGAAACCAACAATGAATTCATCCTACTAACCAGTATTGGCTCTGGTGCCAGACATGACATGTGCCAAATACAGAGGTCCTAACTGATATTTAAAATGCTGTTGTCAAGTTAGCAGTAAAACCATTATTTGACCCAGATGTTTGAAATATTGTCTCTTTGTTAGTCAAAGCAAATACTATAACTGAATCAGTCATTGTAAATGTCAATCAGTGCATTACTGTGGTTCTTGTACATAATTTTTCATGTTTTCTGTACAACATTTGAGTTCTGTTGCACAAGCAGTGGTATATGCAATTTTAAGCTGCAAAGACTTGTTAGAGTGATAAATTCATTGTTGGTTTATGTCTCTTCAGGTGGATAATTATATCCTTGATGTTTTGTTTTCTATGTGATAGCTTCAAACAGCATCATTTTTAACCAACTGGCTCTTTTCCAGGGGGGCCAAACTGTGTGTAGTGAAGAGCAAGCGGAAAGAGAAACAAGCAGAGACACTAACACAAGATTACATCATCACACGTAAGTTATCCATTGTCTGCACTTGTACACACAAAAACACACAAACATTTGTTTTATACATACCTTCCAAGGGTAATAGAGTTTGCCACTTAATGAACTTTGATCCTTTCCCTGCCCTCTTGCTTTTTTGTGCACGGCGTGTTGTTTCACCCATCACCTTTTAATCAGTAAACAATTACTGTCGCAATTAAAGTGAAGTGGCTTTCTCAAAGCCCTTCAGCAGTTTAGTTCATCTTAAGCAACCACCACATCTGCTCTTTACATGATACAGCAGCGTGTCTTTTAAGAGGCACCACCAAAACAGTGTCAGCCATCTTCCAAGTGCACAATGTGACAAGTGAAGCATATTCCAAAGTTTGTTCTCAGACATAAAGAACAAAAATACCAACCCTTGTTTACATGCCAACTCTTTGTTGTTTCTCTCTTTGTCACACAATCGCACACAAACATTCAAACACACTATCTCATACCGGTGGCTTTGTGAGGAATGAGAGAATTCAGTGCTTTCACAGGCCCATTAGCTGATAGAGAAGGGTGTGGATGAGTGGATGGACAGCCACAGGGCACTGTGCCACGCGACAGCCATGTGGTCTGCAGTCACAGTAGATCACGCTAGGAACAGCCACCTCTCCCACCTCTGCTGGCGTGATCTGCTGGTCCACACACAACACACACATACACACACAAACCACCCCCTACCTGTCATCCTGTCATATCACCAACACACGAGGCTGTCATCTCTTTTGTGCGTGCCTCGCACTCCTTTGCCCCCAGACTGAAGTCATGAACCTACAGGGACTGAACAGCTGCCATCATGTCGTCCCTGATTGGCTGCTAAGACCCAATTCAGACACCATTTATTGTTTGGGCTGCTGCAGCCTCTTCAGATGCATCATGTGAGTTCATTGCCATGCCAACAGGGTGTGAAGTAGGCAGGCATTTGACTGACACAAGCAGGCAGTGACGCACTTGGTGCCCTGGCACTGGAAAATTAAAGGGGACAGGAAGCATGTGATGGCCCATTGAGAAAAGCGAGGGAATCTGTTAACAGTAACCTTTTTGCTTAATGTAGCGTGGAGGAGAAGAATTAACACTGAACAGCGACAGAGCTCCTGAATGGAAAATCACTTTATCTAGCCCTTTAAAAAAAAGTGTCTCTTTGTAACCCCTGAGGGTAAGAGCTGAGCACACACTCACTTTACACAAACACAAATGGTCGCACACACTCACCCTCTTTCTCACACACCTTTTGAGGGCACTCATTCACACTTACTCATGCACACGTTCACTCGCACACTCATGGATTTAAGTGCTGGGGGCTTTTATTGTGGTAGTGCTCACAAAAGTGTGAAGAGTGGCAGAGTAATTGTCTGAATCTAAACATGGGGGATATAATGAATATGTTGGTGTGCATAGTGGCAGAAAGAGTACACAAGAGGAGAGACGCTGCCAGAGATTAACAGGTGTGTGTATTTTCACATAAACGCTGCGCATCCTCCGCAAGGTGTAGTAATAGGTGAGATTGAGAGAATGTGTTTCTGCACTTCCTGAAAACACTTACGAATCTCAGCTTTGCATCTCTGTCTTCATTCAGGGAAGTAATATATGTGGGCTGCAAACATTGAACATATTTCCAGGCGCCCTGCTGGCTTATTTGTCTGCCTGTGTTATGTGATCTTGTAGTTTGAGTTACCTAAGCAACTTGATTATCCATGTTTACCCTGTGTGTCTCCAGCTCATGCCTTACCCATGTTCAGAGAGGCCCGACAGCGCAGTACACGGAAACAGCTGGAGAAGGACAGACTTGACCCCAAGAAGTCCCACAAACCCGAGCCGCCTGTGTCCGGACCAGGTAACGTGCATTTGTTTTTGTTTTGTTTATTTTTCTTGCTTTTATTAGTGGAAAACAATAAAGTAACAAAAACTGACAAAAGTGCAACATATACTATTTATAGTCTTTGTCCCCGCCCATTTAAAAATGAGTAATGAGGTATGGCTACAGTTGTGCTTTTGTTTTTGCAGTGAATTATTACTCATGTTTGTAAGTGGATGAATACACGAGTCTGTTTGAGGCAGATGTACAAATCCACAGTTGTTGATGTGTTCAGTATTATGCAATCCAGCTGAAGTCAAGAGCTATAACAGCACTGCTCCCACTTGGCCCCTCAAAGACTCATTGTAGCCTGTTGTTGCCTCATATTTTTTAACTGCTAGGACATAATGATGTATTGTGAACTTTCTCAGGAACCCGATGTCGATGTGTTTATGTTTATACTGTAATCCACGCATTCACACCTATGCATAATCATAGATACATTTTGAGCTTTGTTCCAATAAGCCAAGGTTCCAGACAACATTTCCTGCTTTATTGTATTCCAGCTGGCTCATTGCCGTCATGTTTGGTTGTGTCTTTTCACTTTCACTGTTTTTTCACTTAATCCTTCAGTACTATATCCTTACAACAATAATGGTTCCACAGTGAAATAAAGTGCACTTTTTTTCCCCTCACTCTCAAATAGAGAAAACATATTTAAACACGTAGTTATGGAACATACAAAAAGTAGCCAGATTTTAAAAGGGGATTATGAAAAATCTTATGAAATAAGAAATTTACTACAGATGTATAAAAAATATTATCTGCCAAGGCAAATAAAATGTTTTCAGAGGAAGCTGTCATTTACCAATATCACTTTTTCTTTTTTTTTCTTCACTGTTGTTTAAGTGTAGTTTAAGTAAGAAAACACTTTTCTTATATAAAAGAGCAAGTAAAAAAACACTGCTCAGCTAAATGACATTAATTAAAAATTGTTAGAGCATCCCCATGCTTTTGCATGGCATTGTATTCAAGTATGGAAACATGTTGAGTCACAGAGGTTGAGAGGACGGCAGAAAAGTAAAGTGAACAGTGTGCAAATTAAAATTTAGGTCACTTTCAGGAAAGTAAGTTTGACTACTTGATAGCAGGCCAGTGGTTTCTAAATGACAGGCTGTCTGTATATTGTTTATTCTCTCTGTGAATTGACTTGCATAAGTGCAAGGTAATGCTGGTGGTTGGCTGAATGCTTACAAGCAATGGAAAGAAGTGCCTCTCAATCTCCAAACAACCCCACTGCCCAACTACTGCAGGAAATCCCTGTGTCTTTAAGTATGTGAATGTGTGTGTGTTTGTGTGTGTCTATCCTAACCTTGATCTTTTAAGACAGCCGTAATAATGTTCTCTCTGGAAAGCAGGAAGGTTTTCCCCCCAAAAGCTCCATTAAATGCAGTCCAGTCCAGCCAGCAGCACAGACGTACTGTAACTACAGCAGAGATCACTGTAGCTTTTATGCACTGCTTTCTGAAACAAGAATGGAACAAAACAGAACATTCCCAAAGTGATAAAGATATATATATATATATATCTTTCTATCTATCTTATTTTTTATATATATATATATATATATATATAAATAAATAATGTCATTACCTGCTGCTTTAGTATAAAGTATTGGTAGCATTTTTTATGAAAAATATAATAGACTGTCATGTAAAGTGATAAATTACAATCAAATACTTTAGTCGACTTAAGTATTGTATTTTAACACATCACTAATGCATTTATTGTTCAACATTTTTGTCTTTGATGCTAAATCATATGATTGTCTACAGAGAATAGTACATTATGGTAGATTAGCAAATGATGACATCATCTGGCAGCAAAGACTGGCCAATAGCAGACTGCCATGTCAGTTGCTGCTTCACTGGTAAATGTCAAGCCTCGCACTGAGTTGGTGATATTTAGTTTTTACTTTATTTATTACATCATGGGTTTTTTTGCCTCCGTTCTGGTTACAGCCGGAGCCGGAGTCACATTGTTTTGTGTTGTCCATCTGTACCATTCTCGTGGACATGATATCTCAGTAACACCTTCAAGGAATTTCTTCAAATTTGGCACAGATGTCCACTTGGACTCAAGGATGAACTGATTATATTTTTGAGGTCAAAGGTTAAGGTCACAGTGACCTCACGAAATGCAGTTTTGGCCCTGTGAATGCAATATCTCAAGAACTCCTCAAGGGAATCCCTTCAAATTTGGTACAAACATTCACTTGGACTTAAGGTCAACTGATTCAACTTTGGAGGTCAAAGGTCATGGTCATGTTGACCTCACAAAATGTGGTTTTGGCCTCATGAACACAATATCTCAATAACGCCTTAAGGGCATTTCTTTAAATTTGGTACAAACATTCACTTGGACTCAAGGACGAATGGATTTGATACTCAAGACTCGACACAGCAATTATGACAGAATTTCACACAAATGGTTTTTATTTTATATGACTCTGGATAAACAGGGATGTAATCTAAAATTAGTCTGAGTGGCAGGGGCATACAACCGCGAGGTGATAATTCTAGTTTTAGAGGTACACTAGTGTACGTTGCTGTCTGCCAATGTGGAAGTAACTTCTAGTTAAAAATAGAATTGAGGTGTGTAACTGTCTATGTTACTGTGTGTTAGTAAAATAGCACATCATACTGAGTCATGCACATGTTAACATTGACAAATGTAAATATTTAATGTTAGAAACTTCTGTCTTCTGTCTGTTCTTTTTTTTTAACGTACATTAGTCTCAACCGAATCTAATTCAGTGACATTGTGTGCCGACAGGTCGTGGAGGCAGAGTAGCAGCTCATGGTGGCACTCTGTCTTCATTCATTGTGAAGAACATTGCTTTAGATAAAACAGATGACAGCAACCCACGAGAAGCTATCCTACGTCATGCCAAGGAAGCTTCAGAGAACCCGTACTGGGTTGCCCCGGCATATACACAGTAAGAAACCTCCTATCTTCATTTGTAAAAATATGAATCATCCACTCACTCTGTCCAACTCACCGTTTCTCTCCTCCTCACTCACTCATCTTCTCTCATTGCTGGGTTTCCTCTCATTAGCAGACAGTGTAAGCTGAGCACTGGCAGTGCAGCTTACAGTGTTGTGTAGTACTTGGGTTTCTTCCTACTGGTGTGACACATAAATGTTTAAAGAGCTGTACAGTTTTACAGGTACAACGAGCTTAATGGATAACTTAAGATCACAATCAGACTCAGACAGCTATGTGAGGATAGAACAAAGCTGTGAGCCAAATCAAACAGTCTACAAGCAAGCTATCTTTAGTTCAACATACTGGTGATGTACATTGTAGTAGATAAATCAGATGACGCACACCATTGATGACAGAGCTCGCTCTCTCCCAGGCAGCAGACTAATAGTCACTGTCACGGCTCTCTCTGCATGGCTGGAAGAAATTAACGTTTTTAAAACAAGTTATTTCTGCTGAGGAACAGCACTGTGAAAAGCAGGTCTAGACTGAGTCTGAGTTACTGTACAGTCCTCTGCTTCATGTAACATCTGCAGCCTTCAGCCTCAGTCAGCCTAGCTAAAAGAAATTGTATCTGAAGCACTAAAATGATATAATCTGACTTCTTAAAGCTCTGTCATCAGCTTATTATCTTTAATTTACAATGCATTTCTTTGCTCTGAAGTTGTTAAATCATTGCTTGCTTTTGTGAATCCCTTTAGGACCCAGCCAGAGCCTGTATTTGCAGAGGAATCAGAGGAGGATGAAGAAGCTGACAAGGAACCAGAGTGGAAGAAACGCAAGATCTGAAAGTTTTCAACAGCAGATCATTTTATATAAGGGAGTTGACAGGGTGGGCTTGTGGATGGCATTTTCAGCAACGCAAGGTCTGTTTCAATCCCAAATACTGAGTTACTGTCAGAAAATCTGCATTACACGTCAATAAATGAGTAGTGTGGAGTCTCTGTCCTTCCTCCTGGAATTTGTTTTTAAGTGTACATGTATTTATATGCATGTCTCTGAGTTAAGGGGAAGCATATAAATGTGGAGGCATTTTAACTGTGCAAGCATAATATAACTTTATATACAGGTTTATTTTGCTCTCATTGTAATTCATCAAACCACTGGAGGAATTTAGATTTTTATGTCTGTTTTGATTGTATGGACTTTATTTGCATCATTTCTATTGCCCTCTTCTCCCACATCTCCAGTGTTTGCTAATGCCTCATAAATCAGCTCCAGATTTTGTGGTCTGGATCTATTCAGCAGCTATGAAGTTTGCTAGTTTGTAAAAAGTAATACAAAAATTTCAGCCAGTTTGAATTTTGGAATGTACATTTTTAGTTGGTTTTTTTTCTACATGCTGTATTCCACCTTGAGAATTACATAAAGGAATTTGTATTCTCTCGTCAAACCTGTGATAAATTTGATCCAAAGTGAAGTCTGGAGTGACGGATCTGTTTTTACCAGCTGATCAAAGGAATTCTTCTGCCAAATATCTTTTTTTTTTTTTTTTTTTTTTTTTTTTTTTTAACAAGGCTCTAACTCAAACCTGCAGATACTCAGTACACCCAGATCTGGTCCAAGCTGCCGTTTGACTTACTGCTTTAAATAAGTGTAGTTCTCAACCACATCTCACAGTCTCCCTCAGTGAATTGAAGTTTGCTTAGTTGACAGCTTTAATTTGCTGATAAAGACTATGAGACTATGAACCCTGAGTTAAGATTATAAAATTAACTTCAGGGTGTAGGGTGAAGTTTCACGTTCAAACTCCAGTACCAAACTGTATCATATTTCTAGGGGTCCAGTTGCTTTCATGCGTAACTGTTTAGGATTAAACGTAGGTGTGGCTACAAGTATACATTGCGTTTGTTGCATTGTCTTTGCATAAACATTAATAGGAATCTGGAATTTCTTCATTTTCTATTTGAATCCCTTGAATGACCTGTACAATGTCAATAAATATTTTAACTGACAGAGAAAACCAAAAAACATAGCAGATCTAATGAAACCCATGTTTGTGTTCTTTACACATCCCTCCAGAATGCAACTTCTCCGCACAACATGTGAGTGTTCTTTGTTTTTCAAGTACAACATTGAGAAGTTTTGAGTCACATGCTTCGTGCCTCTGTACAAGATTAAAATTTTACTGACATGATGAGCAAAGCTTCTACTGATATCTGATTTTACCTTCTATTGTAAAGACATGGGAAGTCTAAACACTCCATATCTGTCATTTAGCTGATGTTTACACTCAGTGACTTACAGTGGGTGAAACTGTAGAACAATCTTCTGTCATTCCTCACCAACCAAAATTACAAGCAGACAACTCAATGTCTCAGTGTCCTGGAAAACACACTGTAGCCATAAAATCACCATGAGACAAAGAAATACCAGGACAAGAAATATGGGAGGACTAAAATACTGAGTGATGTTTTAAAGAGCAGCGAAACTGGAGAGGAGATTGGCTTTGTTGGGGAGGAACTGATGTCATGCTCTTCTTCATCACCAAGTGATGAATCAGTTGGCATGAGGAAAGCAGAAGCTGACCTCCAGGTTCCCCAATTTTAAGATGCAGCACAGACCTATTAAAGGGTCAGTTCACCCAAATTGGAATAAATATTTTCTCACTTACAGTACCCCTGATGATCTGTCTGTCTCTAATACACAGCAGATGAGAGCTAGATTTTGTGCCACTCAAATCATTTAAAAGTTGTATCTAAGTCACAGTTAGAGGATAAGCCTGGCTATATTCTATTATTTTCTGAATACCAAAACAAAGCGCTTTCACTGTAACTCCTGTAAAGTTTTTTGATGGTCTATGGTGCAGAGAAATAAGATACTATATATCTGGCTTTGGCTACACAGTAAGATTGTGTTTTTCGTTGTCATGGAACTTTTTGACAGTAAAAAAAATATACAATATCATGACACTCATCCTTTGGGTCACACAAACGGATGGATGGAACAATTTGCGCAAAGTATATTCACAGCTTCAAAAATGAAATATTGCTGCATCATTTCAGTGGTCAGTATTCTGAGGCCTTGCAAATGAACTCAAATGAACCCAGAATCAGCTCTTGTAGCACCTCGGCTAACTCACCTTGAGCTCCTGCTTAATGGCTCACTGTCTGCACCTCTGCATTTACATATCTTCTTTGCACAGTGGAAACATTCTGGAGCGCTTTGATTTACAGCTCAGTGGCGCTTTACTGCTCGCTTTTGTTTACTGTACGACCCTGGGCTGGTGTTCAGGAATGCAGAACAGGAGGGGACGCCACACGGTCGAGGCCATCTTTCAAACCATCTTCACAATCCTCCATTTCACCCAAATTTTTCTTTTTTATACGTGATGCTTGTGTAAACACATCCCGGGCAAATTAGCACCATCTGGCACCGGTGGATATTGTACATGGCAGAATACCAGGAGACACGCTCGTTTAATAGAAACAAGTTTAATTCTGTAAAAAGTTATAAAATGAATATTGTACAAAAATAAAGTTTGCCGAGAGCTTTGGTTCTGTAACACAAAACAAGTGAGACGACATGACAGGTTTTTTTTTTTTTTTCCTTTCACAGAGGTGTTAACACAATAAGGAGTGAAAACAAATGCAATCCTTTCTTCTAATATTAACACTGAGGATTCCTTCGCATCTTTACCTTTTGCTCGTTTACCTTTGCATCAAAACTGGAGGACTAATTGCCAAGGAACAGTTGAGCAAACAGTCATGAGGATGAGAGGGCAAGTGGTCACAGTTTACACACTTTAATGTATGGTACTGAGGAGTGGCAAGGCGCTCTGAGGCTTCTGGGAAGTCTCCGAACTGCACATTCTCATCTGGAAAGGCTTATGCACAAATCAGTTGTTAAAGGGGAAGATGATCCAATTGATGAGGTATGCTGTGATAAAAGCTAGAGTTTTTTTTTTTCCTCTCTGTGTAGTGTTTGGCCTAAATTCAGCTTGATGCAGTGGATTTGTTCTGTGTGCAAAGGGATTACACAGTAAAGCTGGCTTGCTTGCTGCTGGGTGGGCACAGATACCTTGGTCCCTAATCCGTGCGAACATCAAGACCTACCCGTGGGCTCTCTTTGTTCCACTTAAAACGATCCCCTCGAAGGGTCTCGATGGGCACAGCAACATGCTTTCAAAGAGCCTCCTGTTTTCCTGTATATATGCTCCTGCTATAGTTCGGGAATAAACATGGCGAAACAAGTTATTACACGTAGCAAGCGTGCTGAGCCAACCCATCGTCTTTTGTTGAAACGTCTAGTCTCAGATATTTCCTTCGGCTTCCTGATGACAGCCGCTACAGTAGCGAGATCTTCCTTAAACTGCCTTCACCAAAATGCCTTTGCCAGCGGGGATATTTGGTTAAGACTCATGTTAGAGGATCACTTTCAAATCCCCTTTCAAGGAGCAAGACCCGTCTGTCAGAGCCCAGACAGAAACACAGGCAGTCCCGTGAACTTTAAAGCCTATTGGGACAGTAACCACTGCAAAGCCTTTGCTCAGACTTGGTGCAAGGCCAGAGTGAGGTTTCGGGTAACGTTCACTGATAGGCAGGTATTCTAGCAGCTTCTGCGCTCTGTGACTCAAAGGATAGATCCTCAAAGGCACCTACAGATCCTCAGAGAGACATCTACTCTCTTTTAGATTTCAACTCAAAAGACATGACGGCTCCTGTTTGGAGTGACATTAAAACTCTTCTGGATTACTAATTTGAAAATAGCTTTGAAAATAAACAGCAGCAAATAGTCATTTGCTTCCTTGTAAACATACAGTAAAAATGCTGTCATAGCTGGATCAGTCTGTACCCAGGTGCTGTGAGGAGAGAGCAACATCTGAAGTCCCCTGACTTAGCGTGGTCACATTAATGAAAATGAGGTGAATTGCCAAAAAACAAATCGACCCTGCCGTCCCTCAAAACACTCCAAAATAACAGATCACTTCTATCGAAAAAATCTTCTATTGGTCCCCTCCACTGTGTCTCTTTCTACAGTCCCTTGACTTGATAGCTAAAGATGTTTTTTTTTTTTTTTGTTTTTTTTTTTTGTTTTTTTTTCTTGGACTCATGAACTGAGAAATCCTGGAATCTAAGTGAAGCCATTAAGCATATTTAGGATGTGTGTGTGTGAGTGTAGAGCAGTTGTGGATCGCCTCGTAAGATTTTGCATGAGAAAATGCTTCACTTTGGCACCATCCAGGACAAACAAAGCTTTTAAATAAATAAGAAAAACGACAATGTCTTTCATAAAATGGATTGAAATAAATAACAATAAGTTAATTCCATCTTAATAAATATACCTCTTACACACACGTGTCTTTATATATATATACGTATATATATATATATATATATGATTGGATTTTACGTAGATGTCTTTGCTGAACCCCGGTATGGTATTTCTCATCACTTGGCTCTGAATGTAAATGTCAACGACCAGACTATGCAGTGGAAGTGATTTAGACCGCAGCTGAATATACTCCTCAAATCTCTGCGTTCGTCTGCACTCTTAGGAGCCAGCTATGGAAAAAGTGATGTTCCTGGGAAAATGAATTCTTCCAGAAAAAAAACAAGCCGACAAAAGTTTTTCTTCACTCTCACCTTTTTAGACAGGTTTGCGTAAATTGAAGTGTAACAGTATTGATTCTTCCGCCAATTGCTGCACACTTGCTGCATGTGTCTGAGTGAACCGTCAAATACTGGTCAAAGGCTCTGGAGGATTGAGTGTGACCTGTCAAAGTTAAATGTACAGTCTACTGACGGTACGCTTCCCCTTTGACCTCATATGCCCATTTCCAACAGCGATCCCTCCCTTTGCAGTACCAGCATGTAAAGGTGATCCTTAGTTCACTGTTGCCGGATGATGTCCGTCATTTTGTCACGTCCATGTGACCTCCTCAGACACAGCCACACTTCCTGGCAGAATGCTTCTTCAGTGTGTGATACACCACATTGTCATCCAAGAAAGATAAGTCATCGTCGAATGCGATTGGTCGACAGCAGGTGCGAGAGGGCGTGTCCTTGTCCAGCTTCTTGTTGTGGGTGAGGTTGTTCAGGATCTTGTCATAGTTGGTCTCCGCCTCCACGCAGGGGCCGCTGCAGTACCGGAAGATCAGCTCCTCTTTAGTCTGGTAGCCCAGCCCCAAGTCCGTCACGTTGAGATGGACCTCCTTCAGCAAGCAGCCTCGACTCTGCACCGATATCCTCTCCCTCCCCTTCTCGCCTCGGCCTCCTTTACCGCCCCGGCTTCCCCCTCGCCCCCGACCCCGCCTCCTGTCGCCATGTCCTCTCCCCTCGCCTCTCGTGCCTCCTGTGTTTGCTGCTCCCCTCTGTCTCTGCTCCCTCCGTCCCCTGGAGCCCCCATTGGGCTCTGACGATCTCCGGAGTCTGCCAATGGTAGCCTCGATAAAGTCCATTACATCATCAAACTGATCTGGATAGGGACCTGTGATGTCATCTGGAAGACACAGAAGGAACAGATTCACAGATTCAAAAAAAAAAAGATGGTATGAAAATAATAACGTCACCACTGACATGGACACTTTCTGAAATGACACCTAGACCACACTCAGCAACATGCTGATCTAACATTTACTGCTTTCAAAGGATACACTCTACGCGCAGATAAGATAAAGCTGTGAAGATGGTGGTGCGTCAACAAGAAGCGCCTTTGCTCTCCACAGAGCTGGATACTATAATATAATTTTGCCCTTGTGCTTTACACGCTTGTACAGTGACAAAACTTTAAAAGTCCATGTGGGGGGAAAAAAAGAATGGTATGAAAACACTGCACAAGTCTCAGCTAAAGAAAAACTAAACATGTACATATACATTTAAGTTCCTTATGAAGGTGGCAAAATCATGTCATTTTATTTATGGGTGGATAAATATGTAAGGTATACAAATACAAACAGTTGGCCTAGTTCTGTCTAATGGTGAGGGAAAAAAAAAGATTTCCACCTACCAACACCTCTAAAGAGTGCAAAAACAACAACTTGCCATTTACAGACGGTTATGTGGCGGACTGTTTCTTGGCTTGGAGCAGTAACTTTCTGTCTCTTGCTTGTCTGGAAACTGCTCATCCATATATTTCACTGACAGATAAGACAGTGGTATCGATCTTTTCATCTAACTCTCTGCCAGAAAGTGAATGAGTGTGTTTCCCAAAATGCTCCTTTAAATACACACACACAGAACTCAATAAATGCACTTCTGCCAATTCAGTTCAACAAACCACTTAGACCGAGGTACCATTTGTACAGAAAAGAATGATACACATTGTTGTTGACTGTACATGCTCATGGTCTGTCTGCCAGCACAAATGCAGACAATGCCAATAAATACTGAGAAATGTGCAGATCAGAAACGGTGCATGCTGATTTATAGATTAGTGTCAGGCGGAGGAATGCGGAGAGGAGTCCAGAGTTGTTCGTATGGACGTGCAGGTGCCCTGCCTTCACTCCCTCTGGGATGGCTCTTGGGAGGATGAGTTGGAGGCTGAAGGTCAGAGGGTGTTGTCAAGTCCATTTTGAGATTTGCTCTAGCCAGAAAGACAGGAAATATCTACATCTGTAGTGATGGGATGTGGGTTTTGCATTGATAACATGACCAGCATTTCAACACACATTGCTGCCTTCATCCATCTCATAGAGTCATTAAAGGTTTTTCAGGACTTTCATGCAGCAGTTTCCTGCATTGATCCGGGAGGCACAGACCAATTAAACCACCAAGAGAAATGCAGTGGGACATTGTTTTCCAGTCAAATGTTTGATGGATCTAATTTTAGAATGCAGAGATTTCAAAGGCCAGATAAAAAGAAATCATACACTTTGAGTCATTTAGGTGGAGCAGACTGTATTCGGCTTTAAACTCAAAACATGCACCAGCACAGCTCTCCACCATCTGCTACGAGGAGCGACGAAGGGCTGACTGAAAGCCTTGGACCCTCCTTTGTTACACGTTGATTCTATTACAAAGACGCGCTGCTCCTACTCCAACGCCTGCAGGTCTGGCAATGATAAACTATGTATGAAGATCATGAAGACATATTGTTCTGAAATGAATCAATTGCCCCAACTCGAATTACATTGCCTGCATGCGTGTGTGAGTGCATGGCTGCGTGTCGTCATGTTGCGTGTGTGTCGTGGAGTCGGAGCGGCAGGGTGCGATGTCTGGCAGGTGGTGTTGTGGTTAACGCGGCCTCTCTATTGCAGTGTCACCTAACTCTCCCCTCCTACCTGCTCCTCTGGCAGGGCAGAAGAACAGGCCATCTGATCTGCCTGCGCTCCACAGCTGAGTGGGCCGCCGCTTGTGTATCAGGTGAGCCAGGGCCAATCTGTTTAGACACACCTGCCCTTTGATTTAGACACCTCCTATTGTATGTCAACTGACAGGCAGGGTGGCTACAGTGTGCACCTGCTGACAGACTGGACTGGTGGCAGGAAATGGAGTGATTCATGATGCACGTTGTGCCATCATTTCGCAGAGTTCATATTTATTTCTCACCAGCACGATTGTTCGCCCAAATATTACCATATCAGAGTCCACTTGTGCAACTGTTGTTGTAGAACCCCCCCGTCGTTTTCTGACTTTACGTGCAAAAACCAAAGATCAATCCCCTCTTGGGGCTACAGTGTTGTTTACACTGTTAGTGCATAGTTAACTGTCTTGGGTTACACAGCAGATCAGTGATGTCACCATGGTCCAAACAGAATATGAGGTGGCAGCACAAACATTTGTCTAAATGTTCCATTCCTTATCTAGTTCTTGGCAGCGTTTACATCTGTGTGAAGATGATACAGTGTCACATTGATCCAAACAAAATAAATTCCTGCCCACTGTTGCTGTTAAAATGAACATAAACACAGAACTCTCGCTTGATGCCTCAAACTTTCCGGCGTTGTCAGGCCTCTGCCTTGAAAATTCCTGGGACCTGGTTCACACTGCCATCTCTAAAACATGCCATGATTTCTGACTTTTGGCCAGACGGGTCTCTGAGCCGCAGAGAGGCACAGGTGAACATAAACAAAAGGAGGAGGGGAAAAAAGGTGAGAGTGACCTCTGCTTGGAATTGGAACCATTCATACTTCTATTCATGTTGCTGGCTTGTTTTGACATCAGTATGATGTAACCCACAGCAGCAATAAAACACAAATTAAGATCTTCCATCTGATAACCTGCCTGTCTGAGAGCCTTATCAATGTAGGACTCTCCACTGGTGGCTCAGCCCACTGGATATCACTTTACATGCTGTTTCTCAAGTGTAATTACTCAAGAAAGGCCAAATTACTTGGCCAGCAAACCAGCTGTATAAGATTCATGTCTGAATTGCCCCCGGTTTAAAAAGCAACCTAAAGCATGAGCTGTATGTGCTGCCCACTACTCAAATCACACAGATGCAAATGAGAGGAAAAGATGTCAGATTCCACTTCTCCCTTTGCATTTGAATGGTCACTTGCATGTTGTTTAATGGTGTTTGCACAAGCAGCACAGATCTATAACGTAACCTCCATGTAGGCCAATTATCCACCATTCAAATGACTATCACGGTATTTGTACATCACAAAAGATTTTGTCAAAACATGCCGTGTGCCTTACATTGATTCTCCATAGAGATCTCCTGCAGGTTGTGGTCTTCACGCTGGAACGCTGGCTCTTCGTCCTCCACAGACAGGGACACAGAATCACTGTAGCTTCTGGGGAAGTAAGTCCTCTTGGCTGGCTGAGTGTTTTGGTAGAGAGGCCGTGTAGCAACAGAGCTCAGGAGCAACAAACACGTGGCCAAAACATCCCATAACTTCATCTTAGACTCAGTTCCTATGAAGAAAGCTGCAAAAAAAAAAAAAAAAAAGTGTGACATTTTGTTTGAAATAGAGACATCAAACAAACTACAAAAAAAATGGCAATAAAAGAAAAAAAAATCTAAACACACTCAGAATGCAGGCCAACTTTTGTTTATAATGAAGCCAGCAAAGTGTTGTAGCCAGCCCTACCCTGACTCAGTCTATATTAATAACTATGTGCCATCATGTCAAGAGATTATGATTCACATTTTGTCTCTGTCTCACAGTGGGGTTTGCTGTGTGTATGAACATCAGAGTAAACCTACCACAGAGTTTTGATTAAAGGAACGATAATGGGGAAAACAGCCTTTAATGCACTTGATAATGTCAAGATACGCACAAAATATAGAACAAAAAAACAAACACAAAAAAACAAACAAAAACATGCGTAAATTTGTGCGTAAAAGTACCAAATTCCTTTAAAATTACAAACACTTGTGATTAACCCGCAGCCTGCTATTTATTTATTCTCTGCTGATGGTCAGACCTATCAGGATTATGAGATGATACATTCCTGTTGTTGTGATATCAGGAGGGTGCGTCTCACACACACACACACACACACACACACACAAAATGCGTTGGTTAAAGCACGCACCAAAGCGTGTTGGCAGCGATAGCCTAAATAATGGTGTGAGTTGGCCAGATGGCGATCCCCAAAGCTTACGTGACTCCGTCTAATGGCATGTTGAGTCTGCAGTAAACCTAAACAGCCATGCATGAATAAATACTGGGCTAAACATGCTATGCAAAAAGTCCTAACAACTGTCTTCACACAAGCACAAGTTGCATTTCTCATTTCGGTTTGCTATTTCAACGAAAAATAACTAAAGAGGAGCGTGTGGGTCTTTTGCGCACAGATAATCTAAGGATATGAATTCTAAAAAAAAAAAAAAATGACAGTGCTTCCCTTACCTTAAATATGGCCCATGCAGACCTGAAACTTGCTTGGCTGTTAGTGTCAAAATCCAAACAGAAAACGCGACTCATTTAGTGTCCCAAGCTGATTCAGATGCGAGAAATCGTTGAAAACACCCACGATCCAAAAAAAATTTCCTTGAAACGATTTCAAATTCAGTTTGTGTCCAAATAGAACAAAAGCTGAAATACCGCACCAGGTGCGTTTTCACATACTCCGATCCAGCGCACCGACCAAACCATGCGCCTCTCCACACTTTGGAGTCCAAAGGTAGGTGTTGAAGAGAGCCGACCAAGTGCCACTGCGCCTTCACGGGGTACAGTTGCAGTCGCTGATTAATTGGATGCTACGTTTCCACGTTGGAAATCCGAGAGAGATCCACCATCTCCGACTGAAAGGAGTCCAATGAAGACATCAGCGTCTCCGGCGCATAAGCGAGGCGCAAAAGGTGCGCAATATCTGTTTCCCAGAGTGCAACAAGCTCTTGTCTGCCTCTTGACAAAAACAGTAAAAAGCGCCGCTACATCCAGAACCGCGTTAGAAAATCATAGTCGACAACATTTTACAATATCTTGACACAGTAAACAACACAGATGAGGGTATTTATTCTCCATTTTCTCCGGGTCAGGTAGTGTCTATGCAGCACGAAGCGTTTCCACACGCGTTGTCCTCATACTGGACTGAGGCAGGACAGATGTCTGCGCATAACACCGCACCGGGCGCGGAGGGCTGTTTGGAGAGATTTATAGTTAAGTGCGCTCTGACGTTTGGGGGCAGTTGGTGTCCGCCCCTCTTTTATAGATCCCTGCAAGAGCAAACAGTGAATAACAGAGGTCCACATATCCCTCCAAACCACCCCTGGAGCCCCGTTTGGAGGAGCGCAGTTTTCAGATGTCTTGGGGATTATGTCACACATCCTGATGTCCTCGGATTAGATTTCAGTATGCGGAATGCGATTTGGAGATGTTCTGTTGCGATGCATGTTTCTAACCTGATCTCCGCGCTCTGTGCGCACCGGTGTCAAGTTCCATCCGATGGCTACACACATCTCAAATTTAAGAGACCCACTTCACTTGCTATTTACTAGAACATATTTGTTAATGCGCAAGGCGAGTCGGCTATTTATGGCGCAGTGCACACTTTGATTTGCTGTATTAGCCTATATGTAGGCATTTGCACCGTGCGCCATTGCATACAAACGCTCATGCACAACTTGGATCATCTGGTCATTCAATCAGCAGTTTCACGTCAAGGTGAGCCCGGGGCAACAGCGCAACACACACGCACACACACACACACACCACAAAAGCGGGACTGGGAGGCAGCTAAGATGTGGCACCCGAGAAAGCCTTTCCATCACCCTTCATGATTTACAAGCTACACCCGCCTTTCATCTTCTGCAAAACTTCATTCCACAAGTTACCCACGTCCTTTAAGAAGTAAAGTCATTTAGCCTTCACTGCCAGAAGAGAGTGGCTCCCTCCAACAACTCAACACTTGCTTTCCCAAGAAGCAATTCTGGTTTTAATTTAACACATGAAATGCTGCTAAATAATGGCTGTTCAATAAAAGGATGGAAATCCCAGCACTGACACGTTAAATCCATACTGACTTGCCTGTTATTCACTGCTATTAAAGCTCATATTTGTTTGCTCGTGGCCTGAAACTTCTTGTCAATACATGTTTTCTTTCAAGCTTTTCTGTATGCCCTACCCATCCTTAAAGAGTCTGCATGACACTGAGCCAAGTCTTCATTGTATGGATTCCTTCCTGTCATGTTCTCACAGGGTTTGACTGTATAGACGACTATTCATGTTTTATTTTGTCAGGATACACCCCTGTCAATCCATATAACTTGTTTTCGTTGGAACTTGATGATAACCTAGTCCCTCATTTCACAGAGCCTAATTATTTTTACACAATGACACAGATTTGATTTGAATAATGATGAGTGTTTTACAGTTTCCTGTCATTCCTCTCCCACTCTACATTGGGACTATATAACAAACGTTTTGGAATAGAGATGCTCTAATGTACACAGGTGGTATTTTTCATATTCATTTTCATATTATTGACATAACTCGACAGAATCATTTGGCATATTTAAGTTTTCCACACCGACTGAAGCCACTGTTTACCTCTGATATTGAGATATGACTTAGATGTAATGTCCATGAGCTGTTCTGTCACAACTGAAACTGAGCCCAGTCCCTGTGATTTAGGTGTTGCAGCGATCCTTCACATCAGCAGTCATAATTCTCCCTGCCCTCTAGATCGCTGAATCATCACACTAGTTCAGGGTAAGCACCAACAAAGTGGACACAGAGCAGTCCAGCTATGGTTGTACCACAATCACTCAACCTATTTGTACTACTGAAATATATTAAAATTTTTTAAAATGTGGTTCAACAAAAATATTAAACTGTTCTGCAACCTCAGACGTTCCCCTGCCAGAGCATGCTGGGGTAGCATCCAGGCTCCCATTAGTCCGAACGGGAATAAGCATGTAAAGAGAAAAAGTGAAAGGAAATCTGTGTTTATATAAACAAGCTGAAATGCATGAATGTTATGTGAATGGGCATTAAGTGGATTATAATAAAAGACAGAGTCACTTGAAGGCAGAGCCGGTGTGGTCAGAGCTCTGTGTGGTTCTTCAAGGTTATTTAAAGTTCAACCAAGAAATCCAGAGTCATGTGGATTTCCTGTACTCAGCTATGTTCAGTGTCAAATTTACCTTCATATCACCTTCATTGAAAACTAATTGATACAGAACAGAATTACACTCATCACATGTTCTATTCTTTCTTATTCATGTGTTTTATCTATCAAACCCTTATACAATAACTACAGTATTTAGTGTATATATCAAATATACTAGAATGTGAAAAGATGTAATATTTCTAATAAGATAATTATAATACAGCACCTATCTAAGGCTACGTATGGAACGCATCACTATATATACATATATACATAGATTTTGAATACAATATATACTAGCAGCACTGTATAATATATACATATATACTATACTGCATTCACTATATTCCACTGTACATTAAAACCATATTATTCAGTCTGTGTTATTATTACTGTAGGTCTCATCCATGGAAAATCACTTTGATTGCATTTGTAAAGGAATATCACAAAGTTTGTTTTACTGAAACAATTAATTAACTGATAATCACTTAATTTTTTTAAGGCAAAAATACTTCAAATTCACGGGCTCCTGCTTCTGTTCTGGTTCCATATGTGAATATTTGCTGGATTTCTGTGACTCTCCTCAGTCCTCGTGACAGTTTCTTTCTAATGACAATTAGTTGCGCATCATAAAATGTATTAAGTTAATGACTGGTTAACAGTAGCAGATTTCACATATGTTTTTACATGTCGGTGCATAAGACATCTCAGGCTGGTGTAGGACACAGCCTGCTCAGACAGAGGTCGTATTGTTTATTGATATCTGCAGCACTGTCACCAACGGATTCCTCTGTGACCCTCCTCTGTCTCATACAGACAGAGCTGTGAAGATAATGGTCACCCAAAATAGACCAATCTTAGAGACATCCTTTATGAGAAAGCGCTGCACAGACTAGAGGCGTCATATGTCCCCTGAGCTGAATACTTGAGTGACTATAATAAATATTAATTTGTTTGGAGGAGAAACATGAGTAAGCCGACCGAATCACCACCACGTGGGGTGTGAGGAAGAGGCTCGTCATCCTCGCAGAGAGGGCCTTTCTTTTCATTATTTGGGCCACTGATGGGACAGTCAGCTCAATTTTTGAAGTCGAGGCTCCACAGAGAGAAATAACAGTGACTCCCTGCAGAGTTTATATGACCATATAACAACACTCACACAAACATCCCAGACCGCTGCAGCTGTTTTAGTTTAATATAGAATTATAAAAAATAATATGAAGCATAATATGAAGCAAATGTCTCACTTGGCTAATCGTTTTTCTTTCTCCAGATGTTTTTGGGGTATCCCGTCTCCATGTGTGTTATATTCCTCGATAATGACTTGTTTTGCTTGACTCATTGTATTTAAAGTCATATTGATATGATATCAACTGGCAACCCATTCATGTTGTGCGTCACTGTTTCATGTAACATCTGTCAGCCAGTTTCACACGTTTGATTCCAACTTAATGTCTTCTTTGATGAATTGCAGCGCACAATGCACAAAGACGACAAACAACTGACACATTAATTTAGAGCATTATAGTGGTTTGGATGATTGGTGTTGTGAAATTCCACTCTGACCGACAATCACGACTTGAACATGAGTAAGATGAATACAACTTAATCGGTAGTTTCCTGGTCTGTTTTGTTGAAAAATCTCATTCAATACTAAGGCCCAGTTACAACAATAGATTAATGGATGTCTAACAGCAGCAGATCGTGCTGCGCTCTCCCCTCTGAGGCTAATGTTTCTGTGCAGACATGCCAATGACTGGGTCACATTAAGGCAGCATGCACAGTGCAGGTTGGTGGTGTTGGTGTGGGACACAGTTTGCTTGCACATGTTGGGCCAGTTGGTACAGAGTGATACAGTACAGTACATGGATAATGTTGCCATGAACATATTGCTGCTCATGGCCAAAGAGGACAATGTTTGTATTGAGAAAACTCCACCTGGATAATACATTGTCAAAAGCACACATCATATGAAAAGGCCTAGAAAAATGAAAATGACTTTGGTTTAGTGAACACCAACACTCTGCACAGTTCCCTTTGAAAAAGCAGCAGGAACTTTGTGTAGTTATTGTAGCTACTGAGTGAAATTAGACCATGACCCCCATGATATATTTCTAGTATATCGCTGAACTCTTACTTAAAGGAAAGCAAACAACAAGTCAGATACACTGCACTGAAGGGGCATAAAGTATATGTGGTAGACAACAAACAGTTCCAGTAAAGTGCAAGGGGGCTCGTGCCGTGTTGTACATAGTTGATTTTGTTTAGGATTTTAGTATTTGACAGTGGTGGAATGTAAATTTACTCAATCAGAAGTGCAGGTTGTCTGCCAGAGTGAGCTCAGCTGTCAGTGGGCACCGGCTCCAGCCCCGGATCACCCTTGGCACAGAGATTGAGGGACAGAGCGCAAGTAGTCAGGGCAGATAGGCTACTGAAGGATTCACATAGCTTTCAGCTGATCCATTAGGACATGCTACAATTCAGCTATGGCCCGCTGCCAAATGCCCAGCCATTGTGACACTCAGTACAGTATTTCCATCTGTTTCGCTCATTGCTCAAACATTTTAGTATTAGTATTTGTTGGCATCATTCACACATAGATTGTATGCGTGCAAAAATATGTGCTTAGCATGAGTATGTCTGTGTGTGTGTAACTGTGCGTGTGTGCGAGTGTGTGTAAATGAGATCACTTGGTACTATCAAAGTGCAGCAGGACTATGACACTCTTATAAATAGAAGGGAGGAAGTAAGGAAGGTTAAATCTCTCAGACACAGTTACTAAAAGTGTAGGGGGAGCCATTTAAAACCCCACATGTCCTTTCAGACCCATTTCACTATATATATTTACATTATGTTCATTTTGTGGTGCTCTGCTTCCATACAGTGTGGATGGTAGACTGATGTCAGCAGAGTAACTCAGCTCAACTTCATGGTCTGATTTGAAAAGTCATAAAGTTAAAAGAACTGTTTTGCACTGAGTGTAAAAGCTACATGGGGGTTTGGCCTATACATAGTCTGCTATAGCTGCATGCAGTGTGAACAGCTTATTATTGGTCAAGGGTGAATTATCACCCCATGAGCAAATGGGAATCCAGTAAGCTCTGTCCTACGGACCACTGGAAATGATGAATTCAAGGTCCTTCGAGTGGAGGAGAGTGCTGTGAAAATTAATAATAATACAACTCCTGGCTTTTTTTTGACGATTCAAAAATAACTTATGTTGGATTTGGGGAATATATTTCCCTGAGTATGAAGGGCTGGACAGGTGGGAAACATAGATGAACTCTCTGAGATACACTCGGGACACCTTGGCTACTGCCCAAATCCTGAAAACCTCCAGGAGTGCCTGTCTTCAGCTGTCTGCATGACAAAAGATGCATTGAAAAAAAGGAGGGAAATGTATGTGTGTATTGTGTGTTGGATGGTGGGCCATATGCCCAAACATACACGCAGAACTTTGCCTATAAACACAGCACGGGTGCCTGCAGTGAGACTGATAGTGTTGCTCGATTATTTGAATTCAGTCGTGAATCATCCCTCACTGCCTTCCCTCGACAGCCTGTAATCCTGAGCGCTGATATCTACCTGCTGTGACTTTGACCCCTGACTTTCGGCAGCTGTCAGTGGAGCCCCTCTTCGAAGAGGGGACCAGCACTCCTCCCCAAGGTGGCACAGTGTCAAGCTCTATGCTGGCTTTACAGTTTTCAGCATTCAAAGAGCGTCCGCCAGGGCCTTCTAGGACCGTGTTACTAAACAAACACGGCTGGCTAAGTGCTGATCACAACCGCTGGGAAAGATGAAAAGCTACATGGGAAAGGGACACTATTACGTAGCTTGTTGTCCATTTGTTTTGTGTATCTGGATTGGTTTACAGATTTGAACTGAGCTATTTTGATTACAACCTCTAGCCTTGAAGGCTGCTCGCTGGACAGCTCTGCTAAAAGTGTGGTGCATATGAAGCAAGGTCTTGACTTTCACAAAGCTTCCTTGTCTCCAATGTAACAAGGTCACACTAATTGGAGGAGGAAGTGTTGAGGATGTCTTTGGGAAGGAGCGGCAGGGTAAGAGAGTGTTAGCAGAGAGGGTGGGATCCTGTTTCTGCTCTGGTTCCCTGTTCTAATCCAGCCTGGTATGTGTTGAGATCAGAGCAGGTCCCTTTCACTGCAGCCATCCGGTGGCTGTGCAGTGAGACTTGCTAAGTCCATATTTCCTCCACTGCTGCGCAATCATTGAAGAAAGCACTAGACGACAGCCTGGCGCAGGCTCGCCGCGGGAGCCAGGTTCACTGAGGGGAACTTTAAATGAAGTGACCCAACAGAAAGAGTCTCACAGTCCATTTCAGGTCTTAACCCCTGAGAAACATGGCACTGGACAGCTGTGTGTTCCCCTTGATGTATTTATGTCAGTCGCTTGCATAAATACACTGTGACACACATACACATTCACACTCATACATGTGGACCTGTGAGTCACAGTGCACACTCACCAAGGCGCGCACACACAGACACACACACACACACACACACACACACACACACACACACAGGCATAAGCACATGCATATCATGCTCCCTGTCAGTAATACCCAGAGGATATTATATCTCTCTCAGCAGACTGGACAGTTGATCAGAGCAGCATGGCCACGTGGTCACTTTGATGTAAATCACGTACCGCAGTCACCTTGAGAAGTGCTTGAAATGTAAATATGAGAGACTCTTGCTCTCAGATGAATCAGTTGATAAACAGGCTCACACCTGATTCATACACAGCCTTTCCTTTGTTTATTCTTCTTTGTACAATGATTCTATGCATTAATAGGGCAATGTTAAGGAGCGCTTATTTTAAAATTATACCACTATAACAAACTGCAACCTCAACCACAAATATTGTTACAAATTGACATTTTTCATTATATATACTGGAAATAACCAGATGCTTCTTCCACAGATCCAGGTTGGAAATACACTGCAATAGCTGAGCATAATTTATGAATTGTGCATAAGTGAGTTTGGGATTCTTATTCTCCAAACTCGTTGCAATCTGGTTACAGGTGGTCAGGTGCCGCTTTAATGTAACCGTTTCCATTAAACAGATTGACTCCGGCACTCCAGGCAAAGGTTATAATCCTGCATTGTACTGTAATGTTTACAAACACACACACAAAGTTACACACACTCCAGTGCTGCAAGCTGTCTTCACACAAATGAACACCTCCATGTGTAGAACATGGCTGTCACACCGCTAGTGTTAGAAGTTCAGGTTCTTAACCAGGGCCACCCATGTTCAAATGTATAAACTCCTGGTGCTGCCAGGCGGCCTAAATCCATTACGGACAGATGTGGATGAAAGAGGGGTGAACTTCTCCAGCCCTGAGAAATATGACTCATGATTATGCTAAACAGGATGTGGTGTTTCATATATGTGTTTCATATTTCACTACTATTTAATTAAATTACCACTTCAACACTTTACAGACTGGAGTATCAGGAAAGTTAGCACATATTGTTACTCGTCATACCTCAGATAAACACTTCCCACTTGGTCTTGTAATGAAAAGAAAGGTGAAGGAAAAAACCTTGAACTTTGCTTCATGGATAGCACATAACAAGTGGCTTACAATAACAAACAGAACAGAGCTTACATGGAGACAATTGGATGTAATGCCACGATAATCTAATCAGTTCAGTTGGGAGTAGAGGTTATGGGAAAGTAGACATGCAGTGTTAAATTCCTCCCAAGGTCAAATAAATTAGTCATAGCTACTGGTTGTATAGGTGGATCCTTGGATCCCAGATTGAATCCACTGTAATGTAACATCAGATATGATCTAATGAAACAGCATACTTTAACCTTGGTGGATATTGTATCTTATTAAAACAGAGAGTAAACATGCCTGTTTGACTCCAAGACAAACCCCTTTAAGAACCTGACATTAATCTGTACACTATTTAGCCACAGTGGTGAACCTCTGTAGGTGTGTCCGATTTTACAGGGATTACTGGCAACACAGTAGAGTATGAACTGCTGATTACGAACACACAATTAGGAAAAGGGATGCTGGGATAATCGTGTGTGTTATCATGTTTATCAGATAACAGAGGTCAGGTTTATTCGGTAATCACAAAGGTGATAGGTAGCTCCAAGGTCAAGAATGATTTATAACAAATAAAGTGAGTCATTCATGGTGGAGAGAAAGTTTCAGACTCTTGTCGTGAGTTGTTTTGAGTCAAACTGATGGCTGAAGAATCTGGAGACATACACTTGGGTTCATAGATCAAGGTTCAGGTGTCAGATGTTGAATTGCTTCAAGGCGTATTTTTGTCTTGGCTCTAAAAAGAAAATGTTTTTTTCAGTCAAGTTCATAAAACACATTTAAATGTAAATTTAATAATCATACATCATATCATCATACTTTGGATTCCTGAAATGTAAACTAAAGGCAGTGATGAGAAACCAGTCCACTCAGAGGTTGGTGAGACACATGACAACACATGAACTTTACAATGACTGTAACAAGATAATCTGGCCTCATATCACACATCACTCCCATTCCAAGACACTTTATCAGTTTAAGGCCGAGCCTGAAAACACTACAGCTGTCTTTTTGACCTGTGACAGGCGATCTGACTGCAGGTTAGGATGCTGAGTCGGTTCATGTTACTAACAATTGGCATGTGCGAGTTTGTGTGCAGAATCACCAGCAACAACGTTGACGCGCTGAAACAGCTGAGAACACTATGGATGAACAACAGCGTCATGAATGGATGTGACGGATAGATAGATCAGATATATGGACACATGTATGGCCAGACAGGTGATAGCTAGATAGATAGATAGAGGGCAGACAGTTACAAATAAAGATACTACGTGAATTCCACAATATAGCAGAGTGTGTGAAAACAGAAAATAATAGAGTTCTGTAAATATGAAAGGTTGCAAAATAAAAAAAATATTTCAGTTTCTGTTTGGCCAGATCAGTGTTGCATGCTTTGTGGTATATTATAGGTCAGCTGAGAGGTCAATTATCCAGCTCTTACTGAGGATCAACACACTCATACATTCCTTAAGAACTGTTTTTCTGCTCTTTAAAAAACACTGTTTTCTCCAGGGGGACAAGGGCGCAGGGGGCAAAGCTTTGGAAAGAGATGATGATCATATTTCCAATACATTTCTTCGGAGAACAGAAGAACTTTGGTACCTGTCACAAGCGTAAAACAGAGAGGTGTCAAAAGTGAAACATGATCGGCATATCTGACAAAGGGGAAACTGCTGTGAGGGATCACTTCAGAGAGAGACAGAGCCGGGTCCCCACAGCAGATGGGAGCTTTATCGTTGTGGCCGGAGGCGGAGGGAGCCAAAGGAGAGAGACGCGAGACCACAAAAAAGGTTGGCGACGTGGCTGGACTGTGACACATGTCCCACTGTGGCGGGGGATTTTACTCACCTGGCCTTTGGTGTGTCATCATGTTACCAGTCCTGTCATGAGCCTCCACCCTGTCCGCCTGCACTGTATTGTTCTGTACTGCATGTGGACAAGGGGACAAAAGAGGACAGATAATGAAAAAGAGAGTAAGTTAGGCAGTGGGAGTGAGCCACAGTTTTGCCTATTGTTAATGCTGTATCTTCTTTTTTTTTTCAACGATACTAAAGTGAGGGATGAAGCTGATCAAAGGGGTGTATATGATTGCTATGGTGGGTGTAGAGGGTCATTAGTTGGTAAGGCAGTGAGAGTGAATAGAGTGGGAGGTCTGAGTTGCCATGTAGGAGGAAGATGATGGTGCAGATGAAGAAGCTCATCAACGGTGATATCATACCTCATGTAGATCTTGAAAAGACACACCTGAGGACTGAATACCACCACCTGGACCGTGTTGTTATATCATCCAATGTCTGTCACCATCTGTCTCATTCAGCGTAGCTACACACTAAATCTTCCGCTTGTATGTAGGACATCAAGACATTTCATAGCTTCAATGACAGCTTTTGTGACACTTTCACACGATGCAGGAGAAAGAGAGAGAAAGGGAGAGAGAGTGTGTGATGATCCGAGTGGAAGAGAGTCCCTATCTAATCATAACAAACCCCAGATGTGCAAAATAAGCAATAGCTAAAGCTAGTTTTACTGTGTTGAGTCCTATTTACACATTTACTAGCACTGTGTAGAAGGTTACAACAGCTGACCAGATACACTGTAAAGGTTTCAGCAAATGGAAACCATAATACACATAATTTACAAAGAGTGGCATATACGTCAAGTTTAAATATGACCATCTTTTGACTGAGGTATTCATAATATAAACAAACTCTGTAACAAGGATATAAAAGTAACACTTAGAAATATGAGCCACTTGCAGCCCAGAAATGAGTAAGACAGTGCCAAGGACCTCCACGTCAAATACCTTTGTAATGGAGCTGTTTTTCTAAAAAGGACCATGCACACACACATGCACATACTTTTGTATGATAAAGTGGACCTTGAGGTTCTTTACAGGGAGAGTGAGAGAGAGCTGTGCTCCAGCCTGCTGGAGGTGCTACGAGATCAAGAACAGTCCACCCCCAGGTGGTAAAACTAAGCATTCAGGGGTGAGAGGTCACAGACACCGGAGTGGTCACACACGTGTCAGAACACTATTTACAACTGGAGAGGCCCACCTCAGACCACCTACGACTGCTCTTCCACTACAATACTGTACATTTGCAGGAGGTGCTGTGTCCCAAGATCCACTAGGTGGTGATACAGCTCCATATACACTTGCTCTTTATTGTGACATCCTGACATCAATGACTCTTATCATCAGTCAAGTGGTAATATATCTGCAATATGTCTGAACTCTGATCCTCTTGTATATAATCAAAAAACCATGAAGAGATGAGAGAACACACAGACATTCCTTTGCAGTTGAAATGAAACCATACATGTGGTTGGATACAGATTCAAATACATAAGTGGCCATGCATGTGAGTGCATAACTATGTCCTTAATTTGAACCGGGTACATAACCTTTGGGCTCTTGTTCAAGGTCACAAGTAAGTTCAGGTCAAAGTCAGAGCACAGCTAACAGTATTGGAATGCATACTGGTTGTCTCGAGCAATGAGGCAGACTTACTAAATTTATTTTTCAAATATTTAAAATAGAACAAAACTCTATATGCAATATGAGAGCATCATCTCTTACTGCAGTGCCATGAATATCTTTTGATCTATGATCTGTATCCGGTGATGATACACAATTACACTCGCCAAAGTCTTCAGTACCATGTTTGGGGGAAAAGATGTGGTGCTCGCTATAGAAGCAAACAGAGTAGATGACTTGCATGGAACTTACAAACGCCAACAATGGCCTTAAAAATGTAATTAGATTTACTCAATTAGATGAATTTTGGTCTATTAAATTAAATAGAATTGAAATATGAAATTAAAGTGAAATTAATCAAATCAGAAGGAAAATTTAGTTAATTTATTTTTGTAATTAGTTACATTAAATGATATGAACTCAACTTGGGTAGGTTTGATTCAGTTAAATTAAGTTTGGTGTAATCAATTAAATTTAATACAATTTAGCCAATTCAATTAACTTGTATTGGTTTAATTGAGTTGAATTAAGTTGAATGAAATTAATTAAATTAAATGTACTCAAATTAAACTGAGTGTGTTAAGTTAAGTTCAAATAAAATTTAAATGAAATAAAATGTACTCAATTAAAAATAATTTTACTCTATTACATTAAATAGAGTGGGTTCAACTGGGTTAATTTCTGGGTTACATTGAGTGAAACTTATTTAATTAAAATAATGTAATCATTTAAATTAAATGTAAATACATTTATTAAATTAAATTAATAACTCAATTAAAGTGCTGTTTAACTGAAAATTAAATGAAATTGATTAAATGAAATAAATAAAACTGAGTTCATGTATTTTGACATAAGCTTAATTAAATTAGCTTTTCTCAATCAAATTAAGTTGGTCAAATTGAGTTAAATAAAGTGAAATAAATTAAATTCACTGAATTAATTAATTAGAGTGAAATTCATTTAGTAAAGTAAATAAAACTGAGCTAAATTTTAAGAAATTCTGTCAAAGCATTCCTAAGATATTGCATTCACAAGAATGGAGCAGACTTGAGGTCATTGTGAACGCTTCATCCTTAAATCCAAGTGAATGCATGTGAGAGATATTGTGTTCATGTGAATGGGAGAGACAACCCAAAACCACATGGCTGTCACTGCAGCAGAGTAATAGTTTAAGTGTTCCACTCTGGCAAGGGGTGTGTATGATTTTTAATGCTTAAGGATGAAAAGTCAGCATGTCGCCCTCTGGTGGTTACAAGCGAATGTCAGAATAAAGTAGGTGACCATAAATGAAAATGTAAAATGTCATTACATACATTCAACAATTTAATTTAATCTACACTGATCAGTTTTTCAGTGTGATTTCTAATAAAATTCTAAAATGTGCTGATGATCAGTCAAAGTGGTGGTAAGGTGGTGCAGTGGTTAACACTATACAATACAGAGACATGCACATTAGGTTAAATGGTGGGTCTATAGATGTGAATGTGAGCGTACCTGGTTGTGATAGACTGGCGACCTGTCAACGGTCTGCCCTGCACTTGCCCAGTGTCAGCTGGGATTGACTCCAGCCGCCCTGCGACCCTAGAAGGATAAGCAGTATGGCAAATGGTTGGATGAAAATGAGAAAAGAGCAAGTAAGAGTAAGGTGTGTTTCTATTTATAGTACGGCCTCAGTACTGTCATTTAAATAACTAACATGAACAGAGAGAGAAGCCTGTCCTAGGCCACGCACTGTTTTGGAGATTCATATAGTACAGAACAATGGAGTATGAGGTACACTGCATATTATTGCTGTATTACCATTGCCACTCATACACAACGGCAAGTACAGCGGGGTCATGGGGGGCCTTGGTACAAATAAATCTGAATGAAACAATACCACAGCAATAAAGAACAGGAAGAGGAAGAGGATGTGGAGCAAATGTATCATCAAGAGGAAATAGTAAGGTGTGCCAAAACCCTTTTAAACTATGAAGGAATAATGACTGAACTGCAAAAGTGTGAGGTGAAGCAAGCTTAGTGTTTGGCATCATGATTCATTACTGGGGCGACCTCTGATGAGCTGTCATCACCTCAGTTTCTCCACACATATCCTCCAGGTATGATAACTACAAGTCTTCAACATATTGTATCAGACTGAAAATTTTGTCTTGTCAACGGCTGATACAGAACAGTATACAGAATATTTTCCCACATCATTATTGTTATTCTTACATCTGACTGAAGGGACCTCTTTTAGACCGGTTTCAACAAAACTGGCCATTTTTAAGCCTAATGTAAGTGTTTTCATCATGAAGTGGTTTGCATAGCTGCATTGTTGAAATATATACCATAGAATTCTGATGAGCCATATGATCTTCAATGTAAATGTCATAGAGTAAAGAAGCAACAGCCATGATTCATTAATGTCTCAGTAAAGCTCTTTAGCGGCCTTTGACACTGTTCACTGTGTCACCGAGGTTGGCTTTCTTGATAATCTCTCATTCCTGTGAGTTGCTGTGCCACTAGCTACAACTAAATCTGTAGTAATCCATATAGACAAGTCTGCAGGAGCCTTTAATATAAGTGAGTAGTTGATCCTCTGTGCCATTAAATAATACTTTTTTCCTAATGGCTGCCCTGGATTCAGAGTGTACCTCTAACCACCCTCTGCCTCACTGTTGCCAC
The DNA here is from genome assembly GCF_046630095.1 of Trachinotus anak. Lineage (NCBI taxonomy): Eukaryota > Metazoa > Chordata > Actinopteri > Carangiformes > Carangidae > Trachinotus > Trachinotus anak. Next base: position 10,340,913 of record NW_027273879.1, on the reverse strand, counting down.
TGCTGAGACACTTACATAACATGGAAAAAATAATCAATATAAAATGAACAAGAGCGAACTGTGAAGGTGACTAGTCATTGATCTACCACTTGTCACCTGATGGAGTCAGAAAAGGTCACCTTTGAATGGAATTGAAGTCCTGACACCAATCAGGAACTCAGTGACCTGTGAGCACAGTTTAAATGCAAATCACAAATCAGAGTAACTGTGGTATTAATTTTGAATTCAAAATTGATGTGAAGGGAAATTATCCCATTTTGTAAATCTCAGCTTGCATGTTTCAAATCTGGGGAAACTAGCCCCAGGCAAGTATATGATGGAGAAGAGAAAGTAAAGACAAAGAAATTAGTACATTGTAAAATTTGTAAAACATAGTAAACACTGGTTAGGAATAAACTGTTATATTAACTAACAAGTGTAAACTGGAAGGAGCTTAAATGCTTGCGAGTTCCCAAGCCCATTCTCCACCAGACAATGCCTGACGCAGATGCCAAAAACAATCCACTGACATTCTAAGTGTTCAAATACCCACTGGACATCTCACTGTCATGGCTCATTAAAGGCTTTTTTTTCCCCTTTTCTCTGCTTCCATATCTTTATGCCTCTTGTCTACTTTTGCCAGAGCAGCTTGCATCTCTGAAATATGAAATTCATTTGTGAATGTATATTATTTCTTATATTTATTTGCATTTCAATTCATTTCAATTTTATTTTTTAAAGATGCATTTACAGTCCTTACATACATAAATGTGAAACTTTTTTTTTTTTGTATTTACTAAAAAAAGCTTACTTATACACTTCACTTCAGAAAGGCCTCCAGTAGATATTAGAACTGTGATGATGGAGCCAAAGCACAACCAGCACCACATCCAGTGAACCACTAGGTATTCCTGCAATCCCTGTGTGTGGGATTGCTATGAACATCATGGGATCTCAGCCTCAAGACATCTATGGCCACATCAGATCTAGGTAAGCTTAGACCACACCTCCCAAGGTCAGAAACAATTCATAAATGCATCACTTAAATAACAATCAATATTGACTGGGAAGCCAACCTCTGGTGGCTGGAAGCAGTGCCCGAGGAAGCTTGGCCTAACTGTTAAGTTCAAATGAACTAAAATGCCATCTAGTCCCTGAGGGGAGTAACAAGGGCAAGGCAACAAGATGCACTTCATCCGCAGTTTTGTTTTGTAAAATCCCCTCTTCCCTCTGCAGGAGCTGACAAAAATATTGACCTAAGTGGACTGAACTGGGTAAAAATGTCTCTAGAGAATCCTTGACAGTGACAAATTGGGTCAAGAAATCCTTTGTAAATTTATCAGCTCTAAAAGCAACATGAGGGTACAGAGGTTTGTATTATAACAACTGTGTTAGTGATAAAAAATCTGACTTTATGAATTTCAGCCCTTGGGCTATGCCCAAACTCTTTAGGAAAAAGATTAGGGTAAACATATATTTCAGATTTGAAATATTGCAGTCATTAATAAAAAGGATTTTGAGTGGTAATTCCAGTACTTGTAGACTCAATACTGCTACGTTTGACAATGTTTAGGAAACACCACTGCCTTTAAATTTATAACATTTACAACCTATATAATAAAATATTTAAATTAACTTCTAACTTATGCAAATGCTTATGGTATGTGGTTCACTATGATTCAGTGTGCAAACATTTATACAATCCAGATTTGTTATAATTCTCAAACTCATCTCTTAAACCTTGAATCAGTAAAGCAATTATGATGACATTTAACATCATCTCTTAACACTGACCTACTGTTTGGTCATTTATCTAATGAGAAACTCTTTAGCTTACCTTATCAAATAACAAGTAGGTAACCACATGTAAGTAAATAGCAAAAATCTATGTTTTTTTGTTGTTGTTGTTTAGAGTAATAGCACATCTCATACTGCTGCAGTTCAGTATTTACAGTTATAATCATTTACCGCTGGGGGGGGGCTTCACTATTCTCTGAGGAGCACTCCTTATGTGACCTTGTCATGATTATGACCGTTTAACACCTTTCTCTTAGATGGTTTTCAGATGTGTACTCATGCATAACATGATCTTGTATATATATGCTTGTGGGCCCATAGATCCTCTTGTAGTGTGTCTTTTTTTTCTGTAGACCATTGCTTGTCACTAAAGTCCCTTAAGGGCAGAGTAATTCTCAACTACTAGTTCTTTTTTTTCTTCTTCATTGAAACTTATTTTGTGGGATGCATTTGTCCTTTTCACACATGACAGCGAGTGTCTGAGGTGACAGACCATTTTGACAGTAATTGGATGGTTGATTGTTGTGGTGGGGTCACCTCAGGCAAAAGAAGCAAACAAACAGCACCCTCATCCACTCCTCCAGCCTGACTAAAACAACTGACATTAGTATGTATTCATGTATGGCCATCTCAGCTCTTGTGGAGCCACAAGTATTACCATCTTACTTAACTGTGATGCACCATTTGGCACAATTGCCCCTCTGGTTCACATGGGGACCTCTTCACATCCTCTTCTCAGTAATTGAACTGTCTTTCTCCAGGCTGCAGAATAGTCAGACAAAGTGGTGTTACAACACAGTTTCCCACATGGTTCTATCCTGTGACCACAGCATGTCAATATTGACTGTATTGATAATGTGCACAATACAATCCATTACATAGATGTAATAATATATTCCCTCTATGTGTAATGCAATGCAAACATAAAAATACCCTAAAAACTACGACAAAGTGACGTCAACTCCTGTCTCAACAAAAATGAAATATTGTGCAAGTTTCAATTAGGTGATCATCATTGTTGGACTGTGGTAGTAGAATGAATTAAATTGCACATTCATCATTGAGTTTGTCTTGGAATATTTTTTTTGTCTCTTCTAATGAAATATACAGAACTACTGAAAGCCCTCTTTGTCTGAGCTACATGCAGAAAACAGTTAAGCCTTGTACCCATGGTGCTAAAAGCCCGCCCAGTGAATCAGCTGGTCATCACAACCTTGTCGTTAAACCCAGAAAACGCTTGAACCAGACCCAACAAAACTACACATGACCTAGAAAAAAAAAAATCAACAAAAAAGCAACAAATAACTAACATCTGCATCCCTGTGTGATACTATGTCAGAATTCATTATAGTGAAATTCCCTTGGAAGTGCAGTGACCCATAAGTGTAAAGGCTTATCCTCCTCTTGCTAGATGGTATCCAAGCTGAATCTTCACAGAGAAAACCCATTTTGTAAGTCTCTGCATCGTCTGACCTGCTTTGAACCCACACAACCTGCCCAGGTGCTATGACAGTCAAACAAAAGAGGGCCAGATTTCAGCGTAGCAAAGAGAAATATTAAGGGCAAAAGGAGGTGCTGCAGCTGCCTGCTCAGTTCTGCATGAGATGATAAACATTAAGAGGCTTTTACCTGAGTGCTTTTCTCAAGATTCTCCTTACACAAGGATGAGCAAGAACAAGTCCGATGCTATGTAAAAGGCATGGTGTTTTTCAAAACCACAAGACTTCTCTCTGCAATTCTCAGAGCACCCAATGGGATGCAGCGGCTTTCTCAACTCACACGTAATCAGCAAGAACATCTGGTGCTTGCATTGAAATTGTGCCACTGGCAAATGGGTATTTGATACACAGAAATCAATGCTTATGAAAAATATTTTTGCAGAATGCACAAGTTGCTGCGATTCATTGGGAGAAGTTGTGACTGTGCAACATGCAATTTGTGTTTGAAAAATATTTTACTAATGAACCACGTTCTCTTCCTGAGGGCGTTTACAAGAGTTTGGATTTTACAAGTTGTTACCTAAAATGCCACCTACCCATACAAACAAACAAGCACTAACACATGCACAGCCTCAGGCGTGCCCACATTTGGCACATGATCACACACGCCCGCGCACACACACACACAAACACACACACACACACACATCACACACTGGCTTGATCGATGCATTGTGCCATATGAGAGCTGTGTGTGATGGGCAGCCAGCAGGGGGATGGGTCAATGTGCTGCAGCTCGCTTTCTATCTGTCTTTCTATGATTTCTCATAATCTCTCAAGCGCTGGCAGCAGTGGTTGACTACTGCTGCTCTGTGTGAGAGAATCTCCGTCTAACTTGGGGAGAACTTAGAGAAGCAGTCATCGATCTTACCTATTTAAACTGTAAGCGTGGTGGATTTTTCACCAGTTTTTACATGCTGTACAGCCTCAGTGTCTCTGATCCTCTTTACCACTCTACTCTGCAAACACAGAGGTGCCCTGGAGAGGAAAAGGGGCTTTGCTCTCTGGATAAGGTAAAGTAATACTTTATTAATACAATGGCTTTAAGTTTTACAGACTCGAGGTTAGTTTGACTCGATGGGAAACCTCTTTCTGTATTTTTACTGTTGTAGACTAATATGTAAAGTAAATCTGTTTAAAATTAACAGTATGGACTACCTAAAAAAACAAAAAGAGCCTTTAAAAATGCATTTCATTTACTAATTGTGTTATTTTGACCGGATTTTGCAGAAACATCAGGGGTTTTCATATTCTTGCAAAAACATTTGTCTTGTTTCGGCTTGCTTGTTGCACCAGTTTCCTGTTCATGTCTTAATGCCTAAATGCAGTGCAATGATAACTTAAATCAATTCTCATAAAAAGGAAAATCTCTGACAAACACACTTGTTGATTCAACCGATGATCTGTGTTATGCTTGCCAGTACATTTGTCAAGAGAATTCCTTTAAATTATTTACGAAAAGATCTGCAGTTTCTTAATACAGTTTAGTGTATTTTCATATCCAATTAACAAGTGTAAACGAGCATTTATATAAATTACAATAATTTACTTAAATGGAGCAGACAAGACATGCTCTCTTCTGTCAAAGCTTATTCATTGTCTTCGATCCATTTGCTTTCCATGAACATGAACTTCATATTAGCAATTTTTGAATCAACATGAACACATGCAGTGCACTTGCCCCAGTTCTGAAATGTTCCACTGAGACAGTAAACAGTACAGTCACACTTTATCAGATAAGTATTTGATTTATGTGACTTTAGCCGTTTATATAAGACAATGCTTTGATGCCCAATGAGGGGAAGTAAGAGGTGATTGAGGGTTCCTCTGACGCACAAGGCTTCACTGAGCACAGCAAGAGCTCCCTGTGTGGACCTGACACTCTGCATGGCCATGTCTACTTCACCTGTTGTGCTTTAATGCTGTATTTAGGCATGTACATGTATTATGACTTAGATTTACCACTGCTCTGCTGGATTAAGCACAGTATAATCACTCAGTCTAATTTGAGATCAGACTACTCTGAGTCAGCAGCGGACACAGTTTTTAACATGTTTTTGTTCTCGCACAAACAAATTATTAATGTGACATGACTGATGTTTTATAGCATCTTCTGAAATTGATGTGGCGGAGAGCATTGCGCTGTACTAGGACCTAGCTCCCTTCTATAACACAGATCAGAGGCAGACAGGAAGTGGGTTTACATAGGATAAATGCTGTTAATATTGCGTGACTCAATGCGCACTCCTGATTCCATCACATTAACAAGACATAGAAATCCTCTTATAATCACTGCTGCAGCTGAGCAATGGCAGCATGGAACATCAATGTCCATACAGTCATTTTCATTATCAATAATGCCTTGACTTAATCACCTCTTTGTTAAATATTTCTCAGTCACTTACAGTACAACAATCACTGGGCATTTGTGGCAGATTAAAAAGTTACTGGTACACTTCTAGACATCTTGCCTGTCACACTGCCATAAAGGCTATGTTGACTAATTAGAATTGTTTATAAAAATTCTCATGCCATTTGTTGGCTGTCCTAAAAATGACCTCATAAGAAGCACTTGTGCCATGCCATGCCATGGCAGCTTCCCTGCTCTTCAACTCTTACCATGATTAATACTTAGCCAACCGACTTTACATTTTGCAAGGGTGCGTAATTGATATTAAAAGGCATGACTGTCATAATCCTTCTGATTCTATAAGCTATAAAATATAATTAATTTCTGAGAAAACGGCTGAAAAATGTAAAATCATTCTTAATCTGTCATGTCAGTGTATAAGATGAACTGCCTGTTTCTGGACGTTCTTGAGAAAGATTAAAGTTCTGCACTCATCAGTAAAAAGGTAGAAGACTTGAAGTACTAAAAAGCTAAAAAGCCTCAAAAAATGTCCGGAAAAAAAAAGAAAAAGAAATCTAGAGGTAGATTCATAAAACCAAATTGGTGATGACAATGCTGAATAATGACAGTAATATACATATGTGCATTCTTTTTGTCACATTTATAAATCTCAGTTACTATGTGTGAGGAGTGGCGTATGCACCAGTATACTCCATCAGAACTGCTGTGGGGATGGACAAATAGCTTTGGAAACCCTGCCCACCAATAGCTCCCGATGTCAAAATTGGGGCGGCTTTACCCGACAATTTCTGTAACATTCGGAAACTGACAATTCGACACTCACACCCACTTCACGCAGTAATTGGCTATCTGTGCAGAGGTGAGAATGGAGCCAGGTTTTTTATGCCTCCGCCCCAGTGACAGCCAGAGCCATTGGCATTGTGTTTTTCAGGTTTTCCGTCCATCCTTGTGTCCTTACAGTACATATGTCCATCTCTCTGTCCGATTCTTGTGAACGTGATATCTCAGTAATGCCTGGAGGGAACTTTCTTCAAATTTGGCACAAAGATTCATTAGGACTCAAGGATAACTGTTTAGACTTTTGTGGTCAAAGGTCAAGGTCACAGTGACCTCACAAAACGTGGCTTTGGCCTCGTCAACACTTTGTAATGCCTTGCGTTATTTTCTTCATATTTAGCAGAAATGTTTACTTGGACTCAAGGATGAATTGCTTAGATTTTTGTGGTCAAACATCAAAGATAAAAGGAGAGGGTCACTGTGAGCTCACAAAGCATGGTTTGGGCCTCCTGAATGCGATGTCTCAAGACCAGCTTGAGGAAATTTGTTTAGATTTGGCATAAACATTCACTTGGGTTCAAGGATGAACTGATTAGAAAGTGATTTCACAAAGCCATAACTGGCCATAACTTCTGAATTCATACAGTGACTATGACACAATTGAACTCAAATGTCTATGAGGATACAATTGAGTGATGACATTTTATATCCAAGAGGTCAAAGGTCTACTTCGCTGTGACATCACAATATTCTGCAAAAACACTTCTGGCCATTATTCAATGCCTTAACTCAGGAAGGGGAGATTGTGTCCAGATTTCCTGCAACTTGGCTGGCTGGTGGAGGCAAACAACTGCACGGCAGTAATTCTGTTTTTTAATTCTTTACACAACTACTTCTGTCACGTTTGAAAATATGCACCGTTGTATCCATATTTAAACAATTATTCAGTCTCTTACTACAACAGATGGTTTATCAGGTTTATGAAAAATACTCAATTTGAATTTGATGCCAGAAACACATGTCAAAAAAGTTGGGACAGGGGCATGTTTACCACTGTGTTGCATCACCTCTTCTTTTAACAACACTCTGTAAATGTTTGGGAGCTGAGGAGATCAGTTGCTGGAGTTTTGAAAGTGAAATGTTGTCCCATTCTTGGCTGATAGAGGATTTCAACTACTCAAAAGTTCGGGTCTCCTTTGTCGTATTTTTTGTTTCATTATGTGCCAAATGTTTTCAATGGGTGACAGGTCTGGACTGCAGGCAGCTCAGTTCAGCATGTGGATTCTTCTACTAAAGAGCCATGCTGTTGTAATACGCTCAGAATGCAGTTTGGCATTGTCTTGCTGAAATATGTAAGGCCTTCTCTGAAAAAGACATTGTCTGGATGGCAGCATGTGTTGCTCCAAAACCTGTATATATCATTCAGCATTAATGGTGCCTTCCCACATTTACAAGCCACCCAAGCCATGGGCACTAATGCACCGCCATACCATCACGGATGCTGGCTTTTGAAGTGTGTGCTGATAACAAGCTGGATGGTCCCTCTCCTCTTTAGCCCTGAGGATGTGGTGACCATGATTTCCAAAAAAAAATTTAGAATTTCAGAAAATTTCCATTTCCATATTAAATGAGCTCAGGCTTCACTGCACAGACTGCACTGCTTTGCACATCATCGCATTCTGTTTTTACTTACATTACATCCAACTTTTTTGGAAACAGGGTTGTACAAGTGAGGCTGACAGGAACATCAATAATCAACAACATCAACACAAACCAAACTGTTGGACCAATTGAAATATTGACTAGATGATAGGCCCTGTGATGGAGTAGCAACCTGTCCAGGGTGTGACCTGCCTCCCAGCCAATTTCAGCTGAGATTGGCTCCAGCCCCCTGCTGATGGACAGATGGAGGGATGGGCTTAATGACGGCAATGAGGGAAAAGTTAAGAGATCATCAAAGTTAACAACTGATCCCAAGGATACCATAAATGAGTCATGAAACCCAATTTAATCCAGTGGTTGTTGAGACATTTCACTCAAAACCATCATCCTCTGTGGACCATTGCTGTCTGTAGAGAATTTCAAACAAATTCATTCAATGGTTGTTGAGAAATTTCATACTGGACCATAGTGGTGGACCAGCCAACCAACTGCCCAACAGACTTCCCTATACAGCTAGCTTAAAAAAATACAAGATAGATAGCTTGCAATGTCCAACCAACCAAACAGATGGTGTAGGCCGAAGAACAGCACTGACTTTCCCTCAAACCTTACAGATACACAGCCCAATTTGGTTACATGGCCCATCAGTGACCCCCAAACTCCAAAATTTCCTGTCTAAAAAAAATCAACTAAATTGACAGCTGGGTTTCAAAACTTCAACAGTGTGCAGGGAGGAAATGTGGTGATTTCCCCAGATTTCCTAAAGGGAAATAGTGGATATGTTCTAAAAGTGAGCACTGAACTGGTACATTTCTGAAACATAAAAACAAACTAAAACAATAGATTTGATCGAAACCTAAAAGATGGATAGAAAATGTAAACATATATAAATTCATTCACGTGACCATGAGCAAACTGACTCAACTAAATAAAAGTAGACAATACGTACCCACCCAGGCAGCATTTTATCATTTTTCATATTGTATCACAGTATAGTCTTTTGCATCATTATCTAGAGTCACATCCCTCACCTCCCTACACAAGCAGGCATTGAAAGTAATGGACAAAAAGCCTGTGGAATTACATCACTGCCACTCACTGAAAAGATACAATCTACTCACAGTTGTGAGAGTTGTGAGTTTATTCCTCTTAACTTTCTCAAATTAGTTTTTAAATGTATCAACAGTTTAGCCCTGGAGTCTCTTTTCAAATTTATTCATTAATATTCAAAAGCAGCTGCAAAATACCACATGGAAGATCTAAATATGGACAATCATCTGTCTCCATCCACTTTGGAGCACATTTCCAACTTCAATCAAATTAACTCTAGATACTAATTATTTTACAACAAGGGCTAAGGGCAGGCTAACAGCAAACTAGAGGTGTTCTTATTTCTAGATAACTGTATTGATGCTTTGCTTGCTTGTTTTGTTACTTGTTTTTGCAGCGGGTGTTTGACTGTACATCAAAATCAATGCATTTTAGTGTAGTATTTTAATCTACTTTCATATCTGTAGTGTATTATGGTTTTATGTTAATGAAAACTATTTTAATTAATCTGTCCAACAAAATCAATTCCATGCTCTGTATTGGTACTATGTTAAATTGCACATCATCATTAAAAGAACTCTTACACAATGCTGGAGAGTTTAGTGGGTCAGAGGGACAGACAACAAGATCAGGTTTGCATGAAATGACCTGGACATACTGTACACGGACAAAGAGCCACTGATGCCAACATCTGTCTGCATGTCTCTTGTCACAGAAATGGATGTGCAACACGGGTTCTATCGGCAGGTGGATGTCCACGACCACGCTCACTACATCGTTGCCTTCTTCGTCTTGGTGATTGGAACAGTGGGGGTTACTGGGAATGCCTTGGTCATGTATGCCTTTTTCTGGTAAGCAACTTTCCCTATTGAAGGAGTGATGGTGAAGAAAGTGCTTGTCTGTCATCACTGATTTACTAGACTTTTCTAATTTCTGTATGTGTATTTTTACCATCTGTTTTATTCATACTGCTTCCTCATGCCAGGTCTCATAACAGCATTTGACTATATCAGAGAAACTAGTCTGGAAGAAGGTGCAGTTCCAAATGATTAAAGCCTTGTTTCATATTAGCCTTTTCATTATTTCCACTTCAGCCATAATAATTATATAACTGTTCTATAATTTTGATTTCATGCAAAAGCCTTATTTTGACCATGTCTTCCACAACATTAAACCATTAGTCATACTTTGATCAAGCTTTCTGAATATTGACAAACAAGTGGAACAAATATCAATGAATTTCAGAGAAAAGACATATAAAAAGGAATGACAGCCAGGGTTGATTTAGAGGTATTTTCTAAGTTTTACTATTCCCCTCTACTAAAAATCTGATTTTTTTTTTCAAATAGGTCATTATTTGGTTCTTATTGGTAACTTCTGTGCTACTACTGAGTCCTATTATGAAGAACCAGTACATATTCTAATGCTGTTAGTTATTAATGATTGCAGCAGACACTTTTCTGTTTGGACAGAAAATATTGAGCAGATATTGAAGTGGAGTGGTTTTAATATTAGGTGACTATTTTATTAAGAACTAATATTTAATATTATTCCACAGTTTTCAACGTGCTAATTAATATTATTATACAATTTCATGTACCTGCACTTTGCCATTTTAAGCAGCTTATTAATAGTTACCAGAAGCATTTAAATTAAATATAAACACCACACATACCTATTTAAATAACACATGAGGTTCAACATGCAGTTAATTTCCCTTTCCAAACTGAATTGATGGGTTCAAAATAAACACTTACTAGTCAACTAGTAGCAGTAATTTTTAACACCTAGTTAAAATAAAAGTAGTAGCCTTGAAAGTAGTTACTAAATGAAGTAGTCACAAACAATTAATGCACCCATATTTTACTTTATAACAAGCCTCATTTCTGCACATTAACTAGTCTTAAAAACAAATTCATGTGAAATCATACAAGGTGGGCACAGATGGACTGTGGGAGGACAGTGCTCAACTGTTTAAGTTCTGTTGGATCTCCCAAAAAAAAAAAAAATTCGAAGAACCTGCCTGAGGCCTGAGGCCTGTTTTGTTCATCAGTCCATAACACACATTAAACAGTCCCGATGGTGGCACTTTACAAAATCAAATAGCACATTTGAGACATCTGACCTCATTGAGACACACAATTGATTCAATATATGAATCTATCAAATCTCTATTAACTAAAAACTATACATTAGTTCAGTGCATAATTATGAAATTGTTCCAGTAAAACAATTTCTAGGTCAACACTTTAAGCAGTTCATGTGATATACTTTCAACTCTGTACAGCACACTGTGCAATGTTTGGGTGCTGTACAGATTTAGAGCGCCGAATGGGAAAACAGTGTGTTCTTGCATTATGAAGTAGATGTCACAAGCACAGGCAGAAAGGTCTTCACAGCGGCCTGCAGGCATTCAATACCAGGAAGCAGCCTAGTGATTTTCTAACTGTGCTGGATAAATCAATGAGTGAATTCAATAATTCAGCCAGTTACTTGCTTATCTACATGTGCAGTCAACACTGTGCAGCCACCTAGACCACATGAAGAGGACAGGCAACAGTAATTCAGTTTAGTGTAATCCAGTCAACTACTGTGTCCCACTAAATACAGCACTAATGTCAGACAGTGCAAGTAGATTCTCAACTAGACTATGGGAAAAATGAGTCTACTCCCCATGCTTCTTATTTGTAAGTGTTATTATTAACTTCAAGCAAAAAAACAACCCAACATAGTGTTCACTGGCTTTCATACTGGGTGTCAAAACCTGAAGAAGAGAGCTGCCTGACCGCTGGCTGATGATGCTGTGTCTGACTTATTTTTTGACATTGCTGGGAGCAACAGCTGGGTATTCATGTCTGGGTGAGGACACACGTGGTTCAGCACAGTTGACAACCATGAAGCTTTTAGAATAATTCATACATGTGGAGTGCACTCTAGCAAAACACTTCAGGCATATGGAGGGAAGACCTGCTTAGATAAATTACTAAATAAACAACAAATACATCAAAAATATATAAAGTCTTGTTGTCAGTCAAAGATGATCCCATCAACTAAATTAAAACCTGCGTAAAAAATAATTAAGTGTTTTTTTTCTTTTGTAGTTTGTGATTGTGATTGTGACCCTTTACATTTAACATAGATTTAGGACCAAAAACTCTGCTGTCAGTTTCTGTATGCTTTTTCACTTGAAAGGAAATGAAGAAAACATGAATGACAGACTCTTAAGCCAATATATGTACAAATATATAGTCTATATAGACACACACACACACACACACTGGAGTATATGTTACCTAGACACTATGGCTACTCCTGGGTATATGGTATGCCAGTGAATGCAGTTAAGAACCAAGTGTTAGATACAATCCTGAGCCTGACATGTTTTCTGCATTAAGGTCCAACCTCCAGTGATACACAGCTATCTCAAATGAAGCATCACTCGATCTCTACTCCAGTCACACTTGTTCGGTACACACCCACTCGCCTGCATGTAAACACACAAATACACTTCAATTTGTCAGTCTGTGCAGTGTTTACTCTTTTTGGTCTTTTAACCGTCAGTGGGCAACCAGGAGGACAGTGCCCAAAGGCTGTCAGAGATAAATGGAGCTGATGTAACTATTGAAGTAAATATTCAACTATGGCACAATAACACTAATCTAAAATTTAGATGCCCACTCAGGGACACACGATTCATTTGGAACAAATCTGACGTGTGTCACTACACTCCCCATTCCTTTTATGTCGCACTAAAAATGTACAGTCTAATAAATGTGAATGTAAAATGCTCATTGACACAGATTACACTGACACTTCACAGATGAAAGAAATCAAAGGCTACTATAAACAGTTAATATTCTGGAGCCTGCATTTCGAAAAGCTAGAACTAGATTAAGGTGCTCATCAGATTTCACTAGTGCACCAAACAGAGAAAGTAACCACTCACTGGTAACCATCTAAATTGTCCAGCACTGTTTCTGGGGACTCGCTTCAATGAAGCAAAGGCTTTAAATATACACATTTACAATTATGATTTGCTAAAAGGCAATCTATGATGTGTGCAGTGAGTTGTGGGATGAACACACCATTACCATGCAGTACGATGTGACCATCTGTGCCCTCCTGCAGCCATAGAAAAAGAACTGCCTATATCTGCTGCGGCCCTGACATGAGCTGCTTGTTCCAGCCTCATTATTGTTTATAAAACCTGTTCATGTAGACATGGATCCTAGGTTTTCATGAAGTGAGACCATGTAAATAGCAACATATTCAGTTTTATTCACCCTCTCAGAAAGTGCCTTAAGTGAGTGAATATATTGTCAATATTGCTTTGATTTTCAGATATCCACCGGGCATTTGGCTTGTGGGGTTCTTTTATTGCCTTCGATAACAATGCATCTCTATTAAAAAGTCATTTATAATTGGATTTTTGACCTCTTGTGATGAAGTATCTGTTTTGACTAACTCCTCTTTATTACAGTTGCAAAGACAGCAAGAAAATTGCTGTCATTGCCTCTGCTGACTGTTGCAGTGTGTACACTACAAAGATTTGCTTGCCACAATGAGCCAACAAGGGACTAGAGAATCCTCTGGTATTGAATATGTGCTTGTATTACTTATGATCTTGTGATGTGTGTGCTAAGAGCTACAATCTTGCATCTTTGATTAATCTTTGATCTGAACTTGCACCATTCGAATAATAGTGTAATTGAAGGTTGTCAAGATGCTAGATTAGTTTTGATTTCTGTCCCCTGCCTGTTATGAGTAAGGGAGGGGGACTTAATGATGTAGATTTGAGATTAGTTGAATGGAGTTTTCATTGGCCAGGGTTTGAATCTCTGCCTCTCTTTATGCCTGTACACCACTCTGGGGCAAACAAGATCTTCCATAAACTACAAAAAGTAATTTTAAAAACAACCTTTGGACACAGTAAGTCTCTCACTGCACTGCCCCTCTGGTGGGCCTCCCTTAACGCACAGTGAAACCAATACAGATGGTCCAGAATGTGGCAGCATGCTTGGTCTTCGATTGGCTTAATTGGCACGTCACTCCGCTACTCATCGACCTACATTGGCTTCCCATGGGCACCCAAATCAAATTCAAGTCTCTAATGCTTGCCTTCAGAATGACTTCTGGGTTTGCACCCATCTACTTCAACTTAATCATACGGGTTTATGCTCCTTCTCGCCACTGCGTTCCTCTGAGGCATGTTGTCTGGCACACAAGGCGATTGCAGTCCGGACTGTTCTTGTCTGTGGTTCCCTGATGATCAGAGCAGTTGTGCCCCGCTATATCTGTCTCTTTTGAGAGCACCTCCCCTCCTAACACCTCTAACACTCTAACATTCCCAACTAGCACTTACTGTGCACTTTCAGTGCACTTCTTGACTAGATGTAGTACTTATAACTTCTCCTACTGCACTGAAGCTTTAGTGACGTTCCTCACTTGTAAGTCCCCTTGAATAAAAGCATCTGCCAATTGAGTAAATGGCAAGCAGTACACACATTTTTTTATAGGCCCATAGAGTACCCATGTGGTATCACAAGTTATAAAAACAAGTTGCCACATTAGGTGAACATATTATTTGGCAAAATCCATTGATGATGGCAATCCAAGGTAATGAAAATATATGTTTATCAGCATCTGGATGATGTCTAATAAAAAGTAAGATTTTGGATGCAGGTGTTCAAAAAAGCAGTGGATGTTTTTCCACACAAGATAAAAGTGGCAATGGACTTCAAATGAACTCAACAATGACTGTTATCTTGTTGAAGGTTTGTACTGTAGAGCCTCAACTATCTCTGCTACTTATGTTTATCAACTCTGGAAAGATTATTATGCATAACAATGAGTGTCAACAATAACATATTGCTTCGTGGGATCCGAAGCACTATTGATTTGAAACCTTTCAATCATCATGTGTTTCAGTAACAAGAAGCTACGGACTCCTCCCAACTTTTTCATCATGAATCTGGCAATCAGTGACTTCCTCATGGCCATTACACAGTCACCCATCTTCTTTGTTAACTCTCTTTACAAGGGGTGGATTTTTGGTGAAACAGGTATTTTAATTTTAATTTTTTACATTCGGTTGTACTGCACACACTATACACATTCGTTATATATCCATTCATGTTTGTGTTGTTTATATTTGGGGCTCTGTGTGAAAAAAAGGGCCCATTTATGTTTACGGGCTGTGCATTTATGTTGCTAAAATCTAATATAAATACATCAGTTGCATGCAATATTTTGTGACTTTTCTTCGTGTCTTAGAATTCTGTATTCTGATCTGCCTGCTGCTAATGTGTTTAGTCATCTATCTAAAAATGCAGGAAATACCAATATAGGATTTAGTGGCTTTATATTAAATACAATCAGCAGCAATTTGGAGTCCTGACAAATCACATCACTTATCTCATGCAATTCAGTTGTCCAATCTGGGTGAGTAACTTAGCAATCAAATGCTTCCTTCTTTATTTTTTCTCCACAGGCTGTAAAATGTATGCCTTCTGTGGAGCTTTATTTGGAATCACCTCCATGATAAACCTTCTGGCCATCTCTGTAGACCGTTATATTGTCATCACCAAACCTCTGCAGGCCTTACAATGGACCTCAAAGAGACGCACTTGTCACATTATTGCCCTGGTGTGGCTGTACTCATTAGCCTGGAGCCTTGCACCACTTTTGGGCTGGAGTAAGTAACTATTCTCTCCCCTCCTTACACTTTTTATGCAACTATAGTCTTTATAGACTTTAAGACCATACTCACTTACTTCTTATCTGTCTTATCTGTCTGTCATTTTTTTCCCCTCAAGGTTCATATATACCAGAGGGCCTGATGACCTCATGCACATGGGACTACGTGACATCAACTCCAGCCAATAAAAGTTATACTTTGATGTTATGCTGCTTTGTATTCTTCATCCCTCTGGGCATTATATCTTACTGTTATCTGTGCATGTTCCTGGCAATTCGACAGGCAAGCAGGTGAATGAATTAATATAGGTGAATATACAGAACTTACACTCTTAAAATAACTGAAATGATAAGAAATCTATTTATTAACTGCATAAAACAGCACCAAGACTATAGCTCCACTCAACTGGCACATCTTCACATCAACAGTCTATAGTGTTTCTTAAGGTGCTTGAAGTTCCTGCAATACAGTCTGGTAAATGTGATAGTGCGTGGGTTATATATTGTGATGGTGGCTTCCATGTCGCTCTCATCTGCCTCTGTTTCTTCTCTTTTCTCATCTCTCTTTTTTTATGCATGTAGAGTATGCTTAATTCTCTTTTCAGATCAGCAGCTGTAACTACCTCTGTAGCTGTTGCACATTTGCAAATTTACTTGTCTACACTTAAGAATGTAGCTGCTTCCCATTTTAGGGGTAGCCCCCAAGGCTGGATATGTCAACACAGGTTGATGAAGCTATCCTATTTTAAAGGATCCTTCAAATGAAGCCAAGAAATAAGCCCTTCTTTGCTGTATTTTGAAGGCCACAACCAAGTTACTATGGGATTAACTTTTAGAATTTACTTTAAGGGCAATTTATCCATTTTCAGCTTTACCTGTTGACTTAAAGGAATGCTCCTTGAGGTGGAGGAAAACTGCTACTCTGTAGGACATGTCCTTTAAAGGAGGTGTGGTCCAGTCCTACAGCAGTGCCTCTAAGCACCCTTAGCATGCAAGTTACTATATGGCTGCTCTGTTTGATTAGGGTACATCATGTTTCTTGTATTTTATATTTTATCTTATGCCCTTGTGATGTGGAAATGTATTGTATTTGGCATCATTAAAGAAGCTCCAATACTCTTAATCCTGATTGGAGTAGCAAAGACAAGAAGAAAAAAAAAAAACACATAAAACAAGTCTGCAAATACTACTTTGATTTTGTTTATTTTCATTAACTTAGCCTCTGAAAAAAACTTCTGTTCCCTCGCTCTGTCCTAACAGAAATGTGGAGAAGTTGGGGTCTCAGGTGAGGAAGTCAACCCTGATTCAGCAGCAGTCCATCAAGACTGAATGGAAGCTGGCCAAGATCGCCTTTGTGGTCATCATAGTGTTTGTGCTTTCCTGGTCGCCCTATGCATGTGTCACCCTCATCGCCTGGGCTGGGTAAATATACAGTATGACAAGGGCCCTTGCACTCTGCAATTCACTTCTGCCATTAACCACGACCCATAATCCACCTCTTGTAGAATATCACTTTATATGGCATGAAGAAATGCTATGCGATAAGCGCACACTACAGTACCAGTATCATTATAGGTGGTGTACACTTCTACTTCACAAATGCTTTACACCTTTCAGATATGGAAACATCCTCAATCCCTACTCCAAAGCTGTGCCTGCTGTTATTGCCAAGGCATCAGCCATCTACAACCCTTTTATCTATGCCATCATTCACTCTAAATACAGGTGAGTGCAGTGATCCAGCTAATCACAAACCTAAGCTTGAAATAGATATAGAGCTTTTGTTGAGAGATGACTATTTTTCACCAGGGACACCCTTGCAGAGAAGGTTCCCTGTCTACACTTCCTGGACCAGGCCCCCAGGAGGGACTGCTTATCAGTGTCACACAGCGAGTCCTCCTTCAGGGACTCAATGCTGAGCAGACAGTCGTCAGTCTCCAACACCAAGTTCCACAGAGTTTCCTCCATGTCTACATCAGACACAGTGAGTTTAGCTTCTGCATTAGGCTTTTAAACAGTAGAGGCACACACAGATCAAGCAGCACCATCTGTGTGTTTATAGAAATCACAAGTCAAATGCAATGTGTTGTGTCTATTTAAGTAGAGGTTTTCTCTGTGTTAGTTTTGATCCTGTTCTTGGCATAATATTAAAGCTGTCTTTTGGCAGTTATTCTAAAGTCGTGCTATGCAATGTGGATTTTAAATAACTGTCTTTGCATGGGGACTGTATAAATGTATAACATTACCTTTTGGATATAAAAATTCAAATGAAAGAACTTTTCAGCAATGGCAGAATAAACATTATCCTCCTCACTGTACCTTTAATATATATTTACTGCTGTGCTGTATCCTTACCTCAATATACATATATATTCATGTGCATATCGCTTGTAGCAGGTTTGGAGCGATGTGGAGCTGGATCCTATCGACCAGAGCCATTGTTTGAGGTCGAGCTATCCCCTTGCAGCTCTGAGGGACAAAGAATACAAATCATTGGCCAAGCAGACCAAGGAAAAGTTAAGCCAAAGCCAGGAACAGGTAAGGTAGGTGCTCATCATTATATCTGTCGATTTTACAAACAAATCATCTCAAAGTCAAAGGCTTTAAAAGGTGTACCATATCAGCACAGTTATGTATTCACAAAACCTATATCATGCCAATTTCAATTGTATTTTCTATTTCTAGACTCCCATCCCAGAGCGAGGCTCACTGAACAGATGTGACCACAATCTATCGCCTGAGTCTGTCAACATGGTACTGCCCTCAGTCAGGGCAGAGAGCCCTGAACGCTGGAGTAAAGACAAGAAACAGAAAGATGAGCAGGAGAACAAACAGGAGCAAGAGAGTGAACATGAACAGAGAGAGATACAACAAG
Source organism: Trachinotus anak (assembly GCF_046630095.1). Taxonomy (NCBI): domain Eukaryota; kingdom Metazoa; phylum Chordata; class Actinopteri; order Carangiformes; family Carangidae; genus Trachinotus; species Trachinotus anak. The sequence continues at coordinate 10,322,207 of NW_027273879.1, read as the reverse complement.
TGCAGATGGAGGAAGATGAGAGGGAGATGCGGGTCCTCATCCAGCCAGGCTCTCTGGACAACATTGTGTGTATGCACTCCCATACCATCATCAGACCCAACTCAAAGAAAGGCCCTCTGCACCGTGGGCACTGCGAGGGAAAACGGAGTGCACAGTGCACACAGAGAGAGCTTTTGCTCAGTTTAAAGCCTCCAGACTGTTCTGCTCAACTATTTGAGTCTGTGCAAAGATTTCTCTCCCCAACACCAGGAAGCTAAATGTTGAATATGTGTTACTGTAACACAGCAGAGTAAACAAGTTTGTTTTTTGTCCCAGAATGGTAAGCTAACGTTTTTAAGCAGATGTTAAAACTCTTATTTTGACTGTTCAGCCATGCAGTGCAACCAAATACATTTGCTTTCTAGGTTTTTTTGCAATGGTTTACACACACAGCTCTTCTGTTACCATACCAGAAACTAAACTTCAAAGGACCTTTAAAAAGGGAGTTGTCTTCACTGGCATTGCCGTAAGCTTCTCCCAGTTTAGATTGCTTCAGAGTCCGTTGTTCAGGAGCCAAATTCTCCACAGAGGTCTCCTCGTCGCCAAAACAAACAGACCCAGTGATTCTAAGCGGTAAAAACACTGAATAAAGTTGTTTCACATTTGAAGTCAGTGTTGCGCCGACATCATACAGCGGACACAAGACGTCAGGAAAGGATTGGGAGGTCAGACTGCCACTAACATTTGTTTTGATTGTTTCTCTAAAAATGTTTAGCAGATTTTAACCTGTAGCTGAATTACCCGCAGAGGTGTCCTCCTCTCCGTAACACACAGACCAGGGGATTACAACCGGGGGAAACAGAAAAAAGCTGATTCACTTTAAAAATCAGTGATTCTGCAACGCAGTTCAGAAGAGACAGAACATTGGGGACGGGCTGGGAGCTGAGACTGCTTACCTTTGTTTTTCTGATAACTTCTGAACCAGACGTTCAGGAGGTTTTTACCTACAGCGGAATTATCCTCTGTTTCATGAACCAGAGCATTCGAATCAGTAGAAACAATGAATAAAGCAGCTTCACGTTAAAAATCTGTGATTCGCGCTCCTCAGCAGACACAGGACGTCTTGGCTTTTTTCTCTGATTACTTAAGATCCAGATGTCAGATGACTACAATCCTTCATCCAGTTAAAATGTATATTTGAAAACAACTGACGTGTACAATGTGCATCTTAAAATTGTGGAAACTGGATAAAAGTTAATTTTGAGCTTCTGACATGCAACCACAACACCAAAGCATTGGCACAGGGATGTAACGCCAAATGAAACGGGCCATTACCATGATTAAAATCATGTATTTTCTGGGTTTGAGTGGTTTGAAATGCTGGAAACATTTGGGAATTAGCTACTGTAAGTGCACATTAAAAAAAATATTGAAGGTATTTTTAATGTGGAAAAGTTACATATTATAACTTTAGATGAACAATAGGAACACTTGGTTGCTATTTTTGTAAATGACATGTCTATAATGCACTATTAACATGTTTATTATGTCTATAATGCATATACCATGTTTTGTAAGTTGCTGACATTATTTGCTGTATCATGACTTCAGGTACTTTAGTGTTATACATGTGTTATATGATCTGATTTTGATTCACTGCAGCTCCTTTGAGATCAGTGTTTTACATTTCTGATAAAGAATTTTACTAAGTGTGTGAACATTTCAGCTACCAAACTTAGAAGGTTATACAGGCACTCCACATTGATGTATCATATCATTATTCATTATGATACATTCTGATATCATAATAATTGATTTTCAGGAACAGAACTGGCAAAACAGCAATCACTGAAATGTTGCTGTGTGTGTTGGGGGAAGTAAATGTGTCTTTAGAACTTGCTGTAGCTAAGAAATTAAAACAGTCTCTTTTTTTAATACACTCTTGTCAATTTGCCAGTGGTGTTACGAAGTGTTATGATCAATAACTTACACATAATAAACTTTGATTTATGGTGTTATGCATAATTTAATTGAGTCTGTGCATAAGGTTGCATTATAGAGCCTTTATTATCACCACGGCCTTCTAGTAGTATTACTAGAAATTATTTATCAAATGTGAAAGCTTGCAAATCAAATATAGTATGTTGCTATAACTATTTGAAAATCAGCTGAGAAGTGTTGTAAAGAAGTAGATGGAGGTGGATTTATTTTTGCCCTAATTCTTTTTTACCCCCCATCAAATCCCATTTATTTCCTAACTGGTTGTCAGCATTTTGGCATACATAGTGACAGCCAGAGTAAACGGAGATGAAGAGAGGGGAGGAAGAGAAGGGGATTGACATCCAATAGATGACCCACGCTGGATTCAAAACCAGGACACATCAGATACGATTCATGTGCTGTGACCATCTGAGCCACCACAATGACCAGGGTCCATGAAAATATGGATCTGTATGACTCATTATCAGGAGGTTGCTGTACTACATTAAGCACCTCTTTTCCTTTTTTACTTATATGCTCATGTAATCATATGGTAAACTTACCTCAAATGTTGAGGCCATTTATCTACAGATATGCTCTTCCGTCAGATTCAAACATCCAGAAAAGTCCCTTTTGAACTGTCTTTGAACATTAATTCCAGGATTTCCTGAGCGGTTTGCTTATCCAGTTATGTAAGGATGATCTAAAGGTATGTACTGCAGCCTTACATAAAGGACGAGCACACTTCAGTGGTTCAGTAGCATTGCACAGGGGGATTTTGCAGCTGGGCCTCTCATCAGTTTATAACCATATATTTGCATGGCACACATGTAGTTGAAAGAAAGCCCAGCTGATCTATGCAGCACAATGCAAACATCTATTAGGATCTAGCTTCAGCGGCTTTGAAAGGTTGGTAATCTGCAAAATAGGTCATGCCTTTAACATGTAACATAGATCATAGCTGATGTAGACAGTAAGATAAAGTAATATATTTACTCATACTAAGTAAGAAATAAGTAGGAGGACACACTGAATCAAAATGATAAAGCTTGAAATGCCTTGTCCTCTAAAATTATGTAAAACAACACTGTGATTAAAATGACATTAAAGTGCTGACACCCTAAGTATAGTGAATCCTGTCCTGATTGAAACTGTGGATTACACTATAATCGTACTTTGCTGATACCAATGGATTTTGTGTATGAAAAATGCCCGGGGTTGTCATCTAATAGATTGTCAAAAATTCATGAGGGTGCTAAACCTCTGCACTGCTGCATTACCTGCTACAGGTGCATAAGAAACACTTGCGTCCTCTGGATAGCATAAATGTGCTCAGTAATTTCAATGCCCATCTGCCCATTAGTGCCCTGATGGTGATGCTACAGGTTAAGTAAAGGGGACCACAAATATCCACAGCACACTAAATGAAAACCAAATCTAATCTCACTTTTTAAAACCTTGTCATTTATACTTGAACAATTTGACTCATATGTATCTGTATTTGTTGTATCGTATGTGGCCTTAAAAGGAGGATCTGCATTAATTGTGCACTTTCTGTGTTGACCACTAGAGAGCATACAACACCATGCCAATAAAATCTGGGTAAACACTAAACCTGCTTCTCAATCACTGCTATATCAAAGTGACTGTATTAAGGACATTAAATAAAACAATAACAACAACAACAACAACACAAATAATAATAACAATAATAATAATAATAATAAATAATAATAATAATAATAATAATGGCTTTACAGTTAGCAAGAATAGACAAATGCGAAAAGAAAGTGAAAATTTCAATCAATCCTCAGTCAATTAAATCCTCAAATACATAGTCAAAAATCATTTTATGCTATTCTGTTGTTAAAGTGTGACACACTACAAGATATGCTACACCACCGTCAAAATAAGTCCAAAGGAGTAAATTGTGTGTTTTTTGGGGTCACATACTGTAGACTAACTCCATTTGTCCAGTTTTTGATTTTGCACACAGATACTCTGATGTCTGCTGGTGGTTTAAAAGGCTAGTCAGTAGGCTGGCAATTGACTTGTCTGACAAGTATACAGGAGGCATTTAGTGGAAAGAATGACATCACTGTCCATTGATGCAAGCTGATGCCCTATCACGTTTAAATATTTCTTTTCTGACGTCACACAAATATTTCCTTAATATATTCATGACCACTGACAAATTGCTTCCTACATCACTTTCCTTGACTCAGAAATACCAGACAGCACTTTAACTGCTTGATTTTAATTTAAGATTAATCCAATCCAGGGTAGATGTAACGAGCTTTTGAAGTTCAAAAGCAGAGGCATTAAGAGACAGGCCTCTGGACAAATTAAGCTGGAAGGTTTCAATCAAGAGATGGCATCATTTGAGAAAATAGCCCCTTTAAGAGATTTTTTTTTTTTTTTTACATAGTTATTGTGATAAATTTAGTTGATACATTAGTAACAGACAAATACCATTAGGAAGCCTAAAACGACCTCCATCAACAAAAATCAGCTTTTATTATCAACTGAATATATCTTAATCACCTGTCCTTTTGTTTTCTAAAGAAAAAGAAAAAAAAAAAGAATGCAACTTGGTGAAAGTTAAAAACATAATTCACTGACATAAATTGTGCTCCAGCTGAAAGTAAGAAAATACCGTCTTAACAGTGAAAATGTGGTTGAACAGCGTGTATTTTTCTTCTTTCAGCCGCTGAAACCAGTTGAACAGTAGAAAAAGTCGGGCCTTCTATGCCTAAATTAAATAAGCGCACATCGTCATTTAATGAACACATGGGAGGGTTTATAAGGTAGGTGGTGGTCTTCTGGTCTTTTCTGTAAATTGTGAGCGGGTTTTTAGTCGTCTGCCCCAGGAGGACGGGCTCAGCTACGCCAGCATTAGCCCTAAAACCACTCTGCTACAACACACCTGCGGCGTCGCTCGTCGGACGGGCCCACGCCTGCAGTAGCGTCGACCCCACACACGCCGCTGTTGAACCCTCCCACCGGCAGCCAGATGGGGCTGGCTTATATGCGGAAGTTTCAGTTCCGCTCAGCCCAGTTCACTCCGAAACTGACAACCGACGGACTGAAGCCACGCTTCTCCCTCTGAGCACCAGACCCGGCTTCACAAGCGAGGTGAGTAGCGGCGCGGTGGCCCACACCTGACGCAGCGTTTGAAATAATAACCCCGGTGTTATTTTATCTCTTCAGTTTACGACCGCGTTGCAAAGTTACATTTTAGAACATGTTATCCAAAGCTGCTTGTCTATAACTCCTTCAGAAACAAACGACTTGTTCCACCGCTACTGACACTTTTGTTTTACTGACTTGGCTTTTGAGCAGGAACAACTGAGCTAAAACTCTGTTAGAAAAATGAACTAGTAATGTCAGACATGTGTTTAATGTCACACCCACTTAGCCAACCCAAGACAAATTAAGGTCCAGTTTCCGTGAGAACAAGTAGCCGCTGTACAGACGCTACTGTAAGCTCTCCAAAGGAAATATGAATGAGGAAGACCAGGGCACTTATTGCTTCGTCCCATGACTACAACTATGTTGAAGTATTACGTCCAGAAGTTAACTTTATATTTCTTGTTTTACACTAACATATTCCCGAGGTAAGGCACTTGAGGTCATCAACTGAAATGTAGTAATTATGTCATACAGATGGTGAGGATTTGTCATTTGTGACAAGAGCACAGGGGTTAACTGTTACTGTAGACCAGACATGTGTAATCAGCCTGTTCATTAAAAGTGTCCCGTAAAGTCAGGCTGGAACAAGTTGTCCCACTGACACTGTGTAAACCAAGGATATTGACGGTTGTGTTTCCAACAGCATTTTTAAGGTTTTGAGATGGTGTAATTGAACAAGAATGGCAAATCTTTTATTTTGAAAGATATATGTATTTTTTAGCGATGAGAAGTAATAAATATTAAATGTGAAGCCCACTTTCTTTGTTTTCATAGACAGCACACTCGTTAGGTGCAGCACATAGTGAAAACTTACTCCACACTGTGAGTCAACATGTCCTGCAATGATGTCACCAGCAACAACAGTCTCTTGAAGCCTTGTGAAATGAGCATGACGTCTGAAATATCGTTGAGGCAGAGACATTTCTTTTGTCCTTCCCAGTATCTAGGGACATTCAACTCTGCTGACCTGTGTTTTATTTCCAATGAGGAAAGCTTTTCTACAGTGAGGGGCGCTTTGATTTTTTGTGAATGTTCTTCTTTTTCAACCATGATCAGGAAGTTACCTCAATTTTTAACAGAAATATTTGTGCATGTTTCCACTTATCGTGGCAGGCCATATTTACTGGAAATTCACCAACATTTAAATTCAGTATCAGACTACTTTGATAGTCTAGCCACTAAGCAAGTTAAAATAACTATATAATAGAATCTACCACCAGACATATGAATGTCTGAGCCTGTAGATATCGGAGTCAGCAGGCCACATTAGTGCTGTGCTGAAAGAGTTGTGTTTTAATCTTGCTTTTGGTGTGAAAGTGCTGAAGTATGTCGCACAATACAGCACCGTTATGACAGGAACTTGAAAGATAAGGCCTGGGATTATGCTCTAACTAGCCCAGAGAAGGGTCTATGTGGGTGCTGCTGATGACATTTTTTGCACAGAGCTCAACTGTTTTCCTTTGTTTGGGAAGACTCAAAGGTGTGTCTGCTCATGTCTATGCATGATATCATTAGGGATTGCAAAACAAGCAGTGACATGAGATGAGCCTTGAGCCTAATGTTTGTTTTCTCCATATTAGGAAAAGAAATGCTGCTGATACGAGGGTCTGGCATAACTTGAGTTAGTGTGATCTAAATTTCAGCAATTGATTTTTTTTTTTAAGCAACATGTTATGCACCTTTACTGAGATGCCCTTTTGGCTTTTGGATCACAGTGTGTTGCATAAAACTTCCAGTATTTATGTCCATTATGTCTTGTGTCACTCAGCATTTTCACCTCTGAGGTGTAGACTCAAATGAAAGTGTCAGCAGAACTTGCAAACAGTGTGAAAGGTGTGGCTGAGTTCCTTATTGTGTGATGAGAATATCAGCATGACTTTGTTTTTAAAGCGTTGCTGATGAGTTTAGCTGCATTGTGTTGCAGTGAATATGGAAAAGCTTTAGTATAAATATGTGTAAATTTGTATTCATATGCTATAAGCACTGTTATAACTGTGTTGTAAAAGGAAGTGTCTCACACAATGCTGCAGTGTGGTGAGACCATGGGTTGAATTTCTTGGTGACAATGTATGGAAAATGATATTGGTTTAGGCCTTGTAATTATCCCTAAAAATAAGCTTCTTGGCTCACCTCAACTCTAGTTCACCTTGAAGAGGGAGACAGCTGTCTTCAATTGGTTGCTGTCTTATTATAGACTTGCATATTCTGCATGTGTGCGTGTGTGTATTTGTCTATTGGTACATTAGTTTGATTGTGATGGTGCATAGTATAAATAGTAGAGCTATTTATACTACCTTGTGCTTTCCAGGTGTTCAGGTCCTCCCTATCACTTTCACACGTGATTTTATTTCTTCTCCCCACCTCCCCACACCCTTTTATGGCATCTCTGCTTTAAAGAGCCTGTTCCCCTCCAGGCATGATGAGGAGGCAGTGTGTAGGCGGACCCTCTGATTTGATTTGTGTCTGGTACATCTGACCAGGTGATGGGCTACAGCAGGTGGTGCCGTGGCCCTGAGGGAATTTGTGACGGCAGCATGACTTACAATCTCAAAATGACATGCCTCTGCGATGACAAGACATTATTATTCATGAAAAACTCATCAGCAAAGTATGTTTTCTCCGCACTGCCTAGGACGTGTGAATGTTTTTGAATACTTTTTTTAAGCTTCTTTTCAAGACAGGGATTGAAACATTCAGTTTCTTAGTTTAAAACATTACATTCACACATGTACCTCAAGCTGCGGGATTATATCCTTGGCAAAAGTTAACCAAAGCCAGAAAGAAAAGAGCTAATAATTAAACTTCTGTCATCAGCACTACATTTTAAAATGAAGAATTCCTCTTTTCACTCTCGGTATCTGTCACCATCTTTTCCAGTGAGTTCAGCAGGAACACTAGACCTTTAATTCATAAGATCAGAACTGTATGTCATAGCTTTGCTCTTAAAAGTAAATTCTAATAACAACTACCAGTACATCCGTCTGTTCAAAGTCAGACTCAGCTTTGCTTCCGCATTCCCCCCTTTACCTTATAATTGTAATATACTGTATGTGACATGTAATGCTTGTGGGTTCGCCTTTTGATGTCATGTTTTCATGTCAACATCCACCCTTCCTGTTGGGCAGGACTAAGGTGATAGATTTCCACATGATCTGTGGGTTATTCTGAACCTGTGCACAGAGGAAACGGGCACACAGACAGATTCACTGCAGCAGCAGCAGCAGCAGCAGCGTGGTAGCCGAACACCCACACCAGACTCTCTCTCTCTCTCTAGAAAGTAAAGTGTATTCTGCAAACATGGTATTCCAATTTCCTCGTTCATCAACCAAATAAATTTGATAATGTACTAACTCTTAACATGTGACCTCAGTCTTGCTTCCAATAAAGAGCTTGCAGTTTCAGTTTTGCAGGGGAACAGGAATGCATGACAGTCAGGGCTTAAACGAGTGAAACTCAATAGTGCATGAAATATTTTACGACCTTTGCTGTGACTCACTTTTGGAACTGTCCTTGTAATTTGCATGCACATGTGCATAATCAGGATATGGTATTTGTATCCACCCATGAGGTAAAGTAGGTGTTGGTGTGTTTTGCCAGTGAGTTGTTAAAAATTGTGGCAATGCAAGGCGAACCTACCCTCCAATGAAACTTTGAGCTGGCAGTGCAGTGAAGCTGAGCTCTAACAAGTCTCCAGCCATCCAGGGTGTGTCTTGTCTTCACTGTGTCCCTGTGCAGACCCAGCAGCACCACAGTTGTCTGGGGAAAAGGCCAATGCTCGCTCTGTTACATACTGGAATTTAACAGGGGTTTTAGCAAGATGTGAATGCATACTGGTAATTTTATTTCATGGTTTCAATCTCTAAATCACCATTTCTAAACCCCAGGAATGAGTGTTAAGATTGATACAGGCACAGTGCTGTTCACCAGAGCATGCCTTTAGCCTACTGCGAAGATGAAAACCAAAACTTTGCCCAGTCTCTTGGAAAAAAGGAGAGATGATGCCTTTGCGTTCCAAAGCCTAATTGCCAAAATGGTTCACATGCCTCTGGTTTGTTTGTTTAACCCGCATGTGTTGCAAGGACAGGATGAATATTTTTTGTTTGGTTTGCATATGTGTAAAACTATGTCGCTATTTAGACTGGCATTCAGTAGCTCCATGTTCTCTGTTTTTTTTTCTTGCAAGAATATCATTTGTCTCAGTCTGGGACTCTGGGTAGAGAATATTTTTCAGCAGTGGGTTCAGTGAAAGGACACTGAAAAGATAGGTCTAAAGTGCACCTCCAAAGCTGCTGATCTGAGATTCTTTTTAGGTAAACAAAGGATTATCAGTGTTTACGTGTTGCTGCTTTCTTTTTTTTAACTACTGCATTGGAATATTAAACCACCTCTCATTGGGTGGTTCTTTGACTTCCTGTTGTATATCACATTCTGCAATTCACACCTCATTGCAGATTATCTCTTACTTCTTTGCTTGCCAGCTCAGAATATCTGTCTAACATTTGAGAGAAGTTGCTGTATACAACACATTACAGGCTAGACTATTACCTGAGACATGCTGTATAGCTGTCAGCAGAGAGCTAGCAGCTTCAGAGGAAGACTGTTATTGTTAATTTTAATGTTAATGTTACACTTGAATTTAAATAGCTTTAGTATGAAAAGAATTTTAAAAAATCACATCTGAGATATGGTATGACAGAAGGGGAACACATTTTTTGCAGTGTTTCAGGAGTAAGTTGATTATTATAGCTGACAGTGATGGAAAATGAGCAGTGGCCTACTTTACAGTCATCTGTGGCATGTTTTTTTTATTTTTATTTTTTTAATGGTGCTCTACCTTTAAGACAGTTGTTATTTACAAACCCTTTTTCCTGTTATTATCTCCCTTCCTTTTGTATTCTCTCTTGTATCTGAGGTATTCATTCTGTCAGTGTGAAGTCTGTCTCATGTTGGATTATATCCATATTACCGCTGATTCATGCACAACCGAGTGTAAAATATCTGTTGTTCTGTCTCTAGGTGAATCATGAGCAGCAGCTACAGTGTCTCCCTGGCTGGCCCTGCCCCCTGGGGCTTCAGACTGCAAGGAGGGAAGGACTTCTGTCTGCCCCTCACCATCTCACGGGTGAGTGGAGCACACACACACACACTCACACCCCACTTATGTACCCTTCACTTCAAGACAGTCACCTCTGAGGAATGCTATTCATGCTCACTATGCTATTTGCCTAGTCAGTGATGAAGTGCTTGTGCCATTCGTCACCTGTGTGACACTCATTGCTGGATTTAGACAACTTTTCTAACAGTTTGTGGCCCCTGTTGCGAAGTCCCTCACTGCCTTGACCAGCCTCCCATTATTATGACCATTGACATAATAATGTTACATAACGGAGCCATAACCACAACATCCGTCAATTTAAGAAAAATCCCTTGAATATTTCTGAAGGCCAGTCAGGATGTATTTGGAGGATTAAGCCAGTAGCTGTTAACGGCTGCTGTCATTTCAGTCATTCAGATGAGGGATAGCACTAAGTGTCTTGGCCTTTGTCCCTGGCATTAGTCCTGATGCGAGACACAGGAGGCTGGGCCTGCAGTGGAAGCATCAGAATCTGTCCTTAAACAGCCCATCAGACTGAAACCCTGGAAAGCCGCAGCGGTTCTGTAATAACTGCCTGGGACTTTGGCCCACATAAATTCCAAGTAGGCTGACCAGGTTCTGTTGAGCCCAGAGGTGGGAGAAGGGCTGCTGAGACACGTCCAGCCTCAGCCTATACACACAGTAGTTACAGTGTTTATGTTCATGGTACAAGGGCTTTCTGTGTCAAAACAGTGTGATTGTTGTGTAGATTGAAGGAAGTGCAGTGCAGTTTACTATTGGTCTGTCAAGAGGCAGCCTATTTTAACTCAAGGATATCTAAAGTGTCTCAATTATACTAACAGGCATCTTGTCAAACAGGATTATAAGTAGGCAGCTTGTCTTCTACCAGCGTGGCCTGTGTTTGAAAAGAACTGTCTGCTGCAGAATGAGCAGTGCTATTTAGTTCCCGCTGCTTCCTGTTATGTAATTGTAATCTCAATGTCATGACCAAGGTCAGTGACTCTGTTTATTTGTCGTTGGCAGGATCAGTTACAAAATTTTGAAAGTTATGTGTTGAGAGGGGAAGTGACTTTTCTCAAGTGGAAATGTGACCATCTGTGTTTGGATATAATTACACTAAAGAGTATGAAAAGGCCAGCATAGCTGCTCAGGCTATTTTTATGCCTTGTCACTATGATAATAATGGTACCTAGGACATTTTGTTGTCATGGTGGCATGTAGCTGTCAGTAGACATCTTGTCATCGTATCACAAAAACAATACATGAATGAAGGACCTCCACACTTGTCACTTGATTAGATATTGGAATACCTTCATATATATATATATATATATAAATAAAAAAAACGCAGAACTGTCTCAGAGAGGAAGAGGAAAATGAAATCAGCACCAAATTGGCCATTTGCCTCTGCCTCTTTCAACTTTGCCATCGACCAGTGAAAAAACATCTGCTAAAAATTTTCTACAGCCAAATGCAGTTTCACTACAAATTCTTAAGCACCTACAAGAGGGCACTGATGTTAATAACACATGAATTTTACTGTTGAGACTTGAACATATATTTATCTTCGCGAGAGGTAAGAAATTGTGGACTTTTAGTAGATACATATGGTGCTATATGCCCACACCAATGTGTAAAACTCACAGGAAAAATCAAAAACAGATGGGTACCTGACCCTTGATTATGATATTTGTAGGGATGTGCCATGTCATGTTTTTATAGGGAGTTTAAAACAAAATGAGACTGGGGAGATGGGAAAGGTGTCAAAAAAAAACAGACAGAAACTTTGTGTCTATTAAAATCACAAGTGCATGTTAAACAGTAGTTTTGACAACTCATTTTTTGTGGGTTGTAGTGGCGAGTAGCTCTGGACCATAAAAGTGTTGAACATCTTCTGTGTCCACCAGCAGTCTTGTATTGAGTCATCAGTGGTCTGGAGCAAGCCAAGTACTGCAGAGCTAAGCAACATGACTCTCACATTATTGGTCAGTATCATTCCTGTGACATATTTTCAGCCCTGCGCATGACCAGTGAATGGCTCAGATTTCTTGTTATTGTCCAGGAGCCAGGCATAAGTCTCCCTTTTGTCTATTTATTTTGGAATTCTACTGTCACATAAGGCTCAGCCAACTAAATGCATGCTGTTGTAGTAAAGCTGAAAAGTTTATATATCCATTTTGTTACATGCATTTTCCTGCATATGACAGATGCCAGAAATATCAATACTCCAAGTAACATCATCAAAGTAACTGTAACTGTAATCTAAGTTGAACCAACTATGTAAGGGAAGAGTTAGTTAGTAGAAGGTACATACATGGTAACATCTGCCAACAGTTTAACCATTATTCTAGTTCCGTCATTAGAAGAATGAGTAGAAAATTGAGTCGACTACAGGCCTATTTTAAGGTTCATTAGATGCCCACAATGTTAAATAGATTGGCTTTGCAGTAAAGAATAGGCATGTGTTGCGATTATATTAAAGCTTATATTTATTTTTTTTAGATGGATGCGATTGCTGTGGAACAATGATGTAATTACGTTACATATGCTTCCCATATGTAACTGATCCAGAGATAATGTGCAGACTTCAAGGCTGGTTGCTCATAAGACAGCCACAGTTTGCTGTCCTCATGCCTTTTTAGGAATATTTGTCTTTGGCTGTTGTAATAACACTAAATCAAAATGTGATGCGGCGTACTGTGCCATAATCCGTATGTATTGTGTGATATTGAGTCGGGTGTCACAGTCTAAATAGCAATACGAACTAAATATTCCCAAAATATGCAAAAGTCATCCTAACAACATGATAAATTAGGGCCTAAATAAACCGGACTCTCACAGTGTGAAACTGTCAATGAATGATTTATTGCAGGGATGTTGAATCGGATGACAGCATTGTACTGTGTACTATAAATGCTTATGTATTAGAAAGGTTAACATGAATCATTCTGTAAAAACTAGTATGATCAGTGAGTAAGTGAATGATGATGTGATAACTATGTTTAAGCTGAATCTTTTAACAATGCAGCTGATTGTTAAAAGTGTGACCACCCAGCACTGTGTAGATGACTTATTGAAGAAGGCCTCAGTTTAATACATTATGTATGCAGGTGTCTGTGTCCCTGCTCCTCCAGACTCTTTCCGTCCTCGTTGTCTGTGGCTATTCCAGCTCCTTTTTAGGAATTTCTTGACAGGCCTCCACATGGAAAGAGTCCCACTCAAAATTCTATTAATTTCAGTGGGACTACTATTATAGCATTATTTATGAAAGGTTGTAAAATCTGTAAAAACACTAACCCTACTATGAGTGTCTGTGTCTATCAGTGTCTGGTTAGTGTAGGTGAGTAGGAGGTCAGCACAGGGACATTTTCCTCTCTTTTTCCTATTGACCCCTCACTTCCCCCTCTTGTCTTTCATATCCTTTTGTTTATTGGTTTAGTGGCATGTGATAGATTGAGAGAACATTATACGAGCTAATTTTAGCTCTGTGTTTGCAGTAGGCTCTGCACTGCCAGATGTGTCCCTTTTCATGCTCCACCTTTATTTTTTAATATGGTGAAGCTAGTTTCACTCTAAAAGGAGAGGAATGTGATGATATAGTGTATCTGGGCAACCCACATAAACATTGGGGTAAAAACTGTATTCTTTGTGTATTTGTTTTAAAAGAGAACGATCCAATAGAGCCGCACAGCCTTGCATTGGACAGCTGGAAAATATTATTTCCAAATTGATAATAATTATAGTAATAATGTTATCTGTATGTCTATTATGATAAAATAATAGCATCTCTTCTGTTGATGAATTAGACATTCATTAATTTAACTTTTCTTAATTGACAGTGACATAAAAAGAGATGAAATGAAAATCAGGACTCACTAGGTACTTGTCAACAACATGAATTGTTTTGCTTTGTGGGTTTTCAGTGAGAAAGACAACTGTTGTTCTTTTTGCAAGTATTGTGGTTTTAATTTGGTTTTGCACACCCTTCACTTTGTTCTTTCATCTGTCTGAAAACATATCCTTTACTGACCAACCATTCCTCTTCATGGCATATTTTCTCACCCTCTTACATTTTAAATCCAGCATATACCAAACTTGAAGAGCTGACCAAAACTGCAGTTTAACTTTCCCATCCACACACTCTGCATACTTGTTTTGAGAAGTGTAATCCAGTGCCATAACATTCAGTGACTTTTAACTACTTAAGTTTTCTTTTTTCCTTTTATTCAGATTAAAGAATTAGAATTTCACAGTTAAAAGATCCGCAGCTCAGATTATGCACTTACTGATGAACACGAAGATATCGTCTAACAACTCGAAAAACATGTAGTGTTTGACGTTCTGTCATGCAACATACAACAAAGTTTGTATATTGTATAGCTCTTTGGTTAGAGAATTATGTGGCCTGCTCTGTCTGACATTGAGCCTAAATATTTGCTTCAGCTCAGATCCAAAAAAAATAAAATCAGACAGTGAAAAACTCCCCTGGCATTTCAGGAAACCAGTGAGATAGATAGCTTGTGGTCTGTGCTGCATAGCTGCCAAACAGTTTGTCTGTAATTCTTTATCTGTCTCTTGTATTAAAATCTCTGGAGTATTTTTACATGGGAACTGAAATTTTAATAGAAAACAGTTAAATCTATCAATTTGTTTTATTAGCTTCAAGAAAAAACATTTCACAGGGATCTTTATAATAATCTGTGATTCAGTGCAGCGTCCTAAAGACGTGTTGAGGTTACATATGGGTTTAGCAGAAAAATGTTATCTGCAGTATGTGTTTGATCCCAGTTTGATCTCCCTGGTGTCTGTCTAACTTTTATTAAGGCATCTGCTTTCAATCTCCCTAATGCTATATGGCAGAGCTATAAAGCATAACTAAGCTATCACTAGATTTTGATTTAGATTGCTCTCACTGCTTTCCTTTTTGATTAAAGATATTTAAAGGAACGATCTACTTTTTTCTCCATAGAGTCGAATGAATCTGTATGTTCAAAGACACAAAAGGCCCTGCACATGATTCGTCCTCATGGTTGCAGCTTGGACTACAAGCCACAATTACTGCTGTGTGACAGCGATTACAGTGCTAGTCACTTGTGCTTGATAACAGGTATCCCATGATGTAAAGCATTGTAAAGTTCTTTGCACAACTCACAAGATGCAAGTAAATGCAGTCCATGTAACGTTTCCCACACTCCCTGAGAATGAAACTCATCATCTCCTTTGCCAAGTGTCTGTTAGTATTCAAGAGCCTTCATGAGTGATGTTGTTGTACTTTTGAATAAACCCGTTTTCCTGTTGTAATTGCTGGACAACAAAGAAACAGTAAATTCTGCTAATATGAGATTTAACCTGTGGTAAAATCTTTTTAGCCCATCTGTGTGGCCTGAACACATCCACACAGTAGGAGAAACTTAACAATTATCTTGCCATTTTGCTTGGTGGAAAGCCAAAAAGCCCAGGCTAAAAGCTGCAGGAGAGTTGAATGAAGCATGGATGGAGTTAGAAACCATCACTGGCACTTGGCTCAAGCCCCACCGCGTCTCAAAGCCCTTTCATATCATCTGCCTCCACAGCGCTCGTCAATTGGGTTTGATTCTGACCTGACTAAAGCGCATTCAGTATTCAGTGTGGGCTTGGTACTGCTTTGTGCTGTTTTGTTTGCGTTGTCATGGCAATTTGACTAAGAGCTCCTGTGTAGGTCTGCCTGGCATCTCGTGTTTTCCAGCAATCCTGATTGATGTAATAAGACACAGGGGTCAAACCATGACAACCACCGGCCTACCTCTGTTCAAGTGTACTTAATTGGGATGTTTGGCTAGGAGGAAAACAGTACTTGCTGTTTTGTCCCCTCCCAACTGCTGTCCCCGCCATTAGTGTGTGCTTCTCAACTCTGTTCCTCTTTACTGTTGAAACAGTTTGTGCAAAAAATGTTGCAGGTGTGCAAGTTTTAAGGGGAGGATCTTAGTCTCTTGACAATAAACTGCACTGTCTGGCTTCTGCTTGTGTGAGCCCAGCAGGTTGCTTTGTGCTGCACTGTCCAAGGTTCTCGTGACAGATTCATCCCAGAGATCCTGCAGAGTGAATGGTTTCTTTTTGATGAGTTTTACAGGTTAAAGCCACACAATCGTGCCTCTCCAAAGGGGAAAATGATACTATGAGATGAGCTTCAGAATAGAATTAGATTTCATAAGTCAGTTTTTCAGAGAAAAACAAAAATAAAACCCTTGTCTCATAAAACTCAAATTGTTGCTAATAACTGGGAAGTTTCTTTATAATTAGATAGTAAGAATGAGTCAATTTGTTGTAGCCTTGTGTGTTTGTGATGACATAATGTTAGGCCCAAGCCTTTTCCATATAAGGTCCTGTGTCTTAGTCTACCCTACACAGACGTGACATGCATCTCACAGGCCTTCAGCCCCCACCACAAGACGCTTCCTGTAACATGACTTCTCAAATGTGAAATGACCACAACCCTCTTCCTTACTCCATAATTCCACAGTAGGCAGGAATTTACAAACTTAGCAGCGGGGAAGATGATTAGTATCCCGATAATGCTTACGTGCTACCTTAAATATGTTACCTTACCCTAAATGTGTCCTTTTAAAGCATGTACTGGAGATAGAAGTACTGTCTCCTTCTTCCATGGACAGTGTTGCGTGAAATTAAAAATGTTTGACGTAAGACTGAATCATAAATCAGTGGTTTAAAAATATAGCATTGATCTGTTTGGCACTGCATTAGGAGCTTTGGCAGCGGCTTACTCCATTGAAGAGAGACTTTCTTTGCAGAGGCACTGCACATCATAAATGAACTGCTTAACAAATCTGCTTTCTCTCTAAACAGAACCTGTGTGTCTTGTTCTCTCTAATAACGAACCTTATAGAGTCCTTTATTTTTCTTCATTACTTTATTAGTGAGTAAACATCTGCCTCTGAACAGCATTTAGAATGAAAGTGAGTTTTTTTATTATATGCTTTTATGACTGTATTTGATTATAGCTGTGTAACAGATGGATTGAAGACACGTGGAAGCAATGGACTGTTAATTTTTCTCAGCTCCAGCTGCACTTTGTTTTTATAGTTTCAAAGTTACAACATCCCTCTGCGCTTTCTTCATCGCTTTACAATCAGACAAAGATTGAGTTCCTCCACAAAGACATATGCAGCAGAGATATTTAGCTATTAATGTCATAATCTCCAGTGTTCCATAGGATTTGCCATAAGCCCTCACATAGATCCACCAAGTATTGTGCAATATGCTGTTCGTTGTAGGAGCAGAGGCACTTGCATGTGTGGAACAGGCAGTCATTACCAGTAACTGCACAGCAGTAAAATCAGCAGTGTGGAGAAGACCACAGCGGCACAGCAGCCACACCATTATGTGGCTGGAATCCCATTCATGTAAACGCAGTTGGAAAGGCACTTCATTCATTTGAAAAACGTCTTTATCATCTGCCAAACGAACACAAAGCCCTCTAGCAGGCTTTTAACTCCCTTAGATTAAAGTTGTGTTCATTATGCTGTGTGAAACTCCCTTTGATGACTTTTTAAATTTAGCCTCAAAAAGTTTGAAAATAGTAACTTGTGCTTAACAAATTTAGATTGAATGCACAAATTGCATAATACAAAGTGGTCGACAGTGTTTGGTAAAAGCCTATTGCTAAAACATCCTCCTCTCTTGAGGGAGCTGGAGAAGCAGAGCCAAAGTTCTAGTTCATTACTTATCTGCTCTCTGTCACGAGTGCTGCAGGCCTCTCTTGATTTATATTTATAGACTGTGGATGCCAGGGATTCTTACTGTAACATCTATTTGTTTTGTATCCATGTGAGAAAGAGAGCGATTGAGTAAAAGAAGATGGCATTTATAAAGTGCTCCCTGTGTGCTGCAGGCTAACGTGTTAAACATTGTTAACCACATATAAAAAGACCTATCTTTCCGAGAATGTTACAAGAGTCCTCTCTTCACCTCTAGGAATAGTACATGTAGTACAATTACCATATGTAGAGCTATGCAGTACTGTCTTTTCTCACAACCCTACAAGGAGACAAACTCAGATCTCCTTTTCACTCTCTCTCTTTCTGTTTAACACACATTAACACTCACAGACATCCAGAGAGGGAGACACTGAGAGATGGAGAGACGCGTCCCGAGGACGTGTTCACTCAACAATCCTTCACCAGCTTTTCTCTGCTATTGACCTCTGGAGCTCTAAGACAGAGCCAGTGATCTCTGAAAAGTGCTTGCACTCACTTTTATGGCTTTTGCACTGAGTTATTTTACTGAAAGTAAATGAGTCAGAACATACTGAGTAAATGCTGACAGGTGTGTCTGTGGGTCTGTGTCAGACATTGAGTGAGTGAGTGAGTCAGTTGAAGTTTTGTACATGACTGTGTAGTGAGTACTCTGCACTTTGTGAATAGCACTGAGCATGTGGCTGCACTGTAGGTTTCCTAGATGTTGGTATGCATATATCAGCCACAGCTATGCTCTCTACACTTTCCCTACTGATAATTAACTTGATAGTGACGCAAGGAAAGCAGGACTCCAGAGAAATGTGTCAGTCACGAAGACCACCGCTGTCACTTCCTCATTCTTTCTCTCCCAGCCTCCCTCCCACTCTTTTCCCCTACTTTGTGAGTATGAGGGTTAACACAATGGCACATTCTTTATGTCTCATCGGCAGCTTTTTAAAAAGCAGAGCAAGTCTTTTAGGGTTACCTAACCTGGACATATCCTGTAGGAACGGGGAGCAGTTATTGTTTATGTCTTAATCAGGGTGGGTTCATATAAAGAACTACTTTCAAGTCTGTGTTACTGATGATGACTGGAAAGTGAAAGGTCTTTTGCATGCATTTAAATTTTACTGTGTCATAGAAATTTATTATGGATTTTTAGAGGGTGGGGGTGGAGCATGTACCTATTCATTTTATATTCAACACTCAGTGGAGTCATCAGACAAAATAAAACATAGACCTCACCTGAACTTCCACTTTAATGTATGTGTGTGTGCTTCCTAGGCCCCTATTTTTCCTTAAGCATTTGAGGCCTCAGGCACCGTGAGTTCTGTTCTTTAACACAGCAGAGAGATGACAAAGATATCATCATAACAAAGCCAGCGTAAGGTAAACAAGTACATGGAGTTCTTTTATGTTCCTGCATAATCACAGCCAGCATGGCTGAACAGGTCTGAATGTGGAAGTGTGTGCTGAGTGATTGATGAGGTGTGCACAGTCTTGTGTAATCACTGGTCGATCACCACACCTGGTAGAGAGTCATCCCATCGTCATGGTTTTATTACGTTGCTTCCTGAGCTTTACATGCACGTCTCAGCATGGTGGAAGGCTGACGAACATCAACCCGACTTTACTCACTGGCAGACTCAGACGGTTAAAAAGCTTTAAGCTTTTAAGCCTTTGCTTTCATCAAATCTACCAAGTATTAAATGCTTCTCCCCATGACAATGGGTTTACATTTCTTATATTAAAATATTAGGCTTTTCCCACTTTTCATTTACTTTGTAAGATATACAAAACCCTTGACTCTGTCCACGTGTTAAAATCGGTTTACTTCACAATTCATGAATAGTTTGAAATCCCAGTTTTGCACAGCATGTACTCAGTTCACAAGGGTTTAGAACCTGAAGAAAAACATTCACTCATGTGGTCAGAAAAAAATTTTACTGGCTTGAGTGCCTGAGCCAGGACATGAAGCTCCTAAAGAAAAAAACCCACTTCAGAGCAGACAACCTGTGCACCAGCACCTTTCAGCACCACAATAACAAATGAAGCACACGCCAAAGAAAAGCCTGGAGAGGCTTCAAGTCTCTGAATGTTCTTAAGAGACCCAGCAAAAGAAATGGATCAGGTCGCTGAAAATCTGAAGGGAGAACTGAAGATTCCAATTTACAGACACTCTGATGGTCTGGTATTTACTCTGACAGAGCTCATGTGGGTCAACAAGGAAGAATCTGAGAAACTTCAACCTCTCAAATGCAGTTGTGCAAAGCCTGAAAGAGGCAAAAGCAACTCCAGCTGAAGCAGTGCTCACTGGCAGTGAAGCTCTTTCAAAGTACTGAAAACAACATCGAAATGTGTGTATAAATTATACACCTCTGTTTTCAATTTTTAATAAATTTGCAAAGTATTTCTTAAATTTTGATAATTACCCTTATCCCCATGCATAATATATTTCTAACTGAAATATGCGGCGCACACGTTTCCATGATTAAAATTCAAACTTTGGAAAATCATGTGGTTTTGATTTGTGGTCAGTGGTCAATTGGTAGTGTGAGTCATCACAGTGGGAATGTTTTGGCTTTTTTTAATGGGCAGATTGTTGTGGTGGATGTAGAATGGATGTTGTGAAGAGAATAAGATGCCTATCTTATCTGACAACAGTTACATAAGACAGGAAACGGAAAGGAGAGTACTATGCTTTCTGATTACAAGAAAAATACCAACACTAAAATGCACACAGAGAATGATCTCTTATTCATTTTGTTAAACTGCAGACATGTACAAAACCCCGAAGTTCCAAATGAAAACATTAGTAAAGGGTGTTTATGGACCTTTTGCTCCTCACAAGAAAAGTTCCTGTGTCAAAAGTTGCTTGTTAATCTTCCTTTACTAAGAAGCAGAGTTGCTGTAGCTATACTGTGTGAATACTCATATTTGTTTGGTGTAACTATGTGCATAACGAGCATGTTTTCTCATCTGTTTGCATGTTTAATTGCAGCTGACTGATGGAGGCAAGGCAGTCCAAGCCAAGATGAGTGTCGGGGACATCATTCTTTCCATTAATGGCATTTCCACAGAGAGCATGAATCACCTAGAAGCCCAGAACAAGATTAAGGCCTGCACAGGCAATCTCGACCTCACTCTACAGAGGTAACAGCTGCACACATGAACGCTCACCTTCTACGTAATAATTTATGAGTTTCCTCGCTCAACGAAAGCATGCACACATTGTTGACTTTGTTGATTTGCCTACAGTACCTGTGTGTATTTAAGCCTACTTGAGGAACTTGTGCAGTGTGCATTTGAAGCTTTCTTTTTCGCAGGATATTGACCTGACTAACAAAACGAGCAGCAATTGGAAGCTTGATTGCCATATTTGGTGGATTTGTGCTGTATTCAATTTGCCTTTTCGTCATTTGAAACAGATGAGCTCCTGTTGTGCTAATTTAAAACAGTTGCGTGTTCTGCCACAACAGATGCTATGGCCCTGAGGTCCTGCGGGGAGTTTGGAAATGTTAAAAAGACGAGATTAAGCTTGTTGTTTCTTGCATCAGTTCATATGTCATGTGATCTGCATTATAATCAGAGTTGACTGGTTACAAAAGTATGATATTGGAATAATGATTCCTATGTGCTCTGAAGAGTTCATTTTAAGTACAATTTACACTGTAGCATCAGAGTTTAGGCTTTATTTTAACATATTTAATGCAGATCAGTTGACTTGACAGTGAAGTTCCAGTCAAACTGTTGGCCCTAAGATCGGAAATCCTGCCCTTGGATCGTCCAGGAAAGACATGTCCAAAAGTGTAGTCTTAAATAACTCATTAGAAAAGCACCGTATTATATGTTACTGCTACACAGCGCACACGGAAGAAATGGAGAACCATCTGATTTCTGTGTTATTACAGTGGAGTTCTTAATTAATGGTTTACACATGGTCTCCCTGGCTGTGCAGTGTAGGGCACAGAATCTGTAGAAGTCATCAGAGCAGGCTTCAGCTTTGGATTGCGTCTGATCATGCTGAGTTCATCAGCTGCTCCTCTGCTCCTGACATTAGCAAAAGGGAGACCCTGTTATTCTGGAGGCTTTGAGTGTATTAAGGTCCTACTGCAATATTAGCAGCATTTAAATGAGAGCTCTTAAAGCCCTCTATTCCTTAATACAAGCTGCAAAGAAAAGAAGGCAGGGATCCCACAGAAGTTGTCATTATATTTGTCCAACGAGGAAAGTTTTCAATTAGCAAACGCCCCAAACAAGCTCCGACATTGTGTCATGGAATGACTGTTTGTTTTATTTTATTTTGAAGAAGATGGATAAACAGAAATGTTACAAAGAGTGATCCCTTCTCATAAATACTAACCGAGCACTTTACCACACACACAGACACAAACACACTACATTTTCTGCAGTCAAGTGTAAAGAAGAGTAGCTTTAGTGTTAGACACAAACAAATGGACGTGAAGCACACACACTTTCCAAACTGTAAAACATGTTGACGGAGGCTCAAAGCCTGGTTTGCATGTCCTGTCATTCCATCACCACATCAAAGAGGAAGGCAGCCTCTGTGCTTCAATCGTGGGAAAAAAGTCCTAAAATAGCTCTGTCCCACAGCTGCATGTAATCTACTGTGGGTAATGGATGCACAATGAAACATCAAACATTCTGGTCTCATAGCACATGTAAACTACAACTAAAATCACCCACTGAACAACAAGGGTCCCCTCGTTAAAAATGATGTATGATTGCAGTTTGCTTGACTTCTGGTGTTTTTCTTCAGAGCTGCTTGGTGTTGATGTTGTGTGTCCTTATCCAGCGACACAGGAAGAAGCATTTTAGAAGCACTTAACTATATTGTCTCAGTGGCTATTTGTTTTTGTAAGTTTTTATTAAAAAAGATGAAAATCAGTTTTAAAAAGTGGGCACTTTATACCTACTAGCTAAACCACAGTGTAATGTATGTACCAAAAACACTATTCAACTTGTACAATTCTCTCTGCAGTTCATCACCAGCACTGCTTTTATTTACCTTTTTAACATATTCTTGTAGAAAGTGCATGAACACATCACGTGTGTACAGTAGAAGCTTTACCAAAGCTTTTAATCTGCTGTATGCACTGATTTCACTATCAAGTGAAAGGATGTCTATGGTTTATTCAAACAGGAATCACATTAATCAACATCCAGTGCAAATGCTGAAGTCCAGAAGAGATAACACCTACACTGCAGTTGTACATTAACTAGTGGGCATAAAATGGTTGTAAAATTACTGTCACATATAATTTATTCAACAGCTAGAAATTTTATCAGCAAAAACAAACAAACAAACAAACATCCAATTAAAACCATTTTATTTGTAATGGTGTTACCATGTGTCACTAATCATATCTTTTTGTCTCACCGAAAAGACATGGTTATTGATTCCAATATGTTATGTTCCTGTTGCTAGGTGAGGGGAAACATGTTTTCATTAGAGAGGGTGGACTCCCCCCGTCATCCTGTCGTTCCACTCTACAGTAAATCAAAACAGATCTGACTAGATGAGTCTGAATGAGCAAAGAGCTGTTCTGTGTTTTGTGACAGGCAGAGAAACCAGGTTTTCCTCTCCAAGACTGTGGTCTCAGGATGGATATCAGGATTTCAGATGTCAAAGCAGTGTCTGTTTATTTGTTGGAAGAATGTCACTGCCAGAGTAGAAGTATTTAGTATTCAAGGTTGTGTCGTCAGGCTGTTTGTTTGTTGGATCCAGTCTTTTATTTTGGTGAGGCTTCAGTTTCATTACCAGACACATTTGTACAAGGGACAGCACTTGCTTACTCACCATCTTCGGCTAGTTTTCCTAAACAGAACAGAGTAAATATACAAAAGTGTAATTCTGAGAGTAAGTTCCACTTCAAAAATGACAACTAAACACAGACCTATTTTTGTGTTTTGATCTTCCATCCTTTTGAATATATCCTTGCAGCTGATATGGTCAGCAGTTATCAGCAAATTCTTATGGGTACTTTCTGTTCTACCGCCATCAAAATCTTGTTGCTGAGCAGCCAACAGTCACCAGGCAGCTGTGGGAAGTAGCCTTAGGAAAGTATGATAATTGATGTTTATTTATTGTCATTGAAATATGCAGCACAGCGCAATGAAACACCGCTCCCCAGAGGTTGTGGTTGGCTGCACCTGGTTCCAAAACCTCAACGATAATACAGATCAACACAGCGAGCTCGGCAATCCGACCATGTTTTACACAAGAATTTGTGTCAGCTCCCGCAGAAAGAGAATGTTTCAGATCCTGAGTACAGGAGAGCATGAAGTTACATACCTGTACATCACTATATTACACACAATACATACATATACACATATTTATTTATTTATTTATTTGTTTTTACTCTAGCCACACTCTTCATCTTTTGATTACATAATCATTTTAAAAAAGCTTTAGATTTGATTAACCAAAACTACAATGTGGTCAATGCTGTAGCTACATTATATGATACAGTTTTTTTTTTTTTTTTTTGCCTACAGGCCATTTACTATAGTTAAACACAAATCAGCTAGGGAGCTGTGGGTTAAACCTACAGATACTCTCACACATGGTGAATGTACACGCAACAAGTCTCATGCTATGGTTATAACAGGGTGAAGCAGAGGACAATCCAATGCAGACCAGAGCCCCCACTGACTCCTGGCTGCCTTAGCCAGATGTGGTGTGGTGGTCGGAACTAAAGTAAGAAAGGATGAGGGGTTATTACATTGGTTGGATGTGCATTAAAAAATACATTAACTAGAATTGCAACTTATCCTGTCATGGATGCAGTATCCAGAAATCTGACCTGGGGAAGAACTCCCTCATTTTCCTACTTGTTTTATTCACCGAGCTCTTCATGATGCAGCTCCTATGACTGTGAATGTCGAGAGAAGCGCACTTGAGCGGAGAG
Organism: Trachinotus anak; assembly: GCF_046630095.1. NCBI lineage: Eukaryota > Metazoa > Chordata > Actinopteri > Carangiformes > Carangidae > Trachinotus > Trachinotus anak. The sequence goes on along the minus strand of NW_027273879.1, from coordinate 10,297,293 downwards.
ATTTCACTCACTGAGCAGTAGTGAGCATGATAAGGCACATGGAGATGAATGTCATGAATGTCCTCCATCACCACCGTGCATGTGACTGCTGATACGGGCAAGTACATGGGGTTCTTACACGTGAACAGACACACCAGACATGGACAATAATCATGTTAGTGAAGTATACAGGCAACTGACAGCAGCATCAAAGATGATGCCAGGCATATGTGAGCTGGCTTTAACTCTGGAAATCACAGTCAACGTTTCTGTCGCTCTTTTGAAACCTTATGTTCTGACTCTTTCCAATGAAATGTCAAAAATTCCTCCTCCAAGATGCTCATTCTCAGTAAATATGAGGGAGCGGTGTGAAGAGAGATGGGAGAGGCCATGTGCCAGACACAAGCTGTGAGTTTTGCCACTGAGCAGATAGGCTGGCTGCACAGAAAAACAGAAATACAGGGGGAAAAAAGTTATTTTCCAAGCCCTCTAACTCCACATCCTTCTGTTGGAGTTTTTTGTTTTGCTTTCCTATGTTTTTTTTTTTCCTCTTTGTTTTTCTTCTTCTTTATGCTTTTTCTCAAATTTTCATGCAGTGGTAAATCTGAGAAAACAGATGGTGTTTGCCAGGTCTCCCGCAGAGTTTTAACAGTTATCACACAAGTTAAATATAGGAGGGCAGATCTGGTTCAACAGTGTTTTGGAATAATGTTGCCTGTGCACAACATTAATAGGCTGTATGAATTCTACTCAGCCCCTTCCTCCCACATATCACATAATAACTGTACCCAGCTCTGACTCTCAGTCGGCTTTGATATGATGAGAGTAAACAAAACTGTGACCAGGGAACAGAGCAAAAGACAGAGACAGATGCTTGGAGTCAGATGGGTATTGCAGGAGATCATTAAAGTCTGCAGTTTTCATCTCCAGAAACTGTTTGTGAAGCTGAAGTGAAAACAGTGCAGGGTAAATGAAAGGCTACACTTATTTCAGCACTTTGCCCTCCATGTAAAAAAAAAAGGCTTTTTGAGTCTGTAAGCTGGTAGGGCATGTGTGTGTCTGTGCGTGTGTGTGTTTGTGGTGAGAAAGCTGTGTCTATTAGCTGCTCCATCATTCAGTCAAATGCCATATGCCAGATTGTTTCTCTTGGCCCTCAAAGAGACAGGCAGGGTGGAAATGCGTCAGTCTACTTTGCCCTCAGGCGTATTTCTCCGCTTAGCCCCCTCATTCTCTTATTCTGGAGCTGTGTGTGTGTGTGTGTGAGAGAGAGAGCGAGAGAGAGAGAGAGAGAGAGTGGGTCACAGAGAAGTCTATGTTGATGAAAACCACACTCAATGACTTTTTATCTTTTGCTGTCAAGTTAATGTGTGTGATGTGTATTTATATCTTGCACATATTTATTAAATTTTATTTAGGTATATAGTCTAAACTTGACCCATAAATAAACCTTGTAGATATCTGCATCTGTAATCTAATAAAACTAAACTAATTAGATTTGGAGGAACCAACTGGAGCTTGTTTGAGGCCGAGCAAAGCCATGACTAGGTTTTCAACAGGGGCAGGATTTCTCTGTATTGTGAACACATACAGTAGCACAAACTATGGTGCCAGCAGTCACATACAGCAGATACATTTCAGATATAAACACTGGCAAAATCAGAAAAGCCTCTGATTTAGATCTTTTGTATTTATGGGCAAGTTTAGTTGAATTAACATTAGAGAAAACATCACATTGTGTGATAAATACCTATCCACCGTAATTCATAGGACAACACAGTAAAGTGTAAAATATTATATAGCTTATTTTCTTTATGTTCTTCCTTCAGAGAAACTATGACATCTATAATAAGCACAGATGACCATAGATATATCTGCAAATGTATTCTATACACTTATCTGTTTATAAAGAAAATGTGTGTAATTATAAAGGTTTTTACTGTTTGTATTTTTTGCCACGATCTTATAAATTTGCAGCATCTAGCCCTTTGAATAACACTGACAATAAAAGTAGTTCATACATGAAACATGAATAATACTGTAGTACAGTTTTGACTGTAGTACAGTTTTGGAACATGTTTCCCCAATTTCATGATAGTTTGAATACTCAGAAGTGAATTAGTGTGTTGCAGAGGCCAGAACGACGCTGATAGTTCACACACCAACAAGAGGACAACAGGCATGGGAACTGTAGTCCAGCTGCCGTCATGATACTATCCAGTTATACGCAAATTAACCAACATGTACACTTGGACACCAAAAAGCAAATACATGGCTGTGCGCCCACACACTCACCCAGTGTTTGTGTCTCTGTAAATAGCAGAACAATAGTAGGTCCAGCTAGGCTCGGAGCAGAGCAGATGTTTGCGGGACCACCTTTACAAGTGTTTTTTCAGTTTGCTCTGGGGAAAATCAGATAGAGAGTGACTCCACCCAGCTGCCCCACTCTGGGCCACTGATGGCAGATACACACTACCTCATTGTAGACTGGGTCCTATTTGTAATGGAATGTGCTGTCTGATCTTTAGACCTTTTGCTGTTGTCCTTGGCTCAGCGTGGTCTTTCTCCATAAGCAAATCCAATAGTACAAGTACATAGGAAAATAAGCATACTGTATATTAACTGCTAAGTGGAAACTGTAAATGCAAGTATGGGCATAGATGACATCAACATCTGGTTAGAGGGTGGGGCTCTGTCATAGCCCAGTGCCAGGCTCAGTCAGAAAGGAAATGCATGAGAGTTTGTTGACTGTTTTCCTAATATGGCAGAGAAAGGAAAGACGGCAGCGGACATACCGTAGCTCATGGTCCGGAACCAGCCTTGCTGACTCACTGTCTGTTTTTTTGTATTTTGTATTTTGTTTTAATGAGGAATAAGGGACACGTTGTCTGGACTAAATATAGGACACATTGTTTACAAAGGCATCTGTCTGCATTTGAGTTTCAATGCTTCACTAACAGTCATTTTAAGATATTTCAACTTCCTGAAAGGGACTTCCATTGTCTTGTTTAAGGTGAAAGGCGGGTGGTGCATTGCATGTATGACTCGCAGTAATACACAACACATGCTATAAAAAAGGTATGTTGTTATTAAATTTCAATACTGTGGCACACAATAGAAAACAGAGAGGAGAAAAAGAGAATATCTAGAATGAAAAAAAAAGGGGAGATGAAAGGTTTGTTGGATATTTGCCGGTTTCTATCGAGGACATCTCAAGAGAAGACACAAACAGACCCCCCCCCCTTTTCCCATCGGTGCTAAAACTGTGGCAGCTGCTTCAATCATAAGTGTAAATCAGACATGCACCACACTTCAACACCAGTCTGCATGTGGACACACACCCTGAAGCACAGTGCGTTCACACATACGGGTGGTTTTGCATATTTTAGCACCTTAACTACAAATTACATATAATTATTGTTAAACATTTTCCAGATCGTACAACTTTGAAGGTTTCCTGCTTTCCAGGCTGCTGTTTGTTTCATTTATTTCATAATGCAATAAAAGTCCATTTCCAGAACTTGAACCTTGAGATAGGTGATCACTGGAAACATTTAGGTACCTTTATTTATTAATTTTTCCTCTTAAATCAAAGTTATTTTATTATCACACAGTAATGCAGTTTCATTTTGAAAACTCCACTTTAGCATGTTTTGGAGGATGCTCTGACATCTCAGATACTGTAATGTGTCTCTGACAAAAAATAGCTGGAATGTGAACTCAACCTCATTCAGGTCAATAACACAATGTTTTATACATACATGTGTGTTTTTTGTAAAAGGGCTTTTTTTACACTGACTGCTGTTCTTCTCTGATAATCCTCAATAGGTCATATATCAAATACTGTATCACAAAATATTACCATCTCAAAATGGCAACACAGCAGAGAACACAAAATAATCTCACCCTCTGTTGGATCAAATTAGGGTTAATAAAATTTTGAGTGTGTGAAGTGATGATATAATAATTATATTATTATAATTATTATAAATAATTCCAAAGTTTGTAGTTGGAAATCAACCTTTGTAAACCTGCGTAATAAATCTGCATGAATTCAAGTTGATTTAATCATGGGTGTGAACATGTTTTGTAAGCAGTGATTCAATAGCTCTCTTTCTGTCTTCACAGACCCTCCAGTGCCCCTAAAGATGCAGTGCCTAAGGTATGAAGTAAAATATTCACAAAAAAAATGTATATTTACTGAATTCCATTTGTCATATGAATTTAATACCAGATTGACTTAAAGGTGAGCATGCTCATTTTGCCCTTCTGAGATAATATCAGAACACAAATTGGCTTGGCATGCAGAACTGACCTGAGAGGCCACGTTTTATAGCACCTCTTAAACTTGTATGGCTCAGGCATGACTTTCATCCATGCAGCCGTGTGAGAACACCGTTGATTTAGATGTGATTTTTTTTGTGCAGTGCTTTTGGGAATGCTGGTTTACATGCATGAGTTTATTGTGGATTTGCTGTTTGTGCATGTTGTGTGTCTTCACCTTTATCCAGGACGAACCTCAGGAAATCATTAAGCCTGTCCCAATCACTCACCCTGCCCCAAGCAGCACATACACCAAGCCATCAAGTCAGCCCAATCCTCTATACAACAAGACAGCTCGGCCATTTGGGGGGAACAGCAGCGTGGTTACAGCTTCTTCTTCCCCAGCTGCCCCCAAAGTAGCCTCGATTCCCTCTGAATCGTCTGCTTTCACGCCAGCTGCCCCCTCTCAGCCGCCACAGCCTCCGTTTCCACTGAAGTCCAGCATCGCTGCTCCAGATTCCGCTTCAGCCAACTCAGTTTCCAGGCCTAGCCCTGCACGTTCCACCTTCACCTCCCCATCTGCCTCTTCATCCTCGTCTAACTCCTCCTCCCCAGCCAGAGTGACAGCCCCCTCCTCCCATCCCAATGTCCCACAGTCCTCCGTCTATAACACACCCATCAACCTCTACTCTAATGCCAATGCTTGTGAGGTCGCTATGGGACAGAGACGAGGTCTGTTGGAGAGCCAGGGGCTGTCAGAGAACTTCAATGGGTAGGTACCATTTATCACATGCAGTAATGAAATTGCGGTAAAGAAGGAGTATAGCTGAAGTCTGGTGTATACAGTGGCTTCAGAAAGTATTCAGACTCCTTCAATTTTTCAGCATTTTATTATGTTGTGGGGTTTGATTTTAAATTCAAAGATTTTTGCCCATCAATCTGCACTCAATAACCCATAAGATGAAAACACTTTTTGGAAATTTAATTACAATCAAAGCTGAAATCTCTCATTTACAAAAGTATTCAGACACATAATTTAGTACTTTGTAGAAGCCCCTTCGGCAGCAATTACAGCTTTGAATTTTCTACAAGCTTCGCACACCTGGATTTGGGTAGTTTATCCCATTCTTCCTGGCAGATCATCTCAAGCTCCTGGATGTGTCTGTGAACTTCCATCTTCAGGTCTCTCCACAGATGTTCTGTGGGGTTCAAGTCTGGGCTTTGGCTGGGCTACTCAACCACAGTCAGAGACTTGTCCAGAAGCCACTCCAGTGCTGTCTTGGCTGTGTGCTGAAGGTCATTTTTGTGCTGAAAGGATAAGAACCATCACGCCAGTCTCAGGTCACATGCTGGAGGGAGCAGGTTTTTTCCAAGGGGCCTCTCTGTATTTGGCTGCATTCATCCTTCCCTCAATTCTGACCTATCTCCCTGTACCTGCAGCACCACCATGCTTTACTGTAGGGATGGTATTGGCCAGGTGATGAGCAGTGCCTGGTGTCCTCCAGACATTGCGTTTCTGCTCAAAGACAAAAATGTTTCGTCTCATCAGACAAAGAATATTTTTACTCGTGCTTTCCCCAGGCCTTTAAATGCTGTTTGGCAAACTCCATGCAGGCTGTCATATGCCTTTTACACAAAGTGGTTTCTGTCCAAGGGCCTGATTGATGAAGTGCTACTGAGATTGTCATTCTTCCGGCAGGTTCTCTCATCTCTGCAGAAGACATTTGGAGTGACAGTTGGCTTCTCTGTCATCTCATTAACCAAGGCCTTCCTTGCCCAGTTACTCAGTTTGACCAGACAGCCAACTCTAGGAAGATTCAAGATCCAAACTTTTTTTCCATTTGATACTTAGTGGGGCCTCTGTGCTACCGGGAACATTCAAAGCTTTAGGAATAGCTTTATACCCTTGTCCCGATCTGTGCCTCACCACAATTTGTTTGTCTACAGGGGTCTACAGAGAGTTCAATTTGTGCCTCAGCAAAGTGTCTGAGTGTCATTTACTTTTGCAAATGAGAGATTTAAGTTTTTTCAGCTTTTTCATTTGCAAAAATGTATAAAATCATGTTTTCACCTTTGTCATAATGGGTTATTGAGTGTAGATTGATGGGTAAAAATGACAATTTTATCAATTTAATATGAATTCTCCAACACAATAAAGTGTGCAAAAAGTGAAGGGGTCTGAATACTTTCTGAAGTCACTGTATATATAGAGCAACCTCACAATTTATGTTGGTGTAAAGTGAAATATGATGTGAGTGATTTAGTATTATACGTACACTGTGTGTTTCAGTTTGCAGGTCCAGAAGGAGTTGAGGTCCATAGAGACCACAGATTAGAGGACATTTTTGCTTTATCTCAAAAAATGTACATGTATCACAGACAATTAAATTCTGCTTTCCCTATCATTCTTCATGCCCCATTTCACCTCAAAATGTGTCTCATTTAAAAAGCTAACACTGAAACAGTCCATCACTTCAGTTTTCACACAGCTGCATACAAGGAAAATCCAAGGCGTACCGCACATCTTGTTTAAATCTTTCACAGGGCAACTGAAAAAGGGAGCAGAGTCTAGACAACATGCTAACTGATGCTACTGCCTGCATATCATTAATTGACAGTGGGGTTCGCAACTCTGCCAAACACACAGTCTGCCCAACAGGCAACTGCTGGTGTAACACTTGTTTCTAATTAGCCAGAGTCCTGGCAGCTCTGTGCTTCTAGCGACCAGGGACAGAGCTAAGTTAGACTCGACTGAGCTTCATCAGCAGGGCTGTGGCTCACTGGTTGGGTAACAGTAGGCTGACGTAGGCTTTAGCGATTTGCCACTTTCTCTGTCACCTGAACAAAAAAGGTCTGTTGTTGTTGGCTTCAAGTAGGCAAAGCTTATACGACTTCACACTTAAATACGTCTGTGAAACCACCTATATCTGTCTGTGTTTTATACAAAGGTACAACGTTAGCAGCAGTGAGATAGTCTTTTCAGGAATATTTGCAATACATTTCTAACACACCCTGAATCTGACCAGATAAACTATGAGATATATTTTTTTAAAAAGGCACAAAATGACTGTGTCCTCTCTTCAGTCTCTCTGTCGCCTGAAACCTGACTGTCACCTCTTCGAGGAGGAGGGTATCTGTTCCTGCATGTGTGTGTTTGTTTCCTGACCTGCATGCTTTGTTTGTGTGGTTTCTGTGGTTTTGGTTTTCTGTCCTGCACATTCTCTCAGAAGGGCCTTTCAGTTAAAGGTCATGTGTTGGGACTGTGCTCTTTTTCTCCGACTGGTCTGTTCATGCTCTCTTTTGGCTTCGTTTCTTTTCCATTTACCTTTTCTTTGCCAACAGGAGGAAGAAGAGACAGACATCAAGTTAGTGCTGTGAATGATAATATAGTGTCTCTCTAACCACGTGGAATGTGATTACAGCCTTCTCATCTCTCTGGTTTATGATTAACGATGGCATGCTTGCACCCCTTTGAGCTAACCCTTACAAACCTCACATTCGTGCTCATCCACTTACAGTACATGCTCATTTTAAGGTCCAAGCAAACTGTAAATAATCCGTCTCTGTGGCACCACAGGAAGCCCGGCTAGGGGTTGAGCTCATATTGTCCATTCATTTCCTCAGTGGCGTCAAGCTCTGTGTTAGCTAATGTATTTACACCCAGAGCAGCCCGGCCTGTCAGCACACTCTGCATCTGTCTGGCTCTATCTGCTACCGGTGTCAGTATGTTTACTCAAGGCCTTTTAGATCACTGCCAAGTCTATTCTGCTTTGGCTAAGAATAGCCTGACCTGTGCTGTCTTTGATCATCTTTCACCTCCACTCACCTGACACATATGCACACAGATAAACACACACACACACACACACTTACACTTTTGATAATTAATTTAACTCACAGTTTGGAACAGCACTTGAACTAAATGATGCATGTAAACACGTAACATAAATATTATTGCATATTAGTGAACCATCAAATTATATTTGGAAGAAAAGGTGATCCTCCCATTTTTAAAAGCACTTTACTCCCATCTTGTGGTGAGATATAGTCACTGTCACTTTCATGCCCAACACTTACTGATGTGTATTTCACCATTTTAATATAGTTAAGCTAAATTAATAAACACCATTTGACCCTGCTGCATATAGTTTTATTATCTGACTGACTTATGCTCTGTGGTTTTCCTTCCTAATAGTGAGCCTCAGAGAAGTCTTAAGTAAGTATAGGCGGGAACCGTTTTCTAACTTTCCTATGTAAGCAGTGCATACGCTACACTTAGCACTTAATGTGACTTTAAACTTGTTTCTGCCTTTGTGCATTTTTCCTCACTGCTGTCTCATTGCTCGCCTGCAGAACTCCACCTCCACCTAGACCTAGGAGGTAATTCTGAAACCAAACAGCTGTTAGTCATGGTCATGGTCTCAAACATGTATCTACAAGCTGCACCTTGATTGAATGTGGAGCACTCGTGACTTACATATGTACTGTTGGTGTTGGTTGCTATGAATGCTATTTGTTTGTGAGACTGTGTGTATAAACAGGGACATTGATATCCTGTAGTACAGGTGTCCTGTTATATTGTCCTTTCAACCTGAAAAGTTAATATTTAACAGTGTAATAATCATTTATACGGTTGTTTTAGCAGTGAAATCTCTGGTAGACTTTATACTGTATATTTAAAACACAATAGCTCTCTGTGTCTGAAACATCCTCATTTCTTGGTTGATCTGATTGTGCAGGAAACCTATTGTAGAGCCTGAGAATCATGCGTCCCCACTGAGCGATGCCAGCAAGAAGCGTCTGATTGAGGACACAGAGGACTGGCATCCACGAACGGGCACCTCCCAGTCCCGCTCCTTCCGCATCCTGGCCCAGCTCACCGGCACTGAAAATGGTGTGTACCGACTTCAATGTGCTCCCATGGCCTTAGACAGGCTGATGATGCAGTCTTAACTCTGCTGAGTCTTATTACTTATGTTTTTTAAGTGTTAAAAAAGGCTGAGTATGGTAAGGCTCAGTCTTCAGTTCATTTTTGATCTTTAAATCACTATAGGCTGGAGCACTTTACATATTTATCCAGAGACGTCCAATCTTTGCAAAGATTTTTCTTTATAATTGACTTTTATTACTTCCCTGTTTTATAATCATATTTCTTTTATCCAAACTCAATTGCCTCTGTCGACTATAGTGATTTCATAGCTCTTTTAAATAATGAAAGAAACCTTTCATCATCATTTGATTTAATTTATTTTTCATATTACTGTGTTGACTGTAAGACTCATTGATGGTTACAAAAGAAGCCTGTGGCTTTGGGCTGGAATCCATTCCTAATTGTGTGTGTGTGTGTGTGTGTGTGTGTGTGCGCGCGTGGATCTATTCAACTGATGCACAGTGACATTTACAGTAACTCACTTAATAGAATGAAGTAAGATGAGAGATTTGTCTGTCTCCTTCTCTCTTTTTGCAAAATGATGTTAGCAGACGTTTGTGGAACATGTGATGTGTTTTGAACACTTTGATGCATATTCAATGTGCTTTACTCATTTCGTTTTTACGATGACAAGATGAACATAGAATAAGTCAGAGCAGAGATAGAGCAGCAACCAGCAGCAGCATTGTTTTTTCTGCCTATATCCTCACTGGCCATTTCTTGTACATTTGACATTATTTTCATTGGTGTGTTTTTTCCTGTAATGTTGCAGATCAAGCTCCAGAGAACAGTGGAAAGAAGTAAGTGGATGGTTGTCAGTGTTTGTGAATGTTCGTCCTCTCTCTGTCTGCCTTTCTCTTTTGTCTGTGGGTCATTTTTTTAATGATGTACGTAATGCATCTGTTTTAGCAATGGTGTTCTTACAGTTATAATAATTTCTTGATTATAGAGGTCAGAATTGGCCCTCAAAGCACTCCTGTAAGCAGGTCTATTAGCCTGTGATTCAGAGTTAAGTCCTGATTTCCTTATCTTATGGTTCCACAGTGTCATGTTCAATTTAAGGCTAAATTTGGAGAGACTGCACTGAGAGCTCTCAGAGCAAGATGGTTGAGTGGAGACAGCCATAGACTCAGCCTAGGCTGCAATGGCTACTGCTCTTCTCAGTCTTAAGTCAGTTCACTCTGCACTAAGCACAGCCTGCCCTCCACACCAGATCCCCAACCAATCAGTGTGTCACTCACTGGAAACTGTGGGTAATTAAGTGGTATTGTGGGTAATGGCAGCCCAACCAGAGGGATATGCCTGTTCTCCTTCTGTTAGCGAGACTTTATTCAGTGTGCTGTTTCTAAAGAGAGAGAGAGAGCAGATATTACACATCTGCCTTGGTTTATTATTCAACCTCCGACTGTGCGTTTTCTGTGACTTGCTATTTTCCCTTCATTTATTCCAGTGCTTCCTCTTGTTATCTTTTACTTTTATTCTCCCAACTTAACCTTCCAAATTTCCTTTTCTTTCTTTTTTCTCCTCTAATCTTCTCTTATGGGGAAAAAATCAGAGCAAACAAGTTGGACCCAGAAGTTATGGGACACAAGTACAACCAGCTGAGAGATTGGCATCATGACGTTTCAGCACGAGTGCTAAATGTACAGTAGACAAGTGTGCTTGGTTTTGTTTGATGATTTATTTATTTTATTTTGAGCATTATTAAACTTACATTGCCTACTTTTGCATAGCAACATATTTACACTCAGCATTTAGCACATCAGGTTTTAAATGTCCACTTCCAAAGTTGAAACACAATGAGAAAAATGTGAATAACCAGCAAACCATCCCTGTTGTAAAAATTGTTCTAAAGTATATGTAATTATATTTCACAATGTAAATTAAATGCATGCATGCAAGTAAATATATATTATATTATTTATATCTGAGCCTCCAACTTTGCACACTTTCTGTAATCTTTGTTTTTCTCTGCATGTCTATATCTTTTTTGTCTATTTTCTATACTAACAGATGTTGTTTGATCTGTCAGTTTTTGATCCTTTTTCCTCAATAAACTTTTTTTCCTTACTGCTGTTGCCTATCTTTTAATCTTTCATTCCTTCTTTTCTTCTTCCCTGGCAGAAAACAGTCAACCTGTGAGTTAGAAAGTTCCAGTAGGGGAAGACCCATGATATGAAGGAATAAGTTGTGTACGAAGAGTTGAAAGTTAAAAATATCTGTTTCTAACGTACAGATTAAGTGTACTGATTAGAGCAGTGAGACAAAAACTTAAATTATTCCAAGTACAATGAAATGTGCACCAGCTCTGTTTTAGGCAATAGTACTCCCGGCACATTTCAACTATTTGAAGCAGTATGTCTCTCTCCATCATGCTGTCTTATAGCCAACCAGCTGTTATTATTGTCATTGCAAGTTTCTTATTGTCACATAAATTACAGTGCTATAAACAGGTTTTCTTACATACATACATTATTCAAAGCAATAAACATGTGTTTATTGCTACATTTTACATTTTGGTGCTACATTTAAATACAGAATAATCTTCTCACCAAGATTTCTCATCGTTTTGATTGTAGACAGGTCACAGACACCAAAGTGCTGTGTTCATAGCTGCTGGTAAATGTACTTATGTGTGTCACACAGTATAAAACCAGTAGATGATATCGTATCAATTGATGGATTGTGTCTAATCTGTGGCTGACAGACAGTAGGTTCTGTTAGTAATATGCAGCGTGCTGTAGGATAAAAACCAAACAGCTTCAAGATTACAATTTGTTAACCTCCTGGAGCAAATCCTCTGCACAACTGGTCCATCTAAGCAGCAAAAAGGTCAAAAAAAATATTTATGATTCAATCAAATATAGTATCATTTGAGAAGCAGCTTATATGTACCAAACTGTTAAAGTGTTAAATCTTCCCTAGTTGAGAAATCTATGCAACAATAGACTATTCAGTTTTTAGCCTTCATTTTACTTGGACATTTGGCTGCCCACAGGAGGTTGTCAACTTGAAATGACAGCTGTGAAATTTTACAAGGGGTGGTGTCCAGAAAAACTAACACTTCTCATTTTCTCCTAAAATATACTGTGGCTCTTAACATTTTTGCACTGCCTCGGGAAAAGACACCACCACTGCCTTAGAGTGTCTTTGTCTCTGCTGTGACAGGAGGTTAAAAGCAATGACCCCTGGTTATCTCCTCTTTCTAAATGATCAAATTAAGGGTTGTATTGGAGGTTGTATTGGAGGTTGAGCTGCATGTAGAGCAGATACCTTGGCTTTACGACCTGTAATTGCTCCCTTATGTCAGTAGTTTGAAAACCCTATGGACAGTGGGCAGCAGTGTATAGGCTTATTACATAGTGCCCCTATAATTGTCTTGATTGTTTACATGTGTCACTGAGATTCCAACAAACTAATTGTAATGTTTAGTACCTGCAGTGGAAGGACCCTGCAATTGACCAGGTCACACTGAGTAGTCTGTAGTCTGTCCATTTAATTATTTCTTTCTTATTTTGGGATTTCAATTTGAAATTCCCAAAAATGTTAAACCAGATGGGAGGGAAAAACTTTGACAACAAAAAACCAAAACGGGTACAAAAAACAGGGCAAGTTTACACTGATGAAGAGGGATTTCACTGAAGAGAAGATAGTCAAATGTGCGTATCTGTTGTTGTGAGTTATGGTTTATATGATGCATGTGTATCTGTTTCTTAGTGAGGCAGTTGACAAAGCCAATCCCATTATGCACACGTCGCCTGCGGCAAAAACATATTCCAAATCTGCAGCAGCACCCAGGAATGGCAACGTTGTCCCTGCTTCCACATTCAAGAACCCTGCAGCGCAGACCAAGCCCTCCTTCCCGCCTGGAGGTCCTTCAGGTACAGTATCATCTGCTGCGATATTCTCACCCACGTCTGTTATTTACTGCCACTTAAATGACTGTTATTCTGCTTCTGCCGGGAAACAAAACGTATGTGTAGTTGCTTATTTTAGCCTATAGAGGGCAGCCCCATGCTTCAAAATCACTGCTGCTCAGCTGTAACGTCTACTGCAGGTTTAATACCTGACAGTAAGCCATGTAAGATTATGAGCTCTATAAAAACCAGAGGTATTCCGTTAATGAGCTCAGATTATTAGCTTTTCCCAAAAGTCGTTAAATCTATTGTGAAATTGAGAATTATGTATTTTATTTTGTGTGAAGGCTGCTCTTTAAGTACACAAATCCCTGCCACGAGACCCTGAGGTGGTCAGGACAAATATTTACTGAAAGGCATCAGTCAGGGGTCATTATTAGCAATACTAAGACACAAGTATGCTCTCATACATGAACAGATAGGCTATGTGCCCCAACGTAGTTCTCTGGAGGCCTTCTTTTTTAAAGAAATGGCTGTTGAAAGGTGCCACAGGGAGAGGGTGGGAGAGGCCACAGTTAATTCTCTGTTAGCTGTGTTATTCATCAGATTAACACATACTTGAGTTTAAGTAAACAAGCACGTATCTCATAGTGACCATGTGGAACGGGGCTGGATATGCGGTATGTGACCTTTTCATTTTATTTACATGACTAAATCTGTTTGGTCATTTAACTGCTGGCACCTTCTAAAGCAGGTAATTAGCCTTATCTTCAGCCTGTACATGTCGCTGAAAAAAAAAGAAAGATGCTACAATCAAAATTAAATGTTGTACATGGGGGTTAATTAATCAAATACATGTATAGTTTATCACCGTGACTTATTTGCATTGCTGTCCATCCTTCTGTCTCTGAATAGAGACACAGGACAGACAAAACTGACATTTGCACTCCCGCAATGTGTTCTCGTGATGACTTTTTCAGACTTCCAAATGTATTGTGTTTCTGTCCTATTTAATATGGCTCAACCCTCAATCTTTGCTTTTGCCAAAGGCTTCGTCTTGCCCTGCTGACAGCTTGTCAGCATCCACCCCACTGTGCTGGCATTCACACAGATAATGTCATGTTTTGTCATAGAATTTTGAATTCTCTTTTCTCTGGATTAGTATTGTATCCAATGAAAAAGTGACACTTCTAATCTAACTATCTGAGCGGAAGCTAAAACATGATACTATTAAAAGATCTGTTTAATATCTGAGGAGTAAATTACATCATACTTTTCCTGAACTGTCTCTTCTCTCTCTGCATCATACAGGAACTTTTTGTTATTTTCTGCTGGCATTTTCATCATTTGACTATGAAAGTCAAACAAACACCAGGCTGTACTACAACAATGTGAAGTCTGAATTCTGTATCATTGCTTATAGTCCTGGTGAATAAAAACAGAATCCTTTATTTTATTTAGTTCTTGTTGGACTAGAAGTAGTGTTATCAAAATATTTTTAGTCCAAAATGATCTAAATCAGCCTATGAGGCATTCAGCATCTGTAAGTTTTCAATTGTAAACTGCCCTCAGGTTTCTAAATCCCCCAAATATACCAAGTGCATCAGCTCGGTGTTCTCAGTAGTAGCTATGATCCTGTTCAGGTGTGAGAGCCACTGCTAATTTTGGTGATAATTACGTCTGATGGCTTCACAGGCAGCAGCTATAAAGGGTATTTATATCAAGAGCAGCCCTTCAAATGAACCATAACAGAAACATTATATTGGCCAATAATTATAAACCAGTAAAATATCCCAGAGAATCTAATTTTTATCCCTATTTGGAGGCCATGTCTTCCTCCAACCCAGCCTCTTCTTATTAAACCCACTCCCACCTCTTCTCACTTCCCTGCTAGGGCCCCGTTCTGTTTATTCAGTCCGTTTGCTCACTGTTACAAGGAAATTTCGGGAGCACTTGTCCTTTGACCTCCCAAGTCTTTGATAATGGTGCTGTATTACAATAGAGTCTCTGTCCCCAATCTTCATACACCCCGAGCACTCCCTCTGAGGGTGGCCGGCACTGACCTCCGTCCTGGATGTGTCTTAGCACTGAAAAAGAAGAGAAGGAAAAACTGTGAATCCTCTCCACATGTTTTGAGATGAGAGGAGGGGGATTATTTTTCCAGGTGTCTCCTCCAAATCTGGGAATGTGTTGTTTCCCTCAGTGGGAAAAATCAATCCCTTGTCTGTTGAGGGTGGGATGGCTCTGTCCAGCCCAGCTGTCTCATGCTTTGGGCATGGAGGTCAGAGATCATCAAATCATTCCCATTCATTATCTGACTACACACACCTAAACTGTGCACATATGTTCTGGTCCAGTAATGCTAAGAAATTATTGGAGAAAGTAGTGGATTGGTGGAAGAAAACAGTTCTTATTACAAGAAGTGTATCAATGTTTTGCTTAATTGTTTACTTATTTCCAGCTTGGGAAAGTACATTTTGTTTAATGCTTTATCTAGTACACATTATTGCTGGGCCAGGTATTTTTCTATTTGAATAGTGACACATTGCTTTCCCTTCTGGTTTAGGTTTTCCTAAGGGTGGAGTGGCTCCTTCGTTCGGCAAAGTCACCAATCCTGCTCCCAAAGGTCCTGATCGCCCCACCCCACAGCCACATCCAGAGGACCTCAACTGTCTGGTGCAGCGGGCTGAGCACATCCCAGCCGGTACACGCACCCCAATGTGTAGCAAGTGCAACAATGTCATCAGGTAACTAGCATCAGAAAAGCAGCATTTACAGTACAAACTTTGGAACAATAAAAGAAACAATTTTTCACTGATTAAAGAATTCAATAAGAATGTAAAATTCTTCTTAAACTGTGCTCAAGTTTTGCCTAAAGTTTAAAAACCCTTGCAGGTGGATGACCTTTTTATATATGTTTCAATAATTTTGCTGGAATCCTCTGTCCTTTGCTTGTTCTCAACAGGGGCCCATTCCTTGTGGCCATGGGCATGTCATGGCACCCCGAGGAATTCAACTGTGCTCACTGCCACTCCTCCCTGGCAGACCGTGGATTTGTGGAGGAGAAGGGCCAGGTGTACTGCGAGCGCTGCTACGAGCAGTTCTTCGCTCCCACCTGCTCCCGCTGCAACCAGAAGATTCTGGGGGTGAGTTGCAGTTTTAGTCTACTTGTACTGAAAACGCATTCTGTACCAATACTTCAGTCATCAATCACTCTTCTTCCTCATAAAGCAGACGCAAAGCAGGGACTGGCTGCTTAATCCATTGTAGTGAACGGGATTATATACTGAATCTTAACGTTTTAATTTAACTATTAAAATGTAAATGCAACCCATGCACATTATCTGTTATATCGTACATATGTGTGTAAGGTTTTAAACTGCATAAAGCTAAATGTATTCATACAATCATTATAGGAACTGTTTCAGTCACAGTAGAGCGATTTAGAATTGTTTATTAGGGACTGTCACTGATGCATAGTTATCATTAGGAGAATCACACATAGAGAGGCACATTAATTATTTAAATTATTGCTTGTTTAATAGCTAGCCAACTACCTCTAAAGAATAATTATGAGAAAACAATATAATCCTCAGTGTCTTAAGATTCGAGTTTCATTTACAAAAGCAATGTTTACTGTGGTCAAATTATTTTAAAAAACATCATAGTATCATCAGACTATGATACAAAGAGCTGTTCCTCACTAGTTTTTTAAAATGTTTTCTCTGCAGGAGGTCATGAATGCCCTGAAACAGACCTGGCATGTGTCCTGTTTTCTCTGTACTGCCTGCCAACAGCCAATCAGAGGCAACATGTTTCACATGGAGGACGGACGGCCATACTGTGAAAAAGGTACAGCAGGAGGGCCAAATAAGATCTTGTCATGACAACCTTGTGTGCAAACAAACAGTAACATGTTGTCACTATTTACACAGACTACTACAACTTGTTTGGTACCAACTGCCACGGGTGTGACTTCCCCATCGAGGCTGGGGACAAGTTCCTGGACGCTCTAGGATTCACCTGGCACGACACCTGCTTCGTGTGCGCGGTAGGTCAGGGAGGCGACTTCACTCCCAGCCACGACAAGGGTTTGGTTTCAAAAATGAGAAAAAATTGAGAATATTGTGTGACTAACAGCACTCCTCCCTCCACAGGTCTGCTCTGCCAGTCTGGAAGGTCAGCCATTCTTCTCCAAAAAAGACAAGCCTTTGTGCAAGAAGCATGCCCACACTGTCAACATCTGACCTGCCTCAGTGAACATCAGTGGAACAGGGCAACGGTGTCGGTTGACAGCGCTCTAGATTTCAGTCAGATGTTAAATATTTTTCAGGATTAAAACTGATCTGATTTATCTGTTATCTGTGTATTCTGGTAGAATAACATTTGATCAGATGTTCCATTGCAAGCTTTATTTTTCCTCTAGTATCTTAATTCAACATTCTCATTGGTTATTTCATTTCAGTGTTTTTTTTTTCTTCTTTTTTTTTTTGGATGAATAGCAGGAGTACATCTGAATACACTGTTAGCCCCCTCTGCCAGTTTTATATCTGTGCAAGTGGATTGTAATGCATGAGTTTGTGCTGGGCTTTTTAGTTGTGCGGGTGGCGTGTTAAGCTCTTGATGGGCATTTTTGTTTAACACAGAATAGGATATATGTAGTTTACTGCAATGACCTACTGAGCCCCTCGGGGATCACGTATTTGAAAAAAAAAAAAAAAAAAAAAAAAAAGATGAGTTAAGCTATGCCATGTGTTATTAAAGTGCATGCAAGGTTTAGAAATCAGGATTATTTAACGGGAAAAAAATATTTATTTGTAAGCAGGGACCATTCAAGTCAAAAAGACTTATGGATATCTGGCCTTCAGAATAAAATGGGAAATTTTATTATTATTTTTTTATTGTTTTAAAGTCATGCTTTATTTAATCATTCCCAGTATATGAAAGCACACATTATTAACATGTATAGCAGTGTGTAAATAAGACACTGCTGGCCCTGCTTTGTAGTTAATGCCTGAAAATTATAAGGATAAAGTTCAGCCCAGGAGTATTTTTGAAAGGGCTCTGCAATGACAAGAAAGATCAAGTAGTGATGTTCTGCTGTTTATGCATTTTATTATTTTCTAATGCCTATAATTCAGGAACAAAGTGGTTAGTGAGCATGCTTGTAGTGAATACCCACATCAAAATGTAGTTCAATTAACTAGTTCCTGACATGAAAATGCATGTTTGGTAGAATTCAGTCAATTAACACAAAACATTTTTAATATAAACTTCCAGAAGCTGCTGTGAGCTTTGTCTTGCTCAATTTCTATGCATAGAAAACAAAACCAGTTTGCATTTGTGTAATGGGTATTTTCTCATTGGACACTGTGGATAAATAAGCACTTCTCTTCTTACTTTCATTTCAAATAAAAGGGTTCAGCAATGAATACCATATCCAAAGCTCTCCCGTATTTCTTATGTTGTGGCTCTCCACTATCTTATCCCTCTCAATGTGGCTGACCTTGGACTGAAACTCTTCTTCCTGCAAACACCCGATATAGTGCACATGTACTTTTTTTTATGTGTTTGTCAATGCAGAGAAAGAAATGATGCACAGTGGCTCTTATGTGTATTATAAATCTGTAGTTGTGACAGTAATTATTCAGGCAGGCAGACAGGCACCAGCATGAGCTGCACTTCACCTACAGTAAGAGGGGAAAAGTACACATCTCCATAGGGACAGGAGAAACAACACCCACCAGGTGCATACACACTTGGTGCATTCTTTCCTGTCTAATAACCAATAACAGTCTGTTGTGCATTTATCCAGTCACATAAGTTAAGAATGACAGACAGCAAGAGTCACCAATGTGTTATTGTAAGGAGATGCACCCACAGTAAGACATAAGCTGAGCGTGTTGATGTGCACTTCTCCAAGACGTCGGAGGTGGGAGCTGTGCGCAGGACGGTGCGAGATTTAACCAGCCTCAAAAAAAAAAAAAAAAAAAAACAACAGCGGTGGAACATTTGGAAAACTCTGCCAGAAGACAGAAGGACACATGCAAATAAACAGCGCAGTGGTGTTCAAATCGAGACAAACCGACATCATGCGGTTTTAAAGCGGGAAGAAAGCGGTAAGTTTACTTCGCCCTAACAGCCTGAAGCGTCGGTGTGCGTCGGAGCGGCGGCGGTGGTCTTGCGGTTGTGATTATCAAACCCTCCTCTGTGGAAAAACCAGAGGGGATCTGCGATTTGTTTTCCGCGCTGCTGTTCGCCACGAAATCAGCTCAAGTGCTTCTTTGGCTGCCTGCGGCGGCTGACAGCTACTGCTGGGATGATGAGGACAGTGATGGTGATGCTTATCGGGGGTTGGTGCCATGATCGCCACCCTGTGCATCTAAGAGCCTGATCCGAGGGAGAGCGGCGCTCCTAAACTGACGCGGTTAAGTTTATAGAGGTTTTAATTAACTGACAGTGAGAGTTAAAGTGGTGAATGTCTGTCCGGGTAAATGTTGCTGAATTCTTGGTGCCTTGTTTTTATTTATTTTAACACAGTAATTTTTACTGTTAAGATTGCTGTTTTATGTTCATTAAAAAAAAATCCATATTTTCCACCCTAACTCTAACATAGCATGTAGAGTATGACATAATATATTAGGTACAATGTCAAATGAGTGATTAAAGGTACAGGTGTGCTTTATGTCATTTCTTTTACTGCATTTTCTCTCAGGACCATGTTAACTTAAAACTTGAATTATGAGATAAACTGGGTAAACTCCATATGCTGATGAAGATCATGTGATCTGTGTGAAAGCCACTAAAGGGACCTTGTAGTGAGATTGAGCTTTGAACCTCAGCTTTCGGATATGATTTTTGTGCTCACTTGTCAGTGAGTGTAGAGGGAGTACAGTGCAGGAAGAAAATGTAATGAGCTGTACCACCTTGACACCCTATACATGCGTGTTAATGTCTGGCAGTGAGCTAAAGACACCATTGCCAGTCGGCGTGTAGTGGCATTGGGTCAATGGCAACATTCGACTGTTGAACACATTACACACAACCTGTCTGTGCTCTGCAGTTGATCACTGAGCGTCAGTGAACCAGAGCTGATGTCTGGGACGTGGCTGACGTCCTGATGTTTACATCAGAATCTCAGCGGCCACGCTCGGCCTGCTGCACCTCATGCAGGTCCCTGGTTCGGTCTTTGAATGCACCAAAAACCATCTAAGCTCGGAGCAGGACAGAGGGGCTCATTGAGGCAGAGCTGAGTGAGCGTTTTTTGGATAATATTAAACACACAGAGAGCGATCAAACCACCACCACCACCACCACCACCACCACCACCACCCAGACCTTGCCCTGTCTGTGCTCCTGGCAGGAGGAACGCCCGTCATTAGGCTTACACGATGAGGATGGCATGTCAAGTGAGGGTGCATGGCAAGGCAGTGTTTTGTGGTCTACCACAGACTCAAGCTTCAAGTGTTTCAACTTGTCGGACTTTCTGGCATGGCTTACGCAGAGTGTGTGTGTGTGTGTGAGTGAAATGTACCAGCATTCATCTTGTAAGGCCCAGCTGTGGTAGCAGCATGATGGCAGGACTGCTAGTTAAAAATGCCAGTGACGTAGAGTCCTCACAGAGCTCTGTACATAGTGTAATGCTGACTGATAGTAATCCAGAAGGGTTAACATTTTACACCAAACCGCTCTCAAAGTGTTTGCCTATGAATCAGAATTTCTGTGTTTTCACTTGTGGACTGGTTAACGGACTTCTATCCATGAAACCACCACACATGGAAAAGTGATGGATGAGGAGACATCACACATTTCAAAATGAAGTCAGCTTGATGGAAATGTGGCTGCAGAACAATTATGAAACTCTCATGGCCCAACTGAATAAAATACCTAAACATGTGTATATATTATTTACTGGGTTGTTGTATTTTAAGTACATTTGGTACCCTAACCTTAAACAGGAATTCAGACACTCACAAACCTGTTGAAATGAGGACAGCAGCTCCTCTGGATGCACATAAACACACACACACACACACACACACACACACTTATGATCTAGGTAGATACTGGCCTGAGTCTGAGTTTGTCCACAGGGCTAAACTTAGCAAGCTGTGACCCCTCACCTCAGTTTCCTCCCGTATAATTGCAGGAAGCAAGTCCAGCCAATCAGAGCAGAGATATTTGGTGCATATTAACAAGCTCAATGGGAGCAGTATTTCAGCAGTAGACAGGTAAGGGGCGAGAATGTGGGGCGAGAGGTTTTTTGTCAGAAAGTGTGAAGATGCCAGAGAGCGAGGAGAGATTTAGGAGGACTCAGGTTTTCAGATTTCTGTTTTGAAGACAGAGGAAAAGTAAGGATGGAGGAAGACTTTATCGCCTCGCACTCCTGCTTTAAGCAGGCTGTCATGTGATATGTGCATGGTGACCGTCAGACAGAGCAAAAGGTGGGACTGCAGTATATCGAGAGACAAACTGTCAGCGATTCAGTCGCAGGCAGACTTTGCTTGATTTCTTAACCAGCTGCCCGGACGTAATATTTTTTCGTGATGTCTTTTCTTCTACACGCACGCAAACACACACTGATAGAGGAGCATCTTATATCAAGGCTTTCCACAGGTATGGCTTTTCCAGCTGTCATTCACGGTGATTTCTGCCAGTGACTGCTGTTCCTCCCACGCACTGCAACAGTCTGTACTGTGTCTCCCATGCATGCGCGCCGATACATACCAAAGGAAACACACAGTCACACACAGAGTTGTTTTCTTTGTAACAACACAGATATTGCCTGGGATGCAGGCCTGTGCTTGCATTTGTTCCAGACAGCCTCATCCCTCTCTGAATGATAGATAGAGACGATCATTTTGTGGCACAAACCCCAGAATTCTTCAGTTTAACTGAGTTTGAATTTGAGATAAACTCTCATTATGATCACTGGTCGTTTTATCCTGTGCCTCATCTGGCTCCCATCAGCTAGGAAGTGCAGGTTGCTGATCCTGTTCCACTTAGGAGTAATCTTCTTCTTACCTATAGGGCCCACCGGCTCTTTGACAATTAATTCAGTGCGAAGTAGAACCGAAGCACAGATGCCCCGCTCACTGTTTCATCAGTGGTCACTGACAAGAGACAAATGCGGGCAACAACAGGATTTACTTAAAGCTGCAAACTGCTCTGCTCTTTGCCTGGAAGGTCAGCAACCATGTGAGGGAGAGCCGACATCCTGTTATTAGAGAGGGGCAGAAGAAAAGAGAGGGAGAATGAGGCACAGGGGGTTGATTGAAGATTGAAGAACAGATGAGGGTAAGGGGTACTTTGCATGATTGCGTGAAAGTCAAAGTGGGGAAATGACCTGAGCTTGAAATTTAGTCTCAGTCCTTTCAGTCATAGACGGCAGACACATGAGCTCCTTCTAATAACTCTCCTTTTTTTTTTTTTTTGTCTTCCAGAGAGAGACGAGTGCTGGAGCTCTGGCTGGGTACAGTGACAGGATGCTTTCTGATCTCCTATGTTTGGATGGTGAGTCGGACTCTCACGCTTCGACTGGATCTTCCCTTTTTAAACTCAAGACCCACTCTTGGAAATTGATTGACATGAAACACGTTCAATCTGCACTTTCTTGGTTGATGGTTGAGATGTATTGATTCACGTGAACTCTCAGATGTAACTTGAAGTGGTTTTACTTGATGCTCTGAACCGATAATATTGTGAAGAAAGTGAAATCCAAAGCTAAAAGCTGTATTGATCAAGATAGACTGAGTGTTGATTTTCCTGCAGTAGATGTAGTATTTGGCAGGGCTGATCCTGAGTGTGTGTCTGTGTGTGTGTGTGTGTGATTGTTTGTGTGTTTTCAGATTGTAACTCCGTCTCGGCAGCAATTTGCCTCCAAAGTGGCACGCTAATTGACTTTCTGCTGAGCCTGTGGATGGCCATGTAAAATAAACCACACCGACTATAATAGAATCCTGTTTTTCTCCACTAAAGTATCAGGCTAGACGCAGGCTCCGTCTACTGACCCGAGTGCCGGAAATGAACAAGATCAACATCTGATAGAGAGTAGTAAATTTTAGAAACTCTCAGAGGCTTTAATTTCACCTGAGTGATTTACCACAGCAGTGCGTGGCTGCTGAATGTCTCTTCATGTCTATGGAAGATCAAGCATTTCTATCCAACAATACCATTTTGTTATTAATACCACAATTTTGACTGACTAATGTAACAGATTTGGACATTGTAGTTGTTGTCACAAATACATTTTGAAATATTAGCAGATGCATTAAGTGCAGTGGAGCACAAAGAGTCATTGTTAGTCTCTGATGAGGCTGTGGACACACTGTATATTTTTGATTTCAGCGGTGAGCAGGCGTGCTGCATCATTTAATTGGCATTCCTTTTACATTAAGCAATGAACTTGCCACTACAGGACCCATCATAAACGGCAAAATATGCTGACGCAGCTCCAACACAGAGCCTCAGTGTACAGTCGCGAGCCGAAGCCACGCAGCGCTGTGAAAAACAGAGCTACTGTACCTAGAGAGGACAATAGTGGCCTGTATATGAGCGAGAGGCTCGCGGCAGCTCCTTCTGTGACAGTGACCCGCTGGCAGGGAAGTAAAACGGGCGGAAGCCGAGCACCAGTTTGAGTTGGAGAGTAACTCACACCCGTAAAGAATGTCAAGAATCTGTGTGTTAAAGTTCGCACTGTATCTGCGTCTGGATCCTGGCAAATAAAAGGCAGCTGTGTGTGTGAGTCTGTGCGTGTGTTGCGTGTGCATCCATGTGAGGATGTATGTGTGTGTGTGTCTTTGTGTGTGTGTCTTTGAGTGTGAACAAGAGGAGACTTGCAGAAAGTCAAAGAATACATTTATGCAAATATTGTTACTGCATGGGAAGATTGCTTTAACTTTGGACACATGTTTGGAGAATCGTGGTCCCATCCAGCATTAGAGTGTGTACTTCCACGAACGCCGTCTCTCTCACTCTCACACACACACACACACACACACACACACACACACACATCTGACAAGTCAACCCATGATTACGCTGTAACTTAGCGGTTTATTAAGAAACGACAGGTCAGCCAGACCACCCAGAATCACAGGACAAGTCACCTGTTTCATCTGAAAGGGAAAGTCCAAGACTCAACACTCCTCGCTGTGTTCAGCACCGTACCCAGCTGTGACTCAGTGTTATTTCGCTGATAAAATATTGGCTCATGGTTAGTGGAATATGTTTTATGACACTTGCTTTCTTTTCCGGGAATTTTAAAGTTCCTATTCCTTATATCTGTTTAAAGAAGGGGTTCTGTGTTTCACCGCGCTCAGAGCATGTCAACGTGATCTCCTCTGACGGTTTGATCTTTCAACAGACTAATCTGAAAAGCTTTGTTCGGAATTTTTCAGCGTGTCTGTCCTACCGTAGACCTCATTCTGCCCTGTATCTGATTCTGCGACTGAGCGTCATGCTCCTCGGCTAAATAGCAAGTGACAGCGAGTGCCACTCAGCCTGTGAGAGAGAAGATGGAGAAACAGATGAAATCAATTTCTGTCTTGTTCGTGTTTTTCCTGTTGCCTCGCCCTGTGTTTCTGATGACAGATTGTGAAATGGGTTTCATATGTGTTTTTTTTTTTTTTTTTTTTTTTTTTTTTTCTTTTCCACCATAGATTCGGAAGAGGGCAGAGAGCATTTAGAGTCGTACCTGTGAGGCGGTCTGCATGGAAATGTGCTGACATCAGCACTTTGCATTTGAAACCCCGCGGGATAGAGGAGGATGAGGAGGATGCTGCAGTGACGGCACAGAAGAAGCTGGGTTTGCATAGATCATATCAGGTGAGTCCGCCCAGAGAGTGACATCTCTTATCTGCAATAATCCGTTAATTAAAGACTCAGTCACATCCTGGAGCAAGTGGGACAGAATGGAGCACGCTGTGTGTGGACTACTAAAAACAACACAACCTTAAACCTCACAATAGTGAACAATAACAGGAACACAGTAACACTAGTGTCACATATTTTTCAGCTGTCTATAGTGTGTGTTTACGTGAGTGTATTTTCAGCATCCCAGTGACACAGTGCTTTATCTGGAAGCAAGCTACACACACACAAACACACACACATACACACACTCACACGCGATGCTACATCACATTGCAGTCCCTGCTAGGTTTTGGCATCGGTTGCAGGATTAGGGAGCGAGCCAAAACAGGTGACAGGTGACATACTCATGTCAACACTTCATGACTAGGACTTTAAGTTTGGATTAACTAAATTACTGTTGCAAACAAAAGGTGAGGGGTGTTGCTGCAGCTGCTTGGATGTTAGTTTGCAGCAGTTTTCGACCCCTGTTTGCGGTGTAGGCCTGTCACATCCCCAGTGAGTAGTTTCAGCTTGTGACAGCTGTTGTTCTTTGTTGAAGCGGTTTGTGATTTGGCATTAGCTGTCACGATTTTCCCCAGTGACATTTCCAATGGTTTTTCTGTTTATTTTTGACCAGTTCTCCTGCCGAGTTTGGGCAGAGATCACTTGAGCTGTGTAAACTGTCTCGTGTTACTTTGAAAATATTAACCTACTGATGGTTAAACCTCTTTTCTAGCTACTAATATACTGTTGTAGTAACTGGCATTCAGCCTATTATGACCGTTTGTAATTATGATTAAGTTGCTTTAATTATGTGCTTTGTTTGTGGTTTAGAGGCCTGATGATGTTACTGAAAGAAAAGTTACAGACTTCCTTGAATACATTAGCCAAGGTTGTGTTGGGTCTGGCCTCAAGTGACCATGTGGGGAATAAAAAAATACACTTTTCCAGCAGCTTGATTGACTGCTTTTGAAGACTTTGAAGTCATCATATTGATTTCAGACATATCACCCAACCCTACTGGCAACTCTGGAAATAGATATTCATCTCTTTGAGACTTGACGCAGACCTGCGGAACATTTTTCTGTTTCTCAAATCGAGTTAGCCGCATGTGTCACTCATTTGTCCTTCATCTTTAAGTGAGGTTCAGTCCAGTCTGAGAGGAGACGGGCTCCTCTCTTTGTCTTTCCGAGTCCGGTCCCCGAGAGCTCTACGTAGAGGAGGGGCCGGATCAGATTACAATAAAAAGAAAGAGAGAGAGAGTAGCAGTCGGCTAACCTGCCACAGCCCGGATTGTTATTGCAGGTGCTCAAGAGCAGACACAGCTGTTAATTACAGCTACGTAGCCACACATGTGGGGCCGCAGTCACACATGAATGGCCACATACAAGTGCACGTCGGCATGCCAGTATACACAGATTAGGATTTGAGCATCAGGAGAAAGTTTGAAATGCTTTCTCGTTTGCTTTGGCCTTTTTTTTTTTCTGCTATATGAATGCTTGTGTATCAAAGTGTATCATTTGGAGCTGAAATTAGCGATCAGCTTCCCACATTTACCTTCAGCCCAGTTCACCCTCAGCTCCTGCCAAGAAGCTTTAAAGCAGTATAACACGATAACTGCAGTTTATGTACACAGCCCGCGTTATCAGAGGTATTTACAATGTACTCAGTAACATGGTTGCTGGTATGAGGCCCATCGCTGAAGTGAATTAGATTGCAGATATTCTGTACAATGCCTCCCTGTCCATTTAATCAGTATCAGACTAACATAAGAGACAAAGACTGGAGTGGAGCTCATTCCTGTCTGTCTGAGTGAGCGCCGCTGCAGCTGCATCCTCTGCTTGTCAACACACATCAATCACATCATCGTGTGCTGAAACGGTATGGAGAGGGTGATGAATATTCACTGTCGATACTTTCAGGTTGAGGAAAAAGGCTAAACGAGTAGCTGTTAGTTTGAGTGACTGTCCTGCAGGAAATACTTAAGATAGAGAAGTGTGTTGGTTTAAACAGCCGTTTATCACAAGCACTTCTCTGTTTTAGGGTTAACTCTGTAACATTTTATGAGGTGTGTGTGTGTGTTTGCATGATTGTGCTTGTTTTTGTGTTAGTGAACAGCTGCTTGTTCTTCCCTCCACCTGTGTGCTGTGACTGTGAGCAATGACTCTCTTGGTTCTCCTTTGCTTTTCTTAAAGATCAAGTTTAATTAATGACTACTCAGGCGTTTAGCACAAAACTCTCTTTGGCAAGAAATTGCAAGATAAGTGACTTTTGTCTCAAGTGCCAACATTTTGTGGCTTTATTGGTTTCCTGATTCAAGTTTGAGCTGAAAATGCTTGATTTAACCACACATACAGACACACTGTTTTTCTACAATTAAGAACTGTTTTCTGCTTCTGGACACAAAATGGTCAAGATGCTGGGTGTTCTCCATCTTTTAAAACGTCTTGTTTATTTTAGTTTTTTGAAAGTGCTGCAAATTAAGCAGTAAGTAACCTTGGGTGGACTTTCCATGGGAGCACAAGTGGGTGAGAGAGGGAAGGGGAGAAGAAGGGAGCTGAGAGAAAAACCTCAAATGTGAAAATGACTGGAACTCCCATGGTTTTCAAAACAGAACTCAAGATTTCATTACACATACCTGGACAACTGAGGGCATGGAAAAACCCCTCCCTGTGTGCGCACATGTGCACACGCACGCACATGCACGCGCTCAACAGCAGGCTTGGTCAGAGAAATAATAAGAATAATGTAAACTAAATAGAGCAGAGACGACTCCCAGCCAACAGAGCCAGCACGTGTCAGCTTCAGAAATATGCAGAACTCCGGTCATCAATCACAGACAGGAGGGCCTCGGTCCCGCTGACAAGCTCGGACAGAGAGGACGCAGAGCTCTTTTGGATGCACTCTGTGTGCGGACGGGCCGGTGGCGGCTGTGTTCCCAGCCCTGACTACAGCTTCTTGGGTTATGTTGGGTTGGGACTCGTCCAAGGTGTTCAAGTCTGACTGATGATGAGGCATCGCGTCAAACCAACGTCAACAACAGAGTAAAGCTAATGGTCTTGTCAAAAAGGCCGGTTGGCAGCATTCACATAGGTCCTCCTCAGTGTTGTTTTATTAGGTTTCAGTGTCGGTCTAAGCTGCGGATCATGAAAACCATCTATGTGAGTGTGTTGTGGGAATATTCTCATGGTGGCTTGACAGTCTACTGGTCACAGTATAACTGCAGGCAGTAAATTGGCCTAAACCAAGCAAAATACAGCAATGAGAGACAGACAGTCCTGAGGGGCCAAGCTGGAGTTTAGTCCCTAAAACTGAACCTTCCCCAGGGTTCAGAAGGACACGGAGGGATTGAGGGGATGTAGGGATATAAGGAGGGGGATGGGGGATCCTCTGGCCAAGACAGAGCCCACAGGGTTTCTACTATGAGGTCTAACTTAGTCTGTGTAAACATGTCTGAAATGACACACTCAATGTCTTCTGCCTTTTTTGTGACATGATGAATATTTTCAGCTTCCTTTGACATTTTGGTAATAGGAACAAGTTTCTAGATTTAGATAATGTATGACCATTGATGATAATTCTTTTTCCATGTTACAGAGCATTAAAGGAGCTATTTATAAGTTTTACTATTGCTACATTGCCAATGTTAGCATGAACAGCTGTTGACTTACCAGTCTAGATGAAACATTGCGAGTTCAGCATTAAACTTCATTCCTTTATTTAACAAGAAAGCTAGCTCCAGCCTGGTTGGAGTGTCATTGTCCGATACTGAGTCACTGTAGCGTCCAGGCTGCCTGGAAGAAGTAGCGCAGCTCAGAGGACGTATTATAACTTCTTGTCTTGTAAATGCAACAATGGCTGAAGCTCTCACCGAGACTGGTAAGTAAACTGCTATTAATGCTAACACTGGCTATAGCAAAACTCACAAATAGATGCCCTGTGAGTGCGTTTCTAGCTGTTTCCCCTTGGTTCCAGTCTTAATGCTATGCTAAACTAAGATGATCTTCTTAAATCATGTTTTAGTTTAATTTATTGGTGTGCATGAAAATACAACTACCGTCTGCCTTTAAAATCATAAATTATTTTTATAGGCTGATTTTGAAGATACAGTTCTTGAACTGCTTTGGAATTGCCCTCTTACTTGATATGTTTCTGCAGAAACCCAAGCTGGCTGTATTTCTCCTGTCCACAGACAAGTGTTTACACTGTGAACTCAGTACAAACGGAGTTCATCATCATCTCGATGTTCTCAACCCCCCTGTGAGTTGAATGGATGTCTCACTGCGTCCAATCGTTTCTTCACCCATTGTCTATCTATATTAGACACAGGGTGACAGGACAGCTGTCTCTGTGCCTTGTCTTGGTCAGTGTGTCCAAACACTAGGATTCATGTGTGCCTTTGCAATAGATCTGGCATCACAAATTAATGTTACATGGCTTGTTTGACTGAGTATGCTGTCTCTCTGCTCCAGTCTCTGATCCTGACATTGGAACCAAAAGGGGAATCATCACCAAGGAATTTGGCAGACTTTGATCACAGCGCTGTCCAGTGAGGGTGCAGGGTTAATGTACTGTGTGAGGAGGAAAGCATGACACATCCATCTTGTGCTGAAGAATGGCTTTTGTGTGCCACAAACGTACATAACTTAACATCTAGACAGTGGTCTGTGAATGTACTTTGTCGGTCGGACAAGTGTGAAATCGGCCCCAGTGAATTGCCAATCAAATGCAAGTTCGCAGTTTCCTGCTTTGAAATACAACGGACAAAATGAACAGTTGTGACTTCATTTTCAAGGCCAAGAACCACAGATGACTGTCATAAACAAACCATAATGAGACTATAATTGCTTACCATGACTGTTTACATTCTTCCACACAGAGCCTTCGGATAGAAGCTCCACAGATCGTACAAACGGCAACACTGCATTCTGTAGACAATCAACCTGACATTACATTGACATTTTACCCAGTTCTTATTCAGCCGAGAACATTTTAGAAAGAAGTCAGTATCCAAAACTTCCT
This sequence comes from Trachinotus anak, assembly GCF_046630095.1. Lineage (NCBI taxonomy): Eukaryota > Metazoa > Chordata > Actinopteri > Carangiformes > Carangidae > Trachinotus > Trachinotus anak. The sequence goes on along the minus strand of NW_027273879.1, from coordinate 10,267,392 downwards.
TTCTGTGGTGTCCTTACATTAATGGTGAACATATGTTAGGAGAGAAGGCAGGGTCACATGGTTACGCTTCAGAGCTCATTTTAGGTTGTCTTGTCAGGGTTGTTCTGTTTTGGCTGCTCAGAAGGTCAATGTAGAGTGATGCAACAGAACAACAAAAACATATTTTGCAACCATTAGCAAGGTTTGCTTACTAAATATAATATGTAAAATTATGTAGGAGTGAATCACCAAAGACTTTCACTTCACTTTCACTGTCAAAGAAACACCATAGGTTTTACCTTTGGAGAATGAGCTGCAAAGCAGGGTTTGAATATATTGTAGTAAATTGATGATACATGTGGAGTAATACCCATGGAGCTGATAGGCATATAGGTGCTTTACTGTAGGTGCTTTAAGGTTCATACCATATGTTGGGTGAGTTCTACAGGTTAAGAATGATTTCCCAGCCTTATATCAGCCCTGCACACCAGCATTAAGATAAAGTTGAGCAGGGGCAGAAGTCGTCTATGAGAACCTGTGGAGTGGGAGGAAATGGCCATCCATCATGCCCTGCACATGATGACATCTCTGACCCTGTGTCCTCTCTGTCTCTCGCTCTCGTCTCAGCATGGAGAGGGAAAACTAAGATTTATTCTGTACTTTACATTGATTTTTTTTCACCTTAACAGATTTCTCCATTATTTTGAATATGGCGTAGTGCTACCATGTAATAGTAGATACACTGACCACTTGCTGAAAGAAGAATACACCTGAAGCTTTGTAAATATACTGAAAATGTGCCTTTTCTAAATCCCGACCTATGCAAATCAATGTGATCATCTTACTCCGATGTGTTTTAGAAAGTGGCGAATAAATGTCCGCTTTTCATCAATATGGCAATGACAAAGACCGCTCGCTACGCCCTTGAGAGGACAGTCAGTCTCCACCATCTCCATTCTCCATAGGCTAGCAAAAATTTTGATCTTGAAGAGAATTTACCTTTGCAATCAGTAATGTATCACAGGAAATGTAAAAGATACACTAGGCATTAAGAATAAGGTGCTTTTCCCACAGGCAATAATAAGCCATAGAATGACAAGAATGCAGCTTTTCAGCTTCAGCAAAACACTAAAGCACTGTGATCTCACCGCTGACTTCCTCCTCTCAGGGTTAACGTGAGTTTATCACTGAAAACAGGCTTAGTGTGAAACGTGCAGAGACTCTATGCAGGGGTCACTTGGTATTAATCACTCGAAAGAAAAACATTTTAAAGAGCCAGTGCGCAATTTTTTGTCAAATGTAGAATACTTGTCAAGGCAACTTTCCTCCCTAGCGAAGACTTTCTGCCTCTCCTTACACATGTACCGTACTTTATCGGTGAACCCCTTAATCCACCACAGCTGCTCAACTGTAAATACAATTAACCCCAGTGATTGTGTGATGTTGACTTTGGGTTTTGTACACTTTCTCACTAACTGCCGGTAGCCCGTGCTCTCTGAGGATGACATCATGGGTTTCAGGTTGCCCGCTGTGGCCTCGTTTCCCAGGGGGGTCGGGGAGCCTCAGCGCAGACCCGCAGGAGAAGAGATCCATGCTGCGAATAGACATTCTCATTCTCTCTTTTCTCTCCTCTCCTTCTCCTGACACACACACACACACACACACACACACACACACACACACACACACACAGTCGACTGACCTCTCTGCCACCTCACTCTGAGCCCAGAGTTTGTTATTGGCTCAGTTATGACGTGTTGACAGATGAGGCAGATGTGTGTTCCCCTCTTGTAGATAGTTTGTCGGTGTTGTTTTCAAAGTTAAAAAGCTCTGGAATTAGCTGAGCAATGACAGTAATTTTGCCTTCATGGCAGTCTGGTGAAAGGGTTTGTGCTGCTTCAAAAATCAATGCAATGTCAATTAAGAAATACTGTTTTGTCTATGATTTTGTCATACAACAACAACAACAACAACAAAAAGGAATCATCAGACCCACATTAAAAGTCACACAGTGATTCAGAACAAAACTCAGCAACCAAAGACAATACCTAGGGTTTCGTGACCATTTAAAAACCACCACACCAGTGAGTCAGTAGTTATTTGCTTAAGATCAGGTCACTCTAACATTGCCAGCTCATGTAAAGTTTGAAGACCATGTAGCTTATTGTGGGTTGGTCTGAATTTGAATTTTTCCCAGGCAGTGCAGAGCATGTCTTTACCTCAGTGTCAGTCATTCTGTCAATCATCTGTTTTGGTTATTTAGAATTACTGGAGCCTGCAAAGTCAACCTCTTCCCCTGTGATGTCAAATAAGCACTGTGGGCTAGCTTTCCTCTGTTCCCCTTGTTTTATTTTTCCACTCCCTGCATGGACACTCCTGCTGATGGCAGCCTCGAGACTGGCTTGGAACATACACACACACACACACACACACACGCATCCAAAACCAAGGCACCTACAAGGAAGCACCAAATTAGAAAACGTCATTTGGTTTTCTTGTTTCTGACGAGTAGTTTGAAGTTAAAATGTGATGGATAGAAGCAAAAGGTTCATGTATTTGCCTGTCTTACAGCCAGGCTGGAAAGTTTTGGGATCACCTGGCTTCATGAGGGAAAACTTTTAACACTTGAGGATTGTACACACTTAAAACCGAGGTCTGAAGGGAGGGATTTGTCCGTAATCCTGTATTGATCCTTCCTAGACAGGCTGTCTGGTGGACTGACACTCTGCCATACCTACAGGCACATAGCCACCCTGGCTGCGTGCCTCACCACATCTAACTATAGACGCAAATGCAAGCCGAGGCCAATTTGTGGCTGATTTAATGGCTCATAGTGGAGTCGTTATGTTGGCCCAAGAAAGACAGAATTGCCCATTTTGTTTTCCAGTTTAAATGTCAGTCCCAGAAGTCTATGCATTATTAGCACATAAAGGCTATGTGTTGTGGCTATTTCACTGCTGCTGACTAACACACAGCATCCATCTATCCTGATTAAACTAAACTGTACTGGAGGGACTCAGCTACATTAGAAAAAGTTGCCAGCCAAGGTTCAGAGTTGGGAGAAGTCTAAATGAGCACGAACTTAAACATCCTGCTAGTGAATTATCAAGAAACCTGTTTGGTTTGTCTTGCTGTTTGTAAGTAAATCAAGGTGGATGGTATATATAATTAATGTTGGCAATTATAATGCTTTTAATTGTTCTTTTGAAAAGATATCCAACAGTGTGGTTATGTATCTTAAAGCACAAGTTATGTTTACCGTGGTTGGATACCAAATCCTTGTAATAACTTTAGTGCACTTTTCATGTTGCACCATCATCAGGTCAAATACTTTGCTTCATTGCGAATGCCTGTTAGCTTGATGATGTTGACGCTGACAAAGCACTCATGGGGCATCATGGAGCTGCTAACATGGCTGTGGACAGTTTTTTCTTTGTTGGTTGGTATTACAGTCCCCATCATCAGCCCACTGGCCCACACAGGAGGCTCCCATATCTCCTGTAGGTCAGTTCACAGCTGACAGTCAATATCATTTCAATTTTAATAGTACAACTATTGGTGGCATCAGTAGGCAGTAGGCAGCAGGGTTTATAGCAGGCGACCTGTTTTTAAATTTAGCTAATCACAGAATGGCAGATTAACTATAAAAAAAATAGAATTAAAAGTATGTAACACAGAAAACATGTGCCAGGGATAATTGTTGAAACAACACAGTATTTCCTTTAGAAAATTTAACCATCAGCCTGTGTCTCTGCTGCAGCTGTTGGCACGCTGGAAATTGTGTGCATTTTGATTGGCTGAGGGTACCGGAGGTAAAACAGGCAGCTGAAAGGATTGCAGAAATGAAAAGTCCATTGTAACAAGTTTAAAGTACTTCTTAACCTGAGGTGGCGTGCCACCACCAGCGCTGTGGTTGTCTATGTGGCCAGTCACCTGATAGTGTGGACCTGCCTGCCTTTATACAAATAATTGGATTTTAAACGACAAAGGAAACACACTCACACTCTTCAACAGATGAGTACAATTTCCAGTCAGACTGCTAAACCTCTTGTGATGATCATAGGAGGTCCTCCACTCCAGTGCACTGATTATTTTTACTGCAGATGGGTGTTGAAGTGTAACTTCTTTTTCTGAAATCCAAATAAGTGGTGATTCTCTGACATGTGCCAGGACACCGGGTGGTTTCCCAAATACCTTTCGCTCTCTTGTGGAGTAAGGAGATGCAGCCACGTAGAGAGCAGTGCTCAGGTGTGCTGTCAAAGGCAGCTGTCAACGCCTCATTGAGAAAGTGTCACAGAGCATTGAAGCACCTGTGAATGACAATTAGAGTGAGTCAGTTTGAAGTAGAAATCTTTGGTTGTAATTTCCCACAGACCCTCACTGTGTACGCTTTGACTTTGTGAGTAGGAATGAAAGGAATTAAACTGTATTTGGCTGTGGATCAACTTTTGTAAAAACAGAAATGCAGCAGAAATGCTGCTAATGATCTGAATATGGCTATGAACATTTCCCTTTTACTGCATGGCTTCTGAACAAACTCACACTCTGTCTGAGAATAATTGATTTCAGCCATAGGCTGTTAAAAAGAAAACACTGGTAATTAGTTGACTTAGAGCCTGATGTTTTAAGAAGTTCTAATATTGTGGCCAAACACTGGATTGATGCAGTCAATCATAATATTTCCTGTACATAACAATAGTTAATATTGACATTGATATTTTGATGTTATAATACAGTGTATTTGAATTGCCACACTTTATATATCATACTGTATTTATAAGCATATTAGGCATGTGACTGTTTCCATCAAGAAGTTTTGTTTTCTTCATTCCAAGATGCGTGTGTTGCAATTATGTCACTTAACTGAATTTCTGTCTAAAAGATAAAAATTGCAGCAGCATTGCAACACCAGTTGTAAAGTAAAGAAAAACTCAAGTCTTGAAAATGAACCAGAAATGTTCTCCTGCAGAGTTTTACACTGCCTGTGAAAACAGTTGCATCATGTCTTCTGTGTGTCTGGATGAGCTTTGTAAAATTTGAGAAAGGTCAAGTGACATAGCTGAAGTAATCTCAGGTTGGGGTGAGAGACTACAAATATTTAACAGAAAGTCTGCCTTACAAACTTATTATGGAGGTAGCTAATTACTATTTATTGTTGCATTATGGGAAGTGTAGGACTTTTGGTGCCTGACCTATAATAGGACATAAAGTCAGGCTACCCTGGCCTCTGCTGGATGATTTTCAGTCCCCTAACTTTATGAGAGTCAAGGCAACCACTGGAACACTCCATTAATAAGTGTGGTAACAGTTAAAGTATGTTGGATAAACAGATGGTCACAGTTTAAATGGTAGATGCAGTCTGCTTGTTTGAAGCACCTGTCTATGGAACAGCAGTTACTCAAAAATCACCCATCAATCAGTTGGAAGAACTCAGCCGGTGGCCTTGGTGACCAACTGGGGTGCACCACTGCTTTACAGGATGAATGCATGAAGCCGGGGACAGAAAGGATTGCAGGTCTCACTATACAGTAAGGTTAAATATATAAAACAACACATGTGGAAAAAGAAAAAATAAAGCAGAACAATGACTGATGATGGATTGAAAATATATATCCATGCAATGCATCTCAGTGTCTAATAATGTGACAGAAGAAGAAAAGGTAGGCTAGAGAGAGACCGAGCGAGAGAGAGAGAGAGAGAGAGAGAGGAAGAGAGAGAGAGAGAGAGAGAGAGAGAGGACAATGGCTGGAGTGTGACCGAGCAGAGTCAAAACGTGTGGTTACATTCTCGCTTTGTTCCATGAGATCACAGTTGTGGCAGATGCAGGATAGACTGGGAGCAGCTGTTTTGCTCTCTGTTCTCCAGTTACAGACGCTGGCACTGCCTGCACTCTGGGGATGGGCAGAGGGGCACGTTGTCAAGTCTTAATAGTGTTTGTTCTCTGAGGGTGGGCACAAAGAGTCCTCAGACCCGCAGTCCTCCAGCAGTACTCTTGGCATCGGAAGAGAGGGATGCGGCCGAAGGTGTTAAACAGAATGGGACTGGTGACAAGACATAACACACAGCTGGTCCCACTCTCACAGGACCCATGGCGCCATTAATTACTCTGACTGTGAAGGCTACAGTTAACTTAAGATATTACTGGAAAGTGGACTAATTTGTTGTTCTTGACTGTGGCAGTCAGATTAGATAAGAATCAGGTAGAAATTACTTGAATTCACAAATATATACAATTTGTAGGAATTTGTAAGAATGAAGACACATTGAGAAGCTGGCAAACTGACACATATGATTTAACAAGAGCTTGTTTTATTGTTAAGGAAAGGGCTAAAGCGCTAATGAGAATTTAACACAGTGCACCCAGCTGCCTCACTTATTCCCATGAACTTGTAAAGTTCTCAGAAGATACAGTTTCAGTGTGGAGATTTTAGGGAGACTTTCCTGTCCTGCAGTATTAATTAATTTGCGTGTAGGCAGTGCTGTGATCTTTTTTAATATTTCACAGTTAACAATGTGCTGTCTGGCATCTTTGTCATTCATCACAAGTTCAATTTTGAGCCATCTGAGATATTAAATGTTTTAATTTTGAGTCCTAAAATTTTGTAAACAGTATTTGGACCTATAGAGTTGAAATATTGAAGTGATGATTAACAAAATACAACTTTTACATTCTTATTAGAGCTGCAACAAAAAGTTGATTTATCGATGAGTAGATTGAAAGAAAATCAACCAGGAACTAATTTTATAATAATTTATTATTTTTCATTTTCTTAAAGTGTAAATCCCAAACATTTCACAGTTTCTGTTCTCAAACAAAGTCTCAAGAGGATGTGTCATTAGAGTAAAGGGAATATTTTTGAGTTTTGGACTGTTGGTGGAACAAACAAGCCATTTAATGAGATGCCACTTTGTGCTTTAGGATATTTTATTATTTTTCACTGTTTTCTGATCCTTTAGAGACAAAGCAATGGATTGCTTAAACGAGAAGATAATCTGCAGATTACTTGATTTTGAAAATAGTCATTAGTTGCAGGCTTATTTCATACATTGTGTTTCACTTTATCATCTATGCTTCCATTTTTAACAAATCTATACTGAACTAACACCAGCAATAACACCAGCTCTGTGCAGCTCCAATATTGTGTGATGGCTTCTCAATTTTCTTCACACTCTGTTCCCACATGTCTTAGTTCTGCCCCATTGATGTTGAATACACCTTTATGTGCATAAATGTTTCCTGCCCTATAGCTCAAGCATATCTTGAATTGTACAACCATGATCACAGTACCTTCTGTAATTGCTTGTATATTCCGAAAGCGCACAGATGTCTCATAACCTTATGAAAAGTATGGTGAGAGCAGAAGATTTGAAGGTGGAAACCAGTCTAATGAGATGCCTCTGCCAATGAGTTTCCAGTTTTCACAGCCAAAGGCGCGAGTCAAGAGAGCAGAAAACAACTGAATACAATTATTTACTGAAAATCAACACTTTTCCATGGAATCATAGAGGCAGAGGTAAAAGAGTGGATTTCACTAGTGGCTTCAGGCATTTTCTCGTTGTGAGAGGAGAGGTGCGTCTTGGCCCATAGTGCTGGTCACAGATAAAAAGAAGATGTGTTAAATGGTGAGTTTTAGATGAGGGTTCGTCTTTTTTTTAAATCACATACAGAAACCGGCATGTCACCAGGCTTATAGAGTGTTTGAAGAAGACTAAACTGCTGAATCATGATGTGTGAGTCACAGATTCATTGAGCCAAGCTTCTCTCTCTTCAGTCTTACCGAGAAATATTATGAGTCATGTCAGCGTCTCACAGCAAATGTTTTTCAATATGTCACATGTGTCACACAGACTTACTGAAAAATAGAGATATATCACTCAGTGTGAAACCAAAGCGATGAATCCCACAATTCTCTTCTTTTCTGTCAAAAGCAACAGAAGTGAGACTGTGGAAATAGTTGGTTACACAAATTTTTATACAAACCCATAGTTCAAAAGCAGAAGCAGCTTTTTCAGCCTGACACTGCTGGAAACATCTGGGGTTTAGTATGTATTTCTTTCCCTCCATTAGAGATCAGTTAATTAAGACTCATCCACGACAGACCTCTGACAGAAATCGATGTTATGTTATGTTATGTTATGTTATAACATATCATATCATATCAAAATATAATTAAATTTCCTTGTCAAAGAAATGGTTAAGAGGTCAAAGACTTATAGCCACTCTACACACTACACCAAACTAATTAAGGACTTTGTGCAAATAAAATTTTAATAAGTTTGGAAGTGTTGCTCCTGACATCATGTGTGACTCAAATTCTCTTTCAGTTGCTGTTTATCCACATACTTTATTATAACTCTTATTTAAATTTGGAAGACTAAAATTAGTTGTCCCTCCCAGCGGATAGCTCTGATGGATTAGTCAGTCGCCAAGGAGTAATAAATACCAACACTAAAGCCAAGAGATGTTGCAATGTCAGAGGATATGAGGAGAAAGCTGCGTATTATCATACTGCATCCATAAGGACTGCTTTTTGTTGATTAGTCCTTACTCCTGGAGTGATGTGAAACACCAGCTCATATTTTACAAACAAGAGCCCAGTTCAGACACGCCGTCTGTACTCTGCAATTTTAGTAGTGAAAACTGTGTCTGTGGTTGCATCTGAAGATGCTCGGTCATGGCTCGGGCTGCCTGGTGTTGTCTTCCTCCCTGTCAGCAGTGCGGGGATGGTGCCCACAGTGATGTGCACTTACAGTAAGTGAAGGAGTGATGTTTCAGAGATGGATAGCATTTCCAGTATTTATCGACTGCTGTGAGGCGGCCCTGGATGACACTGCATTCAGATACATTAGCGGTAGAGGGAGTCTTGACGACCTGTCAGAGGGAAAGAGGGGGTTGAGAAGTGAGGGGGGGCAGACGTTGAGACATCACCTAGCTCATGGTCGGACGCAGAGGCATCGATTGCAGCCCCATTGCTCTCCAAGCTGCTTCCTGTGTTTTCATTGCGCTATCATTGGAAGAGAGCAAACAACAACGTCAGGGGGAAAGGCTACTGATAGCTCTGTATCTAATGTGCATGGATCTCCAGGGAGAGAGATTTACATTCACTAAAATGCATAATAATGTATGTCTGGATGCCACTGAATAGGCTATTACTGATGGAATACTTATGAAAAAAACACACAACACAATTATATCGTGTGCTCACAGACAGTTCATTGCCCAAGAGAAGGTATTGGTTCAGTTTTGATCAGGTCTAATAGTGGTCTTCATCGGTATTAAACTAAATCGAATATCTAATGATATAGCCTGGACTTATTCCATTTATATCATAGTCATTTTATTCTCAGAGCACTGCAGTCAGTGTCATGTTGAGAAAATTCTCAAGAGCTGAATCCATAGTTTTTTTGAAGGATTAGTGTGTGCGTGTGTATGATATGTAAGTTGTGAGCGAATGCCAGGTTAATGTGTGCGTGGTTGAGTTTGCATAGAAATAAACGGAATCACATTATAGCTGCAAACAGTGAAAATGAAATGTTTTGTTAGCTCATAGTTAAAGCTAACAAGAGGAGAGGCTGCTGTATGATCGCCCCTTGTCTCAGATTTAAAAGGAACATGTGCATGACTCCCATGATTCTACTGGTAATTTCTACACTACTGAACATGAATTATGTCCAAAGTGCTCTATAAATTTACACAGATGTGAACTATTAAGACAAACTATTGTGTATCTCATGTAGCACTCTACTCCCTCACAGACAGTCCATCACAAACATCAAGCATGTCTTTTGTTATTCCCACACTTGGGACATGAATTCCAATTATGTCTGACTCATTTTAAAGGATTTTTTTATGATTACATTCTTTTACCTCAAAATAATTGCCTAAAATAATAAATATTTCACAACAGATACATTTATTTTCATCTGCGGGACAGGACTGTGAAGTCTTCTTTTATTACAATATCAAAAAGGTTCTGTCATCTGTCATTTTTGTCAAACATTTGTTTCAAAGCTGCTGAGACCATTTCATTATACAGCCACAAAAACAGGTGCGAGCTTTTTTCCAGTATGTGTGTATTGTCTGGGGCCAAATAGATGAGAGGGAATACAGACAGAGAAGCAGGGAATTGTAAACCAACTCGCTTTTCTCACTGAATTAAATGTTTCTGTCGAGGCTCAACCCAAGCTGTTGGTCTGTTTCTCCTAATTAGGGGAAAAGGTGCCTGATTGACAAATGAGCTTTGGGTCAACCAGCCAAGCAGAAACAGGGTTTCTCTGCCAAGACTGCAAGGCCTCTGGGTTTCCCATCAGCCATAGGAGCAGATGGTTTAATGCTCACTCAAACCTTCCTGGAGAAAAACAAGGGAAGTCTCATCTGCTTTTGTTAGAGTTGAGGGATTAACAAGTGGGATTACTGTACAAAAAGAAATAAATGGAAAAGGTTGTTTGATGATTGTTTACTGATTGATTACCTCGTGGAGTCATTCTCTGATGTCCACGCTTGCAGACAAAGTGCATAGGATGTAATTTGATTCTGCACTTATGTTACACTTCAGACTTGACCTTCACTTGACCTCAATTGACTTCAGACTTGACTTTTGATTTGCAGACTTGTATGAGCATCCAAGTGAAGTGAATGGAAGTGCTGGAAGTGAATTGCACTATTGCACTGTATAGACAGACTAATGTTTATTTTTGCTCTGTATGTAACTATGACCGTCAGCACTGACTGTATATATATATATATATATATATATATATATATATATATATATATAATTATTATTATTATTATTATTTCTCTTTACAGATATCAAAACTTCAAATACAAATGAAAAAGTGCAAAGAAAAAGTGTAAGATATGGGACAGCAGTCAAATTGAATCAGCTGTAGTTTCTTTTGAAGTCAATAAACTGCATTTGAAACTTTAAAAAATCTTTTGAAACTATACTTGCATTTACATAACAGCATCTCGACTACATGATGATTACAGTGTTCTGGTTAGATATTATTTCTTCATTCATATCTGTCACACTGCAGAGCACATCCACATCTGCTTTATCTATCTACGCTTATCAGCTGTTGGACGGACACGGACAACAGAAAGAATGAAGTTTGTGTTTATGGTGATTATCATCAGTGTTTCTCTCTAAGATGACCAGAACAACAGCTGAATGTGGGATGTTAAGCACAGTAGATATCTTTGTTGGCATCTGCAAGTTCCATCTTTCCTGGTGAGGATCCACCATGTTGTGCTTCCCGTTGGAGGAAATCCTTTAAAAGTAGTTTTGTTGTGATGGATATGTGTGTTTGAGTCTTTGTGTATTTTTGTTGACAGGAACAACAACTGTTGTATTTAAGATGTGAACTGATGTGAGACGGTGTGGACTGTTTGCCTACTTAAGCTCATTAACAGTAATGATAACTTCTTCCTGATTTCTGTCATCTGTCATTTTTATGTCATTATATCAAGATGATTGTTTGGAAGCTGTAGAATGTAGTGTTTTGTAATAAAGGTATAAGATAAAGATTAAAAAAATGCTCAAGCTTGTTCATGTTCATGCACTACTCATGATTTACTCTGTAAAAACATTAAATCTGTGATATATGTAATCCTCTTGATGTACAGAACATAATGGAAGTTGAAGTATATTTTCCTATTGCACTGGTTGTGCAAGATTCAATCAAGATATTCACCCTAGAAGAAATCAGTTTGCAATTTTGCACCTCCTTGGAAACTCACTGCACATCACTCAGCGGTTGCAAAAGAAATGCACACGTTGTTTTGCTGCTGTGGGGATTCGATCAACTAAAAGGGGAACACCTCACACATCTTACAAGCAGTTTTGTCTCAGAATCACCTATTAATGTAGGTGATTCGTTCTTCTTGCTTCTGCCTTACCACAGACAAATAAAAATGTAAGCAAACCTAGACTCTGTGTCCCTGGTTGTGTAAGCGCAGGTTGAAGCGTATTTTGGTTCGCTCAAATTGCAGTATAATACCCAATGTGTACCTCTAGCGTGCTTCCCACCTAGTCACAGACGGAAAAAAAAAAAATCCACTTCAGCAAAAGGTCACTGGGCTTGATTTGCTCCAGCATGGAAACAGGACCTCAAGTATCAACAGCTGTGGGATTCACACATTACAGCTATTGTGTGTCTGCACAGAAAACCAACACCTCTTTTCATTTACTCATTTAGGCATTGACTTAATTGAATAAGTGGCAGTTAAGGGGGTAATTATGGTAATTGTATCGTTTCATCTCTGTCTGTGTTGCATTGTCTTCAGTAGCTGTTTGAGTGCTTATCCTCTCAGAGCATCTTCACTTTAATTGAGGCTGTTCTTCATCATCATGTGCAGTTTAACGCTGGCGTTTTTTATAGAATGCCAAAGTGATTTATAGCTTTGTAAGTAGTAGCTGAAATCCTCCTTCAGACGCACGAAGCAGCTACCAAGTTACAGACAATTATACCACTAAAATGTTAGTGACCACACAGCCAAGGAACCGAGGCGTGTGCTGTATCACTGTAGCCTTCACACCACTCACAAACACACAAAAGAGCTTTCAGCGCCACAGCCAAGGGAGGGGTGTGGGTGCACATGGAAAATATGCAGAGAGGACTCCCTCCCTCCTGCTCTTGCTCTGCACTCCCTCTCAATCACACTGCAACAACACAGAGCAGGTAGTTTGACCAGAGGCAGTGGACCAGCCCCTTCTATAGATTCCCCCTGAATTAGAAAGCAGTAAAACTAAATTTATCCAAACACCATTAATCACAATAGCCAGCAGAGTCTAGTTTAATGAACAGAATCTTTCTGGGGGCATCTACGGCCAGTTAATTTGCCATTTAAACCCCACCTGTCTGTGTCAACTAGTCCGTAGAGAGGTGCATAAATGGAGCCCAATGGCTGTTCCAAGGGCTGGGTTGTATCCATTCCTTCATGCGTTACTACAGCCAGGGACAGGGAGCATGGTGAAAAGGATCCAGTGTGCAAAAGGCTGTAATGGATAAAGTGCAGGTTGTTTAATTTCTTCAGATATACTGGTGGTACATGGAGCCTATTACCCCCATTTTTGTTCTTGTGCAGTTAGTTTTATCTGTGGGTGCAGTGAGGTTTAAACACAACTCATGTTTGTGACTTTGGAGAGGTAGAACTTCCAGATAGTGGAGGGAGCTGAAGCAGCTTTAGATGAAAGTATTTAATCCCAAAACAGTCCAACAAAGGCTTGTGAATTTTGGACTTTTTCTCAATGCGTTCTCGAAAATTCATTTTATTCTAAGTTACGTTAAGTAGTATTCGTCTGCATTGAAGAAAAGCGTTGTAATTGGTTGAGTAGATGACTTTTTTTTTAAATCTTCACTTGGCTGTCCTTGTTTACAAACAGATTGCTGATGTTGTGATTGGTCAGTTGGACTGATGGATGTCTCCGCCTGTGTAGGGATCACTAAGTCTTTATATTGTGTGGCTGTTGTCTTGCTCTGATGATGGCCAAAGGCTGAAAGCTCAGGAATCTAGGTGCAAAGAAAGTGAGGACAAAACAGAAAATCAATGGTCGTATCAAGAATGCAAACATCTATGTGAAAAACCCAGTTCTTGTTATTTTTACGTGGATGAAGTTGTGGTGTTCTTCCACATAATCAGCAGCTCTACTACAGTTTTCCCTCATTTTCTCTTATCTTAATTTTACCATTAGTATTGCAGAACCAAAACACAGTCTTGTTTACTGTAGGTTGCAGTGACCAGTGTCCTCAACTTCAACTTCAACTTCAACTTCATACAACAACTTCATAAAAACATAATGGGAAATTTGTGAAAATTTGTTCACTGCTCTTACAAAAATCTACAGCTAGACTCGACTTTCCTGTTAAAATCTTTTTACAGCTTTTGTCACAAAGGCGAGAATTAAAAAGTCAGCCTCATTCATTTCTTAGTGTGTCCTAGTCACCTCAGACCCACACTTCCCAGTTTATATAGTTTTTGACAGATTTGACACAGACCATGTCGTCCAAGCCGCTCTCTTCATTAAACATTTCCTGCAGCTTCGGTACAACATTCCTACACGCGCTCAGTGCTCACACACAATTAGTGCTTGTTAAAGAGCATGTGATATGGTAAATACACCACCATTTTCCCATAATTACAGCCTCTCCTGAACCTTCGAGGAAGCAAGCGCTCTGGGTGACTTGCTTAATGTCTGTCTGAAAGGGCTAAACTTACATAATGCTTTGTCCTTTTAAACTGAAACGTGCAAACTATTGTCTCTGCTCACCCTCCATCCCCCTGCACACAAATGGACACACACAGAAATTCCTATGCTTTTCTTGCGTTTTTCCATCTCTTTGACCCTGGTGCAGTCCCGCTCTGCTGCCTATTTAGCACTTCAGTGGCTAGCACGACTAATTGGAGCAAGAGACAGGTGGAGCCACTCTGTAACAATCCGTCTTGTTAGTGGCGGTGCTATAGCTCACACTGCGATCTTTTTGTTTTTGCAGTGTGAACAGTGGAAGAAGGGCGTGAACTTTTGTCACACTCACATGGGGCCCATTTGCAACCCTGCCAGGCTTCAGTTATTGTGGCTGATGTCAAGGTTTGCTGTGTAACACCATTAGAAACATCTCTCTCAATGAATATTTTTTGGACAAAGAGGAAAAGCATGCCGCTCTTACTCTGAAAAGGTCGTCTTCCTGTCATTTACACTCTTGCGGCGCTTCAGATCCATCTTTTTGTTGTCTGTGTCCGCACAGTTCACACAGATTTAAAGATACAAGATGATACTGCTGTGCACTGACACGTTTCCCCTTGCTGCATTTATTCAAATCAAGTATCACCACACATCCTGGTGTGATCACATGTCCATAGGTTGACTCGTCTCTTTCGTTCTCTTCCCCTGTTTCTGTGTCAGTGTGTGTGTGGTAAGGTACCGGCTCGGTAATGATGTGTCAGTGTGAGCATGTCCACTGCGCGCAGACATGTTGCAGTGTAATGCAACCAGGCAGGTGTGAGGGTCACAGCCAGTTTGTGGGCCGGCGTCTTGAACCCTGCTGTCTGCTTTGTCTGACCGTCAGAGGAACCCCTTAATTAGACCCTTTGGTTTGCAGCATCCACCCGACGCAGCCCAGCAGACACTCAGCAACAATCCCTTCATTAAATGCTCCTGGTTGACTTGGCAAGAAGAGCCTCGGTTTCCCAATTCCTGCTGCACAAAGGCCATGTTAAGAATATCTCCTCTAATTTTTCACTTTGAATTGAGAGCACCTGTTTCTTTTTTTTTCTTCTCTGAGAAATGAGTGTGTGTTGTCCTTATTTCGCTGAATATTCTGATTCGGCAAGTTGCTACGGCAACTTTCTGAAGTTGTTTGTGTCTAAATTATACAGTTAAACTTTGTGCTTCGTGAGCTATTATAAAAGTTGTCATTATGCAATGGTGTGTAAATACATTTATGTAGGCCAATGCACTGAATATTGGCCTATGTTATGTCAAATCTGTAAAATGTTGCTTACATGCTTTTCCTCCTCCTCTTTTTGTCAGTCCTAGCAGGTCAGAATGATTAATTATAGGATTACACACTGCTGCACAGTGTTATTCCAACAGAATGTTGCCTTTGGTTGGTGCATGTCTGCAATGTGAGTACATACCATTATGTAAGATGCCAGAGTAAAGTAGAGTGATCAAGTGGCCAGAAAATGAATGGGAACAGAGCTGTGAAGGAATTAACTGAAGTATGGCTCACTGGCAGCTAGTCCTGCTGACAAAAACAAGGAGGCTTACTCAGAAGAGATTCGGCGAGACCTGGCCCAGTGACCTTCGGGGCTACAGAGACCGAGAGGGAGAGGGGGAGGATCGAGGATTTCATTCCACTGTTCTTGGCCGGTCCATGTTGTTGACCCGGCCGTGGAAAATCACAGAGCTTTTTCTTAATGGCACCTTCAGAGCCGGACAGACACTTCTTTACATCTGTAAGGTTGTGTGGCTGTTTTGTAACCACTGTGCCCATGGATGAAATCTGAGCCACAGGTGTGTTTTAGGTGCAGTCACCAGTTGGTCCACAGAGAGGGCATTGTGCATTGTTGTTATCGCAGCCTTTCAGTTAGCTCCGGTGTTAGTGGTCAAATATAAAGAGATTACATTTTTGTTCCACCAACATTTTTGATCAGGTTCTCATGAAGAAGCTACATCGGGGGTAAAAAGAAAAGTGGATATTTAATGAGGAAATCTGATCAAGTTTTAGCTTCAATATTGTGCTATGATATACACAGCTGTAGCTGTTTGACACAAGATTGTGCAGGATAAGAAATCATTTCAGAATTATTGACTGAACTTGTAACAGCAGAATACGATGTGAGAAATGTTTTTTAGAGTGGAATGCTCTGTAACATTTCATAAAAACTGGTATATTGCATTAGAAAATGGAACAAAAAACAAATGAGAAGCAGACTCAGACTCTCTTTCAAAACAGTCCACGCAGCCACTGTATAATTACTGTCTAAAATTGTCTTGGGGATTTGCAAAGCAATTAGTCTGTCTGACCTTCTTCTGATAAATAAAAACATGTTGGAGTCGTCGTGAACGAGTAAAAGGAAACAAAGCCTTTTCAAAAATATTCTTATTATCAGTCTGAGCCGCATCAAAGTTTCTTTTGACAATTTACAAAAGCAGAGTTTGCCAACTTGCGGTATTACAGTATTACCACATACACTGTGGAGTGTAGTATTACTATGACACTGTCTTACCCAGAAAGTTTACCAGTCCTCTCATGGTAGCTTCAAGCATCAGATTGTACTGGTTTAACTGGTTAGATAGCAGGATATGATTGTGGAGGCGTGCATATATGTGGTTGGTGTGTGAGTGTGTGTGTGTGTGTGTGAGTGTGTGTGTGTGTGTGTGTGTGTGATGTCATGTGTGCATGACTGTTGGCTATAAATGGCCTTTTTTGTTGACCTGTCTCTGATTCACAAAAACATAGGTGCGGCAATGGAGAGGGCCCTGTCACAACAGACCCAGAGCTTGGTCCTGGTTTGACAGGACAGGACGCCTGCTGCCTAACTGGTGGGTTATGATGGGCTTTGTGAGGGAGGAGAAGGAGATTTAATTGAATCTGTTGTGGAACAGGGAGCCAGTTTGAGGATGAGAGGACAGGATAGATTTTCGGGAAATGAGAGAGATTTGTTCTCCTGTTAATACTGAGATATTCAGTATAAATACAGTATATGAGATTGTGGACCGTCCTGCAGATCAGTGAGCTGGACTACTTTGAGGCATTCTTGCATTCACAGGCTTTTTGCATCAATGTGGTGAAGTACCTTGATCGTCAAACCAAAATGAGACATGATTTAGGAATTTTACAGTTCTCGATTGCATCTTTATAAAAACTTTTTTATGATATTAAGATATACAATTACTTATATTATGATTGCACTTACTGTAGGTATGAAAATGTCTCTAATAAATATAAAACACAGTGCTAAAATGACTGCTTTGCATGCCATCTCTGGTTTAGTTTCGTTATAAAGAAGCTTCACTGGCTAGAAGCAGTTGGGTGAAATGTTTATGAGTATCACAAAAGTTTTGACATTTACGACCTGACGCAGACAATCAGCCTAACAGAAACTGTGAGGTTGCCACAAATTTAATTATTGCCTGCATGCTGTGCATCTTTATGCATGACTGAATGCTGTAAATTCAAGTGCGTGGAAACATCATGTTCTCACCTGGTTGTCACGGTTGCAACAGAGTTTACAAGAATTACTTTCATCCATCAGACAGGTCAGATCCTGAATTAAACAGTAAAGCGTGATAGGAACACTTCATTTTCTGTGTGAAACTTAAACCGAGGAGTTAAAACCCCTCTGAGTGCAATCATCACATAATTCTCCAGAATTGATAGCACTCCTTATTTTTCTGCATTCTTCCAGTTGTTTCATGTTGTTAGTCAGTATAACTGGCAGAGAAAAAGACAGGGAGGGGGATAAAAAATAGAAAAATGATTCAACAGAAGTGATCATGTTTCAGTGATTTTCAATATCTCAATGTGTCGTCACATCATGAAAAGAAAAAGAGAGTGAGGCAGACTGTGAGTGAGAGAATAAGACAGCGTGACAGAGTGAGGGGAAAGGAGGCAGAATCTCGCTGTGACAGCCTTTTCACTCCTTATGAATGACGTTTTTCTTCCCTCTCAGCATTCTGTGGGACTTCAAAGCGTCAATCTCAGCAGAGCGATTTGGCCCGACTATTGTGTGCGTCTTGAATATTCATCAGGGTCTTTCTTTTCCGAGAGGCCTGAGACTCTGCTGGGGACCTGCAGGGATCTCATGATATATTGCCATTTCATATAACAGTGGTGGATATAGATATAGTCTGATATCTTGTTTAAGCCTGGGTATCTAGATTTAGATGGATACATACTCTCCAGTAAGTTCCACGCAGCTGTTGACTAGGCTCCTTTGTCACTTTCCGTTTTATTCCTATAATAAAAAAGTCAAGCACTACATAATTATTAGCTTGTTGTCAGGAGACACTTTATAACTAGGGACTTGAAAATGCACTATAGCCTGTTGTTTGGCACATTGCTGAAACTATTTGTTGAATAATTGATTTACTGATTACTCTGTCAATGAGATAGTTTAATAATTTTTCTAATTGATTCACTGTTTATGGTGTTTTTTTAGCGAAGACGCCAAATATTTGCTGCTTCCAGCTTCTCAAATGTGATCATTTTCTGTTTTTGCCTTTTGTCTCCATTAATTTAACATCTGTGGGTTTTGGACTGCAGTCTGAAGATGTCATCTCAGGCTTTTGGAAATTGGGCATTTATTTTCTGACATCTTGTAAAACTCAATGATTTATTCATTAAACTGACAAACTGATAATGATGGTAATCAAATAAGTTGCAGTGCTAGCTCTGCACCACGATACAAAATGTAGTATGTAATTGCTTCTTACAACTCAATGAAGAGAGGAAGCAAATCCTTCTTTTCGCCGGATAATGAAGACGGTGTCACTCTTTCTTGACTCTTTTTCACCCCAGTTGGACCATTTGGGCCGGACAGCTGTGTTGCCACGGTAATAAAACGCTCTCCAGTGTTCTATGACGGCAGTTTTAACCCTGATCTGCTGAAAAGCCTCCTAATTTCACAGAGCTGTGGGTCAGCTTGGCCCTGGCTGGAACATCGCTCATGATACGCATTCCATCTCTGCCTGCAGTAATTTCATCATCTGTGTTCTGCCATGGCTTTTTGTTTCACAGGTTAGCGGTGATTTTTCACAGTCATCCATCCCGTTCCTCTTGCTGCGTGATGAAAGGTGTATTTACTCCTTCTGAAATAAAAAACGTGGCTCATTTTCATGGTGCATTGTAACAGTATTGCTAGTCTTAATGTAAGGTCTCTATTTCATAAGAAAATGTTTGCCTTATGAAATGGAGACAGATTATTACAAACAATCAGGGTGCATTAATTGATCTGTGACTGCTGGAGGCCGGAGTGAGGCGGTTACACAGTCTGCAAAACAAATTGAAAATAATCGCACAGCTAAACAACTCCCCACACAGTCTCTTTCAAATCAAAACCTAATGCCAAGGGGTCAAAGCCAGACGTGGAGCACCATGGGTAAAAACGAAATGAACATACTGCACCAGATGAAAGTTCACCATTGCATGTGTCGCCATGACAAGTGGGGAGGTGACTGGTTTGCTGAAGTACATTGTGCACAGTCATTATGTGGAGTTACATGTATTTGACACATTTCATTCAAAGAGAATGTCTTATAGGATTTTAATTTGTTTTATTTTTTACTTAATTTTATTTAATTTGAAAGCTAAGTCCCTGTGCTTATATCCTGTGCTTATATTTTGTATCTGTAAGTGTATATACTATATATATTTGGGGTTTTGCTGGAACAACCTTGAGTTTGAGCTTGAGCGTCTACCATAGTGCAAATAATCAAAGAATGGATGAGATATGGTCAGGTTGGCTGAGGTGGAAAGTTCGAGAGGTGAAACTTGGATGGATTAAGAAAACTGGACACCATGTTCCTAGAGGGCCCTCCTTTCATTCTAGTAAGTTTCTCCTTGCAAAACATGTGCTGAAAAAATTGCCAGTCTTCCCCTGGCTTCATGGAGCATTCTCATTCAAGTCCCCCTGTAGCTGAGCCGGGTGACCTCCTGCTAACTTCAAATGAACAGCATGAAAACAATTTGCAAAATACGGCTGGCTTTGGGATTTTTTTAATTTTTATTGGACCTAATGGCCTGAATTCTGACAATACAGAGAGTCATTTCAGTAGTGTTTGTTACGTGGGGGGCATTTGTATATTTGATGACCAGTGGGCGTCATGTGACCTGTAATTACAACCGTGGTCACTACGTCAGAAATTAAAGAAACAAGTTGGCTAGCGTAGTTGCCAACATTTGGCTCTGCATTTTTGCAGATTTAGGTTTTGCAGACAAAAAAATATCCTGACTTTTTGTTCTTTGTATTGGTCAAGTTTCAAGCCCTCAAGCCCAAGCCAATTTAACCCCTATGACACCATCAGGGTTATTTTCGTAGACTTAGGAAAGCTCCTTACAGGGCCACAGAACAAATTAACCTCTGTTTTCTCAAAATAAGCAGTACTCCCCATGATGAGTAAACTATACCTAAATGTATGAAATTGGTGGAGTGCTCCTTTAACGCAGGTTTTGATTCGTGTTCTGGCGCTTACATGTCTAATATGACTATTTCTTATTCCAGTTGTAACAAACATTGTGGTTTCCCAGAGTGATCGAGGTGCTGACAGAACGATTTCTCCGGCAGTATTAATCATCCTGTAACTATGTGTGTGATGACAGATGGGTTCTGTAGTTTAAATTCAAACTAAGACAGGAGGGAGGGGAGGAAGAAGGGAAGGAAAGTGAAGAGTTAATTTCACTGAAA
This sequence comes from Trachinotus anak, assembly GCF_046630095.1. NCBI lineage: Eukaryota > Metazoa > Chordata > Actinopteri > Carangiformes > Carangidae > Trachinotus > Trachinotus anak. Next base: position 10,246,499 of record NW_027273879.1, on the reverse strand, counting down.
CCAACTCTTCCAACCAGTCTGTCCCACTTTCAACCCCTTTATGTGGTGGAGTGACCCCCACCTACAGAGCTGCTCACTCCCCTTGGACCCCCCATCCCTGTGGGCTGAGCAGAGATGGGGGGCTGAGCTGTCTGAGAATATGGTGAGGCTCCACGCTGCGTGTTTGATGGAGCGCAGAAGGGTGTGTGAGGTTCACTGACCCGTTCACATTGCTCCCCATGCTCTCGTGCTCCAGAATAGGCTGACTTATCACATGTAATACACAGCATCGCACAAATCGGGAGTGACAGCTATAGGGCTAGTGGAGCACTGTAGGGGAGAAGTGGCTTCTGTTCCCACCCAGTTAGGCTTTTAGAGGGGACAGGTGTGAGGTGAAGGAGCCCATTTGGCCATTGTTGTTTTTTTTTTTTTTTTGCCCTCCTCCATCACTGCTGTAACACCACTTTGCTTCCTTCCAACCATTTGAACTAGATAAACATCTTTGTCTTCAAGGACACAGTTTCTCTCTCTCTTCCACGATCTTACATGTTTGATCGCTGAAATTCAGCCATTCAGTCGTGTCTGGGATGTTTCTGATTTGTGCCGGTGCTGTAGTAGACTTGATGTAATCTGTCTAAATGTTCAGTTAATCCTCTTAACTTGTAACCCACATAAATCTTTCACCATTGGAATGTGTCCCTTTTGTTATCTTTTTCTTTTTTTCTTCCTGTGGTATTGCATGTTTGCATGCGTGTCTGCGTGTGTTGGATTAGGGTGAAGTTGCAGAGTTGCGGTGGTGCCTGGAGGTGTGAGCTCTAATCACCTCTAATCACCTGACGTGTGATGGCCTGATCCCTGTTGTAGGTCCACAAGTGCTTGTGTTTTCGCCCCTTTCACACACAGGCTCACACGAGGAGCAGGATTCAGCCTATGTCTGAATTTTAATACCAGACTCTTGGTTTCAGATTAAAGCCCAGTATTTGCCATTCACACAACACCTGTGTCTGCAGCTGTAGTTCCATACACGTTATGTCAAGACGGGGGTTGACATTTTTCAAAGAATTTGGCTGCTTTGTCTGTGTTCGTTGTGGATTGTGTCCCTTTTTCTGGGTTCTAATGGACTGTGGGGACTTTTATTTTTCAGTCTTTCTGTAGTTTTAAGGAGGGTAGTTGTTAGTTTTGATTTTACTTACAGCCTTTTGGTGAATTTGAGTATGTAGACTGTATCCTTTTAAATTGTTAAACTTTGAAACTTTAAGTTTTTTCCACATCCCCTAATTTTTAGTTTTTATGTTGTAAATTGTTATGGAACATGATTGACATAAAGATAATACTCTGCAGAAACAGATGATGTGCAGGGAGTAACTGGTAACATCTGGGATAACAGTAACTTGACAGAATTTCTGGTAAATTCTATGCAAAGACACATTTTGTGAATTCATTTTTAAACGGTGTGCGACTGACCAGGAAATGACCAGGAACATTTACATTTATTCATTTTGCAGACGCTTTTATCCTCACTCACATAATGTGTGTCAGGCAGAATATGCTGTAGCGCCTCTTGTTTCTTGTGCACAGCTCCTCACACCCACTCATACCAAGCACAGGTGCATTTTCTTCTAGATTCTTGCCTCAGTGCATCAAACATTTCTGAGCTAGAAGTTGCTGTGCCTCGCAGGCTTTGGCACCAGGTGGTTTTAGCAAAGTATATGTACATTTCCTGTGTAAGTTTGTTCTCATACTGTAGTTTCTGTGTCCCTCTTGGCATGCTGTGTGTTTGCCTGCCTGTGGCAGTAGTTCATAATGCTTTCACTGCTGCCTTTCACACCTCATTCAACCCCTGCTCACATCCATGGCCCTGGTTCACCCCCTGTTGTGCCCTTCTATTCTGCTCTCCTTTCTGTGTATGAGTGATGTGAGAATCTGTAGTGCGTGTGTGTGTGTGTGTGAGAGAGAGAGAGAGAGAGAGAGAGGGAAGCTGTGTGTGGATTCAGATACACTCAGCTGTTCCCTCTGTAGTGAACCGGTCACAGAAAGGGCTGGACAAATAGCGCAGTGAGAGAGCAACTAAGTAACACCCTCTTCCCCCTCTTTTCTCCCCCCTTCTCCTCTCTCTATGTCTGTCTCTCCCAGGCTGTCAGTGTGGAGTAAAGCTGGAGGCAGCGCTGTGTGAAGTTCCTGAGAGTGCAGAGAGGCAGAGTGGCAGTCACTCACAGAGAGACACTTGTACCGAAACCAGGACTGGCGCTCTTTCAACGGAAGGATATAAAAACGCGGCCTCACACCTCTGCCTCTTTGCACGGGCCTGTTCGTTGTGGCAGCACCTCAGGGATTCGAAGGAGGCGGGTTGGTGCTGGCGCGATGGTGGTGGTGCGGTTGCCTCAGGAGTGGGCCTGGCAGGCTGTTCTCCTGGTGACAGGACTGGCATCACTGAGCCGTGGGTCTGATGGTGAGTTGTGTGCTGGACACCGGCTCTAACTGCTGAGTGTTTTTGGTGCTTCCACTGTCCCGCTGCCTTTATGCTTCAAGTCACGGGGATGATGAGGCCGAGGCCTTCTTCTGATTGTTTTTTAGTTTCGTTTTAATCCTATACTGGCTAAACTGTGAAATGTAAAACTGCAGATTTTTAGAATTTGGGCATATTTGTTTCTTAAGTATCTTAAGTATATAGTTATGCTTTGGGTTGGGGGGGCTGGAATATACTCTTTATTTTTCCAAAGTCAGAAGCATGTTTTCACAGGTTTTATTGTTAGTATTATAAGGTGACAGGTTGATTGTGCTATCCGTCTATTTTTTGCCCCATGGTATTTATGATGAGCAAAAGCTTTTATGATCTCCACAGGGGCTACCATGAAAACGGCTGTGCATGTATCTGCCCCGTCCTCTCCCTTCCCAGTGCCCCCCCCCCCCAACCCCTCTGTTCATGTTTTGAATTGTTTGAAGATGGGCAGCCAGTTGTCCTTTACAATGAATGCCAACAGTGTCACGGTGCCTCGTAAGGTTGTGACAGGCGGGGAGGGTCGACAAGCTCCCAGCCTCAAGAAGATGACACTTGTGCATTTGTTGTGTCTCTGATCAGGAAAAAGTAGAGCGATGTAGCTGGTCAGGTTGGTATAACGGTGGCTTTGGTGTTACTATTTTTTTCTTTAGCTTTTATGATCTCAGAATTTCTCAGCGTGGCTTTTTATTGGAGCTGAAACAATTAGAAGATTGATTAGTTGATTGTAAGAAAACAATCATAATAGTTTTAGTAATTACTTTGTCTCATGTGACAAACACAATATCTTTGGGTACTGGACTGTTGATTGGAGAAAAAAAAAGCAATTTGAAGACGTCACCTTGGGCTTTAGAAAATTGTATTTGACATTTTTCACAATTTTAGATATCATCGATAAAAAAGTGAATCACATTAGCAATCAATCAATAATAAAAAGAATCATTAGTGACAGACCTACTTTTTAATGGGTCATCTGCTGAGCAGAAATACTGTGTTGTCAAGCATTTATTAAGAACACAGTTTGGTGTCAAGCTGTAAAACCAGCATCTGGGTGCACACACGCTCACAAACCCTGTGTGTGTGTGTGTGTGTGTGTGTGTGTGTGTGTGTGTGTGTGTGTGTGTGTGTGTGTGAGTTTATAAATATTGCCATGAAGAGATGGTCTGGAAAATGTCATCATATAACTCTTAGCTGTGGCTGGATTTCCCTTAACAATTGACGGTGTGTTAGTTCTTTAATTTATCAACCCATTAATGTTGTCAGCCTCCTCTTTTGTTAGAATATACTTGTAGTGTATGTTACACAGTGTGTACATGTATGTCATGTATATGTTTGTCCAGGTGTTAGTATGTTTTTCTTCCCCTTATACAGTAAAAATGTAAAAACATCAAATTTTGCACCAGGTTGAATAAAAAGCTTATGTGATTATAATAAAAACAGGTAAATATAATTGACTTTACACTAAAAAACAAAGCGATTTTGATTTTATCCTGAAATTCTTAACTGAAATAGTGTCAAAAATAAAGACCAGCTGCAAAATCCCTTAGTGACTGAGTGGTTCAGAGCTAGCTGTAACTTTCACAGTTGGTCATGAAATACCTCAGCTGCTGATGAATGTTTCTTCAGAGAATTTCCTTTACACTTATCTGTGCAGACTGAGCTAGGTGTTTAATTTCTCATCCAGTGTTTGCCCAGTGGGTTTGAGGGTCAGTAGCCACACAAGTATAAGGGATGTGGGAAGACAGAGTGAAATCCAGACAGGATCATCTCTGAAGAGTCGCATTGATTTTCATTCTTCCAACAGTCTGACTACAAACTGACAAGAGGCAAAGTATTAGCTCCTTCCTGTCACTGCAGACATGAAGCTGTGAGCCCTCTTGGAAAGATTTCATACTAAAGCTCTTTCAGCATTGCTGGACTTCCTCATTTTCACTCATTCTGTCTACTTTCTTTCAGCAATACTTCAACTACCAGTTGCTTTTTCTGTTTCCTCTGTGATCCGATCTTTTTTAAGGTCGCCCAAATGAGTAAAACATGTGGGAGGTTGCCCATAAATCTTGAGTAGCATGGTCAATTTGCCACCTGTTTCTATAGGCTGCTGAGGTTCACAGAGAGTAGATGAACCCTAGCCATGTTCCACCAGTGGCAACTCAGTGGAAATATAAAGAATTCAGTGCAGTTATGACAATTATACCTGGTATGATGGATACATTCGAAGAAATTGTATTGGTTTTAACTCCATTGTATTGGTTTTAACAAAACCTTCCAGATTATGTGAGAATGTGAGATGTCACACCAGCCAAATTCATATGAGCTGTATTAAATAGTGATGTTCGATCTTCTAAAAGATTCATAAGACCAACAACAAGGCCTGGTCTTCTGGATGTGCATGTATAATCAACAGGACTCTCTGAGGGGCTGTTTTCCAAGTATAGTGTGTGGTGTTTTCATTCACAGCAATCTTCAAATACCTGAAAATGTCAGTGCGTCTCTGCAGGAGCATTCAGAGGGGGGTATTAGTTTTGTCTTTATCAACGGCCATTTCTTTTCTGTTGCTTCACTCCACCTCAGTTGCATGAGTTTGAAGGAGATCAAGCTATTTAGTGACAATTGACTGTTCCCAACTGCAATGCCTCTTGGTATTAATTTAGGAAAATGCAAAGCAGGATCATTTTGATGTTATCTTAGGTTTGATATATTTGTAAGTTACAATGGAGAATTATGGGAATGTATTCTAATTTAAGATGAGCTTCATATTGTTCAGCCTCCATGGCTTTAAAAGGAGACAGGGGTCTTTTTGGGGTCCTCATAGTTGATTTGTGTGGCTGACACTGACAAAAGAACTGTATGAGTCCAAGTTTATAAATCCGTGTAACTACATATATGAAACATTTCCAGTTTGCAAGGATATCCACAGTGTTCTGTATCATTAACGCCCTTTGGAGGACATCTGTGTGGAGCTGAGTGTTGTGAAATAAAGTCAGAGTCAGAGTCTAGTGTGGTGCAGTGGTCCAGCAGTACAAAACAGCAGCAGTTGGTCCTCAACAGGACCAGACTCTTCCAGCCTTCTGTGCACAGCTTCCTGTCAGGATGTGGATACAGTTCCCCCACACAGAATTTGATCCCCAGGCAGATGTGCTGCTCCAGCGGTCAGGCATGGAAGCATAGACTTTGTGTGTGTATGTGTGTGTGTTTTTGTGTGTTTGTGTAATAGTTGTTCATGCGCACCACATGAGTATATCTGTCTTGTGAGATTTGGAAGCTTAGGACTACTTTTTGCGAGTTCAGAGGGAGTACTAAAAGCACTAGAGTGCAAATGTGCTCCAGTTCTAACCTTACGACACGTAGTGCTGGAAAACCAAGATTACCAATAGTTTCATTCAAAGCAACTGGATAACTGCAACAGCAACTTCAATATGAAGCTAACAGTCAGCGAACATAGCTTAGCATAAAGAGAGGAAACAACTAGCTTCTTCTGTGCAAAATCTAACATTTTAGATGTTAAAGTAAATATACATGAATAAATAAAGTGAATTTAAGAGGTGGTGGTTGTAGGCTGATATTGCTGTTAAAGTGAGCCAGATATGAGAGTGGTATTAATCTTCTCATCCAACCCTTTGGAAGAAAGTTAATTCGAGTACATCCCAAAACATCAAACTTTTTTCTTTCACAATTTAGGCCTTGGGTTAAGTGCATATGATTTTTTTTTTTTAACATTACACATATCTGGCTGTAAATTCCATAGCTTTTGACCTTGAATAACCTTGAGTAAAAACAGAAGCTCCTGCTCTGTTTTGGCAGAGGTAATATTGTGGGGTGACACATTGTGGTGGCACTATGGCTGTGGTCTCTCAGTATGTCTGTAATGGAGCCCAGCATTACTCGGCGGCTTGGGGCTTTTTCCAGTAAGTCTAGACCACACGGATAGATGGACGAGCAGTGAGACGCATTGATAGGCGTAGAGGATGCAGACAATGTTCGAAAACAAATATCTTGAAGTTCAAAGGAGCAGAAATAAACAAGAGAAGATGAGGCTGAGATTGAGTTTGTTGGAATGAGAGGAGAACACGTGCACGCCCTCTCACTGTGGTCACTACAAAGCCCTGGTTTCAACATGCCAGCTTCTACACCTGCTCTGTGTCTATCAGCCTGTGTGAGTGTGTGTGTGCCTATCTCCTGGTGCGCAATACTTTCAAGGTACAGAAAAGTGTTCAGCTCTGCATGCTTTCTCTACAGTAGCATAATATTCAGCATGTGTGTTGGTTTTTATGGAGCATAATTACAGATCCACACCTTTACAAAGAGCTGAATCTCATGTACCCAAGGGTATTAGTTTCTCTGATAAATGCATGCTGTTTTTTTTAAAGAAAATAATGCGTTTGTATGTTTGTTCCCCGTAATGGTTCCCTCACAATCACTGTTTTTCTTACCCTTTCATAATCAGGATCATTTGTACATTTGAAAACAAGCTTTTCTGTGATTTACTCTATCACTACAGTAAGCTTATAAATAAGTCTCTGTACACCTTTTTCCATGATGACAGCAGTTTGTGTCTCTGTTCCTGACGTTAATGATATATAGCGAAAGTCAGGTTGTCTCTGTCTGTCTGTGTTGGAGTATTTTGTTGTGGATATAGCATCTCTCTGCTGTTTTCACACCCATGTGTAAAGTTTGTTTTTTTTTTTTTAATTTTCTGTGACCCTAGTCTGAGAGTCGAACTAGTTCTTCTGAGGGTGGAATGATTGGATAACAATGTGGAGCAGTGGCAGACAGGTCTCCCTCCATAAATTTGTTGTGGCATTATTGCTGCGGGCGGCGGGAGCCTCAAAGTGACCACCTCATTCCTGCGCAGAGGCAGTCTGGTCACGGCCGGTAAACACAGAACAGGTTGCTGGAAGCTGCACGGTGGAAACAGATGACCTGGTGTGGGCATCGCAGCGGAGATAGAGACCGTGCAGAGAGTGAGGAATGTGCTCTTGTGTGCGCGCGCATGTACAATATGTGCACATGTGTGAGGGGCTCGTGTGGCAGAGGCCTTTGAAGCCTGTAGGGGGTTAAGAGGGATGAGAGGTGGGGTGGTAGGGTGGAGGAGGATGTATGGCCCCTTGGCAGGTTGGTTGTGACCCCCTCAGGGTCAGAGTGCACTCTGGAGACACTGGGGAAGATGTCTCCTTTGAGGAGGTGATTTATCATGGCCACCTGGAGTAACTTATCTCCCTTTTTTCTCATGTCCTCCTCCTCTGCCCATGATGAAGAGTCCGTGTGAAGAGCTCACAGATTAAATGCTGTGAAGTCGCCTCTTGTGAACCAGCGGTGTTAATTGGACCACTTTAAACCATGTTTTTCTTTTCCAGTTTCATAGAAATGAAATTCCCTTGTCAACATTTCTCTCTAATCTCATTACTGGTAACATCTGTAATTCTATCTCGCATTGATTTACAGTTATCTCCTGATGGAAAAATAAAACCCATTATTATAACAATATTTTTATTGATTGCCTGCTGTGTCTTTCCAGTGACGTACAACTTCAGTTGCACCACGCACTTATCTCACACAGCATCCAGAGTAGCTGTGGGCAATATGAGTATTTATCAGGAATTAAATCTGGAGATTAAGAGAAGACATGATTGTTTCATGGGAAACACTCTCAGATAAGTGCCTCTGTAGTGTACAGTGACATAGAACAGATATTAGGCTACAAATGAAAGGAACAATTTCACTTTAGTTTTCAGTTTCAAAAATTAAGGTCACATAGCGTATGCTCTGAAATACCCGACAACTGACTCATCCCAGTGTGTATTTGATTTGAGACTCCATTTATCTCCCACATCAGTAATCCTGAACTGATATGAAATGGTCCAGTGGTAATAATCATCTGGCAACCTTTTCACTGTGAAAGCACAGCTAACCAAATAATTATCTCTCCCGCTGTTTTCTTTGTCAGTGAAAGGCAGTTTGTGGTGGCAGCTCACTATATCCAGTAGTTTGTGACACTGTCAGATGATATCCTTAAAAAAAAAATTCTGTACATTATCAAACAAGCATATGTGTCTTTTACACTTTGTCAGAAAGTGACAGACAATGTCAACCTCAGATCCTCAGAAATGAAAAGAAAATATACTAATACGGACACATTTGGAAAAGCTGACAAAAGGCCAAAAGGTTCAGTCCTGCTTATGGTAGTGAGCTAAATGTAACTTCAGATTGCTTAAAGTGTGTGTTTAAGTGTGTGTCTGTGTAATATTGTGTCAGGGTGTAATACACTGATTCTCAGTGTGTATGTGTGTCTAGGTTGAGGAGCAGCCTGTGGAATGTGTGGGGGATGCAGATCAGATTTCGGGGTGACCTTGAGTGTGCCCCGTAGCTGACACAGCAAGTCTGTTTGGTGTGTGTGTGTGTGTGTGTGTGTGTGTGTGTGTGTGTGTAAGACAAAGAGAAAGAGAGAAAACAAAGTGTGGGAAATGAGGTGTATGTGTGGCAGACAATGGACTACTGTGGTGTATTCATAATAATAAGATTATATTTTATCTTAATTCCCCAAACCTGTTAAGTTATGTGTGGAGTCTGTTCACTTTCAGGGGCATCTTCACAGTATTAGAAACTGATTAAATTAGTTTAGATTAGATTTTATACTTGGATGATTTTTATTTTTATCAACAGTGTGTTTTAGTAGAGGAAAAACATCTCTCTGTTGATAGAACTTGTACTAAGCGTAACAAAGACGGCCTCACGCCCAGGACTCCCGCTGACTTTACATCCTATAGCCTCTTTAATAGTCTGTTGAACACAGAGTGACTCTGTAGTAAACCTGCTCTTATACACCAACCATTAGAAACTCTCTCTCCACACACACACAATCCCCTCTTTGACAACAGCACAGACTGTACATTCAGAACACAATTCATCACCAACCTTTTTAATAGTTAGACATTTGTTGGACAAAATAGATTATGTGATTGCTACTGTGGGTGGATATTCTGAGCAAACATCACAACAAATAAAGATTCTCTTTTGTCCCATAAATACTATTGTACGTTTGTTTTTGAAAGCTTATAATTCATCTTCTCTATCAATATCTAATTTCAGCCTTGAATAACTAAATTGTTTGTAACGTTAAGTTTTGTTTCAAAGAATAGATCAAAACATTTTGCTGTAACAAAGTTTCTTTTGTAGCTTTTGTGTGTTTGATTATGTCGTGTCAAAGTTTAGACTACACTACAACTGAGGGGCATTTTCCGAAATGCAGCGTATGTGAGGGCAACATTTAAATGTTACGTGTAGGATGTGAACTCAGACCTGTTTTACAGTGTGTGCTGCATGCATGTGCTAGAAACTGCATTTTCAACAGTGCATTTTAGTTTAAACAGGAACAGTGATAATCTGGAGAGGTAACACTGCTGAGGCAGTGCCTCTGTCTGATTTCAGTTATACAGGCTGGCTCTTGATCATCAGAGCTTTTATTGTGAAGGCTGTAGATCATGTAGATGATACTCACTGTCTTTTCCTGCTGTCTGTCCCAAAGCAGGATTCTCTCTCTCTGACATCAGCTTTTCTGTTACACTTGAGGTGACCTACAGCTGTCTTCTTTACTCACTTATCGCCTTCGTAAAACTTTAAATAAAACAGAGCTGATATGGACAGAGTGTATCTGAAAGACTGACGAATTCATGAAACATTCCTGTCTTGTGTTTTTTTAGGCACACTTGCAGAGCAGATGTGATAGACAAACCAAGGCCACTGTGAGGGAGGATCAGAACACCTCCACAAACTTCCCCTCTGACAGAAACAGTAACAGATTAGGTTGGAAGGACACAGAGTACCACGTAAAGAACAGTCAGTGTGTTTCTACTGTACCACGCTCTGATGCAGCCTTTTCATCTCGTCCCTTTTTCATATCAATGGCTGCTTTGCTTTCAGGCTTTTGCAGACGGCTTAAATCTACTTCTACCTGTTTTAATAAAACCCCACCTCATCCACAGTGGAAGGAAGCTTTTCTTGGATTTGATTGATCAATGGACATAATGTGGGAATGTGCACATTATGTCAGTGTGTGTGATTTTTTTTTAGAGTTGATTGGGAAAACAAACCTACTGTTATTGAAAATCTGCAGTTGATATTGTACTGAAGAGAGCAGAGGACGATTGAAAGAGACAGACGGGGGGTGAGAGGGAGACGTCCATCTCATGTGGCACAACACTGTTCAGCTCTCTGACCACAGAGGCCTTCAGGGACGAGCTGCTGTCAGAGCTGGTTTTACTCTCCACTGGTAGAAAGAGTCCACCTTCAGTTACTTGATAATTAGGGGTAAAAAACTTATCACAGCATTCCAGACAACTTCACATCAGGCATCTTTGCTGTAGCCAATTAAAGAATTAACAGCTGTTCATCCAAACATTTGACTGTGGCCATTATTAATGCACTACGACTGAACAATGGATTATTCATATATTGTAACAGATTAAAATAATTAAATACCAAATCAGTGGTTATTAATTATTATTTATTTGACGATATTAAATTATGCATGAATGTTTTAAAGTTCCACCTGGTGTATACTTAGACAGTGGCCTCAGAAGATAAACTCCTCACTTGAACAAAGCTGCATCCGAGTTCCACAATCAGATGAAATCCATTTATGACTAAGACTGAATATTGCATATTTTCCTCTGTGACTTGTTTGTTGGTTTATTTTTCAGCTGTGAGGCTGATTATAATGCTTAAAGGATAATGTTGGTTATTTTCAGCCCAACTTGCCTCCCTAGTTTTTCCCTCCTATTCAACATTTAATTCATTAGTTACATTGACACTTGATACATTTACTCCATGCTCACCATCATTTAAACAACTAAATAAGTCCAAACAAAATTCCCTTGCATTTTTTCAGGGCTAAGTGGCAGCTGCAAAAGTTAACACTTTCAAGGATGAGCAAGTCCCGAGCAATAACATTTATCCTCCTTCTGGTTTATGAGAATACACCTGTACCGTATCACTGCACTTGCCCTGGCTCAGTTGTGCATATTTTGGTACAGTAGTTCACAGCAACTATTGCTGCCTGGAAATGTTATTCTTCACTCAGCAGATAAGTACTAAAGACTCACATACAGTACACCCAGTTAGCAGTGAGGTATATACTCATTACTTTTGAGCTCTTTATACATGCGTTAGTATATATTTTTTTAAAGACTGATATATTATGCATAACATTCAATGTCATCATAGACTAATTCTGCATTCAACAGGTTTATTTAAACATATTAAGTTGATTGTCAGAACTGTTGACAATACATTCTACTCCATCAGTAATAAACATGAAGAGAGTCAATGATATTATAAAGCTCAGGCTCTGAAGGTTTTGTATCTGAGCCAAACGTGGTAAATAGATTATTTTGAATATTGCAGCAATATACTGCAATATACACACACACCTCAAAACACTATGCACACTATGCACACTCACCCTAAATACAGCGGTGTGCGCGCGCACACATACACACGCACACACATACGCACAAACACACAGCACAAAGACTTCTTTCTGGTGAGTAGTGTTATTCTGGTTCCAGACTTCATGCAGGTACATTGACTCCGGTCCAGGACAGCAGGGCTGCTTTCATATTCACACTTTCTGTTGATTGCATTGCCATGGTAACATTGCCAAGGCAGGCAGAACTGATGCATATATATATATATATGCATACGCATATACATGCATATGCATATGCATATATATAAATATATATATATAATGAGCAGAAATGTTCAGATCTTTTGATTTATTCCCTCTTTAATTGTCTTGAGGTATGTGTACTTAAGTTTTACTCCTCTGACTTTGCTGGAACTAGGGCAGTGTCCAGATGTTCTGTTGTGCCCTGGTGCTAAAACTCAAACTCTCTCTCTCTCTGTCTCTCTGCACAGCCAACATGCTGGACACCATGCTGCTGAAGAACGGATGGAAGGGGGGATCGGAGCGAAGGGCGGAGGAGGGAAGCAGCACAGCCACAGTTTCAGCTCAGAACATGCTTTGGTGCCACTGCAACCACCACTGCCCTGAAAAATCAGTCAACAACACTTGCATGTATGGTGAAGCACATGCACTCAGCACTATGAAAATAATTCCCTGTATCAAAGCTAGTAAAGGCAACACAAATAGAGTTTACATCTAATTACCTGATTTGAAGTACACAAATATTTGCTTTACCTCCATCCCTTAATGAAAACCCTTCAGTCCAGCTAATTAGCATCTGCATTAGCTGAGCCATTTGCACTGGAGAGATTCATAGTTAAAGTGATTCCAGTGCAAACATGTATTACAGAAATGCAGATGCATATAATAAATATATTTTTTGTCATAAAAGGTAAATATATATATATATATATATATATAAATGCTCAGCTGAGTTTCTTGGATCCCAAAGGGACATCTTCAAATCTCCCACAATGTCTTCAAAAAACTTTTCAAATCTCCAAAAGTACCTGAAATCTGTCTTGCAAAATGTCTAAGTTTCAGCACTAGAGTATTTACAGTTTTACAACGTGTCTTGCAGTAGAGAAATAGATTTGATAAGGGTTAAGTCTCAATAAGCAGATTCAGTATGGGATTCAAATGAGATCAATGGCTGTTGAACCCCAACATCAGTGCCCACAGTGACTAATATGATGTATGTGTTTTGGCAGAACTAATGGTTACTGCTTCACCATGGTGGAGGAGGAGGAGGGCGGAGTGGTTGTGCTAACTTCAGGTTGTTTAGCACTGGCTGGCTCCGAGTTCCAGTGCAGAGTAAGTCCGATGTGTGTGTGTGTGTGTGTGTGTGTATGTGTGTGTGTTATTGTGCGTGTGTGTGTTTGTATTTCTCTCTAGATGAAAACTTCAACATGTTGATGTATGTGTGTCCTCCTTCATGAGCCATTGTTAAGTCTTTATGAGCTTTCCTTGGCTCTTTATGAGATCTGTTTAAATCACACTTATCCAGCCCCGCTATCTTTACGCACAGTGGAAAAACCTTTGGTATATTGTAAAATGTTCTCATTGGTAATAAGTGTGGCTGTAAATATTTGTTACTCTTGTGTCCTCATTAGTGTGTAGAAATGCTTGAAGTTTATGTTTTTGTGTGTCTGTGTGTGTGTGTGATAGGACACGGGAATCACACGTTCCAGGAGAACTATCGAATGTTGCACAGATCAGGACTATTGCAACAGAGACTTACATCCCACTCTTCCTCCGCTCATGACATCAGGTAAGACACATGTACCCACACACACACACACACACACACACACATTTGTTCACACAGGTTTTCACACACTGAAATCCTGCCCCACTTTAAAGTGTGAGTGGCTTTTAGAATGGGCTCATTCAAGCCATGCTGGGTGATGATGGGTAGTGACAGTTTAAACTGTTACAAACCACAGTGTGGTGCTGGAGTGAAGTGGCACATGCTGCTCCGATGGGGGAGAGAGAGACAGAGAAAGAGGGAGAGAGAGAGAAAGAGAGAGAGAGAGAGAGAGAGAGAGAGAGGGGCAGGTGAAACAGAGCCTGCAGGCTTGGCTTGTTCTCTCACCCTCTAATGAAAAGGACAGCCTCTCCCCAGGGCCTGCTTGAGTTTCTTGCCTCGGTACGGATGTGAGATATCTGTCCATCTGTCACTCTGCAACACACCAACACACACACACACGCACATTCTTTCTTTCTCTCTCTCTCTCTCTCGCTCCCAGTCTTTCTCTGTCACACACGCACTCACCATTACACTTTAACAGAGCTTCACATCCTTTGTTATGCCCTTCAAGCACACAGTGATGAACTCATTTGTCAAGTCAGTTGCACAGAAATAAAGGACGATTCCGGTTTTCTACAAATGGGGCCTTATTGTCATAGTTTGTACTCTCCAAAGCAATCGCTGAGATCTGAGAACAAAGAAACAGGTGGTCAGATGATCAGACAGGTTGTAAACCAGTCTATAGTTTAGCCACATTATCAAAACAACTTTATTTAATGGTAAATTTAAAGTGAGCGCAACTGAAATATAGATAATAATCCCTCATGGCATAACGACGGCAAGTTCTGTTCTTCCAAATAAGCTGAACAAAAACTGGAGCTATCCTTTCAGTCAGCGAGCCTGCAGGGGGTTCATAAGACACTTTGTTGTTCATGCAGATTTTCTTTGTCCACCAGTCCTTCGTACTGTGTGTGGTTGTGGTCTGTGCACACCATGAAGTGTCCCCTCTGTTCATGACTCCCTTGTTTTGTGTGAGTCTGATTGACAGGAGCATGACAGAGAGCCTAGAGCCCCAGAGCCACTTCAGGCCTCAGGGGTTTCTGTAGCGACGTCAGTGCGACACCTGATATGTGGGATTCAGGAAGGGGATGCGATCGATCACATGCTGGGGGTGGGGTGGGGGGGGGGGGGGGTGCAGGGCAGGGCTAGAGGGAGGAAGGGGAAAAAGGAGCTTGTCCCTGCCAATGAAAATTAGAAAGATGTTCGAGTCAATAACAATGAACAAATGACTGTCACCATCTATTCATCGGTTTCTAATTTTACCGACTTTCCTTCTTGCTCAGACCAGGATTATTCACATTAAGGATGAACCAATCAAAATGACACGTGACAGATATTTTCACATCTTCCCATTTTTTAGATTACGTGGACAGCAGTATCCAGTACATGGCTCTCTCCATCTCAGTCACAGTCTGCAGCATCATCCTCGGCCTCGTCCTCATCTTTTGCTACTTCAGGTGAGACACTTGAAGATAACATGTACAAGTGTCAATGAATTCACACTCCCTGATGCGCACGTAACACTGCATCACCTTTCTGTGCCAGATATAAGCGGCAGGAGTCACAGCCGCGCTACAGTATCGATCTGGAGCAGGATGAGACCTACATCCCCCCTGGGGAGTCTCTGAAGGACATGATTGAGCATTCCCGCAGCATCGGGTCTGGCTCTGGGTCAGGACTCCCTCTACTGGTAAGAAAGGAACAGTGCACATCTGCCTCGACACCTGAAGCCTAGTCTACATAACTGTAATATATTAGTGCATTTTCTCATACTTTTACCTAGATATTCTTAGAATCAATTTCAACCTGTTATATAAATGTACAGTATATTGCTTTATGCCAAATATATGCAAAATTATGATGAATAAGAAAAGAATGATCCCATTGATTCTGAACACAAAAAAAACTGCATTAGACTAGAAACTACATCATAATACAGCTATTCATACATATGAAATTTTAATAAATGATTTTAGTTTTTATCCCAATTTGCTAACAATAATTTTGTAAAACATAAACAATTTTGTTTAATGTCAATAAACGTTAATAGTTAATTATTGTGTAATTTTACTTTGAACTTTGAAGCACAAGCTTCAAATAACAAAATGTTCACTTTGAGGAGCATCGATGGTAACGCAGCTAATAACAAAAAGAGTTTACCAAGTGACTGCAATTATGATGCTTCAATTATCTGCAGTTCTGACAAAATGTTTTTAAATAGTGGTTTTAAAGGGGAATTACATAATTAAACAAACATTTTGTTTCCAGGTGCAGCGAACCATCGCCAAGCAGATTCAGATGGTGAAGCAGATCGGGAAAGGGCGATACGGAGAGGTGTGGATGGGCAGATGGAGAGGAGAGAGAGTGGCCGTCAAAGTGTTTTTCACCACAGAGGAAGAGAGCTGGTTCAGAGAGACTGAAATTTATCAGACCTTCCTGATGAGACATGACAACATCCTTGGTGAGGGAAAATGAACAAAAGTTTGTTTTCTGTCTCTGGGTTAGTTCAGGGTAAATCCCCAGGGGCTGATTGAAAGTCAGTGAAGTGTTCCCAAAAATGACCAAAAACATTGTTCTTGTTGTGTTATTATCTGTGCACTTGTGCATTTCTCAGTCCTGTCATCCCCACTTTCCAACCCCCCAGGATTCATAGCAGCTGACATTAAAGGAACCGGCTCGTGGACTCAGCTGTACCTGATCACAGACTACCACGAGAATGGATCCTTATACGACTACCTCAAGTCCAACACCTTAGACATCAAGTCTCTGCTGAAACTGGCCTACTCCTCCATATCAGGCCTGTGTCACCTGCACACTGAGATCTATGGCACACAGGGCAAACCGGCCATCGCACACAGAGACCTGAAGAGTAAAAACATCCTGGTCAAGAAGAACGGATCCTGCTGTATAGCAGACCTTGGGCTGGCTGTCAAGTTTAACAGGTACAAAACTGGATGTCAGACTTTTTTTCTTTTTTTTTTTTTTTTTTTTACAGTATCTCAGACATTTCCTAAACCATCCACAAATACATTTAACCCACTTCTGTCCTTCCTCTCTGACTAAGTGACACTAATGAAGTGGATATCCCTCCCAATCTACGCGTTGGTACAAAGCGCTACATGCCTCCTGAAGTGTTGGATGAGACCCTGAACAGGAGCTACTTCCAGTCTTTTATAATGGCTGACATGTATAGTTTTGGCCTCATCGTTTGGGAGATGGCGCGACGTTGCATCTCTGGAGGTCAGGGAAAAACTCTTTAAAGTCTTATTTTCATTTAAACGTGATGTATGTATGTCTAGATGTTTTCACCATGATCCTACTGATTCCCACACATATGTTTTTCCTACAGGCATAGTGGAAGAGTATCAGCTGCCTTATCACGACCTTGTGCCCACTGATCCTTCCTATGAGGATATGAGAGAAGTTGTCTGCATTAAGAAACAAAGACCTTCATTTGCTAATCGTTGGAGCAGTGATGAGGTATTCTAAGTGTTTTATATCAGTGTGTATTTGTTAGACTTAGAATAATTTTTCTTTTTTTTGGGGGGGGGGGGGCTTTTGTGCATTTATTGTAATATAGTGGAGACTGACAGGAAAGGGGGTAGAGAGAGGGGAATGACAGGAAAGAGTCGAGCACGTCGGGAGTTGAACCGGCGACTGCCTGCTAAGAGCGCCTTGCACTCACGTGGTATGCGGCCTAGCCGCTTGACTACCGGGCCACCCTATAAAATGTTTTTTTTGACGTTTTAAAATCATTTATTAAAGTTTTGTAGAGAAGTAATACATGGGATTGTAAGTGAGTGAGTCATGGGTCAGAAGTGTATCACACAAAAAATGGCTAAACATGGTTGATGATCCACTGGAGGCATTGGTCTTAAAAATTGCTTAATTCTAATATTTAATCCTTAATAATTTAACACTACTTCCAAACCCCTTATAATTGGTAGTACCTATATTTCTTTTATTTTAAACATGACAGTTTAAAGTTTGTTCTAATATTTTTATATTCTAATGTATATGTACTTATGTGTCTTCAGTGTCTACGACAGATGGGGAAACTGATGTCGGAGTGCTGGGCTCACAACCCGGCCTCTCGCCTCACAGCTCTGAGGGTGAAGAAGACCCTGGCGAAGATGTTAGAGTCCCAAGACATCAAAATGTGACAGAGTGTCAATGCTCTCATCAGCCAGAGACTTGTCACTGCCAATGGCACAGCACCATTTACACTGGCCAATAGAAGAAAGGGAAAAAAACGAGACTGTGAATGATAGGACAAAGGAAACCGACAGGGAGGATGACTAATGGACATAATGGTGGACGGGGAGCCAGAAAAATGAAAGGCAGAAGATTTATTATGTCTGGAGGCATCTGACCTCCCATTGTCTGAGTCACCTCTGCCTCAGACAAAGTGTTCAGGTTGTGCTTTCTGTGAAAGCTGAGTGGTTGTCGGGTCCAGACTGTCCAGGTGGGCAGGCAGACAGGGACCCTCGCAGGGGAGGAGGACTGAGATCCCTCTGATCAGTTCAGTACAGAGGAAGCTCCTGCTCTGCCCCTATAAAGCCATATAGCAGTATTCCATGTGCAGTCTTTTGTACCGTCACAGCTGCCTTCATGTTTTTTTTTTTGTTTGTTTTTTTATTTGACTCAGTCACTGCATGCTGTAATATCATAGCAGACTGTAAACTGTTTCAGTTCACTGTCTATTCCATTTATAGTGACTGTTCTCCATCCAAAGAAACGTCTAATTCATGCCCAGTGACCTCAAAGATGTAATTATTATTATTGTTGTTGTTATTATTACTATTATAAATATTATTATTAGAGAACAAAGCAAAAAAAGACTAAATTAATGAAAAACAAACAGAATTTTCTATATAGTATTTCAAAGTACATTTTATTTCAATATTAAGAGAAGACCTCTGGGTATTAGATCATTGACGGCTTTGTGAACTGTTTGTCCTTCAAGCTTCCAGAGCTGAGACATATAAGCCCTTGTTCTCCCTCATTGCCTCTACTTTCCACTCACAATTCATTTGTACATAGTTGAGCTGAAATCTATTGATAATTATTGCCTTTCTGGATGTTAAGATATGTTTTTGATGATTTCTGTGTACAGAATACGTCCTGTCCACTCTACCACTATGGCATGTGCCTTATTTAATCTGTACATATGTGATTACGAGAGTGTATGAGTGGATCTGGATAACATTCCCAAATAAAACAACTGTGTCTTGAAGGCTTGTCTGTTTATATCAGCCACGACTGTAAGATATGCGTTCATCAAACAATCCAGACAAAAAAAGCTCCCTGTGCACCCTTTCCAATGTTGCATATAAATATAATTTATTATTAGTCTTAAAAATTCTTTCTTACACTTTGTACAATAACTTGACAGATGAAATGCAAGCAGTTGCGCGGAACATCATGAGTGCCAGAAACAGACAGGCTACATTCTCACTATACACAATAATAATCATGAAGCTGAAGAACAACTAGGGAATGCAAAGGCTAGCCCACTGAGAATGTAAAGATTGTTTCAAAAGGATGCAAAGTTTGCATAGACGGCTTTACGAAAACTGGGACAACTGCCAATAAAATAAAAAAAACAACAAAGAACACTTGAACAGTCACAAGTGCTGCTGCATCAAAGGAATGTTGCATTTACAACTATCACTAATTTTTACGCACAGAGTCAGTGTCATCATAATATCAATGGCTTCTGTCATTAATGTACAGCCACAGAAGTCTGAGTTAAACTCTCCCATTCTCCTCCAAAATTACACGTGAATGTCACTCAGTTCTGAACACAGGAAATGACACCTTTTGAAATGACTTTGGACATTTAAATGATCACCTTGTGTATTAAATTTAATAATAACACACTTTATGTCAATTATTTGGTAAAAAGCAGTTGTATTCTGTTGCGTTGGTCCTACAAAAATATACTTATTTGATTCCCTTCTCTACAGGATCTACCTCTCGTTTCTGCCTGGTCTCGTCCACGAAGATGATATCTTGAACAACACACAAGTCACCAGCATCAGTCATGAATTTTAGTCAGTTGGGGAAAGTGATGTTGATTGCCTCCGATTAGGGGTAATAGACTGGTGGAATTAGCCAAATGACTTAAAAAACAAAAACAAAACAAAAAAAACATGCAAAAAAAACACAGAAAGTAAAGAAAAAAACAACCAATTCAACTTGTGAAAAATATTGAAAATATTGATTAAGACTTGCAACTAAAGAAGCGCACATACTTGAAAATCAATAATTATACATAACATTAATTAAAAGTATTCATTTTAGTTACGACAGCAACGCTAAATCTGTAAAATGGTTACATCATTGATTTCCTTCTGTACATGTAATTGTGGCTGACAGGATGAGTCATTACTGCAAGAGTCCACCAGGGGGTGCTATGATACAGTCAAACATAATGAAGAAGAAACAAAAAAACGTGAGGACACTACACAGTATTCCCTATCAGGCAGCATAAAATACAAAAAAAAAAAAAAAAAAAAAAAAAGATATGTATAAATAGGCATATTATTAAATACAATGTTATCACAGAACACGTACTCATCCATGGAGTTGCTATGGAGACTGATTTCTGGAGAGTGAGAGATGCTTCTTCTGATCCAAGCCGTGCTCCTTGGATCCTTTGACCTCTGATTGGGTGTCACTACTCAGACTGTTGGCAAGGGGCAAGGGCATCATCCACGTATCCATACAGTCCATCCAAATAACCGGACAGCTGATTCCAAGGAAACCAGAGCCAAACATTTCAAGTCGTTCCACCAGAGAGAGGAACCGCCAGAGAGAAATGACTGACAGAGAGTCTTGTTTACCCTCCCAAGTTTTTAAACCCTTTGTTGCCAATGTTTAACTGGGTCATGGCTGAGTAGACCTAGCTGTCTCTATCTTCTTACTTCTCTGAGTGTACACACACGCAGTGTCTGTGAGTGTGTGTGTGTGTGTGTGTGCATTTGTCACTGTGATGCCAGATGACTCTCCTGCTTTCAGGTGCCCTCCTCTCCCTCCCTCTCTTATTTTCTTTTTATGTCTTCTTCCTCCCTGGAATGTCACACTCCCTGGTGGGCAGATGTCAGTGCTCAGTCACTGCAGGAACAAGGCTGTCATGGCGTCCCATCTCCTCCAGTACCTGGGCAAGGCGACTGAGATTGCCATCGGGAAAATGCTGGGCTTCCCACAAATCCAGGATCACTCCAGTGGGACTGGATTTAGTGGCAAAGTAGTTAAGATACCTGAATGAAAGATTGTGAGAAAACAGAGGTAGAAAAATGAGGTAGATGGTCAACAGAAAGGAATGGATTTCCTTTAGGGAAAAGGACAGCTCTTGGATGGTGTGCTGACAGGTTATCTTCTAATGTAAAGATTCTCTCTGTGATCACCTACTTTTCTCCTCACCAAGGAAGTAACCTAGCCACAACAGGAAAGTGTTTGTTTAGAATCAGTGGTCATTTCCTTTCTTCCTGTTCTGATTTTCCTCCAAATTTACCCTTTTTTTTTTTTTTTTTTTAAAGTGGTCAGTTGGTTTAAACTGACTTTGACCTGGATTTTTTGCAGCGAGATCAGCGGTGCTGATTTTTGTACTTTACGGTACTCTACAGTTCTCTGCACAGCACAAAAAACTATAATCTGATTTATAAAACGTTAAGAGAAAAGTGGTGATAAAATGCAAATGAGCTGCTGATTAAGCACAGAGTCCTTTTTAAAAAGGTTAACTCTGTGCTAACTCAGTGTTTATGCTGCAAATGATATTTCTAAAATCCTATTTTTCACACAGATGTTTTTTTAATCTGTTGACCCAGTTTATGGTATTCAAAATAAACATTTGAATTCCAGTTTTTTAATCATCATTAATATCGTTATCATTTGACAACATTAAAATGGAAAATGAGCTATAAACTAGTGTTCTGTATGAGTCATCGGTGTGGGCTGTGAACGGGCTTGGTTCAAGTCTCTCCCCTGCACTCTCCGTTATTTTCACGCCACACTCCGTCAGTGGTCTCGTCAATCTGCAGCTGCTGCCTGTGATAAGACCGCCCCACTGAGCTGGGACCTTATAAATGGACACACACTGTACCTCCATCACACACACAAGACTATCAAAGACACATGGGTGACGTTTTGAAAAGAGGAGTGTCGTTCTATCTTCGTCTCTCTCTCCCTCTCTCTTTACGTCTGGCTCAATTAATCTCATTTCAACAGATGCTAATCAATAGGAGTCACATTCCCAACGAACAATCACAATCAAATAAAAAGAGATTAGTTATCTACAATTAGTCATTTGGCAGACGCTTTTATCCACAGAGATTTACAAGTGAAATGAAATCTGCAATATCTACAGTTAATATCTAAATATCTACAGTTTTATTTCTCATATGATCTTGTTGCCTCCTTCTAATAAAAAAATACTTAAAATTTCACATTTTGTGTATTTTGTATGTTTTTGCTCATTTTAAATGAGTCACTCTGATTTCCTCATTTCACCTCTTTCAGTTACCCTTGTAAAAAATAAATAAATAAGAAAACCGGTGACAGCCTGTTCCTATGGCCAGACTGTGATCACTGAGGGCCTAAGTCTGAGTCACTGTCTCACTCCTTTTCTCTCTTGGGCCGCCCTGTTCCTCTACCCACCTGTCAAGGTTAAGTTTGTGGGCCAACATCCTCCAGTCATTGCCCCTGGTCTGCGGAGCGTCCAGGCTGCCACACAACTTCTGTCGGATGGAGACTGGGATGCGAAAGGCATTGGGCCCAACCAGTGTGGTGATGTTACTGGCCGGGTCCAGCAGAGACGTGTCAATACTCTGGGAATCCTGCAGACAGAGAGAGAGGTTGAAGGAGAGACACAGAATCCAGCAGTGGCATTCATTCAGGCTGCAGGCGGCTTGAACATAATTTAACACCATCTCACAAAACGAAACATAATGTAGCTCAAATTGATTTGTAGCACAGAAAATGTCTAGTTCTGTCTTCTATAAAAAGTGAAAATCATTCATTTCATTGCCATCCATTTATTGATGCAAGCTGAGTGATTTTCAAATATATTGCATCTGGAGGATTAAGTGCTGGAGGTCTGACTACAGAAGCGAGAGCAAGACCAAGAGACAAATGAACCAAGGCCAGGCGGGGACACAGCTCTTCACTACATGTACTGTAATTCATCTCATTACTGAGCACAAAGCCTGAGTACTCCTCCATCCCTCAAGCTCTATTCTCCTGGCCAGATGGCCTTTGTGAAGCAAGAACAGCATGACTGCAGGGTGATTATTCTCTCTGCTCTGCATTGGTCTGTCATAGGCAAGACTATATGAAGGCCGCAGGGTCAAGACTCCCTGTCTTCCATCCTGTCAGTCTTTGTGAGCATTGTAAAAGAAGGAAAGAGCGCATGGGAGAAAGAGTAAATTCACACAAGTATCTCTCACAATATAGGGACAAAGCTGTGGAGGAAATGCTTTATCTCTCAATGCAAAGTTCACATGACAAGAGGGTTCAGAAGTCGCGCTAATCTTTTTGCGATGCGTTGCTCATATCTAAACAAGGAGAATTCTTTTACACTCACACTGTTATGAATTAAATGGAAAACTTGAGTATCAAACCCTACCTCTGACAGTGTAGTGTCCAGCTGAAAAATCTGTCCTTCTCCCTCCACTTGGCGCACGCATATCTTACAGGCCAGGTCCACGGTGCTGGCAGAAAACCGTTCCAGGGTAAAGCAACAGTGGAGGTTCCTCTGTGAACCATTCCACACTTGCTGAAAGGAAAGCTCCTGCAATTATGTGAAGGAGGCAGAGGAAGTTACTCAGCTGTCGGTGAGCCCGTGACACTGTTTAAGGCCTTTTTCGGAAAGAGTGCACGGCCACTTTACCTGGTACTTGGCTAGTAGCTTGCTCTTCCACAACGTGTGAGGAACATCGTGGATGGAAAGTCTCAGGTTGTGGGTGCTGTCTTTAAAGTTAAGAGTCTTTGGTTCATCCAACAACTTCCCACCCATCTGCTTCTCCATCTGCAGGACTTCCTGAAATCACATAAACACACTTGATCAGTATAGGAAAACCGTACACGCTGACCTCAAAACAATCTTTACTTTGCTACTTTTGTGCTGCTACCAGCTGTTGTTGTTTGTTGCAGCGGTTTCTTGCAACTGCTCTAATGAAAATTTATAAATGAAATGTTATTTTTATAGCATATTCAACACTTTCCCTCAGGGCTTTATGACTCTCAATCCTGACCTGATATCTGAAAACCAGCTTCAGTGTCCTTGCAGCAGGATCACTATCACTTCTCATTATCCATTCCCAAACTTAATAACCATGTTCAATACCCCTCCTCAGTGTAATAATCCTCCCTTATCTTTCCTCCATGTAGGTAGAAGGAGGTATTAAACAGAATCGAGGTGAGGAGACAACAGTGGAGTATGGGGATAAATTTGGCTTATGTTGTGCTACATCTTTCTCGCAGGAGCAGTGACGCTATTCAAATCCTTGTATCCCCTTATTGTGACACACCAACACAAAGATTTCTCACTCTGCCTCCCACACCTCATCTGCTGGCTATGCCTACACACACATTACCAATTCAGGCAACTCAGAAACGCCAATAATACTCACAAACACATTCAACTTCCGCTGCACTACATCGTGCACACACATGCGACACGGTGGATATTTACCTTGAGTGCGTCCTGTGTGTCATCCAGGCAGTAGACTCTAATGTGATACTCCATGGCAGGGCAGGTGACAGGGCCGAAGATGGCTAGTTTCAGGCGCTTGGTGGTGGCAGCGCTGAGAGACTGGCCCACGAGGCAGTAGGTGCCCAGTGTCTCCGTCAGGATGTGGCAGGCCTCGTCGTCCATTTGGATGTAGCAAGGTGTGGTGAAATTTTCTTCCCCTACCACCACTACGTCCTACAGCGTGGTCAGAAAATAGAGAAAAAGCAGGAGGTAATGAGCTACAAGAGACAAAAACAGTCAAAGGTTTTTGACATAATTTTGCGTGGTAGTGATTGCAGTTGGAAAAATTACAATTATAAAGTGGAAAAAAGATGAAAACAAAAGAGGACATGATTAATTAGCATTTCTAATTAGCCCACATCTGTCACTCTGGCTCTGTCCCACCTAAGTTTCTATGTTTTCAGTTCATTGTTACCGTCTGTGTCTCCAAGGTCCATTATCAATCTTATGTTCTTCTATATCCAATTCAATACTATTTCGCTCCTAGAAAATACTATAAAAAATACATATAGAATGAGTCCAATTTGCAGTTTTACTTTGTCAGAGAGTCATTTGAACAATGGCCTTCTCCATTTTTGTGCATAATAAAATGTTTAGCAATGTGCAGGGCTATTACAGCAAAAGCATAAAAACTAGTACAGTTTGTTCCCTAGTTTAAATGTTTTGAAACTGAGCAGAAAGTTTGAGTTTATTCCATTTTTGTTTTGTCGACACAATTGTTTTATCGACTGTCTACGTACGATCAGTGTAATTAAAAACCTGAACCTGTCAGAGCTGTTATTATGAAAGTGGAATCATTAGTCACAGGTATGACATAATTGTTTTGCCAATTGGGGAATTAGTAGCTAATTTGGAAGCAGATATGTGGTGAGGAGCTGGTTTATCTAGTTTCATGTTTAGGTCTTTCAGTTCAGTTTAACTGAAAGTGAACTGAATTTAAATTTTATTTTAACGGGGAAGTACAATCGAGGGTCATGGCCTTCCCACATAAGCTGTGTTCTTTTAGAAATTGCACTTTGTATGTGTGTATTACTAGTGTCTGACACTCTACCATTGTGTATGTGAGGTAATGGATGACTGAGTATCAAGGCCATTTGCAGTTGACCCCCGTAAAAGCACTAATGCCAGGACATATTTCTCTTTCATTAAGACTGTCTGGTCTGAGAGGGCTTATGTGACCCACTCTCTCTCTCTCTATCTTTCGCTTTCTCTCCATCTCTCTTGATCTTGCTTTCCCTTTCTCTCTTGCTCTGTGTCTTTCTCTCTCTAATCCAAACACTCCTGTGAGTAGCACACTGGCATTAATTCAGCCTATTATGAGAGACAGAAGAGGAATTACAGTATTTTATTGTGAGTTAGGCCGTTTAACAGCAGTATTATGGCTGATCATTAGACTCTTTCACTGCTCCTGGGGGATGGTAGTGGGGCTCCTTATTGGGGGATAATTAAAACACACAGTGGAAAAGTCGGCTTTCGCTTCACACATGTGTGTAGGCACAAACAATCAAACATGCAAACACACACGTCCTCACACACACACTCACACAGCATAATTTATTAACACATTTCTGACCGCATTCATCAGCTGAGATTTATTTATTTATTTATTTATTTTTAAGGTGCAGGAGGATAAATCTTTGTAGCGTTACTGATGCAGAAAGTCCCACATGTTCCTCATTACATGACCTGTCTTCCTCATCACGGCAACACCATGTTTCCTCAGTGACACAGTGTGCACATTTGTGCGTGTGCGATTCAACGGGGGAGGGGTGCGTCATCATCGATGCCAACGGAACTGATTATTCTCACTGGATGGTGAAAACTACGCACGCACACACACACACACACACACACACACACACACACACACACACACACACACACACACACACACACACACACCAACATATATGTAGGCTATAAATATATATAATATAATATCTGTGGATTACTTCAGAGTAGCTCATCTCTCCTGTTTCTACTGCACTGAACACATTTTGACAGAGCATGTCATATAAAGCAATATTTCACACATGCAGCATGAAGTCTGGCCTCAGTGGGAAGAGAAGCTCATATAAAGGAAGCTGCCATCACCTTGGATATTACCATCAGCATTTCTGACAGGTCAGAGATGTAATCAATAGTTATTTCTTCCTTAAAAATACTTAGTTTACACTGAGCTTTATTGGCTGCCCCCAAGTAATTCATCAATGTCACAAAGGCATGTGGGGCCTGTCTGGCAGTTTTTTCTGCGCCATAAGTCATATCATCACATCAGCTGTGGAGATTGTGCAAAGACTTCCTGAAAATGATGTTATTCGAGCCACTATTCAATGACGAGATGACTGAGGGCCATATATTGGATGGATATAGGCTGTTACTAAGTAGTGGGATTTTCAATATGTAACTCTATATCTTATGAATTAATGCCATAAACCAATGTAAACTAAAATCCAAATAAAAAAAAACAAAGCATTTTTGTGCTATATTGTTTTCGTACTGCTTTGCATTCTGCTTGCCATGCTGCAATCCAAATGCTTATGTTTCTTTTTTTTTTTTTTTTTATTTCAAGCACCTTTGCCTTTAAAAAGGTCTCAGCAAACACCTGCTCATGAGAATTCATTACAACCCACATGGAAGGAGAACTTACCCAGAAATGGTTTCTTGCCAGAAGAGAAAGTTGCTAATAACTGCCTACAACAAGGTTTGTCATATTATTATCTGAGGTGGTACTGACAGAGATTTTTGGAGAGAGAGATGACAACTGGACTATTTCTGACAAGTTTAAAGCAGTTTTCGTGATGAGGGTGGAGACATAGTTTCTCTACAAATGATCTCAACGCTAATTGGATTGTTTCTATGTGTGTGTGCGCGTGTGTGTTTGTGTGGGACAAGAGGAGAGGAGAAGGAGAGAGGGGATAGGCAGAAAGCATTCACACTGCTGCCCCCAGCAACCCAACTTATCATCATCAGCACTGTTAATGATGGAGCCTGCAGGCGCAGGGCTTCTAAAAACACAAACACAGTGCGCACGCACACACAAACACATGCACACAGACATAGGCACACAAACACACGCACAAAAATAAATAAATAAATAAAAATAGGCATTCATAAAGGTACAAGAAAACAATCTGGGGGAAAAACAGTCCCAGCCCTTCCCCTGCTATCACAGGTTTACTATTTCAGCACCTGGTTGCAACAGGGGTTTCCTCTGAGGTCTGAGCTGCACAAACAAAGCAGGGGAAGGTGATCCCCTTCAGCTCCCACCTGCTATCTATTCTATCTATTCTGTCTATTCTCCCATACCACTTCATTATTGTGTTTTGGTCTTCGCTCTTCGCCCAAGGTTGAGTAGAATTTTCAACCAAACCAAATGCAGTGTGGAATAATTTCAAGTATGATTCTTATTTCAGGTGACAAACACATCATTGTAATACTTCACATGACTGTCAAAAGCACATTTTCTGAAGACATTGGAGTCCTCAGCACAGTTTTCTTCATGCACCCCACATCTCACCTCCCACTGGTTCTGCTGTGACTGACTCTTGAGCTGGATCAGCCAATCCTGTTGGCCGTCACACACAGCGCAGTGATGCATAGTGATGATGACGGGCCGAGTCAACAGGGCCCCAGGGGGCCCACAGCTCACCACGGGGCTAAGGACTGCTTGGCCATCGTCCACTGAGGGCCTGAAGGTGCACAGAGAAAAACACACTTACACGTTACACACACACACACACAAATGCTGTTTAGCGATGATGTGACAGCAGTCTCGGTGTATGTGTGACATGGCAGAGCTGACAGGAGTAAACACAGCTTTGGGGCGTTGATGTGGCAGGCGGCTCGGCATACCTCATGTTGTCCTTCCTCTGAACCGTCACATACATCTCATACACTCTGCCCTGAGGAATGGCCCCTGCTGGAATTAGCAGACTCACCCCTGGGGAGCACAAAAACAGAAAGACAAACAAACAAACAGAGTTGTGTGTTGTCAGTTTGACCAGAAAAGTTTTTTGTCAATTGTCTGAGCATAGAGAGAGTCATCAGACCAGGATAAAACAAAAAAATCGGAATATTTGGATTATATACTGTATGTATGTTTACATTGTGAATCTCAGCTACAAACCCACGAAGATATCCAGTATAAATTAGACTTAATAGTTTATTGTTTAATGGTTTAACTTGTAATGGGTATATCACAAGTAAAGAGCAGTTAAAGCCTCAGTGCAAAGTGATAATTAGTTTTCTTAGAGAAGAATAGTAATGATGCCAACTCCCTTCAGTCTCACATGTAAAAATATGGCACTTAACTGCCTTTTCCCGTGGCATCAGGAAATGATGTGACATTTCATTTCTAAAATCAATGGTCTCTCTGCTCGTCATAGCGTTCTCATATTGCTGCAGCAAGCATGATTTACATTTTTCCATCTCAGATTGATTTGATATGATGTCCTGTCCGACGTGTTTTTTTTAGGACCCTACCCACTCCCACATCTCTCATGCATGCACACACAAACACACGCTGTTTCTCTGTCTGGAGGGGGGTTTCTCGGATAGCTCATTGATTTCCCATGTCCTTGTACTGAAGTTTTCAAAAGGTGACAGCTTCTCTTGCTAGCGCGCAAAGGCAATCACAACTCTGCCACTGGGACATCTCGCGCAGCACACTGCCACTCTCCCTCACAGCACAGCTTCAAAGAGATCGGAAATGCATTTTAAGATGCAAAATACCAAACAGCCCCACTGACAGTGCCACAAAATATTTCATTACCCAGACACACGAACGGATCAAATATCAAATGTGCTCTGTGCCTATGTAACATGATGAGGTGGCTGAACACAACCAGCAGCTGAGAACATTTTTACAGGAATCAAAATGAAAGAAGAAAAACTTAAGAAACTTAAGAAGTCGGTGTATCCTTTAATGTCGCTCCTAGTTTGTCTGAGCCTGTCGGCATGCATCTGTGGCATGTTACAAGCAGCCCGTATGGTTTTGAAGTGAGGACAGCATGGTTAATGTAAGCTGACTGAAACAGTACACCTCTACTTCACTACTCATGGCGCACACACCTTAGGTATCCATCAACCCTTGTCTAACTGTGTGCGGTCAACAACTGATAGGTTACATATGGCTTAGCATATTGTTTCAAAGTCATGTCTGTGTGTGTGTGTGTGTGTGTGTGTGTGTGTGTGTGTGTGTAAAGGTTATGTTGGCAGAGATGGTAAGGTATACTTCAAGCAGCTCAGACCTCATACATGTTAGACCATAATTCATATCGTACATATATAGTGTTTGGTTTTCTTTCATGCACTAAATACTGGAACATTTACAAAGATTAACAAAGATTAAGTTAGAGACAAACATACCAACACTCATAACTAAGCTGTAATATGCTCATATATCTCCATTATTTACTGACAGATGGAGAAAGTAGCTTTTAAAACGTAAATTTCTAAGTTTAAAGTGACTTTCTTTCTGTGCCACAAATCTGACACTAAAAGGCACTCAAATCACTTCATATATGTTCTGCCTTAAGGTGGATTTTCACTTTAAAGGTCCCATGAAATCATCAGTACTTGCCTAATGAGATGTACTTCCTGTTCAAACAGGCCAGTGAGGAGTCAATCTTAAATCAATGTACTGACATTTTGGAAAATATGATTATTTGCTTTCTTGCAGAGATGATGAGAAGATGGATTCCACTCATAATATGAAGCTGCAGCAGGCTACCTTAGCTTAGCATAAAGACTGAAAACATGGGGAAAACAGCCAACTTTGCTTTGTCCGTAGGTAAGAAAACCTGCCTACCAACACCTCTAAAGATCACTCATTAACATGTTGTATCTTCTTTGTTTAATCTGTATGAAAACCAAAGTGTAAAAATGACAAGTAGCTCTTTAATGGGGTCAATTTCTTGTGCGAGTACACTGACTTCTTGCAGTTGTCACCGTGCGGTTTCCAGGCAACTAGCAAAACCACTGGGAAGCCACTGCACACAGCCAAGAAACAGTCTCGGGGTTTAAGTGCCCATTTCATGGGATCTTTAAGGGTAACATTTTGAAGAAGAACATCATCATCACCAGCCTTTTATGAATTTATGAATGAAGAGCGTCCCCTTCAGAGTGTAGGGGAAGAGCTGATGGATGATCTCTTCTCCATGTCAAGCTATATTGCGCAAAGGATTTTATCCTTTCAGTATGTATGCACACACCCACACACCCCCACACACACATGTTCTTACATGTGCATAAACACAGACAGAGGTTATATTTCTAAATGCTCATGTGAGGAAAAGCCCGTGAGTAGATGAAAAAATGCAGCTCATAAGTTTAAAGATGAACTATGACAGAATTTGCTGGAAAAAAACAGATCCCTCTTTGATGAATCAGAACTAATTTATTCCTTTGTTATACTGTAATGTTTATCCCTGCATATTTTGAAATATGCAACCTGTTTGCCTGGTTAAAAGTATGAATATGAACAGAATTATAGATCAAAACACAAATGTCAAAACACTTCCTCTCATTGTCTGGTGCAATACCTGAGTTTGGCACAATGAGGTGTCCCCCCTGGGAGCTGAAGGAGCCCAGAGCAGTGCAGGATGGGTCCCTGGTGCGGAGCAATGTCTGGGTCTGTGTGCGACGACCCATCGTGCTGTCGCTGTTGTCCAGAAGGCAGTGTGGCAGCTTAGGTGACAGTTTAGAGGACAGTTCCCCTCCCAGGTCATCCTGTGGAGTCACTAAGCCGGAGGAGTTGTACACCTTAATCTTCAGGTTGGGAAGAGGGTCCAGCAGTGGGGAATTGGTCATGGGGATTTTGTCAGCCACATCATGGAGGGCGTAGACTGGGCCGCGGTACATGGCAGCCGCTGAGGTCAGGTCAGGCGGTGCTGTTAGGAGATCAGCTGGAAAAGAAAAGAATTGGACATCAGTCAAGCCGAGTAAATGTCTAAAGAGAAGAATTGCGGTCGTCAAATACTCTTTCCAACCGTGAACGTGGAGGAACTGGTAACTTGAAACCAAAATAACCACGAGAAAATGAAATGTTGGCAGCAATCAGGAAGACCGCTGCCTGGCTTAACTCATTTGTTTTTCACTCATTAGGGAAGTCCACTCCAGCACCAAGAAACATTACTCCATCTGAGAAGTTATAGGCGCAAGCATCTGTGATGAATCACTAACAGATGGCATCACTAACACTCATTTTACCCGGCAGGTACAAGGATGAATGTTCAATAGCTGGAGTGAGTAGGTGGAGTGAGGGCAGCGGGAGCTCTTCGTCCTTCAGCTTCTCCACCACCTCCTAACTCTCACTGTTTACCGACAGTTTTTAGATGATACAGATGTTAATGAAAGTCACAAAAGTTGTTCAAAGATATGATAGATAGCCAGAATAATAACTTTTTGATGTCTTCACCATTATTGTTGATAGTATTTGTAGTAGTCATAATGTTTGTTATTCATTATCATTAATGCTGTTACTGTACGTTCAGTAGCATAGATGTGGTAACATTACTGTGATGCATTCAGAGATGTGAGAAGATACACTTTTTCCATCAGTGACCACAATCACCTTCTTTAAAACATAATGAGGTTTGATGTGTTTTCAGATCCTGGCTTTAGTCATTGGACTCTGGCATCTATTGATTTGGATAGCTGGAGGCTAAGATCAAGATAATTATGAAACATATTTGTAGATAGCCTAATTATTTTATAAAAGATTTTTAAACCTGTTTAATCAAAGGAAAATCTGAAGCATTTTAAGTATTATGTATGTGTGTACTCAAAATTTGGAAACAATAACAATCAATATCCATCATAGATTCTGCAATCTAAGTGCCTGTTGCTTGCACACATTACTTCTTCTGGCCTGGTGCTGGAATAGTTTGATATCACTGAATCTCACATTGACAAGGACATAAACAGAAAGAGCACATTTAGCAGGGATTTTGGCTCTAAATACCAATTGAGCATTTGCTACCCAAGCAATTAAAATCTTACTTCCCAGTCTCTGCTATTTGTCTGCTGTTTTTTTTTTTTGGGTTTTTTTCATTTTTTCACTTTGTCTTTTTCCTGCTCCCCAAACCCCAGACTATTTACAGTGCAATTACTGTGATCTGTCTGTTTCCCTGCTGTCTTTTTGCCCAGCTCACTGCCACCTGTCCTCATCCCTGCGGTCTTACTTTTAAGTCCTGCGTCACAAGCCCAAATCTAATTACGGTTTAATATGCGACATGCAGACTGGCCTTATTAGGCTTTAATGATGGGGCATAGTTTGGCCTCCCATCATAACGACAAGCAGTTTAATAGTTTCATCACCTCACCCGCACAAACATGCTGTCTGTGTTTCTCTCACAAAACTCCTAGCGCATCTACAGTCAAAAGGGCACATTTACATTCATATCATCACTAACACACATGTGCTGGCAGAGTCAAACATATCCCACCAGGTTAATGCTATGAGTTGCTAATGCAAGTAATTCCCAATGCCTGACAAAACAGGTGTGCCATCTAGAGCTGGGTATTGAATCTTAATACTGTTTTTGGTGCAGACTGAAATGTGTTTGTAGCACCGAAAATTGAAAACTGTCAGGATCGAATGCCCGTTCAGATTTGTAGTCTTGTTTACTTATGTTTCAATCAGATATTTACTGATATAAATTAGAACTTTGCCAAGTTCATTTTATTTCATTTAAGTAAAGAGACACTGAGACATTTAACATATTAAGTTTTTTTTCCCCCTTTAAAGTAGCTATTCTCTGTTGACGAACATGGTTTCTTGCTGGGAGTGGGTGGTGGTGATTGTCACTTGACAAAAGCTTCTATAGAAAAAAAAGAAACATTCATCTGGTGCTCACTAGCTCACTCACAGGTGATGCAAAAGACACTTAAGCCCATACGAGCAGGAAAAAACATACGCACAAAAACAAACACATATATCTCTCCAGTGTCACACCTTTGCGGGAAGTCTTGATGCTGACTGGCTGGAAGCCACCGTTGAGGGCAGAGGAATCTATGATATCAGAGTCGAAGTCCCGGTGGTTCTTCCTGTAGATGAAGAGCGCCACGACGACAGAGATAACCAGGCACATGATCACGGCTATCACAATACCCACATACAGAGCTACATCATCTGTACTGGGGGCCACTGGATGAGGGGAGGAGGGGGGGATTGTGGGAAGAGAGACAAAACACAAAGAGAAAAATGGTCTTTTAAGATCTCATAAGTTCATATCAATGGCGTTAAGCTGTCTTTCTCAATATGCAGAAGCTGTGATGAAGCCATTATCAGAAGACCAATATCCTGGTTTAAGATTGAGCCGGATATTAACAACCATCTACTGGGAAATAAATGCATATAGTATAGCTCTGGTCTTTTTTTCTTTTTTTACATTGAAGTTAATGCTGACCTGCTGTGGCAATCAGTCTGTGTGTTAATGGTAAAACAATGTCAAAAGTGAGGCATTTTGAAACACAACACTGGGTCTTTCCCACCTTTCAGCTTTGCCATTTAACATTTAATTTCCACTCTTACACATCAAGAAATCTGAGAAAAACATATGCATATGAGTTATAACTTGTATCCATGTTAGTGACTCACAGATTAATATTTCTCTTAAGAAGCCACATTGTGTTTTGTGTGTGTGTGTGTGTGTGTGTGTGTGTGTACCATGCATCATAATGATAAGATTAAACAACAAAATAAAGATAATGATGACAAACTCTGTGCGCAGCAGTGCAATTAATAAGTAAGGCTGCTCCAGTGCAACCCAATGACACGCTGTCCTAACAAGCAGGCTCTGAAGAGAGATCAAAAGTTCTGAAGACGGAGATATAGATGTTTTCATCTTCAAATTACCGTCCTGTGTGTTGAAGTTCAGAGTCTGTCTCTGTCTTTGTTCTTCCACACTGCAGATAAGATCTAGACATAGCTTGCATTTCTCAAATTATCTTTCATCTCTGTCTCCCTCCCAGAGTCTTTTCTGTCCACTTTCCAGCTGGAGAAACCTCTGTGATTACTAGGCCTGGCATGGATATAGTGGCTGTTAGAAACGCAGACTCAGACAGGCACTCATTACAGATCAGACCTTTTAATGGATGCCTACTGACGGTCTGAACTCTCTGTGGTGTTTAGTGAAAAATGTCCTTCACTGTCACCAAGTTGATAAATGGGGTGAAACTCTTCTTTAGAGGGCATGTGTGTGCCTGTGTGCGTATGTGCATTGTCCAAGGTATGAATGCAACTGTACATGTCAGGGCATTGTACAAAAAGTCAAAGACCAAAGCATATAAATGATAAGAACAAATAGATTTTGATTTGAGTATGCAAATGGAGCAGAATCTACACCAGTAGATGGCAGCATCAGACATCAATCCATACACAGCACTTTGAGGACCTTCATGATGGCCGAGCATTTGTGTAAATTAGCCTTGTGTGTCTCAGGGATGCAGATGGCACTCAGTCTGTCACTTGCGCTCTCTTGCACAAAGGAGTATAAAGGAGTAGAGGAAGAAAAGCAAGAGCAGAGTGCTTTTGTGACGAGTGAAAGACATAAGTTGTGTAATTTTTTATTGCATACTTGATATAGTAAGTAACTGTGTTTTCTTCCCGCTAGTTATGACTTGATTTTCTTGATTAAACAAGCGCATTATTCAACACTTAGTCCATTTAAAAGAGATTATATTTCATGCTTTTAGAAAATCCCTGCTGAACTGAAATTGGGTATGACCTTCACTGGGGTATTCCTTACAATGACAGTATAAACATGGTGATTAAAAAAAATTGATAGTTTCTTTAGTTTAAGATGTACTGAAAGGCCACATTTAAAGAGCCGGGGGATTTAATACTCTAGTAATTTCAAAGACTTCATTTCTCTCAGTCCCGAGGAAGGACATGTGTGGCCTGGCACTCTCTTTTCAGCCTTAACAGAGACATCACATTAAAAGGGAATGTCAAGACACATCCTTATATACGTTTGGCCTCTAATCCTTCCTCTAGCACAGACATGAACAGAAAACAGAGCAGGGAGCCAGTGATGAAAGTCTGAAAATGTAATTTCACTGCGCTCTCTCTGCCAAGCTTCCCTGCAGTTATTTAACATATATCCCCTCAGTCGAACAATCTTCCATCCACGCTTTGATGATAAAGGCAGCAACCTGCTAAGTGTACGCATTAAAATGTATCACTTAGATTAATACATCCCTTTGAACATGAGCCATTGTCGGAAAGGGAAAAGTACAAGAAATGGAAATGAAAGGGATTATTGAACACTCCATTCTCTGTGAGGATGCAGAGATTTACAGAGGGAGGGTGAGATACAAAGAAACCAGACTCAGCGCCTGAGCTGACAGTGAGGTAAAGTGTCAGGATGAAGTTCATGAGGAGCAACAGGGTAAAGGGCAGTGTCAGCTCTGACTTACAGAATAGTAACATGGCTGTGAACAGGCAGCGAGACAGCAGAGACACATTAGGAGAAAGGACAGAGCAGAAATCAAAAAAGGGAAATGCCCTGAGGTGGTTAAATGTAAGCAAAAAAACAAAAACAAAAAAACTGAATAGTGGTAATGAAATGTAAATGCACAAGAAAGAACAATGGCATACATGTATTTTCATTCTGTTTTTCAAGACAAGTTCTTCTTGTTTTGTTTCATTTTTTAGTGCAGAAAACATGAAATGTCACTGTTTGCAAAAAAACGGTTTTCTGATGATTTGTCTGAGACTATGTGCGACTGCAAATTCCTTGTGCACAACCTGCCCATGAAGTGATTGCGAAAAAACCAGAAACATGAGAATGAATGGAGAAATTATGTAAAAAAAATAATAATAATGATATCAAAAAAACAATAACTCACATGAATTTCCCAAATCACTCTTGTCTTTTGCCTCAGAGGACTTCTGATATAAGGAACCTTGAAGAGAGGAAGGGATTGTGGATGGGAGAGAGAGCAGGAGAGGTAGAGGGGGGGGTGTGGTGGGAGAGGGATGATGAAAATCAAATTTAAGCCAACAGAAAAACAAACTCAACAAATGAGACAGCAACAAACTCATGAGTAGGAGTGATGACACAGGGAAGCGATCTTTCTTGATTTGGCCCCTCCTTTCCAGATCTGTATACAGAGTATAGAGATGGATGAGAAGAGCAGGGGGAACATGGAGGCTCTGTGAGGGAGTGGCATGATCCATCAACTGGGCTTAGTGCCTCAGCAGCAGCAGGACTGATGCTGGCAGGTGAGGGGAATGGAGGGGGCTGATAAAGTGTGGGCTCCAACAGAGTCAATAGAACCTACAGCCTTGCATCTGTCACTGGAAGGTGGATGGAGAGGTTGGTGCACAGGATAAAAGGAACGATTATGTTAGGAAAGCAGGGAATGGAAAAAGGTTGAAGGACAGGGATTTGGAGGAAAAACTTCAACACTGATGGTTTTTGTCCCCAACTGGGGCTGTGGTTGGCTTTGTTGTGGCCAGGTAATATGTTGAAATGGAGTGGAAAGCAGGCGACAATGGCAGCCAGGGATAGTACACATAATATTCAGTCTCCCTGGGACATCCATAAACAACTATACAAACAATGAAGTCCTTATTGGAGAGGGAGAGAGCCACAGGCAGACAAGTGGACCGACAGGAAAATCAATGGCTTGATAAATGGGGCTGGTGTGTACATGTAATCAGGCAACAGGGAAGCCGGGCTGGAGCAGGGGGAGGTGACTGTCAGGGTCAGTCTAACTGATGGCCCATTTGAACCCATCCTGTAGAGTTTCTGTTCTTCCTGACTGAGTGTACAGTATAGCAGGGTAAAGGCACGCTTCAGTGGGTGGGCTCCTAAGGAAACCTCAGAGAGAGGCAGATGACAGTTGCTCCTTACTAACAGTATAGAACTGGGGAGTAAAGGGGACTTGCACAAGAAATCATTGTCTGCGTTTAAGTCATTACTTCTTTGAATATGGCAGATGTTCAACCTCAGGGAAAGCTACTGTCACCTGGCAGAACTGATGTCAACTGAAGGTTCATTTTTTGCATCTACTACTTCTTGGTGGTGTATCTACATAAATGAAAATGACAATTCTATTTATTTACATTTAAACAAATCTGTTCAACCACTTGTAAATACAGAGTAAATCCCATGTTCTTGGAAAGCTGAGGCGAACCCTTGATTTCCCAGTCTCTGTTGTTTGATAGCAATAAAGCATTTGCCCTTGCTGGAGTGTGCGCTCCCCATTTTCTAGATCAATATGTCAAGAAAATGTCATGTCTGAGAGCAGGCTTACCAAAGGCTTGGAAAACAACATCAGAATCAAGGAAGACAGACCATAAGGGAGTGCAAAACATAGATTTAGACAGGTGAGCCTCAGTGAAGTGTGAAAACTATACTCATGCGTCAGAGTTGAGAAGTTCTGTCTGAACAGGCAAAGTGCAACCTCTCTAGATCAATCTGCAGATACTTAACTTTGTTAAACCCAATCCCCAAACTCCCCGCCTGTCTAAATGTGATAAACAAGATACAAAGTAAATTATAACACAACTCTTTCCTTTTTGACTCGGGTCAGCCGAGTTTTTACAGTGGGCTGCAATGGAGCAGCACCAAGAGTTCTGTTTCCAGGTCTGGTCATATCAAATTCCTTTGCCAGAATTCTGTGATGGACTGCAATTGAAATGATTTAAATAAATTCAAACAACAGAAAATAAGATCAAGCTGCAACGGAATCCACAGACACGTGTTTGCTCAGATGCCAGCACTGCACTGGAGGGAGTAGATCAACGGTCCAAGGTGAGTTCAGATTGCACACAACTTCCATTCCCAATCATATTTGCTATAATGTGAGCTTTTAGATAATGGGCCGTTCTCCTAAATGCTAGTGGAAATGGTCATTAGCATTGACATAAGTGGCTTCACCCTTTTAGCTTCCAAAAAAAATCAATCCCTGAAATGATCCTAAATCTATATCATTAGGGCTTTATATTCTCTGCAAACTGGCCATCAATCTACCAAGAACTACTGCTTCTGTGATAGGCTGAGTTACAGAGGGCGTGCGGTGGGGTGGGGAAATGTGGGGCGAACGTATGCTGTGCCGCAGAGGGAAATTAAATAAGATGAATAAGACAAATACGAGTAGGTTCTCTTGTAGATTGCGCCCTGATTTTTTTTAATACACTAGAGACATATGACCTTGGCTATAATATCAGCTCATGCATTCCTCTGATGCTAACATTAAATGACATCAATGTACACTGAAGTCACAGTTTCCTGTCAGTCCTCAGTACTTGTGGACATATGGTGCAGTATGTGTTTACTTTAGACGGAGACAACCAGATCCTTCAGGCCAGCTGCATCTAAAGATGCATATTGACCATGGATGGGATGTGAAACACAACCTACAGTACATCATGTCAGGATCATACTGCAGGCAGCAGTTTATAGCCCCATGGTGCAGCAAAAGCTCGGATCAGCTGCACACAATCACGACCAGCTGTATCAAATTCTAGACTTCTAGACATTCTATTATATCATTAGTGTCACTATCACCATCTGTAGTGGGTTATACATGCGATGGAGGCATCTGTGACAATTTGTGTGTCTAACACCTTCAAAGACGTTTAATGGAGAGGAGTTTTATCAAACTAGACACAGACTTTAACTCAGTTACTGTGCAGTCTTTCCAGCTATCTCCTTCTGCTGCTCACTCGTTATTACAGGCACAGGGTATGTTATAACAAGAAGATTAAGACTGTTAGAGTAAGTAGATGAATTTCAGTGTATCAAACCCTTTACCCTGTAACTTTTTAACACTGCAGTGAATACAAACGCTCAGACACGTGCGCCTCAGAGCAACTGCAGCATGATTCTAATCTGTGAATGCATCATAAGGGAGAGGGAGCAGGACTGTTGGCCCAACTGAACTGCGCGGCTGTTTTTAACTTGATGGAAGAAAGAGAAACAGAAAACAATTTGCTGCCTGCAGAAAAAATATCTGAATGCACCACAGACTGACTCTGGCCCTTTTTTTTGTTAGCAACAAAACAGTAAAACTAAATAGAAAAATTGTGATTTATGAGAGGAAAATCCTGGTGCACAGTGGAGACTTTGGGTACTTTAAAATCATTAGAGGGTAAATGTACAAAATGTAAAATACTTGTTCACTTTTCAACATGTGTAATTGGCAGCTCAGGAAAAGGAGCATGTCTACACTTGTACCACTATGTGGCTACATGTTTCCTCTCATTTGACCTAAAGAATCCAGAGTTTTTAAATTAAGGTAGTAATCAGTGCAGCTTGGTAGCCGTGACCCCCCCTTATGTAATTACAATATAATCACTTATTATTATTTTAAATATAACTCCCAAATGCTTAGCTTGTGACAAGGATAATTACTTAGAGCGCTTCCTCATGTGGCCAAGTCTTTTTTTTTTTTTTTTAAACATATACTTATATTTTCAGCAGAGCTGACACAGGAAAAGATGTGCGGTGGTTTCTGCTTTTATGTCACTTTCATCCAACAGCTTTTGTGTATTATGCATGTGCAAATAAAGAGAAACAGATCGAGTGCAGGAGACAGACAGAAAGGCGTTTTAGCATGTCTTATAGTTTATGTATGAGCGAAGTGAAACAGAATGAGTTTGAGACAGGGTGAGAGTGTTATGTGGGGATGTGAAACACAGCGTGGTGATGAAAGAGCAGAGTGAAACTCATGGTCAAAGGGTAAAGAAATTTCTTTGGTTGGCAGGTCAGAGAGAGTAGCAGAGGATTAGTCGGGTACTCACTCTGCATGCACAGCCCATCGGTGCAGTTCTTGGACTGGAGTACCATGCCCTCACAGTCCTTTCCCCCGTTTTTGGGTGCTGGGGCGCTGCATTCTCTCCTCCTCCAGTGGGTGCACTCTGTCCCACAGGTGGACCACTTACTCCACTCTGTCCACAGGCCATCCACTACCACACAACAGACAGGACAGACGAGGGCACAGTGAATGAAATGGCAAATGAGAAGATGAAGACAAACCAGTGCATGAGTGGGTGAGTGGATACGTGATTGAGACAGCAAGAGATATATGTGGGAGAGAGACACACGTAAGGGTGGAGGGCACAAACAGAGCGAAATATGCAAACACAGAGTTGCATCATATTTTTTATATTCAGTTTTTGTGCACCTAAACCCTTTTCTACCCACTAATAAGTGGGTGTATAGTAATTTTATGCCATACCTGGGCAGAGAGGATTACATGCCAGCTTCTGGATGCCTTGGCCTTCACAGATGGCTCCGCCGTTAAGTGGTGCTGGGTTGGTACAGCTGCGGGTGCGTTTCTGGTAACCACGGCCACAGCGACTGTTACACACTGACCACTCTGTCCATGTTGACCATCCACCATTCACTGGAATACATGGTAATAAAGTGTGATAGAACACAAATGAGTCCTTCCTGTTTTCTCTTCATTTTTCTCTTCTTTCTTACTTAGCTGGCTTCTATATTGCACATTTTAAAAACAAGTTACAAAGTGCTTTATAAAAGGTTCATAAAGCCAATAAAAAACATAGATTGCAGTCAAATAAAATACATACAAATAAGATAACATTTAACAAAATAAAACGCAGCAAAATTACCCCATTATTAAATGTGTGTATACTGGAGAGTTTTTACATTTTGACCCTGAGATCCCGGGTCGTTACTCTGCCACGCAGCCAGACAGTAAATTCTGGTCAGATTGCTGCATTTTCCATTCACTGATTCCTCCTAATGCCTCTCTTCCTCTCTCATCCATCTCTGTCAGCGACTAAATCCAGTGGAGAGTGACACCAGGGCTTGTGGCTGAGAACAAGTCTGTGGCATTTGAGATGGTGGAACTGGCCCTTGGAGCCTCCGACTTTCAAATATGACATGCTTATGAGTGAAGCCCAAAATATTGGACTCTAGGGGAAGACTGCCAAAACCCCACATTTCTTTACTGTCTGCTTTCTGTCCTCCATGGATTATGGCTCTATCTTTTCTCCCTTTCTATCTCTGTGTCTCTCCCACATTTTTTTCTCTTTTTGTTGAGCTTGTGCTCCTGTTTCCAGTGTCCTTGCTGTGGGTTGGGCTGGAAACCACTGGACTAAAAACACACTGCCTGCCCTTCTCACTTTTTCATCACTAGCATTGACACAACACTCCGTTCTTATCCTTTGGGTTTCTCATACTGCTTTGTGGGGATGTACGCGTTCACATACAGCACAGCTGTGCATAAATCTGCGAGGATCCAATTTTGGAAAAGGGGGATAAAGAAGCAAGGACAGCTCAAACAGATGCAGTGGCTTGTGTTACTTCCTCTCAAGGATGAGTCGACATCAAAGCAGTTTTTCAACACTAAGTCCTAATAGACTGTTAGTGACAGGAAAGCCTTGCAGAGACAGCGACCTTTGTCCCTGAAATCTGCTCTCTTGGATTTACAATTTGTGTTTCTACACCTCCCCAGTGGCCTAATCGTTCTCCATGTTCACTTAAGTGTAACTAAAGTAACAACAAACAAAACAACAAGCCATCTTCTCTTCATTCAACCTAGGTGGATAAATTCTGTATGCAGTTTCTTGTGACTCTTTCTGAAACAGGAGAGGGTGTGATGTTACTCAATCCCCAAAGGTAGATCAGCAGTGTCACGAGTTCTATCACACAGGATGAACTCTGCTGGCCTCAGTTAACTAAAATATCAAACCAGTAGTTGCTCCACACAGAAAAACGGTGTCTCAGGTTCAAAAGAGCATCTGTTTCATGTGTCATTTCTCCTGTCTTGAGTAGCCGCCAGCAGGCCTTTGTTGCGCAATGACAGTCATGTTAGTTGATGTTAGGGAGACAGCGGGTGAGTCTGTGTGAAACCACAGCAGGGGACTCTTTAAGTACGGCTCAGCCGCATCAGCACCTTGCTTGCAGCTAAGAAAAATCACAAATTTTCCATTCCTTGCACACCTTCCGGCAGGAACAAAATGAGTGTGTGTTGTATGCCACGGGAGAGAGAGAGGGATTTGCTTTATGCAGAGTGACTTTGAAATGTGTTTTATTTTGAGTTGAGCTGACATCTAATAGGAATTCAACACTTTTCCTCTGCAACACAGTCTGACTTTACTAATTTCTCATGTGGAGGATGAGTGATTGCAGGTCAGTTAGATCTTGGATCTAACTGACTGTGTTGTTCAGTGATAGTAGTTTACCATAGACAATAACTGTGGCGGTGGTGCTGCGTCTCTTGGCCACGATGTTCTTAGCCACACAGGTGTAGTTGGCAGTGTCAGAGAGGCGGGCCTGTTTGATGATCAGGTTGTGGTCGATGGTGATATAGAAGTTTCTGTCATCTGCAGGATCAATAACCTCCTCATTCTTTAACCACTCCACCTAAGAAAAAGAGGAAGAAGAAGAAGAAGAAGAAGAAGGAAGGAAGGAGAACAACATGAAGATGAAACACAGGCAGCTCAGAGGCAACAGTACTGCAAACAGAAGATATGAGGGAAGATATAAGACAGGTTGACCTCATTAAATTGTAGAAGAATCACAGCAAAATGTTTAAACAGTTAAAGTTTGTCTTGTCTCCACTAAGCGTGAGTGCCAGGATTAGAGCACAATTGTTTAAGTCTCTGAAGTCATGCAAAAAAAAAAAAAGTCAATAGCTATCATGCTCTTTTTATTCTCCCCCTAGAACAAAGCACAACAGTCACAGCAGAACTGCAGAAAAAGGAAAAACTCTTTACAGTTCCTGAAGCTGGGAGTCTCTTTGACCTTTCCTTATGAGTTTCATATCCCTAAATGATACTGATATTGAACTCATGGCACTATCACGGGACAGGGGACCATTTGGAGCCTTTATTTGGCTGTAAATCACCAAGATCATTTTTCCTCCTCAAGAGGTGGAAAAGGTTTGGCATTTCAAAAAGAATCGCACGTGCTGCCTCACACTTCTGCAGCCACTTTGATTCAAAAATATTTCCTGGTTCTCTGGTTTTCTTCAAAGAAGCTGTCCAGTCATGAGGAGGCCTGGCAAACAGCTAACTTCCTGTGTATTGTGATATCCCATGAGGAGCAAGGGCCTGATAAGAGATAAGACACCAAGGAGCAATACAGGCAAAGATAAGCAGGATGTTTATAAAGGGTCTTTCTCATGGGAGATAAAGTATCTTAAAAAAAAGTGGAGCAATAACCTGATATGAGTCCAGACAAGACAAAACAGTCTGTGGGCTCACTGTTATTGTTGGAGTTTTTGAAGAAACAACACAGAAACAGCATGTAGTGGTGCTGAGGCGTACAACACACTGGCCATTGTTAGAACTTTCTCAAAAAGAGAAGATGGGCTGATTGTGACATGCACTGGGTTATATGCATCACCAGCTTCACTAGTGTCTGTGTTAGCCTGACATGGCAGATATCAAAGATGCCATCAGCGTCACACCTCAGCAAAGCTGCCTCCTCTCTTATCCAGTGGGAACACACTGAAGAGGCCGAGGAGAAATATTTTCAGTGCTCCACTTCACAATTATTTCACACTTAACCTCTTCCAACCCATCCTTACTTCCAATCAATGCATTGCAGCACTTACATCAGACCTCATAAGATACCAACCCCCACGACAAACTTATATCTTAACAAACACTGGATGCAACTTAATATCAGAGGAGCTTCAGTGTGCATCCCCCTGCATGTGTGATGTATACTCTCTGCTGATTTGATGCTTATGAGTGTTTTTCCCCATAAACATGTATCAGCTGAATCAATCTCACAGAGCCAGGGAGGATAAGATTCCCTCACCAGCCGTCTAAGCAGCTGAAATGAAACCTCTCTCTCACACGAGCACAATGCAATAAAG
The DNA here is from genome assembly GCF_046630095.1 of Trachinotus anak. NCBI lineage: Eukaryota > Metazoa > Chordata > Actinopteri > Carangiformes > Carangidae > Trachinotus > Trachinotus anak. The sequence continues at coordinate 10,202,179 of NW_027273879.1, read as the reverse complement.
TGCAGTGTGTGACAAAAGTTTTCAATATATAGGAGATGCATTACATATATTATATTTAATTTATGACTAGATGTTTAATGAAAGTTGCTTTACTATTCCACAAGTCAATAAAAACCACAGTATCAAGACATGAGGAACAAAAGATCTATTGTGTGTTAGTAGCAGATGTATTGGGAAATCCTAACATTTAGACTGTGAGGGAGGTCACCATGAGAGCATCAGACAAAAATGACAAGTTTCTTTGTCATTTAATTGGCACTGTCAATTCTCAGGTGTCAGCCTGTCTTCTAAAAACACATTCAGCGAGAACGACACAACAAATAATGCTTCAATCTCAGTTTAAGAATATAGAGCATTTTTCAATGGTTCTTCTTGTAATTTATAGCTGAGTGTGTCTGTAAATAATAGTTGTGTATAATTTACGTATCTCAGTCCTGTCCTATTGAATTGGCTTCTGTTTTAATCGTATTACAACTCACCCGTTTTTGACATCTGTTGATGTGACAGTTAGACATCTGTTAGGACTTTAAGGACCGGAGCACCAGAAGAATTTAGTAGGAATTCACTAAGCTGTAGCTTCTGGTGACAGCAAAGACATTGTCTCCCTGTGGTTTTGAGAGTCTTATTAAGTTCCTCTTATTGTATACTGTACATATACAAATATGATAAATGGATTTTATAGGCTGAAATGATCAGAAAGCATGCATCAATGTATTGAGTGAATAAGGGTTACATAGACAATATCACCATCAATCTTTAAAACTGCATTAAACTAACAAATATGACAAACATGACCAGAGAGCAGGACCCCTGTGTTTAGAGAACAAAGATCTGACAGTGATCTGACTACCAATTTGCGTGTTCTTTGTTGCCTTTTGTCATGCTGGAAAATGAGGGAACATAAGTCCAATAAAACAAATAAAGATGATGCAAACAAGAGAAACAACGGTTTTGTTGACATGATAAATATTTTGTCTTTTAGTGCTCATCGCAGTGGGTGTAGAGCACAGGACATTGTGAAGTGAAAGGTCTGATCTTAGAATAGAGACTGACAGTTGATACAAAAAGGTGGTTATCCAATTTTGCACCAATCACAGAGGCAGCCTCTCCAACCGTGCTGCATTCAGATGTCAAGAGCACTTTTAAATGAGAAGGTAATTAAAAATTGAACAAAAGAGCTTTTCAGCGCAGATGGAGGGGTGGGAGGGAGACAGAGTGATGAGGGATAGAAAGTGGTAGAAACTCATGTCAGAAGTGGGAACGTGTGTGTGTGTGTGTGTGTGTGTGTGTGTGTGTGAGACAGAGCAGAAGTGAGCAACAGTTCACCCATCATTTATTCTGTACCGACTATAATTAGGACTCATTAATAAAACCAGAGATGAAAAGGTAAGCCAATCTCTACACTACACTTGTGAAAAAGATTTCCAATGATTAAAATTCAGCAGAAGACGACATCCCATGCAGCACTTGTCCAACTTTCTCTCATGCCAACGAACTCAAACTTGCACAAACACACACACATTCACAGCTCGTTAGTGTCTGATTGGCAGTGAAACATCCGGAGAGGTAATTGGCACATTTCTTGTCATTAACGAAGGGAAATTGCCACATGTCAGCTGTCATAAAGAGAGGCTGTCTTCCTTTCTGGTCGGAGACAGCTGAGCGACAGAGAGGAAGACAATGTTTAAGGCAGACACCTAAACTTAGAGAGGAAGAGGAGAGAAACAAAGAGAGAGACAGGTAGACACAAGACGGAGAGGAGAAGACAGAGAGGTGAGAAGGGAAGCAGGTGCAGGTGCAGGAGGATAGTCACTGGTGTGCCGGAATATATATATGAAAGACCATCACAGGAAGGCAAAGGTGGTAAAGAGAGAATAAAAATGGGGGAAAAAGTGACTTTGTCTTGAAGAGGTGAAGACTCTGAATGAGGGAAAGGTGAAAAGGGAAGACTGAAGCGAGAGGTAAACAAAGAAGAAAGAGATCCCACTGAGAGGAGACAGTTTTTTATCTTCTGAGCTCTGGAAATTTCACAGACCAGGATATAGTGGAATGGATTTTATTGAGAGAAATAAGACAGACGGGTTAGAAAAAGAGATATGTCAAAGGAGGTGCTGTACAATGTGGAGGAGGGACATGAATGATAGTGATGAATCAGTGACATATGTGTGAATGTGTAGTGTGTGGTGTAGGCGTAGTTACAGCATGCGTGCCTACATCACAGACACACAGGGACCCTGTGTGCAGGTGCCCTGATTCATTAAGCTGGTCAAACAGACAGAGGAGTTCAGAAGCAGCTTGTCAGTGTCTTGTCTTTAGCTGCAGGGGCTTGTCGGTGGCGTTACCTTTCTCACACACTGAAGCTAGGTCTTATTTTTATTTATTTCTGGACTTAGCATTTCGAGACCAAACATCAAATAACTGCTCTACAAGGCTCGTTTCATTTGAGAGGATAATCCAGATGTGACTACATACAGCTTCTTCTTTTGAATGCATTGAATTGAATGCATTTTCAGCTGATCCTTGTCAAGTTGTAAAGTTGGGAAATACCACATGACCACAACATATCAACCAGGTATAAGTGAGCATTAGTCTATAAATAAAGGTCTCATGAAATTGTATCATTGCATCTTAAATGTGATTTAATTCCTTCTGAAATGGGATACTACATTGTTCGGACCTTCTTTTTTAGATGTGGTTGTACAAAACAAGGCCACCACTAAGGATGCACTGTTTTCTGGGAAGTAACGGTTTTCCAGTTCAAATGTCATCTTAAAAACTTTTTTTTTCCAAAACCAACATAGTATCACCTTACATTATAAATTTGATATGGCAAATGGTTTCTTATACACACATCCAGCAGATATGGACCAATATCTTGCCTTGTGACCACCTGATTTATATAAGTCCATTATTTACTGTATTATTAGCTCTGTTTTTGGTCTCCACCACCTACAGGTTATTATTGGAAATGTCAATTACAGGCAGTTTGACCCATTTCCTTGTTATTTTCCAGTTTTCAATCACAAGTCCGTATGTCTAACATCACATCTTGAACTTTAAACTGGATCAGAGCAACTGCCTTGTGATAAAGGTGTAAAATCAAAGAGCACTTTTAGCCCTGAGGTCTTTTGAAGGACACAACTTGGTGTGTGTATGTCCTTTAAAGAATCCAAAACTAGGACGCAGCCTCAACGTCCGTCCACTGTCACTTTTTCCTCCCACGAGCACAACACAACCGACTGCAGACCTGGCTATAGCAGCGTGGACGTAGGAGTAACCATTGAGTGGGATGTTTCAGTTGCGCTGCCAGGGTGTTCCAGCACAACAGTAATTAGCCCAATATACAGAACACACTGTATACAATCCACTTACTTGTTAAGAACCAGTGCAAGGCAAAACCATTCATTACTCATCGCTGTTGTGTCAAAAATAGAACGTACAGCAGTATGGGGGTGGAAAGGGGTGTGAAAGGCAAGAACAGGGAGAAAAAAATGTTCCGCAGCGATGTGTGAGTCTCCTCTACAGAGAAGTCATTATGAGCTCTCCTGCTTCTCAACGTGAAGTCTAACTATCTATCCAGTGTAATTTATTCATTTCCCTTTTTTTCACAGCGTATATCCGCTCCAGGCTTGAATGACACACCTGGAGAATGAGCCACAAAAGGTTACAAACTGATTATTCAATCATTCAATATGAGACAACAAGCCATATGCTCCGCATCTGCCTGCATGACAAGTATGGAAATGTGAGCTGTATAAATATTAACAAGCTGAAATGCACAAAGGTGTAATTTGAGATGTGATTTGAAAAATGTTTGTATGTGTGTATATGCTGGTACTACGCTGTCTGTGTGTGTGTGTGTGTGAGGGTGTATGTGGAGGAGCTAGAATGGGAAGGGTTAGGGAGAAGGAGGGCAGGTAACAGAGGTGGATTTGGAGTGGTTACTGCTGTAGGTGTCCACGCAGAAGACAGATCACTGAGACTCGAGCCAGGAGTAATGACCTCCTCCAGCTCAGCGCTGCCTGAAGCTCTGCACAGTCTGCTGAAGGAGAACAGCCATTTCTTAAACTAGCTCCAAGGACAGCCAGACACTTCACTTCTGTAACACCGCTCTTTCTGTTTTCTCTTACACAATTTATGTGTCTCTTAAAATATGATTCCTATCAATCACTCAGCCATGATTACAAGTGACATAAAGTTTGTGGGAGGTTATGTTTTCCCCACTCTCTTTTGTCTGTTTGTTGGCGAGATATTTAAAAAAACTGATTTGCTTATAATTTGGTGTATAAACCATCCCTGGCCCAAGAAACAGCTGATTATATTTTGATGGGATTTAGCCATTATACTGTGCATTTTGTTTTTAAGCCAAAATGTTTTGATATATCCGTGTGTGGGTGGACAAGTCTGAATTCACAACTTGACTGCAGAGAGGCATGGGAAACACATGCTTTTTTATGTGAAATATTAAATAATAAACTGGAATAAGGCATTGTTAAGGCTTTGCAAGATGGAGAACTGTGTGGTATGTGTACGGATGCCTTGCTCTCCCAGAGTCTCCCCTGGCCTTTAGAAAAAGCTTAGATGATAACTCCACTAAGTAGGAGGGTTTCTGCGCTGTGATAGAGGTCAGAACTCTCTCGGTACACAATACAACCCTCAGCAGAAAGGATAAAAATGCTGAAACTGATTCACAAGCTCAGTGCAAACAGCTCAAAAGCCAGTTTAAAGTGATAAAGACACAGTTTACCCATAAATGAGAATTATGTCTCATTCCTGGTTAAATGAAACTACCACTTGGCACATAGCAATTCACCTTCTCTATCATACCAGGCTGCTTCCAAAAATGTGATTTTTACCATTGTATGCCCTTTTTGGAACTGAAAACAAGTAACATTTTGTTGGGAGAAAACTGAGATGTCAGGTGAAACAGAGGTTCAAAACAAGTATTTTTACATTAAATCTTTGCATCCTTCTACAGCCCCAAGCAGTGCTTCTTCTGTCTCTGTCTTTGTCCTATGAAAACATAATTGTATTATTTTTTCTTACGGAATTTTTGGTTTGACTTTTCATGAAAATGTTTATTAAGGCCTAATTCATTTGAGATAACAGCAGAGAGGGCAGTGACTTAGTACAGAGGACAGCACACATGTTGGGCTATCAAAGCAAATCACAGCCTTTGCACAGGAAAGCTGTCGTGATTGACAGGTGAGTGCCTGAAGGGCAATCTTTGGTTGGTTGCCAGAGGGATTTGGTCTGGCCTCCTGACACCTTCTTTCCCATGGGTAACCTTAATGAAAACGCACTTCCTGTTTCACTGGGCACTGAAGTGTTGTTACTTTTGACATCCCCGGCCCCGCTCATAAATACACCGCGCTCCGTTTTTGACTGGGAGGAAGCACTCAGCTATTTCTTGACAAGGTGACCTGACGTGCTGCTGTTTGCACTCTGCCTTTACTTCGCCTATTAAGTGGAACTGGGCCTAAAATCAACTGTAATCACTGACATTTACATGGTGTAATGTGTGGAAAAGGCAGACTTTAGATCTCCATAACGTGGCACAGTCAAGATATTTGAGCTATATTAGATTTTATACCATAACATTCAATGTTAAGAGTCGTTATCACTACATTTAGTCAACAACAAAAATGGAGGAAGCACAATTTGAACGTAATAATAAAATCTACAGTCCCTTCTGGACTCACAGAAGTATGCATTAAACTCTTGAATTTGGCCCCAGCTGTCTGAATTCATCTGACTTAGTTTTCTCACTTCTCTGGATGAGGGAGTGTGAAGTACAGATCTTTCTTTTTTTCATGGCTTTCTTCTCAGTAAAGCCAATGGACTTAATCATGGCAGCAGGGCCCCTTCCCTGCAGAGCATCAATGACTCGTTACCCATGATAACACGGCAGGACCCTGGCTGACTGAGGAGATGCCTGAATTAAAATCCTGCTTCCATGGAAACAGGCTCAGCAGCTCACGGTGCTGCATCACCTCTGAACTCTTGTATTTCTCTCAAGGCTGTGACAAGTGCTCTGAAGTGGAGCTGGAGATGGAGGGCATGGCAGAAGAAAAGGGAAAGAAACAATAAAGCTGCATTCTTTCACAAAGGAGATTTAAGTCCATTTCATGAGCCTGCCACATATTCTTGAGTATGAAAGGAGGCCACTGTTACCTCTGTGGAGGCCCTTTAGATGCTGATGAAAGAGTGTCCTGGAGTTATTCAAAGGGAGGGATCTGCGTTGAGCTATCCCCATCTTTATGTTTATTAATCTGTCTATGGGTAGCACTCACCAAGTAAACCCACACAACACAGAAACAGTGCAGAGAGCCTTCCCTGCCAAATCACTTCTTCTCCCCTCTTCCTAGAATAGCCTCAATAGATACATGTTCCATCTGCTCTTGATTACGTATATATCAAATATTCATGACCCATGGAGACGTGAAACAACGACTTTGAGGAAGCTCAGTGATTGTCTGATGTATTTAAACCGTACAAGACGCTCAGATGACTGAATCCTTGTGCTATTTCAGAAACCTCACCCGCAGAAGTTCAGGCCAACGTTCCACTGGTAATGGTCGAAAGGAGAGCCAAAATAAATGCCTGCTGCTTGTTTTCTTTGTGTGTGTGTGTGTCTGTGTGTGTGTGTGTGTGTGTGTGCGCGCGTGTGTGTGTGTGTGTTTTCCACAACTAAGGGACTATCTGTTCTTAAGAAAAATCAATGTATTAACTGAGAATAACTTAAGGGCCAGGAAACCTCAGATTGAACCTCCAAATATGAAAACCTCTGATGGAGATCACTGTTTCATATGCTCCGTTATGAAAACTTGCTGCATCATCACAGGAGCGAATCCTGATTATTCAGCATAAGGTTTAGTTTTCGGGTCAACAGCCCCCGCAGAAAGTCAATAAAGACTCAAAACCACTTGAATAGAATCACAGGATGTCATTACTGTGGTAAACCATCATGACAACCTATAATGTAAATCATCTGAAAAGTGGAAAGACAAGGGAGGAACACAAATAGCACAGTGCCACTTTGTAATCTGAGATCAAAACTAATTGTGATGGACTTACTTTGATTCTGCAGAACGCGGGCTTCCTAGTTCTGAAATTGTATGTGTGAGCAGGGGTGGGTTACTGCGGTAACTCATCACCTAAAACAGCTGCAAAAATCTGGCATTATGGCTTATCTCCACAGAATACCTTTCTGAAAAGTGAGGTAAGAATATAAAGATCACAAACTGCCAATGCCTGGAAACATTTAACTATTATGATGTCAGCTTTTTCTAACGTTATTTTAGCGCTATCAACAATGACAGTAGAAGATGGTGATAGTCCCCTGCACTTGTGTGAAGTTTGGATAGCTGTCAAAAAGTGAAATGGCAGATTCTTATCATTAAACTCTTTTATTCCGCTTTGTAAAGAGGAAGCACAAGATTCTGATTTCTTCTTCCAGTTCATCAGCAATGAATCTTCGTCTGCCAGCTGGTGAGCCACTATCAATGCTCACTCTATAGAAGAGATGAATAGACCTTCAGTGCTCATCCGAGTAGCTGGCAGCATGTTATCATGTGTGCCTGTGAATGCAGGCGTGTTAATGTGCTTGCTGGTGCTCTGACATGTGAACGAATGCATGTGGATTTGTTGCTACTACATGCACAGTCAGCACAGAATGACTGACTGTGCTGTGCTGTGCTGTGCTGTGTGTGTGTGTGTGCGTGTGTGTGTGTGTGTGTCCTGCCTGTCCTTTTCAGGAAAGAACAGCTTTGGAGCCCTGCCACACGGCACAATGTCCATCACATACAGTCCCCATGATTTAACAAAAGTGCTGTAAGAGTATTGGTTTTATGGCTCAGCCGCTGCCTGCCATCCTGCCAGCCTCTCCCTCGCTGGGCAAATGCCTGCAAAGGAACCACAGAGCGAACTGACAGCCCTCTGGAGGCCTGACAACAACCCACTGGATCCAACCCTGACAAACCTCTTCTCCTTCTGCCTTCAGCCTCTCACATGCTCTCTGTATTTTTTTTTGTCTTAGAGTGGGTGAAATATGACAGATCTTCCCTGCACAACGACTGCTACATATTTCTGCCATTTCATATGTAACCACAGACTTAGGCCATCTGCTTTTTCCGAGGCTTTTTCTCTGGCGGGCCTGTGTGAGAAAAGGCCTGACAAACACAGATGAAAAAGCAGCATTCAGTTTTGTCCTTTTTCCCACTGAGGCAGCTGTGTTTGAGTTCAGAAAAAAAAAGAGGAAAAATAACTTGTGGAAGGGAACTGTTGTCTTTTTTTTCGTAGCCATGAGGTAAGTGTGAGTAATTAAAGAAGCTGAAAGTGTGCCTCTGTACACACACAAAATTCAAACTCGTTCATACAAGGAAAAGTAAACAGAGAAAACAACTGCTGTTCTTAGTCAGAATACAGAAAATGGTGCATGCAGGGAGAATAGAAAATAATCTGTTCAGTGTTTTTTTCTTATTTAGAAGAAATACCTCTCATCATATCCTGAATTCTGACTTGATACGGTGAAACTACAGGGTTCCTTGTAGATCTCAGCCACACACTGGTCTCCTCATTTGTTGAATAGATGACTAGTTTGGTGAAAGGTAACAGCACTGTATCTGCTTCACCACACACTGATGCATAGGTTTACCCTGAATGAAAAATTTTTCATGTTGACAAGTCCTCATCTGGGTTGCCACAGCAACTCCATATCTCAGGAAGCATAGATGTGCCATGATTGGACTCCAGCTGAGTCTTTAATCGCTGCACTGAGCCAGTCCGGGATTGACAGGGAGACCTCAGACAGGCGGCAGAATCACCATCACTATATGGCTGTTACAGCAACACTATCACACTGAAGCCTGGATTGTATAAGGAGAGTCTGAGGAGTGCCAGTCCCAAACTTTCGTCCATTTAGCCTGTCAGCACTTTCAGTGGGGATAAATGCTGTGCAGTTCCACTCACTTAACTCGGCTTTTCCAGGTCAATCACAAGCCTTTACAGAGTTCAGTCTCTACACCCCCTGCTCCAAAAAAGAAAAAAAAAAAAAAAAACACCAAAGCCCCCCCCACCCATCAAACCACACTTTCATCCTCTATTTATGTTCCTGCAATCTCAACTGAGCCTTTTTAAATGCAGCTATAACAGTGTTCTACTGTAGGGCAGGGAGGAAGTAAAGCAGGCAGGAGATATTGGCTGAGCTAAGGTAACACAGGACACAACTGGTTTTATTCTTTTTTTTTTTCCTCTGCAGATAATTACAGTTTTCTCTCCTCTCACCAAATTGCAGTGACTGGCTGATGTTCAGGAAATACCCAAACAGCTTAAATAGCCCAGGCAGTGGTGGAAAAACGTCCTTATCTGTGTGCTGGACTGTGTCAGATTTATTCAGTGTTATTTCATTACAACTTCTGAAACGGGCAGAGTTCACAACTGAGGCAAATTCTGCAATCAACACAGTGTTCACTTTTTAATGTGGCATGAAAGAACAGAGCCAGTGACAGACACTACAATACATGCTAATAAATGCATATGCTAAATATACAATTATGTGGGAACTGGACATTTTAGCGCCCCATTATATACTTAAAAAACAAAATTCAGGCATTTCAGCAGAAACCACCCCCAAAAAGTCAGAGAAGCTCTTCCCATAAACCGCTTTTTCAGAACAGCCAGTTTATTGGATTTGAGGCGAGAGCTTTTGGCTGAGCTTAGTATGGATAATCACAAATGCCTTCATTTCTATGGGCAACATGTATAAGTGCATATTACAACTTATCTTCTCAAAAAAAAACTAATCAAATTTCCCCAACAACTACAGTGTAGTGACTCAGTGAAATGACTTTTTTTTAAATTATTACTATTTTTTCTGGCTTTTTATGCCTTTATTTATAGGTACAGTGAGAGAGAGACAGAAAAGCTGGGGAGAGAGAGAGAGGGGATGACATGCAGCAAAGGGCCGTAGGTCGGATTTGAAACCCGGGCCGCTGCAGTTAGGACCAAGTCTTAATGGTACACGCTCTACCAGGTGAGCCAGTGAAATGACTTTTTGAACCTTACCTCAGCAGCTGGGATGCCTTCAGGTGGGCGACATTGGAGCAACACTTCCTGTTCAAGTGACACTTCCTTCCCAAGAGGCTCCTGGTCAAATGTCTTCCTCAAGTCTACAATGAATACAAAAAAGGCACAGACTGCATCAATATTTACCTCTATACCACTGACAGGTAGATGTGAGGGCTGTTTTAAGAGCTATATTTCATATTAAATTTAGAGTAAATCAATAATAGTATTGGTATACCAACAATAAATCATCAGAAGAGCAGGCAGGGTAACTCATCAATAATAATTCCACCTATGCAACAGCAATACACAAGGGTGTGTATCTAAATAGACGAAACAGTGACTGAGATTTATGCTTTCTTTCTATGTCCCTCACCTTCAGCACTCAGATAAATTGTCTGAAGTAGATGGAAGGAAGATAGGGAGAGGGGGAATCACTCGCCCTCCAATGAAAAACCAATATTTTTGTGGTGTGAGAGCCCTGAAGGAGTGGTGCAGGGCAGGGATAGTGGCGCTGACAGAGCAGGATTACTGGAGGTGTCATGCTACACTGGAACCTGAAGCCCATTAGACATATATCATCACCTGCTGCACAGACGGCGACAGGAGCAGCGGGCACATCATAGAGAGGAGGTGAGGAGAGGAGAGGAAAGGCGAGGAGAGGAAAGGAAGAGTTAATGGAGAACTAGAGGACTACTTGGGAACTTAGGAGCCACTAGAGCATCAAATCTTCAATAAGACTTCCAAACTCCACTGATACCATTTCTGCAGCCTTTGTCATAGTCTTGCCGTACATACTCCTTAGCCTTTTAATCAAAAGCAGTGACCATAGCTGGGTTGAAAATTCTACCTGTTTCTGTAAGTACAGGCAAAACTAAGTATAGACTGTGTGAGATAAAGAATTATTATTTTCAGTAATTCAGCTCTTAAACAAACAAAAAAAAAAAAGATGCAAATGTGTTGCAACAGTGAGAGAACAGTTGAGAGTTTGCTTCAACTTAATTTCTAATCTCTAAGTTTCTGATTGCAGACAATGACATCCATTTCTCTTTCTACATACACATAGGTGTGTCCATGGAAACAAACCCAGAAATGACCCCAGTTCAGCGATTCAATCTGTGGAAAGGATATGGAAATTCTTCTTCACAGAACGCTATTAATGCAGTTATGGATTGCTATTGATATAGTGTGCTAACATAAAAAACAGATTTATTATATTAGATAGCTTGACAATGGCACCTTGGTTTTGAATTCAAGTTTTAGATGCGAGTATACTGTAGGCTGGAAGCACCAGCTGTGCAGTGACACATCTGCATGTCAGAATTTCTACATCAGAAGACGAAGCTGACTGCACATAATGAAGTGTCTAATACTCCTGGGTACAATGGTTGTACAAGTGTGATACGACAGTGTCCATGCTGTATCTATCCTAAAAAATGAATGTTCTTCAGTGTCTGGGGACATTAAAGTATGTGTATGAATTTATATATAGTATTATGGAGAGAGCATATGGTGATTCTACTGTATTTATTTTCTCATAGGCACTATCATCTGCAGTTAGGAGACATCCATAAAAACTGATCAAGATAGAGGCTGAAAGTACAGATTTCATCACTTGCTTTCTTTTTGTTCAATAGCTATGACATGGGGAGACATTATACTAAAATAGAGACATTTCATGGTTCAGATAACTGCTCCAAATCCTCCACAGGACAAACTCTATCATGTTCTTATTACAGAATACATGATCGGACCACACCTGGAAGCCCTAAAGAATACCTATCGTCTATCGTTTATTTGGAGAAATGAACCTTAGAATAACAAATTCAGTGAGAGTTTACCCCAACGCAACCTGAGAGTGTGCATGTCTTCAGGGGAATATGCCATAACTCCACAAATTTCAATGTATTATAAAAGCTGAAAGGGTGACTGCTGAATTGAAAGCAATTTCCGTAAATGTCTGGTATGAAATTAAAAGAAGGAATGACTGGAGGGGCATATTCTGGGACATGGCTTCATCCAACTGATTGTTTTTCTTAAGACAGACAGAGGGGAGGGAAGAAAAGAAGAGGATAGGAAAGGAAAGGAAAGGAAAGGAAAGGATAGGAAAGGAAGGGAACGTCTTAAAATGGTACTTTTGTTTGAAATTGTAAGAGTCATTCTACTGTTTCTCCAAAAGATAAAGGGAGATGTAGTCACAGTATGACAGGCGAGGAGGAGAATCAGGCATCACCTTCCCCTGCACTATGACACACTGTAGTATATATGCACTACAGGAGGCTGGCCTGGCTGCTCAGTGTGCAGCTTTCAGCGTGCCATTTGATGGTTTAGAGTGGGCTATAATGCCGAGCAGCTACTGGTGGTAGCGTCCATGGTTGAGTCCACAGCAGGTTTAACAATGTGAAAAGCGAAAAGACTTAGACTAAAGAGCTGCATAACCTCCCTCAGGCCAAGCTACAGAAACAAATGCTTACATCCATGGACAAGATCACTACATACAAAATAAATATTTGTAAATAGTAACACGTCTGTGTTTGTTTCCACAGAACACACTTTTGCCTTTTGTCACCAAAAGAATAATTAAATTCCTTTAAACCAGAGCCTGTTATTAACATCATGCATTATTGTTCAGAACATAAAAATCACCAGATAGCCTGAATTACACTATCAGTATTAATTGCACAGGCCAGAGGTTGTGAGTTAATTTCAAATATACATGCTTTTATTACTCATACTTCTTGTAGCAGATAAACTACAGCTTGTTAAACTAAAATTAAACACCCAATGCTTGTATTGTTTTGTTTTGTTTTTTCTTGCAGACCCTTGGCATTACTCTTGATGAAATACAGTAAGTAGCATGCAAGTGATTATTTTTCCCTGTATATTTTTATTGGATGTGGGTTTAAATTATGCTTCCCCTCTGGAGTCTCTCCTTTCTTCTCATAACCCTGAACAGGACTGCGGGACACTGGAGGGTGTGGGGCCAGCTGAGTCGACATTCCTGTGGGAGTCACACTATTCCCTCCTCAGCACACAAGCACTTCCAGCCCCGCACACCCCCAGAGAGACACACATATGACAACCATTAACTTAAGTGTTTGGCTACTTGTCATGCTAAATTACACCAGCCTCTCACATCAGAACCAGTTTCTTCCTCTCTTGCTAAATCATTAGTTGCTGGTGCAATCCTACAGGTCTAACCAAGTTTGGGTTTTAATCATTAGCAAAGTCACTAGTAATAAAGTTGAGGTTTTACTTATTATGCTGTGTACGTGTACTTGTAAAATTGCAAGGCCCCGACCAAACAAGAAAATCAATTTCCAGCTTTGGTAAACATTACTCTCCACCAGTCTTTTGAAAGGTATTTTGGTTGATTTAATTCATTTTTTAAATTTGCTTCTGTGCATGTACTTATATTGTCTCTCTTTGGCAAGCAATCACTGCACCCCCCCAAAAATGGAGGCCAATCAAAACAGATTTATGGAGGTCAAATGAAAGCAAGGCAATCACAAGGGATTCACACATTCCCTCTTCCTCTGACAAGCACACATAGACCCTGACAATACCTTCAGCCAGACCAGCCTTTTTGCAAGTCTGAAAGCCAGTTCTTCAACACAACAGCCTCTTAACTCGCCAGCGCTGGCTCTGAGTCACCGTCTGATTAAACTGTATATGTTTAGATGATGGGAGAGGAGAGGAAAACAAACCCAGTTTCCATTAGCCTAACGGGATAGAGTCTGGCTCTGACAAGAAGCCTGCCTGGAGAGCGAGAGAGAGAGAGAGAGCCCAGTAGAGGAGCTAATCCATTCAGCAGAAGCTAATGGGAGGGGAAGAGGGGGTCCATTGTGATTTGAGGGATAGGTTAGTGCTGGCAGGCTGCTCATCATGGGTGATTATAGGAGGTGGAGCAGCGGGAGTGGGCTCGGTGGGAGACTGAGAGGCATGATTCGGATTCACCAGGATAGTGTAACAGTAGCAGTAATGAGAAGAGCTACTGGTGTTTGAAATAGAGGGAATAAACTGGATTTAGAGAGAAACTGTACAGAAAACAAGAGGGAAACAGTAAGAGAGGGCGTTAAAGAGACAGCAATATAAAGAAAATGTTGAGAAAGAGAATTAGGTGAGATACAAATTGAGAAAGACATGAATATGACTGCTAAGTGCCTCTAAATGGAGTAGATCAGGTGAAAACCATGGATATTGACTCCGTACTGTGCTGTAATGTGGAGGGGAGATTGAATCATTTCGACAGTGGCACTGAGTTGCCAGCCAAACATTAGGCTCCAGATATCCAGATATCCCTATCCAGCCCTATCCAGCAGTGATAACAATACAGCCTATTTGATGCAGACTACTATACACACTGCAAGTGGGTGTTGTATTTTTATTTTTTTCTTGTTTGCCACAAGTCAAAACATAAACAGCAAAGCTGGGCGGGACATGTCAGTCACAGTGTCTTTGACAGGAGCTGAAAGAGCGATGATCTAGATGATACTATAAAAGAAGTCCCTTCAGGTGGAAGTTTGACAACAGTGTGTGAGCAGTTGTGTTATGTAATCTGTGTTGTGTTGCAGAAGCATTGCCTTGATGCGAAGCTATATCCTTTTAACTCCACTTTTCTCAGCATGTCCTCTGGAGCTTCAGTACTTTTCAGTTTTTGATTGGCAGATCCTTTTGGGAACAATTAAAAATCAGCCCAAACTTTAGAAGCAACAGAATGTTTCTCATTACTTGGAAGCAATTGTGCTGTGTTTTTCAGTAGGAGGACAAACACACAGGCAAAGAACAAATGAGGACCACCTACAAGAAAAAGAGGGAACTCTGGCTTAAACATGTGCCATATCCTCTCCACTGTGTATACACTGCCGCAGCTCTCCCCACCGTACACAAGGGAACTGATTCAGGCTTTACAGGCTTTTTACCAACTCACGTTCAAAGGGACACTTCAGTCCCATGTTAGTAAAACCCTTTTTTCGCTGCATCCATCTCCAGAATCTATAAATCCGTCATGATACACAAGTCAGTCTGTGAGACACATTTTCTTTGCAGCCAAGAGATTTTGTTTGGAGAGGAATACAAAGATGGGAGGAACGATAAAGTCTCAGTAATGGGATGAAGAAAGGAACGATGGGAGAGGGAGAATACTCACAAGCGATGCGGACGTGGGCTTTGCGACTCTTGGTGGTCCCTGCGGAGCTCCAGGCCACACACTGACACCAGAAGTCCTCCGGCCCAAACAGCTCCTCCACCTGCTGCCGAGTGATCTCTATGCTGGCCTCCCTCACAACCAGGCCTGTGAGGAAAGACAGAAAGGGAGGGAGACAGAGAAAGCATGCGAGGAGGGAGGACAAGGTTGGCAGTAAGAGATATGGAAAAGAGGTTTAATGAGGACAAATGTACGAGAGGGAGGGGAGAAAGTGAAGGAGAGCGGCAGAAAATTCACATTAGTGCATCAGCAGATTGACAAAAAAGTGAAAATGAGTTACTAAAACAGACAAAAATGAATCACTTGAAATCATTTACGCTAACAATCCACACACAGACATGTATAATATAAATCCTATCAAACAAATCAGTATAATTTACATCAGTCACATCACATACTTTGACACTGGTGTGTGTGCGTGGCTGTGTTTGTGTCAGTCTGGCCCCGATTCTAGAGCCAGAGCGTTGAGCTGTTTGGGTCTGGGCCCTGTGGGGGAGGATACTCTGCATCATGGATAACACAATCCTGTTTGCTAACTCCTCTGATTACTGCTCATCTGGGTGCCAGGACCCAAACAAACAAATCATCCCCAAAACAAATGCATCTACCCACAGCTGCCCCACTAGAGCAGATTATGCTATTGCTACAGTGTGTGCATGGCTATGCATGTCTGTATATGTGTATGTGTGAGAGCACATGAATCGAATGCATGAATATTTATCATGCGGTGCAGGAGCATTAACTGAAGATACAAATGCTTCTCATGGAAAATAGTGCTGTATTTCAGATCTCAATCCATCATCTTTTTTGACTGAATCAGACATTTGTGAGAACATTGGTGAAATCATGAAATCCTTATGGAAAAAAAGAAACAGGGTCCATATTATGCACAACACTCCAAACCCAAAGTGAGCAGGATGGTAACTATCAGAAGTGAATTATTCCCTATAGTTCCAGGTGGACGCTGCTGGTCTCCAGTGTAACCTGAATTTCAGTACTCATGGATTCATGCTGGAAACTTTTTACAGGACACATTGACTCAATAGTGCTGTAACAGCTCTTCAGATTTTCAAAGGAACATGCTGTGAATATCCAATGCCACCTCATCCCCAAAGTGCTGCTCTATAAGGTTTAGATGTGTGGGGCTGAGCAGCCCACTGGAAAGAAAGAGTCAAGTTGATGTAATTTTTTCTGGAACTGTCACACTCATGTACCTGGTCAGCAATAATAGAAAGTGGACTATGACATTCAAATTATGCCTATTTGCTATTGAAGCTGCTCTTTGTGTGCCTAGAAAACATTCCCTTTGCCATTACAACACCAACTCCAGCCATAACCATTAAGAACAAACTGTGTGTATACCAAATTCAGACTGTCATCAGTGTTACAAACCAGACCTGCTCTTTATTTACTCACTTGGGGATGACTTGTTTATGGCCATTTTTGCTGTTAGCTGACAGAGTGACAGAATTGGAGTCTGTTGCAGTTGTAACACATCCAATTCAAAGTTTAATGAGTTGTGCAAACAATTTCTTGGTTATGTGCGTAGTTATAACCTGCCTGTAATGCTAACCAAACCTTGCCATTTTTGACATTTCTTCCCACTAGACTGCTGGTCCCTTGACATGCAAATTAGTGTTAAGTGTTAGTATAAGTTTATTTAACTATTTCTACAAATTACTCTTGTCTTATTTAGGTCTTACCTAAAGGGATGCCGTGTATTGTTGATGTGACATCATTATCATGCGCTGTCTTGAAACTGTGTCACAGATCATTGACTCATCGTCCCAGTGTTCCTTCAATCAGTAACCTCATCTTTGCCTGAAATCTAATTCATTACATAGTGATTCACCACCTACTCAACCTGAAACAAAGGGGGGCATTCTGAAATGGGGTAAGACTACCAAACAGGTGTCGCTTTCATGTTCAACAAACATTTCATTCTCTTTGAATGCAATATAATTTTATTTTTGCATGGATCCAGTATTCTCTGACACATATTCTGCATATATTACTGTGACCTTGTCACACAGATCATACAATGATTATAACTGTAGGTTATGACTTAATACTGCTAAAATGGAACAGAAACCTTAATAAATATTTGTTGTCATCAATGAAACAACTAATAGTATCATATCGGTCTGTATATTTGTCTCATCTGCTTATGTGAATGTTAATATTCATTATTTTTCTACTCTTCCTCTGAAAACCACAATTTATACAAAGGCTCAGGAAGTGCTGTATAGTCTGAGTAGGTCTATACACTCGGTGTCTGAATGAAAAATGCAAAGAGAATGGATGGTTGAAAAACGAACATGCCATTTTACTTCAGGTTCAGCGCATTCACACAGCCTGCTTGTTTCTGGCGCACACACCAGGCACAGTGACATCCCACACACCAGCTTAGCTCTCATGTAAAATTTACACAGTGTGCCGACAGGCAGAGGAACAGCCACGTCTGTTGTGTGAGCATTTGTCTCTGCATGTGTGTGAGCGTCTACATGCATGTGTGAGTCTAACGGTGAGTGTGCGTGTGTGTTTGTCTGTGGTTGTCTGTACTGTATGCCAAAGTGTTTGTCTGAGAGGCTGCGTCTTGTTAGTTTGAGAATGTCAAGGATGGATGTGATGTTGGGAGAACATCTAACACAAAGTAGCAGCGAGAAAATCAATAGTGGAAACAATAAGTAGATATGAATTCTCTGAGGGCATAAAACACGCGCCAGAATCAGTTAATTTTTTTTTTTCTGCCTGTGCTCCAGATTGTTTCTGAAGAAGGTTCTACAGTGGTGACTTGTCTGTCTGATGTTGTTACAATAGCTGTCCTGTGAGAGCCTTAAGTGATGATGACAACTAGCTATATGTCTCCTTTAAGAGTCATTCATGACTTCATAGCTATTACTAAAGCTGGATTAAACTCTTTCTGATGTCTACTTGAAACACATCAGAAGAGTCCCTCTAGCAGAAGAGCCGAGCCTGCTGACCTCATCCAGTGACTTCATGCGTTTGCTCAGCTAGCAGCTCTTAGCACATTGTGTAGCATAACAATGACAACAACTAAACAAAACACAGACAGAAAGCGAGCGTAGACCGTGTCAGGGTCAGTGACGAGGGGCTACTTCACGGCCGTCAATGTGGCCATTAGCCACAGAAATGATTCTACAATATGTCCCATTAATAGCTGCCTGAAGTAGGGCGCCTCATTGGAGATGATTCATTATTAATGTGGTCATTAAAGTGAGATAGCCTAGCTCCTTAGTATTAGCGCTGGCTAACATTATTGATCAGAGCAGTCAGGCAGAAGAGGAGGCATTGGTCATTGAAGGAGAACTGGAGGAGGAGGGAGGGAGTAAGTGCTCTGATTATCTGGCCAGCTGGAGAGTGCTCCTGTTTGATCTTCTAACTCATATCTCAGAGAGAGTGACAAACCGTCTCCAGTGTATATTACACTACCTTCGTCTACTCATAATTAATTTGCTGCTCATTTGCTCTGATCAGTGCTCCTTTTGCTCACCAGAGACTATAACCTGCTCTCAACACTGGGAGGTAAATGCTACGGTGTTCAGGTGAATATCTAAAGCTGCCATCAAGCTTTGTTCCGTCTCACCACTTTTTCATTCTTGCTTCCTGATATGTGACATTTTCTACCCATGATCTGAATCTATGGCTTTTTTTTTTTCATGTGTCCTCCCTCATTGTTCCATGTAAAACAGGTCTCAGTTCACATCGGAGTGGTTAATTTGCCTTCCGTACTGCTGCCCAACTGAACAACTCTTTTACACAGGTGCAACGACAATCCATTCTGTCGACTGTGGAAATATAACTTTTTTTTCCTTTTATTTGTTGTTTCAATTCTTTTTTTTGTGGGGGGGCAGCACTTCCTTTCTCTGATTTTTTATTGTGTTAACTGGCTGCTGCTCAAAGGATAATCACATGCAATCAAAGGGCCTTTTATTTTCTAAATGTAATCACCTGCTCCTCAGTAAATGATAATGTCCAATTCCACCTCTTGAGATGGTAATCAGTTTAATGGACTACATGTACTTTTGGTGGGTTTTTTGCATCACATGTGCTCCATGTCTCCCACTGTGCGTTGTATGCATTGGCAGTCTGTAAAACCATTGTGCAAAGTAGATCCAGGTAAGTTGTTGGGGCAGCTGTGGCTCAGGAGGTACAGCGGGTCATCCTCTAACCAGAAGGTCGGTGGTTCCATGCCCTGCTCCTCCAGTCCGTAAACTGCTGAACCCTAAATTGCCCCTGATGGCTGTTCCATCAGTGTATGGGTGTGATGTGTGTATTGTAAAGTGACCGATAAGACTAGAAAAGTGCTATATAAGTGCAGTTCATTTACCATTTTCATGCTGTGAAGAACATGGTGTGGGGAAAGGCTATCAGTGAATGAAGTCATTTTGATGATTACAGTGCAACTACTGATGGTGCACAAATTTTGCCTTTAGCAGGGAATTGTTTCCATGACACTTTTATTGTTATTTGCATCGTAAAAAGTGTTCACCCCTTTTGAAAGTTTTCATGTTTTATTGTGGTAAAGTACTGAATCCGAATAGATTTAATGCGACGCTGATCGGCAGAAAAAGACCCTTTAATGTCAAGCTGAAAACAAATCTCAACAAACTCATCTGATTAATCCCAATTATAAAATACAAAATAATTGCTTGCATAAGTATGAACCGCCTCCAAGTCAGTATTTAGTAGATGCCCCTCGGTCTGTGTGGATAGGTCTGTATCAGCTTTGCACATCTTGACACCACCATTTTCCCCCTGTTCTTCTCCACAAAACTGCTCACGCTCTGTCATATAGAGACACTGGGGATCGTGAGTTAACAGCATTTTTCAAGTCCAGCACCAGATACTTAACTGGATTGACACCTGGACTCACCCTGATAGCCAAACAGCTCAGTGTTGGCCTCATCACACCATACAACCATCTTACAGCTGACTTGAATCTCCCACATAACTCCTGACAATTGTAGCCAAGATGTCATGTGAGTGTTATTTTGAGAGCAGTAAAGCTGCGACTGGTGAAGCACTCCAGCAACTGTTGTTGTATGTAGAGTCTGTCCAATGTGAGCCCTTGAAGATCACAACTCCCTCAGAACTGTCATAGGTCTATCGGTGGCTTCTCTCACTAGTCGTTGTCTTACACTCCCACTCAGTTTTTGAGGACGTCTTGCCGCAGGCAGCTGTGCCATACTCTTGCCTTTTCTTACTGACTGATCCAACTGTACTCTAAGGGATGCCCAGTGACAGGAAAATGTTCTCATATCCCAACCCTTACTTGTTCCTCTCAAGCACCTTTTTGCAGAGTTGGCTGTGGTGTTCTTCTGTTTTCCATGACACTGACTCACCAAATCTGGAATACAGGTGTGTTTACACTACAAATGACTGAACTAACACGCAATGATTCCTGCTGAACTAATGTGTGACTTCTAAAGCCACCTGGCTGCACCAATGATAATTTACTAAAGCAAACAGGCACTTCCAGAGGATTCTAGTCTATTTCAAATGCCAAAAACACACAATACACACACAAACTCTACAGTGTCATTAATGTGTATGTACAGTATTTGAAGTGGACAGCACCCTAGTTGTCATAGGAGTCAAACATCTGGATAAGGATGGAATGGATGCAGGCTGTAGCCTAAAGAAGCACCAACATCTCTGGTTTCTGTGTTCACTCTCTCAGTCTCTTCCACTCTCTTAATCTCATTATCTCTCATTTCATCTTATTTTCATAAGATCTTAAGTTCCTCCAACATGAAAGTGAGACACAGAGAGAGGACGAGAGAAAAAGAGAAACAAAGGGGGAGGAGAAGAGGAGGGCAGAGAGGGAGAGATCAGATTTCTTCGGGCTACACTGTCAGTGGTATTGACCAGGCCGGCCACTTTCTATCGGTGTTCCTTTTCTGTCAATCTGGGGAAATCAGAGAGCAATGGAGTGGGCTGAGAGAGGCTGCACTGGGTTCTAGTGGTGTGTCTGTGTTTGTGTGTGTGTGTGTGTGTGTGTGTCTGTGTGTGGTGCAGGAGCATAAATGAATGAATATCTGTGCAGTAAATAGCCTGTGGATATGGCTGTGTAGAGTGGGTGCGCGTATGATGTGTGGGATGTTTTCCATGTTGATGCTTTTAGCACAAAACCTTCTGACACAAAGGCGAAGAGCCAGTGCTACCTTAACCCTCTTCTTTGTCATAATCATAACCATGAAACACATCCTCAGATCTGCGTATTCTTCCTCAAGTACACTAGGTCAAAACGAAATGATTTCAGGTGGTGATTCAGGTTGTTTTCATATTTGTGCTGGCTGCAACACTCTTTTCGTGTCTGTGTATCTGCTTTTGCATCTTGTACCTGTGCTGTAACACTCCTTTTGTGTATGTGTTGGCTGCTGTTTTTAATGCGGCGTTTTTCATACAGTTCAGGGAATCAGAATACAGAGGTATTTTTTTATTAAAGACAACAGATACAAGCTGTAAGAGAATGCTTGACGATTGCTGAGGTGCATCTAAGTGTGCTTGAAACTGAAGCATTCACATTTAAGTGAGTGAGCAGCTGTCAGTGCGTCTGTGTGTGACCATGTGGACCTGTGTGGCAAAACAGTGGGATGAAAAGGGTAAATGCGATGTGATTGGTACCTGTGGGCGACAGAAAGAACTCAATTTCCAATACAGCGGCTGAATGCAGCCAATCAGTGCTCGGCTGTTGTGTGTAATGGCTCTAGTGCCTTCGGGGGCCGAATTCTGTCGAAAACAACCCTGCTGGAGCTTCACTACCTTCACTTCCTCTAGATGCTCACAAACATGTACATAAACACACACCTACACACTCAAAGGCGCACACACACACAGATACACACACACCACAGAAGTGGTAGTGCTAGTGTGCCAAAAGGAAATCTGTCCTCATTGAGACCCTCTTAGTCAAAGCCATTTCTGCAAATAAGGTGATGCCCTGTAAAACTGATAAGCAGATAAGCCATTGTGTGTTTGTACACACATTTTTGTGAGCAAATAGTATGTGTATGTAGGCTTTGATCAACCCTATCTCCTACAAATGATATGTACTTATTTGTTTCCTGAATTATGATGATTGGCATCATTTTTTTTTTCCAATACAGGAAGTGTGATGTCCCTGTACATGCACAGATGTCATAGGGTGCAGGTTGGGGTGAATGTCTGGGTTCTGTTAACTGACCTGAGTTCTCGTCAACCCGCTCCTCCACAGTGTGCTCCTTCTGGTGAACCCACTCGCTGTTGCACTTGAAGTAGATCTGGGTGGCGGGTGTGGCCTTGCAATATAAGTTGACCGGCTTGTTCTTGACAATGTAAGCCTCCTCTGGTTCCATCAAAAACACGGGCAGTGGCTCTGGGGGGTCTGAAGGGAAGGTTTCCGGCAGATCACCGAGACCAATGAAGTCATCCTCAACTGTGAAGATGGAGGGAGAGAGGGAGGGAGGGAGGTGCATATGAAAAGAAAGATGAAGGGAGGGAGGGAAGGAGAAGAGGCAAAAAGCCGCAGAAAGAAAGCGAAAGAGAGAGAAAAGAAGATGGGGTTGGGAGAGAAAGGAAAGCAGACAAGAGACAGTGGGACAGTGTATTATAACCACAGTCTTTGCATGGGATTATCCATTCTCACAGCACACAGTGAAATCCCTATCATTTGATATTGTGGAATGTTTACACAAGTGTATTTTGGAAAGCAGGAAATTCTGGGATTCCTCGCAGGCAATAAGGCTGCATGGATTTACAGAAACCAGGCCTTGCTTGGTCTAACCACAACCAGCTACTGCTGAGAAACAAGAGAGAGGCAGAGCCAATAACGAGAAGCAGAGTTCAGAGGTTGACTCTGAGGAACTGAAGTTATAAGCTGATCTCTCTCTGTCTCCCAGTTTCTCTCTCACACACTCTCTCTCTGTCTGTCTCTTTACTTTTGTCTCTCTCTCTCTCTCTCTCTCTCTCTCTCTCTCTCTCTCACACACACTCACCAGCTCACAGACACATACAGGCGTGCACACACACATGCAGCAGATCTAATGACCTCAGGCTTTTGGCCCAGTTTGTGCCATTCCTCGGATACTTCTGCAGTAGACAGATACGCTTCCCTGTAATTACAACTCCCTTTCATCTCCCTGTCTTAAATCACATACACACAACTGTATGCGTGCGCGCACACTCGCTCTCACACAAACATGAACACAAATGTTCGCAGTGGCACAAAATATCGCAAGCACACAAATATATGGGCATACACGCCCACGAGCGAGCACGGCTAACTTTCTAACTCTTTGAAGAGAGGAGGATGAGGCCTATTCGCCACCCCATTTGTCACCTCCAGAACTGTTCTATTCTTACCATCGAACCGGTAGACATCAATTATTCACAAGTGTGAAGGAAAGAAGGCAGAGTAATAGAGACAGAGATACAGTGAGGAAACAGAAGGTGAGAGAGAGAGAGAAGGAGGAAGAACAGAGACAGACGGTGGAAGTAACTCAGCCAGACAGACATAGATTGAGACACTGAAATGGAGTTGGGCAGACAGACAGAAACAGAGGACAGGATGACAGAAACAGCAAAGCAGACTGTTCGGATAACAGAGGAGTTTATCAGCCCATCAGTAATTCTTCCATGTCCTTCTATCTACCCGCCTCCCTGTCCTGTGTGGACATGCTGGAGCCTTGTTGTCTGACAGAGGTTGCCTCCTGGATGCTTTGAGAGCACTAAATAATGTCTCGGCTGAGCTGATATCTCCCCATGATGTCTCTCTAATGTTATCTCTCCCTCCATACCTGCCACAGATTGAAGTTGATTGCTAGGAAATGAAAGGGCAGTAGGAGCCAATCAGAAAATGACCAAAGCCATCCTCACTGCAGGGGGGGGAGGGGTTAGTCCATGTACTGTTATGAAAGTGTTGTCTGCATGTGTGGGTGTGTGTGTGATGCTGGTGTTTTCAGTGTGCTGGTGTGAGTGTGCTTTTTATAATAAAAGTACAAACTTCTCTCCCTCCTAATCTGCTGCTAATTGAGTAGAGTCAGTAAATCCTCAGGTGACCTCTGACCTTTAAGAGAAACTGCCTCTTTACACAGTCTGTGTGGGTGCAACAGAGAGCTAGAAGACGATCATTAGCTGATCAACTTTCATCTTTTGCTGTCTAAACACTAAAAAACTTTGAAACAGTGTCAAGCTTTTCATCCTTTATGTCTTTATGTAGGTGATGACTCTTTAATGTAGAAGTCTATTTCAGCAGACCTTGGCTTAGTCTGTTCTTTTCTGCTCCACAGTCCTCAGTCCACCCACATCCTCAGCCAGGGGACCCTGACCCAGAAACCAAGGAAACTCATTAAAGATTGTGTTAGCCTTCTTTCACCCTCCATTCCCATTATCTCTCCATCTCTCTCTCTCTCTCTCTCTCTCTCCCTCCTGGCTCCCTCGCTTCTGTGGAACTGTGAGGCAGAGAGATCTAAAACAGCCATGAAAGCGTGGCTCCCTTACACACAGAGCGACGCGCGCCTCATGCGCTCACACACATACACCCGCGCGGGCATTAATGCGCACAGGGGCACACACAAACTTGCTCACTGATATTCGAATTCATCAACTTCCTCAGCGCGAGAAATAATACATTCAAGTGAATAGAACTAGCCCTCCAGTGAAAAATCAGCCCAGAAATGAAAAAAACAAGCCACATGACAAAATGAAAGACCCTGACTCTTACCAATCATGCTGCAGCCCCCATAACCCCTCCTTCCCCACCCAACATCCAGCATCCCAGCATCTCCCTCCCTGGTGAGCAGAATACTGAGAGTAAGAAGAGGCTCAAAGAGAAACATTACTTTTTTTCTGGCTCCCCCCTCACACTGCCTCCATTCATATGCAACGAGATGACAGTTCATGATAAAATAGTTTAGAGGTTTAGGCATTGCCATGTTCAGCATGATGCAATCTCTGCGGATACACACAGCTACAGTGTTTTTAATAACAAGCCTATTACTTAACAAATGCAGAACATATTACCATACTTACACATATCAAATATGCATTACAAAATAATTTCCCCTCTTTTTCAGTGTCACATCCCTTTAAAAGGAACATTAATGTGGCATGTCTCCACTATTTGATAAGCATTATGGATTTTTCCAGGCATTTATAATTCTGTGGCTTGATTTTAATCAGAAATTTTCTGAATTGCCTCCACATTAAGTGTTTAAGATTTAATGAAATATGTCCTTGCAGCACTTTTGTTCAAACTATATTTTGCTCTGTAATTGGGGTGTGTTTTCTTAATTCATATTGCAACTCTTATTAGTGAATATTTTAAGACTCAAATTGAATATTAGTTGAATTTTATATCAGTTCCACATCCCAACTACAAAAAGTTTTAAAGATAAATGAGCTGCGTATTGCTCTCAAAATAAAGTTAATGATGAAATTTGCCTCCTTGCATTGTCAGTGTATTCATCAGGTTCGGGAAAAAATGGTTTTGAAAAAAAAAAAAAGCAAATTAAAAAGGGATCAGAAATAATCAAATTAATCCAAGCTTAGCAAGTGGGAGTGAAGGGAGGAATGAGAGGGTCTTGGCAATCAGCCCCTCTTTGGCTTGAGTCAACTCCAATAGCCGTGGGAGTGGAGCAATATTAAGGGATGATTACATTTTGGACATGAGCAAATCAAAGTCAAACCAGACTCATAACCCTGGCACAGCCTCATATTGATGCGCAGTGTCAGAGAAAAGACATACACCTCAAAGACATGCACAAAGAGGCACATCATGAGCTAAAAAAAGAAGCGTTACATAAATACATGAACTGTTGCATAGTTAAGTGTGCAGATCCCACACCAGACACACAGACAGACACAGAAATTCACATCCACTGTGTGAGGTTATGGAGTGTGCACCCTGTAGCGCTGGACTATTAAGTGCGAGGTAAACAGCTCGCCAAGACCAGGATGACCTGTCCAATTAGCCAATGTCTATGTTTCCTGTGCTCCTCATTTCTTCTACAGGTTTGTATAGACAGTATTTTCCTTCAGCGTTGTCTGGGTAACCATCACCTCACTGAATCCTAGACACAACAGGGGCATAATGACTACCTTACATCAATAGTTTCCATTGGAAATAAGCACTAGCTGCTTGTATGAAGAATCATCCAGCAAATGTAGTTCAAGCAGTAGTAATACCTCCATTACTGGACCATCATTTCATTTGTCACACTAATGAGGTCTATTGTGCTGAGAACAGTGAAAACTGATGACAGGACATCCAGAATACATTAGACATGGAGTCAGTGTCCAGGCTGCGATGACGTTGACCTGGACCTCTGTTGGCTTTTCACAAATTCTTTCAGACCATAAATGACATTATATGTCACCAGGAGCCAAAGACGATTTTCCATGAAAGATCCTCTGGAAATCTGCCAGCTCTAAACGTACAAAGATATCTGTAAATCTCCCTACATGGCTCCAGAGTGAGGAGAAGTGAGCATTTAACAGCAAAGCACATGAGACCAGATTATTACGCACTTAGGATTCACTAACATTGTGAATCCATCTCTAGATTTACAATGGAGATCAGAGAGGAAAAATCATTCAAGTCTATCCAAATACAAAGTATTATGTCTCACTTAGGAAGCTATCTCTGCAATGTTTGATATGCCAACACTAATAAAGACACTGTAAAGACACTGTAAGGCATGTTTTAATGACACTGGTGCTGGAGCTCGACCACAGAGGTGCAGTAGAGACTTCTACAGAGAACCTATGCTGCTTGGAGACCTTTCATAATAGCAGAATTCATATGTCAACACTGTCCACACAAGACTTTCATAACAATAATCAGACGATGGAAATCGCAGTCACACAGGACCTGGTCATCTACTATGACACCATGTCTACAAACTCCAACAGCTATGCTCAACACAAATAGCAAAAGATTCAGGCCATCAGTTATCATTTTAGCAGTACTTTTAAAATCCAAAGACTTCAAATGCTCACATGACTAATTGTTCAGAATAACAATGAGAGACAAATATGAAATTATGAATTGTTTGCATGTTTTTTACTGTTCTTGTATCGGTGTATAAAGATATGGCCGTCTATTGTTGGCTGATAGAGATGTAAAAAGCCATCCACACAGTACATACAGGTTATACCCTATACACTCTATGTAAGCTGTATATAGCGTACTATAGTGGGTCTATCATCTGTCTGCCTGTACTGCACACCTCTGCTGAATATTCCTAAGACTGTATTTCTTATATCATATATTGTATATGTCCGTGATAACAGCTTTTGAATGCTGGCCACTGACACCCCTGTGCAAGATAAGCTCTCTCTATTCTATCTGTACTCCAGCAGATTTATTGTCCCAGGGAAAGCACTGTATCACTGGGGCCAATGTTTCCCTTCCATCAGGGGAGAGTCAAGCATGAACAAGGATGAACGCTGGCATAAATCTTCTCCCTCTTCGTTCCTGTTTTATTCCTATTTATCCTCTTCACCCTCCTCTCTTTCCTTCTCCCTTTCACTTTTCTTCCCACTCATCCTCCTCACCCCCGCTCCAAATAGAGACAAAGACTGGTAAGTGGTTGGCTAGATAGCTAGACAGCAGTTTTACTAGGAGATGTTTCTGCTATGCTGCCATGGGGAAGGACAAGAGGTGGTTTGCAGCTGAGTGGTCAAGCAGAATAATAAACCACTCAGCTGTCATGTCAATTGAAGCAGGATAAATAGACTGTCAATCAGATCTACCTATAAATGAGCTTTGAGCACACCTACCCATTATATTGAGTGAACATAAATCAATGGTAATGACTTTCCCTAGTCAATACTTGTTAGTATTGGATTAAGTAAAGATCCATACATACCGATGGCTTAAATCAATATGTATGGTCGTTGTTTTAAAAGCAAAATCCTTTAGAAGCTCAATGAGAAACAGGCAAAATGAGCACAGGCTTCCTTCTACTCTAATGTCTCTTTCCAGCCGAGTGCTTTATATACACTAATGTGTCTATACACATTGTCTGCAGGGCCCTATCTAACGTTGACTGCAGCAGGTATTTATTGATTACTGTTGGGGGCCAGTGACCCCTCCCTTGCCCTGTCCTATCTGAGCTTCTCTGCTGTGGCGTGCTAAGCACACTCATATTTCATCTCTAGGGAATCCTGCCATCACACAACCTAGCAGGGGAGGAGTAGTCCAGAAAAACAAGCAGACATTCCCTAAAGTTAAAAATCAGATGGCTCCAACATTACACTCCCAATCAGTTCGCAGCTCATAGTCATTCCACTGCAAGGCTCATGCACACTAAAGAGACTAAATAAACCAAATGAATAATTCAATGGGGGCATTATGGAAAGGTCCAATTCATGGGTCTTATCTTTACCAGAGGATGTGTTGTAATTGGAAAAATGAATCTCCACAAAATGATTTAGCCCACTGCGGTAAAGTGCAAACACACAGCTGAAAGGAAAGCAGTTGTATGTCTGGAGATAAGCACTGAAAAATCTATCTACTAAGAAATGGGTATTCATGCAGTGAAAAGTACCCTGTGTGTTCCTTTCAGTCTTTCACCTGTCCCCATCTTAGCTTATTATGTGGAGAAAAAAAAGAGGAGAATCCAATATAAAAAAGACAACATACTTAGTAAGAGCAGTCATTACATTGTGTAATCAGACCACCGTCCTCTTTTTCTCTGCCTGTCTTTGCATATCTAGTGATGTCTTTCTCATTGGTGGTGTTTACATGTTCTCTCTGGTCCTTATCCCTGACCTTCACTCAGCCCTCTCAGGCTACACTCTGGCAGGAGGCAGCTGGTGGTTGCCAGGGTCATGCTAGGCTTTGGCCACTGTCTGTCCAGCCACATCACAGTGCCAGCAAAGGCAAGGTCAAAGTATCATGATAATTAAGGCTCATCATTTTAATTTCTTACTAATTTTCATCCCAAAAATACTCAGTTTTATAAAGCAGAAGTCAGATAGACCACCACATATCTAAACATTAACACCTTTCACCCAGTAATCAAGATCCTCTTGAAAAAAAAAAGACATTTGAAATGAAATAAAAATACATATATATAAGATGATAAAAATAGAGTGAAAATGTGCTGTAAAAAATGTGTCAAAAAATCCAAAAAACCTAGTGTTGGCACTGGATATGGTGTTTTCAAACCACATTCTTAAAACGATTTTGTATTAAAATCCAATTTTCAAATAATTTCGGATATACAGAACACTGACTAATTGGCATTTTTGTAATTAAAAGAAAATAATGATCCCTTGTGATAATGTGATAACCAGAGGAGAGCAGCCACCTTCTTCGATCCATGACTAACAGAGAGTAAGTGAGGGAATAATGTAGCGAGGTTGGGATGAGAGATCTGGCTTGAAATCTGTTCAACTGGTCAACAGACAAAGCCAGACCATGTGTTATATTCCTTTAGCAGATTACAAGTGTTAACATAAACACTGCAGAAAAATGCCACAGAAACAGTCACACTGGAGAGTAACTGGGAGAGAAAGGTCAATAAATAAAGAGCCCACTGCACGTCTGTTTAAAGACAAATGAAACCTTTCATCCCAGAGCAAAGGTCACGCTGCTTTGATGCACAAACAGGGTATTTATCATTGCCATTTAGCTGTTTACCATGTTCCCAATGTCGTCTTTTACATTGTGCGTACACTTGTTTGTTTTACACCCTTGAGGTGGCTCCTCATTGAAAGCTTTTTAATGCAGGGCCGTGAGAAATCTTTTTTCTTGTTTTTTCCCCTCACTTTTCTCACACGCATCACAAGCACTGTGTCTCGTTTTTCTTTACAAATGTCTCTCTGTTCACTCTCCAGCAGTTATGGTTTTCCAACGTTCTCTCTGTACTGTATATTCCCATCCTCTCCCCTTGCCTCCAATCCCCCCCCCGCCCCCATTTGCTCCCTCCTGGATGAAAAGCCATTTCGGTGGTTGATCGGAGAATGATGCTGCTACTTAGAGAGTCACTCCATCAGCACCAAGAGAGGAGAGAGGAGAGGAGAGCAAGGAGAGAGAGAAAAGCTCAGGAGGAGTAGTGGCTCCCTGGGGCGCTGTAGCTGTGATGGGTGAGCTGTCAAACGCCCCATTGTCCAAATTACCCAGCAAGCACCATGTCACCACCCGGGACTAATTTACGGTGCGGTGCGGGACGGCACAGACATCACTCTCTGAGCTGAGTCCGCGGGAGAGACAAGAGAGGAAAATGGCGTAAAGAAGGAGTTGGGGGGGGGGGTCCCGACACCTTCCAAAAAGGTACAACAAGGCTTCAAACACAGACAGTCCAGTACAAAACCCAATTAACTTCATGCAGGTTTAATGTTTGCTGTCTTTATGCTTCATAGCCTCAATGACAGGTGTCAATATGAATGTGTCATGCTTCCCTGCCCCGCCCACCCACTGCCTGCTGAACACACACATTCACTGATGCACTAACACTTTAATGCAGTTTAAAGGCAGCCACTGCATGCAGAAGCCCCTTGCTTGACTTCCCTTGCTGTCATAACGACTGGTCTTTTAAGCACAAACTGGCATACCCGTTCACTTGTCACATGTCACACCCCTGGGTGCCCAAAGCCAGACAGGGCCATCACCCTGCACCATACCGACCGTTGAGCCATGGAGTGGAGCGGTTCTTGTCAGTGGAGACGTGTCGCACTCGCTGACCCCTCACTGTGCCCAATAGCTTGATGCGTTGCCTCTACTTTGGCTAATTGGCTCAGAGCAGCGGGCAGCGCCATTCTGCCACCAGTGAGGGGCCAAAGGACCAGACCATACAGAACATACAAACAGAAAGATGACAATAGCAACACAAGATCCGCTCACTAAAAAGCTTTCACAGTAGGCTACATCACTATTATACCAACAGAATAAACTCTAGCATTAGAAGCATTATAATTACAAACGGCTGCATTCACATTTGACAGGATATTCAAGACGGACGCACTACATGGTGAAACACGAGCTGAAAATGGTTGACCCGCACAGCTGTGTCAAGAGTGAGAGCCTGTATTGAAAAACGTTTTGACATAACAGTCTCTGATTTGAGCTAACACAGAAAGAGGCAAAGAAATTGATTCAAAGAGACAACGGGAAAAGTCTTTCACTAGTCTTAATGCCATTCATCACCATTGTAATCACTTTGCAAACTGGAGGAGGGCTAAATATCAAAGAAAATGAATGGTAACTAATTCATTCTCTGTGCTAAATCGCAAGGCTGAAAAGACACGAGCGTGGAGGCTGCCACTCTGCTTATTAGCTTTACTTACACAAGGCTGCAGAGGTGTAAAGTACAGTACAAGTAAGTGCTGGCGCTTTCCATAAGTATTTCCATTGTCTATGTTCAAGTGTGCATTATAGCCTGTCTTACACTCTTCTACATTACTCTGGCAAGATTTTGCATGCAAAACATACCAAAAGCTCAAGAAGTTGCTGTTCCGAATTTTTAACATTTTTAACATCTTTATGTTTACGTTCTGTGTTGGCCTTGTGTTGGTCCATGGAAATTGCCATATAAATATGTGTTTCTGCATTGTTTTATAATAGACTTTACTGATCGCCCACCAAAAACTCAGATGCTTCGAGTTGAATTGCTCCTGCACTGTACTAATCTAGTACATTGCAAAACAGTTGAGAAAAGGTAAAACACTGATGTAACTATGTAATGTAATGGATATAATAGAATAATGATTATATACTAATAGTTTGAATACAGTCAGTTATACAGTTGTAATCATTGTTTTATAATAACAAGGTATCAAATGACAATGTGAAATCAATTTGACAACAATGTGGAAGGTGTTGCTTGTAATGATGAACCTTACAGAGTGTCATCACCTGAATCTGCAGCTCCCCCCGGCTTTACAGAGCTCTATAGCAAACCTTAGCTCATTGTTTAGCTGTACGACCCGCAGCTTCAACATTCTGGTTCACGCTCTCTCTCATAGCGTTGTTTTCAGTCCGCAGCAGACGGCTGTTTTAGAAAAAAAGCTCTACGAGTATTTCTTCCTGATGCACACAGCAGTGACACCAGCAGTGGCACGAACCCATGCTTAAATTACGAATTTTCATACATCAGTGAAATGCTAGAGGAGACATATAAGGATGAATGTGTAGATGGATGATGACAATAATAACTGTCAGTGCAAATGACAGCTGAAAAAAAAAAGCAGTTATCCAGTCATTCAGAGTGTGCTCTCAGTACAAGAATGACATTATGCAAAAGAGGATGTATATACACACACACATGTACACACACTTTCCACATGCACACCTCGCGCATATATCCTGAAGCGCTCTGATGTCCAACCCTCCACACACAAAATCCCTGGCAGCACTTTATCTGAAGGACACTACAGACTGAAGTGTGTCAGAATGTGTGAGACACAGTCCCCAGAGCACACAGTCTATTCTCCATGTCTGTCACTGAATCTGGCTGCCTGCTTATTCCCCTGAGACACACACACACACACACACACACATACACACACACACACACACACACACACACACAGATATATACAACCTTCACACATCAGCTTCCTAAATCACATTCTTGCTATCTCGTCACTCAAATTGCAAGGTGAGAAAACATGAGAAGGCATACAGTGCTTTCACAAGTTCTCCTGTTTCTTTAAACCTTATCTGTCTAGAACTGTGTCCTCTGCTGTGTTCCCATTCCTCCTGCTGAGCTGAATAAAGGTACCTGCAGCCATGTGCTAAAGACCTCAGATGTAAATGGAAAATAAGAAGATCAGGATTTACTGTATGCCGTAATACACCAAACATTGGTGTATGCCCTAATGCAGGCTGTGATGGTATAACTGTGGGTGTGTGTGTGTGCGTGTGTCTGTGAGGGTGGGTGTGAGGTATGTGTCTGCCTGTGTGTACATGTGTCTGTGTGTGATGGCTGAATTAATGTGACAAGGCAGATGTAATGCAGAATCATAAATCTTAGCCCCAGGATCAGTAGAGGCAGAGCAGGAGGTGATGTTACAAAAGGCACACACACACACACGCACACGCACACACACACACGCACACACACACGCACCACCACCACACCACGTTATGATGCTGATAATAAAAACAAGACCAAAACCGCAATAGCCAGCTAATAGACATGACTCTATATCTGGCCCTAAAGGTTATGACATGCGCACAGACACACACACACACGCACATGGAACCACAGAATACAAATCCACACAAAACACAAACTCTATCCACTTTTCCAGCAATTTATTATGCTGCTTTGAGCCCAACAGCTCAAGTGTTAGATATGGCTGTAATGCTGTTAAAATCTTAATACTGTTACGCAAGCTCTCTGTTGTACAACATGCTAATTCTTTACTTACTGTAGAGAGCGTTGGATTGGGGAAGAAAAAAAAACATGACAGTGTTTTTGGTTGACAATATTGTAGCAATTCACTGTAGCAGAAACACAGCTGAAGCTAGCTGGTGTTACTGGACGTTATAACAAGACTCGCTGTAAAAAGCACCCTGACCGGCTGATCAGTACACTGCTTAACAAATGCTGACAGCTGCCACTATCAAATCAGATGGTCTTTTACTGTTGATTTAGGCTACTACAATTGCTACTACTATTGCTATACTATTGTATTTGTATTGTACTCCCACAAACCTTACTGTTGGTTCTACTGTGACCGCTATTATCATATTATTATGAAAGCTCATTCGTGCATTTATTTATTTCAACATGTCTCCTTCTTTTTCAGGTTGATTCTATGGGTCGCTATGGGTTTTGCTGTATATACATTATAAGGCATTCCGCCAGTGGGAGAGCAAGAGTTATCGTACTTGCACACATGCATCAGGCTGAGCTGGTTTAGCTGCAGACATATTTTCCGGTGAATTAAAACAATAATTAATGCAGCCCCTCATACTGTATCTGCATTTCTGAGAACACTTGATATTCAGCTCACATGCACAATGATAAACATTCAGCCTTCGTTCTTGCAACTGTGAAATACCTGTACTTATTTATTACTGATTTTGCTGAGCTGCACAGGAATTCAGCAGGAATTGCACCATGCTTGGCTGCCTCACAATAGGTTTGTGGTGTAGAATTTTCCCCCTGTACTTAGATACCTCTACTGTTTCTTTCCTGCATGTTTATTCAAGGGTAGCCAGGATGCTTGCTGGGCTCACGCCTACAATGAAAAGGGCTTTGTAAGCATTCGAAGGGAACTGCAACATGTTGGTTGCCGAACATAGGCTACAGTGGGTACATGTACAATTGCAGTAGAGTCTCTGCTTTGTTGTTTTGGGGTGTATCAAGACTCTCCCTGCTAACTCAGGACTCAGTGGAGAGAGTTTGCGTGCACTTGGTTCATTTCAGGATCTACCCTTTTTCATTCCATAGAATAAATTCAAGTCCAAGCCCTCATACTGTATGTGATGTATTGGGCTTCTTTTACTGGCTTCAACAAGAACAACACAAAAGTGGTTGTCTCAGCCTATTTCACATGCTTCCTTTTCACTTTAATATCAGCTTGCAAAGAAATGACAACATAGCATCTATTACACATTGGATAGGGGATCATGTTCACATTGGCTCTCATGCAGTAGGCCTATACTACACCATATCCAGCTCCAACAATCGATTGCATCCTTGCTAAGCCAAATAGCCACTGCTCACTGATATTGCCTTTTCCGCCTTCGGCTCATACAGTAATCATGGTTGTATGGATGGGAGGGGAGCTTCCACAACAGAGCAGCACTGTCGTATGTGCAGTAATTGTGCTGCTTCTTTATGGTTTATTAAACACTGATAAAAGTGGACATATGAAGGCTCGTCTACACACGCACATGAACACAGATATCGTCACCGTGACCCCGGTCAGACCTGCTATCATCAGAGCATCAGATATATCCGGACTGTTTCCATCTGCGGCTGAGATAGATGGCAGTTCACAGAGTGCACAGAGTGCATCTCAAATATATCTTAAGCGACCATTTATGATCAGATTTCACTGTCTATTTTTATTTATTCATGTTGCTGGAAGAAAATTTGTATGTAGTTAAAGCTAATCACAAAAGCAAAAAAATGAAAAAAAATAATAGAAAATTAAAAAACAGTTGGAAACGATAGTACACTCTTACAAATCAGTGCAACAGAGAGAGAGAAAGAAATAAAAGCTGGAAATTTGCCTCTGGTACAGACTTTTGTTTTTGTGTTTGGGAGCTTTGTCTTGCCACACAAATACTGCAAAGATGTGGCCACGATGAGGACTGAGTAATCGTATCCTGACATGTTCTCAGTGCATTTTGGGGTTCATTCATACTTGTGTTTATAAAAATGAGTGGAGAAAAATAACAATGCAAATGGGTATGAAAATATTGTGAAACAGTTACCAAATCTTAAACCAGTTGAACACCTATGGGATATTTTGGCACTCTCAACTACTATTGACAAATCACCAAATTCAATACAATTTGAGACAATAATTACATTATCAAAAGATAACATATCACAAAATATATGGTATATACACAATATTTCCATATTGACTAATAGTCTGACACCTAAGAGACACAGAGAAACTATTTCAACACAAAGCCACTCATATATGCTTTGTATGCCCATATGTGCATGCACACGCACACACACACACACACACACACACACACACACACACACACACACACACACACACACACACCAGCATGCACAGACCTCACACCTGTTAATGGATGTGTTAAGAGGAAAAGATACTTGATGGGATGGTGGGCAGATAGTGTGTGTGTGTTTGTTTTGTGAGTGTGGGGGGTGACTGCATTAGGGAATCACACACCCAGCTCCACTCACCAGGGGACCTCTGTCAGCCTGTGATTTTGCCCTCTACCCCTCCCACTTCTCTCCCTTCCTCTGCTGCTCACTGCTGAAATAGGTCAACCAGATATAATGGAGGGGCAATGAGGAGCAAGTGTGCGCCCCCACCTTCCTGTCCCTCTGCACTCTCACACCCGTTACCTCTACCACTGTCCAGCAGCAGAAAGCAAGCTATGGCCCCCCACGGACACACAGAGGCTGGCTGAGGAGACACGGGCACAGCCAGCCACAACATCCCGACCTCCCAGCCACAACAGCCATTTACACAGCCACGCTTGAATGGAGCGGATTCCTGCATCTTGCATGGAATGTGCACACTTACAAGACGAATTTGCACCATCGGCTTAAAATGCTCATCTCTGCAAATTTAAATGAGAAAGGAGGAAATTGGAAAAATTTAATAATGGATATTGTGTGTATTGTGTGGAACTGTTTGCAATCACAAAATGGTTCATCACTGTCACTCTCCTAGGGAGCATGAGATGGAGGAGGAGAGAGGTAGCTAGAGGATAGCTAAAAAACTGCTTACAGGGACTGCGATGTTCCAACAAAGGGGCACTCCAACAGTTTTGCATGTCAAAGTCAATTCAATAAGGGCAGGAAGTACTAAACAGCCACTGAAAATAGTTGCATCATGTCTTCTGTCAACTCTGATAAAATTACTCCAGTAACATTACCCAGGTATCCAAACATGAACTTACAGACTACAAATTCACAGGCAGGGATGGTCTAATGAAAGACACTGCTGGGTTGCATTATGGGAAGCGCAGGATCCAGTGTTTTTGGAGCAATGTCAGGACATCTTGACCCCTGTTACATCAATTTGACCATACTTGTATTAATCATTAATCTTTACACAAAGACACATATTATTTTTTATATATATATTTATATATATGGGGGTTCTCTTCAGGTGTGTTGTAAAGCACAAACCTCCTGTGTGTTCATGCTGTTCTTCCCAGGGGAATCACCTTTGTACATGCTTCACCAGAATCTAATCTCATGTACTCGTGCCATAAAAAGAGCTGCTCAAAGCATAATGCAAAATTAGCATGAAGATACCAACAAGGATAAACCAAACACATGACACAACAAAAATATAAGTTATGAGGTTTAACACTCGACATTGATTTGGCTCCTTTCCATACCATGTAAATGGGAATATGACTCATATTAACAACCCTGGTAAACAGTTTGATACTGTTTAGAATGGAGTATATCAATAGGTTGGTTGCTGCAGTCCATGTAAATGTGGTTATTGATTCAAAGGGAAATCGGATATGCTGCTGTCTCCTATTGCCTACTGTAGATTCATGTCACATGCTAACACATGCATGCATATACACACACACTCATACACGTGAGTGTACAAAGATATACCATCAACACACTCAGTTTACCTTCACAGTCCAGTTCTCTATCCTCCCTCTCTTCTACTTATCCTACTTATACCCTTTACATCTTCCTGCACTCTCAACTCATGTTGTCTTTCCTCTCTCCACTGGCTGTGACCTTTTCTCCAGTGGAACAGGATACTGCCCATCTCCATCTCCCTCATGCATTAATGATCTGTGGTAAGCTGAGGGCATCTGTCTGACTCCCAGCCTGTCCGCTGCTCACCCACTTCCAAGGACAGAGCTCAGCCAGAGCCAGGCTCAGCCACATTCCCTGTCACCCACAGGGAAATGCAGATAAATAGCCATGGATAGCGATAGCTCCACAGTCTAAAAAGTGGAGTCTGCCTCCTCTCATCTACATAGCATACATCTCTTTGACACTCCCCAGTGGCAGATATCTAAAATACTAGAACAGGGAGATGACAGTAGGCAACAGACATAAAGAAACTCAGCCAATTATCCTGGTTTCATACTGAACCTTACTGCGGATGATACAAGCAGCTGAAATGAGGCTCCTCAATGGAGTAGCAATGCATATTGTTGTCTTTTATACCTTCTATTTGTCAGTAGTTAACATATGCTATGATAATTAGAGCTAAAATGCAACCCATTTTTCAAGCTGCCCTGATGTCCTTTTCCTAGGAAACGTGCAGGACTTCCCGAAAGATACCCAAAGTGCTGTTTTGGCAAAGCCTCAGTCTTGTCAAGTTTAGGGCTTTCTACAAAGGTAAAGAGATAAAGTGATCCTGTAAATCCTGATGCTGCCCATTCAGTTGGTTGTGCATTTGAAAATGGTTCCAGTGGTGAGTCCTCAGGTTCAGGACATCAGAGAGCCTGATGAGAGAGATCACATGCAACATCTTGGCTTCTTGTATCTGTGATCAACTTTTTTGATTCAATCTAAAACTCATGACCATTTGTAAAGTCTAGCTCTTTCTTCACCCCAGTAATCAGATATGGTTGCCTCATTGTTGCTACTAACCTCAAAGGCTTTCACCACTGGCTTGACTTGAGGATGGCTGTATTCCTCCACCTCTGGTGCTAGCAGTGGGTTAAAGTGCAGTTAACAAAAAATAAATTAAAAAAATAATAAATCAGCTACCAAGCGCTCAGAAGGACATTTCAAAAGTCTCCTCTTCATTTTCTCTTCTTTTCATTTCTCGTGAATAATCCAGTGCCTCATCTAATCAGTGAACTCAAATACAGACAGCAACACTTGAAAGCAACAGGTCAGTTTGCAGTTTTACAGAAAAATGCAAAGACGATAAAAAGATGAAACATCAAGAAAATGGTGCTCCGGCAGCTCCAGGTTGCATAACAAGAGCAATAATAGCTCTCACCTAACCTCTGGAACACTCTAAAGAGGATCTGAGCTCTCACAATGTACTGGTATTATTGTCATTAATATAAAACTGACGCCAGAATAAAAATGGAAGTATTGCAAAGAATAGAAAGGAAGGAACCGAACTGCTTTGTAGGCATCTGGGTGGCCTATTCCATTCACTTTTTTGGTTAGTTTCCAATGAGGTATTTCAAACCAATTTGTTTTCTACTGTACAGTACATTGCTGTAATGCTCTGTCTCCTCTATAGAACCAAGAGAAAGGAGGGAGATCTCTGCTGATACAGACTACATATTCTTACAGTAGCATATACAGAGGGGATATCATGGCTGTAACTTAAAATTCAGTCATACTTCCCCACAACAACAATGGTGAGCAGCTTAGCCTAACAGAGGGATATTGTAATCAGCCTCTTTGGTGTATGTATCTCCCCCTGTCACCTGCCGGGACTCATTCCCCAAAACCCTAAGATGCATTCTGACAGCTGCAGAAATCCTCATCTGGGGGGAAGGAATGAAAAGATTTCTTCTGTGCACCTCCCCACCGCTCCATACCCAAATATTTGACTTTGCCTGTGATCCACAGCCCTTGAAGGCTTCTGCTGGGCTTTTCCACACGACTGATCTCTGTTTTCAAAGCAGGTGTTTAAAACACGACTGACACAGAAGCCTCAATCGTGAACCAGAATAAGAAGAAGACAGAGAAAAGGAAGAACTGATGAGAGGAAAAGAAATAAAGACAAAAGGAAATATTTAAAAATGCCTGTAATTTTTCAAATATGACTCCCATATTACATACTGGGAGTTTGATATGAATCAGGTGAGGCTCAAAGGTTAAATTAGACATGACAATCACATCAGATAGTGGCGTGTCTGGCTGCCAAGATGATGCAACTCCCTGGGGTTCCTGTCTATAGCCCAGCCCTTGATGTCACTGTTGCACACTCCTGCACACATGGCCTTCAGTCATTAAATAAAACACACGCTAACACACATGCCTGCCCACCCAGGAGCATGTAGGCTATTCAATGGCTTACACGCATGCAGACACACAATATTGAGGAAGAAACTTCACAGGGAAATCAAGCTGACAGATCAAAGAGTGCACACGCAGGGACGAACCTTTCTGAACGTTTGAAAATCTACCAAAGGATGTTTTCCTAAAAACCAATTATCCCTGCGGTTGTGTTAAAGGAATGACCACTGCTGTTTCCAGTTCATATCAGGATTCCACAGATGATAGTTTGTTTGTTTTGGGTTTTTTTTTTTTTTCTCGGCCCATGTGAGCTACATGCAGTGCACCTGACATTCAAAACAGCTTTACCACAGAAAGAAATCATTTCAAAAATACATTTTTATTGTTTTCAGCTGTCGGAAATGATAAATAATTACATGTCAACCCATCATGTAAGACACAAGTTCCACATCACATCCATTATTTTAGGTCAATTTTAGTTTGATACCCGTGTGTTTTTGAGTTTATCTAATTGGTTTTGAAATGGTTTCACGAATCAAGGGTATGGGCATCTTTCTTATCCCATTAAAGAGCATATAATCCTTGAACTGAATTTAAAACATGAAAGCTTTTCACTCGACAGCTATGAAGAAGAGCTGCTACACTGACATTTACTGTCAGATCTAATTAGTCAGTAATCACAAAAAAAAAAGTCTGACTACACAAAATTGCTATTTAAAAGCGATGCCTGCACAGCATACTCACATGCACACAAAGATAAACACACACAAACAAATACATTGACAGACATAATTCTGGATGATATGACCTAAACTCAGTATCAGGATCACAGTAACCTCAAAAATGATACATAACAATAATTATGTACGTATGTATTTTATCATGAATCTATAAGATGGCAAGAACTACTTTAGTCCAGACTTAAACATCTTGGTGGATAACCATGGGATTTTGTACAGAAATCCATGGATAATTACTCCTAATGACTTTGGTGATCGCCCAGCTTTTGCTCCAGTGCCACCATCAGGTTGACATTTGTGATTCTGAAACATCTGAAACAAGACTATTGTCTTGACTGCCATGACATTTTGTACAGGTGTTCATCTGTTTCTCAGGGTGAATTGTTACAACTTTCGTGGTTCCCTGACTTTTCATCTACAGCCATTGATTCTAAAAGTCACTCAGAGCAACTTTATATTGATTTGCAGTGACCTTTCGCTCTGTGGGGACAAGTGGACCCAAACCGTGCCAAAACGCCCTCCCCTCCCGCAGCATAGCGGAGCCTGTAAAGTTCTCTATGTACGCCACACATGCACTTTCCCACTTGTGGAGAACATGGCGAAGGGTGACTCATCCGATGATATAACTTTTTTTTCCACATCTCTGTAGACCTGTACCTATGGTTTTTGCACCACTGAACTCAACTGCGATGACACTTTCTACTGACAGCGGAGAGGGAGGAGCGGAGCAGCCAACTCCAGCAGTAACAAATGAGAGCCACTGACCACACAATCTGCAGGGTGTATTGCTCAGGACCTGAAGAAGTGCAGTGTCGAGTGTGAAGTCATTTG
Source organism: Trachinotus anak (assembly GCF_046630095.1). Classification (NCBI taxonomy): domain Eukaryota; kingdom Metazoa; phylum Chordata; class Actinopteri; order Carangiformes; family Carangidae; genus Trachinotus; species Trachinotus anak. The sequence continues at coordinate 10,160,738 of NW_027273879.1, read as the reverse complement.
GATGATGCTCTCATGAAAGCTGTACACTGGATCTACGCAGGGCAAGCAATCATCCCCTCCCAACAGGCACATTTTTAAAGGGCACCAACTAGTACATCTAAACGCAGATGTCACTTTAGTCACTGTTCCTAGTGAAGCACAAGCCAGTTGAGCAGTGTGTGTGACTCAAGCTCCTGTCATCCATGCCCCAACAATGAACCCTCCTACAAAGTCACTTAGATCCTTTCTTCTTGCCACCTTGCTACAAAATCAGAATCAGCTGGGCCTGGGCCATATGTGTGACTATATAAATATATATGCGTGTGTGCATACACCCACTGGATATACTGTGTGCGAATATACTGTGCCCACATATCAATTGTTACACAGACCCACTTCCACTTCAGAATTCAATCTATCTATCTCCACATGACATGCAGGGCCTAACACTCAGTCGTGTGAGTGACAGCCACACCCAGGAGATACACGCCAGGGGGTAAACACGGTGCCTTAATAGCGGGGATGAAAACATGACTGGTAAGAAGGAGGAAGGTGACAGAGAAAGAAAGACTGGTGGCCACAGAGGGGAGATGGTGTGATATGGGGGAGGGGGATGGTGGGGATGGTGGTGGTGGGGGGCTTCTCCACAGGCTAGTAGTTCAGCTCACATCACCTTGCCAAACTGTCACTGCCCCCTACACCGACCCCCCTCCAAAGCATCCCCCTCTCCAGCCGTGCCTCCCTCCCTTTCCGACAGAATGATTAATGGTGTTTCTGGTCCTGCAGCACAAGTGTCCCTGACTACACTAAACATTATCATAACTTTTTTTTTTTGGTGTAATCACTGAGACTATGAAAAACCCAGTGTCCTTTGTGAAACACACAAAAAGAATACACTTACCAGAGGCTTTGTGTTTTGTGTAGATCTCTTTCATTGTGTTAATAACAGGAGGAATAAAGGATGAATTCTCAGATTAATGACACAGTTCTGGAGGCAAGACTGATGCAATCAGCATCATATCACATCCTATCTCCTACACACTGGAATAATTCAAAACTATTAAAATCCAAAGATGATCTTCCATGTACTGACAAGGGGACTGACGCTCAGCACTGAGCCTCTGCCAGCGCCTGCTTCATATTTTCCTAATGTCTTTTTAATATAGTCACGTCATATTCCTGCTGTTTCTCTAAACATTCTTGCCTATCATGCGCTGTACAGTGTGTCAACAGTGCCATATTAAAGGCAATATACCATGAGAGTGGCCTACAAGTTTCATATCAGCTCTGCATCCCCACAGGATCCATTACTGTTTATGGGACTGTACATTAGCCTCTGTCTGTTGCCATTATCTCCTACACATTGCTGGGGACACACTCCACAAAGAGAGCTTTTCACAATACGCAGACATGCAAACAAAAACATGCACACAATGCACACACATCTGCAGGGGTTCGAATGCACACAGATATGCAAAAACAGAAGAATACATGATCCACACATACACACACACACACACACACACACACACACACACACACACATCAAAATCTCTACCACATACAGCAGAGGGTCATGTCTGCATTCAGAGCACGAAAGTGGTGTGAAGTGTGTTGAGCTCCAATGTGTTGTGCGGTAAAAATGTAATTTAGATGTGTGGCCTTTCCAGACAGCCTGTGGAGATTTGTGTTTCATTGGAGGAATCTGGATTTGGTCTCTGCTGAGGTTCAGTGTGGGTTACTCTAATCAGGGGAAAAAGGAAGAGGGAAGAACATGCACCCAGTCCTTACATATGGAAAACTTCATTTAAAGCCTGAATTATACCTCTGTGTCGAGGTGTCACCATGCTGTGAGTGCCAAAAGAGTGGCAAATGATTTATCATTCTGGGTAGCCTTCACCTTTTTATTATCACATTTCTAAACTAAATCTAAATGGAAGTGTTGTGCATTCATTTCTTGAGAAAAGCTATACCCCGTACATTCTCACATATTAACTTTGTGAGGGTAGCAGTGAAAAGGAAAAAGTTTACACTGCACTGGAAATTACTTTTCAAGATAAGAAAAAAAAAGAAATTTTGAAACATTTATGACCTCATCCATATTGTGATGAAACATAATGAAGACCAGGCAGACCAATTAAAAGTTCTTGTCCATATACCATGCAAAGCCCCCATGTATAATTTAATGACAGAAAATGCATGTGCACACCCATGGTGGAGGCACACATCTACATAAGAGTGTAAATCACCCTTTATAAGCTGTAAAGACTCTCTTTCTCAGCGCTTAATAGGGGATAAGGAAAAGAATGAATAGAGGGTTGGTGTGACAAAACATAAGCTAAAGATAGGGAAGGTGGAGGAGGAGGCAAGAAAAAAAAAAAGGATTCTCAGGAAAGACACAGTGCCAAACAAATCCACATAAATCCAAGGCTGTTTTTCCTCAAAGTATTACATTTGTAAGGAGAGCAACTTAAAAAGAGAATCAGCATTCATTTAACCACACAGAAACTGAAGAATAACGTAGCTTACTTTTCCTCATGAATTGACGCAAGAATTATAAATTCACTATCAGGCATGAGCTCAGCAAAGAACATCCATCTCACGTTATGGTGATAGTGCAGCTCCACCCAAAACATCCCAGTGCGTTCAGAAAATAATGCATCTTGGGGTGATGTGTTTGACAAATATTGCTGATTGTGTTAATCCGGATGATATGATGTGTCTTCTGTTCGAGATCGTTCTGTTCAATATGTTTCTGTGCTGCAGCAGTGACAGAGGAGTTTGTGTCCTTTGCTGCCAAGCTGTGAGCCGCTCTAACATAACCTCAAGACCCTGCACATTTCAGGTGCCAGCCAGGACCTGACGCTGCACACCGCAAGCGTGCCAAAGGTCCCACACTCGAGAGAGAAAAATGAGTGTGATCTACTGGACAGGAGTCTAAACCCACACGCAGAAAAACCACCCCCTTATAGCACTATCACATCTGCTGCAAACATGAAAATCATCTTTTTTTTAAGGAAGACTGTATTTATCTTAACATATTCATAACAAAATAATGAGCAGGAGGTCAACCAGGAAAAAATTGGGAGGCATTATGATATGAGATCCATCTCCTACACTACACTACTTAAACCCAGTAGGTGTTCACAGACCATTCTAGTGAAGCCTGAGGCATCTATCACTGAGATCTGAGGTTGTGGCCTTCATAGAAGTCTTCAGGCATCACCACTCGGGGTCAGGTAAGAGGTCAGGGAATATGTCACCGCCGTTCATCCTTCAACAACAGATCCGTCCTCATTTCAAGCCCACATCTCACTACACACCTCTCCCTTTTCCTCCCCTGTCAGTTTTTTTTTTTTTTTTTTTCGGCCTCATCGTCCTTTAACACACCCACCATATAAGTTATTCTTCTCCTCTTCTTCTTCTATGTAAAACTGGACAAATCTCTCACCGTGAAAGAGGCACGCTCAAGATGCGGCATGTACAGCGAATGAAAGACAACAACAACAACTTCATTTTCCTCCTCAGCACACGCACATGATGTACTCCACAACTTATAATTGCGCTACTGATTAGGCTCGTCCCACTGCAGATCTTCGCCACTTCACAAAGCTCATCAGGCACATCTGTTCCCTACAGCACCAAACAAGAGGCACATTAACAAACAAATAGATAACAATTAGTCACGTTTGAAGTACTCTGTTCCATTACAGAGAAAGCTGCGGCTGCTGGCTCCAAGGAAGCACAAACGCCATGCTACAGTAGGGGGCTTCCTGGAAATGAACTTTCAGCATTTTGCATCATGGTGACGTTGCATTTTAAATCATACGATTGTGACAACAGCCACAAAGTACAATGGCAGACATAGCGTAAGAACGCTGATGGCTTATACATCTATTAATTCATCAATTCATTGCGGTAATCTGTGCTTAAATTTACATAAATCTGAGTTTCTTTTCCATCTGCTGGAGACACAGACAGAAGAATGTGACGCGCTGCTGAGCTGTCAGTCATACTGCATTAAGAGATGACTCAGGACATGGCTGGGAGTCAGAGGTTAAAGCCATTACGAGCTGGGTGGCTCCACTTTCTGACCTTTAACCCTATTTCACTACACTCTATCTATCTTTTCCTCTCGGAAGCTCAACCTAAACCTGACTTGGCAGCAGGTGTTGTGAAGTCTACAGATCCTGTGTTAAAACTCAGAAACACATATTGTGAACCGCAACTTAAGGTCTCGTTTTCATGTCTACAATGTTTTTACTTTAATAATTACTTTAATCTTTGATGTTAATAATTCACGTGTTCTGTTGGTGTTTTGCCCATATTCCCTGCTGCTGTGTTCCTCTATTGTAAAATCCTTTCTCTCAGCTCGCCTCTCATTTTTCCATCTTCCAAATACTTTACAGTTGCTGTCCTTTTATTTTTGATGAGAGAGGGGAACAGGAGGTCTACCCCAGTGCACTCCCAGCCTTATGTTTTAATATTTAATGGCGATGTGCAGTAACACCAGCAAAACACACACACACACACACACTAGAGCTGTGTATTGCTGGTGAGAGCAGGTGTCGGTGGCGAATGCTAATTGAACTGGTCCATGGGTCAGTGAGCCTTCCTGTTTCCCCTGAGCAGCAGTGTACAGATATATTCTGGCAGAGCAGAAATCGTCTTTGCTGGAGGGCACTTCTGCCTCCCACTGTACGACAACTGAGCTACTCACAGGCTTTACAGTAAACCGGAGAGGAGCCACTGAGCCCTGTGCTGACGAGGAGTATGGAAAGTGGCATTTTGTTATTTTCTTTTGGCTGACCAGTGGGCTCAAGGGAAGGATGTGCTGGTGACATCAATCTATCTGAGGTGTTTCTAAACCACCATCTTATTCTTCTATCACCACATTCATATAGGTTCAAAAATGTCTCATTCACACTGGGCAAATAGGGAAAAAAAAAATCCTTGATCTGTTCCTCCTTAAAATGTAGCTTTTGATTGATGATGAAGTGCGCACACACACACACACACACACACACACACAGCTAACATTCCCATCTCCCTGAATAGACCCATTACGAATGAAATTGTCCCTGACGCAGACATTGTAATATGAATGTGTGAGTGATGCAGAGTGACACATGCCATGCGGGGGCAGGTTCATGTAGGCCTATCTCCACAGCCCATTAAGTTAGTCACCAGCCAGTGCTCATTAGTCTGACTTTCCAGTTATGTAAGTTCAGCCACCAAAGTAATGGCTTTTGGTGCAAGCATGTATAATTCAAACTGGTGAACTTTGTGAATTGCTCCAGATCATTCTAACTATACAGATGAGCAATGACGTGGCAGAAATACAGATTTTAGAACATGCTTACCTATTATGCAATGGAGTCACCGGGCGCAGCAGGAAAATGTGAAACAGAGTGTGGGAGAGAAAAAGAGAGGGAGAAACATAAATTAGCACAAGTATAATTGTTCTAAATAAACTGCAGTGCATCAAAACAGAACAAATGATAATACATGTCTTTTGACACTATTAATATGGATGATCTTGGAGGGATGTTTCTACAGAACATGAACAGAACAGAATATTAGAAGAAAGAAAAGAAAGAAAGAAAGAAAGCATGAGTGCCCATACCCCTGCCCACTGTGCAGCCACACATGGCTCTGTTTCAGTGATGGGGGAATTCAGGAGGAACACATGTTTCCGGGAGCACCATCAAGTATGTAGAACACAGCAGAGTTTACAGAGTGGTGGAACCGGCTTTAATTAGAGTCAAGCAGACCTGGATCTATTTGTTTTCATTTGCGTGATTTATCCCCTTTCATTTGGCAGCTGGCTAACATGTCCCAGACCATCAGACCAGCTTTGCCTGAGGTAAAAGGATACGGCTGGCCTTTGGAGTGGAGGAGAGGTGGAGGGTGTGGGGGCTTCCAAGTGGGGGAAAAAAAGGAAGACAAGCAGTCTTGCAGAGTTTATTGGGCCACAGTTGAGGCCACCTGTCGTGTAGATATACTCGCAAGGTACAAGAATACCAATGGAGGTGGGTCAGCTGCAATATTCCATGTGACCCTGCATATTTTCCTTTGGGTAAACACATTTCCTCCCATTCAAGACCTCAGGGGAAAAGGAGATATGAGGGGGATAAGGAAAGGATGTAGCCTAAAGACCAAAGACGGGTTATTAGATATTTGGACAAGCACTCCAGACTACATAAAGCTCTACATGCCTCAGGGGAGATCTGCTGATGGTTTTAAGGCTTTAGTCTATCTCTGTATTACAAACAGTCAAGGAACACAGAGTGAGCATCTGTGAGCATCTGTGAGATGCTCTATAGCAAAGAAGAAATCAATCAAAAGCTAACATCTGCCTCAGAAAATACGTTCTTTACTGCAGTAGAATCTACAAACCATAAACTCCAATATGGAAGGGGAAATGATCCGAGACGTATGATCTAGATGCCTGTCATTGTTCACTCGCAACTGCTGCTCTTACACACTTTTCTCCCTCTTCTCTCATTTTTTCCCATTTAACTCTCACTCATATTGATGTGAATGGGGCTCATAAGATTACAGCTAATGTGTATGTCTCTTAGCTTTGTGATCAGATTACCCATAGCCACTGAGGCTGATCTATTTGATGCAGAGACTTGAGGGTTGAATTCAGCTGTAACGCGTCATCGCCAGCTTGTCATGCAAAGCATGTTCATGAAAAATAAACAAAAAAGCCTCGAGCTAACACAAATTAGATACAGATATGAGGCCACACCAGAGGAGTCAAGTACTTTTCCCCATTTTAACTTTCATGTCATTGTGTAAATTGGCAAACCTCAAAATGTTCAGTGTGTCCCATCTCAAGTGGCAGCAGACACCAGAAGGCAGCAGCCTTGAAACAGAACAAAGTGCTTGCAGAGAAAAACACATCACTGTTCAGTTTTTTTGACAAATGGTGATGGTTACAGTTTTTTCTTTTTGTCTAATGACCAAGCCTGACTTCAGTCAAAGCCTCCCTGCGAGCAGCCGATCAAGCCCAGGTAGTAGATTTACAGTCAGGCCAGCCTGTAGGCAGCTGAGGGGTCTAGGAACATCAATAAAGGGTTAACCAGCACCGTTAAGATTTAAAGGGGCAGTAAGTGGCTCCATTAGCCCGGCTGACTGCAGCAGCCGTAGGGGCAGAGGTGGAGGCAGGGTGGATGAAAGAGTGAGAGAGACAGGAGATGAGATGCCCCTGAGACATCAGTCCAGGATGGAGGAGAAAAGAGAGCTGGAGGGCAAAGTTAAAGACTGCTGCTCAGGCGTCAAATCCAAGCTTCTGCTTTACCTTCCAGCCCCAAGACAGAGGCAGCACAGTCGCTAGGAAAAGAGCAGGAAACACTACAGGAAATGAGAACGAGAACAAGAAGGGGTCCGTACCACTGAACCTATGCAGTCTACAGTCTTCACATCTGAGTCTGATCAAGAATCAGTGCAGTTGGTATTCAACTGCTGGCAAATCTGCTTTCTGAGTTTATGAGCCAATCCAATCATTAATCAGGACTATTTCCTGCTCTGCTCCCTCTCCAAACTTTGACTGGTTGTTTGGTAGGGAGCAACTAAGGGATTCTCCACTCTAGTTTAAGAATGAATGCTTAGAAAGGAGACTGTTGCCACTTACTTAATAAGAACTTAAGGGGGTTCTTAAGTTCCAGGGTGCCTGAGGGTTTAAACCTGTGTCCATGTACTCAGCAATGTTCACCCTTCCTTCTGTACAATGGCTCACACAATCTAATTCTAACAAATCCATACTATTCTGCCAAGAGATGATCTAAGGCACACATGAAATCTGCCAAAACTTGACTGCTTCTTAATTTATTATTTCCTCTTTGTGCCAAATTCTGCTTAAATTTGCAGCAATGTGTCACTTTCAAACGAAGCCTGACTCAACCATCAAGTAGCTGGGAAACGTAATGTTAATGCAAAAGCGACAGAAAATGACTTAGATACACAATCTTGTTAGATAAGAACTTTGCTATCCCCTTAAGTGTGCGTCTTTTAGTGCGACTTTCTTTGAAGTGGCAAATGTTGACAGCAGTGACTTCCTGTGTGACTTTGCAAAGACAGAGAAAATATATACAGAGAAATGGTAAACTGTTCACTGATCACTTGGAAGCCAAGTAAATAAATATAGCTGTATATTAAGACTATTATATACACACACAATATCGAAATGAAGTCATCACATATGTACACATTCACGCACTTCTGTTAGTGTGTGTGTTTCAATGATCTCTCTGGCCCTCAGAATAAATACGTGGATGATACGAGTGATGATAGCCTCCTTTTAATTTTCCAACCTTTTAATTCGCTAATCTACAGCTTTCATTTCAATTTGTGCTTTTACAAAACACGTAACACACAATCCCTGCTCAGCAGTTCTGCCCTGTAATAAGTGGAGGTCTCAACCCAGCACTTTAATAAATGTGTTAATTCAGAGCTCACCAGGCAGAAACAATGCCAGCATGGGAGATAAATTCCCCAGCGTTCATTTCCTCTGTCTGTCTTATGGCTGATGCTGAGCTGGAGATGGCCCATGGGGGGGGGGAAATGAAGATCATACATCACACTGAGGCATCCCCGCAACTCTAACATGGCTTTGTCTCCACTCTGTGTCTGTGCATCTGTTTATGTGCATTTGCTTTGCTGCAGTAAAACCATATGGCTATTCATGGTATATGATGTAGAATATCATGTGGTGCCAGAAGAAGTTTTACAAAGACGATTTTTCAGAGAGTTGATTTTACGTGTATTTGTTAACGTGACAGCGCAAGATACGACTCTATGCCGTTTTCTGGCAGGCCATTCAGTGTGCCAGTGTGTGTGTGTGTGATTGTCCACTGTATTCTGATGAGGGGCTTTTCATTACTAAACACAGCCCTATGGAAATGCTGCTTCTCATCAACATGAATGTTTCTATTATTATCTCTCAGCACTGCCATATCCTCAAGGCGAGTTTTCCACTGGTCTGTAGGGGGAAACATCCTTACTGGATAATAGGCCCTTGGTCTAATTACAATGCCAGTATTCACAAATGCGCACACACGGACATGCACATAGAATGAGGAGGAAAAAAAGGTGACATGTATCATATACACAACTCTATGAAGGACTGCGTTTGTTATGCTAAGAGTTTGTTGCTAAGTTGAGCTCATTAGTGCAGGCTGTGACGTGTGGATGGCTCCATAGAAGCTTCAATCAGATACTACGGAGCTAATCACTGCTGCAAAACCAGTGACTGCATTAGAAACAGCTCGGTATGTGACAATCACATAATATCACTGTGTGCACAGCCTAAAGACGTAAACACATCCACTGGTGTGGGAGCAGAAACAAAAAAGGCTGATTCACTGTGTATGAGTGAGGGTGAATCACTGAGCTAAATGGGGTTAACAATGGAAGCTGTGGTCCAGGACTTTCCCTTCGGTATTTTTACTTGTTTGTTTGCTCCTCCTTGAATTCTCTGTATCTTTTCTTTCTAGAATCTGTGTTTGCAATCTCTGATTGAGCTCACAACACAGAGGTGAAAGGTCAAGTTGTCCACATCTGGGATTCCTCAGAAAGCGCCTCATTCCTGACTGAGCTGCACCGTAAACACACAGCCCCATAATCTTCTCTCCTTGCCACATAAACACATACATTTTATACAAAGACGACTCAGGTTCCAGGCCACTGATAAAAGTGCACACCACCCCTCTTGTGTCACTCACGTCCCCTCCCTGTTCCCTTTTAATGGCTTTTTGAAGGGGGCTGAAAGCTTTTCTCCTGCCTCTCGCTCCCGGTTTGTTTAAACAAGTTAATTAGTGTGGTTGATCTGATGGGACTCCGGTGCCTCTGAGGTCTGTCACAGACTCTGCGCTGCCAGTCAGGAGGACAAAGAGACACTAATCCCATCTCAACTGAGTGGCTGGAGGTAGTGAGGACAGGAGACAACTCAACTAAACATAATGTTGGATTGGAAGAGGATCTAAAAGACTGAAGAAAAGGATAAATCAAAGATGATAACATCCTTCCTGGAAAACATAAAAAGTACAGCAAGCTTAAAATCCATTTTTGAGTCCTCCCTCATGTTCTCCTCGGGCAGCCTAGATATCAGTATTGACATCATTATTGTAAAACTCAGATTTTTAAAGCTCTTCTTTTATGGATCAGAGGACTCATTAGCATGCATGAACTATTACTTCCAATCAATATATCACCAATGGCAACTCTTTCTGCTTGGTGAGAGCACTAATTATTGATCACGGTGAAAATAAAAATGGATGAAGCACCATGTTACTCAAAACTGTGCTTTTAGCCGCCCAAGCTGTGGGAACTGCAGGAATAAATCATAAAGGGTCCATGTTTCTCAGGCGTTTAAGGTTAAACTCATTTGCTCAAGGGCTTCCTGGGATGTTATGTACTCCACGCTGCACTAAACCACAATGCAAAATTCATAATCTTTCCAGCTGAAGATGTCACAGTAATCAAAATCCTCAAAGAGCAGTTGTTTACTGATCCAGGGCCAAGACAAGAAAATCAGATGACCACGCAATTACTTTGTTATCAAGCTTGTGAGGAGGAGATGTGACTCAATTGAGAATTGGCCATACAAGAGCGATGAAGAGATACCACAGGTGCAGAGAGAAAAAAGAGGTACGCGGAGAGGTCACGTCTCTGGAGCGATGGAGTCGAATAAAAATGGCCCCGTACGAGGAAAGACTGTCTGACATCCTCTTCAAAGGAGTAGTGAGACACAGAGGGCCAGAGGAAATGAAGAATGCTAAGAAGAGCTGGGGGGTTATTGATTAAGAGAGCAAGAAAAGTGTGAGAGGAGACAGCCCAGCAAGGGAGTAAAAGGTAGAGGTAAGAGGGTGGGATGATAAGGATGACTAAAACGGTAAGAGGAAGAGCAACGAGGGGAGTTGAAAGCAGGTTCAGACTCAATCTGCAGGTAAAGGGAGGGAAAGAAAGAAAAAGTGGGTATTGTGAGTAAGACACAATTATACCCCACATCTCCAAAGTAAGCCTCCAGTGGCTGATGAGCGGATGAAAGTGGAGTAGAGGAGCAAGCAAGAGAGATAGTGATAGTGAGATAGTTAACATGTTCCCAGCTATCCCAGGCACCCCTGCTGTCCCTGCCAGTCAGCAGGCATCCTGCTCTCTTCCTAATGAGTTGTTTACATCCACAGCAGCAGATCAAAACCTCACCTCCAAGTCATGGTTGGCAGCGTCAATACTTCCACATACATTAAGAATCGTTGGATTTTTTTTTTTTTTCTTTTTTTTTTGCAAAGACTCCCTATTTGAAAAACAGGGGCAAACACATTATCACAGTCACTTCTTTTCCCTCAGTTCATCCTTAATTCCTACGACTCGGATGCCTGGGGATTGTGTATCAGTCTTCTTTAATGACCAAGATTAATGTTAAGTAGCATTATGGTAATGGAGGTACCAGGCCTATTCCACTTTATTAAATAAAGCTGCTTGAAAATGAATACGATTATGGATTCTGCTGTTGTTAATGGAGCGTGGCAGAGAACAATGTTGACTTTTCTTCTCATTATTGTTTTGATATGATGATCAGGGTGTGTTCTGCTGCACTGTATTCCACCTCATGCGCGCACACACACACACACACACACACACACACTCCTACACACACGAGACTCAGACATGGGTTTCAATCTGCATCTACTAACATACAATCTAGCGTAACAGCAGGGACTCTTGCTACGTCTTCTGTGTGTGTGTGCGTGTGTGCTTGTGTGCGCGCACACAGGTGCAGTGTGTGAGAGGCAGTAAGAGTTACTGTACACTCCACCGGATCCCCAGCGCTGCCTTTAAATTTCGCTAACAATAGAATCATACAGCACTTTGAAAAAGCTGCAGTGCTGCTGAGGCACCCCGTGAAGATCTGCAGTAGCCCAGAAATCAAAACCTCTGCTGTGAAAATTTTTTAAATCTACAAACTTCTCTTGGATTACAATACCCAGCATATTATGCCTGTACCCCCTTCTGAGAGGAGCCTGGGGATCTTTAAAGACAGAAACATGAGAGCTTTCTGGATTAGGCAAGCATTTGTTTGAGGCGCACCACCTGTATATGTGCGTGCCTGTGCATGTATCTGTGTGAGCACGCACACGTGTGGCACAGAGGCCAAACTCATAAAAACCTCACCCCGGCTTTGAGGTCTCCCCTCATGGGATGATCTTTCAGTTGTCGTCCATCTCCTCTTCTCCCATCCTCAATTTTCCCCCCGAACACACCCCTCCCTCTTTCTTCTCCTCATGTCCCCTGAGTTGCAGAGACCAGAGCACTTAACCTCAACAGCACCCCCCCTCACACACACACACACTCTCAGTCTGCCTCTGACACAGACGCAGCGTCACATCAACTCAGCTCATATTTAGCCTTGGATATGAAAGATTAATGGAGGGGGGGGGGGGGGGGGGGGGGGGGGGGGGCGAATCAGCGTTTGGGTCTGCCAAAGGCTCCCTGCTCCTCCAGTCAGCGAGCTCTCACTCGTGCTCCCGTGGAACTGTAGAGGGTCTGTAGTTTTAGCAGCAGTGCTGAAAGGAAGACGGCATCATGCCGAGCTTTCCACCCTGGTGTCACTTTCAGTTTATCTTCCCCTGCTGAGAATCCTCCACCAATTATTTGGCCTATAGCACACACTGCTTTCCCTCCTGCAACAAACAATGACATCAAATACTGTGTCTTCTGGGATCTTTGAAGGGAAAAAAAAAAACTATCTTTGGATTTTTGACAGATTTCCACGAAAAAGGGGGGAGGCATAGCTGCAAATTCAAACATAGCAACCTATAAATTTCATTGTGATATCTTACCTACAATACCTACTGACTGTTAATTGAATGTGTAGAGAATCTGTCGATAAACATTTAAGGCTGCTCCTTCTTTCTATAAAGAGATATAGCCTGGAGTAAGGTTACAAAGGAAACACAATTGGATAAGAAGATAAATCAATGATAAAAGTAGATTACACAGCACCATCTATTTCTTTAAGTAATCTTAAGTTTCTTTTTCAACCTGAGACACAGCACGAGAGGCAGAGACAGAGAGACACTGAGGAACGTCCTGATGAAAAAGCTCCGCTCGGTACATCAAATGTTCAGGGCCAATATTTGCCCTGTTTTTGTCCCCCATCACCATTGCCAGTGCAGGAATCAACCTCATGAGAGCATACGTGTGTGTGCATGCATGTCTTTTGTGTGTGTGTGTGTGTGAGAGTGTGTTTTGATGTGAAAGTAACTGTGACAGAGGCATGTGTGTGTACAGTAGCTGTGAAAAGGGAAGAGGTCACATACAGGGCATCGTTCAGAAGGAAAAAAAAAAAAAGAAAATCCCAATTTTTGTGTTTTCTTGGGAGCTGGGGTTGAAAGTGAATATTTGTACTGCGTGGTTTCAGCTCTCATTGTGGGAGAGGTGGTGTGGGCAGCACCAAGTTTAAGGAGCTGACCTCATCCAGTACTAGTGGCATGACCAAAACTGGTGACCCCACCCATATGAAAGTCTTTCCATATTCTCCCTTCACACTCCAGAGTGTCAGAAGTTCAAATCTGTTACATTTCATTCGCATGACTGCATGTGCCACTTTTTTTTTTTCATGTCAATAAAACATCCAAGCAAAACACCTCCTAAAAGCCAGCCAAGGGCGGTGGTAGCGGCAGAATACTCCCAGTGGTTCAGAGGGACTTAATGGTAAGTATTTGGGCTACAGAACTTCTTGCTCTTACTGCAGTGACAGTTAAGGTTGCAGAGCGTTACAGAGTTGTCTCGAGCTCACTCTCCCAAAGCCCTCTGTTCTCTTGTATGGCGCTTCCCCTCTCCCCTCTCCCCTCACCCCTCACCACCACCACTGCGACTACTTCCATCAGCCCCAGAGACGCCTCAAACAAGCTTTTTCACAGAATAAAACAGAATATGATATTGCTGGGAGCCCTGGCTGTTATTGGAGTTGCAGAATTTGGGTTGGAGAACACAGAAAGCTCATCCAGTGGGCAGTTTGGGGCCACTTTGTCCAGCTTCAAAAGCAAAATGGGACTCTTACTCACTCTACACAGGCATAGGATGAGGTCAGTGTGTGTGTGTGTGTGTGTGTGTGCATGTGTGTGGGGTGGGGGTTGGCATTTGGCTAAGAGGTGTGGCCCGCTCTGACATGTGCTGCTCCCTGAAGTACTGTGCTAGAGAGGTCAGGTAATCCTGATTATAGTTGTTTCCATAAAAATGCTGCTTAAATTTTTGGCAAATTGGTGCATGTATCCATCAACTACCTTTATGTGAATATATTCACAGGGACGTAATAAGATTACACAAATAATTGAAGGAATCAGAGCACTGCTTCGCCTAAGTGCAGCTTCGCTGAGCTGCTAGCGTGCCTGCAGAGGCTTATCTTTGTTTTTTAATTTCTTGCATTTCCACTTAGTGTTTTTTTTTAAAGCATAAACACCTCATGACTAATGTTTCAATTTTAACACTGAAGCATGGCAACCTCAAAGCCACGCACACCAAAAACACACATTTCTACAACTCTGTCCCAGCACAGCATCCAGCTATGGCTCTCTAATCTCTGGACACAGTCCCTTATTCATTATTCAGGTAACACAGGACTAAATCGATTTCCTGCCCTCGCCCCTCACCTCTCACCTGCCTCCTCTTCCTCTCAGATCAACATTCCACACACAGTGCAAAGGGCCCGGCCACACGAGCAAGTATTCAGGGGTATTTGGTGGAAGAGCCCGCATTTGAGCTGGTTTAGGATTTCACATAAACACACCTTGATCCCTAAATCTCCGCTAAGCCTGTTTCAGTTTCAAACAGCAGGAAAAGAGCCTGCTCAAACACTCAGGCAGGCAGGCTGCTGAATGGATCATGTACAGTATAGAGACTCTACACATCCATACACCTGGTTCGAGGGGACCATCTGAATGTAAATGTCATCAAATGAATTTGTATTACTTGTGTATGTGTACAGTGTGCTTGAATATCCAGGGCTGTATGTACAGTATCTGTTTCTGTGTGTGTGTGTGTGTGTGTGTGTGTGTGTGTGTGTGTGTGTGTGTGAGAGAGTGTGTTCATAACCCTGTGCATGCATGCAGCTGCCCTCCCTACAGGGATCCGCTCCTTCAGACACATTTTCACCTCATCTGCGTTTAAGGGCATTAATATTGCACCAGCCGCGGTGGCAGGGTTAAATGGATGACTGGGGGGCAAGAGGGGGGCTGAATGTCAAATGCAATCCCTCCACTCCACCTTCCTTCCCTCTCGCTCCCCTTCTTCTGCTTTCTGCTCTGATCCGGTACGACAAGAGGAGTTCAGGGGGGATGCTGGAGCTGGCTCTCCACAGAGACAAGATCCAGAGGCCACAGCACCAGCATGTGTTCTGTGTTTAGAAGAATATATGAGCCTTTTCATCTGCATTTACATTAGCAGCTCCTGCTGTTCTCACTTGCTCCTCCCCTGTCGCTCCCCATCCAGCTATCTACTTGCAAAATCCAACAAAGGGGATGAGGAAAGAGAGGATAATGATGGGTTGTGCTGCAGACCTTCCATTCAATGTCATTTTAATCAGTGTCAATTTTTGAAGGACTATTGTTCAAGATTTTTAAAAAAATATTTACAAGCTTGTTATTGTCTTGTGTCCCTGGAGACCAGGAGAGTAAGAGACATTATCCAAACCATTTCTATCAGATTAATCTGCCCTGCTGGGACTACCGTGCTATGAAGCCTTTCATGCCGGTTCTGTAATTAAGTCCCATTCCTATCGCTGAATTCATCGCTGATACATTTTGTGGGCTGGTGGAGAAGAAGAAGAAAAGGGGGCGGTGCTTGGCGGCCCAGGGAGACTGACATCACTGAGGTCACTCGGAGGTTAAGTTAACAGGCATACCAGCTCCTGAAAAATTAAAAGCTTGAGCTCACGAAAAGCTGCACTCCGAGCACAAGTGGCATGACGTGGAGGAGTTGTGAAAAGAGCGCAGTGTGGACGGGCATGAAGGCACACGTAGGCCCCGCGTACACACACACACACAACTCTAGTGTTAATGCACTCGGTGTGTTGATTGGCTTCCACATGGGTAAACCTGCAACACACCGATTCACACACCCTCATTCCTCTTGCTCAAAGTCAGACACAAAAATTCACACAAACCATTCCCAGTGATTGAGTGCTCAGTGGAGTGAGCACCTGCAGATACACACCGACCAACAGGACAGATGCACTGACAACACTCTTGATGGACAGATCATATCTCTCTCTCTCTCTGTTTTTCTTTTCTTGTCTCCCTGCCTGCGTCCACACGTGTACACAAGCGCACATGTCCTGAGTGGTTGTGCTCAGTGATGTGTGAGGTATACGCATTGTTATGCAGGGTCATGGGGGCAAGGTGTCTGTAGAACATCTCTGAGGTGTTAGAATGCCAATTACCTAGAGTCTTAGTAATGTGCATCACTGGCAGAGTTAAATCAAAGGATTTGGTTTCAGAGGATGGAGGTAGTGAAAACCCTTATGTAAATGCATTTTCCTGCAATATTTCATATATTTTTCATCAATTTAACATATAACACTATAATTTTGAAAAGTGACGGGGACCTGTCCTCTCTCAGAATCAAGCATTTTTGGTTTTAAATATGCACATACATATACACATTACAATGCATAGAATCATGCTGACACAGGTCAGGAGCTTCAGTTGATTTTCACGTCACACATCAGGATGGAAAAAAAAAAAAAGTGATCTCGTTGAATTTGACCGTGACGTGATTGCTGGTGCCAGACAGACCTGGTTTGAGTATTTCTGAAACTGCTGAACTCCTGGGATTTTCGCAGACAACAGTCATGGTGGTGTGAAAAACAAAAATCATCCAGTGAGTAGCAGTTCTGCAGCGTGAAACACCTTCTTGATGAGAGAGGTCAGAGGAGAATGGCCAAACTGGTTGGAGCTGACAGAAAGGCTACAGTAAGTCAGATAACCACTCTTTACAACTGTAGTGAGAAGAAAAGCATCTCGGAGTACACAGCACGTCGGACTTTGAGGCAGATGGACAGAAATCTGAGGCTGCAGCGGGGACAGACTCACCAAAACTGGACAGTTGAAGACTGAAAAACTGTAGCCTGATCTGATGTATCTTGATTTCTGCTGAGTTATGCAGAATTTTGCATCAATAGCATGAATCATAGGACACAACCTGCCTTTTGGCAATGGTCCAGGTTGCTGCTGCTGGTGGTGGTGTAACATTGTGGGGGGTGTTTTCCTGGCACTTTGGGCTCCTTAATACCAATCAATCATTGTTTGAATGCCACAGCCTGTCTGAGTATTGTTGCTGATCATGTGCATCCCTTTATGGCCACGATTAACCATCTTCTAATGGCTGCTTCCGGCATGATAATGCACCATGTCATCATGAGTCTAGTGTACTTAAGTGGCCTCCCCAGTCACCAGATCTGAATCCAATAGAACACCTTTGGGATGTGGTAGATGGGCAGCATGAATATGCAGCTGACAGATCTACAGAAATGATGCGATACAATCATGTCAACATGGAGCGGGATCTCAAAGACTGGTTGTCCAACATCTTGTTAAGTCCATGGCACAAAGAACTGAGGCTGTTTTGGGAACAAAGGGAGGCTCTACCTAGTATTAGTAGTGTTCCGAATAAAGTGCTCGATGAATATAATATTTTAAACATTTACTTCACTCCCTTGAGCAGAGCTGTGGACAGCTTTTTATCCTGACAGCCCTAACACCCAAATACTGTCCTTAGTTCCCCCTTTTCAACAACATACGCTACAGACTATGTCATTTTAAAATACAGGTGCATGTAAATATAATTACATGTGAAGTTGAACATTTTCTGGTTGCTTCATCCTTGATGAAATAACTTTGACTGCTAGATTGCTTATTAAATGCCTGTCACATCTGTCAGCAGTGGCCTGTCTGTAAACAAACATGTTTTGACAGCAAAGATCCAATGAGTTGATACAGAATAATGAGTCAGTTAGCAGGGGTAAAAAAAAGCATGCTGCCAAGCCCATCTTCCCTTATTGACTATCTGCCTCCACTGACTGTAGGGAGCACTTTTGTCCATCTCTATTCAGAGACTCCGCTTAGGAAGAGTTAGTAAACACAAAATTATCTCGACAGAATCTCAAAGAATTTTTCTGTGACTTCTGTACAAGAAAAAAAAATGCATCCACACTTCTAACATTCAATCACAAGTTTTAGTTATGGTGCATTCAGGATGTCCTTGGGGTACTCATGAAAACTTTTACATTTCAGATATCCGTGACACGCTGGACACAGATAGAAAAAATGTGGCATTCATCATTCCAACACTATCTGAGCTTTTTTTTTTTTTTCTCCAATTCCCCAAACCACCTGCTGTCTTATTTCATATGTGTTGTTAAAAATGAATAAGATGGGCCAGTTATTCATCATTTGTCACACTATTTTTAGGTTTTCAATAAGCAGGTTGTCATTGTTGCTGAGGTAAGGAATTCTTCAGAGTAAAACGACACAGAGAGTTGGATCCTGCACGGGTCCAACAGTCACTGTGGTTTGCTTGCTCAGATGTGACTGCATTTTGTCCCCGTTCCCCAGAACACAATGATGCACAGACGGACTCATTTACTTAGTCTACACTGCTGAGCCTATGCAGATGTGACACGGACTGCTGCAGATCTAGCACAAAGCATACACAATGATGAGGGTGAAAAGTCTGTATTCATTTGGCTGATGCACCTAAGTGGATGAAACAAGCATTTTGGTGTCGACTTTCATCAAGGTGTAAAACATGAGACGAGGACAAAGCAGACTATAGAGAGGACCTGACAGCAAAAAAATATTTTATTTTCTATAGAATGCTAGTTTATGACACATGACAGCTTTGTTTTTCAAAAACTATCAGTTTGATTTCACCGAAGAAAAAAAAAAGCTTACCAAATAAAAGGCGGCTTAACCATTCATTTTCCCACTAAGATGTGGAAAATCTGAAATTACGAAATCAAGCAAAAAGAACAGCAGCACGCCTTTATTGCTTTTCTTCTTGTGCACTGCAGTGTGCGCCAGTCTGCACATCATGATGGAATCAAAGAAAATCACACAGCTCAAAGCGGAAGAGCAACCTTGAAATTATCAGCAAAGTCACATTTAAATACCTCCTGATTTTCAAAAAACATACATCAGTCTCTCTCCCTTCTCACTGCACTGCAGAGTGATGTGAAACCAGAGGAAAACGGGAGGCATCACTGGAAACGGTGCAGGGGACGACTACGTCATTTATCCTTCCACCTCCAGGTCAATTGACAAGATAATTACCAGACAGAGGCGATGGATGAAAAGCAACAGTCGCAGGCACGCACATGCCTCTAAGTGCGTTTTTAAGACACAAGTGTGGATGGGTTCTTGAGTATGTGCACATGTTTTTTGAAGTGCAATTCATTATGCTGCCAGCTGTATTTGCTTATTTGTAACAAGCAACTACATGGGTAGTTTTTGTTTTTGTTTTTTTGTCATAGGAAACTTGGCTCTAAATGAGCTACTTTTGTTATTTTCCCTCACAAACATGCCAGCAGTCGCACACAACTCAGTGGCCTGGCCTGCCACAAAAACAACAAGCCGGGAAAGCAACTAGAAAAGTTGAAATTGCCACATGTTCACATCATGCATTTAATTTCACACAAATAAAAATAAGATATTTAGCAAATCTGCTGTAATATACCAACAAATGCAACAACGTCCCATCAACACAGTCAGTATCAGTGAAGTACCATAAACTGGCTTCTTTTACTGTTGATTAGCCATTGTGCTGTTTCACCGCACTGACCAGGCTTAATACTTATCATACTTGTTTCAGGTTGTTTCAGGATGCAAGTCATAGCAGAACAGCTGTCAAACTCATGAAGACAAAAAAAATATATATTTGTTCGATGACCATAATGTTTCACATGCACCCACATGAGGCTGTCTCCAGCATAATAACATTAAATAAACTTTAATTAGTGCTTGTGCAACCTGTTTTTCCAAAATCCATGACACCTGACGGGTAGTGTCATTTCTTGCTGCTTAATTGCTGTGAACTGCGTTACGATGACTGACAGTTATGGGACCTGTGATTGGCCGGCAGGTTTTCTCAAGCAGACAAGTAAATAATAGGGATGGTAATAGGAGGTTGAGCCTTAGTGAATGTTTTTCCATGGCAGCACTTGAGATTGAGATTCTGTCTCTATTCAGGCTTATTTCACAAATTCTAACAAGAGTTTTATGGCTGGTGCAGTCTTTAAAACAAGTGTGTGGCCCTGTTCTGCATTTCAAAGATAAGTGGTGTTTATCTTCTGCAAAACACACACTCAATGGTCCCTAAAATACCCAGAGATATAACTGTAAGGCTCAGGTAATGTTGTACACAAGGAGGTCCACTGAGTATTAGCATAAAAGTCAAGCACAAAGAACTGAAAGATAAATGTGGCAATAAATGTAGTGGAATTAAACTTTCTTCAAGCATTGTTCTGAACAACTAGACTTCAGAGTCTAGCCAAGAGGATGTCAGTGAGTCATTCATTTTGCCCCCAGGGACCACATTCAAGCTTTCTCATCTCTGGCGTCCATTCTCTCTGTGTCCCTCTCTTTCTTTTCTAGTGCTACAGCTTTCTTCCTCCCTTGTTCAACAGCTGTGGACCAGAGTTAGGGTCAAGGGAATCTCATGCACACATACACACACACACAGACACACAAGGATGTGCTACTGTTAGGCTTGAATGCAGCTGAGGCTGTGGAGGCGCAGGGCTGGATTTTCCCATGCCAATAGTTAACTGCTGGCTCTATTTGAAACTGTGGGGAGACCTCCACTGCCCTCTGGATCCCTCCCCTGGCCCCTGGCCCCTGGCCCAGAGGCTGTGTCTTCTCCCCTGCTGGGGCACTCAATGGACTCTGTGTGTGTATGTGTGTGTGTTGTGTGTGTTAATGGCCAATCTCAGGAGGGGTTCTGTCATTCAGTCATCAGCCATTCAGCCACCAGCCTCAACATTGCGGGCCGCCAGCCCCTCGCCTTGGGCAAGTCATCTGTCTTTAAATGACAACAAACTGCAATCTTTCCCCCCACCCTCAAAACCCTCCTTATTTCCCTAATGCTCCATTTTTCTTCACGTTTCCAATTCATTTTCTGAAAGTCACTGTCCTTGTAAATATATCTTTCTGCTTGTTTTTCTCCCCCCTTCTGTGTTTCACGCTCCAAAGATGACTGTTTTCCTTGCTGCGTCCCTCCCTCCTTCCATCCTATCCGACATCCATCCAGTTCCAGGGTTTGTGTAGGACATCTCCTGCAGAGGGAGTTGAAAGCATTCCTCTGTCTCCCCTGTCATCATGGCTTATTTAATAACTATCCCAATAAAGTAAACAACAAGGCCCACGATGCAACCCTCCCTTTCCACTGTGGGCCCCCAACCCTCGCCCTCAGGTCTGATGAATGGGGCCATCAGGCATGCCAGCTGCCCCGGAGGTGAGCAGGCTGCCCCCGCCGGGCAGCCAGGCCACCGAGCCAGAGGGAGGAAGTGGAGCTGAGCGGAGAGGGGCAGGGCAGGGCTGGCATGCCAGAACTCACACTAGGCAAAGCTTGGACGGAGAGGACTAGTGGAAATATGGAGAAACATAGGGAGGGCCGGTGAAGCAGAGGGGTACAGGATGCACACGCAAACAGGGGGCCAGCCTGGGCGCCAGCAACACAGTAGGCAGTGTGGATACACTCACAACATGTTTTCACTTGCTGCTTGCTCATGACTTTCCACTTCTCTTGACAACAGTTGTTCCATATTCTACTAGGCAGCACATTCACTTGGTAACATTCACAAAGCCCCAGAAAAAAAAAACTAATTGGAAAAATCCAATTCAGTACATTTGCATTTGTCAAATATGTGTTGCATTAATTAGGAAAGATGTAACGCTGGCATCCCGACAGTAACTCAGTGGCGCACTCTAAACCAAAAGCTGATATAAGCCTCTCATATAGTATTATAATATTGTTTATGGTATATTTCTACATTTGGTATAACACATTCAGGTTTGTGTGTGTGTGTGAGAGACAGAGAAATAGAGGTAAAAGTAAAGGAGGCACATTATGAATCATTACTTAGGGAAACAAACACTGGGCACACACATGCATTCATCTACAAGAATAGGTTGATAACCAGAGCGTGGTCATAAAACATAAACACATGTGAGTGTCAACTGCTCCACAGCTGGATATTTAATACTGACCCAGAGCTGCGCAGAAAACATGATGAGCGTTGATTATTGGCAGGCCAAAGCTGTTTCCATACTACCTGTCATAATTCTCGACTCTGCCCACTTTAGCGGCATATGTGATCCCCTCCCATCAGCTCCTGCCAAATAGCTAGCCGTGCCCTCTATTCATTACACGGCAGTCTCCCTGCGCCACTTGTATAGCTGCTGCCAGCCTTGGGTGTGTTGTGCAGACACACAGAGATGGTAAGTTGGTCAAAGCAACAAAGCTGGCGGAGACAAATCTTGACAGAGTGAGAAAAGAGCAGAGGCTGAATGTTTCCCGATCACAGATGAATCTTAAAGTGAAACAGGCAGACATCCGGGATGAGGGAATGTTATTCAACTGGGATTGTGCATCAAGCCAGAATAAGACATATGGATGAGGCAAAAAAAAAAAAAGTACAGTAAATGACATTCACAACACCATTTTTCTTAATCTAAGCTTCTAGAGAGAGGCCGGGTGGATTTACTCAAGGACAGTTTGCCTGCATGAGTCTTCACACTACCACTGGCTTTGATTTGCTGCGGAACTCATGCTATATTCCCTCGCAGCCACTGGGTTAGCTGCTTTCCTACCTGTTACAAAAATCTTTTATCTCCATCCAACTCACTTTCTCTCTTTACACTCCCATCCCTCACCATTGGGGAAATCTTTATTTTTGTATCCAAGCAAACATTTTTATAAATGCAAACAGGCTCTCTGAAGACAGCTTCAGAGGCGAGACCTGCCCTGTACCTGAAAGCGTAGCAGCACGTCTCTCCTGGCCCCAGCCCTCGGTGTAAGCACAGCTGTGTTGAATATTTCCCTCACTCTTCAGTTCATTTGAGGGTGATCTGAGCAGAGTTAGCCCCCAGGACATGGAGCGGTAAACAGACCTGACTATCAAAGCAAACCACCCCAGTCAGAAAGACTGGAATATGAGCCTCTGACCACTGAAGCTGTGGATGCAGGAACATGGGCAGGCAGCAGCTGGGCAGAGTTCAGAGGCTCCCTGACAGCAGCTGACTTGACCTGGTGCACACAGGCTGAGAAAACAAGATTCCCTAAATCATCAGTGGGCAGAAGAAGGATTGTATCTCCACTGTAGCCATTACTGTAATCACTGTGCTCTGAGTGGGAAATGGCTTTAACTAACCTAATAATCACCCAGGCACTAATTGATTATACACTATAGAATTCAAATCGTTGGGGTGTTTTTCTTCCACAGATTCTGAAAAAGAAAAGCTATTGTTTGAACAGATGTTCAACAACAGCAGTTAACAAATGCATTTAAAGACATTCTGGAAATGTTTTAATATATTTGATCAGGTCAGATCATCCTTGTCTGGCAAAACCTGCTCAAATTCACTCTTGTACACATTGCAAAATGTTCAAAAAACAAAGTTACAAGATGTGTGATGACCTCCAACACTCTCTATGGAGCCTCTTACCATATCGAAGGAGTGATAGCCAGAATCTCTCTCTCTTTCTCTCTTTTCAACCAAAATACACACATCTTAGTAGGAACTTCAACGTGCACAACTACACAAAATCCAAGCAACTGGGGAGAGGAGGGTATCTTGAAAGGCAGGTGGGGTGAAGCAGCATGTTTATTAAAAGCCTGGATGCCTCAAAGAAAAGCTCAAGTTTTGTATCAGGAGTATCTTCAGGAGTATCTTCTCTAAATTCACTGGATGCAACTCTTCATCTTCATCCTCGGGGTTAGTCATTTGGCTGAGGCTCAATCACACGAGTCATTCACCGAGGGAAAAAAAAACAAACAACTATATAATGGCCCAACATCCACGTGGCAGAGGGGCCGAGGAGGCAGGCAGGAAGGCACCAGAGCGGCTATACTGCAACTGCCCACATCCTTAGCTCGACCCATCACCTAAACACAGACTCGTGCTCCAGGGGAAATGACTGGATGCATTTAGCTCTCCGCATCACAGAGTACTATTCATCTTCAGGAAATAGCATGCTCTGTGAGATGTGTTTAAGTTGAGCGCGTCAGAGGAGACAGAGGTAATGTCCTAACCACCGGCCTCTCGTTGGTTTTGAAGGGAAGACAGTAGAAACAAAAAGACTGGAAAGAGCTTGAATGAATTTGAGGCATGCATGCACTTCTCAGATAGACTCTCAATTCAGTGGACTGGCATTTGATTGAGAAGCACAAACCCCAGGTCAGTGTCATCATTGCACTTTCCTATTATCTCATTATAGCACGCAGAAGGCCACCGCCCTGAGGAGAGATCTTCACCTCTGTCAAGTTCCGTCAACCTCTATAAATGTCTCTCTGCCCACAGCAGCATAATGTGGCCTAACAACTGGAGAGCCAATGCTAATTAATGCTAACAGGTCCATCGCAGCGTGCCCAGAGTAAACAAAGATTAAGTTCAGAGAATTTATGTTCCACTAGCCTGACACACATCTGGAAACATCATTTGTCAGTGCAAATCACAGTCAATTCTTTTCACACATACAGCGTTACAGAAACACATGTTTGATATAACCGTCGGCTTTCGTAAGCTGTTGAAAAGCACGTTAAAAAAAAAAAAAAAAAGTCACATGGAAACACTGAGTTCATGTATTTCTTTCACACACAGCTGGGCATGTTTTGCTGACTATGTCACCAAAATTAGCAGTGATGTCAATGATGGATGTCCCTCGGTGAGGCCCACACTTCAGAGGACTTTGAGTGCTTCAACTTTCATCCGGAATGGACTTCATTTATAGACTGACTCTTTAAGTACAGTCATTGTGACACAGGATGCATTTAAGAGGTTCTAAGGGCTGAAATCCCTTTCATGTCAAAGAAATGGCATGAGTGGTGGAGCAAAAGAGGGGAAGTATTTCATGAGAGTGAATAAAAAAAATAAAAAATAGAATGGGCATTTAAGAAATCCACTGTCTTATCCGTCCCGATTTGTGACCGATTCAGCTCTTCACTATGCTCAGCTCAATATCTTTTCATTTCTCTGGTGTTTACTATGTAATTTCTGCACAGGACTTAACAAGATCTTTGGGCCACTGGGAAAATGCTGAATGAACGACTCTGGCTGAATCTAATGCTCTCTATTTTTCACTCAGTCCATGTGACAAGTCCCTCCTTGTCCTTTTCACACTCTTTTTCTTTCCTGCTAAAGTGCCCTTTCTTTGTGAATGGGAACAAAAAGCTACAAAAAAATAAACTGTGAAAACTAAAGAGAGAGTGGCAGAGAGAGAAAGACTGCGTACGTGTGTGTTCTTGGTAAGCTCCTCAGAGGTGGGTGAGGGCTGTGAAAGGCCACATTGTTGATGTCAAGGCCAGTCAGCATCAAAGGGCTGATTCAGGTTGTGAGAGGAGACTCACTCTCCCTCCACACACACAGACACACACACACACACACACAAACTGTTCCGCTTAGCCCCCCCAAAGGAACCCCAAAAAACATCATGGTTTACTGTTCCTCTTCGCAGCCAAAGAACAATATTTGGAATTGACGTGTAAACTCAGAGTGAGGTCAAGGGGCGCCCGGTAACATGGTTCAGTAGGTGCAAGTGAAAAATAAAGTGAGGTATTCTTTATTCCCTGGACTTCACTGAAATATCTCCCATGGCTCAAACATATCATTCATGAACGATATGTTGTTTATTTTCTCTGATTCCCACTCACACTAACCTCACATCAGCTCCACATGAGAGTGTATGGTTGTGTTTGGGTATGTAAATGATATTGTTCACAAAATCCTTATGCGTCACTTTTCCATTCCGTTCAAACTAAGGAGTCGGGGAAACCGCAGGGCTTATTGAGAGCTTTAATTACACCCACCAAAGCGCATTATACTGGTGACTTCTGTGTGTGAGTGTGCACGTTTCTAAGTGTGCATGTGCGTATGGGGGTATTAGTGTATGAATTAGTAAAGTTAGACACCAGGAGCTGTGCCACCGTGTCAGGATGAGATTTAACGAGCTTTAATAACGAGCTTTAATGAGCTTAATTAGGAATCCATGCGATCCCCATGGAAACGCCTCAACCCCACGGAACCCGGCTCCGGGTCTGAGGAACTTCCAATTGGATTACTGTGGCTAATGTCACTCAGACACAACAGTGAAAACAAACAGAGCGCTAGAGGAGAGGAGGGCGAGGAGGGGATGAGGTGGGATGAATGGGAGAAACAGGGGGGTGGATGTCAGAGAGGGACCTTTGGCAGTGGGGCAGTACCTGCTGAGGGATGATGGGAGGAGGAAGGAGGAGGGATAACCAGCAGAACCAGTAGGATTAGTGTCGCTCAGAGATTTGGCTTGTGCACAGGAGACACAGGAGGACAAGTCCTTACATCCACACCTTTTTCACTCCGGTGATAATTGTGCTTCCAAGCCTAATTAACCCCTTCCTAGGCTCACATGTATTTTTTGACATCTTCTCCTAATTTCTTTTGCCTTTCCTTATTTTCAATAGGTGGATTTCCAGTAACCTAAACCTAGGGTATTTAGAGGGAAATTGGAGCAAACGTGCACAAAAGGAGACGGGGATGGATTTTTAAGACGACTGACAATATCTTTTTTTTCTTGTTTAACTTGCAGGAGTGTGGATGCACATTGTTATATTTGAGCAGGGAGGGAGCAGTACACCCACAATTACATGCCAACATTCCAACTAAAAGTAAAGAAAAAAAATAAGGGAAAAAAAACACACTAGGTGTTCAAAAGGAAAATAATTCAGTCTTCAAAGTTTCATAGATGGGAAAAAGCTCTGAAATACTGTGAACCAAGAATTACAGAAGAGTTGCTGATGAGTTACAGGTGCTTTCTTAAATCATGTAATCTTGTTGCACTCGGTTGCTGGAAATGCACATTTTCTTTTGGAAATTGGCTCAAAACTGCTGCAGCATTTCAAGGCGTACCTAATGTCTTTCAACCCTATCCTCCGTCTGTCTCTCCAAGATCAGTTTGCCTCGCGGTCACCACAGGGAGGTTCTGTAAAGTGCAGCTCGACAATGACGGAGTGACCTTTCAGATAAGCATGATAAAGCTGCCCATCCCAGCTCTCCCCTCTTCCTCCCCTGTTATGTGCACCACACACACACACACACAGACGCATACAAACAAATGTGAGCGTGCACAGACACAGAGGTGCACACACGCACAGATGTATCTGATGACCTACTCTCTGACAAGTCCTCCCTGAGGGGTTTTTTTTTTCATGTGCGCGCACACACACACACACACACACACACACACAGGAACTAGACTTCTTCTCAGGCATATAGGATCATGGGGTGTCATCTGGCAGGTAGGGTATCACCAGACCCTGGGAGCTGGGAACATAGGGGGATGGGGGTGACTTTAGTGGTTATAGAGAGGTCACAAAGTCTCTCGGACAACACAGTGCATCTACACAGATTGGGGGGGGGGGGGGTCATCTTTCACCATCTATCTGCTGGATTCTCCCATGCCTGTAGCAAGTCCCTTCATGGTCTCGCTATATATAGTTTCCTTGCTTCCCTGGGTTCTTTGTGATGTCCTGCTGCGGTGGAAAGAGTCTGGGGCTCATCATTATAAATCAGCATGTTAGAAGGAATAAAATTTTAAACAGCTTCTCCCTGGATTCAAACTGAAGTCTCCATTAGTGAGGCCAGAGCAAATGGTTGCTTGCATGGCAACACACAGCAAATCAACACAACAAGCCCTTTAATCACCCTCTCGGTCCTTTTGTTCTCCTCTTCCTCCCCTCTCTGATAAAGTCCAGATAAGTCTTCAAGGAGGAAAACTGTCACAGGTATGTGTTTACTACACCCATGCCACCAAATATATTGTTCATTACATCTACATCGCCTAGTCCTCACTCCTTATCTGCTGCGTAATGTGAAAATACTTCACGGGGATATATTTTTCTAACCTTGCATACGTCGGCACAGGTCAAGGGAGATTAGTGGGAAGGAGAGAAGGAGAGTGAAACATCATCATATCACGCTGTGGTGTCTGGCAAGGGGCAGGGCTGCTGACAGTACACAGATAACGGGGATATGGGAAAGGCAGAAACAGAAACAGGGCCACGCAGCAGGAGTGCCCAGAAAGACACTGATTAGAAGGCAAAGAGTCAGATACAAACAGTTCAACAGCAGAGCTTTAAAAACAAAAGAAAATGCAGCTCAATATACCAATGTACCAGAGTACACACATGCACACACACACACACACACACACACACACACACACACACACACACACACACACACACACACAAACACACACACACACACATGTAGAGACACACAGAGTACGAATTCATTTCATGTCAGCCTTGAGGGAGAGCTGAACTACTCGCCTCATCATCCTCCTTCTCGATCGCTCTGTTCTTGGCCTGCTGCACGCCTCCGGGGCCAGCGAAGGCAGCGATTAACGACAACAGGGAGAGTGTGCATAAGTGTGTAAGTGTGTGTAAGGCCTGATCGTTAGAGCGGCCAACTTGTGTAATACAATTACAGAGGCTGCAGAGAAACTGCTAATGTGCACGCAGGCAGCTCTGTCAGATGGATCAGGTATTGAGTTTTCTATGCTTAATTCACTTTCCAGCACACACATGGGTGCATTAGTTAGATTAGAGTAGCGGGAGGGGGGGGAAGGGAGGTGCGCTTGGTCTACCGCCGAGCCAGGCAGATTTGTTTAGTGGTGGCTGTCAATTACAACCCTGACCCTTGCACTAAATGGCTGCTCATCCAGTGGAAAAAAAGGAAGGTAGACAAAAGCCAGACGAAATTGGTAAAGACACGTCCATTTGCTGCAGAAGATAACAAGTGACATGTTGTGGAGTAAACAATGGTCGAAACACTGTACATAATGCTGCACCAATAAAACAGAGTGCTGGGGCCTGAGAAAGCGATGTGACCATCAGTAAGATTAGTGGGGCAATGTTATCACTTGAATGCCGCAGTAATGGGACGGTACAAGGCCAGTGGTGGATGGGTACTTAAAAATATGAAATGGAAAACAAATGATTTAATTTGCCCTTTTTAAAAAGTCTGAGACTGATTGTGGATACAATCACTCATAACCACTTACCCCTTTTACTCTCTATGGATTGTACTGTGCTGCATTTTTACAAATAAGACCATATAAAATCCAGGTTTTTCATATAATATTACAGTGAGCATTCTTATAGTACTTTATTTCTACATATCTAAGTTATTTCGATATACTGTTAAATAGTTTCCTTTTATAAATTCATCATATTCTAATTAATCATGTTTTGTAAATTTGTTTTCTTTGTTTCTGTTACTTGAACTTGTGCATATTATATAAAAATTATAACCAATTATAACCATAGGCTGATCAAACAGATTTCAAACTATTTTGTAGAATTATTGAACTATTGTAATTTTTAAATGTATTTTATGACATACTGTGGATCAAATGCAAATCTGCACATGGCCTATATTATTTTCACAAAGAAAAAAAGCAAAAGTAAGCACAGACACTATTGCAGATATTGCTGCAGAGTAGATGCTATACATTGCTCACATTCAACCGTGTGTCCTTGTGTCTATGTAGAACCACTGTAGCTGTTTTTCACAAAAACTGGAGCCACTCATCTCAAGGGAACTGGACTCAGGACGACACAAATGTGACGTTTGTTAGAGAATCATCAGAATTCTCTTCCCGAGATGATAAATAAATCAAATCTCACAGCAGCTCTTTTCCTCCAGTAGCTAAATGAGCAGCAGGAGGGGGCTGCAGTTTCCACAGTAAACACCTCCCTCCCATGTAAACACATATAATCACAACAAGATGGCCAACGCGGCTCAGCTTGTAATTGTATCACTGAAGTGCGATGAGTGAGTTTTAGGAGGGGGAGAGCATTACTGCTGTTTGCAGCTGATTGAATTAAAACGTCTGCTTCACTCCCGAGAGACCACCCTGATACAAAGGACATAGATGTCTGCGTGTAACTGGGGCCACGCAGTAACAAATAATCTTGTAAGCCTTTACAAAAACTCTTTGTAGGCTCTGACAGGATTTTTTTTTTCCCCCATCTGACAACCATCTTTTTCTGACAAAGTAAGAGAGGAGGGCCAAAGGGAGAGAAGAAAAGAAACGAAGAGTAAAGTTGGATGTGACAGGCTGTGCCGAGAAAACCACCGATAGATAGATAGACAGCTACATCCCCTCATTGTGACACATCTATCAAAGCGCTGATCACTTTTGTCCTCCTACTTGTCCGGCCCTTGTTAAATGCCCGTGTGTGTCAGAACTGCTTTGACCAATCCATCTGACTCCATGACCACTGGCTTCAGACAGAACAGCGCGTTAAAGGAGTGACCGCTGACACTCCTTGGAGTTGACATGCCCCATTGAAATTCCTTAGACAGTATACTGCATTCTGTCAAGTTCTTATTAAAACAAACTCTGGCAACAGGAACGAAAATGGAAGATACAGTGTAAATATTCCAGCTTGAGTTTCTCATGCCCTCGCCCTCAAATTCAATCAATGTGGAAACAACTGCCAAAGAGAAAAATGGCAGTCAAAACCAAAACCAGGTTGTGCTGGTATCTGGTGTTCCACAGAGAAGCAACACAATAAGGTTCAGGTTACCCTGCCAAATTTCCCAAAAAATTGCACTGGAATGGAAATACATATGTCAGTTGGTAATGCTCAAAGCCGCCCAGTCCTTACAACATCGGTGTGTTCAACATTGTTGCATTTGTTTACCAGATCCTTGCCTCTTTTCCATGAACAAAAAGCCACACAAAGCAGCCCAGAATAGCTGTGGGTTAATGTGCCTCAATTGTGGATGCTCTCAGGCTGTTCATCCTGTGGGTAGAAGCCACGCAGCTTAGGAGTGGCTCTACTATCGCTGTCTCATTTCATTCCATGCCTCAGCCTCCCCCTACTCCTACTCTTCCTCCGGCCGGTATCATTGCTTTTGTTGGCGAGGTCTTGTGCTAGAGCAGGCTGCTAAATAAAACATTTGGCATGGAAGAAGAGCGATAACAAAAAAAAATGTGGCTAGCAGAAAGC
Source organism: Trachinotus anak (assembly GCF_046630095.1). Taxonomy (NCBI): domain Eukaryota; kingdom Metazoa; phylum Chordata; class Actinopteri; order Carangiformes; family Carangidae; genus Trachinotus; species Trachinotus anak. The sequence goes on along the minus strand of NW_027273879.1, from coordinate 10,129,480 downwards.
TAGTAAGTCTTGCAGACTTGTAAAAACAAAAATACCATGATTTAGTAACGGGTAGCTTTCTCCATGCGAGGAGAATGCGTGCAGTCGGATTTAAACAAGTAGCTACTGAAAGAAAGTCATCAGGAGGTCTGATTTACCAGTGTACTGCTCCTTCCTTTACACAGCGGAGGTTACCCTGCGCTGCCCTCCCTCTTCCACCCTCCCCGTCTCTCCAGTGTAACCCCCTCTGCTTTTACCTGACAGATCAGCTTACCTCACGTCAGCCTAAAAAACCATGGGAACCCCTATGCATGGTGTGTCACCACTGAATTATCGGTTTCCGCTGCACATGCTCCAGCATATCTGCAGCAAGCCATTATGGTGTATCAGTTTACAGCCAGTGTGCTGATTCCAGTGCAGCTGGTGTACTGTATGGGGTCATAGTTTATAGAGGTCTGGAATTAGAGAAACAAGCCTGTCATCTTACTAAGCTCGGTCATTTTTTCCAAACTGAGATCTCGTTTCTCCGTCAGCTTGACTTGAGGGAGAGCAGCTCTCGAAAATCTTCCACTGTGTTAACAGCAATACTCCCCAGGTCAGCGTTATCCCAATAAATTCCCGATACAACTAATAAAAAGAATACACATGTGCAAATACTAGTCATTCAACATGATCCCTACTAATAATGGCAATGAATTCGTCAGCTTAAAAAGGTATTTGTAAATGCAGAAATGGATCCTTCCTGTTGGGGTAGTACTTAGGGCTTGTTCTAATCTGCAGGCAGCTTAGGAAGGTCTAACCGAGGTGTACATGCCACAGTAAGTGTCTGTACCAATATTGTGGGTTCCATGCCTGAACGCATTGAGAGCCTGTGGAGGTTAAACAGCAAACAAGAGTTGTGTTTGCGGTAGAAATTTCCAGCAAGAACGCTCCTCTGTATACAAAATAGGGCCAATTCAAACGTTTGACCTGGTTTAGGAAAAACTTCTCTCTCTCCCTCTTACTCTCAGCATTTCAGAGCAATCATGACAACAGCATCCATTATTCACCCTCTGCCTACTGTTTGGTTAACTCCTTGAAAGGTGCAAACGCACAGCTGGAAGCTCCCCTCTGCTGCCGATCCCTTACACAGTTTGGAGGATTTGCATCTATTGCACTGTACATCTTTCCTAATGTATTAAAGTAAGAACACGTTCAGCCAGTGAAGACGTGCATGAATCGTAATACAGAAATATTATGAATGTGAGGGCAGCTATACTTGACTTTCTTCAATCCTTTTGTGTTAGAACATCGTGTAGGACAAGCAGGGACTGACACTTTGAGCTCATTAATAATTCTGACATTTACAGCAGTGAACTTTCTGAGCAGCACAGACTGCTTCCCGCCGTTATCAACCTCATCTCCATTGTATTCTTTAAATGTAAAATGCATACAAATCAAAGTCGACACAGTCACTTATTCTCTGCATGGAACCTCCTAATTTGGCAGATTTTAGTAGCGCTTTTTGGATTCCCTGACAGATTCCCGAAGAGGAAGAAAAAATACATTCCAGTTTGTCTTCCCTGGCAAGCGCACCAACTGTAGCAGCTTCGACAGTGTGCTTTACATGTTAGGAGTCGTAAAGTTACCCGTCACTGTGGGGCTTCTGTCTGGGCCCCATTTAAATTAGACCCATTGAGCTTGCCCCAGTTAAACACTGTCTGCCAGTACTTAGGTCACCGGGGACTGATCGTGGAGATATGGCACACACGCAGTCTCACAAACACACGCTGTACAAACACAGGAAAGTGCTGACACCCAACAGCAATCTCGGGTTGCAAACTATTACTGGACTCACAGTAACAAAGCCCAAAATGAAGAAAGGAGGTCACGCAGTAGGGTGTCTGGGTTGGTGGCGGGTGTTTGGCGGTAGCGATGGTGGTGGGGTTGGGTGCTTAACTCCGACTGTGGAAAAACAAAATGTTTTCCACGATGCTGCCGATGAATTCCACAGTGTTTGCTGAGACTTGCACGGAGTAATTACACATACACAGAGAGAGAGAGAGAGAGAGAAAAGGGACAAAAACACCCATTCATCACATGCCTGCAACAGTCAAGCACGATTTCAATAGCATATTTCTTTAAACATCCCTGACTCTTAGCACACACTTCGACTCTTCTCTGCTCTTGTCAAAAGGAGTACATGGAGGGTTAGTGGAGGGATTAATCATACAACAGTGCATACCAATTGTGAAGCTTTAATTTAGCACCTCATTTAACTCAGTAAAAACAACAACTTTACAGGCTGGCATTCTGACACACATTTAATTCTGCCCTCTGGTAATGGCCTGCTCTGTTTAAAAGTCTGTTTGGCAGCTCTGTAGATAACAGATGGAAGAAAAATGAAGGGAATTATGAGAAAGATTGATTTCCTGGGGATGAATGGTCTGGTATTCACACAGATTTATCTGAAACAGACTTTCTCAGACTCTGTTATTATTGAATAAACACACACACACACACACACACACACCCACACACACACTACCACCAGTGAAGACACACACAGGCACGTATACACAACATTATGCTCATGCAAAAAGCTAAGAAAACAGAAGCTCCCTGAATTATGAGTCAGAATGAAAATATTATACGAGGTGATAAGAGGAGAAAGAGTGTGGACCGTTAAGGACACAAGAATGAGTTTCTTTTCAAAAGAGTATAACCTCTCATTCCCCAGATCTTACTGAGTGATCTACGGTGGAAATAATTATTTCTAACAAAATAAGCACAAATGTGGTGCAGTTGAACCACCCGCCTTTTCTCTCATGTCTGGTAAAAAAGTATTCCTTTAGAAGAACAAGCACAAGCATTGTCCTTTTAGGCGTCCCAAGCCCATCTTTAAGGAGTAGTAATGTAAACCAGAGGCTATAACTTCTCTTGTGGCATCTCAAAGCAGACACAGGAATGGAGCAAAAAAAAATAAAAAAAAGAGAGAGAGAGAATGAAGGAGGGGGGGCAAATAAAGTCCCTCATTTGAGCCCCATAAAAAGACAAGGAGGAACAAACATTTATCTGTGGCAAGGCATTCACTGGATGCTTTAAGAGCACAGAAATAACAGAGAGCAAGATGCTGATAAAGTGGAGACAGGAAATGGGGAGCGTGGGTCTCCTGCGCTCATGTTTCAGCCGGGACCAGGGCTCCCATACCCCACCTCCCCCTCCCCACCTCCCTTCCTCCCTTCCTCCCTTCCTCCTTACCCCTCTCTCTGTTCTGCTGACATACAAAGACCACAACCCTTTCCCAACCAGACATTAGGGCAGCGTCTGGAAACCACCACTCCTCTTCAGAATGCAGAGATGTGACACATTCGGCAACAAAATGAAGCCAACGTTTCAGTCTGCAGGTATATAAAATGTGTGGATCTATCCACTTGAGGGCTTAACAAAATACGCGCCAGCTTGGCAAATGACTTATTACAGATGAATATTGTTCCTATTCTTCAGGAGGGCTTTCATGGATTTGCTTTAGTCCCATTCCACTAGTGAAGCTCCGGCTCTGAGCACAAGACAGGGCAAAGCCAGGATTAAGGGTTTAGCTTTGTCAATCAGAGTCAGAATGGAGGGAGAGACAGCAGCTGGATTTCCATTCTGGAGAGTGTGCTGGATTTCCATAGAGACGTGAAAATTCAGGTGATTGCCAAAGCCTCCACGCTGTGTGTGTGACTCAGGTGTTATGAGTCACCACTGATATCATCTCGCTCATTACCGCCTCAGTGGTATGTTGGCCTTTCTCATCAGACCTGAACATATAGCCTGGCTTTAACATCAAAGGTGCCCCGGCGGCGACAGAGCAGAGGATTGAAAGTGCACCTTGAAATGATGATATTCATGCTCGAGACTGTTTTTAGAAATCTGTCTCTGAATGATCCAATCATCTATTAAAGATATAATGTCTTCATTAAGAGGATATGCTCGTTTTCTTGTCGAATTTTTATCTCTAACCAGTAAATTGTGGATGCTGTTTTCATGCCTGTGTGCTGTTTGAAGGTTCGTGACTTATGTATGTACAGTTTGTAGATGAGATTAGCTTAGTTTCACTCCTTTAGGGGAAATGGCTATGGGATACCCTCTTTCTTTGTCAACATTTTTACAATTACATACAATGACTGACAATGAATGAAAATATAAATGAAAATGTTGTTTACAATACTGTGGCTACATTCACATACTACATTTTAGTTTTAAAATGTATCACTTTTGTTACATTTTCGCTTGGCGTGTACACCACTTCACAGTGAGCGCCTGAACCGGACACTTTTGGAAGCGCTGCTGGCCCCATGTTAGTTTGAAAGCTCCGGGGTTGCATTGTATGGATGGAGATTGTTTTTGTTTAAAAACACTGTTTTAAAATGAAAACATAGCAGTGTGAGCGTAGCCTGTAGGCACAAAACAGGATGTGGTTCAGATGTATAGTAATTTAAATTCTTTATAAAATGTGCACTTAGCAACTTTATTTAAATCACACGGTGTAATTGTGTTAGGCCCAGTGAACCAATTTGCAGAAATTTAAAGTTAAAGTTTCCCTAACTCTAACCAGTGGTGCTTCTTGGTCCCACTGAAATCCAACAACTGAGTTAAGATAGGATTATCTCACACCTTCACATTCCATGAAGCGCACGCTTGGCCTAAATTTTCGGGGTACTGTCGGAGCTTCTCCCGTCTTGCTGCGCCATGTTAGGTCTGTGCTTGCTATGTAGTAGTTAACGAGGCTGGTCCGTGCTCCACACTGGGCCAGGGAACCAAGACTGCAGGGAACACTGTTAAAGGACATTGGGGAAATAACAGCATTCCCACTAACTCGGCCTTTTACTGCTCATCAGCACTTTGAGCGTTTTATAGTGTCTGTGTGCATACATAAGAGTTCCAGCATTGCAGCAGCATCTCAGATCCCCCATAACTCTGTCTATTTTGCACCCTAATCCTCTTTACTAGGTAGAATAACATGTATGGCAACAGTACAGGAGATTCATTTTTGCTGTGTCCACAGATGGTTACATCAGTTAAATTGTGGTGATGCTGATGTTTATCACACAATTATATAACAAACACGAAGAACAGCGTATAAGAGGTATTACTAAATTATCAGGAAGTGTAATCATAAATGCAAAACAAAAATACAGCAACAACTCCATCACCCAACTATCTTATAGTTATTCCTATTTACCTGTGTTTGTAATGACTTGTCCTTGACTGATTTCGTGTTAGGAACACAAAAATGCAGGAGGACATTAGTGGTTGAGCACCAGGGGGGAGGCCATGATGCCAAATTAAAGGGCAGGAGTGGAGTGTGTACTTATACTCACTCATGATGTGCTCTGTCAGCCCTGCTGCTTATAATGGCATGAGAAGGGCCACTTAACTCGTAATCACCCCCCCCCCCCTCCACCCCCTTCGGCTCTGTCCTCCTCTCTAGACCCCCCTCACCCACTACCCCCTGGATTTTCTGACTGTCGGCTCTGATCTCTAATCATAAATGAACTGTAGATCAAGAGCAGGGACAGTGGTCCACACCCCCTTTCCCCCCTTGGCTGGGATCCTGTAATCACAGGGCTCTTGGCTCGTGAGAGGCCAACAAGCCTTTGAATGACAAATGACTGTACCTCTAATGCACCAGCCATCTCAACTTTGAAGAGCCATTTTCTGGCAGAGGGGATATCACAGGTAGGAAATCAGGTCACCACCACCATCATCATCATCTTAACAATCATTATGTCTCATCCAGTAGTGTACTTGTGAGTACGACTTTTTTATATATATAATTATTTTTCATTTGCCATCTATAGCCCAGAAAGCAAAACTTGCAAATATATGTCATAGTAATTTAAGTCCCATGGTGCACTTTGACTTACCCTAGTCTCACAAAAATTCACACACACACACACACACACACACACACACACTATCTAGGTGGTGCAGTATAGACACATAGGTCAGCCATTCTGGCACAGACCTGCCTGTCAAGTGTTGCTACTTGTGCTGAGCTCTGCTAATGGACTGCTAATAGAAGTGAATGTTGCACTGTGAAGCTCCCCTGTAGTTGAGAGTGTCACCCAGGGTGATTAATGACACACTCTCCTTTTCTCCCCTGTCTGTCCCTGTCCTCGCTCCGTATCTCGCTTTCACCCTGCTTTCACCCTCCTTTCACCCTCTCTCTCTCTCTCTCTCTCTCTCTCTCTCTCTCTCTCCCCTTCTACCTCCAGCCCTCTCTCCTCTCCACTAATCTTTCTGTCCCATTTGCTTCTTTTGTGTCCTTGCAATCACCCTTTTCTCACGATTACTGTTGCACTCCTTTCCCTGTCTTTTCGTCTTCCTCTCTGGGGGGAAGAGAGCGTCTAGCACATGGGAACATGAAATCATTATTACACTCCTCAAAGGTCAAGTTTACATGTAACCAACAAAAACTTTGTAAACATGTACATTGCTTGGGCGAACCAGCAGGGCACCTACATATCAGGAGCGTTGTTGACAGCAAATCATATCTGCTGTTTTGTTACTGGGAGTTTTAACAACCTGCGGAGGAGTTTACACGCTGTTATTATACACACAAATTAAATATAATGGCTTCTGGGGGCTCGTTAGATGAAATATCTTTAAATTTGACTGATTTTAGGCTAAATGTATTCAATTAGGCTTGGATATGAGACAAGGATTTCGAATTTCTCCCGACAATAAGGAGAGGGAGCTGAAGCAGCATTTAGACCACGGCCATAACTAAACTGTTGAATAAATGAATCAAATTGGGGGAAAAAAAATAGTTGGTTGCACAAGAAGAATCTGAACTCATGACTTCAGCATATCTAAACTCCTGGCTACAATGACAGTAACAATATTTGCTTCCACTAGCACAGCAGACGTATCCTCACCAAATGACTCCAGAACTGCTCCCAGCCTCAAAATAGCGCAGTGTATATTTTTTTGCTTTCATAACAATAGTATATGGCATCAAGTGGAGCAGGGAAGCAAGCTCAGCAGCAACTTTTCACAGTAATTATCACTCGCTACCATGCTCGTCTGTGGCACGGCGAGCGACCAGCATGCACCTCTGATCCCGCTCCGCACTCTCAGACCACACTGTACACACTGTTTACTGTGCCCTCTTCCTTCACCTGCATGTAGGGGAGTGTGTTACTGAATCTTAATTTCTTTCAATTACATTACATTTGTTTGACTGCAAGTGTGTTGTACTGTCAGCTCATGGGCGCAGGAAAAGGCTATCATAGCGCTATCATAATGGTCATTTATAATTTATAAGTACTTCGCCTTACGCACAATGTGCTCATTGTGCATATAGGCCCTGTTTATAGAATGACCGCAGTGGTTGTAAAATTAGTGGCCCCCAAGGAGCCAGTTGTCAGGCCACAGGGAAGCCTGCTAGAATTATAATGATAGAAATAACATTCGCGTTTTACCTGCACTGTTAAAGCAGCGTTCAGATCTGTCTGAAAGGGAGTGTCGTAACAGCAACGTCTAACTGTGCACAGAGTCACAATATTTCAAAGGCCATATATGTTAAAGATCCTTCAACTTTTCCCTCCATAAACAGCCCTCAGAGGACACATCGTGAGAGAGCAGAGAGGCGGCAGAGACAGGAACATCGGGTGTGAGTGAGACAGAGAGAGACATAAGAGCAGCACTGTGGAAAAAGTGAACAGGCCAGCACCCATGGGCTGGAACCAATGGCAAGACACGAGGGTTAAAATTTTAACTTACAGATATCACCATGATATTTCCCTCAGTTGATGACTTACATTAAGACAATTATTTCTTTTTTTTTGCTTAAAATAGTAACTCTAGCATTATATGATTCAATATGCACTAAGTTGCATAACTTTCCAAAACAGAAATCTGAACATCAGATGAAGCCAGGTTCAAAATTCCTGTTTCATTTTGTTGACATATTGAAGTCAAAGGTTTTTACAGCAGTGGTTCTCTTTTTATCACTCCATACATCAGAAAATACTGTCAACAGCCATAAAAAATTCATTTTCGCCATGTTTTTAGGAATAAAATGTTATATAAAATCAGACTGTGAATGATATACAAACACGCTGCTCTGTAAAAACCTTCAGAATATAAACAGGAATAAAACTGGGAAGTTTGGCGTGTGCTGCTGAAGTGGAGATTTCTAGCTCAGCATGAGAAAAAACTAATTTTGAGAAAACAGCCGTTAAAGATATGTATTGCAAAATTCCACATATTTCTTTTTTAAACCACTATTTATAGACACAATGTCTGATACACAGGAAACGTAACGTAACGTTGCACAGGAGTGAAAACGCTTTAAAACAACATGAGTTGTGAATTTAGAAGAAATCTACTGACACAAATATACAATGTTCAATAAGAAAAACACCTAAATGTGTATTTTGGACATTTTCGTTCCACTAGTCTGAAAGAAAACATGTTATGGAATCAAAATAGCCCAAAATCTCAAAACTGACCAGTGCATGAAAAAAACGTGTTTTTACCTGCCTCCCTTTGTGAATAAAGAGTCCACTGCACTGAGATGCACTATAACAACATCTATGTGCATATAACAGATCAGCCATGAAAATAAAAAAAAGAAATCAATAAAGAAACACACTTCCTCTTCAACTCATCATACATTTAATGTACTAAATTTCTGAATGGTTTTCCTAATACTAAGAGAATCTCCAAGGTATCAATTTGATGAAGGTTTAGAAATCCTCCTGAAAGCCATCTCTACTTTCCCCTGAAGCAGATTCAATATGTGAAATCAATAAAGACAATGTAGCTTTCTCCATGATTCACTGGTCAGTCTGTTTCAGGTATAATGAATCCTAATATTTCGGATCCAAGCATTAGAACTTGAAACAGTCTTTACATCGTTCTTCTTCTTCCCCTCCAGAAAGAAAAAGTGTTGCAAATATCTCAACCAGTCTTTTTTCACATGCTCTCCTTTTTAAGAGAAAGTATTCCACGTATTCCCATAACACCTTGACATCCTCCCATCGACAACATGCACACACTGAACAGCTCTGCTGCTGAGCTGGAATCACCAGAAGTACATCTGTTCTTGCACCGAGGGTTTCCAATCAAGCTACTGTCACGGAGCTCTCAGCCACCTCTCTGGCAGCTCCCAGCTTATATCTGTCTCAACCTGTCTCCTTTGTCAAGAGTTCAGCAGGTTAATGAGCGCTCTCATTTCCCACTGCTGACTTCTGTGTGTGCCATGGGATGAGAGCGAGTCCTCTCAGAGGCGAAGTCAAAGAGTAAAAATAAACTACAGTAGCCGGATGAAATGCATATACAAATATCCCAAAAAAAAAAAAAAAATGTTCAAACGACTCCAAAACTAAATTTGCAGGAAGGGACTGATGTTATGAGGAGCGCCTGGGTAAGTGAGACACTTTAATCACCAGTAGTTTCACACTGAAGAAGTGACTCTCCAGCGATTTGGAAATGTGTAGAGCTCATCAGTGCCCAAAAATAGCGGGGCCCATTAATTAGTCTCAAACAATGTTCTCCTAGTGTATCGACTTCTTAATGGACAGAGAAGGACCTTGTTCGTATTCCCATCTAGTCAATGACACAGGGCTCTCTGGGGTTTTGCAATGGGTATTATGTCATCTCACCCTGCCCTTCAGAAACCGGACCTGTGCTGTTTTTCATTCTTCCTCTCCCTCTTTTGCTCATTAACTATGTAGGAGCGAGATGAAGGTCTGGAGCAGCTAGATAAGGTTGCTCACAGAACCTCATCCCTGTCTGGGTTATGTGCTTGGACCACCAATTTAAGCTTGTGTTACTTTTGCATGAGCAGCAAAGCCTTAACCTTCAAAAAAAAAAAAAAAAAACACATATTAGGCCATTAAAAAAATCTACCTTAGGTCTTTCCATGTAAGACGTCTGTCTGCAACCCCCCCCAAAAAAAGCTGCTCATTTTCCTCCATCTTGTCATGATGTTCAGCCACAGTTCATTCCAGAAGGAGCAGACAGACCACCTACCTTAACTCATACACACTTGGAATCTGACACACATGCACAAACACATCGGGAACATCCACCCTCACCCCCCCCCCAGCTCCCTTTGTCTGACAGACAATCCCACTCAGGAGAGAGCAGATTAAGTAAATGGCTTCAGGTGCTGTGGCATTATCTCAGCGCTTTCCAGAACTGACGGCTACCGTGGTTTACAGAAAACATCTTTCAACGGACGACCCTACTCTGAAGGAAACAAGCTGAGTAAAACCCCCGGACGGTTTAAAAGTGAAATTTTAAAAAAATGACAGAATTAAACTGATTATATCAGAGGCGTGCTGCTGAAAATGAAAATGACCAATTCCTAAACTTCACCGCTCCATATTTTAAACGCACAGGTTATTCAGTCCTAATAAATGCTCCTCTGAGAAAAGGTCTGCGCTATACTATCTTACATAGCTTGAGGATGTGCTTATTTTATTTCTGATGAAAGAACTGAATCAATGTCTGTGTCAAATCAATACTGACCAAGAATGAATGATTTTGTGAGTTACTGGTCGAACATGTTACAACTGAACAGCTCAGTGGACGGTAAAAGGAGCCAAGTGAATGAATGAAAATTCAACCTCTCATCTGAAACTAAATGAAAGGCTGGAAGATTTAATTGGTTCTGAATCATGATTACAGCAAAAAAAAAAAAAAATGGTCTACATGTTGTATTTCACCTCCTACAGTTTTGCCATCACTTCAGTGCAGGACAATAGTTTAGTTTTTTTTTTTGGAAATATAAAACAACAGCCTGAACGTGGCTTTGGTTTCATTTTGATGGGATCTCAGGAGCTGTCTGGAGCACAGCAGCACAGTCTTGATTTCTCTCCTTGGAGAAACAGATGTGACAGGACCAGTTGTGGCTAACACAGCTGAAATGAGCCATATTCAGTCCATTGAATGAAACAGTGGTGATTTTGTTGCCAGCTCTGTTCTGGGTATTTCAATGTTCCCTATGGTGTCAACGAACTGTCTTTTTTTTTTCTTCAGAGAAGGGTTCATTTATACTTTTCACAGTTTCTCACATATTGACATAATTTCTCACACATTACTCTGGGAGAGTGTTAGCCTGCTACAGGCCTACTTGCTCCGATACAGGCTACAGGCTGCATTTATCCTCTCATCTTTAATAAAGCCCAGAGCCAAAAGGTGGACCAACTCTATTTCTCTGTGAGTAAACTGAGTTCAGGTGGTTCACCCCGTCCACTCCACCCCTGCTGCGGCTTAGTTTACACAACTTTTACCCCAGCGTATGAGACCAAGTTCATGGGTCAAGAATATACGTTAAAGTTTACCTTGAGCCACCCCGACATCCGCCAGGAGAAAAACCAAAAGCCAGGACACGGTCAGCATCTCCGGGGAAGCTCTCGGCACTCTTCCTCCTTCTCTGTCAGTGTGTGCACCGTACCCCATGATGAGGAGTCAAACTCCGCTCTGAGGCAAGTCCGAGTCACTGAGAAATTGCGCTCAAACACTCTCGCTGTTGTGCGCTACAGCCAAAATTTTCACCCCTCACGAACCCCGGGCGCAGCAATATCTCTGCAGGGAATATATCCAGCGCTGTGTTTCTGCAAACATACGACCTGCGACAGTTTATGGAGCAAGAGGCGGCTGCATCGAACCTCCGCAAGGGGAGATGTTGCATTAAAATCTGTCTCCGTCCGCTTCTCCCTTGGAAGGTTCACTTGGTTTGTCTAGAAGTGTGGATCGATGTCTTGATGGCAAATTCATGCCCCCGGTCGGTCCCACGGCAAAAAAGAAAAATCTAAGTCCTCCGGTGAGTCGCACCTTCCACGCGTGGAAGCGAGCGTCAGGAGCCGTGTTGTTTGCGTGCGCCGCGCCTTGCGCTCCACTGACGGGACTGAACTGTGAGCCGTCTCTGCGGGCTACCTTGCTCCTTCAGCCAATCCAAGTGCTCCGGCAAGTGGTGGCGCTGTATCAAAACCTGGCCCGGACAGCAGCGTGGAATGGATGGTGCTTAATCACGTACACGGTTCGTAGAAGCCTTGGGTTCAATGTACACGGCGATGATGGAAGTCAGAGATGCTGTTCAAGTGGCCCAAAGTGACCTGTGGGATTCATGTTTCTCTGATGTAATACAGAGTCTCAACAAAAAAAGTCTCAACAAAACATTGATGAGTTGAATACATATTTATAGGAAGGTGTATTTAGTGTATTGATTGTTGTATAAATTGCCCGTGGTGAGCACTGGGGTATTTTACTTTATTAAAAGTACCAATAACAAAATGTAAAAATACTTCACTACAAGCATAAGTCCTGCACAAAAGTACAAAAGCATCGTGTACTTAAAGTATAAAAAATAAAAGTAATATAGTAGCTCTGCAGTAAAGTGTTCAGTGTGACAGATAAAATGATTTTTAAAAAATATAGGGGTAGGGCTCCCGCAAAGGGTCACATGATAAATCTGAGGGGTCATCAGATGATTAATGGGAGAGGAAAGAGAAAGATACACAAATCTTTATTCTTATATGTCTCCCCAATATTTGATTTTGAATTCCTCCTCTTTGAGAGTTAAAGCCATCCATTTAGATGGGTCAGGTCTCCTCGGTGGAATTGAAACATGACAAACAGCTCCAACTAGACACTGCTTTATTATAAGGAGTCACAAAGCAAAGCATGTAGTGAAGTAGAAAGTAAATATTTCCCTTTGAAATGTTGTGGAGTAGAGTTGCAGAAATTGGAAATGTATTTTGTCTGGTACTGTACTGAGCAAAATGTTCGTTATATTCCACCCCTGTGTATGACAAACAGGTGCTTCCGGTTTCTGGTCAGTGTGTGTGTTTTGAGAACATAAATCGTCATTAATTCAGTGCAGGCACTGGAACAGGAAGGCATAATTTATCTGACTGGGCCCTGCACTCGCCCTTGTTTCAGCCACTCTAATTGTTATTTAGAAGTAATAATAGCATGTCTCAAAACCTGATCAATAATGAGCTCAACCTAACAGACATACTATCAAACACACAGACACACACGGACACACACACACATGACTTTTGCTTTGCAGAGGGAAATTTGTTTCAGTGATTCCGATAAAAGGCTGATGAGTAATTACAAATGCATGACAGATGTCTAGGCAATGCCCCCGACACGACGTGATTAATTTGAAATATGAGCTTGACACTATCTCTGCACCAAAATGAAACGTGATGACTTAAAATATGAAACTAATTTAAGAAGCATGTTATTCTCCTCCCTCCCATTGCCATTTTTTTAATGTGCAGTGATGTCAATGGGCAGCTGTCACCTTGCTGGCATTTCAATTACAGGTAGGATATGCAGGAAATTGCTTTTATTCTTGACTCAAATTCTTCCAAGATGGGAAAGAAAGCTGCAAGTTTGGGTCTCCAAATATATATATATATATATATATATATATATATACTATATATTGTATAGATGCACAGTGTGTGTTCAACGATGTAGAAGCTCCTTTTGACATTTCATGGAAACACGGATTCAACAAGGTGCTGTAAACACTCCTCAGGGAGGGTCCGTCCATGCTGACTCCATAGTGATGCATTCATGCCACTATCAACACATTCCACATCACCCCAAATGTGCTCTGTGTGGTTGAGATATGCAGAATGGGTGGAAAACTATATGGGAGAAAATCTGAGGTCGCTGTAGTGGTCTTAAAACAATCTTGAAGCAATGTGTGCACGTGAAATGGCATCTTATCTTGCTGCATGTGTCCATTTGAACATAAAAAGGCTGACTGTGAAGGCCACATCCTGACACTGTCACCAGACTGTCACATCACAAACCAGGATTTCTCAGATCATGCTTTTTTTTTTCTTTTTCTTTTTCTCTTTTTTTTTTTTTGTGCTCCTCGGTCTTCCAGTTCTAATGATGGCTCACATAGCCTCATTTTCTTGTTCTTTGCTGACTGTAGCCCTCTGCTGCTGCAGCCCATTCAATTCAAGGTTAAATGATGTGTGCTTTCTGAAATGTCCTTCTGCACACTTGTGTTGTACTGCTGTCATTTATTTGTGGTCTGCTAACTTGAACAAGTTTTGCCATTCTCCCTTGACTAGCAGCATGGATTCTGGAAACCATTGTAACCTTTTCATTTTGTTGTGAATTGTTCAGTAAAGCAGAAACACATTGAAATTATTTAAGATTTTCAGCTTATTATGGGAATGTCCTCTTTTAATTCATTTACTTCACAAACATTAGACATTTAGAAAGATCTGAACTAAAAAAACATAATCACATACAGCTACTTTCTGCTGCTTCCCAGAGAATTGCATTGAATCAATCATATTTCAATATTGTCTCATACTTCCTCTAAAGCTGTTTGGTTTTTAAATTGTGCTTACATTTTTTTTTTAATTAATTGCATCTCATTGCCAGTAGGAGCCCACTATTTGGCAGTTAATGTATCTAGTCTGAATGAGTGAGAGATATTTTTTAAGAGAATGAATAAGGGAAAGAGGGAAGATGTTTTCAGTTTTTATAGAGAGGAGGCAAACATTCATGTAACCTTAAACATTTATTTCTGACCTGTTAAAGCTTTTGAGAAGGGGCACGGTGTGTGTGCAAGGAGTGAAAAGCCTGGGTGTCACAGAAATAGTGAGGTGCCCCTTTCAGCAAGTAACCCCCCCTAACATGCCCACCTTTCTCAGGAAAGAAGCATTTTTGCTCACAGGACCACTGCCAGATGGATGTTCTAGTCTCGCAGGAAACTTGACACTGTAGTGCATGACAGTCCCAACAGGGCAGGCATGCCTGAGATGCTAGAAGTGGAGTGTCTGGCCCAAACAACCACAGCAAGCTAAAAGTCACTTAAATCAAACATCTTACCCATTTTGGCTGTCAGTTTAAGAGCAACAAAACCCTTGAGCTTTATCTCCATGCTTTAAAACTATGCTTTATTTACGCATGACTCACCATACGCATGACTCATTTAATTCTTTGCTTAAATGGGAAGGAACTTTGGAAGATGGATACCGAGTGTATAATAGTTCCTTTTTATTTATGCCATAAATGCAAAAAAAAGTGTGAAATCACAGGTTAAGCCTATTGAATCTGTATTATGTGTGAAAAGCATAATATACTGTGTTACATTTGTGCAAGATTTATTTAAGAACAAATTAAAGTCTGGACTTGTGGTATCAGTCGCATATATTGTTTGAATAGGAAGGAGCAAGAAGCTCTATTGTGGTAGCCAATCAGGGGATCTACAAGGATGTAAAAGGTCTGCCCAAGTCAGAAGTTAGGGAGGTAGTGCATACTTTACAGACATACTCTTATTAACAATGGCTGACATTCATCAGAGTGCAAATCTTCTATACTGTTGAGCCACATAGGAATGGCAATATTGGTCAGTCAGTCCACAACTTTGGTCCAGACTGAAATATCTCAACAACTAGATTGCCATGAAATTTTCTACAGCCATTCATGTTACCTAGAGGGTAAATCCTATTACTTTGGTTACCCCCTTACTTTTTCATCTGGGGCCACCAGCAGGTCAAAGTTGTCACTTATCCTGTGAAATACCCACTTGATGAAAAAGAAAAAAAAAACTGGAATTACCACCTCATGGCTGTATGACTTCACCGACCAGCCAAGTTGCAGGAAATCTCCTCTTCCTGAGTTACAGCATTGAATAATGGCCAGAATTATGTGATGTCAATGTGAAGCTGGCCTTTGATTACTTGCATGTAATCACTTCATCATTTTTTCCCGTTTGATATTTGTGTTAAAATGTGTCATAATTACTGTATGAATTTGAGAGTTATGGCAAAAAACACGTTTTGTGAGGTCAGTGTGACCTTGATCTTTGACCTTTGATCACCAAATTCAGTTCATCCTTGAGTCCAAGTATAGCTTTGCACCAGAAGTAATGACATTCCCTCTGGGTGTTACAGCTATATCGCATTCACAAGAATGTGAAGTCAGTGTGACCCTGACTTTTGACCTTTGACCACAAAAATGTTATCAGTCCATCTTTGAGTCCAAGGTAGTGATTGTGCCAAATCTGAAGAAATTCCCTCATAGTGGTCTTGAGATATCACATTCAAGAGGCCAAAAATGTGTTTTGTGAGGTCACAGTGACCTTGACCTTTGACCTTTGAGTACCAAAATCAAATAATTTCATCCTTGAGTTCAAGGGATTTGAAGAAGTTCCCTCAAAGCATCACTGAGATATCACGTTCACAATAGGATGAACTGGCAACATGAAAACATGATGCCTCTGGCCCTCAGTGTTGTCGGCGTGGAAGTATAGAAACACTGCCAGGAGGTTGACATCCCTGGTTTTTAGTGACATATCTCAACAACTATTGGATAGATTGGCCTGACATTTGGTACAAGCCTTTAAGTCCTGCACAGGATGAATTGCAATAACTTTGGTGAGCCTCTGACTTTCCTCCAGTGCCATCAGCTAGTCTACCCGCAAAACTTATTTTCATCAGCCCCAGCTGTACTCTGTATGCTGTACTACCTAGCAAATGTGAGCACACTAACGTGCTAATCTTGGATGTTGACCACAGTAAACATTATACCTGCTACAAATGTACATGTTTGCATTCTGATGTTAGCTTTCAGCTCAAAACACCATTATGCCTAAGTAGCCTACAGCCTCACGGAGCCGCCAGCATGTCTGTAGACTCTTGGTCTTGTTACCACATATACACTTCATCCTTTGTCAAGGGATGTTTCTCGGCACAGCGCATGTCAGACATCCCATATTCCTGCTGAGTGCTCACAGAACCTCTGTCTCTCCCATCAGACTGCTGATCAGTTGGACAGAGCGACAGGCAGTCAGACAGATTGATAGGCAGACAAACAAACAGAGATATGCAGGCAGACTGATGATCGTGCAGAGGCAATGTAATGCAGTTTCTATGTCGGACCCATTCCCAAGCTCCAACCCATCCCCCTTCCCATCACCACACACATACACACAAATAGGCCTCAGCTTCTTTCTAATTTTAAAGATAAACATCACTGAGTGAAAATGGAATTGGAAATTAATCACAGCTATAAATTAAGTCACCTTTGGAGGTATCCTTCTTCCTCTTCCACAGACTTACAGGTAGATAGTTGAAGTTACTCCATGTGCAGAGCTGCAGGATAGAGAGGAAGCTGAATGATGACAAATGGCGTAATATGATTCGCACACAAAGCAGTGAGGTTTTTTACAACTGTGAGCCACAGAGAGAGACAGTGAATGGTGGAGATGGTCGTATGTGCCACACAATAAAGCTACTTTCCATCGCTTTGGGCACATTTTACTGCTGCTCTTGATATCAGTATTAAAAGTGATTTGCAGCTCCGTATGTGGCAAGGAATCAAAACTTAATTTAGGCAGATAAAGATGCCATTTGGGAGGGAGATAAAGTGCTGCATCATGGGAGATGTGTTCCCCAGCCTGCTCTCAGCTCCTCACCCTTACAGTGCCCTCAGATTTACTAGCTCTTTTTTCCTGCTCCATAAAACAGCAAATCTGCTCGCCAGGCGACACAGGCAAATGTTAATGGATTCATTTGTCAAGAACCTTCCACTTATTTACAGTCCTCTTCCATTACCGTTGCTCCTCCTGTAAGAGAAAAACCAGTGGCCAAAGTCAAAATATCGATTTGCCTGTCCATCACGACTGTGAGTCATCCTGTAAAACACACCAAGCCAAAGACACTGCTGCCACCAGGGGCGTGTTTCAACATGACAGTTACACAATCAGCAAACAAGGTTTTTTTTTTTTTTTTTGGGGGTGTCTCCCGTTGCTGCAATTATGTAATATAAGAAGATTAAAATAAGAAATGCATCATATTTGCAATCATTTTAAATAAAAAGCATCATGTATTGAATTTATTTATGATCTCCATGTGATAAAATAGGTCAATGTCACTGCACAGAAATTTCTCTTCATGTTTTATTTTTTTCTTTCTTTTTTTTCTGTGTCATTCAGACACAAAACTTAATTGCTTGCTTTCACACAATCCGTAATTCCCTGGCATTAAAAAATTTATTAACTTTACACAACCAGCTTAAACGTGTCAAGAATGTTCCATTTCTTTGTTATTTTTTGTTTCAGATAGTGCTCAGACTGCATGAGGCATGGGGTTTTAAATATTTTACATGGGACATATTTTTCTGAGAGAACAGTTCAGGGCAAAAATGGAAATGCAGTTCACCAAAAACACCTTAATGGTAGTTCTCAAAACAGTTTTAGTTGCTTCTAAATTTCTGTCGGGCCTCCATGAGAGCAGCCTGATGAGGGTTCACTCATGCTGTTTGTACTTACCACATATACAGTACTAACAGTATTGTGTTTGATTATACTGGCGTGCTGCAGTTGCTTAGACCACCAGAGTTGCCCCATCGTGATTGCTGACGCAAACCAGACCTTGACCCCCGTGCACCAGCCAGTGATAGTTCAGCCCTCTCATCTGAACACACAGCCTGGAGGAAGGTGAGAGCCCCGCTGTGCCGCAGACCAGATATGCCCCTCAACACATCTAATATCTTCTACCACTGCTCAGGTTTGGCTGTGCTGTGGACTCTGGATCAAAGCTTCCAGCTCCCCTCTGTTTAGTATCTGTCCAAACCTTCCAAGTAGATCAGATCTGAGCTAAGCAGATATCATAATCCGAGCAGAAACATGGCTCAAAGATTCACAGCCACTGATGTAGTAGCAGTAAGACTATTTGTTGTTGTAGTAGTCGTAGAAGTACATCAAGTATTAATCCCTCTTGGGCAAATTTCTTTATCGCAGAGACATCAAAAGCAACGCAAGGCAAACATAGTGCCAAACATAAGCAGGTCACACACAAGCCAACAGCTCATACATATGCACAGCCAATTTACAGTTTACTGATTCTAGATGCCACCCCGTATATCATGCAACAACAACAACAAAAAAAGGCTTGTGAAAAGTTAATTTTAGGAAGAAATAACAATAAATCAGCTCTTTGTCATCTAACTGTTTTCTCACTTTTACCATGGAACAAAATGTTACATAACATGGAGAATGACGCATTCATGTTTGCTCTGTCTGTGCATGGTTTCCCAGTAAAACCGCTGTTAGTTTTACCGGGGCACTGAAGCTCATCTAAGATCTTTAAACTACGGTCACTCAATGAAGACAGCATTTAAACAACAGCCTAGATATGTGGCATTTCAACAGGAAAACAGTACTACACTACAATATCCACAAGGCAGTTACAGAATGTGTGTGATTCATTGTTTAATAAACACTGAGTACATCCTTGAAGCAAAGTATTTGCTCTCTTTCCACCAAATGCTGTGACTCAAATCCACAGAGGTTCCTGTTTGGCCTTTCCTAACTATATAAAAGCTTCTGATTATCTCTTCACATGGGATTTGCAGCACTGCAGCATCTCACAGTCTCCCATCCATACATCTGTTTCAGCCCTCTCTCCTCTTTCCTTCTCGATCTTTCCCCCCATTTTCTACAGTCCCCACCTCCCATCCGGGGAAATGGTTTGGCCTTTCTGAAGTAAACAGGCATTAATCACTCCTTGAGAGGGAATTGTCTGAGGGACAGCCCACAGCATTTGAAGGGGGCCACACAGAGGCGCATGGGAGCAGGAGATAGATGCTGGAGGGGTGCGGGGTGTTATGGCCCCCTATGGGATGTGTACAGCACCAGCTGATGGGGTCAGCGTGTCCACCTTGGGTAAGTGTGTCAAGGACAGTGAGAGGAGGAGGTGGGTCTTTGGCTCAGGGTGAAATATGCTGCTGTAAACTGGAGCAGTGGGCTGACAGAAAATTCTTCGTTTCGTCTTTAGTTTTTCATTTCTCTCCCCTTTATTTACAACAATACAAGGAAATCACACTTGTGGATAAGCATGAATTAATGAGTGATCTGTCATGAATATGAGAGAGTCAAAAAAAAAAAGACCTCACACACTTTCACTGGTAAATGTCAGAAAAAGATCCACTGTGTACTCTCATTTCTCCATATGAAATGAGGATGTGGATGCGGTATTATTGTGTATGACATTTCAAATCTCTGATATTTACCTCAAAATCTACTTTTGGCAGAAAACTTGTGGGGAGAGCTTCAAAATAATGCAAACCCCCTTCGAGAAAATGAGGACAAATATTTATGATTTCTCAATTTTTGATGTACTATTTTCATCATTAGCTCTGAGACAGACGAATAACACAATCTAACACAGTTTATGAACCATGAATGGCAAGTACAATTGTCATTCGAATCATAATTACTTGTTCTTCTTGAGTGACCACATTAAAAGTGTTTTTTTTATTGTATTTTGTTGTTATTTTACAGACTATTACATGAGCCTAAAAACCAATATGGTAATACTCATAACATATATATGGATAATCCATGTAAAATGTGCTACTGTATTATTCCTATACACCTAATAGCACCTCACTCAAAAGTAGTGTATTTTACACATGTCATTGTCCCTCTGTTGAAACACAAAATATGGGTTAGGTTTAATCAAGTCTAATATATTCTGACACTAACCAACTAACACTGACATTAGCAATCTCAGCTAATTAGTCCAAGTATGCTTGTGACATGTTTTATGATACACTGCGGCACAAAGATGTCGCTCACTGACCGCAGACCGCTGTCATCCATTATGATCATCTGCTATTTAATTAGAATCACCGGTGTTTGCCAACCAAGATGTACTGTATGCAACCCAGTATCATCCAGTGCAATAACAGCTTTGTGAGAATTATTCATGAAGGTCTAGAGTGCCATTTTTGCTGGCAAAGAATTGTCTTTTGTCAACAGCAATTCAAGCTTAATCAACAGAAAATCCTGAGAAAAATGCATCACATTACAGATGATGGAGGCTGATTTCTCGGTGCTGCTTGTGAAGTACCAGGGTGCAAAAATACCATAGCAATTTTCTTTCTTTCAGTATCACTGATGTTAAAGTTTACATAGAATACTGAGGGATATGATTTAAATAATGAAAACTAGGTACTGTTTCATAAACTAGTGTTTCCGTGCTTTAATTCTCTTTGGCTTAAGGCAAGAGACTGTCCACAGCCTGAGTGGCTCTTTGCAATCTATTTTCATTCTCTAGCTCAACAAGTGATCTCATCTCACGAGCCTTATAAACATATAGAAGTGGGGCCATAACTCTGTCCAACTTTTTCCAAAACAAAGATTTCCCCTGCACAACTAGCATTGTGGCTCTGAGGAAAGTCTGTCTGATGGTCGGGCGGCCCTCCCACTTATTCACTCCAGACTGAAGTAGCTTAACAATAATGGGTTTCATGAGTTGCCATGAAATTTTGTGTAGACATTTGTGGCTCCAAGAGGATAAACCTGACTTTGATGATCCTGATTTTGGTGATGAAATTACTTTTCTTCAACACCACCAGCAGGTCAGAGTTTTTTCTCACCCTGTGAAATAAGGCAGATTATTTTATACAGACATTCCTGAGGATGAAAATAAATTCCATAATGACTTTTGAGATCCCCTGACTTTTCCGGTAGCACCACCATGAGGTTGACATTTATGTTTTTCATGAGCCATCACAAGGACAATTGAATTGATTGTCATTAAATGTGTTATATCCTCGTCAGGGTGAGTAACTTTGCTGATGCCTTAGATTTAAGGAGTAGTAGAAGATAGAAAAAAGTGAAGCCAACTCTCATTGCCTTTGATCAGCTCTCTATATGAAAGTGAGGGAGCTTCTTGTAAAGGATAGGGTCATACTTTTTCAACTGCATATTAAAATGTTTATACCCGTATGTATATTGCCACTGTCATAATTCCTCCAAACTGGCCATGAAGAGATCCCTTCTTAATGTGATTCCAGTGTAAAAGTCTGCAGTCCTTGTTGCTAATATGTGGCTTCAGCAGTCTGAGTTAAGCTAATCAAGTGGGTATCTTCCAAAATTATAATTATACAGTGTTTCCAAGCAGAGCTGCAGCAGAGGCAGAGTCAGACAAAGGCGGAAATTTGTACTACAAAGACTGTAACTTTGGAAGGTATCCACTTAATTTTCTAACTCAGACTGCTGAGCGCTTCAAATTAACTTTGGCTACATTTTTATGCACTGAATGAAGGCTGCAGATTTTGTCCCTCATCTCTTCCTTAGGTATAGCATCCGCATTATCCACGAAAAAACAGTTTGATGCACATGTGTAAATATTGTTTTAAGATGAACTTATCCTTTAAATATGTTATTTACACTGTGTATTGTTTGTGATTTGTTACGGCTTGTGAATTGTCATCAGACTCTCTCATGTCTTAAAGCCATTATGGCTTCTGCTCGTCTCCAGCTCGTTACAACAGGAGTACTCAGGCAGCAGGGAGACATATGCTATTGATCTTAAGTGGTGCTTTAAAAGGTATTGATGGTTTAAAAGCAGCTAGAAAGTGATCAATGAGGAGGCCTCTCTGTCTGTTTCATTGTGATGACAGTATGGTGGACAATGATCAACCAGACCAATGGGAATCCTTAAAGAACTGTGTCCTATTGTCCTCAGTGTAAGTACTGTTACACACATTTCAAACTGATTCAAATGATCCAGCCTCATACCACACGTCACTTGTGTTGCTATATATAGATGTGATTATAAATCATTAGCTCCCATATATTCTTTGCCATAGAAATCAAGTAAGCAGCATTAATGGTCCTTCACTTTAGGTGAAACGACAGTTGGGCAACAATTGGAGTCTTGGCAAAGCAAGAGCAACACTCTGATTACAATCAGCCAGATGGCTGCCAAGAAATGTTTGGATGTAATTGGGAAGGAGGGGAAAGGCAGATTTCGTACTTAAAATTTATCTTTTGTGTCTTTAATAACCCAAAGCTCCATAAAGCTGTCACACAATTTGAACGTTTCATGTTTCATGTTTATGCACAACAAAAGCCATATCAATAGAAAGTCAGTGCAGTGCACACCCAAATAGGATTGTGTGTAATTACAGTACTGGTTTGGGTTGGTTTTCACAAAGAGAAGTTTTGTTGTTGTTTTTTTTATAATAATATTTTTCCTGTGGCCCCTTCCTTTTCAACAAACATCTAATTAATGGTTCCACAGAAGTCTGAATCACTCTCATTTGGCCGTCTCACTTTGGCTGGATCATGCAAAAACTCAAATTCCTGGTAGATGAGAGAGGAAAGAGCAGCATAATGTTCTAAGGCATAAGAGCTCTCCACTTACTCCAAGATGCTTTCATCTGGCTTGTCTGAAAGTCAGGCCTGTTGTTCTTTGTTAGGGTGTGAATTTCACCTATGTTTTGAACTGACATGACACAGCCAGGGATGTTTGTACATCCAGTGTTTGAATGACGGAGGAGTAGAGGGCCTGCGTGATGATGTATGAGCAGGATGTCAGGCCTGTCTGTTAACAATGATTTATGAACGCTTGAGGGGGGAGCAACGCCAGGTTATGGTAATGTAGTCAGACTGAGAAAGCTACTGTAAACACAGTGTATGACACCTAATGAAGGCTCATACAGGAATCCATTACACCCTTTCACATTCCACTCTTATGATACTGCATGAGAAACTGTCTCATTCCAGGGCAACAAAGGGCCAGAGTACTTCATTTAAACATCTAAGAGAAACATGCTCTACTGACAAACTACTTCCTGACTGCATAAGTGAACCGCCTTGTATTAGAAGAGGAAATCCAAGATAAGAAAGATCTGGATGATCAAGAAAATGCAGCTGTAGTGAACTGAAATCTGTTATTTCTACTTTTATGAGGCTGAGACTAACATGACAGAGTCATCTGAAGACCGGTGGAAAGTGCAGCTCATGTTCTTCTGTAACCTGAAACTCAGGCTCATCAAAGAAATTCCAATAAGCAGTGGAGACATTTCCCAGAGAGCATCCTGTGGGGTTCCTGGTGGCAAGCAGCACTGATGGGTGGGGTCAGTGTGTCAAACTCCAATCCTGCCCCATTACTCAGCACAGGTCCCATTAATGTATCAGCCATCTGATCTGCACAGCTGCAGAGCAGGGGTGGGTGGGGTGGTGGGGGCATGTAAACACAAAAGAGTGAGCAACTCAAAGGGAAAATGAGGTGGACATGGAGAGCTGAGTTTTACATCCCTGTTGCATAAACAGCAAGCTACTTCTGCCCCTTACTGCTGCAACACAGAGATGGATGCTAACTGTCAGCACAAGGTCAAACCAATCGAAAAAACAGCCAATTTACTTTGGACTCTCTAGAGGTCATGAATGAGTGAAGAGAAGCTTGGAGAGGAAGTGTGTGTCTGCATGGGCATGAGGTGAGCGTGTGTCTTTGAACAGTTGTGTGTCTGCGTATGCGCACTCAACAGAAAAAAAAGGGGCAAAAAGCATGTGTCTTTGTGTGTGTAGTCGCATGGTAAGCATCCTTTGCTGGGAATGACCTGCTTGTCTCATTAATAGGTTGTTGCCAGAGGGGAACAATATGCAAACCAAGCAGGAAAAATGGAAATCAAAATAACCCCCCACCCATACACACTCACTGACACAACACACATAAACACACACTCTAACAGTCACAGTGCATCACATTATTCAGCTCATAAAGCACTTACAGTCCAGATAGGTAAGGGTTTTTAATTTGTAAGTAAACATTTGCTACCAACAGAAAGACAAGACCCACTTCATCATTCTTCTTTGGCATATAATGTGAGCTGTTCATGTAAAAATAAGTAACCATTAATGGAAAACTTTGTATATCAGGCAGGGATTTATTTTTGTACCTTGAACATGTGGCTCATTGTTCCATAAATCTGGTTTAGTACTAAGCTTTAATGCCCAGCAATGAGTAAACACTATGCTTGCTCACTGGAGTAATAAACAAATTAAAAAACACCATGAAAAGTAAAAAGCAAATGTTCTTAAATCCTATTTGCGTAAACAATTAGGCAAAACATTTTAGCGGAGCATATAATAAAAAAAAAGAAAAGTCTGCAGAAAAAATGCATCTGGTTTGTATAGTGAGAAGAACTAAGACATATCAGACAATGGCAGAAACCAGTATTAAAGATTGATTGTTATCAATCCTGCTGCCCTAGGAGTAAAAACCAGACACTCAAGAGGGTGTTGATGAAAAAACAAAAGAGGGCCTTAATTTCATTATTGTTGCTCCTCTTCACCAGACTGGAGCCTGGAGAGCTTTCCACTGGACCCCTGCTGATACGAGCTGTGAGCAAGCTCAGGCTTTCAGGCAGACTTCACTTCAGGCTCAGAAACAGGGGAGAGGGGATCTGGTGGGGTCCCTTCTGGGCAGGGGGCGGGTGATATCTAAGGACCCCTGCTCTGTTTCAGCTCCAGGTTACACCGGCCATAGCAGGGGGTCCTCCCCTTCCAGTCCCTGAAGGGTCTCCTTATCCTCTGCTTGAACCTCAATTAAAAAAAGTCAAGCGCAGAGCAAAGATTAACCACAAGAAATGAGTTGGAATTTCATCCACATAATGTACAAACTGAATGTAGTGATTTGAGAATGGTGTTTATGTGTTCATCATGTGTGGGGAGGGGACCAGATTACATTAGTGAAACGTAAAATATAGAAAATATACCTGCATTACACAAACACTGTTACACTGTATTGTGTAATGTTTCTTCTCACTTTCTGCATCATATGGTTTGATTAAAACAGAATTCCTCTGAGCTTCAGGGGCAGTTGTTATAATAATAATGGTGGAAATAATCTCAAAACCACATTTAACTGTAAATAGAGATTTGTTATTTCCATTCCAAAGCACAAATTCTGAAGATGTGCCATTTCTTTTGCTAAAAATGTTTAAAATGCAAATATATGCTTGCTTGCAAGTATTTCAAATAGATAATTAGCATTTTGACAGTCTGGCTCTTAGAGATGTTTCTGTTGCTTTAACCCTCTTTTTTCTTCCCACACCTCTTTCCACTGTTGGGGTTAGCTATCTTGTAGGTACAATGCAAACACTACTGGTCTCGATTTCATTGACATTGTTGCTACACTTAAGTGCAGTAACCTAATCCCCTCTGAAACAGAAGGGTTTCAACCTTAGCCAGCGGGCTGGGAGGGGAGGAGAGCTGAGTGGAAGTGGAGGAGGGTGTTGTCACCGCACTTTACAGCACTATTGCGTACTGTAGAAGTGGCAGGGGCCTCAGGGTCATTTAGATAGGGTTCCTCTACCCTGAGGTGTTAAATTCAAAACCACATTTATTATCACAAAAAATGCTTTTCTTTCAGCATCTGCTCACTTAACTTTAATTATGGCTTCCTTTCAGAGGAGGAAAGCCATTAAGCTAGGGTGGGTCTCTCTCTCCTCTCTATAGTGTTGAGGACTGTGTCATGGCAGGTTACAGCTCTGATGCAAATGGAAAGGTTCTTTTTTTAAACGAGAGTCAGTCTGAGATCTAAAATCCTGAAGGACTGAGACATGCATTTTTATGTAGAAATTATTTTAAAATTAAAGAAAAAAGAAATGTAAGTATGCAGTGATATGAAAATATGAAAAGCCTGGCTTGTAGTGGTGGTCACTGTCACCACAGTCCATACAAACTGTACGCTGGTTTGTGTGTGACTATTTGGAAGTAGATGTGTACACTTTTGTTTGTGCACATATGTGTTGATCCTTCTACAGGCCTCATGCATTTGGCCCATTTTTCCTCATTGTGCAGTGAGTACCCCACTGGGGAGGAAGACGAGGGAGATTAACTATGTTTCCTGTTGGAGAGGCTTTGATGTTAAGTCCTGGGGGAAACGCTGTTCAGTCACATTTTCCCTTCATCTGCTGCATGTCATTCAGCGTGTACAAACACCTCCAAAGTCACCAAGCCCTTCATGCTGGTAACTGCCTGCATTTAGAGACATCAGTCATGTTGTAAGAGCAGCCCATAAGTTTGACCTCAACTTGGTGGAAAAGCTTTTTTTTTTTTTTCTACTGTTTTGCTTGAGGTGAGAAAGCACAAGGAGCTTTACTGAAAAAGAAACACTGGAACTGTGGATAAAATCAGTGCACAGAATTTCTGCAGACCTGCCTGTGCATGTCGCTGCTATAATGTAATAATATACCACATACAGTATGCAGAATTGAGCTCATGACCGAGTTCCATATCACAGAGTAAGTTGATATTGTGATGGTTATTTATTTAATTATTTAATGCTTATTATAGGGACAATTATATATCATGGGCCAATGCCATATACCACAGCATTTATATGGTTTCCATGGCCCATCCCTACATGGGCCTTAGAAGTAAGGTATACACAAAACTCAATAAGAAAATATATACAAAAGAACACAAATATAATTAGCATAAAACTCAGTGACTGACACCAGATCATTCATGACTACATGACTGGCCCTTATTTAAAAGAGTATTCCACAGTGTACTCTTATAAAAGACTCACTATGGACACTTTTAAAAAAGGGTAGGAGATGTGTTCTTTTTTATTCTTCTTCCTGGTCAAAACGAGCATCTACATTATTTACAATGAAGCAATCCTCAAACCACTAGCCTCAAGCAGAGATGGTGGAGTTCACCCAACCAATGCTGCCTCAAGTGACATCACTTATAAGGCCATTTTTCAACTTCCTCTGGTCCCACAAAAAGCATTGTACAAGTTTTTATCATATGCATTAGTGCTACGTATACATAAACAGGTTCAGATTAGGAAAATCAGTGGACTTCCCCTTTAAAAGCTGTTTCAACCTGAGTTTAAACTGATCCAAGTCATAGTCTTGTATGAGCTCTGTGAGTGAGGAGTTCCACTTTGGTCCAAAAATACAAGAAAAAATGTCCATTAGATGATATATAAAAGGGCAGCTTATTGTTCCCAACAGCCTTATCCCAGGTTACTGACCCAGAAACACTGAGAGGTACCACCATGACACTGAGCATCTTATGAGCTTAGTCATTTAGGCTTTTATGAGTGAGTTTAAAGAATATATTTGTATGTTTTGCTATTGCTACATAGCCAACATCAGAATTAACAGCTGATTACTCACCAATCTAGAAGAAACTTCAGTATCAAACTTTTCTTCTGTGCTCTCTAAAAGTTGCCTCCAGCGGTGGAAAGCAACCCTCCTGTTTTGTTTCCATTTCTATCACTTTTTTTTTAGTTAGCATGCTACCCAGCTAGCCCTGGCCAGGTTTGCCCATCTCATCAATTTCTGATGATACCGAACCACTGCAGCATCCAGCCTGCCCTGAAGAAGCAGCACTGCTCAGAGGACATCTTGTAAGTGCAATGATGGCTGAAGTTCTTGGCAAGACTGGTAACTAAACAGCTGTTTTTAGGAAATTTAATGAGATGATAAAAACTTCACATATTAAATTGCTTAATAATATGGGAATGGTTCAATGTTATCGGTTTCCTGTGCAAAATTAGATTAAGCCTGACTAACAAAAGTTTAAAATATTATATTTATAATATAGCCTATAGTTAGCCCTTTGATTAAATATCCACAGGACTATTTAGACAGTAAGTATCCCACTGAGTTAATAACTGGCTTTTGCCTTCGGTTCCATCACAGACTGAGTGCTTGCCATGGAGCTGGAAAGTGACTATTCTTCTATGTTGATGAAGCGTGTGGAAAATATTGTGTTTTTTCTATTAGAAGCCCTAAATACTATACACTTCTTGTCAGAGCATGTTGAGACCATCAGTGGAGATTTAAGGTGGGTGTAGGGACATCAAAGGGACCAAAGAGTGAGAAGACAGCAAAGCAAACACTTGGTGGCAACAGCTGCAAAGGTCTGGGATCGGGTGAGCGTATTTTATGTACATGTGTGTATGTCTGCGTTGCGATCTTGTTTAGGTAATCCTATCCTGTCCTGTTGCTGTAAATAAAACAGAAAAAAAAAACAGCACAAATTCTACATTTAATACACAGTACAGTGTTTTTCTCACCCTCTGTTTATTTTCTGTTATTAACTCCTCTTCAAGGGCTCACTATTAATTATAATTTAAGCAATATTTAGAGTTAAAGCATTTGGCCTCCATGGCAGCTGGAGCCCTCTCTCTCGAGCTGTCAGTATGATTGACGATTGAGACAGTACATGAATTTCAAATCCTGGAGGAACATACGGGGCTGGCAACATAAACAGGTACAAAACTCCAGTAATAGGAAACAAAAGTAGGCAATTAAATGCCCTAAATGTAAATCAGTGTCTTGCGCTGTGTTCCCACTTTTTCTGCCCTGTTGGTGCTGGTGAACTGAGGAGACCCCCTCCCCTCGCATGTCCAGTCCTCCTGCTCAGTCACCAGGGACTGGGCAGGAGAAAAAACAGGGTTCCTGCAGCCTTTGCATTCAATTATGGGTCATGTTTAAATCTCCCGACCCTAAAATAAGAACAGAGAAATCCAGGATGGTGGCCAGCTAACGCAGACAGATAGACAGACACACGCACACACATCCTGTTTGGATATTTGAGCATTGGAGTGAAGCCAAGCATAGCTGCGATCGCGCCTTTTCACACATCAGCAAACACCATTTCTCCTGCATGAATACTGACTTCATGTTCATCAGCTACTTTAAATAAATATATAATATATTTTTGTTTCCTAAGAGAGTATGTAATAGAGTTTTCTTTTCTTGTATTCTCACATTAGAATGACAACCAAAAAATAAATGAATAACAGAATTAATGATTTTGAAAAATATTGTACCATTCCTCTATTTCATTCTTTTATTTATTTTGCAATCTGTTCAACATCACTTTAAGACCTTACCCTCTGGTCAAAGTAGCTTTTTGATGTCATTTTTTCTGAGATACTCCAGATTGGAAAGAGTTGATGAGAGGACTACGATTTACCAGATGGCACATTGTGTGTTCTTGTTTCTTGGCAGTCTGACCCTACTGAATATTGAGATGAGGGACCAGCTTGGATTTTCTGGGAAAAAGAGTGTGAAATTTCTTGGACTGACTGTATTGCCTATCTGTCACCTTCTGTATTGGACTATATGTGCAGTCACTGATGGTAGATAACGGCGAAACGATCATGAGATCATTCAGATACTCACTTGAAGGAGGTAATTTGATGATTACATATTTCAGTGTGCTTCTGTGCTTCATATCGATCTAAATATGATTAGCTGAGCCTGAAATCTAGAGAGATCTGGGTCAAACATTCACACGCTGTTTAGTGTCCACGCAAGCATGAATCAAACATTTAAAATTAGTATCAAACATTGTGTTTAAAGAGACAGTTCCCAGTTCCTTTATTGAAACAGATGCATCACCACGACAGTTCCTCTTTACATATGGCTCGAAGGCCTGCTTAAGGTTTTACGCAAACTAATAAGCCTCAAAGACAAACAGGTTGTGTCTTTTCATCATGGGCCCTGGACCCTTTCATTAACCTCTTCCAACAGTGTAGGAGACAACAGGCAGCTGGGCTGCATTTGGGGACAGATTGGGACCAGGCATGTGCTTGGCTGGGATTGTTGTGTTGAAGAGAACCCGAATGTGGGGAAGGAAGTGCCCAAAAATAAAACGCTTGCCACTTAACTTGACCACTGATTCCAAGGCGTAGAGCACTGGAGACTGGTCTATACAACAGCTAATCTAGCTGATGCTTAAAGACACACTGCTGTTGTTCCAAACCGGAAAGAAAAACAGATTTGGTCAGGAAATAGACATGTACTCGACCAAACTGTCTTGTTAAGAGCAGGGATTCAGTGTGTGTTGGCAGATGGAGATTTGAGTGTTTATGAGATGTTCTCAGTGGGAAGTAAGGCAGTGGCTGGGCTGCCACCTTGAGGTTTACAGATGTAGTTAAATTTATTTTGTCATATCTGATGAGATAACTGGGAAACAGACTAAAGGTTTGGAACATCATCAACTGAAATTCACATCATATTCATTGTCGTTCAGCATTATATTTGTTCACATTTAGACTATGAGCAGTAGAGATAGTAAACATCAGAATTAGCTGGATTAAAATGGGAATGAATGAGAGGAACCTTTAAATGCCAAACCCTGTGGAGGGATTTGTGTTTGCTCCCCACCTTTAATAACTCAGTGACTTTGCTTGTTAGGGTTCTGGCTATAAGAAGACAGAGAGCGCCCACTGCATCATCCACTATAGAAGTACTGCACCCTCCTCTGTACCAGACACAATGAGGGCTGATGGGAAAGGGCTGGTAGTATGTCACAGTTAGAGGCAGTGGAAAATGCATAGACGGTTCAGCCTCTGACTGAATAGGACACATGCTGGCAAATTTATAGAAGTATTAAACATTAAATGCTCTGATGCAATTGCGATTTCATGACAGGGAAATGGGATAGTTAATAACTGTCTCAGTGAGCAGCTTTCTAGCTTGAGATGAGCCACAATTAGGTCAAACTGGCTGGTGCATTAGCAGAAGGACAAGAGGCAGTTTCAGGACTTTTCTTCTTTGGGATGGGTGAAACGCGGCATTAATCACAGTAATGTTGCTGCAGTGTCGGTAGAGACAGCCCATGACGGCTTCTCTGCATAATGTCCTAAAGTGAGCGCTGCATTCTACTGCTAATTTATGTACTGCTACCAGGGCTGTACAGTAAAGCCTTCTGAGGATGCTTATTGCTCTACAGCTCACAGAAAGGATGTGAGTACATTTGGCTCACTGCAAAGAAACTTTGCCATATTGTCCCTGCTGTAGTTTTGTATCTGCAGACTTTGATGAAGTCTGCGGTGCATCAGCTGCAGTGTTAAGGCTCCTAGAGGTGTGGGACAATGATGAGCTGGTGCTGTCCTGTTGTTGTTGTGGACCACCTGTCTACAAAAAAATGTAAAGAGATACAAAATGAAACATAAGACGTGATATTGCACACTAACTTCAGGGTGGTGACGGAGGCATCTGACTGTTTTTCTGCAAATGTTCTACAGCAAATTTCCTTTCTACTGTTAATCACAGTGCCATTTCTGTTTTTTTAATTACTGCTTATGGTCTCATTTATTTTAGCATAATGTAGCAAACTACATTAGATAAGGGAGCAATCTTTTTAAAGGAAGGGAAAATTAACTGTCACTGTCATTCATTCTTATGCTCCCCAAACCCTTGTAATTCAGATGTCATTATCAAGATGGAAGCAGTGCGCAGTTTCAGAAATATGGCGCCCCTTTTTCCATGTTGACATTTTTCCGCATAATTAAATGAACTGAAATAGCTGCATTAACATGTAAACAAAAAAAACTTTAGAAATGTACCCATAATACACACGCCAAAACAGTGCATATGCAAAACTAAGTAATTTAAATGCCTTATGAACATGAAAGTGATGCAAAATTCCCATTTCCAGTGCACATCAGTGACACATAACTGTTCAGTAAAATGCATACCTCACTGATTTTGACAGATTTTGCATAATGTGCTGATGCCATTTACACCCTATGGAAGCCCCAACAACAACTAATGTAACTAAATTTGAAAATAAAGTTCACAGTCAATCAAAGTTAAATGTATTGCTTTGATGTTGCTGACTTTCTTTCTCTGCACAGCAACTAAGTCAGAAAAGTCACATAGCCAACCTGCTGCACATCTCTAAAGCTGTGTGATTAATATTAC
The DNA here is from genome assembly GCF_046630095.1 of Trachinotus anak. NCBI lineage: Eukaryota > Metazoa > Chordata > Actinopteri > Carangiformes > Carangidae > Trachinotus > Trachinotus anak. The sequence goes on along the minus strand of NW_027273879.1, from coordinate 10,096,990 downwards.
AAAGCTGCTCTTTCCTCTCCACAGCAAACATGGTGTGCGTCTGTGTCAGCAAAGCAAGATGGCTTCGACTGCAAGCTACAGATGGGACAGCATGAACACAAGATGATGTAGATTGAAATACTAGATCCAATAAGCCAATCTGTGAGTAACACAATATTGCACTGTGCAAGACAAAGTTCCTCAAAAAAGATGCTCTCCTTTTTCCCGCACATCTGCATGGGAGAAGAGTTTTCTTTTTGTGTGTGTGCTATCCATCAGATCTGCTGAGGCAGCAGCATACGTCTGAACACTTCCCATCTCCCATGCTGACAGTGGGACTGATATGGGAACCAGCAAGCAAGAGAGAATCAATTAGTGGCCCATACGTTTGAATGACAGCAGGGATGGAGTAGATTTAGAGAGCGGGGACTGGAATATTCTGTCATTGTCAGTGAAGCAAAAATAATGGTGATCAGAGGGATGCTTATCTCTGTTCCAATCAGTGTCAAGAATCTTTAACACATGCACACACTACACACACAAACACACACACAAACACACACACACACACACACACACACACACACACTCCAGTGTTCCAAGGTACCACAAGTAGCATTACTCTGAATGAAAAGCCAACTCTGTAGTGATGAAATGATTTGGTGGAGGCAACACTGCAGAAACTGGCAGCAATGTGACTCTGGGCATTGAGGATAGCCTGATGATGTGCCTGTTATATTAAGATACTTCAACATATTGTTTTAATTTTGCCATATATGCTATTACAAATAAAAAATAGTTCAGGTTCAACAGATCAAAGGATTAAGAATGAAAGGAATCCAGCAAACTATTCATTATTAGTTGAATGTCAAACCACAGAATTAGGGTGGAAAATATGGAAGATAAATACAGACAAATTAAAACATACCAACATAACATAAACACACCATATTGAGAAGAAACATTTATATGATGCTATTAGGAGAAAAAGATCCATTCAGTGCCTAACAGTACAGCATATAACATTAAATGTCCATCACTTGTGTAAACAAATTGAAATGATTGTATCAGAGGTCCTGCTCTTATTAAGCACTACAGATCGTAGAGTCATATTGAAATGTATCGGCGTTTTAGAAAGGAAATAACCAATCATGTCTTATTGATCGGGGGTACACACAATGATCTGAATGGATACATGATCTAGTCCTTGTTTGGGGTACACAGTGGGGATCATATAACCTCAACTGTTGTAACTCTAGACTGTAAGACTAAACAACTTACCATGACGTCATGCACAGATTCAGGGAAATGTCAGTGCTGAAACACTCAGTCACCTCTGTGATTCCCTCTGCATTAGCGTTAAGAATAATTCACTCCTCTAACTGTATATGAATTTTAAAAGGGCAACTGTTTATTTCCATTTGATGACAAAATGCTGAACGGTCATCATGTGATGCATCGTAATGTGCTGCCCACCAAGGCTCTATAAAAGCATTTACTGCTCAGTAAATCTCTTTAATAGATGAAAAAGTAGGAAAAAATCAATACTAAAACAAACACAAATAAGTGAGTGTCTCCCAACCACACACATATACACACACATTGTACGCATAGTCCATAGTGCTCGTTATTTACTGAACAAAAGTTTAATTCATCAACAGATAAAAGCTTTAAAAGCTACAGGCCTGTTTGTAGCAACTTTATGGAGGACAAAATTAATGACAAAATGTTGTATGGATTTTCTCAGTAATAATTATGTGCTCCTTTTGCACCCACACACACACACACACACACACACATGCATGCATGCACTTTACAAATATAGAACTATAACAGCATATATATATATATATATATATATATATTCATACATATATATATATAAGCTTCGTACATCACAAAAATACAGTGGAAAGCTCTGCAAAAAGCTAGTAAATTTACCTTGAATTGAGATTATTTTGTCAAACTACTACTTTCAAGAAGAGAAAAACTTAACTAAAGTTAATTTGCCATAAATAAATTACATTTTGGACATGTAGAAATTATGTTACCATTACATCAGTGTGGAGGGAGGTAATCTTTGTATTAAAGTGCACATCACATTCGCTGAGTCTCAGAGACTGAGCTCATTTCACAAAATTTGGCAAGACTGTGAAGACAAATTAGTTACACTGTGTATGCTTTCTATCTTTCAGAAATGAAGAATAATCGAGATTGTTCACCCTGTTCAGGCATCAGCACCGTAGCCTCTTTTTATTTATTTATTTTTTAATTTTTTTATTTTACCAGCATAGGAATATCTAGTATCTATGTGGCTGTGATATGACATGCAAATGAGTAGAAAAGTCAGGAAAAGATTGAGCACAGGAAGTTGATAGGTGGGCAATAAAGATCTGTCAGCATGGCTGCCATACAAAAGATGGGTGTTTATCTAGACACTGACATTGCATCATCCAAAGCTGATGGGATAACTTGCAAAGATCCAATCCTGCTAAACTATGACAACTCAAAAAGTAGCAATTCCTGTAATATCACAGCAGAGAAAATGACGGTTTTACAGTAATCCATGAGATTATGCACAGGAGAGCCAAGAAAATTATTTAAAAATAGAAAAAAAAAAATGATGAGAGTGATCTCTCCTATTTGTTAATAGTTCATTTTAAAAAATGCAGGCCTAAACTTAATGCGATTTTGACAACAGGATGGACTACCTGCAGTAAAAATGAAATGAAAAGAATTGTAAAACAAATATATATACAGTGTATTATCTGACAAAAAAACCTAAAAGTAAAAGAAATACACCTTCTGCCATTTTATGCAGATGAGTTAGGGCATTGCTGTCTGAATAACTAATGTGTTGCTAATGTTATTGCATTTATCAATTAAAGCCCCTCACTGGAAGGCCAAGCAGATGGGAATACAGCTGTGTAATGTCAGAAAATAAACTTTTTAATTATTATTATAATCTGCAGGGCACACACTGGTCTTGTGATGTGCACAACACATAAGACCACCCAAAACCAAGTCTAATCATATATATACAGCGTTATTTTCATTGTTTCACAGAAAATATGATGACAGAGCCAGACCAATTGTATCTGTTCTTTCTCTGAAATAAGAACATAACTCTCTCATCACATTTTTTTTTGGCTACTGACTAGAATTGTCTTTTCTGTTGTTTTGACTGTCATGTTCATGCAGAGAGACGCGCTCTGCTAGTCTGAGTCACAGAGAAGATAAGGAAGATAAAAAAAAAACCACAAATGCAATTCAGTTAAAACTTAGAGCAAGGCAAGACCATTTAGGCACATAGATGATCATAAATAAAGAAACCACAATTTCATTATGAGTTGGAATTTGAATGGATGGGCAAAAGCTGCATGCAAACACAGCATCATTTAAAGTCTGGGATGAGTTTGGAACCAGGGAGCAGCCATGTTTATTTGAAGGCCATTTAAAAATAGGTATAAGCTGTTATCATATCAGTAAGATTCAAATCAATAGTGATTTTATTACAGTGTTTTATGACCTCTATTTCGCAAAGTTTACAAATGAATCATATGATTTCCCATTCCATTAAGTGTGGTTTTAAGCAAGTGCTGAGGCGCCAGTGTGGAGTAAGTGTGTATGTGGTCTACATGCTGATGATGAGGAAATGGCTCAGCATCCTAAAGGACTATACCAGTGTTTTTGCATGATACAGCCCATTTACTATTTAACTGCATATATTGTACTTAACATTACTGCTGGTCATTCTTCAAAGATGTTTTTTAAATGTCTCTTTTTCCTTCCAGGCAACCATTAGTTTAGATTAATTTCCACTGATTATTTACTAGAAAGATGAAACTTTGTGGAGTCAGGGAATCTTTAACAAGGAATATCTTATTTTGACATTTACTCAATTGGCTGTTGATTAGCACTGAATTGCAATGCTGTTGGGTCAGATTTATCTTAAAAGTCAGTGTTATTGCACTAACTCATATTAGGGAGGGAATCACAATATCCAGCGTGATAGACACCTATGAGCACCATGTTTCAATATGGCAAACTGGCAAGAGATTAGAAAATAATAATATACTGAATATACTAAATACTTTTTAATGATTAGTATTGTTGAAATGTGTAGTAAGTGTACTGTAAAGTCACTGATGTGGTCCGTTGCAGAGGACGTGGCTTGCATAATAGGTTGTGGATAGAGCCACCACCATCTCCTGTGTCTTACACTTCCATAATGGTTCACAAGTTGCTCCTCCCTGCTGTAATGGGGCAAGTCTTCATAGACACCCTGATTTTGTTGGAATTTTATTGAATTAAATTCTGTTTTGATGGCCACTCATGGCAGATCAGTGGCAACTCTTTAAAGAGCTGACACTTTCATCCGCTCGGTTGGAAAGATCTGTTTCCCCCACTCATCGTTTCTCCCTGATACTACCCACATGTTTCCATTCCTTGACTGAGTGCTGGGACTTTGGATTCCTCTAGAAAGTTCTTTGGGGAGCAGGGCTAAGACAGCCACGCTCTCCCTGCTCTACCAGACTGGGGTTTAAATCCACTAATCGGCTTTTGTGGCCAAACGTGATAAAGCAACAGCCAGGATCCGGCCAATTTACAGTGCACCAGTTCTGTCTGTCCTGTGTGAGCTGCATATCCACAGAGCAGCAGCTCAGCATCCTCCTCTTAAAAAGATTTTATTACTATCAGGCCTGGATTGGCAGAATCTTGTGGAATAACCCCATTGTGAAGAGCCTGCCTCACTCATTTCTACAGCTGGTGGCTCAGTGGAAGTGGAGAGCTAAGATGGTGCTTCTTACACTGTCTCAGTGTGGGGTCCCTACAGCAGCTCCGCACATAAATAGTGCCAACTGTGTGTGTGTGTGACTACACATCTGTGCAGATGTTGGCTGGTCATCATACAGACAGCTGAGGACTGGATAAGGTGTATTATATGCAATGAAGATTACTATAAAACTGTTCAGCATCCTTCAAACCATTATTTTTCCTATGAAGTTAAGTGACACTAACCGTTTCCCGTTGTGGGGGTAACAATATTGGCTACATTTATTTTCATGGATTTCTGTCAGGTGCTCAGAGCTGGTTTGGTGGTTTTGAGTATGGTATCAGTGCCTGACAGAGCTGTAAACATGAGACTAGAAACTTACTCAATACAGACTTAAATAAAAAAAATAGGGCATGATGACTTATTAGAACTGCTGAGGACTATAATAATATTATTATTATTATCAGTAAAATCAAAAAAATAAAACTCACTGGATGTTATGAAATCTTCTCAGAGATCTTGAGCTAGAGAAAATATCACATCAGGTCACTGTAAAGTCAAAAAGAAAGAAAGAAAGAAAGAAAAAACATGATTTTCCTTTAGTCAATCAATCACTTTGCACAGTGTGAAGTCAAAGATGCCACAGAACTCCAGCCACCAGTGGCAGTAACTGAGCTCTTTGCAGTGGATCAGATAACACCAGTCAGAGAGCGTGGAAAGACTCCTGTGCCATTTGTGATTTTACATGGTTTGTACTGACTTTAAAGGAGGAGACCTCTCTCTCAGAATAAATTGTGTTTTTTGCTACTTTACAGCTTTTTGTGTTATTTTTTCCACAGGCTTATATGTTTCTGAGGTGATTTCGTGGTATTCAGTGAGTTCATATTTTCAAAATTCGACCCATAACCTATTGTGTGAGCAAATCTATGAAGGAAATGTTGGAGTTCAGGCACGTAGGGCTAGAAACTGATGTGACTTACATGATTTGACTTATATGAGACTTGGTCCCTATAGGTCCCTAGACTCCCTCTCGATTTTATTTGAGCTGTGCCATAAACACAAAATACTCTCAACTCTCGTGTTCTGTAACAATGAGATTGGAATAAGAATTTTGAAGTGAAAATCTCCTGGTTTTAGAACATTTCAGAGCTGAGAGATCCGAAAGACTTGCAGTGGACTTTTATTTTGCTGAAAACAGCTCTGGTGCTGGATATAGCAGGCACTGCTTTCTTTTGGCATCAAGATGAGTAACCTGCTCTCCCTCTGAGGCTCAGCGGTGTTTCTCCAACAACACTCCATTATCATGTCGAATACCTGACTTCTTTTAATACTGTCAGATGAGACAAGTTTCTTATCAGAGGCAATTATGTACCTGGGATGTTTCAGTTATCGAGGGCAATATGTTATGTAACACTGTGAGAGAATAAGCCAGTGTGGGGATGTACCTGGGATTTTAATCAAGAGAGAGCTCCTGGTAACAAAAAAAAAAAAATCCTCAAGAATCTACATATTACAAAATACACAGAGGAAAATTTAGACACAGGACAACAAATTAGTTTAAGACACCTCTGGGAACAGCAGCAGAAGGTGTAGCTCAACATGGAGGAGAAGCTCTTTATTTGGCTCTTAGACTGATTAATAGTCACAGAATACTTAAAATCCAGACGGGTTTTGAAATGCAGTTAATCATGGGTTTTACTGTGGGTCTTAAATCAAGAGGGGCAATTCTGGGCTCAAGTAATTTTTAGAATATTGCTATCATTATTTTTGAACAGTACCTATTTTCCCCAAAGCCCTTTTGTAAGAAGGCAGTTATCCAGAGTAGCTGGAGTTGCACTTTGAAGCATCTCAGGTGTTGGATTTAGAGGGAAAGGGCAGAAAGTGCCTGTTCTGACTTAGATAACGTGATGCTTCAGAAAAAATCCTCAAACGCAGAAGCACGTCATTCCAAAATAATTATAAATGTGGTATATCATTATACTTTCTGCTGTCTAATGACCTTAGCTTCTGTAAAATCATACCATCACATGATGTGTGGTGGAGTAAAATTACAATACCTGAAGCCGAACTGATTGATATTTCTCCATAAATAACCATTTCTGTGTGTACAAAAAAGTTGCAGGGTTGCACCTAAAATCTTTATTATATGAAAACAAGGAACAAAGAGAGGAAGAAAAGTGAGAGGAAAGAAAAAGAGAAGGTATGGCTGTATGGTATGTGAACAGAAGGACAGCACCATGGCTCCAACATCATTTTCAGATGGCGTGCCAGCTATGCGTGCCGTGCACAGATTTCTGCCTGGCCCTGGGGCTCAAACATCACATGTGTAGATGCAAGGACCCTGCGCCCTGTGGGTAAATACACTGTAAGACCAGACTGCATGTCAATATCCACAACAGATCGAGTAATGTCCCCTCTGTGCTCGACTGGGAAATTAATGAGACTGTTAACTCTCCACTTTTGAACTGACTGTGAATTTGTGCTTTTTGTTCTCTTTACAGTGCTGCAGTGGTAATTACTGTGTACTGGTAACTGTGTAAACTGCTTGTTTAATTAACACAAAATGCCAGATGTCAAGATCTTGATGGTTAATCACCAGTGGGCTAAAAAGAATAATTGAACTGATAAAAGTTTTCAGATTCTAACCAGAAACATTTTTGTATACTGTGCAAAATAAAATAAATGATGGATGGAGTTCTTCTGTCTTTTTTTTTTCAGAAGTAGAAGTTGCTTGGAGAGTAATTCTGCCTTCTGTCTTTATTAAGTGCTGGCATCACAAATTTAACTTCCCAAAATAACCACAAATTTAACAGACTTGAAACTTTGCGGTCAGATGACTGTATTTATCAGATAATAACTGACAACAACATTACTCCTTCTTTTCTCCTCTTCTACTCAGCCTGTGATATTTTTCCTGTGATCCCAGTTCTTCCGTCTCTTGCTCCCTCTCCGCTAATTTTAATGATCTCTCTGTCTCCTTCAGTCTCATTGGCCCGTGCCCTCTTGTGTCTACCTCCCATTCACAAAGACACGTCGGGTCCAAGCTCAGGGGCGTCCTCTTTGTCATTGGCAGCGATGACCTCCACGTTCTCCCCCTGGCACAGGGTCAATTATTCACTGCACAGGAACTACACCTGTGTCCCTGGTGAATCTCCCCGACAACCAGCCACCAGAAAAAAATGAGTCTATTACCATGGTGGTGCCAGGTGATGGATTTCATGTTCGCTCGTGGAGTGCAGGTAAAAACCTGGGGAAGCCGCTGAAGGTGACCTTCACAGCTAAGGCATCTTTACCACTCGTGCGTGCAAAAATACAGACTCCCATGAGGAAGTATCAAAGGAGAGAGTGGAGCATTGGTTTCCATGTCAGACTTGTTTGTTTGTTGTGGGTTATTGTTGTGTATGCTGTAAACCTGAACAACCTTGAGCTGCAAATTCCTCCATAAGACGTTCCCTGGTGGACTATACTGCCTGTGAAACATCTATTAGACCAATAAAAACATAGTTCACTGCACCTTTGCATGGGACACACACTGCGGTGTCTGAACTGTGCCATAATAAAACATATATCACTGAACCGTTCTATTGTCTGAGGGATTTCTGTTTCTTTTTAACCTAACTATACAGTATCATTCAATATGATAAAAACTTTACAGTCATCATAAAGTACTATTGTGGATTGTTAAACAGATTTATTTTAAAGCCGCGGTCCGCTCGCGCTGAAGTATCACCTTTCACAACACATTCTCAGTACCCACTAGTGAGGTGGCATCTGCAGTGCTCAAGGCAGGATGGCAGCCATGCAGGATAGCACCAAACCAAGCTGTTAGGCCTGCTGTCTGCTAATCCATTCCAGTGTGGCAGCACAGTCAGTGAACCCCCATGCAAGCAGCACTTCAGGTCAACAGATATGGTCAATACATGTGGTCAGAACATGTGGTCAGAACAACAGTGCTGTTGGACCATGACTAACAGATTGTACGATCGGCCGTTTGGAGCGCTCCTCGCTCTGTCTTTGACTGTGTGTGTTTGCCTGCCTCCTCTGCAGCTATATGTCCTTGTGTGTATGTTCGAGGCGGTATATCCTTTTTGTCTTTGTGCACTTATGCGTGCCAGGAGACTTGGCTGCATGCTTGGGAGACAGGTGAGACATGGAGAGGGGACAGGCAGGTTTTTGGAACAGCCTCACCTCTCTGTAATTCTGGACCGTTGATGTGCCTGTCTTAATACCAGCGTGTGTCAGCTGTCCTCAGCATGCAGAGGCACTGGTGTGTACAGCTCCAGTCTGCTGCTCCTCGGCCTCACTTGTTTCCCAGTCGCTCGCGGGCCCGCCAACCAGGCCAGACATGGCACAAGACAGAAGAGGAGCACCACACGACTCAGGCTTGGTCACCCGGTTCTTGCTTTTGTTCAAAAATTAAGCTATTTACTGTAGATAATATCGTTGTTTTCTTCCCAACATCTGTGTATCTCATTCAGAAATTGTTTGATATTTAAATGGTTTATCCAAACATTTCAAAGTGTTATGAAATTATTGCCTATGAAATTATTTAGGAGTTTGTTTTATCATCTGGGGTTAAAATGCAAATGATTCCAGTAAAATGGTCGATTTAGAAGTTGCTGTGGAAGTGAGTTATGAACTACACATACCAGGGGTTAAGAAACACAACTGTGAAACCTTTATAGTATGCTTAGTGGTTTATGGGCAATTTTATTGCCCATCTGCCATGGGCACAGTTGTAAGTGCTTGAATTTACTGATATGTGTGAAACTCCTATTGAAATATAATTAATTGCACGCTTTACATAATTGAATTATTTGCTCCTCTTTTGCATTTAATCGTCATGAAGATTAAATTCAGCAATTTTCAAAAACATGCACGTACTGTAGTTGTAATCTATGTACATTTTATAATCTCTAAGCCACACACAGATAGAAGACATGTTAATAAATGCTCTTACACACTATTACAAAAACCTCTTTATCCTCTAATCTTGTCGTACTTAATCATGTTTAATTGGAGCATGTGAGTTATGAGTAATGAACATGTCCATTAATGAGACAATAAGCATACGCAGCATTCCTCACAGTGTCTGTCATCAATCACAAAGACTAAGGTCATGTGATTTTGTTTTATTCTGAAAAACCAGAAAGGCTTTTTGTTAAGAAGGAGCATAATCTGCATTTATAAACATTTTCTCTGTGACAAATAATCTTGTAGAATTGATCCTAAAATACTAAAATATTGTGTGTCAGTCTCTTACTGTCTATACTGCTGAAAGGAGGGGGTGGGGGGGGCAGAATTTGCATGGTGGGTAAAATAGCACCCCCTGAAGGCACAAAGATGAACTATGACTCTAAATCAAAAAGACAAAGCATGTCTCCACACAAAGCCAGAGCGCAACACCGCCACTCATTGAGTGTTATGAGCTCAAACATCCATTTATCTGTGGCCATTATTGCCACCAGAGGTAAATATGAAAATCTATTTTTTGTGATTTTGGTGAAATAATCCCTGAACAACATCAAAGTTTTCAATCTATTTGGTAGAGACAGCAGATTCCATTCCTCTGTTTTGAACGTTGATGGTAGGGGGCTACCCTTTTATTTACATTTGGATCACAGATTGGGCCTTTAAGCCTCCTCCCCAGAGTTCTGGTAATGAACTTATGTGTTACGACATTTAAACAGGCAGGCCTGGACAGCCTCTCATAACTCAGAAAGGTTATTCTCTGGCAGCAGATATAGATAAATGTCAGCAACGTTGCTGAGGCTTTACTGAAATAGAGCAGACATGATGCTCACTGCTGATATTTACACAGTAGAGCCAAGTCTGAAGGATGGGGGAAGACATGGCCTGCTGACAAAATCAGTTCTCACTGTGTTTCTTGTCGGGCGATGGAGTTTGATACCAGAACAAACAGAATTCTCTCCTCAAATGTCAATCAAGAGGATCTGAATCCTAAGTGTTATGCAAATGAGCAGAACCATTTTATTTGGATTACTTAATAACCAAATGGTTCATGTTGGAAAACAACTGCTAAATAGAACCTCACCTTAACTCGGTTGCAGCTTGGGTGCACTTGTTCCCCTCTAAATCGTACTGACGTGGGTTGTAGACCAAAGCTCACCTCAGTCTGCCATCATTAATCCAGGGAGAACCTGAGGCATGTCTCTGCGAGAGGTTACCCCCAGATCTCAAATGAGGGATGAGAGGAAGTAGGAAAAAAAAGGAGGAGAGAACAGAAGAAGGCCAATTTGTGTGTTAGCCCCAGCAGCAGGACAGGCAGGCACTTAATTCTGTGGAATCGCATCATTATATGCACCATTTACCAGATGCCCATTTAACATGCAATAATTAGATCAGTCAGTTTGGAGAGGAAAAAAAGCGGCGACGTGGGCTACTTAAATAGGGTCCCTTGCCATAACATTAGCAACCCCCTACAGGGTCACTTGTCAAAACTGTTTGAGAGATTAATTCTTTGGAGTGTCAAGGAGAAAAATGTATGGACAGGCTCTTTTTTTTTGTTTCCCTCCTTTGTTCTTTGTCCGACAGTTCTTCAGTGAAATGAGATACACAGTACAGTATAGCATTTTAAAGTAAAAGATGAAGTACAAAATGAATTCAAATTTTAAATATTGCAGTTATGATTGACAAAAAAATGCATAATAATGAAGAGTGAGTTCCCTTTAATGTGAACTGCGATGATCAAAGAGACAGAGAGTTCTGGAAACGCTTCTTTTTCCTCAGTGATTCATTTAAGAATGATTTCTGTAAATATGTTTATGGAGGTTTTTATTTCAGCCTTTGTGAGTTGAACAAATCCCATAACAGGATTCTCAAACATCGCCCCTACACAGCAAACTCTCTCAACTCTTTGTCTCATATATTAATATTGATCATCGTATTCTTCTTCACTTCTAAACCTATTTCATCTTGCTATGAACCTGTCGCTCCACAAATTACTTTTAAAGTACAGTGTGTGACTTTTATGGTGCAAACCAGACAAAATCCCCTCTTCGCTGAATTCCGTTCTATTTGGCTTGTGTTAATAATGCCCATCCATTTCAGAAAGAGAATCATTTCATTTCTCTCAGAAGCAACTTTCTCTAGTTCATCACACACACAGTTACTGCATAGAGTCCATTCTCTCCACCAGGAAGCAGATAATAAACTGAGGAGTGGCTCTGTGCAGAGGTAGACGACTCAGTCGTTCTTGTGTGATGGGCCAAAACCTGTGCGCTCTGACAGTGCTGGGAAGCAGATGTTGAATCCTCTGCCTTTACTGGTGCTGTTATGGAGATGTTAATGGGGTAATTTATGGAAGATATAAAGTGAAATAGGTCATCATCAGCTTTCAGCTCTTTCATTGTCAGTATGTGTGTGTGTGTATGTGTGTGTGTGCTAGACTCATTTCAGCTGAGGGCAGCCATGGAGCACTGGTACATCCCCTGGGCCGAGGGGAGTGAGTGGTACCTGAGGAGTTAAATGGCCTGAGGAGGACACGGTCCACCATGCCTATGGTCTGTAAAGCTCTGTAGAACAGCCTAATACAATGGTAGAGGAAAGGGTGTATTTCATTCGCAGCCTGAAAATGTGTGTGTGTAGCAAGGCTATAGTCATATGCTCATATCCAAGGTCTAGTGCAGAACATATATGGTATGATATCCAAATGATACAGCAGTGCATCAGAAAGCTTTGAGATGAACAAAAAGATATGTTGAAAAAAATCAGCAGACCAGCTGCTGTATTTGGCTCTGTCTGTATCACAGCACACAGTAGACAATAAAGTGCTTTATTTCTCTAATGATAATAATAATCAACACTATGACTAAAAGAAATTTACTGTTGCTATTAGTACAAAAAGCAAACCATGGCCCATTTTAAAAACATCCCAAAGAGCTGTCACTTGGAGTGACAGTAAGTCAGCTCTTCTTCACCTTTTAAATTAAAGGTGTTTTGTGAGTAATGCGGCCATTGTCATCTGAACCGTCACAGTGTCAGCCAGAGATGATATACCCATTTAATAATAGAAAGAGCTTTTATATGACTGTGTCCCTGGGATTGGCAGACTTTGATTGGCCAGCAAGACCATTTCGCATTGCAGATAAAATGAAACTACCCTCAACGTAATTTATAGATGCAATTTTGCGGGACTGTCCTGAGCTCATATTTGATATGACAATTTGAAGGTGTATGTGTGCGTGCGTGCACGTGTCCACGTGGACAAGCATAATAAATCCGGAGATGAAATTTTAAGACAGCTGTAATTTGTGTAATTTTTTTGGAAAGTCTGCTTGATCTGTAAGACACTGTTTCAGGCTGAGCTGTTGTTGAACCTCACATGCCCTTTCTGAACGTTATAATGGTATTTTCACAGTAAACCTGTAGTTAAACACAGTCAAACTGCTTCCCCATAAATTGCTGCAGCCAGTCACTCCTGGTGGTCAGTCGACAGAGACCAAGCCTCAAGGTTAAGCATCAGCCAATTTCACATATTAGTGACCCACAGCCTTCCGCAAAACCCAGATCCTACACCCACCAACAAACACATTATCTACGCACAAATTAAATCAGTGTCCAGTGTCAGTGTTTTTTTTAACATTACTTAAGGCTTTGTGTAACAGATTTCAGAGTAATCTTTCTAGTCTTAGCAGTACTGCAGAAAAATGGAAAACAGCATCCGTTCCATGCAGAAAAACAAGCATTCAAACACCTGCTCGGACAAGAGAGACCTACATCTGCCACAAATTTCATTCCAAAGTGTTAAAATGTCATAGAATGATATTGCCACATAACAAGAACCAGTAATGAGTATGCAATCTGATGCAGCTCTGTCTGCAGGTGATGGAGAAGAGCAGAAGCCTCCAAGCAATGACTGACACCTCTTACGTGATCCATTTAAGCTCAGGGGAGCCTGCCTGGGTCTCAAATCAAAGAGGAGGAAACTGACCAATATATCTGTTCCGTGAGGCAGAGGCATTCATCATCTGAGGAGGATAAAATGTGTTCTCTCAATATGGCTGTAATATTTTACAGCCACACAGAGGGGCTTTAGTGTCGACAAAGTCTGGTTCACCGTGGCACGGCTGCAACAACCGGTTGGCAGGACGCTGGAGTCATTAACATGTAACCTCTCTATGACGCCATCCATTTTTGTAAGAAGGTCACAGTATTCTTTGAGAGGCACCACGGTGGCTTTTAATAATGCACTGACATGCAGAGTCCTTGCAGAGCTAAACCACTTGCCAGCATGTGAACACATTTCATAAAGGATCTATTATGTGAACATTAAAATGGCAAATAACGTGAATCTTACACTAACATGCTGTTCTTGAACGTAGTGTGGCAGTATGGTTTATGCAGTTTGCTCTTTAGAGACTCTGCCCCGTGGACCAAAGGGTCCTATTACTTAAATGAGCTCTATTAGTGTCTCTGTGGGGACCACTACAGCGACCAAACTCACAAACCTGCTCACAGACTCTAAAACAGCTTTTGTTATGCCACCCCTCTATTGCCCTCCAGTTTCTTACTGATTTACATACAAATTGATCTTGAGGTAAATCAGATGTCACTTTTCTCCGGGTCACGGAGAACACGCTGAGATAATGAAATCAGGGTCCGCTGAGTGCTACACTTGCACAAGCTACCAGATGGGTCTCTCTGTTAATGCAGTGCCTCGGTCTGTGCATGTGTATGTATGGGTGGGTGCACACACATGTTGGTGTGATTGCACGTATCTGTGTCTGTGAGCGTGTGTGTGTTTGTGTATGTAAAAATGACTTAACATCTTCTATTTATTTCTCCAATATAAAAGTAAATGTGTGTGCTCATGTGTGATCATTCATTTGACGGCTCTGTATATGAAGTACATGCTTCCCCTGTGACTTTGGGGATTGCTCTGATTTGCTTGGTGAATACATTTCTGTGCCTGCAAACTTTCTATCTGCTCTTGCATGAGAGAAGAAATAAATAAACAAATAAATTGTCAATACTGGCCTGTGGTACTTTTATATAAATTTACTATGGGCCAGATATAATTTTGTTGTTTGGTGGATTCTTATTAGTCTAGCATATGCAGTTCTTTATAATAGCCCAGTTAATCACTCCTGGAATGAATTCCTCCAGACTTCCTCCTCAGAATAAATTGCAGACAGTTTGTCTTGAAGAAGGAGGGACCAGAGAGGTGACAATTAGAAGGACATGAACCTGATGGACCATCACATCCCATTAATGTTGTCTGGGGGGAAATTAAAGAGCGAGGCATTATGTGCCATGTTTCTGTCATGGGACAGACTAACATTGGGGAGAGTGTAGGTGTGATAGAGGATAAGTGTTGATAAAAGTCAAAGATTAAAACGCATAAAACTATTTTCACCATGCTATTTTAACAATAACCAAAACCTGAGTGGTAAGAATATAAAAAAGACTGAAAAGATACCAGTACACTAATAGTGAATTACATGTGCAATAGCCAATTTCCTAATAGAATGTTTTTGATAGAGTAATGTATTGGTTCAATCTTCCAGGCAGCCTCTGGCATCAGTTAATTTCTTTACAGTAAAAAATGAGCTGGCTGAAACTCACTTGAGTTTTTTTAATCCATTGTAATAGTCAATGTGCTCAGTTTTATTGTTGTCGAGGTTACGTTTTTGTTGTGTGGACATGCAAATGAAAGATTGATGTGAAAGGTCTGTGAGCATGGTGAGTGATCCTTCTTATATTCATTCTGTGTTATTTAGTCATACGATTTTATCATCATTTTAAATCCTCTTTACAGAAACCAAATTGATTATTTTTCGTCCTCTAGGTCAACATAGCTCATGAATAACAGTGCTGTTCAGCAGCCAAATCTGAGATGTCAGAGCTTCCAGCACATAAAACTTTTCAAATCACTGCATGACCCCACTGAGATAATGGAGCTTTGAGAAAAACTAAACTAGAGTTCAAGTTCACTGCGATGGATCAAGCAAGTCTTTGATTTTCATACAGTTCTTCTAAAATATATCAAGAGATGCCTGGAAGAGGCTTTGGAAGTTGTATAAAGTGTACACAAACACAAATTGGGTACTTGTATTCCTTTCATGTGCTATTGTATTGTTCAAATGCATATGTCCTTTAGAGAAACAAGTAACCTCCTGCATTGTCAGTCAGAGGAGGATTTAGAATAAAAGCAGGAGGCTCTGCAGACGCTCTGTGTTGTAATTCCTCTGCTTCAAATCATAAATACAATGAAAAGAAAGAGAGGAATGATGTGAGGCTGAGAAGTCATCAGTCAGACTGACAGCCTTGAAATGAAACAATACCATAGTCTCCTCCCCTCCTGGGCTGCAGACTGTTTTAGTATTTGTTAAATAACTCTCATATTCATGAGGCTGCTTCCAAGCACAGCCTCTAAAGCTTTCCTATAGCAATCAAAAGGAATGTGAGAAATGACTGCTAATGTGTTCATTTCAGACTAAAACACTGGTCCATTACTTGTGTAGAAATGAGTAAAATAAATACATAAGCATGCAATATGATTAATTTATACTTTGTGGAAATATATGATTAAGTTGTATATATATATATATATATATATATATATATATATATATATATTTATATATATCTAATGAATGGCTGAACAGTATACCCTATTATACTTTATAGAAACTGAGTTAGAAATTTACCTTTTATCATATGTCCTCATCCACTGGCATTTCTATTGATAAATTTTGCTCTCAGATGAGCATAGACCAAGTTTCTGCAGTTGAGTGAGTCCGTATATTTTCCTCCTTCATAATACTGTCGTCAGAGGATAAGAGAGCTCATAATGGAGTAGTAGTTTATTTTACTCTCAGTGGGCAGTGGGGGTAGTCTCTGGCCAGTTTCTGTGCTATGAGGGAAATAAATCAAAAGAACAATAACAAAAATGACCAGCGACCTCTCAGGGACCAGGCTGAACTACTAAGGGTGATAAAGGTGAGGCCTGACGAGCTCTGAGCCAATGGCATTGTAGCCTTGGCATAATAAATTTAACACAAATTGCCTGCTTTAATTGGGTTCATGATCTGTGGACTGGAGTGTCAGGAGCCTCCAGTAAAAAAGGGCTGACAAATGGGACACACAGATTTCCAGCACCGTTTAATGCTGTTATAAAGATTGAGAAAATATTGGAGATGTCTGGAGAAAGAGACGGGAGTTGGTGCCAGACACCGTGGACCAGGCGGAAGACCTCATCCATACAGCCGAAAACCTTGGGATCCTAATGAACTGACTCTGCCCTTGTGATTAAGATGTGGTTGGCTAGTTGTCAAAATAAAACATTGGGTGTGGTGCCAATAATTAATGTAATAAATCCATAAAGGCATTTAGATAAGAGGAGCTTTTTGTAAGTTTTGCTGGCACTTCATAGCCAGCGATAGCATAAAACAGCTGTTTACTCACCAGTCTAGAAGACACATTGTGAGTTCAGCATCAAGCTTCATTCCTTTACTCGCCAAGAGCTGTCTCCAGCGGTGGAAAGCAACGCCAGTGTTCTGTCTCTATCTAGTCTTTCCTTCTGCTGAGGTTAGCACTTATTTTACCACTTCAATGGCACATCCGGTGAAATAGCATGTAAGAAATGTGAAGACTGGCATTCTGACTTATGAGCAGATACTGTCATTAGCATAAAATGTCACACAATATTATTTATGTAGATGAAAGTGGGTAATCCAGAAGAGAATTGGAAATCAAGAAATGTTATTTGATACATGTGCTGTGTAAAGTTGGGTCAAATTTCATTTATTTGATTAAACAATACTGTGACCATCTGTAAACTAACAAGTCAAAACCCAGGTAAGTCTACAATAAAAGCAGCTGAGAATGCAGTCTCTTCGAGAGTGAATAAAATGCTCACATGATTTAATAATACCCCAGCCAGATTATATGCTGCATTCACAAAATGTCTGTAATATAATGTTATTTCACCACTTTAGCCTTGACTAGTTGTCACCTTTAAAAAAAAAAAACCATAGACTTCTAGCTGTTGGTTTGTATGAAAGTGCTCTGACATTCACAGAGGAAAAAAAAAAAAAAAAAGAGGAATGAAAACATTTTTTAAAAGAGTTCAGACTTCCTGGACTAGCTGGCAGCAGCAGGACAATCAGAGGCATGAGGACACACAACATCTGGAGTCATGAGGGAAACAGCATGTACTCCTACGCCCGGAACCAGCAGGACCACTGTGATACGGACTCACGCTCAGACCAGAGTTGCTGGCGGAGCTGACACCAGCAGCCTGCACATGCTCGCTGCACACAAAAGGTCAGCTCGGTCAGTTGTAGAAAAGTTACGGAAACATCGTGGGAAGGGGGATGACTTTGTCTTTACTACTTTAATCAAGAATGCAAGTGACACATGTATATGGTACTTCCGTAAATGATATCAGTGATTCCACCACTGTAAATATGTTTACACACCAAGGTCTGTGGGTTTGTTGAAGTAAAAGGTGATTCGGGTGTTGTGATTCTTCAATAAATGGAAATCTGTACAACAGAATAAGAGCAATTTTTAAGTTTTGGTATCACAAATAAAGTCAATGCTTAACTCTGTATCTGTGTAGTAACTAAATTGAAGCATCCTGAGATAGAGCAGACCTTAGTTATTATTTTTTCACTGCCGAGGACACCGTGTCTGTTTTTCATAACCAGTCTGACACCGTGCCGGCTCGTGAGAGACTCTCGTCTGTGACTGTCCCCACATAAACACACATAAAGACAGAATTACACACACATGGGATGTAACCAGCAGTGCTCCTCTGGACTGAGGACCAGCTCAGTCAGTTTTACTCAACAACACACACATACACACCTGCACACAGACAAACACACAGAGTCTGGAGGGCGGTGACGTGGGGGAAGAAGGATGGGATATGGAAATCCCTGTCCACTGATATCTTCCTCTGATAACTATGTGTGAAGGTCATTTGTCCCCTGCTTTGGCAAGACTCTACATAAATCACTGTGGAACTGGCATGATGGGTATTCGCGGAGGCAGCAAGTGCCTCCTGGTCTTTCCCGTTCCCCTATCTTCTCCTTGTCGCCCCTAACCCAAGCAGATATGTACAGTAAATAATGACACATCTGGACAATTTCATCTATTACGGTACAGTTGAAGCAGACGTATGACGGGACAACATCCTACCTGAGGTCTTCATTTTTTTTCTCTGCCCTCCAGGATCTTGACATTTCAGTCTATGAAGTTATATGAGTCTACATTGACAGTACCAGCTGATCCAGAAATAGAGAAAAATCATGTTTACCGGTGTTGCATGTCTTCAGCTGATGCTCACCTCTAGGTCCCATTACAAAAATATTAAAACATATTCAATTTGCCTTTGCCCACATCTAAAGATTTTTTTGATATTATAGGCAAAGTTATTTTACTCTTTTGATGACACTTTTTATGACTTCATAATAAGGATCATTTATTTTTACCAAATGCTCCTGTAGAACTGAAAAATGAATAAATACATTAGAGACACAGTTTAGTAAGGTTTTGTTAAATAACCAGAACAACGTGTACTGTTCATATATTCTCTAATTAAAGTCAAATTTACAGGTGTCATGTGTCAGACTATCCCTGCTTAGAGATCAGTTACCAGGCAACCAGCGGAAACTCTGCCTTGAGCAGGCTAGCTGTTTCCCTCTGTCTCCAGTCTTTGTCGCTAAGCTAAGCTGCAGCTACAGCTGGTTATAGCTTCATATTTAACAGACAGAAGTGAGAGTGATATTGATCTTCTCGTCTAATTCTCTGGCAGAGAGCGGAGACGCATATTTCCCAGAATGTCAACCCATTCCTTTAACAACTGATGCCAGATGCTTGATAGATTAACATGGTTTTCCACAAGTTAGGGTTTCTAGTTGTCTCTGTCTGTCAAATGTGGCATCTGTTATCTCCAGTGGCTCGTTAGATGCCAGAGGTCTGACCTGTCTTTAAAAGTGCACAGATTGGCTTGGTAGGGACACCCGAGTTCAAGATCAGAAAAATTCACATCAAAAACTATAGATGTGAAAATATTTGGAAGGATCATCTATCTTTAAACTGTATTCTGTACATTTTCCAAAATGAATTGATCATTAAAAGAAATCTATTTCTATATAACTGATGAATAATCTTGAATCTGAAATCAGCCTTTTATTTAACCTCTGCACTGAGAGGCTTTTGCCGTGTTTCACACACGACACAAAGACACACCAGAGGAATGCAACCAGGCTGAACCTAAATGGTTTTCTCACATTCTCATGCAGATGGCAGATTGTTATGTGTGTATTGTGCATGCACGCGTGCACATATTTGTCTGTGTGTGTGTGTGTGTGTGTGTGTGTGTGTGTGTGTGTGTGTGCCTGTGAGTCTGTGAGCCTGTGTGTGTGAGTGTGTGTGTGTGAGTGTGTGTGTGTGTGTGTGTGTGTGTGTGTGTGTGTGTGTGTGTGGGGTGTACTTCTGAGAGCGGCAGGTTTGGCCCCCGAGGCGATGACAAAGCGATCAAACTCTATGTGTCACATATAAATTGCTTTGACCTTTTTTCCTCTCAGACTCATGGCTCGATGGCAACAAGGGACATTTTACCCAACTGGAAAGAGTGCTCAAGTCCGCAAAACATGAGGAAATGGCAAGCGAGGAAATTAACAGTGGTAAGTGTTTGTCCTCTACGGGGTCAAAACACGCCACTTTGTTCCCTTGTGTTTATGCTTTGCCAATTTCCCCAAAGACATCTAAAAAACCGTGAGCATTTATTTCAGTATTGTATGTTCTGAAAGAAAATTGAATATACCTTTATGATAACACAAAGTGTGATTGTTCAAAAAAATATCGCTCTGTATCACAAATTCTTGCTATAACAAGCAGACAGGTCAGCAGTGTTAATTCACATGCAACAGAGCTGCCCACTCGGGCACCACTTACCATTATACCTCTTAACCCTATTAAGTAGAGTGGCCATTTTGTTTTGGAGCTCTCGGTTGTCACACTCTTGACCACTTTAATACATTGCGATTCTTGATGGCTGCATAAGTAGACTTCATAAATGAACCTGTTGTCTGTGGTGGCCATCTGGCCAGAAGTCATGTATATAAATGGACCTCTAGACACTTGACTTCTGTAGCTATCGGCCGTGATTACTCTCTTGGCCTAATACAATATTCATGCATTAGAGTAGGCATGCATTACCTCCTTTCTCCTCCTCATGCCGCCGTCGGTAATTGAAATTTCTGAAGTGCGGCATGTTTAATAATGGAATTAATTTCCCATGCAAAGTGTATATGATTGACCATGCACAGGGAACAGAGGGAACAGGCTCCGTTTCCAAAGAAGAGGAGAAAATAGCAGGCTGTGAGCCATATTGTTAGATTTATGAATTCATGATGGAAATAATGATAACAGCATTATTTAGGATGAGATTTATGATGACCCTTTTGACTACATCGTAGTTAATATGTGTTACATTTCATGGCTTTACCACTGCAACACAGACACATATTGTAATGCATTTTGACTGAAAGGAAATGTAGACAGAAAACAAATTCTTCCTTGCTATAAACAGCTATTATAGTGATGACAGTGGTGTGACCGTTTTTTCGACACATATATGACAGCCATTAATTTTGGAAGGAAGGAAATGAAAAAGAAGCTAAACCAGAGGGAAAAAAAACGGAGGTGGGGGGGGGGGGGCGCAGAAATATGCAAAGCACTTTAAAATAAATGTAAGAGATGAGGGAAGGCAGGAGGGAGACTGAGCTCCTTGTGGGGGCTAATGATCAAGCTGGTTTGACCTCTCAAGCAGTTAATGTGGAACAGACTGTTCCTGGCAAGCCAAGTCCAAGTGACAGGACATCACAGGAAAAGAACAAAGGAGTATCTCACCATCCGTCGCTGCACAGCCATGTTTTATGAAGGCAGGGAAATAAAAGGCAGCAGACACAGAACAGGAAAGCGTATGTCCAGCCTCAAAAGCGTATTTCTGATTCAGACAGTTTGTCCTATTGTATGTTTTATTCTGAAGACTCGGATTAGCTTTGTTTCTCATCCACTTCTTGATTAGAGAGACCACTTGTCCTATAACCATGTCCTCCTTGGTTCATCGCTCCTTTTCTTGTGCATTAGACTGCTAGAAGGACAAAAGTGCCTTGTACATCATGCTAGAAAATATGAGAAAAATAAAATAGAAATAAAACTGTGATCGCACAAGGAAAATTTTCTTTATTTGTTTAAACACAAAATGCATACAGTAGTACAAACACAGATCAAAAGATCAAAACAGAAATCCAAAACTACCTTTAGGTCACCCTCATAAGTGCATTTGTTCGAGGAAGCATATAGGACAAACACACAATCTATTTTGCTGCTTTTCGGTTGGCAACACGGGGTGAGGTTAGCACAAAGGGAGGGGTTAGTGCAATGAGAGTGTGATGAAAAGAGTGGGCTCAGCACAATAATACTGCATGTTCCAGCCAAGAGATATTTAGCCTAATGAAATGTTCACAGGCTGTAATTGTTGTAATGAGTGGATAGACTATGAAGAAGGACGAGAGCGATAGAGCAGCAATCAAGCACGATAGAGAAGAAAACAGAGGGAAGACATACACAGTGAAAGATAACTATGATCTGAAGTGAAAGTTTCAACACTATTTTTGAGGTTATCAAATAGGTTTCATCATGTGGGATACAGACTTTTGTTTTTTTTTTTTGTTTTTTTTTTTACTTGTCCATTCACCTGCAGGTTCTGAACGTGCCCCAGGTAGTTTATGAAAGCAAGGAAGACTATTGCTTTGAACACAAAAACTCTCCATATTGCTGTTCATAAAACAGACGAATAGCTAGTTTAGTGAGCGGAAGCTAAAGTTTAGTAATTTCCAATAAATAACCTCAATTCTTCCAACTATAAAAAGTGCCACCCACATATTCTGCGACAATTCCACAGTTCAGAAATGAACCCAGTTCAAGAACAACACTTACAGATCATAAAATGCAAGGATGCAGCAAAGAACGCAAATAATTCAGAACGGGAATGGGTGGGTGGTGTAAGAGAGAGAAACAAAGTGAACAGGAGAGAAACACAGAAAAGGTGGGAAAACGTCAGAGAATGACAAGAGAGGGAGAGAGACATTTAGGGGAGAACTGAGTCGAATTCAAATACCCAATGATTACATCTCTTAACGTGTCAAGTACATTTCCATTTAAAGTGCTTGCTTAAACACCCATGAAGAGGTGTTCTCCGGCTGCTATGCACACAGTAATGACTGGGGACTCTCCTAAGGCCCTCAAGCCATGCAATTGTCACTTTTCTTCCTCAGTGCATTGCCTCATCAGCCCCTGCTTTAAAACAATATATTGTGTCTGTAACAGACCTGCAACCAGGGGCCAGATGTTCCCTCCCCACACTGCCACTTTAAAGTTACTTAGCAAGATGTTACAGTCACATAAAAGTCTACACAAAGTTACTGTGAAGCAGCAATAATTGATTGTGGTCACTTGACATATTATCACTTTATGTGGCAGAACAACATGTGCATTTGTTTATTAGCATTTATTCACTCTAATATTCAGTAATTACTCCCCTTCTTCTGTTTTGGTTTTCACAAACTCTGGCTCTTTAGCTGCTAAATGCTCCCCTATATTCAATAGCTAGTTGCGAGCTCTCTGAACAGCAGCTACTGTAGCCATGATTAAGAATAACGGGGTAAATGCTAAATTATAGTGCAGTAGCAAATATATAGTAGTGAACAGTCATCAAATCATTAAAAAGAGACTGATGGTATTACACAGCACTATTGCAGTAAAGTTTGATAACACTAGCTAGTCATTAAAAGCCACTGATCATACCACACCAAGTAAGGCTGTAGTTGCAAAACTGACGGGTGCACTGATCTGAGGAAGGATGTGTTTTATTGTTTTATTTTGGTGAGAATATCCTACTTTGCCTTTAAAAGTTCAAAAGACTCACAAAAATATGCAAGTACTAACAACAGCCAAATTTACATTTACACATCACATTGCAATAAAGGCACCTAATGAAATTTGACTGACCTGTAGTGAAAAGTCTGAACCACATTCACCAAAACATTCCTGCTGACTGCATTCGGCATTGATAATCCTGTCACCCCCTGAAGGTTCATGTATTAAAATGCAGTGCTGTTGTTTGCCTTTGTGAAAGGCCGTTATTATTAAAGTGCCCTCACCTGCTAACACATTACAGCCCATAAACAACATGAATGATGTGCTGAGCACTGCAGCCTAACACACATTTATTAAATTACACTTTTCAGCCACACATCAGGTTTCTCCTTTGATTCATTTTCTTTAATGAGTTTGCTGATGTAGACTGGCATGCTGTAATGAAAAGGTAAAGACAAGCAAGCAAGAGAGCCATAAATAAGTCTCAGAGCATGAGGAATAATGACAGGAGTTTAATGTCCAATTAGATTAAAAGGCTCTCTGACACAAAAGCAGGATGCTGAGTGCACTGCTCAATGAGCCTGTGAGCGACATTGATTAACGCTAAACGGATCTATTACTCCCATCCATGGTACTGATCAACAGTTCTACCTGCCACTTCTCTAACACTATAAATGTGTGTTTGGTTGCGCCTATATCTATGCATGCAAATGTGTCTGCTCATTAAGTGGGTTATGGATTAACATGGCTAGCAACTAATGTCCAAAAACTCCATCAGTTTGTATATCTCTCAAGGACATCCTGGTTATTTTGAGTTGCCTACTTTTTTTTCTTATTAATTTCAACATGTAAACAAAGGAAGAGCTAAGTCAGGCAATCTATCATCTCCAATATGTGAGTTTCATAAAGCCCAGGGGAGTTTTCTCCTTGTGAAGCCTAGCTGAGACCTGATAGCACTCCACATTATTGGCTTTAGAAGAAAAAAAATATGATAGTGGGACAAGCTGTCCGTCTATCATCATATTTGTTTTCAGACATTTGTCATAGGCATCGGATTGCCTCTTCCATTTGAGCTGAACATTAGAGATGGGTTGCGGAGGTGTTTAAATCTGCTTTGCTGCAGGGGAAGGAAACTACCTTGTAGTTGTGGCTCTTCATTATTCTGCTGACAGAGCTTTGTGGATCTTTCCTCTGTTGAGGAGAGATAGGTGGGATGATGAGAGATGTCCTCCTGTGGAGGAGTATGTCAACACCTTTGACATATACCACTGCCACATTAACATTCACAATTCACAGGATCTGCTGTGCACCAGACCAGATCAAAGAGGCAATATTATGTAACAGACGTGCATAATTTGTAGTCTTCTTTGAAACTTGAGGTCTAAGGTTCCCCTCTGGGATCTGTGCAGTATTTATTATAGATCAGGATTCATGTGCGACTCATTCATAACATACATGAGGAAATGTTAGCTGTGTGCTGTCAGACTTTTCTCATTTTATTACAATGCAAATGTGCTCTAAATCTTTTAAGAATGACATAATTGTCATTGTTCTAAGGCTGATTTTCTAATAAATACAGCATGTGTCATGTCTCATTTCCACAATTCCTGCACTGAGGGCATATTTTTCCCATACTGTTACACTAAACAGCAAGAAGGAAAAATTGCATTATGCTTCTGCCAAATGCAAAAAGACAAGGGCTTGAACCAGAGTGGCACAGTGATTCATAATGGGACAAGTGAACTGGGACAGAGGAAAAGTACAAAGAATATCATCAAGTCACTGTTAGTATAGTCATACTGTCAGAGTGTTTCTATAAAACTGATTGGAGTAGATACAATTTCTGAAAGTCCTCTCTTGGCCCGTGTTGTGTTGTATAAGGTACTATAAGTAATCCAAGGCGGCCTTGTAGCCTCATTTTACAAGACGGGAAGCAGACTCCACACGAAATTAATGCTGATTGTAACGCCCAATATTTATATGCTTAAAAATATACTTGTCATATAGTTGTATGTAATGCAAGAAGCAGAACTAGACCAGAAATTTAAGAGGCGAAACTTTTTTTGTGTATTAAATAGAGGCATTTGCAGACATTAAGGCTAAATGGGCTATGTAATTAGAAATGTAACTAATTTTTTCATGTCATATGTAAGAGTGAATGGTCTGATATTTAGGTCAACAATAAGTGTACTGCTGCACACTGGCAGGGCATGAGTGCAACCTGTGGAGGTCAAGAGACGTCAACCTCAGCGTACTTGACAAGCATCTGCCCTCTACAGTATAAATGGATGCTGCCACATCAGTGATTTTCCACAAAAGAAAAGAAGAGAAAGATCTGAGAAAGGGCTGGCCCAATGTTGGTGCACCAGGTAAGTCAGGCTTTTCAAGGATGATATTTTATTGGCTACTTGTCATTTTCTACATGGCTTTGAAAATAAGAAAGCACACAACACTATTTTGGTCTAAATAAGAGGTTATATAGGAGGTTCCTATATAATTCTAAGACATTAGACATGTTTAAAGTGTTTCACTTTTGCATGGATCCTTTAGGAGTCTAAGCATTTTGCCTAATCTAATGTACAGTTCACATGTTTTGTGGACTTGGAGATGGCTTATGCCTTTGTCCACCTAATGTCCTTTGGGGTATACTTCAGGACTACTGCAGCCATTATTGCGTTGATTTGATCTCTGTTTAGAACAGCAGCAAGGGCAGCATCCAAACCTGAGGGAGTCTCATTTTGAGTGGATGGTGGACTCTGCCAAGGTTATGCCTTCTCAGCTATTCTGTTTATGATTTTCATGGACAAAATTTTCTTTCAACAAAAATCTACCCTGATGCCCACCACGCCTGCCATGCCATCACTATTGCTCTTAAAGAGCTTCACTATTTGTGCCATATAAGGCTGAATTAATTGATTTATGGAAACCAGGGGACATCCAAAATAAGCAGACAGATACACAGCCCTGACATACAATCATCAGCAACGTGCGGAGTTAATATCTAGGTCTTCAACTTGCTCAGGGTGTTCAGCTTTCCTCACCAGCTAGTCACTTTGTCTGTCATCAGCTGCTAAGCGGGTAGTGTAGGGGGTTCATCAGAGCTTATTTTCTGGAAACAGTTGCTTGCTGCTGCTGGAAAAGGGTTTGATGAGAGCAGTAAAATGAGTGTAAAAAAAAAAGAGGCTTCATAGCGCTGCAGAGGTTAGTGATTATTCTGTATGTAAATGTATCCACATTGGCTCCTCTATTTTTGTACTAAAGCCCCCAGTGTTTCAAACAAGTATACACACTATTACATGCACATTTCACAGACAAACCTGCATGCACCGTACAATTTTTTATATATTTGATGATTTTATCCAGACAAACATCAAATTTTGGGCAGGTTTTCAAAAAGGCAATAAAAAAAAATCTGTGAATTTACAGTGATTATTTCATTATGGTCCCTCCTCATTCCATTATTTTACTTCGCCCAAGAAAAACGCAACCTGCTGCAGATTTATGGGTTCTACATGCCCTGAAAACATTTGGTTTTGCAAGGCCATGCCTCTCACCTTGTGGAGTCACAGACAGTTCTGCTCAGGGAGTGCAAAAATATAGTGCACTTTTAGCACAGTTACAGCAGAAAACCATTCAGCTACATTTTTCCATATAGGTTGGAATCAGTTTGTCTTTTCATAAGTGCCTAACGTAGCCAATCTTAGCATTTTTGTTGTTTTTTTTCCTTGCAGTGGATAAAGTCACATACACACACCCACATGTTGCTATATCGGGATCTTCCCTTCCACCTCTTCATAGCATTCAAACTCATAGCAAATCACCAAGACAACTCCACCACACACTTCATGCACTCAGCAAAGTTTCAATCACTCTCTTTAGAGACTTTTGCTTTCTTTTACCTTTACTGACGGGCTAATTTCTTGCAGAGACCATTTACTATTCATGGCAAATCATCTCATCATTTCAACTCACCTCAGCACAATCTATTTTTCTTGGTGTGTCCAATATAAACAAGGCATCATATAGAGGAGAAGTAACGTCTGTCAAACTCTCAGTGCTGGTAGAGAATTAGTTTTGTGGAGCAGTAAATTCACAAGTTACATCATTCTAATAGCAGAAAAACTTAATTAACTAGGTGAGCCTTGGGGGCCCTTACAAAATGCCTCCCCAAGCAACAGCAGAGAGCAAGAATGACCCCCAGCTACCACAGACCTGCTTACTGATACAGAAAATATGATTGCTTTTCATATTCCAGCGAATTTTCAACATTTTACATTTCACCTCAGGACACACAGTCGCTCAGAACACATTAGAATAGGTGCATTGCAGGAGAAGGGGCGGCACATGTGGGCGTTATTAGCTAAATGAATTTTAATAAATAACACTGAAACATAATGAAACATAAGACAATATGAAAGATGAAATTAAATGCTTGTTGAAGTATGGAAGACAGATAATGGGATACAGTAGTGAAACAGATGAGTTTAAGGAGGTGCGTAATACTGCATGTTCAATTTATATGTAAATCAATCCACCTAATAGAATGACCTCGTCCATGTGCCAGAGGATAGGAAAACAATCCCACCCAAAAGCATTTTTGAATTTTGAAATCTCATGAGCTTTTACGGTAACAGGGTGTCAGCCTGGTGCTACAATAACCCATTAGAGAACAAGCTAATGAGGCGATTTATTTGAGTTACTCTGAGAGTACCGCACAGTGCCCGCAACAGTCTGCACGGTACAGATTTAGAACTCAGTCTGCACAGGGGGGCTCATATACAGGCACCACGAGCAGGGAGCAAGCTGCCCTTTTCGCCTGTGTGAATGTAAGTATGAGGTAGATGGATGGGTGACAAACATGCCACCACTATCTTCCACCGCTCCATGTCACCTTTGTGTCCTGGAATAGAGATACTATACTATACTGTCACACTGACCCTCCTTGTTAGAGAGACAGCAGAGGATAATCAGAGGAGAACAAATGATGTGCTGCAAATCCCCTGCTGTGTGACCTTTGACCATGTACGTACTGTACACATGGAAGCCTGTCTTTCTGATGTCTGTGGCATGCTAGAACTGCTGTGTAGATAGTGTACAATCAGAAGATTGTATGCATATTTCAACAACTTGTTTAAATTAAGACTTTTTCCTCTTCTGAAATTCATATGTGGGCGTGTTCTGTGTAGCCAAAGATGCTATAGTCCCTCTGTCTATCAGTCACTAATGGTGTGGAGCAGTGGGAGGCCAGGACACCTGCGTCTGCTGCCTGATAATGAATATGATGAAGATGGATAATACTTTACCCTGTCTGAAACCGTGCTCCCAGCTAGGGAGTGATTACTGCAGTAATTGGGATCCATGGTGGCTGCCGCTAGAGATACTGATGATGAGGCCGTCTTGACTAAAATGTAGATAACATTGACACTGCTCATATTGGACCCAAGAGTTACAGCTTCACAAATCACCTCTGACAACCTCAGAATCAAATCTGTGGCCTCGTTGTCTGTTTCACTGGGGTTTCACTGTAAATTAGTGTTATGTAATTGTTTTTATAATTTAGTGAATAGATAGAGAGATGAGCTTTCAGATACTGGGTTATGACATTTGATTCCCTCACACAGTCTTGCTCTAATGTGAAGCAACCGGACCTAAGTGATTGTGGCATTTTCTATTTATCAACCCCATCTCTCCCTAAATCCTGACCTGTATCCCCCGCCACATCTGTCTGAACAATGGTGCAGTCTCAAACAACATTGTTATGCCAGTCACATAAAAGACACGGGGACAAAAACACTTAACTGGAAAAGGAAACAGAGGAGGAAAGCACTGATGATATTATTCACTTTCTGGGGTCATTTGTATCAGTTGTGTCACTTTGACCACCTCTGTCTTGTGCCACTGGGTTTGACATATTGATTATTCTGCTACAGGAGCCATCTCCATACTTCATGCTGTTAGTTTGAAAATTTTCAAAAAGAGATTTATGAACACCCCAGAGTGATCATTACCAGGAGGCCTTGTCAGGCGCCACTTCTTCTTCTGTGGTGAGGTTTGCTGGGATTCCTGAGGGACGATGGGTGTCCTCTAGGTAGTGTCCAAGTGCATAGAGGGTGTCAGGACTATAGAGTGAGGGGGTGCTGTTAATGACCATCTGCTCGGAGAGCAACCTTTTTAATGAAGACGGATGTTGGGAGGATCTTACCAGGGGGGTTTCAGGCAGGGGTCTAATGACACGCCCTCCTATGTCTGGACCTTCGAGGTTGTTTTATGTGCTCTGACGACCGTCACCACCACACTGGCACCAGGAAATTCAAACAGGCCTCCTGAAGCTACACCACTCCTATCAAACCCCTCACACACACACACCCACAAGCATGTGCTGTACTACTGAAATATGATAACTGTGAATGTGGAGGAAATTCACCCTAAGCCATTCATACAAAAGTCTAGTTAAGACTAACATACAAACTAAGTAGTCACACACTGACAAAATCCTGTCATCATAAGGTACATTCACAAAAATAATGCAATAAAATCCTGAAACTTCAGTCTTAAACACAAAGCAGCTACACCATTTATACCTACTGTTATTTATTTAATTTCACATTTTAAGATCATCAGAGGGGTCAGTTATATGTGGTCACATGAGGAGTTTCCAGCCTGTGTGCAAACATTATACTTAGCTGGGTCATTATTATTCCCTTCTGTTTTGTCACTGAGCTACATCATGTCATGGTTGAGCAACCCAGATGTAATTGGATTTCAGTTACTTGAATTAAATTTCCTTTCAGTCTTGAGCCACATCCTTCGTTGTACAAGCTTCTTTTCACTCTCTGTGTTTATATTGAAGTCTTGGGAAATGTTTCTGTTGATTTGGCTAGACTCAGAGTAAGTCCTGTGATTGCGCTCCAGCACTCAAGCCTCATCATCCTCCTAGATGTGATTCCAGAGCCGCAGTGTTAATAATATCCAAAAAGGAAAGAGGGAGCTTACAGCACCCACGCCCTTAGGCTTCACCCCGAATGTGCGCTCAAATTAAAAACCAGCCTGTGGCCTAACGGCAGCTCTAAACACGGGGGGCTGTTGTGTCAGCAAACTTTTATTAGAGTCATCCTGTCTGAAAACACAGCAGGGAAGAGAAAAAGACAGAGCCTCCTGGAGAAGACATGGACGCCTGTGTCCCCTGCTGTCCTTTCTTCTTTTTTTTTTTTTTCCAGCAGACATCACTTCTCTGCAAAGGTTATTAGAGAAGTCAACTAAGATTGATGGATGGAGATGGAAGACACTCAGAAGCCCATTTCTCTCACACTCATCTTCATCTGGGTTTTGGTAGTGACAGTAGAGGAGCACAAGAGCAGATGGATGGATGGGTCCTTTCTCTCTCCTGTAAGCTGCTTCACGTTCAGTGGATAATGCTGCATCTCTAGGAGCACACTATTTATAGCCCTTTTAGTTCAGACATCTTTACAAAACATTAATTTAACACTGTTGGCCACAAAACAACATGAGTGATTTTAATGTTTATGGGAAACTATTAATGCAATCTCGGATATGGGTGTGTATAACACTGTATTTATCTATTAATCTGCTGAGAGTGAGTATGTGAGGTGCCGTGGGCTAATAGGAGCCGTTATAATGAGGGATGATACCAATAAATTGATATCTCTTTACTGACTACAGTTGTCTCTACAGCTGCAGTTAAAAGGACTGACTCAGCCTTGACTAACCTTGTATTTGACTTGAACCGTCATTAGCAAATCAAAAGTAGATTAATTAATCACAGGTCCACTGGGGTGTGCATTACTTTAAGTGACTATTGTAATATAACTTACAGAGAAATCACCCATGATTTCTCATCTTGACATCAGAATGAATGCTTTTCTGCTTCCAGGAGTGCTGATGCTGTCATCAAGAGGGGGGAAATGGATTCTGTAAGTGGCAGTGAGTCTATTAGAGTATTAATTCTGATACAAATGGAGCTCTTCGCAAATGGTCAACACTTATATCTCATCTGGTCTTTTTTCCCTCTCTAATGCACCTATCACACTTACTGTAAAATCCTTTTTTTTGGAAAAAAAAAAAAAAAACATTGTGTGCATCTGTTTAGAGGAGGCAGAGAAAACAAAGGAAGTGATATGTTTGACCAAGAGGTTGTGTTAATCTTATCCAGTATGAGCATATACAGCAAAGCTCTGCTGCAGGTGTCAGTTGTTTGTCATTGAGAAGAAAAAGAGCAAGTAGTGTTGTTGTTCTGCCTCAAGCTCAGACGCTTTACCATCCTGTTAGACTCTGACATTTGGAAACATGCCGTGACTCAGAGGGAGGGAGATGCCAAATGGCCGCAGTGGGGCCAGGGGATCGCTGCTAAAAGCAAGCAAGATCTTTTTTTTTTTTTTTTCACAAGCATCACTCTTTGCCCTTTCTTACATCTTCGGAGGCCATTTTTTCTTATTCGTTTTCTGTACCTGAAAATTTGTGCCCCTACTGTATTAAGCAGACTGCAACTACCCCATTGGTGTACTAATAGTATCCCCTGCTGGCAAAAGAGGGAACATTTTACACACACACACACACACACACACACACACCCACACAGATGCTATCTGTAGAGTTCTGTTCTGAAGTACATCACTGTTTTTGAAAAGACAATAATAAGGTGTTTTTAAATACATCTGAAAGGACTATAAAAGTGAAAGGTAATATTGTGATGAACTGAAGGGACAGAAAGCCAACTTGCTTTTGCAGGGTGCGAGTGTGGTAATTAAATGTTACCCCTCTAAAACCACCAGAGGTCACTACTACTTAATATTCAACATTTTAATCCATTTTCCTGTTTCAAAGGTTTTAATTAAAAACATTTAATTCAGCAAATAATACCACAGGTTTTTTTATTTAAAAAAAAAAAACAAAAAAAACAAAAACAAAGCAGAGGCAGGCAGAGCACCTGAACTGATGCATATTTTATATAATACAGTAAGAAGCCCTGCTGCAGAATCCAATTAGTGCACCACTCAAGACACGGTTGTCGACATGGTGTATGTACACATGAGTTTTCTTTGCATCATTATCACAGATTGTGGAGCACAGCCCCTCCTCCATGTATGTTCCCAAGGAACAGCTACCTTCCCTCCTCTTATAAACATGTTGGTTTCCATGCCAACCTGGAGCACGATCCACAGAGCAAACACTCCAGCAGCCAGGAGAAAAGTGCCCAACAATGGGGTCTGAGCTGAGGTAGAGAGGAGGAGGAGGATGGGGGGTGGGTGTTAGTAGGGAACAGAGCAGGTAGCAGATTCATGCAACACAAGTCACAAGTAAGGGAAGGATTAATGAATTGATAGAAAAGCCTACTGACATAATGAATGGAAATAATTTGCACAGTAAAAACTTTATCAAACCAGCTTGCCATGTTTTGGGGTAATCTGTCAAAAACAGTTAAAGAATGTCTGCAATTTTGGTTTTGGACCAGTGAGATATGAGCTGAATTTTTGAATCCATTTTTCTTCTTTTTCCTTTTCAGAACAGAATTTGACCGATTTTTACAATCTCAGTTTTACTGTGGGGAAAAACAATTAATCAATATGATGAATCAAAGAACAATGAACATGTGTGCATGTTCATTAAAGCTAGACCACTGTGTGGCAGAAGATTCACACTCATTCACGCCATTTACTTTAGCAACTGTGTAATATAATATAATATACTGTTGTGGACATCTGTTGTTTTCTATCCTAACAGCACAGAACTGCTGTTTTTAAATTATTATTAATCGTTATTATGTTATTATTAATAATTAATTAATTAATAATTATTCAAATTGTTATTCTAGTGAGAACTTTTTAAAACTACTAAGTATAATGGGCGTAAAAATGAAAGCAATGCATGGTTAAAATAGTCATCGTCAAGGAATTCTGAATTAACAACTCATTTAAAAATGATATTCATCTATCAAAATGGTACCTGAAAACTGCCTCTTACACGCACGTGCAGCCATATGATAGGCAGCAGAGAGAGCTTAACTAACAAATCTTTAACTAACTAACCTGTAACTAACTAATCTGTAACTAACAAACCTGTAACTGACTAACCTGTAACTAACTAACTAACCTGTAACTAACAAACCTGTAACTAACTAACTAACCTGTAACTAACAAATCTGTAACTAACAAACCTATAACTAAGAAACCTGTAACTAACTAACTAACCTGTAACTAACAAACCTGTAACTAAGAAACCTGTAACTAACTAACTAACATGTAACTCACAAACCTGTAACTAACTAACCTCTAACTTACAAACCTGTAACTAACAAACCTGTAACTAACTAACCTGTAACTGACTAACCTGTAACTCACAAACCTGTAACTAACTAACCTGTAACTAACTAACCTGTAACTAACTAACCTGTAACTAACTAACTAACCTGTAACTAACAAACCTGTAACTCACAAACCTGTAACTAACTAACTAACCTGTAACTAACTAACCTGTAACTCACAAACCTGTAACTAACAAACCTGTAACTAACTAACCTGTAACTAACAAACCTGTAACTCACAAACCTGTAGCTAACTAACTAACCTGTAACTAACAAAACTGTAATTAACTAACCTGTAACTAACTAACCTGTAACTAACAAACCTGTAACTAACTAACCTGTAACTAACTAACCTGTAACTCACAAAACTGTAACTAACAAACCTGTAACTAACAAACCTGTAACTAACAAAACTGTAATTAACTAACCTGTAACTAACAAAACTGTAACTAACAAACCTGTAACTAACAAAACTGTAACTAACTAACCTGTAACTCACAAACCTGTAACTAACAAACCTGTAACTAACAAACCTGTAACTAACAAAACTGTAACTAACAAACCTGTAACTCACAAACCTGTAACTAACAAAACTGTAATTAACTAACTAACCTGTAACTAACAAACCTGTAACCAACAAACCTGTAACTAACAAACCTGTAACTAACAAACCTGTAACTAACTAACTAACCTGTAACTCACAAACCTGTAACTAACAAACCTGTAACTAACTAACCTGTAACTCACAAACCTGTAACTAACAAACCTGTAACTAACAAACCTGTAACTAACAAAACTGTAACTAACAAACCTGTAACTCACAAACCTGTAACTAACAAAACTGTAATTAACTAACTAACCTGTAACTAACAAACCTGTAACCAACAAACCTGTAACTAACAAACCTGTAACTAACAAACCTGTAACTAACTAACTAACCTGTAACTAACAAACCTGTAACTAACAAACCTGTAACTAACTAACCTGTAACTCACAAACCTGTAACCAACAAAAAAAAAATTAAAAAAATCTGTAATTCTTTGCTGTTGAGGTCCACTCAGTTTGAAATGACGTCGTCCACATACAGCCGTGTCAAGGGCAAAAGGGTAATCACATCAGGGGAAGAAAAGAAGTTCCTGGAAACAGAGCAGTGAGGGGGACGCCGCGGTTCAAACTGAGAGATTCCTCTGAGGCTTGACTCCTCTGCTCGGTGAACACCCGTCACAAACCCGGAGAGAAGCGCGGCACTTGATCTCCTGGTGTTATCCAAATTACATTTACAGCTCGGCGGACTGAAGCGGCCGCTCTGCCTGACATGTCACTTTGGGGAGAGTGTTAGCGACAACAACAATAGGTAAGTAAACGTGCCGTCGACAACAGCAGTGAGGAAAAAAAAAAAAAAAAAAAAAAAAAAAGACTGCAAAGGTCATATTTTTTTTGACTGTTTGATAGTACTCCTGTAGAAACTTTTTGAATTAAATCCCAAACATGAGATTAACACCAGCTGCATTCACAAGAGGTGAAACATATTTCATAGTCCAAATTTATTTAAAAAGTTGCCTTCATGTATTTTTATGTTGCTTATTACATAACATGTCAACTCAATTATCATAATAATATTTTAATAAGATATACTGCCAGGTATTTGTAGTCTTTATGTATGCCAATATTTATTTCTTTATATATTTGTAAGCCTGAAATAATCTTGTTAGGATACAATGCACAGTTAAGTTGTTTGTGGTTCAGTGGTTCTCCAAAGGTTTGACTTTTGCTGTTTTAATTGATCTGTTCTTTATTTGTGGACCGTATATGTTTTTGTTTTCTTGTGTTTGAATCATCTCCCAGGCATGAGCTGTGTACTACCAGTTCCTGAGTAAACTGAATTTTGTGAATTGGAACTACTTGCATCGACTTTCTCATGAGCACAGAACTTATCAGTCATCTGTTTCAGCCATGAGTGGAAAAGGTTGTCAGCTCCTGGTGTCTCCATGTAATGTGTCCCCATCACTGAGCATGATCAGAGGACACCAGTCCAAGTCCATCAGGATTCCCATGTCCCCTCCCCAACGGTCCAATCTGAGTCCCACCTCAGGGTTGGAGAAAATGAAAAAAGGAGCCATTCACTCCCTATCCTCCGGGAAACAGAGCGGAAGCCATGTTGTTCTGCCAACCCTGAGCCTCCGCAGGCAGGTGTTGACCACTGGGAAACATCTAAACGCGCCGACTGCACCCCAACAACAGCAAGTGCCCACTCATCATCCTCCAACCACAACGGTGACAACCACTGCTCAGACAGGACTCAGCTCCTCTAACAACAGCTTCACGGGTAAAAACAAAAGTCATCAAAGGTTAAAAATATCTTATCAGCACAGAGTGTGTGGGAAAAATGCAGCTTCACTCTCCGGAACAGTATTTGAATACTGCAGTATTCAGTATGTAACTCCCAGCTCGACACACACACTTTCTACATTTTATCACATCGCA
The DNA here is from genome assembly GCF_046630095.1 of Trachinotus anak. NCBI lineage: Eukaryota > Metazoa > Chordata > Actinopteri > Carangiformes > Carangidae > Trachinotus > Trachinotus anak. The sequence goes on along the minus strand of NW_027273879.1, from coordinate 10,060,514 downwards.
GAAAATGACGAGCCTGACTGAGTGATGTTGTTGACAGACTTCTACTCCTCACCAAATTTCAACTGATTTACTACGCTCTTCTCCATACCTCACTCATTCCCAGTGTGCTCTTCACAACTCACTGTCTTGCTAGACTTCTTGTTCTCTTATTTATTGATAATTAACCAAGCATAAAGCTTGTCCTTAAAAATTCTTCTGAGGAAAAGTGGAAGGAGGTGGAAAGCTCATTAGTGATTAACAGAGCAGAAAGTGTCTCTGGCCTGCTCAGATTAGTGAGGCGAATTCCACAATCAAACCTTTAGTAAAGCAGACAAATGCAATGTATTTATTTTAATTTGAGTTTAATGTCGTTTCCAGATAGTTCTGATAACACTCTGTTACTCTGTTGTAAACTACATACTTAAAGAAGGTATCTTTGATGTGGATTTTCTGTTTATTGAATTTTGGCTTTGTGTCCAGCAGGTTGCCCTGCGTCTGGGCCCACCATGGAAGTATTTGGTCAGCCAGCTGCTGCTAACCTGACAGTGACCAGTAGTCCCATAAGTTTTGTCACAGGCCAACCATACACTGCAGGACCTGCAGTGCCTCATCCTCCATCACATTCACACAGTGTAACGATTCCCCACACTGACGCCAGGTGGGCAATATCAATAACAGTATGTGATGATGAGCTCACTAAACCTTTAGTGTTACTAAAGTGGTTTACAACAATGTGTTTCAGATCCTTACTGTCCAGAGAATCCCTGGCATCCACTACCCTCAGTCTGTTTGAAACACAGTCAGTGTTTAGTGGAAGACATGACTGGCCATATGGCTACCGTGTGCTTCCTCCACTGGGACTACCTCAGTGCTCCACCCAGGCCAGCGAGGGAGGCGAGCAGCTCAGCATTTCACCGGGCACAGCCATGTCCGGCACGACCATATCAGGTGGCACGAGCACCTCTGCCTCCCTGCCTTCGTACCTCTTTGCAGGTGATGCTGGAAGCCCACGACCATCACGTGCTAAGAAGAGAGCTCTGTCCATGTCGCCTTTGTCAGATGTCATGGGCACTGATTTCAACTCTATCATACGCACCTCGCCTACCTCACTTGTGGCTTATATCAACGGTTCCCGCAGCTCTCCAGCCTCCCACGCCACATTCTCGCCTGTCCAGTCTGAGGGTTATGGTCACTTCCTGGGTGTGAGAGGCCGCTGTATCCCGCAGGTCCATCCCTACAGCATAGCGGGCTCTTTGAAGGCTATGGCCCCACAGACAGAGTGTGGCCGTATGCAGATGCTTGAAGAGGGAGGGGGTCTGGAGAGCCAGATGGCTAACATGGTGGTGGAGCAGCAGTGCCTCCCAGAGGAAGGAGGGGTGCTGGAGAGGAATTCAGAGAGCTGCAGCCAAACCACCGATAATCTGCTGCCACCTTTACAGTTAGAGCCACCTCTGTTAACTACAGTCGGTGAAGCTGCTGCTCCACAGGGGCCTCCACCACCCTACCACTCCCACCAGCACTTTCACCTCTCCAGGCGTCACTGTAAAATAAAGCTCTCCTCTCAGGACCCTCTCACACAGGCTCCCATGGTTCTTCCAAAGCATGGGGTGAGCTTTTTACCCCAGGTCCCAATGCTAGAGGAAGAAGAGGGAGAGCTGGAGGACTATGGTGCCCACTGCTGCAGGTGGTTGGACTGCAGTGCAGTCTATGACCAAAAGGAGGAGCTGGTAAGGCACATAGAGAAGCTACATGTGGACCAGCGGAAGGCTGAGGATTTCACATGCTACTGGGTGGGATGCCCACGCAACTTCAAGCCCTTCAATGCCCGATACAAGCTTCTTATCCATATGAGGGTCCATTCGGGAGAGAAACCCAACAAGTGCACGGTACACTATGCAGAACACAACTGTGTCTCTTTTCATCCGAATGATTAATACTTAATCATTTATTTCTATGCATCGTAGAAAAAAGATTTCATATGCTGTCTCACCTCCGTACAATACATAGATAGCACAGCTTCCTTTCAACTAGATGAATATATTTTTACTCATTTGTCAGAGTAAATACAGTCAAAGCAGGAGCATGAAGAATGTCAGGGGCTCTCTGAGCTCAGTTCTTAGTGTTCTATTCAAAGCCACAGTATCTATTTGAAGGCTACAGAAAAAAAGACCTTTTAAGGGTAAATGCCTTCATGTGCTTTGTGTTTATGGCCAAGGTTTAGATCAGAAATATGGCCCCTCTCTCCTCTTAACTTTAGCCATGGGGTAATTAGCGGAGCTCTGTGATAATTGACATGGGAGTTAACTCAATTATGTAGTTATTAAATCAGCACAAAGGAAGCTTAGCACTTTAGATCTGGCATGGCACCATGGCTCTCTAGTAGCTGCTGGGCCTGTTAGGAGCAAGGGGTTTGCCAGGGCACCGTCTGAAGAACTTGGCTGTCGTTCTGGGAAGGTGATGCCCCATAGTCTGGTTCTCTACAGGTCTGCGTCTGTGGCCAAAGAGTTGGCATTTAGCCCCAGGCCTTATTATCAATGAACTGTTGGCTTTGTTTCTCCTAGATGGATGATCTAGTTCTTTCAGACGTGTCGCAACTTAATGATGAGTCTTTCGTTTGGTCATTATTTTTGGATGTGATGCAGAAGACTTCACAATATAGAGATTCCCATCTTAGTCTAAAATGTAAAAATAAAGGTTTACAACCATGCTAGTGGATCTCTGACACTGTATTTGTGCAGTGCTTTGAGCTAAATGCTTATGTTAGCATGCTACCATGCTCACAGTGACAATGCTAACATTCTTATGTTTAGCAGGTTTAATGTTTACCATGTTCATCATTGTAGTTTAGAGTATTAGCTTGGTAACATTTGACATACATCATCTGGGCAGTATGGCCCATGCACCTAGTAGATGGTGAGGTATTTCACAGGATAAGTGAAAACTTTGACCTTCAGGTGGTGCTGGAAAAAAGTCAGGCTATCACCAAAGCCTCTAGGTTTCATTGTTTGGGCAACATGGCTATAGGAATCCATGGTATTGTTGTTGAGATATTCCAGTAAAGCCAAAAGTATCAACCTTGCAGCAGTGCTAGAGGAAACATCCAAGGATCAACAAAGTCATTAGGATACATTGTCAGGAACCAATATTGTCTGTGCAAAATTTGATGGAAATCCACTCAATAGTTTGAAATATTTCAGTTTGGACCAAAGTGGTTGGCCGACCAACCAAATGACAGACAGGCAGATTGACATTGCCATCTCAAGAACCATGTCCCTAGCATGGCTAAAAATAATGTACGTGGATTGTACACAACTCTTTACTCCCTTATAGTCCCACTGGGAAAATTCTTGAGACTTAGATGAGTAATTGACAAACCACTTGCCAAACATGCTTCATGTCACTGCTTTCAAAAAGTCAATTATTAACGCCATGCATACCGGCAGTCGACCTTTTGTACCAAAATACTCACCTATTAGTTGAGGCCTGCTCTGTTGCCATGGGGCTACAATAGTTGGATGGGTCTGTTTTCCATGTAATCATTCGACAATGAAGAAAGTATTCATGGTCACAAACCATTGCCAAAAACAGAATTGATACAAAGTTCATCAATACTGTGGTACAGGCTGATTCTAAGTAAAGAAAGAAGAGTCAGCACATTAGAATTACTGTTCCTGAGTCTGAGAATAATGCTTTTTTCTGTCTTTACATCAACATTTTCTTTAGAGCATTAATTTGTCCATTTGATTACTTCTACTGAAAGGTTGAAAAGTTATGTATGTGCAAACTCTGAATCTCACAGAGCTCTTAACTAAAAGCACTTTAATATTTAGAGAAAGCTGAGACCACTTTTCAGACTGCACAACTATCCAAGATTTAGAGGGCAGTTTTCCTTTGGAAATTATTGGCTGTTGAAAAAAACTGATGCATGATAAATGAGCCAGCAACGGAACAATGAGGTAGCTCTTGTTACATAGTGAACATATAGGGCATGCCCAGACTTGTACCTGTCATTTCACTATCTGTTTACTGATGATTGAACAGTTTGTTAACATATCCTTGACTTGCCAGTCTGTTTGTGCCTGTCAGTGTGATTTTAACATATGGGGTTGTAAAAGCATTGTTTGAACTTAAACCCCAAACAAAAAAGATTTCCACAGATGTCGTGAGTCGGCATTTTCATTATGATTTTTTTTGGACAGATTTTAACATCTTTCTGTGCTACTACCATTGTGGTAATTGTTGGTGGAGATATGGCTTGTGGTTTGGTTATTAGCTTGTACATTGTGGCTGCCAGGTTTGCATGCCACTCTAATACTGACAATTGATTTAAGTCGCACTGACTGAGTAAATTGCGCTTTTATTTATGGTTTTACGAAATTCAAATTATATAAGTAAAAAAATAATAATTAGCACTAGTGAGCATCAGTTATTAGCAGTTGCCGAAAATGTGCTAGTTGTGAGCAGTTAGTTCCTTCCTAAATTTCCCTATATGAGTAGCCTGTAATTCAACTCTTGCCAATGTCGCTGAATGCAGGCCTGATGAGATTTCAGGTTTGACAACATTTTAAGTCTCATCCTTACAATTGTTTGGAATGACCTAACTTGGTTTTGGCACCTGGAAATGATGCTTCAATACTTGGAATTCATTTTCACATTACAGACCATGTCATTATTCTGCTTTTGTTAACATATCATTCTGTTCCATTGCAATTATTTGCAATTTAAACGGACTGATGATAAGTAATATTGAATCCTGGATTGGAGATAAATGTTATTTTGTTGTGTCGTAACACTGAAGCATTTCATCCAACACTGTAGTAGTAGCTCTAAGATGTTGCAAAACTATCACTTCTCATCCACCCCTGGGAATTTACAAATCAATAGGAACAGGGACAGAAAAGCTAAAAATACACCGTATAAGGAAACAGGTGAAACAAAAAGAGCAAAGAGGGTAGAAATATCACTGGTGAAACAGAAAAGAGTGGAGTCCAGACTGAATTGACCTCAGAGTAAGACTGGGCACTGGACAGACGCTGCTGGCACAGACTGCAGCTGTCATTGTTCAGCCAAGGCATGAGTACCTGCCAGGACCTGTCAGAAGCTGGCTGTAACACTGATCTACACTGAGGAGCCATGCTGCTTTCTTTTCAGCCCAGACGTCCCTTGCGACACACTAAAAAGCCCTGCTTGCTTTATGAGAGCTACATGAGACAGAAAGAGAGAGAGAGTTACACAGTTACCTACCCCTGGCTAGGCCTGAAGTCCTGGCAGTATTTGAGCTTTATGCTGGTTCTCACTTGTCTGTCCACTTTGGTTCAGAGAGACTATTTATCTCTGTCTGCGTTGTTTTTCATGTGGTACTCTAGCCGAGGGGTTTGTTGTTTATTCTTCTGTTTAAACTATATTTAGGATTGGGCTCCTTCTCTAATGCATCATCTTATGAAAGAGCATTTAGTGCAATAAAACAGAATCAGAAAGAGCGCACAAGAGAAGATTTACTCTCATTGCGTGGGAAAAGGTGAAGAGGTGAAGGAGAAGCATTTCTCATTTTGTGCTACTCTGCACTTTTGTTCAGTTTCCAGTTTAGTCCATTTGCTTTGACAAATTGTTAAGAATTCTTCATTGTCAGTGCAGCTCAACCTGGAACTTTTGCATATGTAATAAAAAAAATTCAGAATACAAGCACCATCCATTTAACATTCAAAAAATGGTTGCCATAACACTGACTTGTAAAAAGGGCTTTGGTGCAAATGTAGTTTAGCAAAAAAAAAAAAAAAAAAAAAAAAAGAAGTGATGTGAAAGATCTTTTTCTAGTTCGATTTCAGTAACAGGGTGGGCTTCTTTTTCGTTTTTAAGAATAGATGTTGACAGGAAACAGATAGCTATGTTGTGATGACAGAGAATGGCACGCATTTGTGTGGGATGCAGAGGAATGTTATGAGTGAATTATTAATGGAAAGACGAAAAAAACATTTTAATTTGGCTTTAGGAGTCATGACCTAGAAGTATCAGTATGTGCGGAATTCAGTCATGGAGGAAAAAAAAATAACTAAATTGGACATGGTCTGTGTGTTTTCATCATAAGGTTTAGTAAAGACATTCCAAACCCCCTGTGAGCAGGAAGACGGAGAGTAAGTCAAGTAAAGGACTGAAAACACAAAATGACAATACATGGAGGTGTGTATGAACACTGACCCCTGCTGGTGACACTCACAATAATAAGAGATGTATTACTGAAAACATGATACAAAAATTTTAAATGTATGTTTGAAACCGTGTCTCTGCAAGTTTGGTTCAGTATCATTTCGTCATTTAAACTAACTTCTCAAAATTCTTAGAATAATTCATTTTCAAGCAGGAATAAGAGCGGGGTGACTGTATAATTAACACATACAGACAAGCAGTACAATACAGTCTGCCCACTGCTAATAATAGTCATAAGATCCAGTTGTGAATAGATAACATAAACTTACCATTAAACAAAGATGCACCTGACCCTCTCAGCTCTACAGCTGCTTGCCTGTCAACCATGAAACTAGCAGTGTGCATTTGGGGCATTCTTGAGTGTCAGTTGTGACTAAATGACAGTAATTTTTCTATTCAGAGGTTTTCTATATTTCCTCTTCCACTCCCTCCCACACACTGAGGTCAGCAGCCTTTTGTCTGCGGTGATTCCAGCTAACAAGCTCATAGCTCCAAGCGTGCATGCAACATCAGGTTAGAGATGCTCGCAGGGCATATACTGAATATTGCACTGGAGAGAGCCAATAGCCAAGAACACATAGGCTTTGTTTTAAATGCATGTAGCCTACTACTATGTGGCAATCTGAAGGCAATAGAGTGCTTGAACTACTTTGACTGTGTTTATATGTGGTCACAGTTCGAGGGCTGCAAGAAAGCATTCTCTCGACTAGAAAACCTGAAGATCCACCTGCGTAGCCACACGGGGGAGAAACCCTATCTGTGTCAGCATCCAGGATGCCACAAGGCCTTCAGCAACTCAAGTGACAGAGCTAAACACCAGCGTACACACCTGGACACAGTGAGTGGCAGCCCAGCACAGACACACATGAAATTATGGCATTTTAAAGCTTGTGTGTGTGTGTTTGTTTGTGCGTGTCTTTGAATCTATATGGTCTGCTACAAGTTTCCGTATATCTGTGGTTGAACAGAAGCCATATGCGTGTCAGGTGCCTGGCTGTGCAAAGCGTTACACTGACCCCAGCTCCTTGAGGAAACACGTGAAATCCCACTCTACTAAAGAGCGACAGTCACGGAAGAAGGTACGCACTAGCCTACAGCCCATGCTGTAACACATTTCACAGTTTTTACAGTGTTTCATGTTTGAGAACTAATATTTTGATTCTTGAGAATGTATTTTAAAAACCTTAAAAACCTTACACCAAGTGCACAACTCTGTGAATATGTAAACTTTCAGCTGATTTTTTTTGTCCAATGAACTAAACTGAATTGTAAAGGACATGTAGCCCTATGCAAAGCAGAAGTCCTGAACTGAACACACAGCAACTCAAATTTGCAACCAGAGGCAGATGATGGAGTTTTTCATTTAACTTAACAATGATGATAGAAATAATCAGAATCAGAATCAGAAGAACTTTACATGACCACATTGGTTTTATTTCTACTGTATCTCACCTCACAGTGGTCACATCATTCCATGAAATGTGACAAAAAGAAAAAAACGTGAAATGCCACTTTTGCTAAAAAGAAGTTGGAAAGAAGGCTGTGACACACAGGAGTGATGAGCTGCTATAATCCATCGCCTACCACTTAAACAGCACAATACAATTATATCAGACCAGTCTAACGTGCGTAGTATCGTATGGGGTTACTTTGTAGCAGCCTTGTGTCATTTACACGTGATTTAAATGTGGTAAAGACAGTTGATTGCCGGCAGTAGGGATTTAATGATAATAATTTTCACAGACAGTATAAAGCAGCTGTGTATAACACAGGACTGTAAGAATCACTCATACTAATTTAATGATAAATACAGACTGATTTACCCACCATCCTGCTTTAATCACAATAAACATTCATTTTTTTTAATGCCAACTGAAATGCCTCTTCTGACTGGAGAGTGATATGATAAAATGTTTTATTTACATTTTCAGCGTTATCCCGTAATTGCTGCAGATTCGCTCTATGTATTTAGTTTGCTCCTGCTGATACAGACGAGGTTCTGAGATGTCTTCTCTCACCACCAAGTCTAAGCAACATTTTTTCACCAAAATAATAACTCACTTTGCACTACCTCATTTGAATGAACTTCCCACCAGTTTGCGCCTCTCCTCCCATGTGCTCTACGCTTGGCAGCAATAAATCACTCAGGTGCCCAAAGCCAATTTTAAGTTCAGAAAATTACCAAACTGCCGCAGCACTGCTTGTGTTGGTCATCACCACAAAACTAAGGCCCACTAGGTTTATTAGGTATTTTCAGTCATAAATACATATATCCTGAATTATAAAATGTTTTTATTTCTTTGTCTTTTATACTGTCGGTACTCAGCATATACATGAATGTATATATTTACAATCTAATTCACTTCAATTGTCATAAACTTAAATCTGGATGTGCATGCAGTCAAATGAAAATACACACCAAGCTGGCATGAAAATACTGGGTCGGAGCTAGGTCACACAAAAATAAACATCATCATGTTATGTTTGTCATGTCTTTGTCCTGCTTTCACTTCCTTTATTTTCCACTCAGAGCTACACATTTTCACCTAACAGCACTGCTGTGCTGCGGTTAACATTTTTGCATATGTGTGTGAGATTCATGCTCTTTTGCTCTTACTGAGAGGTATGTCACCATAGATACAGACAAAGAAGGTGGGTAGGTACTAAAAAAAGTGATATTTTACAAAGTCTCCCACATGTACAACTTCTTTCATCAAAAACACAAATAACAAATGTTTCTTGCGACTCAAGATGGAGTGCGTGTTATATTTGTTTATTAGCAGGGCTACCGCTAGAGTATATACTATACAACAACCCTGCATAAGCATGCTATAGCTGTTTCTTGTCTGTAACCAGGCTTTAAACCAGAGGCAAAGAATAAGTGATAGGGGATGCCTCATGCTGGTCTCTAGATTCATTCACACAGATCTAATAATGTTTTTTTGGGGTTTTTTTAAAGTTTTTTTTAACATCTTAAAACAAGAAGTGATAAAGGTGACCTTCCCTGTAAGAGGGAGCATAATAACTCAGACATTTGATTCAAAAATCATCTACATCACCAAAATATACAGTGCACTATAAGCATTATATTTATATACATTATTATATCCATTACAAGTGATTAATAGAATTAATATTATTGTGTTATTACTAATGTTAATATTATATTGCAATGTTTGAAAGAACACTGCCAGAATCTTGCAACTTTTGATGCTGTCCACCACTGTTTATGTTTATGTTCCATATGATATTTCTCTAGATGAAATCTACTGCTGATGTGACCCAGGACACGTTGACAGACTGTTTAACCATTCACCATCTACAGCCAAGCCTTTCTCCTCTGGCAAGGAGAGACAACAACTTGAACCCATCCTCTGGTGCATCCTATGAGTCATACTCTGGTATGTCTATGGTCTGGCTTTTGCATTAACATGTTTCATATAAAAACTAGATAAGTAAACACACAGTATCCCACTGCAACCATGTACACATAATAGGTTTATCCATTAGATTCAGGCTGTGGTGGATAGCCCTGAAGTGTCTGTCATCCCTGTTCCTCAGCTTCTCCACAGGGACAAGACTCCTCCAGCAATCCTCACCTGGCTCTGTTGTGCTCCTTACAAGACAATTACAGGTACTGAGGGTTTTTGTGTTATTTTGTTAAGTCTGACAGGTTTATATACAATATAATATATACAGACATGTGACATATTAAATGAGAAACCTCAATAAATGAGTGGAGAAACATAATCTATGGAGATGCTTCCACACAGGTGCACTGCATGTTGCAAATAGGATAGTAACATCCAGTCATACTCTGTGGCATGCATGAGCAGGCCCAGTTGATTTTGTATCAAGATGACAAGAGGAAAAGATCTAAGTGACTTTGAAAGAGGGTTCCATGTTGGGGCATGGATTGTATAAGCTTGAGTTACTAAGACTGTAACTCAGTGAGTGAAGAGGCAGCTGCATTTAGATCCATGGGAAAGACATCTGTAAATAAGGTTGGAAATTGTGGTCTACAGGGCACATTTGATGACGGTGATGCTCATACATTAGTGTGAAATGTAAAGAAAAACAGAAGAGACTGAGAATCTTATTGCAGGACGTCATCAAGAACAGTCCATCGACAGTTACACAGAGAGGGATCTTATAGCTGGGTTGCAGTGCTTAAACCCCTCATTACGAAGATAAGATAAAAGATATTTGAGAGTTCAGTGGTCACAGGCACTGGTCTACAGAGAAAAGTGATATGGACAGATGAGTCTTCTTTCACTTTATTCGCCACAAGTGGGTGGGTGCATGTGTGGCGTGCACCAAGAGAACGGTACAGGCCTGAATGCTTGACCCCTACAGTGAGGGGAAACTGTGGCTCTGTTATGCTGTGGGGGGCATTTCGTCAACATGGTTTGGGTCCATTTGTCCCCACAGAGGGAAGGGTCACTGGAAATCAATACAAAGTTGTTCTGAGTGACTCAGTGAGTGACTCACCTTTATCCTGTGATGAAACATTTCTGTGATAGGAGCGGTCTTTTCCAGGATGACAAAAGCCCCCATCCATAGGACAACGAGGGGTGACTGAATGGTTTGATGAGTATGAACATGATGTTAATCACATGCACTCACCAGATCTCGATGCTATTAAACACCTATGAGAAATGTTGGACTGACACGTTAGACAGCGCTCTCCATCACAATCAAACCTTTGTTACCTGTCCATATAATCCACATATAATCCACAACATAAATCATTTAAACTCTGTCTCTATTCTTCAAATTACAGATACACAAAATAGATTATAGAGTAGATTATAATTTTTTTTAGATCCATAAGTGGTTCCAAAGGGAACATGTCCATCTACATTAGAGCTAACAGTTGGAGCAGTTTTACTTTTTTTTCATTTCATTTTACTGTGCACAGTTAGGACTTTAACCATGACTGATTCAAATGCCTCACACATCTTTTTTTCCTCTCTTTTAGATGAAGTGAAACGATCAACTTAAACATTGGTTGTCATGGTTTCAAAGCTACAAGCTCATAATTAGAATAATCAGTTTAAAAAGAATCTCTATTTTGTACCCTGATTTAAACAAATAAGTCCAAAGGGTTGGATTTTTGTTTTTTGTGGTGTGTGTGTTGGGGACGGGGGAGGGGGCTATGGCTTGGATGAAATGTTAGAGGTTGGGGATGGCCAGCAACACATTTCCCTGGTCAGCCCATAGGAAAACATCCCTTCATCTATATACTTCAAAGCATGTGATAAAGGATTTCTGTCATTCTGAGCAGCCAGATGCTCATGGCTCCTCACTGGCTGTGATTGTTCTCATATCAGCGGTAGGCCAAAGCATTCACTGCAGGATTCTGGGTAGACAATTGGGCTGTGAAAGCAGACCTCGCCTTGCCTCATTGGTCTTGACCGCTGGTATAAATGGATGCTATAGCCACCGACAAGAGTGGCAAAGGAATTCAATAAGTGAATCATAAAATCTAAAAAATACCATTTAAGGTCCAGTGGGAGAAGAGAGACGGTGTAATTACTTTTTTAGATGTTAAATCAATTGTGAAATCCTTGTTGCCATTTTCTGTACACTTTTCTGGGATTCCTTTGGGTTCCCATTCAGTCCTTCAGTATATTGACAGCAAACTTTGGCTGCTTTAATATTCCTGTTATTGGCAAGTAGACATGCAAATGTGTTACTTGGCCAAACCTAACAGCAGGGGTGTCAGCTGCCATGGCCACTGAACAATATTTACATTTACTAGTTTAATCCTCTGTATCTCACAATGAGTGACATGATTCCGAAAGTAGTGTCCTTCTTATTTTTAATCTTTTTTTTTTTTTTAATTATTTTGTAGCAATGAGTGACAAAGGGTTTAGTGGTTTAAAATATAATAAGACTGCGAAAAAACTGTGTTCAGATACGTAATATGTTCAGAGTACTTAGCTATTACAATAAATACAAGGGGGGCAGTATTGATCCATTATCTATATAAAAGAGTGATGAAGGAAAACATTGCAGGCAGACTTGCTCTACTGTGTTGGAAAATGCTATGAAAGTCTTGAACAGTTCAGTTTTCAAACACAGAGAATCAGTCTTGTGGTTGTGATTGATGATTTATTTGCAGCCTAACTGGTCATTGTGTCTTTGTGTGAAACTGTAGCTAATGTGGAACTGGACAAATACGGCTGTCAAAACTGCTGAAGTGTAACAATAAATTTGTAGTTAAAGGATGATTCAGTTTGTGATCTTAGATGTTTTTGATCTCTGTAGTCTTTGACACCTACAAGAAGTGGTTTAAAGGGATTGCATTTAATGGTGATGTCATTACATACAGCTGTATACAAACTGTATAATATTGTGTCTTATTCATTTTCCATGGAAAATATTATACATTGAATCACATTCAGAGAGTATGGATGCAATAAAAGCAACACCTGTAGAATGTATTACATTTCTGTATGGTAGCCCTGCACAAGTACTGCCTCTTGAAGCTTGCAGCACACATAACATACTGATTCAAATCTTTTATTTAAAATATTAGGTAAACCTTACAGGTTAATGTAACCCAGCCTCAAAAGTACCATAAAACTAAATCATGACACTACAAGGCAAGGCTGTTGTTTTTGAAGTAATTTTAGGATGTTTGTGTATGCTCCATAGAACACAAATAATACATGTTGTTTTTTAATAATGAAAGTATATGTTGTTCTTGTTGTTCTTATTGTTCTGATTTCCACAAGCATAGTATTTAATTCAGTCTGAAATATTTCAGGTTTGTTGATCCTTCCCCTCACCAGCTCTTCCCTGGGGACCAGTGTCGGCCTTGCTCTTCCATCTGCCTCCCGCATCCTCCCAATGGGACATCCCTGCAGAACAACCGAGATCTGAAGCAGCCCAGCGAGCCTCCTGATCTAGCAGATCACAATCCAGGTACTCAGATGTTTATTATCAGTGTATTTTCAAGCTTTGTCAAAATACTCGCTCCGTAGATGTAAATACATTTGCGCTGGGGGGAGGAGGTTCATCTGAAAATGGTTTATAGTGCAAGTTTCACATCTGAGCTTATTAGCAAACGTGTGGGCGGTTTGACAATCTGTTTGAACAGATTTTCTCACATGCACATTAATCGTGCAGTATACTGTATCTTTATGATGTGTAGCAGGTGGCTGGTGATTTTCTAGTTAGACAGAATCAGGCAGCTCCATTCTATGTACCTTTAAATAGATATCACCCCTTCACCTCCCCCCAGACTTGACAGCCACAGTGATGTTGACAAGTTGTTCAGAAACACACAGTTCAGTTTTAACTGCTGAGATAAAGACAGGATTGGAAAAGACTGAAATGCACAATTTGTTGCATTTATGATGTATGATGCTACTTTAACAGTGTGTAATTTAAGGAGTAACTTTATAGACTTTAATTGAAAAAGACAATAAGGATAAAATGTAATCATTTCATTCGTAGAGCTCTCAGGGTCGATGAAGATGCTATATTCTCCTCCACAATATGGTGGGATCACAGCACAGACCAGTTCAAGTCATCTGATGCAAGTTGATGTCTTTGGTGACAGCCTCGCTCAAGCAGTCAATAATCCCAATGGGGTGACCACCTCACAAGCAGCTCTTTCCTGCATTACAGGTAATGAAAATACAGTCTACACAAAATAGCTCAAGGATGAGCATTTTATTGCCACTGGATTTAACAATTCATCCCATCTGTGTGTGTGTCTGTGTGTGTGTGTGTGTGTGTGTGTGTGTGTGTGTGTGTGTGTGTGTGTGTGTGTGTGTGTGTGTGTGTGTGGCATGCGTGCAGGTGCTGGGTTTAATGTCCACAGACAAGCACACGATGTGGCTCCTAATCAAGAATTGCATGGAGGAGATTTCTTCACTGTGGTGGACCACTGTACAAGCACAAACCAGGTCTCCAGCATCTATACTGAAGGATAAGATTACTCATTTGTGGGTTTTGTTTTTTTGTTCCTTTGCACTATTTTGTGTCACTGTTTCATTGAAGTCAAATGAACAGCAACTTCATTTAGAGAAACAAATGAATATTTGATAATGCAGCAATCTAAGATGCTGTTCCCTGCGTCAGATAATGCTGAAGGAATTGACTCTTACATTCGAAATTCAAGTTATTCCTCTCTCTCTTTCTCTCTATCTTCGACTAAATCTCTGTAAATGTACTATCTGACTTCACACTCTGCCTCCATAATCAATGTATCATAATGACTGAGCCTATGGGCTTTTAATGTTTACTTCCCCTGTTTTTATACAGCTTGTGTATGACATGTAATAAGTGCTTCAAGTATTTTCTGGAGGCATTTTGCACAATATTCAACATTGCAATCAAAGTATGCAAGGGATCACTTATTAAGGTTTTTCTTAGAACCATGGCTTTGTAACTATAGTAACAAGGCAGCCTTACCATTTCAAAGTAAGGCAAGACATAGATATAACCTGTTGTTTGATATATAGTACTGTGCCGAGTGCTCCTGTGCCTAGATCATGAGGTGGATTTCTGTCAATGACCATACCAGTGATTTTGCATGTTGTAGTTTATTTATTGTTAACTACTTACACTTCATATCACAGATGATCCTTTCTAAAAGCAGCATAGTGCTGTACATTTTTAAACCTATTTTCCTGCTTTCATGTATTCAGTTATTTCCATATGGTTTGAGAATGAACTTATGTAGATAGCAAAACTTGCTCAAGAAAAGGGAAACTATCACAGGTATTATAGCTGCTTTTGTTTTTGCGATTATTATTTAATTTTTTTTTGTTTTTTTTTTGTTTGTATGTTTGTTTGTGTGTTGTTTTTGTTTTTTTTTTTGGTTTATTTTTGGGTTTTTGCAGTGCAGATTCTTCTTTCCAATATGTACTTGCATCTGCATTATTATTACTAAAAATAACATAACACATAATGCACATCATGAGTCTCTTAAAATATTTAATGTTATGAAATGACCATTAGGATAAAATACTATTTTAATACTATTCAGAACTCAGAATCATGCTTTGAAAAATCAGCAGCAGCAATGTCAAGTATGTTTTGTAGTAAATGGGCTAAATTATGCAAAAATGCTGCTATTGTGCCTTAACTTTTGAATATATATGAGAAGTAAAACAGTTGTATCCTTGTTTGTCATTTGTTTATCTTGTGTCTCTCAGTAATGTGAAAATGCACCAAACTCTCTTTCGGATTAGCTCAATTGAAAAATTTAAATTTTCAAAGCTTACCACACAGAGCATCGTCAAGGTTACAATTTCAATACCCCAAAGCACCCTGCAATTGATAAAGCCTTGCACTTGCCTTTACACATTGAGAGCTAAGACAATACCACACAAAAATGAAAAGTAAGAGACATTAATTGGATAGTGGATTTCTAAAAATGTTTTCAGCTGATACTTAAACAAGCGTCCGTTTTTCACACTATGAAGCACATTTCTCAGGCAAAAATAAAAATGTTTAATTGTTCAAGTTCATATCTGTCTAGAGAGTCGGTATATCTGTCTCAGTTTGCATTAAACTAAACAAGACAAAGTTAAAAAGTCACAGCCGAGTAACTACTTTGTGGTGGCAATACAAAAAACTAAACAGACTGACATGCTAGAGGCAATAAGCTAACATAAATCACAAAATTAATTAGCAACAATGCTGATGTGTACCTGAATGGTATGAAAGGTCCAGCAAGCACCAGTCTTTGCAGCAGTTTATTTTTATTTTTAGGTTTTATTTTTTTTTATATGAAATTGAAAGGACTGTTTTACTTGAAAATAACTCTTTTAGCAAGAGTGTCATGCTTCAGATGGGGATTTCAGTAGTTGCTAAGCAACAACAACAGCTTTTCCAAAAAGCATCTGTCTAGTACTGCTAACCAAAAAAAGTACTGCACAGTGGACACAGGTGGTTCTTTAAGATTTATATCCTGTAAGAAGCGTCTTAACAACTGTGGCTTTGTTTGGTAACTGTCTCCAATTTAAATGTACTGCTTGGTTTTAGCTCCACTCGTGCTATGTGGTAAAATACTTTCATTTGTGGCACACAGGTATCATGCTTTATGTTTAGCAATTCCATGGATATCTATACGGCCAATGTTTGTTTTTTTTTTCTTTTTTTTTCTAGCATTATCCACCACTTCTACACAATGTGCAAAAATGGCAACAATTTAAGGATTAAATGTTTTTGTGAATAATCTCTCATCAAGCAAACGCCCAGCTTTAAGTAAAAAAAAAAAAAAAAAAACTATTTCCCAAAATAAATGTCAGAAAGGCAAGCCCCAAGCTAAGAACCAAACAATGAACATTAATTTTGATTCCAAAGACCCTGCAGTGCTAACATGTAATTGTTCAGGTAGAAAAGTGCATTCATTTGGAGGGTTAACTTTAATACTAAGAGGGACAATGAGAATAACGGCACAAAACTTTAAACATGATGCTCATTAATACACAGCACAGAAGAACAACAAATAATGGTATTCACCCTTGGCCTATTAAGACAACCAAGCCGGTATGGTGAATACATATGTGCCTGTGTTACAAATTCAGTGTGATACATCTGCTTAATGAAAGGCAGTCCAGTCATTCAGTCTCAGCATTGATTTTATGACATGTACCAATTGTTTTGAACCCACTTTTCTTCCAGATGTTGCCTTATACTCCAACCCTCCAAACAAGGCGTGAAAACAGAAGAAGTCTGATTTTCATTTGGGCAAAATGTAAGGCGATCTGCACAGATCTGCAACAAATGGTTGAAAGTGAGCTCTTTTAAGATCTTTTAACATTGTGATTTACATTATTTCTGGGTAAGAGCATAAGTGTCTGAATGAATGCAAATTTGATTAAGCACTGCTCTTTTTATTCACTTGTGCCTGGTTTTGTGAAAGTGAAGTTAATGTCAAGGGTAACAGATACAGTGTCCATGGCAAACTGTTATTACGTATGATAAAAGACAATGAAAAGGCAGCACCCAGATGTTGCTGAGGCTGAGACAAACACCAGAATGGGATCACACTGTTCATTTAGGGGCAGATTTTGTCCCTCATAGCAGGACAGGCCTGTAACTTATAGTGTGCAAATAACAGACATATTAAACAAAATATAAATAAACTTGTGATCTTAAGAATCTTGCAATACAAGCGTATACGAATGCAGCAGAAAGTGCATCTCTGTGTATTTTCATCAATATCATGGTAGGATGAAAATACAGTCATGCCCAAATTATCACGTTACGCAGGTTGTGGATGATGGTCGGGTGTTTATAAAAGTTTGAGGCGTCAACTGAGGGAGAACAAAAGCACACAACGTCTTCACAACTGTTCAGAGAGCACAGGCGTCGTCTTTGCACCTGTTGGAAGCACAAATTTCCGACTTTATTTAAACAGTCCGTAACATGTTGATCGTAACTGCTGTGTTCAAAGTCTCCAAATAAATCACACTAAACGCAAGTGCTCGGGTGTAAAGGCCAGCCTTGCAAGGCACTCCCATCACACAGAAACATATATGTATTTGGGTGTGATTTTGTTTCCGTTAAGACAGTATTTAGTGCGCTTTAATCTCCTCCCACCTGCCTGATAAGGTTGCGCGCTCCCGGTGAGTTTTATAGCAACTGTTGCCCAGTGAGGCAGCGCCATAGTCACCGTAGTCCTGGCGACTGTAACCCACCAACAACAACCTCTCGCTCCATCATTACCACCTCCTCCACCATCCTCATCTTCATCAACCAGTTCACAGCTCAGGTTTGAATACATTCTTTACTATTTTTTTTTTTTTTGTCCGAATTGAAGCGCTTTCTCGCTTCAAGGTTTCATTATATGAAGGAAATGTTAATGGTCTGGTTAATGTTTTGTCCGCTGCTGAATGAAGGCTCGGTGAATAGCTTGGGTAGTTTGCTAGCGAGGGTGTTTCTTTGTAACGTGTTAGCCTGCTTGCTAACGTTGCCTGTAGATACCCACAAATGTGAGAGGTCCAGCTCGCTAGCAGGAGCTAGCATTGTCCGCTCACGGGTTGCTTTGTGGCTAGAAATTACCCAAATGTAGTCTGTTGAGCAGAAAACGGATTTCCTTTTGTAACTTGTTAGTTTCAACTTGCCATGCTGGGTAGTAGCATAGGTCTGGGCTAGTCACTGATGCTAGCTGGTCAGCTGGAGCAGGAGCAGGTGTCTGTTGTTGCTAGGTTGCTAACGCCAGCGTTGCCTTCTGACAATGCCTGTTGGTAATCCTATTTTTTAGTTAATGTTACGGTGATAT
This sequence comes from Trachinotus anak, assembly GCF_046630095.1. NCBI lineage: Eukaryota > Metazoa > Chordata > Actinopteri > Carangiformes > Carangidae > Trachinotus > Trachinotus anak. The sequence continues at coordinate 10,042,078 of NW_027273879.1, read as the reverse complement.
TGCAAGTTTGTGTTTCGGGAGGTTCAAATGTTGTTGCTTATACAAAATCAATAACGTCGATCAGCAATATAAAGTGTTGTGAGCTAGCTTTCCATACACTAACTGCTATTGACAATAGCTAAGCCATTACTTTCCCTTTTGTCTTAGGGAGCCAGATAGCTTCGCTAGCTTTCCATCTGCCCTCTTTGTGGCATCAGATGGCTATGATAAGCTATCTGATAACACAAGGATAAGTTTTGCAGTCGTCAGCTTTAAAGAAAAAAAAAAATCACCTGCCGGATTAACGTTAAAATACTTTGATGTTAGTACCCATTTTAGGCAGAATCTGTTCGTTATTCTGCATTGCACATTCTGTATCTGGGCTTGTAAACGTCAGGGTTTATCCGCCCCTTCTGCAATACATGTGTACTTCAGAATTAATGAATAACAGTTAAAAGATTATATTTTGAATTATTGTTATACACATGTACTGTGTGTGTGTGTGTGTGTGTGTATGTATGTATTTCCTGGATGTGCAGGAAAGGGGGTAATATATCAATGTACTGGGAATATCCTTAGTTGTGAGTTTACAGCTTAATATTGTGCCAGATTTGTTTTACTCTCACTTTAATTGAGTAAAAACAATCAAATATATTTCGGTCAAAAATATTATATACCTTTTTTTCACAATATAATTGTTAACTTGCATTATTGCATTCCTTAATCCTGTAGATGGTTCATATACATAGAGACTTGATTTCTTAATATTGCATCACAATTATTCTTGGGTCCAGTGGGTCTCATTTCCAGCTGCGACCTTTGATTCCTGTGTGTGTGTGTGTGTGTGTGTGTGTGTGTGTGTGTGTGTGTGTGTGTGTGTGTGTGTGTGTGTGTGTGTGTGTGTGTGTGTGTGTGTGTGAGAGAGAGAGAGAGAGTGGAGACAGGTGATTGGAGGACAGCTGCACTTATACTTTTAGTAGTGGTGGGACTCCTGACTATCAAGGCCTTAGAGTTTATGTGTCCGCCACGGACAAGGTATTCAGCAGTAAATAAAACTTGTCCATCACCATCCTTAGAATTTGGTTCTCCTTTTTAATTAGTTGTCAATCATTTATGTGTAACTACACCTGTAATAAGTCCCTTTTATGAAACAGACCTATCGTTGATAAGCAAGTAGTACCATTGTTAAGTTTATTAAAGGCAAAACCCAAAATAATGTATATGTGTTGATCTATGGGCATATAGAACCCAAAATAGGTCAGACACTCCTCTCAAAACATGCATAGACATAAAACAGGATGTTGGGAACTGCCAGTTATCAGATCATGTTACCACTTACCTGTAGTCCAGTAGGACAGAAATAGTACCATGCCACCTGCTGCCTGGATCCTGTTGCATTTCCAATCACTTAAAGAGGGGCTGATTAATTCAATTATTCAGTCATCCATTTTCATGGCTTAGCAGAATGCGGCATGTTTGGTTTGTTATTTGCCTCAGCCTGCCAGAAATAATGTGTGTTGGTGATAAAGAGAAGACATCGAGGTCCTTATTTTTTTCTTCCTAAACCCAAATCAGGCAACTCAGTTGAACAGTGTACATTCACACTCACTCTGGTAACCTGTGTCATGATGTTTCAGGAAATTTTGGCACATTTTACCTTTCCATGTCCCATGGTCCTGTCTTGACAACAAATCATTTTATATTTTGGACACTACCTTTGTTACTCTGACTATTTTTGGCACCATTAATAGTATCCCATAAATTAATGCAATGTTTCTGACATTTAAATCAACATCTGCAAAAACTGTATGTCACTCCGAGCTCACTTTATAATCTGAAAACCAAACTCCCAAACAAACAGTACTTTGCATAACTCCCCCCCAGCTCCCTATTCCCTCTCCCTCCAACTATTTTCCTGCTGCACGAGCACCTGATCATGATCCTGTCTTGCCTTGGGTTGAATTTGTTTGAAAGGGAGGGATTTTGTGTATGGTGTACTTTTCAGCCTTGTTCACCAGCTCATATTTCTTTACTTGGTGCATGAGACTTCAGCTTTATCATACATGATCACTAGAGAGACAAATGATGGTTCTGTGAATTTTGTGGCAGCTGCTGTGACTGTGAACCTTGCAGTCTTTACTATATGTTGCTTGTAATGTTAGCAAGAGGAATTGAGGGGAGAAAACGCAGGGCAAAATGTTGCCCTCCTTGGTGGCTTTTGTTCCTCTGTGTCTTTGTAGGGCCTGCACTTGCTCAGTGGAGCACAGCATTTAAGTGGGCCACAAGGGAGTGCCTGAATGGTGAGGCAGGAGGTGTGTTAGTGTGTGTTTGTGTGTGTTTGTGGAGGGGGTTGGGGTGAGGCAGCAAGAGTGTGTTGTGATGCAGGGGCTCTTTTCCTCAATTAGGTGGGCTCAGTTGGGCACATGTACTTTAGCTTTCAAACTGCACTGTGGAACATGTGTCTACAGTCACCATCCAATGGCTTTCACACTTGAGGATAAAGGAAGTGTGTGTGCGTGTTGTAGTAGTATGTAAATTCATTGTTTAATCAGTTTGTCATTTTTTGGTGAATTGTCTGAATTTACAGTGTCTTTACAAAATCACAGAATATAAATATTTAACTCTCAGAATAGCAGTTTATTTATCCATCACACAGACCATGGCATGTCTATCAACAGCCTGCTGACATGTCTGACAGTGATATTATATACCCATATCTCCCTCCCCAAGGTGTTCAAAATAGTCATGCTGAAAGCAGATGGCTTTGCGTTAATGAATCTCAGTGCCTCTGTATGTTTAAAGAAATTGCTGGATTTTCCTGCTGCTTCACTTTTCCCCACACTTTTAAGTGCACTAGGAAAGACTGACTCAGCTTTGTAACTCAACTTTGAAGTTAGTCACCCCAACACAAATAAAGTAATAGCATTCATCTCAAGAAAAAAGGCCAATATGATATTGAAGATAAAGGGAAGGGACAGGCTTTCCCTGGAGAGATTTGAAGCTGTTAGGAGACCCAGCTTAATTAACCAAGAGAGGCTTGTTCATGGAAACTGTGATGGGGAGGAGGTGGCCTTCCCCTGGAAGGAATGGGTGATGTTAGCCATACTATTATTAACTCACAAACACAGGCTCACCAACAGTTTCTCACCTCATTTTATCCTTATCTTCAAAATAGTTCACTTTAACCTTGGTTAGTAAGTACTTCAGACATTTTCTCTGATGCACAGTATAGCTCTTTTATTAGTAGTAGTAATTATGCTATCTGGTACAGTCACTTAGAAATTAGATAACTTGCCAGTTGTTCTTATTATCATTTCGTAGTAGTGATCCTTGGCTTCCAATCTCAAGTAACATTAAACCTGTAAAAGTGGGGACTGGCAGAGCAACGAGAAGCAGCATCTATTTGGAGTTTGTTAAATATTAACTTGTTTTATGGCTGTGAACATGGAGACAAGACCATGTGTCACTGATGCATGAGTCTTTCAGTACATTGAGTACCACAAGGCAGAAGCAGGTGCTTATGTAGAATTTCTGTAGAGCAGCTTTAGTAGCATTGATTTGGCCAAAAACAGACAAGGGTCTGTGATGAAACCGAATGCTTTCTGTTATGCCTTGATTAGTATCTCATCTTGGCACATTTTATGGCCTAGGATAACCAAATCGTGATAATCATTGGATGTGTTTTCTTCTTTACAAAGCTTTTGTCCTATAATATGGCAGTGGATTTGTCTTTTTATTACTTTGTGCTAAATGTTCTGAACACATGTTAAGGATAAGTTTGATACTTGTCGAGTTATTTGAGGTTCATGGCACTGACTTTATGACTATTTTAAAAGATGTTATGAAATAAGAGAGGGTAAAAAAGTAATCTATGTGTGGTCTTTTTGCTATTGTAAACTCTGCCTCATTTTCAAGAACAACTAGAGGAAAACAAGCATGTATAAGTAAAAATTTTTCTTTGTTTAAATTAGTTATATATCGTTGATGCCACATAAGTGTTGGCTGAGTGAGGTGTTAAAGATGATTATGTTTTTGTTATTCAGTCGTAAAGTTGCTTTGCCAGTTATACCAGTAGGTTCAGAGTGCTCTTGGTTTTCAGCAATTGTGGCCTTTATCTATCTAAAGCAAGACTGTGTTCTCTGTTTTATTCAGGCGCCATGCAGACCCCTGAAGCAGGCGCTGACTCCACCTCCACTGTCCCTCTTCAGACCGCCGTGCCTGTCCAGCCTACTGGCTCAACCCAGCAGGTGCCTGTCCAGCAACAGGTACATCCAGCCTGTCTATGTGTGTATTCGTGTCTGAATGTTACTGCACAAGTGTGCATACTGTGCCATGCATGTCCATATCACTCAGTGCAAGATGTAATTTTAATCAATTAAATAATTAATTTGCAACTCGTGCATTTTGTTTTGCCAGGCCCAGACTGTTCAACAGGTTCAGCATGTTTACCCAGCACAGGTGCAGTATGTGGAGGAAAACAGTGGTGTCTACACCAATGGCAACATGTGAGTCACTCTGCTACCCAGCTCTGCTCTTACACCACTCCACAAATATTAGCGCTATGTCTCTGCAGCCTGTTCTTTCTCCTCTTAAGTCTCTTCACACCATCATTCATGTCACAAGCACATGATGTTGGTGGGAGTGCACTGGTTTTTTGTGTTTGTTTTCTTTTGTGCGAGGTGTGCAGTCGTGTGCTTGATTGTGCTCAGTCACCTGAACATGACCAGAAGTAGGCCTTACTTCTAAGTGCTGACGCTACACAAGAGTCCCCTGGGTCTGAGGAATGGGGTTACATACACACTCCACTAACAAGCACAAGCTGTGTTTGTCCTACTGTGATATACACATACATGCACATCAGCACATGTACAGACACAAACACACAGTAGCTGTGTGACCTCAGCAACTGGTGGAAACTGTGTAAGGTAGACGGCTAGACTAAGTACTTAAAAATACAAAATCATGCATTCACCAAACAACTGGACATGGGGGTTAGGTGCCAAGCTTATAACAACATAATGTGGAATTACATTTAAAGCTTCCACTTAAACCCAAGTAACATATAAAACAACATTTTTTAACTGAACAAATTTTTGATGTTTTGAAAACTGGCATTAACCATTACAAATGATGACATTTTTGAATTAATATATTTTGGATTGTTCACAGTATGTTAATTGTTTTTGACAGCATTTGACTGTGCCTACACATGCAAGGTGTCTTGTGTAATTGAGAAACCATACTTGGACTGAAAAATATTTTTATTCCGAGACAACACAAACTAACACATATTTTAAAAGTTGCAATGGAACTGCTTCATCTTATTTTTTCTCAGTTTTATTTTCAGTTTGGGCACATTGACTGACTGCTAACCTCTCTTCTGAACAGAAGAACCTACTCGTACTCAGAGCCGCAGCTGTATAGCCAGAACAGTGGAGGGAGCTACTTTGACACACAGGGCAGCTCATCGCAAGTGTCCACTGTAGTGACATCTCATGGCATGACCAACAATGGAGGAGGGGGCAGTGGAGGAATGAGCATGGGTCTGGCAGGGGGTCAGGTAATCAGCAGCAGTTCTGGGGCTTACCTCATGGACAACGCTGGACCCCACCCTGCCACCCAGACTGCGCGAGCTTCCCCAGCTACTGTAAGTGCATAGCACCTACTAATTGGGTTCCTCACCTACCTTTGCCTGCCTGCTTTTGTGTGTTTGTAGAAAACTAGTATTTGTAGCAACTTTGCTCTTAGTTTGCTTACACTCTTCCAATTAGATTAGATTCTCTGTTTCTGTCATACTTTATTGATCTATGTACTAGTTTGATCTATAAAGTAGGATGCCAGTCTTCTAAGTAGAGGTCCATATTTCAACTCTTTTTCTGTCATTTTCCCAAAATTTCAGGGTGTACACATAGTATACATATTATATTATGTTACAGAGAAACAATTTTTATGTACACCTCCTCCATGATTGTGTATGGTGTGTTTTATCTCTGGCAGTCTTCCTTTGCTGATGTATGCGATGCACTGCGTAGGCTGGGCCTGAGTCTCCGTAGTGATTTAAGTACTGCCAGCCATGTACACATTGTAACCCCTAATATTGTGTTCAAGAAATGCAGGCCCTTGTTTCCATCCCTCATTTCATCTGTCTGTTATTCCCACTGTTTGGTGAAAAAGAAAGGAGGGGCTGAAACCTGAGGACAGGTGTGTTAAAGGGGGGAATGGCTCCACATACTCACCCACTCTCCAAGAGTTGTGTATCAGACAAACTGGTGCACACAGCACAAGAGCCTTGCTCTTTAGCTATAATCTGAATGCCCCATTAGGCATCTTCACATAGTCCACTGTAATGGTGCTTTCTGGCAGAAATATAGCAATGATTTGTTACTGACATTATGTTATGTGAATGGCAGTCATGGCAGAGTGGAATGTGAAAAAGTTAAAATAAAATTTAAAAAAATTATGTAAAAAAATTAATAAAGTGTGCAAGGTTACAAGTGTGTTTTGACTGCTTCAGTAAAATGAATTTCACATTTTCCAAATACTTAAGTAAACTTTCTTGTACTATAATGACCTGACAGCCACATATATTGCTACCAAGCAGTCACACCCACTTTAGTAGATTTTTAATGAGTACTGGCATTGCCTTTGGGTTTTGTTTTTGTATTGGCCTGTTTTTTTTTATCTTTGCACATAATAGTTGTTATAAGTGCACCTATGCTAGTGAAATCTGGAAGAGTAGTGTGTCTGCCAGTTTTCCATGACTGATGTGCTTAGTTGATCCTGCTGAGCCTTTGACCCTGTCTCTCAACTAGGCAAAGATTTTCTTGAAATGGCAGGTAGTCCTGCTCTGCTTGGGTTTAGTGGTGCTTGCTTTGGGATCTTTTCTAGATTCTCTTTATTTTTGCTAGTGGCCTATAAGGTGTCTACATCAACTCTTTATTTTCCTTGCTTTCATTTTTTATTTCCCCCCTCTTACATTTTGTTGTCCTGTGCTTCGTGGTTTATCAGATTGAAATGGCGATTGAGACGCTCCAAAAATCTGAGGGTTTATCCAGTCAGAGAAGCTCGCTGCTCAACAGCCATGTAAGTTGCTTTTATGAATGCTTGCCCTCGCCTAACCTCGACTTTTGCTAAACTCACTCTCCTGCTGTTCTTCCCCCCTCAGCACTCTATAAATTTGAGTTTGCTGTGGTGCTTGCCGTTTTTGTTGCTTCTTTTAATTGTTACGGTTGCTTTAAATTCATTGGCTGCTATAGAAATGCTTTTGCAGAGCTGTGATGCAGCAGTTTACTGACTCCTGCTCTGAGGTCTTTCCAGACAGTTTGCGTGGACCAGTGTGAATCTCTTGAGTAAAACAGAATGTGTTCCCTTATAGCTGCAGTGGCTGTTGGATAACTATGAGACAGCAGAGGGCGTAAGTCTACCACGATCCACCCTCTACAATCATTATCTGCGCCACTGCCAGGAGCAGAAACTGGACCCCGTAAATGCAGCCTCTTTTGGCAAACTCATCCGTTCCATCTTCATGGGACTCCGTACAAGGCGCCTTGGGACAAGGTTAGCTTTTTTTCTATGTGCTTCTCTTGTATCCCTCTCCTGTTCAAACAATTTTCACAGCCATGTAACATTTTCTGTTCACTTCACCTGGAGACTCTGTCAATATGTGCTCACTTTTGGTTTTGTGTTGCAGAGGGAACTCCAAATATCATTACTATGGTATACGTGTAAAACCAGATTCCCCACTCAATAGACTCCAAGAGGACATGCAGTATATGGCTCTGAGACAGCAACCTGTTCAGCAGAAACAGAGGTACAGAGGAAGCTACACATACTTACAAACAGGCAGGACTTGTCAGAGTTTTTATTGATACTGAGGTAGGCCATTTGATTTCAGGTTCAAGCCGGTGCAGAAGTTTGATGGCGGCTCTGGGGAGAATTACTCAGGTGGAGGCCAGCACCAGCCTGGTGCAGCAGAGCAGACAGTTATTGCACAGAGCCAGCACCACCAACAGTTCCTAGGTTAGTGGCTTTTCTATTAATCTGAATGTCTGTAAAATGAAAGTTCAATGCACTGAAATGCAACGACTTCTGACTTATTTTTTGTCAGATTATTGCACAGTAAAAAAAAAATCAATTTGTTTTTTATTATGCCAACAGATGCATCGCGGGCGCTCCCTGACTTTGTAGAGCTGGACCTGGGACAGAGCAATACAGAGAACATCAGTCCAGAGGATGTGAAAGCTCTCCAGTCCCTTTACAGAGAGCATTGTGAGGTAAGATAAATTGCATTCTTTTAATTTTTACTGCACAGCACACTTTGACACATAAGTAACTTCACCATTGTTGCATTCATAGATATAACATCAGCTGCAGGCATCATGACAATACATTTTCCCATTGATCTGGCTGTACTAGCTGTATTTCACCACCACATAAATCTACTCCACTTATCTTCTATTGAGATTTTCATTCTCTCCTATGATCAAGTTCAGGTTTTCCCCCATTACATATACATGCCTTAATCCACCACCATCTATCATCACAGCAATGAAGTAGTTTAATCTCATTTAAGCTATCTTTAATAAGAAAGGTTTAGCATGAATGAAAATACAGAACTAAAGTTTTTTAAATTTTGAAAAAGAGCACTCATTTAAACTTTGGCCAGATTCAGAGTGTGGAAACTTTGGGAAAGGTCATGTGTGTTTGTAGTGACAGAGATTCGTAAATGCCATCCACTGGCATTTTAGAGCAGAATTTTCTCTTCATCTCGTGAAGTTTTCAATCAAAACTCTTTTAATGTCTGGAAAACACGGGATCAGGACGTTCACAGGTGATGACCAAAGGCCTTATGGACTGCCAAAAAGCTGTCCACCTTCTCCTCACACACATCTAGCACTTTCTAACCATGCCGATAGTAAGATTAATGTGAGGATGTTCTGTGATGTCCATGTATCAGATTTCTGCTGCCACATCAATACAATGGAAGTGAATGGAATTTCTTTTGTGCTCCTGAGAGCACTGACAAAATATGTTTGACCTGGTTCTTCTGGAGAATCTGGATAACAGACCACACAGTTTTCAAAGGGACTGTTTCTTCTACTTTTAGAAAGTAGTTCCATTGAAAACTATTCACAGTTTTTCTTTATATCCTGCTTTTGTTTCAGGCTATCTTGGATGTGGTGGTCAACCTCCAGTTCAGTCTAATTGAGAAACTGTGGCAGACATTCTGGCGCTACTCTCCCCCTGACTCAGTAGAGGGTGCCACTGTAACAGAAAACAGGTGAGGGCAAGCCAGTGATAATTTACTATGTTTTGTTAGTATGTTTTTTTTTTTTTCCTCAGATGAAGTCCGTCATGTTTTTCGAAAGAGAAATATTAGATACTAGAACATTTTCAAATACTATAAGTTTGAACTTAATTCATTTTGGGATAATCTGATTTCAAAGAGCATCTGTCTAACTCTTCGTTTGTTCATTCTGCAGCAGCATTAGTGAGATCGAAGCACGGCTCCCCCGGTCACAGCTATTGGTACTGTGCAGAAACGAGGCTGTACTCAAATGGATGAGTACCTGTGACCATCTAATGTACCAGGCCCTCGTGGAGATCCTCATTCCTGATGTCCTGAGACCCATTCCCAGTGAGTCACACTCATAGACACCTCTCAGGTTTACTTGTTTGCTGTGTTAATGCTTGTAATACCATAATTAACTCACTGTTGTTTTTGTCTTTTTATTTTCTTTGTTTTTTTTGTTTTGCAGGTGCCTTGACTCAAGCCATTCGCAATTTTGCCAAAAGCCTGGAAGGTTGGCTCAATAATGCCATGAATGCCATTCCACAGAAAATGATCCAGACCAAGGTGCACATATACAGAGTCTACCTTTGTGACAATGCTACACAAAAAGTCACATGTTGCTGTTTCCAAAATAAACCATTAATACAAGAGAGTAATATAGTTGAAAGTTGCTGTATTTATGACATACTAACAGTAGGTAACACCTGGGCTTTTGTATACATCACTTTCACAGATTGCCGCTGTTAGTGCCTTTGCGCAAACACTGCGCAGATACACATCACTGAACCACCTGGCTCAAGCGGCACGTGCTGTGTTGCAAAACACATCACAGATCAACCAGATGCTGAGTGATCTCAACCGTGTTGACTTTGCCAATGTACAGGTCAGACCAGCTCCTTGTGTTTGAAAATGCAATGGCTGTGCTTTTGTTATGTCCACTATAGTATCACTTCCCTACTACTAGTGTGAACCTCCAGTTTTTTCTCTATGTTGCTCTATAGGAGCAGGCATCATGGGTATGCCAGTGTGAGGAGGGAGTGGTTCAGCACTTGGAGCAGGACTTCAAGGCCACACTACAGCAGCAAAGCTCTTTGGAGCAATGGGCAGCCTGGTTGGACAATGTGGTCACTCAGGTGCTCAAGCCCTACGAGCACCGGCCCAGCTTCCCCAGGGCGGCTCGACAATTCCTGTTAAAATGGTCTTTCTACAGGTCTGCAAACCACCACCCATACTTGACACACATGTGAGGGAGTGTGCAGCATTGTGACAAAACTCTTAAGATGTTTTTTTTTTTTCATGTCTCTCCAGTTCAATGGTCATCAGGGACCTGACCCTGCGCAGTGCTGCCAGCTTTGGTTCCTTCCACCTGATTCGCCTGCTGTATGATGAGTACATGTTTTACCTAGTGGAGCATCGTGTGGCCCAAGCTACTGGAGAGACACCCATTGGTGTCATGGGGGAGGTACAACTGTGGCACCTTGTGTTTTTTAATGCAGAACTGTTTTTGTTTTTCTGTTTTTTTTTTTTTTGCTTTTCTGTAAAATGACCTCTGAGTGTTTTCTATCTGTTGATGAAACAGATTATATCATCCCAGTATCTCATTAGATCAGGAAAAAAAATAAAACAATGTCAACCACTAATTTTGATGTTTGTCTCCGTTTTCAGTTCGACAGCCTCAACACCCTATCCCTCACCAACATTGATAAAGGTATGTGGCTCAATCTGTTGTGTGATTGTAATTACATTTTGTAAATCAAAGGACTTTGTATGTGTTTACAGTCCATTGATTGTGTAGGTCAGTGACAGGCAGTTGAATATGTGGTTAATGAGCTAAGAGTGATAAGACATTCTAAGTAAAGATATTTTTGGAGTAATTACGATGAAATGTGACAAACATTGGTATAAGGTATTGGTATATAACATTGGTAACAAGATCTACTGAACAAGATGTTATATTTTTTGGGAAGCCTAATACAGCAGACATTACAAAATATAGTCACAGTATTGTTACACTGATGTAACAATGAAACTGACTTCTTTGCATCATGGTCACCAGCAGCAGCAGCAGCAGCAGCAAACATGAAGTTCATGGAAGAATGGTGTCAGTGAAATATCAGTGAATGCATCAACTAAACGTCTAGTTAAGGGAGATTCATTTGCACCAGTTTTATGATTGCCTTGTATGAGCAGGGAATATCATTTACCCACTGAGGCTTGTTGATGTAGCAAAATTTAGATTTTTGGTAATGAGGGAGAGGAAGGGGGTATGAGATCATCCACTCATAATAAATAAACTAAAAGAGAAATGTCTCCAGCTTCTTCTCCAGGTGTGTGAATCTTCCTTTAGGGGGGCACTTGATTCTGTACCATTGTTTTACATATGTGCCGTTTTCTTCTGTATAGATGAAACAAGTGGGATGGACAGTGACTTGGAAGAGGACACGGAAGAGTCCGGGGAACCTCTCGCCAAGCGGGAGAAATCGGAGCATGAGGTAATCCAGGTGATCCAGGTCGGGGCACTAGAGGATGGGTCTCACCCTGTGGTGGGGGTCGTCCAGCCAGGTGTCCTGCACTCGCTGCCCCAGCCTCCGCAGGATCACACTGAGCACATCCTCACCCCCTCAGCTGGTACTCCCACCATCCGCCACTGCAGCACCACAGGCAACACCTACGCCTCCGTTTGAGGGTCCGAGGGCACGGCCCACCGTGTCCGGCCTATTTCTGCCGTTTCACTCTCCACATATCTTTCTCTCTGTAAGTCTAGATGTTTCCGTCTTTTTCATGCATTGTCTCTGTCTGCACTTGTGTGGACATGGTCTCCTCTCCCTATCCAGCCTTGTCAGTGGAGGAGTTCTGAAATGCTGATACTCTGGCTGTCCGTGTCTGACTGCTTAGATTCTGGATGTGGTGTCATCCCATAAGTCTGTGCTCTATCACAATGCGGCAGCTGGTGGAAGGGACCTGGAGGAAAAGGACTAATTTGACCCGTTAAATGTTTCCTGGTTAGTCATGACTTAACAGCAAACCTGTCTGTGTATACAGACAAGTTTCAAAGTGAAGGAAAATTAGACTCCTTCATACTACTGATGTCTCAGAGCTCAAATCCACGTCACCAGTCCCAGTGGAGCAAAGTCATCGATCGACTCAAGACTTTCGCCGATTGTACATAGTTTTGCTGTACTTTCAATTGGTATTACCTAAAACTCATGGTGCTATCATTGTGTTTTGGTTTAATTTCCAGTTATCCCTCTTAATTTTAGTATAATTTATGTCAACATGCATTCCAATTGCTGATTAACTTTTGGCTGAACAAAATATTTTTGAGTATTGTATGTAGCTAAAAAAACAAAGGGATGACTTTCTATGTATGTATGACATTTAAAAAAGGATCATGGGGTTGAGTTGAGTTTGAAAATTATTTGGTAGCCACCCGCCGATAACCACTTATAGCTTTCAGCCAGAGAAAAAGAAACCCCTAAAGAAATATCACGCTGCTACTCGTGTATATAGAGATTGAGAAGACCGGCTGTACAAAACCACTTCCTCAATGCTAGCTTTTCTATGCACTCCGTGCATAACGCTTGCCTTTGTTTATTTTAGATGCTCTGTAGTGTGCTTTTATGTGACGAGCTGTAATCCTGAAAACAACTTACTGGACATGTTTCCCCTCGTTTTGCAGTTTCTTTCTTAAAGAAATTTCTTAAGTTCACGATGGACCAAAAACAAACCAACAAGAGGAAGCTGAGAGGGAGCCATTTGGGCCGCCCGAGAGCTTATTCCTATCCCACAGTGCCATGTTGCAGAGCAGAAGGAATGTCAGGGATTAAATGTACCTCGGCTTTATCATAGTGCCTTATCCTTAAATGCAGCTGTCCTTGTAGTCCTGACTGTGTGGTGTAGAGAGCCCACAGCCCCTCTGCATTGTCCCAGCCACAGATTTGGCTTTCTGGTGACTTGTGGCTGGATTTGGGCTGGCTCATCAGTGTTGAGACCAAGGAATGCAGGCACAGACACACCTGTTGTTTTCTCTGGATCAACTCTACTAACTTTATTACTTTCTCTGAATCATGGTCGTTAGCCTTGCCCCTGCCCTAACTCTGCCCTCTTGAGGCCTATTCTTGCATTAGCCTTTGTTATTGGGTGAAGTGTATGTGTGTGTTAGTGTGAATGTGTGTGTGAACATGGATGCCTAGGTCTGCACTGTGTTTGTATATATGCCTGTGTCTGCATGCTTGTGTGTATGTGTTGGAACACATCCATCAGTCACCCTACCTCAAACCAGTGGTGCCAGCATTTGACGCGTGCAGAACAGTCACCAAACACTTATTGCACACACACCACTGTACTGCACAAATCTCAACGCGATAGAGAAAATCTGCATTGCTTTTCTCTCACCTCTGATACATTGTGATTTCAGTTTTTAGCCCATAAAATGCTTCATCCTTTGTTCCCTGTTTAAAGATCATCTTTGTACAGTGGACCAAAAGTAGATATTTTCTGATATTCAAAGAGATATATAGATATATATGTATAGTATATATAATGATGATACACTACATATATTTGTTGCTTTTTATGTGGTTGATCTGATTGTTTATATGTGATTGTTTCTTTTGGTAGCTCCTCTGTAGTTAGTTTAGACTGTGAAATGGGAAAGGCATGGGGACAAACTTTTGGTTCATTAGACTTACATCTATACTTGAACTGTTACAGCCTTCTATGTTGTGGAGAATATTGAGATTAATCCTCTAAATAGGAACATTTTGCTACTAAAATAATTTGGGTTCTTGTTTTTCATGCGTGTTGAAATGGTCTGCACCATTTCTCTGCATAAATGTTTATTTATTGATATTTATTGTGTTTTTGTTTTTGCTTTAGATGCATATGTTATAATGGGAACGGATAATGAATCATGAATTATACCACTGCATAGAGCAGACCTACTGTACAGACAGACTGGAGGGTTTTTTTTTTTTTTTTCTTTTTAAGTCTTGTATGTATGTAGGTTGAGTAAGGTTTTTAAAGAAGGCTTGGCACTGTATTTGCTGTAATCAGTCCTTAGGTTCTATCACTAGTCCAAAAATTGCTTTAGATACTAGCAGTACACAGGATCTGTGTGCCTGTGCAGAGAACATGCTTAGCAGTAAAGCAGGGTGGGAAAATTCAAATGCTGCGTGTCATTTAGGTTAGATGTTTCGTTAATTCCATGACACTTTGGGGAATCTGAAAAGTACATTTTGGCACACCCAGAGATACGTTCCTTATTTATTAACCCTACAGTACACATCTCATACTGTAGCCTTACCCTGATCCTTCTGGCTTGAAATGTCTGGTGTACCAGGTCTAGGAAGTGAGTGCACACAAAACTGACTTTCTTACTATATTCCCTAAGGACAGTTTCTGAAAAGGTCAGTGAACGTTTAAGTAGCTGGAAGTTGAAGGTCTGGGGTATTTTGTTTACATCAGTCTGTGACCATAATGAACTTGCATGAGAGATTGCTCATTGACTCTTGGTATTTAACTGTCAAATGCAAGTTGGAAGAACTCAAGATCAAATGATACAATAACATAAACCCTAGATAATCCCTTATGCTGTCTTCAGAGCTTCACATAAATCTGTGTTCGCATAATAACTGCGAAAAACTAACTAACCCATTCCCATAGGAGCTCACTTGACTGACTCCAACAATCACTGAATCTTTGAGAATGCAGTTGTAAAAAGTGATGGTGTTCTGTCTGTGACTTAAAATTTTAAAATATGTTGTGAATCTGGGTAGTGTGTACTGGTTAGGAATGAAGGTTTTTGCAGGATATATTATCTTGCCTGTCACTGAATATTTTTTTTTTTTTTATATGAATCTCAGCTCTTTTGTCATATGAATTAACTACAACACTGTAGATGGTAACATGTATTATTTTGTGCCTGAGGTGGAAAATGCTTAAAAAATGTTTTCTTTAAATCTTAATTGTGTGCTTTAGGATCATAAGTGCTTTCTGGTCTTGCACGCCTACCATGTGCTGCTAGAAACTGTTTTTGTTACTTTCAATGTTTTTTTCCCCCTGGTTTTATTTTTACACAGACTGGCGTGCCACTCAGTTATTTAGCTTTCTGCATCTCAAAGCCTGCCTGGTTAACACTGGACTGATGTTTATGCTGCCAACACAATTGTACTTTCTTTCTCGGTGTCTTTGAAATGGAGAAGTAGGACTGTTTTTTTGTTTTTTTTGTAACAGCTGTTTGCAAATGAGCCTGTTTCCAACCAGAAAAAAAAACTTAAAAAAAAAAAAAAAAAAAAACACACAAAAAAAAGGACATAAGCTATTCCTTAACTTGTCATAGGAGCGCAAAGCTAAGAAATGCCTCTTCATCTGGACAACATGGCAGCTTCACTGACCCATAGCAGACTCCAGTGCCTTTAATTTCGCCCTGGCCAGAGCAGATGGCCTGGGTGACTATTGGGTCTCTGGTGGGCTACAGATAGAGGCTATCAGAGCAGACATTACATTGCACAGGTGCTGCCACTGAGAAGACAGCAGGGCTGAGGAAGCATAAAGACCTGTCCTCAGACTGGACTATTTATAATTTACTGGACGTGACACCACAGACACACAGACACACACACATAGTAGTTTACACATGGTAGATTACCCGCAAACAGCTTTTTATTGTGTAGAAGGTGGTTACTGAACAAGGAGGTACTGTAAGTAAAACGCTCTTACGACTTGTTTTCTCATGATCGTGATTTCGATATTTTCTGAATGCTGTGACCTGTTTGAGATTTGTATTTGGATGTTTTCAAGTGCCATTTGACAGTCCAGTGAGTCGTGGCCATCTGTAGCACGCTCTAATGCAAGCACAAGCATTTGGCAGTGGCATTTGGGGAAGGTTTTTATTTTGATTCACCCTAGACAAAAATATGTATATATCAAAAACTGAAAAGGTATATTTATTTGTGTCCTAATTATTTGATTTGTTCTTTTTGGTGAACATTTTATCAGATATGTTGGCTAAAGTGCATTTGTGATTTATTTTCTCTCTTTTTGGGATAATGTATAGTATCTGATATAATATATACACACAAATTTCATGTGACTTTCTTTTTGTGTGCTGTTAAGTTTTCTTCATATCTTCTCAAATTGGCAAGCAAACCAATGCGTGTAGGGTGATTTGTATTGTGTATTTTACATAAAAAAACAAGGACAATTGGGGGACTTTTATATTTATAAAGACATTATCATTTAGTGTGTCGTATTGATGAATATAGAAACTATTAAAGACACATGTAGTTTGGTTTTCTGAATATTTCAGATCTCAGCTCAGGCTAGCTTCTTAGTGTTGTTTTCTTAAAATTTGTGACATGTCTTTGCAGTAATAAACGTTCTCTTGTTCAAAGTCAGTGTCCTCTCTCCTGATTTTGGCTCACACTCTAATCAGAAGACTCAATGATAGTTAGCCCATTAAATTTTATTCAACCATATTCATACATATAAACACCAATATCATTCAGACTCAGTTATGTATTCAGAATGTATGACATAATTGTAAAGATTACGATGAGCATGAACTTGCATTTCCTGAAAATTGTACAGCATTCTTCTTTTTTTTTTTCTTTTAATCATTTTCAATTTTGACCAGAGTAGTTCGTCACTGTAAAGGTAGCAAAAAGAGTATAAAATACTGCAACAGCTGTAGGTAAACAGAGCTCCAAATACCAAAATATTGTTTGAATAGTGCTGAGCAAAAACTAAAATCATTCAGTTGATAATTAAAATCAAGCTTTTACAAGCGACATCTACACTGAAATTACTGCAGTCTGATAACCTTTCCACTTTTCAGAGGGTACTTTTGGCATCAATATGGCTTACGCTTCCTCTCACAGTTCAATCCTTGCTTCCTTTCCTCAGCTGTTGTCTACGTTAAATCATCCAAGTAATACTCAAAAGGTATCTTGAGTATCAAAGACTCACTGCCTTTCAAATCTGCTGAGAGGGTTTGATACTGAAAATATAGATTCTGGGCTGACAACACTTTGAACTACATTTTTCATGGGCCTCACCAAGGTCATTAGCAAGAAAATTTTTTAAACTGTGCTAAGATATTATATGGATACAACAAGTAACCACACATGAGACTATGAAACAAGACAAAAATACTTAAGCAAATTAAAGTGCTAATGGACACTATATGGGCATCTAATCAAAAAATGACAATTACAAATAATATTACGTAGATGTGTTATAACCTTTTCTTTTGAAAATATTTCATAATTTCAATTGAATTTGGGGTTTGAAAAACATCAGTAGAAAACATCACCTCTCAATGTCCGAACAGCGTTGACTGGTGGTAAAACAATGCAAGATTTCTATAAAGAGAAGCTGAGCTCAGCTAAAATGGGCTTATTTAAATGCTTTTTACGTCCTTAAAAACAACTATTCAAAAAGGGGAATATAAATCAAAAAACATCAAGAAGGACTGAAAAATATTTCAGATTACATCTCACAAGAAAATGAGTAATGAATAACATGATTTCACATAAATGTCCTGATCTGTGAGGGGGGGGAAAACTCCACTTGCATGAAGCCATATCAGCACCGGAGAGCCATTGAAGGAGGACTGGACCAGCAGTATACTCCAACTGAAATCACAATTATGTTCAGACAGGGTAAATGATGCGCCACATTGTGCTCAGCTCAACCGTTTTTATGCCAAATAGGAATTTTGTCAATCAGTTATGGGAGGCTCCACGCATCTGAAAATCTTAAATATAGAAATGTCCACATTGAAAAGTATGGTAGATTATGAATCATTTCCTGTTTGACACCCTACACTCTCTTTGTATGTTTTGTTCTGCACTAAAGCGTGAGATTGTTTTTGTATCAAACTTGAGATTTGAGAGACATGCAGCCTTGATCACTTCATGCTGTTATCCAGCTCCAATTGATGAACAATGTCAGAATACTGTCTTTCTTCAAGATGTGCATCCTCTTGGCGGCATTTTTCCACTGTGCTACAACTCCTCCCAGTGTGACTCACACGTTCCTCCAGCTGTTGTTTGGAAGTCACTGAAGCCGCTAAACTTGAGACCTGGAGTCTCATTCAGTATACTGACAACTGCTCTCAGCACTGGATTTGAAAGCAGTGTTTTTGGAGTATACTGCCAGCCTTTATGTCCTTGTTCCTACCCCTGCGACCTACTTAGCATCCCTGTAGTTGCAGTCCTCCTTTGGCGCTCCAGGCATATTGGTGGAGAGGTCTGTTAAACGAACAGTCAGATTTTTTTTGTTTGTTTGTTTTTGTTTGTTTTGTACAATTAATGTCTTTCAACTCAGTCGAGAGGTTGAGGGTCAGCTATGGGCATGGTGTGCAGAACTTCATCCAGTAGCTGTAGAGCTCGGTGTAGATGGATTTCAATCCAGCAGGGTGTTTCTTTAATGCTTTGCCGTGGGTAGTCAGGCCCCCAGCCTTTCACGAAGCTCATCCGCAGGATACACAGCCTGCGCAGGTCATCAACCCCAATACCTGCAGCAGCAGACAAACCTGCAGGGGAGTTACAAGCAGCAACTTTTAGATCAATGTGGCACTATAGGCTAATCCAAACCAGAGATATGTCAGCTAAATTACTGTTGTTTTAAAAGCTGGAACACATACCAGACAGATACATGACCAAGTAGAAAATGTACTTCTACAATGTGCACTCCCACACATTTCACTGCATTTGAGCTAAATCCCATCGAGCACACTGACTGTAAGTGCTGGTCCCTAATGAGCTATTTCATCATCTAAAACTTAATTGTCATTGCTAAGCATACCAATGCTAAAACCATTTTGTTAATAAGCTTGAAATACTGTCGATTTTTAACGTGGTTATTCAATGAAAGTTTGTTCTAAAGCAAGAACTTAACTCTAACCTCCAGATTATATGAGAAAACATGAATGTGGCAGCTGCAATAGTCACAATTCTTCCTCCTCAGCTGTTAATTTGTGCATGGCACTTCTGTGTGTGTGTGTGTGTGTGTGTGTGTGTGTGTGTGTAAGCACATTTTAATATCAACACACTATGAAATCACAACAGTTATCTTCAAGACAATCCAATTTTGTTGGTTTTGTTGGTCAGTCTCTGTTATCAAACACATCCCACAATGCCAAGAAACATACATTTTCTATCATGAAAGAGAAATACTGCGTAATTGCCAATTTATACTTTCAGCATCTCGGTCTGGGTCCATTTTGGACTTTATCCAGCCCTTCAGCCAGATCTTGCAGTGTAAAATATGCTAAGTCATATGTTCAACATCCTGACCCGATATTTCTATTTCCCTACATAATGCAGCTGCACGAGCCACAGTTTGACTAAAGCAGGGCTAAACTCGAATGAATTAAGCGCAATTTAGTAAAGATATAATGACTGAATATCCTTCCAATATGCTTTATCAACACTGCTGGTTGCTTTTCTTCTGCTCACGCTGCTCTACAATTCTCTTGTTCACACGCTGTGCATTGCTGTGCCATAAAAAAAGTCCCTGATAGTCTGGAGCCTAAATGTCCAAACAGGCTGATGCTGAGAGAAATAATCATAATAATACACTTGCTGAAGGGTAAGTGCAGTAGTTAGAACACTCACTGATGGCAGGAGCGATGCCTCCCACAGATCCAGGTCCAGGAATGTTCCCAGCCACCGCCGCTGCCTGAGCTGCAGCTGCTGCCTGAGCTGTTGCTGCCTGCTGCTGCATCTGCCTGTGGCACTGACGCAAGTCAAACACCTGGCCGGGGACAAGGCAAACATTAAAATCTGAAGACAAGCCAAAATTTTAAATGAACACCCATTTGACTGTCTCCTAATATTGTGATGTTTAATGTTATCTTGACCAGATCAGGGTCATCGTTTGATTGCATGTAAATACAGTAAAAATTTCCCAAGGATGCTCCACATGTTTTTTCTTCAGTTACAGTTACTCTAGCCCTGCACTTACATGCATTGACATAAGAGTATGGCTTTTACAGCGGTTCCACTGTACTCACATTAAAGCCTTAAATGCATTATGACTCAGTTATCGGTGTGCCTGCAAATATAGCCAGCGCTATATTTGTTTATGTTTTCTCATAAGAGTACTTGGATGTTTCTGCTTTTCACTGTATGAGCATGTTAATGCATTCTAACCTTGATGTAAGCGCTGGGGTAGATCTTGTGAACTGCATCTCCAGGAGCACGTCCAGCCTCTCGATCCAGGTAATAGCTCTGCACAAACACTGCATGATCACTCAAACAGCGCACCCAGACGTCTCCTTCTCCTTTGCACTCCAGCTGCACACCTTTACCAATATGGAGCCTGAGGTCAGGGAAGGAAGGGGGAAGACATGACACATTAGACACACTTTGCATTACTGACATTCAATTATCATGGCTAGAGACACATATTAAATGTTGTCTGCCTGAATGAACTGTGTAATCATATACAGAACTTCTAAATATGAGGTGGGGTACCTAGCTCTTTCTATGTTCTCTGTCCTGTGAACGTTGCTCAGTTGGCCCAAGCAGAAGCGGTCCCCTCCTGATGGATCCACATAGCCATCCACAGTCACTATCGGACATGTGGATGGCACCTTAAACGTCTCTCCAACCTGGACATCCATCTCAAAGTAAGCAATGGAACACCAGTATTCTGGAGCTGGAAAAACCAATAAGCAACCTTAGGTCAAATGGGTTGCACTGATTATTGTTACAGTTTTATGATACATAAAGGATTAATATGTGGATTGTCCTCCATGTGCTGCTCAGTACTCACCAGGGTGATTGGATATGGGGGGCTGGAACGCAATTTCATTGGTAACAGGCCCTGCAAGATAATGTCAATATTCATTTTGCAAAAGCGACTCTGAAACCACACCAGGTCTTAAGATGTGATATATCATCAGACATTAGCACAGATCATGCAGCAGCAATGCTGAAAATGATAAGCTTTCATAATGTTTAAAGAGTTGACATTGATGCTTATTAGCAATAAAAGGCCTTCATTTCAACCACTGTAACACATTTTGCTTATGCACATCACATTTTCATAAATGTATAATTCAGTAATAAATGTAAACAAATGCAACAAAGTCTGCTGGAAAAAAAAAATATTTTGATTGATGCCATCTCTGTCTTGGTGCTGCTTTCACTTTTTTTTTCAGATCCACTTTCAGGCACCTTTTTCCTTAAGATGGAAATCACCTCAGGATGTTCCAACAAACAAAGGTGGTAATACGGATGTGTTCAATATATGAGCCTACATCTGAGATGCCTGTCCTTGAATCACTGGTGCCTTTCCTAGAGGTTAATAATGTCCTCCAGCCAGAAGTCAAACATATTCATAGTTTCCATCCACTCACAGTAATGTCCTGTGTGAGGCATGGGTGGATGATGCTGTAGATGCCCATTCTGGTGTTGAGGCACAGCGGGGGTGAAGCTGCTGCTCCTGCTCCAGTTGGGTGTAGGATCTGTAAATATAAATTCAAAACAGTTGTGTTGCCATATCTGTGCCAACTTGAAGTCTGTGTTGTAGATCCAATCGTGGAGCTCAATACTAAAAATAAATGTTTAGTGCATAAACCGTAACTTTGGCCAACTGAAATTTTGTTAGGGAGATGACAGGCCCTCATAAAAAGTTTTGTTTTAAAATAATCTATACCTATTTATACAATGACTCAAAATTAAAACTTGTACAGAATTATTTTCACTTCATTGCATTAATTTAATTCTGAATGGCAAAAAAAAGAGCACAGAATGATTCTTCCATATGTTACGCATATATGTGTAGCCCCTGTGTTGTGTCTCACTTGAGGGTCCAGCACTGATGGTAGAAAACGCAGAGGTTGAAGCTGAACTGCTGCCCTCCGATGGAGGGAGTAGAGCGGGGCTGCTGAAGGTCTCTTGTGGCCCGGGCCTTGATGGCGGATGCTGGATAGTCTGCAGGTGGCTTTCAGAGCTGGAGTGGGATTGCTGGTTATCGTAGTCATATTCATCCTTTACCAAGAGTGGACCTTGCAGAAGATGATAAACAAGGTTAGGACTGATGGGCTTTCAGAATATCTTCAATGAACAAACATGAAAACTTTTAAATCTCCTTACCTGAACTTGAAAGGGTCAGTCCTGATAAGTCTGCAAAGATATTAACAATGAATTTATGTAGGTTGATATTCAGAGTAAGAATTAGAACATGGGCTGTATTTTTGTCAACTGGATAACTGCATCATATAATGTGTGTGTATGTGTGTAGTTCTAATATTGACTAAAAGTGCTGAGAAATCAGGAGATTAATAAAACAAAAATGAAATAATAATAAGTAAATATAATAAATAGCCAAAGCAATGCATTTATGATATAAAATTCCAAAACCCAGTGATCATGTTAAAAATCCTTAATTTGTAAGGGTTGAATTATGTTAAAAATACACCAACTTGTATCACTTTTAAAGTCCTTCAGAGTACCTGTACTATCATTCTACATTTATTAATAACCTAAATAAATTAGATAAATAAACAAATCTGTGATTCTCACTTACCAATCCCTGGAGAGACAACCCTTTCGTAGTGGTATGGGTTGACGCAAACATTGTCACATTTCAGGTCAAAGGCATATTGGCAATATTTCACATGTTTTAATTCATTCTTGTGTAGATCAGGCCATCGCCACAGTCGGGCATAGACAACATGGGGAAAACCTTTACGCCCTGCAACCTAAAGCACAGAGAAGAACATCTAATGAGATAGGCCGTGTTTGGTGGAAACTCTCACAATTTTTTCTTATAATTACAGGAGTGCAACACCAAACTAACTTGGTATATCTGCTACTGTACCTGTAGGCGTCCATCCAAAGTTCGCTGTATGGTTACACACTTGCTTGGATGTGCTCCATTTGTGGTGATGGCTGTGATGAGGGAATCAAGCTCATCTTTCTTCTCCTTCAGCTTCTTGACAAGACTCTCAATTGCCCGTTTAGCAAAGCTTTCACTCTCTCCTCCCTGCCGGTGGCACATCAGGCTATGCACAATGCTCAGGCAGGCATCATTACTTGTGGGAGTGTTCGTGATTGACATCTTGCTCCTTAGGTTTCACCCTTGGGGAGACTTTCCAGTTGTATCCTCTATGTTTTTACCAGCAGGGGGAGGGGGCAAGGTGAAATTATTGATGATCAAATGCTGTCCACCTTTAGCAATCTATGACAGAAAGAGCGGTCTGTTATGACAGGGTTCAGAAGGATATGCCACCCAAATTTCACACTGCATTACATTCAAAGAACTGATTTGCAAGTTCAACTTTCTAGCTACAATTAGTGGGTTTTCAAACAAGTTTCAAAAACTCTACAGAGAAATATTTAGGTTGCATGGGAATCTTCATTTTAATAGTGTGTGAACATACCTAGCTTAATGTTACATGTGTTTACAAGACAACAGTAGCTTCTGGTTCAAGTGTAACCACTGCATTGAAAGCTAACGTTCATGCATGCTGAACCCCTCACAGGTCCTCATCTGCAAATATGGCCATTACATCTTGTCTGAAACGCAAAACAAAACATTCTCATGGTACGGAAAACATCTTCTTTTCAACAGTAAACCTAATATATAACGATTAAAAATACATTTATACTAGGTAAATGTTAGGCATTTAGGACCATTTCGCAGCTAACGTTTGCCCTGATGGGTACCAAAGCTAATCAACACAGGTAGCGATATCCCTCCTAATAATATCTCTGTGGTATGCAACTCAATCTCACCTAAAGTATACTGTTCAGTTATTCTTTGCGACTATTCCTCTGAATGGAAATACACGTTTTGTAAAAGTATAATTGCAGAAAAGCAGTAAGTTTGCCACCATTACCCAGCTAATGTTGGTGTTAGCCATCACTGGGCACCGTAGCGTTAGACGGCTGCACTGGTTTAGATTAGCATTCGCCTCCTATTATCAGGACCACACACGAGCTGATTTGTGGACTTACCGTGATTACCGTGAAGCGTTGGTCCAGCTGGTAGGAGATGATAAGTTAGTGGACTCAGCTACCTAAATTTTAACACTGTCTTGCTAGCGCATAAGCTAACGGCTAATGCTAAGGGGCATTCATCAACTTAACGCTAGCTCCCTGGCTAACCTTCTTTCTACGATGCTCCAAATCCGCTACCTCACGAAACCTTACAACATCATATCAACTAAAGGCGCGCTCGTTTCTCTTTTGACTCGGTCACACTTTGCTAAAGCTGTAGCGAAAATATTTCAGCTAACAACAACACGTTTACTGGTTAGCTGGCCACGAAAATAAACAAAAAATTCTTCTCCACCCACCTCGCTCGAACTGCGCATGCACGCGTGAAATGTGACAGGCGTGGCGCTGCTGTTTATTTTCCTTTCTGTGGAAAACACGTCAAAAACACCAAATGTCTGCAAGCCTGTGCCAAGTTAAGGCATTTTAGAGTGATAGCTATTTTACTATAATGACAATTAGTATTTGTCTCACTGTGTTCTGGGCCACTGTGGTCCATTATTCCTTAAAATCAAAATGTCTTACTAATTACTAATGGCCAATTGGACTATGATTACCAACTGGGCTATACTACAATCTCATCTTAAGATCCTGTTCTGCAGATGGACCCTGTTTTATTACCAGCACTGGTTGGTTACCTCGAAGAAAGACCCAATATATACATTGGACAACACATTCAGTAGCAAACAATAAAAACCAACTTTTCCTGCTACTCTCCACTGATAGAAAAGTATACTGGTATGTTTACAGTAATGTTTAGTCAAACAATTGTGAAATTGCTGTAAATTAACAGCTGTGAAATAGTATACACACACCCAATGAATGGAGACAGAGTGAGCGTCACAAAAGCACCATCTGTGGAGTACTGGAATTAACTTCTTCTAACAGGCATTATGCTTAGAGTAATTATAAATCACTGTTCAAGCAAACATCAGTTTTTCCTGCATCTCTAAGAAAGCCTACATTTGTTACCATAGAAATAACATGGTAAAACTACTATTTTCTTTTGTAGAGTGATGAGTTTTTACTGTAATAAAAAGTCTCCCCCTTGTGGTTATACTGTAATACAGTGTGACATTACAGGAATGACAACCATCCCCTTTCCGAAACCCTCCTATTCTCAACTATGCATATCTCCCACTGAGATGAGCCATGTGTTTATAGCTTAAAGTTGCCGTATCATGACCCCTGAATAACACTGACTTTGATATTGACTTTGTTGTTTGAGAGTGACGAACAAAACTGTCATCACATGAACCTGCCCAAAAGTCTTGTCGGCACAGTAGTGAATCCATTTCCCAGGCTGTGCTGTGTTAGTTAAAGGACATGATACATGATGAAAATAAAATGTTATATAAATTTGTTCCTAATCTTTTCCTCTGCAAGTAAAATGTTACATTTATATAAATGTTAATATTATATTGGTTCACATTTATGGTGATCCGATTCCATGATTGTACCATTTGTACAACTGAAATTTAAAGAACAGTTTCAGATGTTTAGTGTGGAACATCCATACAGGAACTTAAGGTTCAAGCCAAACCAAATGTTTTAATGTGCTATTTAATGTTTTACCATACAAAAAAAAACACAAATATATTTATAATGTACTTAAATATTTTGTATGATTAGCCCACAAGAACTCATAGTAAATATAAAGGCCAAACAAACAGAGAATCAAAAGAAACGTACATGATTTAGCTACTTTAGACCAACCCTCCAACAGCTGTCTAATGAAGAATTAGAGTTGCTATTCAATTGTTATGGAGTTCTAGACAGGCAATTTGTCCTTCAGAGACAACCTGATTATTTCAATAAACTAATAAAAAATGTAGTCAGTTCTTAGCTGAACGTGGCTCCGGTGTTTTCCATTGTTGTAGTAAATTCATCTTTGCTGTTATAAGCAAGTCTTTGCGGCACCCTCATGTGTCATTGGTCAGTGTCTGCAGTACCAACCACCTTGTCAACCATGTCTGCCACTAAAGAGAAAGATATTAAAAATGTCCTAATGTCGAGTGATGTTCAACATGTCAAAACAAATATTTCAAAATAAATATAGCTGTACGGTTACACGCTTGCGATGTTTTCTATATATTGAAATTTTACTTCAGTTTTACACTGGAAGATCAATTTGTTCTCTGCCACTCGATATCTCTGCCCTGCACACTTGGCCTGTGTAAATCTGCATGCCGAGTGAGGATCCTATTAAGTTAGAAAGTTCCACAGTGTTATTCCATTATTGTTATCTGCTTCCACCTGTTAACAGCAGAAGCTAGGTGATGATGTGACATGTATTTTTTCCATTTGTCCTGTTGCAGTGGCCTTGATAAGGGTGTCAGCATGCTCGTGTCAGAAAAAGGAAGTGGGAGGGTTCAGAGGGCACCGAGCAACCTGATGGCAGGATTGCCAATAGAGCATGTTGGTGTTGGAGACCAGGAATCTGACACCACCTTCTCACAAATGCTGCCACTTGGAGTGGCGTCTCATCCAGAGTGACGGTCTACGAGACGCCAGGCTCTGACACCTTCTTATCACTGTGGCATGGAAGCGGGCAGAGAGAGGCCCGCGAGGCATGTGACCCTAAAGGGATGGGGATTAAGGTTGTTAGGTGAATGAAACAGGGTGTACAAATAATCAAAAATTGCTCAGTGAATATTTTTGTTTTCAGATGTTTTATTTTTACAACCATAATAACATTAATGATGGTGTGAGAACCAAAAGCAGGATATGAATGAATGGTATAAAGAAAGATTTCACAGCAGCTGACAGCAATGTTAGGCAGGAGAAATTGTAAATTTTTCAGACAAGAAGCCCCTAAGAGCTCCAAGATATTGTGAAAATCCCCTCTTGGTTAAAATCCATCAAAAATATATTTTTTTGCGAGTTTGGCAAGATAATAAGAGGAGAAATGTCACAGTCTTTAAATCATCTGAGTGGCTCTAACATGCCATAGGACACAGAAACAAATGAAATCATTTACAAATCTGCAGCATATATATGTACTTATAAAGCATTTTGGCAAGACTGTGATTCAATTACAATTGAATTTAAGAGACTTTTCGTGTTTAAAAAAAAAAAAACATACAGCATACTAACAGTAGTGCAAATCATTTTAATATGGTGGCTGTCCTAAAATGTAGATTTTAGGTTGGAGGCCTCTCAATGTCTGTATTAGGAATCATTTCTGCCAGAACAAAATGATATAGCTGAGAAAAAAGAAAATAAAAATTTTGAGAAATTCAGCAAAAATAAAATTTGATTTTGCAATGACATGCTGTTGTGGACTACTCAGTCTATTTAGTACTGTTATTTCTTAAATAACACGAACTTCACTTTTGCACCTTGAAACTTAGCACTCAAGGTAAATCTTTTGTACTTATACAGATCTCACACATTTCTATCTGTTACTGTCTTTCATAATAAATGATGGAACTTATCCAGAAACACCCTAATATAGAAACATTGCCAAATAATTATCATAAATCATGAGAGACTCTCTAAACAGATTTGCAGCATTGCTTTGCTTTATATTCTACATTAATATAATAACTGATTTACCTTTATACAATTGCAAATTTACATCATGTAGCACAGATTTGTGTGCACTAATTTACAACTAAGTCCAGACTTGTGTTTTTACACGCCACTGTATGAGATCTTAGATATTGTGGAAAGAAGCACATGAGAGGATGTGTGCGATGTGCAGTCTCTATCTCTGTGTAATAGCATCACTTTCAGGACTATCTGCATCCACACTCTGCCACCACCATCCCCTCATACTTGTGGTTGAAAGTGATCACCCCATTATCATGATAAAGGAGTGAGATCGGCTCCAACTTAGTGGGTACACAGCAGGCACGCGATGCTCTCTCTGGACTCTTAACACTCAGCAGAGTCTGCACTATGGCGTGTTTGGTAGGCGAGACCTCGGAGGTCATAGGTGGGTTGCACACACCGTTGCACTCATACGCCTCGTAGCCCAGAGGCTGGATGATCCACGAATCCCAGCCAATGTCTTTAAAATCCACAAAGAGTGGGGTCCTCTTGCATGGCTCGCTCTTAACATTGCGACGGATTCGGGGAGGTGTGTCATAGATAACGTTGGACTGCAGTTGCATGAGGGACTGTTTGTCCAGCTCGTCCTGGTTAGCGTGGCCAGTGTTGTGATCAACGTGCCCCCAGAAAGCTTGTTGGCTCCGGCCCATGTTTTCTGGAAGGTCATTCTCATGTTCAATCATCTGGTTGAGCTCTTGTTGATCCTGTTTGTGCTCTCTTCTCTGATCATCTGAGAATACTATAATCACTGCATTGTGTTTTCCCTCCAAGCTCCTGTCGATATCAATCTCTACCAAATCTTCACCCTCCTCTGTGACCTCTTGTGTGGCCCCTTCCTCCTCTGACCCCAGACTTGCAATGTGAACCTCCAGTCTGTGAGTTGCACACCCAGATTTCCGCCAGAGTGTAACCACATGAGTCAGGTCAAACGACACCCAGCTGTTATCTTTGGCACGAATATGCTTTGTCACCAGTTCCTCCAAATCCCTCATCTCCACCACCTCCTCTCTATCCCTCCTTCTCCCTTCTTTCCCCACCTCTTTTGTCCAAACAACGCCCTCATGTATATTGTAAATGGTCACCTTGCAGTCAATGCCAGAATATGGCCTTCGGGCCTTCCGCAACAGGGGGAAAATGCGAAGCTCAGCTATTGTTATGTGCTCATGGTGGGGCATGGAGATGTTGAACAGCAGGGGGTGTATCCTTACACCCCTGGCAGATAAACTGTAGGGGGAGGAATCTGAAATTAAAATATCAATAAGTGTGTCTCAATGCGTTTTGTATGCATTTCCATGAACAAAACTCAAGTTAAACTATGTTAAATAATAACATGTACCTTTAAATCAAATATACAGTTACTATAATAAATGTATTTTGTTTGTTTGAATCATATAATTCCAAAAATGTAAAAAAAAATAATTATTTTAAATAAAACATATAATACTTTACATTACTTTGATTTCCATAATTTAAATTAATTTGAATTTGAATTTTGATCATTTAACCTTTTTGACATGTTATCATTATTTATTTATTTTTTTTAATGAAACAAAAAGTGTAACATTGCTTCATGCAGTCTACACATTTTCCAAGATTTTTGTGGTGTTAAAAACAAAACAAGTTTGTACCTTCATTCTTGAAACTGCGCACAATGTTGGCTGAGGGCACAGAAGTGCGGTCATTGGCAAATCGGTTGTACAGCTCCAACATGTACTCTGGTGGCTCCTTAAGGGCAGCGAGGGGCCTGGGCTGGGGCCTCAGCTCTGTGAGGTTCAGTGTGGACAGAAACTGGCTCAGAAAGTCCTGTGCATCAAGAAGCGGATTATCACCCACATCCCTACCGACTGATGCCCTGTGATGGTTCTCAGGAGACTTGATGGGACTGCTCAAGCTCAAGTCAGCAGTCAACACCAGAAGTAGGACATTCAGAGAGCGGATAAACCCGAGGTTGGAGAAGACTGAAGCGGTCATGGCTGAGTGGAGGAAAAGCTTAGATCCAAAGACTTAGAGTATCAGATGAGAAGATGTGATGGATCCTTTGTAGAGGATACTTGCAAACAGTTCAATGTTTTGAGGGAGGACTGTCCTTCGTTAAAGGACAACAGGTTGCTGTTGGGGGCAAAGACAAAACAGCTTTGCCCTTGTTGATCTTGTGGTTTGGTTCTGAGGGCAGGGCTGTGCTGTCCAATGTGCTGTGCTGACATGTGTGGAGATGTCACTGAGGCCCTGCTCGGCCCTCCTCTCTCTCTCCCCGCCAGGAATTTATGACAATCCTTAATTTCTATTGATAATCTGTCTCATTTCAATGTAAACCTTTCTCTTGATAAACCAGTGATAAAACTTGTCTTGCAGTGACTTTAAATATCATGAGAGCTGGTTCATGAACTGCAACATGTGGCACTATGCAATAATTAAACAATGATGGTACCCTGATAAATTATTTTTTGAAAACATAGAATGTAGAGATATGGAAATTATCACAATTCATTTCCCCAAAGATTAAACATAAAAACTATGTGGTGTGTAATGTTTTCCTGTTTAATGCAGGAAACCAATTAACTATATTGTTAATGTATGCTTTGCAATCTCCACAAGAGGCCAGTGTAGACTTCGTATCTGCCTCCTGAAAAAAACTGCCTTAAACATTTTCACCGGGTGGTGAAGAGGGTGATATTATCTCATTTACATATGCTTTCAGCTAATTACCGGTTTTGTTTTTAATAATGGCAACAACTCATATATGCAGTCATTGCCATCACTTCAACATCCATAGACCGACAAACAAACATGAGGATTGTACATGAGGTAGAAAATGCACTAAACATATTTATTTGGTCTTAAAACCACTTTTTGCAGATTCTCTGAGTCATGAAATATTTACTTAGTAATTCAAAGATATTTCCTATTGAAGTTGTTTTTTGTTTTTGATGTGATTCTACATTTGCAATATTGTAATCATTGCATAGAAGTGGCTATATACTCAGGTTAGATGGAGGGGTTGCATGCTAAATAATTGCATATCTGTTAAGCCTTTCTTACAGTATAAAGGACGGACAGCATATTCCTGGTTGTAAGCTTCAACTTGTGTCAGCTGGGAGTCCAGCGTGTTTTCCAGACTGTTCTCCTTGAATAATTAAATAAATTTGTCAGTGCTGTTTGGCCAGTGCACCTGCAGTTTGGCACAGATTTCGCCCCTTTGGAGCTCTGTTCGGCTAGTGGACTGAAAACTTGCTCATCATTGCACTGACCTCTTTCACAGCTTTTACTGCTGCTAATTGGCATTCAGCCTAATAGAACCCACCTCTGTAGCTGTGTTTGTGAATTAAGCTGCTTTAAAGTTCAAGTCCTTATACAGAGAATGTTTATCACTCTGTACCCAGAGTAGTCTGAGTATTGGAAATCAGCTCTGGCTGTGAACGCATGTACTTCAGACAAAAACATAAATGCCTAATGTTCTCAGTTTGACCATGACAGAGAGAAATTTAAAAGGTTTTTTGCTGGTCAGTGGGTGCTGACAATCTGACCCGCTGATAAAATGAAAAGAACATCAAATTCAGTCTGTAATACAAAAAGAGAATACAAATAAAAATGAGAAATAATGCACATAATTTATTTTCATTTGTCATTCAACATCGCAATGCAAAAAGGACCACTGCAAAGCAGAGTTGTATTGAATGTAGGACCACTTACTGGTATAAGCTAATACACATCAATAACCTTTAATTAATAACATGGGTATTACAATAAATATTACAATATAAATGCCTTCATTTAGAATATTAACAGTCCTTTGTTACACATTTACAATCCCAGTTCGCCTATCATGAAATAAATGGAATAGAGACAGTTTTTCTAATGACTGCACAGTCTAGTCTGATGATAGGTTTGTCAAGTATAAACTGAAGTTCAAATAATTTGTATGTTTTTGATGACTAGGCCAACAAGAGCCCTAATCCTAATGATCTCAAACACTGACCAAAAATATTTTTAAAATTATTTTATATCAGAATCTTCTTTAGCCCAGAACCCATGGGGATGGACAACAACAAATCCACGTCATTTTAGGTCTAAATAGCATGACAAACTAGAGGTATTACAAATCATCTCATACTTATGTAGCAGTAAAATTTGAATTGTACATGTCATATATTCTTTGGAGTCTTGATTCACTATAGTTTGCATATTTAGGCTATTTCAGATGTCATACATAATCCACCAGGTGTAGTGTATATCATCCTAAATGACAGTAATCCATCAAATCTATTGCCAAATAATATCTGTAATAAATACATGTAAATGTTTGGCACATTACTTCCTGTAAACAAACAGATTAATTTGAACTGAATGTGTTTCTCTGTGTACAAGAATGATCAAATGGCACAAATCCGTATTTCACCGATGGAAAGTGTCTCTGCAAGATTTAACTGGCTTCAGTAGCCATGTTGTCATGTTTACACCCAGGAATCCAGTGGTGGTGGTTTGTTATCCATGAGGCCCACTGCAGGCCTGCCAGCTCTGATGAAGTGTTTTCTTTCACTTATCGCCTAGGTCAAGGAATATGCAAACAGCCATTGTTAGCCAATTTGCATGAAAAGCCCTGACAGTTGCAAACACAAGTCACAAGAGAGTGTTTAAAAAAAATCCTGTGAAACAAAACTCCTATCTGCTTATCCTCCATATCAGGGACACTTTAATGAAGTCAGTTCAATGAGGCTGTATACAAAACAATTCATATGTGCTGTTTTTAAGTATTTTAGATCTTCAAAAATCGTGCATACATTCAGCATTAAAATGGCAGATTACCTGGAGAGCATCTCTTTCCACAACAGGCCCTTTTCCATCTCCAACTCTATCATTTGGCTCTAAGCTGGAATATACATCTGCAAGAAAAATATATTATCATATAGCAGTAGACAATATGGGAGGAAGAGAGGGTCTTGAAAGTATATTAAGAAAGAAAAAGAACACATGTAGATCAGTTCATAGGGAAACCATTTGACACACCAGTCGCCTGTAATAAGGAGCCTGCTTCTGGAAATTGTAGTAGGAGTTCAGTTACTTTAGACTAAAATTATATGCCAGGGATCTATCCCCCAAGTCAAAGAAAAAGGTTCATTATTACAGTGTGCCAGTTAACTAGATGTCAGTTAAGGCAAGATGTTAGCTACCTTGCAACCAGCTAACATTAAGCGTCAACCGAAAATTCCCCTACAATAATATAGAATTTAAATGAACTCAATCACCAAGTAGTATTTGTTCAATATGTTAATGCAGAAACAGCTCCACGATTGTACTCTCTGTCAGTTTTCGTTTAAGATATTTCAGGAAAGTGGTTGAGCTAATATCAATGCTTGCTAACATTACTCCTAAGCTAACAAATGTGGATGCTGTGTGGGTTATCTCTCCTTCCATTAATGTTACATGACAAATGTAAACAAAGACCTCCATTTGAATCTAAATGATTTTCTTTGTCTGTGTCTCTGTGTCCTTGTATCTTAGATTGCCGTGAGAATGCTGTTGTTTTACTGCTACCACTCCTGTTGCAAAAGAAGACAAAGTTCCTGCACTGTGTCAGTGAGGTAACATACACCTACATTAAACCATTCTACTCCAAATACCATTTTTCAAACATTTCACTTTGAAACAATAAGATTGCAAATATGCAACATGTTTGCTGTTGTCTGCGGGAGCCCACAAACCCTACACCAACAATCGTTTTTCACAGCACAACAGGCCAGTTATCAAAAATGCTGTGAAAAAGCAGTAAATCAAATTAGCATATTAATATATGACTACTGCATTTATATAAATCAATCTAGCACATAACAAATTAGTATAAAATTGGTCATAGTGTTGGTGATATATCAAAACATAGCAATATCTGCATTGTAACCCTTGGTACTTTTTTTTCAGTTTTATATTTTTTACTACCAAGAACACGTGTATATTTTTGATTGATGTTCAAATTTGTATCTTTTTTATGACAATAGTAATTGTAACTAAAAACGTAGGGGACATGTCCCTACGTATATACCATGGCATTATGCTCTTACACATATACCATGATATAGAACTTAAAATAATTTGATATAGAACCACTTGTTTTAAGAGTTCATAATGCACATCCAGCCTGATGTATACATAAGCTCTGTACCAACTGCCCTTTTAAAAAATACAAATTTCCAAAAGGGCATGTTATCTATTAATTTAGACTGAAACGCCAGATAGAGAAACAAATATGGTGAAATAATTCATTAAAAGTACTGCATATCTATTTCCCCCAGATTCATATTTCAAAGCGTGTTTAACTTGAGTTCATAATTCATAAGACAGCTTTAGGAGAAAACCTCTGCTTTAGTGGGAAGCTAGAGGTCGCTCTCAACATGGGAAAGTGGGTGCCCTTTTGGAATAACGTTCAAATGAAATGTGGTACGTGGTGATGCGAGAGCCTGCTCTGCCTCTGGGAGAAACTGCTCAGGCTAATAAGCCAAGTCTGTGCACTGATAACCTTGGCTGCACACCATTGGTTTAAGGCTACGTTTCAGAAGAATATGGTCTGGGACTGAAAATGCCCATTTCTTTGTCCCTGACATGACAAGAACCACAGTATGTTTAAAATCACTTTTTGTCCCCCTGAGCAAGAGGACCCTTTTCTCATTTAGATGATGGTTTATTAACATTTTGCTGAAGGAACGCATGCAATGATTTGCTGACCTTGGTTTTTGTCCATGAGAGGCAAGGTGATGTCATCACTGCCTTGCTTTCCAGTCTTGGACTTTTTAGTCACTCCTGTGGTTGTTGGCTTGGAAAGACAAAAAAGATTAAGTTACTGGAGGGTGAAAAGAATTTTATGCTTTCCTGTTTTTCTAATTTTGTATAAAAGAACATTACTTAGTTTTTTTCATTAGAGTGAATTGTACAGAACCTTGGACAGTAACACATTTAGTTTTTCTTCATATTTTGTAAGTGACATGAGACTATTTGCTTAAAGTTACCGATCACTTTTAAATCAAGTCCAAATATCACAGTCTCCCCTTTAATTATATATTTCATAGTTAAATGTTGTTTCTTAACACATATTACTATTGTCAGGTGGACAGTGGTTTGTATAGTCATGCCATATCAAAATAAAAGATGTGTTACTCTTTAAACTTCTATGTAGTTCATTATACATGCTGACTCTGTTTGTGTTACTGGTGTTTTGATGAGGAAGGAAATAGTAAGAAATACTTTAAAGTGGCTCTTGTTCCAACCCGCCTTCATCAAAGTGTTTCTCAGGTCCTTGTACGCCCATATTGTCTGGAGCACATGGGAAGCTGCCTTGGTCTCCCGTGCTGATTGGCTGACAACAAATCATCAGACATTATGGTAAACAACAGAGGACAACTCTGAGACAACACTGTCCCAATGATTAAAATCTATTTCTGATTGCCCTGGGATATGGTGCTCATAATATCATGAACTCTTGTAGTAAGCCTGTGTCAAAGGTATGGGCAGATATTAAGAAGTTGCAGCAAATAATACTATAATACCAGTGCATCTTCCTCTATATGTTTTCCATCTTATTTAGATGTAAGGAAAACATTTTGGCTTTATCTGTTTAACTGTTGAGCAAGTTATACCATTATTATTTGATTAATTTTGCTCTTTATTGTTTAGTTGGAATACAGTACATATACAATACAGTCATATTGTTTTTATAGTTGAAAGACATTGCATACCTGGACTTGTTGATGGCCACCAGTTTCTGCACGGCATGACCCTGTATGAGCGCTCGGGCGTTCTCCGGGCTGTCTGTGATGATCTCGTGGATAGTATTCAGAATAGACACCACCGTATCTCCTTCGAGATTCTTCGCTGGGTGCTGCTGCCCACATGGCAGATTACCGACAAGGTCCCTCAAAGCATAACTCCCTTGTAATGACAGACAGCATGGCCAAGTTAGTAACTGTGCAGGTGTAGAGCCCTGTGTATGTAGATGAGAATCATAAGCCTGAACCTATTAGGTCTTTATTCCTTCTGTCCATGGCCAGGTTGCGGAGAGCAATAGCCACAGCTCGCACCACTTTGTCCACATCTGAGCGCAGCAGCTCCACAAGAATAGGCAGCCCTTTCTCTTTTCTCACTGTGGCCCGGATGTAGCTGGACCACTACAAGTACAAACACAAAACATATAACAGCTGATTGTTGTTAGCCTTAGCATTTTTCAAAGTATCTGTGAGAGTTTGTTAAAAAAAAAAAAAATTAAAAAGCCAACTACAATAACAACAACAATAAGTAAGACCCAAGTTCTACTCACTCAACTACCCTCTTGTGTATGATGTAACTCAATTTCAAAATCCAAGCATTTTAAAACTCCTTTAATCTGAGCCCTGATGTTGAATTATAGTGACAGTCATGGCACAGTATATCTGGGTAAAGTACATTATTTGACAGCCCCATGGATCCACCTGGGGTGCATGGCAGTAAAAGTGATTTTTGATCATGTAGGCTGGTGACAAAGTCAATCTAGCTAGTCCACTTAGATTAAGATGATCAACCCTGTATCTTCATTTTTCTGCATACGTAGAATATTGATGCAGCCTCAGAGACAAATCCTGGACCTGTTCCATGGACAGTGTATAAGGACATTAGGACACTATGGCAGCAGCCATGCCCATCTTAGTTGGATATATACTGACTTTCAGCAGTCAGCTCTAGATTCAAATAGAACGTATTTTGGGCGCAATGTCTAAGCATCTTAGAAAACAATCAGCCACTGGTACACCACAAATGGGCCAACCAAGTGTCAATATTTTAACCACTCACAGCCCAGTGGCCTGCAGCAAGGTTCTGCAACGCTCCTGCAGCCGCCTCCAGCGTGTTGTGGTTGTGACTGCAGGTGAGAAGAGAGAGGTAGAGCCTCACCACCTCTGGCTGGTACAGCAGCTCCAACCCTTCAACAGAAAAACAAAGAAAGTCAGGGATGACAATTCAAGCAAATTATCTGCATCATCAGTGGCTAAAGACTTAAATAGTGGTGTCACCATCAGTATCATTAATAATTAGCTTTAAGTCACTAAATCATTTTTTATGTTAACATTGTTCCAGGAGGTGGGGAATTTGATGAAGCTGTATGGAAAAAAAAATACAACTCTAGCATTTTCCTGCAGATGGTTTTTGTACCGTGCCAGTAGAGGATGCTGGACGGCTGACAAGTGGTATAAAGATGACCCAGGACCATAACATGCTTGTCATTCTGATTTGCATTCACTGGCTGTAGCGTGGGAAGCATGAGCGTAGCTCTGATCTCTGTTCTAATGGCAGCCAGATTCACATATCCAGTATTCACCCGTATTGCAACACTGTAGGATTTTTTCCCCACAGTTTCTATATACAGAATCCATTCATGATTGAAAACAGCCATACAGCTATACAAAATGTAAAAATAGTTTAGCAGTACCAAATAAAGTATCGATGTCCATGGTGTGCGCACAGGTCGTGCAGAACCTTGAGCAAATTCCAGTGCCAGTCTTATATAAATGTTCCTCCTCTAGATGTTGCCAGATAAAAGTGTTATCAGTCCTTCAGTTGGTGGGTCATTTTGTTTTAGTAATGAAACTCTCTTCGAGTGGTGCAGGTGCTGATGTGTGGCTTTGCATTCAAATGAATTCTCTTTCAGGCCATGCCAACGTCAATGCATACAAAACAAATCAAATGACACAGAAAGCAGGAAATGATGCTGTATAATGGTATGATAATGATGTATGATGAAAACTCTTTATAGTGTATCTATCTTTGATCTATTAGTAATAAGCCTAATGTATTATAATAAGTCATACTGTAATTAGTGTTTCTGCTTTATGTAAAGTTGCTATTATGTTTTCTTTCTCATATACCTTTCATTTGTTCTGTACGTTTTGGTAAATCCAATGTACCGTATTTCCTGTCCATAAATCCATTTTTCCAACCTGCACATCACAGACACACACATGCACACAAACACAAACACCAATTTCCATTATACCAGATCTCGTCAGCAAATTCAATGAGGTATCAAGTCACAATATTACTGACGTGAAAATATTCAGGAGTAACGAGTAGACTGACCTTGATTGAACCACTCCTCTGGTGAATAAGGGTTGTTAAGGAAAAGAGGAGAGGACAATGTCAAAGATTAGATTATGCTGGAGAAGGACACAGCAGCAGAAAACGGGGCTCTTTTATGTGGTGAGGCAGGACTGAGGAAGTGGTCGATTCTGGGTAATGTTTGGCTGAGTGCGGCATTTGTTGGTTTTGTGCAATTAGCTGAAAGGTTAGCATTGGTGAAAAGCTATAAAACTTTAAATCACAATTAACTCCAACCCTGTTGTTTCTCCATTATTTTGTTCCCTCCTCCAGCACAAACAGCTGCAGTGTATTAATTACTGTATATCAGCTATAATTGAAATTGTTTCTTGCCTCGGTTACGCATCACTGCCAAAAGGTTTTTTTTAACAGTTTAAAACCTTCCTGTTTGTTGCATCAGTCGCATGGTGTAAAAATCACATAACTGATGTAACAAAGTTTGAGCATGCTTTTTCAATTTGGAACTTGGCACTCGTCCCACAGAGCAAAATCTATCATCAGCTCCTGCAAAGGGTGATGAAATATTCAGGCTCTCATTGGCATAAAAGGGGGCAAGAAATGTGAAACCGTTGCTCGAAGGCAGGACACGTTGAAAGTAAATGAAAATTTTCTAACAGAAAAAATGGTTGGTTTACAGAAACGTTATACGACTGTTAAGGGATTAAGAATTAAGAAAACAGTATGTGGAGTTTTATGGGAGGAAAAGGGGAAAAAAACAAAGCTGGCGTTCAATTAATTTGGGTTGTTAATCATCTTCTGTAATTTAAGATACAGTAAATGTTCCACACATGGGTTTTATTTCGTCAGTAAGCCAATGAATCAACCTGAGAAATGGCATTATATTTCTTTTACATCAAAGATAATGAAAATCTCACTTTTTGATCCAAGCAACCAAAACTGATATAAAACAACCAGTAATGATTATTCTGATGTTGTCTTTTACTATGGCCTACCAACCTTTGGATCTTTTCCCGCCAAAACAGTCAGGCTCATTCTTCTTCTTTTGGTGGCCCACTGACCTCATCAGGTGATTTGCGTGGGGCTCCTGAAATCGCTCGGCCCCTGGTATTTCTTTGTGAACATGGTAGGACAGGTTTCGCAGAATGCAGACGCAGTTCTCCACCGACTAAATGGTGAACAGTGACAGAGGATTTCAATCAAAGACACTGTGCAGAAAGTTCTAACACACCAAGAGTTTTACAGGTGTTTACACTGACTTATTCTTCAGTTTCCTCTTTCCAACCAAAAGTAGCGTACCCTAAAGAGTACCCTTCTCCATTCATACTTTGCCGACTTTGCTGACCGGATTTGCAATAATGGCTGAATCAAATGCAATTGTCTACAGGCTGTTAACTTAAATTTGATGCTAAGTCAGTGAAGTATCAGAGACAAGTGCCAGGGGATTTATTGCAGTTTGAAATGAAGGTTTAGTAATTGACTATTTCAGAATAAGAACTCACTTGATGGTGCCTTTAAAGAAAAACAACCCAAACTCTCTATTGCAACAAAGTGTTATATAGTAACAGCCTCATTAAACAGCTTGTTTTGCCTAAACGTACCAGGGTGCCATGCAGGTTTGACACAATCTTAATCATTTTGATGCTTTCAATAATGAGGATTTAGTTTGCTTTACTTTATTGTAGACAGATGCTATCACAGTTTGAAACTGGGTTTAAAATGCTACCTATATATCAATAAATAATACAAATAAAAAAAATATGGGTTGAATATTTCAGCCAGTGTGATGGCTTCAGCAACCTTATTGTCAGTATCTTTGTTGACAACAGCTGACTGAAGGGCATGAAGGAGCGCATCCACCAGCCCCTGACACTCCCTCAACCTCTGGCGAGCCTCCGCCCCATCTGAGCTGACGTTCCTGCAGAAACAACTGTTGTTAGCAGACCTGCAAGAACTGGTTCTCTTACAAATCAGCTTGTAGGAAATGTTGTTCATTTGTTCCTTGACAGCAGCTGAGCTCACCTCAGACACCCAGAGGTGTTCTTGAAGACCGTGGTCCACTCAGCGCTCTGCAGTTTGGAGGGGTCAGCTGAGTCTCTCCTCCAGCCTGAGTGTGGGATGATGATTTCATCGGTCAGTGTTTGAAGCCCATGGTTGATGACCGCCATCTTCAGCGGCTCATGTGAGGAGAGGTTCCACAAAGTGCCTGCAGGAGATAAAATATAAAAGTTGTAGAAATAAAAAGATTTGCAGGTTTCAGCTCCAGGAAGGCTCAGGAATTTTGCTGTACCTGTGACTAACTCTTTGACCTCCATGCTGCTTGACTTCCTCATCAGTCTGACTAAAGCTTGTATGCCATCACAGTTCTTGATAGCCATTTTGTTATTGTGGTCTTTTCCAAAGGATATGTTGCGCAAAGCACCACAGGCCTTGCGGTGGACTTCAGGTTTAGGATGGTCCAGTAATTCCACCAAGATTGGCACCCCGTTCAGCTGACGGACTTCCTGCTTGATGCGATCATTCTCATAACACAGGTGCTGCAAATAAGCAGCTGCATTGGACTTGACTGGGTCCATTGGGTGGCTGAGCATCGAGATCACCTCATGCAGGTTGGGGTCTCTCCAGCGCGGGTCTCTGCGGATGCTGTCCAAGCTGACCATGCTGCTGCGTTTGTGGGGGAATTGTAGGGTCTGTGCTCGGCACATGGCCTGGAAAAA
The DNA here is from genome assembly GCF_046630095.1 of Trachinotus anak. Classification (NCBI taxonomy): domain Eukaryota; kingdom Metazoa; phylum Chordata; class Actinopteri; order Carangiformes; family Carangidae; genus Trachinotus; species Trachinotus anak. The sequence goes on along the minus strand of NW_027273879.1, from coordinate 10,001,456 downwards.
AGGATTCAGGTTCCCCTCCAGCTGGGCCATGAAGGCATCATCATAGCCACCTCTGAAGTCATGCAGGACAAAAATACACAATCATCAATCTTGAATTTTAGAAGTTATATTCTTTGGTAAATGCACTTCGCATTCATTTTCTTGCTGAGAATTGGAGGAGAAGATCGATAATGTTAGCAGCAGATTAGCCTAGCTTAGCATAAAGACTGGAAACAGGGGGAAACAGCTAGCCTGGCTTTGTCCAAAGATTTTTTTTTTTTTAATCTGCCTTCCAGCATCTCTAAAGCTGATTAATCAACATGTTATATTTTGTTTGATCAATCTATACAAAAACCAAAGTGTAAAAATGTCAAGTTGTGGTTTTAAGGGGGTTATGTACAGGACTATTTCTTGGCTGGGTGCAGTGACTTCCTGAAGTCTCTTCTGGTCATCTATAGCAACCTCGGATGACAAAAAGACTGTGGGCAGGTAATGTTATCTTTGGACAGAGCTAGGCTAGCTGTTTCCCTCTTAACCAAATGGTATCAATCCTCTCATCCAATTGTCAGCTAGAAAGTGAATAAGCGTATTCCCAAAATGTCCAATTATTCCTTTTGTAATCAACAGGTTGAATGGAAGGGGTTGAGTGGCGTTTCTGAGTCTAATAGACTAAGCCTCAGTGACTTAACCAGTGTGAGTGACTTGCTTGTATCCTTTGCAAACAGCTCTGTCACTTTATATGGGGCTAAGGAAAAGCTTCTGGCAGGCAATAACAGGTGAAAACTCCTTATTTATCGACTTTGCAGCAGGTTGCCTGATTGATACCAGCTGCTACTTAACTGCTGTCCATCTGTCTTTCTATTGTCCAGGCTGACTCACAGGAACAGGATAGAGGCGACTGCTGTCTGTCTGTGCAGCTACAAAGTTTAATATGTATTATCATCACAGCAGGGTCAAATTTAGACTGAGTGTTGATTAGTACTTGTATTGGATGTGTTTGTTACTGCTGCAATATTTTTTTTTTTCATTTTACTTTTCGTGTGTGTGTCACTTGTGACAGCTGAATCTCTGTCTACATCTCCACTTTTCAAACTAAGGAGCTATTCAGAATTTGGGGACCTGGAATAACGCATTAACATGTTTCAGTGTTTTTCAGTTTTGGTTTTTCATATGCATCTTTGCATTCAGAGTTTTAAAAAACCACTGTGATTAACAAGTGATTCATTTTCCCCTTCAAAATATCTAAGTACATGTTGGGACTCATCTGTATTTGACCCTACATCTAGGCACCATGGAAACCACAAGAGTCCTTGAAACCCATTCAGACAGTCTCCTCCTGTGGGATCAATAAAGTTTGATTTAGTGTACCGTCCTCTTACCTGGTTCTCGAGGGCTCTCTGAGGAGCTCCATGGTGGTAATTGGCCTGAACTGGTGAATCCCCCCCAGTGTTGGGTAACTAGCAGTTGGGTGGTCAGTCTTCATGTCCAGAGGGTTTTCTCCCCGTTCGCTGAGACCATCGTCTTCTGTCTGGCTGCTGAGTCCTGCAGGAGCGTAGCTGTCCCTGAGGAAGGGTAGGGTGTAGTGAGCCCCAGGCTGGAAGTTTTTGGCAGGCCAGTAGCTGTGGAGGGTGGCACGGGACAGGCTTCCATACCCTGCACATAAGTCACCCCCGATGCCTCTGTAGCTGTCAGGCAGGGTGTACACTCTGCTCTGGCTGTCTGGATTCACTGGCTGAGGCTCCCCAGGCTGCAGTACCACGTGAGGTTGTGGGGGTGCTGTGGTCATGCTGCTTGTTGCTGTGGTTGGTGTAACACACTCAGAGGGTTCAGTGGTTGCTTCAGGAATCGTTTGCTCAGTAGGAGTTTTATCTTGAACAACTGGAGTCGATGTGAGATCAGGTGTGTCTGACATCTGGAAGTTCTCCAGTTGTGTCTCTGAGGACTCTGGGGTCACACTCAGGGCATGTTCACCCTCTTGTTCCACAGCCTTGGGCTCCTAAAAAGATTGATGCACCACAACTATTATCTCCACAGAAGTCTAATGTGAATCACTGTTAAAATCCCATTTGTCTGGATGTTCTGCAGGGTTCCTCCATCCCCTTAAATGCCACCAAATTGCCGTGTTTACAGTCACAGCAGGAACTATTTGGTCTTAATTTTGTTGGAACAGACCAAACATGTTCCTTTTACCTACAGTGTGTATTTGTTTCTCATTTAAACTGTATAGCCCACCCCAGCTGATTTTTCATAGCGATGATCAATCATTCTCATTTCAGCACTTCCCTGGCTTTGTGAGCCACCAGTAAATAATGAATTCTCCTTTCCAGCCAAAGAATAATGAATTCCCCTTGTTCAAAATGAGTTTAGATTGGACTCTGATGAAACAACTTGAGGTCCAGCCACTGTTCAGAGGCAGAGTAAATTGCAGGAAATTTAATTGTCTGGTTTAGTCAGTTGATTTTGATTTTAACTCGTTCATTACAGAGTTTTAGCGAAACTTGTTGCATGTAAGTATGTAACACCTCAGGACCCTATCAGTTTGAAGGGCTGTTTTAGGGTTAACTTGGTTTTAGGTTAGGGTTAGAGTAATTTAGACAGGGAGTTTCATGAGGATCTTTGGAGTCAAATATGATGCCAGTAACACACACTGAGTAAAATGACTTTGATTTTAAATAGATTTTTTTTCATTCATTCTTTTACTTTAAATCATATTGCCAGATACATGAGCTACCTCCTCATCTTTCATATTTTTCATTCCCAGGACACATTGATTCAATCTCACCATACCCAGTTTGGCTATGTTTTAGTCTAAAAACTGTGTTATTCATAAATTATTTGAGTTTTGAGATAAATCATAACAAGCTGCAGAAAGGTCAGTAGGGGGTGACAGAAATGTGACCAAATCGTAAAGTCATGGACCTCGGTGTCTGTCTGCTGTGGGGTGTCAGTCTCCGTGGAGCTCTCATTAGTCGAGGTCATCACAGAGGTGATGGAGGTGGGTGTGTCCAGCTCGTCATTAGCAGATGGGTTATCCAGAGTGGCCTCTTTAGCCTCCTGGGGTAAAGATAGTGGAGGAGGACCCTCTGAACTCTGCTCCTAAACCACACACACACAGAACTGAGTTAGACACTGTAGCTGAGCAGCATCATCTCAGCTTCATCTGTGTGTATTATTAGTACGTCTTGTTTACATTACACACAAACAGGGAAATGATCAAGGGGCAGACAACACTGTGATAGCACTCCATGTCATTAAGGCTGTCTACGCACGATAAAGGAGCTGCACTCAACGCTTGGTCATGAGCAGATTCAGTGTTGAGAGCTCAACTCAGTTCCACTCCATTATCACATAATTTGTATAATTTGAAATATGAACTATTCAATTCATGCTGAATAATGCCAATATACGCACTTATTTCTAAATTAGACTAATATATGTCATTTTCCTTGTGTTTGAGCTTGTTGGTGAACTGTAATTTAATCTGTCCATGGGAAAACAGTGGCAGTTATCATATGTTGACAGCAGAGAAGAAATAGAGTGAAATAATAAAGAATAAGAGATGCCATTTACCAATTATTCAATTAAAGCTGTTGTAAAGTTTGTCATTTCTTGTGTGCAGACTAGCATGCATAATATATCAGTTTGCTTATTGCTATCAGCTAATAACTGTTTATAGTATGTTACTGTATGACAACAAGAAAAAACCATAACTGTTTGACATATGCATGAACGGTTTGTTAATTATATGTGCACTGGAGTGGGTGTTCATTTAATTTAGCCATGATTCCAAATTCCTGAAATTTCAGACTCAATCCCTTTTAAATTTGCTACTTAACCTATTTAAAATGGATGAAGTTATTGCCCAGTTCTCTGCATACTTGTTAAAATTTTATGAGGATTTTAGGGAGCAGATTTCCTCTTTTTGACAGTTTCAAAAACTGTCAGACAATGTCTTACAGGGAGGCTTTCACAGATCAGGAAAAAAAGAAGAAACAAAAATACTCCATATTTTCTTCATTTCATTTGAAATAACTTGCTTTGGTAATAAAGCAGTGTTTTTCAGAAGTCAGTGCATCTGCACCTGGCTTCTCCCACTGTCATACATGAAATGAAGCAACATCTGTATTGTCATCTGTATCTGTATGTGACAAAATGACCATTTAAATAATTGGTTATAATGAGTATTATCAGTAATGTTTTTGATATGCACGCAAGTGCAGACCTTTCACATATTATTTTCTAAAGCTGGTTTATTTATGCATTAATCTGTCTAAATAGATGTTGGTGTTTCTCTTTGTGTTTTGTAAGTATATACAAAAGGACCCCTGACAAAACGCAGCAACACTGTGATGGGATTGGATGTGAACAGTCAGTTGTTGTTGTTGTCATTCAAGTTATTTGGTGTGAGACCTGCTTCACTGCCACTGACTCTTAAATCAATAATCCAGCTGCTGCCCTGCTACAACATGTGGATATTTCTGTAATTTCCACTTGTTTATTTCAAACATTACTTAAATTCTCTTTTCTTTTCAACAAAAAGGGGTTCATTAACCACAGTGGATTAATTATTCAGTATCTTGGTTGGAGAAAGAACTGGAGGCAGTATTTGACTGTAAACACATTTCATACTGATTTTCTTACAAACTTCACATTCATTTCAGAGGTTCTACAAAGATTGCAGGCTAATGATTCCACTCAGTATCCGATTATCTGATACACCTCTTTTAGTCCTGAAGGCCTTCTGGTCACAGCTGGTGAATTTCTCTCAAATCTGGGACAACAATGATACAAACAACCAGTCAAAACATAAGAGAGTGTAATTGAAAGCTTCTATTATGGAGAAGATCAATTCCACTGCATCATTTATGACTCTGTTTATGCTTATCCACTCTCTAAATCAATTTTCATTTGCAGAAATATGACATAAATGTATATGATCTTACAGGATTTTTATCACTCAGTGGCACAGATGCTTCATGCTGAATGTTGTGCTGAGGCGAAAGTGTCAGATAAAAACCAAGCAAACTGTTAAAATCTCCCCAAACTCTTGTCAGTCTGATGCTGCGGCATTGAACCGAACAAGTGCTGAGAACTCAACTCCACTGCATTAAATCAGGCTGCAGTGAACAGCTGACTGAATGTGGAGGGAGAGCGCTTGATTCGCTTTTCAAACACCGAACGAAACACAAGAGCCCCTCATTTCCGCGTACAAAATGTGTCAGATGGAAAAGGAGATGAAAGGGTCACCTAGGAGAAATTGGCAGTAGGGAGATGATCCCTGCTTGAACACCTCTGGGGGAGGTTGATTGGATATTGTTAGGCAGCGCTAAATGAATGCCTGGCTAAAAGACAGACGGGGTACCACTGTCCTCTACAGACAGCTTGATTAAGGATTTGGAGGACGATAATAGGCTGGACAGGGGCCTGCGTGCTGTCCCCGTCTGATTCAAGCTCCAGGGAAGGCCAGGCCACTGTGAGTCAAAGCTCATTTAAATAACTCACTGCACCATCACTAACTAAGTGTGCTCACAGAGCCAAATAGGTCAAGATGATGATTCTGAATCTGACTTAGCTTGAAAAAAAAAAAGAGATATGGTATGGAGATGTTAGGTGCAGCGATGCAGGAGACAGAATGACATGATTAGCATCTTGTTCCCGTCAACTCTTAGTATCGAGGCCAGCTGCAGCCCAGCCAGGGTATTATTTTGGGAGACACACAGTCTGATCTAATGCTGAGTGAGTTCAGATCTTGGTGACCAGCTCAAGGGCACAACAGGCACAAGTCATGATTCAAACTTGTCATGAATCCATTCCAGGAAGACGAGATGGTTTGAAAAATGAGGACTCTTAATTGCAATGAAATCAGTGGGGCAAAGTCATTTTGTAGTGATCAAACTTGAGCATAAATTAGTTTGCAGCTTGTCTTTATCAGACGATGGGACTGAAAGAGTAATGCTTCCACGGGATAATAAAACATGACATCAGCCCACTGATGTCAGAAGACATTAGTCACAACTTTGTCACAACTCATCTGCCCTCCACTATCTGTTGAATCAGTGATGCTCATGTTGGTCACTGTACATTTACAGAATATGTCGCCGTGCATTGTGAATGAAATGATGTAGGTGCACTAAAAGACTCATCTCATTTAAGGCTTGTTTCCCACAGGAACACCATTGTCCATTATGCAATACATCTTGTTTACCCTTAATGTGACCAGGCTGGTCCATTTCGAATAAATACTGATTGGAAATGACAGCTCTGAAAAAAAGAAGGATGGACATACATTCTCAAAGTTTCTATTTGGAGCCTCGTGATAATGCTCTGATCCTCAAATAGTTAAATACTGCATGGTCAGATTTAGTGTCTCTCTGATACATCATGGCAATACACTTACCAGAGTATGTGCAGCATTTTCCCCCAGAGGGACAACCTCTCCTCATAATGCAATCAAAGATTATCCCCTTTATGAGCTTGCCTATGCATTTGCACACATGCACAGCCATGCGCGTGCACACGTACACACACATACTTGGATGGAGATGTTAGCATCATGTCCCCATGCACACAAGGAGACTGCACCGAACAGCAATGAGAGGCGAGGAGGTGAAGCTACTGATGCCTCCTTCATTCATCATGACAGAGGCAGAATGCATAGCTGTGGAGGGTTACAGTTCTCCGCAGGAAGGGAAGAAAAAAAAAAAGAGGGAGGGTACAGAGCAAAGAGAGCCATTCCACCACACACTTACCTCTTTCACTTCAGCAGGCATTGCCAAATCTTTTCTGCTTCCCCACAAATGATGAGCAAGATGTGTCTCCCAGTGAGACGTCTGTTTCTCTGCCTCTGCTGAATTTTTGCCTTGACTCTCCCTTTCAGCATTTGAGGCAGTTCAAACATGAGCAGCCATCCTTCCTCCCAGCTCTTACTAACACATGTCCGCTCTCTCTCTCTCTCTCTCTCGCCCTCTCTCTCCCTCTCTCTCTCTTCCTCTCTCTCTCTCTCTCTCTCTCCCTCACTCACTCTCTCTGCCTCTATTTCTCTTTCTCTCACAAACACACACTAGACGCACCATGCACACATTTGCTCAACACAGACGTTCTCTCACATACATCCACACACACACACACACACACACACACACACACACACACACACACACATATACACACACTGAGCAGGGACAAACACCGGGCTCTCTCTCATTACTGCACTCCTCCTCTGATCTGTGCTGCAGTTAATGTGTGCGCTATTAGCAAGGTGCTGAATCAACTGTGTGATGCTGAGCCTGTGAATGGCTTAGGTAAGTGCAGAGCCCTGCAATCCCCGCTGCTCTACCCATATTTTCTGGCAGCCTTTGGTGCGCAGGCAGAGTACACACATGCACACGTACATGCACGCACACACACACACGCACACACACACACACACACACACACACACACACCATTCCCTGTGGGCTCACAACAAGCAGATGCAGCTGGAGCACAGAGCAGCCCGCACTAGTTCAGTCCTGTGTCACCCATGTGCAGCATAATAAGGGGCGAGGGATGGGGAAGGTGCATTAACACTGTATGCAGCACCAGGCAGAGAAACCCAGTCCATGCTGAACCAACTGCTTCGCTCTGCAAACTGTACCAAACAAAACAAACCCCCATTTCACCACCCCTCACTGTCTGCCCACAGATCTTCTTCACACAGCACCTGCTTGCATTTCTTATACGTGCAAAAATAAAGCAAAGAAGATGAATGTAAATGGGGAGCAAAATATCCTGCAAGCAGCTTAGGTAAGTGCTGCTCGTGTTTTTTTAGATGTCGTCACCATAACATTTTGAATAACTGACTGTAGATGTCTTTTGTGAGCTCCTGGCTCATTCGACTGCATCATTTTAAAGGCGTCTAAGATTGACAGGGAAGTGAAATAATCAAAGGTGATCTGAGACAAAATCCGCTGCTCTGCTTCACTAAAACACACTAGATCATGATGGAATCTAATGTCTCAATTAGAGAAAAAAAAAAAAAAAAAGAAATGAAGAACAATATCATATCTTCCAATTTTCCACCAGGCCACTTACATTGACAGCAGCAATAATGAAAAGTAAAAAATGATCTGCTATTATCCACAGACCAATGCTCTCTATCAGCTGTCTTTCTTGTTGATTTAGGAGCAGCCCTTGATATTATTGATCTCGGAGCATTTAGAAATCTTTATTGGCTTCTGTGGTATTTCTTTCATTTCAGTTTGTCTACAGCTTGCTCAACTTTGCAGTTTGTCTTCTTTTTTTTTTAAGGTAACACATCTGCGTTCTTCAGGTTTGCTTTATTCAAACCCTTGCTTCAGCCTACCTTTCACCATTTTCATTTTACATAATCCCTTGTTGGTATCTCTGTGATGTTATAATCCAGACTTTACACATTAATCGAGCAGCAACAGAACAGGTGAAGAACGCTGAATTCTGTGTTTCAGACATTAAAAGATAATTGATCTCTTTCATCAGTAAATCGGTTAAAAACTGAGAAGCTATTAACGCTCCTGCACAGTGAAGAGCTAACATTTGAGACACCTTTTTAATTAAAAATAGAAAAGAAAAGAACTTGATCCTCTCATCAAAGCAACATCCATGAAACAGCACGTTTTCATTTTACTGACATGTACGAACGGATCCATTTGTTCCAGAAATGATTACCACTGTTCACTGCTCTCCCACTGCTCCATCTCCACACTCGAAAAAATACAAGTCCCATCTGATGGAAAATATCAGCATTAAGTGTCTTAATGGTTTTGGGTCACCAACAGCTGCCAGAACTGTTTCATTATTCTAGGTACTTGTTAACTGTTTGATATTCTGATGAAGGATTTTTTTTTTCTCTCTCTCGATAACAGAAAAATGAAAACACAAATAGAAAATGAAAAATAAAAAGAGAAGCCTTCAACAAGGATGCCTGGTCTCCTCGTATTTGTTTTAACCCTCAGCACAAGCTCATTCAACTCATTAAAAACCAGCAGGGTCACTGGCATCTCTACCAGAAATACAAACATTATTGTTAGACGAATATTTGTGATTTATCCTCTGAAGGATATGTACAAAATTTCTTGGGAATACATCCAATGTTTGTTGAGATATTTCACTAAGAAACACAAAAATGGAGTCAGTGGATTGCCAAAGCGAGAGGAATTGATCCTCTGGGAACTATGAAAATCTGTACAGTTTTATGGCAAACCATCCAACAGCTAGTCTTCTAAAAATAAGGTAGGCCCCCTTATGTGAAGCAATGGATAAATTTAACTCTGTGATCAAACCCACTGAAGGATATGAAAATGACAGAATTTGGCATTTTGATGATTGTGATGTAAAACTACCACACATCTAGAAAGTATTCATATAATCTAACCTCTGACTTTTCCTTCATATTATCCTGTACATTTCTGTAAATCCTGTCTCCAGATAAGACCATCAGTCATTGTGAAAACTGCATGCGACACAAATGTTGATCAAGCTTCATCATTTCTGTCTGAATTGAAAAAAAAAAAAAAAAAGTTTTGTTAATGTGAGTTTGGCCTATTCCAAACTTGCTCCCCTCGCTGCTTTGTGTGGCTCCATCAAAACAAACAAGAAGCGAGGTAGAAAAAAACAGAAAGCTGCGTAGGTGAATGGGAGTCAGTGTGAGATGGCAGGGGATGACACTTTAGTGCCAGAGCTGAAAATGTCACTTATGATGGATGAGACCTTTTTATACTTAAAATGAATTACACCGGCTTTTATTGGCATTTTCTAAGGGTATAATTTACAGAAATTACCCTGCGTTTATTACGCTTAATGTTGCAAAATGTCAGCCATATAGATCTGTGAGCCAAAATGAATATTTCATTCATTATGAGCCTCTTTCCTATCCCGAGCTGGTAAACCTTACCTGACGCCATCTCACACACGTGCTCCTCTTTCGCGACAGATTGCACACACAGACGCAGTAAACAGGTCGAAACCACAACTTCTTCTTCAAGGACTTCACTCTGCATCATCTCTGCAGGCTGCATAGAGAAACTGCTTCACTCCTTTGTGTCTTCCCTGTGACACAAAGAGACTGTATCCACCTCATAAACACACGTTCCGGTGTGCAGCCCCCTTTGTTTTCACTGGACTGATTTTAACTTCCACAGGCATGAGTGTGGGCTTGAAGTAACCTTCCCACAGTGAACCCATTACTCAGTCCTTCCAGTTAAGTGGCCCCTCTGGATTTATCACCTCTATCATCCGTTTGTGCCCTGACACATCAAGTGCCCTCACTCAGCCTGAATGTTTCATCCACCACCTTCAGCAACATCATGTGTTGACATACAACACCTCACTGGCTTTATTTTAGTTGCCATGAGTCTTGTCAGCTCAGTATCCCTATAATAGACCCCACAGTGTGCCCTTAATGAAGCAAGGAAGAGAGTAGGAAGGGGTCTGAGTGGGGGTGGGGGGGGGGGTGCTCTGGACTTTCATGCAGGAGCCTGGAGCTTGAGTTGTGTCGCAGTACCACATTTAATTTTCTTTCTTTAACTGTAACCTCAATCTTTCCCCAACCTTAACCATGTAGTTGTAGTGCGCAGACATTGTAGGAAGAAGCTACTTTGATTTCACACAAGGGCTTAGTTTTGTGCTTCAGTTCAGCATCTGATAGATTTGCTCCAAAATCTCTTATTTTAAAGCCTACACGTGTAGATTTTGAACATTTCAACTTTGGGGTTTCAATTCTGCAATTCTTTTTTATTTATTTTATTTTTTTTTTTTTTTTTTTTTTGCATTCTATCCACAACACTATTTGCTAATTCATATTTTGACTTCTGCCTTGTTTTTGTTTTTGTAATTCTAACATGCTTAAATATTTAGATATTTTCCATAGTGCTGCTCATTCATCCCTCCAATTCATGCAGATTCATTAATGAATACTGATTGTGCCTCAGACTAATGAAATATGTTTGTTTACACAGAATTACACCCTGTGTTCAGGCTTCTAGTTCAGGATCCTTGATTTTAATGCTCTTCAAGCTGCTCAGTAGACACTCACACTACCAGGACAGGAAATGACTCAAGGTATAGTAGGAAGAAAATTATTACTCATCCTTACTTTCACTGCTTATTCTGAACCATACCAGGAACACATAACAAAGAACCTGAAGGACTTGCAGGAGGTATGTGACATGTATAGGAGATTTCTGTACGGAAGTTGACACAAAGCATGTGCACTGTGTGTTAATAGCTACCATAAATTTAATGGGAAGTTGGAGATGTGATGTTCAAAAACAGTTGCACTCACATTCTGAGAGAAATTGTAGGTTATTGTCTGGTTTGTCTCCATGAACCTGAGTGTACAAAGAAATGTTTGTTAAATGAAGAACACTGAAAGAACAAATCTCAGGTAGGCGTAATGAGTGCAGGGATCGAGACTTTCACACAGGCTAGTCCAGTAGTTTGGAAAATTCTGCATGAATGTAAGATCTTTTCAATTATTCTGATGGCATAAGTTTTTGCTTCTTGGAAAATGAGACACTCCCAGTGGAAATTGGTGTAGTTTTTATGTTGCTTTCAGTTCATTATTCTGTCTTCCCAGGTCAGATAAACAAAGCTTCAATTTGAATTTTTTTATTCCACATTCAGTTAATGCCCTCAAGGACTTTCTGCATTGGGTGAAAATGCGATGAACTTCATGTTTCCACCCAGTATCCTGTTATTTTACCTTTTATTTTGTTGCTTTTCTACAGTCTGTGATTTACTGCCTGCTCCCATCACCTGACCTGAATCCATTTACACACACACACACACACACACACACACACATCTGCATGAAACACTGTCCTCTATGTAAACAGCAAGAACAATTCCTGCTCTGCTCAGAGTATTGATGAATATGAAAGTACAAAACGGGTACACATTTCTGGAGCCATACACCTCAACTCTGTCTGTAAATAAGGCTGTTTTGCTGCTGCTGTACAGATGGTGAAGGTCTTTGTCATCACCACAGTAACTGGATAGTAAATAGTCTCTACTGTGTGACAGAGATGAACGTAATTATTGCGGCCTATTATATATACACACTGTGATGAACAGAGGGTGCACAGTGCAGTGTAATAAACAGGATCTGTCGACGACACCCACAGAGAAAAAGACACGTTACATTACAGTGTGTATGGTGCTGTATTAATTGCAATGTAATGCCCACACAGTCTTTGGTGATCAGCAGGGCATTTTCACATCCTTTTTCCTGCGGACTCAGAGCAGATTTCTGTCCTAATTAAACCCCCACACTGCCCACCTATGCTCTGTTCAGACTGGCATGTGCATCTGAAGCTAATTCAATTTAACACAGAGACAAAACATCTATGAAGCGTTTGCAAAAAATGGGAGACTGGTGCCAGTGGCGTGTTGAATGCAGCTTTGTATTTCAGATGGCACTGCCACACAGAGTGCATAATAACACTGGAAATAGCAGCAAAGGTCACCAAATCGGCTTCAGAAGGGAAAGGTCACTTTCACTTCCAAATATTCAAAGAGGATCTACACATTTAAGTTAAGTGGAGACAAACTGCTCTGTTTGTATGAACCTGAAGTCTGTGTATAAATGTTGCCGTTTCTGGAAAGGATCCTGTCAGATTGAGAGTTTGCCCTCAGACTATAAATGACAAAGCAACACCTGACGTCCTGGCTATCACATTGACTAACTGCTGCACCCCCTCGGCGAGCTGCAGGAACAGCAATAGCTGCCAGTCTGGATCGCCCATACGGAAGACAACTTCTCCTGAAGGAGCAATACAATGCATCCCTTCGTTATGATTTGACAAATAATGTAAATATTATAAAATAAACCCCCCCACCCCACCCTAGGCAGAAACAAGACAGGGTTGCTATTAATCCAACTCCTTCTTGTCAAGTGTTACTGCAGCAAGTGCTTAATCACACCAACAGAGAGCCCAGAGAGGAAATGAAATGCATCAGTGGCACTGCAGCTGAAAATGACAATCAGCCAGTTCAGCGATGCCTCTGATGATCAGGCATATCAATGAGCTGAGAGAAAGAGACTGAGAGAAAAAGAGAGTGAGAGAGAGAGAGAGAGAGAGAGAGAGAGAGAGAGATACACCCACAGCTACAGAGAGAGTCAGCGGCACAAATGTAGGTCAGTCTGCACCATCTAAAGGAGTACCATGAAAGATTTAGGTGACTTAGACACTGATTAGAATGAAATCAGCTCATGTCAAGAGGTTATCATGAGTCCATATTCCACACATGAAGCCTCAGATGCTTCAAGGTGGAAGTGGATTCATGGCAACGCTGAAGAGTGTGTAATCCAGAGGCAGGAAACACTGAGGATGATTGAGCTATTGAACAGTAATCACTGGTTATTAAATTGTTATTATTAGGCTGGATTTGGCACATCTCAGTGTCTAGACTGGGAACTAAAGGTGATCAGAACATCATTATCATTGATTACATATCAGTGAATACATACAAATGAATTTTAGGTTAGGTTCTGTAAGAACCTTGATTCAGTATAATGTTACCAGTGGATTTAGATGGTTTTTACCCAAACTGGAAACAAAAAAACTGATTTCTCGCTACCTCCAGTGGTATCTAGCTATGCCATGCTGGTGGTTTTTGTTTTATGTGTCTGTCTAAAAACAAAAGTCACCTTCTAATGAAAGTTGTGGGTCACTGCATTCATTATTATTCCTCTGATCCATACTCTCTGTTGGGCAGTCCTTGGAGAACAAGTCCACATTCCTTAATCTGCGTATAAATTGGTATTTTCCAAAGATAAAGTCTTTTAACTAAGTAATTCCCTCTGTGTTACTACCACCCCCACCCCCCCCAATCCCACCCCTATCAAAGCAAGAAAACACCATCCACAGAAGCACATTAGACAATTTCCACTGAAATAACTCTCTACTGTCTCTATAAAAACAGTTGAACTGTGTGTTCTCTGGACAGAGACTGTTTCTTGGAAGAGGTATTGGTGTTGAATTTTGTATTTCATTCTTCAGTTGTGTAACAACATAAAACAATGAGACGGAGGCAGAAATCTAAGAGATGTTTACCCTGAAACCTGGTGTAAATAAGCCCAAACTATCTGCATGGAAAATATGACTAATTTTGGCAAACTAATGTTTAATGTTTGCAACTCAAATGAATTAATCAGTGATCAGTATGATGATCTTAGCTCTAGTATCACATAGCACACTTAAAGTTTGAGATGTAATTGAGAAAAATATGTAAGTAGAGTAGAGTATGAGGGTAGCAGCTTCTTCTAAGACATACATGTATTTGTTATGAGGAAAACGTTGTAAAAATAACATGACGTAAGATGGGGGGGCTTCTCAGACACCACTGTCTGCACAGAATACTTTTGATCCACTCTTCTAACTCAACAACCTGCAATCCCTCTTTGCACAGCAGCCTTGTCATTACCATCATTACTATCTTACCCCCAGCTACAGAAACTAGGATGGGTGAGGGGGGGAGCAAAACAGCAAGAAAACAACAGGGAGGAGAGTGAGGGAAGATAAAACATCAGTTCATCCAAACGCCTCTCCTGCCACAGAGTATTTTCTACAACATTAGTGTGTATACTTTTCTTTTTTACTTAATCCCACACAGGAAAAAGTCAAGACTGTGTTGGATTTGAAATAGAGGAGTCATTTGTACCAGAAGACAACATAGCGCCATTATCTCCCCGAGACAAACAGACAAACCAGCAACCTACTTTAACAACACAAGAATAACTGTCTGTGGGGCAAGAAAGAAACAGGTATGTGTTAGAAAGTTGTTGGGTTTTTTTTTAATGAAATGATTAACATTATGAATAAAAAGGAGAGCATGATTGTAATGTTCCTCTCTGTTACTGTGTTGTGTTATTTTCTGTTATAATGGGAATGTGATGCGTCTGTTTCTTTGTGATGATGATGAGGTGCGTCTTTCCTTTTTGTGATGAACATGTCGACAAAAAGGAAACGCATCACTCTCCCGTAGTCTGTGCTTCTCCTCTCTCTCCCTCTCTCCCTCATTCTGCAGGTATCTCTGCCTCTGGAGCGGCGGGATCCAGATCCACCACTGCTCATCATTACTATTAACCACTGTTATCTGTCATTATTATTGATAACACCATTACCTACACAGCTGTTCCTGGTCTCTCTCTCTCTCTCTTTTCTCCTCCCCCCCCCCCCCCCCCCCCCCCCCCCCCCCCTTTTTCTCCTCTTAACCCCCGAATTGAATTGAATCAGTACTTTGTTAACTGAAACTGACTGTGTGAAAATTGTGGGAAACTTTTGATGGTTCAGTCATTGAAGATGTCTTCAAAGTTTTCTTCCCTAACTGATCTCTTCTCAGCAGACAGGTGAGAGAGCGGCACATCACAGCCAACGTCTGGTAAGGAGTGAGAGAGAGACACAGCACAGGTCTATGATGACAGCTGAGTGCTCAGCTGTATCAATATTTAAAATGATTAATCGCGAGGAAAGTTAGAGATGACAGAGATGTATCTTCTTAGCTTTGCTGCCAGGTGAAGCTGCTGAGTCTCCCCCTCTCTCTGTGGTCACCTACGCTGCTTTAATAAAGCCAAATCACAATATAGTGATTTAGATTTTTTTCTGTTTCTGTTGTCAGACAGAACAGATATAAAATAGTGATTGAATCACAGCTCGTAAATACTATATGTTAACCAGCAGTCGCTCCCAAGCTGCTGCACAGCTTTGATTAAGTCCTCATTTTATGATCTCAGCATTGTCTGACAGAATCAGCAGCAGTACAGGTTTTCTTTGTCCCCTGCACAGTAAAACACCAAGTCAGTTTTTTAACATTTATCCACTCTGGAGACCCGTAAGGAAAACCTGTTTTTGCATGAGAAAAATGCTGTGGACAGGAGGCTGAGACAAAGATTTGTTTTGAAACTTAATTCACTTCACATGGACGTACTGAGTTTTAAGTCTTATCCACTGTTTTGAGTTTTTAAGAAAACAGTTTTGGTCTGGATAGAGGGCTGAAACAAGGGGAAAAGGTGCCTTTTTAAAAAAATGTTTAATTGAATGTGGACATTCTCTGATACAGAGAGACTACTGTAGGTTTTGCTCCATCTTTTACATTAGAAGTGGCCTCTTTATGCTAAGTGTGGACAGGGGAAACATTTTGCAGGGACCAAAAACAGTTTCAGCTCATCTGTGGGGACGTGAGTGTTGTTTAAAAACAGCGGGGGAAAACTGTGCATCTCTCCTTTAATACACAGGCTCATTTTAAAAAGTTGAAGCACTTTTTGACGAGGGATCAGACATGTGGTCGCGGATGATCAGTTGCCTCTCACTAGGTCTTTTATGTGTTTTTTCTTGTTGAGCTGTGTGTATTTCTATAAGATTGACTTGTGCTAACTACATTAGCACAGACTATAATTGCTGTGGTTCTTGGCATTGGTGGATGCTACATACAAGAAAAATAATAAATTAGAAATGAAACAAGACTTTAAAAGACTGGTTGAGCTATAATGTAATTGATATAAATTGCAGCTTGTTCACGTCCCTCTTGATTTCTAATAAAGCTTTGAAGGCCCTAAATTGTCTTTATCCTCATCTCATCTGAATTCTTCACTGTCCTCCTGACAGACTCTTCAGTGAAAACACTGTATAACATAATCTGCAATCTTGATAGACATTTTTGGCCAGAACAGCTGCTCTGATGATGATTGAACAATGCTGTTTTCCTCTAGCTTGTTGCTCTCTGGCACTAACCGAGGGGCTTTTTTTTTTTTTGTTCATGCTCCAGATCTTTTGCTGTTGTCAGGTCTTTAACTAATCTCATGTGAGTGAGTCGTTTTTAAATCCCTCTGAATTTACCGGTCTGGTGAGAGATCTGTCAGTTATTCAGCTGTGCTGTGAAATCCTGCCAACACTTTAAATCAGTCAGACCTTTCAAGCTTGCCGGAGGTTATATCTGCACTTCCACCTGCTGTAAGATTGAGTCCAACAATAACTCACATGAAAAGGTCCAACCTCAGAGTCATTTATGATCTAAACAAAAATGTGTGATTTTCTATTTGGGCGAGAAGTAATGAAGGTCCCGTCTCTAGAAAATACTTCTGCCACAGAGAGTCTGAATGATAAATGATCCACTCCTGGGAATGACGGCAGGTAGCCAGAAGAGCAGACTTTTGATGCTGTCTGAAAAGGTTAAAATGGAAAATCTCTCTGATTCCTCATCTGAGCC
The DNA here is from genome assembly GCF_046630095.1 of Trachinotus anak. Taxonomy (NCBI): domain Eukaryota; kingdom Metazoa; phylum Chordata; class Actinopteri; order Carangiformes; family Carangidae; genus Trachinotus; species Trachinotus anak. The sequence goes on along the minus strand of NW_027273879.1, from coordinate 9,984,254 downwards.
CTCTGAAACAATTTTACTATTATTTTAATGCAGTGATAACAAACTGCTGTGTAAAATTGAACTTTTCAAGAACAGAGCACACTACGGCGCCTCCATTGACGACCTCCTGTTTCCTGGCATTTCACACACAATAGCATCATCTACTGGAGCAGACTGCCCCACTCACATCACACCACCTTCTGAAACTGGTCACTAGAGGGTGCTATATACAAATTCAAATATAGAAACTGTCATCGCAGCGCAGGTAAATCGCTCCACCACACAACTGCATTTCACTAAACTTTCTATTTCATGTCATAATTTTATTTTTTTTTCCCAGTAGTGCTGTCATCACTGCTTTACAAACAAATGCATTTATGCACTTTAGCCATTTTAAAAGGAAATGAATGTACATACATTTAGGCTCTTTCTCTGTAAAGCATGTCATCTGTTGAGCTGTGAGCTAAAATGAACTTGTGATTTTGATAAAAAAAAAAATGTTAAAAACTAGTGCAAGTATCTTTGAAGCAAGTTTGATAACCAACAGTAAAACACAGTTTTCCCTTTGCTGCTTAAAGCAAAGTTGTAGTCCTTAATTGACAGCCATTCACCCCAGAAATTAACATAAAAACAGAACTGAAAATTACAAAATAAGTTTATTTATATAAACAACTACAAAATTCTATTAAATAAGGGTTATTTTTTCAGCAGGAGGAAAATTGGATAAAGTGGTATTACATGGTTTCACAAAAGCAATATCAAAACACATACAAACAGATAATAAGTTACTCTGTAATCTTCACATAGCTCTTCTGCTTTGACTGAGTTTATAGAGCTCGCTCTGTAAGAGGAGGCACAACTATCCTGAGATTCACCATTTTTCAGATTTGGTCAAACTTACATGACTTTGTAATATTTCCAAGTTTATCCTTCATTGTGTATTTGTTTCTCACACACCCTCCCTCAAAGTAAAGTCCCAAATGGCCTCTTATTTACAACATATTTTGGAGCTGTGAGAACTGAGACTAACGCTGCATAGATGATTCATTCACACCATCAGAAAAAAGAGGGTTTTTTTTTTTATTTCAGGGGTCCTAGAGTGACTGAGTCCTTCCCCTCAGAAGAGTATGTGAGCGAGGATCGTTTGGCATTGGCATATGAGGTGTAGGAAGGGGCAGAGGAGGTGGAGGAGGAGGGTAAGCGGGGCAGGGTGGACGTAGAGGAAGGGAGAGGTTGCGTTTGTCTTTCAGGAGGGCAATAGGCCGGAGAGGAAGGCCTGCCTTTGCTTTGCAGGCTGCTGCTGCTGCTGCTCTGCAGAGGAGAGCTGGAGGTTTTCGGGCCTCGAGTCAGAGATGATGTGGAGGAGCTGGAGAGGGGGGAGGTCCTCGTGCCGTAACCGAGAATGCCTGTGCTCATCAGAAACTCCCTGGAGCCGTAGGCGGGAGGAGTTGGTCCACGAGAGCCAGGAAGTCGGATGTTGTCTGGCGGTAGACTCCGCCTGCTGGGGATGTCATAGATCCCAACGTCTGGGCCATAGAGCACCTGGGATCTGGCTTGGAGACGCAGCATCCTCTCCCTCTCCTCCATCTCCCGCCTCTCGTGGATAGATGCCATGAGGGTTTTTGAAAAGTTGTCATAGCGCGCAGCAGCAGACTTCTGAGGCGTCAAGCCCTGTGGACCGAGATCTCGAAAGCTGTCTCGAAGACTTTGAGAGGTCAGCTCACGCATAGTCAGGCCTGGAGGGGGAACGTCTCGTGATGTTACGCTTTGGGTTGCGAGGTCTCTTGGCATCAGCCCTTGAAAAGAAGGAGAAGGGTCTCTTTGAATGAAACCTTGGAAGGAGGGTGAGTGATCTCTTGAGGTGAGACCCTGCAAAGAAGGTGAGGGGTCTCGAGGCTGTGGAGACTGTCTGGCAACGCCCATAAACACAGGACTGTAGGCGTGAGGAGGGGGCCGCTGCACCATAGTCCCATCTGTGCCCATAAAGTGAGGGTGGTAGCCGACTGGAGGAGCCCCTCTCTGAGCCGGGAACTGAGGCTCTGCAGGGTTGATGGGGTTATCATAGGAGAGGCTGCTGCTACTGCTGCTGTGGTTGGCCAGCAGGCTGGAGGAGGAGATGATGCCTAGTGGGGGATTGGATCCTAAACCGTCAGCATGCACGGCCGGAAGCTGAGATTTGCTACCATGACGGCTACTGTGTTTGAGGGTGAGGGAGCGGGAGTTGAGCGTCAGAGAGTTAAGCTGCAGCGAGCTGGAGGTGGTGTTGGTCTGGAGTTGAGGCTGGACAGGTAGGCCCACCTGCTGGCTACCTCTCGCAGGACTTTCTTTAGGCTCAAAGCGGAGGTCAGGACTTTTGTTGTTCCCTTGCTGCTCTGATGTCTTCAGCAGCTTAACACAAAAACAAAACAGTCAGACATGTATCAAAACCAAGACCTGGATATTAAGGATCACATTCCTATGATCTGACAAATTAATATCACACTGAGAAGCACCTGCTCTGGTGGAATAGGTGATGATCCTCTGGATATGGCCTCCAGGACTGGCCGCAGCTGTGGCACAGTGGGAATGGATACAGGAATGATGGATTTGGTATGATATCCCATCTCTGAAAAAGAAATAACCATGAAGGAGAGTTCTGAAGTATATGGGGGGCAAAATAATCTATATTTTTCTTATTGTCAACAAATCCCATGAAAAGACTTTTACAACTTCTATAGCTAATGGCGTGTAGCCCCAAGCTCATTGGTTCCTGCTGAATCTTTCAATGTTGGAAAAATGGAACAAAATTATATATTTGATATTTTTTCAGGCTACATATTTTTTTAAACCAGTAGGGCACTGTAGTTTTTAGTAAACTTTACTCAAACAGGCATAAGTAGTGCCAGAGACTATTTTCAGGCGTGGATTAATACACATTTGGCGCACTAGCTGGTATTCACAGCACAGTTTTTGTTGACTTAAATAAAGAACCTCACCAGACATTAATTTACACTGCAGACATGTATAGACTTAGACTCAATGTTATGGGTATATTTGTCACGATATAAATATGTATGCTGTGAAAATATTGCTGCAGGGCTGTGTCTGGTTTTCACAGTACTTATCTGTCACTCTACAGTACCATCCATGGCAGCTAGTTGGCTTTTCAGCAGGCCGTGGTCTGGTTTCGGTGGCAGTGGTGGTGGAGTTTTCATCTGCTTGATGTCTGACAGCTCGACAGCTCTGGCTGAGGCTTGCTGGCAGGATACAAAAAAAAAAAACAAAAAAAAAGAGAGATCTAATTATATCTGTTGACAAATGAGCTGAAAGTCTTTATGACATGTGAGAAAACACTGAAATGTTTATGCATACTTTATTCTGACTGTGTATCCCATTGTCCCTGACTTTCACTGGCATCTGCCTGTCAATTTCCGGTCTCAGGAACGGAGGCTGAACATGTATGACTCTTTTCTTACAGGGCCTTGCTGTGTACCTGGTGACACAGGACAGATAGAGACAGCAAAGAGTCAGCCTCTGTGCTATATGGCTTCCTAAAATGCTGAAGATAAAGTGGAAAAATTGGCTCTCACTGTGGAGAGATGGGACTGCAAACCAGATACTCCAGGTTGTTACAGCAGCCTCGAGTAAAAGGATTTACTCCACCTTGAAACTTCCCAGTTACCTGTGGGAGATAAAAGTGCACCTCTTAATGTTATTATTGTCCATGTCAACACATCATGTTTTTAGAGATACTTTCACTTATATCAGATAAGTACCTCAGAATAGCATCATTGTAAAGTTAAAAGTAAAAATCGACTTTACTGATATAATTTGATTGATTGATTTAACTGATAATTAAATTATTGATATCTATTTCACTGCTCCTGACAATAGTTTAAATTTTTGCAAATGAAACTGACTTGTTCATTTGTGGTGCGCCCTCTGGACACCAGGTACAGGTGGAATCCGGTGAGACCCAGAACTGGGATAAGAAACAGCCCTGATATACTGATCACTACCAAACTGGAAATACTGATCAGGAAAACTGCTTTGTATTGATCTCGATTAGACAAACATTTACACATATAAAAGCACAGATATATGCACACACACACACACACACACAGTTCGAATAAGGATACGTGACAGTGCAGTGCAGCTTCCATAATTCGTCCATGTGGTGCAGGACGTATATGAGCCCAAAGGTGAAGACACCAATCATGTGAACTGTCAGTGACAACAGGAACAGGAAGAAGTAGCGGTAGTTGCGTCTTCCAATGCAGTTGTTCACCCAGGGACAGTGATGGTCAAAGTCCTGGGAGCAGATTGTGGAAAACAGAAAAATCCCATGTATCACTCAGTTTGTAGAATATCCACTGTGCTCTCTAAATACACTGCGTTTTAATAGCGGCTGTCTGAACTGCTTTTCAAATTGCATTTCTACTGAGACTACAAAGGATCTGAGAAACGGATTAACCTGATTAATGAGAACTCTCTCCCCCTCCATCACACTCTGTCCATCATTCACTGCAGAAATCCCCCTTTATTGACTTTCCCCACACACACTGCTAGACTCGCTCAAATACTATTCACGTTTCTCCCTGATCTGTCCACCCATGCATTATATTATCTCATTCTTACCACTCATTCCCCCATTTAAATTCCCCATGTTTGCCCTAACCCTCCTCTGTATTTGGTATTCCTTCGTAGAAACTGGCACTATCGATAACACGTCACTTCTCCTTGCTTGTTTAAATCTTTCCACGCGCTCACCTCCACACAGTGATCGCAGACGCTGCAGTGCGAGCAGCGGGGAGGTCTGTAGAAATGACACGAAGCACACCACTTCATCCGCACCTGGACGCCCTTCACGTCCACGTTCTTGTACAGCGGAGCGCGGAACTCATCGTCTTTGTCCTCATCCTCATTAGCTGGAAAACAGTAATTGCGAAAATTACACTTCCACAAACGAAAGAAAGTTCTTTCTCCTACTGTAAGCATAATGTCACTTTGATTACGAACCCATCGGGAGAACACCGGCATCCATAAAGGTTGCCATGGTGAAGTTGGCCAGCACAAAAAGGAAGAGGATGGCGCAGCATGGTGGCACAGCAGGGCAGATGGTCACAGCCAGCCACGGGCATCTGAATATACACACACATGACAAGAAAAATGAGAGAAAGTGTTTCCTGCACTTGTCACTGAGTGTTCATTCATGATGTAAATCAAGGGTTTGACAGTGTTTCTGAGTTGAGCACGTATCCATCCCTTAGAGGTTAATGTTAACACAAATCGGTCCTACAACAAAGATTTTAAGGAATAATCTTCATCCTATTTATTCTGATGGGAGCTGTGGATCCCACAAGTATTTGTTTACAGTGAAGGATAAGCACGATTTGTTTGTGTTCAGGCAGAATGTTTCTGCAACCTGCAGTACTGGTAAGACACAAACTGTATCTGTGTTACACAGTGAAGCAGGTCTAACCCTAACCCTGAAGGACAGCAACTCATCAATTACGTAATCTGTTGAATCATTTTTTTTCAATTAATCGGATGAGTCAGAGAATAGTGAAAAATGCCGATCACATGTTCCCTGAGCCCAATATGTCGTCGTCAGAGCTCATCTTTGTCAAATCAACAGTCCAAAACTAAAAATATTCACAATTCAACAATATAAAACTGACAAAATCTACAAATTATAGCAAATATTTCCTTTATAAATTACCTAAGCAATTATTCAGTAATTAAAATTGCAGATAAATCATTTTTAATTTCTCAAAAATGTTGAACAAAACAATGAATGTATAATAAAAATAACCAGTTTGGATATATGGATACAGTGAAATAGGCACATTAAAGCTGTTTAGTTGAAGCAAATATTACATGAGTGAATGCACAAGAAGAGAAAGGAAAATGGCGCTTACATTTTTGTTGTTTTTAATAATTTGAATAGATTTTTTTTTTAATGTAAATTTACTGTAAGTGCTTCTGAACTGAAAAACTAAAGTGAACCTTTTTTTTCTCTTAAATCACAGTATTGATCTTTATGCCCTGTCAGGATTTTAACCAGTAATCTTTCTATGTGCCCTAAAATCTTAGAGAACCATCACTTATCTCTTCCACCGACTCAGTGTGTGTGTGTGTGTGTGTGTGTGTGTGTGTGTGTGTGTGTGTGTGTGTGTGTGTGGACGTGCTGAACTATACTGAACAGGAGTATGATTATATCTCTACTGTTTGAGATTAGAGGGAGGGGCAGTGTAATCAGGTTACAGTGGTAGACAGAGAGAAAAAGATTCACTGGATTATATTTACAGAGTTTGATTGAACATCATGTTTAACCTACATATATACTGTATGGGAATTTTCTATTTGAATAGTCAAACGTTACAGTTTTTGGTATGGTATCAGTATAGGTCTAGACAAATAATAAATTATTATACATGCTCTGGCACTGTTAAATGAAAACAGTGTGAGAGGACCAGAGAATGTGTAACACTAGTAACTTTTTCCATACAAATTATTCAGATATGAGCGAGTGAACCATAAACACATGTAAGTGATGATCAAGTTTGATCAAAAGTCAAAACACTAACAACATTAAGAGTCATCCGCTTCAACTCTGCGCTTCATCCCAATGCAGCTCCAATCCCCAAACCCCCCCGGCTGGTTTTAGTCTGTGGGGGAAGGGGCTACCCCCCCCCCCCCCCCCGAGAGGAACGCCTGCTGATGCTGTGCCAGCTGCAAACCCAGTAATCCCTGGATTATGAACTCTGGATTACAGACCATTTCTGCCAGTCGGGTGCATTGTGTATGCCTCACATCAGATGCTAAACACACAAGAGCGTGCAGTCAAGGCTCATCATATATCACAGAATAACACGATACACTGTACACCACGAGGTAAAATCCAAATGGATTCACTCGCGGGCAAAAGACTCCCTCATATAACTGATGACGCCCCAACATTCACAGGCTTTGTTCAGTAGATGAGGAAATACTGGAAGTAGGACAAGAATTTCTTTGTAGATTTAAAAAAAAAAAAAAAAAACCTTAGCATAATGAAATTATAAGAATCTTGAGAAGCAGTGAATGTGTGACACCAAAATTATGGAGCATAATATGATCCCTCCCCCCTAAGGCTGCTATTCAGGATTTGTGTCTGAGTTCGTCTCACTAAATATGGTCATGTTTGACATGTGATTTAACTGTTGTAGCTGATCAGTTACATTAAGCTGGGTAACTGGAGCTGGTTAGTTAAAATAGTACTGTCATGATACTCTGCTCGTAGATAGATAGATAGATAGATAGATAGAGAGAGAGAGAGAGAGAGAGAGAGAGAGAGAGAGAGAGAGATGAATTCTTGTGGACATAGTGGGTGCCTGTGCATAGATGGTGAGCCCACATCATTGATCTGAGACCATCTGGACCGCGGGGAGAGGCAGTTCATTACACTGCAGCGTGGCGAGACAAGCCCCACCTAATGAAACTGCCCAGGCAGAGCTGTATTAATTCACACGGAACAGTAAGCTGCTCTGCAATCTGCACACTGCCCACATCCCTGCAGTGGGTCAGTGGCACAGCAGACACCGCACAGTTGGTCAAGCAGCAAGTTCGCTACAGGCTGGCAGCCAGGGCTCCTTTTGTGAAATATTGTCACAGTTACATAAGTGACATCATTGTCATGTGATCTGTCAGATTTCTAGAGACAACATCAGTACAAATAAATAACCACAGGCTTTACAACAACGCTGCACGTGTGCTCACAAGGTCGTGAGTTCCGCCTTTTTTCAAATATCTATAAAGATATAGACGTTTTCTTTTGATCTATGCAAGCAAAGCCATTTAAGTTTTAAATCTGTGAAGACATAAGTGGAATATACTGTATGCGTTCATTTAAAATACCACTTTCAATATGTTTCTGGCCTGAACTCACAGTTTGCTCAGCTCATTTGCTTTCAATGATTGTACCTCAACTGACTGTTTCGGTGCTTCAGCTGCAACTCCCGTACAATATTTCACATGCAAACAATTAACATTTTATAACCCCTTGCAATCTACACTGGCAATTTTCAGCATGAGCGAGCACATTTTATTTTCAGAAAGTGTAGCCTTTTCTAGTTTCAATATATTTTTACGTGTTTCAAACTTTACTCAGTAGATAAGGGAGAGTTTCTGAGCCTGGGCAGAGTTAAACTCAATTCGCGAGGGACATTTTTCTCACTCGCTCGCTCGCTCGCTCTGATGTCTGTGGGCTTTGTTGGGCGTAGTGAGTTTAACAATGCACAAAACCCTCAGCACTAACCCAAACAAAAGTTCACGGTCAGAGGAACAAAAGCAGGAAACCGGTAACTGATGAATTTTATCAGGGAAGAGGAAGACAAAAGAGCCTCCCTCTAAAGGTCGTTCTCTGACTCCACCAAACCTGCATTAGAAATAAAAATGGAAAGATACATGCTCACACTGCTAATGCATACATAGAGGCCCAGATGCACAAACACTGATGACTGCATTACCAGGAGAATGAGGCTACAACTTTAAATATATAACATGAGTGCAGGGTTTAGAATCAGGCTTTATTTTTTCTGCAGTTTTATTTTAACCAATTTTAACCTTGTTAAAATAAAGGGTCAAAATAAAGTGTGCATGAATATAAAATGAAGATGTGCATTTTTCCACATAAATATTGGCACAGCATGAGCGTGCACGAGAGCATTCCAAGTACAATACAATGCAGGGCCTGATTGGGTGGCATTCACTGACTAATGTATGCTCCTGTGATTCACACTAACTAGGGTAAAGGCCAGAGTGATGTTATGGCAGATGACAAGTGATGTCCTTTTGATTCAGTGTCGCCAAGTTGGAGCTGAACAGTGCATGGCACCTGCCCATCTCTGCTTTTGGAGGAAGGGAGTCTCTCCAGCTGCAGCTGCTCTCTTGGCAGATGCACACGATATCGAGCAAGTTATTGCTCATATCAGAAAACTGTGATATTCAGTGGCAGCCGACAAGACCCTGAGTTTTTTGCCCATTTTCTCCTGAAAGAAGATGTTTCTAATTTCCTGCTTAAATCTGATATGACTGGTCTAATGTATGGACTTCTATATGAGGGCAAACAAAAGTAGGATGTTTAAGACACGCAAAGGACAAGTTAGCCTACAGACAATACAGCAGAAGACCAAACAGCTGGTCAGCTAGACAGTGAGCTTTTCAACTATTTTATTTAAAGGTTAATACACAGCAAAGCCATGTGATCAGAAGATTTTAAGCTCTATTCTACCGGACTGTGTGAATTAAAAAACATTTTCAGGTTGTAAGGTCATTTCAGCTCAAATCCGACCCTCGTCCCATAAGACGCAGATTCATCACTCGTTCATTCAATCATTTGCAGTGTCCTGGTTTTGCTGGTTTAGCACTGCAGTCCCAATTAAGCAATCTCTTTTCAATCCATCACGTCAGCCGGCCATTGATTTTTTTTCTCTCTTACAGAGTATAGATGGAGTTCGTCAGGATTTCTCAACCAACGTGTTTCTGAGCAGCAAGTCTTAAGACTGGACTGTGGCAATTAAACAGACAGACAGATATATATAGAAAGATATATAAATATATATATGTGTGTGTGTGTGTGTGTGTGTGTGTGCGTGTGTGTGTGTGTTTGTATACAGTGTACCACATGTGTACAGACTGGACAACCCCAAATGAGAGATGCTCTGGAATAAGAGTTATGTGTTGATATACTTTCTTGGATTATATGATAGAATCATATCTTATAAACTACAGGGCAAGTGAAAGTCACTCCAATGAGGTTACAGTGAATATGTGCTGATAGTAAATTCAAAGATCCCAGTCTCCATTTTTCCCAGATGGGAGATCACATGGCATCAGCCAGAGGATCCTAATCCCACACTCCCAATCTGGTGTCAGATTCCAGTAGAAACGGTGCACGGCTGGAGAATACAGGAGAAACTAGGACAGATATGGCTGTGTAGGTCATGGGTCAGTAGACTGGAATAGAGCTGATGAGGTGAGAGCCTTCATCCAGTAAGTCGATAGGTATCTGTTATGATATCAGATATGGATATCTGAAGGGATTTCATAAAGAAATTAGGGTGCTAAACTATATAAAGGTCTTAATGAAGGCCTACTTACAGTATAAGTAAAGGCTTTGAAATATTGTATATAATTCAGTCACACAAACCTATAGTGATCATTTAAATGGGATTCTAGGGTATTAGAGGATATTATATTCATTTTTTTTCCCAGGATGCCAGTGTTGGCATGAGTGGAGTCTCACAGATAGGTCCAAATAAGGAAGCACTTTCACCAAATGTATTATGGAAACTCCAATTTCACTCAATCCTGCCCCAAACTAACTTTTAAAAGCTTTTGCAGGGGTATGTATTTAATTTCTTCCAGCTGAATTTATGACACATGTGGGTCAAAATGACACACTGATACATGCTGATTATCCCCTGAACTGTGCTTACGCCGAGTCCTCAGGGTGCTCTGGGCAGGCACCCAGACTGATCCACACTGTGAGCCAACCAGGTCAGATGTTAGCCGCCCCTGCTGGGTCTTCACAGTGGAGTGAGTGAAGAGGAAGAAGAAAATGTGGTGCCCATGCTCTTAAAGCCTGGTTTTTAGACAACTTCTCAAAATTACTTTAAGTAAACTAAAAATCGAAAATGAGAATAAAACTACAGAATCAATATTATTGAATGTTTGGGGATTTCAGACAAGAAATAATGCAAAATATATATTTTTTTAATTTTACAGTCTGAAAATGTAATTCCTCTTGCAATAAATACAGACACAGGTTTGTTAGAGAGAGGGATACCTGATGGATGATGGCTGAAGGGTGATGGATGTCTGGATGAAACAGACGGATGGGTATGGATTTCCCCGTGGAGCAAACCAACAGTGCAAGTCACCAACTTTTCATTCCCTGTGGTGGCACTTACGTGAAGACGAAGAACAGGGAGGTGGAGCCGACCAGCAGGCAGGCGGCCGTGCACACCGGGATGAAGGCGCTGGGCTTCAGCGAGTCGGCGCCGCCAGCGGGCATCCTGCGTCCCCGTCTCCGCGCTCAGCAGCGGCTCATACCCGCAGGAAGCGACCGCGAACACGCCGGAGGAGCGTTATTGCTGAGGGTCGTTTGTGTGAGAATCGCGGACAAAGCCCCTCATCGATCACAGGGCGCTGGAAAACGAAAATCATAGTAAAAATCTGCTCCCAGCAGAGTCCCGCAGCCCGTCCCGTCTGTCCCGGCAGACAGCAGCGCACAGATGCCGCCTCCGGTTTATCCCGAAGGTGGAGCCTTTACTCATGAATGACGTGAAGCACCACACTACTACACCGACTCAGAGCCCCTGCTGTGATCTGACCATTGCTGCTCATGTTAGTGAGAAGTTACCAATAACATGCGAAATCTGGCGAGCGATGAAATTGCGTGTCAGAAGATCGTGTTGCAATCCAAAGTTTCTCGGTTGTAACGAATGGTTTTATCAGCGCTTAATAAATCATTTACTAATGTTTCGCAGCGCAGTTTCATAAGAAGAGTTTTTAAGGGGTTGCCAGGTTGCAGAAAATCCTCCTCCAGCATCACACTCCCTCATTTTTCTTTTTATGGAACTTTTACTTCATCAGGGAAACAAATGGATTGTTAGCCCACTTACAATCTGGAAGAGGATTACAGACCATTTGGGCCAAAATCCATTTATTTACAACTTCTTATTAACATTTACAAGTGTAGAGTGGGAGGCTTTGTAGAAAGTGAGAAATCCATGAGCATTACCCAGGACTAGAAAGAAGCACCAAAAGGTCTGTGGGCATTAAAACAGCAGCAACCACTTAGGGAAATTGAAAATCATACCTTGAGCTGCAGTGCTTGTGAACTCCTCTTTGAGAGGAAAATAAAATTCCCCAAAATTTGTGTTGCCACTGGAGTATAAAATCGAGTGTTGTTGCACGGAGAATAAACAAGGCTGTCAATTTGTGTAGCTGTAAGCGGCTGAGCTGATTTCTCACAAACTAAAAGGGGAGCTGGGCTGAAATTTGCATGCAGGAACTCAAGTTTTATGCAAAGAAGCATCAACTAAACTGCTTTAAAGCACACAAGTAAATATGGTGAAATAAAATTATAGGTGGCATTCCCCTTTAGATGATCCTACACTATAGAAGAGACCTGTGAGTCTGTAAGTTATTACCCTTAGTGATGTTTCATTTTGAGTTTTTCAAGAGGACTGAATGGTGAGTCTGGTGAGTTGCAGTTGCTCAGTGGGAGGTGTCATGAGGGGGGGGGGGAAACAAACCTCTTTCTCTGTGGGACTGCAAGATTAAGGCTCCAGGAGGGAGAACAAGATGATAAGACATTAAATGTGATTGGGTTGGGCTTCGTACCCTCCTAATATAAGTGTCAAAAGACCAAAGCATCCCACATGATAAGCTGGGGAGACTGTGAGACAAGTGAGGTTTTATCATAAAGTGAAGCTGCCACCTGATATTGTGACAGAATGGATGCAGAAGAGTTGATTGAGTCCATCATCAGAGCTCTTATGTTTCTAGCAGGGATCCTGGGAAACAACTGGCTGGCCATACGCTCCCTGCCCGGGCAGAAATCTGGCATCCGCACCAACGAGGTCCTTTTCATCAACCTGGCTGTCTCCAACCTCATCACCAACTACCTGGTGGACCTGCCTGACACCATGGCAGATTTTGCTGGCCGGTGGTTCCTGGGGGAAACCTTCTGCGGTGTGTTCCGTTTTTGCGCCGACCTCTCTGAAACCAGCAGCATCTACACGACCTTCTTCATCAGCATTTTCTGGCACCAGAAGCTGGTCGGTTCCCTAAAACGAGGGGGGGCGCCGGTGCGGCTGGACAGTCTGTGTCTGGTGGGCTGTCTGCTGGCCGGGAGCTGGACAGTGGCTGTGGTCTTCAGCATCCCGCATTTTTTCTTTGTCAAAGTTGAGGGAGGGAATGAGAGCCATGAAGACTGTATCGATGTCTTCCCTGATGCACTTGCCAGGCAAACCTACGAAATCTTTTATCTAACCCTGGCTAATGCTCTCCCTGTTGCAGGGATTGTGTTTGCCAGTGTCCAAATTGTCATCACTCTGCTTCAAAACCAGCGCCGCATACAGGGTCATAGCTCTGACCACAGCAAGAAAATTGGTGAAGCTGAAAACAAGAGTATTGAAAACGGAAAAGATGAGAAACCTGTCAGCACTGACACTGGACCGGGCAGCTCAAAAGATGTCAAAGATTCTGCCTCCCTTTATACGGGCGTACCTCCATCTTCATGTCCAAATGGAGAACTGTCTGGTGACAGTTCCCCCAGCTCTCCTATCAACAGGGAAACAAACACTGACAGCAGCATTGGAGCTCAACCAAATCTTTCCAGGCCCAGCCAGATGCCGGCTAAGCCCAGTACGAGCTCAAGCACTCAGGTGAGGGCAGCCAAGAGTGTGGTGGCTGTGGCCAGTGTGTTCCTGGTCTGCTGGCTGACTCATCTGCTTCTGCGCATCACCAACAACATCCACACCTCCTCGATAGTGGTGGAGGTGGCCAGCTATATTGCAGCCTCCTACACCTGCATCATCCCCTACATATTCCTGCATGGAGTAAAAAAGCTTTCTTGCTCATGTAAAAGGTAGAAATATGTATATCCCAAACGATTTATACTCACTGTAGTGTGTCTGTAACATAATATTGAAGCGGTCTCACAACTCCCAGTTTGTCTCTTAAATCTGCTCAGACATTAAAACCCTAAAGGAAAACTAAACCTGACAGCTGTCTGATGATCTCGGGCTGACAGTCTCTAACATCTTTTTTAATATCAGACATTGTTATCCTTACGAAGATGTTTATTCTATTTGTCGCTTGACATGACATGAACTACATCATACATGTGATACAGATGAAATATTGTGTTGCTTGTCCCATTATTTTATTGCCTTGCCATTTGTTGTTTTACTTCTCAACAATGAAATAATCTAATATGAATTAAAAAGCTCACAAAGCTCATTTTATTCTAATATTCTACCTACATTTACTCTATTTTGTCTGAAAAGATACTTAAAATTTTAAGTGACTTGCTTCATGAATTTTAATGTTTCTTGTTAAGGCACTAAGGTGAGCAGGAGAATTAGCTGTGGAGGAATTAATAAACGATGAAGACACAAAAGGCAGCTTGACGTGATGGAAGCGGTGGGATTGTTAACACAGATTCTATCATTAGTTGATGTTCACTTTTATTTGCACTTGCGTAAATTCACTCACTGCAAAACTGAGAGAAATCACCCCAGCATCAAGTCAAAATGATTTTATTTTTCATGGAGGCTAAAAATTAAACAAGTTTATACTAGAGTGCACAGCTAATTGGAGGAAAAAGACCTGTAGCAATTACTGCTCTGTTGGTGATGACTGTAAGAAACCCTGAGTGTTATTTTCAAATTAAAGATAATCATGTAAACACACACAGAGACGACATTAGGACCATGATTGGACTCCCTCTGCAGTGTCACATTATCAACACTCAGCAAGTGAATCCTCCTTTCTGCTGCACTTATTTATAAAAATGTAACACAAAGTATACTGAAGAACAGGAGTTCGTTGGTTCACAGGTAACAAAGTTGCTGTGTAGTGTTTTCAAAACATCCTCAAATAGAAGCAATGCAATGACAAGTTTTATTTCTTTATAAAAAATGTTTTATCAGTTTTTTTTTTCTCAACGCAAACCAAAGTTTTCAGTGGAGCACCGTGAACTGCACTGTGTTAAAAAATTGTTCTACATTCAAATCAACCACAAAGCACTCATACACAACAGCACTGTTAAATTTATCAGCCATGTAGACAAACTGCTCACTCTAAATAATACACATGAAAATAATGTTTATGTGTGTGAATGACCTTTGGCAGAAGGGATGACATTATGGCCAAGTTATGTACATAATTACAACATCCAACTCTGAACTGTTTGTTTGGAGGTAAATGCAGAACCAAATTATTCCCCTGTGGTGAAAAGGCTTCAGTCAGGTATATTTACCTGTCTAAAGTATATTCATATGAAAATATCCCCAATCAGTCATCATTAAGTGCAATACACGAAAACTAACCTGTAAAATTCAAAGGGATTTCATGTTTTTTTATAAACAGGTAACTCAAATATCTTGCCATTTTTAGATATCTGACACAGCTATTTGCACACAATGCAAATAACCAACAGCCTCTTGCTTTCCAAAGTTGTATTTCAGCATAATGT
Source organism: Trachinotus anak (assembly GCF_046630095.1). NCBI lineage: Eukaryota > Metazoa > Chordata > Actinopteri > Carangiformes > Carangidae > Trachinotus > Trachinotus anak. The sequence continues at coordinate 9,969,040 of NW_027273879.1, read as the reverse complement.
TTAGACTTCCAACAAAATGCATTAAATAAGTTATAAAATGCGTCTCTTGAGTCTCCCTCATCTTTACCAGAAATCTGTCACCTGCTCCCACCGTCCCCCAACAACAAGCACTTGCCGAGCTGAAACACATCTGACTAAAGAGAAAGAGGCAAACTCTGCTGTGGAATACAAACATCATCATGTTGTGCGTGCTGATAAAGTAATCACATTTTTTTTTTTTATCAGCTGTTCAGTTAAGGCCAACAGTGTGAGATCCAGAGGTCACCTGTCCCTTCGACTGATGAACAATGTTATTGGTAACATCAGTGGAGTTTCTCCAGTTTCGCCTGCAGTGACTTGAAGTTGCCAATGGTCTGTTGCAGGGCCGAATTCGGGCTCAGAGACTGCAGCTCCACGAGGTATCCACAGATGTTGTCGAGACACACGTTAGTGAATCGGCGTCTGAAATAGGCAGACAACAAACCATTAAACTTACTTTACTGCAGGTTTATTGCCTTTTGAGAGTTTAAGTTATACACTAGGCACTTTGTTGTGGGTTTAATGGTTTCAGTGTATTCAATTTCTCCAAAAAAGGACCCCCCCTCCCTTGCAGCTGTTCCTTCTGTCCACACTGGCTGTGAAAAGATCCCTTCTCAAAGTGATCCGAAAATAAATGCTGGAGGACAAAATCCAGTCCTCAGCCTATACATAAATGCATCCAAAGCACAGCTGAAGCTACAGTTGGAGATAGTCAAATAAAGTGGGGCTGTTCCAAAGTAAGTGGTTTTAGTGCAAAACCCTCCCTCTTTGTGTGATTCCTTGTTGAACTGAGGTGGAGGAACAGTAACACAAAGAGGGTTATTTGTACTGAAAAGGCCCTAAGTTTGGGATACATCCACTTGTTTTGGCTGACTCAGACTGTAGGCGCTTCATATTACCTTTTGCATTTTCATGCACTGTGTCTCTCATCACTTATATTAAAATCCCTTTATGAAGGAATTTCATCACAGCCAGTATGAACAGGAGGAGCAATCACAGTAACCAATTCTCAGTGTATATATGGGCGTGTGAGTATTGTCTGGAGACTGTTCTTTGAACAAAAGCCCAGTGTGATGAGCAGTTCTGATCTGAAGCAATCTCACCTCACAGAGAGAAATTACCATGATACAAACATCACAAACATCAGTGGGCATGTGGAGTTTAAGGTGACTGTGGCACTGTGTCTTTGCGTGAATGCAGCTGGTGACAGTGGCACACAAGTGATTGACAGACAAGATCTGTTGCCTGGAAACAGCAAAAATACCTCTCACTGGAAAAAAAAAACACATTCTAGTGTGATCAAGGGCAGAGCTGTACTTCAGTTGTAATAAATTTGCTGTTCTTACTGCAGATTCAACTGTCCAGGTGTCTTATTTTTTTCCAATTATGTGTGTCACCAATGACACACTCTGAAAAAGATCAGTAATCTTTATCATCGGGCCAGTCATTCAAAAATCCTGAGCTCCTCAGAGATCCTCGAACTAACAATGTTTTTTAAGCACTTTATCTCCTGTGTACACACTGCAAGGTTTTATGCAACACCACAATTTATAATTAAAATTTACAATGACAGGATTTTATCTAGAGCAGCTTACAGTAAAGTGAGCAAGTAGGGGAGGGACACTTTGGCAGGATACAGCATTAGTTGTCAAAGGAATTTTAATCAGGGGCCTGAGGCTCATGCTAATGTCTTAGTAAAAACAGGGCCAACACTGCAGCGCCCACCAAAGGCCAGCAGCTGAACACCTCCTCAGACGATGATTACCTGTCATAGGTTGGTACTCTACTTGGATCATCCACGAATCCTGAGAGAAGCACATGGATACACTCAACAAGGTGGAGAGGTTTCCTCAGCCGCTGCCAGCAGGGATCCTACAGGTGAAAAGGCGGCGAGGCAGGGTATTTAAGTAAAAGACACTGTTCACAAGAACAGAATTCATTTACCAAAACTTTAAGTGCAGACGTGATGCACTGGAACATGATATTTTATGTGAAGCATGTACCCGTGTTTTGAAGAGTTGGTCATAGACCTCCAGAAGTCGTGGCAACTGAACTCCAATCTCCTGCATGGTGGAGGTGACAAATCCCACATCCCAGTTGAGTCGACACACCTCCTGCTCCAGAAACTTGACCAGGAACTCTACAATCATAGGACACATCCAAACTTAATAATACTGCATACTCAACAGTATGTCTATTACTGAGGAAAATGCATTTTGCCTCTGACATACTGTAACTGATTCTGTGCATGCATGCAAGTACCAAAGATGTAAATATAATAAATCAGTCTCCACAGAGAAGACAAGTTTGAACAGGCCAGTTGTAATGGGACGATAATTAAGCAATCACCTAGAGCACCTGCATGACCCTACAGACCTGCACCACAGAGACATGCTGACATAAATGACGCAAAAGGGACGTCTAATTATATTACTGTTAACAAAGTGGTGAACAGCAAGCTGGAAAATTCTAACTAGAGGGAAAATTAACATAATTGCAGGAATGTATGAACGCTTACCCAGAGGGAAATATCTTGGTGTTCCAGCATAAATCCTTCCCAGTGATACCAGTTTCAAACTAAGAGACCTCATCCTGTCTACTGGACTCATGGCCACAGTGTCTCCCAGTTCTGAAAGACAAGATTCAAAACACTCTTAACTGATAATTAAAGCCCATTATAGTGTAGGAAGGGCCCAGGTTACATTTTTGCAGCGTTTTGACATTACACTTGCCTTTCTCCATGATCTCCTGCCACAGTGAGTGCACCAGGATTGGGTCAGAGTGTCCTGCGCAGTGAATGATGGCCAGCTTGCACTCAGACAATTTGAAATGGTCAGCAAACTCTCCGTAAAGCTACACAAGAAAAAAATTACAAACATTTTTCATTCAATGTCGAAGAAAATAAAACAAAACTTTCTCCATCATCTCTAAACATCTCATCTCTATTTAAAATCCCTAACTCCTGATTGTGATTGTTCTGATGCTGTATTTTACCTTAGTGATGTCCATGAGCTCGGAGTCCAACTGAGAGATGACATTTTTCACTGAGGGGTGATGGGAGTACTGTCTAATCAGGGTCTCCTGGATTTGTACTTGTATACGCACCAGCTAGGAAGAAGAAAAAAAAACAAGTTTAGTTTATTTATCTATTCAATAGGGATGATGCAATTTAACATGGTTCCAATACAGAGCATGATGATGACAATGCTAATTTTCACATCACACTTATTTCCCTCACTGTGGTCACTCTCTCACTCACACACACACACACACACACACACACACACACACACACACACACACACACACACACACACACACACACACACACACACACACACACACACACACACACACACACACACACACACACACACACACACACACCTCCATCTTTTCTTCCAGCTCGTGAAGGAACTCCCCATCAGAGGCCTGAGCTGAGATGCAGGAGGAGCTCTTGGCAGACAGGATGGCGCGGGCGATGTACTCCAAACGCTGCTTCAGAGAGATCTCAGTGCTGCATGATCAGAGAAGGAACAAGGGTATTTCTTTGATCGTATTAGGGTTACTTGAAAATGAGTTTTCTAAAGGAGGAAACTTATCATACTGTTCTTGTGTATCCAAACCTGTGCATGTCAGCGAGGCGGGCCAGTACATGAGCTGCCTTGCCAAAGTTACGGTTCTTCTCGTAGTAGCGCCACAACAGGTCCATATTGTGCACCTTACTCTGGTCCTGCTTGATCATATGCATCAGGTGTTCCTCCAGGTACGGAGAATTCACCTGGATAACAGAGGACAAATGAAAAGACAGCTATCAGACAGACTGCATGTAATCACACTAACAATGTTGACAGACATGTGTTTACTTTGGATATACACAGGGCTATAGGGATATATGAGCATTGCATAGTTTCCTGCTTTTTTTCAAATTTACATCATTAAGTGTGTCTCTTCTTGTCAGAAAACAGCACGTGGTGAAAATCAGCACAAACTGATGTAATTATTTTTAAAAATATTGTTTGTATTTTTCAGTTAAAATTGGGAAAAAAAAGAAATGCCTTACACTGCAATATGCACAAACAGAAACCACAATAAAATGACAGTTTCAAGTGATAACAGATTTTTACACGTGCACAAACACATTACCTCTAGCAGCTTGTCAGTCAGGTCAGCCTGAATCAGCCAGTTGTACAGAGCAATGTGAAATAGCTCGTCCTGAGACCTCTGGGCCAAACCAAGCATCTGCTCAAACTACAAGGGGACAGATTTTTTGTTACATATGCAGATCATGTATGCTGCTGTGCAAAGAAATAAGGACCAATTGTCCCCTTCTTACTCACATGGGCTGTAGCTTCTTCATTACTAAGCATGTTGGGGTCAGAGGTCATGACAGGTGGCCCAGGTTGCTTTGGGACACTGGGGGATTGAGGAGCAGCTTTGCTCTGGTTCACCAGCTCCTGCATTGTGTCTGTGATGCACTTATAACAGGAAAGTCTGGGGCGGCGACAGGAGGGGTGAAAAAATGTTGGTGACAATCCGCCACAACAGCCATCAGTAACACTGATTTGTGTACTACTTCTTTCCAGCCTTACCTTTCCTGGAAGGCCTGCTGTCCTACTCTGTCCTCCTCAGGCTCTCCGTTCTTGTAGAAGTGGGGCCCCAGTCTCTGTGGATCCTTCTTGTCTGCTGCTGTTAGGCACAACTCAAGGACTCCCTCATAGAAACGCACTGAGACAGTTTAACAGAGTTAGTGATGGAGGTACATCTAAAAAAATGCACAATCTGCATTAGTGACCATATCAAGCAGACAAACACAGAAAGTGGAGAGGGCTCTTGTGTGTCCCTACCTTGCCTGTACTGGGAGCACACGAGCGGCAGGTCTGTATGTTGGCTGATCTGCTGATAGAGACGTAGAGACTCTCTCAATGTTCTCTCTTTACCTGCTTTACTCTGGATCTGCTTGGAGCTCTGCAGCAACTCATTAGCCTGAGTGGGAGACAAAAGTAATAGTTTACATACTGAAACAATGAATCAGTGAGGGTGAATCAATACCTTTTAATGGCCTTGGTGTTCCCACAATTATGCTCAAGATTGCAAGAAATGTGAGAGCAAGACGCTAAGGCACCAAACATAAAAACTGCAGACACCTGACTCTGTAATAAAGACTCACTTTTACTACATCTGGTACTGTTGATGGTTTCAAGATAATTCAGCTCAGAATATTTTAAGTACTTTCAAGGATGTTTGGTTTGCATGTACCTTGGAGCAAACGCTGTCATCGCTACTGTATAGCAGGGGACAGGTGTCCCGAAGGTGATTGCTGATGGCATCCACAGGCGCATTATCTTTGATGTAGACATTAATGAGCGCTGTGATGAGTGCTCCTGACAGCTCCTTGCCCCGGATCACTACATCCTTAAAATTTGCTCCCTTCACCTGCTCTTGAAATTCCTACGAACACAGAAAAAAATACGTAAGATTGCAAAATAAGCACGCCAGGAGCAACAAAGAGCTCACATTGCGCAGCAGGTTTTTGGGTGAAAACAAAAGGCATTACATTCAGCAAAGCATGTGGGTGACTGCCACAATGATGATGTATGAGCATCTGTTCGTAATGCAGGGTTTGTGCACACATTTACCTTTGGCAGTTCAGACATAATGAGGCTGAACTGATGATCACAGAGAAGCTTCCAGAGGGCCAGAGTCTGATAGGAGCGATGCACTAACTGCTGGATGCCCTGCAGGGACATTTTCTCATAGACCTGAGCCTTGGCTGGATACAGAGACAGGAACACAAATGAACAAGAAACATGAAAATTAGGAGGTATAAAACACATCAAGTGTAACATAGAGAGGATGAATGCAAAGTCTGTCCTATTTTTTCCTATATTGTTAGATCATGAAATATCTATATTCTGTATGCTAATTTCATGATGAATAAGATTTAGAATATTATATATTATTGATCAAATAAAGGCCCCGGACAACATTCAGAAAAATCCGGAAACCTGCACTCATAACTCACTCTGATATTTCCTCTGAAGCTCCTGCTGGACCTGCTGAGAGCTGGCTCCATCAGGGCGCATGAATCCCAGCAGCCTTTGCTGCAGGTTGGCAGGAGAGCTGAAACTAACAGGGAGAAGAACAGATGTTATTCAAAAGCGATGGGAAACAAGACTCAGGTACAGCAGAGTCTTTGAAGATCTGGACCCTGTTTTTATAAGTTCAGGGACAAGTGATAAAAAACAAGATTATTTTTCATATTAGCTACATAATCATGATCAGTTTCAGTTCTTCCTTATAATACAGCTTTGATTTATTTCTCCTTACAGGCCAAACAGACAGAATTACACACAAGTCTAGATTAAACTGAACATTACAAATTACACAACACAAATGTGTTCACAAATTTCAAGTGAGCCTAAAGAAGAAATTAACACTGAATCTGCTCTCTACAGACAGAAGCATTCATGAAAGTTACTCGTCTGGTCACAGCCAAACCCTTGACGTCACATCAGATATTTTGGCATTGATTAAAATTTTTTTTGAAATAAGCTTAAAGTGACATCACTGAACAGTGTGTTGGCAGTAATGGAACATGACAGCAGTCTCTGACACTCTGGACTGCTTATTAACTCTGATTAACTTTAATTTACAGCTGATGACGAAAAGGTGTGTACCACTGTGTTAAGAGAACTTATCAAAACTACAACACACCGATTTTTTTTACATATCACTAAGCAAGCAGAGAGGGAGCTCTTACCTTGCAGCACCGAGAGAGGATGGACTGAACTGCGAGTTTTTATCAAGAAACTCTCTTAAACCGCAGAGCTCCAGAAGGACTGACTCCAGATCAAACGATCCAACACTGCTCTCCAACTGTGGAGACAACAGATAACAGTTTGTGTTGACTAACCACTACTAGTGTCATTATTTAAAACATGTACACTGATGCTTATGCTACTTACAATACTGACAGTCTGATTTCCTTTGCTCATGGCTTTCTCAACAGCAAGGCTCCCATCCCAAATATTTCTGTGAGGAACAAGAGAGCGTGAAAGATGGTTTTTCAGTATCGACACTATCATTGCACATTGGCATTCACACTTCAGATTAAAAGGGAGGCCTACATATTTATGCTCTCACCCAGAAAAGAGGATTTACTTACCCAAGAATGCGAGCAAAGTAGATGCAGATGCCATTGTGTTTTCCTGAGAAAATCACCTCTGGGCCAGCTGACATGGGTGTGATGGGGGCAGACCCTGAGTGCATTGGTATGAAAGGTGTAGCCAGAGCTGGGGGTAAGATGCCTGAAGAGAGAATAACAGAAATAACAATACTTTAAATATGCATTTTATGATTGTGTTACCAAATGTCGTGTTTGAAATGTTTATAAATAACATTACATTCTGTTTGTGAATCCTTTCAACCCAGTCAAATACACTGTAATGTCATGTGTGTATGAGGCTTTATATGTGACACGAGTATAAGATGTCAGTAATAAGATCTTTGAACCCATCAGGCACAGTGGACAGTATTTGCTCATCATTTACCAGGTGCTGGAGAGCTCATCACAGGTCCAACATTACTGGGAGATGTCATGGCTGCAGGGAATCTCATCTGTGCTTCTCCTCCATATCTGATCACGACAACAGAAGAGTTGCTTTTAGTCTGTGTTCAGTGCAAGCAAGTGTAAATACATCTGTGTGCGTAGACAGTGTTATGTGACCTGAAGAAAGCTCTAGTGGCCCACTGTGAAACCTCTCTGTCAGAAGCAGCACTGGAGCACGCAAGGATCAGCGCTGTGGCACAGGCTTGCTCCTCCTGTACAGAAAAAACAATTAAACTTAGTGTTTTTTGTGTGTCTGAGAATTTGAAACATACCTGCACACTGGTCTAAGGCTGCATGCCTTAATCCTGCAAATGATGACAAAATATTAAACAGTGAATATCATGCTTTGTACCCTGTGCAGCTTGAAGAAGCGCTCAATCTCTTCACTTTCTCCTCCAGCGCAGCTCACCAGCAGATGACGGAGCTGATCAACTGGTCGCAGTTTTTGGAAGATATGACTCCCCTACAGGACAGCAAGGAGTCCAAACTTAGTATACAAAATTAAGACATAGTTTTATCACACTATAACAAGACTGAGAACAATGGAGCATCATGATGAGTCAAGGCAGCAGTTTTTACCTTTGCAGAGAGGAGGACAAACTTTTGCGGAGGGATATTGTGCTGCTGGACCACCACTGGTGAATCAGTGATGGGGATCTGTTCCTTGTTTAGAGGAGTAAAAATCTTGGTTGGCCTCTCCTCATTAAGGGCACAGAGAGCCCAAGAGTGCCCATCGACATTAGACATCATCTTCAATAGAATGGAAGAAAGAGGTATAATGCACATATTTTATTATCCAGTATATCATAGCTTTTAGCTACTAAAACAAGAAAAAAAACCAAAAAAAAAACAGCTACAATGTTTTTAAGGTTAGTAATGTTACTTCTGAAAGGGAAAAAAAAAAAGTGTAAACCATTTACTATATGCTTCTTATGTACCAACCTGAGTCTCCATCAAGGGTTTCTTGAAAGGAAAGGAGTCATGATTGATGCACCACAGAATGTCATTGTCCTCTGTCTCAGAAGCAGCCATTAGCAGAACGCCTGCAAGTTTAAACAGACCAACGAAAAGTAGAATTACCACCTCGTGGTTGTATGCCTCTGCCAACCAGTCAAGTTACAATTGTCTGTCCAGACTCATAATAAGTGTAGTCTAGACTTTGAAGGAATTCTATAATAGGTATTAAGTGTATTTTATCAAGTAAAATATGAATTATTGAGTTATGGCTAAAATCATGTTTTATGAGGTCATAATGATGTTGACCTTTGACCACCAAATTCTAATCAGATCAACCTTAAGTCATTCCCGAGATATCACATTCACAAGAATGGGTTGGATGGATGGTTGGACGGAGAGACAACCTTTTTTGAAGTTAATTAAATTAAATGTATTTATATTTATATAAATTAAATAAAATTTACTCAAATTAAATGGAGTGATAAGTATCAAATTAAATTTACAAATAAATAAAATAAATTGCACTCTAATTAAATTTACTCCATTAAAGAAAACTGGGTCAAATTAAACCAGAAAAATGACAAAAAAAAGTTTCAGTTTGTTCGTGGTAAACTGAGAAATGGCGAACCTTTGCTGTGTAGTGCCTTATGGACCTTTGCAGGTTTCTGCAGGGTAGAAGATGCAGAAAACCCTGGTGGTAGACGGACATGGACCAAAGCTAATAGGCTAGGTCGAACTGCTGCATGCTTCTGGTGTGGAGGGGCAAAAGGTGTGGTGCTGAAGTAGAGACGCACACCTACAAAAACATTTTTAACATTAAAAATCAGACATATTTCATGTTACCCGACACGTACACAACAATTTTATTTATCTTCACTACTAATCTGTAATCTTTACCTGCATGCGTGACAGCGAGTAGGTGACAGTCTGAGGACTCAGATCTATCAATCACAGAGATCTGAACAATGGGTTTGAAGACAGAACGATCAATTGTCCTGCAAAAGAAGGAGAGTTTCAAAGAGGCAGAAAAAAAATCTTAACTTCCCAGAATGAAAATTAATGACTGATGTGACAGAAACATTTGAGGTTTATCAAATCTGGACATACCTGGCTATATTTCCAGCAGCTGCAACAATGGAGCTTTGTGACATGGTTGCCACACGACTCATCCCTTGCCCATCAGCACCCAGGTCATACACCTGAAAAAAAAGATAGTTAATTACTGCAGCCTTCTGACAATAACTAGCTTTGCCAGTTTCCCTTATAATCAGAAACTGCCTCACATGTAAAAAAAAATTGAGATGATATCCGGCCAATGTCGTACCTGCAAGACTCCTTTCTCAGAGCGTGTGAATAGAGTATTGCGGGAGTTGTCAATAGCAATCTGCACAATGGGATCTGTGGAGCCACAGGACAACAAAAAGTTGAGCAAAGTTTATTTCAATCACAGACATCATTGACTCCACATGGTAATGTCTTTCTTTCTTTACCGTCTTCAGAAAAGGAAAACTGGAGCACGGAGGGGATGAGGAAGGACAGAGAGCTTTTGGAGTGGTTGATCTTCCTGCAGCGCTGGCTTAGCCAGCCGGCCTCAGCCTGGTAAGCTATCTCATAGAGGCAGCCATCTTTCCCTGCCATAAAGATGCGTCCCAGGTCTGTGGAGGTAATGGACAGGATGTAGGTGTTGTCCGTGGGGATTGAGAAGAGGGGGTCCGGTAGCAGCTGCATCCCACCAGACATGCTGTCATTCAATCCTACAACAAAAAGGAGAGACACCCCAGATGACCCAGATAAACCATTATAGGTACATGTGGGTATTAATAACACTGTTGCAAAAATAACATACCATGAATGTGGGATATAACACCTCAGTTGCCACCCTGATATAAGTACCATATTAATTAAATACAGCATTTATCTATGCACTGATTCGGAACAGTGCACATTTCAGACTCTCAGAATAAGAGGTTCAACTCTTAGGAGTAAAATTTCATTTTATTTGTAAAACGGTGAATCTTCGGGGGAATATTTTTTTCTGACATCTATAAAATCACATACTAAAGGAAACAACTAAAATGCAGTGTCACTGTGGATGAGTTGTATGACAGACTCACCAGCCTGGCTCTTGGGGAAGCTCAGCCCGAGGATCACAACATCCACAGAAGTGGCCAGTACTAGGAGGTAGTGAATGTGTGGCTGCAAAATTCCTGAAAATGATAAAAAAAATAAAAATAAAATTTTAAAAAAAAAGCATTATAAAATAAAAAGTAAATTAATGCCAAAGGTGAGTTTCAGCATTGATACATACCTTGCTTTGGTTTTACTAGACCCACTGCAAGAATGGTTTCAATAAGGCCATCAAAATAGGCCACATCTCCTCTGCAAGGAACACAGCAGACAAAAATAAATTAACTCCCTCCACTCCAGGTTTGTCTTATGGAAGTTTGAAATGTTATGCATCTAATTGCACTGAGTATGTGCTGGGTTAAAGATACTTTGTTCATGGATCTTGTCCCCTAAAATGTATATATACTCACCCATCTTCATAATTCCACATGAAGATGTCGTTGTCAATAGTAAGCCACGCTCGACAGATCTCAGGAAAAACTCCCATCATGCAGTTACATTGCATATCTATGAAACAGTTAAGTTAAAACTCAAATTTCTGGGGCGACATAAACGAGAGCAACCAACTTTACGGTTTTATTATAAGTCTAATGGAAACCTCTGAATCTTACTGAAAGCACTGGAATAGTTTTTCGTGAATGACCAAAAGGATACGGCTGAACTGTTCCACCAGCTCGGGTGGCAGAGGGACTCGGCGGACTGCACTGAGCTCCGGTAGGTTTGGCACACTCAGTAGACCTGGTCCTTGGAGGGGGTAGTCCATGTCCGACACTCCAGAGAGGGACGGCATATCTGTCAAAACAATCAACAAAAACAGTAAATCGGATTATCTGCCATCCTCAGACTCAGCATTTTGGCACCAAATGTTGTATTCAAATCATATCATATTTCCCTTGTATACAAACATATTCTGTGTGAAATATGACAAGGGTAAATATTTTGGCTTATGTTTTCTATCTGTTGAATTGTGTTTTCCCTGCATAACCAAGGACAGGATTCTTCATCTTTATATGCCATTTATAAACTGTCTGACCCATTTCTATCATCATCTATTCTGGAGGGAATATTGAGCAATTAATATTTTGACAGTCTGTGTTTGCTCCATGTCAACGCACACTTCCAAGCGTTTCACCTATGTGCCAAAAAAGACAAAATGGGATTTTGACAACTACAAAAAAAAAGACTTAGGTGTAAACAGTAGAAGCCTCATTTTACAGTTGAATGAAGAACTGATATAAAATCAATATCTTGATATTAGATGACAAGCAGGATTTTGATCAACATGTTTAGGCTGTATCACCACAGGCATTCTCAACCCTTTCTTTTCAAACAACACAGGCCTGTATACTTGTCTCGACCCTCTTCATCACCATATCCACATGTCTGAAAATCTTTAAAAAGTACCAATAGTGACTTTATTATCTCTCTGTTGTAGCTTTAGTTACAACCCATAAAATCCATTGTGATATTTGCTTGTATCAGAATTGTCCAACCTGCTGCTTAACCACATAATTCGTAGTTTGGCATGGCAGAATATATTGGTAAACAGAAACACTTAAGTCTGGTAGTTACTGTTAGATCTCACCCTCCCCTTCTGCTCCACACCCCCACATGACTTACTGTGTGAGGGGACGCTGAGCAGCTCCGACAGGTCAGGAAAGCAGCGGTCATCCTGCAGGTGTTTGTCAATCAGCCGGGCAGAGTTTTCCAGCGCTTCAGCGAGTGCAGCGGCGGGGCTGCTGGGTCCAGCGCTGGACGGCATGGCTGAGATACCACCACTAACGTACCTGTAGGGATAATCGTAAAGAGTGTTAGTAAAGTTAGGCCAAGTGGCATACGTGGGCAGAGAAATATCCTGCCAAATTCAATATACTATAAGTTAGCTAATGCTTGAGAGCTGGTAGAGGAACGCCGGTTAGCTGACTGCTAGCATTACAACCTTACTATTTAGCTACAAGCTAAATGCTAGCTAAGTGTGAAATAGCGTATTTAAGCGAACTCGTTGCTTTACCTGACTGAAAAGACTCCGTGTGATACTGAGTTATTTGGCTAAGAAGTCTTGTTTCACCAGCTCAGCAGCAAAATAAAAAAAAAAAAAAATACATCCAGCACGCAAACACAACCAGCAGCCCGCCAACCTCATGCACAGCGGCTGAGGCGAAAGGTTTTTTTTTTCCGGTGAATCATCTTCTTCTTCTTCGCCTTAATTTTCCGCAGCCTGCGCGAAGTGAAGCTTTGTGCTGCCATCCACCGGTCAATGTAATTTTGGGCGTAATATTCATCAGACAGACAGAAATGCATCTGTACACACAAACACAAATACATATACACACATGTGATAAAATATACATAGGAAAATATCATAGATATATTATAAAATATAAGAAAATACGATAAAATAATAATAATTTAAATAAAACAAAACGGGGGAATTCAAGTATTATACAAAAATAAATTTTGGTAAATGTTCAGTTGCATTATCCATCAGAATACACATATATTTTTTCAAGAAAATATTATAATTAATAAAAAATGATAGCCAAGTGGTGTCATTTCAGCTGTAAAAAATTGACATAAAATTGAGAAAAATTAATTTCTCCTAGCAAGACATATAACATGTGAGAGCCACAGTATTTTATTACACCGAAATGTTACAATCTATGTGTGGTTTGAGATCCCTAATTTTCATTTTTGCTCCTATTAGAATGGTTGCTGTATTTTAAAGTGTGGAACTTGTATATGACCTATCCAGAATAGTTATATTAGGATACCTGTTGTAACTGCTCAAGTACAAACATATATAATCTGGTTTAAGGTTTGGTATCCTTCATATAGACTCAAGACAGAAAAGACACTCAGGTATATAGGTATACAGGTATTCCAGTGGCAGAAAATTCTGATGGGCTTCATTTCACGGACAGCACAGTCACCACAGGACTATTAACAAAAACAAACCCAAGCAAGTACCAAGGACATAAGAAAATTTTATTGCAGTATTTGTTTCACCAGAACAGCGGGGGCTCATTTCTTTTGCTCTTTGTTCTATAACATCAAAATCTATATTAAAAACAATATGACTTCCCCTGCATATAGGCACCGATACTGCTCTGCTTTTAACATAAATAAATTATATCAAAGATATACACAGTGTGGTTAAACAATAAATTGTTTAAAACAAGAAGAAGGAAAGCAATTAAACGTTGTTGGAGTTCAGGTCAAGTGAATAAATCCATCTGGTGCTAGTTTAAACTCCAAAAACACTTTATTAAGAACATCATTAATACACTAATTTCCAACATTCAGTTTATTTTTTTTTTTTTACAGAATTATGTTCATATATAAACATGTGTTAAACTATGATACAGTGGGAGTAAAAATCAAACAACCAAGTTGCTGCACAACAGCGAAGGAACTCCCACACAATGTTTTCCCAAACATTTCCTTCTTGTGATTAACTTAAACATCTCTGTATTCACACAGATCAGTGTTCACAAAACTTGTCTTCCAATCAGGTCCTTAAATCTAAAGAGGTTTTCGTTCTCTCTATTTTAACTTATTGGATCCAAAAAGATTTGGGTTCTGGGGGGTTTCTCTCTGAGTAATTGCAGTTGATTAACTCTTAGTGCCCTCCTTGGCGGCGTATAGCGCCCGTAACGTCTGTGCCACTTTGTTCGTAAGCTTGTGTCCGCTTGTCAATGAGATTTTCTTATAAATAATGTCTGACTCCTTGACAGTGTCAACCCAAGGCACCTTTTTGCGACCATCCCGTTTCTTTGCCACAGCCCAGGGCCCAGAGTAAGACCCAGTCATCCAGTGTATACTGTAGCCAGATTTGGTCTTCTGGATGACCCTGGCAATCTGTGGTCTGTCTTTGTATTTGGGACGGCAGATGGCAATGACGTCCATGGCTTCCACTTTCTCATTCATGTGACCTGAATCCTCTATGGAATCCCTGCCTTTCCTTGGTTTCCTCTGTGGATAAAAGTAGCATATTGTTAGTGTGCCCGACATGAAACTTTTTTACACAGAAATATTACATGGACATTTTTCACATTGGGGTAATATGTGAACAGGAGCTCAGCAGAGATACCAGCTTAGTTGTTCTGGTCTCTGCAAAAATCCTATGATGTTGAGTTTTTAAGGCTGTAGCAAAACAAAAAAAAAACAGATTTCTAACATTTTCCCAAAGCAGTAATAAGAGACCTCTTTTGTGTACCGTAAATGTGATATCAAAATGACATCACTGATGCCCGGTGTGAACAGTTTCTGTGCAAAATCATTCTATTATAGAAAAGTTAACATAGACATCCCAAATTTAAGGAAGAATTTTCAAATTCTTACTGCAGGTGGATCTTCATCCTCACTCTCCTCATCACTTGTCTCCACTGGAGCAGTGTGATTATTGTGATTGTGGTTCTGGGGTTTTGGGCCCCTCAACAGTGAAGTAATGGCTTTGTTTCTGGCGTTGGCACTTGCTTCACCCTCCTCGTCCTCTTCATCACGATCCAAGTGCTCCATCAGTACCTTGAACTAAGACACAAAAGCGAGCAGACCTTCGGTTAATACTTCTCGCACAGTTATTGTGGACAATACAGCAACTGGCAGTTTGCATTTGCATTAACATGACATGACTATTTGAATGAGAAATTCCAGACACATATTCTGTTTTAAACACACTCTCTCCCACAGACACATCTTATGTCTGCTCCTGAGATTAAGATAACACATAAACAAATTCAAAACATTCTGAATGAGGAAATGCATAGCACTGAGCACTTACATCCAAATACTGTTTCACAATATTCCTCTTGCTCTCATAGCTGAGATCCGTGTTGGCTACATCCCTCTTCAGGTAGTCCAGTGTCTGACGAGGGTTGAAGTGCACCTTAGATTTCCTGTTTACTGCCTTGTCGTACACTTTTGCAGACTCCGTTGGTGAATACTTCTGGATTTTGCTGTAAAACAAACAAAACATTCAGCTGAGCTCGTGTCTTGTAAGCATCTGCACTACTAAGGAGAGTTAATGAAATATTTGTCCAAGGGTGTATCTGGCGTGGCTTACCTGTCGGAAAAGCCAAAGAGATTCTTCAGGTGCTGTTTGAGCACCAGCACCAGCAGAATACCCTGTGACGCACTAGCAAAGTCCAGCAGAGGGTTGGGGTTTTCAGGCAGACGCTCCATCACTGCCTCCTCATCTTCCATGTCAGAGTCAGAATCAGAGACCACGGATTTCTTTCCCCTGTGGGCCACCTCATCATCCTCATCACTGCTGCTAGAGCTGCTCGTGCTCTGCTCTTCATCCTCATCTTCTTCATCATTATCATCATCATCATCATCAGAGCTATATTTCCTCCTTCGCGACTGCTTCTTCTTCTTCTTCTTCTTCTTTTTCATCTTCATCTTCTTTTCCTGCGGAACAGGCTCTTTCCGTAAAGACTGCAAAGACAACAAAATGGCTCACTACACAATCCAGATATACTGTACATACAGTAAATATATTACATTTCAATGTAATGTTATAATATTACATTTGGATTTGCATGTCATGATAAACAAAACTATGAGCAATGAGTCATATAGAAAATTAAACGAAGGATCTCACCTCCTTGAAAGACTGGAGAAGATTGCTACCAGAGACAGACAGAGTAATATCTATATGGTGCATGATGAAAAGAGGCTCCTCCTGGGTCTGGTAGGGGAAGCATGCCAGGTTGTCTGCTATGAACAGCAGCATGTTCACCTCTGTTTTCTGCAGGGGACAAAGTATGACACGTCCACTATTTAAATTACCTATTCATGACCAATCTTTATTCCATAAGAATATTGTTTACTTTCTGAAGACAACAGTTCTGTCTTTAACAATTCACTGATTGTATGCTGGACCACATCAATTCAAATATCCAGTGGATCAAAGCTCTGAAGGTATGCAAACATGTAAAGCTTTAGGAGCAGCAGTGCAGCTACCAAATGCAAAGATGGGTGGTTGGAGATACACAAACTAAAAATCTATACATAGAGAGGATAACTGATCCAGGGGAGAGGGGTGAACTTACAGAGCTGTCATCAAACAGGTTCAGCAGGGAAATGAGGAAAGCCCTTCTGTGTTGTCGGTTCCCACGGACCATGGTGTAGAGATGAGAGCAGAGAGCAGAGTCTGGGTCATCATGACGAAAACCGCGGATCATTGTGTCTTTTGGTCCCTTTATGGCCTGTTGCACCTGGTAAGACATCTTCAACCCAGCAACCGCCTTCATCTGTGAACAGACAAACGGACAGATACAACTCAGCATGTACAGACTGGACTACCGTAATTTGTCATAGTTGGGCATTAGCCAAGACTTCATTAACTCGCCAACAGATGGTCCAAAATGCAGCTGCAAGGATGTTGACTGATACTAATAAGTGTGAGCATATCACCCCTGTCCTAGCCTCTCTTCATTGGCTCCCTAAACTCTTCTTTCTTAACAAGTCTACACTCTGCTGACCTCAGTCACTGCTAAAGCAAACCACCTTATTTACGCTTCCACACCTTTTCTGGTGATTATAAACCAGTAAGCCACTCACATGGATGAATCCTGAATATTTCTTGTCAATCTCCACCAGCTGCTGATCAGCCTTGTTCTTCATCGTTGGCTCAGGGTCTGTTCCCATGGCAATCAAGTAGGGCACACACTAAAAAAACACATTTGTTCCCAATCTGTGAACAGCTCATAATGCATTCAAAATAACAGTGTCAAAGTGTGATAAAAAGAAAATCTCACACAGATCTTGCATGTAAAATCATGTACGTTCAAGATGATCCTTCAATCAAAATATGCTGGAGTGAGACTCTGAACATACCTGCACAGGATGGATGAGGCCCTGGTTGAGAGTCAGTGTAATGACACTCAGGGCAAAGTGTCGAACAGTGGACTGTGAATGGAAGAAGGACTCCAGCACCTGCTTCAGGTAAATCTGCATTATGGAGCTGCTCATGCCTGATGAGATGTCCCCCATTTCCTTCAGATCTTCCTGCTTGGCTTGGTTCTTCCCTAAATATACAAAAGCATCAGCTTGATTAGTTTGTATTTGTTCTTCCTAACCGACATGTACAATGTCGGTTATGTCGGATTAACACTACTGACCATTCAATGATTTTCTAAAGAAGATGGAGTAACAACACAATACAACTCACATTCACGATCAGCCTCCTGCATTCGGGAGTCCTCCTCCTGCAGGTATGTCTGCAGGTTTTTTAGCACCTGGACCTTCAGACTGACCAAACTGTTCTCATCTGAGAGGGTACTGTTGTACAGAACCTTCACATCCTGCACAAACATGAGCTCTGGATGCATGATGAACTGGAAGCCTTGAGACCATGGAAATAATTAAAATAAAGATGTCATTACTGAGGAAACTGACGTCAAAGGCACAAGCAAATGAAAGCTTGGAGCTGTCAACAATAAATGACGGTATAAATACAGTCAATACATCTTACGTTAAACTAAGATGAAGTGCACTATACCTAGACCTATGATGGCCTTGATCTGGACCTCCTCATCTTCATGAGTGGTAAAGTACAGCAGAAGCTCCAACACTTTGTCCTTGATGATAATCTAAGAGAAAAGCAAGAGTCATTCATCAAAACAGGTTCCTCAGCAGTTCTGCATACATTATCTAAGCAGAATGTTGGTGTTTACCTTGCTGGAACCCTTGAACTCCTCTTGATCAAAGTCAAAGTGTCGACAGAGAGCCCCCACAGTAAACAGTGAGCGCAGGAGAGTAGGCTTGTTAGCAACCAGAGTGGAGCTGATAGGGTCCTCTTGGTGCTGTGTCTTTAGTTTTGCCAGAGCTCCTACAAAACCAAACAAAGAGACAGTGAAAACAAAAGAAAAACAATTGCTGACTGTGTTCTTCCTCTTCAAACATTACATTTTAATGAAGACTCTCTTATTTATTTGAATGTGAAATGAGTTGATCAGTATAAACTTAAAATATAACCTTAAATTTGAAGGTGAATGATAAGGTTAACAATTCAAAGCTCTATGCACGTTATTAAATTTTTACTCAATTTTTCCATTTTAAGGTGCATGAGAATTCTGCTACCAGGAAATTCATGTTGTAAAGGATAATTCTTACCATAGTAACGATTGAAACAAGCCCAAACAAACTTGTAGTTGTGTGTGACCTTGTTCACAACAGCACCAAGACAGCTCACACAGTGTTGTACAACCTGAGAAGAAGACACAACAAATGATTACGATACTGTATGCTCAGAACAATTGCTTCACATCCAGTCTGTTCATGTTTTTAGAGCGCTCTCTGTAAAAAGCTGGAAGCGGTAAATGTGACTGACCGTCATGCCATATTTGATGATGAGCTTCATCAGGTCTTCTTCTATGGTAGTGAGGAAAGTCTCACTCGGGTGCTCCATCAGAGGCACGACCAGCTCCAAGATCTTGGCCACGTTGCATATCACCATGAAGTCATTCTGAGTCTGAAATGACAGTACAAAGACACATGACAGCTGCACAGTCCGAAGCTGAGCTGGAAAATAAATTTGTGATTGGTTGTAGTTTAACATTTGTGTGTTCATTAAGCTGCCACTAGATGGTCCTATAGCATTACATTAAAGTTAGTGTGGGAACCTACAAATTGATTTCTCATTATTTCAGGCAAGTAAAAACTAATATGATAATATACAATATATATAATAATATATGAGTACAATGAAGTTGTACTTACATTGCACTTAGTGGTCAGGTAAGGCTGCATGGTCATGGCATGTTTGACCATTAACTGTGCTCTGATCTTGCTAAACAGGTAGAGAGTGGTGATGCATGCTACCAGACGACCTGAGTTGACCCCTTTGTCCTCACAGTCTGCAACACAAAAACAACCACAGTAAATTGGCATTTGTCACAATACAGTAACGTTTAACACAATAAAACTGCAATATGAATTTTATAAGCAACAATATTAAATTCCTTTTTATTACCTGCAAGGGACTCCTCATATTTCAGTATGTGTTCCACAAGATTGTCCACCAGCTGAACACAGGCCTTCTTGGCAGGTTTGTAAGAAGCGTTCTCTTCTGACTTCAGAAGCTAAACAGTTGTAGTTGTATGGAGGTTAGATTAGCTCACACAACTATCATGAAGACACACACACTGATTTCGACAAATTAAACAACTCACATTTTGGAGAAGCTGCTCAAACCAGTCATAGCCTGAATCTTTACAAGCTGATACCTGTAATGAAATGAAATGACATGAGACGTCAAACACCAAAATGTTTCTTATGTGAAAGATTGGAACAGAATTTTATATCACAAGCCTGAATAGTACGCACCACATCTGTGATGTTGAGGATCTTTCTGGTCATGGCATCTTTGTCATGGCTGGGTGTGGGGGTGAACCAGAGTTTCTGGAATGTCTCATTCACCAATTTCTGCATAGGCAGAGACATCAAAATATATAAAGTAAGTTCATATATATAAAGTATATGAATACATAAAAAGTGCCACTTGTGAGAGGCTTCACACAAAGATAAATACAAACCTTGATGCCCTCCTCATCATTGACCCTGCGGATCATCTTCACACACATCTCTGTGATCTTGTGGAAGTCTGGTTGCTCCAGGCAAATATCCCTCAGGATTTTAATGACCCTCTTCCTTACACTGATACCTGTGTCCTATGGAAAGACAAAATGGGTAGAAAGACAGCTCAATATAAGCTTAATATAAAGTGGTTACTGTGAGGTCAGCATGGAATTATTTTTCATTTAATAGCAAATATCCTGCAAAAATGTGAAAATGAAATATGGAAAGAAAATGTATGGATGATGGACTAACAGTGAAAGATGGGGGAAGAAAGTGTCAAATGGTTGCAGTTCTTCAATTGATCTTTAGGTGGCACTGTGGGAAAAACACGATTTAACCTCAGCTGAACTTTTGCACTTTAAGTGAACTTTTTGGTCACCGTTTGCTTAAGTCAAGGGCAAAGTTCCACCTGAGCCTGCCTGATGAAAGACACTGCATACTATATTCTTTTCCACAAACCCCAAAGAGGGCACAGGAAGTGACCAAATCAATTCAAATTTCACCACCAGGGGAAAAAAGCTAAGGTGTCAAAAAAGTGAAGCGAAAGGCTTAAGACATTACCAATATCCTTTCAATGAGCATGTCATAGTACTGCTCAATGAGCTGAGGTCGACTCAGCACGAAACGGCCCAAGAGCTCCACAGCTGCCTCTCGCACACTGGTGGAATTGTCCATGAGGCGACAATGAACCCCACGCTGCATATCCAACTGAAAAACAAATAGTACAGTATTAGTAGTCAAGAAAGAATGAACATGGTGGCTGCTAGTTTATCAGTGCTAAACTGGCAAAAATGCTTGATACTGCCACAATGCTCTGTAACAGAATCTGCTGCTACAGATGTGTAGCAGCCAACACAGGATGACTTACTCGTGCCAGAATACTTGGATCCACAGCCACTACTTCAGACAGACACTTCATGGCTTTAGTTCTGACTGCAATAGCACTCTCACCCAAAACTCTGAGAATCTATACATGAGATACAAAAGAAAAAAGTTTGTGACAAGCACAATAATATAATCTCTCACTTATGTTTATGATAAATGAATTCTCTTACCTGTGATAAATAAATATCAAAGCTCTGTGCAAACGGCCTCATAGAGGCCAGATATCTGACGATCAGACAGGAGTCCTCATAGTCTACTGTGTTTATCCTGAAAGGAGAGTCAAGAGGACAGTTTATTAGCAGGATGAGCGAGCAAGCCAAGCAGCATAGCAAATTAATGCAGTGATCCAGAGTGAAGCAGTATTCACCTCAGAGAACTGGAATGTGATGGTGAAGTCTTGATGACCTTGCGAAGGAATTTCTTTCGTGCCTCGGCTCTTTGCATAATCTCCCCTGATGAGTCTTCATTCTTGGAGTGATAGAGACCTTTCGAGTCCTCATCGTTCTCATTTTGAGACTTCATCGCTTTCTCTACCTCACTTGTTGTGTCCCTGTACCACTGGGCAATGTAAAATTTCCTGGCAAACTGGATGACAGAAATGCATACACACAATGAAAAATGCTGACTATTTTAAGGCAAGCTCAACAGTATAATAGCACTATGACACTAAGGAGCACAGTTCAACCAACAACTGTTTAACCATAAACTCTTTAACGCTAAACCTTACAACCTGCAATATGCCTTTGCCAAACCATTTAAGAGCTTCACGTAACACACAAGTGTAGACAGGGTGCATATTACTGCATGCAAACAATTGGCATCCAGTTTTTAGGGTTTTTATAATTGTGACCAGAATGAATTGTGTACAGAATGAAAATTCAACACTCACCACTAGAGATGGATCCTTGTCTCTGTTCTCATCTAGGTAATTTAGTAAATCCTTCTGAAGTTGCTGGATCTCATCACTTGAGTCTGGAGTCTGCAAGGAGAGTAATAAGCAAGAAGTATCTCAAAAGCAGTTCAACAGCAGTGCTCATTTATTGGAAATGTATAGGTGTTTAAATGATTCTGTAATTATCTTGTCTACCTCTCTGAGGATGCGATCAATAGCCTTTTGGTCCATCTTGCTACTGACTGCATCTTTGCGTAGGCGAGAAGCAACAGTGCCGAGGTAGTCCAGCGATGCTACCCTGAGTGCCATTTCAGTCTGCTTGTTGCTGAACTGATGCACCTGGAGCACAAGAAGCGGAGGTGAAATGTCAACAAAAAACAAGAACAAACATCAGCAGCTCTTTCTACTGGACAGAAGTGCATACACTACTCACCAACAGCCGACCCAGTAAACTGAGCAGCAATTCAGTTGCAGGCCACTCAGGCTTGTTGACTGTAGACAGGAGGTCATGAACAAAGTTCTCAAACAGAGGCCTGTAGTCATCCTCTCCCTGCTTACTGCCACACCTGACACACACAGAATACAACCTCTTATTATAATCTATCGTTCAACACTGAGCCTTTTAATATTAGAGCCTATTCCTTAATAAGGAGTGGATAAGATCAGGCATACAGTATGTGATGCTGTATAGTGAGACTCACTTCTTGAGAAACACTGATAGGAAGTTCTGAGCTGTCCTCATGGCAGTTTCATAAGAATTTGTGATAAAGACATCTTTATCCACCTAGGAGAAAAGTACACAATACAGTATGCAAAACAATTTCCAAATCAAAACATGTTTTCACATAAATATCAGTTAAATCCTTTGTCTCTACCTTCTTATTATGTTCATCCTCTGTGTCTCTCTCAGAGGGAAGGTGTACCACACACTGGATGAGCTGAAGAACCAGGGCTGTGACCATCTGGATGTACAGAGGCTCTCCATCCGAATCGCTGCTGTTTAGCCTAGGGCAGGATGAGACATGCGTACTCTTAAGGTTACTGGGCAGCACAGAGGACCTCGCTGATCAGTTGTTTTTGTCATTTCACCGAACAAATATTCGCCCCAGATGTAGTTACCTGAAGTTCCTGAGGCTGCGTTTATTAGTAGGCAGTCTAGCGAGGGAGGCGAAGATCTCTTCAAGAATGAGCTGCCTGTGCTTCTCATAACGAGAGAAGACCTGAGGAAGAGCAAAATGCAAAGCACTGAATCAAAAAATAACAACAGAGACGTCATGCAGGATCATGTCGTCAAAAAACCCAATCTGATTCAAAAGAAAAATTCACTGCTAAAACACTGAAATAAAGCCACGGCAGACTTACTGCTCTCACTAGCGTGATGGCACATAACTGCAGTTCACTGACATTCTCCACGAAAAATGGTGTAATACCCAGAGTGGACACCTAAAAGTCGAACACAGAAGCAATCGGGTATGTTAAATAGTTAAGTCAATGGTCAAATAGGGTCATGAACTTAAATGCCGTCAGACCAGATTAGGAGTCTCACCTGGAGAATTGTGGTGTCAGTTAGCAGCTGGATCTCCAGGAGCTCTGAGATGCTGCTAACAATATCACACACTTTGTTGTAGAGCGTGACTACCACCTTCTGTTTATGGGTGGAACACTTTGCTTTCTTGGACTTTGAAGTATGCCCACCACCTGAAGTGAGGAAAATGAGGGGAAAATAAGGGTTGGATAAAACGACTTTTAACATCAGCAGCAAATCACCAAGGACAAGTGAAATAAGCTGATAAGGAATTTAAGGGAAAGTATTTGCATTTTTTTTGGAAATAAAACCCTGACGGTTTCGCAACTGCTTCCAGTTTTGGCTCATCACTGGATTTTTAACAATGGAGTATCCACATTTTGACATATTTTTAAACAAGCACAAAGCTAATTCATGACACAGTCAGTTCTAAAAAGTCCAACATGGATTGGCCTAATGAGCTGGTTAATATGTAAACTTTTCACACATTAAAATTGCTCCTAAAAATCAAGATTATTGCATTTTTGCAAAGTGATTTCAAAGAACTGAAGACTGCTCCTACCTCCGTGGGGATCCACTCTGTAGGCTGGGTCATACTGAGGGTAAACAGAGTTTTGCAGATGGAACTTGGTGTACTGCAAAACCCGCTCAATCACATCCTCTATGTACACAGCCTTGGGCATATGTGGAGATGTCATAATGTTGAGTGCAGTCAAACAGGCATCAGCAGACTTAGTCACCCGCTCCATGATAAGGTCACGCCACAACCGCTCCTCATCCATGGAATCATTATCCTACAAATTCCAAAAACAATTAAAATGAAAAATAAAAACAAAGAAGCTCTAAAATTAAGTAAAATTAGGTAAAAAAAACAAACAAAAAGCAAACAAACAAAAAACGTATCATTCCACTGCTAAAAAAATAGAATCTTGCTGACAACTTACATGATTAATTAATGTGGAAAGTTTGACACTGTCCTGAATGTTCTTCTCCAGGATATTCAAAATTTTCACGAGTTTTCCAGATGAAAGCTGTGGATCAAACAGATGATGATGATTATTTTCACAACAATGCAGCTGTGAACCTGAGTGCACCCATGTGACAGTTCACAAACATACTTCTTTTACCTTGTTAAAGATGCCCATAGCTTTAATCTTAGCAGAATCACTGCCTAGCTCACTCAACTGGTGCTTTCCAAGCAAGAGCTCTTGAGGTATGTCATCATCATCTGTATAAGGGGAAAAAGTTATAATGTTGACATTTTTCAGTTCACCACTTCCAGAAATGTCAAGAACTTTGGAAACTGTGCAGGACGTGATGTTTTACCTGTGGCAGCAAGATCCACGTCCTCAAGGTTGTCAAGAATGCTATCCATATTGGCTGTGAATCTCTTAAATGTTGAGGAGTCCATCATTTCTGTTAAACAAACGTAACAAATTGATTCATAAAAATATGTGCTTTTAAAATTCATTAGTATTACAGATGTTCAAATTCAAAATGGTAAAACAATACCCTCTGGTGTCAGCTTGGGGTCATATGCCTTCCTGTTTTTCTGTTTCTCCTTTTTCTTCAATTTTCTGGCAACTGCACAAAAAGAAAACACCATAACAAGAAGTCAAATCCTTGACAGCAGCAACAAACACTCAAGCACAAAATATTTAATCGAGACAGACTTGGGTGCAGTAATCCAGCTATCCAGGGAAACGGTCTGACTTACAGTTTCAAATAGCAATTATCTGAATGACAGCTTTCAGTAACAAGAATCACAATTTGAATTGTCTGACACAATTTGCATTTTTTTGGTCTATTTATTGTCTGAGGTTATAACTGAGATAAGATCATTTTGCCTTCAGCCTATGCAAAAAACACCCACCATCACTTAGACTTGGTAGTGAAGAGTCTTCAACCAATTCATCTGGGCTCAATTCATGATGACGGCTACCGGAACCCTGGCGAGCATTAGAAAAACCTCCGCTTCGACTGTGCTCTCCAGAACCTTTCCTCTCTTCAAGCTTCCGTGTCTTGTCGTGGTCTTTCTTATACCTTTTCCTTGCAGCTGAAACAATAGCAGAATAGGATGAGTCAAAAAATAAGGTTTTAAAGAACTTTAAGCACCAATTGTGACATTATTCAATAATTTAATAAAACGTAATAAAAATATAAAATATTTGCAGGTACATATTTTTCATCTTACTGTAAGGTAAATAAAAAATTCTGTCAAAGGTGAAGACAGCAAAGTGTTTTTGACAGATTTTGGAACATTCTGATGTGTATGACCAGACATTGTGAATTATCTAGGTTCAATGCTCACACTTATTGTCTGAGTCAGAGTCATGATCATCTCCATCTGAGTCCACCTCAGCGTACTTGGATCTCTTACTGATCATACAGTGCCTTCTCTTGTTTGTCTTCTCACAAAATGACATGTCTGTAAGCACAAGAGATGAGTGAGCTTTCAGCACAAATATAACTTATAATTCAAAGAACACACAATCACTAACTCTTTAATCCACGGATGTTTGTTTGAAATAAGGACTGTGATAAGAATGATTCCTGAGACAATGGTTTCAAGTAAATAAACAATCCAGAAACTGGGCAGTCACATTGCTCATATCCATCCCCTATAGTTTTACTTACATATTTAATAAACAAAGTAAATCATACCTCTTCCTGATTTATCAAAGGAGGACCAGTTCCCGTGTCCAGAGCTGTGTGCATTCCTGCTTTCCTTAATGATCCTTTTGACCTCATCAACACTTAGCCTCTGAAGCACAACAACAGGCTTAGCTCCTTTGTTTAAGTTCTCTATCAGTGACACTCTCTCCAGCCTGACCAGGGGTTCACTCCACCCCTGTATCAATTTGCTTGGAGCTTGTGGCTCTTTGTCTCTCCCATCCCTTTTCAATTTAGGGATCACAAAGTTCTTTAGACTCCCTGTCTTACCACCCAGCAAGTATGAGGGAAACTCGCTAGGTTTTGTCTCTGCTGCTTGAGATGACAGCTGTTTGTTTCCAGCCTGGCATCTAATGCTTCCATCCCCACCTTTCTTCTCTTTCTTATTTTGGGGGTGTTGAAAGGTGGAACTGTCTGCCCTCTGACGACCATTGAGGTCAGTGGATTTTCTGCTCCCGTCCTGCTTAACTCTCACGCTGTCAGATTTAGTATGACGATCAGGAGAGTGTCGGTTGCAGTTTTCCCTCGACAATGTCTTGTGTTTCTTCTCCCTGTCCCTTTCCCTGTCTCTGTTCCTATCTCTGTCTCTGTCTCTATCTCTATCTCTATTTATATCTCTATCTCTGTCTCTATCTTTGTCTCTGTCTCTTTCTCTGTCTCTATCTTTGTCTCTTTCTCTATTTATATCTCTATCTTTGTCTCTAATTATATCTCTGTCTCTGTCTCTATCTCTATCTCTATCTTTGTCTCTGTCTCTGTCCTTATCCTTTTCTCTATCCTTGGCTTTCTCTTCTCCATGTCTGGAGTTGCGTTCTGCCTTGCTTATGGTTTTTGGAGTCTCAGGTTGGCTGACATGGGATCGGTGACTGCTGTGGTTCTTTTCCTCTTTGTGGCGTGAGTCTGAATGCCTGTCATGTTTCTGCCGTGGTGTGTCTGGCCGTCTGTCATCTGAGTGTTTCTTGCTACTGTCCATCTTGCTTTCATGCCTGTGTCTGGAGTCCCGTCGGCTTTCCTGCTTCTGTTTAGTTGTTTCTTGTTGCTCATCTGAGCCAGACTTTCTGGGACAGTCAGCACGCTGCTTGTTGATCCCAGGTTTGTTTTCAACAACTTTATCTACCTTTGCATCTGTCTTTGACTTAAAGCACTGTAGGTGGTCCTCACACAACTTCTGTGCTTCCAATACCACAACTGGCTGTCCTATCACTCTGCCAGCTTGCTGCAGATCAATACTGACCATCAAAGCTGGCCGACTGGCACCGTTACTTGCAGCACTTGTCTTCTTGGGTGTCACCTTGCTGCCTGTGTGGCCCCCTTGTACAGCAGGCCTGTCACTTGCCTCGGCTCCAGATTCCTGAGGATATGAGTCTTGCTTCCGTTTCTTCAGTGGCTTGTCTGTAATAAAGAACACTGTAACTTAGCTTCTCTACATACACAAACAAACTTACAGCAGGGAAAAATGCAAGAGGGGACAGGGCAAAAGCAGACACACAAAAATTCACCTTTATCTTGGACTTCTTTAGACGATCGTTCCCTTTCACTGGCTGACTCGCGTTCTAATCGGTCCATCTCTGCAAGTGCATCTATCTCTGCATCCTCATACATAATCCCACTGATGACTCCAACCTCCTTGGTATTTGGCCGAACAGGAACCTGCTGACAGTTTACATGCTCCTCAGCACCAAACTTGTGTGACAAGTCCTGGGCATCCCTTGACAACTGATTATTATTCATCAAATCAGTTTCATGGTCTGAGTCCATATGTGCCCTATGAGGAAGTTCTCCAGGTTGATCCATGTCTGGAATCTTCACTCTGGACAGTTTTAAAGTCAGCCTGGCAGAGTCTTTTGATGGAGAACTAACAATGTCGTACAAAGTGTTTTGGTCCATCTGTTCATTTCCCTCTTTATTACTTTCTCTCTGCTTCTTTTTGTAGTCAGCAGAGGTAAGGAGCGGGTCAGGGGCTGCACCTAGTGGCATATTAGGTGGAGGTGACTGCCTGATAAGAGGAAGCCTAGACCCTGCTGAAACACAAATAAATTCAAGCAAAAGTGAGCAGCAGAGAATAAGCCTTTGCAAAGAATGAATTGTACAGTGGAGTATTATTTTTGATTCTACAAAATGAAGAAGAATCGACTTGTTGCTAAGGCAGCATACTTTCTATAGTCTCCTCACTCCCAGCAGGGGAACACACAGACTGTGGTGATTTAACTGGAAATGTGGCAACCCTCATGGAGGGGTCATTCTCCTGTTGGAACACAAGACATTTATCATCACTTTTAACTGTCAACATCTCCTGATGTCCAGTTCAGGATATTTTGATTCTCTACATTACCTCATTTCTCAATCTGTGAGCCATGTTGATGTATTCTTCATCTGAGCCTAATCTTGCATTATGATTAGATGAATTACTTGATAGTTGTCCAGGGACCTTGTTGTCATGGCTATTTCTCACACCACCAGCAACTAAAACAAGAGTGCAAAATACAATCTGAAGTTACACTATTTGCAATGGGCAAATGCATCACATCTGCATGTGAGATAACCAGATTATTTTCCACCTTTACAAATAGCTGTAGTTCTACCATGTTACAGTGAGAGACATCACATAAGTGTGTATAAAAGTTAGTCATGTTAAAGAATTGGTTAAGCAGTTTGCTTGCAGCCACATCAGTTTAACTGAAACACAAAGCATGTAGTGTCATTTTTAAAAAGATGATGAATGATTGTTTTTCTCCAAAAATTAGTGGGAGGAATTTTAAGGTATTTAGATGGTTAGAGTGTAGCCAATGCTCTGCAAAGAAACAATGAGTGATCACCCCCTCATGGTCACACCTAGAGGGAGTCTTCTCATGGAAGCACTCTTGTTATAGGCAGAATGCTTGGGTAACCTACACCTAACATACACAGTACTTATTCTAAATCAAGATTATTAATCAAAATGGACAATCATCTGTTTCATTGCAACAATAACTACAAAGTTCTTGTTTTGATAAATATTGTCCACCTTGACTAGTTTTAAGCCAGCAGCAGTACGAATGCATACAAAGTTAAAATTCAAAAACTCTTCTGTAATATCCAATGTTTGGTATGTGCCGTTATTCCAAACAGAGCACTGGCAGGCAGCTAATGACATGTTTATCCAAACTTCACTTTGTACTCACCTTGCTGAGTCTGTTGGTGTTGGGAATAACTGGGTGGATTGTACTGCATGTAGTCTGCAGGACTCTGAGGAGTATAGGGACTAGGTATAGGGCTGTTCTGCTGGGGTACGAACCGAGTAGCTGAACCAGACTGCCGGGATGCAAAACATCTGTAAAAGGAGAAAGGCAGTAAGTTATCTAAGTAGAAGTACAGATGTTTCTGCTTTTTCATCATCTGTCAGTATGCTGGCACCGCCTTACCCAGAGGGGCTTTGAGGGACAGCGGTTTGCTGATAATTTGATGCTGGACTCCCATGCACCTGATTCTGGGATATCTTATACTGCTGCATCAGTGGCTGCTGCATTACACCTAAAAGATAAGAATCACAGAAATCTATTAGCAAGGTTATACAAACAAGGAGCTGAATATACACAGTTCTGCAGCACCAAAACTCTCCTGTGTACCAAGGTAATGGAAACTCATAGAGGTTTTCATATCTGGTATCATCTGCACTTCTTCAAATAATGTAGCTTAGGTTCAACAAAAGACTCTAAGTGAAATAGAATAACACCTCCAGTGTAACAGTCTCCAACTAACCAAAAACCATCTACTCAGTAGCAATAATGTCTACTAATATTAAGCCAGAGCCAGGTAATTATATGGCATAGTGATATAATACAATACAAAATGCTTTTACCAATTTAGTAGGTACATCCAATACAATCTTATAAATCCTGCCTTCCTTTTTCCATTAGGAGAGTATAAGAGAGGTGTTGCTTAAACTCTGTGGCCATTTT
This sequence comes from Trachinotus anak, assembly GCF_046630095.1. Lineage (NCBI taxonomy): Eukaryota > Metazoa > Chordata > Actinopteri > Carangiformes > Carangidae > Trachinotus > Trachinotus anak. The sequence continues at coordinate 9,938,831 of NW_027273879.1, read as the reverse complement.
TTAGGTCCTAGTTAGTGGTTATTAGTACTGGATTGTATTAAAGTAAAAAGTTTTCTACTTGTGTTTCTACTAGTGTACCCCCTGGTTCTAAGCTATAAGTGTGCGTGGAAGAAACATTAGAAACACCTTTCAATATAATGCCATCAATACAGCACTACCACAAAAATGACAACATATACAGTTATATCAAGAAGAATGTCAACAAAAACTGAACATTAAAAGCTTTACATTATTTACAGCATGTGTACATAATGAGCTGGTATGATAATAGCATTATATTGTGCGCCTTAACTATCACTTCTGTATCGCAAGCTTCTTTTTGTATACTTGTGAACCACTCTGAAAGTAAAAAGTATCAGCACAAAATATATTTGAAGTTCAGAGTGACGAAGGTGGAGGTTACAGCTACAGGAAAATTATGAGGGTTTACCAAGGTGCAAGGATATGTACATCCTGTCTGGTGACAGGATGTCCACATTGAGCACATCTTTGGAATAGCATTTCAATGGATCAGAAGCTCTTACTGCTGGCTAAAGCTGCTCAAATGATGATAAAGCAACACGTTTCGCTCACCACTTCTGGCTCAATGTTGACAAAAGATCATCCTTGATTATATTTTTATGGGCTGAGTGTGTGGTCACCGCCACAAACACATGACGCGATTTATTTTTTCTGACTAATGACCATGTTGTAGTTGCCAGCCCCTCTGACTCTACAGTACGCACTGTGTGCAAAGCTTTTCCCTCTTTTTTTCTCTTTGGTACAAATAATGATTCAGTATGAAAGTGTGTATGTATACTATGTGCTTATAATTACCTGTAAATGCAAGCTAGTGCAGCTGCTTATAAAACTAGAGGGCTTTCCTGAACAAAGGCTAAAACGCAAATATGAAACTGTTTATGGCAATTAATGATGTAATTTTTGATTACAAAGCAAATGCTGCCAAGCCTTTAAGAACTGTGTTTGAGTTTCCTGTTAATGTGCAGTATCTCTCTGTGGGTAAATATAGTGTACAGGAGAACTTGACATAAACCATCGACCATTATGAGAACTGACCCTTTAACCTAGCTCAACACGACGACTGGAAGAAACTGTTATAGGGCCTCTGTCAAAAGCCCAGAATACACTATAATATTATACCTATACCTATCTGACCCAGGAAACGCTCAGGTAAATAATTAGTTAGTGTGGAAGCCGTAAGTACAACCAGGCAGAGAGCATGCATTGAGCTCAACTGCAGAGTCAACAGCAATGACTCAATGCCTCCTCCTTACCACCCCAAACTGTGCACTGGGTTGGCATACTTTTGTCCCTGAAGATTTTGGGGTTCCTGGACAGCAAAGTTTGTAGAAGCACTGGCATGTCACCCTCAGGTTCATCATTCCCCAAGTTGTCCTTCAACTCTCTGGAAAGCAAACAAAAGAACAGTGCAGAGTCATATTACAGGAAATAGCTGCCCATTTTCCTACATGCAGTTTTGACTATTGCATTCTGATGCCTCTACCACTCAGTGCAGTTAAGACTAACCCTTCATGACTCTGACAACCCAGAGCATGAGCCGATCCATCTGGTAAAACAGTGACTGTAATGTCATCATCGAAATTGAATAAGCAATACCTGAATTCACTGATAAACAGCAATGTTATCACACTATGTAGTGTGTTTACACTAACATTGTTAACAACCATATTGGTGTAACAGTGGTTTCTGCCACTACTGGCAAGCTTTGCTCTCTTGAATTGGTTGTGCAGCCAGGTGTGAAACATCAGTACATGGTACTTACATGTGTTCAGTGGAGACTTGGTTAAGGCTATGTGCCAGCTGAGTCACCAGACTTTCATCCCGACACACCAGCAGGCTGCTGACCTCTTCAGAGATCCTTCCATTGTAGAGCAGACTCTTAGCAGTGGTGGCAGGGAGAGGAGAAGGCAAGGGAAGCTGGTTCAACACTAAAAGGATGATTGAAAGACAAGTTAGGTTAGATGGAAAATGATAAGAAGCAGGATGAAATCATAAAATAAAACTTTTGGAAAAAGCTTAAGCTTGATTTATTTTGCCTGAAAATTTGCACCTAATATAAAATAAATGCATCCAAACTAAGAAAAAAAATCTGTAATAATATGATAGACATGCTTTTATCATAAGGCCTCAAATATATGGTAACATCAGAGTGAAGAAAGGTCCGTCAGTCTACCTTCATCATGTCAGCCCTTTATTAGGTACGCTTTTACAATCTAATGGGATCCAATACAATAGTTCAGCAATTAATCATATCTTGTTGAAATGTGTAATGTTCTGTTGTTGTAACTGTTATTCTTTATTTCACTTATTCTTTCATCAGAACTGGTTTGGGTCCCTGAGCCTACAACTTTCTGTCTTCAGGAACATAAGCCACTTCACCTCTGTCTGCCCTGAAATCATCATAAGCATCACAATTAACCATCTTCTGGTATAATTACACAGTCAGTCAAGTGTTCCTTAGCCTTGCCACATCTTGGCTTGAATGTTAGCGTTTAGGCTATGTGAACAGCATTAGAGAGATGATGTTGCACTTACAGTCTGTCAGGCTAGCAATTCCAGCAAGAGTAGTGATGGGGACATGAGGCATATCACCATTCATGCTGAAGATGAGGGCGAGAGGTCGTGTCAATGCACAGGCTGCTCAATATCACCAATCTTCCTATTCCTCACATCTCCAAAATGCTGCAGGGACAAAAAAAAAGTGTCAACAGACACTCTTAACGAATGTTCACTGTTAACAAGGTTTGATGCCATTACATGCAGCACTGTTCCCATTAGGATCGTCAATATGCAAACATGGCCAAATATTTTCCATGTAACAAGAGTGTGGTTTTTCTGGGAGAGGGATTCAAAACTGTGTCAGCTCATGAGTGTGCATTATTACAGTGCCAACATAACTGCACCTCTGACGTAGACAGATTATACCGGCCTTATAGCAAGCCTGGGCACGTCTTTACAAGTTATCGATCTGCAGCAGTTTCTGGTGTCAACGCGAAGGTTCTGGTCCAAACCATCTTGGTCTTTTTTTCCCCTTTATAAAAACATACCTTGATTGAGTGTATTTTTAACTGTGACATTTAAACCTGCTCAAGTCGAACATGCAATTGCTGCAAAAGAATACAATCAACAATATTAGCTCTCCTACAGATGCAGTTTGTTGTGCATTGCAAATACACTCGGGTGGTGACAAATCTATCTGATATAATTAATGATGAAAAAGTTACTAAGATCCTGTCTTTCTGTGTCTCTGCGTGTCTAACCTCTAACGTTAGCTTGCACGGGGTTTTTATTTTCGTTTTAGCATCTGATACAGACTAAACAAAAGGCAATTAATGAAACCTTGTAGCTAGTTGTATCTCAAATTCTGTCTTTTGTTACAGTCAGTTAAGGTTTCCGGGGCTTTCCAAACCATAATAGCGACATTAGCACAACATGACACCAGAAGTGAATGTATTATTACACTGCTATTATTATTATTATGGTATTGTAGACACTTGCTAAGAGGACGAGCGAGGTAACGACGTTTGTGAAAGTGACTAAAATCAACTCCGGGTTAGCCGGCTAGCAACAACTGGAGATGCAGCTAACGTAAGCTAACTGGCTAGGTCTATCTGTAACTTGCCTAAGCTAGCATCACCGGGAGTGCATCAAACCCATTTAGCCGTGGGCTGCCGACTCTGTACCGCAGTTTTTATCATACAGGTCGCGTATGGGTTTATATTTTCACCTCACACTTGCTATGGCCTTCATCGACGCATCTCTAGCTCACAAAGTGGACCTCGGACTTGCCTAAGGAAGCGTAACCCCGACCCGACGCCAGGGAGGCAGGGGTACAAAGCAAAGACCCCATCACAAATCAAAATTATCCCCCTGTCTGATCCCGTTAACGGTTCCCAACGGCTGCCTGGTGTGTCTGACAGAGAGGAAACACTCAGGAAGGTAAACAATTTGTCTGAAAAGAGGTCGTTATTGTTGAATCTGGCTTATTTACCTCTGGATGGGATGAGAAAGAGAAGTGGTTCTGGTGGAATAGGAGGAGGAGGAGGAGGAGGAGGTGGAGGAGGGGGAGGAGCAGGAGTAGGATGGCAGCTGGAGCTGGAAAAGAGTCTCTAGCTCCCTCTCCGTCCCGCTGTTCAAACAGCTCCTCCGAGTCATAGCCAGCGCAACGGCAGCGATCCCCGGCGGGAGGACCGGAGGAGGGGGGATTCCTCTTCCTCACGGCGTGCATATCTGTCGGGTGGGGAAAACCATCCCCTCGACCCGGTTTCATCAAACGATTTTATCAGAGGTTGGAGGTCATGATTGCGGGTATCGTTCATTTTCGGGGAGCAGAGACAAAAAAAAGGGACCCCACAAAGTAGCCCCTACCCCTCTCCATCTTTCAAAATGGAAGAATCGTTAAAAGGAACCGGTGAGGAGACAGGCTGACTAACGCTGATGACCCTTACATGTCCCAAATCGTAGTCCAACGAGGGGCTCTTGCATCTCGGGTTGATTTCTCGGTGGTGCTAGTGGTGGTTTGCCAACAGCAGTTTTTCAAAGATACAAGGATTTATACATGAAAATAATTAAATCCATTCATGATGTGCATCTTCTTGGGGTTCAGCAGCATGTGTCATGTTTACATCTGGTGCTTAAAGCTTTCACCAGCAGGACTAAACTTCCAACCTTTACTGAATTGCTGCACTAACATGAGGGTCTAGTAATTTCCATCATAAAAAGTGTTTTTGGTTTTTTTTTAAAACTTGGATGTGGCATAGGCATGTAGACTTTTCATCACACTAAACATATGAGCAATAAGCCAATCAGCTGACTGCCTCCTAATAAAAAAATCACGCCCAAAGCTACAAAAGTCACCCTCCTCACAGATTTTCTCACATAGTCCAGACTGTTCAGGAATGTAGGAGTGTATATACACATATCCCCATTAAAAACATTGACTAATTCATAGTATCAGTTGTTTCTAAAAGCACTGAACTTCAGCTGGAGGCACATCACTGGCTCAATTTCATAAAAAGGTTTTGGTCTCCCTCTTGTGGATAAAAATTGAATATTCTTGCAGACAAGACAAACTTTTTCCTGTGCCTTCTTGTCCAACTTAACCTTTTCAGACCGTGGCATTTCCATTTTGATCATCCTCAGGGGAAAAAAATGTCTGCGCAACACAATGTTTCAGGCCCACATGCAACAGCTCGAATGATGAAAAACAATAAGTTTATCTATATTTGAGAATGAATTACTGTAAGACAATACAGTTTCATATAGTGACATTTATTCTTGATTGGTGTCTTCATCAGAGATCAGCTGAGTAGTTTATTTAAAAAAAAAAACATGTGATAGTGAAAGCAAATTCAAAGATGGACTTTATTATTCCGGAGGTGAAGCAGTGAGGATCCTCTCTGAAACAATAAAAATGCCTTCAGAACTTCCTCTGTGCAGCCACATAGTTCACTGAGGAAATCAATGTCGTCAGAATATCCTTTCATCCAGTGAAATTAAGTGACCAACTTCATTCGTCCATGTCAATCACAGTTTACAAACTTTGCCTCACTTTTTACTCGACACCAAGTTGAAGATTAAATAAGAAGGAAAGGCTCGATCTCTCCTAAAAGCTTGGCTTCACTTTTTAGAGATTCAAACGACACCAAACCGCTCCCTATAGGTAGTCTTTGCCAAGTAGTTTGTTGACCCTTGTTGACACTTTACAGGCATATAATCTCTTTATTCTTTCGTGTTTTTGAAGGATCTCCTGATTTTTTAAATTAGCTTTATATAAAGTTTGTTCACATTGCAGCTGACAAACAATAAAAAAAAAAAAATTAAAAAAAACCCTACAAACACATTGACCAAAATTAGAACACTCTTGAGCAACAACGCTTGTGAGAAGGATTTATTCCCAAATGTGGTAACTCTGGTTTGACAGGCATTTTCATTTTGTTGAATCATTAACTTTTGGTTCCATGTATTAGCCTGTACATTAGAGCAACATCTTCTCTCAGTTAAAGAGGTAGACTGTAGCTTGGCATCGATCAGCCTCATGACTAGTATTTTCTTTTTGAACTGTGATGTCATTATTGGCCTCAAAGGGAAAGATTATAAAGATGACAAGTTTCAGTAGTAATTCCCACTGAGAGTAGCAAATTACAGCAAATGGTTTACTGCTTTAGTAGCCTAACACTTTGATACCATGGCAGAAAATATTTAAAAAGAAAATCTATATGATTTATTTTCCCTGTTGTGAATCTTTCAGAATAAGACAAGGAGTGTACATGACATAATAGTAGATTCTGTTATTTTTCTGTATTTCACATACAACCATAAGATTCCCATGTTGTCATTAATGTTATTGAATCAGGAGTTTATGCTTTTGATGACATGACTTTATTTTATTGACTGGATTTGGATTGAAGATGTTCCTAGATCTATATATATATATAGGATATTCGTGAATTACAGTACCCAACACACTCACACACACACACACACACACACACACACACACACACACACACACACACACATTTTTTCACATGAACAGCCAGCAGCTGACGCCTGTAGTTTCACGAGTGGATAATACTGTTGCGTTCACGGCCCCGGGGTTTCACGGCAATTACTCCGCTTCAATGGGTTTAACCATGAGCCTCTAACCCGTGACGGTCATGAGGGTTTTCTGCCCCTCTGCGTTCTCCGGTGGTACCGAGGCAAGATATTTGAGGAGTGAAAAAACACAGAGCTGTGAGAAGGCAGTCTTCTTTGAGAAGCCATCCCGATCAGAGGACCTGTTCTCTTCAATCTAATTATCCAATTTGGTAAGATTTGAGTCTGTTCGCGTTTTGTTTTTTGTTTTTGTTTTTTTCCAGTAAAGGTAACCCTATTAGGAATACTGCAGAAGGATTTGTTTTGTGCAGAGTTAGCCAACTTTTAAATAACGTTACCGTCAGCTGAGGTCCAAACAGCCTGTTGTTACCTGATCAGACAGCATAATAGATTAAATACTGCAGTACGCTCGATGGACGGATTCTTTACATCTACTACTACCGCAACAGGAAATGCTGTCCGAAGTATCGATAGGTTTCTCTTTCGACTGCTTTGCTGTCTGTTTCACAACCTGTTGATTCGTAATCTTTCATCTTTTTTTTTTTTTATTTACACAGCACAGATGTCACATTTTCGCTATGCAACCTAATTTTTGCTATAAAGAAAAAAAAAAAAGGAAAAAAAAAAATATATGCATTGATAAATTTAAAAGAAAAATAACAAATGTATATTCAGCAGACTGGTTTGACACCTGACATGGTAGAGTATAAGCTGTTGGTCATTCTTGAACTTCATTGACAAGATGAAAATGAGTATGATGTGACATACTGAAACCAAAAGTGTGGGCCTGTGACACTGTTTGAAATAGCTGCCATGTTCCTGCATTGCACTTGCTCAGCTGGTGGAGTGACTCTCTGCTCACTTTCAGCTTTGATGCGGTGTAACCGTACAGACGGAATGCCCCGTGGAGACTTCAACATTTATTTTGCCAGCAGCAGGCGAGGATATGTCAGAGCTGAGGAGTACGTACATCTATTTCTATTTGGCTATACCGTGGAGCTTTAGTACTATGATATGTTGATGTGTATGCCTTTTCAAATCCAGGGCAGTGGGAATAGTTCTGCTGGTGGTCATCCTGGCAGCTTTGCTTCTCCTGGGCTGCTGGTACTTCAAGAAGAGGAGCGGCTATAAAATAATCAGGGTGTGACCATCATACTTCCTTTAATGAAGCATTATTTTTCACATTTTATGCTTAAACCGATTACCCCTCTGTTATTCTAACAAACAAAAGAAGATATTGAATGTTTCTGCACGGTTCCATACATGCCATAATGTGATTTACACAATTCAACTGACAGGTCTGACAATTGATAATGATCTGTCTTTTTTCCCTCATGGATCACTCTGTCTTCGGTTCTCAATCCCCTGCAGAACCCCAGATCAGGGTCACCAGGTTACACAGCAGGCCAGTACTCAGAGGCAGGACCTTCAGCAGATAACAAGATGGCTCTCACTGACTTCGGCAGCTTCCGACCTGTGGTAAGGGACTTAACAGGCCCTCTCTTACACCATCCCTTTGCCTGACACAAGTTTTTTGAATGCCAGGGGAAAAAAGTGACAATAACAACTAGACTGCTCGATAGACAGGAAGTAATAATGTCAACCATTATTAATACGACCAATCAACAATTACCTGCCGGGCAGACTCAAATTCTGCAGAACCCAAAGTCCATTAGAGAGGGCACTTGTTGGGCTTCAGGGCTCTGACCACAGTGTAGAGCACGTGAAGCTGATGCAATGAATGCCTGAGGGAGAGATTATTATGTCACCAGACTTGGGTATTAAAAATGTTTCATTCCCAAGGGAGGTATGCATTCATGCGTGCAAGAAAAAGGGGGGGGGGGGGGTTCAGGTTGTGGGGTTGGTTTCAGATCATATGAGATGGTGCTGATCATCCCTTTCTATTCCTTTCTACTTTCTACGTTCTACTGTGGAAGTCCCCAGAGCTCTAAGAGTCCATTGTTCAAAAGTCAAACCATACATTGTCTTAAGTTTCCAAATGTGATGCTGAATTCCACGTGTGTATAACATGTTATGTTTGATATAATGAATATAAGGGGATTTATTTTCTAAATTTTCAGCTGTTTTATTCAGATGTATTTGTTCCACCCTTCTCCAGGTCCCTAATGCTCCTCCAGCTTATGAAAAGATTGCCTCAGGGCCACTGCCTCCTCCCTATGCCCCCTGAAGGACTTCAGTGGGTGATGTACAGATGTCTGAAGAAACTTCAACTGTTGTCTGATGATATAAAATCTGATGTCAGTGTCAATATGGTTCTTAATGCTTCATAGCTAAATATACCAAGAGGTGAAACTATTGTATTTCTCACTTTGTAAAATTATTCACATGTATGAATGCAATGTATATACTGTAGGTCCTTTCAATAAACAATAAAAATGATTTCACAAGGAGACTGTAAAAGGAAGCAGTTCAAACACACTTGTTGGGGACAGTCGCATTGTTTATTTCCATGCAATAATGTCCACATTTGTTCAATGAAAATGTACCTAGTAAATATTTTTGAAAAATCTATATGGTAAAAATAAATAAATGTGACTTCAAAACATTTTATATGGGCGCAAACATGTAGTACAAATTCATCTATTAGTTTATTTATATTGCTAAAAAGTAAAATGTAGTTCTCAAACAGTTACTATTTGAAAAAAGGACAACGTGACAAAATCTGGTTACAGACAGCTGTATTGTTCAAACTGACAGATAAAGTAGAGCAAATTGTACCAATGAATAGTATCCCAATTATTACTTCTTGAAGCAATATCTAATGTCATTGAAAAGTATTACAAAAGCTTGAGTTGAAATTCATTTTATCTAGCCTCCCATTTTCTACTGATTTGTTACAACAGTTGTCATTACTGGCCATGAGGTTAAAAAAAGGAAAGTCAAGAGTCTATAACATTCATCTGAGGGCAACCTCAATAGTTTTCACTCAAGAAAACCATCACAGTATACGTTTCCAGTATGTTTGATTGAGCATACAGATTACCTATAAGATATTCTAACCAAAAGGTAAATGCTACTGCATCCTAGTGTAAGTTATAAGTCAAAGTACAGCTGGAAAACAGTTCTTTAACTAATCCCAGGATTACTACAAGCGATGGATATGAGCCCTGCACGAAGCAGTTGAAAAGTGTGAGTCCTCACAGCAGTCTCAGTCAATTGGTTCACTTTGTGTCTGCCTGCGAAGGCTGTAAAGAGGAATCATGTGTGTGTAGTGCTCCAGTGGAATTGTTGGGGGAAACCACCAGTGCATCCAGTGGTTTGGGGCAGGCATTCAGCTGTGCTGGATTGACCTGGCACTGAGCTGTACTCAAAACAGCACCATCAGGGCTAATTAGTAGCTTGGATGCTACATTGCTATGCATACCTAAGGCTGAGGTCTGCAGAGAGTACTTTCCAAGTGCTTGATTGGTCAGAACAACAGGTGGGTGGATGGCGGTGTTCGTCTTCAGTGATGTGATAGGTTGAGCTGGAGTGATTATTACAGTGCTGCTTGATGGAGGTGTGGTCACCACAGGTGCTGTTTCAAAGGTGTTAATAGTGCTTCCGATTGGTGGAACTGTAGCAATGGGCAGCGTCTGCATCCTAGACACTGTGCTTACAATTGGCGGGACAGCCACTGTTGGCAATACTTGTGTTCGTGTGCCAGCAAGCACTGGCTGCATGCCTGCAGGCACCTGTTTTTTGATTGATGTGTTGCCTAGACTGCTATGCAGTAAAGCCTGTGATAGAGATGTGGAGGGTGTTGCAGTTCTAACTGCTGTCTGCTCGGGCTGTATGCCTGGGCCTGGAGTTGTCACTGAAACCACCTGCTGGGCAGGAAGAGAAGAGTGCAAAGGTGTGCCTGCTACCAGAGGAGCTGCAGCTAAGGAGAGGGGTGTTGGAACTGGTATGACAGGACTGGGCAGGGACAAAGCTGATGGGCTGGGTAAAACAGGCAAGGATGATAGAGGTGCTGACAATCTGGGCAAGGGGTGTGCTACTGCAGGCAAAATGGTGGATGAACATTCAGCTTGCGTGGGTGTACTTGCAGCTAATCTGATTGCAGCCAGTGCTGAGCCAAAAGCAGGAGAACTGGTTCCTACTGGGGAAAGTAGGGGTGGCACGCTGCCTAACCTTGGTGGGGATGAGACCAGAGTGGGTGTACCTACAGGAGGTGATGCAAAGGGACCAGCTTGCACAGATGGCAATCTAGGTAGAGCAGACACTACATTTGTTTTACTGGGTAACAATGTTGAGCCTAGGCCAGTTGTTCCAGTTAGTCTGACTGGTGTGATACTGGGAGTGGGTGCTAGCAATGATGGACCAACAGCAGGTGTGCATGCTACGAAAGGAGAACTTGCAGCTGGTACACCAGACAGCCTGGCTGGGGACTGGGGTAATACTGGTGCTCGAGGGGCTACAGTGACATGGCTTGCCCCATGGGGAAGTAATGGCGCTCCAGTGCTGGTAGTGCTGGTAGTAGGCACTTGTTGTGGTGCAGGGCTAGAGATGATAAGGACATGACTGCCTGGACCCAAACCCTGGGGAGGGACTACAAAGCGTGCACTGTTAAGGAGGATCTGTGTGCCAGCAGCAAGGGGCGTAGAGGTGTTGATAACTATCCTCTGCTGGATTGTGCCAGTTGCAGAGGAGGTGAATGGGGTAACGGTGGTTGCTGCAGAGGAGATGGATGTACAAGTTTTATTTAGAGACAGTTGAGTGGATGATAAGAGGGAAGTGGTTTCTTCACCAACACCACTTTGGATTTTTGAGTGCTGACGGAGAAGAGCGGGGGTGGAGGTTTGAGCTTGGCTACTCAGCATGGCAGTGGTCACCTGAGCAGGAGAGCTGCTGGACGGTCCACTTGCATACATTCCAAGGTCCTTCTTGATCATGTTTCCTGCAGGCAGAGTGGCACTAGTAGATGTGGCCGAGCCTGTTTGGGAGATCATGGTAAAGGAGGGGATACCCTGGATTTGAGAGCTGGTGGTCAGAGAAGCGTGAGAGGCAAGCTGGGCCGAACAGGTTGTGATGGTATTTGAACTTGTGACTGGGACCAATCCAGAGGTGGTGGCTGCTGGACAGCTTGTATCTGAGACAGACACTGGTGTGATCTTGGAAGGAGAACGTGACAGGGCACCAATGGTCTGTCCAATGGTTGTTGTCTTCCCTGACAACTGGATTTGAACCCCTGGAGACACAGAGGAAAACATTTTACTCAATAACCCAACATTGACAATTGAGCTGTAGTTGGGGTTTAAGAATTACAAATTTACTGCAGTATTAACTGTGTTACATGGGTTCTTTGGTCTGTTAAAAGTAAAAGTAGTTTGTTTTCTTGAGACAAGTGTATTGTTTGTGCCTCAGATTGCCAAGGCCCTGCAGCAATACTTGACTTTCATGTTGACTAACTGTCCACCTATTCAAAGCATCGTCTAAGACCAAGACAATCAGTGAGCTAGTAGTCATCTATGTTTTTAACTGAATCCTTGTTTTGTTTTTAATAGGTAGGAACAAGATCAGCATGAGCTACACAAGTGCCCCAAAAAACACTGATTCATTCATGAGCTTAAAAGTTGACACAGACTGTCTTATTATTAGCTTGATGTATTACTATAATATACATTTCTTGAGTTACCATTATGCCAACATCTGCACATTTATGCAACTAAACCATGAATTCAACACATACAAATGAATAATGTCCCATCCAACCACAAGATACAGCAGTTATTATGAGAATTACAGTAAAAGACCATATTAAAAAAAACCCACCTGAGGGTAGACTGATGTTCTTGATCTTGGACAATGCTTCTGAGCTGCCACTGTTAATAGGCTGGCCTGGGCTTATTCCCATCTTTTGAGTCTGACTTGATAATGAAGTGGTGATCAACTGTCCACTAGCCCCTGTTGCTATTGCCTGCTTAGGAATGCTTCCCAGGAAGGTGGTGGAAGATGTCACTGTGGGCTGACTGATGAACATGACTCTTGAACTAGGAAGGGATTTTGTGGAAGAGGTTGAGACTTTTGGTAAGGCTACATTTGAGGTGGGGGAAGAAGAGGGAGTAACCAGGATGTATTTAGTAACTTGGGATCTCTCATCTGGACTGGCCCATTTCACACCAGTCTTTTGGATGACCTCTGCTTGTGTGAGAACTTGGGGAACACCAGAGGTACTCAGTGATGGGACAACAACAGTGTTTTTTACTAATGATGCTTGAAAATGAGAACCAACAGGAGCTGTCTGTGCTAGCAGGCCAGCCTTTGTTGCAACTGTAGAACAAGCTGAGGTGCTGGAGACTTGACTTAAAGCAATAGTAGTGCCTGCAGTTTGGCTTCCTGGGCCAGTAACAGGAATGCTACCAGTACCTCCAGTGTGCATGGGGGTTGTGAAATTGGAAGGGGACTTTAATACTGAACCTGGAACCTGCTTCTGAGGTTGGGCTACTGAGATACTTGTCACTGCTGGGATGGTGCAAGGAGAACTTTGAGAGGGAGAAGAAGGAGAAAAAGTTGGTGACGTCTTGGATACGAGGAAGGCTTTAAACTGAGGTGAGATGGTGATCACTGGACTGGTGGGCAAAGAACCAAGTGCACTGTGGTCTGAGGATGTCTGAACTTTAACAATGCCTGTGTTGCCTCCTCTTGTTGTTACCAGGATGGACTGTGAGTCTCGGATACACACGGTCTTAAGCTCCTGCTTTGGGTCCGTAGATTTAATAGGCTCATTAGAAACTGCACTGGAAAGAGTTGTGACAGGTGAGGGGTTTGATGTGACACATTGTGGTATGCTAGCTTGGGTACTGCAGACTAGTGACCTCTTGAACCCTGCTGTGTTCAGGGTCTCCTGTTGCTGAAGAGACGAAACAGAAGGAGAAGGGGTTCTCACTGTCCTGGCATCTTTTAGGGGAGCCACTTGCTGAACAGGGATTCTGTTTTCAGGAATGGTGAACCCAGGCACATTGGTGGACATACGTAAGGGGCTGGCCACTTTAGAAGCTGGGACCTGAATGCCCTTTGATTGTTGTTGATGTAAAGAAGATGTTTTTTCTTCAGTTTTATGAATAAGAAGGTTAGAAGGCAGAATCACTACTTGCTGCATGACATTCTCCCCAGTGTTCTGGTTCATGACAGGATGAACAGAGATCTTGACTGGGCTGCTGCTGTCTTTTCTTACAAGGTGACCCAGCCCCTCAGGTACCTTGTACACCACCTGGACAGGACTTTTTGGTACAGTCTGGGTTGGTTTGACCTGTGGTGATTTGAGAGGAGCTGCCGTCACTGTGGCCAATCCTGGTTGACTATGTACTTGCGTTTGTTGTGGTCCTTGTGCCTGCATTTGTTGTGAGTTCAGCTGGGAACTGGATGGAGAAGTTTGTGCATTTGAAAGTTTTGTGGTAGCAACTGCAGAGGTAGGCAGGGAGACCAAAGACCCTTTGCTTTGTCTATCTATGTTGTTGACCCCTGGGCAATCTGCAGGTCTTTTCATTAAGGTCACTTTGTTTCCCACACTCTTAGCCAGCAGGGTGGGGATGGGCGTATAGCCCTTAGGTAGTCCAGTGGTGGGGTGGAGGATGGTGGGTCTGGTTGGCCGTGGCGTCTGGGTTGGAGACCCTACTGCCCACGCTGAGTTTGAATCCCTGGATTGATTTGATGGCACCAGTTCAGATCTAGACTGTGGCCCAGAGTCAGGGGCAAAAGTAATGTTACTGCTACCAGTCTGAACTCTTGACAGCAGACCGACACCTTTCTCTGTGCATGCCAGAGGGTGTTTTAGGTGGATGGGAGGTACGTATGTCGCCATTGTTTCTCCAGCAGAATCAGCCACAAAATCCCTGGTGCTTGCTGAGAACATAATAGGAGATGTCTGTTAGGCATGTGTGAATCACTTAGTCATCTATACTTTAACAGACAGGTAGTAAGATTCATTTCAATTCCTCTAGAGAAGTTAAATAAGATCAGAACTGTGTCACTCTCACTGCAAAGCAGCCTCTAGAGCTAGAATTACTGTCTTGTGGTTGTATGCCTCTGCCAACCAGCCAAGTTGCTGCAAATAGGTTCACAATCTCCTCTTCCCGAGTTACAGCATTGATAAAGGTCAGAAGAGTAAAATGTCATCACTTCATCATTTTATCCTATTAGACATTTGTGTTAAATTGTGACACAATTAGCATATTAATTTGTAAGTTATGGCCAACATGGCATTACTGGCATTAAAGACGGACAGATAAACAGACATAATGGCTCTGTGCTGGCAAAAGCCAGGGCCAAAGACATTATCAACAAGGACAACACAATTGGAGTCTTTATTATTACATTACAGTAACCAAAATTTGAATGTTAGATTGTAGTTAAATTACTTTACCTCCACTCCAAAGACCTCTGGGTACTATATGTTCCAGGTCTTCCTCTTCTGACCTTCTATAATGATCTGTGAGTGAAAACACCTCTTTGCCCAAACCTCTCTCTTCATCTTCATCTGATGATGATGATGAAATACACTCCTCACGCACAAAGTTACTGTACTCTGGGTGCTTCTTGAAATCATCAAATTCCTTCTTCAAACGAAGCCTGACATAGAAGCAAGAGAAGAAAGTTGTGGTTATTATGCTTCGTGCTCAAACAGACTAAACTAACAAACTAAGTATTATTATCAGGACAAAAAAATAGTTTTTATAAAGGTTTGATCCAGTCATCATTTAAAAGTCAAAGGAGTTGTACCTGTTCCTTTGGTAGGCCTTAACAAGTTTGGGTTCCCAGGGTGAAAGCTCATTCAGTAGTCTGATTAGAGTGCTATGGAGTTCTTTCACTGCTTCTCTCCTATAATACCACCGGCCCTGTCAGTTCAAACAAAGAAAAAAAAGTCAAGTCACCAACATTAAAATGAGAGAGCACATTGTATTCTCCACCAAATACAGAAGGCTCTGGGTCAATCGTGGTAAATCGGGTAAATCGTGTTGACAGAACTATGATTGTCACATGCCAGTCTCTTTTTGGTGCTCTCCAAGTCATCGAGCTCGTCTTCTGTCTTACTGATCAGCTCTCTCAACTGTTCAAGACTGGTGCATACCAACTAAAGCAAAGAAAAAACAAACTAGTGAGTGAGAACATCTTAATCAAGACTGACAAGAAAAATGTGGACAGAGGATTGGTGAGGCTTAAAACAAGACTTCAAAATGGTTATAGATGAATAAAGATGAATGGAACATTTTGCATGAGAGCGACTACCTTAAATGATGGTTCAACTGAAGGTTCATCTTTAATTTTCTTTGAACATTCAAGTTTTTTTCCTGTCAACAAGAAAACACACAGTCACTGGACCGAAAAGTTATTATTGAAAAACATAAACTGAATAATAAAGTCAATTTCTAAACTATCCAATATGGCACTGTGGCAATGAATGCACATTTCAATCAATAAAGATGATGCAATGCCAAATGAAACCACTGGCTTTTGAGCTTTGTCTCACCCATTTTATGTTTTTTCTTCTTGTCTTTTCTCTTGATAGTTGTGGCAACTCTCCGCACTGTAGACTTGGCAGCCTCAGCTGGGGACAGCCTCATCCTGTCCACGTGCTGCAGCTGCTTGTGCTCTCCTTTCACCCTCGGCAGCTGTTCCCTCAGTCGCTTTTTCTTCCGCTTTTTTTTTTTTGTCCAGATTTTGTCATTCACCCTCTCTTCACTTGAGTTTTGAGTGCTCTCAGAAGACAGCTGTGTTGTTAGCCCTGATGTGCCACAGCAGTCGTGCCCCTCAGATTTAACATTACTAGTTTTGCTTTTACAACATTCCAAACAAGATCTTTGGTGTCCCTGACTGGGACCATCTTCCTCCATTTTGAGCCCCACCGGTTTGGTTGGGGGGGCCAGACTCATTGAGCGAGCGGGGGACCTGCCTGTGTAGCTGTGCTCCCCTACACTCAGACAAGGCTCCTGTGTCTCTGCTTTAATGGTGCGTATTGAGGACAATGAGAAGCCCTGCTCCTGTTTTAATGAGAATCTCTTCGATTGATGCTCCAACTCTACAGTCTCTTCCTTCAAAGTCATTTTCAGGCCACTTCTTTCAGTAGGACTAGTGTGTGAAAGGGACAAGGGGTTAGTGTGTATTTTTAGGTCCAATTTAGAGTTTTTGCAGGAGTCTCTATCAGAGGACCCTGATTCAGACCCTTCCTCCTTCTTCAGTGACCACAATTTAAACCTTTTTTTATCATCCTCTCCATCCCCATTTTCCCTTCTGAAAACTCCAGGTGTCTCTGCTCTTTCCTTTCCAAAATCATCAGACTCTCCTGTGTCCATGGAGCCTCCATAACCCTCCCTGTCACTTTTATTCCCCGCAACCTTCATCTCATCCGACTCATCACCCTCTGTCCCTGGCTCTATTTCAACCCTTTTGACCCATACAGAAGGGAAAGGGAAAGCTGGGGGTGTGCTGGGGCTCTGGCAGTAGATCCTCAAGTCTGCCCCACAGAAATGTGGGAAATGTATATAGGCATTCTCCTTGCTGTCATAGCCCAAAACAGACTCCCTACATTCATGGATGGGCTGGGCCAGCACAGTATCCTGCACAGCCTTCTGTGTCTCATACACATGATCACACAGCCCCTTCAGAAGCCATACTCGCTGGTAGAAGGGCACCAGGTGAAAAGGTTTCTCCTCCAAAGGACTCACCTCCCCGAGGACGCTGAAGAACTGGTGACAGAGACCCAGCTGCTCAGCCCGACTTGGCTGATCATGGGAGGCACCAACAACTCGATACCAACCCATGACCCGCTGCCTGAGCTCCGACTCCCAGCGGCGGTAAGGCAGTGTGGGCCGGCGGTGCAGAGTGGCCCTCCGCTGGGGTGGGGACAGTAGGGAAGACATGATTTTGGAGAGCAGGAGGCTGCAGCGGGGCATCAGTAAACAACGCTCCAGCTCAAAAAATACAATCTCTGGGAGGTTAAGGGCAGTCTGAGCCAGGCAGAGGAAATGCCCTATGGCAGGGAGTTCCCAAAGTGTATCCACGGTGTGAGGGGAAGCCTGTGACAGCAAAGTCTGCTCCCACTCTTCCACCTCTTTGGCTGACATCTCCTCTGCTTCTTTCTTCTCAAGCTCACGTTGCCTGAAAAGTCAGAAAACATATGTAGGTTGTTAGCTTGTTCACATTTCCACCAAATTTAAACAATGCCCTATAAAAATCTACATGTGACAGGAACTTTTAATCTTCCCTCTGAAATATTCACTCACCTCTTCTCCTCCTTGGCCCTCTGTTGCTCTTCTAGCCGTAAGGTCTGGACCATGATTGACTCATGCCCACCAACAGTGATAGTAGCCAGGCTTCGAGGTGCCAGTCTCCTTCTTGTGGAGGTGCCCCCTGATCCCCGTTCCTCTTCTGCACCGAAACGTCCTTTAGAAGTTACTGCCAAGGTTGTCTTCTCTCGCAGCGTCCTTGTTTGACAGATAGAGGGGAAAAACAGATGCAACAAAGTTGCTTTCTGGTAGCTTTCATGATTGTTGGAAGTAAAGAGACAGTAGCTCTACATTACTGGTGTAATCTGTGTAACTGTGTAAGTATTTAATCAATAATAGGATCATGCATGCTGCTGAACACACTCCCTTTCTCTCATTAACAATAGTTATTGTAGTAAAGTTTCCTGTTTTCTTTCATTTTCCACTCCTTCACCTACCTCACTTCCTTTCCTTTCCTCATCACCGATTGGCTCTTGATTTCACCCTCACCACCTCTCATTATCTGATCGAGTTCACCTGGTCACCACAAGGTTATTTAGAGCTCTCACATCCATTCTCCCTTCCACCATTGCATGGGGCGGCAGTTCTGATTCAACAGCCCATGTGTTATCCCCCCCCCTTATATTTTTGATTGCCTTTCATTGATATTTAAAAATAAACCTTCCTGAGTTTCATGGTTATCGTTTTCCTGCATCCTGACACGATGCCCATGATGATAGTTTGACACACACACACTCTGAATCATAGCCTACAAAACAGTTACGATTATAATTATCATACTATGGACACTTCATGCAGTGTGGATATACTGGCTAGCAATAAAGTAATTATTGTGAGCTAATAACCTTGCCAGATAAATGTTTGTTGCCCTCAAGATGCACATGCCATAGAAAACACCATTTAGGCCCTCTATGATTGCATCCTTGTAATGATTTTAAACATCTGTCAGCTAAGCAATTTCTTCAACAATGTAATTACTTTATGCTTACCTGGACAGCAATGTAAGCTTCTGCTCCAGCATGATTTCCAGCTTTTGAGCCTGTTTGGAGATCCAGTGATCCACCCCATGGTAGCGATAACAGTTCTCCAACATCAGTCTGAAGTCTGCAACAAACTCTGTTATGGTCTCATACTCCTGGCTGATGAACTTTTCCTCCATCCTCCTCAAGCACATCGACTGCCTGAGCTGTCCCTGACCCCTGCCCCGGACCCCTCCAATACCATGCTGGGCTTCTTGGTGGCCGATGGGGTGGAGAAATGGGGTGGTGATTGCTTTGTGCTTGTCCAAGAGAAAGCCAGTGAATATCCTATAAGCTTGCTGGACCTCATAGTTCATATCCTCCTCAAAGCTATTGCTGTTGGTGGAAATGCAGACTTCAGGTAGAGAGAGGTCACTGTTTGAAAACTCTGACATGCCATCGTTGCTTAGAGCATTACAGTCACCCTCACCAGTAACATCTCCACTGTCACCAGGACAGTGTAAAGCTACCATAGTCTCAACTCCACATGCGCCATTACTGAGCTCTTCCTCCGTTTTTACCAAGTCAGTGCCTTCAGTGCTGTTGCTCATCACTTTGGATTGTGACAACATTATGTCAGAGCTGGGCTGCTGT
This sequence comes from Trachinotus anak, assembly GCF_046630095.1. Taxonomy (NCBI): domain Eukaryota; kingdom Metazoa; phylum Chordata; class Actinopteri; order Carangiformes; family Carangidae; genus Trachinotus; species Trachinotus anak. The sequence continues at coordinate 9,919,375 of NW_027273879.1, read as the reverse complement.
GGTGCTGAGTCTTGGTCAGTCACAGTCAAGTCTTGGTTGTGGAACAGTGGTTGGCTACAAGCTGCTGTGATTTGGTCTGTCATATCATCCTGATCCATGGTGCAGGTACCTGAGATGGGTAACAGGTGTCACCTATGGTGAACTTTGATGATGCGCACAACTCTCCATCATAGTTTTGATGCAAGGGAAAACTGCAAGAAGACAAACAAACAAACAGAGCTTACTAAGCATTTATATTACCATCTCCAAGAGAAAGTAGAGCATAAAAACGTTGTGTTTATACCTGACAAACCTAAGCTCGGTAGGCTGACATTATAATTCCTTACATGGCAGGTGCTCACATTATCACTGCCACATGACAAATCACTAGGATGTTTGCCCCGTTTGATCGTATCCAAATCACTACCAGCTGAACTTGCTTTATCTACCTCTGCGATCTTTACAAACTTTTCCTTTTCCTTGGATCAATTACTAGCTAGCTTGAACTTAACTAGCTAATAGCGAGTTAGCCACTAACACTAGTTTTAAAAACAATGAGTAAACAAAGTTTATTGTGCTTGCTCATTGAGAGGTCCACAGTGCACTCCCTTATCAAGTCTGTCTCACGATCACGTGTGAAATAAGACCCAAACACACTGACCAGAGGCAGAGTTTGGTTGGTTAAACAACATACCTCGACGTTTTCAGTGCGGCTCCAGACACGCACCAGGCAAGACAGCTTTTAGCAAGCTTAGCAGCCACGACGGCTTGCTAGCTGTGCTAGCTTGCTATTGTCTCCAAACTGCGGCCTGTAATTGCTGCCTTCGCTGTCCATGGTGAAAATTTTGCAGTAACTGAATGTCCAGCAGATAAAAAGTTATGCAGACATCTCATGTCGTCAGCGCACGGAGTGATGTCAGTGACAGCAAGATGGCTAAAGGAGCATTAGCCGGAGTAACACTAGCTGATTGTCCGACAATGCATAACAGTTCATTATCACTAGCCATCCAGCTAACCAGCTAGGTTTGCAAGTTGACAGCTACTTTATGACACTTAAAAATTGCTGGGTTCACTTTACAGACAGATTTGCGCCATGTGTCAGGTATCTTCTGAACCTTGACGGGTTACAAAAAGCTAGTAACGGACTACTGTGGCTCGCTTGGAGACTACTGTACCGTCCACTTCACTTCCACCCTGCGTGCGCCAGATGCAAATGTGCGCAGCCTGACGTAGCCAGCTGGTCGTGTGTCACATCAGATTGTTATTTTGGTTTTGGGGGTAACACCGACACACTCACTTTACACTGTATAACTAAGCTTATTGGAGTTATGTCACCCGTGTCCCTGACAGGGGAGCATATAGACAGCTGTCGTTAAAATATGGAAATGATCGGTGAGACTACTGCGCGCATCGACCCAGCAGCTTTCTATTTAAAATTTAATTCATAACTTGAGCGCTTGAGTGCTCGTTCATTGAGGCACAGAAAATAGAGCAGGTACGGCTCCATGTAACAGCGTGAACTTCAGCAGCAGACATGTCTGACTTGTAACCGCTAGATGTCACTAGTCACTAATGAACGACTGAAAGATGACAGCAAAAGCTTTCGTTTGTCTGCCATGCAGCCTCTCAGGTAGCTCTCAGACACAGTCTGTTTACCTCACCCACACAGTCTAACCACATGGCTATTCTGGTTATGGCTGTGTTTGATCCAAGTATGTGTCAATCCTAGTGCATGAGTCAGGATTTGTAAACTACCAGAGACTCTCTGACTCTCTGATCATATCATCAGGGCACAAAAGTTGGATAATGTGTTTGGGCCACTATAATTAGACCCACCCTGCTGGAAATTGAGGGGGGGGTGTACTGTACGGGTATTAGAGTTGTTCATCACCAGACTGGTGTGTTAAAATAGTGTCCCTGAACATATTTAGCTCCAGCCAATGTTTTATTACATCTGTATTGTCTATTAGCAACAGACAGAAGATGCAGCATCAGGGAACTGAGCAGATGTATTATTCTCTTATACTGACAGACATAGACTTGCCGGTGGCACATCGAGGAGGTCTCCAGCTGGGACATTTGTTAATTAAGCAATTATGCCACCAGAGGCCTGTGCTTTACAGTGATTTTAGTTCACTTAAAAGGTATTGTCAGACAATATAGGCTCTCTGTTTGATACACACTGATGAAAATGAAGGGGTGTTCACAAATTCTTTGAGGCTTCTACTATATGTTTTGGGAACGATAGATTTCAAAGCAGTGTACAAAAAAAAATGATTTGAAATGATTGATTAAATTATCTATCTATCTATCTATCTATAGATAGATAGATAGATAGATAGCAAACTGTAACAACAGAGTTAAAAATTAAAAAACAGAACTGCAGAATTACAGGTGTGATACTGAATGAAAAAAAAAAAAAAAACTTCATTGAATAAAAATTAGAATAAAAATAAATAATCTATACACACAATATATAAATCAGAAACAGAATGATGTACAATGTAAAAGAAAAAGAGGCTGGAGTTCAATAAGAACTGTGCAGAATGACCGTGTATAATGCGGTCTATAATATATAGTATATACAGATGGTAGTGCAGCATTGTGTTCATCTGTCACAAAGAGATGGGCTGTTATACAGTGCTGTAGTGTAGGAATGATCTCCTGAAGTGTTCTTTGTGAACAGTTTGTTGTGGAGGGGAAGGGGATGGATTGTCCATGGTGGAGATGAGTTAGTTCAGGTATCTTCTGTTCCTCACTGACTCAGATTATCGCATGACAAAATGCTTAGCTGAAACACTCATTCAACACACATTAATTTCATTAATGAAGACCAATGACCCATCAATAAAGGATTCTTCTCTGCCCAGTTAACCCACACAAGAAGAACTTTTGTATTAAGGCGGAGGCAAGTCAAAAGATTTGACATAAGGGGATGAAATACATGACAACCACAAAATAAATTGTGCAAACAGACGAAAAAGTAGACAAGAAATAAAGTTCCAGTGCAGAAGTAAGGTGCACCAATACAAAACTAAAATTGCCCTTCAGAAATGAATCAATCAAAGGCATTGGAGAACAGGAGCAGCTTTAATTTGAATTTGAAAGTGACTCCACATGGGCATGTTGAAAACTGTCAAGAACCTCCATCTGTGTGCAGCACAGCACCTAAGAGCAGCCGTAGAACCCAATTTGGTTCTGATTCAAGGCACTAGTAGCTGACTGCTTCCTATAAAGATCTGAAGTGCTTATTAGGTTTATTTTTCATGCCTATCAGAGACATATTTTGGCCTTAGGCTGTTAAGTGATTTGTAAACATGCCACAGCGCTTTTAAATCAATTCTATAACTAAGTGTAAGCCAGTGTAAAGATTTAATCAGAGCAATGGGCTCAGTTTTACTGTTTCTGGTTAGAACTGTGGCAGCAGCGTTCTCAATGTGCTGCAGTTTTCGAATTGTCTTTTTGGGAAGAGAAGAGACTGGGTCTTTAATCTTGAAGAGGTTAATCCTATAATTTACTAGTACAATGATCTAAACAAAACTGGATTACCACCCAGACAAAGTAGGGATATGGGAATATACACTACTAAAGAACAATATCAACTGACATGGCCTCAAGGTGAACCCTGCTGCATTAGCTGATCCTGAGGCCCTGTCTTAAAGAGCCTTTGTCAAAATAAATTGACAATAAATTGATTAAAGACCTTAATTATTTCAGCTGAAGGTGTGCCTGAATGGCGTCCTAATGAATTTGTGTTTGGCGTAACAACACAACAAACCTGGAACTCGCACAATACCCTAGCATGGGATGCATAATACACAGAGAGGGGAAGGAAGAGAGGACGTTTAATAGGGATCCAGCAGATAATTTCGCCCTGGGGCTCCAAGCAGATTAATATGACCCACTGATGTAAGAATTATTCAGATGTTTTCCTTAAGTAATAGTTACAACACAACAATGTGATTCTGCAATACAAATACAAGTCCTGCTTCAAAATCTTAATTCAGTCAAAACAAATAGAAACAGTGGCTGTCAGAGTAATGTATATGATGTATAAAGTAGCAAACATGAAAATATAGTAAGTATAAGTACCTCAAAAATTGTACATGCATTCAACTAAACTGAGGGTCCTGAATATGATTATTATTATTATTATTATTATTATGACTCTTTTGACAGGAAGAATAAACATCACATATGAAAACTACTGTACTATGCCTCGACCACAGACATATAGTGGCACCACAACAACAGCGGTATACTTCTGCACTGTGGAGGCCTTCAGACATGGTTCAGCGTGTTTTTGCACACTGAAGGGAGAGCTGCGCCTTTAACTGCAAACTGTGCTCTCTTAAACGTTGTTTCGCGAGATTTGCTTGGCGCCGCGACCTCATGTGAGACACCTCCTGCGCGAACCAGTCCGACGTTACCTCTGCAGAGGAAAACGCAATGGAGCCCTGAACATTTTTTTTTTTTTTTTTTTTTTATTTCCACCTCTTTCGCCCCTGGAAAAGAATATCCGCGTCTAAATATTGCTATACCTGCTATTTATTTGAGGCGGAACAGGGCAGTGCAACGATGTGGATCCAAGTTCGTACTATAGACGGGAAGGAGACGCGAACCGTGGAGGATCTTTCTAGATTAACCAAAATTGAGTCTTTACGGTTGAAAATACAGGACATCTTCAATGTAAGCCCACAACAGCAGCGCCTCTTCTACCGAGGGAAGCAGGTAAACCCATTTTTTGTGTCACCCCCGTCATGCACCAGTCGGTTTTCGGGGGCTTTGGCAGGGCTTGGTGCTGCTGGAGAGTGAGTGGTCCTCTGATGTTGTAGCCGTTTCGGACCCATGCGAGCTTCCTGTTTTGATAGGAATTCGCCAATAGTTCTTGCGCAAGAGCCCGGGGTACGCGCTGTGCCAGCCCCTGGGGGGAAAACGGCGATGTGACATGGATGTGTGGTCATGCAGTCGGTCCGTTTCACATTGTTTGGGTCGGTGCTGAGGAGACCTGCATGCAACAAATGTCTCACCGCCGTAGACATGTTTGTTTACATTGCCGCGGGAGAGAAAAGGGAACATCGCCCTCTGTTCGCACATGTAGACTGAAGTAGTGCAGTGCAAACAAAACAACCCGCAACACTCACCGATGCTAACTCAATTAACGGCAGCCTCATTTCACACATGCAACAGCCAGTGTCCTTGAATATATATATTTTTTTATTTTTTTATTTATTTTTTTGTAACATGTGGCACCAGTAGCTCTGAAGTGTGCAGCCATCAGACTTGTGCATGTGGTGTGTTATGATGATGAGGATATTAATGATACTCTCTGGGAGGAGGGGACTAGTGGGTCCATGTGCCCAGGCATCTCAAAGCAAGTGTAGTTGTGTTCACACTCTGGTGTCACTACAGTATGCGCACTGTACAGTGAGGAAAGACGGGGCTGTCTGCAGTAAAAGATGCCCACTTGTCCCCTCATGGCCTGACAATTCAGGAGTGCACATGTGACAGATTTTTGTGTTTTATCCAGGACTGTTTGCCAGACAATAAACCTTACTTCAGTGCCATCTGATTTTGGTTTGCAAGGCTGTAATTCAATATTAATCCATCCTCACTAAGGGATATTTACATCAGTAATGCATCATCAACATGATATATCCAACAAACATTATCTTTCTCTTTCAGTTCACATAGATATCTTCTCTGTTTCCACTTCCAGTAATTGTTTGTTGTTTGGATTTGAGTCAACAATGCAGCCTACAGTTTATGCCTAAGCTCCCATAAGCACTTTATCTAATCAGACAATTGTATCATAACAAAGTTCTCATATTAATATATTGTGATTTGCACGTGACATGTCTAAATAAATGATGAGTTAAGAGTTTCCGCCACAGCATGAAATATCAAATGTTCATAAACACTGGTATTATGTTGTATGAAAATGTGTTCCTGCAAAATAGTAAAACTATTGGTTTAATGTGATCAACACAAGTTTAACATTTAATTGTGGTTTTGAAAACTGATTAAAATATTGCAATACTGATATCATGGTAATCCTAAACATAGTTCTACTAATATCAACCATATTGTTCACCCCACCTTTTTATGATATGGATCATGCAACATACATATTGCCCTCATAAATAATGTATTACTCAGACTTTATATGGATTTCAGTCAGAAAATATAATTGTTGCTAGACTCTGGATGTCTCACAATTATGACATTAACACCATTCTACATCTTATAAGATTTATCAGAGAATGTAATGTGTGCAACTCACAGCACTCGAGGAAAAATATTTTTGTGCCAGTACTAAAATGTCAACTTATCTTTTGGAGGAAACTAGTGCAAAAACCACAATAATTGTTTTTAACACTTTAACCGAATTGAGACTAAAACAATATGTCTTCAGTCTTAAGGCTACACCGAGGCTAGAATATTTAATCAGCGTCCTGGGGGTGATGGCAATTCCACACACTGTTCAATTGTGTAGTGCTTGAAATATGATGATTCATATCTTATTGTGAACAGATGCTAGTGCACCCTTTCTCTTTCACACATAGTGACTGAGAAAAGTTTAATGTCATTAAAACCAGCAGGTGTGAGAACTGTAAGCCCCTGCCTGAGATGGACACGTGTTTGTGTGTGTCATGGCGGATGGTTGCATGCAGCGCGCAGTCTTACCGCCTGTGGTTTACTTTTTAAACACACATGGGCATATTTTATGGTCTACCACACACATACAAAAACTCCCATTGTAGCTGCAACTTTTAAAGTAGTAGATGCAGTCAATATTTGGAAAATGTAAACCCTGACCCTTTAGGCGTAGTGCTGTATTAACCTAATTTTGTCTGAACAGAGCAGTCTGCAGTGTACAGACTGTTTATCTTCAGTTTGTCCAAATATATGACCAAACAGTAGGAAGAATCAAAAACATAAAAGGCAGAAGGACTGAACCAGAGTCTATTAAAATGTATGATGTGGGAAGGTTATAGAAACTTGTTTTTCTATCAGTAATAAGCAGAAGATGCTCACTGCCGACAGGACGCCGGCGCCATAATTTATTTAGTATTTTAGCATCAACATTACAAAGCTGATATTAACACAGTATGACTCACCCAGGCAAATAAGCCCCCGGGAAGCAAACAGCATACATGATTTGTTGATCTCCCATTGTTTACATTTTGTCACACTCTTCCTTCATTCATATGAGTCAGGCAGCGCGATAGGCCACAAAATTCCTTTAGAACTGCTTTTCTGTATTTTCAAGTTGTCTAACCTACTTCCTGTTGTGTAATTTCATAATAATGAAGCGTAGCAGATATTAGTTTCTTAGTCACGCAGGGTACGACAGGTTCATTTTCTTCTCTGTTTGTGTGCTGTATGTACTGCAGGACAGAGAAAAAGAGAAGATGAAGAGAAGAACTGTTGAGAATGGTGCTGTAGCGCATGTTAGAAAAACCATGGTTAAGTTGGCAGACCTAATAATGACACCATTATGATGAAAGGAGATGGGAGATATTGGGTAGCACGGTGCACCTATTGCACCAGTGCTCTCTTTTAATAGTAAGTTCATTTCAATGTTCTGTGCACTTTTTCCTAAAATCAGCTCAACCCTTGTGTATCTTGTGTAACAAAACACTATAGTGACAAAGCACAAAGCAAGACTACCCCCTTTGCTTTATTAACAATTAATCAGCTGTTATGCTGGAATTGTCCTGGACTGTCGGAGCTGTGGTTGCAAAGGCTAGGCCCATGTATTAAATCCTGTGTTTCCTTCATTTCACCGGAAAATAAGTGGGGAGGGTTGATTAGGGGATTTCCATGTGTTAAGTAAGGCAAGGAATGAGCCAGTGACATGCAGTGTACACTAGCTAGTGCCCTTACATGCACGCAGTGGTGCCTGCGCTCTGTTAGGACTTAGACTTGTAGCAGAATAACTCAGTCTAATTCCTTTTCAAAATGGCGTCTTGTTTTTCCCTCCAGCTCACTGCGCACGCTGCCTCACCAGTTCAAAGTCATGCTTGCCCTTGCGTCGAAAGGGTCTCAAGCCAGCAGCAGCCGCACAACTTTGCCTCAGTGTTTTTTTTTTTTTTTTATGGGTTTTTCAATTTGTCTGTGCACTCCTCGTTGTGTCTGTTTCACTTTGAACAACGTCTCATGTCACTCACATTCACGAGCAGGCTCACACACACCTTCCACTGTCCATGCGGCCTTTCTGTTCAAAGCCTACACTCACTTGTATTGTAGGCTTCTCGTTTACTAATTTTATAAGAGGTTTGGCCTGTTCATTAAGTGGTTTAAAGCTCGGCTTGTAATGTCTGTGTACTTCAAATCTAAGGCTGTAGTTCATTTGCTTTTTTTATTTTCTATAGAGACAGCAACATGTTTCAAAAATAGTTAGGTTGTTTCCTCCTAGCAATTAGCTGTTGCCTATTGTTGGGCCGTAGGAAAGCTTCACTGGCCTGCCCCCTTTCGCACAGATAGTTGCCGTGACCTAGATATCATTACAATTTGATTATACATGCATTGATGTTGTGGCTGCTCGACTGATGGGTTTTCTTTGTGTATTGCTAAGCTGTAGGATTTCATAGACAGTTTTGGGGGAAACGGAGTTGGCTGCAGCCATGCATGTACACAGTCACACCCTTCTTTGACAGATAGGCTGGACAAAGAGCCAAGACAAAGAGAGGCACTAAACCTAGTCTAAAACTGCAGGCTTTCTAACACTCCCACATGTTTTCATAGTTTTGCCACTCCTTCCCTTTGCTTCAGCTTTGCTTAGAGGTCAAATGTCCCATCTCTAAACTGTTAGCTCTTGCACCTGCATTGTAAATAGTAGGGTTTCCCATACTGTTTTTTTTTTTTTTAGCTCAGATTACCAGAGGAGTTCCTAGGCTAATATACCTGCTAATTGTCTCATGTTTCTTGGTTCGGGGTTTTTTGAGTCAATAATAGCACATGTTCATGTTTAAAAGCACAATCTGTGATTTAAATGTAAACAAAAATGTCTTTCCATAACCAAATTTAAAATGCAGGAGGAGGAACCTCCAAATTGATTGTAACACTGCACAATAATTAAATCTTTGTTGTTAATGATTTCTAAACATGAGCTATGTTTTAAGAATAGAGCAGTACAACTATTTCTAATTATGATCAATGAAAACAAGCAAGCAAAAAAGTTATATAAATGCCATGGATGCATTTACATTAATAATTACAGTAAATGGCATGTATATTATTAAGTATAACTTATTACACGCATAAAAACTGGTAGAAATGCAGAGAACTGAGCAAAAAAAAAAAAACTTTGTCACGTTTCCGGTACACTGCTCATCAGCAGGGGAAATTTTGGGAAAAAGATTGAATGACCATGGGCAGAATGAGGGATAAAAGACCGAAGATGGAGGCTCAGTAGATGGCAGGCACACAGACGCATCCCATGTCATTGTTTTTGGAAATATGACCTATTTTGCTCAGCTCTTTGCTAAGACTGGCTGTGGGCGGAGAAAAGGGTGAAGAAGAAATCGTGTAGGAGTAAGGGGTTTGGATGGCCTGTCTGAGCAAAAGAGGCAAATTTCTTCCCTGCTTTGAAATCTCCTCTCTCCGTGTGGATCCAGCTTGTGTCTCACACCATTAAAACCTCTTTTTAGAGCTAGGCGCTCATATTAAATTGACCACCATGACTGCTTGGTCTATTACTTCGGGTTCACCTTTACTCAATGGCTTAAATTCTAATGTAGTCTATCATTGTTGTGCAGGCATAGATACTAAATAGGTGTTCCCGGGGTGCTTTATTTTCAGAATAATTTCTTCATTAAGAGCTTTTAAAGTCTTGAAATAAGTTACTGGGTCACAGCATGTTGTCACAATATTAAAATGTAATGCATTATTACAGCCAAATATCTCTCCATCCCTTGTTTCTTTAAATTTGAAACAATGAAAAGATTTGTTCCATGACAAATACCCTTTGATACAGAAAAGGCAGTACGTTTCAAAATCAGACAAGATTGGTCCCCAGCTAGATGTTCAGCATGTTTTTACAGCAGCCACAGGTCTTCCTCTAGTCTTTGTTTGATGTTCTTTCTGACATTTTACTTTGGTGCCTGTTACAATAAGAAATTAGTCTTTGAAAGACTGCCTGTCGAAATGCAACAGAGAAATTAACCTTGTGGAGAGATGTTAATTTTACGCTATTCCTCTCAACAATGTGATACGCACACACACACACACACACACACACACACACACACACACACACACACACACACACACACTGTTGCCATGCCAAGGATTTTTGACTCTGGTTTGTTCAAGCCTTTTGAGAAATCTTCAAGTCAAGTGTCTCCAGGTTGTCTAAAGCTTTGTTATGATGTGTGCTTGAGACTGAAGTCTCCCTCTGGAACACTGAGCGACATTTCACTGAGTCACATAATGAAGATACCAGAAGCAATGTGTTTTTTTTTTTTTGTTTTTTTTTTTTTTACTATGCTGCATTATTTATGATGAAGGAGAAAATGTCAGGTCTTTGATCTTCATTGTACACACTAGAGATAGCCAATATTTCTGTCAAAGAGGTCTTGTCCTCCATTAATACATAAAGCATTTTCCTAACATTGTCTGCGCAGATGATGGTGCTTTGTTTTTAGGATCGGCTGGTTATGACTGAAGGCAGGGCTGTGACACCTCGCAGCGAGAGGCTGATCACACTGATGGTAATGAAGTCACTGTGGAAAGCGGGTGCAATCAGCATAGATATCATTTCTGAGGATTGGTGCGGTGCAAGAAATTCGACTGTATGTTGCTCTGCTACTAGAGTCTAACCTGCACTTCTCCACAGTGCGGCTGCCTGCTGCAGTTCCTATCAGCAATCTTATTGTCTGTTTAGGCTGCTTCTTTTATTAATGGAGTATCAAGTAGCAAAAGACACAGAGAGAGTGGAGGATAGACAATTACTGAGACTAGAAATCGAAGATTGAGCTTGGGCACAGACATAAAGAAAGAAATGCTGAGATAGACTACCATAGAAATACAGACAGACAGGTGAGTATAGCAAGCACTGTATGGCTGTGTTTGCACCACTGCTCCTCTGATCTAAATTTCATGAGACCATTAAAAACAGGGAGGGATGGGGAAATTGCGCTTGCTCCCTCTACTGCTCTCCTGCTACGCCTCTAACCGCTCTCCTCCTCGCTGTCAAATAACGAAGAAGAGAAGGGGAGCGTGAGCAAGAGCGAGAGTGGCGGCCATGCTCGTCTCTTCAACACAATGGGCTTGTGGGGTTGAGGGCTGAAATGAATAGCTGATGTCTGTAATGAGTTGGCGTGTCCGCCATAAGCTCCATTCCAAAGGCAGTAGCTGTACTGTATACTTAACAGAAGGTTGGTTGCGGTAAAGGAGTAGATATGGGTTTCTAATGGGGCCTTATCATTCTTTTTTTTTTGTTTGTTTTTTTTTTTCATAAGCTTGTTTTTTTTGAGAGAACCGTTTTCTGATGCCCATACCGTGCACTGCCTGAAAGGATCACGCTGATGATGATGATGGTGGTGGTGGTGGCGGCGGTGGTAGTGGGTTGTTGTCGACAGAGATTGTATACATGATTCAGGTTTATGGAGGTGGGGTGGGGGGGGTTGTCTTTTGGTTGTCATAGCAACCCAGTCTTTTTTTTTTGCCTCAGCTACATCTGCTATCACTTTAATTCATGCATTTATTTTTTTTATTTATGTTTTCTTTTATTTCTTGGAGAAAAGCGGTGTGGGATATATGCGAGTGGAGCTGCAGTTCAGCCTCCATTTCTATTGCACTGGATATGTAAACGAATCACTACGTGGATATCCAATAGTGCCAAAAGCATACCAGTGATAGGTGGGATGTTTTTCTTCACTCAAAATAGGCAAAATCAATTGAACAGTTCACCTCGATGTACACTTAGACGCATTTAATCAGTAGCTGAACGTTGGCTCATTTGAGAGCAGACAACAGATGTTGCTGTGGACTCCTCAGCAACATTCTTAAAACCCTCTGGTGTATTTAAAGGCATGTAGATTTATTGAAGTGCTGCGTGTGTATTTTAATGTCCTCTGTTGAGTGCACGAAAACACACAGTTGTTTTCTTTCACTGTTGCGAGAGAAATGTTGTCTCTGTCTAATGTGTTCTGTGTTTGTCCTTCACAAGCAGCCTCGTGTATTTGTGCGAGGGCACTCCACGACGCACTGGTGTTCATTTCACAACGCATGGATGTCTATTAGGAAAGAAATTGGGAAAAATTTAAGAATATCAGTATGGACATTTGTGTAATTGTTCAAATGCAATCTTTGAACCTAGTAAAATAAGATGCAGTCTTTGCCACAACAACTAGTTGACAGGCGTAATCAATTGTTGGAGAGAAGTTATCAAAACTGAGCAAGTCTGAGCTAAAATCTACCTTTTCGATTTGATATATTTTTGCAAATTGAATACCTTTGGAAAGTATTGTTATCAGTAATTGATTTGACAATTTGACATCATTTTGGCTCTTGTTATTATTTTTGACATCTTTGGACTAGATGATTGATTAACAAGTAATCAGAGGATTAATGAATAATGATACTATTTAGCACAGTATGGCTTTTGCATCTGTACGTGTGTGTCTGTTCGAGTGTTTCAGTGGCTTTTTCTTTTTTTCTTTTCATTTTTTAGATGGAAGATGGCCAGACACTGTTTGACTATAACGTGGGTCTCAACGACATCATCCAGCTGCTGATTCGCTCTCAGACTGACCCTCCAGACAGCCCTGCCATCAAGGACTCCTTGGGTGTTGCCTGTTGTTCAGCACCCATCCCTGACTCCCGGTCTGAAAGCCACAACTCCCCAGTTCCTGTCTCCCCTGCTGCTATGGAAACCAACTCCAATATAGACAATGACAGCAGCAGCATCACTACCAGCACCAATAACGAAACCAAGCCAGACACCAGCGCTACTAGTAACTCAACCAGTACCAAAAATGGGTTCAAGTCCCCCAGTCCAGCACGGGACACCCAGCCACCAACATCCAGCAGAAACACACTAGTCGACCCAGGAATTGGTGTGTACAAGGTGAGGACTGGCTAGTCTGGGTCTTAGCCAAATTACAGAGAATTTAATGACATACAAGCCAAGTGACTGCCAGAGATACTTGGGCAGGGCGCTCTTATTTGTTTGGATGTCAAATCAAATTACAAACTGAATGTAACTTATGCTTCACTGCTGTTGAAAGTCCATGTAATATAATTTTATGTCAGTAGTATAATTTAGCTCACACGAAACAAGGAGCGTGCATGCTTTCTCACATTAGGTTGTACCTTAATATTCTTCTCTAGCCATGTCTAGTATTTGATATCATACAGCTGTTGTCATTACAGTGCCAATAGAGAATACACAAACACGAATATGATATTGGTATCTTCCGTGCATGTGTTTTTTTTTTTTCCCCTACTCAGCAGCAGTCCTCCATTCCTTTCACGTTGCATTGTGCTATAGCACCTCAGACTATGCAGATATTGTGTTCCAGCCAAAATAACTGGAGCCTACTTGTATTTACGTGTGTCCTTATTTGAAAGTGCATGTGTTGGTGCTAAATGTACCCTTCAATTCTCACTACTTAAGTTCTCTCTCTATGGATCTGGTACTCAGAATCCCTTTAATTTATAAGGACTGCTGACATGCACACGCAAGCATGTGGCTCATCTTGCCAGGAGCGCACATGCCAAACCACACATAAGAAATAGGTTTTTAAAACCCTTTCACTAACCAAGTTACAGATTATAAATAGACTACAGTCAAAGCTAATAAATATGTGAGTCTATCCTGCTCTACTGTGTTCTACTGAGCTTTGCAGGCTGGCTGACCCACATGTCTGAGAATTATATGTGTAGGACTGGGCTCCTTTTGTTGCCAAAAGTCGAGTCCAGCATGCAGGAAGATCAATACTGTAACTAAGTAGATGAGTTGGAAATTGTGCAACTTCACTGGATATCAAGGTCACATGCCTTTACAGGCTGTAACCGTTCACTACAGTATTCACAACCAGTGCCGTGGATTTCAAGACTGCATCTCCAGCATATGCATGTGAGGATTAACATCATGAAACTCATTTAATGTTAAAAACATGTCATGTAGAGAATTTATTTATTAAGTTTGTTTTATGTTCACCATTTACTACAATTTTGATATTATTCACATTAGCATTTTAATGAGTTTCTCTCCCAGGATGCTGTGGGTAATAGATCATGTATGGGAACTGGTAGAGAGTTAACTTGCTTGAGACAGGGCATCCACCTGTTATCAGTAAAGTAAAATGCTACAGTATGAATCAATACACATATGGTTTCTAAGTAGTCCACACTTAGAGCAGAAATAACACAATTTTGACAAAACTCAGAAGCAGCAGAATGCTTGTGATAGATTTCCTGTTGGTCACTGAAACCTGATTTTCATACTGAACTAACAGCCATAAGAACTGTCTGCTGAGGGTAGGAAAATATTTTAAAAATCCAGAAGTCTATATAACACTTTGATTTAAAGTATGTGATGTGAAGCAAACGGGCTAAAACATGCCAAGACACTGGTGTGTTTCTTTAATCAACAGACAGATAGGATCAGGACAGACCAGGTGTTATTTTTGTCTTTGTCTCTCCTCAGATTAACGAGCTGGTGGACTGCAGAGACGTCAGCATCGGTGCCTGGTTTGAGGCCTGCATTGAAAATGTGACACTTGCTCCCATAGGACAGATAACGCCCACCAAGGGCAAGGTGGGCCGGCCCCCAAAAAGGACTAATGGAAAGCTGGAGGCCGAGCTGGGACAGGCCCACAGCCAGGGCCAAACCATAGACAGTAACAGGAATAATGTTGTGTTAAACTCGGAGAGTAATGGAGCCTCCACCTCTCAGACAGACTCTACAGCTGCTACAGAGAGCAAGGAGAGAGAAGAGGACGTAATTTACCACATTAAATATGACGAGTAAGTGATGGCTCAATATACTGGGGAACGTTGCTGCTGCAACTGAACTGATTTTGGTTGCAGTGACAACAAACTTAATTATAATGGATTTCTATAAAGGTGCAAAGTGGAGACCTGACTTTTATGGGACACCATTTGCTTAAGTAATGTCTTAGAGATTTAGTGTTAAGACAACATTAAAATGCGTGTTAACAGGTGCAAGTTGGCTGTTTTTAAGACCCAATATTTTTACAGGTTAATACAACAAAAGGTGCATATTCATGAGGAGGGTTGTATCAGTGACATTGAGGAACATAATAAATGTGATGTCACTGACAGGGGCGGGGTGAGGGGAGTAATGGCTAGAAATCATTGTGCCTCAGATTTCCCGTTTAGCGTGCCTTTTGGACGAGAATGGAACAACCGGTTGGCTGAGATGGGAATTCACGTTAACATGCCAAAATTAGACATCTAAAGGTGTAGAAAGTCTACCTGTCAACATGCAATTTAATGTTGTTGAAACACAAAAACTCGAAGACGTTATTAGTGCAAAAGAAATCTGCACAGTGTCAGTGCAGCAGCTTTTTGGTCTGATGAACTAAAGTCATCCTTGATGGCAAATTGATGTTTAGGATTGGAATTCACAGTGCTGCACCTCAAATAGGATTGTCTGAATGTGTGCCGTCTTCACTGCACTATGCTGTGCTATGGCGTAACAGAAAATAGGGTTTCGTTCTTGTTAGTTATGCCTAGGTTAAAAATGTATTTGCTCATGCTGCTGTCGTGTGGCATTCTAGATAAAAATGTCCACCAAACATAAATACATGGTGTGTGTGTGTGTGTGTGTGTGTGTGTGTGTGGTACTAGCGGCTGTAAGCATCAGTAACGGTGCTACAGCGCATTGGGAATTGCAGCCTCTGCTTTCTCCTGGCAGTCCAGGGTATGTAGAGAAGGGGTTTGTGTGGTTGATGCTACAATTTGGACTCTATCTCTCGCGCTCCCCTTTTCCAGCAAATTAATTCAGAAGCTGACGTTTCCATGGTAACTCATGAGTTCTCAGGAGCATTACTTCTTTGCTTGCCTCCTTCAGCTTTGTCTGTAATTGCTGTGAACATGCCACTGGTGAGACATAGCCTCCTCTCTGCGTCTATCGTGGGGAGTGCATGTGCGCGTGTGTTTCTGTCATGGGATGTTGTGCCAGAGAAACTGTATCAAGGGCTGTTGAGCAGTAAATGTGTGTTTTCTTTTATGCAGACATCATTCCCATTTGACATAACTCAATTTTTCTAAATCCCCGGTATTCTGCTTTTATTTGTTGTTTCTACATTTGCCGTAGGACAGGAGTGTTCCTGCAGGGACACTCCAATAATACACGCCATGTGTCACCCTTCTTATTCAAATTTGGTGGTTTTAATTATTTATCTTTTTTTTTGTTGTTTTATTTAAATTATTGTTTTCGCCTTATGTTCCTCATTTGCTTTATCTGTCAGTCAAGAGGGACACGTGAATGACAACAAAGGTCCCACGCTAGTTTTAAACCCGAGACATCGCAGTAATATGTGACCTGCGTCTTCACAGACTGAGCAACGAAAACAACCCCAGCGTTTGTGCTGCAGAGAAGTCACAGCTACAGCTTGTCTGATAGACTCCTCTGCCTTCCACTAAAGGCATAGTATCCCTCTCTGTCCTGAGCGCCATTCCAGGTTTCTTCCATCATTTTGTGTGCCAGAGAAAAGTGGAGGGTGGGCAAGATTGCTTTTCCCTTCCCAGGCGCACAGACACACACACACTGCCCCCCTCCCCATAAACATTGCCATGTTTCTACATGAAGCCATCCTGGACAGCATTTCTGCAGAATGTAATGAGCCACAAAATCAAAGGGAGCGATATGTTGGGAGAATCTCCTCTGTGCAGCTCCCGGGAACTGAGATGGTGTGTGTGAGTGTGTGTTTGTGTGAGTGAGTGTGTGATGTCTGTGCGTTGCTCCATAACAAGACTCTTAGATATGGTTTCATGGTTAAATCTTGGCTTAGCTCAGTGTATGTTTAAGATTCTCTGTGGAGAGGATAACAAATATAGACATAGAATTGACAAGCATAATTTATGTTCATGTAATTTTCAAGTAGTCTTATATTATTACTTATATTGTTATATGCAAATGGCAAATGACATCCTCTTTTTTTAATGGTACCTTACTAAGTTGTCATTTTGAAGAACCTTAAAGGAAACTAAATTGACCAAGCTCCCTGGAAAATGAAAAGTTACAGACTGATTAAAAAACAGGATTTCCTGTTAAACAGTCTGGCCAAAATGAAACAATTTCTTATGCTAAGGCATAATTCCCTTCCGTAGGATGTGTAGGGATGAGGAATAGACTGTATTTATGTCTGATCCATCTTTGTTTTTTCTCACTGATTTAAGTCTAAAATTGGTGTTAGAGATTTTCAAATCTGTACATAATGGCCTTTATGACCTAATTTGAGGAACCACTACATCAAAAATATTTTTAAAAATACAGCTTATATTAAGTGCTTTTGTAAAAAAAAATAAAATAAAAAAGGAATATTTAACATTGTCTGATCATTATCTTTCCCATCAAATCTTCATATCTGTATATACCCATAGCGGTAAGGCTCTAGTGTCATCCCACAGTATATATTATAATCAGGTGATGCCTACATTATGTTAGTTTACATGGATTTCAGAGAAATGGAGATTGGAGTGAGCTGGAGAGAGACATATTAGAATCCTGCTTGAAAATTAGCAAATTGGTTCTTTAATACCTGAAGTTGTCTTTTAATGTCTGTCAGTGACTGAACTTTAAAATGTGTCATTTTAAGATTAAAGTAATTTAGATACATATTTTTTTTTTTTAGTTAAAGCTCCTCACTTTGGCCTCAATTACGCACAAAGCCGAGGTTAAGAGAGACTGCGGCTGCTTTCCTTCGCTACTGAGAAGCAATTATATTCAGATAGCTTGTTTAGTGTCTGAGTATTTCTAACTCAGCTGCTTATCAGTAAATTGAGGATTTCTCATTTTCCCCTGCTCCCTTTCTCCTTCTTTACAGGGACTTCAACTAAGCACACAAAGCGCTAATGATGGTTTCATAACAGAGGAGACTCAAAGAGCCCCTCTGTCATGTTGTCTCAATGTCACAACTGATTAAATATGAAACTTCATTTAGGTATACTATGCATTTTTAGTTGGGAGTGTTGAGATTTTGGTTTCTTATTTACCTCGTCTGTGCCTGAAAGTCTTTCTCCCTTCCTCCCTCAAGTCCAGGGAAAGTTACACTTTACTTTGTAATATGAGACTTTGGGTCTAGCCACAGTCACGGTGTAGGTGGACAGTCAAGTTAACTCTGTGTGGAGATTCAGTGCTGATGCTTTGTTTTTTTGTTTTTTTGTTTTTTTTTTGGGGAGGGGGGGGGGTAGCGGGAATTAATGGAAATAATTGTGTTTCAATGGAAAACAATGTATATTTGTTTCCAAAGGAATTAGTACATGTTGATGTGTAGAAACAGACCTGAAGAACGAGCAGAAGACTGGAATCTTACTTGAGAGATTTTTGATACAAGTTTTAGAATTTGCAGCAAATTATTTACTTAGTTGTGTATATTATAAAAAAGAAAAAAAAAAAGTACGAAGTCTTGATATTATTAGACATTAGCATGTTTATTTTAGAATTATCTATAAATGGTTTGAGGGATATTCGGGGCAAATGAGATTAATGGAGTGGCCACCGCACACCACACTTTTGGAATGAACTTGAAAGCAATGTCCATAGAGAATAGCCTCCACCCATCAGCCATGGGCAGTTGCATGAAATACTGATGTGTCTTGTTGAATAACTTCCAAAATGTTTGGCAGCTATTGTGAGGGCCAAATTGGTCAAACACCAAATATGAATGGGAGTCATAGTTGGAGTCAGTTAGTAACTGCTCAGTATGGGTAAAATAACCTAGACAAAACTAGCAAGGGTTCTTTAATCCATATGTCACATGCTTTACACATTGCTTTAATTGATTTGAGAAAGTGGACAGTCATGTTTCTCTATTAAGATAATTTTTGTGTGTCCATTGTGTAATTCTGTTTCCTTTGTGTATGGAAGGAATTAAATCATATTCCACTGTTGCAGTCACTGTGGGTCAGAAGTGAAAATGAAATGTGATCATTTTTATTCAACATCAGGATTTTAACTTATTTCAGGCTGCGGTAGTATTACAGCACTGTAATTTTAATAATTTTTCTTTGGGCATATGCAGCTTGATGTTCATGAGTCTGAGGCAGCACAGACGGTCCGAGCTTGTGTGGTCTAAACCTTGGGTACTTCTGTTCCCCTTGTGTTACTCCGTGTTCCTCTTCTGTTCATGCTGAGTCCTATTGTGTTCCAAGGTTGATATTCCTCTAGTGTGCGTGCGTACGTGCGTGTTTGTGTGTGTATACACACATGTGCATGTTGGTGTGTGCCTGTGTGTGTTTGTGTTGCTTGTATTCATCCCCCCACCCACCCTACCCCTACCCAAAACCGCAGTAATCCCTGGGCCTAAAAAAGGAAATCCCTGCACTGTGCCCCGGCCTCTTCTTCCTGGGAGTATGGTAGCTGTGTGCTACAACTCTTACAGTCTGCCTCTGTAGGCCCTGTCCAGCCAATTTACAAAGGCTTAAAATATGCGGCGTAGTCTTTTTTACTAACAATGCAAAGCACAAGTGGATATTCAGACGGAATAAAATCATAAAATGTAGGGTATTATAGTAAACGCTAATCGCTTTTAGCCTGAGCTCAGCAGGCAGTCGTTGGTTCTGCGTCAGTGCAGACTGTCTGAGAAAATACCCAGTTTAGGCTCAGCTTTCCCCCAGAAAATGCAAACACATGCTGCTCGCTCATGCACACAATTCTTTACTTCCCCCTTCACCTCCCGCTGTGTGAGAAGACCGGAGTGTGCAGGCTGTTGTGCAGTTAAACTTCAGTGGTAACACATTGTTTATCTGTAAGCATAATTCCAGCTATTGGCAAGCAGGCAAGCGGTCAATTCATCTCTGAGTCAGGCCTGATCCTTGCAGCTTAATTATGATTGGCAGGCAGGAAACCTGTGCAATTAACCTCACTCCAAGTTTCTTTTGGGAAAGGAGGAACATTTTAAATCGTACAGAGTCTGCTATTGGTTTTCCTTATGGACATTTGACATAATAAAAAACAAAAACTCTTTTCACCATTAGAAAACATGAAAGACTTGTTTATTTGTTGTTTAGTCTTAGATCTTGTATTAAAGGAACAGTTTGACATTAGGGGAAATACGCTTATTAACTTTCTTGCCAACAGTTAGATGATACAGGGGGTTATGTGCCGATTATGTGACTAGTTCTTGGCGGGGCGCAGTAACTTCCTTGAGTCACAGCTGGTTGCCTGGCAGTCTCAGGTGACGTCAAAAGACAACAAGACCAGCATTGTTGTCAGAAGGTGAATAAGAATATTTCCCAAAATGTTGAACTTTTCCTTTAACCTTTCCTTAAGACCTGTCAGTTTCAGTCAGGTAAAATGTTTAAATCACACCAATTATATCTCAAATTTCCCAAACGCATAAGATTTGTTCAGCAGTTCATTCTTGGTTACACCCCTACCGAATGCTGTATACAGTTGCTCAGGTCATATAATAAGGACAGTATATGTAGTCCATCCACAAAATTTTAGCCAAAGCCTAAAATAAATGAAACTTAATCTATGTGTACGTTTATTCACCCTTACTCTGTCATTACTACTGAACATATTTGTTGATCTTGGCTGTTGGTCATCTCTAGTCACCTGTTGACTGGGGCAGTGGGTGTAGTAGTTCCCAGAAATTGCTCTCAGGATGTAGATGACTCAAGCTAGATCACACTGAGACTGGGCTTTTCTTGTTTTCTTAAATGTCTGATGAACGGTGTTATACAGTGAGTAAAATGATGCTGCTGTGGAGAAAGTTGATCATTTTCTGTTCTGCCTGGCGTCTTGAAAACTACGGCTCCAGTGGTGGCCCAGTGAAAATTTGTATTTTAGTAAAAGAATTTAGAGAATGCTGTGGACTGATTCTTGTCTTTACATACATCATAATTGGTCCAAGTTGTACTAAACCAATAAGGATAGTGTTTTGCCAATTGCAGTAAGGTTGCTGGATTAAATTAAATTTGGAGGGAGGCCATAGTGGTGAAAATCCATCATAATCCTTGGCACCAAAAACCCAGTGTGAAAGCTGTTGTATGCAAATGTCTCATGTGGAGAAAACCTACAATGTATGACTGGGTTTTGTTTTATAGTAGAAGCAAAGTCATTTATGTTTAATCATTTTAATCTTTCAGTGTCAGAAACTCTTTGAAAACTGTGTGGGAATAAAAATCATATTGTGTCTGTGGAATTTGCCCTGAAGGCTTATAATGTGTAAAACTGGTCCAGTCTAAATTTAAATCCACGTCTTTATTGGTGAAAGTATTTTTGGCTTTGTTTCACTTCTTCAAGTGGAGTTTCAAGCTAAAATCCTGTTTTTTGCTTCTAGCTTTAAGAAGACCTGTACTTAAACCTTTAGGGCAAAAGGTCACACCATCATTACACGCTGTGCTTCAGGACAGAAATTCAACTAGTCTCAGTAGAGAGTGTCTTATAATCAACATTGGCTTTCTGTGTAAAATCCACTTGTTTTTTTATCCTCTCTGTGTGGCCTTCCATTGACATGCATGGACTTGCATGTTCCTGCACAGGGAGGTCTATGTTGCAGTAGAGCAGTCTGTGGCTTCATGTATTGAGCTGTTAAATACTTTCTTTTTTTTCAGAACACATTGTTCTGCTGCTTTTCAAAAAGCTGCTTTTTACTGGCTAGAATATTGCAATGTTTTCCCTGAGGATTTTTACATTGTTCATTAGGACAGAAATGATGCCACGTGCTCAGTAGCAGCTCAACCCATCCCATGGTTCATGTAGCTAATGTATAAAGAAGCGAGCACTTTTAATACCCAAAAAAAACACATGGGTTGTGTGAGAAGTGTGGCTGTCATGAGATGCAAATGTATTTTGTCTGAAGCCGTTATTTTCCCAAGGACAGTGTTCACAGCAGATTAGATAGCAGTGTGAAAATCAGGGTGATGATGGCTGCCATAAACGTTTCACACACCTAAACCCCTTCCGCTTTCCTTTTTCTTTCTTCCCCAGCTACCCAGAGAACGGCGTGGTGGAGATGCGACCGGTGGATGTACGACCACGAGCCAGGACCCTGCTGCGGTGGGACCAGCTCCAGGTGGGCATGCATGTGATGGTCAACTACAATATGGAGACACCAGATGAGAGGGGCTTCTGGTTCGACGCCGAGGTTCAAAACCTCAACCAAACCTCTCGCACCAACAAGGAGCTCCGAGTCAAGATCCTCCTAGGGTGAGGATCTTCCTCCTCGGCGTGGGGGTGGGAAGGGGGGGGGGGGTAATGCGTTGGGCAATTGCTGTTTTTGTTGCTTACAAAGATGTGAAATGTGTGACTCCTTTACACCCGTCTGTAACACTCCAAATAACAAATCTTTACATCTTCCTCTTTGGTTTTCTCTCTCTCTCTCTCTCTCTCTCTCTCTCTCTCTCTCTCTCTCTCTCTCTCTCTCTCTCTCTCTCTCTCTCTCTGTATCTCTCCTTGTCTTTCTGCCTTTCCCTCTCTGTGTCTCTCGCCCTCTGGGCAGGGGTCCTGGAGATGTGATTGGGGATTGTAAGGTTCAGTTTCTGGATGAAATTTACCAGGTGGAGAAACCAGGAGCTCGTGCACTCTCAGCTGCTGATGGACAGTTTAAACGTATGCACCAGACTGCACACAGTCATATACACATAATGACACAAGTGGCAAGCCTTAGTAGGGTGTAGTGGTAAGGTATATTTTAGCACTTCTGTACCATAAAATCATCAACTCTCTCTTCACACTGTATGTGCATGTTACCTTATCGCTCTTGGCTCCAGGGAAGAGCGGCCCGGAGTGTAAGCACTGCAAGGCCGACCCTGACGCCGAGTGTCGCTTCTGCTCCTGCTGTGTGTGCGGCGGGAAGCAGGATGCTCACATGCAGCTGCTCTGTGACGAGTGCAACATGGCGTTCCACATCTACTGCCTCAACCCGCCGCTGGCCTCCATCCCGGATGACGAGGACTGGTGAGGGAGACTGTTGCTGAGCAATTAGCCACGAAATCCTGTGACACACAGTAGATTAAGAAGGTTTATTAATGGTGTTTGGTACGAGCTGAGGTGCATTTAAGCAGTAATTAAGTGGTGATTGAGGTGAAAGTCAGTATAAAATAATGACATAATGCAATCACAGGTGTGGGTTTATGTAATGCACCGGTTTTGAATGTCTCTCTGCCAGTTAGAAATGAGGGTGTAAATAATTGTTTTTTGGCAGTTACTGCAGTTGCTGAGAGGAAGATTCCCACCCACCATCTCTGTTTCTAGCATCATGTGTTGCTTTACATAGCTAAAGCAGAAAAAAGCTTAACACACAGTTGATGGCATCGTTTATAACCAGCCTTTGTTTTTCCTTTCCAGTTTATATTCAATTAAAATGTTTAAAGATCTGCTCCACACATGTTTTAGGACATAAAAATGTTCTGCTTGGAATAATAATTTGTGTATCACATGGATTTACTTCAAAAAAAAAAAAACCTTAATTATTTAATAATCAATAATTCTTAAAATTACATCCATGTTTTGTCCTTCTTTAAAAAATCCAGAATCTATGAACATTAAAATATTTTTCATGTTAAAAGTTTACCAGATGTAAATTCTATCCAACGTCACTGTTAAGTCTGTTGTCTTTACACTGGAGGTTTTAATTTTCCACATCACTCTTTTGTAAGTTGCATATTGCACCATGGTTGGCTTCCAAACTAATCATGCTCATACATACACGCCTTAAATTCAGATTTAAGATAAACAGAGACATTTTCCTCCTTCAGCAGATAAAAATGAAAACGGCCTCTAGTGGCAAACTCAGCACATGTATCATCGTGACTTGTGTTTGCTTTGATTAGATTTCACTTTATTATCAGAAAGGTTTTCTGATAGTTGTCTTGCATTGTTTCACTTACCTGATGAAACACAACACACACACAAATACTACAAAGATATGATACAGACGATCAGACATTGCCATTTTGTCGCTCCAGTGCAGTCACTATAATCATTCACCTCTGTATTGAGTGCTTTGTTTACACAAGTACACCGAGGCCTGATTTACAGACTTTTACAGAAAGAGTTTATTAATCTGTTCAGTCTCGCCTGTGGGACTCTAAATCTTCTGTTTGATCGCAAAAGCTGATATTCTTCAAATAAAATATGAGAGGGGGTCTGATGTAATATGCCCATTTGTTTTTGTTGAATGCTCATTTTCAATTTGCATAATTGTAAAAATATGCTTTTCCAATAATTTAAGTTATCAAAGGCGTAGATCTCAGATTTTATTGAACGTAACCACACAGATTGGTAACTGCTGGATTTCAGATGTTAAAACAGCATCTCCACCTTATTATCTGTCACCAAACCCACATATCTGCCCAAAGCCTCAGAAATGATTGATTTCCTCTCACTCTGCCAGGTACTGTCCCACCTGTAAAAACGACACCAGTGAGGTTGTGAAAGCAGGAGAGAAGCTCAAAGCCAGCAAGAAGAAAGCCAAGATGCCTTCGGCAACAACTGAGAGTCAAAGGGACTGGGGAAAGGTGAGACCCAGGGGCAGCCTAAGGTACACACCCACCAGGTGGACTGGCAGCTGCTCTGTGAGACTGAAACTAGATTTGGACAGTAAACCTGACAGAAGGTCTGTGGTTCCTCTTCAGACTGCCTAGATGGAGCACAGGCTAATTGGATAAATATGAAAAGAAGTTTATGTCAAAAGATTTTTTCCTGATTGTTTTCTAACAGTCTGCCATCGGTGAGATGCCTAAATATTAGAAAAATGCTCCAATCTCTTGTACTGGGCAAATGTAGGCCCAAGTGGCCTTCCCAGTACAAGAGATAGAAAAATAGTTTTTACCTTCCACCAATCAGCTTTAGACTGTGACTCTTGCTGCAGCAACCAATCAGTTAAAAAATTCATCATGACCCAACCAGATTACTGAGAATACTTGATAATCATGTCAGCATTTTTGAAATGCTACATTTTTTTTATCTGAAAATGGCATTTTCTAATGTATCCACTCGAGACAGAATACAAGGTCATCAAGTGGCTATTTGAATATGCAACACATCAGAAACTCCAAATAATTAAGTTGCTTAAAAAAAAGAAGACATAAACTTCCCACTTCAGGGTTTGTATTCAGCAACCTGCACTTTATTCCATTTACTTCCTGGAAACTGTTTTTTCTTCATTGTATTTATGCGTTAAATATTTAATGTAAGTTATTGTCTGCTCAGTGTTTGGTGTTTTCTTTGATCAGAGATAAATGGTTTGTTTCATCCTAAGAGTTTTATGAGTGCCTCTTTGAAGCTCTTTCAGTATTTGCCCAGGAACACCACAGCTCATTCTCTCAGATCAGAAGTTTTTGTCCCAGTTAACATTACTTTATATCTGCTTCACTTCAGATCAGGCTCCTGGGGTTGAGGAGTGATGCCGGCTTGAGTGATAGCATTTGGTTGTAAATGCCTAAATGTTGACTAATATCTTGTTAGATAATTATAACATGACTCATGAGCACCATTTTCACCTTCTCCTTTCACTTTTCCTTTCACGAAAAATTACATTCAGACTTTAGACTTTTAGTTGTCAAAAAGCAGAATTATCTCATTCTAGTTGCTGAGGCAGAAAATGCGACAGGAAGACAGCTGACATGTATTTAAATTTGGGTTGTTTTTGTTTTTTTTGTTTTTTTTTTTAAAAAGCATCTGTTTTAAGCATACTGTTAAATATTTTCCTCAAAATCTCCTCAGAGTCTTCTCATGGCAACACTTTGAGATATTGTGTGGCTGGTTTCCATCCTGGCCTGGCTGTCTCCCTGACGCTCTGCTCCATGGTGTAATGTGAACAATGCCATTAAGCATGACTTAGCCACTTTCCTGGAACTGCCAACGGAAAATAACTCCTTTCTTTACCAGAATGCTCCCTTTCTCTGTGGACTAATTGAAAACAGTCTGGCTTGTGTGTTTGGGCACATTTAAGTGCTGTGAGTCACACAGCATTTATACTTGACTTTCACATTATCGCATTTTTTTTTTCTTTTTTTATTCTCCCTTTTGATGTCCTATGTACTTCTTGAATGGAATCCTATGTTCTCAAAATTTCATCTTAAGATTTAGCAAAATTTGACACACGCACATTAGCCTGCTGTTAAACACCACAGAACTATGATCTAAAGGCATTCGTGTAAATGTGAAGCTTTGTGCGTGTGTCTTAGAATATTTATCTTCTTTCTTGATCTAATTGCAGGGTATGGCTTGTGTGGGGCGAACTAAAGAATGCACAATTGTTCCTTCAAACCACTATGGACCCATACCTGGTATTCCTGTTGGAACCACCTGGAAATTCAGAGTACAGGTTAGAGCATTACATATTAATTCAACATCTGATTATAGATACAATCTGTATCAAGTTTCCCATCTCGTACTTTATTTACTGTCAAAATAATGTCATTGTCAACTATATTGCCACTTTCTGTTATCAGCATAGTCAAAAATGGTTTTATCCCTTCAGGTGAGCGAGGCAGGTGTTCACAGGCCACATGTCGGTGGTATCCACGGGCGCAGTAACGATGGCTCTTATTCATTGGTGTTGGCTGGGGGCTTTGAGGATGAAGTGGTGGGTTGTTAGTATTTTTTTTGTGAAGATGTTTATTCTCGCAGTCATGTGAAATAATGGGTTTTCTTTTGGTGTAATATGTCAATTACTTTATTACGTCATCACATTTATTTCCGTGATCTGTTGTAGGACCGGGGAGATGAGTTCACCTACACAGGCAGCGGGGGTCGTGACCTCTCAGGAAACAAACGGATCGGAGAGCACTCTTTTGACCAGACCCTGACACACATGAACAGGTATGAGACTTAAAGAAGGCCTTCCAACTACACGGGTTTAGGCCCATAGGTGTGACTCGTTACTTTAGAAATGTGCAAGAAATTTAACATTCAGAAATTCCATGACTTCTTCTGGACCCTCTGTTCAGGCTGAATTTTATTCTTTGATTTCTGTCAGGTCAGTTAAGCTTAGATGGTTAAACTTGCACAATTAAAAAATACTCATGTGATGTATTATCTTAAAATCATCATATCCCAGGGCAGGAATCAAATGGGCCTCATTTAATCTAATTGTGGTTCTTGCGAAGAAGCAATTTTAAAAAGGTAAAGCTCACAGATTTTACTACAGATTTTTTGTTTGTTTTTCTAAGTAAATAAGCTTACAGGATTAACTTCTTAAAAGCAACTGATAACTTATTCATTAACATCCCTAATCCTTAGACAGACATGGTAAACACAAATCTCTTTCCCTTGGAACCTGACTGCTGCAGGGCATTGGCCTTAAACTGTGATGCACCTCTGAATGACAAAGACGGGGCAGAGTCCAGGAACTGGCGGGCAGGAAAGCCGGTCAGGGTGGTGCGCAGTTCCAAAGGTCGACGTATCAGCAAATACGCTCCTGAGGAGGGAAACCGCTACGATGGTATTTACAAGGTATAAACACATTTTTGCTGGAGGTTGTAAATCAAAATCTGTCTAATTTAAGACTACCATAAATATGGACTGGAAATGTAGGGAAGGCAATCGATCCCAGAATGCTAGAACTGTAACTAACCTTGTGCTCCAAAAACTGAAGTCTGATTCTGCTTTACCTCATGTAACTTAATTTTGACCTGCTTTAAAAGACTCAAAAACAGCTCTGAATTTGATGCATTTAATGCACCATGAATTTTAGGTGGTTAAGTATTGGCCAGAGATTGGAAAGTGTGGCTACCTGGTGTGGCGGTACCTGCTGAGACGGGACGATCTGGAACCGGCTCCGTGGACACCTGAAGGACTGGAGAGGATCAAGAAACTGGGCCTTCGTGTTCAGGTTAGACTGTGAGTGTGTGTTTGTGTGTGAACTTCGCTGTATAGACACTACAGATATCCTCTAATACATCTTACATATTGTACATATTGTAAACCTCTGTTTAGACGCTATATAGAGAAATATACTGTCTGCACTTGCACAGTATGTCTTTCATGCTTCTTACTAAAGGCCACTGTGGACAGCACTTGCAATTTCCTTTTTGCATGTGTGCATCTCCAGTTTTCTGAAATGAAAACAAGATAGCAGTCTGTTTGGTTCTCATGTCTTTCCCTGTGTGTCTGCAGTACCCACCGGGCTACTTGGCTGCCATGGCTAACAAAACAAAGAAGGAGGCCTGTGCCAGACCTGGGCGTGGTGGCCGGAGTAAGCACTATCCCGGGAGGGGGAGGCCACGGAGACAACGCAAGATAAAGGAGAAAGAGGAGAACGATGAGGAAGAGGAGGAAATGCAGCCAGTGGCCAGTGTGGAAGAGGAGGAGCTGCAAAGTAATGGAGAGCAGAAGACAACCAGAGATAGTGGTGGGTGCTTTCACAGTTGAAGCTCAAAGCAGGTCAGACAAGGTGTTGTGAGAAGAGGACAGGTGAGAACAGCCTGGGCTTTTAAGATAGCTTGTAAATATACAAAATTTTTTGCTAAAAACTCCCATCAGGATTATATTTTCTCAAGGCATGCACCACTGTAAATATTGTTTTCTTAACAGCTTATCTCATTTTCATTATTGTTGTATGCTCTTCAGGTGCAGCTGCTTTTTTTTTTTTTCAGTCTTATTTATGTGTCTTCAGCAGAATCGTCAAAAGCAGCACAGCCTCCCTCTAAACGGGTGAAGATAGAGGAGACCTTCCAGCTGTCAGAGCAGCAGCAGCAGTTGATCCGAGGGGACACAGCCAACAAGAAACTCTGGGATGAAGCCATGGAACACCTTAAAGAGGGGCCGGTATGAATCCCAGTACACCCTGTCGCACTAATGCACCTCAGGCTCCTCAGTGCACAAAGCATCTCACACAGAGAGCTCATTGAATGTTACTGATCCATAAAAATGGAATGTATCCCCTTGGTCTTCAGATCTTAACTGCCTGAGTCAGTTTCCTCTTGATTTCCAGACTAATCAGTCACAGTTTTTGTTTGGCAGAGATGGATGTAGGCTTATGCAAGTTAAAATGGCAGAAACACCATTGTATTTCTGAAAGGACAAGATTGTAATGATACTTTTTATGCCTCCGCGCCGGCGACTGCCAGAGGCATATTGTTTTTGGGTTGTCCGTCCATCCCTTTCATTGTTGTGGACACGATATGTCTGTATTGCCTTGATGGAACTTCTTCAAATTTGGTACAAATGTTCACTTGGACTCAAGGATGAACTGATTAGATTTTGGTGGTCAAACGTCAAGGTCAGTGTCACCTCACAAAACACCTTTTAGCCATAACTCAAGACTTCACACAGCAATTAGGACAAAATTTCACACAAATGGTTAATATTTTATGACTCTGGATAAACAGGGACATAATCTGACACTGGTCTGAGTGGCGGAGGCATACAACCATCAGGCGGCAATTCAACTTTTTCTTCCTTTTTAATTCCTTTTATGTGTTTCTGTCTGTTCACATATGAAGAATTTCCTGCGCAAGATGGAGCAGATCTTTATGTGCGTGTGCTGTCAGGAGCTGGCCTTCCAACCCATCACCACCGTCTGCTCACACAATGTTTGCAAGGTGCGTACTGAATGGGTGTGTTTGTAACTACCACTGCTCAGAATCCCTGTCGTTGTGTTTGTGTGTAACTATCTCCTGCCGACCTCTCTCTTCTCAGACTTGTCTCCAGCGGTCGTTCCGAGCAAAGGTGTACACCTGCCCCGCCTGCCGTCACGACCTGGGCAAGGACTACGTCATGACCCAAAACAAGACGCTTCAGATGCTGCTCGACCAGTTCTTTCCCGGCTACAGCAAGGGCCGATGAGGTCGAAATCACATTTATAAGTAAAATACGTACATACACGCACATAAGCATCCATTCTGTGCACCCACGTATAGCGTCAAGTACCTAGAGCTCCACTTTAAAATGCATTGCGCACACATACTGTACTTACCCACGGGCAAATGTATATTGCATATACAGCCATTTATGTATACAATCATTCATACACAAACAACCTCAGTAGGGACTGACCTCATCTGTTGAACTTGGACTGTCTCCATTAACACCACCAGCCTGAAATTCAACCAAGGACATTTTTTAACCTCCCTACTCTTGCCACAAAAACGCACAAAAAGGAGCCCCAACTCTCGCACCCACTTGCCATCTGAAGCTCTTAGCTCATTTTATAATTTGCCCTTCCACTGTGTTGTCCACAGGTTCCATAAACTGACACACAGCACATTGCTAGAGTGCATATTTCTCCCGAGCAATATCATGAAATCCGCCGTTAGATTCCTGCCAACCTGTATGCATTTTGTGTACCATGTGTGCAGTTTTACACCAACATGCTGAGCTGAGTGTTTCACTCAGCTGGCACACAAAGGTGCTAGGTTAATACAGTGATGTAGGCACAGTGGGACTGGCAATTTCGCAAGGTTACTGAAGACACGCAGATGAGGTAACACCCCCTGTACAACGTTCAGTATGAGAAAGAAGGGCGTGCCACTGAGAGAGGGCCACAGAGTTGGCCTGATATACCAAGGTAATATTAGAAAAGTCAAGAATTAATATGTATGTATATATAAAATAAAGCACACCGGTTTCTGTGACATTGGAGCACTTTATTACTGACATGTGCAGCAGAATTGTTGAGTATTTTAATCGGGAGCATTTGTTAGCATCCTGCTAGCTGCTCACGTCACTTGGAATAACACCACTGCCGTGCCATGAGCTAATAAGAACAGTAACTGTCTCACCAGGGGCCACTGTCAGAGCATTTTCAAAGAACAGGAATTGGCAGCTGCATCCATTTTGTTTGGAGTGTTTCCGGCTCCAGTAGAGCCGCAACTTCACATACTTTAGTGAACACACCAGTGATCAACAGGCACAAATCAGTCAAAACAAAGCCTGTATTTCATAGACATACCAAAGACGTGTGGCTGTAGAACAGATAAGGAGCAAAAATCTTCAGACATCTGCTTTTTAAAAAGTAATTTCTGTTGACACCTAAAAAGAAAATGCAATATAAATATACTTGTGACATCTCAAACAGGACCATACCAAATTATGATCTTTCTCTAGCACAGCACTTTTTTGTTTCCATTTTCAAGCAGCTCAAAATAAATGTAGAAGATAAACAAGGACGCACTACTAAATCTCTCCCATAAGCGCTATTGAAACCTCTAACACTGTTGAAACAGTTTATTACACATGGACGTCGAGACATTTATTCATCCGTGAATTAAGTTCTCACATCAATATGTGTTTTCATAGGTACTCCCATTCTTGTTTTCACTTCTTCAGTCAAATGAAATTGACTAAACTGCACATTAGATGAGTATTTTCTGGTATTAGATTTGTCTACCAGAGAAATACTGTAACAATCTAATAGAAATGAAAGATTTACAGAAGATTACACAAAGATTTAGTGCTCTGAAATGTTCGAAAAGCGTGAAGAGTGCTGCTTGCACATTCATTTCAATGACGGCTGAAAGGGCGCACTGTGGTCGTCCCTGGTGTTACCAGGCAACCACAATCAAGCAGGACTTCACACAAAGATGGTTAGCATATATTTTGCTCAGCAGATATTCATCTGCTATTGTTCTCCCTGTCAGACTCACTGTGATGTCCACTGGAGAACTTAGTATTCGGCATGATCTGCCTCTCCTTCATTTAAAAAAAAAAAAGTAATCCGATGAGTGATTGCACAACCAGGATGATGTGAGTTACATTTTTGTGAAATTACACTCAGATACAGTTGTGTCAGTTTGTCATGGTTGATCCTGAAAATAAGGCCACTGATTTCTCTTCCCTGACAAAGAGGTTTTTCCAATGAACAAGATAGTTATGTGGATCCACACCATCAGCGGCTCAACGTGCAGTGCTCACTTATATACAGCATGTAAGCTAGACAGAAATGTACTGTGTAATCAGTCTAATAACTGTCATAAATTGTAATTGTCCTGACCTGTAAGAAAACAGGAGAAGGATAAGAGTGCCTTGTAGCATGGTTTAAAAAAAAAAAAAAAAACGGTCAAATACCAAAAGCTGGCATCCAATGCCCGGTCGGTTTCCTAATGTTGTTAACTCATTCTTTAATCAGGAAGCTACTGATTTAAAATTATTACTCCCTTCTGGTTATTATTCCCTTCTGGCCAAGTCCTTGCATGGCTGCTTATGTTTAGACAACGTTAAACATGTCACAAGTTCTTTTGTTCAATGGGGGAAAAAAAAGGAACGAGGAAAAGGAAGTGTTGTTTTAGTCTTGGTACTGAATATCAAGTATTGTATTGACAACAGTAAAAAAATAAATACACATCTGCACATGGCGCAAGGGAGAGCCTTTTAACATTGTGAGAGGTTTTCAGCAGCACTTATGTGAGAGTTCACTGGGGCATGTGAGCATAACATAGCTTTATTATTATGCTATTGAATGTTTCTAATAGGTTGTGTGTTTCATTGCACTTGGATACAACATTGAGTGTATAATGAGAAAATTATGTTTATGTGGCAGGTAAAGTTTGAAGTTTGACTGGCGTAAATGGATTTGGGCCTGGGTTAATCATTTCATGTACATGCCACTTTCAGCCAATAAATAGGTCATTAGATGATCAGTGTTAGCAAGTGGATTTTTTTTTAATATTCTGGATGTCATAGTACATCTTTATATGATTAAGAGCATGTGTGACGTATAAAGGGTAAGATCTCGTACTGCAGGGAGTGAACGCCTGGGATACTTAGGGTTTTTTTTATGGTTTCCATTTGTTTTCTGGCTGCATAAGTTGGACAGAGGTGAATGTTCAAGTTCAATGTATCAAGTGTCAATCATCATTCAGCCAGTTTGAGGCAGCTTTGTCCGTGTGGCTTCAGTGCGTAACCTAAAAACAAATAAACGTCAAACACATTTGTCTCCCAGATCAACATGGCTAACGCACCATGGTCCACTGGATGTGGGTTTTCCTCTGGTGCAGCAGACAACAAGTCTGAACGAAGCTCAAGACTATGTCCAGACTATTTTTAAGCTACTTTTGTTGAAGCAAAAATCCTGAACAAGCCATGTCTTTGTATTTTTTACTTACCTTTTCTTATAGCTTATTATCCAGTGGATTTAGCCTGACCAGTGAAAACTGCCCCCTTCATATCTTTGAAATGCACTTGGAAGCTTTACATAAATGATTACCTTCTTTTAATTACTATAGAAGGATACCTCCACAACAAGGAGGACCAATGACGGTCATAATATTACGCAATATAAGTTGAATTTTTACCTTCCTTTTTGTACTTTCATATTAATATGAAATCATTTGAGTCACAAAATGACTCAAAGGATAATTGTATGCATTGCTGAATACAGAGGCTGCTA
This sequence comes from Trachinotus anak, assembly GCF_046630095.1. NCBI lineage: Eukaryota > Metazoa > Chordata > Actinopteri > Carangiformes > Carangidae > Trachinotus > Trachinotus anak. Next base: position 9,885,908 of record NW_027273879.1, on the reverse strand, counting down.
TAGCCTGTATCGTACTACATGTATTACACAGTCCATTTTCCTCGAGTTCAAAATTTGTTTTTTTCTATCTTGAGCTGCGAACAGAGATTTGCATCTTTTCCAGTGCTGATATGGTACTTCAAAATGTCCAGGGTTGGCAGGTCTGATGGGAACTAAAAACAAAAAAACATCCCAAGGAGAGCACATAGCCAGCAGCAGAGCCTCTGCGCCGATCTGTGATCTGGACAGGGGTCACCTGGAGTGCTGAAGCTCAGATGCGATATCCAAACTAGTTTCGACACTTGAGTTGATTTTGTGGGAAAATGTAGCCCTTGTTCACTGACACCATGACATTCACCCGTGACAGCCTTTAAGGCAAAGCCATGTTTTCTGTAGAGCTGAGACAATGACGGCTTCAGATGAGGCTGTTTGTTTGTTTGTGGTGATGTCCTTGTTTCTGTTCAATCATTCAGGATTTTTTTTTTTTTCTTTTTATCAACAACATGCAAGTACAAATGCTACTATGGTCTTTAAAGCTAACTGTGATGTGCATTACTTCCACTGTTGCTCAATCTTGTTCGAAGATTTTTTTTTCTTCCTGCATTGACTGGCAAAGCTAATAACCCTCCGTTCTTTATCTGCTGTGACCTTCGCTCCCTCTCCTCCCTTTCCGCTGTCTTCTGCTCTCCGTGAACCTACAGTACTAACAATTTTTAGACGTCTTGTGGACGCTTGGCTTCAGTGCTGTGTTGTTTTTATTTCTATTGCACTCTATTGAAGAAAAAAGTTTGAGAATCACATTTAATTTTCCTAGAATGCTTACTATTATCTATGTTCGTACGCCATTTTTCTACCATTTTAGTTGCTTCTCTTCTATTTTAATCATTAGTCATTTTTATGTGGCAACCTCAAACATTCGCAGCATACGCCAGTCTGAGGAGTTCCATTGCTTCATATTGTGATCTGAAATTTTATACATGTCATAATAATACTTGATATGTACCTATTAAATATTTGGATTCCAGAAAAAAAGGGCTTCTCTTCTTTTTGTCCTGTGTTTTGATTTTGCAGAATTCATGAAGCTGACGGCTGACGGCTTTTGACCATTACATTACAAAATAATGTAGTTTTGCTAATCACAGCTCTCAGGACAACTGATCACTGTTTTTAATAGAAGATGAATAGAATTCTTCTGAAAACCTTTTAAGATATACAGTATATTTTATCTTTTCTTTTTTTTTTTTTATAAAAAGAAGCATGGTGCTCTTTCTACATTATATTGTGAGTGAAAAACTTCGCTTATCCCCAGTGAGTATGTGGTAGAAACTTGCCTACACATGGTGAAAACTAAACCTGTTGTGCTAGTTTGCCAGTGTGCCCACTTTCAAATGTACTTTTTGTCATTATACAGTTTTCACACAACACAAGAAGGTCAACACTGGTCACTCGTCATAAGACCTTGGACTGCAGCTTGAGCTGTGCTGTTAAACGAGAGTGTCATATGATGTTTTGCCATTAAAAACAGACCACACTTCTATATCAGTATCATTAGCATTAATTAGAGCAGCAGGTGTTGCTTCTGTCAGTCCTGCTCACCCACACAGATGTTTTCAGTCATTTTTCCTAATTAGATTTGAGCTCAGGTTAAAGGTGCGCTGAGTCGTGCTGGAAATTAAAAAAAAAAGAAACATTTTTTACGACCAAATAAGACAAAGAGAGTGAAATAAATGTGACTTACAGTGAGGGGGTCTGTATCCATGAATTATCAGTTTGAGCAGCTGTGAATAGCAGTAAGGTGGAAGTTTGTCATTTATTGTTCTTGCCCTAGAAAAAAAATTATGAAGCTATCAAAGTAATAACTTTAAAAAAAAATAGTTAAGGAACATGTTTGTTTGTGTAAGTGAACACCTTACACAGATGTAACTTTAAAATTGACTGTACAATCATGTGTGGTTCAGTGTGCTGTGGAGCCTCCTGGTGGTATGAAGACATATGACATGCTCTGGATGTCTGCCCTGCTGCTCTTTTATAAGTGACCTGATTTTCTTCCACTGAGCAGCACAGATTACACTGTTAGGTAGGAGTTATGTTTGATCATTACGGAGGGCCATGAAATGTGTTTTATAGTGTACTGTGCTTGATTATACATCGTTACAACACAGGTCGTTCTGTAATAAACGCCTGCTCTAGATCCACCGTGCTGTTCAATATGGGGGAGCAGCCGTTACATCACAGAGAAATGATCTTGCTCTGGCTTTATACCAGAGCAGCAAATTCATTTACAGTCAGGGATATTTAACTCTGTTTCAAATGGAAACGAAGGGAAAAGTTAAGTTCCAGCGTGTTGGTGGGGTTCACAAATGAGCTTTAGTAAGGATGTACACAAGACAATTTATTTGTTTGTTTTATTATCACAGAAGCACAACAGGTACCACTATGCAGGTGAACAACAAACTCATTACTATCATGAAAAACAAGTTCAAAAGGAATGCTAATCCAAAAAAGAAAAATCCAATCACAGCAATATTTTTCAACCTCCAAAACAAATACTACAATATTGTCAGATACACATGGCAGAAAGAAGCAAAAGCACTTTGGATTATTCACTTTCCTTTCACTTTGTACCAATATACTCATCATAGGATCTTGAACTCAAAACTGACACATGCAACAGCATTCATCTTGTCACTCCATCTCTAGTCTAAATGGATTCACTATTCAGCTATGAAGTACCAATTATTGGGGCTGTCACTCAAAAGTAACCTTTCAAAAATCCTAATACTTTTAAGAGGATAATAGTGCTACAAAATGAAAGTGGTCCCGCTGAAATATATTTGTAATTCAGTTCAGAGTGAAGGAAAATATGGGACAAATTTTAAACTCATTATTTAGCCAATCAAAAGACAGCTGGAGTACCCGAGTGTAAACCTGATGACCTTTTGTTTTACATTCAAGAAATGAAGAATCCTCCATCTTTATCTATCATAAAAGGAAATAAACAAAACAAAGACTTGACAAGAAATGAAAATTATGAGAACTTAACTTATCGCTATGACAACTGCAATATGATTATAAGTCTAAAAAACAAAGGATCCCTCCTTTTTAGGTGACAATATCAATTAATCTTCAATGAAAACAGTCTATTAAAACACAACGATAGTTGGTGGAAACAGGAGATGCACAGCTTACATATTCCCTTGAACACAAAAGCGTGGGGGAATGAATACTTGCATACAGAGAGCTACGGCAGAGGGTTTAACACAGACAATGGAGTATATGGGTAAGCTAGGACAGGATGGGCAAACATACAATGGGAAGAAAAAAGGGAAGTAAGGATGAGGTGGAGGGGGTGTCCAGAGAGCTACTCCTCGTCCGAGGAGTCCCTGTCAAAATTGTAGGCCATGAAGAAAACGTCGGGTCGGGGTGGGACGAGGGCATGGCCCGGTTTCACAATCTCAAAGCCCAGGAAACTGAAGGTACGCACCAGTTTAGCTGGAAGAGGAAGGTAGGAACAAAGGAATGTCAAGATCCAGTACTTGTCAGAACAAAGAAGCCAAAACAAAAAATAACATGACAGTTGTGTCGATCTTCTGAATGAAAGGTGTGCTGGGAAAACAGGGCTGTTTGCAACATACCACGATCATCTCTGTTCTTGTAAAAGCAGACAAACACGCTAACGACTTTCAGATGTTCTTCAGCATACTCCAGGAGAGCCGCAAAACTGGAGAGAAAACAGAGGGCAGTCTGGATTAGAAAATGGAACATTTTAACACGAAGGCACAAACACACAAGAACAATGAGTGAGCTCTGGCTAAATCTCTAGTTTATCTTCAAACAATTAGATGTGTATTTACTAATTATTTACTGCTTTTGGGTTTCCCTTAGATGTTTCAAAGTCTATAATCAAGCTAAAGGGAATCAAAGCCTGGAGATCTACAGGCAGCCACCACCTCTTAAAAAACATTTTATGTCCACACTATATTTTTGTGCCACTGCAAAGACCTAAAGCTACATTCCATTTGAGCTTTTTCCAGTCCTCACCTCTCCTTGCTGCCTTCAGGAAGAGGGTCAAGAGGTATCTCCACATAGAGCGCGCTGCTGCTTAGGACAGCATCCCACTGTATTGCCTTGGTAACAGTGGGACGACTTTGGAAGTGGAGTATCCCAGGGCGACCATTCCCTGCTGGCTCCTCCGTTACAGTCAACCTTCGGTCCTGGAAAATAAATACCAACAATGCGTCTGAAACAAGCCGTGGGTGGCGTTAAATGTATCAGTGTCATGTAGACAGTATGTTTCTCTCTGGTATTTGACTACACTTCAAATATGATGGAAAACATGCAACTTTGGTCCTGAAAAGCAAATGAGCCTACACATAAACTGAAATCTCAAGTGAAAAATGAAACTGGATTGTGGTTTCACTCAGTGTAGATGACTAAATCACATAAAAGCTGGGTGTGCCTTCTCACGCTGAGTAAACAAACGCATAATCACGTGACATGAAATGGTTGCAGTGAAATATGAGGAGCTCCTATGCTAGTGACAGCTTTCCTCGTTTCTGCATCTGCATTATAGCTCCTCTAACTACTTTACAGCAGTATGCGTGTGTATGTGTTTCTAGACTTACTGAATAGACCGGCCGAGCTGAAGGAGTGTGATCCCGTGTGCCATTCCCTCGCCCACCTGGGATCTTCAGGGGTGGGAGAGGGGCATCAGGAGCACCACAGAGGCCCCGGGCCGCGGGTACTACTACAGTGCAGGGACAGGCTGGAGGAGAGAGGGGTAGAGAGAAGACGTAGTCAGAATACTAACAGAAAAAATAAGGTTTTTTATAATTAAACATGTACCATGTGTTGCAATGTATTACAAAGTATCAAAATGCATATTAATAATTCTTCCTTCATATTTTATATAACTAAAATCTCAATGACAAAAATGTCATGGGACTTTATATGCATATATATGCATTTTGGCCAACTTTGTCATTGTGTGCCAAAAAGAATTGCGGAAGTTTCGCATGGTGCAATATAGTGCACACATGTTCACTCTTCCAAGATAGTGTTTGAGACCTTGCATGGTCTGTGCAGTCGCTCAAATATGCTCCTGTGCCACTAAAAGTTAACTACAGCCTCTAATTCCTACAGTTTAATTATAGAGGATGCCTGCTTCACACTGTGCATACAAGCAGAAAGATCAGAGGTCCTTTACCAAAAAACAACATAAACATGAAAGGACAAACACTTCTGGCCTCATAATTCTGTTCTCTAGAGTCAGTCTTTGAATTTTGGGGCTGTAACAAAATTAGGGAGCGTACCCCAATTCTTGTCATTTTTGTTCCAGACCCTAAAATCCAAACAACCATAACAGCTCGGGCTACCGCTTACTCAAATCTCATTTCTATAAAAGGAAAAACTTAAGCACTTGTACTGTAGAATTATACATTCTTTATGGTCTTTGTCTTAGAGCGATGCACTTCTCATTGATGACGTCTAGTTCCTGTCCGTGCTGAGTTTGAAGGCACTTATTACAAGTCTCTTTGAAAAAAGCTGTCAAAGTAATGTTTACTTTCAACACACTGTGCTTAGGAAACAAAATGTCTAGTGTGTTCTGTTTGGTTTTCTTAGCCATAAATTTATGATTATTCAATTTTGCTGAAGAAAAACTTTTTCCAAGCAGTTAACAAATACTGCAGTTACTAACATTTAAGTGCTAAATCCACAACATGTGTTACACAAGCAGGCCTGGATGCTCATTCAGCCTGCTTGCAGTTTATATTTCCCCAAACAATGGTGCTGTGTGTACAAAGTTGTTAACAGAACCTTTAAAAGAGCGGTACACCAATGCAGCAGGAAGCAGTGGGAGGCAACCAACCCAAAATATTTGCTGTTAAAGCGCAAAGCCAGACTCCAATTCTTAAACTCAAATTTCAGTGTGGTTAGTTGAAACAGCCACTGTACTTTAAGACGCTTTCAGAGCCAGTCTAAAAAAAAAATCTTTATCTGTTGCGCTTAAATTTATCAAACTATCTTGTCATGTATTTATAGTACACATTATAAAGGGGACTAAAAGGATAAAACAAAGTTGGCTTATCCATGTCTCAATCAAACAATAAAAAGCTGTTCATAGTGGAAAAAGTACCCACTACCTAAGGCCAATGTTGACATCATTAAACTGCCTGTTTTGTCCAAACCCTTAAGATACTTGTTTTACTCTATCATAAGACAAAGTAAAGCAACAAATGCTCACAATTAAGAATCTTAAAGTAGAGAATGTTGGGCATTTTTACTTAAAATCAATTAATTGATTATCAAATGAAGGTTGCTACCAACTTATTTTCATTTCCAATTTATCTGCGGATAATTTTTGATCATTCATTTTGTCTATAAAATGTGTGAAAGCAGTGAAAATGTCCATTATAATTTCTGACAACCCAAGGTGATGTTTTCAGAGCTGGCTTTGTTCAACCAACAACCCGAAGATATCTGGTTCACTGGCATCTATGAAAAAGGTGCCAACTCTCACATTTGAGAAGAACTGGTGAATGTACAGAATTCCTGCTTTAAAAATAACTAAACTAAGCCTTCAATGATCCATCAGTTCATTGACTTAACCCTTTTAGTTATTTTTCAAACAAAAAACTATCTACACATTCTCCAGTGCTAGCTTCTCAAGTTTGCTGCCGTTCTGTTTTTATTTCACAGTAAACTGAATACCTTTGGTTTTGGATTTTGGTGAGGCAAAACAAAGCATTTGAAGAAATTACCTAAATAAATCAAATGACTAATCACTTTAGCTATAGTTCATATAGTTCAAATGTGAGGTGTTGATGGTGCATTCAGAAAGTATTCAGGCCCCTTCACACTTTGTTATGTTGCAGCTTTTCTAAAATCATTAAAGTCCATTTATTCCCTCATCAATCTACACTCACTACCCAGGAATGTCAAAGTGAACATTTTTGTAAACTTATAAAAAGAAAGGGAAAACTGAAATATCACACTGACATAAAGTATTCAGACCCTTTACTCAGTATTCAGTTGAAACAAATTTGGCAGCAATTACAGCCTGGAGTCTTCTGGGCTATGACGCAACAAGATCTGCACACCTGGATTTGCTTTGTCAGGTTTAATGGGGACCTGCACACTCGAGGACATTCACAGAATTGTCCCTAAGCCACTCCTGCATTGTCTTGGCTGTGTCCTTAGGGAAACTGTCCTGATGGAGGGTGAACCTTCAGCCCAGTCTGAGGTACTGAGCACTCTGGACCAGGATTTCAGTAAGGACATCTCTGTACTTTGCTTTGTTCCGCTTTCCAACAATCTTGATCAGTCTCCCTGTCCTGCTGCAGTGAGGGTTGTCCTTCTGCAAGCTTCTCCCAACTCCACACAGGATCTCTGGAGCTCAGTCAGAGTGACCATCAGGTTCTTGGTAACCTCTCTTACTAAGGCCCTTCTCTTCCAATTGCTCAGCTTTGCCGTGCCACCAGCTCTAGGAAGATTCCTTGTTGTTCCAAACGCCTTCCATTTAACAATTATGGAGACCACAGGTGCTTTGGGAACCTTGAATGCAGCAGATTTTTTTCTAGCCTTCTAGATCTGTGTCTTGACACAATCCTGTCTCCAAGTTCTGCAGGCAGTTCCTTTGACCTCATGATATGGTGTCTTCACTGATATGCATCGTCAGCTCTGAGACCTTGTGTAGACAAGTGCCTTTCCAGATCATGTTCAATCATCTGAATTTACCACAGGTGAACTCACAGGTGTAAAAATATCTGGCATAAAGATGACCAATAAAAATAGGAGGCACCTAAGCTAAATTGCATGTCATAACAAAAAGTCAATGTGTCAATGTGACATTTACATTTTTACTTTTTACAAACTAGGGAAAATTAGTAAAATCCTTTTTTTTTTTGTCATTATGAGGTATCAAGTTTAGTTTGATGAAGAAATTATTAGTTTAAATAATTTTGGTATAAACAACATAAAATGTTAAGAAAAGTGAAGGGGTCTAAATACTTCCTGAATGCACTACAGCTGGGTTATAAATGGCCTCTTGTCTATACATCAGAGCATTGTTAACCCTTCAAGTAAGGTTTTTAAGGCCTTTGGTAAATTCATTCAACGCCCTAGTCCTTGGTTGTTGCAATGGCTATCTAGGAATGAACCACAAACTGATGATAAAAAACAAAACAAAAACAAACGTGTCACAATCAACTTTAAATACGGACAGCAATCTCTAATGAGTTATTAAATGTAATCTTTCTACACATACCACTGCGTCGTACATTAATAACTCCGTCTGTTGTGAGGCCTACTGCATTGACCTGTCAGTTGCGTAATAATCGATAGCTCAGGAGACCACCGTGGCCAGAAACGTGCTCACCCGGCGACTTCACTGGCAAGTTTGTTGTTTTTTTTGGTTTGTTTTTTTTAGCCTGGTGTCATTCTCTCTTACCTTTCTCCAAGTCCCAAAATGTTACATCTACTGACCTGGGCCAAGACTCTTTGGTCTTTAACACGGCTCAGTCACGAAAGACCTGAAGCAATCCTCCTTAATTTCCTTCTCTGTTGTCAATTTGTATTTTTTTTCAGCAGCTAGCCTGACCAAAGTTAGTTAATTAACCAAAGCTGGTTAATTAACATTAATTAAATTGAAACGCTGACGTTAACTGGCGTAGTTAGCCACAGTCACGTAACAAGTTCGACGACGTTCGTAGCTAGCAGCTAATTTAAAGCTGCCCTGTTTCCTCAAGGGACATCAGCTGAACATCCGTAGTTTAAACACGACAGTTTGTAAAATAGCGTTACACCTGGTGTTACATAGCGGCTGTCTCAAAATGTAACATTGGTACATATGTAATACATCCAAACGCGTATCACTTCCGCTTTTCCGTGGCTACTAGCTAGGTTAGCTTAGCCACCCCTCCCCCACAACACGGTTAGCAGTTAGCCAGGTGCGGTATTTTCCATCGTTTACTTACTTTCCAATCATGTCACAGATGGGGTTACTTAAATCCGCCATGGTAGTAAAAGACTGCTGTTTTCCTTCTTTCTCGCGAGCAAAGCAATGACTGTTTAGGATCCGCTGGAGGTTGGATTTTACCATCCGGCCTCGGGTAGAGACACGACGGGCTGACTGCTCTCGGCTATGCTCTGCTAGGAAGTGATCGGTCGTAGTCTTCGAGCTGGGAGAAAAGAAGGGAGTCAAGTTACCCATCATGACAAGTACACACTTCCTCTCTGATTTCAAAATAAAAATCGGATAAATGGGAAAAAAAAATACATTACACTGCTTACATGAAAATATCCATTAGGTTTTCACGTTACATGTTACACCTTCAATATCTGTAGCGGCATTAAAACCACGCAGTTTTAAATAAGGAAACCATCTTATCATAAAGCAAAATTCCTATAAATTCCTATACTTATATACTGTATGACAAATAATAGGGCATATATACTGGGTTTCATATATATAACACATCCTTTCCAAAATCCACCAGGACTGTATAACAGCTGAGGCCATGAGTCCAAGGTTCCTCACCATTAAAACAATTTTGACCAAAATAATGATCTCAGTATATGTTATCTATTCAGGAAATTGTTCAATCAGAATAATTTCTTTTAATTTTATTTCCAAACACGAAGATCTAAATGCTGTTTTTAAAACATTCTCCACATCAACAGAAATATAATTTGGGAGATACTCAATATACTCAAACATATTCCCACATGCACTTTAAAAATACTTATTTGGTCAAGCTACAATTTTTCAAGGCCAAGAATGTATTTATGCATTCAAGCATAGTGTGTTTTCTTAATAACTCACTACAGGTTTATATTGACAGCACAGTTAATATTACAGAGATAGAGAGTAATATTTCTGTACCACACACCTTTTGCAATATGGATTGGCAATAGATAATATTGTTAAAGCATAAAACAGAGCTGTTCTGGAGTTGTTTCTTCAGTATTTTCATTTGTGACATTTCAGGTGAGCTGCATTAACAGCCAGTACTTTGTTTTACCAACCAAAAATAATGTGTGTATGTTTAACCTTGCTTAATTACTGAGAAGTCAAGTAGAAATTTCCCCCTTTACATTAAAAACAGTGACATTTATTTTGAAAGCGGAAGACATTGTTACAGCTACGCCAAAGAAATTAGCTAATATCTAACTTCACATTTATGCTAACAAGCTAACGCTAACCAGGAAAGCTAAAGATGCTAAAGACGATGATCGTAACTTCACCCAGAGAAACTGACTGACCCTGACCTGTGACCACAGTTAAATAACAATAAAATCGTTGGATAATATCTCGAGCTCCGCCATTAAAATATGTCCATTGTCTTTACGTCAAAGTTAATATTTAATGTCAAGACAAACTAAGTGCCCTTGCAGTTTATTGCCTAAAGCAAAGTCGCTGCCGAGCCAGGAAAACAAATAGCTTACGTATGTTAGCCGCCGTTAGCCTAGCGGCTGTGTGTTGACAGGGAGCGTCTCATGGAAAAGTACCAAGGGCAGAGAAAAACTTAGAACAAAGACACCAAAGACTTACTATTTCTTTAAGATTACTGAGCTCCCATTGTCACCAGACTTCATCTCATGCTGATACTTTGTCACTGAAATAAGTAGTTTGTTAAATAGTTACTTCGTTTGAGTGTGTACATTTACTCCAGTACAGTACTTTTTATTTATTTTTTTGTTATTTGTGCTTTACTTGAATATTTTTTGCATCTATAATCTACCACGATTCAAAATATTATTCCACCGCATTTATTTGATAGATATATTTACTTTGCAGATATGATATATGATATTTATATGATATCATTTGTTATAGATTAATTTACAGTAGAAGTTCTTAAAGTTGCCAAAATGTAACCCTCTAAGAACCTTTTAGGAACTTTACCTTTAGGTTTTTGCAACTTTTAGGAAGGTTTTTTTGTTTTTTTTTTCAGTGTAACCTTTAGAGAACCATTAGAAAACGTTCACATAAGGTTCCCTGTTTGCTGGGTTCCCTACAGTATATAAGGCAACTCAACATAGCTTCACCTTGACTAACTACACCATGAAAGTACTGCGTGCCGGTTATTGCAGCAATAAAATAATGCAATAATAGGATTACATAACACCAGCAGGTGCCATTCTGCAGAACCACTTCTTCTGTTTTAGATACCGTTGCTGATACTGTTGTACTTTTACCCAAGTTACATTTTAAAGGAAGGACTTTTCTGTTTGATGTAGTATTTACAGTGTTGTACTGCAGCTTTTACTTAAATAAATTATACTTATTCGTCTCCTGGATGTGCGTCTCCTGCCTGATTATAAACTTGATTATTGTCCTTGGTGACTTTAACAAAGGTAACCTCAGCCACGAACTGCCCAAATACAGACAGTTTGTTAACTGCCCGACCAGAGAGGGGAACACTCTGGACCACTGTTACCCCACAGTCAGTGGTGCTTATCCCGCCGTCCCCCGGGCTGCACTGGGCCACTCTGACCGTGTCATGGTCCACCTGATTCCCACATACAGGCAGAAACTAAAACTGTGTAAACCTGTTGTTTACAAGAACCTCCAAGAACCTCCAATTGCAGCAATCACCAGAACAAATTCCTTGTATGTGGAAACATACTTGGCAATAAAACTGATTCTGATTCTGATTAAGACATCTTCATTCAAATGGCACCAAACTTGACACAGAGTGTTTCAAACAGCGTTCTGATTTGATAAAAGGTGAGTCCACGGTGATATTGATAATCTTGCTGTAATTTGTTCTGCATACACAACATTTTTTTTCGTTCAGCTTTGGATTAAAAGTCACCAAAATATTTGATGACACCCCCGAAACTTCCAGATGATGATTTTTCAGGACTGTCACACTATCACTTTGACCATTTTAAGTGTTTTAAATTGAAAGAGGCAAACGTGCCCTGGTTTTGCACATGTGATATCACAGCCTCAACTTGTGTGTATGTGTCTGTAGGACAGTTACCCAGTGGCGCATCCCACAAGTCACCTTCTCTAGGGATACCAAGGTCAGAGGTCAGAAACCCCAAATGACCTCAGTCCTTATATTAATGTTTTTTCTTTTTTTCAGTCAAAAAAAAAAATTGTCCAATAGGTGGCACCATGACACTGAAGTCGATAAGTTTGTCAAACTGTGTTTGGATTTGACCAAATGTGAGTCCACAGTGATATTGATAATCTTGATACAATTTGTAGTGTATGCACAACATTGTCTTTTTTGCTTAGTGTTGGATTCAAAGTCACCAAAATATTTGATGGCACTTGCCAAACCACTAGCATGCTGTGGGATTGTTTTCAGGTCTTTCACACTAACATTTTGACCATTTTAAGTGTTTAAGATGAAACAATACCCTGGTTTTGCACATGTGATGTCATTGCCTTGGCTGGTGTGAATGTGTGGATAGCACTCAGTTAACCGGTGGTGAAACCAGTAAGCCATCTGTCTGGGGATACCAAGGTCAAAGTTTCAAAACCCCAAACAACCAAAACTCTACTTCAGCCTTGGGTTTGGCCGAGCAAAATCTCAATAATAATTGATGCCTATGTCAGTGAAATGCTTGCTCAGGGGAACCTAATGGGAATGTTCCCTTAAGGTTCCAAAAAAATAACTTTTAAATATCTTGATGTATGAATTGTACTTAAGTAACTGAAAAAGCTTAGTTAGATTTAACATCTTTAAATATTACTTGTAAGTTTGTTTTTTAGCACTGACTATAGTCTATACTCACAGTTGTTTATGCTGTAGTTATCTCAGGTAACATACTAAGGTCTAAACTAATTCATCAGTTTATTGGTGAAGACAACAAAGCTCCCCTAGGGTAAATTAGCTTCAAACATACTAATTCAAACATGATAGAACATAAAATTAAGAAAGACTTTGAGAAGCATGGTGATAGGAGTCAGTGTGCAGAGACTCAATGTCCACATGATGGCGACAAAGCAGCCCTGCAGGCCACAACCCAGCACAGACATCATGATTTCACAACAGCATTGACTGATTAATTCATTCATTCATTGACGTCAACTCAAAACAATGTTTTAAGTAATAATTTAACTGATTCACATAAAACGTAATTGTGCAATGTACTTATACATTTCCAAATGGATGAAACAGCTGTTTGCATATGTAAATGATTTACCTGATATGATACACCTGATGGTATGGTTGTTTGGTTGTATAGTTGGTATAGTGACATTTAACATTTCAGTGGGGAAACCTTTTTTTTTTTTGTAAACCTTTCAACAATTTGCTTTCTCAAGCAGCCTTAACCTCAGTCAATTTCATTGGCCATGTATGTTGACACATACAAGGAATCTGATAGTAGCTTTCAGTAGACTTATACAGTGCAGAGACAACATTTACAGCAGTATACAGATACAGACATGTGGCTATGTTATGATAACAAGCTACGCACAATCAGGTGTAAACATAACCAACTCATGACTTCACATAATAACATACAGACTTAATTGCAGTTGCCCAGTATAAGTCCAAAAGCCTGAAAGTTTGCACATGAACTAAATACTTTTATGAATTGGGGGTATACTATATTGCAGTATACTGCATTCTTGCACTACAGCACCATTGACTGCAGCCTCAAATATGCAACAGAATATTGAATAATCTCTTCCAAAAATAGAGGGTTATAAGCAGGGGTGGAATATTATTAAGTAATGGACTCAGTTTTGAAGTGTATTTTCATTTTTGACTATTTTATAGTTCTACTCCACCTCATTGCAATGAGGGATGCTTATATTTATACATTTATACACATAACATACAGTCAGTCAACCAATTTATATTGTTTCAGATTAAACTATTCAGCTGTACGTTAAACAGTTCATGTATAGGCCTAATAATATAGCACCGAAAGGAGACATTCTGTCTGCATAAAGGTTTTTCTTACTATAAAAATATTTTTGCCTTGGCCTAGTTTTATGTTTTGATATTTTTCAGTACATTTTGCTGATAATACAAATCTTTACTGGACTATAGGTCTGAGTGCAGGACCTGTAATGGGTTATTTTTTCATTATGGTGGTGTATTACATGGCTTGTCTGTTGGACTGCATTGCATTGACAGGGAGTTCACTGAGTTCATGTTAAAGGAATAGTTTCACATTTTGAGGAATACACGCAGGCATAATTGTTTCAAAAGATCATTGTGTCCGTAGTGTTAGCATCCCAGCTAACAGTTTTGAACGTTTCCCAAGATAATTCAGGACAGTTTATTGAACGTCTACAAAATAACCTTTAGAGATATAAAGGTATAAACTTTATAGGTTACTTGTTTGCTGGGATGAAACCAAGGAATCAGTTAGCTTAGCTTAGCACAGATTAACTGCTTCCAGTCTTTAAGCTAAACTAAACTATGCGCCAGCCAGTGTGCTACCTCAAGCAAACACGAAAATAACTCTGGCCTATTCCTTTTAGTGTTATCAAAATCTGCCAATAGTTGTTGACTAAATGATTGTTAATTTTGTGACATGCCTACAGCGTTGAGTGTCCTCTCCGGGTCTCTATTTTGTAAAGGTCATAAATTAGGGCTAGGGTGAATATTAGGTTCAGGTCAAAGTAACGGGAAACGATTCACTTCCCCCATAAGCTTCTCCAGAGCGTTGTAATATAAAGCCTGGCGCCCTCTTGCCTCCTCTGTTAGTGTTTTATTTTACATTTTCAACCGCCTCGACCGCCCGCCCTCTCATTCAAGTTTGTCCCTCAGCGCGATCCGTCGGTCGTCCATCGAAGGAGAAAAAAACAGAAAGCGACGCCTGAGAGCGACGCTCGCCTGCAGCTGATGTACCGTTGGCTCAAAAATGGAGAGCGACACCACAGTCAGGAGAATAAAAACCTTCGGGACGCAGAATTATGTAGCTCAAGATAACTACGGGTCTCAAGACCGGTGCGGGAATAACGGCTACAACGGTGACCCGAAGAGGAAACCCGAAGTTAACCTGTACCTGCTGAGGGAAGGGTTGGCTGCTTCCCTGGCGTCTGTGTTTATTTTGGTACTGTGGGGACTGGTTCATCTGTCGTTACAGCAGCTCGTCATCGGAAAGCCGACCGGCGACTTCAACGCAGTGAGGGCCAGGTGAGATTTGTCTCTCTTTTCCTCTGTTGGCTTTCTGTTAGCTAACGGTCTCATAGCACCAGAGCCTCGGCTAACCTTTCCTCTAGTGTGACTACAGACCCGCCTAGAAACCACTACCGGGTGTCACCTCCACCTCCAAGGTAACCTGCAGGTGTGTGACGGCTAGAGGAGTTTGGCTGAGGAGAGAAGAGGCACAGCAGCCTCTAAGAGTGAGCCAGTTAAAATGACCCCAGCGCTCACAAACATGAATGAAACCACCAAAAAAAAATTAAATGTTATTCCACAAACTCTAAATCCAAACTTGCAGATGCTTTAAGAGTACATGTCTTTGCAGGTAAGACAACACAACGCAAAGTTATTCATAAAACGTGCAATTCAAGGTGCTTTGTATGATGCTTCAGAGAACTGAAGTAGGGAACACAGCACAGACATAAATTAGAAGAACGGGAACCAAGATAATTAATACATAGTAGGTAAGCATTTTCTATTTCATATTGTAATCGAAAAATCTTTGGGTTGTGGAAGACGTCTCCATGTACTTCAGGAAGTTACAATAGGCACTTCTCCCTATTTTCTGATTTTTCATGAGTGTAAACGGATTGAAAATATAATCCACTGATTGCTTGATGATGAAATAACCATTAGCTGCAGCCCAACTATGACAATTATTAAAAATAATTAAGTAAAGGTTGTAGTTACTTAAAAGGTAATTTATGGTTTCTGAAAGAGTGGGGAAATTCAAGGTCAAGGTTGCTTTAAACATGTCACAAAAAGACAAAGCACACTTTCAAACAATAAAATGCAATATGATACTATACTATGCTATGTGTCCGTTAAAATTACAATTATTCTAAAATATATATTGATATTTATTATGTATTTTCTATTTATAAAGGATGACCATAAACATGAATGAATTTACAAATTAATTATTAATAAAATGTAGCCTGTGCCACTACAGAACACATCTTGGACAACATCATGTTAATTTAAAGAAGCTTTAAAATTTTCAGATAAGACAACCACTTAGCTCCACAGTGCAACAGTGCATCACTTTCTCCCTCCCTGCGTGACAAGGACAGGCAAGGATTATGGCACTGAATATGAGGTCAGCAGGGCTGTGGTTGAGCTCTTGAAAGTGCTGGGCGATGGGATTTGCCATCATTTGGCTGGTTGCTCCATAAATGAGTCAGCCATGCTGCATTTGAACTGATTAGGGCTCTGAGCTTCTTTGGTCACAATTATGGCTTTCATGACTCTGTGCCTTGCAAATCCAGTTTTGAGTTATATGCATAAAATGGTGCCACAAAGATTTTTTTTGAAAAAGGAATGAAAGCAGCAGTCCAGACAAAATATCTTTAATGTCATCTGGTACTGCTTTTTCACTACAAAAAAAACTACATGCAGCAGTGGACTTTTTTTGGGGTCAAAAGTAAAGGAAAAATAAATATTTGCTGTTTTTAATCCATACTTGTAAAAACTGGAATACAACACATGACTTCACACACTACAGTTTAATGACATGAATTATGAATGAATGTATTGTTATTCTCTCACCACTTCTAAAATTCACTTGCTGGTGGCTGTGAGCATCATTTAGCAGCCAGCACGTCTGCTGGTGTGGGCAGTGGAGCCAGCATTGGGCTTTCTTGAACAGCTTCAGCAAACACTACAAGCAGCTGCTTTTTTAAAGAAAAGATGGGGAAAAGCATCTGTTCTTCTTTTTTTCTGTACTGTGGGCTTTTTAGCTTTATTTAATGTTTTACTTCTCTTAAGGGAGCCTGTTCAGTGACAAGAAAGATGAGGTCAAAGCAACTAATAACAAAGATGAGTTGCAACCAGATTGTTTTTTAAAATTAATTCTTTAAAATGAATGAAAAATATGTTAATTTGAGTTCTTAATCTCTCTTTTGCTGGTCATCTTAATCTTACTGGAAATGACCTATTTTCTGTTCACTAGGGAGATGTTAATAATTTTTCTAACTAGTATGTTCCTCAACCCCAAGACCTCTAGTCTTTAATTTTTAATGTGATGTGCAGGGCTGTAAACTTGTTTTACATGAAATTGAAATAGTTTCTTATAAATCTTCTGTCAGTTATTTTATTTATTCACTGACAAAACATTTCATTGCTAGCTGAAAGGGATGAAAGAAGACATTCCTTTGTTTACAGTCTATGGGCAGCTGTCTGTTTGAGCCACCAGTAACTGTCACATCAAACTGCATGTTCTAGCATTGCTAACTTGTATAAAATAAATAAATAGCGTATAAAATATTATTTATCTTACAGTATTTGGGGTGAAGGGCTCACACAAATATTTTGGGAATCAACACAGCCAGCACCCTGTTCGTTGTCTGACACAAATGGTCTTATCTCCAGTTTCCTGCTTTAGGAAAATAGTTTATCTGAGCTGTTAAAAGGTAAATAATCTGCTTATGAACCAGTTATTACTGAAATGCTGTTATAATGGACCCATAAACAGCTGAGTCTGTGGAGATATTTCAACCTGGACCTGATTTCACTTCGGGTCATCATTTAAGTGTTAGCAAGCAGTAATAATTGTAGCACTCTCCTGCATCAGGCATCTGTATTTTATTTAGAAGTTTTATTTACTTGTTTCTCTCACAAGTTTTGAAATCACAAGGTGTTTTTTAAAAAGGAAATTCATACATACTACTTATGAATACATGGAGACATACGTTAAGTGATTCATTGTCTTTAAACAATAACATTGTTGAAATGAATGAGATATACTGTGATGTTGTAATGGAACAAGTAAGCTTGGTTTACTGCCCCTGCAGTTTCACATCAACACAATATTTTCTTCCTCTCTTTTCCCTCCTGCCACACCTCACAATCTAGACGCCACTTGGAGCAGATCACCAGTGTCGGCCCGCGGCCAGTGGGCAGTCCGGAGAACGAAGTCCTGACGGTGGGCTACTTGTTGGAGCAGATTGAGAACATCCGTGTCGAGACTGCAGCAGGCCCCCATCAGCTCACGGTGGACGTGCAGCGTCCCACTGGCTCTTTCTCCATTGACTTTCTTGGAGGCTTCACAAGCTTCTATGACCATGTCACCAACATTGCTGTCAGGCTGGAGCCCAAAGGTGGCGCCAACCATCTCATGCTTGCCAACTGCCACTTTGATACAGTGGCCAACAGCCCAGGTATACAGTCATACTTCTCTTTAACAAATCTGCCTCTTTCTTATGTGAGTGCTTTACTGAAGGCATAGAAAGTGGGTGAGCCTTCTGATTATAAAGGTTGAAAGATAAACAGTTGTGGCACACACTTTACATGTAGGTACATACAGATAATCTTCACTCACCTTGATGCCAAACTTAAATTACCAGAAGGAAGATGACTTTTAAATATTAACTGCTGAATGAGTGAAACAGAATATTTATTATAACAGTAATTCCTGCATATTTTATCAAATCTGTCTTCTTCAACTCAATTCAGCTTCTCATGTATGCTGTTACAATTGCCATCTTGTACATCATAACTGATGAATCTGGCTTTTCAGTTGGTTTTAATCATTGTGGTGCGTGTGGCTGAAAAAGTGATTTATGACTGTTTGTGACTGTGAAGATAGAAGTGGAGCAGTGGGGGAGGGTTATGACTGATTTTTGAAGAACAATTTACAGTGTGCAGAAGCCATCAAGTCCTCAGGTGTTTGTGATGATGATAATCCCCTCATTTGTGTCCCCTGTTATGAACTCTAGTCATGTGGGCCACAAAGAGTGGAATTTAAACTGCCATGGCAAGCCAGTCCAGAAAATTTGGATCCAAAATACTTCTTGTAGATTATTACAAACAGGCACATTGTGCTTCTAACAGGGTTAAAGCAGTCAGGGTATGATGTGAAGACTGCACAGTAATAACAGTGTTTTTTAATGAAAACTAGGTTGTGGTATGTAGTCATAATTAACTTGTTTTAATTCAGGAATTTTTTGCCTCATCGCTATAACTCTAGACAGTAGAGCCTGTTGGAGAGACATCCCAGTTCTCACACACACATACACACACGTACACACACACAGCTGCACCGGCAAAAGGAAATTGATCTAAGAGGTGTGGACCAGGAAGATACACATACATTTTCATGTCCACTGCTGCCCGCAGGCCTTTGATTTCTTGGAATTCTAAACATTTATTTGAGTAAAAAATAATAGTGGGAAAAAAAGAAAGAATAAAGAGGCAGTGCACAGTCTTGCACACATTTTTGTCAAAGTAAGTTGAATATAGTGTATGTGCAGGCAATCATGGTCATCACAGTACCTCAAATTACCTTTCAGGCTTCGATTTATACATGCTATCTTGTGGACTCACAGACACTCACCCACAGAGCTTTTTAAGGACAAGGATTAGTATGTCGCTGACATAAGTGGCGGTGACAGGGGCATGAATGGTGCCCAGGCAGACAGTGAACAGGCTCCCACCCCCACCTCGTGAAAAAACGTATGCAGTCTAGAAAGCTGGAGCGCATGATGTCTCAGTTTGGCTCTATGATCTTTAGGTCATATTTTCCCTTTCTTTGCATTTATTCTCAGTAAATTGTGTTCCTCACCACTAACCTGTCTAATCTTTCCACATCACATGCGGCGTTCACATGCTCTTTTCTTTTTCTTCTCCTGATTACCCCTTTTCCTTTGTGCTCTCACCATCACACAAGCAGTGGGAGATTGGTCTTGTTGCATTCTTCACATGTTTGCACACAGCCTACTCCCTTCATTCTCATGTGTTTGTGACTGTGTTATACTGGTGCACTTTAGAGTTATCAGCTCTGTCATCTGTGTTTTGACCTCACATTGAGACACTCAGTTAGAACAAAGTTGTGATATGGTTTCACAGTTGCATGTCTCTGTATGTAATTGGAAGGTCAAGCAAACATTTTTTAGCCTGTTATAAATTTGAGAGGAAACTGTGAGCTCATATTGCCCATATTTTGCAGGTTTTTATAATTTTAACACATATACACTGGTTTGCTTGACTTAGGTGCCAGTGATGATGCAGTAAGCTGTGCAGTGATGCTAGAAGTCCTCCATTCTCTGGCCAACCAGTCCACTCCTCTTCATCATGGAGTTATCTTCCTCTTTAATGGGGCAGAGGAAAATATCCTTCAGGTAAAATGAAGTGACAGGGAGACATATTTTACACTTTGGGTGCTAGACTAGCTAGTCCACACCACATTGGATTGTCAGCTCACATAAAGCTTCTCCTCTCTTTCTGTCACTTCTTATTTTATCTTTTACATTCTTACTCTCTCTCTTTGTGTCGCTGTTTTCTCCATCTCTCCATCAGGCCAGTCATGGTTTCATTACCCAGCATCCGTGGGCCAAGCAGGTGCGAGCCTTCATTAACTTGGAGGCTGCAGGTGTTGGAGGCAAGGAGGTTGTTTTCCAAACAGGTAAAGCTGTTTGTTAGCATATGTTCCCTCAGATTTGCTATGTGTTTTTGTTTTGCATACGTATATTTTTCCTGTAATTGAGAAGTTTGCAAAAATATATCAGTGCAGTTTTTTCTGTTTCAGATGTATGAGATCTGAAGTTGAGACACAGTCCTGAGAATCGCTATCAAGTTTTGTATTATACATGTACTTACAGTATCTGCCCTTATTCCTACCTTTCACTTTCTGGCTGTCTGACAGGATCTATATAGATTCCTAACAGCCTGCTTCCTCTGGTGCCTGTAACATTACATTTATATTTTAGACGTTATCTAATGCACTTACTCGGAACAACTGATGCATACATTAGATACATAAAATACAATACATTAATAGGCTTAAAATGCCTACATCACCAAACCACAAGCAGCAAGTGGGAAACGCAGCAGAAGAGCAGATATAAAACAATATGTATTTGTCTGTACAGTAATTAGCATATGTGACCAAACTTAGGGAACTTAAAAACTGACCAATATATAAAATGTCCCAGCAGTTTTTCCTTCCTTTCATCCTTATAGGTCCAGAGAACCCGTGGCTGGTCCAAGCCTACGTCCACGCAGCTAAACACCCTTTTGCCTCTGTTGTCGGCCAAGAGGTCTTTCAGAGTGGTATCATCCCCTCTGACACTGACTTCCGCATCTACAGGGACTTTGGTAACATCCCAGGTAAAGCCCCACAATATACAGAGTACAGTATATATGAAAGTATAGAGCCTTTCTGTTTCAACCACCAAAACAAAAATCCATTGGCTGATGATATACAAAGTAAAGATGCTTTTATTTTGTCCTTTTCTCCCAACTATTTCTATGTTTTATGTGGGTTTTTTTTAAATCTCATAATATGTATGTATGTGTTTTATTCACAGGCATTGATCTGGCCTTCATTGAAAATGGTTTCATCTACCATACCAAGTATGACACTGCTGACAGGATCCTGACAGACTCGATACAGCGAGCCGGTATGCAAATAACCTCATCTGCATCCACACTTGAATAGGTCTAATGTTGTGCTTTTATTTAACACTCATTGCAAATCAATTGTTAGCTGGTGGGTGTATCTGTATGTCAGACTGTCAAGTAGAGAAAGGTCACTGCAGCAGAAGACTGGTGTAGTGGAAACAGCAGCCAACACCATTTTTTTGTCAAAGACTGAAAACACATGCTGTCCATTTGTTCATTGTCCCTCAGTTTCAGATTGGTCAGCACTCTGCTAATCTCATTATTTCCCTGAGAACCAAGACATGCATGCATACATGCATACATACCAACCACAGACTTTTACGATTGCACTTGCCCCCATTTACCCCGAGTCTCTGTGTTGCTGAATTATTTTGCTTTACTTAGCTAAGAATGCAGTCAGTCAGCACTAAAAACCCAGTTGGCATCGTCCCTTTCCTCCTCAGCAGCTACTGGACACCTCCCTCGTCTTCTATGCACAGCAAGTCACCATGAAAGGCATGAATTATTAGAGAGAGAGAGAAAGTGATTTTTAGAGGAAGGTAGAAGGTATTTTTAGTCTGCGTAGAAGGAGGCAGGTTTGTAACGTGGAAAGTGGAGGAGGAAGCTACACCAGTAGCTCTAGTCCATTGATGCCTGTAATGGACACAGCAGGTTTCTGGCCAGATTTGGCTCTTTAAAATCTCCTGCTTCACAGCTGTGGCTTTGGACAAAGTAAGGGCAAGGCACAAGGCTAGCATTGCTCTAATGGAGATTTACTTTTCTTAAAAAAAAAAGATATTTCCTGTTTCTTTTTTTGTAAAGATGATATTATAAATGTATATTAAAAAGAGCATGGCAATATAACCATAGTATAAATGCGGTTGCAACTAAGATGATTGCATATTACTTTTTAAAATTAATGATATTATAATTTTTTTTGACCATGTGAAATTCTGAAAGTAAATTTGTGGGTAAATCATGAGCACTGAACGCAACATGAACTAGTAGATGTTGTACTCTCAGTTGTTTACACTTTTAGGCCACAGTGAGACTACCAGGCGGAAGAACAATGGAGCTTTGTTTTGCCTGTGTGCTTGTGTGAGTATGTGTGTGTGTACTGTTAACTGTGCAGACATGGAGGCAGCAGCACTGATAAAAGAAACTTAGCCTCAAGCTGCGGTAACCAACACAGCAACCTCTTACTGATCCTTCATGTTGCCAGATTTCTCATCTACATTCAACATCATGATTGTAGCCAATTTCACAGCAAGTCCTCTACGTGTCCCTACGTGCTTGTCCCCTCAGACACAGAGCCACCACCATACTCTTTCACACACACACACACTACCGTTTGGACCATGAATCATATCTGTCCCACTGTGCTCTCTTTTTGCTTCTCTCATTCTCACACACACAGAGACATCATCATACTCTTTCCCACACCATTATACACTCACACAGTACACACAACACACATACATACAATAATTGATTCAAGATGAAATAGGAATGATTATGTGTGAGCTTGTGCATCTTCTCTTACATATACTGTCATGGGAAACACGATTATGTGAGTATAAGATAATAGTTGTGTTTTAAAAAGGATTTGTAGTGAATGTAGGAGAGTATTATAGTGAATATATGATTGTTATTGTGCATGTAAGAGGGTGTAGCAGTGCGTGTGTGTGTGGGAGGGCATAGCGTCGTATGTGCAAGATAATGATGCTGTTTGTTAGAGCAAGTATGACCTGAATTGTCTGCCATACATTTTTACAATCGTTTGTACATTGTAATTATCAAAAAAGTTATAAATACATGTAACTTAATAAAAAAACTAAAGTAGAGATTGAACAATGTAAGTAACAGTGTAACATTACTACTGTCTGGGCAGTCATGCAGGAATGACAAAGGCCACTACCTCGGTGTTGCCTGTTCTTCTGGTCAGAAAGTTATACTAAGTCATCAATAATCTACTTCACATGATTTGTCAGCTCCAAGGCGGATGATCCTTTTTTTATCATATTACCCATTTCCTTCCTCTGATTGTAGGGGTCAAATTATAAATTGCGGAAACCAAAAACCACAAGAGAGAAATTCCAGTGTCAGTACAGCAGTTTGTTTATTTCCATGAATTCTTACTGTCTCTCAGCCAGTCCTGGTTACATGTCAGGATCATGGTCTTCTTAAACCCTCCAGCTATCCAGTTGATGTACTCCTATTCTATGGAGCTAATATCAATGCAGCTAAATGTAACAGCATTACTATGTTATATTTCAGCTTTGAACTGCTTTCCCTCTAAACTCTCTTCCTCTGTCTAGGGGACAACATCCTGGCGGTCCTGAAGTACCTGGTAATGTCAGAGAAGCTGGCTGATTCCTCAGAGTATCGTCATGGCAACATGGTATTTTTTGACCTGTTAGGGGTGGTTGTGGTGGCATACCCCGCTCGGGTTGGCACCATCCTCAACTACATGGTAGCCACAGCCACCTTCCTCTATCTGGCTAAGAAAGCCTCACTGCCTGGCAATCGGGGTAGGTCGCATTTCCTGTTTGTGGATGTAATGTTATGTCATTTCCTGTACTGTAAGAAAAGTCCAGGCCCAATTTGTGGAGCCAAATCCAAATAGTTAAACTAATTTCATTCTTCTGTGGAAGCGTTCGATGAGCTGTTCATGTGTGTTAAATCTTCATTCAACATTCATCTCCATGTCTCTCAGGTGGTCGCTATGTTCGCGATCTGGCGTGTGCCACGGGTGTAGCAGTGCTGAGCTGGTTCGTCACCCTGCTGTCAGTGCTGATTGTAGCTCTGCTCGTGACCCTGCTGGGCCGCTCCATGTTTTGGTACAATCATTTCTACGCCTCCATCTGCCTGTATGGGGCTGCAGCCACCGGCAAGATTATCCTCATCCACACCCTCGCCAAGAACCTTTACTACGGGGTGAGTGACGGAGTTTGTCATTTAAGTTTGGGCATTAACTTTTAAAGGGCAGGACTTTGCGTACATACAGAATTTAACTACCCTGTGTCCTGTATGGGGAAATTATTTTACTACACAGATCAGAAAAACTGAGTATGAGGTCTATTCCAAATATCACGAGTTATAAGATGTTGCCATCTGCCTGGTGTTTTTACAAATTAATTTTATAGCAATTTATTATTTGCTTGTTGTGTGCATACATATGAATATAGGCTTGTTTTTAGTATGAACATTGAGCCGTGACAAAAAACACTCACATATGCTGAAGATGATTGTTTAGAAAAAATTCATATTTTAAACGAGGACCCTGGAGAACCTTGGTCAGCAATGTTTGAATCCCCAGTAGAAAATACATTATGTGTCAGTCTAGAAGATGTAGTTTCTTTTTGGCATACACTCGTGCTGCAGTGAGAAAACGTTGTTTAACCGTAAGTCTAGGCCAAAGGTGAGTGTCAGAGAAATTTTTGTAGTTGAAGCTGATAGAATGTCGACCAGCTTGACTTAGATTTATATCTCGAACAGTACTTCTTGTTCCATGAAACTGGTTTTTACAATAGAGATATAGAGTTCAGTTAGTTCAGCACGATGCTCGCCTTGTTTTTGTATATTGTTTGTGATAAAAAGGAGGTCAAAGTATTTGCCTGAGCCTAATATCTTATGATGTCTTGCTCAGCTCACATTAAACGGGGACTAAAGTGCAGAGAGGAAAAAAACAGGCAGTTTCTCTTCCTCTTTGGTGATTACAGAACAGCAACTCTTTGTATTTTCTTGTGTGTATGCAAGAGTATAAAACTGTAGAGGTCTCAGACATGATATCATCTGTCAGTCACGTGTATACAGTCTGACTCAACATGGTTTTTAATTGTCAGCACATCTCTGCCTGTTAATAGTAAAGTGTAATTCTTGCATTTTTTAGAACCAGTGTTACAGATAGGCTTCTGTATATTTTAGGAACAGTTAGTTGCAGTTCAACAGACATATTGTGTGTCTGACATTGAAGTGTTTATTTGAGGTTGAGAACATTACATAAAGTTGTTTTTTCATCTGGAGCTGTAGATAACCACATCGTGGCCTTTTTCCAGAAAGGACACAGACCAGCCTTTGTTGCATACCACATAAGGCTTCATCTCTCTAGTACTGAAAGCAGATAAAGTTACTGATGTCTGCAGGAGAACTCTACAGATTTCTACAAATTGCTTCGTCACTGATAATTTGGTATTCTGGTTGACTTGTTCCCAACCTTTGCCTGATTTACCCCACAGCCAGATGTGTTCATTTGAAGCAAATTTAAAATGGATATGATTTAACTAATATTTAAACCAATGTTTAGGTTAGTTAAGTGTGCATTCATACAACTACTACTTCGAGTGGAAGAAACTGTATGTTCCAGTGTACCATTGGCTATTTCTACCACTGATACTTTACTTTAACCTATTTAAACCATTTATCAGTTACTTATAGCTAACTATTTCATCTAACTAGTAATCATTTAGCTAACAATTTGAAATATTTATACTATCTATTTTAACCATTTATCAATTATAATTTTATCACATTAGTTGGACTACTTAACAATATTTTCACTTACTCCCTGGCAATAGCCAAAGCACATTTGTTTGGTAGTCACAGTACTGGTTTAACCAGAATGACTGTCAGGCGGGTAACACTGCACCTCTTTGCCTACGAAATGATGCTGGTACATGAAGGAAGTTGAAGTAGAAACAATGATCTCTGTCCCCATAGAGCTCGACCCACATCCCGATTTATTTGCGTGGCAGTTATGCAAGACCATACACTACTGTGTAGATGTTAGAGGTGTGTGCGTGCATGTACGTGTGTGTAGGGGGTTTCTATAGAACAGCTGTTTTTTGAGAAATCGTTCAACCAAAAAGCAATGTGAGAAACCAGCTTGGCGAGTGTTTCTCAGTGCAGCGGCACGATCTGCCATATGAACTGGTGGGATGTTGTGTTTTGTAATAAACTATTGTAGCCATTCTCTTAATCAGCCTAAAGCAATGGACATACAGCAGTGGTCAGTGAATTCTGTGTGGTGTAGTAGAGGTTTTTCCCAAATCCTTTTAGTGGGTTTTTGTGTTCCTTTTTAGTTTACTGTTTTGGTTTCTATTATGAAAAGCTCCAACTGTAACAACTGGGAAGTATCAAGTCATATCAGTATTTCTTTGTTTATGTTTAGTGTTCTGAATAAATCACTACATTACATTACATCTATTTTGCTGTGATAATACGATAACAGTGAGTAATGTTGTTTGCGATGACTGTACATGAGGTACAGTCCTCTGATAAATAGCTTGTAGCTATAGCAGTTCATGAACCTTCTTTGTGCCATCCCTTAATTACAGTGATGCATTTCAGTTTTATCTGATGGGTGAGGAGTAAGAGTTCCCACCACACAAAACTTTTAGCATTCCTATCTGTCGACAGATTTTAATACCAAATAGTTTGAATTGATCTGTACTGTTGTTGTGATGCCTTGAATAAAGAAGGAAAAAACCAAGAACGGCTCTGTTAGTCTATGATGTTCAGTTGACATGTTAAAATTAGCAGATGTTTGTCAGGACATTATTTTGTTTACATCCAGACATTGTGATCAAATTAGAAAGCTTACAGTTGTCATAGAATCTGAAAAAGAAAACTTTAATGGAAAACTAAAAAAAAGCATATTGTAGCAACATTTTTTGTACTGCCATCCAAAAGAACAGATGAGCTTTATTTCTCATGGATCTGTCTACAAAATTGAATATAGACACAACATCATAATAAGCAGATGATGAATATGTTTCACATCCTCAGAATCACTATCGGTCATCTGTTCAGTCTGTCAATTAACTATTCTTTTCCTCTAATAGGCCCATCTGCTGATTCCCCACTCATTAAAGCAACATTAATCTGAAATAAGAATCAGTGTCGCATCAAAGTCTCTGTTGTACAACTATCCCAGGTTAAGTTAGGACACCTCATAATTTGGTTTGAGACAAGAATGGAATTAAAAATAGCAAAAACAAAGATGTGAAAAACCATAATCTCCACATGCATTTGCCTTGTATGTTTATGGGTGTGTTTTCCATGCAGGGAGTCCGACTGGTTGAGCTGGGTGATCTCTACTTTGACGTGAGCTTGCTTCTGTGGTGCTGCAGCCTGGTGTGGTTGACCCAGCAGGGCCTGTGTTCAGCCTATGTGCCCATGCTGATGGTGGCCTTCCCCCTGGCCACCAGACTGCTGCTAGCTAAGGAATTTAAACACAGAGGTAAACACTCAACTTTAGTTCCTGAGAACATTTTTCTCAATCAGCATGTTTGTAATTTAAAGGAATAGTTTGACATTTATTTATTTCTTATTTTCTTTAAAGAAGAACACAGTTGAATGTAAGGATTCAGGTGTTATGTCTATACATGAGGACATTTTAATATTATCTTAATATGAATTAAAATTCAAATTAGTCTAGTGAAGTATGAAAAAAGTGTGAGTGAGTGAATTTTAACACCTACTGTTATGTCTGAATGACAACAGAATGAGGGATTCTCAAAGCTGTGGGACAGCCAGGATTTTACAGGAGGATGGTCTGATCCTTGCTTTCGTCTGACAAACACTAACCCCTCTATCTCTCTGCAGGTGCGTCAGGGAAGTACAGCGTGCTGTACCTGTTGGGCCTGGCGTTGCCATACGTCCACTTCATGTTCCTCATCTGGGTGGTGTTTGAAATTTTCACTCCCATCATGGGTCGCAGTGGCACAGAGATACCCCCTGAGGTGGTGCTGGCCTCCCTGGTCACCCTTGCAACCATCTTCCTCTCCTCTTTTTTTGTGAGTATTCTCACATTATGTACAACAATGAACAACACATCTGTTTTTTCTTTTTCAGCAGAATCACCTTTAAGTCACACGCAGAGAGGACAGAATACACAGTGTCAAGTTTCTGGCAGCAACAGTTTTGCTTCAGCAGCAGAGGGTTTCCTGACATGAATTGTTTGACTCAAGCTAAAGCAAACCAATAGCTGTGTGTAGCTGACTGGGTGCCATTAAAAATGTATTTAATGCATAATTAGCACATATGCAATTCACATTTGTTGTAACAAAAAAAAAAACTGCAATGTATAGTTATAGTTATTTGTAATATGTTCTGTCTGTCTCAGCTACATTTCATCTACTTAGTACGGAGCACGAAGTGGATCCTGGCTGGTCTGGGCTCAGTCTTCATCGTCATGTTCCTGTTGGTGTCTTGCGGCCTGTTGTTTCCTTATTCAGGCAATCCAGACAGCCCCCGGCCTAAACGAGTTTTCCTGCAGGTACAGAGTCACAGCACACACACAGAAGCACAAGCATGTACATATAAACTGATGCATTTATTCTAATTTCCACTAAGAAAATGACAGAAATTTCTCACACATTAACATTTAGCTAGATGGGAGTCATCCATTTAGAAGTAAAAATGTTTCTTTTCTTCTTTTGATTTTGAAGACATTTTAGTTGTGTGTGGAAAAAAAAAATATATACTGAATGTGAGAAATGCAGTGCAGCTTGTATGGTTAAAATCTCTTGTTGGAGAATGTGAAACACAGATTACCCTATTGCATTTTTTTTTTGTATCTGGCATATTGTCACATGTTTCCATAATTGGAAAAATTAAGTTATTCTATTTAAAATCAGTCAATAAAACAGCTGGACAGGGTTGAAGGGAAAATGTTTTATCCACCCCTTCTCTCTGCAGCATACGACAAGGACCTTCCACAATCTCCACGGCCAGGTGGAGAGCCGGGACTCGGGCCTTTGGATAAACAGCTTCGACTACACAGGCATACAACACATCGCACCCAACATCCCTGAGATCAACGACAGTGTTCGCACCCGCTGCCGGGAGGACCGACCCTTCTGTGGTTACCCCTGGTTCCTGCCAGTGAAGTTCCTCAGCAAGTCAGTAACACAGCTTTGTAGATGGCAGCATTGTTTCCATGCTCTTTGTTTTTATTCATGCAGAGTTGTTGTCTTCATGTGCAAACTTTTCATGCTTTGTATTTTCCCTCACCTCAAGTATTCTGGTGCATTTGCAGAAAGAACTGGTACCTACCTGCCCCAGAAGTGTCTCCCAGCTCTCCAGTGGAGTTCAGCCTTCTGTCTAAAGAGGAGACCAGCTGGGGGACGATCAAGATGACCTTCAGTGCGAAAGGTCAGGAGCACATTATGTAACCAACAAAGATCTAGATGTTTTCTTTCAAGGAGTTTCTAGCTTCAGATGCCACAAAGTCCAAGTGGACTTCTAACTTTGACCAACACTTTAGTCGGACATACGATTGAAACAACTCCGGTCCGAAGCAGAAGATGTCTCCAATGACACATCGAATTAGGTTGAAAACTTGATAAGTAACAACTACTAGTCGGTCAGCATTGAGCTTTAGGCTGCTCTAGAAGAAATGGGTGAAAAACACATTAACACTTGAACCCAAAGTTCAGTATGCAGGACTTGACCTGACAATACGCTGTTGTCTTGACTTGAGACTTACATCCAGACTTGTCAAAGCCAAACAATTATTCCCACCTCTGCTTGCAGGTATTAAGTGTTTCTCATCAAGCCATTTATTACTATAATGCTTTGTACTTATGTCCTGTCCTGTCCTGTCCCATGCAGGCCCCAGCCACATGTCTCTGTACCTGATGCCTCACCGAGGAGCCAGCCTCTCCACCTGGTCCTTCGGTGATGGGACGCCTCAGTTTGACCTGAGTGGAGAATATTTTGTCTTCTATTCCCATGGCCTTGATGCCCCCACATGGATCTTCTGGTTTGAAATACAGGTACTTATCTGCAACTAAAGGGGCAATCTGTACTTTTTTTATCTTATTTATAATGGCTAACAAAATCTCTTTTGTTATACATGTGAATTATTTAAACTGCTTTCTGTTTATGGGGAGTGGAGGTAATTCTGTGAAAGAATCCATGTCTCCTCAGTGTGACCCTTCAGTTTTGGGTTTAATTCTAATAAGTGTTGTTTCAGTATCATTCTTTTCATTCCTCACATTTCTGGATTTCTGCCAAACATCGCCTGAGAGCCTCAGTCTGTGATTTCTGCAGGAGATTAGCTCCTGGCAGGACACGGTTGGATTGTGTTCTGTGTTTGAATACTGTCATGTGAAAACCTTTAATCTGCAGTTTGAAGATTAAAATTTTTTTAATTGTATTAAAGACTGAATGAAACAAACTCCACAACCCTTTAAAGACTCTCCTTAAAACCCATTGCATAAGCTAGAAAACATGCAGCATAATCAAGCTGAAGACAAGGGCCTGAAAAAACTGCCGCTCAGGTTTTGGTTGTCTCACATATGTGCCTTTGCTTTGGTTTTCTCTCTATTTCTCTGTCAGCCTCCCAGGGACCCCGACCCATCAGGCCCTGAGGGGATGATCTCTGTCGCCATCTCCTCCCACTATTTCTTCGGGGACGACCAGAGGACTGCTCAGCTGGAGGAAATCCTCCACAGGTTTCCCACGTGGGCTTTTCCCTCATCTTGGGTCAGCACCTACGACATGTACCGCTACTGAGGACAGCACACATCATGGAGGCTGATGCTGAGGAGAGCTGAGAGCTGGGAGCTGCAGGGGCCCCAACACAGACAGAGGAAAGCGATATCAAGGAACAATATTGAGGACCAGCCCTGCCGCCTTTTCACTCTGACACAAACAAACACTCTAACACACTCATGCCCTCTCCCGGCCTGCCTGAGAGACCCCCATCACTGTGTCAGTAGGCTTAGTAGCTAACCAAGCAGGGAGACGCGGGGAGGCATGCCAGAGGTAAGCTGACCAGAAAGCTTACAGACTGAATAACTCACCGACCGACGCACTGGCCACCACAAGCCTTGTGCTCACTCTTGGGTTAGTGAAACGAAGGGGTTAAGATTTTCCTTTTGTACTCAATCTGTCGTGCCTTTGCTTTACTCACTCCATCTCACTTTCCTTCTTGCTCACTTCCTCCTGCTTTCTTCCTCTGTCATGCTAACACTCTTTCTGAATGAATAATGTTGCATGGCTCCCTCCGCTCCTCTGTCCTCCTCTGCTCCACTCTGGCCATCCTCTGACTAGATGTGTCTCTGGCCTTCTCTGAAAAAATAACACCACTACTACCATCTGCACTGTAGGTGTAGTAACTTACTGATGGATTTGTTTGGGAAGGGAAACAAAAACCTGTTTTTGTTTGACCCCCTCCTCTGATTTTTAACTGGAAACTTTGACACTTTGAAAGTCACTTTTCATCAACACGCACTTGTTATATTACGTGCAAATGGTTTTCGTTTTAGCTAAGCAAACTGTGAAAGTGCTCACTCTTACTCCTCATTAAAGACCACTGATATGTGTTTCAATGGGGCATGCCGGTGATGTGCTTTAATTGTCAGAGAGCCTGGCGTGCAGATGCAGAACACTGTGC
Organism: Trachinotus anak; assembly: GCF_046630095.1. Classification (NCBI taxonomy): domain Eukaryota; kingdom Metazoa; phylum Chordata; class Actinopteri; order Carangiformes; family Carangidae; genus Trachinotus; species Trachinotus anak. Next base: position 9,854,021 of record NW_027273879.1, on the reverse strand, counting down.
CTGTTAAATGAAAACAGCTGGCTGAAATCAAAATGTCAAGGTTTGAGCTCGATGAGACCAGGACTCTCAAGAAAACACAGACTTGCGTAAATGTCCTGTGATTTAAAATGATTCCTTGAACCTTGAGGGTGACTGGGTGGGAAACCAGCAATGCAACTCCATACTTACTAACTGCGTCAGTGTCATGTTCTGTCCCACATGGAACAGTTGATTATTTACGTTTACTGTAACTGTAATAATATTTGTACTTGTTTTGACTTCTGCTCTGTGCTACGAGTTGTCTCCAGCAGCACCAATGAATATCTTATTTTGTAATGAAAGAAAGTGGAGCTGCAATGGTTAATTGATTCATCAATCAGTCAATAGAAAGAAAATGTATCTGCTGCTATTCTGATAATTGTTGAATCGTTTTGGCATTTTTCAAGCAAAAATGCCAGAAACTTGGTTCCAAACTAGTTTCTGCTTTTCTTAATGGATTTTTAGAGTGAAGCCGACCTGTCTAGGATCCACACAATTACTCAGCCCATTCATTTAATTTCATTCTTCTCCCAGTTGTGCTGAAATACACTTAAGAATGTAAATGAATCCGCTGGTACCTCTGGAGACAGCTCATAGTGTAATTTGTTGTCAACTCATTTTCGTGGTGTGTGTTCCTAATTCTTCCTCTTATCTTATTACTGGAGCTGCATCTTTACTGTTTATAACCTAAGTATCACAACTACAATCCAGTTAGTATGAGCTGTTTTACATGTGTCCACTTCACATAGTGGACCCCGTAGTAAACGTTATAGTCATTTTCACCACTACCTCCATGATGATCAAAACTTGTCTGTCTGACACCAAGATAAGAGTTATTAATGGTCTTTTAAAGACTAGTTTGAATGTTATCGTGGGAAAGATTTAGATAATATTTAATGAACTGAGATGGACTATTGTTAAAGAGATAGAGAGATTACTGTGTGTCCGTGGGCTAGCTCTGTTTTGTGTTTTGATAGATGAATTGCGTAGCTGTGCTAACAGAGAATCAGGCTGACTGTCCTCTCCCTGCTGTCAGTCCTACACACTGATGAAATCTGTTGAAACACAAAAAAAAACAAACAAACAAACAAAAAAAAAAAGTCACAAAGCTGCTTGTTGGTTGTCCAGACATCTCTGCTCGCTCCATGTGTAATCAAATGTGGAACCAGGTTGTTGAAACTTGGGAGATTATTTGCACACGAGATCAACTGGGAAAAAATTACGGCCTTTTCTCCACTTTGTGTTACACCCAGTGACGTGTCCATGTTGTCCATGTTATCTGTTTGGCTTCAGTCACACAAGATAAGAAATACTGACATGAAGGAGGCCTTAAAGTTTTGCTTCCAAAGACACACATAATGTTTACTGTTGTGGACACAAACGTCTCACTGGTCTTAAAGGTTATCAAGTGCCACACTGTACAGCATTTCTTCAAATCCATTGCAGCCTTCAACAGCAGCGGGCAATTTGTTTCCAAATTGCCTGACTATGCTCTTTCTTTTATGCATTTTGTGTAACGGCTCAGAAAATCACAGCAAGTAACACAGTTGGCGGCCAGATCAGGCATATGATGAAACCGAAAGTTAATTCTTAACCTTGGAAACAGCAGTTGACACAAACATCATCACAAGGTTCACTCAGTAGCTTCTCTGGAGCTTTCAGTCCTTTCACACAATCCTCCTTTCTGTTAAAATTTCCATCTTTTTCCTCGCTCTTCTAAGGCCTCTTGTTCACGTTGGGTTAAAAGCTGAAATTCAGACGTGAAAGTTCATTCTTCCAGCTGTGTCCATGGTGAAGAATGACCTTTCAAACACGGACAAGAAGTCTTTAAAGGAGCTCAAGAAAAATGGAAATTCGAGCACAACAATCTACATCTGCTGAGGAATATCATGTCAAATGATTGAAAGCTCCACAAAAGCTACTGAATGGACGTTAGGGTGAAAGTGTTTTTGTCAAAAGCCAGATGATCTTACCAGCTGACTGCAGTGTAATGACCTGTCCCTTAAAAAGAAAAACATTAAAACTATCAAATACCTGCTGTTATGAATTTGAAATTGTTGGAGATTTTGATAAAGATATGTTGCACTTCTCATCTAGGTATTTTTGCTCATTCAAAAGGACCATAGCTGTGTTTTTTTTTTTTTTTTTTTTTTTTTTAAATGTATCCTTTACCACAAATTATACATATTGCCAAGTAAATGCATGATGTTCACATGTTGGATTATTGAAGCATGATTGACATTGAAACATGTTTCATACAGTTTGATTTTCATATGTTATGGAAATAAACAGTGATCAACAGCCTGCTAAAAAAATAAATGGAGAAAATTAGCTGTTATCTAAATGTGCTAAAACATGGGGACAAAACAAAAAACAAAAAACACCAGTATGGTCCTTTTAATATTTTTAATAATTTTGCCTCTGTACCAGATGTGCTGCTCCACAGCTGTTAGTAATGGAGTCAACTTTTACTGCAGCAGAAACAGAAACACAGACAGACTGATCAGGCCTGATTAGTGTTTCTTCCTCACACCGCACAGCTGGCCAGGTGTGTCCTGCACTGTGATCAAGATCATCTAGCTCACCCTCTGAGGTTTAAAATGCATTTTTTTTTTTTTTTTTAAATTACGTAGTCTGTCAGTATGTGACGGTTCATCAGTTAACAGGGTGGATGATGGAGCAGGAACTGATGTGTTTCTCAGACATGTCAGACTTTTTAAAGACGGCCTTTTATCTGTTGTCCTTGGAGTTAACATCTAACGAGGAGGCACCTGAAAATAACGAGCTGACGTTCAAGTCTTTACTGCTGAAGTAAACCATGTATTCGAAAAGGACCTCCAGCGAACACACATCCTCCCCGCTCTGTGTGAGTGTGTGTACATATCTGGCTGTATAGTGCAGTGGATCAGTGGAAACTGATTTTAAGTGACAGAAGATGCATCTATTCTGTTATATAGAAAGGGTGTCTACGGGAGAAAAAAAAAGCTTTATTAACAAATGTATTTTAATATTTTTCTAAAAATCTGTCAAATGGTGAATTGCAGTTTTGCTTCAAAAGCAACCATAGTTACTGACCATTTGACGTTGTGGCAGAAATGTGACCATTGTACTTGGATTTTTGTTCATAGTTACGCCATTAAATGGGATGATCGTTAACGAAGAAGTAAGAATATAGGTGGGATGGAGGAGGGAGACGTTTGACGTAAATGCTGTGAAATGGCTCACCCTACGCTGTTGGTGCTGCCCCTGTTAAGACTACAGCGTACACCGACCACTGCTAGACAACTAAACATTAAACATAAGAAATAACTTTTAGGATAAAGTGAATTTCACTTATTACTTTGTGACAGAATCTAATGTATTCATGTGACTCAGTTTAGACTGAGAAGCTGAGCAAGCGCTGCACAGTGTGTTTTTGTTGTTGGACGTAGCTTTATCTTCATCACATCTAACAGTCAGTCAAGGAAAAAAAAAAAAAAAAAATCTAACAATCATTCACACACATGTCCATAGCAGCTTAGGAAATAAAGGTGAATGGAAATCTATTCCAGCATACATGCTAGAATGTCTTAATGCCTTTTGTTGAAGGGTTTTTTTTTTTTTTAATTTAACGGTTTTGTTATTTTTACCTAAGCTGTTTATTTTTCACTATCTTGACTCTTCACTCATGTCCATTTATTTTAGAAGTTCATTTGTTGTGAGTTAAATCAAGATGAGTTTTTTTAAACAACGCTGATCATTTTTTTTGTGATTGATGTGACTGTAACAGTTAAGTTTCTCCTCTGAACTGCTGTTTTGTTTGTTTTTTTTTTTGCTTTTTTAAATGCATATTTGTCTGTTGGAATTAAGTGACTGATATGACTGTTGTGACTGGGATTATTGGGATCGATCTGGTTAACAGGGTCTCCATCTCTTGAATGGATGGGATGATTTTACATTATGCAAAAAGCTTGAATTAAATTAGCAACTGTACAGCAATTAAAATGCTTATTCCATTAACATTGTTTGCATTGCCTTCTGTTTACAACACACGTCATGTCAGTGGGTGTACTTAGTAACAGCAATTCTCTGGTTTAATTGTTCCCAATGAGGCAAACTAACCATTTTTAAAAATAATTTATTGGTTTTTATGTACAAGGAAAAAAAATGAAGTAGAAAACCAAACATGAGTAGAAAAGGCAAATGTACAAGAGAGTATCTTTACACTGCATTGAGGATGTCTGCTGCTCCTGCCCCAGAAATAAAACTTTACTCTGAGTCAGGAAACAGGCAATACTTTTAAACTGTACACAGGAGGGAGGGAGCGCTGTCCACCAGAGTACCACGAGACACACCTGACTGACCGCTCCTTGCCTGCAGAGAAGGAAACCATAAAATATTTGCAAAATTCATTTCCGTAGGAAATTGCCTCATATGCTGTCAGCATTAATTTGAGCATTGATGGTTATGTTTTTAATGAGAGGGAGGGGTAGTGTGTGTGTGTGTGTGTGTGTGTGAGGTTTTGTTCCCTCTGCATAATGACTCAAGCGCTCAATCGAACAGAAGGCCTCTGGACGTAAAAGTCTTTGGTTCATCAAGTTACCGTTTTCAAGTCATGTAAAGCTTACAGCGGAGCAGCGTAGTGTAGCTGTAGGCTTGTTCAGAGTGGAGACGGGCCCACTGGAACGAGGGTGCAGCGGAATTTACAGAGAGTGACAACAGTACATCAGCGACAGCAGCACTGTGCCGCAAAGTCATTTTGCCCTTTTGTGAATAGAGAGTGTTCTGACAATACAGACAATTCATAAAAACAGGAACCATTTAAGAATCTAAATTTCAACAGATACCACACCCAACTCATCTTGTACGCACTGACAAGAGAGCAAAAAAGTATCTATAAAATATGATTTGGTCTATTGTGAAACGTAAAAGCAAGCAGATGGAGGGAGGGGGGGGGGAATAAAAACAGAAAAGAAGTAGTGAACATAAAAAATAAAGCTGAGTAACATTTCAATACATTGCACAACATAATACTGACATATCTGTGAATAAACCTTTGAGTGCTTATGGTAGAGAGCCAATACATGACTTTTTGATTAACTAAAAAGGGGAAAAATTTGTTATCAGTCATAAAAACAAACCAAGCACATCTCCGGGTATCAACTCAACAATGATCATTCAGCTATAATGCCAATAAATAATGTTAATGATGATGACTAATACAATAAAATCAATTCCATGTGATGAAAGTCACCAGACAAGTCAACACATTATCAATACAATGTGGTACACGCATTCAGAAATCCACACAGAAGCACACAAACGCATGCAGTGAAATCAGGAATCATTGTCTCAAGCGGTTCAGGGGCGTGATATGGATGTCGGACTGGACGAAATGTTAAGTTCTTATCAGGTTAAATTACGCAACAGCTCTTCCATTACACAACCACAGCCAAGGCGACGATGACATCAGTGTCATCCTCTTTTTCAGAACGATACTGATGCGTCACCGACAAGAGAATCACATGGTGCTCTTGCAACAAGGGGTAGATACAAAATCAGAGCGGGATGGCTTAAATAACACAATATTCATCATCTGCCTCGACAGGAAACACATTCTGAAACTCTCAGACAGACTGAAACCCCGATGCGTCTTTTAAAAGCTGGATAAAGTATTATATGATTTGGTTTTTATAGCATGTATTTTACCCAAGAACTTCATCCCTCTACAGCTGTAACTCTGCTCATCTCATGAACACTGATCTGCTTTGCTTGGAGAAGAGCAGACAGCTGATTTTGGCTCAGACTCCTCCTCTCAAGACACTTTTGGGCCCGGACTTCAGCAAGGTCGGTGTGTTGGTGCATGAAAAGTACATGAACAGAGGTACTGATCAGTGGTAAGAAACTAGTCTGTACACACAATGGTGGATTCTTCTCTAAGAGACCGTTTCCTTACAAATCTGAAGGTCATCACTTATCCATAATTACACTGAACTCATACCATGAGTTTTTTTTTTTTACAAGAAGACTCAAGAGGGACAAGGTGTAAGTGATAGAAAAATAATGTTATCTTGTACACTGTTACATTATTGAAAAAGGTATCACAAAATATTTTTAAATCATATGAGGTATGAAAGTATGAAACACCTCTTGTGCACACAAACAGAACTGCACACTTACTGTACGCTCAGACACACTTGAGAGCATCTTGTAAATGGTTCATGACTCCAGCTTTGTTCTACATTATGCCTAGCAACGTAGCATGATACTGTGATCAAATACACTCAGGTTTATTTTTTTTGTCTTTGAACTGATTCTTGCACTGTTTGTATTAACCAAAGGAAACAATGGAGCTTTTTTTCCGGGGGTGGGGGAAATGTTTCAGTCTCCAATTGCCTAAGAACAATTACACACAAAACATCTGGGTTTTTTTTTTTTTTTTGGAATAGAAGGCATGGTGCCTTCCTCTGCTGGTCTACAGCTTCCAAACACCACAACAGTCTGACACAGGTGACATTTTTCTATCAGGGCATTTTGGTAAAGCGAGGCCTGTTAGACAGGAGCTGTCACACTGGACCCTGTCTCTGGTTGTGCTGTGATGTCTTTGTGCCAGTCGGACTGTTTGCTGTCTTGCTAGCTCGCTAGCCACAGGGGCTCTAGTTGACACAAAGGGCAAATCTTAAGAGTGGATAATACTGACTGTAAGAACCTGCAGGAGAGGTACTTTCTGTGCACACACACACACACACACACACACACACACACACACACCTGCACACACACTCAAAAATAAAGTCTATTTCCAGTCAGCCACTGCTTTTGCTGCTGTTCCTCCTCTCTTTCCCTCCAGGGGGCCAAAGTTCACAGGTTAGGGTCCAGAGGAGGCCCCTGGCTTCAGGACAAGGTGCAGTCGTAGGCTCCCTCCTCCTCTCCCTGCTCCTCTGTCTGCTCAGGAGGACAGTCCTCAGAGGGGGGACGAGAAAAACCTCCTGCAGGTTCGAGGGAGGGTAGGGCCAGGCCCAGAGGAGCCGCCACTCCTCTGCTGTCCTCGGGTCGGGGCACCGCAGCACCGCCCAGCCCTTCAGAGCCGCCCAGTTTGGAGCTCTGGCTGGTGGGCTGGAACGCTTCGGGCTGCACCTGCTCGGGGGATGAGTCCATCAGCTGCTGCAGCTGCGGCTGGATCAGGTTGAGAAATGGTTTGTATCCCAGGCTGGAAAAGGACGAATCGGTACAGACAAAAAGTTAGCATGACATGACTGTATACACACACTCTTCACCATGACATTACATTAACCTACATTACACATAACACAATGAAAGCATTCACAATTTTAGTCTGCTATTTATATGTCTGTAATGACATCAGCCTTAACTGGTACAATAACATTAATCACATTTAAAAAAAAGGATCTGAAAATTACTTTAACTCGTCGAGAAACTAACATTTGTTCTACTAACAAAGTTCAATTAACACAACTGACAGAGATAAACACGAGCAACAAATACACATCTGAACAGGCCACACAATACCCACCAGTCAGTGGAGGCCCATGTGTCGACAGCCAATAAGCCGTTTCGGACACTCTGCACAGTTTCCTGGGGAACCTCTGGGCTGTCCAAGAAGCCGATCACCTGCTTGATCACGTTTGCGTCCCGCAAGATCAAACCAATCACTACGCACCACTCCAGACAGCCAGCCTCCATGAACACATGGAGGAGGTACCTGAAGGACGCAGAGAGGCACAGCCGTCAAAACGACTGGCTCTGGATTCATGATGAATTAAATCAAAGACAAAACAAAGACAGTGAACCCACCTGAGCTGCACCTGCGACTTGTGCGGGCCCTTGTTGGCCAGCTCCATGGAGATGTGCTCCAGCTCGGCCTGGCTCAGACTTAGGGTTGAGGAGTTCTCGTCGACCATTGTCCAATCACCATCCACCACTGAGCTGGTCTCTGTCAGGTCTGTGGCTGAGCCGATGCTGTACTCCTCCACTAGAGGAACGAGAAGTGAAAGAAGCCAATTCAGTGATTAAAATAACAGACAACACAAGTTAAAAAGAAAAAATCTGATCTGTGACTGAACCTTTGCAGAGTCCCTCAGGTCGAGGACAGAGTTTACTGGTCTGGGCCTTGTTACCTTTGTTGGTGAGCAGTGACAGGAAGGCGTCATGTGTCTGTGGTGAGTGCTGGTTGGAGTGAGCAGACGAGGCCGTGTCCATGTCTTTGGCCCTTTGCTCAAGCCTGTCCAGCCAGTTTTGGTTGGTGGGAGCTGCCTGAGGGGGGGCTGTGTCCATGTCGCTGTTCAACAGGCTGTCAGCTGACTGTGACTTCAACAGCCGTGTGCTCAGCACTTAGAGCAGGGACAGAAAAACAGCATGAAATATTGGCATTAACTCAAAAGTGTTGTAAAATGCAACTTAACATTTAATTAATGTGTGAACTGGGGCTAAAGAAACTTTTCTCATGTTATTGTTATTAACGTCCTTATTAGTTCACATATAGTATTTACAATAATGGTGAAATTCTAAGGATTCCTCGCTGTGTCCTTTAGAGCTCACGACCAAATGAATGTACATCTGCTGCTAAAAAGCCTAATTTCAAGGTTTGAAGTGCTAAGCTTTCAGTAGTTACTGAAGTAGTAGTTCATGTTACCTGGATTTTATCACTCACCTGTGCGACACCGTCCGTTCTTCAGAGGCGAGCTGAGGCTTCCCACTGGAATAACAGGGAACGGCCAGAGAAAATCCTTATGGAGTCTCTTCAACGCCGAAACAAAATCGTCAACGTGGGCCACGCGGTTTCGTTCGCGACACAACCAGCCGATGAGTTCAAAGCCCAGCTGTGCCGAGAAGCATCCCAGGTCGCGAAGGCGCACCTGCTCCAGGAGGTGGCGGGCGTGGCGCCAGAGCATCATATCGATATACATGTTCTCCGCACACTCCACGTCCCGACTGTTGGGAGGCAGGGAGAAGGAGAGACAGAGAAAACGTTCAGATGTTACAGTAGAGGACATATTGATCAAAACAAAAAAGTAGTGTAGCAGTGTGTGTGTGTGTGTACTTGTACTTGCTGCATAGTAAGGACCAAAAAAAGTATTTTACTAACAGAGTGAGGACATTTTGGGAAAGTGAGGACATTTTGGCCGGTCCTCACTCTTTGAGACACCTTCAAATCACATTTTGAGGGTTAAGACTTGGTTTTAGAGTTATGGTTAGAATTAGGTTTAGGTTAAGGTTAGGGTCAGAAGTACAAGTATGGGTGTGTGTGTGTGTGTGTGTGTGTCCTTACCCTTTAGAAGAGGGTCCAGCCGGCATACTGAAGGTCTTCTGCAGGTTGAACTTCCCTGTAGTGATGGAGTCGGCCGACTGAGACAAACTAATGCTGCGATTTCTGAAGAACTCAAACCCTCCAGTTGAGCTGGGTTCCTGATCCAGGGATACACATAATTAAGTAATCATCAAGTTTACAGTAAAGTGTTTGGGGACACTAAGCTAACTACACATACCAACTACTCACAACAAAATAAGTTGGTAGCTACTTGTGCTGTGTTTCCATGAGTCATGTGTTTGTGCTGAATTGTTATTAAATGTCAAAACACTTCTTGTGTTGTTATGATGTGAACATTATTGATGAATATATGTGTAGTGGTCTTACAGCAGGGGGTTTCATTTCAAATGGATAACAAATTAAACACTGATGTTCTACTATATTATTTCAAGACTATTTGTTGGCCTTCCATCCACACTAAGCTACATAAGGCAGATTTTTTAAAAACACACTTTAACACTAATATGTTAAAAATGGCTGAAAACAGCACCAGAAAAGGCAGAAAAGGCTTATTTAAACAATGCAGATAGATGAAGACATCTGTAAATAGGTTTTTCAGATTCATTTGCCTGAAAGTGGACATGGCCAAGTTTCAACTGCAAAACTTTGTTGAGATGACAACTCTGAACATTTAATAAAAAATTATTATGAGTGACTTCTGTAGCCACGGTCAAAGAAAAGATGATTTGAACTTGCTCACCTGAGTTGTGGGTGTTGGGGGTGGAGTCTCCATCTCCCCTGAGCCAATGGCTTTGAGGAATCGGATCATGTGCCGGCAGAGGTCCCACTTTCCCTGCTCCAGCGCCGTGTTGAAGAGAAGAGTGGCGTGCTGTCTGCTCACTGCTGGAACCTCCATGTTCTTTACAGGGAGGGAAGAGAGAAAGATACAGACATGACATCCTACACAGCTTCAGTCCGGTGCACACGGTGATTTTAGTTGTGGTGGGATTATGAACGAGACTCGGTTTTCATATTTCTCTCCTAGACTGAGAATGTTTGATAATCTCTGCTTTATGTTGTGAAAAGCAAACTGCAGTATAATAATGTCGAGTATAATACAGTAGGTAGAGTCAATACCTGCAGTATAATCAGATAAGAGGCTGCTGTGTCCAGGTCTTGAGCCATGAGACACTCCTCAAACAGATCTTTGGGGTTTCCCACAGCAGCAAACAGGTAGTTCCACAGGGCGTACTCCGTCTTCCTGGCGCAGTGGACGATGGTCTGAAGAAAGAGGGGGAACTCTGTGATGAACTTGGCCACGGTGGGCAGCAGAGGGTCGGGGATGGGCTCTCGCGATGTTGCCTCTTCTTCCAGAACCACGTGCACCATCAGCTCCATGACGTGGGGGAAGTAGGGGAGTGAGGCACATGACTGAGCCAGCATCAAAGCCTGTGTGAGTGGAAAGATTGGATCAGTTTATGTGCAGATTGTGTATAAGCTGTGCGTTTGTTTTGATTTTCTGGTATCACCCCTGCTCCTTTAACAAGCTGACATGATGAGACAGGAGGCTCCACATACCTGTTCACCCAGGTTGCGAACCAGCAGCTGCCTAAGGATGTGGTGGAGGTAGATCTGGGAGGTCCTCTCTACGGTGCAGTAGGGGAACACTGCCTCCAGTGGCTCTGAGGATCCCTGCAGCCCATCATAGAGCACAGTCTCATTGGTTGCCCCCAGTACCAGGGCATCCTCAAACAGCACAGCCAGAGGGTAGATGTTGATGTGGAAGGGCAGCATGATGCGTCTGGAGAGGAAGGAGTGGGGCTTGCGGTGGTCTCTGGGGAACAGCGGCAGCCAGACTTTCATGCCTGCTTCACCGCATGACAACCACAGGGCCTCTAGCAGGTGGCGCTTCTTCCTGTTGGAGCGACAGGTGGTCCACACATTCTCCACACACTGGGCCAACACCACAGGAGGACAAAATGGAAGCTGTGGGAGAAAGAGAAGCTGTTACAGGGAATCCCTAACAAATGATATCAAGGATCTCACATGCAATTTCTGAATACAAGTGAAAGTGGTTGAAATGTTAAAATGAAACTCACCAGCTTCTTGTTATTGGCAGGTGTCTCCTTCTCTCGTACCTGTGGTCCTGACCGGTCCCTCTGTAGCATGATCAACTGGCCAGCCAGATTCAACATGATGCTTTCTGCCATGCAGGCCTGTAATGGACACACACAGAAAACATGAAGGAATGAACATGCAACCCATAGAAACTTGGTCCATGTGTGTGTGATGTGTGTGTAACCGCTCCTGTGTTACCTGCTGCGGGGCTTTCAATGTGATGCCAGTCTCCGTGCGCACAGATGTGAGTGTGACAGAGACCACGAGGGCCGGGTGAGGGATGTAGCGAGACATGGACACCTCCTGCAGCAGCTCCACGCTGGCTGACGGGTTGGGACTGGAATGTCAAGTATAAGTACAAACAATGAGAGTCAGAATCGTGACTTTAAAAGTAAAAACACACAATCCATGAGGAAGACAATAAAACAAAGACTTGGAGGACTATTTTAACTATAAGGTGCCTGACGTTTGAGAGGTGGAGGAGAATCTCATTTTCTTTGACTGAATTGAGGATGTAGGAAACTGAAATATTTTATTCAAGTTGGTTTCTTGATTAAATTTACTCAATGAACATGACTGGAAAATCATTGAAATAAAATTAAACGTGACTAAAACTACTGAACTAAGCACCAATCTTTTCATGAAATTACAGTTTAGACAATGTTTTAAAGTTCTGAGGATGTCCAGACAAACGATGTCAGACGTAAAGCTGAGGCCTAGTTCTGTCATGTGATCAGTAGCTTTAACTGAAAGCCTTTTTTCCCAAGGGAAAATGCAGCTGAGTAACACTATTACCTAACACTATTTTGACAAGTGGTGCCAGGGATTCCCCTGGTCTTGGAGTGTGTGAAAGGAGGAAACTATGCTGAATGTGCAGAACAGCATCCAGTTTGAGTAAAGATACCGTCAGCTTTAAATAGTGCTAGCATTTGTTTTGAGTAGTCAAAGTGTGGGATCTTAGATGTGAAGAATTTTAGCCAATCCTCATGTTGAAAATCTGCCACTACTGTGGATAAACATATAGGTTGTGGAAGCAACGGGGCACATCACCCCTAATATTACAAGTTATGGAAAACACAAACCAGTATCTTCCAAGCAAAAAAGAAAAAGACAAAGTCGGAAGAAAACTGGCATAATATAAACAAATTATCCTGTCATATATGTCATATACATGCACTGAATGCTATGACGTTTTAAAATTCAGACTGGCAATGCAATGTGTGTACAAAAGAGCCCACCCGTCATTCCTCCTCTCGATGCTATAGAGGCAGATGGAGCAGTCAGCTCTGAACAGGATGACCATGTCTCTGAAGACGTTGAGCAGCAGAGTGTCTGAGTGCAGCTTTGTGACCGAGGCAAAGGCGTTGTCCAGGTTAGATGAGCGTTGATAGAGCCTCAACTAGTGTCAACACAGGGAGAGGTAAGAATGAGACTAACACACAACTAAAATCCCAACAGACAGTCAGAAACAGAGGGATGTGTGTGAGAAACAGTGGTGATGTGATTGGTGCCTCAGTCTCACCTGCTCCTGCTGGTCTATAAAATTGTAGCAGGCCACCACCACAAAGTCATTCCACCAAGCCAGACCTCCCGTCACCGTCATGTTCTGCTCCTACACACAAATACAAACACACATTACATTATTCACTTGGACAAAAATAAAACACACAACTGGAAATATTGTCACATATAACACATCTTTACCCTAACATGACTCTACATGTATATTCTATACATTTTAATAATATTACCACAGCTTAAAAATATGTCACCATAGGCTACATAATCACTATTGTCCTGAAGTTAAAACTTTCCAGCCAGTTGTTTATTGGTAATTGCACTCATGCCATTCAGAGAGGGTTATGGTGTGATTTTTGTCCCGCAGTCTACAGCATCACTTACCTGAGTGATATTTCCAAACAGCTTCCATTTTCTTGTGTATAAGGAGTAGTGTGCAAAGCCCCGCCTCCCTGCTACAGCCATGCACTGGCCAGCTGTGTCTATGGCTGCAAACTGTGTATATATACATACACACACACACACACACACACACACACACACACACACACACACACACACACACACACACACACACACAGGAAAAGGAAGACAATATTGTAATTTAGTTCAAGTGTTAACACAGGACACAATACTGGCCACCAGTATACTGCCATACTCTCAAGTCAAGTCAATATTGATTATACAGACATAAATCATGTTTGGGCTTTATAGGCAGCATTTGATCCCTCAAGCTCTCCAAGAGGAAAATGACTCCTACTTTATTTTCCATTATTTCTATATTATTATTATTTTATTTTTTTCTTTTCTTTCTTTAGCTCACACACCTTGTATAACAATAATTCTGCTTATGTACACACACTTGTGATCAAAGAATAATTAGTTTACATTACTGCTGCTATAAACTCAGCTTTTACAGTCTGAGCAAACAGGTTGCCTGGGTGAAATGACACTGTAATTAATGTTTTGTTTTTTTTGTGTTACTAGATGTCTGCACATTTCACACATAACATAAGATTCAAAGCCGGCAACTTCAGAAGTTCTTTCACGGGAAAGAATTTGAAAGACGATTCAACACATGTCCCTTCCCTGGCCAAACACACACACAACAAACACACATTCCCAAACTTACCCGTATAGGCCAGTTGCTCTCTAGGTATGTGCTGTGAATCTGGAGGAAAACAAAAATAAATAATTGTACAAGATGTAAATAAAGCCTATGTTGATGTTTCTATAACAATGGCCTGAGGCTGCAGTTCTGTGGTAGCCTGCTTGTGCCATACTGGGAGCATTTTGGACAACTACACACTAGGAAATAATTCAAGAATCTTGTCAGGGCAGCAGTCAGCTCTTTCCAAAATGCTATAAAACTTCACAGTCACCCCTGTATACCACCTAACCAAGTGTGATGAGGTGCATCCTCACCTGGACCACGTGCCAGTGCTTGTGTCCCAGTAAAGTGCTGAGTCCCTGAGAGAGAGAGGAGTCGGGGTTGGGGGGGTGGTGCAGCGGGCTGCCGTCGCATGGGTGTAAGTGTGTGTGCGGGTGTGAGTCAGAGGTGCTGTGGACCTGCGTGGGGTCACCACAGGTTAAGTAGAGGCGGTCTTCACCATGGAGTAACACCTGCTCCTGGTTACTCTGTACAGCCGAGAGAGCAGCAAACAGAACATGAATGTTTGATATGTCTGTGTGTGTGTGTGTGTATGTGTACAAATTTGACATTATGTTTCCATCGTTCCTCTCACCGTGCAGGGGTTGACTGTGAGGGCGCTCTTGATGAAGTGGAACTGAAGTATGCCGGCCTGCAGGGAGGAGTGAGGAGGTTCCGCCATCTCCACCTCCTGCTGCTCTTCATGCCTCCTCCTCTCTTGCTTGTTAGGGAGCACCCATAGGTGGTACCCCTCTGCTCCCCAGCTCTGAAACAGAGTGCAAGTTTCAGTGTGAACAATAATGAAAAAAAATGTGACAGACAAAGTTTTTACCATTAAAATAAAAACCTATTAATATGTAGAGAAATCATTTTAATATGCAAAACATGCAATGAAGGAAAAACACATTATTGTAATTGGAGCAGATGCAATTAATTAATGGTGCTCAGGCTGTGTGTTACTTCTGTTCCATTTTAATCAGCCATTTGCTTGTAAATAACAGGGTTGAGTGGGGAATGAATTTTAGCAACAAAACATAACCATTACCCAAACATCCGTTTTTAACTCAGATTTACTGTCATTATTTATCATTATGATTGTGACAAGAGTTTTAATTTAGTTTTTTATGTTAACACACGGTCAGTGTTACAGTGTTAAAGCTCTACTAACCATAGAGCTGATTTTTATGGGGTCCTTCTTGGTACCATCAGAGCGATACCTGAGGGGAGGACACAAAAACACAATAATAATTTAAAAAAAGAAACAAAAGAAAAACAAAGTTAATATGAAATAGCAATAAATGTAGAAATGTGTGTGTGTCTGTGTATGTGTATTTGTGTGTGTGTGTGTGTGTGTGTCCACCCACGCAAAGTCTTCTCCCAGAGTGCAGATGAGGTGAGCTCCAAACACACTCCACAGCGATAAGCCACCACACTCCCATGTAACCATGGCAACGCTGTAGTCAGGTGACCAACAGATGAGTTTGACTGGGCCCGTCTTGTTATAGATGTCTGAACAGGTAAAGAATTCAGATAAGTTATCAGAGTTCAGAGCACTTTCGCTAATGTTGCTTTGTTAATAACACTAATTTAATGCTAAATTCAGAGCTTTTCGCATATGAAGTACTGAATCGATTGATATTACGCTCTTCTTTGTTACAGTATAACTTAATTTGTGAAAGAGTCCTACACATTGCAGTTAGTATCCTGGAATATTTTTGATTATGGTCTTTTCCTGTACTTCCCAGCAGTATATAACCATAATTCCTAATGAAGTACAGCAGCAAATGTTTGGATGGAAAAATCAATTAAAAGTTATTACTTCAAATTAATTCAAGTTCTTGCTAAAATGCACACTTAGTGACTGAAGTCTGCAAATATGATTGAATAGCATGAACAGTTTGTAAGTGTGTAGCTTGGACACAAGTATATTTTATAAATAACGTAACTGACTACAGCAGGCAAGAAAAAAAACTTGTAAATTACTTTTGCTATTTTAAATATCTTCATAGGCCTTTTTTGAGGAAACCTAATTCAGAGCTTTTTGCCGATGTTTTCAGTGATAGTCCTACATGGCAGCTCAAACCACTAGGTGGAGCTATGGCTTTAAATCCCATCACAGAAGTCTGCCCAGAAAAGATGTGAACTAAGATGCATACCCGAGACAAAACAGCTGAAGGAATGCAAGTTATCTCGAAGAGGAATTTGTGTAGGGGTATGACACGGAGAGACAGACGAAGAGAGGAGGGAGACATACGGGTGATACCTGGGTAGTGTTTTGGGGTGAGCTCCAGTTTGTGGGAGAGCTGCATGGATCCTGTTGTGGTGTCTATCATGTACACCAGCACTGAGCCGCTGTAACGAGAACAAACGCACTTTAACAGCCACAGTGCTACAATGCAAGTGACCTGTGGCTGTAATTTGAAGCAACACCTCCGAGCTACACTTGTGTGCTTTGAACTACTCCCAGCACTTGACTGAACAGTCATTTGGACATGCATGAATGCACATAACTCTAAACTAACAGCACAGGCTCTTCGTATTTATTTGTATTGTGTGACTGCAGAGGCTTAAATTGAATTTCTTCAGCTGCTGCCTGCTGATGTTAGTTAAACTTGTTCACTAAGCTCATGTAGTAGCAGAATCACACCAATCCACATGAGAGTACCCGGCACTTTTATTTAGAAGTGGAATTTCAAAGGTGTACAAATAATGTTCAAGAGCCTCCCTGTACTGCGAGGCAATAATTACAGAACTGTAGCACTATGTGCACATTATGTTTTTTCAACAAGGTATAAAACAAATAAAAAAAACTCTTGAAAAAGAGGAAGAAGGAGAGCATGGAGCAGTGAGGAAGAGAAATTCCTGCCAAGCTGGCAGATAGCACAATCCGTGAGGAGTTTCTGACAAGCACACACTAGGTAGCCTCTGCAAACACAAACTGACAGATTCTCACAGTGGACACACACCACATGGACAACAATCAATCTCTGTAGCGCACATATGCAAACAAACACACCCATGTTTACTTCCCAACACTGTATTGTAAAGATACAGACAGTTTCGCAGGCACGTACCTGGCGCAGCCAAAGGCCATCAGTCTGTACTTGTTGTTGACAGCCACACAGGTGCCATCAGTGATATCTGCGGCCCAGACACCCTGCAGCTGCTGGACACACACACACACACACACACACACACACACTCAAATGTTATGATTTACAAATAACCGATGGTGTGTATGAGAATCTGGTGTGCTGCTGTCTCCATTAAACACCTCACTGATATTTTACATTAAGTCTAAATGAAACGTGAACACACATTATGAGCACACTGCTTGGTCTCGATTTTAATCTAACATTTATATCCAGACACATTTATATCTTGATGGTGACCTCAACGCCCACTTTCCAGTTTCAAGAACATAATTTCGAGCCAAAATCTTAGAACAACTTGCTAATGCTGAGCTGTGCTTGTGAAAAAAGATCCTATAGATACAGTCATCACTGCTAAAATCAAGCCAAGACAAAATAACAGCTCCAGGCTCTGTACTGAATCATAGTCTCATGACATTAATAAAAAAATATTGTGCTACCTTATTTATAAAATATAAGAAACTGTTGACTTGAACAAGTTGCATCAGCAGTTAGGATGCTTTTTTCTTTGGAAATACTTCTGTGTATCTCTTCTCTGAGGTAATAATCTGTCATTAAATCAATCTTTACTGAGACCACAAAGGGCATCGACAGCTCTCACTAATCTGAAAACTTGAACACAACACTCAAAAAGACCGTGCTGCTACTAATAGCTTTTACATCTATTCCTTAAGCGATACCCAAATAAGTGCTTTGTTTTTTTTTGTTTTTTTTTCCAAACACAAATATGCTGGAACATGGCTACGTAACAGATCCCATTACCTACTCAAAAGCCCAGCATAACCACATAAGCCAAGCTCCTCAATGCAATATTTATTACAGATATTTCATATAATGGGTGTGCACCCTGTGTTTACCCTTGTGAACATTTCTAACATCAGCAGTGAGTGAGAGTTCTTACGTCTGCAGTGATGGTGTTGCTGAGCGGCGTGATAAAGCCCAGACGTCCGTCGCTCAGAACCACAGCGAATCCGTCCAGAGTCACACAGTACTCCATACAACGGATATACACTCCCTCCAGGTCCAGAGAGGGACCACCTGCGCACACACACACACACACACACACACACACACACACACACACACACACACACACACACACACACACACACACACACACACATGTACAGATGTTTGAAGACTGAATCAGGAACTGCAGTTAATGATGTGAAGCAAGCTTTTGGAAAGTTGGTCATCTAATATAGAAATCATTCATAATTCATTTTCCAACAATAGTTCAGTGATTTGCAGTCAACTAGAATCAGTTCTGCCTTCTTCTCCTGTGTTTAGCTGCACAGGTCTCCTCTAACCTCGAGCAGACTGCAGATCCAGGGAGAAGGGGATCGTAGTGAGGCAGATGGCCTTTCGTCCATTGCTGCCTATCCCGTCCCAGTGCAGCACATGGAGGTAGCCGTCTGCCGTACACACCAGTAAGTCCTCCTGGAGGGACTGCAGACTGGTGGAAAGAAGAAGAAACACACAAATGAGCATTTTGATTCAAAAGGAAAAAAAAATGTGGAATAGGTAGAAAAACAAATAAAAATGCAGGGGTGGTATGTAGGAAGGATGAGAACAAGATAACAAACAGCAGAATGATAGAAAACAGTGGACTAGTCATCACCCAGCTGTGCCCTGAGTGAGGCCTGAAGGTTTTACTGGTCAGTTGTGATGAGGCCACATAGCTGTCAGTGCCAAGTCTTACTGTTTTCTAACACACAACAGAACAAACTGTGTCTGTGTGTGTGCGTGTGTGTGTATAGCGCTTCATTGTCTTCCAAAAAGTACGAGCGGCCAAAGACTGATGATGACACAATGGGACAACCCAGAGAAGAAAAGCCGGAGTCAGAAAGAAGAGACACACAGAGGGACAAAAAGTGTAAGGCACAGTGGAGGAGGCAATGACTTTTACGGTAGTTTCACAGCAGGAGACGCCCACTCATCTCCTGCGCCATCAAGCTGTGCCTGTGAAATACTGACAGAGCGCTCTCGTTCAGTTGACTACCCTATAATCTACCTTACAATGTCTAGTGCAGACAGCAGAGGAGATGTGACAGATGAGCAGCAAACAATACAACCACAAGATGAACAAAAAATGTGAACAGAAAGAAGGTTGGGGAGAAAACTGGTGGCCTGACAGCTCCTGTCATTCAGCAAACAAAGATGTCAAGTTTTAAGATGTGGGGGAGATAACAAGCAAAGTGAAAAAACGAGCCAAAAATGAACTGAAACTAGCAAAGACTGAAACCACCACAAAGGCCAAAAACAAGGAGACAGCAGACACTGGCTCTTATCTAACAGACTCAACTGTTGTTCCTTGGCCTTGGTTATTTCTTCTCATCAATGTCAATATAATCCAAGGACTACATCACCACAAGCTTCTACGGTAACAATAAAAGGATCTCGTGGTGGTTTTTTTTCCCCACAGTGCACATTAAGCTTATTATAGGCCTATATAACATTTGGATGATTTGCTTAGAAAAACTTGTGATGCTGTGAAAGAGGTGTGAGACCCTTTGTGTTTTAACAGTGTGCAATGAGGTGTTTTTCACAGAAGCACAATGTGTTACAAGACAGGTCTTTCTACAGCATCTGTGAATCATACAGGATGATAGCAATTTTGCTGATCGTCTTGAACCATTTCAAATGGTTTTACACCTTTTGAGAGAATGTGAAGGAACAAGTTCATCCTGCTGATTTATTTTGACTTTGAAATGCAAGAGACACAAAAGAAACTCTTTATTTAGCGCAACAAGCACTAAATGAAGAGACATAATAAAAAAAAAAAAACATAATTTAGTTATCATATCATAACTAAATTATGTTTAATGAAAATGACTGTTCGACAGCCTCATTAAACTGATGACCTAGACTGACATGGAGTGATGAAAGATTTGTTTGTTCAGAAACTGTATGAGGCTGATTCGAATCCTAGACGCTCCAGACTCATGTATATGTCTCTGCAGGGCTCTGTGTTTACAACTCACAGAGTAGAGGAACATAGCTTCTCACTGCACCTTAGCCGTCTCTAACTGGCAATGCTGACTTCCCGTGAGACACAGAAGAGCATTTTTCAAGCCATTACTTTGAGCCAAATGCCCTTCACAGATACACAAAGTGCGGGTCATGAGTAGCAGCTACAACAATGGAATTTCTTTAAATACCCACTGGGGAACAGAACAAAACAATGTAAATGCAGTTCAAATCATGAGGTCAGTGTAGGCTGTAGGCTTTTAATGTACAAAATGTATTAATCCATATCATCAGGCAAGCTAGAAAAACACGCCAGACAAGATTTGGTTTTGACTGAAACAAAACAAAAACATTCTCTTAGTTTACAGGAGGCACTTGAATTACGAAACAGCAAGTTTTGTATATCTTCTGATGGTTTCAGTTTGTGTGCATGTGAACTTGATGACACAGAATAAGGGGTGAGTGGGGTTTACATGAAGGGAAAATGGCAGACGCAACAGGAACTAACACACTGAACCAGAGAGAGAAAGGACAGTGAGAGAGAATCTACCTGGTGATGGGGGCCTCCAGGTCCACAGGCTTCTTCATCTCTAAAGACAGTGCGGGGGCACATTGCTCCTCCTTATAACCTGGGGTCACCTTCACACGAGCACTTCCCCTGTGCAAACACATCAATACAAATACATTAGTTTTACTGATGTGTGAAGAGAAGTGCTGAACACTCAAAATGCAATTCATAGGGCTGAAAAAAGATCGCTTAATGTGCCCAGACTTGCCTTACTTTTGCTGGTATGCTGTCTAGGAATGTGAAAGGCACACATCCACACACGCTGCAGACACAAAGGCGTACAAACACCACACGCAAACGTGCAACATGGATGCTTGGATGATATAAATCAGAGGAACTGAACATAGTATGGTCTGCAGAAAGGCTATTTTTCATGGTTTTGACACCTTTGTTTTAAAGGAAATCTTCATGCTGCAGTGTCCAATGGTATTTTAGACAACAACATGCTTCCTAATTTGTTCAGCCACACACAAAGTGAGGTCCATAAATAAACTGTTTACTTAGTTTGGTGTGGAGGAACTTCAGTGGGATGAAACCCACAAACACCTTTGGGAAGGACTGCAACACCAACAGTGCCCAACCTCAATGCACTTAATCCCTGCAGCCAGGTTCCAATCCACATATGGGTGTAATCATGGGGGGGGGGGGGTCCAGAGACTTTTGGCCATGTTGTGTATTTGTCACATTAATATTAAGTGTGATACCTGCTGCAGCAATTTGCCTCTAAAATGTCACTTCCTGCTTTCATCAACCAACCAAAGCAAATTACACATGAAGTCACAAGCAAACACCAACTAAGAGGATTTAGCCGTAGCGTGCTCTTCTATGTCTTTAGTCATTGTTTTACATTATAATTATTAAAGCAGTAATAACAGTAGCAAGCCTAAAATTTGGATATTTGCTGTTTCAACTGTGATAAATTAAAACAGCAAATAAATAGTGTTGTTAGGTAGCTTGTATATACAACATTTAACCGATAGCTGACACAGGTAACATAACAAACATAATACTGATGGTGAAATGGCTCTTTAATTTGTTGATGGTGTAATGTCCCTGAGAGCTACAGCTTGGCCCCTTTCACTCAGCTCACTTTACATAAGCATGTGTGTACAAATGTGTGTGTGTGTCAGTCTGTGTGTGTGCTGCACTCACTTTGGATAGACAGGCTCATAGAGGTACTTGTCATCCCCTCCACCCAGCACATCAAACAGGAGGATGTAGCCTTTGGCAGTCTGAAAACACAGAGAAAGGACTGTCACTAAAAGAACACATCGCTACATTTGCTCTCCAACCATTTTATTATCAGACAGGGAGATGGAAAGAGAAGAGTCACACACTCAGAAACTGCAAAAATTAATAGGTGTGAGGCTGGGAATTTAAAAGTAAAATTGAAATATTAACCACTTAAATGTCATCGCAAACTTGCTAAGTCATTCATTTCCTTTTCAGACAGTCAAGGAGAGAAATAGTGAAGGGACTGGAGGGAAGAAATAGGGTTTATCAGTGAATAAAAACAAAAGGAGAGGGAGAGTGAAATAGGCACTGTTAAAAAAAAAACACTTTAACATGTTATACAGTTAGCTACCTGTACACATATGATGGCCAACACCACCCCAGATGCATATGTAGGTACAGGTCTAAACTGCTACTACGGTTACTTTACTTGATGAAAGGTGTTAGGTTTGACTGAAGCTTTGGGTCTAAAACAACAGTCACTGCTCCTCTGTAACTAGTTGATATTGGCTGGGCCCAGTTTTGGCAGCTTTGTATCGATGACGCAGTGTGTTCTTGTTAAAACAAGACCTTTGATCATGTTGGTTATCTCAAGAAAACAAAATTCCCCTCATATACTATTTTATGTAAAGTTGCCTGATTTGGCAAAGTCCATCTGAATCCTTTGACAAACAATTTTTGTAGCACTGTTACTACAAGCCAAAGATGCTCAGGAAGGAGTCTTAATCAGTATTTTAGGGTATTTCATGTTGAAGTTGTTTTCTACATCTCCTAGGTATTATCCTATTATGGATAATATTTGCAACACAACCACTGTCATAGTAAATAAAACATTTGTATTCACAGGGAATGTTGCTTGACATTTTTCCTGCACTGCACAGGCCTGAACCGGCTGAGCTGCCTGCTCATTTATTCTGAAGACTGAATATACTTTGGATAAAAAAACTGCATTTAAATAATTCTATTTAGCCTATTATTATGTACTGTATCACCTCCCTGACTACATATGCAGGTCTAAACTGCTGCTTTTACTGATAATGATGCTCAAAAAGAAATCTGTCAGCATTTAAAACCAGTTGAGACACACACGCTCCAGGCTCCATTCTGTGGAGAAGCTCACACTATCTAGGATGTCAAAATAATAGTTAAGTACAATATTTGCATGTGAGTACAATATTGCAGAAGGGCTTTTTCCACAAGTACACACACACATACACACACACACACACACACACACTGCTGTCAGGGAAACTGCTGAAATTGAGCCTGTAGACTGAAACATGAAACGAAACCTGATCTAGTTTCAGACTCCACTGTCAGCAATACTGTGTCATGGTTTTGCGATGGCGTTGCATAAAAAGACTTCTGTCATGCAACAGAACCACCTAGAACCA
Source organism: Trachinotus anak (assembly GCF_046630095.1). NCBI lineage: Eukaryota > Metazoa > Chordata > Actinopteri > Carangiformes > Carangidae > Trachinotus > Trachinotus anak. Next base: position 9,830,653 of record NW_027273879.1, on the reverse strand, counting down.
GAGTGAGTTCGACACACAAACCATGATTCTACTATTGACAATGTATGCCGTTGTTTTGCTCATATTTTGTGGCAGCGCACTGAAATAACCCTTGACTTTTCTAGTGTGGTGACGGTGCTGCTGGTAGCAGGCCAACACATCACCACAGCAATGAGAGAACCCGAGTCAGGGAGAGGATAAAGCCAGCAGCAACATGAAGCTTGACTAGAAAAGAGCCACCACAGCCAGAGACAGGACAGGGAGCCAAGACTGAGGCCTGCTAAACCCATCAGCAGCCTTGGGGCTCCACAAAGCTGCTGATACTCAAAGACACAAAAACAACAACACTTCTACTTCAGAAAGACAAGAAATTGTCATTAAGTGAATAAGTTTGTTTTGTCTACTTCAGCTTCTTAAGACAAAATAAGAAAAAACACTTTAACTTTACATAGAGATGATTTATTAGGGTAATTTGAATACTGATAATAATAATAATAACAACACAGCAATAGCGTTAACTGGCATTGTGGCCATTTTGATGAATCATATAATGGTTGTGGTTTAATAGTCAAAGCGTTTTCTCTAACACAAAAGTTTTATGCAAACATTACTGTTCACATATTTGTTGAGGCAGACAGTGATGACAGGGTCAACATATAAGTCAAACATCAGCCACACAGGCCCAGATGTGGTGAAGTGAGTCGTTAAATTAACTTCACACTAGATGAAGTTTCTATATTTCACAAACAAAAAGACTAACTACTAAAAACGGTGGCTGTCCCCGTCACACTTCACGCCTGTAGATAAAATCACTACCTTCAAAAGACAGAGTTGTTTTCAGAGATGCATAGATACATTATTTAATACACCTTTGTGATACTTTAGTTGACATTTAAGACAACTCGGGAAACAAAGGATTGGTAGATTTGGAAAATATAAGAACATAATGAATACAGAGGTTGTTGCTTGTCAAGTGATAATGAACTAAACCACCATATGCTAAGTGGTTTGGTCTGAGGAACAATAATATCACAAACAAAATAAGATAATCCTTTATTCGTCCCACAGTGGGGGAATTTGGTGCAACAGATGATTAACGGTACTCGACCCCTAATGCATCAGGGCCAATAAAAGAGTCTGATTTGTTGGGTAAGGGAATCAGTGTGAGATTACACTGTCACACTGACTTTAGTTTGTTGAAGTCATTGTGCATTGTGGTATGAGGGATACTATAACCACTTCAGTTCCATGTTAGCATGATCACAGTTGGAAACAGTCTCATTAAAATGACCTAGTTAGATATTATAGTCCACATACGAATAAGCTCTCAAAGAGTGCAGCACTATTCTTTACATTTGTATGTAAAGAATAGCAAATGTTTAAAATCTGTTTCCAGATCTGCATCTAAACAGACAGAAAAGTCAATCAGACATTCATAGATGCAAAAAAAAAAAAACAACAAAAAACTCTCACATGTGAATACATATTTTTTTCCATGTTTGACTGCCAACCATCATCCCCACTGGGGGAGGGGAGAGGAAATCAAGCTGTAAAAAAAGCTGCATATAGGCCAACAGAAACTATGTATCTTGCATATGACCAGTTAAAAGTTGGGAGGAAAGTTCACATCATAACTATGAAGACCTTTCAAAGTCTTCAAACCCAGGAGCCCCCTGCCCCACTGAGCTGAACACATACACTCACACATCCCAACAAGGCTCCCTTCCCAGAGGAGGGGCCGTGTGGGCTCAGAAAGGAAATGTGAGTGTGATCAGCTACTGTACTTCAAAAGAATGTCAATTACAGGGGGCAGGGAATCTCAGTGGAGTATCAAAGATGGGAGGGGGAGGGGCGGGAAAAACTATTTGGCAACCTAGGAAAAACTTGAGTGGTGTCTCCCACTCTCAGCATCTCCTGCCTTTCATCTGTAGTTTGATCACACCACATACATGAAAGCACTTACACACCCATTCATCTTTTCATGAGACTATGATTAGGTTCACTCCAACTCATCTTGTCAGATAAGTGTAAAACTATGGATGAAAGAGATGGGAGAGAAAGAGAGAAGGCCACAATTGAGATGCATCCCATATCTCCAGGACTCTTGGTGACCCTGGATGTTCACGCATGCAGAGATAATGATGCAAGAAGAGGCAGGTCCCTTGGTCATTGTAAGCTGAAGCCCAATTAACATGCAGGCATTGAGATTCAAAAGTCCCCGCATAGAGGAAGTTAGAGACAAACTTTTCTCTTTATATCCTTTGACAAACAGGAGGTGCAAAAGAGCTGCAGCTCCTAAACCAGCTGGTGGCACACTCAAGAGTCTTTCATGAGTCTGCAAAATAGGATGCAACTACAAATGCCAAGACCAGCTCAGTTTCTACTGCAGATACAAAACTGCAATACCAATCAAGGTCCCGCTTTAAAAAACATAAAAATAAGTGGCTAACTCACTGATTTATCGAGGTCCAGCAAACCGTATGACTGTCCTCTCTCACTTCCTCATAACAGCAACATCAGAAAACAATAGCCCAACTGTAGCCGCATTAAAATTATGTCATTTGTAGGAAACAAGCCAAACTAACCTGATATTTTAAATGTCATGTAATCAATAAACCTTGCTTTCCTGCATGAGACTACTCACTTACACTCAAAATATGTCAGCCTTGGTTAAAAAATAAGGTAAGGGGCAAGGGAGAAATTTAGCTATAGTTCAAATGATTGGGTTTTAGATTACTGCAGTAGATGAATTATATCAGTAGATATATTTTATAATGTCTTGCTTTAACCCGTTTCCCGGTTAATTAGAATATGAGAGGCACATAGTAGATGATACTGTAATTATAGGTTTATTGACAGGGCTTTAGTGCTTGTCACATAACACTTCCTCCTCCTAAGTTTGCACTTCAACACTATTTAAACCAACCATGATGATTTGATGCTGCATTTGATAGAGGGGAACTTCAAAAGGACTGACTTTATGCTGCTGTAAAACACAAACAAATAGAGATGAAGAGGAAAATGCTGACTGGTGCTAACTACTCCAGTTCGGGCTTGCAAGTAGAATGAAAGACTTTGAAAGTCTTTGAAAGCAGAGAAAGAGGCAAGTCATCAGAAAACTATACATAGTGTAATGAAGCCTTCCTACCACATGTTTAAACAAGCTCCAAAGGTCCCCACACACACACACACACACACACACACACACACACACAAACAGGGGCTCGTGGATTTATCTGCTGTGGTTCCCTTAAGTTAAGTGCACTTTTAACTATTGTATCATATTGGACAGAAATGCTTGCAACATTAATAACTGAACAATAAACCACACACGTTTTGCTGTAGAATAGTAGCTACTGGCATGCACTGCTATCATGTATAAACAGTGCACAACCATGCAATAGCAGAGCACAGCTGTGTGATGTGTATCTGTAACTACTGACAGCGGTCTGGAAGCACACAGCTGTCAGGTAGTCTCAACTGAAGCATGAGAGGACACCTGGTACAGCTCATTGCCATCAATTTATTTTTCTTCAACTTAAGCACACTCTCAAAGTAAACACAAAAACAAGATATAGTAGGAATGCATAACTCGAAATTGGTTTAGATCAGAAACAAAAAGTCAGAATAGAGAAAACTGCAAGTCTTGGTCACTGAAAAAAGTCGCTTTCCTGAGTGCTGCTGAGTGAGAGTCTAAAAACAGAGAGGGAACATTTTGGCCTCGGAAAGATCCCAAAACACACAGAAGAAGCTAAATACTAAAAACTATTTTCCCTGTTTGAAGAACTTCATCCTGCCTTGACTCCTGCCACACAAAAATGTCAATCCCTCTCGCTCTGTCAATTGCTTTTACTCTCTCTTGTGTGCTGTGCCTCATACACACAGACACACACACTCAGCTAAAGATAGTCCCAGCCATGGTTTAGGAGGGTGATTACGTTAGCCTCAAGGTCTGCAGAGTGTGTGAGCAGCCAAACATCTGGGAAACAGCTGGTACGGACTACTGCCTGGGTAACTCTTATTTGTTTTGCAGTCCCAGCTTCTTCAATGCTGCTATAACCTGTACCCTTAAACTACAATACTAATGAGGGTGAGAAAAGTCATGGGTTCTTGAAGATGAAAAAAAATGAAGCTAGTACAGAGATGTACTTTATATGTCATCATAACCTTGTATGTACCTGGTAAGAAAACAACTCTTTTTAACATGTAAAATTGCCATGTTATTTACCATTAAAAGCTGCCTTGTGTTTAAAGATACATGTGATTAAGTAATTAACAGAACACTAAAAAGACATGCCTTGTGTTTGGCAGAGTATTTGGTGGTGATTAAATTATGTTCACAAGAGGCCTATTAATATGAATTCACTCCATAAATCATGACATTTTTAACTCCTTTGCTTGATGCTATTTTAGCTGCTTTTAACATTAGAAATGTATCAATATTGCTAATGATATCACTGATCCTGCCCCTGGTATTATTTGGTGATGCTCAAAACCAAATTTTATGGTATCGCCCACCACTAATGGCTGAGCATAGTAGAACTAGTTGTGGTTGTGGTAAGTTTGGGGTCAGAGTTTGGTAAGAGGAAACATATTGACACAACACTGATTTTTTTAGCTGCTTTACTTCCTGACTCAGTAAAAGTTACAGGCGCGAAAATGCAATACAAATTTTATAAACAAAACTTTAAGTCGCTGAAGTTAGAAGAACAGCTTCTGGTCAGTCAATGTCACAATGACTTTACTACCACTGAGTGTTGTGAGAGTGGACCCAACAAACTGCTTCAAAATGAACAAAGCTCTTGCACTCAACATTTCCTGTTTGAAAGTATGTGCAAGTGGCAGAAAGAATAAACCCAAAGAAAGAAAAGTAAAAACATCACACAAAATAAGAACATCCTCCCAAAGGGCAAATCAAATTTGATGAAATGAAATGATTAAAGTTGAGACCATCATCAGGGACTAATGATCATGAGAGCATGAAAGTTTCATTACAGTTAGGGCTGCAGCAACACTGTTGGGGGGGACTGCTGCAAAAGACACAGTTTGTGGGTGTGACAGTGGTTTTATTTGAGTCAATACACATTTTGCCACACAGATGAACTGTTTGAATACATTTCACACGCGCACACTAACTCTAAGTGATACCACTCCTCCCCACATGAACTTTTAATACTTTTGCCCAGGTAGTGAGTGAACAAGTATGCCCCGGTATTTTTGGTATCTCCTGCACCTGCTCCCTGTTGTGTTTGGCTGGGTGGGCCTGGGATCAGGCCTGACTTGCTGCTTTCCCAGACACACATTCACAGCACTCACTCATGTGTACTTTGGAATCACTACAAGAGGGAGGGATGAGAGCACTGAGAGAGAGGCGAGAGAGAGGCAGAGATAGAGGCCAAGAGGTCATCCCTCTAATATTTACTAATAAATTATGTTGTCTACTTTAAGTCAATCTGCCATTTGTTTGTTGACATGAACTGGCAGTCAAAGCCTTTAAACGGCACCAGTAGAGACCTCTGAAAACTGCGTTGCCCGCTGAAAATTTCCGTCCATTGTTTTTCCGACAGCCTTCATTTCTAGGGCATTCTCTGGACTTTTGAAAACATTTCTGATAAAGGCATAAATATACTTCGTACCTTTTTTTCATAATACTTTAATGTGAAAACTTTACTTCATATTGTTGTTGTACCTTTTGCACATACAGACCTGTATGTGTTGCAACCCCTTGAGCACCAGACATAGTATGTCCAACAGAATGGCTTCAAGGACAAGTGGTGGTGTTTTGGGACAAATGTGCTGTTGTCTGAAACACTGACTTCTAAAAAGCTTCTTATGTCCTTGACAGGATTTCCTGGCAGTGTTTACAAAAAATGATGTGGGTGTTGAGGTTTTTGATGAAGTACTGACTAAGCATAACTAAGCTACATGGCACTGAATTGCAGGGATACAGGTCTGCAGAAAGTGATCTATAGCCCTGTTTTTAATTAATCAAATCAATTTGCTGCATTTTAATATAAATTAGCCAAATGTTAAATGTCCAAGTGTATGTATAAGAAACTTGCACATCGCAAGTGTAAAAAAAACAAGTCAGTCAAAATATTTGGTGTGTTCATGGATAAGCTGATAAACCACTGAACACAAACATTTGTACAATAATATTCGGGTCCCATAAAATGAGAATGGACTGACAGGCATGATTATATGAGGAAACCCAGTCTTAGTTATGGTATTAATCATGGCTAATTTGGTATTCTCAGACACATTATACATATTGCATTTTTATACACAATCAAACAGGTTTTACCAGAGCACAGTGTAATGGAGCTGTGTTGATTTTTTTAATCCAACTAATGTGGCTTTTCTGTGCAGCTCCTGCAAATGTAGTTAACATGATGCAATCAAACTAAAAAGGTAGATTATCAAACTTTCTTAATAACACTTAAATAGTCCAGGGAGTTCACACTCAGTCCCCACACTTGAAATCATGGATACAAGCAAACACAAAGCAGTAGATTTTTCCAGTAAAAGCTAATGATTCTAATAAATCAATTCCCTGTGTGAGGTTGTTTTGATGCCGTTTGCCTCTGTTCTTGGTCTTGGCAGTTGTCCTATATGTTGCAGATCACACGGCCTTTGGAAGCTGATTGAGTCATCTGCTGACTCGAGCACTTGACTTGTGTGTGATTACTAAATGAGACACTTCCTTCACACAGATAACTTGGCTGCTGCTGTTTGCTCAACTAACAATCATGAGTAATGGTAACAACAGAAAATGTCAGAGGTTGATGTACCGTGAAGTTCAGTTGTCCCCAATTTTGCAAAGGTGGAGTGTCATACTTTCGTTGCATTACATCACTACACATCTGGGTCTCATTATCAACGCCGGTCTGTGCCAAAATGCTCTTTCTGAGATATTCTTTATCAAGGCTGTAACACTGGAGAGTAATGTCAACGCTGTGCTGCTTTTGTTTAGAACAAAATCATAATTATTACAAGAAACATGTCAAACAAAGGCATTACACCACAAGCAACACCGACCAGCCGAATCAGTGCTTCTATTACGCACTCATAACATGAAGACCTTAAGATAAGCCGCCTGGTTTCACTACCACTGCTCAGACTCCTTTGTCTGCCTCAACATGTTTGACAGAGCAGATGAAGGATCCGCCTGTTCCTTCTCTGAACTCGCAGCATGTATTCAAGACCGTAGCTGCACACAGACAGGGCTTATTACCAGGGATTACACATGATAAGAGTGATTTACATTCCACCATGAAAATAATTAACATGCCATCCTGAAAACAGCATCTCAGTAAATCCAGCCATGATGTACACTGCCGCCTTAAGGGACACTCCTGCTGTCTCTCTATGAACACCACCACTGTTTATACACTAATTATGTACAAATAATGCAGCATATCCTCTTGACCTGAGTGGAATCGCTGTTATAAAGATTGGCCCCACAAGGTCAGTATAAATGTCAAAGGATGGTGGAATTTCACTCTTGAAAGCAATGTAGGTATGTGTTGAAAAAAAAAAAAAGGCTAACATAGACAGCTGACTGAAAATGATAATAGATAATGTACTGCATGCATAAACCCAGTCATAACCAATTACAATTTACATTTCATGATGTAGATTTTCATGGGAAATAGATATGGTCGTGAAACTGAACTGCAATAGATGTACTGATCCAACTGGAGGCTGATAGCGGAGGAGAGATCTGGCTAAACTAACATCAGTAAGCTTGTGTGGGCTTACGTGCAGAGACATGCTGGTGAGAACATCCTCGGATCATCTTCATGGAAATGAGCATGAATTTTTAAGCTTTGTGGGCTGATAATTTACATATTCTTTTGGTTTTGGCTTCATCTCCAGAGTTTACCCAAGGATGGGTTTATAACGATAGGAAGGAAGATCCAGGGGGGAGAATTTCCATCATCATCATCAGAAAAAAAAGGGAGGGGGGAGGGGGGTGGGGTGGCTGTGTATCACCCTCTTATCACATTTAGCATTCAGGTGAATTTGTACTGATTCTCAAAACACACACAAAAAAATCTCCATCTCCCAAAAGAGCTGAGGTAGCTAGATCCTTTTGGACGGCTGTTCCCAATATAACACTCGCTCACAAACCTGACCTGTTAAAATAAGGTCAAGGTTCAAGGGCAAAGGTGACTGACACCAATCTTACCACCACTTTGTACACTAAAGAGATACTTTGACAGTACAGTTATAAACCACAGAACAACAACAGCCTGTTTGAGAGAGAACTACCGTTTCACTCTGAGTTGATTGACTCCCAGTCAGACAGAAAGTACCGGGATCAGCAGAGGACAAAGTGTGACACAATTGTAGATAAGAAGCAGAGTGTAACTGAAGGATCTGAGTATTATCATCTTGAAATGTCACAGGCCAGTCTGCTTAGTGACCCTTATTGATTTATCTACTACAGACAAATTACTGCTGTTTGGCAATTTCAGGATGTTACTGTTGAATCCAATCGGTTTTAACTTTAAGAGCCAACTGTGCACTTTCAGATGGTGCAATATTTGCCTAAATCAAAACATTCACAGCTTAAATTGTTATGCAAGTCGCCACTCAGGCAGCGCTAAACCTGGAGATACTGGTGGCCTTTTGTGAGATGCACACCTGAAGTAATGGCGAAGCAAGTCAAAGCATGTCTAGCTTCAGGTATCGCATTCCTTTTCTTACACACATTTTACCAGGAAGAGTTCCTAACAGTGTCCTGCCTCAGAAGTCCTGTCAGTGTACCTAGTGCTTATAAATAGTCAAAAATAATTGACAAGATTATTTCTACTCAATCAGTTACAATTCTGTATCATCTTGATCTATTCTTAAAAATACTTTCCATTATCTTTACAGTAATGTTATAGCACTTAAAAACTACTACTTTCACATTGTTGTCCCACTGCTGCACACAGTATGATCTGTGTATGATTGAAAGTGAGGTTGTTACATGATGTAGAGAGCTCAGGGACTGTGTTTCGGTTCTGCTCTCACTGCCACGGGAATACCATCCTTGTATCTGGAGCTCAGCGGAACAGTAAAAATAGGGCAAAGTGCTGTTTAGAGAAGTGCAGCTACACTTTCATTTTACTTTTTAAAGCATTTGTCACACTCATTCTACTTTAAAACACTACAGCGACAAGGAAGCTGCCTGTGTGATTTTACATAACAGCAGGGTCCTGATGAAATTCTATTGTCAGTGAATGATTACTGAAGCATCTTGGACCCACTGACAGAAACTCCACATGCAATAAATCAAAGTGCTAGCAAAATGGTAAGAGGAATGGTTCCTGTTACAGAGAGCAGAGAGTATGAGAGGAGAGTGAGAAAAGCAGTGAATAAGAGGTGAGATACATGACTGGAAGCTTGCTGGTCAAAGCCCTTAGATAACACCTACTAAAAGTGCAAGAGAGCAGCTTGTTACGCAGGTGTTTTCATTTCATTTCAACCTTTTATCACCAACATCATACTGTGAGTGGACTACAAAGATGATCAAATCTTCACTTTAGTCAGACACGGCCACACACTCCCTGACCCCTTCCAGAAATATTGTGGATGATCAACAACAACTTTAACAATCCTGATGGTGCACCACAGATTAGGCTGCTGCTCTCACAAATACTCATCTGTCCAGGAACCAATCCTAATGGGTGCAATATTTCAAGTAATAATTTTATTCTTTACGATTTTGACTGTATGATTGGGAATTTATTACTGCAGTTGACCCTACTTAGCAAAAGAAATTAATAAATAGGGTGCTTGACGAAACCCAATTTTGAGAATCATTTAAGCTTAATATTATGATATATAATATAGCTATAGCTCAGGAGGCAGAGCAGATCATCTATTAATCAGAAGGTCTGTGATTCGATCCCTGACTCCTCCATCATGAATGTGTGAGTGAGCAAGTGAATGTGGCAAGTATTGTAAGGCGCTATATAAGTGAAGTCCATTTACCACTTCATTACATGAAACATAATCTTACTCTTGGTGACGACTTGTGGCTTTATCATAATATAATGCTGAGCTACAATTGATTAGTAACATTTGAGGATAAAATTTGTCAGTGTCAGAGCTTCATGTGGGGTGAACAATAATACAATAAGCCACACTCTTTTCCTGATTTCCAGAAGATGACATGAATTAAACCACAAATGAGATAAGATGGTAGAGTGCCGTACTTACCGCCACAGCTATCATGGAGTCGTCTGGTTTCCATTCTGCCTTCTGGTAGAAGCCAAACTGGGCCGCCGCCTTTGCAGACTCGATGTAGCTGACTATCAAAACACTGGGCTGTGGGAGGGGAACAGGGATATGGGAAAGAAAATGAATACTTTAAACATCCTGCTGGTCATAGTCATCTGATTGCCACATATGACAACATCAGCAATCTACTGTATATTATCACATGAAAAATGAAGCATGCGAGTTGCAATGTAAACATTTCAGTTTTATTAAAGCTCACAGTTGAGCTTAAAAATGGTACAGAACTTGCACAAATTAACTGGAATGAAAAAATGTTAACTTAAAGCAGTCTTATTACGATTTTCAAACTGCTGTTATTTATAATTTGTATAAAAGAAGTTTAGCTCCATCTTTGTGTTAATTTAAGATCTTTCTCACACTATAAATTCAGCTAATTAAAATAAAACTAATCATTGTTAGACTGAAAATATTTTGGGGTCCAATGTCCCTTTTTCACAGCAACACACCACCATTTATTAAAAATATATATTCAGTTGAATCATTTTTTAAACATGCTGAAAGAGTGACATTTGGAAGCATTATAATATTTGCAGTGATGATTGACATTTGATATTTAGCACTAGCATGCTGGAAGGAGATTTGTTGCCTCTCATTTAACTGCTTAAATGTAGGTTCACTGGCAATACAAAACAATACAAATCAAATTCTGTTTCAAAATAATGGGATGGCTATGATACCTGGCTACTGCTACACTGCCCAGTTTTACCTTGCGAGGCTCATTTATTCTGAAAAAAATATATTTCAAAAGCATGTTCACGCTATTCTTTACACCATGCGACACGGACAGACAGATGAACAGACTTTGCCTGAGGCTGTTGTCCTTAATTTGCCTCTACCTCTGAATCACTATGGCCGATATTTGTCTGGATCACAGAACAATCAACATCACCAGTTAATTCCCATCCCCTAATATAACACTATTGTAGGTTTGCATCTTCCACTGTCTGCCCTTGTTCTCTACAAATCTGTTTATGATCTGCAGTAAAATAAGAAGCAGAGGGTAACTTATGATTTATATAAATGTGTAACTTAAGCTGTTGAAGATGAGAAATGGTAATGAAGTCATTTATTGTTCACCAGAAACCTCAACACCTGGCAAAGTATAATTCAGTCTGCCACTGGCATTATTCATCAACCAGTGGAAATTCCCTGCTGATAATTCACAGTTCATTCTTGTTGTAAAGCTGTACAGTTTTACTATGCAATGCAATTTTATTACTGAAGTTGAATTAATACTTAATCATGCTGTAAATATATCTAACAGAGTTGTGTGACTGCTAATTTGCCTCCTTTCTTGGCAAATAACATGAGGCTGGTAAACACGTTTCTTTAGCTTGGTGCTACCATTTGGCTGATCTCTTTTTATTCCAGACACAGAAATAGGAAGTAAGAAACTGCAGCATAATCATTTTTGAGCCAAATTATCAAAAGAATATGATGGTCCTGTATATTCTAAAGTAAGGCAGCTAAGTCTGTTTTCAGTCAGACATGTAACAGTCCTTGACATTAAGAGAAAACCAGGACACAGTTAACTGAATGGCTTTAGTTTGGTAACAAAAGCAGGGAAATATCACATGTAATGCTAACTATGCAACATTAGACCTTGTACCCAGTCACTGTAATGAGAGAGCGGGCTTTAAGTATTTCTACCCTACAGTGTCCCTTTCGTAGAATTAAAACTTAATGCCAGTGATACCTGCACTGGTGAAGCTCACTCACTGGGAGACAGAAAGAGAAAACCCATTAGGAAATCTGTAAGTTATAGGAATAAACACACACATCTACCACATATGGTAGCAGCTCAATTGAGCGGCGTATGTAGCAGGCTCTGAGAATCAGGGCAGTTTAGTTTTGTCTCTGTACTTCAGCACATTGGCTATTCTCACCATTAATTTGAGGTTCACATCTACATCTAATAAACTGCAGAGACTATATGGTGTTTTGCTGTCCTTTAATGTCATGTTTTCACTCCTCTCCTCTGCTGCCTGTTTCACCACTCACACAGAGCAGAGTAGAGGAGAGACAGGCTGACAACCAAAATCACGAGAACAAATGTTAAGTGCAATAAAAGCTTTACATGCAAGTGTTATAAATTCCTCTAAAACCAAAAAACTAACCCTAATCAACTTGCCCGTTAACACACAGGCAAACCTGCCAGCAGTAAAAAGTGACCCAGAAGGACCTGAGTTTGAATGACATGAATTAAGAACCAAAATACACGAATCTAACTGAGCTAAAGATGAAATGCTTTGTAGGGCAGATGTGACTCGTGCCATTTCTCATGCTCTACCACACTGTCTTGCAGTCACTTGGTGTAACTAAAGAAATCCCAGGGAAGCATAAAGGATTTCTCACAAACAACTATGTGCAAACAATACGCACACATGCACACACAACATGCTAATTTTCACAGACACCCAGAGCCAACTCTGGTGGTACTATTGCATAATAGCACTGCCACACCAACACAGACCATCTCTATTCCTAGACATCCTGTGCAGTATAACCCCCCCCCCCCCCCCCCCCGTAGCAGGGTGACAGAACATAATGGCTACAAGGCAGAGCTACTGTGCTGCACGGCTTAGTAATAATGCCTTGACTGAACTAGCCGGGCTCAGGCTGCACTGGCCAAGGTTGAGGATAGATGGGATTAAAGAGAGTAGACCTGGTTACAAAATGAAAGATGAGAAACGGCAGATTTACAATCACCTACATTCACCACTTTAAACAGCAGAAAACAATATCTATGGAAAGTCTATCTCCACTCCAAATCATGCTATGATATGAACCATGACAGAAAGAAATAATTTTCTTTCACGTGACAAAAAAACCCCAACATTTATAACATAGATTATTTTGAATTATTTTCTCAGATAAAACTGTGTCACAATTGTAACAGCATTTAGAATAAGTAAGGGAAATACTGATTGTATTTCATCACATTGTAATGACCCATTTCCCACACTATATCTAATTTAATATCCTAATGCTGATATTGTATTAATATATTGTCAAATGTGCAATATGTTTGCATTAAGAATGTATTTAAATGTATTTAGGAAATATAGAACTTAAAATAATGGAGCAAACAAGCGCCTCTACTGCATCCCTGTGTGTTGAGTTGGGATGGATACTGAACTGAACGGGCACAATGGACACAACAGATGTGAATGGTGCGTGTCAGGAGGAAGAGGCCGTTCCAATTGACATTCCTAAGATTACCCTTTTCCCGGACGCCTTATTGATACTCACAGGCAGGTAAAGTTCTTAAGGAAGAGGGGAAACAAAACACGGTCACATCCTGTGTGGGCCTCAGGAAATGACTGCCCCTGATCCATTGTTACTACATCTCAACAATATACAATCCATGTGGAACACAGACTGCATTAAACAATGTGCTCAGCTGCAGCTTTTCAGATTAAATGCATGGCAAAATCTGATGTCCTCAAACTAATGAGGACATGACTATACAGTTCACAGCATAGTGCTGTGTTCGAAAAGCTACAGGACTTTTCGACTAGATCACATGCTGGCATTGGAATCAGTGCTAAGATTTCATGAGTGATTCTGCATTTCCACGAAACTGAAAGTTGAACTGTTACTTGACTTGGTGCAGGAGTTGCCTAATGAAAAATTATGTAACAGCCACACAGATGGACAACATTATTGTCTGGAAGTTTAAATATCCTGTGAGCAAATAAATCCAGATAATCATCTGTGGTAGCTACTGCCATTTTGCACATTGCCTCAAAACCCTGGTGAGTGGAAATTCTGTATCACAGTATCGACCACAACAAGTCAAAATTTATTTATCATTTTTAGGTGCTCAGCACCACTTTTTAAAGTCCTTGCATTTGTACTCACTATAGACTACTTTTTAAGGTTTTTGTCAACTTGTCAATGATTTATTCCATTGGTTTGGAAAATATGGATTCCTCCTATATCTAGCTTGTCTTTGAAGTTTTAAATATTTGCATTTCTCTCGCGGTTAAGATTGCCATTAGAGCATTCATCACTTTGACAAACTACTGGCTTAAAGTATTGCCATTAACTTCTGTAGTTTAACGCCCATGTCTCACTCGAGTGAAATCAATGGTCACGCAATGATTCTGGTCAGCTTATGCAAATGACGGGTTTATGGCATCATGATGTAACATCACAGTTCCCTTGGCTCTAGACCAGCAAGTGCAGGAGCTGTAATGGAATCAGTTTAACCAGCTGTTTTGGATGTGACGGTGGATGAAAGAGTTTGTGATTTAGTCAGGGAAGGGGTTTCAACACAGGACCCATTATGTGAAAAGCTCATATCAATTAAATGAATGTGACTGATAAAGGCCTTGGCTCAAGAGTTCCTGTACAAAGCCAAGATAAAATTCATCATCTGTTTGAAAAGACTCATATAAAAACACAAAAAGCGAGGAAGTCAACATTGGCTTTCAACTACACAGAAGCCTTTTCGAAAAAAGCAACTTTGTTCCAGAGTAACTGTGAAATTTTCCGTCTGTCTTATGCTGCTGTGGGGGAAAGAATGAAAATAAAGGGATCAAATGATGTGCTGGCTTGATTGTTTTCATCAATCATTTAACTCTGGCAGCCTATTGAGCTGCTGCCTGACAGAACATACCACAGCACACACTCAGTGACTATTTGTTTTAAACATCACCGGAAATCCCATGCTGATAATAACTTAAACTTTGAACTTGAAACGCCTTTTGAAGCAGTGTGGTAAAAAAATAGAAACATTTCACCCAAAGTACTGAATGTACCCGAAAAATGCGACCAGATTACATATCCCCCGGGGGAGGTGAACTGCCCTCTGCCTGACATAAAGCATTCATCAGGTGAACTTCAGTTCCTGGGGCTACAAAGATGAAACGCCACCAACCCTTTGTCATGAATGAGGGAGTAAATGGAAGCAACTCAATTCACATACAATGTAGTGATGAAATGCACTACCGTCTCTGTGACAGGCACACGTATGCGGATACACTCAACCTGTTATGATGCGCAACAAAGTCACCTGTCATCTTTGCAGTAGGTGTGTATCTGGCAGCACATCAGCGTGAATACCTTCAGTTTGCTCGTCGCTTACGACACCATTTTGCTCTCCGTGTTTATTAGCTGTGCTTTTAATAAACATGAAAGGCGGTCAGCCAGATTGCCACGCAGTAATAGTACGCGTGTAAAAAGAAAAAAAATAATAATAATAACGGCGGTTGTAGTGTTTGAAGCAGGTTCAATGCACCATGCTCACCTTTGCCGAAATGAAAGCAGCGGTACGCGCATTATTTCTGTCTGTACAGCTGAGTTCATGAGCATGACATGAAGTGAAGCTGCAGCTGGTTCACTTACCCGACTGAACCAGATGCTCAGCTGCGTCTCTGACAGCACGGCGAAGTAAAACCTCTGGGAGCTGGGCTGGATGTGGAAAGGCTCCTCTTCGCTCCTCAGCGGACAAAGCAGCCTCCGGGGCCAGCCGGTGAGAAAATACATGACTGCAAACTCTCTGCGCCTCGACACTGCAAACAGTGTCGCAATGCCAGGTCGTCGGTGCCCCTTATTCCTCCTAAAGTGTTTTTTTTTTTTTTTAATCCAAGCGACTCATGGAGCGGCGCTTTCTGTGAAAAAAAAACAAACTTTGAATAGGTATAGGCAGTCCAGCGTTTACCCTGGTCAGGCTATCAATCCATAGATGCCATGCAGAAATTTCCAAGCAGCCGACGGAGCTACACAGCTAGCTCCGGGCTAGCACTGGATTTCCAAGTTGAAGCTAATGTGCAACGGCAGCGTAACCGAAAACAAAAGCAACCAGGTCCGCGGCGACAACATACAGCAACAAACGGCGTGCTGCGGCTGACAAATAGGTCGATTAACTTTGACTCCCGCTGCCGTATCAGTCCTTACGGTGTCTGGACCAGCGGTGTTTAATAATAGCAAAGTGTCCAGTTTTCACTCCTCTGTGCCTCACGGTCGCCATCTTTACAAGAGTCTACGAAACTCAAAGCTGATTGGCTACGGGGAAGAAGTTTGCGTCGTGTTGACATCTGACGTCATCTCTCCGTTATGTGAATCCAAGGTTGAGTCGAAGCCAACGTGGCTCGGCGCTGACATCTGGTGGTGTAAGAATAAAATGTCTTCAAACCCTGCAAGAAAAACGCATTTTCATCATTTGTTACTGAACTCATCATGTACCAGTTTATGTCCCAGCTCTGTAAACAAATTTGGTATAACAATACATCCACTGTATGAGGCTCTCTATGCATAAAACTTTAATATGTATCGTAAATGTGTTATTTAATGTTTTAATCAACTTGCACATGTGCTACTGTTCGTATATCTACATCTTTTAACCTGTTTTATTGTCTTTATATCTTTATATTTTGTCTTTGTGGAAATAGCATGCAGCTGGATGGCACAGCCAACCGGGGGTTCAAATCCCAGACAAGGCAACCCAATAAAGGTCCTCAGGATTAGACCCCTGACACTACAAACAAGACTATCACCGAACATGAGGGAGAGAAATATAACTAAAGTTACAGTGAGGACATTAGGATTTCAAAGACTGGATATGTGGGTGCATGGTGGAAAAGAGAGGAAACTGATCAGGACTCAGGGGCAAAGTTACCAGAAGGCAGGATAGCAGATGTACGGGACATCTTGAAGGGGTTATGATGAGTATGCAAGGTGATCACCCATAGTAGACATGGCAATGTTATCAGATATGCAGGCGGAATACTAAGACTAACTTTAAGAAATCGTACCGCTAAAAGAAGAGAAAGGCCCTAATGCCTAAGATCTAATAGTGCAGGCTGTGCAAAGTTGTCCCTGAGACAGTCAGGCTCATAGTAGCACGGTGCAAGAGGAAAGCTGGGACAGCTGGGACGCTGAGAGGCATAACCAAGTGTCTGGAGTAGTGTACAGGAACATCTGTGCCCAGTATGGATTAGAAATCCCCACATCCCAGTGGAATGCACCACAGATTTTCTCCCTGTGGATGTGGATCATGATTTCTCTCTCTCTCTCATATATGTACCAGTCTCTCTCTCTCTCTCTCTCTCTATGTATATATATATTTTTAAATTTATGTTTATATTTATATACAAACACACAATTTATAAAAGAAATAACCTTTAATGCCGATATAGCAATAAGAAGAAGCAAGAAGAAGAAGAAGAAGAGGAGGAAGAAGAAGAAGAAGTTTGCTAGTTTCCTAGCCTAGCAAGCTGTCTAATTAATGCTTTAGAGTATCTTCTATTTCTTGCATGTTGCTGGACTTACTGAGCAGTTTTTAAAGCCTCAGTAACGTTAGGTAGAGAAAAAACATTGAGGCTCATATTTCGGTAGGTGGCGGTAAAACACGTTTAGCTACTTGCCGATTGCAAGAGAGGGAAGGAGGAGAAGAAGAGGAACAAAAGTAAGCATGGCTGCTGACATGAGATTACCAACTATCCGAAAACCAGTGTCAGTTTCTTCTTTCGACCGTAAAGATCTAGTCGTCCCAGGCGATGTTATCACTTCAGACGCTGGTTTCATGAGGTATGTGCCGACTGGCGTGCCGGTGATGGACCGGTAGCTTGCTGTGTCTGTGGTAGCGGTTCTAGTACTGGTGTCTTATTTGTTAAGACAAAAAGTCTAGTCTTTGTTGCAAAATTATTTACACACAGTTAAAAGCTACAGGTTGCACCAGCGTGATCTCTTTAAAACTTGTGCTCCTTCCATAGTAATACCGGTTTAGTTGGTGACAGGTTTGTGAAAAATGTAAAACATAGGCCTATACTCAGCCTGTCTGGTCTGCCACCAACAATGAGTAGAGTAAATCCTCCACTTCCACTTTGTGAAATACACAATCTTAACTTCAATGCTGATATGGACACTTACCAGGAACAAAATCATCATTTAATGCTCAAAAATAGGAGCTGTGTTGTCTATGAGCACCATCTGGAGGTCACTGTTAACCCAGCTTTTCAGTCGTGTTTGGCAGTATAATTCATCAGTGCTATACACCATTCATCCCCAGGGGTCATGGTACCTATGTTGATGAAGACAAGCTGACGGCTTCAGTCGCTGGAGAAGTGCAGAGAGTAGACAAGCTGATCTGTGTCAGACCACTTAAGACCAGGTGAGTGATTAAATTGAGGTCAAACAGTGAAGTGGGCCTAGAGGAAGTGAACCGACGTGTGCTCAGATTTTAATGAGTTTATTGACTGCTGCTTTTGCAGGATTGATGTGATTGTTTTTGTGTCGCAGGTTCAACGGTGAGGTTGGAGACGTGGTGGTTGGAAGAATTACAGAGGTGAAGCACTCCCTCCATGTCTCTTCTCCTGTGTGATGTTTGATATTCCTTACATGTTATTAAGATCAGTAAAACATATGTTTGTTTTTATTGTGATATGTTTAGGTACAACAGAAACGGTGGAAGGTGGAGACCAACTCCCGGCTGGACTCTGTCCTGTTGCTGTCTTCTGTCAATCTGCCTGGAGGAGAGCTGGTGAGATATTGGAAAATGTGATCCAATGGGAGAAGTGATCTGTTTATTACATTGTTAGCTGAACCAGCATTAAGCAGAAAGACAGGGGAATGGGATCAAAACCCAACTTTTATTTATTGTTAAAATATTTTTGATTTTCTCTTTCAGAGGAGAAGATCGGCAGAAGATGAGCTCACCATGAGAGAATACCTTCAGGAGGGCGATCTCATCAGTGTAACTAATAGTTTATTACAATCTTTAAATAGCTGATCCATCTCATAATTATTTTATCCATAATGTCTTTGTTGCTTTTGTCCTGTGCTTTCAGGCAGAGGTGCAGTCTGTCTTCTCAGATGGAGCCCTATCGCTTCACACGCGTAGTTTAAAGTATGGAAAAGTAAGGGTACCCAATTGCATTTGCACATGCATCAAAACTGTGGTTTAGCATAAGATTAACTGTTTTTGGTTCAGTAACCAACTAATACATAATTGAGAACATCCATAAAACAACAACAACAAAAAAACTAAAACAAAAATCACATTTCCATAACCAAGAATTAACGTCTTAGCGATTACACTTTGAAGTTTGACATGTCATTCTTTAGAGACAGTCCTCATTTCACCTAATATCCTGTCTCTATTTTCCCTGACCATTAGTTGGGTCAAGGAGTGCTGGTACAGCTTTCCCCTTCTCTGATCAAGAGGCAGAAAACACACTTCCACAATCTGCCATGTGGTGCATCCATCATCCTTGGGAATAATGGTTTTGTGTGGTTGTATCCCACACCGGGACAACAGGAGGAAGAGGCTGGGGGCTTCTACACCAGTTTGGAGGTGGGTACAGGATTCACAAAGAGCGATATTTAATAATTTCATTTATCTATAAACTATGAAGCTAACAGTGAAGCAGTTTGGAGGTGGGGACAGAATCATTAAAAGATAATTTTATTGACACTTACACTTTGAGAAATGTATCTGGTCTTGTTTGAACGCCTTAATAGTGTATTATGTAAGTGAACTGCAAAGATGTAGTACTTGGTTTGTATTAATTTGAATTTACTGTATCTATATGTGTGTTTCTCTGCACATTTTGATCCTATTTTTTTGTGCGTCTCTTGTCTCTGTCCTTTCAGCCTGTTAGCCTGTCAGATCGAGAGGTGATTTCACGGTTGAGAAACTGCCTGCTAGCATTAGCTGCACACAAGGTCCTTTTGTATGACACCAGTGTTCTCTATTGCTATGAATCTTCACTTCAGCATCAGGTAAGTTGCACCGTAATGACGATCAGGAAAGTCAGTTTTTAACAGCCTGCAGTTGTTTTTGAATTGTACCTGCTGTCTCACAAATGTGAAACAGTGGCAACAAACACTCTGCAATAAAAAAAGCAGACTTTTCTATGATGTATTGTGCCATCTGGTGGCCATATTGGAAACCCACAGCTCCTGGGCAACACTTCTGGAAAACAATTTATTGTGGTTCTCAACTATGACTCTGTTGTTTTAACAGTGGTGACTTAAATGACCAGTTTCTTTCAGTGCAGCTGATCTACTATTCCCCACCCTACACTCTCTGCAGGTCAAGGACATCTTGAAACCAGAGGTGATGGAGGAGATTGTAATGTTGACGCAACAGAAGCTGTTGGAACAGGAAGGTTAGACAACACAAATCCAAATTGTCACCAAAATCAAGACCATGCCGAGCATCTATGTCAGGGACTGACCACCTACCTGAAGACCAAACTGGCCTTTTGTCACAGAAACCTCTCTATCATGGCAGCCTGATGGGCATTTCAACTGTTATTAATAAAAAAAACTGCTGATCACTGTTTGACTGCTAATGACAAGTATGAGTAACTTTTAAAATACTGCAGAAATCACTTGAGCAGCTGTTCTTAAGATTTACAGAGGTATAGTGGAACACTTTTGATACCGTGTGAAGGTTATACAAAAACTGATGTATGCAATAAATTTTCTATAATTTTCATTACCTCTCAGCGTGGTCTGTTTTGTTGAGCAGTGAAGAAACAGAAAGGAGAAGCACGCCAGGATAATTCAAACTTCACAATGGTTTTTAGATCATGTATTTTATGCAAGCTTGTCCCATTAGCAATAACAATAACGTAGTGTAAGTGTAGCAGACACTGCTCTGCTGATCTGGCATAAGCATAATTTTATGTGCACCTTCAAAATGTTTATACATAAAAGACAGCACTAACTTATTACTACTGAACAGTGGATAAAGTAAGCTAACAACTGATATATCATTTTTAAATAATTGGCTTATTTAAAGCTTATCAGTACGTGCAATTCAGGGATAAGAAAAATAAAAAGCATATATATGTACGGCAGAAATTTAAAATCTTACACTTTCAATTCTTTAAAAGATCACATATCAGGACTAGCAGGGTTTGGTGGGTGTACCTTCACCTGGTCTCTGAGTGCTGTCTCAGTCTCAGTGGAGTTGCAGGGCAGCTCTTCCTTCCTCTTGCTCTCCCAGCATAATAAAACCTCTGCCCTGATCCCCATGTACTAGCCCACGCACGCAAGTGACGTCACGCGTCGCCCCACCCACATATTTCTGTAAACCACCTTGCGTATGAAGTATGGCGGCCCCAGCCTCACAACTACCGCTTGGCCAAAGTTTATTGCTCAGATTTTCACGTGAGAGCGATGAATAAGTACGCGGACCGAGGAGTCGCTAACGAAGAGCTCGGCGACTGTAAACAGAGGAAGGGACTTGCAGGAAGAGTCGTCGCTCTCTCGCCGGCTAAGTTTCCTCGATTTGTCTTCGCCTCCTTGATTGAAGTGCCTTTAGTCCGGGTACCACAGGGGAAGAAGCTCCGCAAGACGGGAAGAGTGGACGCGGAAGTTTGAAACAAACTGATTTATGTGGCTTTGGAAAGCACAGTTGCAAAAGTATTAAACTGCGGTGGTCGGAAATGTTTTTTATGAGGTATTAAAGTGCACTTGTGCGACTTTTATTACCAAGCGTGTTCACAGCGACCCAGCAAGAGCCAACTGTTGACTGCTCGATGAGCATTTAAGGCTCTGGCGCTGCTTACCACCAGCTAACGTTAGTTAGCCTCCATGGCTACCTTCAACACTAGCTTGAGGTCGCCAGCTAACCATCAAAATAAATGTTCCCTTGGACTTGTAAGTTTCTGTTTACACTTATCTTTGCTCCATAAGTTTGTGACTGCGATACAAGTTTGGGTTGTGTGGTCTGAAAGCTGCCTTTTTGTTTTTACTCAAGTGCTCGTTACTCATAATTTCGTGTTTTTGACATCGCTTTTGTAATAAAATATGCACAAGAACAATAGGGTTAAGGACAACAATAAATAACGGTCTGCTGCCCGTCAGTGACCTTCTTTTGTATGTCCTCGGTGAAAATGTTTTGCGCATCGAGCACCTTGCTGTTGTTCCTTATTACCACATATTTTCTTAATGCGTTATGTTTGCAAACTGCAGTATAATGAGGTATATCAACGTTAGTCTGTCATAAAGTGCTTGATAGGCGTTATTAAGAGGAACAACAGAGGGAAATGGGACTTTACACACAAGGAAACACATGTATGGTGTACCAGCGTATAATACAGATGTACTGTCAATATGGCATAGGCTATTTTGA
This sequence comes from Trachinotus anak, assembly GCF_046630095.1. Classification (NCBI taxonomy): domain Eukaryota; kingdom Metazoa; phylum Chordata; class Actinopteri; order Carangiformes; family Carangidae; genus Trachinotus; species Trachinotus anak. Next base: position 9,808,287 of record NW_027273879.1, on the reverse strand, counting down.
GTAGGACAATTAAAATCATGTAAGACCATATTTTTAGCAAGTTTAGCATACACTGAGTTATTTGACACAACATCTGACAAATTTGCTTGGAATAGGTAGGAATATTTCAACATGCACATGTTTAATTCCCCTCACTGTGAGAGTGTTATTTGCACTTTAAATGTAAGTCAGAATCACTTGTGCAGTTATTGCATTTTTCAGATGCATTTTTCCTTTTTGAAAGTATCATATTGCTCTTAATGAAATCATCAATGAGTCATAATTGTTTTGTTTTTTTTCTATAGATTCCTGTGAAATGCCTTTCTTTGACCTCTGAAGCACTCAGGCTCCATTAATGCATGATAAAGAGAGACATACTGGAGTAATACGGATCTGCATAGGCGTCCTGCATCACCCATACTCCAGGAGAGGACAGACTGAGTCAGGGAAAGGGGCTCCCCTCCCTGCCTGGGGGGCCAACCATTGGAAGGTGAGCAACTGAGTCCAGCTTGGAGAGTCCCGGCTGCGGCCTGGCACCCTGCCCTTATGGGGCAGCAGCCGGGGAAGTTTGTCGGGGACCAGAGGAGACCCAGTCTGCCAGCCTTCATAAAGGGTGGGAAGAGAGAGTCATCACGCCATGGGACCCAGCCCTGTAATGTTTTTGCTGTGCACGGTAAGAAAAAACATTTCCAATAAGAACTGCGTAAGGTTGTCATTGACAGTATATTTTGACACACTTCCACACTGTAGTAAGTTTGATTAGTTTTATAGGTTTGTTGGATGAGATTCTGAGGGGATTAGCATTTTCAGCTTTTTGGGTATCATGTGCTCCCATCTTTCTCACTTGTGCTGTTCTTAGTCTTTCTGCCACTTTACAAAATAAATTACATTGTGCAGATGAGTAGACAGGACTGAGTATCAAACTGATAGGGAAAAGCAGATTGTGTTTAAAGTTGAGTAGGAACAAGAATTCAAGATGTGGAAGATGTTACCATGCATACATAAAAATTGTAACAATGTGCAGACAGTATCAAAACAAGTGTAGTTGCATCATCGGGAATGCAGCTTGCTGGCTGAATAACAGACTTGCGATTGCACAACCTGGAGAAGAGAAAATGTTCACTTTAAAACATGCGATAATACATTTTAACAGTTCATAATCAAACCTGTCATGTGCCAATAACACAAGCATCTCACAAAGCCATTCTTTGCTGTTCAACTTGAAACAGGTTGACCCTAGACATGTTTTGATGAATTGATACCTTTCACTGGTCACTTGCTTGGTTTTTGTCATGATTGGTTGTGTCACTTGACCAATACCAAGTGTGGTTTCTTTTGGAATACTACACGACAACTCATGACTTTATGTTATGAGCAAGAAGGACTTTAATCAAACATATATTGAACTCCAACCACTATGGTTATATATTGATTCTCGCTTTGTATCTCTGGCATGGTAAACTGATTAGAAACTGAGATGCTCTCAATAATGCATGGTGCAGTGATGCAACAGTGAGGTTCATTCAGACTCTGTAGCTGTGTTCTTTACTGGTACATCCACTGTAATGTTATTTATTTTTAACTGATCAACACCCTGACAGTGTGGCCTACTAGTTTCTGGTACCAGCTAAAAGCAGCTTTAACTAAGCCTGTTAAATCGAGGCAATATTAATAGAAGTAACTTTTTTTGTGTGAGTGGTGTTGCCTGTTGATTGAATTTTTATTCCTGTGTTTATCTGGAAATTAGTTTGCAGTGTGAAGGTATGCTTTTTGATATAAAGTGATTTGAATTATTTACTGGGTTTGACATGAGTGCATTTGTATTAGCTTGGGCTACTGAGCCTGTGGTTGGAGATTACCTAGCCATCTGTTTGTCACATAGAAATGAACAGCAGCAACTGGGACTCATAATAAACATTTGAGCCTGCAACACCTCATTAAAACATTCTTGATAAATCCAGTGCATTCTTAGTGTATTTTTGACATTTGACGTTTCTGTCAGACTTGTCTGAATCTGTTTAAAAAAACAGAAGCGTTCCACAATGCAGATAAGTCTTAAGAGACCTCTACTAGGATAAGATGTATAAAGAAACAACTTAGTTAGATCACAAGTCTGTTGAGTCCTTTCAAGGGAAGCACACTGAGGCTGTGCACCATGAGCCCACTATGACTGATGATCTGGAGAGAGATAGATGAGACAGCTTTAAGCATAGGTTGCAAAACAAAAGATAAGTCTTTCCCAGTTCTTACCTCTATTCTTTCTCAGCCTGCCTTGACTGAAGAACAGATGGAGAAGAGATCAGAAACATTCATTAAAGAACATCTCCACATCTGTAGTGAGCTTTTGTAGTGTGTGACAAAGCTCAACAGTGCCTCCCCCTGTGTTTGCATGGGATGGTGTATAGTGTGGTACTACGGAGTGCTACAAGATATTCTGGACTTGGCAGAAACCATACAGGCTGTGTGCAAAATCATTCACCATCTACTGTATAGGCCATTATATAGTGTATTTGGCATTTTGTAGAGTCTGAATGTCTTGTGAAAGTTATTATACCCTACATAGTGGATTCAAATAATCACACAAGTAAAGATAAAAGAAGAGGCCTAGTGGTCACAGTGTTCCACTGAATCAATGAAGCTTTAAAATGCTCTTGAAAATGGAAAAACTAATCACAGTGGAGACTTTTTTTTTTTTTTTGACACTCATAGGGAGCAAGGAGAGGAGATGTATTAAAAGCCTTTAGATGATGAGAACATTGCAAATCATATCACTCAGGGTAATGTGGTTACATCAGTAGAGATGATTTTGAAAGTTGCTTACAGAGAGGGCTTATAATATATTTTCTCATTAAAACCTTGGTCTATTGGGAAATCAGATTTAAAAATCCTACAGGTTATCGTCTTATGGATTCTTCAATAACATCTATTCATGCAGTGTAGAAACATTTCAGGGACAACTGATGTAATACACATTCACCTGTCTTCAAATCTGAGAAATCTCTCTACTGCACTACATTGGGGCAATGTTTGCTTTTTTTAGATGGCAAGTAAGTGAACCATCTTGTGTTTGATGGTAGGGGCACACCTATAAGAAAAAAATGTTGTGTGATGTTGATATTATCTATCAGAGTCCATCACAAAACCCTCTGACACCTTGAAAGTGAACATTTGGTAATTTGGTTTATTGTTTTTGTTTTTTTAATTTATTTATTGAAAAGGATGACAAGACAGGGAGAAGGGGCATGTGTAGACGGCTGCCAGATGAAAGGGAAATTGATAGTAAATAAGTGAATGATTCCAGATAAAGTCGTACTATTCTCACTCCATCATTACTGCACTCCTCAGGGCAAGACCGGCATGCTGCCTTATGTGCTTTTTCAAAACAGTGACGCACAATCCATTGTATGATATTGGAAATAGATGTCTTACCTGGTGATATTTCTCCCAGGCTTCTGTATCTTGTAGTCCATGACCGTGTGAAGCACTGTGTCTGTTTCCTGGTTAGAACCGTTTGTTCCTTCTAGTCACTCATCATCTGGCATTTTTTAAAGCATGGCAGTGCACAGAAAGCAGACTTTTGTTGCTTCAAATGTGACCTTTAGAAACCAGAGGTGACATCATGTATTTCACTTCTTGTTTTTATAGTCAGCGGTTTGTTATTTACTAGGGTTGGCTTATGAAAATGCCTTTGTGGTGGTCCCTTAATTTATGGCCCAGAATAGCACAACACCCAAAACAACCAAGGTACAGGGAAGATGTAAAAAAAAATAAAAAAGGTTAGTAGAAATGTCTTTTGCATTTATGCATATAAGCTTTGTCCTTTAACTGCTTCTGCTTGGATGCTTAATAATGTAATTAATTTTCAGTTGGGGGCTGACAAGGAAAAACAATCTAGCATTTCCACTTAAAGACATCAGTGGAAAGAACTGATGTGGCGAACACAAAATATATTTATTAATGCAGAACAAAACTTCAGTTAAAATTGCTTGTTCAAAAAAGAAAAATTGATCAGTAGAGAGATAAAGCAGAACTGTCTTAGCCTTTTAAAATGGTCACTTGCCATTGAAACGGATGCATGCCATGCATCCAGCTAAACTGATAAGTTTACCAAATGTGTCTGTAGGGCTGTGATTGCCTTGGCAGGAGTACTTTCCACTGACTCTAAGTCTTGCATAACGCAGAGGGGGACAGGACAGGGAAGGTCAGAAAAACAGAATGAAAGCCTTTGCCGGTAAATGGATCGAATTTGGCAAAGGGTCAGTGACACGGGGCGTATTTGTTTTCCCTTTCTGCCCCTCTCCTCCTGTGATGAGCAGGTTAGACCATGAGAGGGGATGTGAGTCATAGTGCAAGAGGAGGGCAATATCAACACATGATTTTACATCTCTGTTTTTTTTCTTCCTGGTGAGCCCCAGCTAGTTAACACTCGACTAGCCAGCGCCATGCTGCGCCTCAACAGTCATGTTCAGACCTCTGCATGCAGCTGCCTGGGAGAGAGACAGAGGCAGTGAGGGGCAAGCAAAGACCTGTCTCTGCTCTTGGCACCTCTGTATACTGTACAGTGGGGGAGTTATGATCTCACTGGCTAACTAGCACAGATTGTAAGGACAGAGAAGGGAAGTGAATTTCTGGAAACATTGCTCAAGAGCTGCATTTTCACCTGTTTTGTCTGTGTGTGGTTCAGAGAACCAACCATGCAACTCGATGGATTATGGAGTAACTTACATGCAACAGTAGGTTACCAAGCCTGTTTAAAAAAAACAGGTCTGAGCACAAGAGATGAATGTACTTGAACATTTCTTTCTCTCTCTAGTATAATGTTTACTTGTAGGAACAACAGTACATCCTGGATTGACAATATGTGTTTTCAAATGTGGTAATTGCTGATTCTCAGCCACTAATAGCTACTGAGATCCATCATTACTATAGCTGTATGCCTGGAGCCTGTCCTCTACAGCTTGTCTGTGCCACATCAGTGCCATTATAGATATGAAAGTCTAAAATTATTAACTGAATTATGAATCAGTGAATTTTATACTTTCATCAAATATCTTCCTACTTCTTTTCTCCCTGAATTGCATTGGACAACAGTATGTGACCACTGGCAAGTTTGACACGCTGCAGGAAGTGGAATTGCTGTGCAAAAGTTCTTAATGAAAGAATGATGCCTTTCATTTGCTTTCCTGCCATCCCCTGAAAAGGAAAAAGGAAATAAAAAAGCTGAACAGGATTTGGAGGTTCTATGAGTTTTAAGGAAAGAGGATCTACTTTCTTAAGGCTCACAACAACATCTGATTTGTAGCAAAGTTAGTAACTGCTTTGCCCACATTTTGATGGTATAAAAAGGAAAATTTGCCCCCTGGTGGTAACATTTATTTATGGGGTTAATGTGTTTTATTAGGTTATATCGCAGCTGTGATACAATTGTCATTTGAAAATGATATTTTTAATAAAGATTTAAAAAATATTTTTATATTTTTTGTTTTTATAAATCTTTTCCATGAAGTGTGTGTGTGTGTGTGTGTGTGTGTGTGTGTGTGTGTGTGTGTGTGTGAGAGAGATATATAGTAAGAGAAAAAGCTTTCCTGATCTTGAACATCAAACTTCTAACATATAATAAAGATAAGCTGCATTTTTTTTACTGTGTTACTCCTGTTTTATGGAAGACACCATCATAGGCTCTGATTGTGGTTTCACATTGTATATCAGTGGTGCCCTGAATAAATGGAAATTTAAGTTACAAGGGGTGCATTCTCACACAATTATACTATATCACCTCAAAACAAATGCATTCATGACAAGTTTCAGTAATATAACATATAATGTAAACCATACAGCAAAGTTCTGAACATTGATGTATGATATCATTGCAGGTCTTTTAGAGAGTAATTTGTAAGGGTCTGTTTATTCAATCATTTTGTTGCCTCTGGATGAAGCTTAGCCTAGTAGCTGTAAATCCCCTGAAACTACTGGGCTAGTGGAAAGCAATGACAACTGGAAACAGTGTAAGATGGCGGTTTTGGCATGTGATGCGCGAGTGATTGTCCTCATTGTCCCACATTTTATCAAGCCAACTTTTACTTATAGGCAACAAAAAGAGAACAGTGTCAACCTATGGTTATCAGCCAAATGAGTTTTGTTGCAAGTTTTTAGAAACCTCTGGCATGTTGCTTCTTGCTTGGATAGGTTTCAATATAGGCACAACAGGGCTTTTCTTTTTACGCATAAGCTTCAGCCCACAATTTTTTCCTGGTTGACGCCTGCAGGCTAGCCTGGCAAAGCTTCAAGTATGTTCAAGGCATATTATAATGTGGGGATGAAGGAAGATGTCACCCCAATCTTTCATTGTTTTTACTTGCTGATTTTCAGGTGCTGGAGTAACGTGCAGAGTAGAAAACAGGAAAACACAATATACTGGTTAAGACAAATAGAAAGTCAGGCTCATCTGTAGGGGAAATTAATAAACCATTTGACTAAAGTATCTGTGGAGCATAATAAAGGAAAAGTATGAAGTATAAAAACAACACTTTACCTCCATCTCCCTTGTTCTCAGGAACTTGACACAATGATGTCATGATCAATGAAGCTACATAAAGGCCTGCAGCCAAGCTCATAGATTCGTGAACATGAATGTATGAATATCCATCAAACAATCTTAATTTGAAACCAGTCTTGTAATAATGACAGGGGTATCAGATGTCATTTTAACATCTTGCTCATTAATCTGTGGCAGGTTGATGTTCCTTAATCTATGTAAGAAACTATAAATAAAGCAGCTGCAGCTTTTGACTGATGGTGGTTAATGTTCTTTGACTTTATACAGCTGTATTCAGGGGAGAGGGTAGACAGTCTGACCCCTCCTCTAATATAGTCTTTCAGTGACATCATTTGATTTGTGTGTGTGTGTGTGTGTGTGTGTGAGTGTGTGTGTGTGTGTTTCTTGCAGCATCTGTGTTCAACATGGATGCAGTAAGTGAATCCATTTCTCTTTTAGTCTGTAACCGGCTCTTTCTTGGCTGGAACTCGAGGAATCTATACAGTCTAGACACCAAATCTCCTCCCATGATCCCTGTGGGTCCTGAAGATGGGGGGGAGGGTCCGTCCGTCCGTCCGTGCGTGTGTGTGCGTGTGTGTGTGTGCGTGCGTGCGTGCGTGCGTGCGTGCGTGCGTGCGTGCGTGCGCGTGTACGCGCATGAACACCAACGTACTTACCCACGCAGCAGGCGCCTCATACTAATGCTCGTTCAGGCCAGCTGTTAGGTCCTTGGTTGCTTGTCCCTTGCCATGCCTGGCCATGTGTCCACACAAGTGGGCGCACACACACAGTCATTCACACTCTGGGCAACACTCAACTGAAAACACTTCTCCCTTATCTAATCTGTTTACCACTTAATATTGATAGAGGCTGGATGGTCTTTTGTGATGCCACCTTCACAGTTTTACCTGAAACATTTAGTGCTAATGTCTTAATACTTTTAGAAAGTATGTGTTTTGTGTGTGTGTGTGTGTGTGTGTGTGTGTGTGTGTGTGTGAGAGAGCGAGAGAGAGAGAAAGAGAGAGAGAGAGACACATTTGTCCCTTGCCGGATGACACCTTGCTGATTAGTAAGTGTTTCCCCCCTCTCATCAAGTCTTGACCACCTGGAAAGGAGGCCGCTTTATTACCATGCTAGCTGATGACTAGCCAAAACAGCTGGGTTTATAAATCAAGGTAGTCTATGCCTCACGAGCTCCCTCTTTTTAAGTCTTTTAATCAAGGTCCACAAGGACCTGAATTCAAGACACTAATGGTAGTCATGTGTTGGTGCACAAAGTCTGAAAAAAGTTGACAAATGTACAGTGTTTGATCTATTCCAGATCTGAAATGGTGCAGGAAATGGACAAAAAGTCTTAAAGATCAAATTAAAGTAATTCTTCACAAACAAACCTATGACCACACATTTCCTTCAAATGCAGACCTTATGTCATTTCAAGTAATATTTGTTGTGAAGAATTTGAAGAAATCTGTGTTTGGAAAAAGTATGATATTAACCAGATTGATATGTTCTGTCTGTTTATCTATACTTCTCTTCACAGGAGCACTTCACACTGAGATTATTATGGTTTTAGACCTGTGCCAATAAAAAAGCTCACACTGTCAGAGCTGTCTCAAGCATATAAACATTAGTAGTATTTTTGTTGAGTGTCTTTGTGATAGACACTGTGATTGTAGGTTAAGACTGACCCACTTAGCCATGACAGTGAGCCTGCATGTACAATACAGAGGAACCAAAGCCGCTACATGTAACTCAGTTAGTTTTCATTTTATGTACACTTTTACTTAGACTTTCTACTGTTAAATGTCACAATGCCAGCCCTGAAAAAGGTCTGTTGTAATGCTGTTATCTGATGAGTGTTACTGGATTAGTAATGGATGCCTGGCCTATGGCCTCTTCATATTTTCTAGTGAATCACATATGTTGTATGTGATCTGTTGCACCAGAGGTGTATTGAGTAATATTGCCTTTTTTGCACAGAGAAAAAAAAGAGAGAGAGTTGAACATAGGGCAAGCCACAGCAGTGGAGTGAAGAATGTGACCTCTTGTGCATTCCTCTCTCAAATAACTGGTGCAATCCCCCTCCCTCTCTACCTCCTTTCTTTCTTTTCTTTTTCTCCTTTTCTCTTTTTGTCTTTCTCTTCTCTTTGTTGTTGTCTCTCTCTACTTCTTTGTCTTGCTCTCATTCTGAGTTTTTGTTCAGTGGATTTTTGGTTTCATGGAACATTTTTATAGACATGGAGGGCAACGGGCTAAGTTAATGAGCAGACAATAATGGAGCACTCAAAAAAAGTGACAGTTTTAAAACAGTAAACAGAACATAAACACCAGACAGTAGCAACAGTATATCAGCATTTAGAGTGTGGAAGTTGACAGTAGATGTTTTTGCTCTCAAGCTGTCTTGTGTTGTGTTTTGAAAAAAAAAAAATTCACTTTCTTGCACATGATAAAGACATTGTGACATTATGACAACTGTTGAAATTGAGAAATTATCAGCTACTTATGATGGAGTTAATTTGAAGGAAAAAATCTCAACTGCAAACAAAGGGAGAAAAAAAAGACAAAGGCACAAACCAAAGCTTAAACCAAAGCTTTTTCCATATACATAAGGTGCACAGTGTTTTGCACAGAACAATTGAAAGTGTAAGCAGTTGGTTTAGGACAAACAGTCCTGTTGAGTCATTGACTCTCACCCTGGTTTTTGTTACTTAGATTCATTTCAGCATCTGCAACTGTATATGTTATGAAATCTGGGCCTGTGATCTACCAGTTTCAAAGCTTGTGTATCGGTTTGTAATTTAGATTTTCTGTACTGATACATTGCTTAAAGTTTCATCGCCTTGTTTTAATGTTAACTATGTGGGCATCCTCATTCTTTCCAGTCACAGGGCAGATATTTGTTATGTTCCATTTAATTGTCCCCACAGTGAGAGGCCACCAGCATGCCCACTTCCTTTTCTGCTCTTTGCTGGTTATCCCTCCATTGTACACACGCATAAACATACAGTACGTACAATGCTCACATGCATGCCGAAAACCTCCAAGTTGAGTATGGAATGCAGCGTGGGAGCTCTTCGCCACCCGGGTCCACATACACACACACACACACACACACATACACACACATGCAAGGAAAAAAAACACTCCCTAGTTCCCCAGTCCATGCCCGAGCAGACAGCCCTAGTTTCAGACACAGCTGTTGCTTTCTGTGCAGACAACCTGCTACCTAGGATGCCAGATCTGTCTTTTTGTAAACATTTCAGCCATTTATTGACCCCCCTGTATGGAAAGCCTCTGTCCCCTTGTAGATTATAGGTCCATGGGGCCATGGTACGACATGGGGACATTTGGTTGACGTTCCTTTACTTGTCACAGCTTTTCTCAGTTTCTTTTCTTTTATGTAAATTTCATTTCTATCGAGCAAGAATAAGCAAAATCCAGTCCACCAAGGCATCGTCTGGCCCATTACATTATTGTCTGGGTTTTTTTTTTGGTTTTTTTTTTTTGTCGCAGTCCAGTCCATACTGTACTGGTATGCTGTCCTGTCCCTTTGTGTTGTGTTAAGCTCCTCTTCATAGCGCTATACGAGGGTGCCTGCTATGCTTGCTGCATCTGGATTCACTTAGACACAAAGAAGAGCCCAAGCAGCTCCACTGCTGCAGCTTGAGAGCCTCATAGCCAGAATCACTCCTCTGTGTATCTGTTTCTGTTTTTACCCCAATGGGCACACAAACAAATGGGGTCTTTCTCCAGGCATCTAGATAACGTCTGAGTCACTGATAGTCTCTAAAAGCAGACAGTTCATTCACATGGCTGTCTCTGCTTGCTTTAGTTTGTTTATCTGCTCTCATGACAGTGTTGTCTAAAAGCTGGTCAATCAATAAATTTGGTCCAAAATGATAGTAGAGGTTTTAGTGCTAGTTTTCTCTTTCAGTTGCTGGAGAATTGCAAACCTCCCACTCATACATATACACACGTACTTTTCTTTGCTTCCCTCCCTTTCCCTCCTGAAAGAGTTTGGCTCTCCTAGTCTGCACACTCATAAAACAATGGAATATAAAAAGATGTGCGTTTATGCCAGCTCTCCGGGTCAAATTGAGTAGTTAAAATTCTGAAAATGACTAGATTAGCACCTTCTACACACACACACACACACACACACACACACACACACACACACACACACACACACACACACACACACACACACACACACACACACACACACACACACACACACACAGTCTCAGGTTGCTATCCTGAGCAGAGCTCATTTGTCCACCCCGTCTCTTTTGCCCTCTTAATTTTCAACACTGATTATTAGAACAGCATTGTATCCCTGACAAGTGATGAATGGTTGTGTGTATCTGACCTGCCTGGCTGTTTTCTCAAAGTATGAAATCTTAACTATTGGCTAACAGCCATACATTTCAATTCTCTGCAGGTTTGCATATTTTTGGCACTACATAGTTTTGTCTGGGCCTATAGCAGCCTATCGTGTGGAGAAATGAGCAAAGGTTCTGCTTAGTCACCTGGTTTGTGTTGCCCTATTTTATGTCTTTCATCGTGGTAAAATGGTTCCTCCAGTTCTGTTCCAGTAGGTCGGCTGGGTTTAACTCCCTCTGTCTCAGCTCTGCGTGCTAGCAGGTCCGCCGGGCCCGTCTGTATTAAAGATTGCTGTAAAACTGAGCTGACACTGTGGACTGTTAACTGGTCACCTCAAATGAGAGGGTTTTGGCTAGAGAGAGAGAGAGAGAGAGAGAGAGAGGGAGGGAGAGATTGTGTGTGAGCAGATACACAAGAGCATGCATATAAAATGGATTTTATCACAAAATGTGTTTAATGACCTGTGGGTCATTTTTCAGTACTTCATGTAAAAAACAATGGGGAAAACAGCTTCTAAAAACCATTGAGCATCAGCATAATGAAAGTTGTTTCTTTTGCTCTCTGTATGTATTTACTGATCTGGGTTTAGAAAATATTTTAAAGTGTTTTCAAGTTTACTTATGTACCTCTGTATATTTAGTTTCACTGTTGTCTGCTTTGGTAACTTATTACCACCACAGGCTGATACCAGAGCCTTTAACCTTGAACCAGGTCAGCCACTGTTTTGTTCTTAAGTGTCTGTGTCTGTTCTCCCTGTGGACGACACTGAGTGGAGAATTATGTGGAACCCTAAACCCTTAACCTCATCTGCGGGTCTGCACGCCCCAGACCCACTGGCTGCATTCTCCAGAGGGCCCTGAGTAAACAGCCACATGCACACACACACACATACACATGCATCCATACACCACATACATGGTACCTGGTTCTTGAGTGTCGGATATTTAAGTACACTTGGCTGTTACGGATTGCTGTGATGACTGCGGAGTGAGGCACAGCAATGAAAGGATGAACTCTGCGCAATGCAGAATCCCTATTAGGAACTTCCACAGAGTTCTGTCTCTCCCTTCTCTGTGATTAGCCTGGTTTAAAAGTGTAATAACTCATGTTTCATTACTTAGATGAACTGGATTCATGCCAAATGTTGGCTGGCTCACATTTCTAACATTGTTAGACAGTGTGATTATGTTTGTGTGTATGCCCTCATGCATGGAACGGGTAGGACAGAGATCAAGCAGTCCTCAGACGCACTCACAGACAACGTCCTCTTACCATCTCCTTCATTTGTCTGTTATTCCAGCATCAACACGATCAAGTATTAATTCATCGTACAACTTAATGGCCTATTTCTGCCTTCTCTGCCTTACCACAAGTGAAAATGTTAATAGCAGATGTCAGTGGCAGTTAATCATGTAATGGTATGAATTATTGAGATGCATTCTTGCATGATCGACACTGGTAAAAAAGTATTAAGTGTAAAAGTAATGCCAGTTCGTAATTGATAGTTAGGATATGAAATATGATTTGTGGATTTATGGATTTGTGTCAACATTATCTGTAACACAAGTATAGTTTGAAATCGTAACACTGTTGCTACCTTAGTTGAGAGCTTGAGAATACAACCTGTCCTCTGCTTGAAGGTTTGGAGAACGTAATCAGGAAAGCAGGAGGGGGGGTACATGAGAGGAAAAGGGCCAAAAATCATCCCGTGGGTGGATGTACGTCAGCTAACTGTTAACATACTAGGCCCGGATTATAAAACGCAAGCGAGTGATTCTCCTATGAGCTCACTTCCAAACAATGTGCTTCATGTTTCTCCATCTGCAACCTTTTTTCCTCTTCCCTCCTCGATTTTTATAGCCCCTCTCCTCTTCCCTTCATCCTCTCATCTCCCCAACACTTTGCGACTGCGGTAAGTTAATGGGCCTTTCTCAGAGTTCGAGGAAGCCTGTGTTTCTTCTTAATTGGTGCTTGGGGTGGCGCGTGAGAGGAGCACAAATGTTTGCCATACCAGCACTGCAGCAGTGATGTAGGGCCTGGTGCCATGTGACTGGATGTCAGGGTACTGAGGTCATTACTTAGAAAGCCACTGAGACTGAGCCATGTTGAAGAATGCCCATAGATGCTAACGAAAGCACCACTGCCCACACCAAATAGACAGGCACATAAAGTTGATGTTTTAAGACTAATAGATGTGAATGTGTCGTTTTATGTCAGTCTGTGTACAATCCATGATATTGATGTATTTATTTTCCTCAGACTTCTAGTGTGACTGGTGAGTTTTTAAAATCTTTGTCTTGACTATAGCAGCTTTGAGTCAGTGAACAGTTGCAAAACATCTTCCCTTACTCATGTCTCTGGTCATCACCATTTGTAATGATCTGGCCCACTTCAGTATACATCATCTACAGCGCTTTTGAAATCATCCTCCAAACCTGTTGCCTTGAATCTGTTGCTTGGTCTCAATTCTTTGCAACTATGAGGTGTGAACCAGAAATGAAGCAGCTCGCCAGCTGTTGTGTCAAGAAGTTTCAAGGAGAATTTGGGTTGAGTTGGTCTCCATTTTCCAGGCCCTTTATACTCTAGCCCGTTTCTGCAGAGGTGAGCTGCACATTCTGGCATTTTGATTTGGAGAGCACCTTTTCCAAACTCCATGCCTTCCTACATTCAAAGGGCTTTTCCAACTGTCACTGTTGTAGCTGCGTGAATACTTCAGGCTAGCATAGTTATTACAACAGCTAATCCAAACAAGAGCTATGGCTGAGTGAAAGTTAAATGATAAGAAGTCTTATCTTCATCAATCATCAATCAAGTCCATGAATTCACTGCATTTTACATTATATTTTTTAAACATGCATGTTTAAAAATCCCATTTATGTTTTGATCCTCAAACAATGACGTTCCATTCTGTGCGTCATAAGAGCTCATATGAACGCTCAGCCAGTTGCAGATCTGCTCATAAACTTAGGCAATAATCATGTACATCCAAAAAGTTTTGTAAGACCTGATCAGACGGACACGGCCTTATTGTTGGATTATTTATTCTTCTCCTTCTCCTGTCTTGACATTTCTTTGTACCAAATGAAGTTGTTTAGAAATCTCTATGTAGTTTAAAGTCCAGTCCAGTGAAGGCCCAACCCTAAGACGTACCTAGATTTGAGGGGTTAGTGTCCCAACTTGTCTTGTATCCTTCTCTTGATTCCCAACCACTAAATGTTAGCACCCTCAGGTCGCCAGTTTATTAGGTACACCCTGCTAAAACTACTGCAACAGTCCCTCATTACATCTTATCGTCATGTTCTAATGATTCTAATGATTCAGCTGTCTGGTCTGCATATTGTCAGACAGCTGAATTGCATTGCTACACTGAGAGGTGTTTTTTATATTTACTCTACCCTTATTTATATAAACAGATGGGAGAAAATATTATGTTTTCACTTTCACAATTATTCATATTGCACATTAGGACTTTTAGGACTTTTGCAAAGTTTCTGTTAGTTAACTACAGACATAGATAAAGACTCAGATGTCACTGCTTTCACTTTTTGTCTTAGAGCTAAAACTAAAAGCCATAAAGCCATTGTACCTTGCATACCCTTCTGGATGGGTCATATTTTTAGTCAGTGCTTTTGCCCCCTGATTGGAAATTCCAGTGACCTGCTCAGCCAGTAAACTGGGTTGGCACTCATGCTATTTGCGTGGTGTCATCAAGCCAGCCTCCCGACAGTATGTAATTACCCACTTGACTGGACCTCTTATCTCTGAAGTCAAATGTACACACAGACGAGGATGTTTGTCATTGAAATGGGAAAATATTTGCCAGACAGTGTCAGTAGATTACAGCTGCTCTCGCTCCTTCCTGGTTTCAGTCTTGAGTGAAATGACGATCGATAAGCCTTTTAGCCAATATAACTCGAGTGGACAACATAACAGAAACACACTAATAACCTGCAATAAAATTGACAGTACACCTCATAAATTATTAAAGTGTTTCATATTCTCTCTGACAACAAAAACAACAAGGTTCACAAATGCTTGTTTGTTACATGGCTGTTGTTTTGAATTGCATTAAGTTGCATTGGTGTTCTTGAAGTTGTCTTCACAGTAGAAGGCCTACTATAATTTAATTAGGTGAAAGAAATACACAATTCTGACTTGTGTTGTGCTGTAATAAATAATGGAAGAAGAGAGGTGCTTTTACTGGTTTCATAATTTATTCAGATAGTCATTTATAAATTATAACTACATTTATAGTTACACCCCTGTTTTGATTGCTTTTAGCTCACTTTCAACCTTTTCAATGATTTTACTTTTAGAATATTTAGTTCAGAGCTATAACTGAACTTCTGAATAAGTCATATGTCACTACACTTGGAGACAGCTGATAATAGACAGCAGAGATGTTTTAATGTGTCACAAGAGTGCTTTTCTGTTGCCAAGGCTTATTTATTCCCTCCAGTGCTGTGTAAGATCACATGGTCAGACGTGCTTCTCTAATGATCAAAAAATAAATACTCTCATTTTGATAAATTAAAATATATTGCCGACTTCATTTGCATTTGAAATAGCCTGTTGTAGATGAGCCTAGTGTGAAGTCCAGTGAGGACTGGTAAAAGTTATACTTTGCTCCCTGTTAGCTGCAAATGATTGAGAGTTTCAGCTCTGTCTTTAACAACCCAGGCCTGTTTCCAGAAGTGATTCTTTAACCTGTAAACATTTGAGACTGGAGAGAGGGAAAAAGCATGGCTGAGAAGAAGAGAGAGGGGCAGAAAGACAGTGAGAGGGGGGAAGGGGGGTTAAAAAGTTGGAGGAGGAGCTTCTTGTAATCATCTCATGACTTCAACAGAAGCAGAGGAGAACTGTTTCAGATCCATACTGAATCTTAACTTCAATCAAAGTTTTAACTGAGACCTCTGGAGCTTTTATCTCATATGCTGGCATGAAGTTTGGGTGCCGGTGTGCTGTTGTCTGTATTTTTCCCTGGTGAATGCTCGTGTGTGTGTGTGTGTGGTAGCGGTCTCTCCCTCTCATTGTGTGTTTGCTGCTGGAGGTGGGACGGCTCAGCTGATGTCATTGAGTGCAGCAGGCTGAGCCTGAAAGAGGCCCTTTGTTGGCAGCTGTAGCACGAGTAGTCCCTGTGCCTCAGATACACACTCTCACAGGGGACAGGAGAGAGGAATGGCACCGCTCAGACTGCCCTACTGCCCACTCAACTGACACATCTTTAAGTTTAGCAAGCTTCTGGACCAAACCCACGCTTTTGGACAATTGTTGTATCTTACAGAAGTGGAGCTAACCAAAAGCCCAAAAGCCAAAGAGGGAAAAAAACATGGAGACGCTCAGAGGAGAAAGTTGGTAGACTTTGCCGGACAGTGGACTGTGCTTTTTGTTTCAGAAAGGAGCGAGGAGAAGAAGAGGATTTACAGCAGCTGGAAGGACAGAGGAAAAGAAAGCTAGTATATTTCATCACCTATTTTGGCTTGGTGCTTCTCCTCCTCTCAGTTTTTTTTTTTTTTTTTTTTTTTTGGTGTTTGAATTTTTCTTCCGTTGGACACATGTAGAGGGGAAACATTCGGGGGACGTCTGATTTGAACAAGCAACAAAATTTTCAAGCGGGAAGGGAAAGAAAACAAATGAAAATGTTGGAGATATGCCTGAAATTGGTGGGGTGTAAATCTAAGAAAGGCCTCTCGTCCTCCTCCAGCTGTTACCTGGAAGGTAAGAATATTTAGTGACAGTTACAGTGTTGTCTCTTAAGCTCAGGCTGTGATTTTTAAGTTTGCTTTGGGGAAGTGTAAAGAAAAATCAAAGTAGAGATGTCAGAGAGGGAAAAAAAACATCAGAGGTTTAAGAGACAAAAGGAGAAGGATAAAAGATGAAGTATTAAGTAAAGTCTGAACAATGATTTTTGGACTGTGGAAACTGAAGAATGGGGAGGAGAAAGTGGAGAGTAAGCGCAGGGGAGGGCGAGGGAGGCCAGACACACTGGCTAGCTGCAGAGGAAAGAAGTGGAAAAAGAGACGGAGAAGAGAATACAAGGAAATCTGACTCCTGGCCGTGTCCCACTTAACTCTTGTTTATGAGGAGAGGGGATCTAATCTCAGTCTGCACTTTTCAGTTCTTTGCCATGTTCTAGTACTTGGCCTTTGTGTGCTTCTTCCATAATGAATTCAGAAGATAATGTAGATATATTTATATCATGTTTCTTTTCAGTATGAGAACTTATTTTCCATGACTTCTAATTAGACTGCTCTGGTCACAGATAAAGTGTGTAATTGATTTGCCCATGATGTATGAAACACAAGGGGAATTTGAAAGAAATCCAGGACACATTGTACATAATCAACATAGCAATTGAATTGTAATGGAAGACTCAGTGAAGTCTTATGTGTTCCAAAGATTGTGCAACCGAATGATTCAATAGAGATAATGGTCCTGGTACGCTCTCCACTGAAGTGGATGACAGTTATAAGGAGTCTCTAATTTTCAGACCATATGGTACAAAGCATAGAAAACCTCTTGCTGACTTTCTGTCCTGAAATACTTCACTAGAGGTAAAGGCCTGATTTGTCGTTGGCTCCGAATAGTAGGATTTTAGAATAAAATCTATAAACGTAACAGCAGGAAAATGCTACTTGAAAATTTCATGACACCTTATAGTTATTCTGTATGATGTTAAGTTGCCTTGTTTTCACCTGCACCTTGTTTCCACCTCTACAGGGCCCTGATCTGAACATCCTCTCACTAACATGATATCTCCCACAGTGGGTAGAACCATATCACATGATCTGAATCAGCTTGCCCTGTTCACCACCTCCCGCTCAGGTGATGACAGGTGATGCAAGAGAGATATGTAAGCCATAGGTTTCCCCCCCCATCTCAACCCTGAGCAATATGTGGTTTGAGACACAGGCTGATTTCATGGAAGTGAACCCCACACTGTTGTATAGATTCACAGTTTGCTGCTGGTTTCTGTTGTGCCTGCATTTGCCTTTTGTCCAAGGTATAAATGAGCTAATTTAAGATGACTGCTTTGGTCATGAGCACCAGCTCCCAGTAAAACCAGACATGATGTTTTATTATTATTTTTTTTAAGTAGTCTAGTTTTGGAAGACGTTTCTGTCTTGCATCACTGTGTGAGTCTGAGTGCAGTCATAGCTATGAATTTTGTACAAGATCCACGCATATTTAATCATTTTGAGTGTCATCTCAGTAATGCAGCCAGGACATGGTGTAATTTCTCCCACTGCACGGCTCTGGAGAGCTGTAGTTTGATAAAGGGTATTTCTCATTCTTTCTCACTTACCTCCTGAATTTTGTTTTTCATATGACTTTTCTTTTCCTCTCTCTCTGAGTGTGTGTTTTTTGGCCCATGTGTCAGTGTGCTGTCACCCTCTCACAAAGAGCTGTGGTATTTGTGGCCCGTAAAGTGGACATGTGTGGCATGGGCTGCTCAGATGCTCTCTCCACACACACTTTATGACCAGACCAAACTCTGGACATATGGTATGTCTAGCTTGCTCTCAGGTCTGGGTCTTGAGTATCGGTGCTCTTTTATATCTTGCTCAATCGCTTTTCTCAGCTTCAGCCCAAATCTGACAAAACACAGCTGTGTTTTTGACTTGAATCATTGTGTTGTTTGTATTTTTGTCTATCTAAAATATTCTTTGGGAACAAACTACTCTCGCTTACGTAACCAAGGGATGAACTGAAGTGCAAATCTTTGGCGGCTAATTATTCACAAATGTGGGTGTGAAAATGCATCATACAAGGACTAGATGATTGTATAGCACTTTTTTTTTTAATTTACCATAAGGTTCTATGAGTTTCTCACCAGTATTTATATTCAACCATGAATTTTACCATTGGATATGGAAACAAGTCAAACTGTGAAACCGGTTAAATTAGCACGACCAGATGACGCAAAACCTTGCCACACATCTTAAGATGCCATTGAACTGAATAATATTGGATCTTCTTTCAGATGTTAAACAGATATCTTATAATAATGATCCTGTTACATGGCTGCATTCTCAAGTTTAGATCTAGTACTTAATGAAAAGTTGTTGTTGTTGTTTTTAACCACGTGAATGTGGGACTACAGTCTCCTTATTTGTGCATGAGGCACATAGAAACTTTTATTTTTGCCAGCTGTGTGAAGCACGCCCGATTGTTGCTCCAAAATGCAACAGTTCTGTCTCTCTTCTTAGTCTTGGAACACACATAAATATGAGAGTCTAAGCTGGGCAGACAAAATTGAATCTGGCGTGTGCTCACAGGCAAAGTGGCAGGTTTGTGACCTAAAAGAGGCACCACATTTGGCTTTGATTGTCTCACTGTGTTAAGGCTGGCGAGCCTAGCTTGGCAGAAGAGGCTGCGTGCAAGGCTTTCACCAGACCTCCAATAACTACAATGATGCCTGCAACTTGTCAACAGTGTCATGTGACTGACTGTGGGCCACATATGTTCTGTTTACGTCTTTGGGGTCATACTAGTTTTTAGTAATTCATGGTTCGAACTAGGCTCTTTTCATCTGGGGTTGACGCAAACACATAAAAGCCTGGGGTTTTGCTGAGGACACTGCTAGTTGCTTGCAGCTCTGTATTTGACAGCAGTCAAAATCATCATGAGAGGGTGCATGTGACTCTTCTGTACATGCTCAATCAGCCTTCTGCTCTGTTTCCACTGGTCCAGCTGTGCCTTTATCACTCAGTACAGTTTGTCCTTTTCCCCAAGTTAAGGTTGATAATTCTGGCTGCCTTTAGCTCTTGGTATAATTCAGACTAGACAGGCCTTAGCACATCTTCTACAGGTAAAATATGTCTGGCAAGATACATCAGGTGATCTCACTCCTTATTTTCTGCAAAGGCACATTAAAGATCTGTGGAAGTTTTCTCAACCAGTATCAACTTAAACGATGCAGGATATCTGCTACATTATGCGGCAGGGGGTTGATTTAGCTCGAGTGCTTTCCAGTATATGATGAAAAGCTTGTAAACCAAAATATCCGTTTTTCAGAAGAGCAGCCTTGACCATCACATGTGTTTTAGACATAATCAGGTGAATCCAATAGTTTTATGAGCTTAAGAGGTCGAAGCAAACATGAGAGATATATGGTTTTCAGTTGACAGAGATGATGTAATGGATAGCTGGTACGTCTTGTTAGTGTGTAGGCGAGTGGGAAAGGCTTAAAGTCGGTCACATTTTTCCTGCCTGCGGTACCACTGGCGTGATATGATGCACTCATTCAAAACTTTCATTGACATCTGGTTTTCAGACATGTTGGCTAGGGTCTGCTTCTGTATGTTACTGAGCAAAACCTTAGAAATTTTCCCAACATATCACTAAGACGTTTTAGCTCCAAATGTGCGTTCCATTTTAAGAATAAAAACCTTTCTGTGAAGGTTGAAACTCAGTCCTTATGATAGCAGGATGGTGCTCTGAGTAAAACCATCTCTCGCTGGACTCTCCACTGTTACCAGAGACTTTATGGGAATTTTAATTATACACATACACCTACAAAGATCAGTGTTTGTGTCATGTCCATGGATAACAAAAGTTTGCTCTTTATTTGCCAGTAGGTGTGATAATAAAATACAATGTCATTTTAGCCTTTAGGATAAGCCGTAGACATACAGTGGTATTTTCCTATTGTATAAATCAGTTTATTCTCTAAAGTTAAAATTTGGCCCTCAGACCACTGGTCCTGGTTGAATGAGTCATTAATGTTGGGGAATAGTTTACTTCCTAGGCCCAGTCTACATTTTGTTGTTAGCTGTGTTATTTGTATTATTTATATCAGGATGTGTGAACAATTATGTCAGATTTCTGACTGCAAATTTGTTCTTATTTCACTTTGTTCTTATTATCCTTATGTGCTTTCTGTATTATATTTTTGTTTTATTTTTGTTTTGTGGGTAGTTTCACATTTGTTGCTGGGCATCATTTCTAGATTATCCCCAGATGTCACAGGTCACAGGACGTCTCTTTCAGTTATTTGTCTGCCTCGCTGTTAAAGCAGCTTTTAAAAAGCCTCATTTCCTGAAACGACTAATACGTACATATATTGTAATTTTAACCAAATGCAAAGCAGTCAAAGGAATGTAATGGCCCAAAACTGTTTTAGCATATGTTTAAATATGCATTGCTCTGCCTGGCCAATAATAGTCAGGTTTGTCACATGTTAATAGCGAGCCCCTATTTTTTTCCAGTCATACAGTAGCTGTGAAGAATTGGAAAATTAAGTTCCACATTGTGTGCCAACAGGAAACACAATGTGCATTGACTACTTTGTCACATAGATTAAATATATACACCTGGGGGTTCAAATCTAAGATGCCTCCAACATGTGTGACAACAGCTGATTAAGCTACACAATGAAGCTGTTTAGGCCAAACTTGACTGTTAAAACATCTCTCCTCACTTTTCTCTTCTTTTATCTCTCTCTCCCTCTTAAACACTGTCTTTATCTTTCCTCCTCATTCTTTCCACTTCTCACATTTTATAACATCACTTTTTTCCTGTAATTAACATAACTAAGTTAGAGCACTTTGAACTCAATACATGTGAGCGCAAGCACATCCATTTTACACTTAAAGTGAAGATTCATGCTGAGATGCGTTCTCATGGTCTGATGGGTGGTAGATGTCTTGAGGTATTTAAGAAATGAAAACGAAGCAGGGATAATCCAGGAAATGAAAAGTTGTAGAGACGGCAGGGACTTGGCGGGTCACATGATCAGGTTTATTGCTCTAATCCCATGGTGGGATCACAGCTGATGACCTGCAGAAGGGGATGCAGAAGAATGTAAATGACACATGGAGAGGCTGAGAGTTGACATTGTTGCTGAATCATTCAACATGTGTGAAGCTGTGCGGGAAAACTGCTTCACAATGCCGCTGCACACCAAACAACACGCCTACAGATCTCCCTCAGTCTCCCTTGAGAAATGCATTGTTTGATGTTTTCCCTCATATTCTAGTCACCTACACATGTTCTGATTTTTTTTTATTTTTCTGATCCTCTGTTTTTGTTTTTTGTTTTTTTTCAGAAGCTCTCCAAAGACCAGACTTTGAGGGTCAAGGTCTGACAGAAGCAGCCCGGTGGAACTCGAAAGAGAACCTGTTGGCTGGACCCAGCGAGAATGACCCCAACCTGTTTGTGGCGCTCTATGATTTTGTGGCCAGTGGTGACAACACACTCAGCATTACCAAAGGTGAGGGAAAGTATAATGCCATTCATTCTCATGTATTTATATTGAGTAGTTATTGGGTTTGGACTATTTTTGCAACAGGGTTTAAAGGTATGGTTGACTCAATATGATTTTTAAATAGTTTGACAACTATTGCTGTTATAAAGTGACATATACTTCTAGAGGACCTTTATGTCTCTATAAGGTTATGACTCTTACTGGGAATCTGCTTATTTGTTTCCCATCCTGTGTCTTTCCCTCTCTGTCTTCATCCCCGTGTGACTCTCACTTCCTGACAATGGTCTCACCCGTGGGTTTTTTTTTTTTTTTTCCACTGAACCGACTGTAAAACAATACCACAGATGGATCACGCAGACAAACAGAGGAAGGAAGGAGAGAACATATGCACCGGAATAAACAAGAAAATGTCCTGTACAACATTAGCTTTCATTTCATTTTAAGATGGTCCATTGCACATTAAAAGGTGTATTTTACTTTGGGTCTATATTGTCTAAAAACATGGATTACATGACTATTTGAGTTTTATCAACAAAATTGCCCACTTTGATGATTTAGATCAACATTTAAAGCTGCTTTTTGTTGTATCTAGTTTAAACTAAAACAAAAGAAAACAAATTCCTGAGTTTAGGTCACCAAATGACCAGTGGGAAAAAAAATGCCTCCGAGTTCCTGTTCTAGGGAAAGATGACATTAGATACAGTGGATTCCTGCATGTCTGACTCAAAACATGCTGAGTTCAGCTCTTGTACAGTGTCCATGTTATGGTAGCCCGGTACTCAAAGAATATGGAAGCTTGATAACAACCCCAGCTGTGGAAATATTCTTTTCAAAATCTGAAGAATGTCCTGTAACCATTAAAAATAATATCAAAGTATGTGCATATACCCAACCAGGAACTTCAGCCACAGTTAGCCTGGATATTTTTTATTCATTTTGATCTCACATGTTGACTAGGAGAGAAGCTGCGTGTGCTGGGTTACAACCACAATGGCGAGTGGTGCGAGGCACAGACCAAGAATGGCCAAGGTTGGGTGCCGTCCAACTACATCACGCCAGTCAACAGCCTGGAGAAGCACAGCTGGTACCATGGACCCGTATCACGCAACGCTGCAGAGTACCTGCTCAGCTCGGGGATCAACGGGAGCTTTCTGGTCCGCGAGAGTGAGAGCAGCCCCGGCCAGAGGTCCATTTCTCTGCGGTACGAGGGGAGAGTCTACCATTACAGGATTAACACTGCGTCTGACGGCAAGGTAGGCATCAGTGAAGACACAGACACATACTGATTTCTACCCATCAAATGGTAAACACAACTGAAAAAATACTGTTGGCTTTTTGTCAAAGTAACCCTAATACACTTTTGTGTGTCTTTCAAAATTGTCCTGCTTTTACCAGGGTTTCTTCAGTATTCACCAAATTAAATAAGACTTTCAAAGACGTAGAAAGTAGTGTCATACAGTTTCCATGGTCCATTCAAATACTAGCAGAAGATCTGTAAGGATTATAAAACCTATTTTAGTATGTGAATTTGTTTGACATTTATTTCTCGATTCTGTTTGTACTGCCCAGCATTATATAACAGTATATCCCAGTAATATAATCAATCTTAAAAATGATCTGGACAGAGGTACATTTCAGAAAATTGATGGATGCATTAACCAATTTAAAAATAAAAGGAATTCAAATTTGTGTTACATTTAAGTTATGGCTAAAATTGACACTTGCCTCCTGCGTGTACAATCTCTCACTTGAAAGTTATAAATGTGTAACATCAACATCTATCTGCAACCACAGAACAAAAAAGCTGTAACTAATGTAACTAACCCAGCAAGAAAAAAGTCAAGACTGTTGTAAACAAAATTCAAGACTTTTTAAAAATACATTTTAAAATTTGAGCTGAACTGAATTCAATACTTTAAAGATACTGCGTTTCATACATGTTGGGGTCTAAATGAATCTAATGGCTAAACTCCATCATTACATGCAGTTTTGTGGTTTATTGCTTGCTTCATAATGGCAGCAAACGGCAAAATCTTCCACATTGTTCTGTGTCTGCTGCAGTTCATTTACAGTGACGTTTTTTATGTAAAGTAATTCAGAGAGGTTAAGAATAGCAAAAAATAAGAATATTAAACACACAAAAAGTGACACATACCCGCAAGAACAGATCAAAGCAGTACTGTCTTCTCTCTTACAGCTGGCTGAGGCACAGTTTTCCATCATTCATAGGTCTCCAACACAAAGGCAGAATTTTTTACTTCAAAATGTCATGAGGTTTTACATTATGTATTATTAAAATCATCAGTGTGAAGAGGTTCAAGTTGGGTAAAGATGTCAGGGTATCCGGAGCACATTTATATTAAGAGCTTTTATGATAGATTAGTGTAGGCTACATTTCACTGTAGCTGAATTTCTTGGTGTGGGATTCCCCCAAATTGCTATGTCAGTCAAGAAGCTGCTGCCATTTTGGCTGGGTCAGCCTCCTGTCTGTGATGCTGCGAGGTGAGCTAGCTGCAGGAACGCTAGCTATGACAAGAATGCCTCTAACCACCACTGAGCAGCTCATAATGGCCAGCAGACACGAGGCTGGCCAGACACTGACGCCCATGCTAAGACATGCATTAGCACAGACAGTTGCAGCCAAGTATACACGCACACACACACACACTTGCAACAAATGGATGAACACAGATACAGACAGCGACAGCACACACCATCTCCATCTCATATTGTTTTCCATTCTCCCACGGAGCTACAAGTCAAGAGTCTGGTATGATAGGCTTCTCCAATAATTTGAGATTACCTCAGCACTCCCACAGGCTGCAGCTTTGTCTCACACTGACTCTGTGATTGCTGCTCAGAATAAGTTAAGTTTGTTTGTAAGAAAACCTGATTTTTTTTTTTCCCCCTCCTCTTTGTAAATGGTCATGGTTTCAGCCAGAGCAGCCAACTGACCATTAAATCCTCTTTAGATCTCAAAGGTCTTTTCACTACAGTCAAGGTTGTTCTTTTTCACTTTTTCCTCCACATGCCTTCAGCTTGCATAAAGAGCCCGTTCACAAGTAAAGCAATGCAAAGTGCAGATTGTAGAGCAAATCATTTTTAGGGTTATGTAAGACTTGGACAATGAAAAAGACTGTGTCCACTGAGCCCTGACCAATATCCTCCCTTTCACCAGCCTCTTGACAAATGCCTTGTGAGTTTCATGAGTTGCCTGAGACCTCTTAGTATGACTGTGACTGTAATAGATTATTTCATGTGTAGTACTGACACTTTTTCAGTTAATACATTTCCTTAATACCATGCAGTTTCCAGGCATTGAGTGTGAGCATTACCAAATTTGGAAAATACTCGAAAATAAGTAGTCAGTAGTTGAGTTGACATAATTTTATCTTTTATTGATGTAACTCAGAAATCTGTGTCATCACAGTTGGTTATAAAGATATTGACAGGATATTCAAATACAGAATGTCTTTTACCTCCAGCTGTACGTCTCGTCAGAAAGCCGTTTCAACACACTGGCGGAGCTGGTGCACCACCACTCCACGGTGGCCGACGGCCTCATCACCACGCTGCACTACCCGGCGCCGAAGCGCAACAAGCCCACCATCTACGGAGTTTCTCCCAACTACGACAAGTGGGAGATGGAGCGCACTGACATTACCATGAAGCACAAGCTGGGAGGGGGCCAATACGGGGAGGTGTACGAAGGTGTTTGGAAGAAGTACAACCTCACTGTGGCAGTCAAGACACTAAAGGTAAGAAGACAGTATTATTTATTTCTGGTTGCCTACTGCTCTTAATCACATGTATTTGACTGTATGAGGAACAGATGGATTTCAGTAACTTTTTGACACCTACTGTGTTCACACTGTCAGCTCTAAATCTTTAATGTGGCTGAATAATGCTACCATCTGGTGCCATTTGGATGCAACTGCAACCAGTCTGTGGATTTGCTCACTTTTTTTCTGTCCAGGAGGATACGATGGAGGTGGAGGAGTTTCTCAAGGAGGCCGCTGTTATGAAAGAGATCAAACACCCTAACCTGGTACAACTGTTAGGTATGTAAACTTTTTTGTTTTTTTAAAAAGCCCTTTGTCTGTGAGCAGACTGAAATCTGCCTCACGGTTATATGATAATAATAAAAATATTGGTTATTTATAACATCTAATCCTTTATTTCACTAACAGAATTTTTTTGGTTCAAGATAATTTGTCATGCTGAGTCTACAAAAGCTGTAACTAGATTTGCAGACGAAAGCAACATAAAAACATACAGAAAATATATATAATAATGAGCCTTGTCTTTTGCAACCTTGTTTCCTTCCAGGTGTGTGCACACGGGAGCCACCATTCTACATTATCACAGAGTTCATGACCCACGGTAACCTACTAGACTACCTGAGAGAGTGCAACAGAGAGGAGGTCAACGCTGTGGTGCTGCTTCACATGGCCACACAGATCTCCTCCGCCATGGAGTACCTGGAGAAAAAAAACTTTATACACAGGTGGGTGGGAAGGTCTTACAATTGCTTTTTGTGGTAAAACTGAGCCCTCACCTATAATTGATCGTCCTCTGATCTTCAGGATTGACGTTCGCCAGCAGCCTGACTACAGATCTTCACTGAGATCTCAGTCAGAGCTGCATGAATACAGGAGAAAACACATTTTTCTGAACAGCGCTCCTCTCTCCCTCCCTTCTGCTCTCACAGGAGGACAGAATTGTATCACAGAGAAACCGATGTTGTAACATTGCTAGGTTGTTCTGGCACGTTTAACAGGGTCCTTTAGAGGCAACAAGATGATTTATGTCTTTCATATTTGCCAAACTCCATTTTAATTATTAAACCTGACAAGACTCAGCTTGTGACTCTGCTCTACACAAAACATCCGTAGAAATCCAAGACTACATTGAATGTTGTAACAAGACACACTGCTGATATTTTTTCTTACTAATGGAGCTGTATTCAAATCAGCTCACGCATGATTGTAGAAAATCAGGATTGCACTTTTGCCTCATTCTCCTCTCTGTAATCTCTCCTGCAGGGACTTGGCTGCCCGTAACTGTCTAGTCGGGGAGAACCACCTAGTGAAGGTTGCAGACTTTGGTTTGAGCAGGTTAATGACAGGAGACACCTACACAGCTCACGCCGGAGCCAAGTTCCCCATCAAGTGGACCGCTCCAGAGAGTCTGGCCTACAACAAGTTCTCTATTAAGTCTGACGTCTGGGGTAAGTTTGATTTTGGTTAGGCTGTGCAAAAATGTATTCCTAATGTTCCTGATTGAATAGCTAATTTATTTCAGAAACAATTTAATGCATTATAATATTGCACATATTCCTACCATGACTTTGCATTCCAGTCATTTAGTTCTGGACACCTTTCTGTTTTATGCCTCCAGCATTTGGTGTGCTGCTGTGGGAGATCGCAACCTATGGCATGTCTCCGTACCCCGGTATTGACCTGTCCCAGGTCTATGAGCTGCTGGAGAAAGACTACCGTATGGACCGACCAGAGGGCTGCCCTGAGAAGGTCTATGAGCTCATGAGGGCCTGTGAGTAGCAGAATGCATCTGTCCTGATTACAGGCACTCTTCTCTATCGGGAGGGTTTATTTTAATGTTTATTATTGTTTTGTCTTCCTGTCAGGTTGGAGGTGGAACCCTTCAGAACGTCCCTCTTTTGCTGAAACACACCAAGCCTTTGAAACCATGTTTCAGGAGTCCAGCATCTCTGATGGTCAGTGCTGCTTTCTTTTCTGTTGAAAGCACCTTTTCTTGTGGGTAATATTTTGTGATAACCACAGATACCCTCCTTCAATGAACATAGCACTTGTTGTCCTCTCTCAGTTGTTAATATGTGGAATCATCATGTTTGCCAAGTCGTAGATCTTGACTGTATGCGTACTTTTAGAGGTGGAAAAGGAGCTGGGCAAGAAAGGGAAGAAGGCAACATTAGGCTCCATCCAGCAGGCTCCAGAGCTGCCCACCAAGACCAGAACTCTCCGCAAAAACATGGACAACCGGGATGGAGATAGTCCAGGTGAGATGCACTCACACTCCTGCCCTTGTTGCCACAAGTTGTTGTAAAATAGTCCATCACAGCTGTTATTGTACTTAAAGGAAAATGTGAAATGAATAATGTATGCAGGGCTGATTATTTTTAGTCAAATTCACTTAAAAATACTTGATAAAATGGAGTGTAAAGACTTAAAACTTTGTACTGTGAAATGCTTTTCAATTCATTCAGATAGTGGTTTGCTGTCTAATGCTGTCTTATCATGTAATTCCTTTTAGCTTCCCTTTGAGTTGCCATCTTTAAAATCCTTTAAGATCAAGTGTAGTCTGAGATTTTTGGCTGTAACCACAGAAACATGCTAAGGCTTGTGGAGTTGGCGCCCTTAGGTTTCTTTGGCTCTAGGAGCCAAGACATCTGCCAACCAGCTCAGTTTCCTTTTAAACCAGCTCACCTTTCTTGAACAATAGTTTCCATTGTTTTGCTTTTTTTCAGTCTGTCAAAGCATTGGAAGTATTTTAATTTTTGTTATCACTGATGGTTCCCTCATTCTTTTGTTCTTTTGTACACTTCCTCAGATCCATTGGAGCCAGAGGCAGCTGTGTCGTCGCCCATGCTTCCCAGGAAAGAGCGCCCCCTCCTGGACAGCAACCTGAATGAGGATGACCGCTTGATACCCAAAGACAAGACCCGAAGTTTCCTCAGCCTCATCAAGAAAAAGAAGAAGAACGCACCCGCTCCGCCCAAACGCAGCTCCTCTTTCAGAGAGATGGATGTCCACCCTGACAGGAGGGGCGTGATTCCAGATCACCGAGACAGTGACAGCTTCAACAATGGTGCGTCTTTGGCCAATAATGACACCACACATGGCCATGACTCCTCCAGGTTCCTGAGTACTAACAATAATGGGGCAGGGGGCATCGCCAATGGGGCTCCTACCTATCCAGGACCGTTATTCCCCAGGAAGAAGGGAGCTCCTGCAGTGCCTGGCCCAGGAGGCAAGGCAGCCACCACACCACCCAGTGAGGAGGAATCCATGTCTAACTCGAAGCGTTTCCTCTGGTCCTCTAGCATGCCCACTGGCTCAGACGGCAGTGAATGGAAGTCTGTCACACTGCCACGAGACTTGGGCCAGCGCCACTTTGACTCAGGTACCTTCGGGGGCAAGCCAGCTCTGCCACGCAAGAGAACCAGTGAGCAGAAAGGGGAGAGCACCCCTCGGATGGGCACCCTGACACCCCCGCCACGTCTAAACACCTCATCAGATGTCTCCCCTTCCTTCTTAGGCAAAGACACTGATCCCAGTCCTGGTTCCAGTCCCCAGGCTTTAACACCTAAGGCGGTCAGGAGACCGGGTGTTTCAGGGCTGGAGAACTCCAAAACCAGCGCTCTCCACGCTGAGCTTCTCAAGCCCAACGTGTTCCCTGCTTTGGGGGCAGCTGGAGATGAGTGCAGGGCCCGCAGACACAAGCACCCTGTGGAATCCTCATCTGTCAGGGAAAGAGGAAAGTTACAGAAACCCAAGCCAGCCCCGCCTCCACCACCCACCAATGCCAAGACGGGCAAGATCTCCCGCAGCCCCACCCAAGAACTCCCCTCCCCCTCCTCCACCACCTCAGACATCAAAGCTAAGGGCCTCCCCTCTGTCTCAGAGCCCCACCACACAACCACTGCCAGTGACCAAGCCCGCTCACCACTCAGTGAGGGCTCCAAGAAGCTGCCCCTGGGCTCCACCTCCAAACCTCAACCGTTGAAGACCTCCACCTCCTCCACTTCAGTGACCACCTCCCTCTCCAGCCAGAGTCTAGGAGGCTTCTCTTCCTCCCTCACCTCCCCCGGCGACCAGAGCTCGCCCACTGCTTTCATCCCCCTAGTGAACACTCGACGCTCCCTCCGCAAGACTGCACCCCGCCAAGCCTCTGAGCGCACCCCCAACTCAGCCGTGACACGTGAGATGGTGCTGGAGGGCACCGAGCTGCTCCGCGCAGCCATTTGCCGCAACTCGGAGCAGACGGGTAGCCACAGCGCTGTGCTGGAGGCCGGCAAGAACCTGTCGAAATACTGCATGAGCTACGTTGACTCCATCCAACAGATGAGGAACAAGTTCGCCTTCCGTGAGGCCATCAACAAGCTTGAGAGCAGCCTGCGTGAGCTGCAAATCTGCCCCACCGCCACAGGGGGTGCCAATGCACAGCAGGACTTCAGCAAGCTGCTGTCCTCTGTCAAAGAAATAAGTGACATTGTTCAGAGGTAGCGCCCTAAAAGCCTATAATACCAACACATGAAACTGATACTGTATCTTACACTACCCCCTTTATCTGAGTGTGTGCGTGAACTGCGGTTCATGCCGAGCTCACGTTGGAGAGCCGAGGGTAAAGCCTGCTGGAGGGCAGCAGCGGCAGAGTGTAGGTCCACACTACAGTACACTCTGAAACACTTAAGCCTGTGGTTATTGTGGATGGACAGAGACAGAGTATGCAATATTGAAAAGCCTTAACTATGAATGAACTGTGTCTTTTGGCCTTAATGAGAGGCTAGGGGCCAACTTTTGATCAACATGACCTTTCACCAATCATTTTTGAATTGATCATGTCTTATATATTCTAGTTGTTCTTCCCCTTTATCATTGACACTAGCAGAGAAAAGGCCTGTGATATATTTGTTTCCATCAGTTTGTTTTTTGGTTTTTTTTCACTGAAGCCAATGACAATGAGCAAAAACAAAACACTTAACCTCATCTTGTCCTAGGATACCTGCTAACACTTAAACGACTGATCTCATATTGTCCATTTTCACCTGTAAGAATTACAGAGTTTCTCAAAGCACAGTGCTTGTAATGTGATGCCTCTGTCCAACGCATCCCAACATTTTCCACCGCTTTGTACCGTGTCATCAGTGATTGGTCGTGTGCTGAGTGATGAAAACGTGTCAGTGTTTGTTGTGTTTGAATGCTTTTTGCAGTATTTGCAACCATGTGCCATAAAATAATAATGGGAGCAAGCAAGTGAGGGAGAATGAGCCACTGGCGTTCCCCTTTTTGCTTCACTGCACACTTTGGTAACAAATAGTGCCTTACACACTATTGGCAGAGCTGTTAATAACTTCTCACTTAACAAGTGCAGAAATGTGGCTTTGGCTGAACTGTGCCAAGTGTCCAAGAAAAGCTGTGTTGATTTGTTTATTGGATTTAAATATCTGCCATACCAAAAAAAAACCTTTGTCTCCAGTCTGTACTGGAGAGGGACCAGGGTGATCTGCAACTCAGTGGATCTGACTGTTGTTTTATGTTGTTCTTAGACTGGACCTTTTTTTTTTTTTTTTTTTTAATTCAACTTTCTTTACATGCCAGTCACAGAAGCCATCAGTAGCAGCTTGGCCTTGCAGCAGCATGCTGTTTGATCTGTAAAGAGGGATCAAGGACTGACACAGTGTTTCTCTGACCACTGAAGGGCCTCTTTGCCAGAGAGAATTAGCTTTGATGGAGAGTTTGTCACATGGTCTAAATGCTGTTTCAGAGGCCTTTCCACCCCAGCAAAAAAAAAAAAATTATATATCCTGGGGGAAACACTGGACTGAAATGTTTATTGATCTGTCACTTGCTGTCTTACAAAATAATGTATAAGTGAGAAGCTGACCATTATAGACTAAAAGAACCCATGAAATTCCACTGTAACATCATACGTTCCTTTATTCTTGTCTGCATCTCTTGGATATTTTCAGTATTTGTGCTGTAGTCGTCTCACCCCATGTGCCCTGTCTGACTGCGATGCCTGAGGACACAAGTCAACCGCAAGCTGCCTTGACTTCACCATGGTACTGTCAGTGTTGGCTTTTTTTTTTAATTCCTCCCCTTTACCAACCATACCACTACACTTTGTGACTAAGCCTCCTCACCAATTTTGTAGACAAACTTTGCTTTCCTTTGTAAATATGTTTTCTTTTTCCTATCTCTTTCTCTCTCTAGCCTTGGTGCAATTTTTGTTGCAATAAAATACAAAGCAGTTGTGCTACTTGAAATACATTAATGACTCTGGTGCTTTTTCCACACAATCCTTTGTCGATTGTTTTGTCGATTCTTTTCTCTATTTCATTAGACTTTATTAAAGCTAGTTTTTGTTGTTGTTTTTCCACATTGACAGATCAAAAAAAAAGACTCACAGCAACAGGTTATGTATAATTTATTTTTTCTGTCTAGAGTATTTTGTCATTAAAATCAAAATGTCAACATTTTAAAATCATATACACTCAAGAACGCATTTAAATGTTAGCACAGCTCCTTAAAAATTTATACATATGTACTTTTTTTTTTGTACTTGTGGACAGACAAAAGCAGGAAGTGGTCACTCAGACTGCAAAGAGGTGGGACACAGGAAAAAGGAAGACCCAGCCCACCAACTTCCCACAATAACAAACCAATCCCCACTCCCCAAAAGTTAAGACAGCGATGCAGACTCCTCCCATGTGGAGGAGCTATAATGGGTGGAAAAAGAAAACAGAATATAAACATGAAAGTGCCCCATTCTCCACTCCATACAGAAATGACAGGAATCAAAGTTTGCAGACATAAATACTACTTTGCACATCATCTCAATCCACTTCCTCTCCCCTCAACCAATCAGCAGGTTCAGTAGTGTGCAGACGGGGTGGTTGGGGGGGGGGGTGTTTAGGTGTCTGTCCTTTACATACATTTATTAATAGAAACTATGTTACAGAATTTTCCCAAGCATGAATTACAGGCAACCCACTAGCACATCAACTGTACAGATCTTGGCAGAGCCAGCAAATAAATTTCCAAATCCCAAGTAGCGAGGTCATCACCAATAGTTAAGAAGCAATATATACAGCTGTCCAATCAGGGAATCACTATGATACAGAAAAAAATGTACTTAAAAAAAAAAAAAACATTGGATTTTGAGAATTTAATCTTTTTTGGGGAGGGGGCATGCTGCTTGGTGTTGTATTATACAAGAGGACCAACTGTCCATATGAACAGATCAGCTCTTCAGTGCAGCTACACTTGAAGTTTGTTTTTATATCTGAATAGTTGAGATATGGGCTTCAGACCATGCTGCTGCTATTTTGAGCCACCACTTGTGTGTTTTGCGTTATTCTCCAGTAAAATGCAATAATTATCCTAAAAAGAGATAATTTATTGAATCGGGGTGAGTCCAACAGCAGTGAGAAGAGCAAGTGCAGCAAAACTATAAAGATTAAAGAGTAATAACATTAATTATAATAAGGCAACAAACAATGACAAAGACAATGCTGGTAAAGACAGAATCTGTTGATATGACCTGGGGGAGAGTTTTGGGGTCAGACGGGTGAGGAGAGGGAGAGCTGGTGCAAAGAAACTGATGTGGATGAATCTTTCCACCAAAAACAGAAAAGCCATGTCTTTTTTTTTTTTTGTTTGTTTTTGTTTAAGTGTTAAAAGAAACCCCCATCCAACTTCTTAACACAGACACTCACAAACACACACAAACTGGAAAACATCCAATATTCCTTCCTATGATATCTCACAGGAGAGATTGAGGAAATCACCCACAAGGAATTTGTGGGCAATTCCTGGTTTTTCGAAAAGTTTTCCTCTCCCTCCTGAAAACATCAGTGTTGCCACATCTGGCAAAGGAATTCGCTTTGTGCTGAGCAGCGGGAACAGAATTAAAAGCCACAATCAGGGGTTGAATTCTGCAGGAAAAAAAAAAGCTCAATTGGCTACACATTCTCTGACACACACACTTAAGAGTTTCTACCTGTGTGGCTGCATGATACACTACTTCATTGCCTTCGCTGCCCGACACCACAAAAATGAACCGCGAGTGAGATATCGCACCCGTATGTCTGGATAAAATGCTGGATTGGTAAACCATGCAGGAGAGGCGCCAGGAGACAGGGAAAATAATTTAGATCTGATTCATAGAGAACTTATCAGTGGTGGATGAAACTTAATGCAGTGTTTACATGTCATATATAGCTATAAAACCAAACATAAAAAAAACAGTCTCAGTTTATCATTATCGTATGAACATTACATCTATCTAAAGTGTCAGTAACCCGTGTAATGCATGGTGGTGTCTACGATACTACGACGGGGGGGGAGGGGACTAGACTGAATGGTGCAAGAGGAGCGGAAGGGAGCAAAAGAGGAGCGTTATGGGACGACAACACACTGACAGTTTGAAGAGGAGTGAGTGAGACAGCAACAGAGGGAGACAGACAGGCAGAGAGGAGGAGGGGAGAGATGTAGTCCACACAGCCCAGCTCAGTCTGGCCCAAGTCAATATCCGTCCCCCGTTCCTTCCCTCCGCGGCCCTGCTCTCATGCAGCTCCTGGTGCAGTGAGGGTGGATGAATGTACGGAGGTGAAGGAATGGATGGCAAGGGGGGGTTGTGGTGGTGGTGGGGGAGGTTGGGTAGGACACAGAGAGAGAGAGAGAGAGAGAGAGAGAGAGAGAATGAGAGAGTGAGAGAGAGGGGGGGAGAAAAGGAGGGCGAAGGGGGTTTGCTTGGTCATTAGCAGCCGCAGCCTTCTCTCTGGGGCTGTGGTTCGCTGGTTAGCCGGCCGCCCTGAGGGGCTGAGGGCTTGTGCTGGACCCCTGACTCAGCGGCGTTCAGGTCCAGGCTGCCATCTTGGATGTTCTGGTAGATCTTCTTAGCGGCTTCCAGGAAAGCGTCCTCAACGTTTTCACCTCTGAATACAGAGCATAAAGACAAGTTTGACAAAGGAGGCAAATGGGAGCTAGAGAAAGTCAGCAAAGGGGTATTTCATGTTCTGCAGTCCCTGACACACTGCAGTTGTGCACTTACGTTTTTGCACTAGCTTCGAGAAACAACAGACCTGTAGAACATAAAACAGACACAATGACGTCAGTTAAACATTGCTCCAAACTCACATACCTCAAATACCAAGTCCTCATTTGCCCCCTCTTTCAATTAATATCTCTGCTCACTTAATCTTTCCTCAAGTCACCTTCTCCTAGTTTCTGTCTCGGTAATATAAACACAAAAGGATGTTCATCTTCACTTTTGTCTGTTGAAATCAACCACAAGAGCTTTCATTATAAACACTGAAAAAAGGACACAGAGGCTAACTCTCAATTTGATTCTAAATATTTGGACATTTTTGGGGGATTCCTGTGATCACTATGTTGTTTAAACTAAGGATGGAGCAGTCAGACTTTTGGAAGATGCCGTTGCAGAAAACATAATTAGTTAACATCTTATTAGTTTCCTCCACCTAAAACAATCTTTCCTGTCTTCCCAACGAGCACTGTTCTGTGGCTCACCGTTCTCCTCAGCAAACTGCTTTGCTTCCTCGTACGTGACGTCCCTCTGGGCCTCCAAGTCTGCTTTGTTTCCTATGAGAATGATCACCTGAGAATCCAGACACAGGAAGAGAAAGAATGAGACAATCGTATAGACACTATGACATTTCAGGAGGAGATCTGATTTCTAAACCTCCAAGAAATAAGAGAGCCAAAGGCACTACAGAAAGACTTCCTCAATCAAGCTGTTACACCTTTGACTTGTCTGTTAAGAAATCGATAAATAAACACACTGAGGAACTGACACCCCCATAAGAGCACACTATGCGGTGCCCCTAGCAACTGTGATGTAATTAGACCTGTAATGTACTGGTGTAATGTAATGAGCTTTCTTGTAGCGGAGAGAGAGACTCTTCTCCACTGAACTGCTGCTGCTGCAAAAAAGATCCTCACCGTGTTAACAACTAATCATTATCAGTGTTGAGGTGAAAATTAAACTGTGATAAGTCAGTGAGTCTAGGGCCAGGACTCCATTTCCACTGCATTAACGAGAGGCAGAATACATGGAGGAAAATATGATATCAACACACAAGGAAAACATTTATTATTGTTATTTCACTAAGACAAATGAATGAATAAAACATCAAGTTCTTTTCCTTGAATTGTTGGCTGTTACTGGGAAAAATGAGGTGACGGGCAGACTCTTAGAGGCTCTTGCTACATAACAATAAAGTCTGACTAAACACTTCTCGTTCAATTGACAACCATTATGTTAGTTCAAGCCGAGCAGCCAAAATAAAAATCACTTGCAAATGTTGACAACTGGAGCTCAAGCCATGACTGGACTACAACAGTGCCACCACATGGGCGCTACAAGATGCTTCAGGGAAAAACAGCAACAGGTTCCGCCAACAGACTGCTGTGGATTTTTCTGTTTTCTATGAGCATCACTGGAAGAAAATGTCTACATAAACACTACTTTGAAATTGTTAAATGTCAACTGTAATGGAAAAAATAGCACAAAAACTCATCATTAAAACAACATTCATACTTTGTGGTCTTATGTATCCATACGGAGAGCAAAAGAAAACATAGTTCCACAAGAAACCCATATATTTGCATGAAAATAGTTGTTTTAAGACTTGGAAAACATTTTCGATTTTGGGATGGAAGTGGCATGTTTGCAGAAACCCACTTCTCTGAGGGAACACAGAGCTTAGTAAATGAGATCAGTATGATTGAGAGCTAATTATATTTACCAAGAAATCAAATTTCAGAGAGGGACAGGGCTCTGTGACATCAAACAATCTCAGGGGGGAGGGAGAACAACATAGGGGGGGAGAGAGGAAGTAAAGCAGCAGAAGTAAGGACAGGGGTGAAAACTACACAGGTAAAGACAATAGACAGAGAAAAGAGGGTTTACAGAATAGTTCCAGTGTGCAAAGTGAAATGATGTTAATGCGTTCTTACAGTATTGGGGTTGGTGAGGTTTCTAGCATCAGTCAGCCAGCTGCTGAGGTGGTTGTACGTGCTTCTCCTGCATGACATCAACATAAGGGCAGAGGTTACTATGACGACGAGCAAAGACATAACAGAACATTGTGCTACCTCTGAGGAGCGATCAGAAGAGAGTTGGCAGCTGCTGCATTATAAGGATGGCGTAGCAACGAGAGCAGGACAACACCATTACGGGGGGCCACAAATGTGGGGGTTACAGATACACTTGAGATTCATATTTGTGTAGTTTGTCACAGGCGAAAATGTCGAAAATGCAACCCAACAGCTTTCTCTTTGTACTGAACAGTACTGTAACAGGTCATTTGTTCCAAGTTACAGCCTCATGTCCATTTTCCAATAAATGTCCCATTATCTCAAGATTGCAGTTTGATCCTAAAGACAATCACCATGTCAATGAGTCAAAGTAACAGATGAACTGGTCCATGGGCACAAATGAGTTTTACCGAACTGGTAGTCCAGTGTTTTTCACTTATTCTATCAGAAAATAAGTGGACACACTGTACCCTCTCAACTGGACTGCACCATGTGACACTTGAACCACAGGGAAGAACACAAATATAAAAACCATCTATTAAAGCCACACCCTTTAATTACAGGATATGGGTAAGGAATTATCAGTTGTGTGTTAAGAGCAACCATGCGTGACACAACATATTAGTCTCCCATTTTTGGCTATTAGACCAGCTGACACTGTGGGCAGCCAAATTGACAGAAATGTAAACAATTCATATTAGTTTTTCCAGTTAACTGTTTCTGGGACCTTTAGGGCCCTTACTGGAGTCGGGTGTGGTGTGGACATTCCACACGTGTTTATTCGGCAGACCACTGATACTATCTAACAGTTTGAGCACGAAAGTTGAACACAAGCTGTAAACCTGTTTGTTCAGGAGGGAGTCTGTGAGCTGCAGTTGTCACAGGCTCTTGTTTTCATTAGACCTTCAACTTACATGTTTTTCTAAAATGCACCAGACAGTTATCACACATTCAACGGAAGCTTTGGTATAAAGTAGAGCTGATGTAGTAAATGTGTATCACACAAAACAGTTATGCCTGTACCTGGTGATGTCGTAGACCATGAGTGCTCCTGCAGCTCCGCGGTAGTAGGAGCGGGTGACGGCCCTGAAGCGCTCCTGCCCTGCCGTGTCCCAGATCTGCAGCTTGATCTTCTGGCCACTCACCTCAATGATTCTCGTACCAAACTCCACGCCAATCGTATGGGGGCAGTCTGCCATGACTGGGGAGAGAAAGTGGGGCTACTGTAAATTCAATTCTTGTGTGAATTAGTTTAACTGCTGTTGCACATCCTCAATGTTTTTTCATTTTTACTGAGCTGAAAGCCTAAATCTAATCCTCAACCTACCCCTCAGCCTAAAACCAAGTCTTAATCCTCAAGCAGCCCTCCAGCATTCTGGTCCCCCATAAAACGTGCGCACACACACGCATTTCCATTATAAGCCAGCAGCAGGTGCATCAATAATTAATCACATTCATTATACTCACAGTAGATTGAAAGTATCAACACCCAGAAAGCCACAAATGCCTTTAATGCTGACACAGAAAACCTCTTCTAAATCACCCCAGTGTGTGTATGTGTGTGTGTATGGATGTGTGGATGTGTGTGTGTGTGTGGGGATGTGTGCGTGTGGGGATGTGTGTGTATGCAGGATGTGATCGTGGGTGAGTGAATAAGGAACACAGCATCTGGCTTGTTAATAGTAGCACTAAACAAAACAGAGCTGAATGGTAATGGGAGGCTGCAGCTGACTCACGCACAGAGAGAGCAAGAGTCTCACTGCTGAGCTCACACTTGACTTCTATGCCACTGACTTCCGCTGGCATACAAAGAAATCTAAAGTGATCTAGGCGCTCCAGTTGAACCTGGCAACCTTGCATACACTGAGGCACACAGGCAGATGAAAAGGAGTCAAAAATGAGGGCGGCACTTACATTTCTTTTCTGTGAACTGGTGAAGCAAACATGACTTCCCCACCCCCATGTCCCCTGTGGAGAGAGAGAGACACGAGAGAGAAACTCAGGTCAACCAAGAAAATAACAGAAGAACAATTCTCTATTCAGGCCTGCAGTGTTGCCCCCATGCATGATGGAGCAGCCCCTCTGTGATAGTCAGTGACGATACTTAAAATTTCATGTGGAGTAGTGGGAGAGCGACAGAAAGACCTTAATGTACTCTGTCCTACAGTTTGCAAATACTGTATATGTTTATAACCATTTTCACACCAATTATACATTTGTTTTGTGCCTCAATCTTGTGATCTCTGGTGATCCTTCTTTCAGCTTAACAAAATAAGAAAAACAATGCTGCAAGCAAACAAAATCCAACAAATTCATTTGGGTAATACTGATAAAATCAATAGTTTTGAAGTGTGCCAATATTTTGAATGCTGAGAAACACCAAACAGCGCCTTGGTTGATGCATTCACTGTTTGTTTTACTCAGCCAAAACAGTCAAAAACTTCGACAAACACCATCATGAGATCTTACAAAATTCACTGTTCGAAAACAAACAGTTCAAAGTTTCCTTCTCTGTTCTAGTGAAGTAAAAAAAAAAAAAAAAAAAGTATAAACAGAAAGTAAAGTAACAAGCCATTATCCCTCCAGGCTGATCTTACAGAGTCATTCTGACACCCGCTTAAACTTTCAGGCAGGGTGTAATATGTTTGACAGAGGCGGATGATAAATAGCCCAAAGCTGTGGGTGTGTGTTTATGTATGGCTGTAAATGTAAATACAAATAAAGGCAGCAACGTGTTTATTTCAAGGCCTCCTGTTGAGAAACATGTCAGCAAAACATGGAACATAATGGTAAAAGGGGAGAGGGATTTTTAAAAAATCATTACATATTAGCAATGTATGCTTAACTGTTCATTGCTAAGCAGCACAAAGTAGAATGGCATTAAAATATTAGCAACTGCCAAGACTGCCATCGCAGAAAATCTTAGGGGACTACGAGGCAAAGCATTCCTTCAACTAATGCATTGGAAATTTCACTGATTGATTGTCAAGTATTGTCTCTCAGAGGAATACAAGTGTGCAGAAACAGCTCCTACAATTTGGTGCTTTAACGCAAAAATTTAAATATGCTGGATCCACACAGTGTACAGGGTAGCATTCAGCTGATCATTCTTTAGATCTGCTTTTGGAAGAGGGACACATCACTGTGTTGTGAACTGCTCCCGTAACCTCATCAACATAGCTTGCTGCAGAGACTGCACACTAGTTGTCGCTGGCATCGCTCACTTACCGATAATGATGTATTTGAAAATGTAGGAGTAGTTGTACGGTGCAGTGGCCATTGTGGCTCTGAAAGAGAGAAAAGACAGAGGATTTGAACTGTCAGTAAGAAAAAAATTGCTGTTTTTTGACAAAAGTTATTTCAGGTAATAATTTAATGTGGATTTCAATTCTTTTTTGGAATGAGTGATAAAAAAAAACAATAAGCTGTTTATGCTATACACAAATGTTTCACAAATTCATATACAAGTTAAAAAAAAACATATTATAGTCGAGGATAGGCTAAAACCTCATTTGAGTATGTGAAGATGCTAAGTATTGTACATGCTTGCATTTAAACGAGTCATAAAAGGGTCAGTGTTATTCTCCAAACCTATAATAGTATCAGATCAATGGGGCCATAATAGTGAGGACAGAGAAGGCCATTTTTATAGCACATTACAAGTACAGCAATAAAAACTTCCACAGGATGTGAATGAACACATCAAATTATATACATAGCGTAAACAGTCCAATTATACAATTATACACAACCCAACTATAGAAACAGTGCTCATCAATATCTACTAGTTTGACCTTGATTAAAATGACTAATAACACGTTCATTTCTCAAAATCATTCCCTTTTAAGTCCTACAATGCAACAGCTGAGACTGTACAAGTAACCAAAATGACACTGAGCACTGATACTTTTTTAGCTGTTAAGAAAATTAGAAGGTGCTGTGACTGCACATCCCACACATTTAACATTTGTGCTTGCATAAATAAATGCAGAAAATAACAGTCTTAGCCATGTATTTTTAACAGTTTACTGAGCAGTGACAAACTGGTAGGCATTAAGTCTATCAAATGTACATGTATCCATACCGCTGTCATCCAACCTGACTGCTCACCTACAAGCTTATCATATTCATCAGCAAACAAGCATATGCACAGATTTATTCTATTTAATCGTTTGTACTAGTGCTCGACCCACTACCCATTAACACCATTGCTCAGTTTAACGTGGGGAGGTATCCACCCCTACACTCCAAACTGACTCAGGTGACACAGAGCCGCAGTGTGTGAGCCACCATCACTACAAATAAAGTTATCTTCATATTCAACTGTGAAGAAAAAAGCTCATGTCACCTTTCACGTCCTGCACCAGTGTTCACTCGGCCTAGGTGATTAGATTATTCTCTACAAATTTTATCCATAATGTCTATCTTACCACATCTTAATTACATGGGAGTCAGGATTTGCTTTTCTCCACTTCATAAAAACCTATAACCAAACATCATTAGTGTGATAAAAAAAAAAGTAATAATGTGACAAGCATTCGTTAAATATACTGCATGCAGCTACATCCTC
The DNA here is from genome assembly GCF_046630095.1 of Trachinotus anak. NCBI lineage: Eukaryota > Metazoa > Chordata > Actinopteri > Carangiformes > Carangidae > Trachinotus > Trachinotus anak. The sequence continues at coordinate 9,766,780 of NW_027273879.1, read as the reverse complement.
TCCTTAGAGGCTGATGAAGAACCATTAGCAGTATTCAGAGTTTTAAAAAAACTCCACAGTGGTAAGAAAAACCACAATTCTACAGCCCTAACCACATCATCTTGCGGTCTCTACTGTAAAACAATGACACTGACTTATTCTGATGCCACTGGACACAGTTTGTCTACACATAAACAGTGTGGCACTTAGATGTGCACAAGAACACTTCCAGCATCATGGGCTCAAAGCTAAAAATAGCCCTGACACCTATCTGATATCCACTGATGCTTCACTGCTCACACTCCACTCACAGCACATAGACAAAGGAAAAGCCGTTAGATTTACCACACAACATCACCACCACTAACAGTAAATCCAAAGAGCATTCACACAAATACACTGGTTAAAACAGCCGTGGGGAGAAGCTCTTTTGGAACTTGCTCAGATTTATTCATAAATAAATGATCTGGTCAAGTATGACATCAGTGAAGCCGCTCTAAAAAGCAGGCAATTTTTCTCATGACAAATGTCAATGTAAAATTCACTTTGCGATTTTCTGACATCAAGGCAATTTTGCAGTTGTGCTAAATAAATGCCGCTTCATAATTCTGTATCGAAAAGCTGCTGTACAGTCTAACTGCTGTAGAGAAGAAAATTATTCAGGCATAACAATCAGGAGACTAATCATTCAGCTGCCTGATGGTTTCTATGTCCCTGACAAAGATAGTCTGCTTTAAACCAGCACTTTCCTCTAATCTGAAGCTCAATGAAAACTATGCTGAAGTTCCTGGAAACGGAAATCACTGGGCCACATCAGAGCTCAATGCTTAGTGTTATGCTCATACTTCTGCATCTGCAGTTCAGTGACCATGTTTGACCGGCCAGATTAATGCTGACACAACCAGAAGAAATGTGGATGGGTTGTGATAAGACAATCTAAGAGTGAAGCAACCGAAACAGAGCGAGTGAGTAAAAAGAAAAAAGTAATTTAGGAAAGGGGATGAACAATGCTGATAAAAGGAGTAGACTTAAAGTAGCATATGCAAATGGGGTAACTGGGTGAAATACAGAGGATTGCAGACACTAATTCGTTAGAAAGGAAATGAAGAGGGCCTGTAAGGCTACATAGTAGAGGTTAATTCAGGTCAATGTCATAAATTTTTGTTTTGATAAAAATGTTGGCTCAGGTACCTTCATGATGTCAAATGCTGACACTGATACTGACTCCTGGTACAACCCCCTTGCATAAAAATCAAATACCTCAAAGTATGTGTCAGTATTTCAAATTCCTTGGTGAAAAACATGACTTACAGCAGAAGCTGCTGATTTTCAAACTATGTAAACAACTTGCAGGGCTACCAGAGCAGGCTGTAACTGTGTTTTTTTTTTTTTTCTGGTGGCCTCAGAAAAGACTTGGCTCACACTTGCAGTCCTCCACAAACTGCAACTTGACCTGACATGTGAAATTTACTTGGGCTAACACCAACTAGCAACCTGAAGCTAAAAGCAGTCTGTATGAAGTTGCCACTTATAAATCATCTTGATACCTACCATGGATACTCACCATTTTGTTTAAAACATATGGCTAACTCTAATATCACAATAATGACAGCAGTAAATCTGTTATCACAAGCTTGTTTACACCACAGTTACTCATGCTAATGTGAAGGATAACACTGGCGTAATGTCATTTTGAAAGTAAAACACAGACCATGAACAAGTCATACACAATTACACCATTAATATCCTTCAAAATCTTTTTTCTTGACTGCCTCCTGTCACATGACCCTCATGCGGCATCTCTATCCCCAGTGTGACAGTTTTCCATGTTTTGGAAGGTAAGGTATTTCAGAAAATATCCCCAACCAGTCACAAAATGTGATACAGGTGTGACACTCAACCTCATTTTGTGCTCATTATGTATAAATAAAGCACATGAGTATCCATTAAGGAGAAGGCAAGTGAAGACCATGTGACTAGACTGCAGCCTCAGCACTTCTCCCTTACTTCCCAACTAACTGAATCTTTCTCCAGAGACGCACTGTCAAAGCCTTTTTTTCTCCTCAATAGCCACTTCCCATAGAGGGGAGGGTACAGGACTTATGAGTATCTCAAATCTGGGCTATCAGGAAATCCTGACACAGTCACGGTGCCTCCATGATGTTCTGGCCCACTATTCAAATCATGTGACTCCTTTCAGACCTTTAAAAAAACAATAAAATGAGATCATCACTACTGTTTACAGGCAAGGCAGAGCACACCATCATAATGCATATAAATTGAATTTATGATGATAACATTTATATGATGAAGATCAATAACAAAGAAACAACACGTAACGTTGTTATGTTTTCACATTATCCCTGCCAACGCACAGAGAACACTGGCACAAGAAACAGAAATGATGCAGCATTTTATGTTGGAATACGGTAATCTATCCAAATGTGCCACACTTAGAGACACCGATGGTCTCCTCTGTATCCAAATTCCGCTTAGAAATTATACACATCTGTTGTTTGGAAAAAAAAATCAAGCCAAAGAGGAGGCTAACATACTAATGGCTAAGAAATTAGCATTGGACCTGAAGCGCAGCGTTACATTACACGTGATAACGGTATTATCAACACTTCCGTACGAGGAAGCAGAATTAAAAGCACACACAAATCCAAACAAACCGAGCTGGAGTGTCTTATGTTAACTCTTTAATTTGATACTGTAACGTCACGCCTGCACCCCGACGACGGTGGCTAGCTTAGCTTAACAACCGGCAAAATGACAGCGTCGGTTTGGTTAATTCTCTGCTGTTAGTTGACACACAAAAGGCTAGAAATGGAACTAAGCAGGGAAAGAAGTAAAACCTGACATTTACTTGGCCAACTAGTTAGTCGATCGTGACTAATAAATATCACGGCCCTATATTAGCTGTTCTGACAGCTAAGTTTGCGTTAGCTGGCAGTTGCGTTAACTGCTTGCTGACAGCAATGGCTGTATCTTGACAACAAATCACATAAATCACAACACGCAAGTCGGATGTCCCTATCAGCACATAGACAATCGATCATATATCATGTAATTAGTATGGGCAGGCCAGAAAACCAATTTAGCCTCAGCATTATTTAACAAAAGCCACCATACACCAAACTAACGATAGCTAGCGATGGCTTTAGCATGCTAGTTTTCTACCTAGCTGTGAGGGTTGGATTATGGTAAATACGTAGCATCGATAGCTTGTCACCCATTATTTAGTCATTGCTGGGCAAGCCCGCCCTTAGTACGCAATAGTAATCTCTAACAGTTCAATGGGTAATATCTCCTATTCTTGGAAACTGACGATAGACACCAAACTAGTATCCGCCAACTGTTAGCTATCTTCGTTAGCTTTCCAATTAGCTGACTCCAGGAAAACACAGGCTGGCTAAACTACTGTTCCAGCTGTTTCACGCCTTAAAATCAGTGTCTATGCGTTTATTAGACACTATGTACGTGTGTGTTTGTGTGCGTGTGTGTGTTCAAATATTGCCCGTTTTCTGTCCTTACCAGGAATGAAGGCTTTTGAGCTGTGTGTTCTTGATCTGCTCAGAGGAGGTCTGCAGGTTATCCTGGCTCAAGTATGATCTGTCTATCCAAGATGGCTGCTCTCGGCACAGGGTTTCCTCCGCTGTGTACAATGGGCTTCTGGGACAAAGAGCATCGTATGCGGCGGTTTGCGGTGTGTGCACGATTTCGTGGAGGGCAATCTCACCTGCACAGGTGTATTCATGCATACTGCGCTGAGTGTGGTATTTAACACCGACTAAGTGCCGCATCAGATTATAAATTCATTACTTAAGTGAAATCATGAGGCAAATGACCGAGTGTCTTGGAGCACCTGCCTGACCTGGGTCCAGGTACTGTTTCAGCATCTTTTTTTTAACTTATATCTTTAAAGACCTATATCAAACTGATTCTGAAATGTGAGTTTTAGTCTGCAGATCCATATAACCGACTGTAGGGCCTAAAAATCATTTATTGTTATTTGGATCCTCATTAGTTGTTGCCTTTACAAGAAAACTTATTTTGTGGTCTACATTATTTAAGAAAATACATTAACATGTTTATATTTACACTACATATAGTGTAATATAGTTACAACATCTCAATAGTACCCATTTGTAAAACGTAATAAATACTTCACATATACAAACCATTACAATAGGCTAACAATTAATAGAACAATTTAAATGAGTTGAGGTAATATATATTAATCGTAATAATCTCATTTTATACTGCAATAGAAAAATAATGAAAAAGAAAACCATTTTCGTCTTCAAGAATAACTTCAGCTGTTTCTTAAAACTTTTTTGTAGACTCTTGAGATGATATAAAGCATGGCAAACTGTTCCAGTGAGATTATGACTCTATACATCACTGTTTTTGTTTCCTGTGTTTTCTTTTCTGCTGCATGACATCTTGAGGCCCAGGTTGACATCTGTTAAAGTGTTAACTGGAAAAAAGTCCTTTGTAGGCTAACCAAAGAGAAGTGCACATTTGGCACATGCAAACAATCAGCATAAGGAAAGCAGGGCTATGAGCTGTTTATCAGACATTTGGAGTTGGACAGTTTCCATTCTGCCAAAGTATCCCTGTGTAAGACAGAATTTCTGATCCACCAGTGCTTTTCTCTGACTGCCACTTTGTGTGACTGGTATGGGATAATATACAGTATGTTTGAATAGATAGACGTGTGATATAGGCTACAGATCGTATCGTGTAAGTACATGGTACTAAACTTGTAAAGACTCTTACTACTGGTGAATATTAGCTTATCTTATATGACCTATAACCTACTGTGAATATTCTATTTCTGTTTTATTCTATTTATTATACTATTTACTCCATATCAGATTTACATATTTTTTTAGATGTACATGAAAGTGCTCTTCCAATCAGTTGTTTAATTATCTCACATGAAATCATGTGAATCATGTGAAAGTAATTTGATTTTTCTCTGATCATGAGAGGTATGTGACGTCCACGGCGTGTCTTGGAATAAAATAAATGAAGGAGTTCAAAGCAATTTTCTTTTGAAAAATATGAAATAATTTAATACAGCAATTCACAACATAACATGCTTTCACTGTACAGTTTTTCTCACAGTCATACACAGAACCACATGCAGTGTGCTTTCCCAAGCTCAGCCTGGAGAACTGGACGGCAAACTAAAAAAAATATCTTTCATTTTGCAAAGTAAACAGCCTGTGATTTTAAAAGAACAACCACACACAAAGACTTGATCTTGAGAAAGATAGTGAACTCCTTAACAGAGAAAAAGGATTTATGTCTTACATTACACATGGATCTAAGCTTTTACAAAATTGAAGTCAGTGTTTTTTCTGCTCATATGGATATCTTTACTGAAAGTTTTTTTTTCTCTTTTTTTATGAACTGACGTGTGAATCTAAAGAAGATATTCTTTTCTTGGCAACAAAATATCCCATATACTTCAAGCTACATTTGAGAAAGTGGATGTGCACAATAAATTCACTGATGAGTGCAAGCTGCTTCATCATTACTTGGACCAAACATATTCACAGGATTATTTTGCCCTTTCTCTGACTTTAAGCACAAACTAACAATGTGACAAAAGCTACTATTTCAAGGTGCTCACCAGTAACACCACACTGAGTCAAACCCTCATTCAGCCCTAAACATCAGCAGCAAGGAGAACAGATGAGAGTTTCTCATACAAAATGTGTCTCCCATAGTCCACGTGTGTTGTGTTCTCCTCCAGAATGACTCCATATCACAACCACATCCTTAGCAGCAAGAGGCTGAACAGTGCACAGATACAGTGGAGTGTGCTTGGATGCCAGGAGGGGGCGCTGTTACATAGGTCTGAGTCACAGCAGTGGATGCGCACCCCTGGCAGCTCTTGTTGCTGGCAGTGTCTGGATGTGGCACAACCGCTGGTCAGGACAATACCCAGGGCCGCTAGAAGGACAGAAGAGGGAGACAGTCAGTCAGTCAGCGAAGAGTGACAAGCTGGTGTTTGGCTCAGCAAGAAAAAAAGCACAAGTAAGCACCAAATACTGCAAGTGTGTAATGAGGAGGCCACTTAGAGATCTTAAAGGCACACTCCACATGACATTTCCTCACAGCTGAGAAACCAAGCCCTTGACAAATAGAGTTTGTTCTCTTAAATGCAGAAAAGAAAAGTTTTGAGAAGCGTTGCCACAAAATTCTTAATATCTTGTAAAGTCTGTATTTAGGATCTGTAGTATCTTTATTTAACTGTGAAAATGCTGAAAAAAATATACAAAGACAGTTTAACTTCACCCAAACCCATACTGATGTCAGAGCTGTAAATCCATTAGAGAGTCTCTCTCATTTTTGGTTGTCATATAGTCCTGAAGAAAAGCATTGGATTGATAACTGGTGCCCAATAATGACGAAGAATACAGTCGGGGTGATTTTTCGAGTGTTCTGAGAACCTGCAGCTAAGTGCCAGTAAAATTAAAATGCATAATTTGACTCTGACAACAGCAATAACTTGGCACTAGTGAATTATAAATAAATGGAAATTTTTCCCCTACTTCAGCTTCTCCAGTTTTTTTACTGGTCACTCTCTTGCAACGGATGAGCAACATCTAAACCTGATGTCCCCAGACACAGGGAACTCAGAGCTGGTTGTTGTCCCAACTCCAAGCTGAAAACAAAGAGTGAGCAGGTCTTGTGAGTGAGGGCAGCAGGGCCAACTTAAGAAGATCAGTCTGGCTTCTTTATTACCTCTGCCAAGGAGGTTATGTTTTCATCTATGTCTGTTTGTTTGTCAGACGGATTATGCACCAAACCATTTTGCACCAAACTTGGTGGAGTGATGGTGCCCAGGAAAAACCCATTAAGTTTTGGTGGAGATCCAGTTAAAGGGACAGATCCGGGTGTTTTTTTGTTTTGTTTTGTTTTTTTTTACTTAAAATTCCAAATTGGGACTTTTTTTTTTTTTCTTACATTTGCGAGCTATCACTCTGTACAATCAGGTGAAAAAGTGGATAATAATCCGGATCTGGCGGAGGTAAATGGTTGGCCTTGGTGGAGGTATGTGCTCTACCAAGTGCCATTCTGGTTACAATGATGGTAATGATTCTTACTCTGGTCTATCTTAACATCACATCACATAAAGTGCTTATTCAGTGCTTTTTTTTTCTCTTCAGTTTAGGTGGGAGACCATTGAGAAATGAGAGGACATCGCTCAGGAGAGAAGGACTGATTATGGGTTAAGGACAGATGTCTTGTATCTGAGCACAAAGGAGACTAGAACTCTAAGACTCTAATGGAACTTCACCAGCATCTGTCTGATTTGAGTTTGGCAGGGTCACATGAAGATTAACAGGCTGACTGGCCACAGATTACTACCAAGACACTGCTTCAAGATTTTGACAAAGTGCTCATCATACTGTGTCAGACAGGCTGCTGTCAGTCCTTGTCTGAGCTTGTTGTTTCCCCGTGAATAGAAGAAGGTGCCTCATCAGCCCTTTCAACGTGAGCAGATCTCTGAGACGTCAAGCAAACAGCTGGATTGTCCACGCTTCCATGGATATCAGCAGAACTACTCATCTGACCATCACCATCCTGTCGTGGATGTCCACATCCTCCATTTGGCGCAACATCAAACAATGAGTGACTTATAATTTACTCAGCAAAGCACACCAAAGTAGGGTTATGTAACTATCCTCTGTGCACGGAGAAACAGAATATTCACGTCAGTGGACAAAGAACATTTACATGAAAGTATGATTAAAAATGATTATGCCAATGTCCGGTGGCACGCCAGAGTGGATTCATCATTTATTAATCTGCTACCCCATAAATATTCTCCAAATGAGTATCATACACAGACGCATTGGCTCACTGAGTTAGAGGCCTGAAGAGAAGAGAAGAGAAGAGAAGAGAAGAGAAGAGAAGAGAAGAGAAGAGAAGAGAAGAGAAGAGAAGTCAATATGATTTCAGTTTATTAGTTATTGAGTATTGTTCATAGAGGTTTACTCACTGCTCTCTGTCTTAATGCAGAAACGGTGTTTGAAGCCCTTGTGTGAGTGGGTGCAGGTGATGACCTCTGGGTTGGAGCAGCCCACGTCCACGTACCTCTGGCCCTGGATGATATTGCAGCCATAGCACTGCAGCCCCTGGACTGCAGGGGACACAGTACATGACAACTAGTTTGTGGGTCCAATTTAACATGATTTGATTTAACAAGATGGTGTGTCAGCTTGGTTTTATGACGCAACAAGGATACACACATATTCCCTGCTACCTTTGGGCTATGGAAGGAATAACATATGCAGATCACCTTAATAGAATCACTATTATGTCAAGAAATGCATGTGCTTAAAATGATGAGAAGACACAGCAAAAAGTATGAGCCTCATCAACACAAATATTGTACCTGCCTGTGTACTGCAGACAGGAGATCTCAAGAGAGCCTGTGGTGACCACTGGGAGCTGATTATTATGGGTCATGTAAGGTTGCATGCCGTTTACCAGCATTTTTAAACCCTTTCTGTACCAGTTTCAATTCATGATTGATTTTTTTTATGCAGTTTGCCTGTGTTTTCAACCTTTCTTTAGCAAAATACCATTTGATAGTACTTAATTTTACTATTACTAATTTGTTGTAATTGATTTTCAGGATTATTCTCCTTATTTACCCATTGACACGACTGTTTCATCTGAATATTTGACTGCACATATTCTGGCCTTTTTGGATTTCTGTAAGTGAGTGTAAGTGTGTATATGTGTATGCTGTGTTGGTTTGAAACCTCACATATCAAAGTGTTAACTGCCAGACTCTTTTAAAACTGACCCTTGCCGCTGGTACACATCCAGCCTAATCACCCACCTTTGTAGCACTGTTGGTAATGCTGATGTTGCTACTACAGAGCTACAGTTTTCCAAGTCCTGAATAACACCCAAAGAGAAACTTTGACTGTGACTTAAAATCTACATCATTTGCATTGAGTCTGATTCAAATTTGAATGATCTTCTGAGGAAGCCGAGAATTGGACTTAAATTGTATCATCATAGTCTCTCTTAGGGAAGCTATGCAGTGCTTAAATGGTGCAAATGAGACAACCCTTCAAGCAAAATACTACCTTCAGCCAAACCTTCAACTGAAGCCAGTATCTTGCATGGTGTTTAAAGAGAAGTACATCTCAAAGGCATTAAGAGTCCCTCTTAACATTTCACTATTCCAAAGAGGAACATTGTTCTGGAGTTTGATGTTTGCTCTCATCTTGGCATATAACCCCTGAGATTCTCTTCTCTTCTCTTGTGCTTAAGGGTGACTCACCCTGAATAGTACACCCCATCCCAAGCTGTCTGTCTGCCAGCTCCAGCTTGTGATCCCAAAGCTGTGTCTCTACCACTCAGCACCCTATAAGTGGTAGAAGCTACAGCACAGAGGAGGACTTGAGGGGGACTAAACCAACATGCAGCCAGATTAGCTGTTTACTTTTCCCTTTCAACTCATGCCTCAAATTGATAGACTCAGTTAATGTGATCGTTTGCCAAAATAGGTTATTCCCTGTGCTGCTAAAAGAAGAGCTGACACACACGGGATCACAATGCAATGGAATTTTAAAGCATATCTTTACAGAAATAAAATACTCCAAAGACCTCTTTCATCTTAAGTTCCCTCTTCTCCCATGCCTCTCACTTCCCGAATGTCTAACTCTCTCAAGAAAGTAAGGCTAAGCCTAAACAGAACAAATCCACCAGAGCTTAAAGGGATTATCTGTAAACTCAGACCCCTCACACACCTGTGCCTGACCTCCAAAATCCCACACAAGATAGACGATCAGCTTTGGCTGAAACCAATCCTCTCTCTTTATCTGTGCAGCCCTGTGTGGACTCAGAACGAGGGCAGAGAGCGGACGCGAGCCTCTCGCCGCCACTGCTCTGTTAAATAGCCCACCAAAAGCTCTGATGGAGCTTTCAGGAGCAAACTAATCCCAGGCAAATGCTCTTACAAAAATCACTTTAGAAATCTGCTGGAATCAATGTAAAGCCTCACAGGGACAGAGAGCACATGCCAGCCTTTAGGCGATGTGTCATAGTCCCCTGTTGGTGATACACTATGCAATGAAAGCTCTCATAAATACTGGAGTATTTCATTCGAGCTGGGTAATGGTAATGGAAATGAAAAGCAGCGGAATGGCCATTTACATCTGGTGAGCACCATGATTGAACAATTCACTGAGATGCAATGTTGTTACACATATGAAACATTGATGAGCTGCTTGGTAAGAGCATTTGTCAACATAATGAGAACATATTGGAAAGACATTCAGCTCCCATGGCATCGTGATTTATTATGAGTATACACCGGATCCTCTCCCAGTGTGCATTGCAAATGTTGATTAACTCTGAATATATCAAAATGTATTGTGACCTAAATCTGATTTAGTATTTAGTATCAAGTGCTATTGGTTCAGAGCTCATGTTTAACTCATCTGCATTTCAACACAGAGCTAATTATATTCATAATTATATGCATTATATTTCTTTGAGAAGCCATTTAAAAAAAAAAAAGAAAAAAAAAGAAAAAGGATTTTCCAAATTATCATAAGAACATTTGGATTTAATTTAGGAGAGATTATACTGTTGGTCTGTCTTGTTATATGTTATGTTTTTTATTATTATGCTTTTTCAGTAGCACTTAAAACTGAATGCAGTATGATTATGATAATCAATAATGATATAATACTTAATAGGTAATCAATATTGTGCAATTATGGTTTTAAGGTCATTGTCCTTTGTTGATGTTTTTTGACAGTTATGGTTCATTACAATCCTCACCATCATCTTTTTAGATTCCTATTGAATATTGTATGTTTTAAATCACAGTTGTTAGATAACATTCAGAAGGATTACATCACATGACTATGATATGTCTTAGCCTTATCATCAAAATTTAGAACAGAAATAACATTAATCTGAAAATCTGATACTATTTATAATATGCTGTAATGTAATTTGTTGCCTCCTCTACTGCCTTTCGTGGACGTTGCCTTGTCGGTGAACGTAATATCATTAATCTGCCCTGAAGCTCACTTCACCCTCTGGTTTGGAGCTGGGATCAGAGGTGATCTGCGCACTGAGATACGAATCAAGCAAAGCAACATCTCAGCGCATAACATCACCCCAGTTTCCTCATTTGGCCCTCAGTGAAACAAAGGTTGCAGACAAAGCCGAGTCAGGTCAATCGTTATGGCTCTATAGGGAAATTTAGTTTGCCAACTATGGATATCACCTATTGTTAGGAGACCTAGATTGAACTCCCAGGTCAATTACATGCAGAACAAAGGCATATTTATTGGATCCACCTTTGAACATAGTTGTTTATTATAATAATGTCATCCATTCTGTTAGTTTTGGTCTGGAACATTTACAAGTCTATTTTCTGTAATTCTGCTGCTGTCTTAACATTTAAAGTTGATTTGCTTTTACAATACTTTCACTCTACATACATGTATTTATACCCTGCTGTATATATATAATATATTCCCTGCATGACTGCACATTCATTATTGATTGATTGCCTGCAAAAGGTTGTTGACTATTGTATTTGTGATATCATTAGTGCTCAGCTCACTTACAAATCTACACATGCACGTGCACACACGCACACACACGTGCACAGCCTGTTCATATGCTTCTATGCACTATATTAATCTCCATACATTTCACAGAACCTACCAAAATAAATATATCCTACTTACCTTGTGTCAAGCAGAGTGCCCAAACCAAGATAAATCCAAGCCCATACACCAGCCAGGTATGTAAAGTCATGGATGCAGCACAGTAGTGATGGTCAGTGGTCAGTGCTGGAGGAGAGAGAGCCAAAGAGTTCCTCTACTCTCCTCTAATAGTCCACCAAAACAGACAGAGGGAGAAATCTAGCAGAGATCCCACTTTCCAAAGCCTGAGCAACCCGACTGTGTCTCTCCACCCCAGCCCCAGCGAAGCTCACGCAGTGTGTGAGTGAACTGCCAGTGAGAGTCCAGTGAGAGAGGGAGCCAACCATCCAGACAGTCAGTCAGCTCAGCAGCCAGTCAGGCAAAGAGGCGAGGAGGGGGAAGACAAACGAGCGAAGGAGCTAAATAAATGAATGTCTTCCTCAGCGGTCTCCTCACGTCCTGAGAAGGAGAAGCTGGTAACACTAGGGGTTTGATCACAGAGAAGAAGAAAAAAAAGATCTCTCATTTCACCTCCTGAAGAAAAAAAAATGGAAAGAACCACCTTGTCTCATTACAGAGATAAAAACAAACAGTGTAGCAGAGTGTGGTCCTTTTCCAGTTGGGGCAAACACATCAATCAGGATTAACTCCTGATTGATAATCCATTGTGTCTATTAATAGCCCTATCACAATGTGTTAAAAGCCCAGGCATTAAATGGGATGGCACACCAGGGGGCCAGGTTAGTGTGTATGTGAGTTTGTGCATGTGTGTGTCCCAGAGAGGGAGCACTGCCAAAGGACACACAAACACACAAACACTCGTACACACTTCCCCAATAGGGCAGGTTATCTGTGCTCGGTGTATCACTGCGCTCGCACACTGGGGAGAAAATTCTATCTAATCAAGAATTAAAGAGTAAATCCTTTCTTAGAGACTGTAATGCCAGAGGATAAGGCAGGCTTTGCAGTAAGCCCTCATTCCCTCCCCACCCAAAACAACATATGGTCCGGCCTGATAGATGGCTGCCAATGATCACTGTCATTCATATTAAGACATATTTACAGGGGCAAGTGCAGATTTTTCCACATATGTTTTGATTACGGTGGAATGCAGATAAGCTTTTGATTCATTAGCGCTCATTTACAAAACAAGCAATGCCTTCTTGAACCGTGGCCCGTAGTTCATCTTTTTATGTTCCTGCACGCACATACATGTGCCTCTTTTTATTTGTAAGTGTGTGCAGCTGTGTGTGAGCTGCCTCTCCTCTCTGTGCTTTTTATTCATGAGTCATTGCTTGTGTGTGAGTGTGTGCGATAGAAAAACAGGGCGAGAGAAAAGAAATGCCAGCTGTGTGTACTATCTGTGTGAAGCATATGGTAGGTAGGGTAGGGTCATGTGGACAGTTGTGTGTGTGTGTGCATGAGGGAGTTGGAGAGGAAAAGATGCAGTTTAAGCTTTGCTTTAATCAATATTCCTGTGTGTGTGTGTGTGTGTGTGTGCACTGTAATTTTAAAGGCGTAGTTTGACAGTTTGGGAAATAGACGTATTTGTTTTCTTGCCACTCTCATGTCTGTCCATTAAATATGAAGCAGAAGATGGTGGAGAATGGAGCTTGGATGGAAAGAAACAGCTAGCCCGGCTCCGTCCAGTGGTAACAAAATTCAACTACCAGCACCTTTAAAGCTTACTAATTAACACGTTCATCTCAGGTCATGTCTCAGCATCTAGAGAATCCCATTTGGCATGGACAGGGGTGATGCATCTGTAATGCCAAATTGTCATATTGCATCAACACGACGGAAATGAGTGGTGTGAAGCATGAAAGAGCGGTCCTCGTAACAGCCCCAGTGCTGATGTGCACATGCAATTTTTGCCTCGACCTTTTCCGTCTTTCCACATCTTACAGCCCTTATTCATTTATATTCTGCTGAGCGGCTTGAGCCTTGAAGTGATAAAGCCATGAAAGAGAGAGTGAGAGAAGGATGGTTTTGAAGGGGGGAAGAGGAGGTCCGGCAGTACTACAATGATGAAAGTGAGTCCTCCCCAAGCTGCTCCTGACTTATCTTATGACACACAATAGCTGCTTTAAATACCCTTGAAGTCCCCTGCGGTGGCTAGTTTGGAGTGACAGTGACAAGAATAGGGATGCCTACATGGCTTTAAATTCTTGATGAAATTGCAATTAAGACACCAGAAGAAGAAGCGAGCCCCAGGCCGTGCAAGCAACGACCAAAAAGAAAAACAACAAGGATGTGAGAAGGAAATACATGAAAAGTTAATTCTGCTCTGTGGGCTTTAATTCTGGGCATCTGTCACTGCATATAACCCTCCCCTGAAAGTGTAGAGGAGATGAAACTGAAAATGGCCATTAAGTCTCGTGTATTAACCACAGCCCAGCGGGTTCTCTGTACTGTTAATGAGCAGTAATCCAGCAGTGTTTGACCACAATACTCCACAACATGGAAAGACCTTCTACAGGCTATGTGCAGCTACATCAAAACAAAAGTCTCGAAACACGTAGAGCAATGAGGTTTGAGACTTTGATAGCCCACCAGTTTGGCTGGTTGGCTGGAGAAATCCTCAGGGGTCTCGTTTGCTTCCCTCAAGGGACAGTTTTTGTGCTTTTGTCGCATGCCCCATGATTATCGCCTTAATGCCAGCACTTGCTGCAAGATTAACTGCTGGAGCCTTGAAGGGAAACTGCCTTTTAGCACCCAGAATATCAAGTAATTGAAAGTTTGACCGAATGTATGTGCCTCTGCAGTTTTACATTGAAGGCAGCGCAAAGCCGGATTCTCCTTATACAGCAAAGGAGAAGTCTCAGCAAAAGGCTTAGCATCAGTTGTGGAAATGTAAGCACTTCAGAATTTTGCTTTATTGCCATTTGAATTATGGCTCCCATCATTTTTATATCAGTTACGTATATTCAGGTTTCAGTGTGTGGATTTACTGCATTAATTCACAAAATAGTCTACACTCTTCACATTTGAGGAAAGAGTAGCTGATATTTATTTAAAATAAAACTACATATACTGTATTTTAAATACAGCACAATATATTTTCTTGCTTTGCATGAATTAAAAATTCAAATTGTAGATGCTTCCTTGCATGTGTATAATCAATATAGGAACACAGATTATTCCAGATACGCTTTATATATTCATGCATATGATGATCTATTTATATATTTAAAAAATTATAATATTAGTCTTACTGATACCTCCTGTCTTTTTAACAGATTGCAATCCAGCCAGACACACCATTTACTGACCTGATAAGCTACAGTACCATGATGTACCATGGGTGAGTGGAGGGTCCAAAGTAACTACCGGGTTAACATAATTATAGGTCTTCTCAAGCATGTAAGCGCTTGCTCCTCTCAGCGTCTTATCACCCCATGGCATCTTAAGAGGCACGGTCCAATCAGTGGCCGGGTATTTTGTGCATGGCTGCTCTGTCTCTGTGCCCAGGAGCCTGTGGGCAAAGCCTGGGGCCTTTACCATCTGCTGCTGCCACTAAGGGTGGCACTACCTCATTCACAGTGCCATGTCAGCCCAGAGAACCCAAGACCAGGCTGTGACCCTCTCTTCAACTGCCCCAGGACCTACTGTCTTCCTCACCAGGTTACCCATGGCTGCATGATGCACACTGGTTGTAGATCCAGAGGCAAACTCTGCAGGATTTATTGTTAAGAACTAATTACAAGGTTTTGTTCACAACGTCGCTGATTGACAAAATGTTTGAGGATTTGTTTCTCATGTTTTATGAATCAATACACAGATCTTAGTTTAGACTATGGATGGTGATTTACCTCTTGGTGTACTCTTATAGAACTAAAACCAGCAGTTTTCACTGTTTCAGCATTCACAGTAAATCTCACATTTCACTGATATGATCATTTCATGGGATGCAACTCCAAAGCTGCTATTTCCTCTCACATGGCCATTACAAACTTTTTGAGGAGCTGTTATCAGATTTCTGATATTAATTCGCTTGTTGGATGTACAGTGTCTGGCATGGAAAATCAAACCAGAATTTGAAGGCGTGCTGGAGGGACAAGCCTGCCTGATATGCTGCAGCACTTCATTCGCAATACTAATTGGATGTTTGGACTATTTTTAAAAAGGTCCACTGAACCCAAGTCCAGCCTTTTAGAGAGCTGGTTGATAAATAATTAAATCGACACAGATAGGATGGAAGAATATTTAACTGCTACCCCCATTTAAAGGCTTAGCTTTACAAACCATCAGCTCAATAATCTCTTAATTTAAACATTCACTTCAATCTCCAAGGCTTAGAGGAAGCATCTGCAACACACACCCCCACACACACACTGCGGGAGAATATCTTTATAAAAATCCAACCTGAGACGTCCTGACATCTGTTTCCCTAATGACTTTCATTTAGTGCCCATTTAGTCTCTGACTTCCTGGTGAACCAGCGTGTTTGTGCACTAACTTAAACCATGTTGTCACTGACGCAACTTACGCCGCAGATTTTTTAAAGGTCACACACTCTGATGTAAGTTCCCTATAGCTCAGGATGCATCTTAGCTTGGCCTACATAAATCCATTTATATTTGTCATTTGTAGATCTTATGGTTATACTTTGTGAAATCAAAAGGGGATTTGTAAGAGGTGGGGGTGTTATTTAGCCACGCTCCCAACAGGAAAATCAAAACATGCTACTCTATTTTCCTTTCACATGCAGTCTGTGATACACATCGACAGAAACATTAAAAGCTCTGTCGCATGAATAATAAGCAACATCAGAAAATAAATTGCCTGAACTGCATCATGGGGAGATGAGGATTCAGGAGCGTGGTTTCAACATGAGGGCTTGACATACAGTAGTGGGTAAACTGAGAGCTAAGACACTGCCAGGAGCTTTGGAGGCTGACCTGATAGCACACTGATGCCAACACCCTGTTTATTTGGACGCCAAGTCGAAACCACAACCTTCTCATCCCTGCCAGCTTCATATCTTAATCCCCTCAGGCCTTATCACTTAAATCACCTTTAAGAACAAAAGCTGATCCTATAGGTGGCTTGCTGCACCTATTGCCTGCGTGTAAAACCCCTGCATCCCTCTCAGCTCCCTGAACAGATTTGGCTCCAGGCCACCGCAGCCAGGCTCTGTGAGGGAATATGAATGGCATTAGCTCCAGGCTGTTGCCATGGTGTTGACTTATTTACTGAACATCAGCCCACTGACTTCAAACAGCGCTGCACATGTTTTGGCTGCCATATTAGTGTCAGTGTTATCATCCAAAGGACACATTTCCACTGGGTGGTTCAAAAAATTAAACTGTGGCTGGTTAGAAACAACTGGAAGTTGTGACCAAATGCGAAAAGTTCTGTTCTTTTATTCATTGATTTTTATTAAATGATACACCTAATAAAATAAGTGTGATCCCATGAGCTCAAAACACAAAAGATGTTAATTTATAAATATGAAGCGAAACCTGTTTAAAATCTTTTCCCAGTATTGGCTACTAATGAATAATATACTCTCAGATGTTGCAGCTGTTTTCTTAAGCAGTAGCTGCCCTCACATTTCAATGACACCACATGTAGGATACGTCACTGGCATTTACATTTACCCAATAATCAATGTGCAGAAGAAGTAAAAGCACAGCTTACTGGAGACTTTCTGGGACAAAATTACTTGTCCCTAAACAGTTTTAGGCTGCATCTAGATGAGTTCAAGTACAAAAACTCATATTGGATCTCATATTTGATCTCCTTACAGATTCAACTGGTTGTGTAAGACTAATTTTAAATCAAGGCTGTGAGGATGTTCCGTATAAGCTTTTGAAGGGCAATATGTTTGAATGGACAGAAAGCTCTGTTTTGTTATGTCATCAGTAACAGCGTGATATTATTTGACAAGGAATGACACTATACGGCTTTGTGTTTGATACTAACACCGTTTTAAACAGCTAGTTATGAGAGTTTAGTGCATGTGTAATAAATATGGCATTTGAAGACAGATTCAGTGCATGGTGCCTGCTGAAACCTAGAGATTCTGTCTCCGAGCTTATATTTGTGCAGTGGACTAAAAACTATTCTTTTGGGGGGAGAAATCTTGTAGCATATTTCAGGATTCCAGTAGCATAAGTGTGACAGTTGTTGCATGGATGGGTAGGTTTTGCCTGCCGAAGTGTCCTATGCACTCACTTCATGAAAAGTTATGCAACACATGGAAAGTGGAGTTATATATAGTTATTCCAATATAGTCACTGAAATAAAGGCATATAAGGATGATGCTTTACTTTTCTCATTTGTACATGGCTTAAGAATTTGATTATCACTTCATGGGTTTCCAGAAGCTTAGATAGACAGATTGGAAACTGAAAACTGAAAAATTATTCCTGCAAAGTGTGTCACGCTGGAACTGCAAATGTTCTTTGACTCACATCTCCTTTTAGATGCTTCAGCACAGAAACTCCATTCAAACTTTAAAATGTTCAGCTCAAATAGGACGCCATCGGACGTATTTAGTTTTTTGATATATTTAATTCCACATTTAAAAAAAAAAGAATGAATGGATGGAATGTTTAAAATCTCAAGTTTTCCACAACTTCTCATGCATTTTCAACCTGAAACCTGAAACCTGAAACTCCATTCAAAAGTCAACATGTTCAGAAACATTTCTACATTTTTGCTTGTCCTTAACCTTTAAATTCCATTCATGTTTTTTACACAGTGACAGTTCAGGTCTCATGAACGTTTCTGGACCTTTTCAGACTTTTACATTAGTGTGTATGTGGTGGAATGATCACTGCTATAGTGGGGGGAAGCGGTCTGAAAAATTTCTGTTTAACTCGTCCTCACAGCCACAAATTTCGCTCTAGACACATCTTTTTTTTTTTCCCAGATCGTAGGCAAATTTGTCATGTTTCACACAATGTGACTACCAAAGCACAGCGGCTCACAGAATTTGAATTACGAGCTTCAAAGTGTTAGGAGTACAATGCGACTGCCCCATTGGCTCCAGTGTTAACTGACACCAGAAAATACAGAGTACAACAAGAAGCAGATCATTTTTCAAATCACTGCACTGCCACGTTTTTCACACCACAGACAAATATTTTATATTACTCTCAGAAAATATGAAGTTTTAGGTAATAGGAGTTAATATTCTCTGACAGACAAACCAGAGAATAGAGGCGTGTCTCACTGTAATCCCTATTTCCACCAGGTGTAACTACTGTGGACCATTAACTCCAGCTCAGCACACAGAGCTGATTCAGATCAGCTGATTAGACTTGCACACACTCATAAGCACTCAGCTACACAGAAAAGGACACGCACACACACACAAGCGCACAAACGTACAAGCAACCTGGGACCAGCATACCTACAGCCCAGAGCACCAGTCATCCATTAATCCTTGCAGTTCAGCTCCAGGCGTTCCAGAAATGCAGTTTAGCTGTGAGGGAAGTTACTAAGACAGAAACCTTCAAACCCAGTCTTATTCAGGGTCTTTCTACACATTCTTACTTTCCTGTAAAAACTACATTCAAACTTTAAAGAGGCCAATCATAAAGCAATGCAGAAATAACACTGGTCTCTATGTGCAGCCGGCTGTGAGTGCTTGATATCTGCCCTTGTGTGCACTGATATAAATTTCCTCCATTGGAATTAATAAAATACATCTTGTCCTGTCTTTTCTTAAAAACCTAAATTTGTGTTACAATGGAACATAAATATTTAATACTAAGATAGCATATATTGTTAAGCTCAACTGACAGCATATACATTTTATACTTAATGCACACAATGAGAGAAGTTATCAATAAGTTTAAACAACTCAAAATACATTGTTGAATGCACTAAAGATAAGATAAGACAGATTAGTTCATTGTTAGAAAATATCCAAGTAGTTAAGCAGACTTGATAGATAAGACAAATGATCCTTTTTATATTATTTGCTTGACTTAGGAACAATATTTCAAAGAGTTCAGTTTGATAAAGGTTTGAATTTATGTCCACTGAGCAGGCGAAAAAAAGCATCAACTGTGATTAAATCAGTGCTGGACCACGTGGCTGTGTGACATCTCAGAATCTGAGACGTGGCTGTGGGAATTAGGGAGTAATTAAGTCTCATTTAGCTATGAGACACCTGTGGCCGCTTTTCAAAAGTACCTGTGGAAATGTGGAAATGCTATACAACAGGTATACGGGATACTGCGTACAACAGGTGAAAAGCCAGCCACACAAAAGATTGAACTGAATATAATCAAAACATTTCTCTCTGATTCTTTTTGTGCCATTCTTGAAAAAAAAAAATGTAAATGATGTATTGTTACAACAGGAACTAAGTTGTAAGGAGTTCAAGAAGAGACATTTAACATACAATGTAGTACCACTCCGTAGCAGGAGGAGGTGGTGTTGAGCTCTAAGCGTCTTACAAGCGGTCACAAAAAGACGGAAGCAGAAGAAGAACCAGCAGCAGCGCACACGTGTTTTCCAACATGTCTGCCAACCGTGTTGTTGTGTGTGAGATGTCATGAGCTGTTTTCTTTCATAATCTGCACAGTAAAGTTACCGACCGGAGGTTTAAAAAAGGCGTGAAAGCTTCAGGATGGCCCAGAGAAAGAAGAAAATGACGAAGAAGAAGAGACACACGCCCAGCAGAGAGCCGGAGGCTGACTCTGACAGCGGAGACTTTGAACTGGCTGCTGAGATTAAGGACGATGACTCTGTAAGGAAACAACACTTTAATACAACTTCTTCAGCAGCTGCTTTTCTCTGGTTATCACCTTTGATATATGGATACGTAATATATCGATCTAACGAGAGTGCAGGTTGTATCAGCTGTGCTACAGGACCAGTCTTTCATTAGGAGCTGTACAGTCGGGGGTATAGCTCAGTGGTAGAGCATTTGACTGCAGATCAAGAGGTCTCCGGTTCAAATCCGGATGCCCCCTGTTTACTCTTTAACAAACTTCACATGCCACACAGACACTATAATGCAATATTAGCCACTCTGCTCCAACGCTGAAACTAGTCCAAGTACTAGTTAACTACCATGTGTCACAAAAACATCAAACCCTCATGTTAGAGAAGTTAGAAACAGCAATGATTTGATATTTTTGTTCATTAAATAATCATATTGTTATTTTCACTTCAAAATAGTTGCCAATTCATTTTCTGTCAGCTCTACTGTTTTACTGTTTAGCATACGAGAAAGCATGTAAGCTAGTTCATGGCTGTGTTGTATATATCTATTATGTGTGTAATGTTTTACAAATAGTATAATAGGCATTGTTGTCTTATTTTTACTTTATATGTACACTTACAGTGTCCACTTCATAAGCGACAACTGTGCAGTCCAATGTTCATATTATGTTGATACTATTGTAGATGTGTTAATTAAATTATATGATTTCACCTTGTGGTCATAGTGAGTGGTACTGGACTGCATTATACAGGGGTGTATACATCCCAACCTACATTTCAAATATCCTCTGTAAGAAATTTGGAGTTGAAACTTGGAGTTGAAAGTAGCTGAATAACTTAGAGTTTTTAGACAGTTTGTTTGACAAAACAAATAAAGTGGGTAATTGGCAAATTGATAATAAAATAATAAGATTAAAGATAATTAAGATAATCTTTAAAGCATATAAACAAAACAAAATCACATTCTTGGAAATGTGTGTTTACCATTTTCTATACTCATTTACTGAGCAGGGTTATCCACTGTGTCTTATAGGAGGCGTTGGCTACATCACCTGAAACCTCAGCTCTCCTCAGCTAACATCATAATAATGAATAATAAAACAGAAATAAAACCTTCAGGGAACAAGAGCAGAGGCGCTGTTTTGTCTTAGTGTCACTGTTGTTTAAGCCGTCATCTCCGAATAAATTAATCATGAGACCAGATGCATCAAGATCAGGGTAGCTTACCACCTTGGCTGAACAGTTGTTTCAGAGAAAGTGCATGTACCCCCCTGAGTAATTCTAGAAATCTTTCACACTGCATAACATTTTCATTAAACAAATAATTCAACCCCCTTACTTATGTCAACTAATGTCGAGATTAAGATTCTGAATCAATGTCTTTTAAGGCGTCATGTGGTACCTCTGTCATGTTGTTAACATGCTGTGGTTGTTTTTTCTCATTGGTCTCACAGCCAGGGAGGAAACTGCCGCGGTTCCCCGCCTCATTGGAGTGTGTTTCAGATGTGGAGCCTGACACCAGAGAGCTGGTCAGAGCCCAAAACAAGAAGAAAAAGAAGTCCGGAGGCTTTCAGTCCATGGGTAAGAGGCAGAGAAGAGAGTCCAGATATGACTGCGTATCCACTAGTTACTCACCGCGTATAAATCTACCTGTAAAAAATGTCTGATCTACTCTTTCTCCAGAAGCAACATTGTTTGACTACATTATACTGTATATGATTTCAGGCCTCAGTTATCCTGTATACAAAGGGGTCATGAAGAAGGGTTACAAAGTCCCAACTCCGATCCAAAGAAAGGTAAGTCACTGCCATCATCAAACATTTTCAATGCTAAACGGACAATGTTTCATACCCAGTCCTTCTCTCCCCCTACTTCAGACTATCCCAGTGATTTTGGATGGCAAGGATATAGTAGCCATGGCCAGGACTGGCAGTGGTAAGACAGCTGCCTTCCTGGTTCCTATGTTTGAGAAGCTGAAGGCCCCTCAAGCCCAAACAGGAGCCAGGGCCCTCATCCTGACCCCCACCAGAGAGTTGGCCCTGCAGACCATGAAGTTCACAAAAGAGGTCAGACTGCGCAGACTGATGAGTGCTTTCATTCAGGAGCTCAAGGTGGCTGATTGAGTTCACAGTTTAATTAATGGGCTTCGTCTTTGTTGTGGTGTCATAGTTGGGGAAATTCACTGGCCTCAAGACTGCCTTGATTCTTGGTGGAGACAGGTACGTGACTCCTCCGCTAGTTCACCGTTTCTGTTGTACAGCTGTCCTTTAAATCTGGGATGGATGGACAGTAAACTCCTCCGCTCTTTTCCAGAATGGATGATCAGTTTGCCGCTCTTCATGAAAACCCCGACATGTGAGTGTTTTGTTTTAGTGCTGGCTCTCCATGTTGTTTGTCCCATATCCACGTACTGTATCTTGAAATCCCGATCTCTCGTCCTGCCCCCTCCAGAATCATCGGTACCCCTGGTCGTCTCATGCACGTTATCATGGATATGAACCTGAAGCTGCAGAGTGTGGAGTACGTGGTGTTCGACGAGGCTGACAGGTGAGAGATGGAACAAATGCATTCGCATTTTGTCGTCCTTTCATAACGCAGCCCGGATTCACTTGCATGTTTGTGTTAATGTATCCGTGCTTCTCCTCCACTCAGGCTGTTTGAAATGGGTTTTGCCGATCAGCTTCAGGAGATCATCCAGAGGCTTCCAGACACCAGGCAGACTCTGCTGTTCTCTGCCACTCTGCCCAAACTGCTGGTGGAGTTTGCCAGAGCGGGTGAGATGAACTTCACATTTTTTTTTAAATCCAATGTGATTGAAGAGGTTGTGTGAATCAGTTTTGCTCTACATCTCGGGGGGGTTAAGGCCCAGGCTAACTGAATTAACCTTCTCCCAGGCCTGACAGAGCCAGTGCTGATTCGTTTGGATGTGGATTCTAAACTCAGTGACCAGATTAAGGTAAAGACGGGACTTGACTTATTCAATGTGGCTAATAAAAAAAAAGAAAAAAAAAAAAAAAGAAATGGTTTGTATGTTTAGTGCATGTATTTGTTGACATATTTCAAAACAGCTGATGTGGCAGTGGACTGAGTCTTTAGACTGAAGTGATGCCCCCAGGTGTGATAGTGGGACAATCTAAAGCTCAAAACTAAATCCACACTTTGTTTCTGTTTGTCCAACTTTTTTCATGATGTTTCAACGTCTCCTGTCTTCCACCAGCTGTCGTTTTTCCATCTGCGCATGGACAACAAGCCGGCAATGCTGCTTCATCTCCTGAGGAACGTAGTGAAGCCTCAGGAGCAGACGGTTGTCTTCGCAGCCACCAAACATCATGTAGAGTACCTCAAGGAGGTGAGATCCAAACAGGAGCATAACTCGGTTGCATCTCTCTTTGTGTGTATTTGTGCTCGGTCAACCCTCACACAAAGTCAATGAATCCACCTCTTTTGTTGTGGCCTGCAGCTGCTTTCCTCAGAAGGTCTGGAGTGTGCCTACATCTACAGCGCCCTCGATCAGACTGCCAGAAAGATCAACATAGGGAAGTTTGTGCATCGGAAAGCCATGGTGCTCATTGTGACCGATGTTGCTGCTCGTGGTATAGACATCCCCATGCTGGACAATGTCATCAACTACAACTTCCCTCCTAAGGCCAAGCTCTTCTTGCACAGAGTCGGTGAGGGGCTTATACACAGAATTCATCTCCCGATTTGTCTTTGGTTTAAGACGTGATTGGGCTGATATGATACATTATAATTATTCACCTGTCTTTTCCCACCAGGCCGCGTGGGACGCGCCGGTCGCAGCGGCACAGCCTACAGTATGGTTTGTCCAGATGAGATGCCTTTTGTCTACGACCTTCACCTCTTCCTCGGAAGGCCTGTTCAGTTCGCCACGCCTGAACACACACAAGGTAGGCTTTGCAGAATGGCTACCAGGTATTGAACTGAGGAGTCAACTCTCGGATTGACGTACCACACATCTGAGGCTGCAAGGAGAATTATAAAAGTTAATTTATCACTGCTCTGTCTGTTACTATCTGCCGTCCAAACCCGCCCTCTCTGCCAGATTCAGATGGCATGTTCGGTCGGGTCCCTCAGAGCATCCTGGATGACGAAGGCTCCCATCTCATCACGGCTCACGAAAACTCGCTGGACCTGCAAAACCTGCATCGTGTCTCGGAGAACGCCTACAAGCAGTACCTCAAGTCCCGACCGAATCCCTCGCCAGAGTCCATCAGACGGGTGAAAATCACAGATCTGTCCAACATGGCTGTCCATCCATTACTAGGTCAGTTTGGAAGAGGATGGACACTGAAGAGATCGATGGTGATGATGATGCACAGACAGAAGCTGGTAACAGCATTTAATTGTTGTTGTTTCAGGGTCAGGTTTGGAGAAAAACGAACTGGAGCGCCTTCAAATAGTTGATGCCATCAAGGGCTACAAATCCAAATCGGTGAGTTACAGTAGGTAGTAACAATGATAACTCCGGTGCTGCAAGTTCCTGCTAGCCTGTGATAAAACCTAAAAACGATTTCTTTTTCATATTCTTCTAGACTATCTTTGAAATCAACTCCAACAGTAAGACGTCAGCCAGCGAGGTGATGCGGGCCAAACGCTCCAAGGACACACGGCTGGTGGACAAGTTCAGCAAAAAGAGAGAGGACCTGGCCGCAGACAGCCGCCTGCATCAGCCCGTCAACCCCACCCCTGCTGACGAGGATTTCACACACAACACAGGCAAGGAGGAGGACGCTCTGAAGGTGAGAGACTCTACTGCAGCATCAGTGTGTTTTTTTTTTTTTTCTTTTCTTGATTTTTGTGAGATCTGCATGTGGAGCGAGCGTGCGCCACAGGTTTTTACCACAGGTGATCAACAACTAGTGCATTGGTTGGAAGAAATGTCATTTTCTACTGACAAGGAAGGAATCATGCAGATATAATCCATTCTGTGTCAAAGACTTCAGGGCTGCAACTAAAGATGATTTTTTTTATTATCATCTAATCTGAAGATTATTTACACGACCAATCTTTTTGTTTTTAAAA
Source organism: Trachinotus anak (assembly GCF_046630095.1). Lineage (NCBI taxonomy): Eukaryota > Metazoa > Chordata > Actinopteri > Carangiformes > Carangidae > Trachinotus > Trachinotus anak. Next base: position 9,741,356 of record NW_027273879.1, on the reverse strand, counting down.
TACCAGAAAAAAAATAAAAATCCCAAGTTTTCATAATTACAGTTTCCCAAAAGATGTCTTCAAATGTCTTGCTTTGTCCAAGCTCATGTCCAGCACCCAATATTCCATTTATTAACTCATAAGGTAAAGAACAGCAGCAAATCTTTACAAATGAGACAAATGAGTGAACCTCTGTTGAAGATTGATTATTTTCTGTTGACTAATCAATTGAACTGTAAAAGGTTTGCACTGACTTGATGTTATATAAAAACTTTAATATGACGGAGAAGCAATTCTGTTATATGTTGATTATTAAAAATCCTCATTTTCCCAATCCACAGAAGACGACTGATTAATAAAGTGTAATTTGTCGTGTTTCCACCAGGGGGTGTTCTCTGCTGTGGTAGGTGGAAAGAGAGGGTGGAAGATGGAAAATGGGGAAGAACGACCAAAGAACAAGAAAAGCAGACAGATGGGTAAAGATGAGGAGTATTATATCCCCTACAGACCCAAAGACTTCAACTCTGAGAGAGGGTGAGGAATGAAACAAAGCAAATTAAAAAATAAAAAAAAAATGTGTAAAGTTTCTGTGTTCTAACCCACAACTCTTGTTCTGTGTGGTGCTAGGTTAAGTCTCAGCGGAGAGGGCAGCGCTTTTGAACAGCAGGCCTCCTCTGCTGTCCTGGACCTCATGGGAGATGAAGGAGACAAGTTGAACCAGCACAAAAAAATGATGAGATGGTGAAAAATTTCACTTCACTCACCTGCTCTAAATCTGTCTCTCTCCTCCTCTTGATTGACCTTGTAAGCCTCCGATTTGGCCTTTTCATACCATAATTTAGTTTCCCGCTATCATTTGTAGGGACCGAAAGAGGAAGCGCTTTGTGAGAGACACAGGAAAGGAAGACCAGAGGAAGAAGCTTAAAACGGATGGTGGCCAGCTCATCAGTCACAAGAAGAACAAGAAGAACTTGTATCCTTCCAACAAAACGTCTCCGTGTGCTTATTTACTGTTACTGCTGCTATTCTCTCTCACTCTGGACAATATTTGGCTGCATTGTTGACAGTTGGTCTGACCTTAACGACCTGACAGTTACGAGGAGTGGAAGAAAAAATACAAGGTGGATGATGGAGGATCTGGCTCAGACGGAGAAACGGGAGGAGGAAGAAGAGGGGGAGGAAGAGGAGGAGGGAGGAAGCCAGGAGGAGGTAGAACAGAAGCTTCAGTCACAACTTGAACACTAATTACTGACTAACTAACTAATGATTTACAGCCGACATACTGTTTTGAGAGTTAGATGAGAATAATGATACCACACTTATGTCTGTCTGTGAAATACTGAAATGATGTTTTATCAGTTTTACATGCAGCATCAAAAATGTGTGTGTGTGTGTGTGTGTGTGTATGTGTATGTATATATATATATATATACATATATTTATATATATATATTTTTTCCCTGTATGTCAGGTCGAGGCCGTGGTCGTCGTGGTGCTAACTTCCAGAGCCCCGTGCGACAGCAGCAGACAGCCGGTGGCCACAGAGCGCGCTCAGAGCTGAAGACGCGCGAGCAAATCCTGAAGCAGCGCAAGAAAAAGCAGAAGCAGGAGTTCCTGCAGAGCGGAGGCATGAGGAAGCTACGTGCCAAGAAAAAACAGTGGCTGGATGACGTTAAGAAGTCAGGGTTTGGACGGGGCGGACAAAAGAAGGGCAAGATGAAGAAGAGGCTGTGAGGAGGACGCAGAGGGATGACTCTGTGAGAGACTGGAGGTCGTGGACACCACGAGGGACTGAATGATGAATGCAGGTTTTGTCCGAATCCACCTTGAGTTTCATGCCGACTTGTATGATTGAGAATTGCAGGAGGACAAGAGTTGAGGAGAGCATTTCTAAAGACGCACCTCATCTTTTCCCTTCATCACTTACTGAACTCTACATTTGTCACAAAGTGAGTAAAGAATGATCCAATGAACTGGATTTTCTTTTTTTTAAGTGTGTTTGGCAGATAAATCTGCTGAAATGAGTTTGAATACCGAAATATGTCTATACACATAACCAATGGCAAAATACAAATGTGAATAAGGCAATATTCTGTGTCATGTCTTCATTTGCACTTTATTACATGTTGATCCAGCAGACGTGATAATACAGCTCAGTTTAACGGGGTTATATTATCAGAGGAACTGTGGTCTCTTTGTTCTGGTGTGCAGTCAGTGTAACCACAGTTTTAGAAAGCCTGCGTGATGTGACTGTCTCAGACCTTCATGTTTGTGACATGCTGTTTGTTCCTGCTGGCGTGAAGTCTGGACTGCTGCTGAATTGTTCAGTGTCTCATTATTCTTCTCCGTGAAAATGATGTTATTGTCCACTATGTTTTAGGTGAAAAGCCTTGAAGCCACCGGTTCAGTAAAACACAGACCAGAGATTTTCTAATAACCATAATTACAGGTTTGAAATTGAAATTGAAAGTTATTTTAAAAGGTACAATGCTGCTCTCCTTTGGTGGGAAAGTTGTACTGCAAGTGTGTCACCAAGTGTCCCAGGAGTTTCAGGGCTGCTGTTGTCCACTCAGCACCTCTTATCATAGGTCACTTTCCTAGGGCAGAGGAAGAAGAGGAACCTGACATGGCTTATATATGTTAATGTGATAAGCTGCAATGTGATAGGGACAATACCTGTCTCAAATATTAGTATCCAGATTCAGTAAACCACACAATCAGTAAACTGGATTCAGGGATTCACTATTTGTCACAATGAGTCAGGTGTCAGTTTACTTACAATTAGAAGTACAGTCCAGACAGCCATTACTTGGACAATAATGATTTGAAATAAGATAATGTGTACTACATTAATGTGTCAAGTTTCATCTTTAATTTAAATAGGTTGACATCAATTTTAAAAGAACTATGTGTGACAGTCCTTTTAACATATAGTGCCCAAAGTTTAAGGATTCAAAGTAATTGGGCAAATAGAATATCATCGTATTTTATATTACTCATGATTTTTTTAAATCATTTGTCTAAGCTTTAATTTGAGTAGGTTTACATAAATATAGAGGGAGCCTATTTGGGAGATATAGTCCCACAGAGCCTGAAGAACAAACACTCTAACTGTCCTATCCTAATACTTACAGTATTTATATTTTTCTTATGATGTGTGTAATCACTTAATTATGTGTCTTTTAAGTAATTTTCCTTAATATTTTGATCATGTCAAGGTCTCTTGTTAAATTTTTTACCAACATAAACTCAAGCCAAATAAAGAAAGTGTGTATATAATTCAGTATTCATAGAAATATTCTCTCTTCAATATCATACAAGATTTGAGTTTTTCTTTCATCAGTAATGATTGTCTCACATCTGAGAAGCATCACATTCAACTGCTCTCTCTGGCTACATGTCCAATGATCATGTAATTTATTTCCTGCAGAAGATACAGCAGTTGATCATACAGCAAAGGAGACTTCTCTTTTTTCCTCAGCTGCTGAGAAGGTGCAAAACATGACCACATGCACAGCAGCCTCAGAGGAAAGAGCAGCACTGCACCAGCGAAAAGGGAGAGAGACAAGTGGCTCACTCCATCTGGATGTGGTTACGTTGCTGACTGTTTTTTGATGATATGCGTACAAGCTATCATTGGTTATTCATGGCCGCAGTTACTCATGGGCCGAGGCTCTTCCATGAAGATTTGTGCTTCCAGTCGCTTGTGTGAATGCTGCTGCAGAGGGAAGAAAATGGGTGGTAGGTGGGTAATGTATTTGGTCCAAACACAGCAGAGTCACCATGGAGATTGTCAAGGGACACAAACCAGAGCACTGTCATATTTCATATGGGGGATCTTCCAAAAAACATCCATTCATAAAACACAGCAGCTAGTCTATCTAGGGGGTAAGGCCAACAAAGTTTCAGTTTACTTTGCAGTACAGTAAAACCCACAACTGCACCAATATTCCCAATGTTTATTAAATCAAATCCACATAGTATACATATAGCTTATTAAAGGTATTATTCATACATTTGTATAACACTGTGCTACTTTGCTACTAATAATTATGGTGTTTTATTATGATATGTAACTTCAGAAAAGCAAAGCTATATATTATTCCAAAAACAACAGTTCATGTATAATGGATGCATTTGCATATATGTACATACAGTAGGCTAACTCCCGCAGAATTTGTAAATATGAATAATGTACAAATATAATGTAATTATAATGGATTGAGTCGAGTGAGTACATGATATCTTACTGCAGATATACTATTTTTGACTACAAGCTTATTCCAAAAAACATTGTAATTGATTTCATTCACTGTTTAAAAAATATGTATATATATATATATATATATCTAAGCTGTTCCAAGGATATATCACTCATTGTGTTCACTGATATTTGGAATCTTTGTGTACAGTCTGTGTACATGTCTATACACTTTTTGCAGTTCATCCATGTTAATGAGTGGACACAATACATTTTTTATGGAATGATTAATATTCATACTTAGGCCACAAACAATGGATTGGATTATTTTTTCACCACCAGTGGAATACTGGGGTGAGCAATTTTATTATATGATATTTAGACATCCATCAGAGTATAGTTATCTTAAAGTTATTATCAGGTTTCAGCAGCACACTGTTTTCTAATTGAGCAACAATAAAGACATGTTATTATAAGACTGAGACAAGAGAAATAAAGAAAGACAGGCACAATTATTTCAATAATCAGTTGATATACAACTTGTATATCAACTGATTATTGAAATACACACCTGAGCATACTGCAGGCTAGCTATAAAAAGTTATCTGTGGGAAATAAGATCCAGAGAGAGCATTTGTACTGTCCGTCCCTGAGCTATCTGGGACCAGAACAAGCTGGAGTGTAGGAGGTTATATTGCCTCAGTTAATCCCCCCCCCCCCCCCCGTCTATCTGATGGCCCCTCTCCCCATCCCAGTGCTCTTTAGTGCTACAGCAGCTCTCCAATCACCAGGAACGGCAGCTTTATCTTTGTTTAGGGTTCCCAGGACTGACACAGCATCCACTTGAGATATGCTCAAGAGCCGGAGCATCAGAGCACTGCTGCTTTCGTAACAGTGGGATATGCTAAATGCTAGGCAGTGGTTACATATGTGTGTATATGGAGATGGAGGACATTATCTGAGAACTGTCCACAATTTGACAGGTCCGAAAAGGAAATATTTGATCAAGGTTTTTTTTGTATTAAGTTACATTTTCAGTTCATGATGTTGATTGACCCACTGGTTTCAGCCGTGTTTGCTTTGTATTTTTAGGATTGATTTTCTGACAGCGTCACTATTGAGCTGACTCTTAAAACTTGGCTTGTCACTGAGCACACCAAGAAGGGAAGTTTCAAAACAGCCTCTGCATGCAACTGCATTGCTTCACCAATAACATCTCAGGTTTCTGCAAATTGATTTTCATAATATTGTGGATTGAACTGTAACCCATGTCTGCCTGGAGGATTGAAAAATCAATGTTAAAAGTTAGAAAAATGAAACGATTGTAGAACACACACATCCAATAAACATCATCAAGATCAAGATCAAAAGTCAGGCACAGGCAGTCCTGTGAGCTCCCAGCAAATTTAATTTCACAGAGCAAATGTTTTGATCTAACAGAAGTCTTCGTCAAACAAACATCACAAAGCAGAACAAGCAATAAACACAAACTCACTCATCACTCAGGAGGTTGTGATCTGCATGATTGAGAGTCATTCTTTTCTCAGACCAGACCAATAAATAGAAAAAAGAACAAATTGAGTCTAATAGCTGAATCCAATCTTATGGTTTGGAAAAATGTCAGCAAGCATGCACACCATACATAGTTAATAGGCTAACAACGCGTGGGAAGAAGTGGCATGGTCCTTTAAATCTGGAAAAGCACACATGCTTTTAATCCAAAAACCCACCCACCTTACGTGCACTTTACCCAGTAACTTTGCAGCCAGTTGCCCCCATGAACAATACATTGAGATTTCCTTCCCTCATAGTTATCTCATTAATCTGAATCCATTATCACACTTTTTATCTGTTGCAGATAGGTGTGTGTTTCGTCTCTTTCCTGAGCCTCTTTCCTTTCCTCTGCGTGCTACCGTCCGACGATAAGACTGCTGCCCTTTCTCAGGCTATCGCTTCTGAGGCAAAAGGCCACTTGAGGAATGACAGGGCCAACACGGCTGACATTAGCTGCTCTCGCCTCAGCAATTTTCATTGTCTGCTGACAACTCATTGCCAGCTGAAAATCATCAACTGCATTTTCTTTTGTTTTTCTTGTTTGTTCTTATAAAGGTCATGCTGTGCTGCTCTTTCAGACTGGGTGGAGCTGAGATGTTGTTGGGTCAAACGCTGGTTAGCTCGGTTTATTGTCATATTGTAATTACAGTGCTGCGGCTTTGTTTTGGAAACAGACAGCTCATGAAGATGTTTGGAACAACCTGCCATGCAGACGCTTGGAGGGAACCTTAAATTAGCTTGATCACAAGGGAGGGACTACAGTGACTGGGACTGTCTCGGGCCAGAAACTGCCTAATTAGAAATAAAAATGTCTGTTGGGGTTATGCGGGCTGTCGGCCATTTACAGTAAACTGAATAGGAACCAGACTAGGGGGAAAAAAATCACACCGATCTGAATTCCTTTGAAAATTTTACATTTCTATGATGAAGTGTGACAAGCTGAAGCTCAGACATGGCAGTTAAGATGTAAACCTGCTGTGGCTGAAGATACATTTTTCGAGACACTATCTACTACTTCTTTCTAATGTTTCTTTACTCTTACCGAATAGCATGCCATTTAAAGCCTAGCCTGGTATGTATGAATTTGTATGTATAATTCCTGATAATTGGGCAGCGTGCCCCTAACCTGGCTAAACAAACTACATATGCACTGCCTGACATGCCCTCTACCTGGATGATTTACGTGGCCTTCTGATTGGTATCATTACTTTGTGATGTTTAGTAAAAGGCTGAAATGGCAAGAAAACATTTTTATCAAACACCTCAGTAATGATCATTTTAATATGTCAGCGACTTCCTGTGGATTTGAAAGTGTCACGGTCAATTTAAGATGAACTAAAATTCACAGATGTTTAACATCAATATTCTGCTGCTTTATTATAATCCCCTCCATGTGTCCAATTCTCTGTTTTCTGATCAAACAGGAAAAAACATGCCGCCTATAACCACAACCTGCCAATTGTGATGTAAAGAGCATCTTTCATGGCCTAAAGCTACGCCTCTGCTATGATCTGTTGCTGCTGTCAAGCTGTAAATCTGGATGCACCCTCTGAGAAAGGAAAGAGGCTTTTCAGCAGGGACTATTACGTCTAAAGCAAGCTGCAAGACAGTGTTTCCGCTGCTTGCCTGTGTGCCATGAAAGTGAAATACAGTCAGCATGCAAAGGCCCCCTTTTTTTCTGTTTTGCACCTCTTTTTCTTTTTTATTACCCTTTGCATCTTCCCACACGCTCTCTCTACTTTGTGTCATTGTGACCGCGTGCACTGAAATGAGAGGTTGTTGGGATTGATGTGTGTATTCTAAAGTGGAAAAATGGACCCATCGATGGAATTGCACACGAATGTATATGTGGTAAAGTTGGTTAAACATACAACCAAAGGGCAGGGTTCAACAATGTCGCTCTAGAAAATTGTAAATGTGATCTTAAATATATACTAAAAACCTATAAATGTTATATTTACAAATCAAAACTCCTCCTTTTTCTAATCCGCATGTTTAATCCACAATTAAGTGAGGCCAAATTAAAAGAGAGGACATGTTTGTATGAATGAGTGAGAGTACAGGAGAGTTGTGTTGTGCTGTCAGGGGATGTTGGCATGGAGCCACAGCCCATTGGACTCAGAGAGGGTTATTTTTGGGGATGTTCAGGTGCCTGGGGCCCCTGCAGAAAGCCCTTATAAAGAGGTCCTCTCTGGGTGGGTGGAAAGTGGGTTATCAGTTTCACTGTCGCTCCTCGATGAGGCCAACTCGTTTGCATCTAGTCAACACCTTCCGCCCCTCTCTGGCACAGATGTGACCCCGGCTTCCTAAAGCGACCCTTGGCCTTACCAAGCACTATTAAATACATCTCCTTCTACCACATTTCCGCTTGTGCTCCACTGCTTCTTATTCCAGTCTATTCATTTTCACACTAAACACAATTCTAATAACTTTGTCATCCACAGTATGCTCTCCCCCAACCCTTTCCATGCCATATCTGTCTATCATTTCTCATTGCTGCACTTATTATGATATGCACATTCAGAATAAGTATGATTATGTACAATGTCAAACCTCTGATTGTCTCATAATTGGCTCATAAGGTATGAGACTCTATTTATTCATCTTTTTCACAGTTGCTTTAATTTGAGCAATTTCAGTGAATCCCAATCTGGGTTATAACATTTTATTTGATATTGTACAAGACTGAGCATATTGAAAAATGTTATTACCACATCTTTCCGTTCCTCCTCTTTTTTTTTTAATGCCCTTCTCTCCTTTCCTTGTGTAAGGAATGTTTTCCCAGACTCTCTTTTCACCCTCTGTGAGCGCTCTGTCTCTCTGTGGTTACACACTTCATTTGTCTTCCCCAGGATCAGAGAAACACAGAAAATCAAAATAATCACTGGACAGTGAAGTAGTAGGACATTCAAGACAAACCCTGGATAACAAGATGACAAAGCTTGTTAAGAGAGGGCCCTGCAGAAACTTACCATGCCAAATAATTATTTTATTTAGTCATATTTAACCAGTATTTGAGGATGCTTTAGAAACTTTAAGTTGATTATTTTCACAATGCTAATGACAATAATGATTATTATTTATCATATTGTAATCAATTAAAAAGGTTACATGAAATTATTTTTTAAAAAATTCCATTTTATAACCTCATACATACATATAATTGAAATCGTCTACACATAATACAATTGTATGTTTTCTATCATTAAATAAAAAAAGCAGTTTTTTTCATTTTGTTCTGCCCTGTAGTATTTTTTCAAGGGTTTTCTCTTTTAAGGGACTGTCTTTAAAGTTTTTTCTTTTTCTTTTTTTTTTTTTTTTAGTGTAAGCCCAAAGGAAAGCCGTTTCACACATCCTCAGTTACTGCTGCATGTAACTTACTTACCATAAGATGGAGCTATAGCCATTGTCCAAGGTCGGACTGGCAAGCTTGAGGGCCAGCCAGCTACTCTGGGCCTCCTGTCGAGGTTTGACTTCTGGATGTTTGGGAGCGGGTTTGAAACCACTGTAATGTCAGAACTGGCCAATGTGGAAAAGTTTGTGTAAAGAGCCATTCATCAGGGATCACTCCAAATTACCAAGATGCAGCATCTTTAAAAAGTGGCCTCTAGTTTTCAGTGACATCATGTAGAGTGGCCGTGGATTGTCCCTTGAAGGCTAATATATAATATATAATATACATTTGTATATACAGCCAGGTGTAGAGTTAACAGGTTATTGCTTTACATGTGGTGTGTTGAGTAATATAGATGTGGAAGGCAAAATGACCTAAAATTACAGTTAAAGTGACTGGAGAGTGGGGAGGAGGAGTGCTGTAACCTTTTCCATAAGGAGAACTGAGGGTTGTGATTGGCTGAAGACTATTTTCCCATCTCTCTCTCTCACTCCTGCTTCCTGCCTTCCCCCCTACACCAGACCCTGGATGGCACGCAAGGCCCTGACCACCACCGCAGCATGGCGCCGAGGGGGTACAGAGTTTGTGTGTGTGTGTGTGTGTGTGTGTGTGTGTGTGTGAGAATGGTGTGTGCGTCAGCCAGTTTGGAGGGCTGAGACCCCGGATATGTTGTGGAAGTGTGTAGTGGACAGGGGCCAGACAGGACGTGACCTTCTGGAGGAAGCTCAGCCAGCCCTATAGGCCAAGTGGCTATCAATCAACACCCTTTGTCCCGCCCCCAACCGACCACTTCAAACACAAGGGAGGATTAGACCCACGGCTGACTCTTTTTATTCATCTTTTATATAAATCATCTAATTAATTCGGGGTCACTCACTGTCAAAGAGACTCTGAGTCTCAATGAACAAAATGATTTCCTCAAAAATAAAAGAAACAAAATGATATTTTTATTATTTTTATTATTTTATATTATTTCATTAACAGAAAACTTTAAAAAAGAATTACTACTTTCTCAAGTTGAATAAAATATTTACACCAGTTTGAAGCAGTGTGAGTATAATATAATCATCTTAATCCATTAGTAATTTTCTAATTAAAGAATGTGACCTAGATCTGTACCAGTCACCTGTAACTAGTGGACATGATTATTTATTTGTCTTTTGAACCCCACTGTAATTTAGCAGGGGCACTTTCATTATTCCCAATCCATGGTAACAGCAGATCAAAGCTCCCGTTTGATTTTCCTCCTCTGCAGGCTGTCCATGGTTGGACCTGCACTTTGGACAAATGACCAACAGGTCAGGAACTCAGTTCCGCTGAGGGTAGAGGCCAAGGGTCCGGGACTGACCCTGGACTGATGCCACTTTGCTGCGAATTGTGTCTTATGTTCTTCAGTTTCAGACAAAGCAGTCTGCCTGGTTTTGGCTCGTTTGTTCAGTGGCTCTGTGCAGATGGTGGCTGTGGTGATGCTAATGATGAGGTGATGGATTTATAATGATTCATCTTTAGCTTATTATTCTCTGTATTATGTCAGCGTTATGATCCAATGCTGTGACAATCATATCATTGTTAATGTTGACAATAAAGGGGTCAAAATAAAAACTGTGCTGCAATATGTTGCCATGGTCAATGTTTCCTTTATTGTGGGGATCACAGCAAACATCTGGAGGTAAGGGAAAGTTCACTTCAAGTTTGCTATGAAACTAATTTACACAAATGTTGTTTTGTGCTGTGGAAAGAACTTTTTTTTTATCATCAAAAAAGCAAATTTTCTTTGATTTCCCTATTTGTAATTACGCTTGTGCTGTATGTAATAATTTTATTTTATTCTTGATCATCTTTTTTAGCAACTCATTCATTCAATTCTGACTAGAAACTAGAAATAGGCTGTTATATATGGAGGAAAAAAAGCGTTGTCAGATTCCTCTATTTTGGAATTTTTACATAACGGAATATCAAAGTAAAGCTACAAGCTTAAGATGTGGGAAAGAGGACAAGAATTAAGCGACATATGAATGTCTTAGTGTTGTCCGTGTCTGGGAAAAAATGGCTAAAGGTGCTAATTAACAGAGCTGTCAGTGGTTCCTTGAAGTGAAGTGAACTTGCCGATAAGCAGAGTGGCTGTTGGGGGGAAACTGACGGGGCCCCCAAGCCATCTGGACCTTGTTCTCCCAGAGAGCGGGGCTGTGGCACAAAAATGGTATCATCAGTGAAGCCTGAAGAAGTATTTACACAAGAAAATATGACTTGATTGTGTTCTTAAAACCAAAACCAAAACCAGTGTTAGGTAACAGTGTTGACAGGTGCGGATGGTAAACAGGCAATAAAGTTTGGTAAAGTAAAGACTGGTGGAGCATTAACAGGTTCAGACATTCATATTAATGTGTGAATTCATGAATAACCTGCAGAAGAAAGCTGCCAATATTTTCAAAAACACCATTAGATTTCATTTAAGCTGGTTTACATACTGTACATTATTTTCAAGACATATCTAGAAAAATAAACTCAGTCAAAGCAACAAACAGGACAAAGATGGATTTTCTCCCTCCTCCCTTTAAAGTCATCTTTAGCAGTGGAGCTAAAGTGCTATCCTGTGACTCTGGAGGGCCCGCGTAGCTCATCTCCTGCAGGTAATCAACCATCATTCTTTCATGAGGCTGTGAGTGTTCAGGAGAGACTCTGGATCTCCCCTGCTGCTTCTGCCAGCAATACATCCTGCTACACGTTAGGGAACATGACATCTGCACTCCCTCCCAGCTCATTGCACCTGAACACACTCCTCTATCTCATGACATGATAGGTCAGATCAGATCTCTCACTGCTACGGTTTGGTAAGTCAGCCTGCTTCAAGACAAGGGAGCTGAGGTAGGAGTTGTATAGATTACCGATTTCTATCAAACTGCGCTTTTGTACATAATCATTCTTTAGCATGTTTGGTTTATGGTTTTCCCACACAGAACTAACATGGCTGTAACTGTGTTAATGTAAGCGCCAACCAACCTGTTTACTGGATGTGCTCTGTGTTGTGGAAATCCTTACTAGATGCAAAATTAAAATAGACTTTTTTTGGACTCCCCAAAATTAACAACAAAATTAAAGAAATTTCAGCTATCAGAGGGCAACTTGATAACTTTCCTTCCCCATTAGATGAAGAGAATCACAGTACTTTCCCAACTCTAGCAATGACCTCTGTAAATGCTCACAGCACCCACAGTTTGTCATGTATCATTATTTATGACTGTAGCTCTGAAGATGCCGCAGTTGCTCAAAACACTTTTTGCAGAATAACATGGTTGCAGGATGCTAGCAGAAACCAGCTTGCAACCCACTTCTTGGTGTTTTGCAAACGGGTATCTCTTCCTGTGAGTCCAACACTGTTGGCTAAAGTTCAGAGCCTCTGCGCTACTTGCCATATTAGCAACGCTGTCTTAGAATATTACAGACAGTGTCTGCCCACAAAATGTCACATGACTTTTGCTTCAGTGAGACAACAAAAGACAAGAAAGAATGGCACCAGCAATGTGCCAAAATGCAGCTGACAAATAATAAAAAAAAAAATATTATGCTTTAAAAACTTTTATGAAAATAAAGTATTAACACATTTAAAAGTATTGTATTACTTTATAAATACAATATAAAAATAATCACAAACCTCAAAATGTTGGGCACACTTACAGGTGAAAAAGACATATATTAACATGTATGATATACCCGTTAACTAAATGTTTCTTTCAGCTGTGCAAGGTTTTTCTTCTCTTCATCTCTATTGTGTAACCTAATCAGGAAAATATGTCAGTTACAGTTACAGGCCAATAAAAGCGTTGCCAATCCTTAAATAACTCAAAGTTACTGTTGCTCACACAGATAGAGTTCTTTTAAAGAAACAGCCTGATGGTTTTCTAGCTTTGTGTACTCAACAGAGTCTGAAAACATTTCTTTAAATTTCTTTAAATTAAATGCAGATTAATTGTTCTGTAGTTTGGTGAACCTTTGTGCACATTTCTCCATCAGTGTAGCTTAGAGCCACCATTTCCCGTATTGCTCACATGAGGTGTAGCTAGAATCGAAAGGTTGTGGGTTCAGTGTTGTGGAGAAGTGACTTAGCAGAATTTTTCCTTTTCTCTACTGTTCACTGCTGAAGTGCCCTTGAGCAACACCCTGACCATTAGATAAAACTCTCCTGGAAGAACTGTTTGAAGTTGGAGTTGCAATACATACCTTTTTTTTTTTGACTATGATGTGAGGAAAGGAGACTTAATTGAACCATAAGCAAATGATCATCTTCCTTTCCCTGCTGTATATAGAATGTTTAATGCTTTTCTGTGCAAGTTATTACTTTGCCATCTGGTGGTTTAGCTTTCAGGCTGTTCAATGTTATATTTCAGTGTTAAAGGTAAGTCTTTTTAACATATCACCTACTGTTTTCAGGCTTACTGGGTATGACGACAGTCTCTTTTTCTTTTTCCCTCAGGTTATCCCTCTGTCTCAATATCTTTTTTATTAGTATGTGTATGTGTAATGTGTGTCTGTTAACATCTGTGTATGTGCATGCACACGTCATTTGCATGCCTGTGTTCGTGAGACATGGTATTATCAGAGTGCTTCACTGGTTCAACAAAAATGGTCGAAATGATATCCAGAGCTCAGACATCAAACACCAGAGGCCACGTGAATTATGGTGCATCGATCGACTGCAAGAACAAAGGCAGCGATGGTTTAGGGGATGGAAATCGTGGAAAAAAGAGATAGATGAAGCAGACAGAAGACAAGCAGCCCGGGGTCTGCAGCAAATTCTGTTTGGGGTCTGAGCCTCTGGGGTTTATGTCAGTCAGGATCTGGAGGAAAAGTTGCTCCCTTGAGAAACAGAGCGGAGAGAAAAAGAGAGAGGGATGTAAAGGGATGTGTGGGGCACTAAGGGTCTGGATGATAGGTGACATTAACCAGGTGCCCTCCTGGCCCAGCTGTCAATCCATCGCTTTCCCTTCTGCTCCTCAACAGTAAAACTCCCTGAATGTTTTTTTTTTTTCTAAGTCAGGTGCTGCTTTCGAGTATGCACGGCTGGTGAGTTTCCGTCTGTCTGTGTCTGTTTTCTCTAAGCCGTTACAGTTGTGTACGGGCACATGTCTGGATGTTGATGAATAACCAGACCCTCCTTGGTTATCTCGACTTCCTTTAGAGTTTCAAGTGAGAGCCAGATGTAGCTATTTATCTTAATCTTTCCTCTCATTTAGTCTGGATGTAGTTGGAGGCCATTTGACTTTTCATTACATTATCAAACATTAGAAAGACATCTTGTTATGGGGAAATAATCAGGATGTGTTGAGTATATTGTCAGCATTGCATATAAAAATAACAAAAATAACAGGAAAATCTATGCAGGAATAACTCTGTACGGAAAACAATCTAGACACACTGTATGACAAAAGATGTGTGACCCCAGGAAGCCTCTTCATGTAGACATAAAAATTTAATTTCCTGTAGTCATATTAATGCTAATGCGTTTGAGATGTACTTGAATAAAAAGCTTTTTAGGCAAAGACTCCCTGAGTGTTGAGCCAGTTGACATGAGGCTCCTCACACCGTGTAGATGTCATGATTTTTTTTTTTTTTTTGGTCACTATATATTACATGATGAAATATTCAACACAGTCCACATTTGACTGATCTGTGGTCTTCTTGACTATTTTGTGATGCCTTAAATATAAATCTTAAATCTGAATCTAACAAACCTTATTTTAAAAAAAATGTATAAAAATGCATTTTCACACATTGCATTTTTAGGAAAGCAATAAAAAGGCACTCAGTGCACAACAAGCCCCATTTCCTGCAAGTTATTCATCTGCCTCCTGCACCACAGATCGACAGTGTGTGCACTTGTGTGTTTATAATTAACAGATTTTACGCAGTGTCATCCTCTGTGATGACAGACCACAAGCCATGAAACTTCTGTCAAACTGTGGCAGAGTGCACGCCTCAGATATGGAGATGCACACGTTCATTCCTGCCAGCTGTTTCTGTGCTACAGGATAATACGAACCACACTTTAATTGAAGAGTGGTGAACCTGCTCTTTAATTTGTGTGAGCAGTGTCATCTCTTAGCATGTGCTTTTTCACTCCCTAATGTTAGAAGGGAGAGAACTGACATTAACATCACAGGAACAAAACTGTCTGGCAACGAGCACTCACATCTTTTTTGAGGCTATAGCCAACGACTACTGACAGCTATTCTTGTTATGCAGTATCTTGTACTTACTGTTTTGGTGTGGGAAAGACTGCATAAATGTGCAGGTATTTACAGTAAAAGGGCAGAATTGATGAGAAACATTGGCAGATGGAAATATAAGTTCGAGTTTGGGAGGTGTAGCGAATGTTATGTTATTTTTTTTTAGACAAGAATCTTTACTTATAATTACAACCATCATAATTTGACTGAAGAATTTAAGCCTTTTTAGGATCCTGCATTGTTCAGCAACCGCTGAGGTTTGGCTTTTTGGATCATTCCTCTGCTTCATTTATCCCTTCTTCCAAACTGATAATTAAAACTAAGGCATCCTCTGGACATTGTTCTTGACACTGCTCCATTTCACAGCACATTAGACACTGAATCATGTAACCGAGAGCTTTGCAGAAAGCAACAGAGGTGTGTTCAGACAGCAGTAAATGAAGCAGGCGAGTGAAGAAGAGAGGACTCTGTGTGCAGCGGGCATGTGCACATGGCAGGCAATCTTTGCAGAGAGGCACATGGCTGCAGCACACGTATGTATGTTCACAGTGTGGCTGCATTGTGCCGCAGTAATTGATAATAAACAGGTCTCATGGCAGGGATTTTTATAGCTTTTCCAGTCTTGTTAATTCAGAAAAGAAATGCATTGGTTCTTTCCCTCTGATTCCACTGAGGCTTTCATTGGCTGGTTCCATGAACATACCTTTGTTATGGGCACTGGTGGCCAGGCTGCTTTAAACGGCTGTGTCAATACCAGAGACGGAAGTCAGGTGGCTGCCATGTCAGGTCCAACACTGGACAGAGTGTGCGGTAGGGGATGGCTGCGTGCCCGCTCACAGAACTTAGTTGTAGCTTTCTTTTTCAACAGCAAGTTGGTGTTGTATATTTTATGATATGAAAATGTTGCAATGAAAACACATGATCAACCTATAGATAATAAATGTTCTAGTTTGTCATGGGACTGTGTGAAACAAACAATATTTCTCTTTGAAGACTTTTGTTAACTGCCCTATTTCATGCAATTGGACAACTGAGTTTTGTTTTCTTTTAATTAAGCATGTAACAGCCATTATCATATACTTTGCAGCTTGAATGGTTTTATTTGCATGCATGAATAATTTTAAAGAATTCAGAACAACCACACACATTTTCACACGCTGATTTTCAAGCCCATGTGTGGTTTAACTTTCGGGGCTGGGATGTAAAAACAGACATCATTCTAGTACAGTTTCGAAACATATGCAGTCAAAGTCAACCAGCAGGGGGCATTTGTTCTTTGCAGTACCCAACTATTTTGTGTGAAATCAACCATCCAGATTACAGCCTAACCTAGCCCTTTGTGTGGGGGAGAGAGCTTGAACGGTGGTGAGTGGGGCGGCAGGGGGAGGGAGGGCTGGGAGTGAATTCTTGTCCAAACATTCTGCACGCGGATTTGTATTCATTGCACCCCTGCTGCTATTGATATCATTACGCAGGGTGCTCATGCTGCGAGGAGGGGGCAGGGACTGGCAATGGGGAGGTCATGGAGCTGCAGGCCCTAACGAGAAGTGACACTGGCTCCAGGTCGGCCAAGCATCCACCGGATTTCAATGGGAGCCGCACTTTCCCAGTCAGCGCATTAGATCAAAGATCATTACCTGCTAATCAAAACACATGAACGTATAAGGGGCTTCCCTTCTTCCCCTCTTCTTTCGCTACTATTTCGAGGAGATGGAAGGGAAGACAAAGGAGGAGACGGCACCAGCTACTGGACTGGATAGACCTCCATGGCCCCATGAAAATGGAAGACCCCCTCACACTCTATCACTTCCTGGACTCACTCAGGCAGCCACTAACTAACCGTGATGAAATACTGCTAGTTTGTGTCTAAAATGTCTTGAAGTTTGGAGAGGGAGACAAATCAGATCAAGTTAAGAAATTGTTGCTACACTTTAAGCATCGCATTCCCATTTGATAAGCTGCAAGCTAAAAGTTGAAGTTTATACAACTCTTTGACCTCCGTTTTATCAGCTCTCCCTCTGTCATTTACCAAAATATCAATACCTTTCAACATGCTTGTGGCTGGGAGTTGTTTCACATGGGATCTTTCGGGGGATGTGCACTTCTGTGTGAATTTTGGCCCCCTATCTTTCCCCAGGCCCTGCTGCTGCGTCACCGTTGTTAGGTCACCGTCTCCAGTGGGGGCCAATCAGGAGCTGAGCTGCTCTTTACCAGAAGACATGATCACAGGACTCTTGTCTTGTCTAGATTAGCGACAGAACTTTTCCGTCTCTTGCTCCTTGAAACAGCCTTTCAACCCGGCTCATAAGTGATAAGTTGGATATTTGTCTGTTAAAAAAAAGCTTAGAGCACAGACTAGCAGCAGATTGAGAACAGTAAATATAGGTGCAGGGGTCAGTCTGGCCTACACTGTTAGATCACTCATCTTTAGTGCATCAGGTTCTTCCGAGATGTTGATGATAGTGATGTTCTGTTGTTCACTGACTTCATTTCAGCGATCTTGGTAGAATTGGGGTAAGGGGGTGGCAGAAACATGTCGCCTCGGGGTAGAGGCCTGGGTCTTGAAATGTCGGACCCCCTCGGCCAACATGGGACAGAGTGAGAGTGAGGGAGCACAGAGAGGGGGAGCCGTGGAGGGGATTTTGCTGCTGTACTGAAGGCTCCATGGCCCATTAATCGTTTGTTTGAGTTTCCGCCCCGACGAGCATGTCATGTCTCCATTAGAGAGGGTTTGTTTCTTCTTCCTGTCCACCTCTTGGCAGCAGGGGGCTCTCACACATCTCATTTGGCTGTGCACTGCTGTCTGGTGCCAGGCAGACTGTCCTGCATTTGTGTGTGTGTGCACACGTATACGTGTGTGTGTGTGTGTGTGTGTGTGTGTGTGTGTGTGTGTGTAAATGTGGATGTTTTCAGGCTACTCATCTCCTGGAGGTGAACCTTAATGCTAATCGAGTTGGGAGGGTGCTGATTCCAATGTGATCTGTTGAACAAACCAAATCCCCCCTAAAGACTCTTGTCAGTTACTTAAGCCCCCTGACTACTGCAGTTCATGGATTACTCATAATTGGATTACTTTAGTTTTTTTTGTTATACTTGGCTCCAGTAATGTATGGAATAAAGAGTAAAATCAACAATTTATTCAATCAATTCACCATGTCTTACTTGAACCTAAAGTATAAATGCTGACATTACTACCCTCAATGTATTACAGCTACAAATCCAATTTTTGTAATTAAATCAAATAGTCCAGTACACAACTTATCAGCTCCCTGCATCCTGCAGAGATAGTGTTAAAAATCTTGTAAATCTTGTGTGCTCTGTGTGTGTTTGCTGATATAAGCACTGAATGTGGATTAATCTTTGTCTACCAGCTAGTAGCTAGTAGATTAATACTAAAGCTGGTTCAGTAAATCTCACGTTTTAGTAAGTCAGCATTTTTAGACTGATTAGAACAGGAGACATTATATTGCAATGAAATAATACATTTAGAATGGAAGGATCATGATGATGTTATCTTTTCAAGCTCATTAATTCAGTAACTGAATATAATGTGCATCATTGGCAGTGGACATGACATGACTTTCTAAAAATATTTTAGTTAAACTTAGTTAATGTTTCAATTTTCCAGTTTCAAAACTGCATATCTCAGATATCAAATACTGTGAGTTAAAAACTGAGGCTCACACTAAGACGTTTTTTTTTTTTTCTAGTAAAATGCTATGATACAACATTCCAGTCAGTCTGCACACATACTTATTGGGCTCTCCGGTGTAGGAGCTGACCCACACTGCCACGGCCTATCTTGATGTTAGTTTGACCTTTGACCTAAGACTATGCTGTAGACATCAGCCTGCTGACCTGTCAAATGGGCCCCTTTATTCCCGTGACCCATGGAGCCTTCTCCTTTAAACTGAAATATGGCTGCCAAGCCTACAGAAGCCAGCCAATTAGGAAGTAGAAAGAAATCAGAGTGGCACAATGAGCCGAGACTAATAGAGTCCTCTTTATCTGCCGCCCGTCCGTCTGCTTGCCTGGTGCCTTAATGCCCTCACTGCTCCTGCTGCCATTCTGCTGCTTGTTTCCGTGCAGCACTGAGAGGCTGACGATCATGCCTGTTACTTGTGACTGATTATTCCCTCTTTACAGCTAAGCAATTCTTGACAACTTAATGTACAAAGACTATTAAAAATAATTGAAACACTTCAAGGGAAAACAAATTTAGCTTCTATAAAACATTTAAATCAGTGGCCACTTTGATATGAGTTTTCAAGGTGGATGAGAGAGCAAACAGATGACGTCAAAGGAACTGGTCTTGAAAGTCATGATGTGGTATGCTGAACTATGAAAAACAAAACTGAAGAACAGTAGTCATGAATTCAAACCAAAATAGATATGACAGTTTGACAAATGCTGATAATGGACCTGCATGTTGACATGGCCTCTGTTTGTAGCAGTGGTTGCTAAGTTGATTCAGTGACTTCAGAGCTCCTTTTCAACAATACAGTAATATGTTACATAATTACAACATTTTTTGTCAGTGTTTGCTGGTGTCCCTGTTGTTGTGCTGAATATCTGTTTGTAATTTCTTTTGAAACAGGAAATGAAAAAAAAAAAAAAAAATCACAAATTAAAATTCCAACTATTTCTGATATGAGGTCAGTTTTGACATTCGGTAACTTCCTCCAATGATTTTATAAAGACAATATAGCAACAAGAAGCCAGAGGAACATGATGAGATGTGAGGGAAGATACATAATCCATAACCCATAGCCACCACCATGGCACCTGTGCATGTCTGTCTTGTCAATACACTGACTCAAGACTGATGTATGAGCTAAACCTCATACCAGCTGCTTTCCTTTATAATCCTTATATATGCATTTTAGTGCAGAAAAGCATTTCTATATACTATATACTAAACTTCTTTGAGTACTTTAACATTGTATCTGAAGTGCCATTTGTTACACAAAGTTCTTTGCATGTCACTGGCTCTAATGTTCTGTGGGCATACAAAGTGCACTTATTGCCTTTTTCATTTTCCTCCCTTCAGTCCTATTTGTTTTCAGGTCCTTGTCTCTTTCTCTTTGCACTTGACTGACTCAGAGCAAATGTTCACATCCCTGAGCAGCTTAGGGATGGGGCAGTTAACAAAAAGGACTATTGTCTCAGTTTAAAAACAAGGACAGCCATCTCTGGAGGTGTTTCCCTGAACGATTTGCCGCACATTTGAGTTACTTGTTCAGTGGCAGCGTCCTCTCATCCTGCATCCCAGAGGAGGATGGGAGAGTGCCACCAAAGGCCGCAGAGAGTCCAGAGCCTTAGAAAAACTGGGGACAGAATCAATAGCTCACTAGAGTGGAACTATCGTAGACTGCAAGCGGCAATTTCTCACTTTGTCGTTCTGAAACACAGCTAATGTTCCCTCTTGTCTTCTCCCTGTGCTGGATTGATATCTGTTGCACTTCAAAGATAGAGATGGTTGTTCCTATTAACCCTTTCACTTTGTCAGTCGCAAAAAATAAACTTTATGGATGTCTTGACCCTATTTGTAGAGCACAATAGGGCACAGTGAGGTGAAAAACACCAACAAAAAGTTTTTTTTCCATTTGATTTCCTTCGTAAGAGTAACAAAGTCCTAGAAATGTATTGTCTGTGTAAGCTTTAAAACACCATCATCAAATTTGTGTATGTATGTGAAACTATTTAATGACATTTAGTGATTAAATTGTCTGCAGCTCTAAATTTCGTGCAACTGAAAACATCTGATTTCCTTTTTTCTTCAGGCTACTTTTCTTTATCCTTAATTGTGATTTAAAAGGGATGTTGTACTAAATTACAGTGATTGTATTGTAATTTGTTATGAAAATTATCTGTAGCCAAATATAATACTCTTTGCCATACTACTGTGTCATCTCTAAAATCCACTGCTTAGGACATAGAAATAAAGCAAAACTTTCTGCTGTTCTATAATTTCTCTGTCTTATCAGAAAAATACCTGAGAAATTGAATCCGAAATTAACAACGTCAAAACCGTCAAATTCAAGAGACAATGATCAGGAAAGCTAAACTGGAAAAGGCCTGTGGCATATTTACATAAACCATGTATAAATTCAGTGGTCATATCTCAGCCATGGCTCCATCCATCATGCACTCGCTCATCCTGCTGAATGTATTTCAAATGTCAGATAAGAGCATCACATTGATGAGAAGCAGGCTTGGGTATTTTTACTTCAGGATCCACTTCTGTCCATTGAGCAAGATAATAAAGATGGACTCAAGCAAAGATTACCAGCAATTCCCGCCAGCCCCCCTCATTTTTCACAGCACTCTCACTGAGCAGAAGGTACTTTGTTAAGTACTTGTTAAGTGTGTTATCCTTTGTACACACAAACATCACCCTGGTAATAACACACACCTACACACAACTGGAAGGTTTTGTGTGAGTTTTATTGTGTATATTCATGGATTAAGGTGTTCATTTCTGTTTGGACACTTCAATACAGATATTGCACTAAATGCTACTTTATTCTGAAGGGCACCTGTGAGACCACACTTTAGTTTACCTGTACACAGTGTGCTAACTTCATTTAGGTCTACATGCAATAAATATATATTCATCATAAATATCCTCTATCAATTTGATCTTGCATTTAATTTGAACTACTATTGTACATGCACTTAGATGAGCTGTTTTCCGTTTGTTCTTAAAGCCCCACTCTGTGCTTGCTGTTCTCTGCACGCTCTACACTCCAGTTTGTACCTGCAGGTCATTGCAAAGTCTCCCTGGCTTGTATTCTTATGCAGACCCTGTGAACTCTGATGTTTAATGGAACTGGGACTGTGCACAAACTGTGGAAAAATTCCTTTGGATGAATATAGTTCTAGCTTTTTTCTCCTGGTCTAAGAGGAAATTTAATCATGCAATAATTTTAAAAATGAAGTCCTCAGATTTCTTTGCTTAACCCACCTGCAGCTTAAATACATATTTATTCATCTTAAATCTCTGAGTGTCTGCTTCCTTGTTTCTTTAATGTTTTACACTCAGAGTGATTCAGTATTGGGCCTAAATGAGATTTTTTTTCATGTCACACCAGTGCCAGTAGGACCACATGTTCTGTAGCACCAGCCCTTTGCATGTTCTCACTGTTCTTTTTTTTTTATCAAAGTGGCCCATGATTCAGTGCCCAAACTTCAGAACGAGAACTACCAGCAACACGAAGCACCAAGAGGGAAAGTGAGCTTTGAAAGAGTGTACCGCTTAACCTTGACCTTGGGACTGCATTTCTCTAAATGTGTGTGTGTGTGTGTGCAACTACAGCTGCCCCGCTCGCCACTTCAGAGAGTGTTTACATTTTAGGAGAGGTCTTTATCTCCCCCAAGCCTGGGGTCCCTCTGGGTGAGTTTATACATCCAGTGCACACACACACACACACACACACACACACACACACTGCATGGCTCAATGCGAGCCTCCCATAGAGTGAGTAAAGGGAGAGTGCTGTCACACACTCATCCATCTCAGCTACATTCTGGACCAACGCCGGGAGTAGCAGTTCTCTCTCTGCAGAGCCCAAACACTGCAGAAGTAGGTTACCTTCAGTGTGGATCTTGGAAGGAGAGAAAAAAAAAGATTGTATAAACTACACCAGCAAGGGTATACATAGACATAGCAATGACTATGATGGGAATTTCTGTTGCTCTAGACTTTAATGGCAGTGACTGACCTCATAAATCACCAGATTCTACATTTGCAGCACTTAAATTCTCACATTTCTTCCAAAAGACTCCACAAGTTACTTCTTTAGTCACTTGCAGCATAAAAAAAAACTAGTGGCTCATGTGTCACCAAAACCAGACTAAAATAATCTAATTGACACTTAGAGATTACAGTTATGTTTGTCTCCAGCATTTAAAGACTTGACTATCATGACTGGTGTCTGTCTGTTGTCCTATCAGTCAGTTTAGCCATTTAGTGTCCTTTCAGACCCATCCGTCGTGATAAAGCCCTCTGTTAAGATATGAGACCGTGGGGTGTCTTCCATACTGTTACTGTCAACTGTCAAGTGTTAGCCGAACCATTAAGCAACGCTTTCAACATGCAAATGAATTAATGACAGCAAAAGAGGTGCTGGCTCGCTCCCAATTTGATTTGTGTCTATACTCAGCATTAGAAAGAAAACTGGGCCTCACAGTCTCAGGAGAAGATATTTTCAGTTGCATCTTGATGCTGGATCCTGCAAAAGTTCCATAGATTGAGGTTTGATCGAGTCAAAGGGCCAAAGGGACAGTTTGTTTTTCCAAGTGTGAGAAAGAAAAAGACCACCTACATTATACTGCAGCCTCTTCTGGAGTGTCTCTGCTGCTCTCTCTCTCTCTTTTACACACATACACACACACACACACACACACACACACAGTTACAAAAGTGTGACCTTTTTCACGTGCGTAGATAATAAGCTGTTACAAAAACCAAACAACCTGTCAGGGGGAAGATAAAAACAGAACAGCTGATTCACAGACACAAAAAGCAGCTTGGCAATGTGCAGTCCTCACTTATTCTGCAATGTAGAATAAACTTCCTGACACACGATCAGCCTTGATTTGCTGTTTCAGTTCTCAGATATTTCTCTTGCAATAACTTCTAGACCCATTTTTTAATTTCACTTTAGAGGGAGTCATATCTGCTTGACTTTTACGTGACATTCATCCACTGCTCACTTTAAACTTATACTTTTCAAACCCTGTCTGCCTTTATCCGGTGAGTGAGTGCTATTGCTGACTAACCCAGAGCCCTGCAGAAGTAGAGTACAAAGCAGAAAAAAAAAGCAGAAACATGAACTGGTATGGATCCGAGAAAACCTACTGGTGAGATATTGAGTGTTTGTCTCCTCAAGGGCCTGCCTCCATCAAGGTGATTCATTGCAGAGGGCCTGACTAACTGTGCGGGGCGCGATGGAAGTCCATCTCAGATGATAGTTTTATTGATGGCATCAAGTCACACATCGGCCTCTGCGGAGGTGCTACGCTGGCTGCTTAGCCTGGGTGGCGAGAGAGAGAGAGAGAGAGGGAGAGAGAGGGAGAGAGAGAGAGAAAGAGAGAGGGAATGAAAGCAAAGGGCAAAGGGGGTGGGGGGGTGGGGGGTATACTGGCACACACAGACAGGCCACAGCGTCTCTCCAAGAGCAACATGCAGACACCTGCATTTAGGGAGATCAATACCTTGCCACAAACAGCTAAGAGTGCCTCAGGAGAGTAACATTTATTGATTTGGAACTTGTGTTAATAGAAAGAGCCGATATCTCTGATATTCTCAGCTCGAGTCGGCTGTATTTATGTTTTTAAAAAGCAAAATTGTAGTAATCCCATAAGAGACTCAACCATTCCTGTCACCTTGTAATGTAATAGTTAACTGTTAACAATATTAATTATATTGAAGCATTTGGGCCGGCAGCATTTTATTGTGATTGCAAGCAATTAACCAACAAATGATCAAATGATCAAAATAGAGAAAATGTCTCTATAAATGTAATTAAAAGCTACATACATAAGCTAAAAGCAAACTACAGCAATCTTTAACATTCTGATAAAACATGATCAACTATCTGAGAGATTTAACACAATTAAAAGTTGCCACTCTCACAAAACAACTTGAAGACTGGCTGTGGCACGCATGATAAGTCAACTTGCTGTCCCAAAATGTGATGGCACCATACTGCTGCCTCTAGACATATTGACCTGCTGTGTTGGCACACTGTCTCTGAAGGCACAGAAGGGTCAGGCAGGGCTGTTGCCTCAGTACCCTTGGGATCAGTTACTCTGTGGGTATGGTATTGATCCCACAGCAGTTACAGGGCTCCCTGTTGAGTATTCCTATAGGGCCATGGCTCCGATCACGGCAGAGGTATCCCATAGCTGGTGCATTATATGTGGTGCGGTGTTTGCAGGAGGGCGTGGTACACTCTTGTCGCAATGCTGCTCAATCGACAGCTTTGTATGACCAGATTATTTACGCCTACTATGTCCTGCTGGTATTGGATTAGGTGTGACCAGTGTTCACGCAACATCGCTTCTCCAAGACCTCCAATCAATTTGAACATTTACAGTGTGGCAAACTGTCGTGTCTAAATTAACTCAGTAACTGCCAAAGTAACGGGACAAGACTTGATTCAAATAAAGGATTCTTTTAATAAGTTAAGCAGGTTTTAAGCAGTAACACCAAAAAGTGAGTATATTCCTTCATTGCACAGAAAAACTGTGCATGCTTTGTAGGTCAAGGCTGAACAGGTAAGTCATCTGTAAACACTCATGGATGTTTAGTGTAATAATTTTACCATGCAGTTTGGTTTGTATAGTTGCTCTGATACAGATACTAGTATCAGAAAAAGCCCCTGATGGGCTACTGCCTAAAATACTGGATTGGACAAGGCTACGTGCCGCTCCGAAACCATGTAATTTATTAATGAAGTGTATAGTTTCACACCTGGATAAAACCACAGTTTTCCCAGAAATCACTGCTCCTTTGCCACACTAAAATAGTAGTTGCCAGTGGTTGCACAGAGCAACTTCCTGTGCAGGCCACTGTTTAAGAGCTGTGAAGAAGAACTGATTTTGGTAAATTGTGTAACATTAGCTGTTTGCAAAACGGCAACAATCTGGGAATATGTCACACTGGAAAGTCCTGCCAATAAAAAAGCAATGTGTACAGTATGCAAAATTTTGAGGGGTTGCACTAGTGTTAGGACAACTAGTGTAAGTATTCTTATTTATTCGTACAGCATGTATCTGTTCATGTTTTACAAAGGGTTTACCTGAGCCATGTCATTCAACAATGATAGCAGCATTGTAGAGATCTTCCCAGGACGAAGCAGGTAAAGATGTTTAAATTGAAACAAACCAGCATGCTCAAGATCTCAAAGGACTGACAGGTCAAAATGTGTTCCATATGGGGAAAGTACTACCCAGGTGGAAGAGAGACAGGATTGCTTTCTACCTACAGTCTGTACCTGTAATTCCCACAGACTGAGAGAGGAATGGAGGGAGCCTGGACACAGTGCCTTATCAGCTGTAATGATGAGAAAGCTGGAGGCCATTTTCCAGCTGGGCCCAGCTTTGACATTGAAACACTTATGGTCTACCCTGCCCATGACAAGGATGGATGGGACTTCTGCAATGTTAACCATCCATTCAAATCTGATATGATGGCTTTACTGAGAAAATGCTATAATTTCACTCACTCTTGGTTATCTTCCATGGAAAGCTGAAGTTGAGAGCAGCCCTTTGGTTAAAAATGATTTGTCATTGCGGGACAGTGAATCTGTTTTTTTTGTTTTTTTGATGAAAACATAATGTTAAAATCAAATCCTGATTAATGCAGGCTATGATTAAAGTCTCTCCCCCAAGATGCATTTGTGTATTTGATGAATAGATGTGTGTTCTTTGCACTAAACTGGATAGCATGGTTGGTACAGCACAATATTTCACTCAACTGAACTGGCTTTTGGGATAAGAACTGTTGCACAGTCATAATTTACCTGTCACAGAGAGACTACTCATCAGTTACTCTAAATTGAGTTGGCCCACAATCACACAGGGTTTCTCAATATTCCTTCACATGATAAAAACAATTTTTCTCACTAGTAAAATAATCTGTTTCTTGTCAGATGAAAGTGAATTAAGTATCTGTCTCTTCTCTTCTGTTTCCTTTCTGTCTTCAGATCAGTCTGTTTTGTAATGCGTTGGTCTCAAAAATCTGCCATGCAGTTGAACATCAGTTTGTTTTACAGTTCACTGCAGCTGTAGGGAACACAGCACCATAAACCTGCTCTGCCCGGTCCAGGGTTGCTATGAGGAAGTTTTAAAACAAACATGGTCGTCGTCATTCCCAGCAGTAGATGAAAACATAGGCATCCTGATGCCTTTAAGCTGTCAGTGATGGCCATTAAACCTTTTCATATAACTTACAGTGGTGAGTTTTCTTGTGTATGCATTGTATGTCATTATATTAAATAACCTCCAGTGGTTTAACAGTAATGGCCATGGCAGGAGCATATGGGATATCTCCATTAATCAATCCAGTGTAGTTGATAGATAGTGGATTGGATGATTTTTCTCTCTTGAAAATAGAAACAAACTTTGTTCAGGTATAAAAATTCAATTTGAATGTTTAGTTTTTGAGCTATTTTTGTCAAGTATCTAAGCATTTATAGTGCTAAACTGTGACCTGCAGACAGCCCAGTTTACAAGATGGAATCATTGGCATAAAAATAAAAAAAGATAAAAAAAAAATACTTTATTTAAAATCGAATGACGGGGGAGGTTTCAATGTTCTGTTGGAAATAAATGCTATTCTAATATATTTACCCTATGCATAAATATTATTAATGTAGTAAATAGCAGGGAGCCTGATAGGGATCCCTGTGGGACACCATTGTCCATTTGATGACTTGATTTGAAACCACCTGGATTTGAACCAGCTGTAAGCCCATGCAAAGAAGCTGATTCTAAGATTTTATATAGAGAACAGATTAGACAAGGGCCATCATTTTAATCGCAAGTATATATAAGTGCAAAACTGGACAGACAGCAGCACCAGTTCAAGGTTATTCTGCTACTGTATGGACACAGCTTAACAGCTTTTCCACTGCTTTCTTGCTCTAAGACACTCTCTTGTTCTCACCCTATCAACACTGCACCATCCCTGTCTGCCTCCCCCAGAGGACGCTCCCCGCCCTTCCCCTTCTCCTCCCACTCTCTTCCAAAGACTCTGGCCAGGAGTGGTGCTGAAAGACTGAATAGTGGGAGATGGAAGGGTCTGTGCTCCCATTTCAGCGCTCCTGTCCCGAACCGGCTGTGAGGGCAAAAACCGTCCAATGCGCACAGGCGCAGATTTCACATCATGGTGATGCATGTCTCCGTTGACGTGGTGGATGTCTTTACATGAACCAGAAAATGTGTTATCTGATGGAGGGCTCTCCTAGTTCCAGACCGATCTCTGCTGCCATCCCACTACAAGCCTCGGGTCAGCCATCAAACATCTGTCCTGGGAATGTGTCAAGAAAACACTAGGCTTTATTTTATCTTCAGTAAGAGCAATATTAGCATTTGCCTCCTTATGAGGATGGCCCAGATGCTCTGTCAATTGAGGCCAGGAGTGGTGCCTCTCTAATAGAATTGCACGGAGAATCATAATCCTGTGGTTATTAGGAAAGCTCTCCTCTTTGTCGCTTCCTCTCTTCGTCTTTTTAGGCTTAGACAGAGCCCAATGACACTGATGCCTCGGCCTGTTGTCTAAAGGTTTTCAAAAGAGGACTCACAGTTTCTAATGAAAGACCTAAAGTTGCAACAGTTTGACTTTTCAAACAGATGTTCGTGACTCCTGCATGAGATGGATTTGATTCTCTGAAAAGCCTCTCTGTGCGAGGCGCTCATCCATCTGTGGTGATCTGTGTTTCAGTACATCTTAATAAAGTAATCCCCTCCCTCGTTTTTCTACCCCTAGGAATGCTCTTGTTCTTGCACTCTTCTCCTTTGTCATGTGGGGCACCCAGACTATGACTTGTTTAGGTTTCAGATTTAGGGTTGGCTGAGGCCATGACTCATCATTACTCTGAGATGACTTGTTTTAATCTCCTTTTTGTTAAAGAAACAAAACAATGTGGAGTTTACTGAAGGATTCTTGATTAAAAGGAATCCAGTGCAGTGTGCTTGTACTCATTTCAACATATTGTGGTAAACAGTTCTCCTCAGATGCACATTTTTCCTACATTTCATTATATTTAATCAGTCAGTAGAAATAAAGCATTTATTCTTTCCATCCAATTGAACCCTATCAGCCAAGGTATGGCAAAGATATACACCCATAATCCAAATAAACCAGCAATGTACCAGTGTGAAGTTTCATCCATCATCCAGGATTTCCATTCATTAGGCATTCATTTGTTTTCCTTCTGACATATCACCAGACTTTCAACCGCTGACCATGATAACTGAAGCAGTGGCCAAAGGTTCCAGCTCCTCCCTTTGAAATGCTGACCTGTTCTTTAAATGTTTAAAGAGCCTATTGCATCATCAGTCCTCGCCCACACATGCATGTTTGGGCGAATCTGAGGGGGGGATGCATGGGGGTGGGTGTTGTGATACATCATGTGTTTAAGCAGTGGATGGGAGGCCCGGGTTGTACGGGGTTAATGACTGGCCCTCTCTCTGGGCTGTGTCGACTCTCGGAGAGGATAAGACTGGCGGTGTAGGGGCATCTGGAGCGCAGGGGTCACATCGCTCACATCAAAGCAGGCTGGGGAGTCTAGGTCAGTGTGTTTGGCCGTGGGGTGGTAGAGAGGGATTGGGAAAAGGATCACGGGGAGTAAAGGAGATGAAGAGGCACAGGGATGGGTAGAGACAGAGAAAGACAAATAGAATAGAAATGAAAAGACTGTTAGGGTCAAGTAAAAGGGGAAAGTGAAACCCTACATTGTTCATATTCACAAGTCTGTCTGCACTTCTGAAAATGTCCATAAACAGAGTGAGGAAAAAGGAGTTGATAGAAGAAAAGTTGTAATGCAGCCTCCTACTACATGGTATCCCTGTTGTGTTGAAAAGAATAGTGGTTATCCAGTGAAACCTTTTTGAACACAGCTCACCTTAAAAGTGTATTATGTTCTGCTGGCCAGGGTTGAACAAGTTTGATGCACCTGTAGCTGCAAGGCTGAACTCTGTATCACCCAAACAGCACAACATCCACCCCTCAGGGCTACCAGTGACAGTAGCTGTCTCAGCTGGAAAGCCTCTTCTGGCTTTGGCCACTCTTCCCTTGATATAGGCAGTCCGGCTTTTACTTTATGGGTAAAAGGGTGAATGCAAAGGTTCCCAAATTATTACACAATAGGCCCTTTTTCGCAGACAACAATTTGACATGTCACAGCTGGAAAAACACATGTGTAAATAATAAAAATTAATGATGGCTGAATTGCATTTAGCTGGTTTGGTTTCAGGGCCATGGTGTTGTGCAACACTAGCTCACCGTCACACTGTCAATCGAAATTTTCCTCAAGACAAAATGTCAATGTCACGTAGCCAATCAACAACCAGGAAAGAATTCTTTAAACGAAACATCCTCTGTGGTCACAAACAAGCAGCTTCAGCCATGAAGGGTAAATCCACACTTGAAGTGAGGTAAAGACCAGAGTTCACATGCTGTTCATGTCATTGGAAAACAAGGAGAGACATATTTGCTTCTGGTCACAAAGTGATTGTACATTTACCTTGTTGGGGTGGAGTGTGACTAACCTCTCATTCAGGTAATATTGTTTCCATCCTTGTTTATAAAACCGCGGTAAAATAATGTAACAGCAGGAAAGGAAGGATGCTTTGTGGACTACTGTTGTTAGCCTGCTAGCTCCCACAGTTAATGCTTACAACACCATCCATGTGTCCCACTCACTTGTCTCCATACAACGCAAATACATTTCCTGACAACCTCTTGTCTGATCACACCATGAGGAAGACAACTGCTGCTTTTTTAGGGGTTGATTTTTTTTAGCATGTTGCACTTGTGGCCACTAGGGGTGCTGAGTACAGATGGTATATGGACAAATCTTTAATACTGAACCTTTAAAATGACCACACTGAATCACCATCATCAAAGATCAAATCAGAGGCTTCTCACTAGTGACTTAGAGCAGCATTGTTAGCTCAGCCATGATACACAGTACATTACCTCCTGGTACGTAAGACAGAAACAATCATGTTTCAGTAATGCATTAACTTACTGATTGAAGTGCCTTTGAATTATGTTTTGATCTCTTAGCCGACAGAGAATAAGTCAGTGACATCAACTCTTTGAAATGAACTGAATGAAATGATTTGAATGAGAAAAGTGATTTGTAATGTAAACCTCTAGGGGTCCCGGCTCAGTCAGTGATGTCACAGCAGGTGTTTTCCATCAGCTGTCAAAAGCAGTGGGATCAATAATTAGTTTTAGACCAGAAATACAAAATGATCCAAAACTAAGTGCAGCATTAGTTTTATTGACTCTAACATTGGACACTGGGTTTAACACACTAACACACACACACATGCAAGAGATTTATCAGGGGTAGTAACTCTCAAGGAGTAGAGGGTAAGAAGGTTGTCCAGACCGCAGACATTTAATCCTATGGATTATCTACAGGGCAAAGGGATGCCAGAGTGTAATTACTTACTGTGAACTACTGCGTTTAACTGACGTTAACTCACGTCTGTCATAATGTTTGGTTTACACATACAAACTGTTCAGTTTAAGGGGCCTGGTGTTATTTCAGTTATTCTGATTAGACCTCTGCTCAGGTTCAAGGTAGGAGAAGTCATACTGAAATTTATGTGAAGTCACCACACTCCATGTATCAATACAAATGATAAAGATAACAGAGAGTCAGTGAAATGTCAGTGAATCTCAATGTGGACATGCCAGCACAAGAGAGGAGGTCCAAGTCTGCAACAATGATTAAATTCACCTTTTGATAGCAGAAATACACTTTATCTGAAAAAGACATTTAAAAAAGAAACCATTCAGCAAGAACAGACAAAAGAACAATGTGTTAATGTTTTTAAATTTATTGCAGGTATTCTGTTATGTACATGTTTATTTACAAAGTTATTCATGTGTTTCAGTCTTATTTTGATACTTTTTGACAGCTGTCTAGTAATCTCCTGTTTTGATTGAATAGAAATATGATTGATATGATTAGAAAATCCTATAAACAATCATAAAAAAAACAGGCTATAAAAAAAAGAAATTGGACCTTCTATCTTTGATACATGCAGAAGCAGGTTGATTTACATAGTTGAAAAATAAATACTATTGACAAATAACATTCTATCGACTACAAGCATTTCAAAATTAGCCTTTGTCCACATGTAAAACATACCTCTAACATACACTCAATTGTATGGTGAAACTGACCTTTTCTTTATAACGTGTAGTGTACAAAGTAAGTTTTATTTGCGTTTCCAAATTTACATTTTATGTGATGTCCAGCTGCTACTTTACATGTTGGTTTATTTGATTGTCAGACAAGTGCCATTTTGAGGATTAATATTTAAAATATGAGAGCACACACATTCACTGGGTACAAAATGAGACTGCATCAAACACACAACCAGAGCTTACACAAAGGTAAAAATTCTCCTTCAAAAACTGCAGGGCTGTTACGTTGGACAGAGGGCAAAAATAGATTTCTAGTTTTCGATGCAAAGAACATTGTCAAATTATGTGAAAATGCAATGCAATTCTGCAATGATGAAGTTTATCTCTACATACCAAACTAAGCTGTGGGTGATCCAGAGCAACAGCCATTTCCCCAGAAAGGGTGACCAGCATTTCTGCATACCAATGGAGTGTGTAACATGCTACAATCCATTTAAAAAATCTGCATTTTCCCCATCAGTTATACATTTACAGTTAAAACCACATGTTCCTTGTGCTTGCGAGTTAACTATTTGTAAAAAGTAACGACACCTTTTATTTTGGTGCCAACTAGAATATTTCCTCTCTTACATTACTGCTGTTTCCTACTGAATGATGACTTTAGTGTAAACAAGTTTTTTTTTGTGGTTTTGTGCCCAGAACAAGGGCAGCAAGAAATCACATAATTTTGCATGCTCTCTCGCAAATAAATCAGTAAACCAAAAGGGACAGATTTAAATTGTTGACCCATTTCTTCAAGAGCGACATTGTAAATCTGGGCATCATTATCCTCGTTTCTCCCATTAACATCAGAATTTCATCAGTGTTTGTGCTGCAGAGCCAACACCCTGTCAGTCTGCAGGGAGCGCTGTTCTCGCCATCAAGAGAAACCAACGTTAAACTCAAACAGTGATCAACACATGATGCCCTACCACCATAATGACAGTCACATTGTCTAACTACGTATCATTATAAAGCTGTGATTGAGTAATTATGACATTTAAAGCCGCCTTAATGTTATTTTGGCCAATCGGGGGCAGAGGAACTCCACAACAAGGTGACAAACCCACAGCCTGACATATTATCACCTTATAAATTTGTGTTAGCAACCCTTTGCCTATTTACACATCCAGCAGACACGGAGAAACATTTACATTCATTTGGTGTTGTGTTTCACCTGATGACTTGAGGCCTAATTAACTCATATATTCCCCAGTAATTTGATCCATTGTTAATATGAAATATTGATTAGGTCATTTGGTTTTCTCACGATTGCTCACGCACTTTCTGCTTTACTTTTCTGGCTGTCCTCTGTCAGTTCTTCCATACTGGAGGAACAAGACTATCAGCATGTTCACAATGCAGTGCTCTATGTGTATGTGGATGGTATACTCGTTAAAGTCAAAAAACTGAGTGTGAAACACTGGAAACACCTCACCCTCAATGGCTGCTATCTCGGTCATGTAACAGACGGGGAGGGACCACCAGCCTATTTTCAAACTTGTGAAAATGGCGGCTGAGGAAGCTACAGGTGTTGTGATGGTTGCAGCAGTGAGTGGGTTCATTTAGCAGTCTGTAATAATTTGCTGCAGTGAACGATAACCAGAATGCTAGCTAGCTAGCTAGCTAACAGCAGCAATTGTCATTTCTGGCAGCTGTGTTTCATTGGAGACAACACTACCCAATCAAAATTCACACACTACGCAAGTATGTAGTGTACACAGTGTACCACATATAAGTGAACTGATGGAAGTATCAAGACAGAGCAAATGTTTGTTGCCACAACAAAAGTGTTGATTGCACATCCATCAGCAATCTCTATTTATTTGTCCCAAATCAACTGAAAATAAACTGCAGCAATTTTTTAAATCAATTTTGGAGATGAGTTTTATCATATTACTTTGAATACACTTAAA
The DNA here is from genome assembly GCF_046630095.1 of Trachinotus anak. Lineage (NCBI taxonomy): Eukaryota > Metazoa > Chordata > Actinopteri > Carangiformes > Carangidae > Trachinotus > Trachinotus anak. Next base: position 9,707,149 of record NW_027273879.1, on the reverse strand, counting down.
GGTTAATAGGAGAGTTGGATGTAGGCAGGATGTGTGTAAAATTGCAGTGTGGCTGTGGTATCATGGCTTGACTGGACTACATTGGAGTGCGGAGGACACTGCAAACTAGATTAGCTGTTTACTGTAAATCTTGGCTCATGATGGGAAAATAAAGTCCAGGTTTACCCTCAGACTCTGCGCCTGAAGAAATGATCTAACTGAAGTGCTGTCCTGCTTGTGACTTCTGCTGTCATGTTTCAGTTTCATGACATTAAGATTAAAATTGTGACGTGCGTGTCAATGTACCCAGCAGCAGGAAAACAAATAACCCTTGTAACAGACTTAAGAGCAAGCAAATTCAAGAGCCACAACAAAAGCTCCCCTTTGCTTATTCATTTTTTTAAACTTATAGCAATTTTACTACAAAGTAAGTTATTAACTACAAAAACTTAAAAGAAAATGAGAACTCAGGCTAACGTGTCAGAAGACAATGTTCTTTTTTTTTTTTTTTTTTTTTTTTAAACACAAAAATTTGGGACATGAGTACAAAAGAAGTTTGTACTGAAAAAAATGATGAAAACATATTCCCTTGTCTTTGAAAGATTGACATCCAAAAAACACCACTGCACGAAGACACAATCAACCAGGAGACTGGTGGCAAAGCATCTGAAGTGTTTTTCTTCTTCTGGTCAGTGTCTATGTTTCCACTGTGTTCTCTTATTCTGCACTTGAGAAGTCTTTGCATAAGTTCCAGCTCCTCTTTGTTCAAGTTTATGTAATTTTCTTATAAGTGCAGATGCTATCACAACAGGTTAAGTGATAAGATGCTTGCTCTCCTAGTCAACACCCTCTCACAATTATCCACTGCTGTCAGTGAACCAACACTGATCTCATTAAGATGAACGGCATCTCTAAAAATATAAATATAAGGTCATCTAAACCCTGCCTTATTTTGGTCCTTTTTTGTTTTTTCCTTTTATTATTTTCACTTGTTGAGGGTTAAAAAGGCTCTTTTAGCTGTTCTCGTTCCACTCTGGCATGATGCTGACACTATGTACAGTGTGGTACTGGTGTGGCGATAACGTACGTGGGATGCCATGTGTATAGAGGTACTCGTTTCCCTGTAAACCGGCTGTCGGCGACTGGATCCCAGCCCCAGGACTACACTGGCGGCCCAGAGTCTGATGGGTCATGGAGCTCTGGTACATGGCTGCGTGGTGGCCGTCACCCAGCTGCGGTGATGCGTGGCCCCCAACCCCACCCAGTCTGGACACCAGAGACCCTGAGGTGAAGTGAGCAGAGAAGTGTTGGTAGGGCAGCCTCTCCATTGGCTGCATGGTGGTGACAGAACAACTCCCATAGGGTGAGACGCTGGCCCAAGTGTTACAGCTGATGTCCTCCAAACTGGGAACAGGCTCAGCGCCCTGCGATGCGCTGGCATACATACAGGCCTGCCGCTGGCTGGATTCACTGCGGTAGGGCCCGCCGGCCAGGCCGAGGCTCTGGGCGTAACCAACAGGACGGTAGTAATGGTCCTCCTCACTGGACGAGCTCTCCAGGTAAGCTTTCTTATAGCTGTGCTCACCTGAGTGACAGTCATCCTCCACTGCAGGTAGAATGACAGAGTTAAACAACAGTGTTTCTCACTTTATGTAAAGTAATAAATGTCATGAACTTTGACAAAACTTTCTGCAAAATTGTCTTTTAATGTTGTTTATTAACACTAAAACAAATGATTAATTCAACTATTCTACTACTAATTACATGACTATCATAAAAACAAACCTTTTATGCACATATGTTATATACTCTGTGTGAAAAACATAGTATCAGGATGTGGTAGAACACTGGAAACTATCACACAAGAGACCACAAATGTAAATTTGTCATTTGGCAAATTCAGGCATATTTACATTTTAATTAGTTTTGATCAGTTTGTGCTGTTTCTAAAAAAAAATAAACACACATGTAGCACAACTTTGCATGAGATTTGAATGATAGTGCTAACACTCTATGTGAAAAAAATATATTCATACATATGTTCATATATCCATTCATAGTGTGACCATATATAAAGAAGGTTCTTGTAAAATTAACAACACATGTGACACTGATGTATATGCTGTTATTGGACAAATAAGAGTAATGTTTTTGTCTGTCACTCAGTACATGACCCTCATTAGAGGGCAGCTCAATAAAAGCATCATTCAGGCAGTAGATACAGACACTGTCATCGTCTCCTACCTTTCCTCTTGATGCAGTGGTACTCCTGGCTGTGCTCATGTGGCAGGGGGTAGGAGCCCGACTGAGGCAACATGTCCTGTGAGGTGCTCGTGACCCCGTTCTCACACTGAGAGTACTGGGAGCTCAGGGTGCTTGGGGTGCCCAAGCCTTGCACCTCCCCACTGAATGGGCTCTGGCTGGAGCCCACTCGCTGTCGCACTGTACTGCGAGGCACTACTGGATACTCCTTGGTGCTATTTACAGACACACACACACACACACATACAGTTACAGTAGTTAGCAATTATTCTAAACTGACATGAAATATTATTTCATATTCTATTCTAGTGCACATCAGAGATTGAACTTGTTGTGAAGAGTTTAATACAAAAACAACATTAGTAGTGCATTTCCTTATTTGTTTTCAGAGATGGCTACGCTCTCCATGACTGACTCACACAGACTCAGGACACACAGAGAGACTCTCTTCTGTGGGAAACCCATTCCAGTGAAAATGCCAGCATGTATTTCACTCCTATTAATCCACAGGATCCGTCAATAGATCATTTTGCTACTTTTGCCTCTTTGATTTTAGGGATCGCTTCAGTTGAAACAGTGACCTGATTTTGCAATAAGCTCTCCCTTCAAAGTAGTAACCAAGAGCAGACGCACATGGCTTACTGTACTCGGCTGGATTGGACAATGGCATGCGAGATTGATAGTGTGGTCTGGACTCTCACCAAGCTCTATATATTTGCAAGTTTTGATAGGTGAAATGCATTTCACTTAAAAAGTCATATTATCTTGTGGCACGCACCTACTTAAAGTGACTTAACGTGTGTCTGACGCAATCAGGCATGCGATTTAAAAAAAAAACCAAAAACTACTTGAAAGTACAGAAATCTAACCACTGTCCAGGGATTTTTCTCTGCAGCATAAACCGTGACATTAATCTGAAACGCTTAATTACAAAAACCTTTATTCTGTGGCTCAGAGCAAAGGTTATGGGAAGGAAGCAGAATTTTAGCACCTTGTGGAAAGTCTAAGCAGCTTTTCCAGTGTTGTATGATTTGGGATTTCTACATTTGAACACACACACACACACACACACACACACAGACACACAACGTCTGCATTGGCTGCCCAAAGAGAGGGGGTGGGGGAGGTGGGTTGGTGGGCTGTGAGTTTCAAAACCAGATTTTGTCCTTTGAAAAAGTGTTTTCCACACAGTATGGACTCTATCCCTCATCTGGACTGAATAAGAGAGAGAGAGCAATGTGGTTGTGTACTGCTTTGGCTGCCGGACCAAGCGATACCACCAGTTCAGCACACATGCATGTACACACACACACACACACACACACACATGCAGGAGACGCATTAGCAGTTGGAACATCCTGGTAGAAAGAGCTGTGAGGAAGGGAGATGTTGCAGTTGTGTTTCAGAGGTTCTGCCAGATCAGCCATAAAAGTCTTCAGCATGAAAACTGGCCGATGATCAAGAGCTACACTTACATCACTGAAAATAACACTCATAACTAGCTCGCACAGGGGTGATTGAAGGATTAAAGTGGGGCTTGTTAAGTGACAGTGTGTCCAGGATGTCAGCTATGCCTGCCTAATTGCGGTAACATTTATCTACTCATTTGACATCATTGAGTTTGTGTCAGCATTTCCATGTATCAGAGCCCAGGATCAATTAAAGAAAAAAAAGATCACGAATGCAATATAGACATGCACATGCTCCAAAATTAACAAGAGGCCCATCTAATATAAACATTTCTAGAGCTACCTCTGCATTCTGGACATCCTGTGCAGTTCCATGTCATCGCTTCCACGGAAACCTTTTGCAAATGGGTTGTTCTCAATCTTCAGCTGGGTTATCTGAAACAGCAAACACACTCGACATTATGATATATACCGGGCAATAAAAAAACACTTGTTGGGCTGGTTGTGCTTCGCCATTACAAGATCTTCAGCTTTGAAGCAATTTTTAAAAGTTGTATGGCCCCACTTAAGATGAACACACATACTTGTGTCAATATTTTTGTCCAACAATAGCAGTTATTCAAATGCAACATTTCAGTATATACCGGCCTCTCACAGTAAGCCCTCATCAGCTTGAGGATCATATAATGACAGTATTTTACAACATGTTTTTGTGGAGCTGAGTTCTGAAGTTTTTTTTGGATGCATCTAACTGCTTACAAGTCACCCAGGAGAATGAAATAATAGCTCACATTTCCAGAAACCTAAGATGCTTTGAGAGGTCCTAAACAATTCAATAAAAGCATGTCTCAATAAGACATATTATCATTGCATCATTTATAATGTTACATTTGATGGTCTCTGGCTTAGCAGATAGTTGGCACACGCTTGACATATGAAAATAATGTGATTTATTATATGAGTTTGTGTTTCGGTTAAAAAAAAAAAAAAAAAACACTTTTTCAGTATCAAACAACAAAAGTGCAGAATTTATTTTGACACAGTAAGTGAATCCCAAAGAGGTTAAACACAATCCAGGGATATCCCTCTCATGAGCAGTGGTTTCTGGCAGGTAATTAGTTGGCAGCTCTTGCGTGCTTCCAGCTTTCTGACAAGACTGGAGGTTTGTCTGCACGCTGGCTGACACTTTCGCCAAACCTTGTAAAATCTCTCGTGTGACACTCTGCTAGCTTCTTGTTAATGCACGCAGCCTGGCAGAGCATTCGCATATTGTTTCATCTTTTGGAATAAAAAAAAAAAGTGCTGGTGCACTCTCTTTACCCTCTGCTAGAGATCCAAGAAGAAACACAGCTAGACAAATAATTGCCCATTCCAAAGTGATAGCCTGAGCTCAGTTTACAGAAAAAGAAAATAATACAGTTTGCAAAACACATGTGAGTCCTCCTACTGACTGGGCTCAGAGGATGGAAATAATCACAGCAGAGAATATGAATACTATTAAAATTAATTTGGGACTAGACTCAAGACAATTGGGCAAAATTCATTCACAACTTCAAAGACTGCACAGTTTTCTAGACTGTGTCCAAACTATGCTCATTAAAATAACTGAGGCCGGTATATTTCCAGATGCTTTGCTATTTTAGCTGAAAGAAGCGAAGCACTTAAATGAGGTTTTCTGTTTAATAGGCCTAAGACTTGAATATAAGGTATAGAGATGTTGATCTGTGTTCATCTTTCAGCTCAAGAGTATTTCAGAAAACACAGTTTGATGCGGCAGGAAAGACCTGAAACCAGAGACTTTGGGCATTTTCATGAGCTGAGAGTCTAACAGGTGAATTGGACACATGCCTGCAGCACATATTGCTTTAGCAGATGTCAGACTGTTTGATTAGACAGTGGTGGTAAAGCGCCTGGAAATCAGAAATGCTTGTTTTTCTGCAGGCCTGGAAGGCCCCAATAATTAGCCCGGGGTTACGATCTCAGCCCCCAATAACATGTTTGAAAATAATGAATGGTTTCTACAGAACGTCGCTCATTTGTGCTTCCTGTTCCCAGAAGCGCAGAGACATGGGATTGGCTGCGGGGACATTATGAGCTTTCGCCCCTTTCTCCCATATTCCCCAAACTAAAAACATGTAGGCCTACATGGTTCAATGACGTTAAACAGACGCTGTTTACAGATATCTGTGATCCCGACATTTTTTCACTCCCAGAAATTTGGCCAAAATAAATACTGAGGTTTTTTTTTTTTTTTTTTTCCAAGTGTGACTAAAGTAGGAATAAACAAATGTGAGGCTGCTAGCAGATACATAGGCTATAACTTTTATTTAATGTTATTATGGGCTTATACCCTTTTCTTAATATTGGTGTGGGGGAAAAAAAAAACCTTGCAGGATTTCAGCCTTCACACACTGGAATGAGCAGAAACAGCGAGGCAGATTTTACTAACTGTTCATGTAACCCCGTCAACTTATTGCAAGAAAGTAAAAATAAATAAATGAATAAATAACAAAAAAGAAAGAAGTTTATTATTTCTATCATAGACAGATAGATAGATAATTTTTCGTTTTATTATTATTATTTTTTATTATTATTCTATTTTTTTTTTTTTTTTTTTACCAGAGCAGTAACCTCCAGTTTTATGTTGCGCATCTGTCACCAAAGCACAAAGGACTTTTTCAAAAATAAATACAGCAGATAAACTACAGGCCAGAGATAATCTCGTAATCCAGTAATCAAGTTAAAATAACCTCCACTGTTTTTTCTGACACTGTGTCTCAAACTGACTCAAAACAACACATATTAACCAAATAATTGGCACAAACCATTTCGAAGTGTTTATAATGTAGCAGAGATTCGCAACATGAGCTGCGTAATGAACAAGGTTATTTATTTAGCTCACTAATAACCTAGACGTATTATTATTATTATTACTATTATTATTATTAGTAGTAGTAGTATTATTATTATTGTATTTAAAAGATTCTAGCCGTTATTATTGTTGTGGTTATCACCATCATGTGTTTATCCACCGGGGGGGTATAGGAGAATATCTGTAGCGCTGTAAGCTTGTAACTTGGAAAAAGTCTCCTGAGGTCAGACGTCGTCTAGCCGGGTATCTGCAGCTTTCCCTCGTCTGTCAGTGACTCAGCGAGATATCAGAGATTTTCAGCTGACAGTGACAAGGCTTTGCTTTGCTACCTCACAGAGAACCGTGGCTTCCCTTTTTCTCTCCTGCAGCCAGCACATCCAGTTTGATGTTCAGCAGAAAATGGGCAAAATTCAAGTGAAGTCCAGCATGGGCGGCGTTTAAAATGACTTTATTCTTGTTTAACAGATAAATAAGACCTTTACATAATTTGCATTTGCATCGGGCTGTTTTAAAGCTGGCAACATGAGGTCCTGCTCTGCTGCGTTTTCCCTTTGCCTCATTAGAAACATTGTTAAAATGAAATCGCCTTATAAAATGCGCCTCGCATTTAAAGTCGCCTACTTACTATGTGACCGACTGCAGTAAAAAAACAAACCAAAAAAATAAAATAAAAAAAAAAGCCCAGGAAAGCCTTACCTTGTGGTTCTGATAGGATGTGACCGCAATGAAGGCTGTCTCGGGGAAGACGTGGGTGCAGAAGGCCGTGTTTTTGGAGCCGAAGCCGTTATTTTCATCCGCCTTCACGATGTGGATCCTCGGTTGGTATTTGTGCATTGAATTTAAGATGATCTACAATGAAGAAAACGCCACAAAGATTGTTAAAAAAAAACTTTCTAAAAATAACACTTGGAGCAGTGACAGAATTAACTGCGGGCACTAACTTTTTCTTCGGGCCTGCTTGGTGTGAAAAAACTTTTTTTTAAAGTGAAGCTCAGTTGCTTTGACAACGTGTTGGAGTAGTTTGGAGTATGTAATGCAAAATAAAAAAACCTTGTATTTCCCCTCAAATCCTTGTTTTGCCATCATGCATTTGAACTATTTTTGTTGCTTTGTTATTTGGGAGGTTTTTGTTGCTCACATGTTGCCTCATGAGGGAAAATTTCTACATTTGCATTTCTACATTTCTAGTTTTCTACATTCACATTTGAGATCTAGACACGTCGGTGTAAAGCCCATAGGCTACAATTACCACTCTGCGATACATTTCAGTACTTCAGCCATGATAACAAGTACCAAAATGAAATGCAAACATAGGCTATACAATAGCCTACAGAGCTGAGCACAATGATGATATAAAAGCAGGTGGGTCATTCGTTCAAATGTGAGAATTTTTATTGGCATAATTCCTGCATGAATTTTGCACTAGAGGAAACAAAAGAATGAAGGCTTGGCAGCTACTTAGACTAAATTAATGTCATCCATTAATCTCACAGAACCTCAGTATATCAAATTTAGATGAAAGTTTTCCCCCCAAGAAACTGCTAATGTACACTTCAAAGAGAAATTACATGTTTGAACAAAGATGAAACTTTTATTGCACTACAAAAGGTAATGAAAGTTTTATTGTTTCATAAATATTTCAAATAAAGTAGGGCTGCGTGCAGCGTTATTAGAAGGCCTGCTCATATGAACCCTTTAATTCATTAAAAAAAAAAAATATCAGACTGGTTCTATTTCAGCCTGAAGATGGAATAAAACATGCAGGGAACTAATTCACTTTCTATATTGTAATTATTACTGAGTTCTCATGGTAAGGGTCATGCAGAGTAATGAGATGAGCAATCCCAGAAGAATAATAGACTGACAGAAGCATGTCCCCTCTCTAATCGGACTAACCTAGTCTGTGCTAACTAATGACCACTACCAGTGGCGACATTAAGACGCGCTCCGCACAGCTGAACTTGAGCCTTGAACTTCTCTTTTGGGGCCCTCTCATGCGTGGGTCTTAAGTCTAATTGTTTTGACGGAACAGGGGGTCATGGTCATGGGCCTTGAGGAAATCTAATGGTTTTTATTTTCACCCGAACCACTTACATTTAAAGATAAAAAAAAACAGGGCTCCTTTTTTTTTTTTTTCCTTCCCCTCCTCCCAACCCCCCACACCCCCTCCTTTTTACACCCAGCTACCCCCCAACCTTCTGTCCCATAGGCTTTCCTCTTATCTGCTATCTCAAAGGTTGTTTTTGTACCTGCCTTTCACTGCCAGCATGAGAAGAGACAAGGGATCGCCCTGACCTCCAGTACCTGTGGGGGCATCCCGCAGTATTACACAGACATGACCCCAAGTGCTTTCTTAGAGCTGAGTGAGCCACAGAGGCCAACATGGATGATACAATGGTCATCCATTATTAATTTCCAGTTGAACCTGATCTCATATCAAGGTGCAATAGGTTTTTGTAACGGGCAGAAACTGGGTTGAAAAATATGTTCCCGCTGCCTGCCATGCACCTTGTGGATGCGAGATGATTTAATGGAAGTTACTGACCCTGTGCAGAAAACATCATCACTTTGGTTAGATTAGCAGGCTGTTGAAGAGTGGGCGACTTTTGCAAATTTTTACCATGAATGAAACTATTTACAACAAAGGGTTTTTAGGGCTGTATTGGATCTGTTTTACCAAAAGCGGAGTCCTAGACTGAGAAAAATGAAACCTCGCTGGGGTATTCCTATCTAAGTGTATTGGTTTCTGTGTTGTAAAGTTATGTCACTGTGCAAATGAGAACTGTTGTTAACCGCATATGCCAACTATCAAGTGGCACTTCCATTATGTTTGGATTCATAAAGGCTTTAACTTTTCAAAACTATCCAAACACAGTGCGGAGAAAAAAAGTGGGTCAAACAAAACATTTTCCCATGCATGCATTCATTGCTGCCTTATTTGAGGTCTGCAGAGATGCGTCCAAGCTTGGGACAAAACCACAACAACAAGCCCATCAGTGCAAACTCATCATTCACCACACTGCACGGCTTTAGAAGCTAAAAATGTCTGCCACTGAGACACATTAGAAGTTGCATGGAAAGTTCTGAGTGTACACTTCACCCTGGAAAGTAGCATGGTCCACTGACTGTGGGTTCCCAAAGTCCAGTATGTGTGTTAGTAGGGGGGTAGTGTGGGGGTAGGGGTGTAGCTGTAGACCACCCACTGGGGCCCCAGCACACGCCTCGTCTCCCAGGCCCAGCCGCTGCCCTGCCTGGGTCTCAGTATCTCTGTCCCCCCCTCTCCACCCACCCTAGCCTCTGGATGATAGTATTTAATGATAGTGAGGGATCACTTTGGGTCTCACACCGCTGCCCTTTCCTTTCAAGTTCCACCACATCAGAGAGTTTCCCCGAGCCTCGGGATTAGAAGGCTTTGTACACCATCATCTATTGCTCATCGCACACTGCCATTCAAATATAAACAGTGCGATCCTCACACTCCACCCTCCTGGCCAAAACATGTGTGGGAAGACGGGGAGACGAGTGCAGGAGCGAAGCGAGGAGGGGGGGAGAGATGAATAACACTGAGAAATATTCCTGGAGTTGAGAGGGAGATCAAAGCTGAAACTGCAGCTTGGTATGAAACCTGAGACAAAAACAAATGATTTTGAGGAATTCAAGAAAACAACACCAATTTGCTTACTTGACTCCATAACAACGAGTTCACAGTATTACTATAGTGGCTAAAGAAGAAGATACTTTGTTAAAAGCAACCCTAACCCTGACTGTTGGATTACCATTACCAGTGCAGTAAGCTGTGAGCAGCATTTAAGATGAGAACCTGTTTAAACCATGCTTTTGTATAGTTTAACTGAAAGCAACACATCATGTTTTTTAAGATGATCACCAGTTTTGTGAATTGCAAAGTGAAAAGTAGGATCAAACCACTACAGTAACTATAGCTGTCAAATAAATGTAGTAGGTCAAAAGGTACAATATCTCCATATGCAATGCAGTGGAGTAAAAACTATAAAGTGGCATAAAATGAAAATACAAAAAATTTTTTACATAAGTTCAGTCGTTGAGTAAATGTACTAATTTACTTTTCAAAACTGCTCTAGTGTTTTATTAACATGCATATTTATAACATAAAACCATATTCAAACCACATTATCTGCCACTAGACTGCAGTTCTCAGTGAAATCAACCTTTACCTTGAGATTACGATATGATCAATATGTAAAATGCTGGGAAAAACTGATTTCATGCATGTGCCTATAAGATGTAGCCCATATGCATATGTCATTGAAACATGCTGTTGTGCTGTTTTGTGTTGCGTTGTGCAGAGATACATCAACAATACATATTGTGTCAACTCACTCTTTCTGACTGAAAATGTCAATAAAAAATAAGTTGCAAAAATTAAGCAGACATGCAAATGAAGGAAACAAGCACAACACATAATTCAAAACTATGATTATGTCATTTGAAGAAAATGTAATCTGCAGTGTTTTTCTTTGCTATTGCAAACAAGCTGTATATTAAAGTAATTTTCAGAAGACTGTGTTGTACTAAAACCTAATGAAATATGATTTATTTGACAAAAAAAAAAAAAAATACATTGAACCCTGCACACAAACGTTCAGGCCCCATGTGGCTTAGCTTTCTTCACAACAGTCCTGAGCTGCGAGCTCGGCCCAGCTCAGTCCGCAGACGTGTGTCTCATTACCAGACATTTCTGGAGGGAAACGTTTGCTTCAGGCCTGACCCGAGCTGTTCCAATCTAAATCAGCAATATGTTTTGGTCTCATGTCTCACTGCTAGTAATTATAAATCATCTACATGTTATTTCAACCAGCTGGACCAACAAGCTGATGGATTAGATTTCTGGCCAGCCACCAGCATTTCATTTATGAATCCCATGGTGCTGTCTCCCAGCACAAAACAGTGCGAGCCAGGAACTACTGCAACCAATCAAAAAACACACGTTAACCTAAAATTTACAACAATGCTCACATTCCGACTGAGCCCCACTTTCATTTCACCAGCTGGGCTCTGGCAGGGCAACAATCAGCAGCACTGGTGCCATGTGGACCGATAGTGGCTTTTGTTTGTGTGTGTGTGTGTGTGTGTGTGTGTGAGAGTGTGCTGTAAGAATACACACTGGTATGCAATTTTCACTCTCATTTTAGATTCAAACTGAAGTCAATGATACAGATGGCTGTAAAAGACTTGACACCAGTTAGACTAGCTGTAGCTATCAAAATAATTATTAATCTGGGCATGATAATTAGAATTAATATAAAATTTCATTATAACACTGACTTAAGACAATAGCTTTTCTACTTCTTAATGACCGCCTACATTTACACAAAACAGCCTAATTAAACAACCTTTTTCTCATCACTGTTGAACCCTATTCAGTTTTACATCTCTAATTAACATTAACTGAACACACTTAATGACTTCGACCTAATTCATTTCCTGATGTTTTTCCTTATAATTTAACCTCTGTCCTTAAAAAAAAAAACAAAAAACGGGGCTGCTATTGATGTGCGTCTTTTAGCCAACCTCATTATTGTTTTTTCCTTTAACGACTGGGCCTATTAGTCAGAAAGCTAATTGTGTGACTATTTCATTTCCACAACAAGACATCTAATTAGGCCTCAATGTGCCCATCAACTCAAAATTTTATGAAAACCTGCGGCCAACAGCCTCATTTGTAGCCCGAAAACATGTTGATGAAGTAAGTGATATTTGTGTTTTCTGTTTTGGGTACGATAGAACTAACAAAAGCCTGGGGGCCAGATACTGAGTTGAGAATAATGAGGAGTTTAAGTTAGGAAATGGGTGCCATGCAGTCCCTCACTGGTAAGGGGGGCGAGGGAGGTGATGGGAGAGGGGGGGGGGCAATTGCCTCTTTCCTTTTTGCTAAAAAGTGCACAACTGCTCCCTTTTACTTGTGAAAGCAGACTTCCAGGAGGTCTGCAACTTTAATGCATCTAGGGGGTGCTATAATAAACCCAGCAACAAAAAGTGCCAAAGAGGTTCCAGGATGCTTGTATAACAAACATATTATTCTACTTCACCATCAGTGTTGGCATAGATTCAATAATCAGTGTAATCAATATTAGAGAATGGTGTTTTCTCCAAATAAAGGAGACTCACGAAAACATTATTGTATTACTTTTCTTTTGCTGTGTGCACATCAGGGCCAGATGATCATTTATGATGTCTGTTGTACATCATTAAGGGAAGCAACACAAGTGCACATTTAAAACGAGTTCACTTTGCCAAGGCATTTTTTGATTTTGCTATTTCTTTGAAACAAAACTATTTGGAGAAACAAAGGATCATTCTGTTTCATTTTTTCAGAAATCCAGTTTAAGTATTATTTGATTTTTTAAATTGTTAAAATTTTGTCTTGCAGCAAATCCCATTTTCTGTCATTTTAACTAATCTCTCTTGCATTTCATAGACAAAGAATTAAACACAATATTGAAAGCACGATTCATTTATGAGACTGATGAAAATAGTCAGCCCGTAGCTTATCTAAGTTTTAAAAAGTTGTGACTTTTTTTCCTGAGAGTAAATGTGAAAATAGATAATATTTTCTTTCTTTTTTTTAACACTTAATATATATCTCTTTCAACAGGAACAAGCATACTTTCAACAAAACTCCATAAACTGTATTCTTCTGTCTGTGAATTTTCTAAACCAAAACCCTCTTTCTCAAAATGCCACTGCAGAAACAGAAAATCAATTTTGCATCAGAAAAAAAAGCAAAAATAGTGGAAGTTTGAAAGATGAACAATTAACACAGGGAAAAAAACAACAACAAAAAAAAAAACAAAATGTGAAAACAACAATGAAGCAAAAAATTTATGACGAGCAAAATAGTTTGTGTAATTGGATTTTAGCACTAAAAATACTAGGCTACTAAATATAGTGAAGTAGTGATCCGTTCAGTTTTTAAAATAAATTTAAGGGACAACATTCAGACTTAATGGTGCCTAATCATGCAAAGGGTGAAGGTGAATCTTTCAGTTTTTTAAAGTTAGGCCTATGACTCTTAAGTTACAAGAATAGGTGGAAATTAGTGGTTTATAAGTAGACTAGCATAATGTAAAAATATAATAGATATACGTTCTCTGTATAATAATAATAATAATAATAATAATAACTACTACTTACAATAATAATAATAATAATAATAATAATAATAACAACAACTACTACTTACAATAATAATAATAATAATAATGATAATGATAATAATAATAATATTAATAACAACAACAACAACAACAACAATAATTTAAAGTTAGTAATTGTCATTTTTAGGAAACTGGCACTGTGTCCATTTTTTAAATGTGGGTAGTTTTCATATAAATGCATGAAAATCGAGGAAAACAATCAATGATCAGCTGTGAAAAGCAGCAGTTATATTGTAAAGTATGACAGAGAGGTCTATATGGGTAGAAAATGATGCTCTGGACTCAAAACGCGCCCACTGAAGTGAAGTGTCACTGAGCAACAATCCATGCGAGAAATAGCATTTAACACACACACACACACACACACACACACACACACACACACACACACACACACACACACACACACACGCTAGCATGTGTTTTAGCAGTATAGATGATAGGCCTCGGCACCTACGTGTCCGAACGGGTCCAGGTGGTTGTTGGTCAGTTTCAGCTTCTGGAAGGAGACGAGCTGCCTCATCCAATGCGCCCCCGTGGCGGGAGAGTCCGGGTGAACGTAGAGCCTCCCGGGCATGGCGGGCTCTGCCTTCCCGGTCACAGACCTGGATCACAGCAACACAGTCTCACTGTAACACCCTGAGCTGACAGCAACATGACAACTGCCGCCGGTGCGGACGCGAGCGCACTGGGAGAGGTGGACCGTGTCCGCGGTGCAGCATGTTAATTAGACATTTACATTAGGCTATATTAGCCCATTACTGCAATTCTGAAACTTTTTTTTTAAATAATGAAAATGAGAAAAAAGAAATATTAAATTAACATATATAGATTTTAATTTAAAATACACACACAAAAATGTAAAAAAAAAAAAAATTCATAGCCTATAATAAATAAATAAAACCCGCACAGTTAGTGGGACACTGTTACCAACCACCGAGGCTGATCTCCCTTCATTATGTCTCTCTGTGTCTAAAAGCTTTTCATCAGGGTTTCTTTACATTAAATACATCGGTGAAACGACGAGGAGTGTCGTCGTGTGTTATGTACAACACTTTTTTTTGGATGTAGTCAGTGGTCAGATTAGAACTGCTAGCAACTGTCTTCCCACATTATTAGATCAAGAGGAGAATTAGTTGCAGGACAAGCTTTGGACAGGTCATTATCGGCAGTATTGGCATGTGATTATCCTCCTTAAGTATCTCCTCATTGAAAGGCGATGACCCAAACAAGGCATTCCTGACCAGGGTTAGGGAGATCGACATGAGCTGAACAAATATGTTTATGCTCCACAGTGAAAGACACCCTTGTCGCGGCGCACATGTAACCTATAGCTTTAGGAGAAGTCATCAGACATCCATTCAGCACCGAGGAGTCAGCTCCGGCTCAAAAGTCTCTCCCTGCTGACTACATTTCTTGGCAACCATTAAAAAAACACACAGTTCATAATTCTGCAGGAATGAATACGTTCACTTCCGATTCTCCTCCATCAGGACAACAATATATAAGATTTCCTGTCGGAGTAAACTCCGCAGAGAGCAGTTGCGACCCCCAAAGACAAGGACCTCCATTATTATGAAATGCCCTGTGCGTAAAATTAAATAAAGGTTTGTTTCTGGAGGGAAAGTCCTTGAGAAGGATTTTTCTTAATGTTATTTATTTACATACCATTTATTGTCGGCGAATTTGTATCGATGGTCGTCCGCAGGAACAACATCCATCAGGAGAATATATTTAGTTTTGGGGTTTAGTCCGGTGACCTTCACTTTGAAGCTGGGGAACATTCGCCTGTGAAGGACAAAAGACGGTTTATAGCGCTTCGCGGTCTTTCTGCCAAAGGAAGGCCACACGCACACGCAACAAGAAACTGTGGTGTGTTTTCATTATTTTCTGCTCTGTAGAAGAAATCACTAGGGTTCACATCCAGTTTTGGCCATTTTCAAACCTTTAGATGGTGTACGCATCCAATGCACATTTATGAAATTCTGACTGAAAATAGGTGTTTTCAGAATAAAGTTCCGTTCAAGACATTTTAATGATTCCAATTTGCAAACTAAACTAAAGTAAACTGAAGTAAACTATAATGCATGCAGTGCGATGGTTTAAAACATCAGATAAATGCCTATATTTGCTTTGGAAAGGTAAAGACAGGGCGTTAGGTCTGTGTGAGACCTGCACATTATAAAACGTTTTTCCACCGTGGGCCAGATTTTTTTTTTTTTTTTTTTTTTTGCAGGATCCGTTTAGTAAATCATTTGGATATTTGGTAGGCTATCTGTCATTTGACAGAAAAAAAACACATAACATGAGTAAGGCTATCAAGTCTCCCGAGTCAGAGGGAAGGGCTGGAGACGAGGTGGGCTGCTGTGTAATATCGCTTCACGCCAAAAAACACCAGAGAAATGAGTGACGGGAATATAATGGGAGACTGTGCAGCTGTGAGAAAACAACTGTCTTCTGGTCGCGCCGGAGAGCACAATGAAATGTAGCTGTGTTGAATTATAAATGCTGGTCATTTATAATTCACACACCGGTCACTTTGACATGAGCAGACACCAGCGGTCACCACGCGCACACTGCACACTCAGCCGGCGTGCGTTATTTTGAGCGGATGCAGCCAGAGGGCAAAACCGTGGAGATGACAGCGAGACACATGTAGCTACAGCCCCTGCATAACATGTTGCATGCAAAAGTGTTCCAGGTGTCTGCATACGATCTCTCACACACACGCACCACACACACACACACACACACACACACACACACACACACACACACAGAGAGAGAGAACAGATACAGATTAAAACACATGCTCCTAAAATGACTTTATTTCATGAGGAGAGCAGACTCATACTCAGCAGTATTTTCAACCGGAGGACGGTTTTGTCCATTTGCTCTCTCAGGATGATTGGTTGATGGGTTTGCATGTCCCAACAGGGCCACCCAGACTAAAATGTAGCTATGTGGAACTGTAGAGCGCTAAAGCGTCCACCAGATGCTGTGTGTTTTCTCTGTGGCTCCTCACGGTGTATATTTCCAAATCCCCACGCAAGAAAAAATTCCAATCGGGCCTATGGTCTACATTTGGACGCACAAATAGGCCTAGGTAAACCCCATAATGGCGTGGGGAGCCTTATCAGCAAGCGGACATGCAGCAATCAAGTAAATAAACCCTGGTTGTGATTAGCACTCTCCAGTTATAATAATTACAGCCTAATTGTTTTTTTTTTTTTTTGTAATAGTTTGGCGTCTTACCTTCCAGCTTTGGTGATGATCATCTCCGTCCCCACCTCATGAAACTTCATCCACAGTTCCCTCTCGTGCAGGTAAACTTTTATTCCCTCCATTCCCTTCAAAATAAAACATCTTAGCTTTGTTGTAAGAAAAAAAAAAAAAAGAAAAAAAAAAGGGCCTATACTTCAGTTTTACGCAGAGGTGCCATATACTGGTCTCACATGGTTTTGCTATTTGGTCAAAACGCGTGTCTTCGGCTGCTAAAGGTGAAATTTATAAATGATAATTAACTGCAGTTTGAAATGAAACATTTCTTTTAATTTTAAAAGTACACTCTGTACATTCAGAGACTGAACAATAAATAATGTGGGACATATAGCGACAGTGCAACCCTCGTGTATCCACTCAATCATCCTGCAGCCTTAAGTCTGTTGGGCCTTGCATTCACATTTAACCTAAAGACAATATAGGCCTAGATATGGGTCTGACGAAGAGCTTTTTATCCTACAAAGCTTGTAATAATATAGTCTCATATACACTCAGAAAATCTCGGCTGAAACGAATCGAAAATGCTTCAGAATCTTTCTAATGTTTAACTTCTCTAAGTTTCTTGGAGCAGTTATACTCAACTTCACTAATATATTATACCTTTTTTTTTTTTTTTTAAGACAGACTAAAAAAAAGTTACATATGTATCCTATATAAAGATATATTTTGGAAACCAGCAGAATTAACCCATCCCATTGACACAACCTACATTTCCTTTTCTCCTCTGTGGATATTTTAACAACTAAATCTCGGGTGAATATGTGTCCAGTGTGGATGTGAGAGCTGGCTTTGCAGCCTGCAGTAGTGAGAGTGAGGCCTGCTCACTGACTGATACTGACCTGCTGGATGTAAGTTGTCTGTGAAGATGGGGATTTGCTTGAGGTCCCGTTCTGTTTCTCTGATTTATTATCGCTCTGTACTTCCCTTGAATCCGAGCCACCAGGAGAGTTTTGGAGGCCAAAAGTCTCCTCTTGGTCCGCCATGACAGAAGCTCCGTAAGCTACCGCCCCAGCTGGAAGACCCAAAGCAGAAATGTCAGTGTGTGCATGGGGCTGTGCCCCCTTATTAACATTATTCCTGATTTCAATGAGTTTAAATACTCACAGGAAGACACAAGTAAACTTTGTTAATATGTGACCACAAAGTTTTCTCATTTTCGGAAGTACAGTGTGCTAAATGCATCACAGGCTAAATAACTACAGCTCAGGGTGGCCAGCATTCAAGATCTAAATAGATTCATCAGGAAAGCATAATATAGGCCTGTTCATTTAAAAGTTACAGCGTAATAAACTGAACCTGCATTCAATCGTTTAAATAAGATGAAGCGTTGGCAGCTTGTGTCAAGATTCTTGTTGCAGATATAGTCAGTTTTACACTATCAACAGAGATAACCTATCATTTGAATGAGATGATTTACGCTGTTGAATCCCCAACACTGGGCTACAACAGTGAGGACTTATTTTAGGGAACTGAAGCTGCACATTGATGCAGGCCCCTCACTGTCAGGAAACGCTGTTCCCCAGCTTCACCTTTTTAACATCGCGATGTCCAGAACAAAGTGAAACCCGCTGAAAACAAACCCTCTCCACTCAGATGCTGTCCCTTCTGCAGCGGGCAGCGATTCGTGCAGCGCAGGGCAGCCTCTACTACCATGTAAACCCGCTATGAATCGCAACAGCAGTTCATACACGTAGCCGGATCAGAGCAGGATCAGCTTACCTCCAAACAAAAACACGTCGCAGCCTGGAGTTGGACACGGCGATGGCACAACAGAGAAAAAAAAACCGTCTCGCCTTTAAACTGTGCAATACTCCCGTCCCCGAATCAGATAATCCAGGCGTTTTGCTCGATGGAGCCGCACAGAGCCTCCATGAATCCTGCTTTTCTCTCTCTCTCTCTCTCTCTCTCTCTCTCTCTCTCTCTCTCTCTCTCTCTCTCTCACAGTTTAAGTCCAGATTTCCTACGAGCGGAGCAGCGACCGCGGAGATCCTCGCAGAGGGAGCTCGGTGACAGCTACAGCAGGGCGATCCTTGTCGGTGCCTGATTTTTGGAAAGCTGGTGACCGTTTTTGTGAGCCGACCCCCGCCGAAAAACACCGAGTAGTGAGCTGTAGCCGAGTCCCAGAGGAGCAGGTCCGTCACCTCCTTCTTCCCTCCTCTCTCTCTCTCCCAGTCTCTGCCTTGTCAATTCTACATTTCTCCCCCCCCCCGCTCTCTCTCTTTCTCGCCCGCGTTCCCTCTCCAACCCTCCACCGCGCATCAATGACCAACCGTGCGAAGCGGAAGCCGAGTCCACGACGTAGATCGGAGGAGGGGGGGGTTGATGAGGGGGGCAGCCTGTGCAGGAATAGTATTGGTTTATACCCCAAATAATAATTCCTTCCAGGTCCCCACCCCAGGTCTTCTGATTTTTCCGCTCTAAACCCCTCCATAATCCCAGTCTGGTGGCAGGAACCCATTTGGTATTTGGCGTTTCATGCGTAATGACGCGCAACTTTTAGCCTCCAGACAGAATACAGTTCATCAAACATCAGACCCATCTCGACGTGATAGGCGCGTCAGCAGATAGGCCACTGCATGGAATGACAGCAGCTGGTTGATTAATTGACCATAGGTTTTTGCCTGTAGGTCTGTTATTACCTGAACAATTACCAGGAACAATTAACGGGCCGCTTGCTCAGGCAGGTTGTCTCTGAATGTTATGAATGAACCTTGTCCTATCCTTTTATTTCCCCCCCAGAAGAACAAGACCAGACGGTTCAGAGCAGGAGGACAAAAGGCTTAAATAGATCGGATTTTTTTTTTTCGTCTCCACAGATGAAAACTAAACCCGGGAAAGTGAATGCACATCTTAAGACACAGGTTTAGTCTGACTGTTTCAGGCTGTCTCGGACAATGGACTTCAGATTCTCACACAAAAAGGATCCTAACAAGCCGCCAGAATTTCCTAAACTGTATGAGAGTGCGTGGGCTACACCACTACAGACACTGATGCATCTGACCTTATCAAGTCAGGGCAAAGACATAGGCTACTAATCCATGCACTGCAAAAAATAACCACCTTTTCATTATCCATACAGATACAGAGCAGATAATCAGCCCTGACGCTGCGCTGGTTGGACACATTTGGCCACCTTTCCCTCTTTTGTGTCAATGTATTTCCTGAAGTGTAACTCAGTGGACCGAGAATAGCTGCGCGTTCCTCCTGTTCCTCCCGAAACAAGCAAAAAATATTGAAACAATAGACTCAACACATCAGCCTGAGCAGAATATTTACTGCCAGTGAAAGACAGCAGCGACGGGACATCACGCGATTTGCCAAAGTTGTCATTTTTTTCAGTGTGCGCACCAAAAATGTCTCATTTGCAGTTTAGGCCGTTATCACACTGTGCAGGAGCCCAGAGAGTCAGTATTTACACCGTATTTCATAGAATGTAAAGTTATTATTTATCTGGACTGAAACCGAGAGTAATGATGGACGGGTAGTGTAAATATGGTGTTGAAAACAGGGACTAAGAGTTGGCTATAGCAGCTGATATTATAGATTATTCCAAGTGTTAAAGTAATTTTAGTAAAATAAAAATATCAGAATTAATTATCCAGTGTCTCACGATAAAATGTCTTAGCAAACTGAGGATGTAACCTCTAGATATGTCATAGCATTTGTCCAGAAACCTTCTCCTGGAAAAGTAGGCACAATATACTTTGACTACAAATTGTTATTGTCACTCTCGGTTCAAAAATAAATAAATAAATAAATGATAACAAAAAATAAAAAATAAAGGATATCTGGATAATTCTTTCTGATGCTTCTTTCTGAAGCTTTACTGTTTGTTACATGTTGAACTGCTTGTCTCTCATCAAAAAATAGATGTAGGCATACAAAAGAAGCTGGAGAAAAACAAAGTTATGACAGCTATGACAGTAGTCTGGAAGTTTTGAACAATTTGCTGTCTCTCTCTCTCTCTCTCTCTCTCTCTCTCTCTCTCTCTCTCTCTCTCTCTCTCTCTCTCTCACTCACACACACACACACACACACACAGACTTCCCAGTGGCATGCTTCTCCATTACTGTATCAACACAAGTAACGTAGGCTCTGCAGAACTTGGACAAGGCCACAGACCCGATGTGTTTTTTTTCACAGTGCAAATATGACCAGAATTTAGACCTGAAAATTGGCCCAAGATCCTTGAAAACGTACGATTATTACTGACCGGAGCTACACTTAGTTTTACAGCGTTATGCCACGATAACAGCCAAGTTGAAGATAAGTGTTCAGTAAAATGAAATATTGATGAATACAGATAAAGCAAAGGAGAAAATGCACAAAGGACAAAAAATGAAGAAAAAAAAAACGGTCACAACTCGAGTTTGCATACACATTAAAAATGTCTGGACAGAAATGAAATCATTAAACTGAGAAGTCGGTATGGCGCTGCAAAGTCAACATAATGTAAAGGTCAGTCTAATAAAGTTGAAACCTTCCTCTAAGAAGTCAGTGACTCGGTGGGTAACGAGGTTCATCCAAACTGAATTCCACAAATCAGTTTTAGTATAAAGTTTATATCAGCCGTACATCGATATGACTCCATCCTGCAAACACCTTCTAGGGTTTTATTTGTTGCCATTTAGCTACTAACTGGTTTGAAAAGTCATTTAGAACAGAGAGAGAGAGAGAGAGAGAGAGAGAGAGGCACAGAGAGAGGGAGAGAGCTTATTTGTCTGCACAAGTAGAGTTTCATGTCGACGGAAAACAAATGAAAAGGTAAAGTGCAAAATCGGAAAACAAACCCCGCTGACTGGCTTTCCTGGAGGAGCTGTGAAAAGACTCCAATAATGAGCCTCGGTCATTAAAGAGGAAAAGACCAAGTGCAGATTAATCGGAGGCCTCATGAGCAAGTAAAGGGAAAAAGAACAGTCGCAGTGGCCGCAATATTTATTCCCATAATGAACTCGCAGCCTCCAACAGGAGATGCGTTACCAACGAGATATGGGACGAAGGTTACATCAGAGCAAAACGTAAAAACGGCTGAATTCAGTCATCTTCTGAGACCAAAAACAAACAACGGAGCGACTTCTGAGATAGTTCAGGACTCACAACAAATAAACGGCATTAACACCGAAACGTTTTCGTTAAAAACCTCAGGGACGGTTGAGGATTTTTGACCATACATGAGTAAAGATGCCAACTTACATCATTATTTGATACCACAATAAATAGCCTGTGAAATATTTTCTAATGTGAATAGACGGCATAGCCTACTTTATTATAGATGTAGCCCACTGATTTACACCTTCAAGCAATTAAATAATAACAACAATAATAATAAGAATAATAATAAAAACTGAACAATGCATACTTTATTACATAAGTGGTCTAAAATAAATCGCACTGAAGTTCAAATGATGCAGCAGTTCACTGTCAGCCTGATAAGAAACGATATTAAAACTTTTACACACAAAATGCATCATGACAGATAATATGATAACATTTGAATAGAATAAGTTTGGTAAAGTAAACGCCAAAAATTAGAATTGGAAACCAAACAGCTTCTTATATTTTCGGTTGTTTCCGCACCAGTGTATTGCACTTGCGGGACGATTCAGTGTACCTACATTTGGTCAGTCTGGCAAAATGCCTCGGGTTGAGACCACGTGATGAAGGCCAATTTGAGACTTAAATGCAAACAACGTAATAATTAGATTTGCTTTAGAGCGCCACCTTAGAGCGCCACCTAATTAATCCGCAAAGTGAACCTGAAAATGAAATGAAAACAAAACATCTGCTCCATGAGGCCACAGAAGTCCGTGTGTCACATGGAAGATGACAGCAGACGTGATTCAACTGAATGCATACAAAATACAAAATCACAGCATCATATCATGGTGGCAGCTCCCTCATTGATTCTGATATTTATTTACTGTGACTGAAAAGATTAAAAAAATCAGCAATAAAAAAAAATTAAAAATAAAAAAACAAAAAACAAAACAATCTAACAACCTGCAGGATTCTTTGAGATTCTACAGTAGGATCTTAGAAAGAGCAGCTGAGCTGTATCAAAAGTCTATTGCAGCTTCAGTTCAGTAAGACCAAATCATTAGGAGTGATGAAGGGGAGCAAAACAACACAGCGGATTAACATGAAGCACAGAGGAAACCTGCATGTGTGGATCACCTCCTCTACATTTTTAAATCACATCTTCTCTGTGGTAGAACATAGTGAGCCTCTGGTGTTTATGTAAACTGCAAAGTTCATAAAACCTGTCCTCGCTTCTAATAAAAAAAAAAGAAGAGAGAGAAAAAAAAAAAATCTCAACATGTTGCGTGACCAGCTAACAGGTATTTACTCTGAAACATAAAGTCTAAATGTAGCCTCGAGGACAAACAATGCATCCACCACAGAAGTCAGTAAGCAACAGTAAGCAACACTGACCAGTGGCATCCAAACGGTCTGACCGCCAGCCTGTAAATCTGCAGCATTAAAATCACACCACTGGAATATAAACAGTGTCTAGAGCCCATTAACATCATATCTTAAAAAATAATCACATTGCCAGTGACTAAGCACAGTGTGTGGCGTGCTTCTTGAAAAACTACAAATCCCACTCATCCGGGTGAAAATAACAAGGTGGCAGAAATTAGAGTGATATTTTTGGTTGAAGCATCAGGTGAAAAAAGGTGAAGAAAAAATAAATGAATGCAGGACTTTCAGTAAGCAACTACTTGTGAATTTTGTGCTGGAATTGTTGTGCAAGTTCAGCCTAAAACACATATATACACACAAACACACACAAACACACACACACACACACACACACACACACACACACACACACACACAGGTTAAATACATGCTCCCTACCTCCTGGCTGTCCTGGCTGACTATTGAGTGTGTGGTCTGATGTTACCGCTTGTTTAGAGCCGTTTAAAGTCTGGTGAGACTTCAGCAGACAGGCAGGTGAAAGCGCTGGTGTGGCTAACCACCGGTCCAGCCAGGACTCCTGGGTCAGGGGAGAGGGGAGCCTGCCCAGATGCTCTGCACCAAATACCAGCTGTGAGGTTTGTGGCTGAAAACCCATCCACGGTTTGGCTCTCAGGAACAGAGCCAGAGAAGAGGAAAGGAGAAAAGAGGGGGAGTAAGAAAACAAAAGCTGCAGACACTGCAATTTTTTAGGCCAAATCTTTTCCAGGTGGCACTTTGAAAGAGTAATACCCCGATTTGATAAAATAATATGAATCCGATGTTAAAATACCCACTTGTGCTCTTCACACAAAGATGCACTTTTTTACTGCTTGCAGTGTGTTTTCATTTGGGCTGCACAGATTTGACAGGTATAACGCAAGCATGGAGTGGATTTTATGACCAATTTCTAAAGCATAAACAAAGGAATATTATGACTCATCCTCGTGTGGAGAAAGTTGTTATGAATGTTTTGCGCTCGGCTGTTTGTATATTCAGCAAACATTCCACTGTCAAATGAGCAGACAAATGTTACTAGATGATAGAGAAGTAGAAGCTAAAATCTTTTCTGCGGACTGCACCTTTAAAGTCCCACCTCTTGATCTAAAATGCAGCCAAATAGGCAGGAGTATATAAAATAACATGTTGTATAATGCTTTGTGTTTGAAATTATTGCCCTGCTTATAGGAACTGACAGAATTACATGGCTTAAACCTAAAGACGGGAGGGGAAGAAAAAAGCTGTGTAAAAGAAATGAGAAAGAAAGACATTAGAAGCCTGCAGGTTAGGTCATTATAATGACTGGAAAGTGATGTATTCCGGCTGATGCCTCATTTGTTGGTGAGCAGCGTGCACACTCCCACTCAGCCACCACCATCCTCCTCTGTCTTTCAGTTTCTCTATATAAAGATGGAGAGTTGTAAACTCCCTCCTAATCCAGTATGGTTTCTCCCTCCATGGCCACACATGGGCCTGTGGTCTGCCCTCCACCCAGAGTCTTTGGCTGCCTTTTTACCCACCTCCCCCTCCCCTCCCATCAGCTCCCAACCCTCACCCTCGACCTCGTGAGTGAGTTTACCCTTGTTCCACTAGAAAAGGCAACGATAAGGTATCTGGGCCTCCATGGCGATGCAGGACTTAAGAGGTATATCGTGTGTACGCAGATACACACACATATTCGCGTACAGTGCTCTACTTTTACAACCTGAGCAGGGCTGTGGGCTCAGGGGTGGTGGTGGTGGTGGCGGTGGGCTTGGGGCTGACACGTTTCTGCTAACAATCACATCACACACAGGGACCCACATTCCAACTTCCTGATCAAACCGCCCCCCCCGCCTCCCTCAACTGCCCCACCGCCCTGCTTCCCTGAGCTACCTCCACCATCGTCGTCCTCCTCCCCCCAAAGATCTTGGTGTAGACTTTAGCCGGGAGAGTTTAGAGAATTATGGAATTTTTCGTGGAAATATTTACAGAAATATAGAGTGGCAAAGATATAAATTTTAGGAAAAAACAAAATTTAGTCAGTCTGATCGGGACTGCTCAAAACTGCTCTACTGCAACATCACATTTTGGTATAAGGGAGAGTCTATTAATTCTGACACATCTGGATCTAGTTCATCTTGACATGTTGGAGAGTCATTTAAGTGAGGGACATAGAGTATGTGTGGGTGGGTTTTTATACCTGATGTCATGTACTCTGGTGCCCTCTAGTGACTTTTTCAACAGTTCACAATGTAATACGGTTACCTTTAAGTGTTGAGTCATAGATAAATTAAAGGCTATTCGTACTGATACAGGGTTTTCTATATAGGCTAGTTTATAAAAAAAAGTGTTGTATTTTTACATGAGGTAGTTATGTGTGTGCTGCTTGTGTATGTAGGTGATACTCTTTTGTGTGATTTACATATACAAATTATTATAGTAATATTATATCCCCAAACATGATGGGTTATACACTTCATTACTCTTCAGAGGATATATGCGTAATAGAGAGAAAAAAAAAACATCACGAGCCTCCAGAACACAACCACATGTATTCAAACAGCGACGCTGACAACGACTCCAGCACAGACACAGACACTCAGCCACCTACAAAGCTGAGGTAATGAGCATGGGTATCATGTGGTGTGGTCTGCTCCAGCCACGGCCACATTCACAGGCCTTGGGGGCCTGCGGGCCATCATGTCTCACTTCAGTGAGGTCAAAGCACCTTCAACTCTGACATGTTCAAATGCACAAATTATGACTCTGTCAAATCCAGAAATTATGAATTAGGTATGTCCTTTGCCTCATTTTGCATCTCTGGTATGTCAAGGATTGGCCTGGAAGTTACATTCATGCTGATAAAAGGGATGAAACACACTGTGGATAAGCTCTGCTAATGCTCACACAGAATAAAATCTGAAACTGAGAAGTAGTAACAATACATTTGTTTTGGGCGTCCTTAATACAGCCATATAATACATTACTGTCTTGTATCATGTGGAAAATGGTTTAACTGATGTACAAGAAAGTACACGTTGTTTACAGGGAAGAAAGACCTCTTTCTGAATTTGTTAAACATACCTGAAATAGTTCAACCTGAGATAATCATTAACACAGCTCTTATGCACCATGTATTGGTAACACTAAGGGGACACTAATGAAAAAAAAGTACATTTCACTAGGTTTTGTGAAATGTGTCAAAAATCTGAAACCTGTAGAGCATGTATGTATAGGAGGCTGGGTGTATGCAGCAAAGGTACTGCCACAGCGACAGTAACAGAAAATAGGACTGTCAGAAATGAGAATAATAAGTGCACCGGAGTGTGGAGGTCGCAGGAGGAACAGGACTTCTTACAACTGAAGAAAGCAGACGCTGATGTGGGAAACTAGACCAGCAGGTGGCAGTAATGAAACTTACAAGAGGATACCAGCCTCTGTAAAACCTCACAGAAGAAGAGGAAGCCTGCATTCAAATGCACTGAACAAACTAAAAACCCACTTCCCAAGTTACTGGCTGCCTGAGTAGATCCCTCCTAGTCCTGGGAAGCCCTCTAAACACGGTAAGATGCAAACTCTCTCATGACATCTCGCTGGCATTAAAGTGTCTGTTGTGATGTTTACTGGTTGATACTGGGGCCTGTTGTCGCTGGAGTTTTTGAAGCATTGTTAATAAAATGTCAAACACATCTTCTTATTCAGAAAACAGCACTGATTTGGACTTTAACATCTTTATTCAATCAGTCTGAGTGTCTTACCTTTCCTCTCTGCTGCACATGATCAGCTTCAGTTTTACACACAGGACCTGCCAAACCACACTTTGTCAATTTGACTTCCTCACGTGGGCTGTTCCTGGGGGAGTGTACCAAAAGTTGGATAGGTATGGGGGGTGTGATGTAGTTAGGAACAAATGTGATTTATAAAGTGGTGTTGATGTCATTTGCAGAAAGAACAAATTTAAAAGGCCTTTTAAACTGGCTTTTATCTCACATTTTTTGTCTGGAGGACTTTTGTTTCCTCAAGCTTCTCTCACCAAATATACAGTTTAAATTCCACTGCTGAAAAGACCCTGTGCCTTCAGTGCTTGACCAACCAGACCCCTGCTGCAAGTAATTTGTGGGAAAATACCATATAAGTTGAACAAATGCAAGACAATGAATATGAACACAGCTGCTGCATCGTATATTTCCACTTGCTCTTGTGGAAAAATGGCAGAAAAAATGTTTTATGCTTGCAATGGGTAAACAAGGCTTTCTGGAAGAACTGAGTCTTTCCCAAGTGATGGACTGAAAATTACTCTTGAGGCTTCAATTGTTCAGTAGGGACATCTGCTGGTCAAAATAATTTACAGCAGGGATGTGTAAGGAAGGCTGTAAGACTGTGTGTACAACATTTGAGCCAGTTATGAAATTTAAATTAAACTGTTTATGCATAAAATTGCACAATGAATATTCAACATGAAAAGAACCTGGTAATGATGGAGTTATGGATTACCATGCTACTGGCATCTCGATGCTACTGGCATCAAGAGTTCTGTACGTTAGCAGCATTGTTGAGTGGATAGCCGTTGTGGTTAGTTGACCGGTCCACCACAGTGATTGAGATTGAAATAATTTAAGAGATTGCCTTGCCATTTAGTCAGGTATGTTAGCATGTTAGCATTTAGCTCAAAGCAATACTGTGCCTAAGTACAGCCTCATACAGCAGCCAGTGTGGCTCCAGACTCTTCATCCCATTTTCAGAAGAGTGCCAACCAACACAGTGTTGAAGGCCATTGAGTCTGTAAGTCTGTGCAATGATGCAGCAGACAAGCAGACAAGCACAGCTGCTAGTACAACTCAACATATTAGTGTCAGACATCTGAAGTTTAAATCACTGTAAATGGGAATATCAAACACAAAATCAAATCCAACCTCAACACTATCAAGATCTCAAAATATGCTGCTAATTTATATCTGCCTGTTTCAATTATCAATGATAAGGTACCAGCTGTTAACTGAGCACACAAAGGCCTATGTCTTCTCTGTAAAAGAAATTCAGTTTATGGTTCTGTCTAATAATCTCCTTTGATTTTGTACCTTTTTAAACTTTGGATTATTACAGATTTCCTACCATTATGAATCTTTAGTAGTCAATGTGTCATTGGTATCTGTATCACTTGTGATTTATTTGAGGAGTGACAGATGGATATTGCCAAATAACATGATATTTGTGTGATGCTAGCTTATGATGAATGACCTGCTATAACTTAATACATGCCAGTATACACTGTAGCTGTAGAATTGCTTTAGCTGTTTGGACATTGTGGTTATTCCTTCATTAAAACTATTACAGGTTTAGTGCTCGCAGGCAAATAAGGATAATACATTTTCCTGGGATGCGTCCTGTGTTTTACTTTCTTCTCTGTTTCTCTAGTTACTAGTAAACAAGAACTAGATGAGACATTGGTGTAACCGTCCCACGCCACTGTTGTATTCAGCTCTTTAAAAAGGACTCACTGCCAGTTTTAGATCGATAGTGCACGTCATAAGAGTGGATTGGCTGGTCAGCCCAAGAACCCTCACAAACAGAGTTGTGTATGGCAGAGTTTTGGCAAAGTTATCAACACACAAACAGGAAAGAGAATATGGGGGAAAGCTCTGGAAAGGGGCGACAAGGAAAAATGGTTGACACTCAACTGGAGAAAATTAGAGCAACAAGGTGTTGAGCCAGGTGCACAAACTGATATTGAACAGGTTCACAGTGTACTGCCACCTTCTGATGACAATTCAGTGGACATTTCTTTTTAAACATTTGAAAAAGGCAATGGAAAGTACATAGCATTAAGGACAATGGCCTCAAATGGAGAGCAGCTGCAGCAGTAGACATAAATCAGTTTATGGTTGTGTTCCAGAAATGTATAGAATGAACTTTTGTGAATTTAGGCGACAACTTGGAGGATCATACCTGGATTTCTGGAGGAAACAGGAAGTAGCACTGGACTGGTGCCTTCATTTCTGTGAACTTCTGCACTTACCAAGAAATGAAAGATCTTATTTTATTGAAGCAGTTTATGGTTGCCATGCCACGCTAGAATGAGCATGAAGCAATCCCAAAATGTGCAGCAGTTACGAGGTGGCTCGTGGTGGTATAGGAAAGTGGTTGGAAAAAGGAGGCCAGATGATGAAAGGACTGAGGGGAACAGAGCCTGGTGTACACTGCCTGAGCAGAGCGGTTTTCAGACTTGCTAGACCTGGCAAGGCGCTACCAGTTGTCCATCAGGACATCCTGCCAGCAAAATGGCAGAGCCCTGTTTCCTGTTTCCTGTTATAAATTTGAGCATAAAAAGAGCAGTTGGCCAAAGTTAGATTACCGTGGTAGCCTAGCTAAGCCAGTTGGAATAGTAGCTGTGGGGAAAAGTGTTGATGATGACCAACCCCAAAGACCCAGTTGAGAGGCCAACATTGCCGGGGGGGGGGGGGGGGGGGTGGGGTGGGGGGGGGGGTGTGGGTCAAGTGGAGTGGCAGTAGAAAGCTGTGGTTCGGGTAAGGCCTGAATCCTTTCTTCATGCTGTTGTTCGCCTGAAGGCATTCAGCACATGGTGTGACCTGTTAGTAGCTGCTACAGCCATGAGGCTCAGTTGTTATTATGTCCTCCGGCTCTAACAATCAGTCATTTCACCAGTACTACCTGTGCTGTGACTATATGATGAATGGATCTCAGATTAACCAGGTGGCTCCTGCAGTGTCTTGGCCTTTAGGTAGGGGATAAACCTAAATTAGACACTAACACAAAAACTAAACTAGTTGAGCAAGAATGAGTTAATATGACAACCTTGTCGCTGGAATTCAGGAACATATGTTGTTTTGCGTCACAAAAATCTCAAGACTGACTCATTACAGAGGCGCCCGATTTCAAAACACAGGCAAAATCTTTTAAAATGTTTTGCTGCACCACTCTGCATCATGATTCTGTCATTTCATTTTGTCTTCTGAG
The DNA here is from genome assembly GCF_046630095.1 of Trachinotus anak. Classification (NCBI taxonomy): domain Eukaryota; kingdom Metazoa; phylum Chordata; class Actinopteri; order Carangiformes; family Carangidae; genus Trachinotus; species Trachinotus anak. Next base: position 9,676,733 of record NW_027273879.1, on the reverse strand, counting down.
TTTAAGCGTCAAGTCCTTCGCTCACTAATTGTAAACTTGAGCAATTGGAGATATTTTAGGTTTAATTAAACTTTTAATGCGAGCTCAAGTATCTAATTGCTTATCTGAGGTCCATTTTAATTCACCATAATTATTCATTCAATTCCAGCTGCCCAGTGTGCCATTACAAGAGCAAGTAACTCTTTTCAGGCGACTGTGATGCTCAACTTTTTATGAACAGAAGACATTTAAAAAAAAAAAACAAAAACAAAATAGAGAATGCAAAGAATTCCACAAATTAACAAGTTAAGAAACAAAGTCATTATATAAAACAAATAGACAGAAAAACACAACACTTCACTAACAAATTAAAGAAACGTAAAACAAGTAAACAAACAGATGATGACATTTTTGCAAGAAGACAGACAGTACAGGTGTAGAGGTGGGTGTGCCTGTGTTTCTTCACCGTGCCATTTATCGGATGTTGTTCTGCTTTTGTTAGTGTCCCAAGTAACAAATGATATACTATTTCCCTGTGGTGTGGGTTTTATTGAGAAGCCCGGCAGCCATCCCTCGGCTACAACAGCTTTCCCAGAATGTGAGGCAATAACAGTGGTTTACACTTTATCTCTTAATGTCACATGAAGGGTAAGACTGTGGCGGTTTTCTAACCCACACAAAGCACCTCAAAGATGCCAGAGCGAATATACTTCCACCCTCCATTAACTCATTTTTTTGGCCACTGTAGAGCAGACATGACTCAAAGCAGAAACTTTGAGTCGTGTCTGTAGCTACACCTGGTGAATGTAAGGCCAACACTGATTGTCTGTTATCTCTGTTTTTGGTCTGTGCCAACTCCTGAGAGAAATATTATCAACTGAGTCACCCCTTTCACACATAAGAAGTCATGTGATCCAATGTTAACAACACTGATTATAGCAGCTTTAAACTGTTTCTAGGTTGTATGTTCGGCTGGTTATAACAATTTTCTTTCCTTTAACCACCCGCTTGTTGATGGGATATATTGACTTATTCTTTTTTTCAATGTTCAAAAACTTCTTCCTGGTCATGCCTGTCTAGGGTTTGAGCCATCATAGATGAGTGGTTATGTTATGATGGTTATGTTAAATGGGCCACTCTGCCTTTGAGTTTGGCTCCCCCTTCTTCACGGCTTTGCTGCTACACTTAACCAGTTAGTGTGTGGACCCCAGGATTGGCTCTGGTGATTTACGCTACAGTGTGGTGGAGCCTGCAGAGGGCTCCACCTGCGTTCATAAGTGGCTTCTGTGTCCTCTCTGTAGATGGATGATGGATGAGATTGTATAAAGTAACCAGAAGAAAGAGGAGCTCCTGGAATGTGATATCAATTTACAAAGACAGAATGACCCGTGGTGCTGCCAGAGCTGCTGTCACATACCCAACACAATGAAGTGTGCTTGTGTTTGTGTGTGTGTGTGTGTGTGTGTGTGTGTGTGTGTGTTGCTGCATTACCTATAAGAAGACCATCACATGTGAATGTATTTGGATCTATTATCGTTTGTGCATTTCCCCTGTATTCCTTGAACCGAGGCAGATGCAAATATGAGTTTGAGTCCACTGGCATGTCTGCTGGTGCGTGCGTCTGTCTGTGCGTTTGCGGTGAGCCTTCCCTCTAATATGCCAGCCAGCGGTTGTGTATGAAGTGCTGCTGATGGTGGAGACTATTAGGCCTGTGAAGGGGAGAGTTGGCTGTCTTCTCCCATTCCCCACAGCTCATTTAAACCTCCAGCTGATGGTTGAGATTAAACGTCTTCTCTTACTAGGAGGGATTCTGTGGTTGGACTTGGGCTGCCATTTAAGAAACTTGAATGAGTGAAAAGCATGTAAAGAACCCATTTAGCATAAGACAACGGAGGAGCAGTGGGTTTGTGTGTTCAAACAATGTAACGTGCCACACATGTTCCCCAGTTTTCTCATAGACTACATCTGGCAGGCTGCTCTTAGCATTTGCAAATTTCAGGTAAACGTGCGAATGATATTGTTGAAAAGTTCTAAAAAAAAAAAATAGTGAAGGGAATTTTGTCTCCTTCATAATTATTTCTAAATCATTTTGATAATTCCTGCCAGTCGTATTTGCTGAAAACCAGTTTGCTGATTACTTTATTATTGTGGGGTTTATTAGAAAGATTTTTTTTTTTTTTTTTTTTTTTTTTTTTTTTTTTGAACTTTTTATGTCAATTTTTTTTGTCATTTTACAGAACAATACATTGCCTGATGTAGGACCTCATACCCTTAAAAATAAATTAAAATAATAATTATCAAAATAAATAAGTAGAAGAACACTCTTTTCTCACGGAAGGTATTTGCAGCACAACAGTGTCAGTTGCAGAGAAATATAACAATAGCATTTTCAGTGACACCCCATTATAATAACAGAATTTTGTTACAAAGTCCACCTTTGTATATAAAAGAGTTTATTTTCAGTCGTAGACGTGCAGTTATTTATTCCATTATATAGACCATTATATGGTGTCCGCAGTACATGCCTCTGGTCTGTGTCATGTATCCCTCTAGGTTGGGCTCCGAACAACAATAACGATAGGTTTGGGGGGGACAGCAGCTTTTAAAATACTGTCGATTTCTTCTTCAACTCTTTTCCGGAGCCCTTGAATTACTGCACAGTCCTTAGAAGACATTTTCAACATCAAAATCCACACAATTCAAAAATTGCAGTAGTGATAAAGATCCGGAAGAATAAATCCTCTCAAAATCAACGAAACACATCATGAGTTTTGTTCAGATTGTCTTTGTTCAGATGTCTGTACAAATAATAAAAATATTAAAAATAAAGTCACAGTTTATTAGTCAGATTAAACCATTAACAAATACAATACTTGACTATTTTGAATAATCACAGTAAGTGTTGATCAATTCAGTGGTGGGTAAGTCAGCTGCTTTAAATATGGATAAAGACAAACTGCCTGTATTTATCCCAGTGAGTGAGTGAGTGAGTGACTGAGTGACTGAGTGAGTTAGTTAGTTAGGAACTTTATTAACCTTGCTGGAAAATTATTTGGCATCATCTCTTAGCATTAAAAGCAAAACAGGACAATAGACAATATAAGGCAGGCTTTTGCTGTTTTTAATATACATTTGGCACTTTGAAGCAGTACTCCTTGATTAGCATCTGTGTTTTGCAGTCTTGTATTGAGGACTGAAGGATAACTATTCAAAGAAAGGATGACGCCAATCAGCTGCACAGAGCCAATGAAGTGCAATTATGATAAAAGGAAATCTGTGGACAGACAACAGACAAATAATTTTGCATGTAATTCCAGTTTTAAGTATCATATGACACAGTTTTTACCCATTACATTTTGAAACATGATGCAGACTACTGATTCAACAACAGACTCCTGTGTTATCATGTACTTGAGCAAGCCATAGCACACCTCGACAGCTGCAGGGCAGCTCACTATGACTGAGTAGAATTAGGGCTGACAGCACCAGAAATGGGGATCATTTCATTGACTGACAGGTAGGCATGTCGGTGAGCTGCAAATTCCTCAGAACAATGTAACTTTACCTGCAGATGTGATATTTTGAGCTGCACCTTCTCAAAACACCAAAGTCTGATTTACTCCTCCTGGGCTTATTCCTTTAAAAACCCACAATCACACGGGCAGAAATCAGGCTTTCATTCCACAGCCCTCAAGTTTCGTTCTCACCCTCTGTTTGATGTTGCTTTGGTCCTGGCACACAGGCCTTTCTGTTGTTTCTTCAGGCAACACCTTATACAACCAGCCTCTGAACACCTTGAATATCTCATACGTCTCAGTTATCATTGTGTACTTCTTTGTGTTTTGGAAAGGGCAGGTATCAAAAATGAACAACATGTCTAATGTTGCTATTGTCTACAGAATCCGTTGTAGCTCGCTTATAAATTAAATGATTGAATTTCCCCCTAAATTCTCAGCAAATGAATTTGTAAATGATCATTAGGTGCATATTGAATAAGCTATAGGCTATTGAGACTTTTAAATTGAAACCACAGTTCAGAGGCACTTACAACAGTTTCAATCACAATAACAATCATATGATAATAAAATAATATTCACGACAGGGATTCTGAGTATACCAAAAATGTAAAACAGAAGTGTTGACACGTGTAATACTTTATTTTATGTCAGTAAAGCAGTTTGTAAATTTTGATTTATAAAAACAATAAAAACTTGCTCTTAAATTTAGAATATCTTGAGTTTGGCGTACATGCAAGTATTAGTAAGTTTGACCTATAACTGTTATCTTTCTTTTTTTTTTAAACCTTTTTTTTTTCTTCAATAATATAAAGCGTTAATAAGCTTTTATCAGTTACACATACCTGTCAGTGGGGAAGGTCTGTCCCGCCACACCTGCATGTGTTATGATCTATAACCGTCCACTGTCCTTTGTAAAGTGATCCTAACTTTTCACAGTGATAATCAAAAGAGACAGAGACAAAGATAATAAATCAGACACCAGCACGTCCACTGCTCCTCTTCCTCCTGTTCAGAGACGGACAAATAATAGTCTGATGTCCCCGTGAGATCAAACTTCAGCCCAGCTCTCGAGAGATTGTTTTTCTGTAGTGATGTCCTGTAGACACTAGAGTGTGCTGCCACATCATGAAAGGACAAGCACTTTTGGCAAAGAAAAATGTTTCGCCATAGCCTTCGAGCAAAACACAATCAGATTGAAATATAAAATGCACTGATGCCCCCATGTAATGGAAAACTAGAACTAATAACATGAGCGCTCTTCACCTGTCTAAATGACTGACTGTCTGTTTCTTCCTCTTTTGGTCGCTATCGTCTGCAAGGTCTTTACTTTTTTCTCTAGCATGGCATGAGATTGCACAAACAGTTGTTCCTAGTCATTTCTCCCAGCCCTTTTGAGGTGCATGAACTCAAAGACAGTATCTTTCCCTCTTCCTTCTGTACTTCTTCCCATCCTCACTAACCACTCGCATAAATGAAGCAGAAAATTGCAGTTAATTAATTTTACAAGTTACAAGTTAATTTGATGTTTGTAAGCTACGGTAAATAAATCCAAACATGTAGTGTAGTGCGCAACCCAGAATTATTTTGGGTTTTGTTTTGCATTTTGTAAGTGTCCCTCTGAGCAGACTGTGCTCAGTGTTTATAGTAAAGCAGTTTAATTGTTTTATAAAAAGACCACTGGGACTGTTTTAGAGATTTTGTGGAATTGGATCAGATAACAAACCTCGGATCACACATTGTTGTGGCCATTCATTTAACAACAAAAGGTGTGCATTTATTTTTAGGTCTTCTTACAATCATGAGCACATGCACATAAATACACGTGGAAGGGTGTGTTTGAAAGTGCAGGAAGTTGTTCTCAATAAACAAGTGTGTAAATCAAAGCAGACGCCCTGTTTTGTCATGCATACGTAAAGAACAAATAATCTACCAGTAATATCATAAACATGCAGTTTGTGGCTGTACAACAGTGGCATTATATCGTGAACAATACATTGTTAACGGACTCTTAAAAGTGGAGTGACACACTCCTACAGAGTTTTTCATTCATAAAATAAAAAAAAAAACTTAATGCTGGAATTGTTGTACCAACCATGGTAAGGTATTAAAGCCTGTCAGTTTTAGTCAGTGCTTACATGGCACTGATCCTTGATTATTATATCAATTTTATAATGATGCAAAAAACAAAATCTATTTCACAAAAAGCAACAAATGAAACTTTTCCCATTCACGCACACACGCACACACATGGACTCACCTACCACCCCCAATTTAATTTGTGATCTACTCAGCAACGTCTCATCTCGTGTTGAAACATAGTCTTGGAATGTAACTTGATGAAGCAGAAAACATCTGCACAGCTGACATGAGATACAAGTAATTAATACATTCAGCTTCACTCAACTTAAACGTTCTATTTTTATATAAGTGAGATACAGTTGTTTGTTTTTTTTTGTTTTTTTTTAAATAGATCATTTGGTGATGGATTCTGTCTCTGCCAGTTTGCCATGCACTCTGCTCTCTACTGACTGGAATAAGTAGTAGACCACAAGCTGCATATTGTAAGCAATCTTCACATTTTGAACAACTGTTGAGAAACTAGTTTCTTCTCTACTGAATTAGCTAAAACCCCCTTTTCCTTTGGTGTCATTTCTTTTCCTGTTTCATTCTGTTTAATTGTATTTTTTAAATAGACTTAATAAATAAATATATATATATAGGCTATAAAACAGTTTCAAAACATATTTAGATACAAAACACTGAACTTTTTTTGACCAAGTATTTAGGTGGCACTGTTGGTGAAATGTCCTTTATTTAGCCTACTTTTATTTTTTTATTTTTTTTATTTTTTTATTGGCAGTTGCACCATCAGAGTTTACCCTTTCATTGTTGGACAAATGTCAGAATCAAATAAGAAGAGTTCAGCCAATAACTAACCTGGACTAGTCAAATATAACCTTACCAACGGGACACTGAGGGTTTAGAGACGGGGACACGGGTTTTTTCCCCCGCTCACTCGTGATTTACTGCCACTAGATGGCGCAGCTGAATCGCGCCCTGTGCCCACGCCTAAGTAACCTGTTCCACGGAGCGGTCAACCCAACATTTAAAACCCCACTCTCCTCTAACTACAGGTCAATGCGAGAAGCACCGACAACCATCACCAAACGTGTCATAAACTGAGGCTGCAGGCTTCGGAAAAAAAAAAAAAAATGAGATGGTATATTTAGACTGACTGGGTCCAAACTGCGGAAGCCTCAAATGTCCAAATCAAAGCCTCCTAACGCAGATCTGCAGCGAGCGGAGGCCAGAGAGAGCGCACACTGTGAGCAGGTGCGCAGATGAATTTACAGCATCAGGTGTGGACTGGCTCATCACATGTAGGCTACTGCTTTCTTGATTTATTGTCATAGCCTATAATATATAATTAGTCGCTTGTGCACTTAAATATATATATATATACGGCAACGTGTAAAGTGACAAAATGACAATGGATGCAAACGTTTAAGCGCACACTGCATTTGGTCCTCACTGAACTGAACGGTGTCCCTGAGTTTCTTCTTCTTTGTCTTATTCATGTCATAACTCCTGTCAGTAATAGCTGTGGCTCAGCCTCTGGGATCAGGCTATTAAGCGCAGTCACACTGATTTTATTTTATTATTATTTTTTAATTTATTTTAGCCTACCTGAAGCTCTATGCAACAGATCCCTGACTCCCTGACTCTTCATTAGCTCTAAACCGTGGCACACGGAGCTCATTTACAGTAGCTGTGTGCCCACGTCAGACGGTCCTCATCACCGAGTTCTCACCCACGGATTCGTCCTTTGCTTTTGTTTTGCTGTGCGGTTAATAAGCCGGCGCTGTGAGCCGCTTGGGGGCGTCGTGTCCTGGTCCCATTACAGACGCATTGTCGCCTTCCGTGCAATAAAATGGAAGATATGAACCATCGAAGGCGCCAGGTGAGCAATAAGACAGAGCAATAGAGACAGCGTGTGTCATGTTTACACCTATTCCCCAGCGCCAGGCCTGCTACACATTAACCAGACAATATACAAATAAAGATACGGTGTTGATAAACTCATGACTCGAAGTGCAATAGAGAGGGTAATCAGGGGATGACAAAGCCTTTCCAGATTTCTCTGTGGCAGCGGAGACGAGCACTGTTTCAGAAGACGACGAGGGCCCATCAGTGCTGTCGGATTTTCAAAACTTTTACAGACAGTGATGCATTTAAGGACACAAGGGGGGTTTTCACGTTTGGTGACTTCAACTTAGAATTTTGGCAATGTGATTTTTTTTTTTTTTTTTTTTTTTTTTTAAATCACCCCACAAAAAAAAAAACCCCAAAACAACACATGGTCCAGATTACCTCATGTAGGCATATGCAGTTTCTTCCTGGAAATAACTTCCAAAAATAATTTCAGGATTTAAAATAATACAGTCTTCCCCTCCACTATCACTATCTCATTATATGGGAGTTATCCTACCTAGCAACTGGCGCCAATGGGACCAATAAATAATTTGCACAAAAACAAAAAAACGCTCAGGCTATAGCGCATGGGCTCTTGTCCAGGTAGGAATCCCAGGTATGGTGTCTGGGCCTGAGAGGGTCTTTGGGGTCTTTCAGTGTGAACACAGCCTGGACTGATATCTCCACTGAGGTAGTGGAGGATAGGCCTAAGTGGGCAAAGAGACTTCTCTCACCTCCAGGCAAACACAAACTGTAGCCAATGCTGGTTAGAGCATTTTTTTTTTTTTTACAATACATAAGGCAGCTGCGTTCACTGTCAGCCGTAAATCAGCCCATTCAAATGAGCAACAGTGACAATTTCTGTCGTCAGAATGAGTTCCCATCTATAACGGGATCAAGCGAGGGACACACACTAAGAAAGGGCATTTCAATATTTTATTGAAACTTTCAAGAACACGATGTTGATGTTGTAAACTAGACATAACTCCAATACAACATAACCCACTGACAACTTAAGAAACACAAAAGAAACCTTCATATTTTTCGATTATGCGGCACTTTTATGATCAGGTTCGCAACGTAGGCCTATTTTTTTTAATAATACCAGAAAAATAGTCCACTTTTTTGTCACACTTCAACAACACCTCTTTTTGCTCTTCTTAAAAAAAAAAAAAAAAAAAAGGAAAAAGAAAGAAAGAAAACATCTTTTTCCAACCATTGGTGCAGTGCGTTGTCGCTTTTTCATTCGTTTTAAACAGTAGCACTTCACACACGGGGACAACAAGTGAAAATACAATGGCACATGAGTGTGAATAAGAATCAGTGGCTATTTGGGGAGGAATAAAGTCCATATTTTAAGAGGGGGTATAAATGCAGATGGCAACAAAAGGATAATAGCCCACAAACTATCTTTACACAGGTATATCGACAATAAATTAAGAACAGTTCCCTAGAAACAAACTACTCCGTTGTATTTACACGCAATAACAATATGAAATAATTACATAAATATTTTATATATCCCTATGTACACCTATAATCAATACTACCTTTCATTTTTTAGTATTTACTTTAAATTTCTGCTTCCCTTTGCCTGTTGGACATTTGGGCTAAATTGCGCATGCCTGGGCCATGGATCTGTCCCAGAGCACCAGTCCTATTCAGATTTTAAAATGGCATGAAGAAAAACAAATTTGTTTTTAAGAACAATAACCTAATCAAAGGGCGTGTGTTAATTATACTCCAAACAGGATGATTTTCCACACTTTTCGTTTCCGTTTTTAGTGTTAAAATAACATTCGTTGGGGGTTTTAGGGGGCATGCAACATTTGGCCGATCTATCAATTGATAGTGTAGAACAAAATACAGCAGTCTTTTTTTTTTTTTTTTTTTTTTTTTTTAAAAAAAAAGGTAGATTAAACGGTAGTGAATTCAAATAAGTCAAATCAATTCAGAGTGCATATTAAAACACATTTCTCCTCTTGTACAATAAAGTTAGGAGACAGGACACAGCAGCAACTTCTCCTAGATCTGTAAGTCACACCCATGCCAACGTTTTCAGTTTCAATACTTGTACGGTATTCAAATGACAGGATAAAAGTGTTGTTTAATTTAACAGAAAAAGAAAGAGGGAGGGGGGGGGGGGGAAACATATACATATCAGATGTGTATTAACCAAAGTGCATTTCAGAAACTAAAACGTCCAACAGTTCATGTTTGTTTTTTTTTTTAGTTTTTTTTTTTTTCACTTTAAAACCTGCATGAATCTATGAGAGTATCTCCCTACTGTTAATGTCTCTCTTCAACACTTTTCATGACAACAACGAAACGAGAAGCAGGTGGTCTGTTTTTTAAGAAAAAAAAAAAAAAAAAAAAAAAAAAGAAAACTCCTATGGGGACCCGCTCCGTGGCCTGTCCTGATTTGAGTCCAGTCCACTGACCAGGCGCTGGATGCTCTGCAGCTCGTTGGCGGCGTCTTTCTCCGTGCAAGTTTTTGGGGACATGGAAACCGAGCCGGAGGATATGGTGGACGAGTGGCTGGTCACCTCCGACGTGGAATCCAGGGTGACAGCAGACACCGGGCTGGCCGGGACGATGCCGTCCCCTTTCAGCTCGCTCCCGCTGCCCGCCATGGAGGGCATGGCGGTGGTGAGCAGGGTGCTGTCCGGTACCGTCATGGGGAGGGAGTAAGGGCTGTACCTGAGTCGGGGGCGCACTGCGTTCAGGAATGGGTGCCGGTGCACCGATGAGGAAGCAGCGGACGAAGCTGCCGCGGCTGCTGCCATGTACGTGTAGGGATAAGGGAACAAACTGCCAAACGGAGACATGGCGAGGCCCTGTGGAGAAATGGAGAGACTGAGTGTGAGCCTCAAGGCTGGCGTCACAGACACCTAATAGCTGCCATCACACAGATCAGACACCTCGGTGTCCTGGATAAACACGCAGAAGAGGGGGCAAATAGAGCGGTTCTGCAGGGTGAGGAACTGTTTTACCAAACCCCTGCATCGTGGAACAAATGCGTGAAAGCATCAGAGTGCTTCGGGCATTTCTTGTGCTTTACTTTCACTGTCCTCAGTAAAGATTTTTGTCATACATAATAAGGTTAGTGATGCATCGTTACAAAGCCAAAGGCACTGTCTGATTCTCCGTCAATACAGACTCAGTCTGTCCTGTCTTTAAATGCTTCTCTTCACACTGTTTTTTTTTCCCCCACAAATCTGGTCCTAACAAAATATTCTGCAGCAAAACTTTGCCACCCAGCATGTAAACAGCTTTGGTGCTTGTTCAAGAATTTGCAATGCAAATAAAAATTCCTAATATGCTGCAATCAAACAAGAGAAGCTGCGGCTGTAACACTTGTTTATGTAATAAATGGAAAAACACAAATTTGTTGTCTATTAAAGCATAATGTTGTTTCCCCTCTCTGAGCCAATGAGGCATTTTAATACTCGCCATTGTGGCTCTAAAACCCGCTTAATGAGCTCAAATCAAAAAGGCTGCCTGACACCTCTGAGCTGTTTCAATGTGGTCTCTGTCTCTCTGTTTGTTTTCCTTAACGATTGTTGGTTAGCCTAATATCATTAACAACAATGCCAAGGTAGACGAGAAAGGTGATACAACGCGTCCTCTAATAGCCTAGTCAGTCAAGATGTTGTGTCCAACTTTACTCTGAACACTGGCCTATTTGGCAATAACACAAAACCACGCACACTCCCTCTGTCTGTCTCACACTTAGTGTTTAAAAACACTAACGGAGGAGATGAGGAGAGCACTGCCCTGCTATATGTGGCATATAGGCCTCCATGAATCTATAGTGTGTGTGTGTGTGTGTGTGTGTGTGTGTGTGTACAGCCCAACACACGCTCTATGCAAAGCTGCGAGGAAACAGGTTTTACCTGTGATGCCAAGACGTGTTGCTGCAGATGAAAGGGCAGGCCTGGTGCTCCCGTCAAGCTTTGCGGCGACGATGCCATGCTAGTGGTGTCCATGGTGCTCACCCCTCCAGTGGACACAGCTGCCAATAGGGGTCCCATGCCCGCGGCCATGTTTGAGAACGCACCCCCCATGTTGAACTGACCGGGGTGCAACAGAAACGGATGCGCACTCCCTAGGTGGTTGAAAAACTGTTGTCCTGTTAGACCTGCTGGAAATCCGAAATTATGCAAGTGGCTGTGGCCTATGTGCGGGCTTTCAGTCTGAACGGTCAAAGGCATGAAACTGTCCTTGCTCATTGACCTGCACTCGTCCGCTTTGGGCTGGTCCAGACTCGGGCTCTTGAGGTCTTCTCCGGAGCGGGTGGTGCTGGAGATGACGGTGATGGGGCTCTGCCGAGAGTCTGCCTGGCTTTTCTCAGTCCTAGGGCCAACGTCGCGGATCCTGCTGGCAGAGTCACTGTTACTAAAGGGGTGCCCCTTAGCCGGGCTCGCCTCATGATCCTTCCCGTCCTCCGTGGTCGTGGAAATCTTGCTGGAGTCCGGACCGTCTTTGATGTGTCCGTCTTTGCTCTCATCGTCGCTGTCCTCGTCGCTGTCGCAGAAATCTGCACAAGTGGGAGGAGGAGGAGAATATCAGTTGTCTTCCTGCACACTGGCGAATTATGAAAACAATAACTCCCGTTATCAGCCACGTTGCTGTTGGCTCCCACAGGTGGAAAGAAGAAATAGATCTGCAGGAGTCCCCACTGGTGATCAGTATGGGCTGAATCAGTTCACCAATAAAACATCTCTAACGTTTGTTTGCCATAGTTTCCAGTAATATCTGGGTGCACACATTAATACATGGCAGTAGAATTTAAAATTGATTTTTTTTTTTAATTATACTTTCTTTTTGCAGATGAACCGAAAATAATTTGTAGCAGACTGATATTTAGCTTCTGGGCAGATAATCCTTTCATCACTCAGTGAACATATTAATTTCCCGTGTTTTATTTAATCCCCATAAGAATCACTGCGAGGGGCTGCGCTGTTATTCTCCCACTGTGCGTGGACTGAATAAGAGTGATCAGCCAATATTAAAAGCTGTTCATTGGCTGTAACTACTTTACATTCATAAACTTTACTCTTATTCTACACATTACTCATAGGCTGCCTCGTAAAAAATACTTGCCACAATAGAAATTTTACGACTTTCCACACACGGCTTGTGTTGACTGACTGTGGGGTCTTTCAGCCTACCTTTCAGGTGTGGGGGGCCCACGGTAGACACGGCAGGGGACGAGGCCTGGCCGAAACACTTAAAGGAAGCCTGCTCTCCAGAGGAGTCGTCTGAAGCCCCGTTCTCCTTTTTCTGCTGCTCCTCGTATGAACGCATGGACTGCAGAGCCAGCTGTTTCCTGTGCGGGAGCACTCAGGTTATTATAGGTGGCGGTCACAGCTCTCAGGTCAGAAACAATATCTACAGCAGGATGACTGGCACGGGAGCTTATTTAGGCTGGAGACCTGAAACGGTCAAGCTCCTGGCTGCAGGGCTGACTCACCTATGCGGCAGGTGAGAGTATGAAATCCATTATAGCGCCATTGCTTTAGCAGGAACTTAGATATCTGTATCTATCTCTACTTGTCACATCATCCATCCAATGATATTTAAAAATGAAAAAGATAAGGTTCTGGCAAACAGTGAAATTTGAATTAATAATCATAAAGTAAAAGTGGTAATGGAGGCTTCCCTGCTCCAGTTTCTGGTCCATGCATATACAGCCTATTACAGTGTTTGATTAGAAACTGATGATCCACATTCCCTGCGGGTTAATCCACCCTGATCACTCTCTTGTTAAGACATATGAAGTTAATTTATTTCGTATCTTTTTTTTCCAATGCACTTTCCCCTGTCTTACCTCTTTTCCCGTCTCCCATTGCCCGTGTCGCGGAATCCTTTGGCAAATGGATTATGGTCAATTTTCAGCTGGGTTATCTGAAAGAATTAAAAAAAAAAAAAAAAAATGAAATTGTAAATATTAAGCGAAATTTCACTTTCCTGTAGAGTTCTCATCCAGTGTGTCTTTTTACAATTACAGGTAATTTCCCAGAGGTGGGACTAGTTTCTGCAAGTTTACAATACATCAGTATTACTGTCTCAACAGGCGAAAGCTACTGTAGTAACATGCTTTTACATATGAAGGACTCACAAAACACGCAGAGAGCACACGAACCCTCGTTTTGGCACGTTTTTCCATGAGAGTGAAATGTAGTGGGTTTTTTTTTTTTTTTTCCCTTTTCTTTTTTTTTTTTTTTTTTTGGGATAAACTTTTGCAAAACTTTACTCCCACACCACTTCCCCTCTCTTTCCGGCAGTGTTACCGCCGCACATGGGAGGGGGGAGGTGGTGCCATCGTTTCCCAAAGATATCAAAGAGCTGAGGAGATGATTTTCATTATTTTTATGTCTTACAGAGAATAAAATGTTACCATGCAGCGCTGTCTGACACAAAAAAATGCCCCCCCTCCCACTCCCTCCCTCTCTCCTCCTTTTTTCTCTTCTTTTTCTCCGCTCAACCGCACAATGTTGCCCCTCTTCTTTTTCTCATTTCTCAACCCCTAACCCTTTTAGCTTTAAACACACACACACACACGCACACACGCACACGTACACAGAGAAAGCAAGCAAAAGAGAGAGGGGGGGTTGGGGGTGGTGGTGGTGGGGTCTGGATCTGTGCCAAATCCTTTCCACGTGATTAAATATAACCTGTATGACATTCCTCAGAATTATTAATTTCATACCACAGGCTGGTGAATATGGCACTCAGTGGCAACGTCACACACACTCACTCACACACACACACACACGCATACACTATAATATGACATCTTTCATATTTTATAACAACAAAATGGCGCAGAGCATGAAAGACAGAGAGGCGAGCGGCTCTGACAGGGCGAGCAATGCACAAGCTACATTTTCAGAAAATGTTCAAAACATATATCGTCGGGCCTGTGGGCAATAATTGTCCTTACCTTGTCATTTTGATAAGCCGTCACGGCAATGAAATCCGTCTCAGGAAACACATAAGTCCTGAAGGTACTGTACGGGAGTTTGAGAATGTCGTTGGCTCTCACAATGTGAAATCGAGGTTGATATTTGTGCATCGAGTTAAGAATGGTCTGCAACACACAAGCCAAAAAAAAAAAAAAAAAAAAAAAAAAAAAAAAGAGGAAAAAAATATTAGCGCAATATTTGGGCTATATTACAGATATTTGTGATCGTTGTTACACAATGCACACTTCAATAAAAATGCTAACTTAAATTATTAATCACAAGTCAAATTATAGGAGGAATTAAATCTAATAAATAATTCTGTGGGCTGTTTTAAAATTTTAATTTAAAAAATCCTCAGGAGGAAATTTGGTGGAATATTCAATTAGTTCAGTAAAGCGTTTTTACACAGTGAGGCTAGATCCAGGGATATCTAATATAGCTAATTAACCTATATGCAATTCTTTAAAAAATAAAAAAAATGAAATTTGTAATTTTATTTCAAATTTTGTAATGATCTACTATCTTGGCCAGGTCTTCCTAAATAGACAGATACATAAATAAATCTTCAATCTGATTGGGCTTCCTAAATGAAATAAATTACACATAAAAGCATCAACATCATTAACAGGTGTGTGTATTAAAAGTTGATAAATAGGAAAATTGACATACATGAGTTGAACTTACAAATCCATGCTTGTCGGAGATGTTGTTTGTCAGCTTGAGTTTGTGAAAATTGACGACTTTTGACATCCACTGTTCACCAGTAGCCGGACTGTCCGGGTGAATGTACATCCTCTTTGGCATTTCGGGGTCGGCCTTCCCTGCCACCATCCAGCGGGAGTTATGAAATTTGTACCTGCAGTCGTCGGCTGCAACTATATCCATCAAGAGAATATATTTGGCCTTCTTGTCCAGACCAGTGCACCTCACTTTGAACGGGGGGAACATCCGCCTGAGACGAAGGAAAACAAAATGATAAGCACAGGTGTGGTGGCAAATACAATTCTGAGTCAGATATTCAACAATATCAACAAAACTGACATATATTTTTTTTTAAAGACAGATATAAATATGCGTTTTTATTTCATGCTAATACGATCTTAAAGCGTGTTGTATGGGTGTGATGAGTTCACTGATGTAGCCAACAGCCAGCTCTTATCTGCTGAGGGTAAGTCAGCTGAAAAAGTGTGTATGAACTATCCCGAGAAAAAGAATTTGAGTAAACTCTACAGAAATGTGTTCTTCCTCTGCTGTGTCCACAATTAGGATATAAGACAACATGTTAAGGCTTTATGGTGTCTAGATATTAAATGCCTTGAAGGCCTACACACACACACACACACACACACATACACAGCAGCCATCTTTGTATACTATCACTGAGGTGATGACGAAAATAATTCAGTCACAGCTCCACACACTCAGATGGATTAACCCGTCAAACGTAACGTTTTGACAAACCGGGCGTAAAAATGAGAATTAACAAACATCTGCCTCAGCAAACCAGATTTGTATATCCGCGAATTTGCATAGATGCACGAAGTTGCTACTGCAATTTGTGGCTTCATATAGACAATACAGCAGCTGTAAATCGTATCCCTTTGTAATTACACCCAAATACAAAATAATCTTCGACCTAACATTACAGACATGTTTGCGCACAGCTGACCGCAGACCTCTGGCTCTGTAGCCCGTGTGAACACACAAGCAACTGGCAGCTTAATCAATTGTTTGTTTTTTTTTCTATCGAGCTAAAAAATATGTATCAACAGATAATTTTTAGGACATGATTGTATATTGTAGTGCGGGCATATCATCGTGTAATAAAAGTCACACATGCGTGACAGTTGTTGGAGCATTTATGCTGCAGTGGAAGTTCAAGTCATTCAAATTAAACTAAGAGCAAGGCTCGAAAGCGTTACAGGAAATAAAGATGTTATCCAGGGGAGCTAGAGAGATATAACTAACTCCAAGTGGTGTGTGTGTGAAAATAAATGACTAGATGTATCTATCAATATCCACAACAGACCTCTGCATGTCGGATAATATATTATAGCCTATTGTTGAGATGAACACAAAAAAAAAAATCTAGGCTGTTTCACCTTCCGGATTTTGTGATCACCATCTCGGTGCCTTTCTTGTGGAACAGTTCCCAAAGCTCCTTGGCTTCCAGGTGAACTTTGGGGTCGTCCTCCACCTCCTCCTCAGGCTCCAGAGTCTTCAGAGGCCTGAGGTGGGCGGCCGCAGCTTGATGCCCCAGCGAGGAGAAGTGGAGGCCGGTCTCCGCGGCTCCCATTAGCTGGTCCATGATCGGCTTTCCCAGGGCGCCCGGCAGAGAGAGGGAGCCGCTGGGAGGGAGAGCCAGAGCCGGGAAGAAAGGAGGCTGGTGACCCAGCATTGCACTCATGGCAAATTCCGGACCCCGGTGAGGTATAAACGGATGATATGCCATACTTGATCCCTGTATGACTGGATCTCTCATCAGGAAGTTCATCCAAGTGCAGGCAACGAATGCAGGCGACTGTTCTGGATGTGAAACAATATTTCTAACAACAGTGAAGCCTGCGCAGGAGAGGAGCAAATGAAGACAAAATTTAAAAAAAAAAAAAAAAAAAAAAAAAAAAAAAAAGAAGAAGGAAAAAGAATATCAATCTGAAGTTGGAAAGCTTTGGAAACTCCTCTTTCAACTCTGTAGAAATAAGCATCCACTTGTCTTTCACAGGGTACTGGGGAATCTCTACAGTCCTTTGCTGAATTTAGATCAAAACTCTGCACAGGGCAATGTGAAAACGCTCTCCATTAATCTTCAGGAGTGCTGCGAGACCGATTTTCTTCAGAAGTTGACGCGCATCGGACACCTCTCTGTGTCTCGCTGGCTTGCGGACATTAGTCGAATTAAACCAACTCGGGTGAGTCACTTAATTGACTGCGGCGCATTCTTTCTCTTCTGCTCGCTGTTTACAATATCGGCATTCCTGTTAAAATGCGTTCCCTCTTATTGGCTTCAGTCCTGCAGCGAGGGCGACGTGTTGAAATATTTCGATAGCGCCGAATAATCCCCCTGCCTTTACTTGCTCCGGACATGCACCCTCACACGCACACACACACTTTATTCCTCCTCTCTCTTTCGCGCACACACACATTTCAGAGAAAGACGTGTGCAGAGAAAGGAGTCCGCTGACGGCCAGAGAGAGAGGGAGAGTGAGGGGGAGAGAGAGAGAGAGAGAGAGAGAGGTGGTAAGGTCCCAGCTCCGTGATTTTCCTAGCGCCTCTGTGGCCCATAGGGCTTCATACTGTATGGATGTGCCGCATGTTACGAGTAGCAGCGCTCCGTTTGATTGGCTCTTTGACGCTTTCGGACCAATTGTGTGGCTGCGTAGGCGTGGTTTTAACAGGTCGGGTGGAGGGGACAGACTTCAGACTTATAAAAAGGTGTTTGGAAACTCAAAAGGGCTTTGCCGTGAAACACCACCCTGCCTGAGTCAGTGTTGTGTGAATATGTCAACATCGTTATAGAAGTTGCGCTATCGGTCGGACTGTGAGCCCCAGCGAAGGGGAGAGAGAGCAGACGAGCCAAGCCGGGGAACCGGCTCGCTCTGTCGGCGAGATGTTGCGATCTGTTGCGCTGTTGACTTCCTCCTCCTGTCCCACTGCACATTCGCACTGTCATACTCCTAAATGTCGCGAATATGATTTTATTCATTTATAATAATATTTATTTCATGAATTTAACTACTTAATTCGCGATCTACTGATTTTTTTTTTCTCCCAGAGATTTAACAGCGCCGAAAATCAGCCTAGAACATTTCCTGTAACATCCTCCTCTGAAATCATAGCTCAGTAAACATGACCGGATGACGGGATGAGGCGCTCGATGATAAAGTTCGTGCAATGTTAATAACAATGTCGTGACGCCACTGTTTATTGTGATATTTATAGCCTATGGGTTTATTGAATTCCTTTCAAAAATGCTCATGAGAGTAAGGTGTATTTATGAAGTTTCTTATATCCCTCTGTCATCGCGGATATTTAGGCAGATACACTCTGCTTTTAGCTTTTCCTCCTCCGGGCTGCATTTGCATTGGAGTCAGTGTGAGTGAAGTCTGTTGTGAATGCTGTGTGGAGAAGTAGCCTGTAACTGATGAAGGATGAGGAGCTGATGAAGCCTTTTGGACGAGTGAGGGTGCAAACCGTCTTCAGCTGTAGAGGAGGATATTTTTTATTTTGACTTGAAAAAGCGTTTTATAAGTGAAACTTGAATTACAGCTCGATCATCACCGTCAGAAGGGCAGACTCCGTGAGGATGCGTTCACTGCCGCTTTTTTTTTGTTGTTGTTATCAATTCTTGTATCAGGACGTCTGTGTTTTGAATCATATCACTCACTCTGTTGTTAAATATAGCACGCTTTCCCGGCACAATAACTGCCTCTGGGAAACAATTCAATTTTACTCTCAGTCTACAGAGTGACACTTGCACAGGCTGCTCCAAGTACAGTAGGTGCCATTGATAATACAAGGCTAATTTCTATTTATATTTGAGCATGAGTATTCGGTTTTGTGGAGTAGATTATGCAGTTGTCATACTCAGTTTTCTTATTTTTCTTTATCACACTGAAGCTGCTGCAGGTTTGAACTACAGCCAGTCGATTATTAAGGTGAAGCTGTGCATATGGATAACACGTACAGGCTTTATACTTATGCAAAAACACTGCAGAAGTGTGCAGGGGCTCACTATTGGCTGAAATAATATTGCTTCACTGCTAAGCCTCTAACAAGACAAAGCCAGACTGGAGCTCTCTAAAACGCTATTTAACCACAAATTCACAAGTAAACTATAGAGAGCCCTGGCCGGTCAGCCACCTTGGATAAACATTGACCATCAATTCTCAGTCAATTGTCTGTCTCCCTCGATCCAGGCAGGGACCAAAGCAGTGGTAGATCTCAAAGTCCTTGAGGGGCGTCCATGCAGAGAGAATTCTCAGAAAAGAAACAATAGGCCTAACATGCTCCCTCCAGTATTTCTGCATCGCTCCTTTAATACTAATTCATCAGCAAAATTGTTAAAATTCGAATCTGTTCCTCTGATATTTGTGATGTTAAAATGTATTAAGTAGCCTACTTGTTGCACACTGTTTATGGCAGTGTTGTTTTGAATTGTGGAAATATGAATAGTCAGTTAATGCCTCAGGGCTCATATTGGGAGCCTCTGCAAACATTAATTTCAATACTCTTGCATGCAAGTAGCCAGTCAGTGAGAAACCACTGCTGACCTGTTGTGCAGGTTTTGTTGATTGCAGCTCAGTTGTTGTCTATCGTGATGTGAGATATATCTGCCACATCTTGGCTAGATGACAAGGTTTTGTCTTAGGAAACCACCCCTGCAGCACCTGCGTGTGTGTGTGTGCATGTGTGCATGTGTGCAAAGTGGAGTGGTCTGCATGCATATACAGTACATTCCCCAGGGGAGATGCACATGGAAATTCAGCTTATGTGTTGCATGTTATTGATTCCTAGAGAAAACAAATGTGATAGCTGTTGATAAGCCACAGCAGCATGTGACTGAACGCCGGTAGCTAAACCTTTACATGTGTAAGCCCCCAAAATGAAGGTGCTTCTTTCCACCAGCCCTACATGGGGCCTTCCATCCTCCTCTTTGTGTGACTGAGGTCAGGCCTGTGTCAATTACTGGGGCTTATTCTTCTTTAAACACTCGCCCCCATTAGCAGCACATTTCAATTTAGCGGAAGGTGTCATCAAATAGGAAGCAGTGTTGACACGGCGGCAGCCTTTCAGTCTATGTGGCCAAGCTGGCTTCATTAGCTAAGCAAGTAGAGAATGGTCAATACGCTATATAAACTTTTACAGGGTTAGGGCTCTCAGGGACTTCGAGAGGCTATAAAAAGGTCTGGGCTGACACTACTGATTGATGAAGCCAACTTTGTCAGCGCTTCTCTTTTATACATCTACAGAGATCATGCATATCAAAATCAAAAGGGGCAGTATATTTGACTGGACAGGCTCTAAAATTTCTCACTCCACGTGGGTGGGTGACTTCTGACAGTACAGGGGAACAGCTTGCGTTTTAAACCTGTCTGATATGTTACATCATCATGCAGTACAGTCCACACAATTTCCAGGAGTGAGACTTGAAGAATGCGCTATAAGATATTTGCATTGAAGTAGAAATGCAGCTCCTCTCACATAGTTTTGCAGTAAAATGGATTCCAACTGCAACCAATATGTGTTTTTATTGAATATTCTTATATTGTCGATGAAGAAAAACTGCGTTAAGGTCATGGGTTATGAAACCTCAATGCCCTGACGACACACAACAGCTATACTGTGTGGGTTCATTAAGCAAAGCTTCAAAGACATTCCTGGAATTGATCATGGAGCTGCAAGTGATGTAATGTATGCTGTCCTGTTTATTTGCAGATTGTTAATGATAAGCAAGGACAGACTTGGTGGCACCGCTCCTGAATGGAGGAGATTGTCTGGTGAGAGTCATCAGCCCTAACACGACATGATAGGAAAAGGAAACATCACAAGATTAGTATATTCAACTACTATAATGACTCCAAACTTCATTATGGGCATCCCGACGTAAAGTGGAGGGGGAGATGTCCAATTGACAGGGTAATGACTTTCTAAATGTGAACCATTTACCTCAAAGATTTAGGTGGGGCTAGAATTGATCTGCTGAGGCTACATTGCCCCAAAAAGGTGCAGACTGTAAAATGCACTTTTCAGAGTCACACACATGTTTTAGTCAATTGGCTGGAGGAATGATAAACTCTACCTGTTGATGAATTGTCCACGTCAGGCATTTTTAGTCAAGTCAACCCTTGCTCTCATCAATTCCTGCACCGGCAAGTTATAGCTATTGATGAAAAACAATTTTAGTTAATTAGGGGATGTGCTTATTGATGGCAGCCCATTGACTACAGATTGACAAGGAAAATGGTAGTGGGCTTATTGGTTGAGGTTGTTCATCAGCAGTGATGCAAGCTCTTGATTTTAACTGATTTTAAGAGGAGGCAGCGGAAATGTGAAAAGTGGCATATTTAGCTTTTGATCCATTGTCTAAATAAGGCGACATTGATGCAAATCTGATCTTAATTAACAGTAGGAAGAGATTTGACACAAAGTTTAAAGAACAAGCTGATTCATTCATAAAATGATCAGAAACGGACTTTAAATGTGACTGGACAATTATTTTACGTCCCCACATTCTGAATATCAACATTACGTGCATTCAGTTATTTTATAGAATTATATTTAGGTCAGAAATCCAAAGAGTATATGTTTTGTTCATAAATGAATTTGCATTGCATCGTCAGGCCAGATGCCCACTAAACACCTGCTTAATTGTTCCTATTCACATAAAACAAGCTATGCTCATTATCGCCTGTTGCTGTAGAATAGAGTAAGGGCCAAACAGCTAGAGGTAGATTGTACGCAGCGCTATTACAACAAACCAGTCTAGTGGCATGCATCACCTGTAGAGCCTAATGCAGGGGATTTGTCTGCTCAGCCCCATAAACAGCCGTCGGGCTTTCTCTGCAGCTACAAGCTGTGTGATCAAGATGCTCGTGGTAAATGCCTCAGATGTGGACCATGTGTCAGAAGTCTTTAGCTTGCCTTACGTGCCACCGCTCCCCAACATGGGAGATAAGCATCTTTCCCCTTATATTCTGAGCACCAAGGATCTTACTGCAACCAGTTTTGCATGCTAAAAAGCAAACAAAGGCAAATGGGTAACAGAAAAATCCTCAGGTTATTTGTCATCAAGTTAGCACAATATAAATATGTCCCCGCTATGTTCACGAGAGGCATCATTTAGGGGCTATTCTGGGTTTGCATCAAAAAGGATTTAGGTTTGCACACAGCAGTGGGCAGGGAGGTGCCCTCATGCGGATATCTGCTGCCCATTTAGCTTCACCACCACCGGCATTGGCTTTGTGCTGCTTTGACTTCACAGTCTCACGAAGTTACAAGGTTTTGCCATTGAGCCCAACCTCAAGACCCAGTGCTTTTAAGAAGAGAGCGGTATAAAGCAGTGCATTCCTCCACCGAGGAAATCTTGGGCTGAGGGGTTAGGGTGGCTTCTCTCTAGAGGTTAAGTGGGATAAGTGTGTGGCTCATGTCAACCCCACTACCCCCCAATAGTTTCTGGAAAATTTGCAATGGGGTCAGATTGGATTACTGTGTTTTGGTATTTACATGGAGACAGAGGGCTTTGAAATGGAAAACCATAGGCGGAAAAGCAAGTGCCATGCAGTCTGAAAGGCTGGGTAAAAGAAACCAGCGCTGATTTCCACTGACGGGACGGTTGAATACATGTCTTTTATGTCCTCCTGCCCCACAGCCAGACAGTTTGTAACCGGGAGTTGGTGATTGAGGTAAATGGATCAAGTGCAATACCAATCTTTAAAGTAAATCCTTGCTGAGTACTATGATAGACGTTCAGTAGGAAATAAGGAGGTTTCAGGCATCATGCTTCTGCTCACAGATCCTACACCACATCATAGCTGGGACTGCGGCTTCAAGGGAGCTCCTTAAATGCAGTTAAGGAATTTTGCAGCACAGTTATGCTACATAAACAGCAGTGCACCCCATCCCTAAATGACCTTGTAAAAACTCACTTAGGTGTCAGTACCCCTCAAGGTAAAGGCAGCTCTTTTTGGATTTGCGCCTCAGGTAGGCTGTCATTTTTCCTGTTCAACCTCGCTGCAGACCTGCTGGGATAAGTTTTCTGGGTTATTTTGAGAGAAGGATTCTCCAGGCCACTCCCCACAGGTGCTGTGTGCAGGCCTGAGCCCATAATCCACCCTTTTCAAGTGCGGATTTTGGTGAACCTCATCCCACTAGATTTTTGTTTTTACTCTGGTGAAATGAAACAACTGCTAAAGAATAAAGCCAGCAAAGACAGATGTAAAAAAAAAAAAAGCACTTGTTTTGCATATTTTTTAATGCCATTGTAAAACACATACTCTGTAGTTTATTAGGGGACAAATAATGATTTCAGTCAGTTCAGAATATTTTGGGACCTCAATAGAAAAAAAAAATTCCACAGTTTGTAGAACACATTCAATGAAAAATCCACTTTTCATTTAAATACAGCAAACAAAGTATTCACAGTATCCAGTGTAATTTTTTATTCTGACCAAAAAAAAAAAAAAAAGTTACATTTGTTTTGAGCTTCTCTGCATACTCTCTAGAAAAGACATGTTCTTCTCACACTTGAGTGAGTGAATCCATACATTGTTAAATATTCCATGTCTCTGCTTACCTGTCCTTTTTTTTTTATTTTCCCAAGCACACTGATAAATACAAGCAACAGGTGTTGAATGTTTATGATGCTGCTCCGTGAATATTTTAGGAGACCTCAGGGCACATGGAAGCTCTTTATGTGTAGAAACCTTTGCGGTCTGACACAAATGTTCCTGAAAGTTGTCGGCTACTTTTTTTTTTTTTTCTTCTTTCCTTTTTTCTCTGCTCCTGCTGAAACTTGACCTCCAGTTTCTGGGTGAATTAACGGTTTTGTCAGTAGCGAGAACAACAATTTGAAGTGTATGCGGCAAAGCTGGAGCGGCGGCAAAGTTGAGTGCGGTCAATTGAATCTCCCACATGCTTCTCTGTGCAATGGATGGATCCCTCTATTAACTGTTGATGCCATTATGCCTTGTAAATGTTTGCGGAAAACTCCTCTGGGTATGGAGCCTCGCATTAAGTTGTTTGCAGAGAGATGCATTTTTTTTGTGTCTTTTATTGTCTTTATTAAATCAGAGCAATATATATAAAAATAAGATTAAAAAAAAATGATATTCATGCTCTGCCTACATTCATATTTGGAAATGTTTATTTTGAGAGTAAATAACTACTGTTTCTTTGCAAAGTCTTTTGTCAGTTAGAAAGTGGTGGTAGGCTATTATTTTATTATCTTAAATCTTTTTCAGACCATCCCGGGAAATAGGAGTGGAAATTTCCATCTTGAAATAAAGTCAGAATTGTATTAATGATTGAACTTACTTTGTATTTAGGCTGAAGACGCATTTGCTTTGTTGTGTAGCCACTGGTGTTGTGCCTCAACAGGTTAATCTGGCTCCGTGCACCTTGAATTGAAAAACCTACTGCAGCACCACTTTAGCCTATTAGTCTATTAGGTTTGACATAAAACTACCAGTTCACCACCTTATAGTCTGCAGTGGGCTACATCCGGAGAGGTGGATGAAAAACCTTCTTTCTTTAGATCTATTATGAGTTAAATGTGACTCAAGTTAGACAGCTCTGCAGCCACCTTTTTTCCTTTTCCTTTTTTTTTTTTTTTTTTTTTACTAGCTGTTTGCCTTTGCTGCTTTTTGTCTAATGTCTAAATTGCAAGTCGTCAGAGACTTGTGACATTTGAAATATGAGTGCGGCCGTATTTACGAAGTTAGACAATACACGAAAACCACATGAAAATCAGAATAAGTAGGATGCGGTCGGGAGCTGTGCTTTCATTTGCTGAAGTCCCTACAGATGTTTTGCATAAAGACTTTTTTAGGGGTAATGATGGGGAGTATTTGAACGTAAGCTGAACCTGGTTGGCTTAACTTATAGGATTCTGCAGTAACCTCGAATAAGCATGAGAGAGACTGAGTCTGCAACTGTTGCACAAAGAAGCCTGTGCATGTTTCCCGATGAAAAAGAAAAGAAAAGAAAAAAAAAAACAATCATATGACTGTTCCCCGTTTAGTGGGACTGAGTGTTAGTTTGATGGTCATTTGTGGTTATGGCTGCCTTCATAACTTCATTTCAGTCCAGTGTAACTTTTAAAAATGGGGCAAACAGGCTATTTCCACATAGGATTTGCAGCGAGGGCTGGAAAATGTAGTTAAAACTAACTGTGTAAATTCAAAGGAATTTTTGGAAACATACACTGGTTTGCTGTTAACACCTGCTGTATACCCCGCACTGGCGAAAAGGTTTATAAAACATGACTGATTATAAATGAACAGTGGATCACTATCGCCCATCAGCCTATTGCTTTCCGTTTGTGTGGATCCCCGCAGAAACACAAACAGCAGATTCATCCCACTGCACACACCTAGAGGACACAAGCACCAACCAGCCAACCAACCAATTAAAATCCGATTAGGAAACATCTTAGTTTTCCAGCCGAGGGCAGTGAAAAAGCCTGTAACCTTTCCTCGCTGAGGTCATCCACCTAATAAGATCCATTGCCTATAGTGAAGCCGCAGACCTTCACAAATGTTCCTGGCGACCGAGTGTGGCCCCGGAGACCTTTGGCATACATGGCAGTTTAATTGGTCACTGTATTTAAGAATAAGGTGGGATTCCAGTTAATTAGTGGGGAAGTGAATATGATTGAACATTTTATGATTTGCTCCCCGGCCCCTGGTTTGTTAGCGCGGATTTGGGGTGGATCAGCTTTTGTGCTCGACAAATGAGAAGTGAGTAGCGTGGTGCCGATGCACAGTGTCGTTTTGTGGACTGGCGACAGTCTCGATTCATGGGAAAAACTTAAAGGAGACCCGCGTTATCACAGGACCTCATTATCTCATGTCTGCAACCATCTTTTGGGAACAATCCCTAATCAAGAGTGGCACAGACCTACTTTGCAGAACTTTGGTAGAATAGCCCCCCTTTCTCTATCTCTCTCTTTCTCGCTCTCTCACTACAAACACACACACTTTGCGTGACGTGGGGTGCCATATGACAATGTGGCAACATGACAACCTTTGGGTATCAAAAAATATTGACAATAAATCCGCCCGGGAGTATTCACACATAGGTACCACACACCTCCGCCATAAAAACAGACCTATAGCGGGCTAAGTATAACTATTAATATTAATATTCACCCTAAATGCATATATTTTTCTTTTAACATGTAGCCATATTACAGTCTACATATCACACCTCTCAGTTTTAGATGCATAAAAAAAAAGAGTTTCAAAATAAAGGCGTCTGCACTCTCTACTCTAGTTTTTAAATGTGGGGAAAAAGTTTCTAATATTTTAAAGTTTCTTGGAAACAACTTTTGGTTTGATAAATTACTACCAAAAATGTCCTATAAATGGATTTGTTCATTTGTGCAATTTAATATTCCCTTTTTATTTAATTTTATTGAATATATTCTCTAAACTTTAAACATCCAACAATTAACTATGTTGCCCCCCCCCCCCCGTACAACTCGGAACTCGGTGCATGACAATGACAACTACCCGGGGCTGTTTTCGCTCTGTGCACAAGCCCACAGGATGAGAGGGGTGGTTCATTTACTCGGCCATAAACCATTTATTTACCTTCAGGTGAGTGTTGCAGAGAGTGCAGAGTAAAGATCGCAGGAGAGATTTACACCTGTCTCTCTGCGCAAATAGAGAAGCCTGTAGCCTACAGAGATGGCCACTGGAGCCAGCTTGTCTGGGTGCTCAGCTAGACAGCCCCCCCCCCCCCCCCCCCCCCCCCCGCCCCCCCACTCCAACCCCCCTCCTACCACCCCCCCCCTTCCTCTTCCACTGTGGATTAAACAACATCATAAAAAATGACCATCAACGCGCACACTGTAAACAGATTATTCTCCTCGGCGCCTGGCGCACAAACTCCACGCTAAAGGGCAAAGACGCGTCCAGCAGCCATGTGTTTCAGCTCTGCTTGGTCATCCTTCTTCAGCCATTTACACACACACACACACACACACACACACACACACACACACACACTCACACTTCTCTGGACACTTCCCGGTCATGTAAATACTGACGGGCGTTTGATGTGTTGGCTGCGGGTTCGGGAGGCTGCACAGGGACGGGGAGAGGAGTCCCAGTCATTTCTCCATAAACCTGCTCCTTCCGGGGCTTTGGAGCAGGCGACAGCACTTGTGTAAGCTGCAATAGATGTTTATTTATCTAAGGATGTACTTTAAGCTGCCATCATTTAGAAAGCTTAATTATGTCCCACCCAAGCATAAATTTGTAAACGATGACAGAAGTGTCTCTGCGTGACCTACATCATAAATAAGCCGTACACACGCATGGACTAGACCAACTCCGTTTGACCCATATTTTACCTGCTGCTGCGTTTCTTCTCATAACTGATGAGAGTTGTCCGCCTATAGGATTAGAGACCATGCTTAAATGACTATGTATGGTTGTTACAACATGTTGAAGTGTCCTTTAAAATACTCTCATTTTCCCGGAGTAAAGGTGCACACGCAGTCCCTGCTCCGCAACCTCTCAACCTGGTGGAATCCATTCATCACATTAGAGTAGAAACAGTGTCACCATTTACTTCATGACTCCACAGCAGTCATCCGGGAGATCTTGATTCTCACTCCTGTCCTCCAGTATTCTCTATAGGGCTGGTTTTTTTTTTTTTTTTTTTTTTAGACACCATCCATCTGTATTTGTTCCTTCATATCATCACCTGGTTGCTCCTCTCATGCAGATCACAGCGGTTATTGAAGGCAGGGTTTTTCAACAGGTTAGCAGGGGTTTTCAGACATGTAGTGGACTGTATTCTCTACAGGGTCATATTTCAGCTTCTGATTCAGGAATGGTGGAGTTTTTAAATTTCTAAACAAAAGGATAATAGTTGAAGTTCTCCCTGCTAACCTATAGTGGGATGAGAGTAACCTTAAATATACAAAGATTCCACATTCTGAGCTTTGATTCAAGTGTGAAAATAGAGAGGCAATATTTGGAAAAACATTCAACAAGTTATCAACAAGAGCCACATCACACAATTTGAAAATTTCTATTTCAAATTTTGAGGTGACAGGCTGTTTTACACCATTTCACATAAAGTTATGATAGAAAGCAAAGAGCAAAACACACACACATGTAAAAATACACACACGTAACAACCTCAATTTTTTCTGTCTCGGGCTTGTGTCTTGTTCTCTCGCACCACTTTCTTTCCTTCTTCTCTCTCTCTCTCTCTCTCTCTCTCTCTCTCTCGCACACACACCGATGCACAGTTTGCATGCACACTCGCAGACACTGGCACGTCACTTCACTGGTCACTTTGTTGGCCACAAAACAGGCAGGGTGTCCAGCGGTCAGCCAGTGAATTTCATGCCCTATTGATGAGAATAAACTCCCTCGGTGTTAGGCTGGCAGTGTGGCGGTTCTGCCTGATTCCTGCAAATTAAAGGCTGTCAGCATCCACATGGTTAGCTCTTCCATGAATATCTCGGATTTTATGCAGAGTTATCTAGTTTGTGCAGTTGTCTTGTGTTGCTAATCTGTGTAACGTCTGTGCGCTGCACTCCTCTGGTGGTTTTTTTTCTTCTTCTTTCTTCTTTTCACTGACGATGCTGACTCACTGATAGCAACATTTGCCTAATACTTTATTCTTGAAATATGGGCCAAGACACAAAATGGGTCATGGGCCCCCTTTTAGTGGCTCTTTGTGTGACAGTGTGAGAGTGTTTAGATGAGCCTGGGTCACAGGGCCAGAGTGATTTTATTCAAATTAGAACTGAAGCTTACAAAAGCTCCATGTTCCATCGTGAATGGTATAATAGCCCATAAAATAGTTTATTTCAGATAATGTTTCCCGAACATTATATAATTTAGGCTTAAAACGTAGCCCTCCATATGTAAGACAATGGTTTGCTTTGATTTTCATTTAATCCAGAGCAAAATCCCTGTTTAAACACAGTGAATAAGCATGATTGATTATTTGCTGAGTGAGCAGCCATAGGCCATGATTATTAGTCCCCTCTGCTAATGGAGAAGCTTTTAGCTTGAATACAGACATGTGGACATCTTAAACTGTAAATTATCCTGGGAGATCCTAACTTGTGTTTTGTTGTGAAATTTTAAATAAGGGTTTAATAGTTTTATCAATATAAATGCACCCTGCTGTCTACTGGAAGTTAATGGATAAATCCTAAAAGTCTGCCCCCTCTCATTTTTTTACGTCTATCACTGACTCATTCAATCATGCAAGTCAGTCTTTGACATGTGTATGTTATTCTGAGAAGGAAGGGGGGGCTGGTGGCTGCATGTACAACTTAGAAATTATAAAAGGAAGCCTCCCATCTAGTGCAGCCATAAGGGAATACAGAGAGGGAGGCAGCAGGAGCAAATCGAGAGCGGTGATTTCCAAAGTGGCTCAGCCATTGAATGACAATAGCCAGGCCCCTCTGCCTGTCTCTTTTTCTTTCACTGCTGCAGACTACAAAAAACTAACATAATAATGCGGCCAGAGAAAATTACCAAATGTGATTTATTCTGATTTGAACAAATCATTTGTGATTTAAATATGGCAAGAGAGATATCCATGGTAACTGAATTTCCTAGTTGTCCAATTTTGTGCCTTCTTTGTGTTTTTTTTTGCATTTTACTGTGCCCGAAAAAAGGGGTTTGAGGGTCATATCAGCACATGTTTTGCAACCACTGCTTCCCTGTGGAATCCCTGATGCTTTTTGTCAGTTGGAGTTTATACATTAAAGTTGATCATATTTACTGTAGGAGATAGCCTTTGTGAAAATACATCATTCAAACATTTTGCTGAGGCACAGGCTGACACAGGTCCAGGAAAGTTCTGAAATAATGAGCTGTATGGAAAGGCAGAGAACATGACATATAAAGAGTTAGGTAACTTAAATACCAAATTATTATATGTATAATTGTCAATCTCTGTTATAGAAATCTATGCATTTAAATCAGATTATTTTCACTGAATATTCAATTACTGAATAAGTGAAGTCCTATGACAGAAGTACTGACATATATATTTTTCTCCATGTCATGTCATTGTATTTATAGAACCACTTTTCACTGACAGTGTTTTTAGAATTGTTATAAATAGAGATTTTGTCCATTTTTTTCTCTAAAGTTAGTGTCAGTGTGCAGTGCTTAACAGTGTTTTCATCATTCCTCTAATATGTGGCAGAGCCAGTGAGCAGCCCTACATATTCTCTCATCCGTCAAGGAAGGGGAGATTTTTTTCAATAAATAATTCACCACTGATAGCCAGCCCTAATGCCTACATGAACAAATCTCTCAGTTACAGCCATCTTGGGAGTAAGCCAGTCCAAGAGCATACTTAATAAACAAATACAGTGCCTGACAAGCTCTGGTTTCACTGATGTCTTTCCGAGAGGAAAGTATTTGAAGACAGTCGGTGAAACAACATCCTTTCTGTGGGTGAGGGTTTAGGGGTCAGGTGTGGGTTATTGCTGCCAGAGCGACTCGTCCCGTTGCATTGTTACCGCTGATACTCTGGATAGATTTACGGTCCGTTTTACATGGGGCATAATTTAGGTTTTTCTTTAGAATTATCTGACATTTATGTTCCACAATTTTATGATCTTGTGCCGTTTAGTAGGAGTTAAATGACAAAGGACATATTGGAAGAATACATAAAATATACAAACATGGAATTCATATCCTTTCTGTGCATAGAAATGGGCTTTTTGAGCAAGCTGCCCTTTGTGTCCACTTCTAGGACCAGGGCTGAGTCAGTTTTGCATCTTTACATTGACCACATGTTCGCCGGGACTAGAAACATGATCCAGACATGATTCCCCTAACCCAGCCCTTTGGGTAAAGTGGCTGTGTGTGTGTGTGTGTGTGTGTGTGTGTGTGCGTGCCTGTGCAACATCTTCTCACGGAAATGTTCTTGTCATAGACTACAAACAGCGGCCGGCTTATTTTTTTGTAGCGTTGTAATAAATTTGTTCTTCTATCGAAGTGTCTCAGTATCTGGGGGTTATGGTTAGCATCATTTGTCTCTGTTTAATGTTGGGGTAACATTTGATTCATGGCTTCATTTTCTTTGCATCTTGGTTGAGCCAATGTGGTCCACTCCAGTTTGTCTTTTAAATATGGATGGAAAACATGACATTTATTTTTGTACAAATAAGTACAAATTTCCAGTGTGATCAGGCTGTGTGTGTGTGTGTGTGTGTGTGTTTGTGTGTATTTCTAAGCTTGCACAATCAGGTGTATGTTTGTGACTGGACATGGTTGTTGGCCAGTTATTTATCTCATCTGTGTGTCTGCTGCAAGACTCCTTACATGAAATATTCAAGGTCCAGTGAAAATTGATCTGCTGATCTGAAGTCTGTTTCTCTCTCTCTCTCTCTCTCTCTCTTTCTGACCAGATCCCCATGGAGCTGCCTCGAAGAAGGATGCTAATATCACATATCAGTTAGATGACCAAGTTCAGGGCCTGCACTACCGCTGCAGCTCAGCGCTGGAGCTTGGATCAATGGAATACTGCTGGGGATACAATGGACCACACCCACACACTGATTAGAGCCTCTGATTGGATATCACATGGATGTCTTGACCACTACCATGGCTTTCATGCAAATTGATAAAGGTAATTTTAGTCCCTTAAGTGAAATTTGATTTGCGTTAAGAGCTCTTGCTGCTTTTTCTTAATGTAAAATGGTTTTGATTAATAGCCTGGGATTCCGTGGAGAAATATTATCACGTGTAAGAGTGTAATGTATCTCCTCCACTAAATTAGTGGTGCTGCTGTTGGTCATCTGAGTTTATTTCCAATATTTTAGGTGAGGAAAATCTGATTTATCAACTATCCCTGACTTTAGTTATTATTCAACATCAAACTTTCTTGATTAGCTGAATGGACAACTTTCAGTAATCACTTCTAAGGCTACAAGCCAATTGCCACCAACACTATCCTAATCGTAGGCCTATAGGTCACTTAATCTGTGCTTTGGAACAGGGAGAAACATACACAACCCACACACTCAAAGTAACATACAGCCAACAACTCAAACACGCATGCTGTCACACACAGAAACTAAAAGGTTATCAGCGAACAAACCCTGCTATACCATTGTATCCACCTACCCATGCCGTAGCTGTTACGTGCTCCCCTAAATGTCTGCAACACTCCACCTTACCTCCTCAGAGCGGCACAGCGCTGCGCCCTGACTAAATGAAAAACAATCTGAGGAAACAGGGAACAATCCGAGGCAGGCTCCAGCGGGCTGCCATAAAAAGAGGGGCTGCCTCTCCAGCCTCTCCCTCATGCCTTCAGCTTTAACTCTATGGGCTGATGAAAGATCAATGGGCCGACTGGGCAGCCGCTGCTGCGCCTGCTGTCCGCCACTGCACCAGGAAGCACGCCAATTACAAAACGCCAGAAAAAAAAGGAAGAATGGGAAAACCCTCAGTCTTTACGAATGCAAACTGACTGATTGGTGAAATAGCTTGTGTGTGTGTGTGTGCACACATGTTTTCCTGTTATCTCATATATGTTGAGTCCAGCCCATTGTAGCAGCCAGACTTACTTATGAGAAATGCTGAATGTTTCCAGCCCGTGGATCATATTCCAAACTCATTTTAACCCTGATCTCTCCCTGCATCCCCCACCTTCCCTACCTCACCCTCTTTAACACCCCTTTAACCCTTCGCCCCCCTCCTCCAGGAGCCTCACTCCAGATCTGTACCAGCTACCCAGCCCTCTGGATCTCCGGCAGGAGTAGTAATGGGGGTTGGCGCTAGGGTTTGGTGCAAACACGCAGCAGCAGACAAACAAATCATGTTAAGTCTCTGCTGCCACGGCTGGCAGCACACTCAAAGGGGAACCGGTGCCCTGCCAGGGAGGAGGGTGCACCCATTTTCCCAGGGAGGGGGTGAGGGTGAACACGAGGGAGGGCGGCGTGGAGGGGAGGCCTGGTCCTTATCGAGCCCGGATCACAGACACCTCCGCCCCTCCTGGCAGGAATGCATACAGCCCCTGTGGGAGGAGAGAGGGAGAAGAAAGGAGGAGGAGGAAACAAGCAGACATAAAGAGGGGAAGTAAAAAGGGAAAGAAAAGAGCGAGTGAGGGAAAGTGAGTGACTGAATGAAGCAAGGAGACAGACACAGAGAGAGAGAGAGAGAGAGAGAGAGAGCGAAAAAGACCTGCCCAGCTCAGAAGAGGGAGTGTCTCTGAACATGCACACACAGACTAAAACACACCAATCGCAGCACTCAACACACTCTCACCGGGCTGAGAGCACCAGTGGGAGAGCACATAGGAAAACAAACAGGGCATTAGGCTGCTCAAATACCATTCTAACCATGCTGCTGTGGTTATCATTACCTCAGTTCAGTCTCAGTTTTAATGTGGCGTGTGTCACTGATGAAAGCTGAGGAGAGATCAGCCAACAATGTGGTTACACATTACACAAATGTTAAACATGAAGTTGTCAGACTGTCACAAAATGTGTTGCTGTCTGTTTCCGTCATTAAGCTCAAACTCACAATGAAAAAATGTGTGATTGTGGGGAATATCCCAACAGAGTCATTTTTATGTCTATGTTGTTTAGTGATATTTTTGTCATCTTGTTGTTTTCCAAAATAAGCACAACCTCCATCTCCAATTGTCAACACTTCCCTTATGAGGCTGTAGTGTATGTTTCAGGTATCACGGCTGCAAATATTCTCCATTTTCCCAAAGACAATCACAGAAAGCAAGATGATAAAATATTCAGCGTATAAAGATCCTCAGTTATTGGACTGTATTATATTTCCGCAGCCTCTCCTGGGATGGAAATATTTATTTTTAAAGCCTATAGAGAGGCAATTGTGATCTTAACATGGCATTCCTGCATGCTGACTGCAAGTGTTTTGTGGTTGTGCGTCAGGGCAAAGAACAGATTGTCAGGTGGAGATTGGGGTTCAGGGGTTCATTTACAGAACACACAAGAGCATTCCATGTAATCTTTACATTTCCACACACCCTCACTCTCTGCCCCTCTTCCTCTCCTACGTCTTCACTTATTGAAATGCTAATATCCACCAACAGTTGTTTCTTCACTGTTGTCATCATTTGCGTTTCATTTGGAAATGTGGAGAGCTTTGGCACACTGTACACTCCTGCATGCTTTGCTGGACACCCAGGAGCGGTGCAGCCATGACGGAGACGTGAGTCACACCACAATGTACGTACTGTAACTTCTGTACACTGATCCCTAATTACCCTAAAGTGTCTCTGAAATGCAGTCCTTACTGCTGTGATATCATCAAAGCATACAGCCAAACACAAACTCCTCCAGCTGACAAAATACCAAAGCAGCTCATCAGTCACCTTCTTCACACTTATGCAAGTTCAACCTTGCAGAAAGCCCTCTGATAAATTATAAACAGGTTTAACAAAGACGACAGTGTTAGAGAGGAAGAGACACGTCGGCAGACAAGGAATTTATTTATTCAAGTAGAAAGTCGATTAAAGGATCAACATAATAATGACACAGAAATCCTGCACATAAAGCTTTTTTTTTTTTTATACAAAGAATACTTGGAACTTATGAATGACATTGCAATTGTGGTGTAATTTTTTCACATAGCTGTATCAATGAGGTGTGATACCACATAAAGAAAAGATGATATTAATGGTGTACTGACACATAAAATATAATAAAAAAAATCTTTGTTTCAGCTGCAGTGGGACACTTTTTTTTTTTTAGTCAAATAACATAATGCATTTTGAATTGGCATAATTAATGCCCATGAAAATCGCATTATGATTTAATTGATATGTTAGTGATATCTCAGTAAGTTAATTATTAAGCTAGAAGCACCTGCCCTGTTATTGTCTTGCTCCACCAGACAAAAACGATTAGTGATCACTGTGGAAGTGATACCTGATCATAACATGATAAATTAATAACAACTGTACATTGTGTGATATAATTATATCTTATTATTATTATCAAAACTGGGGTTTAGTGTCCACTGGAAGGAGAAAATACATTAATTATATCTGAGATGATTTTTTAAAAAAACCCTCAAATTATTGTTATTCTCTGGTTCAAAGGGCAAAATCTTTTAAACTAAATGTATTAAATCCCAGTTAAAATTGACAACAGCAATGCAATATACTCTTTCTTTCACTATATTTATATTTTTGAAGTTGGGTAAATTATATTAATAATATAAAAGGTTGTGTCACATCGCCAGCTACAACTGTTTTAGAGCAGCCTTCAACAATGTTTTAAAGTTTTTAAATTTTGCCATGGAAAAACTGAAATCTGCTCTGTTGCTGATAGAATTAGCAAAAGTACAAAACTGTAATCCAATCGCAGGATTTCAGTGGAATACATTTCTTTTCTCAGGCTTTTTATTCTATTTCCCGTCTCAGCAGAAGTGCCCCAGCCCAGCTCCATCTGTTTGTCTGACCAGAGTGGCAGTGAGGCTAACTTATTGCTAGCACATGTGACCGGGTGAGTCTGTGTATGCGCCACGGCCTATCACACAGCATCCCCTCGCCTATATCAGCCGCCCCCCCACCCCCGTCCTCAGATGGATCTCTGCCTTCATTAATGCAGGCCCACGGCAAGCGCATGTCTCCACATGTTAGCACGGGACGCAAACATCTGGCTTATTTTGAATGTTGTAGGTCCCCTTTCCTCCTCCCTTAAACCTTCTCTTGCTCTTTTCTAGTGTCCCGAAAGGGGCAACTCAACTTTTTTGTCTCTCTGGAGTAGAGGAAGTGGTGCTGGTGTTGTTGTGGCGAGGGACTTCAAAGAGGCTGGGACGTCAGTCATGAACAAGCAGAGGGCAGAGCCTGGTCAATGGCAGGGATTTGTCGTCTAATAGCCCCTCTGGGGGGACTTCAGGCCTAATTTCAGAGGTGTTGAAAGTAGGATTTTATGGAGTATGCCATGTCCTAAAGTCTTTTTGTTTCACATGTTTTTTCCATTACACGGAAGCTAATCGTGATGATAATGAGAGAGTGAATAGTTATTTTTGCCTATTTTTATCTCCCAGAACATTCGTGGAGTCTGATATAAGTAAACATAGCAAAATCACAGAAACATAGTTAAGTCGCATTCATAACTTGAGCTTAATGAATTCAAAGCGTATCCTTTATCGAACCTGGTGATGATGTCATCCAGGGATAGCCTATCAGGTAATACAGCTGGCAGTAACTCAGGTTCACTTTAATATTGATGTTTCCCTCCCCTTGTCTCTCCATCAGCAATACATTTAATGGTCACATTCTGTGCTTATTCAGCACAAGAAAAACGAGAGCAAGGTAAACATGCCAGCTTGAGAGCACAGGACATTAGTCTTGTTGCCTGGAAAAACTGGACTGCATTTAATGAGACATACGTAAGTTGAGAGGGCAGACATTTGTTTTGTTCCTGACCGCATGTGCCGAATTAACTGACAAACAGTGAACTTCTCAGACTCTGGGACTGCACAGTGTTCCAGCAGCCATCAATACAGGCTCATGATCTGTAGTCGTTGTCAGTCAGGACGTCGTTTAGAAGAAAATGCACATTTAATGGCTTGATCCATTGTGATTGGAGTGGTTAATTGATGATCTGGTTGTAAATTTCTGTCTCATGGCTGTCACTATCTCTCCTCCCCGCCTTTCATCGTTCTCCTTGTTTATGCTTCTTTGCCTCTTCACTTTGCTCAACCCTCTGCTCCTCCTGTTCTGCGACTCGTATCCGTGTCTCTCTTGCTCTCCTGATCTCTCCCTTTCATTATTGATTGGAGAGTGAAATGCGTGGCGATCTTGAAATATTCACAGTTGAAACCCATCTAATTGCCCAGTTGAAATCCATCTCACAAAATTATTCACAGTTATTCGGTGGGAGCTGTTTGTGTTGGCTGCCAACCAAAACCAAGCTTGGAGAATACCAGATTTGGAGGTTGAGGTGGATGCTGGGGTATTGCTGCTGGTGCAGATGTGCCGCCTAATTGCAGATCCCACCATGCGGAAACTATTCTTCTCAACCATTTCAAAGCATCTGCAATAGGTGTCACTGCAAGGTTAAACCAACTTCAAAATGCAAGTCCTGTTTCCATTCCTCGCCGCTGAAAAGATTGCGTAGCGCTGTGCGCCCTCAGAAGAGAAGAGGAGAGAAAGGACGAGGTATTGAAAGAAAGAGATTCGCAACCCCGGTCATGGCTTACATGAGTTTGCCAGTGTCTGCTGGTTGTGCAGAGTGTGTCTTTTGACATCAAACCAAGGGAAAGAATGTGCATAACATAAAGAATACTGGGTTGTATTACAGATAGTGAGGTCATTTTCCCTGTGTATCACAGACATTTCAATCGGTGGTCCAGGTTGATGAATATTGCTTGAAACCTCATAATAGTACTTAATGTTTAAATTATTGTAAGATTGTAAAATAAGTCTCCTCCTGTTTACGGTTAAAGCAACGGTTGAAAACTGAAAACAGAGCTATTGCTTTATCTTGAGCTGATTTGGATGCTTTCTGGGAAGGTATTGATTTAGTCAATTGCAGTAGTTAATGGTGTCTGCAGATGCTAATTGAAACCTGGAAAAGAAAGTATAAGGTTTCATATTCCTGTAGCAATAACAATGTCAACTAAAAACAGCAGGGAATTATATGCTTCTGATAAGGCATCAGCAGCAGTTTTATGCTGAAATCCAGACAAGGTGATTTCACAGAGACACTTAAGCAGTAGCTGGTGAGTAAAGAACACAGAGGTCTTATCACTGGACAGACCTGACTGATCAAACGCTGAAAAAATGTAAGGTCATGGGTTCTAGTATCTGGCATATGGGCTGTTTCTGAAAGTTTTACTGCACTTTGAAAAGATGGCATCTGTTACTTATAGCAACCTTAAGATGACAAAGATAAGACCTTTGTGTAGCTACATGTGTAGCTATAGTGCTATTTTTACCAATTTGAAAAAAAGCTGCATGGTAAATTATAAAAGCAATATTTTAACTCCCTAAAGCTCTGTAGTGATCCCTAATAACAACAATGTGTTGTTTTCAATATTGAAGCAGTTGTGGCTCAGATGATCTTTGCTTCTTCAAGTATGTTTGTATCTATCCTGTTGCATGTCTGTATGTTTTTGTTTTTCATAAATAAAACCAAAGATTACCAAGAATATTATTTATACTTATATAAGCCAGTTCATATTTTTCTGCATTTTGTGCAAGGCGACATATGTGCAGTGAGCTTGAAGTCCATTGTGTGTGTGTGTGTGTGTGTGTGTGTATTTGTACATATAGGTGTGTTTGTATGCTTGTGTGTATGTGTGTGCACAGCCCTATGTCTGGCCAGCCATGGCCACATCTGTTTGTCATGTTAGCACTTAAGCGCCTGCAGGAGCCACGATACTAAGTGGAGACAGAGTCCTCTCTCCCACTCTCTCCATCCTCCCTTTCTCCTAATTACATTTGTTCATTAATCCATTTTCTGCCCACTTCTCTTTCTTGTTTATGTTCTTGCTCCAGTGGGCTTTTGCCTCCTCGGACCAGCAGACAGTGACCTTTAAGGAGATGCCAAAAGACTCTGTAAGACAATGTTACCCCTTCACCCTTTCACCACACGCACACACACACACATACACACACGCACACACACACCCACCCAGTCCTGTCTTGGCCCCTCAGTATCCCCTCGGGCCATCTCCTTCAGAGAGGCTAATGGAGTTAGCCTAATGTCTGCACAGCGCCAGTCATAAAACTGATTTGAGGCTAAAGGCTTGGTGCCGAGACCACCACTCCGCCTACAAAAAAAGAGAGATGTGAGTGAGATGTTAAAAGAGAGCGAGTGTATCTTTACAGGGAAAGAGGTTGGGGTGGCGGTGGCGGTGGTGTGGGGCAGGCTGGCGTAACTAAGGCAACTGCAGACAATCTAATTGGTATTGACATCCTTGTCTCGGAGGAAATTTGACATCTAAGGGCAAATCATTCTATTTAGTCTATTTAGTCGCCTGAATAGTCTCCAAGGCGGGGCCTGAGGAGCACAATCACGCTGTAGCGTTGTTCTGGTCCTCATGTCTGGGCCAGCTCTGCCACGCAGCAATCGATCCTAATCGGATCGGGGGAGGGGAGCAGGATAAGCGGCATGGGGAGAAAAAAATGAAAATAAAATCAAAAGCTCTGTTGGGGTAATATTTAACAAGAGGGAGTACAATTGGGCCCTGCTGGGGCGGCAGCCTGTAATGCACTTGTGCTGCTGTAGCATGGTTAATGTATAGAAAAGCCCGGGAGTAATGGCTCTTGAGCCAAGGTGGCCAGGCTTCAAAGAAATCTGCTTGCTTTAGCTAAAAGACTGCCAGACTAGGCCGCCAAAGACCTTCATTCTGTTAGAGCATCAAATATGGCCCCCGCTCAGGACACACAGACACCCTGATTTTATTATCCTCACT
Organism: Trachinotus anak; assembly: GCF_046630095.1. NCBI lineage: Eukaryota > Metazoa > Chordata > Actinopteri > Carangiformes > Carangidae > Trachinotus > Trachinotus anak. The sequence goes on along the minus strand of NW_027273879.1, from coordinate 9,637,166 downwards.
CCCCTGAGAAACTCATCTCATCCCTCTTTTTGTTTGTGTGACTGACCATCAATGTGAAAGAGTGAAGTGGTGCTGTCCATCAAAAGGCACACACTGTCTTTTCTTGGGTCAAACAGGAGTAAAGACTATCTGTAGTGCCTTCACACTCTGTGAAGTAGTGACAGTGGTTAAGGCCACATTTTTCATTCACTGGATGCAACAGTTTTACAAAACAAGTTCTACTATAGCTGTGAAAGTTTAAACAAGGAACTTATCATATAATTTTTTCTGCCTGTATCCCTAAAAGCCTTTTCTAAAATTACATTCATATAATAAACTTTGGATTGTGTGCAAGACGAAAGCATTCAAAGTTCAGACTTATCTTTATGGACATTCTTATTGTGGTTGTTGTATGAAGCCCATTTTCCCCAAATACACTCGCCATATAATATTTTGATTTTGACTTTAATCTTTTTTTTTTTTGGATACATACCAGTAACAAGTATATGACCACCAGCATCTGGAAATCTCATCATGTGTAGTGTATGCACCTAAAAAAAGGCTCATACATCCAGGTAATGTATTATGTTCATCATCTTGTGATCAGTCAAGAGGAAGGTAGTTAAATTTCATCCACATCAAGCGGGTTTGGCCCCGAGTAGAGGCTCATATGAAGGTCAACACAGCACTAATGATAAGTCTCACATGGGTACAGATCTCACTAGTGGAGTAGAGGTCCATTCTTGACTCTTCAGTGAAGAAGCCCATGGCTGATACTGATGGAAGCTCTTTAAAAAAAATCCAGTAAGTGGGACTTGAGGTTCATTTTTTTATTATCGATATCCCCACAAATGTTCTTTACATGAAATGTTGAATAGATACACGCTTGAGAATTTCTTACCAATTGAAAGCCAAACATAACAGTGGGTGAAGAGGCTGATTATTTGCCTGTAATTCATTCAGCATGGCTCCTAATCAAGTGGACATTGTAAAGTCAGTGTTATCGGCGAATCCCTGCTGTTTTCGTCTGTGTCTGGCAGTGATGTGGCTCTGGTACATACTCAGGATGACTAGTCTAAATCAAACAGACTTTAAACTGTGTGCGTGGGTGTCTGGGTGTGTGTGTGCATGCTCTTATACATTATCTAGCTATATCTTTACAATGATAATAAGATGGAGATGCAGAAAGACATTTTTATTGTTTTATTTTTTTGGTTCTTACCTTGACAAAGTCTGAGTTTAGGGTTACTGGGTTTAAATTTAGCATTAGGTCTAGTATTACAGTTAGTCCTCAGAGCTGGAGTGAGGTTGATGATTAAATTTAAGTTGCTAGGTTAGGTTTAAGTGGTTAGGATTAGAGTTAATTCAGCAGTTTGGGGCTAATGAAGTGCAAGTTGACTGAAGATTAAGTTTGTCCACACAATGTAGAAGTTCAGTGTGCTGGTCTACACAGAAATCATGGGAGGTAGAACAAAAAGTCAGAGTGTGTGTGTGTGTGTGTGTGTGTGTGTGTGTGTGTGTGTGTGTGTGTGTGTGTGTGAGAGAGAGACAGAAAGAGAGTGTCTGAGTGTCTGTGTAAGTATGTGATGAGGGTGTATTGAGCTGATGGCTGCAGATATCAGTCCCAGATACTTAAGTCATAAAAGTGTGTCTCGGAGCCCTGTGGCTGTGCAGGCCCTGGTGCCTGATGTTATCAGAGGGAAACAGTGGCCACTCTATCAGGACAGAAGAGTACAGAGGCATTCCTGTATTACTGGAGCTGGTGTCGGGCCTGTAGCTGTGACTGGGGGCTGGAATGGGGTGCGCTGCTGGAGTGCAGTCAGACAGTTAGGGAGCGGTGTGGGAGGTTGCCACATTACAGGACAGGCTGCTGGATTATTTACAGCAGGGTGGTTTTAGGGTCTTGTGGTGCTGGCTTGTCAATAGCTAAACTAGACTAAAAGGGCAGCAGAAGGAAACTAAGAAGCCCTAAGTTTTGTATTTCAATACAGCCTCATAAATCTCTGGGACCATGACATGCATCATTCATTTCTTACCCACTTTATCTTTCATTAATCACTGTTATCAAATGGATCCTTTCTTCAACAGTGTTTGGTTTAATTAGGGCAACACCTCCAGACGACTCAACTGTGTATTCCAGCTTCCCAGAAACACAATACTCTTTTCCAAATCTCAACAAATACAAATACTGCACACCCTGCCGCTGTAGTCTGTACAATGTTTCATCTGCGTATAAAAATAAATTAAGGTGTGACATGGTGTAGCTGCTATTTATGTGATATTATGTTGTACAAATGTACTCATATTAATGTCCCTTAGTCCTGTTTTCTTTGTAGTGCTTTGACAGCCCTGAATGGAGTGTGTGCACTGGTCAAAGACAGACTGTGCGAAATGTTACTCACTTATTCAAAAATAAAATTTCTCATTTCTCACAATAGTCCCTTTCAGAGTAAATCTATACCATCTTATACTTTTGGATTGTTATCATAGATGCACATAGCGAATCTAATATATAACAAATCATCATATTTTTGTATGTAACATCCTCAGAAAAGTAACTAATAACCAAAGTGTTCAAATACAGTAAAATGTAGTAAAAACATCTCCGTCTGAAATGTAGGGTAGTGGAGGTATGAAGTCATAAAATAGAAATATTCAAGTCTACATTAATCTAAAAATTGTACTTACGTGCAGTAATTGTGTTTCCACCAGTGTGTATGTGTGAGAGAGAGAGTGGGTTGGGCATAAAACAACAAAAAGTGAAATTAACCTTTAAGTCTTCTAGCTTTGTAACTTCTCCATTATACCTGACAGAGTGATGGCAGGGGGAGTCGACATATTTAGAGAAACTGATGAGGAGACTTGCCAGGTTATGTCTACATCACCCCCTTTCCCTCATGTCCTCACTTATTCTCCCTGTCTGACCGGTAGCACCTTGCAGGCCTGTGTCGCCTTAGTGCAGAAGTCAAAGGTCTCATGACAGAGACGGCATATCGTTACAGGGGGGTATCAGCACCTCCAGGGCCTCTGTGTGCCAGCAATTGTCTCTGGCCTGGATTAGTTTTTGTATCCAGTTACGGACTTTTATTCCCGTGGAGTCAAGTTCAGCATGGCACTGAGGGCCAGCAGTGCTGCTGAGAGCCCAGTGATTTATGTGTTGCTGAGTGAGAGCAGCAGGTTCAAGTCAGAGGTCTCCGGGCAGGGTAACGTGCCGTATATGTTTGTGTGTGTGTGTGTATGAGAAAGTGTGTATGAGTCACTGCTGCACTCTGCAAACAAAAATGCGTGTGTATGACTGAGAAGCTGCATGAGGGCCAACCCAAAGCTCTCGGCAGGGTGCCTTGGTCTGTTTGGCTTGGACAGGTTCCATTCGTTTGCCTGCGAGCGTGCCTGGAAGGGGTTTGGTACTGTAAAAATAATGACAGCCTCTGAGAGGTGGGACCATCTGCGTATGAACTGTGCCGATTGGCTGAAGAGGCACACTGAAGGATGAGTTTTGATGATTGACTAACTTTCAGAAATCTGGAGAGAAATTATCACACGTGGACATTTTTTTATGGCAGTTTCTAGTTGGCCAACTTTTCTATAACATTAATCATGTGGGTTTGGCTATCATGTGACATATTCACACAAAAAGTGGAAGAACGCCATATATGCTCCCTGAGACCCATTGATTTAATTACTAAGGCACACAACTGAGGTCACTTCCTCCTAATAAGGTCTGTGCCTGTTTTCTTGTCTTTTTTCTGAACATGGATCGTGGTCTGGTGCCAATAGCAACAACCTGCTCTAATTAGTCTGCTGATTTCAACAGTGGTGCAGTATCATAGTTGAAAAATGTCAACATTTTTTCATTATGTGATGACCTTATTACTTTTTTTTTATTTCTTACTTTTCTTTGATGTTTACTTTTGGTTTATGATTTGGTTTATTCTTGGAAAAAATGACTGAACACAGAGTTGTATGTTTAATGTGTGATGTTTAGTATGTCTATTTAAATCTAATGATTTTGTCCTCTTGAAATGAATGAAAAGAGTTAAAATGCAAACTGAAAAGAGCAAGCTGTTACAACTGCACCGAGAATCAATGAAGGCATGCTTAACACAGTTTGGGCTTGTGCACCCTACATCCACCCGTATCCATATCCATATTCCTTTGAAATATGATGTCCTAAAGATGGAGCCATATTTATTCTCGATGGTGCGTTTTGAATCCCAGAGATATTTTAAAATGGGGCATCTGTCCTGTGGCCTGCTCAGCCATCTGGATAAGACGGGACAGGGAGAAGATGTTAATGCACTTCATGATGAGAAAGGAGGATGACACCTTTGACCTTCCCTAGCCTTTGACCTCTGCAGCCGATATGGAGCCACTGATGCTATGGGTTTCCTATATCTAGCATATGCTGGCCAGGCCGATATGTTAAGAGAAATTCCTCATTTGCCACTCGCTGTTTATATAGCCGCTCCCTCATGTTGTAAACAGCCATGCTGTAAGAAAATAGATATTTACTTCACAGGCTTTCTATTTGATTGGAGAAAGAAAAATTGACATGCATATCGGATATGTTGCTGAGCTTATTGCCACAAATGCTAATGAAGAATGGGCTGCAGATACCTGAACAGTGTGAACAACATAGGCTTGTGGAGCTGAGATTTGTATGTATACTGTAGTAACTTCTGTAATCATTCCCTTACATGTGCATGGGTGCATACACACCCAGCAGAGATTGGGTGTGCACATTTTGCCAACCCAACAGAGTTTCAGTTACATATCACAGAAGCTCGGGTCCACTGCTATGTAAGAAGATCTGACCCTAAATCACTGCTGCATTTCCAGGAACCACCACTAGAGTGACAGAGAGGAAAAAAAGCTGCTGTTGAACTCAATGTTCTTCCCACTTGTATGATGGCTGTGACTCCTTCAGTAGCAGTTTCTCAGTACATTGACATTTATATAGTGTTTCCCTTGGGGTGCAGCCAGGGAGCACAAGGTGGCTCGAGTCCAGGGGCGGTGACTGGTAAGGGTCTGAGGGTGGTGGGGGGTGGTGTGGGGGGGGGGGTTGATCCCTTTTTACATGTGAAGCCATGGTAGCTGAGCCCTTGTCAATAGTAGCCTGTGGGCAATGACAGATCACTTTTCTACACTGAGATTTAATTAGAAATTAGAGTGCACATCACCTCTGACCTATAATCCTGCTCTGCTCTTGTCATGAGAAGGAATTCTAAACATATTTATTTGTGAACTGGGACCACCGTTCCCCCTCTAACGTAAAATAATAACGCTCCAATGAAGCTGTCGGAGCTGATGTTATGATGAGAAAATCCATGGGAATGACAAGGATGGTAAGAATCAATCGATTCTGGGCGCAGTTGAGTTTATGCAAAATGTTGTAAAAAAGTTGAATTAATAAAAAATAAAAAAAACTATATAAATCACGTAACTTTAATGAGTTATACAAAATCAAGGTCACAAGACAATTAATTGAAAAAGGAAAAGCCTTCACATTTTTTTTTATATCCCTCAGCTTGTGAGCTATTTGAGATGTTATTTTTAACATTCTGACCCAGTTCAAATGCAAAAGGTGAAATTAAAAGACACAATGGAAGAATTTTTGACTGTTGGACATTGTCAAGTGTCACTGTCAAGGAAAAATTAGAACTAGTGCCTGAAGAAAAATAGTATAAAAATAGTATTAAATATAAATAACAAATAGCAATAACTGATTTAGGCAAATGAAGAAGTTTAGGTGGCCAGCTGAAGCCTGAAGCCAGTGAGGTGTATTCTCTTTTAATTTAATGTGTTTTTAGCTTAGTTCAGAGAAGCTACTTAGACAAAGATGACAGAGTAGCCGTCAATCAACGACAGTAGTCCCTCCACTTCCTGCACACATCCAATCATAGAACTGATAGCTGGCTGTCCAGGATGCATTTCCAGTCATATGGCCAGTCCTGTGTGCTAAACATTGACCTTGTGCCCTCTGCTCGTGACCCCTGACCTGTGATGTTGACCCCTTGTCCAGGGGGATGGGTCTCTTATATATCTCAACTGGCCGTGTCCATTGACTACCTGCCAGGCACCTGCTCTGAGAAATGAAGCCAAGGCGAATGCCTCTCTTGGGAGCCTTCTGGGCTCAGCAGACAACAAGGCCTGGCCTCAGCCCTGCATTTGAATAGGCTTTGAGTGGCCCTGGTAAACCAATCTCCCTAATTATCTATTGAAAGAACATTCTTTTTCCTTGCCCAGTCATTACCTTGATTTCAATTGCTGAAAAGTAACATGGAGGAGCTAAAAATGAAAAGAATGAAGGGGGGAGGAAAAACATACATGCATGATTGTGCATGCTCACGCACACTTGGGAGACATATAGAAACACAAAAGACTTTGTCTTCCCGATTTCATTAAGGTTAATTGTAGGTCAGAGGGAGCAGATTTGGGATATAAATCCACAATACGGGTGCAGGTCACGGCAATGAAGAGAAATTAAACATGAAAATATGGCCGTAATCTGTACTTTGCAGCAACAGAAACTGCCTTTTGGCGACACTTCCATGTGGTGACATCTAGCTTCCCCTTCACTCAGAGTAACAAAAGGCTCATATCGTCCTTTTTCCCACACAAAGGACAGATGAGGAGAATATGATGCTGAACAAGCATTTCTGAATAAATCACACAAATTCAAAAAGAACCAGATGCAAAAAATACAATGGCTATGTGTCCATGAATGAGAAACATAATTTTTTATGTGATTTTCTAGATGTGTCAGAGATGGTGATCCTCCTGTTTCCTCATCCAAGTATCATATGATAGTTGAATGATGCATGAATCTTGCACATGATTGGCATGTTTTCAGCGGGAAGTTGGGTTTCCTGGTGTTACGCACCCCTGAAATGACACAGTGGAAGCATTAACATCACACAGAGTCGCTGATACTAGTGATGAAACAATGGTGTTTAATAGTGTAATGTTATCATGGACAATCACACTGACCAGTCGCAGTAGAGTCTAATGTCTGCATGTACAGATCATTCAGGGATATCACTGATGCCAGTGTGAGATAAATTTTCTTTAGCTGGTTGTTTCAGTTCTTTGTACATTTTGTAAATTATAATTTTTGAGCTGTGTATATTGTGCTACCTTTTTCTTAGTCAGATATAGAAAGATAGATAGATGGATAGATGACTTCATTATTTCCCTGGAGGGAAATTGAATTGTCACAGCAGCTGAATTAGAATACAAAGACAGGAGACAAAAATATACAGAAATTCCACATACACAATAAAAATGAGAGTAGATTTGTTTAAATAAACAGGTATATGTGTATGGGCCAGTGTGCAAGGGTGAGAGTGCAGGAGTGTTTAGGTGAATTATAGAGATCATCTTTAATCATCATGTTCTAAATCTCAGCAGAAGCCAAAACAAACCACTTGAAAAACAGAACCATTCACTGTACTTTGTGAAGAGTTTTGTCTGTGCATCAGTTACCATAGTTAAGGCTATCTATATGCTGTACTACCGGGTCAAGAGCGTGGAGATAGTCACTCAAGAGTAGGCTCTTGGGGCTCTAGGGCTGTTCTCAGAAAGCACTCAAGGCTTGCATGCAGTCACCATGTAGTGGAGGAGATAAGAGGGGGCAGAGTTACCCTTTGAAACTAAATATAGCTCATGACAAGCAGCATTTAGGTTGTGTCTCGTGCCCCTAACGTCTCTGTTTTTTGCTGGTTATTCATCTAGTGTTGTGTGAGTAATTTCCTACATGACTCTATGTTGGCTGAAGTGTTTTAACATCTGCTATTGAAAACAAAAAGATAAGAGGGAGAACAGCACAGGGAGGATTTGGTCACTTGGTCTCAGACACACCTTGCCAGCAACAGATAGCATGTAATGTTTACAGTAGAAATCTCTGTCTTGGTTGTTGAATCTGTCTTTGCCATTTTCTGAACAGACCACGGGGTCAAATCAAGTCAAGTCAAATTTGATATATATCAGAATCACAAATTTGCCTCAAGGGGCTTTACAATCCGTACAGCATACAACGCCATCTGTCCTGAGATACTTAAAGGAGAGATTGTTTCAGTAAATTTATAATGATTTCAGTAAATTGATATATTTAACATAGAATAAAACTGATAACTGAAGCAGCATGAAAATTTATGCAATCTAAAGAAATCGTGAAATACTCTTAGCTTTTTCAGGACTGTAAAATAGATTGAATGGCATGTTGAGTTGTAAGTTTGTGTTGCTGTGGGGTTGGCAATGTTCAGACCTCCTCTCAGAAAAACCGCCATGTTGCAGTCTTTGAACTCCTCTGGATGTCTGTCTATCTTAAGTTCTTTAATCTCCACCAGTCTGTCTGCTACAACAGCAGCACCTCTAAATCTTCTCTCATCTTTAGCCTCGACTGTCCACACTCACTCACACATGCACATATCAAGTCTGCTTTATAAGCTTCTGTGTCCTCTTCCTGATAAGACCCCTGGTTAATGGTCTATTCTTGTGATTTTTCTCTGTGTAAGCGATGTTCGGTTTGATGAACCTAGATTTATTTTCATGGATACAGGTAGACAACAATCTCTTTATACTGTACTTTAGAATTTATCGTGTTGTTACCATCATTAGCAATGTTGCTAATCATGACTTAAACAAATGAAGTTCTCACACAAAGTCTAAGTCCAGCCGTAATGACCCTTGTGGCGTCATCGGTCTGTCTGTAGGAACTGTATCTGATATCTTTACATTAAGAATTAATTAGCCTATTAACACCATGCATGGACATAAATTTGGACTAATGGTCTGCACACATTAAGAGTGTTAAGAGTTCACAGATTAGATCAAACACCTTTAATAAAACTAGACTTCTGGTCCTAAAGTGTGTGAGGATTACAGATTAGAATGGGAACATTTTTGTACTTTTTCAGTGAACAATAATTTACATTGTATTGATATGCTTATTACTATGTATTGACTAAGTAGTAATTTTTGGATTCAACACATGGTCTATATCATTGTGTATCTGTTTGTTTTTTTGTTTTGTTTTTTGTGATTTTAAGAGGACATATTGTAGACATATACACATGATCCTCTTTTTCTCACTCCTTCCCTGATTCCCAAACAGGCATAAAAATGAACCATCTCTCCTCCAAGCGAAGCTGTTCCCATATTCATATGACCACAAATCTTTTATGAATGCCTACAGTCATAGTTGATTCATAGTTATCTTTGACCTCTGGTCAAGGCCTCTGATCCCCACCAGAAAAAAGGCTGCCAGGCTTCACAAGCCAGTTACAGTGGTCAAAATAACAAAACCATATTGTGATGTGGTGATGTTCTCAGCAAGCTGTGACCATACTCACAGCCCCAGTGTGGCTCCTGTCAGGAACAATAAGGGCTGTGGGTTTCAGCTCTTTCCCCTCACAGATATCTCAAATGGAGCCTCCAGGCTCCTGTCCTCTGCACCAACACCACACAACACCACTCCACTGACATCAAACAGCTAAGATTAAACGGACCACTCTTGCTTATGTCATGTTCAGAGGCTCAGTGCACATATACTATATTCCTCACATTTGCACATGCATGCTCTTTCGTGTAAAGTGCTCACATACACACACACATTTGAGGGTTCATCAGCTCGCTACATCAGCTCGCTACATCAGCCGTCAGAGGTGCTTCAGTAATCTCTCTGTAGAGCTTCCTCACTCACATCATTTATCTTCCAGGCCAAAACCACTTCAAGGAGGTGCATGGTGCTGAGGTCAGTGGAGAGGGTGGGTTTATGGACACAAGGGTAAAAATGTAGAGACATGAGGAAGGGATGTGTTTACAGTGTTAAAGTTAAGATGAGTGTAATATATAATCATCAGAGGCTACCAAAAGTCTTGAAAAAGTTTGATGGCATTTTTTTTTTTTTTTTTTTAGACTTTTATTTTGAAGGCCACACAAACCAACTTGAGAAAGTTGATGTTGCAAACCTCTTTATTAAATGCTAATTGGTGGCTCGGCACACTGAAAACTCTTTCTACTGCCAATATGACATGGTAAAGTATGACCATGAGTACTTTTGACAGTTACTCACCTTTTATAACAATGATAATATGAATTTATGAAGTTATTTGGGTTATTTGTTAACCTGTTAATGTTTTAACAACATGTTATATGTGTAAAATTGTGCTAGTCACATGTATTGGAATAGTGTACTTGCATGAATTAGTTCAGTTTTTTGTGTTTTTTTTTATGAGTGTTCGGATCAGTGACTTATATCCTTTACGCACAAATGAATTTAATGCCACAGTTTCATTTAGGTAGCAAGCATTTGATTCAATTGGATCCTGTCATTGAATAATGGTGAGTACATGGTTTGGTGAATTTGGATGCTTTCATTCATGAACTAGATTCCCCTCCGTCATGCCAGATTCAGTCCCCCCCAAATGTATAAAAAAGAAAAGCTTTGTCTTTGTAATGAAATCCATTCCGCCCTGGCAATATTTCAAACTGGGGGAAAAAAAGCAACCAAAAAAAGTACAAATCTAGATTAAGATTAACTTTCATGAAGCAATAACTCAGTCTTTGGTGGCTAAACACTTCCATGTAGAACACATTCCAGCAGCTGCTTCACAATAAATACATTCCAGTGGTCTGTTAAGGAACCATGTGTGAGTGTCTTCTTTTTTCTGGTTTGTTCATGTTTTTGAATTGATTTGATTTATTTGAGGGACATATTCAATTGAAAGATTTGTTCAAGAATCAGACCTCCAAACTCATAAAATTTTCATACTTTTCGCTTTTCTTCGAAATAGGATCATTTAGCTGCGGCATCGCATCAGTCATTGATGGTCCTTGCTCTCCCTGTAACTGTATGGCCTGTTGAGAGCACTGTGAAACTTTTCTTACCCTTCCTCTGTGTGTGTGTGTGTGTATGTTTGTGTGTGTGTGTGTGTGTGTGTACTGTGAGTATGTATGGATGGAGCTGGGGCTGTGGGGTGAGTGATGACACTGGCGGTATAATCCCACCGACATCTGCTTCTAATCTGCAACATGAAAAAGACACTCTGGTGACCCCATACCTGCCCCCAACTATCCTCTACCCCCACCCCGCTCCCCCTGCCCGACGTTGCTCTCTCTCATTTGAGCCCAAATCAAACAGCGTATCAGGTTACGCAAGGTTTCTACCACAACTTGCAATCAAACATACAAGAGAGGGGGGTATTTATTCATTTTATGTGCTCTGATTCATGCCTCCATAGGTCAGAGATTTCACTGGGTATGGAACTAACTACATGTTTTGCAGTGGCTTTTGAAAGAAGAGCTGCATATAATTCAAACCAACCTGTTAGTTTCCCAAAATAAAAGTTGCACAATGACGACAAAATCAAAGTAAACAAAATCAAAAGCGCCAACAGCTTCTCAAAACAGCTTCCATTTCCTCTTTACATCACTCCAGGTCCAAGATTGAGTTGACATAGGAAGAAAAGAAGGGAGTGGAGGGAGTACTTGAGGCTGGGGAGTGTGTGGGTGTAAGTACAGCATGTGGGGACTTTCCAGTGGATGAAGATTGCCTCACTAGAGGAAAGTATTTATTCAGGGGCAATTGAGAGAGAAATAACACAGCAGCCAAAATCCCAGCCGGAGCGGATGAGCAAGAAGAGGATGTGGGTGATTGAAACATGGCTGCAATTTGTTTTAACTGGCTGTAGAAATAAGCATGGCAGAGCTCTTTGGGCTTGGTAGCTGTAAATCTGGAGCCTTGCAGGAGTATTGTCGGTTCATAACCTTTCTCTCTTTCTTGCTCTCTCTTCCTCCCTTACGCCTCCCAGGGGTACATTTAGCTGGGGAAATGGAGCCTTTCTTCCCTTTATTTGACTTCCTTGTCACTGGCAAACTCTCTTTCCCCCTCTCGCTCTCTCTTTTTCTTGTTGTCTGACACACACACACGTACACACACTCGCCTTGACCCAACGTTTTGCAGGACCCCTAGTTGCTGGTGTGCAGGTCAGTCGTGGGTGGACAAAGACACAACACAGAGATACATTAGAGAACCCCCCCTCCTAGCCAACCATGGCTCTGGAAAGTCAAGTAATTCCTCTGTGACGCTCTGTCTTTCTATAATATTTAAATACATTCTGCTATGGCCAGTCAATATGTACAGAACACGCATTGTGTACTGTCTGTGTCCACTTTTGTGTCCCCTTCTATTTATGCAGGTGACACAGTCTGTGTTTGTTTGCAAAAGCAGCAGTTTGACATTGTTTCCTAAAGACAGGACGCTAAACATAGAAATTCATCACACATTAAAGGGATGTTTCAACCAAATTATAAACCATGCAGATAGTTTGGCCTTAATGTCAAATATCTGTCTCTCACAGTTTTGCCGCTGCACCAAAAGAGGAAGGTGAACAGAATTTCATTTGTGGTGCATTGAAAAATTACATTAAAAAAAAAATCACTCAGTATAACCGACACTGTCAACAGTTATAGTTGCTATTCAGTGAAAACTATGTATCTTTAAAGTAGGTGATTTTGAATGTTTCTGATTGGTATCAAACAGTTATGAGACGAGCAGATCAGGCTGGAGCTAGCTGGTTAGCATGCTAACTTCAGAAGAAGAAAAGAAGTGATAGAATTAGAAGCAAAACAAGAGGGTTTCTTTCCACCACTGGAGACAGCTTGGCGTAGAAGTTCGATCCTGAACTCACAATGTTTGTTCTAGTCCGGTAAGTAAACAACTTTGGTTGTTGCTAATGTTGGCTATGTAGCAATAGAAAAACTTGCGGATAGCTCATTCAAGCTTCATAAAGCAGTCATGAAGTTGGAAATGGGGTTGATTTGCTTTGCCTGAGAAAAGTTGACACTCTGGAGATCCATTTCACAGGACAGTGACTATTTCTTCAGGAGAAAGTAGTTCCAATAAAAATCTTTCTTGAGTAATGCCAGGAAATTGTTTCTTGAAAGACAATTTGATGTTGATTCCTTTTTTTTTTTTTTCTTTTTTTTTTAAACTGTACCTTAAATACTGTGAACTGCACAGACAATTATATTATTCTCCATTATTTTTGGATTGTACCAGATTTCTAAAAAAAAAATCAACTCAAAGGCTAAAATCAGACCTGTCATAATGATAACATACCACTACAATTATGTGAGATTTTTTTTTTCCCTCTTTTTTATAATTTGGGTGAACTGACCCTTTAATGATCCTACTAGGCAAAAACAAATCCAGCCTATGTGTGAAGAAGACAGAGATGGATAGAGGCTACGACAAAACAAAAAATGAAAAATTAGTAGTGATGTGCCAAACCTGTTAGCGGATCTCTCTGTTCACACCTCTGGTTCAAGGCCTCTGCTTCACAGCCTCCTGGCCTGTTTAGTCAGCCCTTGTCCCACATGTATGCACACATCCACACACTTTCATTTTCTCCATCACCTCCAATATCCCCCTTTCCTGATTCCTTCCTTCCTCTGGAGCTTTGACTGAAAAATGCTGTTCTGTGGTGTAGTAACATTTGCACACAGGTCTTGCGGGTTACACACTACTGCATCCCAAAGAGCTGTGTACTTCTCACTCTCTGCTGTGGATCGGTACTCAGGGTTTACACAGGGGGCAAAGGTGTTAATGCTACATGCTTTAAAGAAGTACAAGATGTCTTCACTTCAGCTCTAACAGGCACCCTGGGTAAAAGCTGGAACTAATCTGAGGTGTGTGTGTGTGTGTGTGTGTGTGTGTGTGTGTTTAAAAGAGAGAGAGTACCAAGACGAAAAGTATTCAAAGCTGAGAGATTGGAGGTGCACTTAGAGCCTTACACTGGTAAATATGGCTGACGTTATTTCTGTAGTGTTGAGGCTTCTCTCTGTGTTTATAGAAGAGAGGGGCTTCCACTTCCTTGCTTTCTCTGTGAATCTATTTTGTGCTTCTATTGTCCAAACAAGGCCAATTATTCTGCACTGTGAGCATAGAGGAACATTGACATAGAACAGGTTGATGTTTAGCTGCCAATTAATGTTTTAACAGACACTGTATTTGTCAGCAAATATTTGTATAATTGCAGTAATTTCACATTTAAATGTATACATTGTCAGAAATACACTATTTATGATTGTGTTTACCTAGTATTCATAGTATTGTCTACTGTAATTTTTTTTATTTAAAATATTTTGCTCTTTACCTCACTTTAATTAGCTCTTTAGTCTGCTCCAGTGGTCTTTATTACTTGCATGAGAAGAACTGTCTCATTATTTGCACGCTGAGTAATCTTTTAAAGCCTAATTGATTATGTGCTTATGATCAACTGCTGAGAATATGAGGGCGTGTAGAGATGTATGGAAAAGAGGCGATGTCATAACATAATCTTTGGCCACAAGTGACAAAGTATATTGTGTGTTTGCTTTTTGGTATTAATATCAACCACCCAAAATAAGCTGGTCGCGCATTTAGTTCTGCAAAACTTGGCTTAGGTCATAGCATTGGTAATGAATGAAACCACATTTGCGAGCAAATCAATTTTTATAACCTTTGTGTGTTTATTAGATATTCTGAGGCAAATGCAATAAAACGGCCAAAGCCAATATTATATGCCATGAGACGTGGTGGAACAATTCCAAACAGAAATGTCACCTCTACAGACTGAGCACAAACACTCTACATGAAAGAAGGCTTGGAATCAAAATGGTGTGTTTACGAGTGAATATGTTTGATTAAACCCATACAGTACTGAAAATGACAAAATGTGCAGTGCCTTTTTTTTTTTTTTTTTTTTAATTTTTTGCAGGGATGGAAGCAGATGCAGACATACACATGCAGCCTCTACTCCAAACATACATGCACACAAACACAGTCACACACACGTCGTCCTCCCTTCTACAGCCAAGGGAAGTAATGAAAACAAATGGCAGAGTTCTATTCCCCCTGGGACCTGAGGAGGAACTTAGTCATCAAGCTAATTTTATTCTTGTCTGGCCCAGAGACTCCATTTCCTCTGGGTGTTTTTACAAACGCCGGGCTGCACCACGCCATCGGCCAGTGATGGATATGAGGGCCTGATGGCCGGATGGCAGATGCTGGCCCTGTAACTCAAGCTCCAAACACTCGCTGATGACCCCCCTTACACCCCATGCGTTCCTCACTCAATGTGATATTGCTGTTTTAGTGTGCAAATGCAAACTTGTCCTTTTTAAACATATTGCACTTTTATTTTCTTGATCAAAGGTATGTAAACACAATTATTGTTTAGTGTTGCATGAACATGCATTGTATGGAAACTTAAAGCCAAAATAGTGCCATATGCACTATACAGAACTAATACATGACAACACATTCAGCAATGACTTGTGCTATAATGCACTACATAGGATCATTTTCTCAGCTCTTATGTTTAGTGATTTCAAAGACTTAATTTTTTTAATTAGCTACTATTGCGAATCCAACTGTTCTGACTGATTTTCTATCAATCTACTAGATGATTCAAATATTCTGTCACTATGTTAGAAAAATAAAGATTAAGGAGAACAAAAAGTAAAGATACCACCCTAAACTATAATCTATCACTGCAATGTCATGAATATGCAAAGGGACTGAATTTCAGTATGGCAAGGACACACTTGTAGCAAGCAAAGCAGGAGCTAAATACCACTAAACAAATCACAGCTATAGTTGAATGTGTAGTGTCATTAGTTACAGTAAGTCTGCTAATCATGTGGTTGGGTTATGACCTCTTTTGTATTACAAAATTGTAAAGTACGTCTGATTACCTCCGCCTTTGCTTCCCTTGTATGTTATGAGCACGAATCATGTTACAGGCAGTGGCAAGTTGTAGGTTAGCAGCTTAGGCAATGAGAGCTCTCGTTTCTGCTGCAGGCCACTGAGGAGAACTTTCAAAGGGCTGCTTAAGCCTGCAACAAATTCATTTATCACATAAATTGTCACTAGACATTTTTATCCTGCACTTTCAAGGCAGACATATTTTAGCAAGAGTTCCCCAGATATGTATGGCTATGGGGGAGGACTTGCTTCTGTCAAAAAGCAGATCATACTCAGGTATCATTTCAAAACAATAAACAATAAAATCCAATCCAACACTATCAATTATGTATACGGCTGCTACACTTATCAGAAAACTCAAACTTTTTTTTCCATTCAACTTTTTTGTTAAAAATGTTTTAGCTAACAGCTGAACTATGTTGCAGTGTAGTGTTTATTAAAAAACAGTAAACATTTTTCCCCTGTTCTTCTTTAAAATATAATGCTTAACAGCATATGGTATGATCTATTTCCCAGAAACTCAGGCATAATGGATTGTTACACTTCATCTAAAAGGTTATGACGAACAGGGAGCCTATTCTTTATAACCGTGCCGATTAATAATGAATGCTAAAAACTCTAATTTTGCCCGAAGTTGCGGCTCAAGAGGGAGAGGGCATGTCACAATGCATAATTGGGTTTGCTGGATTATTTGGATTAGTATTACATCTTCCCATTCTCGGTTGCACCAAAGTCCCATTCTGCAACATGTGCACAGCTGGGAGCAGAGGACACTTGGGACGAAGCAGAAAGAAAGCCAAATGGCCTCCTGTTACAACTCCTCTGTTACCAGCTTGAAGCCTTCATTCCACTGCACCCTGCATGGATTATTCAGTGACTGTACCCTTTTAGTCCTGGCTGTGGCCCGCAACAGCAAAAAGAACCTTATTGTTGTTGATTTGTTGGTATGCAACAACTTTCAGGAGAGAAGGGAAACATTAAAAAGCAATTAATATACTGGAGTGCGAAGGAAAAGAGGAGTCGCCCAGGCCTCCAGTGGGACTGGCGTTATCTGCAGCATGACCTGAAAATGCAGAAAACATGGAAAAGATGGCTTTTAGTGTGACTTCTGGTCGTCCCTGCAGATGGATGACTGACGGGAGGGAGCGAGGGACAAACAAAGGCAGTTTACGATCAGCATAATCAATGTGACATCAGCACAGCAACATAATGTGCGGGGGTTGTGGAGTAGAGCGCAAGATGCTCTTTTTAATAAAACTACGACTTGTTCCTTTGCGATTACACCTTCCTGATCTTTTGCCTGAAAGAAGTTTTTTTCAGGCTTTTACCACCCGTCAAAGAAACCTTAACATAATGCCAGGATATCAGTGGCACCCACTTAAAAATTGATCAAATATGCATTTAAATTTCAAGCTGACAGGTCCAGCACAAACCTTCTGTGCTTTATTGTAATGAAAGGGCTGCTCTCTCTGTCTCCCCACTTGAGTGTTATCCACATCTCATCATAAAACAGGGAACCCTGGCTGGAGATTAAAGGTATCTCACACTACTTGAATAGACCCAGCATCAGATAAGGTAGAATTATGTTTTCTGTAAAAAGCATGTGAGCATCTTCACATTTATCAGTGGGTGTTCCACATGTATGGCGGTGCTCCTGGGCTGAGCATTTTTCACTCGGTTCAAAAGTGTCTTATTAGAAATTTCCCACTTTTCAAGAGATGTACAATAGGTGAGTGCTGTGTTGTATAAAGCACTTACAATATGTCTTCTTAAGTACCTTGTGCCCAAAGTAACCCTCATTGGTGTTCAAAGGTGTGTTTTTTTTTTTTTGTTGTTGTAATACTTGAAAATGATGACGTTTTTCCAAGATTTTTTTTGTGTTTGTCATTGAAACAGTCTATAACTCCCACCACTCCCTCTGGCACACGCACACATACATGCAGGCATACTGAGGTGTTTACAAGTTTTTGTTGATCCCTGTTGCTCTGTCTCACCATTCATTTGGTCCAAGGCTAAGAAGAGGAGGAGGGCGTCACTTCTAGGGGGAACCACTCAAACCTGGCATACTTCTGCTATTACAATAAAGGAAAAGGAAATCAATTTGGGCTTCTCTCTGTAGTGGTCATGGATTATTTGAGAACAACCAAGGTAAATGTGCCCAGCAACAATGCAGGCCTCAAAAAAGACACATTATGAGCAACATAGAATGGTTAACCTTGGTCTGAGCACCATGGTAACAGGGCACATAGAGTTGATAGTGATATTTTAAATCCAATCTGGGAACTAAAAAAAAGATTATTACAAAAAATTGGTTACTAAATGAGGAAAAAAAAAATCAATGAAGGGTCGTCATTATTGCATGATTTTGTTGCAAAATACAGGTATAGCCTAGTGAACAGAAATCCTACTACAAATCTAAGTCTTGAAAATGTAGTACTAGTAAACTGAATACTGGCACAAGCTACACAACATACACCAAATGCTTCAATCCTAACATCCAGCCAAGCTCATGGACGACTCATTTCTTTTTTTCCTCCTCGAGCTACATGATGTGACATGTGTTGGGCCTGTGCACCAAAGCCCAGGTGTCATGGTAGCTGCACGATGGCTTTTTCCTGCTACAAAACTCGTTCATCATCCAAGGGGCCTGTTGGATTTTATCTCTGCCTGGCTTACTTTGAAGCACTTGATCCTCCGTCATGTCTGGCATTTGGGGCTCATTGTGTCATGGATGAGGTCACAGGGAGGGCAGCATCACTGGCTGCTCTTCCTCCTCCAATCCATTCATCTTAGTCTGTCTAGACTCCATATTCCCTGTGATATTAGATAGATGGAGAGATAGAGAAACAGGAAGGGAGATAGAAAGACACATAGATGAAGAGGGACCAAGGAGGAGCGAGTGAGGGGGGAGGTGGGATTGGGGTGCAGGCAGGCAGACAGACAGACAGTGCCAGGCAGAGCTGAATCAATTAAGGCACATCAAATCAAGAATTCATGCACGCTGAAAGTGACAAATATTGGCTGAGGCGGTCAAAGCTGTCAGGGCCCTGACATAGCTTACCCCCCATCATCATCATCATCAGGATTGTCATCATCATCTCCCTCTCTCTCTCTCTCTCTTTCCTACTCATCCCCCGTCTTGCTGGTGACGTCTGTGTAGATTCCTGCATAAAGGGAACAGACATATACACAGATCTATATAAAGGCATGCACTTGTGCAAATACTGTGTGATGTATGCTGCTGTCAGGCCTGAAACTCAGACCTAAACCCAGCTTGTCTTCAAGACTGGACCGGTGCAACCAAATTTGACCCTTGAACCTGACTCAAAACTTAAAGCAATATTTTTGCTTTTATTTTTTTTCATAGGTGACTTTTAACTCGCAAAGGCTAAGGCAACAAATCTGCTACACCCTTTCTCTTTATCTCTGCAATTGAGAAATGCTTATTATGGAACTTTGTCAGTTATATATCCTGTGGATCATATCTCTTGTTTTTAAAGACAAATTTCAATCTATGTTTAATATAAAAAAAATCTAATTAGGATGTTATTCTAATTAGGATGTTATGGGTTTAAATAACACATTTAAAACATTTCACCCTCCCTCACAATCATAACTACCCAGTATGTCAAGCCCTTGTTCCTTATAAAAGCTGGTTTTACAGTGGCTCCTCTAAAACCTTTCGTGAACACTTGTTGAAGCGCTCAGCACTGAATCAAAAAAGCATGTAAAAGGAAAATTCTGTGTAAAAAGGTAAGGATACAATAAATCAGTGCAGGCGCTCAGATCCCAGCAAACTGTTGAACTCCAAGTATCACCCGTTACAACATTTGTGGGAGTTATCAACCCCTCTCTGCCCCCAATCTCCCCTTACTCCTCCGGGTCATCCTGGTGTCGTCAGCTGGCCTGAGCATATGTCTGACATCTCTGTCTGCCTGCCTGTCTGTCTGTCTGTCTGTCTGCTTCTCTCTCCCTTGCCCTCCTTGTCTGCCTTCCAACTCCCAACACTCATGTCACTGTCCCTGTCACTTCTGTCGGCCATGGCCCGCGTAAACATGTAGTGACCACTTGATATGTTTGTATGGGGATTTGGGGATGAACATTACCGTGTTTTGAGGGAGGAACATCTGGTGGGGGGAAAAGGTTACAGTATAGGGATACCACCAGAGCCAGAGCCCTGTGCAGAATTCCTTCCATCAGATAAATCAAGCCAGCAAGTCACTGCGAAACGGGAGGGGCAGGGGAGGGATGAGAGGGAGGGGAGGGACGTTAACTCAATCCTGCCAGAGAGGAATGGAGTGCTTTGTAAAAGATGAGCTTCTGTAAAATGGCCATCTCTCTTCTGGTGTGCTAGCCTCTCTCTCTCTCTCTTCTCTGTCTTATTTTTTCTTTTAACTAATGTAGTTTTATTTGAAGTTCTATTTGCTTTGTCAGCTTGTACACTCTTCATACCTATGTAGTCTTATGGGTGTTATGTAAAATCCTAGGTGTATTTCATTGTAATTTAAAGCATACTATTGTACACGTTAACAGACCTTCAATAAAAATGTCTATAACAACAACAGTGTCCCATCTCAGCCCTACTGTAGGCCAATGGCAAGTGTGTCCGTGACTGCTGATATCAACAAGCACTGGCCATCATAAAATCCCTCCATCCATCTCCAACTCAGCCTCCTTCCTACCGTCCCTTCTTTTCCCGTCATGTTGAGAGAAGGGAGAAGCGAGGCAGGGATGAGTAAAGCACATGTCAGGAGACGTAAGGGCTTCTGTGGTGGCCGACGAGATGAAGCTGTCAGAGGAAATGCTGTCAGCGCCGACACCCGAGTATCAAGGGCATCTTTGTGTCTTCTCCTCCTCTGTGCCTGTCCTCTGTTGCCTTGCTTAATTACGCTGCATGTACGCTACTACTGCTATTGTCAGGGGCTTGACGTGGCTGCACTGTTGGCACGCATCGAGCCAAGTTTTGACACAGTGCCCCGGAGACTGTGCTGTGTTGTTGTGATGTGCGGTTGAAGGCTTGTGTGCGGAGGCAAGTGAGCTGAGATCAAGGAAGTGGTCATGTGGTCTCTTTGTGATTGGAAATAGTTGAAAATGTGTGTTTTATGTGAGTGCGCGTGTGCATGAATTTATGTCTATGTTTGTATGTCATAGTATGTGCGCTTCCCAGCATGCTTGTGCACACAGTTGTCATATGAAGATATAGCTCCTTGGTGTTAACGCACCCGTAAATCAAGATATTCTACTCGAGTTTCAGATTGAAAGAGACAGGTTGTACTCGGGTTATGCTCAATGCAAAATTCCCGCCATGTATGTGTGCATAATATTTTCAAATGGGTGCCTGCTTGTGTACAAAGCTGCACCAGTGCAAGTGGTACATGAGGGCTGGCAGTGGATGCATACTTCACACCCCAGATTGACCAGGAAGTAGTTGACAGCTCTCAGTGCCCCGGCCTGCTGCTAATTTCTCCACTTCCTTCCCGCTAGCCTAGCTTAGCATCAATCACCTCTCTCCACTCGCAGCGCCAGTGCAAACCAATTTCCTTAATGCTGATTGCACTGTAAACTAACTCTCCTCACCCGCTCTGGCTCTTGTTCCGTTTTACTCGTTCATTCTTTCTTTTCTTTCCACAGCTTCCTCTTGACTTGACAAAGCAATGATTCAACTCTTAAAAGCTTGCTTAGCTGGAATAGATGGCTGAAAAAGTCTTGCATAGATTGTTCTGCTGTAGATTTTTATAAATTAAATAAATTACTATTACTCACAATTGTAAGTATCATGTAATGTTTACATAAACTTAAGCTCGAATTAAGAACCTTTTTAATTAACCTCCTCTGACATGAATAGAAGGCACAGCATACACTACACAATTTCTAAATCATATTCTGATCCTGAAGATTTTCATTCGCATAACATGAATAAATCTATCTCTGTAAAATGGAGGGAGCTCAGTGAGCAAGTGAGAGGGGATCCCTGCTTCCCGCTGAGGCATGGGAAATTCCCTACATGTTTCTCAAGTTTTGGAGTGATCATCAGCACAAGAGGAGGCTAGCTATTTCTCACCTTCACTGAATCTGTATACCCGGCCCCCGTCTGAGGTCAGGAACTGTGCCGGAGCATGTGCGTTTACATGTGCCTGTGTGTGTATGTGTGTGTTCGTGCTTCCTTTTAATTCCATCTCCAAGGCAAAGGCAGTGAGGTCCCTACGCTGAGACAGACAGAATTCCTCCCGCTACAGCAAAAGGAGTGATGACAAGAAAACCAGACCACATTTTAAATGTCTCTTAATTCTTTTTAATTTATTGTTTTAGCATCATGTGGGAAGTGACCGCTGTAACCTTGACTGTTTTTTTTTTTCTTTCGTCAGTGCTGTGAGAAGACAAAAGTATGTTTTACCGTGAGAAGACTTGGGCCTGAACACAGCAGCTATCACCTCGCACCTCATCATTGTCATTCCAGCCAATTATGGGATCCAGTGCCAGAATTCTCTAACCACACCCTTTCTCATAGCATAGGCCCTCCGTCCGACCATGGGAATATTAACCCCACATCAGGCTATAGAAACTTATATGTACCAATGAAAGATCTAGTTCATATCCTTTTGTTTAAAAGTTGAGAAATAGAACCCATGTAGTAATCTTAAGATTTTTTTGAAGTGTCATATTCAACATCAGAACATAACCTCACAGTGTCCATCATCTGTCACTAAGAAGATTACTGACTCCCTTGCCTTCAGGAAGATTTGTGATTTAGCAAATTCTTTACTAATTTGTACAAATCATGGCATTCCAATGCAAACCTACTAGAACTGAGACTAAAAAAATTTGAGTCTAAACTTTTTTATTGAGCATTTTTAAACAGTTGTCTAAAGAAAAATAGAAAAAATAATACAAATGTAAAAAGAATGAAATGAAAGGTTAAACATTGCAAGTAAAAATTTTAATTAGTTCTAAAGTTCAGTGGACACATGCATGACTGATACTAAGAATCACCCCAGAATGAAAAAAATAGCATGAATTAAAGTAAGAAAATACAAAGACTAATTCAGCTAAATTTCCTAAACACTCCACCATAATCTCTGGATTGTGTATACCTTGCTTTGTCAAGTTTAGCTTCCTCTGACTGAGTGAATGCAATCGTGTGTGTGAAACTCTTGCGATCCGATGGCAGGCCTTTCCCAGTGGAGAGATTGATGAAGTGCAGTGGCCTGGGGGCCAAGGGAGAAGTAGTCCCCTGCTGGGACTTCTCTCTGGCCCACTGTGCACACCACAGCCACACAGGATACATCACTCAATCTGCTGCTGGCGCACACACACACACACACACACAGGACCTTCCCTGGACAACATAAGGGCTGGATGGCTAAGAAGAAATCGTAGCTGCGTTTACTCTTGTCCTAATGGCTGGTACAGAGTGGTTCATGTTTCAGCCTTGCTCCAGGGCCCACCACTGACATGCTGCTACATTATGTTAGCCTGTGTTTTATTTGGCTGTGTTTAGTATAGTGTAGTGGGATAGGAAGTGAGTTTGAAGGGGGGGGGGGGGGGGGGGGGGGGGCTACAATTGAAGGCCCAGCAGGAGGGCCACTCCGACACAAACAGCAGGAGGCTGATGCCTGGTGTGCTTTGCTGCACACAGGCTGCTGTGTTACGTTCAACTTAAGCCACAGACAGAGAAATTTTGTCACTGTGCATTTTGAGTGTGTGGTGGGATTTCCAGTGTAAATGTCAACAGGTTCAGCTTCCAGAATCATCTGGGGTGTATAGTCTCCATTGTATACTGTGTCTGTATAAGTGTTTAGGGGAGGGAGAGCACAAATGCTGCACGGTGTTGGGTGGCATGCACGTCACATTGGGCTGATGGATGGCTCAGATTGCCGTGACAAGGATGCCCCAGCTTCCAATGCGCGGCTACTAGCATGAGCACTGCTTACGCAGCCATTGACACTGACTTGTCTGGGACCGCCTGGACTGGCGACATAGTCTGAGAGATTCCTGGAGAAAGCCCCTGGTGCATACACATGCTTGCCTGCTGACATACACACAAGCATGAAAAGTGGGGGTTGGGTTGCTCTGACAAATTACCCACATCCCCGGCACTCTGGTGTCTCAGCATGGGGGAAACTCGATGGCCTAGTAGGAGGTGGGTGGATAAGTGGAAGGTCAAGGAACTGAGTGGAGAGGGCACCCAAAGCCTACGGTTTCTCTACGTAAGGCAGAGGAGGAGGAGGAAGACTTGGGGCCTGGAGACATGCATTTATTTTAAGTCTTTTTATCCAATCTATCACCACAACCTGTGCTCACTGGCGCACAGGGCACACAGACTCAGCAAGGAGTACGTGTGTTGTACTTGTTTGTGTGTATGTGTGTGTGTGTGCATGTATAGAGCAGTGAAGGCCGGCGTTCCAGACTGCAGGGAGAGGATTAGGAGTCTGGAATGCAAGACACTCCTTGACCCCAGCGCGACCTTTGAGGCTAAATCCCCTGCCCATATCTGTCCCTCATGGGTCATGATCCGATTGGTCGCCCCTTTAGAATGCTGACCTCTTATGCACCTCGTCACTCAGTCTGCTTGAAACATCTCCATTCACTGACATTGGGCCCTAAGCTCGCCGCAACTCGAGGACAATCTACTGAATAACATTTCAAAGCTGAAATTCTGAGACATTTCCGTTAATGCAAGCCTACTTAAGGAAATAAAAAAATATATCACTCTTGTTCTGCCTTTCAAGTGTCCATGTACACCTAAAACATAAATGAAGCGTTTCCCTTTTCCCCATTTTGGAGGCCTGTACAGCCTTCCATTTGCGAGCGTGTCGACCAAGAGTGACGTTAATGGAGGTGGAGAGGAACGAACACATCAGAACGGCGGTTGAGTGGCAGTGACACTGAGCAGCAGCAAAGAGCTGGGTGGCAGGCAATCAGAGAGGCTCTCTTTCACTTCAGTCCCACATGACATGGCTGACTAGAGAGATGAGAGACAGATGGGTGCCCCGCTTGCTACTGAGGCCCCCTGAATAAAATATCACACTTCTGATTAATTTATATTTCATCTGCATAGAGAAAAGCATTATTGTTTTAGATGCTATTCAGATGCCATCTATTGTTTATCCAGGTTCATTCATTGCATCGTCTGTTTTTCTTTGAGTAAGTACACTTGAGATGGTAAATTAACAAATCAGTGATCACTGATATAATAATTGGCTGGCAGACTTAAGTTGTTGAATTACAGTCCTTCAGTTAATACTTTTGGAAGAAAGATGACAGTAAATAAATGGTAATGTTTTAATTTCCAAGCAAGTGAAAACCAATTTTTTAATCTTTTTGAAACAGACTAAACAAACAAAATGACATGTTAATTAGTGAACTGCAGTGTTTATGCTAAGCTAAGCTAATGGGCTGCTGGCTGTAGCTTCACATTTAGCATAAGTGACAGGAGTCAATCTTCTCATCTAACTCTTGGCAGGAAAGTGAACGGGCACCCAAAATGTCAAACTACTGCTTTAAAACTATGCAGATGCCTTACAACTTTCTCCTGCTTTTATGTTTCCACCAAACTTAGCGAGTAAAAGCAGGTTTTTAAACATGGGTAAATTTGCTCATTCGACCCTTTTTCCACCGCCAGTCCAGTTTGCCTTTTTGTTTGGACTGAGGAAACACACAACTGCAAGGAGGGATGTCAAAGAGTGAGCTGCTAGCCACCGTGCAAACTGCTAAGAGCCTGTAAAAGCTTCGGTTGGTGATTGTGTGTTCGAAAAACTTATTTCAGGGCTGCGCTCATGTTCGGAAAAGGGGTGAAAATTAGCAGGTTCACTCGGGTGTTGTGTTTACATCAATGCCGGTCGTAGCCGGAGCTGGAAAATACCCGCGCCTACTGCAGAGTCATTTGACCTTGGTGTGAATACCAATTGTACCCTTTTCCATTGCCTTCAGAAGCCCATTGTTAGCAGGTCTTAATGGGTTTTTTGATCAGTGGAAAAGGGGCTTTATTTTCTTTCGTGATGTTATTCATGATTTTTTTGTTTGTTCCTGCCATAAACTAATAAATTACATGTGTTTCCCACACTGATTGTAATCTACTGTTTTTCCTAGAAAGAAAGATATTTTCTGTATTTTGGCTTTAACTGAAACTGTAGTTTGATGCTGTGAATTGATACCCATGATATTCTGCAAGGGAAACTGTAATATTCTTCATATGCTGCAGATGTTTTAACCAGTCAACAGAAACAAGATCTTGTCGAGCCAAAGGAAATACTTTGTCTGCACAGCATCGTGGTCACTCACAGATCTGTAGCTGGCTCCACATTACTGAATTCAGTAGAAGGAAGATGGCCAGAATCTACTGCTAATGTTAGGGTTATCTGGAGTTAAATGAACATAAAATCTAATTAGAATGGGTGTAGAAGGGGGAGAGGATGGACATTTAGAAGGGAAGGAGAGAGTGACACGGCCAATATGTTCATCAGGCACCTGTTATGTTCTGGCAGCAAGGATGGAAGTAAGGAGGGGGTAGAGGAAGAAAAGAGGTGGTAGGAGCCGGTCAATAGCCAATAACTCTGGTTGAGGTTATGAATCTAATGTGTATGCTAAAAGGTCACACAGTAATGTTTCTGTAAAATCAAAAAGACACATTTTGCTACCAAGACAGCAACTATGTGAGTGCCTTGGCATTCAGTGAGATTTGTGTTAAAAAAGCTAATAATTCACTTACTGAAGAACAATCAGGAAAGCTAGAATCAGACTTGATCTTTCGCTCTGGGTCGTCCCGGCCATATAAAAGAGTGAGCTTGATTGTGCAAATGAACACACATGATTGCGTCGTCTCCAGTGTAAGGCTGCTTCTTTGTGCATCTGTCCGACAGCGGCAAAGAAGCAGCTGTGAGGAGCCTGGAAGGTCCCCCAACTCTGCCCTTCACCTCTGTCACATCTGCCTGCCAGTGCCATCAAGGTGCGTCAATCTTCCACCTTGGCATCTCTTTACCTGTGGCACTGCGCTGCACCTCGCTGGCTAGCACGCCTCTGTCGACCAACTCTTCTTCCTCGAGGCACGTGTCACTCACCTGTCATTTCTTTCATCAACTCCTGGCTTTCTCCTACCTTCCTGCGCCAGCCTTGGCGAAGGCGGGAAGGGAACCATCGGAGCGAAAATGGTGACCAAATTTGTCCCAGTTCCATGTTGAGCTGCTGTGAGGGATGAAACACTAGTGAGGTGTTGACTGACAGCAGCATCGCACTGAAGCAGGTTTCTCTATGGAAACACTAGAGTTTGGATCATCGACACAATGAATGTTGGGCAGAAAATTATCTGGGTTTGTGTTGCACGATTATTATCATAAAGATTAAGGAAGAGTAATATAAAAAAGTCTGTATCTCTGTTTCCTAGACTGTCCTGAATTCAGTCCTGAAATCAGCTCTCATGTAATAACTTGCGGAAGTGAAAAAAGTGAAAACAGCATTTTAGCCTGTTAAACCTGCTTCATCCTGTTGTTGTTTCATTGTTGTATTAAATGAAAACTGAAGATTCATTTTTCTTCAACAGCACAGACTGGACAATCAATTTTCACATTTCCCTGAACCTTTCATGTGAAAGATTCAGCTAACAGTTACAAGAAAATACTATTTTTCCATGATTTGTAAAGGAAGAAGTCTATCACAGTGCAGCATTTTTGTAGATGGAAACAGAACTCAGATCATCATTGTTGGAGATGATGATGGGCCATTCGTCACCCCAACAGTGCTGCCTCTTCCCCATAATCCTGTCACACTAAGAAGACACATTTCTGTCCTTTCTTTTTTTTTCCTGAGCACAAAGCAGAATATCATACTCAGTTTCGTAATTTCAAGCAACAAGCAACACACACAAGGTAGTCACATACACATGGCTTATTGCTCATACTCCTTGCAGCTGTGCACAAACGCCAATTCCAATTTTCTAAAAATTTGTTGGTGGCCTGAGGGTCTTTGACCTGTCTTTCGACTGGGGAAAATGATCAAAGCAATGCTACTCCTCAGGGGGTAAAAACATCACCAGCAACTAATTTGCCTTCCCTAAGCCTACCACACAAGTAAATTCTAAACTATTGACAAACCTGCTCAAATTCCAGTCTCAGTGCTGTGTATGGAAAGACCCCACAGGTAAATCCACGATTGAAAGCTTTACCTAAGGCTAATGTGTCTAGAGGTAAAGAGAAAGAAGAGATTGCTACTTCCTAACATATTTTTTTCCTTTGGAGTCCCCTCATCCCAGCAAATCTCACATGAGCTGGGTAGGGGTTATTTCAGCTATCAGTGGCTTCCACAGGCCTATCGTGAGTACTGTCTGAAATATTGCACAAATAACGATCAAAGCAGCTCCCTCACTGGCTGGGCCCATGACAGTAAATCCAGCCTGGTGAGGGCCAGACAGTGATTTTGTTTCACATTTCTGCTCAAGACACAGCCACATGCAAGAAAGAAGAGCATAAAATAGATAAAAAAAAAAAAAAAGAGCCCTTGGCTGTGGCCCAAACTCCGGCCATATCAGTTAGGCTTTGCTGCCACGTGGCATATGGTACAAGACAAACTGTCAGCCTTTTTCCCTCCTGTCTGTGCTTGCTTAGAGATGACAGGAGCAAGAGCACGTTTGTGTCCCGGCAGCAGGCATCAGGCAGGCTTAGCGGTGATTTGGGGGGAAAAGGGGAGAAAGACAGAGCATCTTGCTGTGGCGAGCAGTGATGCGTCTGCATGGCTGGGCGTGGGGGGCTACACAGTAGCTGCGGGGGACAGCGCGGTGGCTGCAATTGTGAGGAAACTGCAAATTGATCAAATTGTGGAGGCAAGACTTTGGGCCTATTATCTGGGTCATGTCAATGTCTCTCTGGTCTCCAGTTGGTCACAGGGGCAAATAGAGTGTGTGTATGTTTGTGTGCAAAGAGTCTGAGCTTTAAAAGCCAAAATTGAATTTTTTATACGTGTGTGTGTCAAGTCACAACCCTCATGCACATGTTGTTTACACAATGCCTCTGCAATAGATGTAACAAACACCAAACACAGGCTTCATTTACACCAGTGTGACACTTCCCAACGCTATGTGGTGAAGGTGAATCTGAGGTCAAATCCTGCAAATCACCAATGTTAAGTAATTACCGATCCTTACTTATCTAAATCTGGAGTTTTTCAAATTTCTTTTCAAGTTTTCATTGCTGAATACAGAAACAGTCCAGGAGACAAGTGAAGTTGCCATTTCCTTATATGCAATCCGACATCTACGAGTCACATTGTTCCCCTATCAGCAGTGATCACAGAGCCGGCTCTCTATCAGAGTTGACTTCAGCAGAGCATATCGTGGCTATTAGCCTAGCATGGTGCGTGATCTCCGTCTTGTCTTGTTGCTGAGGGTGCTGTCCTGTGCACTTTGGGGACACATGCACGAGGGAGGGCATCGTCGTCACTTGTCACCACGCTTCTGTCACAGTCCCTGGAGTTTCAGTGGCTCCCTCCGGTCCCTTGTCACTCTGCCTGGCTGCAAACAGCTGGTTACCAGAGCCAGTGCTGTGCTAGTTAACATGGAGGAGTGTATGGTACATGCTGGTACCAAATCTGGTAGTTGGAACAACTTATGCATATTTTTTTTTCATTTTAGTATTATTTTGTATAATATATATGTATATTTATGTTTTGTGCAATGTATCTACCAGCTAATGTCAAACAGGCTTGATAAAAGCAGCTCCTTAGTCCAGTGACCAAACAGCCCAATTCCTTGTAAATCAGCAGTGCTGATATTAGCTGTTGAAGGCTAAATGGCCATTATGGATCCTCAACACTCTGACACGTTGTGACCTGCCTCCTTTGGTGAGGTATGTGGCGCTGTGTGTGGGAAACACATACACACATATACATGCATAGCCGCTCACTGCTCTGTGTGTGGGCCATGTTTGCCACCACTTAGTGACAGGTCAGACTCCCATGGTGTGATCAAACAGCAGCCACAAGTCTCTAGAGTTCCCACAACACTCCGCCTGGTGGAGAGTGGACAATAAAAACAAGAGTGGTGGGCTTTCATCACAGGCTTTACCCAAGCCTGGCCTATTCTCACTCATTCATTTGGCCTAACTTTGTAAAGGTCAGCTAAAAAATGTAAACTAAATTTTACTGTCTGCTGGGTGTAGCTCTAAACACCACATACAGTATATACTGTGCCTGTTCTACCGTGCATTAATGTTAATAAATATGGAAAATTATGGCTTTTTACAACTTAAGTTTTTTTCATTTCATTTCATTTCATCATTTCTACTGTTTATTATACCCTCGAATGTGATTGCTAAGATCTGACATCGTGGCAGTGTTGCTGTGTCCAACAGAGCAAGAAACACGAGCAGTCAGATGATCAGGCTAACTGTAAACAATCCAAAAATTCAGCCACTTTATTTAGAGGTAAAACCAACAGCATTAATAATCCCTCAGTGAATAAAACTGTCACACAACTATGGTAAGTACAGAAGTTCAAAGTTAAACCAGGGAGTCAGTCTCCTCACATCTCAGCAATTCGCTTGGTGAGTAACCAATAAGAACGCTGGGCCAAAACAATGAAAACAAGACCCAGGTTGCATGAAACTGATATTTCCCTTCAATCACTTATATTGCTGCATTCACTCTATGATACAAACCTTCTCAGGAGCCAGGTATGTGGATCATAATGACAATACATTGTTGTATGTCGACCCCTCAGGTGCATGGGGCAGATTTATTCTGACTTGTGCAAACAGCGCTGATTAGCTCTATAAAACTTCAGGCTGAACAGGCTGACGGCCAGTCAGCCAAGAGGTATTGCAGTAAGGAGGGGGCCCTATCTGTTGTGCTATCATCCCCAGCCCCTGTCCTCCACTAATGGAATTGTCCTCCACCCCAGGTTGTGTATTACCATAGATCTGTGGGATAGTCTCACTCCAGCAAGAGAGCCCAGTGATTTAATAAAGGGCCCCTTTCTGACTCACTTACAACACAACAACATCAAGACCGGCAAGTTCAGACATATAGCAAATAAATAAACAGAGGCTTCCTTCAGACATGGAATGTGCAACTCAATCACTGTGCGTGTTTGTGTGTGTGTGTGTGTGTGTGTGTGTGTGTCTGTCAATGACCGGGCTGATTATTCAAATGAGCTGCACCTTTTAGTCTGAAGAAGAAACCAGGGACGACAAGTAGTTCATGGTGAATGAGAGCCGTCAGTTCTCAGTCTATACTGAATGTTCATTTTCATCAGCAGCAAAGTCCTGCTTCATGGTCTACACATCATATTATGTAGCATCATGAATTTGGTTTTATTTCAACTGTTCAAAAGCAATTTTGGATTTTGTTCAGTTTTGTTCTCAAAGCATTAAATTGAAATCATCTGAAAATCAGGGGTGAGGGAGATTGTGAATGGTTAACATCAAGGAATTTAAAAAGGACAGAAACATTTGAAAAACAAAAAGAGAAAAACTAAACATCTTTATCTGTATTATCTACAGTGTTTCTGTAAATTTGCAACTTCCATGCATCCCTGGTGTGTAGGAACTCTTTCTTCTTTTCTGACTTGTGTACAGCTGGCTGACTGCCAAGGGTGAGTGACAACTAACCAAACAATAGGCTACAGACAATGACATAATGCAATTTAATCCTTTCCACTTTGAATCGATTGTTACACCTTTGGGGTGCAACATTTTAAGATTATGTTGCTTTATCCGGGAGTTTAATATAATATTTTTGAAGAAGCAGCACATTTTTTGCTCAGTCTCTCATTGACTCCAACAAAGTAGCAACCACTATCTGGCTGTCAGCAGAATTTGGACCAGCTTTATTGCATCTGTGGTGTGAAAGGTACAGATTGTCTAGGAGTTTAGAATCAATTACTCTCTTCTTTCTACATTTGCTCTAAGTCTTTATTCACATTGCCCAGCAGAATTATATACGTCTAGTGAGAATTAATCTACTTATTTAATCCCCATGTTGTTCAAAAATTCCACTGACTTCCAAGTTATAAGCACAGTATCATATTAACTTACAGTGGCTTCTCACTAAATGCTAATTCTGCTCATATAACCGGAGCTTATACACCAGTGCAGTATCTGTGTGGGCTGGGCTGGCGGGCAGCCGATGGGCCTCTGGCTCCATGTTACGAGCTCCTGGACCACGGTGCCATTACCTCCACACACACCTAATGAAGTTATAGCAGGACTGGGGCTATAGGGCAACGACTCCCTGTAGATTGCTTGGGTCTGGGCCTGCCATAGCCCACACACACAGAAACACATTCACACATAAGTGTACACACAAATACGCACATAGACACACGCGCATATTTGTTCAGGGGATTATTATGGTATGTGCAGTCCCAAACTACTGCATGGTGAGTGGTGCGAGCAACACTCATTCCTCAAGCAGCCCCTCCTCTTCTCCCATCTCTCCTTCCCCTCTTCCCTAAATTGGAGAGGTGGGGTAGATTGATGTCTTATCTCCTGTCTAGTGGGTGGTTAGGCATAGTCTCACTGTCTCTGTGTCATGGTAAACACACATTAAGTCCCTGTGACCACCCTGGAGCACTCGTTGGCTAACTCTTAAAAAGCCCACACAATGCAGTTATCTTTTATGACCTGCCAGAAAACACTGGCTGTGGGGAGGCTGTGGAGGTCCACATTCAGGCCTTATGAAGGAAGGACACAAGTTGTCACCTGAGTCCTTCTGTCCTGCTGGAACAGGACCAGCAAATTTACTGTAAAGTCTTAAACAAGTTCCTTTGATTTTAAAACCCTTGTCTGTCTCTTTTAATCAGCCTAATTGTGTATTTGTGTCACCAGTTTCTGCATTTGTGTTTTATTTATATTTAATTTGCTGTAGTCAGCAGTCTTTCATTCTCTGTCATGCTCCATGTTTATTGTTTCTATTGTTGCTATTATTACTATTATTACTCTCTCTCTCTCTCTCTCTCTCTCTCTCTATATATATATATATATATATATATATGCATATATATATATATATATATATATATATATATATATAATTTTATTTATTTATTCGTTTATTTTTTATCAGAGAACAGACAGTGGCAAGAGGACAGGAAATGATGGGAGAGAGAGATAGGGGAGTGACATGTCACAGAGGCGTCCAGCCGTTGTGGTTCATGGACAGAACTTGACCCCCCAGGCCACAAGAGCTTAAGCCTATGCCACAGTCTTCAAAACACCGTTTCCATCAGCCTTTCGTCAGATTTTTCATCCATTTTATTATAAAAAGTGGTTTGAAACAAAAAACATTGAGATATTCAGCCTTTTCATATGCACCTTCTTCAATTTTAATCTTTAATGATTTGCTTTCTGTCTTTTACTAAATTAGTTTGGTCTAAGTGGTGTTAGGAAAGTAGAGATGAGTCTGATTATGTTCAGTTATGGATGTATGGTCTGTCTCAGTAACAATTCTTGATGTCTGCATCTTTTCTTATCCACCAGCCATCTTACAGGAATGGCTACTACAGCTCCTTGGATCTGTTGTATGTTCCTTCATTGCCCTGTGCACAGACCATTGTCTCTGCAGTTGGGGTGTGCCGAAGGTCAGCACTGTAAATCAGTACACTGGGGTTGGTCATTATATACGGCCTTTCCCTCCCCTAACTGGTGTACAGAGGCAGGAGCAGGAGGGAACCTACAAGAATGTCAGCTATCAATTCCTGAAGCCGTCCCTCCTGCTCATCTCATTAAAGGGCAGATAGATGGAGCTTCTGGCTCCAGCACGTCCAACAGAAAAGGACCATCAGGAAACCACACAGACTACTGAGGGGGCAAGATAAGATAGAAAGATTTAGATTTCAAATTTTGACGGTGGTGACTTTTTTCAGTCAGTTTTTCATTCCTTGTCACAGATTTTTATTAATTTATTTCACTCTTTATTTTTTAAACCTACCTGCTTAAACTGGCTACCTTTTCCTTTTATCACTTTCCTCTCTCCTGCCCCTCCTCAGTATGTCCTCCTTTTCACTCCCATATGATTCATATGTTCATTATGCTTACTGCCGCTTAGTGCCTTGACCTCAGTGATTCGTTACAGGATTGAACTCAGGTCTCTCCTAATTAACAGCAGCCTTTATAGGTCGTGACAACCCCAAGCTGAGGCTGCTGATTTTCTGCATGACCCTGAATCACAGCGAGAGTTGCTCTCTCTGTGTTAGAGAGTTAAACATCGAGGGATTGCTCATGTTAAAGAGCACAATTCTTTTACACTTAGGCGGGGATTATGATTAGGGCTGCATTCCTAATTTAATTAAAGATGATTCAATTTAAACAGAAATTATGTATGATACTGTTAATGGCTGTCATATTAGTGTTTTGTGTTGCATTATGGTTATCTGAATGAAAAACAGGAACATTTGCAGTTAAATGTTTTTATAACATAATCAACCTCTTTTTGTTAATTATGTTGGCTTGGCAATGCTAATTAGTTAATACATCTCAGGCCGGTAAGAAATGCTGCTATAAATTGTTTTCTTGACAATGAATTCTGTTCTTAACATTTGATATTTTAAAACGAATTATATCCCATATTGAATGAGATGTTTCCACTCAGTTTTCAACTCAGGGCCCAGTTGAGAAGAAAAACACTCTGCATATGCTGCTCAGAGTTTATTGTTGTATGTTTTCCAGTTCATCACTGTAGCACAGGGAACATTCATGATAGAAACCATGGATTTACTTTGATAAACTTCAGTGTTTGAATTACAAAATGACAATGCAAGCTTTAAACCCCCAAATGCTACATTTTCATTTTCCAGTCGCATGTTCATCATGGCCACTATCAGCGACTGCTCCTTTGACCCTTTGTTGCTGTCCACTGGCAACAATCTTTCCAGATAATAACCTCGATATCAGGAAAGCTGGGGCCTTCACTGAAGGACCCTCATTGTAGTGATGTGTGCATATGGAGGCCGTACAACCGCAGGGGCAGAGCCGAGTGCATGTGTTGGTGTATTGTATGGGACAGGCGGTGTCATACCAGGGCCTTAACAGGCCTACTGATCGTCCCTGTAGAGAATAAGGATAAGGGGAAGGTCTGTCTTCAACATGTCCCCAGGCCCTGAGTACAACTGGGGAGCCTGCTAGCAGAAGCTGGTGTGCCTGTTTACCATCTAACCAGGGGTCCCCACAGTCGGCGGCAGCGCCTCGTCTGCACGGACTAGAAATGTCTTGTGAGTACGGGCAAACACGCTGTGAAGACAAGAATATGGAAGCTGACAGAAATAAACGCGGGTTGGGGGAGAGGCGAGAGGCAAAGGGAGAAGCAGCGAGCGATGGGGGTCCCGAAGTGCTGAAGAGATTGTGCTGGCATGGTGGCCAGAGGCCTTTCAGCTGAGTGGGCACCACTACCTCTCCTTGCTCCCTCTGAGGAGCTGCCTGCTGGTGCTCAGATGCTGTGGAAGTGTGTGTGACACACAGATACACACAAACGCACAGTCAGACACCACTGTGGCCTCATCGCCTGCATTCACTCGCCATCGTGTTTATCTCCAGCTGTGCGTGCCAGTGTCTCTGTGTTCGTGCGGTTGCGTCGCGTGTGCACTTTAAATCACAGACATGCATTTATATACTTAGTGGTGTGCTTGCTTGTGTGTGTAGCCATTGTTTATTGTGTTACCTCTGATCAGTCCTCAGATCTTGGGACCACAACATCACTTAACTGATGAGATTTCTAACAGTGCCAGCGGGCAATCTGTACATGATACATAACAGACATGATATGTGTGTGTGTGGTAAAACTAGATACGAGCTGTATGTTGGAGGAAACTAAACACAGTAGCACAGAGAGAAAAACAACATAAGAAACGTAAATGATTTGTCTAAAATACATCTTTTAACATGCTTGAGTACGTACTGTAAGATGTTTTCATTTATAGGTGGAAATGGAAGCGCGTCAAGCCAAAGAAATGTCAACACATCCTGGATTAACTGGTTTCTTTTCCCCAGTGGGTAATCCATTCCAGTAGCGTGGCTCATTCTGGAAGTATTAAGAAGTTTGCTCTGTGTCTTGACAACTCAAGTCTTTTTTCTCTCTTTTGTTTTCTTTACTCTTGAGCGCTAACTCATTTCCTCATCCCTCTTAAATGCCTATCTTCGTCCACTCATTCCATCTTCAAAAATAAACTCAGCTTAACCGTGAAAAAGTAAGACAAATAAAGAAAAAGTCTCTTATAGAAAGAAGGGGGTGGGGTTGGGGGTAAATAGAAGTGTGAGACAAATGGCAAATGGAGAAAAGGAGTGCCATTTAGGTGAAAGAGAAGATAGTGATATAGATAATGATGGGGCAGATTGTTGAGAAGTTCAGGACCTGATGATAACTCACAAATGCATATTCTCTGTACCCCACACTCTGTTTCTTCCTCTTGTGTCCCTACCTACCCTAATTTTCCCTCCTACTTCTCACCCTCAGTTTGGGGGGATAGAGCAGGGCAGAGGTTTGGGGCTGGGGTTAGGGAGAGCGTAGCGGCGCCGGGGTGCTGCAGATGCAGTAAAGCGATTCTGATTTGTGCCCACAGCCATCAGCATCACTCTGCTCGGCTTGTCAGTCTGTAGGAGCGTCAAAGCACACGGTCCGGGACTGCTGTCACTAGCAGTAATAGATATCATTTCAAAACCATCGGACCTGCCCATTGTGTCTGGCTCAAGCCAGTGGCTGGGGCCCACCTTGGCTACGGTTGGATGGGCCTACCCCGCGTGCTGCACACAGGGGCCCCGGCGCCGGGCTTAACTGTTGGGTCACGGTCTGATATGTAGACATTCATGGATGGTTAACTCAGTAAATGTGTTGATATGGCCACAGAGCTGGAGTGAGTGGATGTCTGAGAATATGGTTGGGCATAAGCGAGGTGGGTTTACAAGTGTAGAAAAGATGAAGGAAATTTTGGGATAAATTTGAATGACGTCTGATATGGTTTGTGTCTGGTTTGGCTGGGTCACTGTTTCAACTGTCCATCACATGAAGGTGTCATTGACGCACACACACACTGGGTCACGTTGTCCTCTTACACCAATCAGAGCCTCTGCACAGTCTCTAATGGCCATTAACTACGCAGCCGGTGGTGCAAAGAATCTGACATCACAAATGTCACTCTGCATTAGGCCCACATTACATCAAGACTCCCTCCAAGATAGCTAGGCTCTCTCGCCCTGTGTGTGTGTGTGTGTGTCTGCATCTGCATTTTGGAATGTGCATGTGTGATCATGCACTTGTGTGTGTATCTGTGCCCTAATGTGTAAGGCGCATGCTTTGACATTGAGGATGTGCTGTATATATGTGTGTGTAGCTAATGCTTTTGTGCATCTGTGCCTGTGCATTTACATATATATATATATATATATATATATATATATATGTGTGTGTGTGTGTGTGTGTGTGTGTGTGTGTGTGTGTGTGTGTGTGTGTGTGTGTTCACATTTGCATTATATGTGATCATAACCAAGTACATGTTCACTCTTATCTTTCTCACTCATTGCATTGTTGTGTCATGCACCGCTATCTAGTGCAGGCACCTGTCATACATACATCCCATACAGATCTGACCCTTTGAGAAGCCCTGGTGGCATTGTGTAATACTGGGCTTGATGGACTACTGTTTATAAAAGTGAAAATCATCAGCAGCATCTGTGCTATTTGCTCAATGCAGTTACAATGGCCACTATAGACTACCAAAAGAACTAGGGCATCCAAAGAGCACATGACACCGTCTGCTTACAGAATTGCCTGGTGACAATATGCCCCAAGCAAATAACAGGGTCATTCATTGTACTAGCCAGCTTTATAATTAGTGGGGCACTTACATTTTGATAAATGTTGTTGGACGTACAGAGTTTTCATTGTCATGCTGTGCTAGTGCACACACTAATGCTGTCTCCTCAAAGTTCTATATTATTTGCAACTAAAGGAAGTTTCCCAGGATGCTTTGAGGGAAACATATTTGCTGCCTGGATTATGTCCACCTCCAAGAAGTACTTTGTACTTTAACTGCACAGAAGTCAAAGAGAGCTGGATTGATGGATGATGGATGGATGATGAGCTAACAAAGCACAGAATTTGATACCTGCTTCATTTGTTAGGCTCAGATATTTTATTAAATCAGAATTTTCCTCGTTTTGTTGATGAAAAACATACTCTAGACAGCATTTTGTGTTTTTCTCCAAATATGTTTGCAAACTAGTAGACAACATCTCAAGAACACAGAGTTGGTAACTCACAGATTTGGCTGATAGGAGTAAAATTTTCAAACAGGAGTCCATAGATAGGTTTCCATCCAATTTGGCAAGAGGAAATGTGATCTAATTCACATTTCCTTCCACTGCAGTCTTGCAAATATTAGGAGTTGGTTGGTTAAGATAAACAGCTGATGGTGCTAACTGTCCAGTTGTGTGCCATTAAAACCATTGTAGAAGAAGAGGGAGCAACAATGTGACGCAATTAAAAGAGAGCCAATCAAAAACAATGTGGAAAACAGTGCAAACATGGAATTTATGGAGTTTGTTTCATGTATTAATTTAAGAAATATAACAGTCTCATTATTGCCCTGTAGAGATGATGTTTACATCTGCCCCTGCATTCGGTATCTTCAGTGGAGCTTTTATTGATACACTAACTTTTCCACTTCAGTTAACTCTAAAAACATTTTTGTGATCTTTCCAAATTTTTTAGAACACCCAACATTTCCACTCATTTTTTTTATTTATTTGCAAATTGAAAATGTGCAGGAAAAAGACAGGGATGAAAACTTACCTTATATCAGCAGCATCTGAACATGGGTCAGCAGATCTAATGAAATACAAATATATCGTTGATCTACGTCTTTGTGCTGATGCAGCTGTTGGTGAGACTGCCATTAGAATCTGTGTCAGGCTGTTTTATACATATATGCATTGATTAAAAACAAAATATTGTTTGAAAACCGAACGATCCCTGCAGGTTGAAGCACTGTCCTTTTTTTTCATTACAGTCAAAATAATCGTATTTGCATGAATTTTTCAATTAAAAACCTCACGTTTAACAGTAAATCATTGATTCTACACATGGACGAACACTCAAAATATGGGATTATCTAAGGTTACTTAGGGTCACGTTTTTGCAAGCTCCTTGGCATTACATGAGGAAGAAGTGTCTCATCGCTGGTCCCTGGGGAGAGATGTGTGAATGAGTTCAGGTGGAGGAGAGAAGGAAAATGAAGGATACAGACAGAGAAATGGATGGATGGATGAGAGAGAGAGAGAGACAGCAAGAAAGAATAGAGATCAACAGTAAGTTGACAGAAAGTGCTTACGACGCACTGCCACTTTGCCTCAGCTCCCCCCTCCCCCCTCTTACATGCTCTCGTCAGCTAATTATCCGGAATTAGAATCTTCTTTCACACCAGTGGTGTCAGGGTGCCTTAGCTTGATCTGTCAAGGCCCCCTCGTGACTGGGTGCTAAACTCACGACAGTTGATGAGTGCGAAGCCCGCCACAGCTAATTGTAAGTGAAAAGCTGGACAGGACTGACAGCGCAGGAGAGTGGAGAAGAGAGGGAGGGCTCTTTGTTTGAGGACAGATGAAGGAGGGAGGGTTTGTTTGTGTTTTGCAGGTGGGAAGAGGGGGTGGCATTGTGAGCTGGTGCCCATGTTCGATGACCGGATTCGGGGGGGGGGGGTTAAGGGTCCTGCGGCACTGAAATATCTGCTCAGCGTAGAGAAAAAAAAAAGATGGAAGAGAGGGAGGAAAAGAGAAGGAGGAAGCCAAGTGTGAAAAAAACAGGTAGGTGTGATGAAGGAGGACAACAAATCCTTTCTTTCAGGGCATGTCGGCCAGGATCTTGCTCATAAGTCCTCATGGCCTGTGACCACCATCAGCATGACAACACAGGGGCAGTGTGTATGTGTGTGTGTGTCCTTGTGTGCCCATACATATTTATACATTTAAAAAAAAAAAAAAAATTTAGGTGCTGCATGTTACAGCATATGAGAATACTGTATGCCTGTGGACTTGTGTGCATGTATTGTATTTGTTACACATTTTGCATTTTAGCGTGGGAGTGTGTGTGGCTGTGTGTCAAAAGCATGTATACACCAATACATTAATTTATTATGCTTATTATATATATATATATATATATATATATATATATATATATTTATATCAGCTTATAATTAAGCAATATGCACAGCATTACAAAGATGCATCAGTGGTAGACTCTGCTCTATTCATGTATATATGTATGTCATGGATAAAAAATTATTTAGTTACAGATATGTTTTTTTCTGTTTGTGTGCATTTCTCTTTGCAGATGTGAGTGTATGTGCATCCTATGTCTTTATATGCCAGTTGGCCTGCTTTGAATGTCTGTTAATGTAATCTTGGGTTAAATGCTTCCTTGCCAGGCCAAATTAAGTGTGTCACCGGCACAGAGAGGGCGTGATGTGGCATGATGGGAGGTTGTCACCTGTCTCTTCAGGGCATCTGAGTGTCTGACGATGGCAGAGTCAACTCTCATCGCACAGTCAGTCGACAAACAGTCTTGTTACATTTTTGGAAACACACTGAAACACAGATTACAGTTTGTGAACTAATGTATGCATTACACTCCTGAATAATGGGATAATGCGGTGAGTTAAAATATATCATTAAAGCACAAATTAGACATGCTATTTTTTGTGAATTGCAACATTTAGACAATATAAACAACTTGAAATGTGTATTTGGTGCAAATCTGCCTAATTTAAAGTCCCAGTTAAAGCAGCTTTCTCTTTAGAAATTTTACTTATATTAGAGATTTTCAACATACAAGCTGGATAATGAACCAAAATCATAAGAGTTTAGAATAGACATTTCAGTGTTAAAGCCAGGTATGTGTACCGTTGTGCTTACGTTATTGCTTTTTCTAGGAAAATACATGCCTCTCACACTCACTTTGACTTTTTTTTAAAATTATTATTCATAAATCTGTGTTTTACTCTTCCACAGAGGAGCGTTAATTGTCTGAACAATGATATTTCATTGTTGTGTTAATGATTATACCCATTATCTTATAAATCCGGAGGAGCTGTTGACCTTCCATTTATGTGTTTGCTCGAAAGCTAAACAGGCAGCCACTGGGATTCAGCAGTCAGCCAGCAGCCTCCACTCCAATAGTACTTTCACCCACTTGAAGGCTGGAGACAGCTTTTTTTTTTCCAGCTAGTGTAGATTTGTGTGGATTAGGCCTCAGCTCTACAGCCGAGGGCTTGGAGAGACTCTGTGTAGAATAGGCCAGGAAGCTGTTTGGAATTGGATGTTGTTCCTCCCCTCTCATCATTACTCTCAAACCCTCACAAAGGCCCCAAATCTCCCAGTGCCTTTGAACCTGTGTTTCAAAATGAAAGACATGTCCAATGGAGGGCCTTTCCTTATTCTTCTTTTTACTGAAAGGAGGAGAGAGAGAGGGAGAAATAGAGGGAGAAAAGGAGCTTTAGAGCCTCATTTTCCCTTCTGCTCTACCTCCTTGGTTTTCTTCCGGCCTTGAGCCACTTGTTGGAGGAAAAGGCACATTTCTGGAAAAATTCCTAGAGGTTTTTTTCCCCCCTCCAATCAACCAGCGCCCTCATCCCCTATTTTTTGGCAGAGACGGAGAGAGCAAAAGAGCGAGAGAGAGAAAAAAAAAGCAAGGGGAAACATGGTTAAAGGAGGGGAGACGAGAAAGAGGGGACTCTGGAGACAGCTGTTGGAGAGGTTAGTTAGAGATTTCCAGCCATTAACTTCAGTCCAAGCCAGCTCGCCCACTTGAAGCAGACAAGGGCCGGGGTAAGCCAGACTCCCAATATGAAAAGGGACGGGACCCAGCTTGATCTTGTGGGGAAATTGTTTACAAGTGGGACCCTCAATTCCACAATGGAGCAGAGCGCAAGAAAGAGGGACAGCGAGGGAAATGGAAAGAAAGGATGGAGGAACGAAGGGAATAGTTTATTGAAAGAGTGAAACAAATCTGCCAAAGCACAGGAGTAAAAGTGAAAGAGCATGGAGCAAGAGTGATTAGGGATGGACCAATAAGGGGCTTAGATGGGTGCTGGGGTGGGGGTGGGGTAGGGGAGGGTGGGGGGGTGGGGGGGCGTCAGCAGTTGTGACACAATAAGTGGAGGACCTATGGGGGTAGAGGGCAGGGGGTCTCTCTTTCTCTTTTCAAAGGCAGGATAAACAAGGAAATGAGTCTGTAATCATTTCCAGAAATTGCCTTCCTCTCTGCCTCTTCTCTCCCGGGCTGTCTACCTACCTCCGTTCATTAGCAGGCCACGGTCTGATTAAAGAATTTCATTGTCCCAAAGAGTGACTCAAAGAGAGAGGATCTTCTGTCCACTGCTGACAACCTGAGTGATACATCAGGTACAGTTTGTGTTTTTACTGACGTCCGGATCCTGCTGCTGTATATTTATTTCATGCAACCAATCAGCAGAGCACTGTTAATAAGAAGATCACCACACAATATATTAAATTTTTATGTAATATTCATAAATAATAAAATAAAATGTCAACAGTACACTTGTACAAATTATTTGCTTGAACTAAACAATGTCAACCAAATAGAGCTAGTGAAATAACCTTGATCTGAACTGCTTGCAGAACATTTATTCAATTTAATCGTGACCTGACGGTCCACTGTGGAAACAATGAGCTCACCACACGGAAGTCTGAATTGTAATCCATTAATGAACCATCATATCCTCCCCTCCCGCTCTCTGTCCAGAAGTACAAAGCAGTACTCTACAGCTATTCAGGCTTTTCTGTTATAAAGAATCATTCCAGTGCCAACTGCAAATCTAAATGAGCTTTTTGCTCAGTCAGATGCCTCAGTGGAGAATCTCTGACCTTGTCTAAATACGCCAGATTATGTCCTTGCAGTGTGTAGGCATATCATTTTATCTGTTCATCTGCTTGTATGATATGATGCATACAGTCAAAAGTACAAATATGAATACATGGATCCTTATTGATGAGCACCACGTGTGTATTCACAGTTAGAGGGGGCTTTGTTAATACATTCAAATACAAGCAATTTGAAAAACCTTGAAAAATACTATATATAAAAATATTATATTTTTAAGTATAATATATCATACAATATATCATCTGTATTCTTATTATGTCATTTATTTACTAGCATCCCATTCAGGCAAACAGGTTTATAGTTAGACTAACCATACTGAGCAGTGCACCACCATTAGAATATGTGAGAATATGTTGTATGATGTTATTCTTGGATGATATATTGAAAAAAATGAAAGTAATAATTAGGATATAATATCTTGTTTTTTAAACTATTTACTTGGTTATTATCTTGTTTCTCCTCATTGTTAATGATTAATAATAGATAAGATTTACATTGTTCTTTGCATGGACCTTTGAAGAGCTGTAATTTCCTCCTATCATGACATGTGAGCCTGTACCTGTTGACACAGGTGCCCTAATTGACAGTGGCTGACTGGTGTAATTGAACCTCCTGTACTCACTTCAGATACAACACTGATGAGATAGCATGACCTGCTAAGAATGATATTTTCCTGTGCACATATAGTAAGTGTGCACTGCAGCTGAGCAACCATGTTTTCTTAACCCTCACACACACTTGCATACACATGTACTGTCTTTAGAAAATGTGCGCGTGTGTTCACATGGGCATGTTTTTTGTCCTTTTGGAAGCTGTGGTGGGTAACCATTCAGGAGAGACTGTCCTTCATAAAAATAAAAAATAAAAATAATAATGACCCCATAGTTTGCCTGTGCAAATAGCTCATTATGATCCATGTATTGTGAGATGATCTCTAGTGGCGAAGGTAAAGAAAAAAAACATCTATATTAGGAGGAGGTTAGGACGGATTGATGGGTGGACAAAACACGGGACCAACACTCAGGAGAAATCCATGACCGTTCCACAACCTAAACAGCATGTTTATTGTTGGAACCATGTTGATAGCTGTCCTCTAACCTTGAGGAAGTACTTATTGTAACCCACACCATGGTCTTTACTTAAACCTAACCAAGTCTTTGTACTTAAGGCTCCCAAACCATGGCCTTTCCATGAACTTAACCATATGTTTATTAATATAATGCTATACCGTGACAACAAAGGCACTATTTCAGGAGGTGCTCCTATGGGTCATATCAGAGGGTAGGGACGAATGACCTGATCATACCATAAGCTCTTAATTCTCTGGCAGAGTGCTGATCAAAGTCATCATCAGAAACAAAATGTGGAAACAGGGTGAGGAATGGGTACAGAGGGCAAAGTAATGCTGCAGCAGCTTCTACATGCAGAGGATCAGGGGAAGTTTTCATTCTCCTGCATACAGTTAGCATGTTAGATAGTATTCTCTGGTTTCTGCTGCTTCCAAATCCTCAGAACCAAGTGAAGTGCACGTGGAATATATACATACATGACATGGCTTTTCTGTTTTTGCTTCCCTGGAGTTCCTCAAAGGAGTTTTGGAAAATCCTTTTTACCTTAATCCTCTCAAGCCATGAATCTGCACCCATTTCCTGCCACAAATGTACGGTATTCACCTTTACTTGCATTTAAAGGAAGTACAGTTATGGAGGGAGAGTGCAAGACGGCATTCAAAGGGGAGGAGAAAACGTAGAAAGAGGAATAACTCAAAGTCATGGTGAGAAATGGTACCAAAAAAAAAAACACACACACAGAAATAAGTAAGAATGAACATTGCTTAAAACCAAAAGGGCAGTCTGGTAGGACGGCAGATGGTGAGTTGTGGTAGGTTAGGAGGCCTTTCCCTGTCGGGGAGGAAGTGTTTGGGTTTTATTGGTTTCATATGACACGACAGAACCTTTTTAAGATGTTGTAGACGTGCTGGTAAAAAGGCAGTCTGCCCACCCCTGCATTAAGTGCCCCTGTGATCTCGGCTATATTTATAGGCACTGTCTTGTGTCACATGGCTTCCATTTCTTCACTTGTTGGGACCCCCTGTGGCTGCTTTTACAAGCACAGGTATGAAGAGGTCAAGCACACCCATGTCAGTGGCCTGGTCAGAGAGGACATGAGAGTAAAATACAATTCTGTATCTTTTATTGACAAGAAA
Source organism: Trachinotus anak (assembly GCF_046630095.1). NCBI lineage: Eukaryota > Metazoa > Chordata > Actinopteri > Carangiformes > Carangidae > Trachinotus > Trachinotus anak. The sequence goes on along the minus strand of NW_027273879.1, from coordinate 9,592,359 downwards.
ACCACTGTTGTTTCAAGCTCCACAAGCTGAATGAAATGAACATCAAGCTTCTCCAGACAAATCCTGGCAGACAGTTAAGTGTTTCAAGGTCTAGAAAGCCTAAATTTATATAATTTCATGTTCTTTGACTTTGAGTTTCCACAGAAGGGGAAATGGCAACCTCCTCTTCTGATGTTGCACCAAAATAAGGAAATAGTTTCACCCGCTTATGCCTCCATCATATCCAAGTTTTTTTATATTTTCTTTTAGCCATGTTTTTAACTCTCAATTGTTCTTTTAATTTAAGAAAGAGAAGTTGTGTCCAGCAGTTGTGACTGGAAAAACAGATATTTTGATTTCGAGATGAACGTCACCAGATAAAGCAGTTAAATAGAATTTCAGGAACAGAGTGGAGAGATTAATCAAATGACCCCTGTAGACCGTGTCACACGCAGACCTGCTGGCAGCCAAACTATCAAGGGTGACTACAGTTAAAAGACAAAGTCCACAGTCCACCCACAGCAAAAGATGTTGCCAGATCAGAGTCATAAATAAATGCATCGTGATAGCACTTATTTATGGCTTTCATTTTCATATCAATAACATCCTGAGTTTATGATGGCATTGAATAGATAAGTCACACCCTTAAATGCCTCTTTGGTTGTTGTCCAGGAATGGGAAGTTTATTGGTGTGATTACACTGACTGTGTCACCCAATGGCAGGAACTGAAAATTATTTCATTTGTTTAACTTTGTCATAGAGACTGACAGAGTACAAGCACAGCTTCATACTGACTGTCTTGCATTTTTTGAAGCCTTAAAAGGGAGCACGCATTTGCTCAGGTAATCAGTCAATGCTACAATGGTGGCAAAACAATGCAGGATTCATCCACTTTTAGGGATATCTTGCTTGGTTTTCAAGTGACATGCATTGTAAAGGACCACGGTGTTGGTGAGCGGGAAGTTACGATTGGTGCTACATGGAAGGTATCACAGGAATCATCATCTGGGGACCATTGATATCAATATCAAATTTTATATCAATCAGAGTGGTAGTTATTGAGATATCCATGTCTGGTGTCAAGAAAACGGCACCAGATTTTGAGTCTCTCCATCTTGGCCATGTGGTGCAGTGTTTTGTTTTTAGTGGGCACTAAAAACACACTGTTAAACACAGTTTTAAAAGTTCCTAAAAGCATTTTTTCCTCTCTGGGGTTGGCACTTTAATCTACTCTCAGGTTTCACACGCTGCATGAGAACACCTGGGGAGAGGAATGAAATAAGGTAGGTTAGAAAGCTCCCACACATCGTAGACTCCTTGTAAAAATGAAGAAGGAGAAGGCTAATCAGATTTATTGTTTTAATCATAGAGGGAGGTGTCTCTTTCTCTGTGTGCAGATATCCTGGCTAGAGTCCTTTTCAGTGTAGATCTGAGAAACCGAGATTAAATCCTTAGCTGTCCCGGTTCATCTCAGCAGCTGCTCCTTGTTATCTAATTTGCTGCTTTATGATGATCAATGCCCAACAGGTAAAAGTGGGTAAAAAGAGGGAGAGAGTCAAAAAGAAAAGGATGTTCTTTTGAATTCAACCTTCTAAGTCATATCATCAAATCAAGACAGTCTCTTTGACTTCATCATTGTTGAATGGCTGATGTGCGTCCTTATTGACACATCCTATGCTGGGGTTCAGAAAGAAGAGGGTAGAATAAGGTCAACTCCAAACGTGACAAGGCTCACAGAGAGGAGGCTCTTTCCTCTTTCTACTGTCTCGTAAAGATGATTTTTATTTGCTTTTTTTTTTCTTCTTTTACAGTCCGCTGTGTGTGTGAAGGCAGGCATTTGAAAGGAGGAGGAAGGAATAAAAGAAGGTCCATCTTTCTCTCTTCAGGGGAGAGGACACAAGTTCTAAGAGGAAGGGGCTGGGAGTGAGTTCAAGGGAGTTCAGAACTTCCAAAAGGCCAGAGGTCGGGTTCAGAAGGGAGAGAGGTGGACTGTTTGGAGTTTTAAGGACTTCTTTTTATCTAGTGTCTGAAACTGAGATACTGGTGAAGTGTTAGGAGTGGTTGCAGTCATTGTAAATAAAGGGGTCTCACAAGAGAACTGAAAAGTTGGTCCGGAGAACAGTGTAAAAGAACATGCTCATCAATATTCATGGAGAGGAATGACTTGTGGAGTTAGGACAGTGGGAAGCCTGCTCACATTAAAGAGGAGAGGATGTAGGCTTTAAACTGTACTTGGCTGTGGAACTAGGAAGAGGCCCTCAGGAAAGTCATAAGTAAGATTAAATAATAAAATCACCAACGAGCTGCCACCTTTTGTGGTAGTGGACAGGTCATGTACAGAGACATAATAGAAGCAACAAGACACATAAAACATCATAGAGACTGACATACTTGTTTGGTGATTGTTTGCTTTGCTGATCTGTAGCAGGTATATGATGCTCACCATCTTAGTATAGTGTCTTAGCAAGGCTAACTTAGCATGCTTACACCTGCTACCATAAATGGCACTAAACACAAAGTATATATGAGGCTGATGCAAATTTGCCTGTACCATATTTCTTAGCTGTCCATCTAATAAATGCAGAGATATTTCACTCAAAACCTACACTGTTAACTTCAAGGCGGCACTGGAGGAAAATATCAGTGGACCACTAATGTTATTACAATTCATCCAGTGGGGAACATAAAAGTCTGTACCAAATTTCAAGGCTTAGAATTCTTGAGATATTTCATTAAACCCAAAATGTCAGCCTCATAGTGGGGCTAGAGGAAAACTGAGGACCAAACTCATACACTTCATCTTTTGGGGACCATGAATGTCTGTAAAAAATTTTTATTGGCAATCCATCCCACAGAGAGAACAACATTACTACCCACAGAGGCCATCTTTGGTGGCTAAACATTAAACACTGCACAATTAAAGAGTAAAAGGTAAAACACTGGTCATGCAAAATCGCTGCACAGTTTCATTTTAACCGGACAAATCTCCAGACAGCCTTGAGGGGATTGTAGTTGTACCTTACTTGTCGAGTAAAAGCCCTTTAGTGTTGCTACTCCAAAAAAGGTTTTTATTTGCTTTTGGGAATTGTAATCAGGACCAATCCAATCAAAGGCACAAGCTATACCGCTGCTTTAATTTTCTTTTTTGGGGAGTTGATTGTCTCCCTGCAAGACAGGTTGATCATCCCTGTGGTCAAGAGTGGCTACATCTGTGTAATGAATCGCATAACTGCTAAGCCTTTATGATTGGATATGGGAATCAAAGACTCTGGGCACTTCACCAGTCTGCAACAGCTGTACATACTATGTCACACAGTGAGCACAAGTTCCACTGGTACATTTATGTAAGATGGGTAACAAAGTGGATTAGTGTTCAAAGAGGACTGAAAATGATCATTTTCCAATGTGATATGACAATAATTCTACAGCTGGGGAAGTTGTTTTTCAAGGCAACTATTTCGACTGCCTCAAATATCTGAGCAAATGATGGTCTAAATATGCATTATAGTGCATTGGATCAGTAGGATCACATTTTTAATTTGTTTGTAAGGTTTCAATGTAAGTCCAGCCGTGGTACAAAGACAGACTACCGGTGAGTTCACCAAAACAAATAAAATGCAGAACATGTTTTTTGATAAAAATGGTACAATATCTGTGTCAATCTTGTACCCTACATCTTAAAATTCCAGATCTGTTTTTCTGTTTTGACTGAATCCCAGCTAAACAGCAATCACAAAAATGTCAAAAATGAACCCCCTCACCTCTCTGAGGCAGTGTGGAGGGGTGGTAGTGTTACTGTGGGTGTCTGTGTGAGGGGGTGATCCCCCTGTCAGTGATCACTGTAGATGGGATTAGATCAGACTAGATCAGATTAGGGATTGTTTGGGAATAAACATTCAATATGAAACTAATCCTTGCACTGGAGCCTCTAGCCCTGTAATCTGTTGGCAGGCTTGCTGGAGGAGACGAGAGGAGAGGCCATATTTGGTTGAAATGAGAACTCCATGGAGAGAAAAATACAGGTGCCATCCTATGTGTCTTATCATTACTTTATTTACCATGTCAGTCCTCAGGTAACTGACTTTTTGGATACTAGATGCTCTAGCATAGCAAGTGGGCAGCCTCTCGACCTCGCTTCCTTTATTCAGCAGAGTGGAAGTATGGATTCTGATGAAATATGTCTACATATATAGAGTCTTGAATGCCACACACAGCATAACTAAATATAGATGCAGGTAATACCAACTGGAGACAGTGAAGCTCTCTTCTTGGCCTACATTTCGTCCAGTTCTTCTATTTGTACATTGGAGTTGTCAGCCACTCAGTTCTAGATAATGACTGCAACATTCTAAATAAAAATGCATACAATAGGCAAGGATTAGGTAAAACCATATTAATCCTGAGGCGTGTCTGATGACCGCTGACCTTTGACCACCAAAATCTAATCAGTTTCAAGTGAATGCTTTTGCCAAATTTCAGGGAATTTCCTCATATATATTTGATCTTTGATACTTGACCACCAAAATCTAAACATTTTGTCCCTGTGTCCTGGCAAATGTTTGTACCAAATTTGAAGAAATTTCCTCAAAGCATTACTGAGATATGCATTCCCAAGAATGGGATGGATGGATGGACGGACGGCCCAACCAATCACAATACGGCTGCAAACCAGCCAATCAATATACAGCTACAAACCAACTAACGAATCAATCAATCAGTTGGTTGGAGACGAAAAAAGTCAAGACTTGGAAAAAGAGTGATTAAGGTTAAATTAAGTTATTTGCGCAAGAGGACAAACAAAAAGTAAAATATATTCATAAGTCAATTTAAAATTTTGATGTCACTTATGGTTTTTTATGGTAACACTTTATAAGCTGGCCTGGGTCCAGGCCTGGCTCAGTCAAAAGACAGTTGGCTCAAAAACTGTTGTTTCCCGTCTCATTGGCTTCTGTAACTTACACACTCGGAAATGAAATGTGTAACTTGCTGAATTAAAATGGACCAAGCAGCTCACGTTTTGAGGTTGCTGTCACAGACATGCACACACAACACTCACACTCACACACACGCTCACACACTTTGAATCAATTCCTGTCTCCGCTATCAATCCATATCTCGATCGTTGGGCCTCCTGATGTGAATAAACTGGGCTATAGACCTAACAGCAACCCAATACTTTAAATATTTCACCGATGTCAAAGTGTCAGAATGAAGTGCTGCCTGCTGGCACTTGGCAAATCTCTTCTCTCCTTTCTGACCAAGTCTAGCTCAAGTTTCATTCGCCTATCGATGTACAAATGTGTGAGGATGAAAAGTCTTGTGAGCTGTCATATATGATGCTATTTTCAACAACTCAGAGAACGTGCATTTTCCCCTAAATAAAATCCTATTAATACCCTAGTAAGACAACTGAAACAATCCCTGCAAATCACCTCAGTTCAACTTTTCATAAAGCTCTTTCAGTGACAGCGAAGCAGCAATGTGTTTGTTAGTGGGAAATGGAGCACCGGGGTTCTTGTTCAACCTGCAACAGTAAAGGGGTAAGCCTCAGGTAACCAGCAAGTGTAATTACGAGTGCGTCTGATCCTGTGAAAGCTCTTCCCGGCCACTTTCTCCCCTGTACTGAAGGCTTTGGCACAAGTGGCAGAGTGGGTCACTGTTTAATAATGAACAGGTCGAGCCGGCTGTAACAGATACATGCACCTGCTTTATACATCAGTCAATTACCTAATTAGAACTCTCCCTTAGGGGAAAGCTAATACCTCGTCCTGGAGCGGGAGGACAACCCCTTCCATGTGAACAGAGGCACTTGCAAGACAAACAGATACCTGTACGTGTGTGTGTGTGTGTGTGTGTGTGTGTGTGTGTGCGCGCGCGTGCACGTGTGTGTGTGTATGTGCACATTTGCATGTAAGTGTGAGGAACAATAGGAAGGGGGGGGGGGGGGTCCAGTATTTCTTTGCATGGATCAGGTACCCAAGGACACTCATGGGAAATTGTGCTCTTTGCAACTGTGATCCAATAACAATCCTTCCTCTGCCCACCTCCTCACACACGCTGCCCTCTGCCCCTCGCCATTCATCCTGCCATGAGAAAGTGATCTATGTAAACCAATATGATGGGTCTTTTCTGCTTCTTTTAAGAGGGCACAGATTAAATGGTTGGTCAAGAGTCAACAGTTTTCATAAGGACCATTTCTGCTATAGAAGGACTTGCAGTAAAAACTTTTCACCGGGAGGTCTGTGGGTTATCCAGTGTAACCGGTGCTTTGTTTATGGAAGGAGATGCTGCTGATGAATTTTCAAATGTAATTTTTCAATTCTGCAAACACTTTCCATTCACATCAATTACACTGATGGGGAGGCACAAAAGATCTGGATATCTCAAAACGCAATTAAATAAAGGAAAACCTGTACCAGTGTTGGGCATGTCACTTGAAAAATGCAGTTTAGTAAATATGACATATTATGTATCACATTAACGTATGTAGTTATTTTTTGTTACATTACTTTCATTACTCAACACAGCTCTGACAAAGGTGCCTTTCTTAGCGACATCGTGACTCATAGAAGTAGAAGATAAGACACTGAGTTTAACAACTATCAAGTCAGAGGTATTAGCTCACCGTCAACAGCTATCGGTCACTGGCTGGTACCTAAGAAGAAAACAACATGCAAATCTTTGTGTTACCAGTCGGTGCGTTTCTTCATCTTTTCATAAAGCGTTATCGCTCGAACACAACTCCAGCACCTGCATCAAACGCCCCGCACCAGCGTCTCCTGGTAACTCAGCTAACAAGTACACAACCTAAATGTTTTAAAATGTGATCACTACTCATTACAGCAAAAAATAATCACATTACTGTAATGCTTTACTGCCCAGCACTGATGCCTAGATACCACTAAAGGAAAATTAGAGAAAATAATTTGTAATAATGGGGAACCAAGCCTTTAAAGCAGATGTTTTAAACAGCATAGGTGGCAGAGCTGAGGTGTGGCTAATAATAGGATCAGACAGTCTGCTTACACAGACACTATGGGTTTTGTTTAGGCCACCAGCAGCTCTGAGGCAATCAGGGACACTTCAGCTGTGATTAAGTCACATACTTAAACCCCTTAAGGGGGGGGGGGGGGGGGGGGGGGGGGGTAAGGAAAGAGGGAATGAGTGATGAAGCTCTCACTTCACAAAGAGGGAGTGTCCACTGTTGAATGTTCAGGATCACTAATGTTAGCCTATACATCCTCATATGGGTTTCACTCATGACCTCTGCCGGGTGGGGCACCCATTCCTCTCCATCAGGCAAATGCAAAACTCCACCCTTTTCCCCAACCTATACCCAGCGAGGCTCAGTCACCAACACCACCCTGACTGCTCACGTAATATTTCTTACTGCGCTGCAAAATCAGTTTCTGCTTATTAATAACAGCTACAGTGTAAATTTCTGTACTGCGAAGGAGATGGATGGAATTGAAAGAAGAAAAAGAGGACTGATATTGTGATGGTGGGGGAAGGTGTGTGTGTGTGTGTGGTTGGGTGGGTGGGTGGGGTGTTGGTGGAGGGGGGACTGGGGTCACGGAACATGCTCCTAAAAATCAATTTTCACACACGTGGACTATTAGGTTATTGATAAGTGGGATGACTGATTGTGTGTGTGTGTGTGTGTGTGTGTATGTGCATGAGCGCATATACTTACTATAAATTACCTAACAAGTTTCAAGAAAAACTTGAGACTCATGACTGGAGTTATTCCTCATACCCAAAGCATGACAAATGGTTACTGTTACCTTGCAACTAATTTGTATTCAAGACACCTCGCTCAAATCCAAGTTTCAAACATAAAATAGACTTTTTAAATAAAATAAATGGTCCTCTCTGTCCAGTTTGATTGTTCCTTCCTTCCTCCCCCTTTCTTTAAAAAAAAAAAAAGCCGTAGAGACCATGCCCACTTCTGCGAAGTACCCAGAAGGGAAAGAGAGGAATGTGGCCTGCCTCAGCGAGAAATCCCAAAGTGCTTGCCGACTCCTAGCTGCTAATACAACTAATGCAGTAATGTAAGGGCCAAGGCGATTAATGAGAGCGCTCTGCCCCTGACATCTCAGACACCCTAATGTTGCTGCAGCGTCTCCCTAGCCGTGCTTTAATCCATCACTGGTCCGTGTAACCCAATTATGGCCTGACGCTTTACTTTTAGCCCCTCTGCAGGGTCCTTCACACACATCTATAAAAGGGCAAACATGCACACACACACACACACACACACGTAGACAAGAGTATTTGAGCATCGTCAGACAAGCACATTTTATGAAAAAAAAAAAAAAAAGACTTGATGGTATATTTGCCCAAACACACACACACACACGCCGTCATATGGCGATAACTAAGATCGACACTTGCAGAGTCAGGTGAACTCATAGGAAGAGAGCTTTTTCCAGCTACATTTCTATTGTCAGACACACTATTTCACACAACATTTGTAACATTATTAAACTTTACCCCAAATACAGCATTCAATATTCTGTTAACTTCCATGATGATGTTTTCATATTCAGAGTTGAGGCCTTTAGATCTTGGCTGTAATGAACTCTAATTTCCAAGATTAACTAACTTCCTGTATTTCTAATGTCATCTCCATAAAGCCCCTTCCTTGTTATGATTGTAATCATAGCATGATGCTACACTAACATGCTCCATTCCCAGAGGTCCATCAGTGCTCTGTTTTAGCTAAGGGGGCATATGTACTGCATTTTTCATGAGGTCCCCTGTGCAACATTTATGATTCACCCTGAAGGCTTTAAAACAACACTTGACTGCTTATCCCACAAGGATAACTCCAACATCTGGAACATACTGTACATGAGGGCATCTTGATATGATGCAGGAACTAGAAGCTCCCAAAACCCCTCCCTACTCCTTCTGTCTCCCTGTCCGTCAGTTATGTCACATGCAGAGTAACAGCTCTGTCAATCAAGAGATCTATGTGCTTGCTTCCTCTAAATCAGGTGGATTGACTCTTTAAGAGTTACTGGAGGAGCCTACTTCCATTAGCCACTCCCAACGGCAAATTAACTTAAATGTACCCGCTCAATAAAGTTCAAGACAATCATTTGCGTGTCAATGTCCTTTTTCTCTCAAGGCCTTTCCAAACATACAGCTGACTCGTGCAAATCCTGAGATTGCTGCGATTCTGTTGCACTAATACCAATTAGCCAGAAAGCTAATTGCAAAGAGGAATTGGTTACTTCGGAGAGAAATGTTGCACTCCAATGTTAAGAAACTAGAAATTAGCTTGAGAAAACAGGAACCCCTTTTACCATAAACTGACATATGACAGGCGTGTGGAAAATTTGGACATACCTGGTTACATGTTACCATGCTATGTTACCGAATTTCCAAGTGCTTTGTAAATGCACTGTACCAAAATATACCAAATGTACCAAAAAACACAACTTTATTTGTCAGTTGGCTGTTACTGACTGACAACTGAGAGAAAGCAAGTTGTGGACTACATAAATGGTGCGTTTATCAGATCATAGTCATGTTGTTATTTTCCTAGTGCAATAACAAATAGGTCAGAAGAGTGTAAAAAAGCTTCTTGAATAAATAAAAAGGAATTTGACTCAGCTCTTTGAACGGTAACAATTACAGCAATTGTTTATCTTATGATACTCATTCACAAAGGTCCAATACCAGTACTTCACCCCCAGTTTCTGATGGTTATCCACACCCTTCTGCTGGTCCATTACTCTATCCTAAAAACATGTCATAGCTACATCATGTCCTGCCATCCATCATCCTAAACATGAAGTGCTGCACTTTTGGTCCTTAGAGATGGAGTCATGTCACTACTGGGCTATCTTACATCATTTATCGTGTCCATACAATTATAGGAAGATATGATATGAAGAAGAGCATTGTGTGTGTGTGTGTGTGTGTGTGTGTGTGTGTGTGTCTGTGTGTGTTGAGGGGGAGGGGGATTACTGTCACAAAAATCACCTAGAGATGGAGGTCAGAGTGGTTTAGAGGAATATTAAAGATATGTGTATCCACACATGAGGGTGATCAGGTCAGAGTAAGCTGACCAGGTCTAGGTGATGACAACAGGGAGCCTAACCTGTCTGGATGAATAATGAAAAGCCTAGGAATTATATCTATTTGTGTATCATGGTATTGGACAAAGAGATTAACGCTGTTCCTCCTCAGTGCTGCGAATCTGCTTATGAAGGATTTGGAACATAGTGACTCTATTTTACCGTCCTCTGATTCTTTCTCTCCAATCATGTGTTTATGTACAGGATCTCTCCTCTCTTCTCCTCTCCTCTCCTCTCCTCTCCTCTCCTCTCCTCTCCTCTCCTCTCCTCTCCTCCAGCCCCTGGGCGTCTTCAGCATCAGATGTCATCCTGCTAGAGACAAAGTAAGTCAGACAAACACGTAGGCTGGACCTCTGAGGAGAACCTTGCCGCATGCTCAAGTGCTGTAAGTGCCCGGGAGTCGTCTTACAAGAAACACTTATTGCATTTTGTATTGAGCATGATGTTATGAAAAATTAATACTGGGGTAGTGTGCCTTCCTCTCCTTAGCCTCTGTGTGTGAGTCTGTGTCCATTTGTATGCATATAGATGCACATGCACTGTCTTACTTTCTATATTTATGTTTTGGTGCACACATGTGCTCAGGTGTAAGAATATGTAGATGCATATATATGTGATTTTGGCACGAGTTACAGGTAATAACTGTATATCATATGCATATCACAGAGGTTTCCATCTCCAGAGACTCTGTGTTTTGGTTAAAGAGCAAATGTCTGATTCCCAGCTGCACTATTGACATGTTACTGCACAGGCCTCCTTCCATTTGCTGCATTTAGGCTCTTTATATGGTTAGTGCATATTGACTCCACTATTGGCAAAACAACAGTGAAAAAATACTACCTTAAAGTAAATTGATACGTATACGAAAACAAGAACAGTTGAAAACAACAGAAAACAACAGAAACACTGCACAAAATCGAAGTGCTTTACAGTAATGTATGTGAAACATATTGTGATATGTTATACATTACAAACTCACCAGGATATCATGTTGCTTGCCCATTTTATGAAAGAACAAGCAATAACTAAGAGCCCTTTGAACTGGACTCATGTCGGTTTTTAGGGAAAAAATATTTTTTGTGGCACACCCATTCATTTGTTCCCCTTTTCTATCCCATCTTTGTTTCATTTCATTTTGGAAATTAATGCAGCCAACCTGTAGACTTTAAATTATGATGGATTATTTTGAGTAGATCAAAGGAAATCTTATAAAAATGGATTGCACATGAAAACAATGTTCTATGCAATTTTCTTAAGTTTCCAAATCTGTGCTCTGGTATTGAACAGGATTAAGCATTTTGAATTTTAAAGAACATTTGCTGCTTAAATTTGTGGTATTAATCCCCTTAAAATACTGTGCTCTCTGTTGTTCATATATTCATACAGAACACAATTTACTTTTTTCCCAGGGTTCATGTGGACAGACAGGAATTACCAAAGATATATTTTTTCTCGAATTCCTACCTAGGCAGTCAGACCAAGCTTGTCATAATTTGTTGTTTTTTGGTGTGGTATGAAAGTCAGAACAATGAACAGCAGGTGGGCCCTGCAGTGAGTGGCTGCTGTAGTTAAAAGTTCATGTGTTAGATCATTAACTGCTGAGTTGGAGCTGGAGAGGATGTTAGTCTGACCCCGGGGAAAAGTGGTTTGTAACCCCTCAGGTGGGACACCAACACTTAAAAGATAGTGTGCTGCTGAGTCAGCTGGGTCAAGTAGGAGAAAATGCCACAATATGATTTGCAGGTAACCAGGGAGCAATCGAATAATAAATCTCCCAGCTGTTTATCACAACACAACTGCTACACCTCTTCTCTTCTCTTCTCTTCTCTTCTCTTCTCTTCTCTTCTCTTCTCTTCTCTTCTCTTCTCTTCTCTTCTCTTCAGTCTTTCTAAAAATAGGCATCAAATCTCTCTGGACATTGATGGATGGACTGTGAACTCCTGACCCAATGAAATGTAACAAGAAGGACCATCGTAGCACCACATGGAGTGTGTCAAAGGTCACCATGTTGAGTTAACAACCTGCCTCAGCATTGCAGTACTGAATACACCATTTCACACAGAGGTTTTCATTCCTGTATGTCACACAGTCGTGCACATATAGCAAGGCATGCTGGAGCAAACACATGTACACAACCACAAAAAAGTATACACACATAAAGCCATGGCCAGAGTGTGATGATCTCGCAAGACAGCCAGCCATCGATCTGCAGACAGGAAGTCAACTGTCCCCCAAAGCTGGAAGCTAATGCTGAACTGCTGAATGGCCGAAAGGAGCGATCCGCAGATGTTACATCTGGAAACAGTCTGCGAGTATTAGAACAGGCCTCAGCATCAGTTCTTTACCTCGCTTTCTCATCTTAACCTTTGCATAACCTGGTATGTACTTAGGCACAGCAGTGCTTTGAGCTTACTGTTAACATCATTATGCTAACATCCTCACAATGACAATGCTAATGTGCTAGCGTTTAGCAGGTACCATGTTCACCATCTCGATTTAGCATGTTAGCATGACAACATTTTCTAATCAGCAGTAAATACAAAGTCAGCTGAGGGTAATGGGAATGTCATTAGTTTTGTATGTATGAAGTCATAAACCTCAGTATTGGACAAGGTGAAATTTTGACATGGTAGTGTCACTAGATTGTGGCAACAAGGGATCTCCAAGGGCAGCAAGATACTTTGTCTGGTAACCATGTCTGTGCAAAAGTCTGCAAATGAATGTTGTATGTCAGTTCTTGGAAAGTGAACATTAAAAGTTGGGTTAAAGTGACTTTACTTGTTGAAATCATGACTATGATTTTGAAATAGCATTGATTTGTGGTTTTTGTATGCTTCACGGTGAAATCCAGAATGCTTGGTTTTCCGCAGAGGAGGAGGAAATGCTGCGCTGACGTGGAGCTTTTGGGATGGAGCTGAATATGGATCAGTAGGATTTTCTCATCACTCTGCCCTCAAGGTAAAATGTAATGAAAATGTAACATGTCAAAGACACATAGTTAAATGCTTAGATTAGTCACTGTCTGTCCTCTGTGGCGTGATGCTCCACCTTTAATTTATTATCTGTTTTGAGAAAATAACCAAAGGCTTGAGGCACTGGTAATATCGCCTTCCCGGTGCCCACCACAACTCACTCTGGAGCAATAATCTTAATGACCTTCTTCTCTGTATTTCCTCGCTTCATCCACCCCTGACCCCTCCCCTCTTTCCGTCCATTCGCGCTGTCCCCTATCCCAGGTTACTTCCACCACAACGGAGACGGCTAAACACACCCCCTTCCCACTCCCAAACCACACACACTCATACACACCCTGGGGGTGAACCCAATAGGTCCACTGCGTGTGAGTCGTAGCGTCTCCCCTCTCGACTCCCCACCTCAGCGTGTTTCTTCATCCTGCCTCTGGGGCTAGAACATGGACACCGCTCTCTTTCTCTTCTTTATCCGGTCCAGATAACCTTATGTGTCGGACAGGGTGAAGAGAAACCCACAAATAATAAGCATGTTTGCTGTCACTGAGAAGGCGATGGGCAGCTTCCCTACTGCTGGCATCATCCCAGGGTTTTACTCTGAGGCAAAGTGATGATGAGGTGTTGGGGCAGTCTATCGGGGCTGGCGTCAAGGTAGGCCAAGGATTGTTGAGAATTTGAATGTATCACATCTTCGAGGACAGCATTCAAGTAAAGCACTAAACTGCTGGAAGGCAAAAAAGGCCAGTGCGTAAAGAAGATGCATGACACAGAAGACCATGTGTGTATGTCTTCTTCTCCACGTCTCAATAACATGGGAAAAGTTGAGTCTTTTTTTCATATTTGTGTAATTTAGGATGAGAAAATCATGCATCAAACCCGTTTCAGCTTTTTATTTTGCCCTTCAAATGAAAGACACACAAGTAGAATATATCAGGCCATGTTTTCTTATGCTATTGATTCCAAGTATCTGCCCACTCAAGCCTCTCAAGGCCAACATTAAAATGTCTTGCTTCCTATCTCCATCTTTAATTGATGGTGTATATTACTCTAATCCACACACTCAATTCTCTGCTCTTCACTCCTTGATATTAAGTGTGTGTGAATGTGTATGGACTGTTAAGGTTGCCTCTGTACACTTTACTGTTTATGGCTGCCTTAAGAGCTTATGGATTAAAAGGAGGATGTGCGCCATGAGTGCAAGACAAGACATTAGGAGCTCTTTATTAGCTAATCACATACACAATGGGCTTAAAGCACTTCTGTAAAACAATAGAACAGCAAAGGCAGAAGATTATTTGCAAGACTCAGTGCTTGTTTGCTCCATTTGCATTAATTAAGTAAGGGGGTGCTGATCTATATTGCAGCAATTAAGCGGATGCTGCTGATAAATTGAGAGTAGAGCCTTTTGAGATGAGAAGATAGCAACATTAAGATATGACTGCATAGGAATCTGATAGATTTAGGACATTACTTACATATCATACAAACAAGGGCAAACCTAGAATGGGTGTGACCAACCTTTAAGAGTTACATCTTTATATATTTTTTCAGCATCTGTTGGACCTTTTTATGCATGGTAGCAGCATGGCTCAGGGGATGGCAATGTCAGTATGTCGGCCGGTCAGTCCAGACCGAAATACCTCAACAACTATTGGGTATTTTACTATGAAATTTTATGTGGATATTTATGGTCCTCAGTGGATGGATCGTCATGACTGTGGTGATTCCCCTGACTTTTCCCCCTGACTGAGTTCCCTCAGTCACCTGTCAATCTCTCAAAATCCTCTCTAGCCGTCAACTGTCCATCAGCTGTTGACAGCGTGTGGATGGGAGGAGATGAGAGGCGAGCAGACAGATGTGTTGCCATTATATCACTTGGGTTTTTATCATCTTTCATCCCCCCCTGCCCAGCAATGATTAGAGAGCTAGGAGGAAGTTTAGCACACGTCTGTGATGTGTGAAAGCCTGACAGCGCTTGCTTGTCCACACGGGCCCAGACACCATGTGCAGGCCAACAGAAGTTCAAAGATTACTTAAGGTCTTTATGGACATTACTAGACAAGCTGTTCAAAAGAAATAAAATAAATTACCCCACCTTTGCTTTTAATGATATTATAGAAAAAAATCTCAATGAAATGTTTTTCCTTTTAATGAAAAATCTAAATATAACATTTTTTCACATATGGGTTTTGACAATTCGATTTATAGAATGACAGCGTGCTCCAGGGGCTTTAACCACACACCTCTCCATGGATGTGTCATAATTTTGGCAACAGGATGAAATCAGGTCACCTAGCTTGTTAATAAACAGTTATCATCAAGGGTTTATGTACGTGTGCATGTCCATGTATGGTGCACTCTAATAGTGTGTGTTTGTGTGTGTGTGTGTGTGTGTGTGTGTGTGAGTGATCCTTGAGGGCATGGCTGAAGTAATGATTTACTAAATGTCAAATGAACAGTAGTGGGGAGAAAACACCATGCAGGCGTGTTGGCTGGAAGCTCTTTAGCATTTCACGCCCTGATTGTGAGACAGCTCCTTTGGTCAGCCTACATCACTGAGGCAGCAGCATGTCCTGAGAATTAGTGCCCAAGGATTACATACACACACACTTGGTCACTTTAAGCACCATCTTCACCTCTTTATATGGGTGCAGAGCCACAAACAAATGAACACACACACACATTCTGTTAGTGGTGTGACATGATAAGGTCAAGATGAGCCTGAATGGATGTGAGCTTGAACCTTCCCTACTTCATACTGTAACTCCTGAGATTCTTCCCCTTTTCCCACTTTCTCTATTTTTTCAATAGTTGCCACCGACTGCGGAGTTGTGTCACTGACAGCTTTTGAGTAGAAAAGAGCCCAAACCATCTGTGCAATAATAGCTTTTATGAGTTTGTTCCCTCTCATAGAGAGCACACTGCAGTCTCTTGGGTGGACATCACAGTCGGCGACGGCCTGATGTGGGCTGAGAGGTTGCCATGTCGGCTGTCTACCCCCTCTCAGGCTCATCTCTAGGGTCCACAGAGACTGTGAAGACAGGCCTATCACCAGCGCTCCTGTTGCCTAATCACTTTCTTTCTCTCCTCTCCTCTTCCCCTTAGCATTTCAGGCTGCCATTCGCATTTGCACTCTGTCCGCACACTATCATTTATTTATTTATCCCTTTTCCAGTGTTGTTTTTCCTTTCAGCACTCTGATTTTTCCCGATTTGTGAGGAAAAGGACCCAGATGGCACCAAAGGCGAGGTCTTAGACACGCAAAATGGAAACGCACACAAGCAAACTGCACAAATGGCAGCCCTCACTGTAGTGACACCACATCTTCGACCATTAATGCCCCTCTTATAGTTATGTCTTCTGACAGGTGTGTTTGTTGACCGCCAGGCTATGAATAGTGGATGGATATGTTGACGAATCCAATCTGCCGACACAGACTTTATGCAAATGTAGGTCATCATGCCTGGTACATGCAGTTGGTGTGAAGGAGCAATATGACAAAGAAGCAAGCGGGGGGGGGGGGGGGGGGGCAGAACTAGAGATGGGAGTTGAGTGGTGGGTTCACTCTGGTAATCTGGTGACTATTTGCAATCTTGAAGTGACAGTGACTCACTAATGAGAGTGACCTCCTACCTTTGCTCCCATCTCTACCCTTGGCATACAAGCACATACATAGACACATATGTGTCATTTTAGCTTCATCCTTGATTCATCTGGACAGCTTGTTTGATGGGTGGGTTAGGCAGTGGAGGTTGCTGTGTTGGGTGGGTTGGGTTGTGTTGTGGGTTTAGGCAAGGATAGGTGACAGCTCATCAAAGCCAGGGGTTTTTAATGATCATATACTGTCATTAGTAAAACAAAGGGACACACACATCTACCTGGGTTACATCTAATCAGTTTAAACTGACCTGAAAATATAGTGCTAGTAAAATAAAATAGAAATGGTTCAAACATTAACTAAATTATCAAGTTTAAATACACTTTGAGCTTTATAGTAGAAGATGTGTGGTCTGCTTCTCAATTACAGTAAAACATGCAGTTATCTTTACAGTAAGTTAACATTCAGGCTCACCCAGGTTCCCCAAGGGCACATGATGAATGGGAGGCATCAGCAGGTTGACAGCTGGCATGTAAACTATGAGACTGACTGCCCACCAGCCAGACCCTCATCCCCCCCAGCATCACCTTCATAGCAGGACTTCTAACACCACAGGCTTCATCAAGCCTACACTGAAAGAAAGTAGTCTGCCAAATTTGCCCAGAGTCTGAGAGTGGTAGTTGTTATGGCAACAAGGATTACTCGTCATATCCCCACTAATTTTAGTGCGTATGTTGTATAATCCTTCAGTGGTTGATGTGCAGCACAGGTCATGACTGTTTCCTGTGAACATGTTACTCCATCACCATGATTTACTCATTAAAAATCATTTTCATTAAGACTATGCACAGAGCAAAGGCAACAAAACATTCCCGAAACACTTACATAAACATTGCTTTCATCTTTCTTGTGTGACCATCTGCATACTTGAGTAAGACAAAATGAAGCAAGACAAAATTAACGTCTTGCATTTCAATTATTGTATATTACATGTCATAGATTACTTTTCTTTGCAGGACTTTAAAAAAAAATGTTTGCATGACTGCTAAGTGGTGCATTCAATATGATTATTGTGTATTTTCAGTACAAATTTCATGTTTCAAAAGGAAACAGCCTTGAGAAAGCATTTCATTTTTACCCAGTGCAAAGAGCTGACATAAATTGTTTATGCAATATTATAACCTGCTCAAGGCATTTTTGAAATAAACAGAAAAGTGCAATATGCCCACTTGCAATCAAACACGATGAGAATTTTACAGGCCTGGCTCAGCAGCCTGTAAACTAATCTGTAAGGAGTGACTTATTCCACAGTACTTGAAGTTATTTTTATCAGGTTATGTCATGCTCGCATTAACAAGTAAGGCGATGAAACTGGGTATGGTCTTCCTATATTTTTAGTGTATGTCGTGAAATAGCCTGATCATAAATTTTTATGAGTGAATGTCCTCAAGCATAAAAGACTGAGACAAGACTCCTGAGCAGGCCTACCTGACAGGAAGCAGATGCTGCCACATTAGGCATGCTACTAAATATGTCTGTGTTCAATTTTCCTGAAAGAATAGCATTTCTGCCGTCTTTCTTCCCACTGATGCCATTGGTCTGAACAACTGACCTCACGTTCAGGACAAATCAATGCCTGAAGACAGCCAGCTGCATTTACATGGCAGATAGAAAGCCATTAGCCATTTTACTGGATACAGATTATAAGCAGGTTAATGCAGTATATGCCCATGTTTTAAAGACGCAGATGTTTCTGGAGACATGTTTGTTTTGCTTTCTTGCTGAGAGTTAGGTGAGAAAAATTGAAAAACTTCCTGTGCTCGGTCAAGAAATAGTCCCCCACTTAAAACCACAAATCAATGTGTTACACTTTTGTATAGGCAGAAACTGAGATATAACATGTCACTTAGTGAGTGTTAGAGGTGATGGTAGGTGGACCTTTGCACACAGCCAGGGTAGCTATTTCCCATGTGTTTTGGTCTTTGTGCTAAGCTGATATAAGGAACTGCTGGCTATAGCTTTCTATTTATGTCTATATTTCTCAGTCAACATACTGTAGGGAGGACAAAATTGTCCTTACTTTTTTGGCCGTGTGTCATCTCTTCATCTGTGAGTGTGTGTGAGTGTGTGTGTGTGTGTGTGTGTGTGTGTGTGTGTGTGTGTGTGTGTGTGTGTGTGTGTGTGTGTGTTTGTGTGTCCAATTTCTCTAACACTTGTTCATTTGTCCTCTATTGTCACCTCTTGCTTATCTTGATTTCTGAGCACAGAAGCAGACAGGTGTTCCTGATTGGTGTTGCTTTCCAGCACCAAGAGTGGTAAGGCAACACCTTCAGCCCAACTTTTATCCATTTATCCTAAACAACTGTGGTATAGTAACATAACCACTGTCCACTGTGTGTGTGTGTGTGAGAGAGAGAGTCTGTCTGTGTAAGTGTGTTCCGTTCTTGCGTTTGGGGGGCTGGGGGTTAGATTTCATCCTGATAGCATGGGCAGCCGTGGAGGAGGGCCAAACATATGTTCCGATGGCCAGGAACAAAAGCACTGACACGTTAGCCTTTTCACGGAGATGACCTTTCCGCCGCTCCCTATCCCAGTCTCTCTGCCTGCCGCTGTCCTTTTGTCTGCCAGCTCGCCCCAGGCCCAGCTCAAGCCGAGCGCTAGAATTTCTCCTCATCTCCCCAAATCTCCCTTGACTAAATGTCAGGATTACATATTTCTCTGCTCTCACTGAGGGCTTTAATTAGCACTACTGTGTGTGAGTTTGTGTTTATGTGTAAGTGCGTTTGTGCATGAGAGAGTGAATAAATGTGCATAAGTCTGTGTCACTTTACTGTATGGAGGTGTGTGTCACGTGCACTTTTGTAACCACAAGCGCTTCCCTGTGTTGCCCGTGTCCTGAGCAGATTTCTCCATTCACTACCCTCTAACCTCCCTCACTCCAGGCCAGAGTGGCTGACAAGATGAGGGAGGAGGAAGAGGTGAGAAAAAGATGGGGAATCACACTTAACAGTGGCAGCAGATCTGCTAATGTGCAGAAAATGCACACACGGATGTGAACACGTGAAACACAGGGTCACACTGAAACCCGAGGCCACCAGAATGATTCTCAAACAGATGTCATCATTAATCTTTACCAAATATCTTAATATTCCTATAATGAGTTTCTCATAATATGATTTAAGCAGCCATTCAGCTGTGGTGATAAAAGGTTGTAATGGGGGCCTTTAACTTTTGAGCCACTGGTCTACAGAAGAACCAATCAGCGTGGGAGAATTTAAATAATTTAAATCATTTAAGTTATAGTATAACAACAAGGACAGGCTGTATGAACTGCACAATCAGCTGCCAGCCATCTCAGTTGCTAACCTCTTTACTAAAAGTTAAACATGCTCTCCCAAAGGGCCGTAGTGAGCCTGCATAACAGCTGTAGCTGAAAAGGTCTTGGGGTTCAGTAGCTGTAGGATAATGTTAGTGTGTTACTATAAAGTCAGCCACGGGTGAATCTAACATATGAAGTAGCAGAGTTGTCCTTCCAGAGGAAATCTTGCTGGACCATAGGAGACTGCTAAGAGATGCTATGGTTCCTTGCATACATACAGATACAGTGGATATTGACAGCTGAGAAGTATATGTTCCCCTTATGTGAACAAGAAGCCATTGTTTGTTTCCTATCTTCCAGTAGTATTCATTTTAATAACCCCTGAAAATTTCAATTGTTCTCAGCTCTAGAGGCTATTTTGTGTCTAAAGCCTGATGTTAATTAGGGAACAATGATTTAATAATTCACGCTCTTCTACACTGCCCACTGACACTGTTCTCAGCAGCCCCACCACACCATCTCAGCTTCACAGCATAATAACAAATCAACAAAAAAAAATTCACACTACACTGGCAATACATAACACCACAGAGACAAAGGATTTCCATTGTTCCAGGGTTCCTATAAATATCTAGAGGTTATGCTAATAGAAGTGGGACATAGCAGAATGATTAGTTTGTACGAGTGTGTGTGTGTGTGTGAGAGAGAGAGAGAGGGAGAGAGAGACTGTGTAAAGGCACGTCACATCACACTGTCAAGATAGGCCCTTCCTCTCCCCCGTGCACTTGGAGAGGCTGGCAGTTACCCAGTCCTCCATGAGCGCACGCCGCGGACTGGTTCTGAACTGGTTCCCTCACTCGGGGCTAGCCTGGGACCAAACCCTGCGTCGCCTCTAATTAGGGGAGGCGCCCAGGCACAGGCATAACGAGCTGATGAATAATTAGAATTGGAGGAAATTGTGCAGCCAGGGTGGCAAATCTGGAGGGACAAGTGCTGAAAACAAGGCAAGCGGCATTAAGTCTACAGTCAGTCAAATCTGTGAACTTGGCCAGCGGCGTTAACACTAGGCCTGTGTGAAGAGGAATAAAGCTCCAGCACTGGTGGCCAGCCAAGGCCATAGTCAGACCCCCAGGGTCGATTAAGAGAAACAAATAAGATGTGGGTGATAAATGAATCCATAAATTGCCAGCGATGAATATTAATTCCTTACTGCTCTGGCATTGTGAGAATGCCAAACCATGTGCAAAAGGATGCAGTGTTGATACTGTGATAGTATCTCAACATTTTCAAGGCAGCGTGTCAGAATCAAAATAAATGATTGACAGACATGTCTGGCTGCAAGTGCTGTTCTCACTTCCAACACCCATGCTGAGGAGAAAGTAGCCCAGCCACTAAGAGAGTGTCAAAATGTTGACCACACTGCAATAAATTGTCATAGCATCTAAACATGTAAATATATTTTATACTTAACTGAATGAATATTGTAGCCTCAACTTCACACTATGAGTTTTCAAGGTGTGAATTTCCAAAAGTAGAACGCTGAATCATCGATGGAGTGGTGGTAAAGAGACGTGACAGTAATGATGATAGGGTGTTTGCAGGCTAGCATTTGACTGACACAGATTTTTGGTCAGTCTTTCCCTCTCACAAACATCCCCCTCATTATCATGCACAGGGTCGAGGCTGGCGTGAGAGGGGGTGAACAAGTCCTCTCGAGGGTCTTGATTGGGGTAGTAGCTGGGGAGTGACGAGGACATCCATGGGGGAGAATCCAAGGACTGTGCCCCTGCGATGATCCTCTGACAGCCAACATGGCCGCCCAGCGTTAATTAGTGCTGGCCTTCCCCAGTCACCAAGGTTGTTCACATCCCTGGGTCATTTAACACGTTGCCTGCTTCCTGCTTGCTCTTTTCTCTGCCAGCTGTGCCACTTTGTCTGGCAGAGTGGAATCACGCCTGGTGATGCAGGGCATTAGACGTGTGACTTTCATGTTTTCACCTAATGTCTGGTGGCCTGTTTGTTTTGTCATGTGGTGCTGATATGTGTGACATGTTTGCATTCATCAAAGAGGCATGACTTTTATTTCAAAGCTTAAAATGACTTCAGACCTTTATTTTCTGTTGTAATAATGACCAAGGTTTTCTTTCATTGGGGTTTTGCCCTTGACGACACCTCTTTCATTCTGGCTATATATGGGTTATAAAGCTGTTGGCAAGGCAGCTCCCTATAATAAAGTATTCCATGAGGAATACATTCCATAATATTACAGCAGTGAATGTGTGTCAGTGAAAAGACAGGATTACAATAACAAAAGGCTAAGCAGTCAGTCCCTTTGAGTCTTATTGAGGGATGTTTTAAAAAAAAACAACAAAAAAAAACAAAAACTAATGATCAGTGAAAACACAGGTGATAAGGGAGTGTGTGTGCAAGTTCAAAGAAAGGACAGTATTCCAGAAACTGTGTGTATCTAAGTGAAGGCCTCTATTCTGAAAATATGATTTATCTTCCTAAAGGCAGCATCGTCCTTTTTCAAGTTAATCACCATTGTTTCTCTGTTCACTGTGCGTCTTTCTCCCACTAAAAGGATTTTTTTCCTCAATTTCCCAAAGCATTCACTTACAACAAGCCTGTTTTTTCGTATATTATAGTCTTATTACATGATTGCTGCTATCTGAAAACATGTGGTTAAAATAATAAGCAGTCTTTGTGCAATGTGAAGCAGAAAACAGGGACAAATCATGCAATGATAAACACGACTTTTCCCCCTTTCCCAATCTTCCAACTCATTTGAACTTAATGCTGCATTCATCATTTTGATAAGCATCAGCATGCAGCCAATATGGTAGTTGAGGAAAGCAGATAGGAGACTGAAGCCAAAGCTCGTTAGGGCCACCTATTATAACATTTAGGAGTGTTCTTAATAGAAACATGCCTCAGAGCTGATGGCTTTTAAAAGGAGAGGAGTTTTTGGTTTCCGTGCAGCACGTCATATCATTAACCGCGAACGGAGGAGTGCAGAGTGTCTCACATCCCTGCTTTCCGTCCCTTTTCCACATACATTAGTGTCCCCATGTCACATTTCATGTGTAGCGGAAGGGAAAACGCGTTGGTTCCCCAGCCGAATGTGGGCTAAGGGGAAAAAGCTAAGCCTTGGGCAATCAGAGCAGGGGAGAGTCGTGGCATTAATGGTGATGAGTAGTGATCACAGACTCTGGTCATTAGACTAATAAGACTGTATTTAAATTAGCCAGGGATGTTTTTCCTCTTTTCCTTCTTCCCCTCCTCCAGCCCCCTCCCTCCTGTTATTTTCATGGTCATGCATTGGAAAACACATCCACATATTTCGATCAGAGTTTCTCCCCCTTCGTTTCCTTAACGAAAGAACTAATTAAATGAGGCGCTCCCTCCTAATTAATAATTATTTTTCCTCTGTCAAGCGGAAGAATCTGTTTTTTTCCCCCCATATTTAACATGTTAACTTTGTTAAACCTAAATTGTGAGTCTTGTATACTATTGATTTGGGACTGTTTTTTTATGGTTAGGCATTACTTTGATAAACTCTGATAAAAAGATTTTTTCTTAAATCTGACTTGTCTCTTCCTTATCCTCAACAATGTCTATTATGATTAAAAAAAAAATTACACCACTTCTCCTTCTCTTCCTCTCAGTCAATGGGCCTTACTGAGATAAGATAATGGATACGTGTGTACGAGTTTTTTAAAATTATTTATTTCTCTTAGTTTGCTCAAGTGTGTACTTTGTATAGCATTCTGTTTAGAGTGGGAGAGATCTCTTGCATGTAAGCCTCAAATATTAAATAGGTAATCATGTTTACCTTAAATCGTTACTTTGGTGTTGTATGAGAGCAGTAATTTCATATTGGCTTTAAAATACTGTGGTGAATATTAAGTATATTCCTCAACATCAATAATACATAAAGTTCAATACTCCAAATCCACAAGCTTCAAAAAGACAATATTTTGGGAATGATCTTTATCTTCTCTGTAAGCCCATCAGTTACCATTATGCCTTATAATGCCACACATGAGTCGTGTTACTGCAGGTAAAAGCAGCGTAAAGGTCTTTGTGGTCGGTCTGTGTTTAAGCTGTACTCGGCCTCTGTGTACAGTGATCATGGCCGACAGTACCACTGGCTACGGTGTGATCAACAGGATGCCTCCAGTGATAGTAGGCTGCGTAAAAGGGAATATTCTCGCCCAATTTCACCCCAAACAAACCCCTCTCTTTTAGCTATCAACCTGCTTCGCAGTTGAATAGGGCAAAGGCACAAGCTGCACCCCGAGCTCACTCTCTCTCTGCTCCCTCCAGCCTGACGCTTCAGGCCCTGGTGTGATTTTGCAGGCTGACAGTGACCCTGGCAGGGATGGGGTAGAACCTCTCTGGTCCCCTTCTGTCTAGAAATGTCCCCGGGAGTGGGGGATTTAGGGGTGGGTGGCTGCTGGGGGGTCAGTTTATATTGTGCGTCCCTCTGCCCCATTCAGCTCTGTGGTGACCTTGCAGGGCTACTCTGCCCACTGGGGAGAGGAAGGGAAGGGGAAGTGGAAGGTCATGATCCCTGCGGTGCACGTGTTGGACGCAGATGCTAACACAGCCTGACGAGGGTCTATTGGAAACATATTCTTCAGGCTCTTACCGCTTTAGCCTCCTCTTTTCTTCTCTTTCTGTGTTTTTCTCTGACCTGATAGAGCTGAGCAGCGATAGCTGACCTTTTCCCTGACACTGAATTGTTCCGCCCAGCACCATAGGATCGCTGTTTACGCACCCCTGGCTAAGCCCTTAGGGAGGAAAGTGTGCTGCCTACACCACATAAGCACATGCAGACACACACACACAGACACACATACACACAGGTCCAACCAAGTGCAGTGTCTCAATATGTGTGCTCTCTTCCTCTGTGTAAGTCCTTTGTTTCTGCAAATGGTTATTATGCAAGTTCACTCAGGAGACAACTGTGGAGAAATGTCTGAATACATAATCAACAATGTCTTATTGTGCTGAACCAAAGGGGAATCCTCATATATTCAAAATCTGACACATGCTCAGGGTTTCATGTGCTGGAATTGTTTCTTGTAAGTTTATATTAGGACCAGATATAGCCCAAATAACACAAATGTCTTTCATTGTGTCCACCATACCTCCCCGAAAGCCAACGTTTACATTTCTTTTGTGCTTTTGTTTGTTTGTCAGAAAGTTCATAATGTTCACCACCAAGACAAGAGGGGTCTCCATCAAAGGGGAGCAGGGCAGTGGATGGACGGAGTAGAGTGTGTGCGATGCTCCAGTGCTTCACCACAGTCCTGTAATCTCCCATCTGGAATGTGTAAATCAGGACTCTGTATATGCTCAGCTCTGCAGCCCTGACAGATTTATACAGCTCAAGCTTGTGTTTCTAGGGCTCCAGAGGCAAAGAAAATGTAAACTTTTTGAAACAGTTTATCACAGCGAAAAGTGTAGTTTCAAAGGCTGAAGATTAGGCCCACTCTGGTGAGAAACTGATTGTTTTCAGGGTTTCAGATTCATTTTTATGAGTCAGTGTCATTTTGGTACCATTGGCATAGGCTAACTTATTGATATGTGTTGTAAGATTGGTGAGCCTCATAGACAAGTTTTGTTTGTTTTTACCCCATAAAACTGCCTTTCACTCATTTTGTTAGTGACCTTTATATATAATCTAAAACAAGCTAATTAGATAAGAGATTAATCAAAATAATCTCACTATTTCTACCTTTCAACACATGAGATGGAAATATTTAAATAGATTTCTCGCTTTTCAGCAACTATTTCCCTTCTATTCCCCAAGTTTGAGGTCACAACTTTAAGCAGTGCATGCATTGTGTTTGGTGTGAGGGTTGAGGCAATTGAATAGCGGCGGCAGGGGAGCTGACATCTAACATGAAGGTTAAGTGACAGGCAGGGCGCAGTGAGGTCAGCATCGGCGTGTCACCCTTCCAGACCTCTCAGGAACAGAGGGGCAGGAAAAGGCCCAGTCAACTGCTTGCAGATGTGTCTGGATGCATGTTTCACTGACAAACACGAGGCAGGCGCCGCTCTCTGATGGTACCACTGGTCACTTCTAATCTGCATCTCGCTCGAGACAGAGCTGCAACACTCCGGTTAGGGCTAGTGTGTGTGTGTAATCTCAGACATCCAACTCCACTGACTGTGGATCTTAACACGATATTTTGACTAATCTCCTGATAGCTTACATATTTAGTTGGTTGATGTGCTCCAGCACTTTGACATTTTGTGTAAGTGTTGTTACAATTTAAAAAATGTACATTTCGTCTCTGGTAGTTCAAACACAAAGTTTTGCTCTTTTCTTAAAACTTGTTTTATTTAATCTTATGTCCTTCATGATCTCCCCACCTTTTTTTTTTAATGAAAATGACAAAAAGCTTATATTTGGTTCCTTTTTCCTCTTGTTAACAAATGATGCTATACAGTACATGGATTCTTCAAAGCATCAGCAATGCATCTCTGACAGCTGTTTTTAATGAGATTTTACCAACACTGGGAGGCTACACTGGGAGTCTCTATAATAACTTTCCAGGGGAAAAGCAGCCCTGCAAAACAAAAGACTCAGCCTCTAATTGTGGCAAATAAACTGGTGGGTTCAGATGGTTTGTGGGTGTCAATATGATGACAGCAAAACTACACCACTTTTCAACAAGTTCTTCAATAAAACTGATATAACGTAATAATGTGTTGTCAACACTGTGTATATCCATGTGACACTTTGAAAGGAGCCACTCTGC
Organism: Trachinotus anak; assembly: GCF_046630095.1. Taxonomy (NCBI): domain Eukaryota; kingdom Metazoa; phylum Chordata; class Actinopteri; order Carangiformes; family Carangidae; genus Trachinotus; species Trachinotus anak. The sequence goes on along the minus strand of NW_027273879.1, from coordinate 9,565,629 downwards.
ATGAGAACTGTCACTTCTGATACTTGAATGTTGAAATGTTGGATGCTGGACTTGCACTTGTAACTGATTCTTTTTACACAGTTCTTTTGCAACTTTTTCTTAAGAATCTTTTTTCCTCTGCTACTTCATCATCAAAGTGAAACACTGAGTCCAAGGTTCCTGGAACTGATGATATTTAATGAGGAAACATCACTGTTAACTCAAAAGCAATCTAAAGACTAAACTGCATGTTAAGGGTTGAAGCTAATTTATGTTACGATAGTTACTTGTAAGGAAAGAGGAGGGTCACATTCAATGATAAGAAGTCCACTTATTCTTACACAGCATACATCTCAGGGTAACTTAAAGCTGAAAGGATTGCAGTTAGCAGGGGTTTAATGAACTGTTTTCATAACTTTTAATACAGTTTCATCTAAGGGTGCTTTTATAGTTTGAAGGGGCTTAACGCAGTTACTGGGCCTGCGTTGTACCAGGGCTTGGGAAACACAGACAATGACTTAGACCTCATCCTCAGGAGGCAGGAGGTTTTATTTCCAGTCAGATAGAATGTAGAGAGACATTGGGAAAGGTTGAGTATATTAACACGAGCACGAGTAGCATTAACAAACCAGTGTGAGTGGGACAGGCAGACAGGTAGGACAACACAGTGATCTGCAGAAAATAAAAGGGGGAAGCACAGGTGGGGGGGGGCAGAGATCACAATAGATGTTGATGCCGGAAGGGGGAAGACTTCATCCACCTCTGTGACACATGGAGGTATTAGGTCCTTTGCATGTGTTATTACAATCTGTCATTCCATACAGACAGGTCCTGACTTTCAAGAGCGGCATCATCAAACCCGTCACTACCCCCTCAGATGTCTGCGAGGTGTCAGAGGAGAGGAGAGAGAGAGAGAGATGGGCCCTTTCCTACCTGACAAAATGATGCATGAGAGGAAGAGGGACCATAGTTCTGCAGCAGTTGACGTCTGTGCACACACATATAAACACACAAACACACAATAAGGCACCTCCGGAAGAATGGTCACTGAAGCTAAGAAAAAGAATTTCAGTGAGAAAATCTTAGAATGTGAAAACAGAGCCAAGGAAGAAACAGTGCCTTTAGGAATCAGGGTCCAGTAAAAGTTAGACAGGAATAACACATCAAATAAAAAGGAAGTAGCTAAAAATCTGAACTTATGGTTTGTTACATTTGCAAAAAAAAGTGGTTGTCAAACTGCCCCAGCTTTCAGGTGTATATGGAGAAAAACACATAATAGATATTTATACACAAAAGGGAATCAACTATGACTCATTTGTTTCTGATGCTGTTGTTTGGAGATTGCTTATATGAATTCAAGATGGCTTACAGTTGTTGATATCTTAGAGATGGTGTAGAGGTGATCACACCACTCTATTCATATGATTAATATGTCTATTCTGTCAGGTAAAGTTCCAGATGAGCTAAAACTGGCAAGAGTAACTCCACTACATAAAAAAAGGAGACACATATGATCTAAGCAACTACAAGACTGGTATCCATGCTAAGTGCTCTTTCAAAGATAATTGAAATAATTATGCAGGGACACATAAATTAGATAAATTTATATATTTCAGTAACATTTTATATAAGCTGCTATCACATTTTAGAAATATGCCTTCTATTAAAACATGCTTACTGTATCTAACAGTGGATGGAGGGAGGTTTTGTGGTATGGTCACACTGGATTTGCAGATTTGATACACTAGATAACAGCATTTAATTACTGAAATTAAGAGCCATTTCAGTCAGCTAACCCTGAATTGGGACTTTTCATATCTATCAAATCGTACTCAAATGTGTGACATAAATGGGGCTCTTTCAGAGTCAAGGATCATGGGATGTGGGGTGCCACAGGGTAATATACTGGGCTATACTTACATATAAATGACTCATGTGATTTTTTCTTATATGCTGACAATTTGGTCTTAATGCTGCATAAAGAATGCAGAAAGATAAAATAGTGGTTAAGAACACTCTTAAAACTGCAACTGAAGCGTAAACCATTATTTTTAAAATTAGCAAGGTCACCTGATTATAGACAGGTCCTTATCAGGTGGAAATCTGGCTTTAAAAGCCCTTACCGAGATAAATCAGAAGAATTAAGTCTCTAGCAATCTCCTGGTAGCAAATTACAAAAGGCTAAAATTAATTGATAATGGTTAAATTAAAGGTCCACCCACAAGCACATCTTGACATACCTCCATATGTCACATTTTAAACAGCTGAACTAGTTGATGTTAAGATGTTGCTAACTTGCAAGTCTGCTATCTATTTGCTATTCATATGTTGAGTTTATTGTCTTTGCTTGCAACCGTGCAGCTGTTTTGTTCTTCATCCTGTGGCGTGTTAAGTGTTATTCTAGAGAACCACAATGTAAATAAGCCTGTGGACTTTATTGTGTTTTCATCCTCAGTCATTCTTAATGTATATAATGACTGCAATGCAGTGTTATATGTGTTTTTTTTTAATAAATAAGTGAATTAATTCATTCTTTCATTCATTCTTGAGGCACTTTATACAATGCAGACTGCAGTTTGTGAGCAGCAACCTTAGCCTGAAAAGACTGGCAGTGTATCTGTGTGTGTGTGGTTTTGTGGTGTGTGTGAAAAGACCTGAAGGTGAATCTTAAGATTGCCTCACCGAAAAGGGGAAAAAAGCATATCTGTCAATATTTTCTGTCCTCTGTCATCGTCTCAATTTTTTTCTTCTATCGTTCCAAGTCTTGTTTTTGCCTGACTGTGTGCACCTATTGATTGACAACTGGCTCCAGAGCCACTCAGGCCTCTTAAAATACCAGGCCGGGGCTTCAGGTTTCAGGCCCCGGCCTCGGGCCCTGCTATTGTCTGCGTCTGGAAGGCTGGCTCCATTAGAGCCCAGCCCAGTCAGTCCCATTCAGCCTGCCTGCTTTGTGTACCTCCACCTCAACCGCCTGCCTGCTACCCACAGGGCCTCAGCTAGGTGGGGCTGACAGGGTGTCAACACTGACAAGAACATGGCAGTTAGGAAGAGAGACAGGTAGACAGCACACAGGCCCAGGCGCCTATCATGGCAGCCATTCTCAAGAGTCTTCCCTTTCTGACGCTGCTCACTCATCTTTTGTCCCCCATGGTGTTGGCATTCTGTTCTGCTTGTTACAGCCTCACAAGTCCCCCAGCTGGGTTGTTTACAGAGAGTACGATGGCTATCACTCTGAGTGTGTGAATGGCAAGAGCTCACATTACATATATTTCCCACAAGATGAATGAGTATTTGGCAGATGCAACTGAATCTCCAGTATTGTTGTATTGTTAAATCTATATTTTAACAATTGAAATTCTGCACAATATTTAGTTTTTAACACAGCTGAGGAGAATAGTTACTGATCTGGAGTTACACTAGTTTTATTGTGTTAAGCACAATAATATTAAGAGTTTGTCAATCATGTCTCAACAATATAACAACAACAATAAGATTACACACATGCTTTTCTTTCATGTGAGTTGAACACGTCATGTTAGCTGTCTGCTCTACCTGACATTTTAATCAGGCTGAGTTGTTGCAGTGCCACATCCTCTTAGCCAACAGTCTCATCCGGAGAATGCATGTAATGAAATTTGCCCTAAATCATGGACATCAGGCTGGAGGTCCAAAAGGTTAAGAGGAGCACAGGGTCAGGTCCCATATAACGCTCCCTGGGCAGAATTAAAAGGGAAAGGCTTCCTTTGTCCAAGCTGCCCTACATGTCAAGGAGGTCAGGAGGTCAGTGTCAGGGGGAAGGCCCGGCTCCTCCACCCTCAAAAGCTACAACCTGCCCCCAAAAATCGAACACACCCCCACCCCCAAAAATTAGCGTTGTTTTTATGGTCAGGGTTCAGCTGGGGGCACGCTGACATGATTCGGCGTGCCTTAATCGGGAGAAGAGGAAGTCCATTTCTGCAAATACACACACTTCTGAGGTCAGAGGACAGCACAAGCACCTGTGACATTGTTGTCAGTGACTGCGAGTGTTTGCGTATGAATGTAGATGACATAGGGACACAAGGTTCCGAGGAGCAAATTGGATTCATGTCAGACCTTCTGCTTATTGATAAAGATGACAGATGCTCGCATAGGCATGGCAGACCAGATTGAGACGTTAACACAGTTAACTGCTATTTGGTCACAGTGCTATTATTCTAAATGGCATTATGGTGGGATGCGTGGCTGCAAGACATGCTGGTGTGCTGCTGGCGGTGTGTGTTTGCCTGTGTGTACAAGTTTTAATGTCTGAACTAGGAGCTGCTGGTTTCAGTATTGAATGGGTATACAGGCCAAATGGAAACAGTGGCAGCTGATTGAGACAAATAGTGTTGAGGCTTGATGTCTCAACTGGGAGAGAGAAAGAAAGCAAAAAAATGGACACACTCTGTGTAATGATATCATGCTGGATAAATGCCACATTAGTGCTTTTGTTGCCTGCAAGGACATACTGAAACACATTTTAAATAGAGAGCTAATAGAGCCTCATAGAAAAACAACAGATGTTGAATTTATTTAAAAAAATGTAAAGTTGTATGATCAGTGATATAAATCCTCAGACAAACAACAGAACAATCAGATAAAATAGTTTGCGTCTGGTCTAGTGTCTTCGGGGCAGATCAAGAGATGTCTGCCATGTTTACGTGGAGTGACCCTCATTCTTCTCGTCCATCCCAAGGGCTCTCCCTGTCTGTCTCTCTCTTTGTGTCTGTCTCTGCCTCGCTCTCTCTTATCTGACTGTCTGAGCTTGTTGACCCTACCTGAGCTGGTTAGTCATCCTCCCCAGGCGTCACTAAGGCAATTTCAGGGATGACCATAAATCAGCTGACAGGCTCCGCTATCAGTGAGTGACACATTCAACATCTAAGCAAAGTTTAATGGTGAGCTATAAACGTTTATGAGTATACCTTTTGTGTGCAACTCTCTGCTCAAGTATCTCTTCTGAACTCTATCGGTGCCACCTTATCAAGCACACGGTGTCAAAGATAGAGTGAATGGAGACAAAATGGGCTATTTTGTTCACCTGAATGGTTGGACCCTGTTGGTTAAGATCAGCGTCCCTACTGTGTGTATTGATTTTGTCTACCTGGGTGATTGAATTGTTCAATTGTTCTGGGTAATAAGGCACTGATAAGAACACAGAGAGGCGTGAAAATCCCAAGGTGATTTTTTTCTGAGTAAGAGAAATATAAAATAAGCAGAGAGATGTGTTTTTACACCACTCCCACTTTGCAAACACTTTAATCAGATAACAGCAAAGAAAAAATGTTGAGTGGCGTGGAGTCCCCTGCCAACCAGAACTGTCAAAAGCACTTCACAAATCAGCAGTTAGACTGTCATTGAATCTTGTGACACAAGGTGTCTATTTTCCTTTTTAGATGAGCAAGCCTAGTCGCAAACCTATATTCAGGCTTTCATCTTTATTTGTTCAGTGTTCTACTTTTCAGGGTCAAGAGGCAGGAGGTTCATGTTGCCACATGGGGTAACAAGTAAAAGTAAAAAATTTTTTTTTTTTCCTAACATTGTCCCAAGATACCAAAAGCAAAACAGAAAAAAAAAACATTTGTAAGAAATCTCTTAACAACAAAACTTACATTAGATCAAAAAATAAGCATCCCCATCAAAATGCTACACTACACCAATAACAAACATCTGATTGACAACTCAAGGAACCTTAACATTTGACAGAGGGCAGGGGGACATTTTGGACGAGTCATCAATCCACCTGAAAGCTACAGATCTGCTGACAAACATATTAACACATTCACACCTTGGGGCAAAGGGGCTATCTGAGGATACATACAGATAGGACCTTTTGATACGGACACACCACTGAGCAACCCCACTGACCCGTAAAATAGCACTTTATTCCAATTTCTCAAACAACTGTTCCTTTATCTTGCTGTTCTCCCTGTTCTCATCTTCCTGTAATTTAATTAAACAGTGGCATGGTACAGTGTGTCTGTGGCTTACTCGAGGCTCTCTCATACAGAGTACTCTATTCTTTTATTGACATTTTGTACAGTTCAGTGCACCAAATTGTATACAATTACAGTGATTCGCTGCAATTTTCTGTTACCCTAAAGCATAAAGGAAAGCATTTCTCCGTTCCCTTACAGTGCAAAACGAGACTTTACTGTGCAGTAGAGAACTTTCGTTGCTATTCATCAAAGGTGGGGGGTGGGGGGTGGGGGGTGGGGGGGGGGGGTGACTGCGTGGGTTTAATTAGAGCGTCAACACCACCACGCTGCACCAACCAGCTGATAAGGAGAGCAGACAGATGACAGGAGGTGTGCGAGGCTAGTTGGAGACAGGCTTATCTCAGGGAGGAGAAAGACTGCAGCCGCCCTGGCTTCCTCACGCAAGGGAGGGAGGGCCAGAGGAGGAAGATGGGGGAGAGGTTGCGATAGGCCAATTACCTGTGAGTCACCGGTCTCTTCTTCCTATGCTTTGCAGAGAGTCGAGGCCAACTGGCACATGTCATGTCTGTGTCAAAGGTTTACTCAGTTACCTACGAGATCTCAGTGCCACCTTGTGTTGCTGGGATGCCTCTTTATTTGCTGACTGAAGATTAGCTTGAACCCACTGAAGTGTCGGGTAACCTTGAGTTTTCGGTAAAACTCAGCCCTCACTCTACCAAGGATGAGCTGTACGGCTTTACAAGGTTATCTGTTTAACCTTATTTGAGCTGGCTGCTCCTTATACATTGAATTCAAAATGCAGTCCATGTTCTGTCCATACAATATCACGGTAGTCGTAGGTTTTCAGCCTAAGATCAGAGGGGTGAAAGGGTTAAGATGGGAGTTCAGGGTGGAGAGTAAGTGAAAGGAAAAAGGTGAGACAGATGTTCAGTCTGTTTTTTATCTATTCTGGAAGACAGGCATCAGATGAAGTGTGGGATAATGGAGGACCATCTATTTCTGTTTGTGTACGCAAACATTTATGGGCATATTAAGTCAGCAAGTGAGACATACATAAAAGAGAAAAAAATCCTTATAGTTGTGGCTGAGTGTGTGTGTGTGCATGTGTGTGTGTGTGCGCGCGTGTGTGTGTGACGCTCTGGCTCCTAGCTGTCTGCGCCTTGCTCCCCGCCGCTCACTGCACACCACATTATTTTTAACCCACTGCCTCCGAGAGGAAGCAGGAGACGCTTGGGCCTCTGAAGTCCAGCACAATGAGGAATAAGATCACACACATACACAGTCACTGAGTCGCACACGTGTGCTGAAACACCTCGACGCACACACACAAACACACACACCAGCTTTTGTCATCTGCCAACAGACACCACTAGACACACAGTACCTGCACACAGACACACACTGCACACTTAACTTACGCATTTTCCTGCAGACATCCATCCTCTGCTCCTTGCAGACACACACGACAACGCTCTACCACACAGACAGCCCGCCTTACCTTGCGCCCCACCCGTTTCCGTCACCGTGGCGCTGGCTGTCCCTGTTGACCCAGATCCAGCAGGTCACCCTGGGTCAGTGGGCTGTAAATGAACTGATACTAATTACAGTAAACAGCACCACATCAGAGTGCGTGCGCCTGCATGTGTGTTTGCATGCAAGTGGTGAAATTGGACAGGCTTAATTCACGGAAAAGGGAGGTCCGCACATCAACCCAGAGCAGCAATCAGGAGTGTTTAATTGTTCACGTTGATCGCCCCGGGTGGGGGTGTTTAGGTTTTAGGCTGAGGCCTCTCATCTATTTTCTCACTTCCTCTCCCAAACACTTAATCATCAGCATGGTGATTGGTATTTGGATTTGGGTGTGATGGGCTGAGGTACCAGTAACTTGAATGAATAGGAAGGATATAGTTTCAGCACTGTACTCTATCCGTATGCGTGCGTCATTTGTGGATGATGTCACCTAAAATATTTTTTGATGAAAACAGTGAGCCACCTGTTGATCCTGGCTGTGATTGCATGATTCTTTCTCCTCTTCACCCACAATCTCACATGACTCCACGTTGTCTAATTGACTCCACTCTCTGTAACTCACCCAATCAAACGCTCCCATGATGCCTCACTAGGAAAGCGACTGACTGACTGAGTGGTGCCTTGTAAGTATTTAACCTCCTGCAATGGAGACACACACACACACACACACACACACACACACACACACACATACTCAGTCACTCAGTCAAGGCAGAAAATCTGATTGACTCAACCTCTAAAGGCAATGCCATTGAAATCAGATTACAGACAAGGGAGCCCACAATTGCCAGAGCACCGCATCCACCACAAACGCTTTGGCCTTGAAAACATACACCTCTTCCTTTCTCTCTTTCTTCCTCTCTCTCTGACATATGCACATTCACCCAAGTGCTCACACATACACATTCACTCGAAGGGAAAAGTGATCAACAAGGAAAGTGATGGCTGGGGGGAAATTGAAGGTAATTAAGTCCAGCCCTCCTTGTCTGAATCGATGAGATGAGGGGTCGCAGGCTCACATCTCACATTGCACTTTCCTGTTAGACCCTCTCTCAGTTCCTCTCTCTGTTTCTCTACCTTTCTGTCTCTCTACAGACTCATAGATACACACAGTACGCTTGTATACAAATTCTAGATCTTCATCAAGGTTTAATATTACCACATCTCTAAGACTAGAACTTGTTATTCCTTCGCTCTTGCTTTACATGCTTCACTGTAGCAGCCCTCAGTTCTCTCCATGAGGGCTGATGTTGACATCCTGCTTCACAGCCTGTCCAGCCGCCACAGTGTGTAGCCAAACGCCCTGAAAGTGTCTGCCACATTGTTCTCCCACTTGAAAGTCAGCAAAGCTTTGTCAGCGTCCTCTCATGTAGTCCTTTATCGTATTCACACGCTGTGCTTTATTTTTAGACCATCCAAGTTCATTCCCTTTGTTCCGGCAATTCTTGAGCAATCTTTCAGACCCCCCTCCCACCTCGTCCTCCATTGTATTTTTAGACAAAGGTGAAAAATGGCAGACCTGACTGGGAATTATTAAGGACCCTCCCCTTGATGAGGGCTGGGTCTGGTCTAGAAAGGGAAGGGTGGGCTTGGTGGGGGGGCTTGAGACTAGACAAGCTGTGTCAGTGGACACTGAACCTGCTGCAGATTGACCATCATGGATGAAAATATTAAGATGATTCTGTTTATGCCTCAAAATTACTTAATTGAAACATATTTGTCACTGGTGAATTTAGACTACTACTTAATACTACAGCTGTACATAACTTGATAAATATGATTCCATTTATTTTGAAGTTGTACTGAAGGAAAATGTGCCTGTTGGCTGTCTTGAGACAGATGAAAAAGACTGATACCACTCTGAACAGCATTAATCATCAAGCTTTAGAGGTGCAGGGAGGTGGATTTGTTACTTTTCAAAGCCAGGGTAGCTGTTTCCACCGCTTCCAGTCTTTGTGCTAAGCTACGTTAGCTGGCTGCTGGTGGTAGCTTCATATTTACCACACAGACATAAGACATTAATCTTCTCATCTGAACTGAATTGAACAAACAGAACTACTGTTTAATTTTCAAGGATAGTCAGACTGATGCAGAAAATCCATGGAGTTTTTGATTATACACTGCCATGCTGCCTGCATTCGTGACAAGAAACCTATGATTTGGGATAGGGCCAAAATGCTCTCACACATTAGGACTGCCATAAGCAAAGATGATGCCTACCACAATCATGTCGGCAAAATCTAACAGTACTTTTTTTTTCTGATCCACCACAATGTATTTATTTTAAAAAATAGTTAGCGATCAGTATCTAACATTAACATCTGTCACAAAGTCAATGCAAGAAAACACTGTGGTGAAAAACCTCTACATTGATCTCTGCTTGATGATCAAGCAGGAATTAAGGACAAAAACAAATCTGGAAGCAGTTGTTATTTTCCACCAAAACTAAAAGCTAACACTAAGCACAGCATAACACATTGCAACTTGCTTCTAGTTGCTTGCATGACCATATTTTGAGCCATTTGCTGTAATGTTGACACTAGAATGTCATAATGTCATGGGTCAGGCTCCTGCCATGAAGATGCAAAAGATTTATATGTTAATTTGGCACACCCTTACTGAACCATGTAATGTTGCATGTGGAAATGGAAGAAGGGCAATATATTTCTCAAAACAGAAATACATGAAAAAATGTGTTCATCACTGCTCAAAATGAATGGATTTTTGATTATCAGGTTGGGCACTCTGAGCAGATTTTAAAAGATATGGCCTTTAAGCTTGAAGGACCATGAGAGTGCAGGAAATGTCTGCCAGGCCTTTTTGATGACCTTGTGTTAAAGAGTATTTTAAATTGGAGGTATGCTAATTGTGAAAGCACATCAGCAAACTGGAGACTGACATATTCACATCATTGCTAAAATGTAATATACAAAGAATGTCCTGAGTTATAGAAGAGGTACCTTAGATGTAGTAAAAAGAAATTGCTATAGTAAAAGGGCAGTCAAGAGGCAATGGGGCCTTGTGAACATGGCTGCCCAATTAGAGAATATGAATGTGCTGTTTTTTAAGTCATCTTTGTATGTGTGTGTGTGTGTGTGTGTGTGTGTGTGTGTGTGTGTGTGTGTGTGTGTGTGTGTGTGTGTGTGTGTGCGCAAAAGCCTATGTACATGTGTGTATGGGTAGTTATCCATGTGGATGTTAGTGTGCTGCCCTGGTCCTTGTGTACGTAGTCGTGTCTGCACAAAGTTCAGGGCTCACAGTAACAGATACAGCCAGATACATTCCATAGAGGGCATTTTACTCCAAGGCTTAATTGTTTTTTCTTCTAGTTAGCCCTGGTTCTGACTAGGCCTAAAGAGGGAGAAGGGGGTATGGGGTATGGAGGGGGAGAGTCAAGCTACTACTTCAACAATCCATGTTAAGGCGACCGTGTTTCATTTCCTGGTGCCTGCCTTAGTTCCCCTTAAATAGCATTACCTGTTGAAGCCAGTTAAATCACCGACAGCATGATTAGAAGGCCACTGAGGACCAAGAGTCTGGGCAACAAAGCACGCACTAGCCTTTAATTCAATTTATCTTTATAAACATACACATCTGCCTCTGATTTAACACAAATTTTCGAGATGTCTTTTGCTGCTCTGACAGAAAAGTTTGGGCCCAATTTACTTTCTAACTAAAAAACACTCTCTCCTTCCAGAACCACATATATCTGGATATTGATCATTTTGCTTATAATAAGGTCTAAGGTAGTGAGTGCTGCATAACACAGTACATAAAATGGTGCATTAATGACTAGGATCAAAAGACAACTGTATTAGCCAGGATGATATAAATTTCCTGGGTAAGTTCATGGCTAATGAGGATATGTGTTTTCTGTATCAGAGCAGATATAGTAAAATATAATTCTGATGAATGACTGCATTTGTGCTTTTTGTTAGTTCATGATATTTTGCAGAAAATCATATGAGCAATAGATTTTTATGTCACTCTAGACAAATCTTATTGTGTGCTACTTTTTGCATAGTATTTAAAATGTGCACTTAACTCTTAAATTAGCATTTGATACATCATCCAAATGCTAATTTGCTTTCCCTTATGATTATGCCTTCCAAATAATAAAAACCTTACACACAGAGAACATAAAAATGTACCTCACTCATGGGGCTACGACTGGGACCATATAATACAGTATTTAAAATCTCACACAATACCTACAGTTTGAGCTTCTCCATCCAAACATGTTCTCCACATGGGATTTGTGGAGGTGAAAGGAACAGATGGGTGCTGGATGATATCAGCTGTGGCCCGTTAGCGAGGTCACCACGCTAGCCATTGTCACAAGCAGACTCAAGCCTCATGTCTACATTCCCAGGTCATGTTCTGGAAGTGCGGGGTCATGCCCCTTCACCTCCACCCCACCAATAAGTTAGGTCCCAAACACGATGTAATTACACCCATTTGGGTAGAGACCAGTCACAGGACTGGCAAGTGGTCGGTCTCCTGTGCCTGTCTCTGCAGACAAGGCCACTCAAACAAGGGCCATGACCTACCTTTGTCAGCCACAGACCCCTGAGACTACCGGGTGATCAGCAGACATTTGGAGCAGACAGTTGACACAGTGGTATGTTTTTTGTTTGGTTTTTTTTGTTATACAAATGTGATTTCATTTATTGTCTTGTATTTTTATCTTGTCCAAAAAGAATTTAAAGGCTCGCACATACAAATTAATGTCCGCTCCTGAACATCAAATAACAGTGTATTTTTAGAGATTAAAAAAAAAGAGAAGGTAACTGGTTGCCTGATATGACACCATGTTACACCATGTATGGTAAGCCACAACCATGCCACAGATCATTAGGGTGTTATCAGTGGCTGCATCAAAGAATGGGTAGAGGGAGAAGTGTAACAAATCCTCCGTGCTTTGAGTATGATAAGCATCATTTATCACTGAGAGTGCTGCTGGCCCATTAACAACCACGGCTCCATTAGCACTATCTACAAGGCTTTTATAATGCCTTGTCTGCCTACATCTTTATGTTTGTATGAGGAAATCATTAAACATTGTTTGTGTGAGACGGATGCAGCTTTTAGGCTATCTAACAGCTCGGCCATGTTCTCTGGGGTCCTGGTAGGCGGAGATATGGAATCTGTTTTGGTTTCCACTTGTAACAGCAGTAAAATAAGTTTCAAAGTGATGCTAATTTCCTGTCTCTGTATGTTTGTGTGGCTTTGCTCTGCATATCCCAGACCAAAGATGTGCAGGTCAGATGGTCCATCAGTGGGTTATCTGGTATCTGAATCGCAGTAGAAGATGATTACATTTGCATTTCAGATGATGAATGGATATTTTTCCGAGAAGAGTGTGTCAGAGCTCTTGGTTGGGCAGCTTGTTTCCTGACGATGGGTTTCTGTATTCTGGTTTCTTCTATATGTGCTTATGTTGTTTGTGTCTGCAGCACATTTCATTGTGGTGCAACAGTCCAATTGATGATGTTTTGTTTATTTGCCTGTTTACTCCTTAGCTGCATTGCACTAAGCTCTCAGGGCCACCGGAGGCCAGTTTTCAATTCCTTTAAATAAGCAGCTGGCTTTGACACAATCTTCTGCACCAGGTTTAAACAAGCTTCTATCTGAGGCAACAGAGAACCAAAAATGGGCCTCTGCACAATAGAAAGTAAAGGGGAAAAAAGCATTTTGATATGATGATGATGATGGTGCAGTGCTTGTTTTTTGGTAATACATTAGCTAATAATACAAAGCTAAGTGTTATGATAACTTACCCTTATTTTGTAATAACTTGTTATTTTGTTGGTCATGTGTGTATAAAATTCTTTATAGCCTCAAGTTATACGGCCAAAAGTAAATTACATATTTGAATATTTATTACTGAATAATTGAATAATTATGTATTAACTTTGTTGGCCATGTATTGTGTTTGGATTACGTCACAGGTCAACAAAACAGAACGATCAAAAGTTGCAGCTTTGTAATAAAAAAAAAAAGTCTGTGTATTGGCTTGTTCCCAGCAAATCTGTCTAAGATAGTTAATATAGATCACAAGCAAGACAATGGATGACCTGAGCTATAGAAGGCGACAACAAAAAGAAAATTTCAGAAGTCACCTTTAAAGTGAGCTACCTGCAGCCAGTCAGTCAGTATTTAATGTTCAGTGGACGAGCCCTGTGGTCTGTAAACAGGTCCTGTCTGTGTCCTGAAGGAGGTGAATAGGTTTTAAAGGGGAGGGCTGAACAGTAATTACCATCTGACCCCCTGCTCTGGCTGATGGGGTTGGTGGGGAGGTGGGGTTTACAAGTAATGGGTGAGGGGTGGGGATTAAGAGTAGGGGAGGGGGGGCCTCTCGCTCAGACAGAAGATGAAGACAGTTATGTTTGTATGAACAGACACTGGAGTTCATTGTCCTCTCGCTTCCTGCCTCCCTCCCCTTCAACATAAAATGACCCCCTACTCAATCTGGTGAGGTATCTTCACCCATGAATATACGCACACACACACAGGCTGCATTCTGAACACACAAACACACATACCCACACACACATCCTCTTCTCCTGATCAGATGACATCATTAACAATCATTACTGGGACACCAGGAAGTGCAGAGATCTCCGGCTCAGAGTCTGGCTGCATGGGATCAGGTTAGCCTGGTCGAGATGAGAGATTTGAAAAGGAAAACACCCACCAAAGCTATTTTACCTCTGGATTTCATCAATGCCGTAGTGCTACCAGAAGGTATGAAGGAAAGATGGCATGGCAGAATTCAAGAGAAATTCCAAGTCACCCTCATTGCTTGTGTACTTTGTATACTTGGATTTCCTTGAAGATGTTTTTAAAAATTCTTCCTGAATACAGTAAATTGATTTTCCCTTGTTTTCTGTGTGAAAATCGAAAACACTCTTGAAGCTGTTTTTTTCTGATGGTTTTAAACACATAAGAAAGGCATCCAGATGGTAGCTTGAGCAGATATTAAAGCATATTTACACTATTACACATGCATACAGTTTATGTACAATATATTATGTTTAGGGTTCCTCTGATGTTGAATATTTCATTGGAGTTGGATGATCAGTGTTTTCTTATTCTGTCTATTTAAACTGGATACAGGGCTTTGTGGTTTCTGTGGCCAGGTTAGTGATTTGGGCTGGGGCTGACGTGTGGTGGTGGTGCTGGAGCCATGGTTCCTCAGAGTGAGAGGCCTTCCCTTTGGGCCCAGGGAAAGCTGACACGCCAGGCCTGGGTTAGTCAGTGACAAGCCTCTGGCAGGAAGCTTCTCTGAGTCCATGGGCGTCTCAGTAGCTGCTCTTGTATGACACTAACCGCAGCTACCACAAGACAGGCAATACCGCTGGTGCTGTCGGAGGCTATGTTACTTTGATAGGATGCATGCATTGCTTTGCGTGGGACAGGGGAGCACAACCAGTGTGTGTTCGAATTCATGTTGGTGGCTGTGTGCGTGCATTTGTGCATATGTGTGTGCAATGCTGCAAACACACGCGTATGCAGGGTTGAATTTTTGCTTGTCACTGCATATGTGTGTGTCTGTGTGTGTGTGAGTGTGTATGTCAGGACTGTGATCTTGGTGCTTGACTAGGGAGGAGAGAAGAGTGACCCCTACTGTTAAAGAAAATACACACTGATTTCACACTATGTGGGTCTGGGGAGGCAAAATAACTGCACAATTAAATACCCTAAAAATAATATAATGAACTGAGGGTGAACAGCATTACAGATTATCGTCTAACACGCACAGTTGCAGTGTTAATGTAATGTAACTGTGTACATAAATTGAGTCATTGTCTAGTGTTTCATAAAGAACACGATATGTTACATGTGGGTTGTCTTCCCAATAGCCTTCACAGGCAACGATCATCAGTAAACATCACAGCCAGAGAAGTACTTTTATATGTTCCATCACCGTCCACTTGAGCGTTCTGTTTTTTTTATGAATAGGGGCTGTGATTGGAGCAGGGGGAGCTGGAAGTCCTTTGAAAAGGGAAAACAAAAGGTCTCCTCTGCTGTGATGAAGCATACCTCTCAAGAGACCGGGCCTGGGCCTGACTCAACCTTTCACACAATCGACAGCCAACAATGCAACAAACCCTGCCCTCGCAGAGCTACTATTGTACTGGAGCACGCCACAGCTGTGGAGAATCACATTTAGGTGTCAGAGGCAACAAATGTTTCTTTAATTGGAATAGTGGTATTAGCTCATGTTTCCTCCCCGTGCTTTATGAATCCCCTGTGCCTATTGTTTGGAAGTTCGCGTTGACGTCGCCTTGGCGGCCCTGGCTAATTGAGAGAGTGTGTGTTTGGACCAGGTTCAAGAGGAACCAGCGGCTCTTAGTTGTGTGTGTGGGGGCGGGAATGGTAATGCATGTGCGTGTGTGTTTTTGTGTGCGCACATGCATGCTTACTTTGTTGTGTGTGTGTGTGTGTGTGTTTTTATTTCCAAGGTTGTATCTGTGTGTGTAAGTCTACGTGCAGGTTCCTGGCACTGTGTCTGTGATTCTCTATGTGTCACCAATTTTTCTCTCATTTACAGTAAATCTCATGCATTTTATTCATTCTAAATGGGCATATACACACTGCGATTTAGACCCTGAGCAAGGTAATATGAAGAACCCCAACACCCCTTTAACCCCCCCTTGCCTTTCACCACTGTCACCTAATCTGTTTTTCAGACAGATTAGATCAACGCAAACAGTGATGATCCTATTTGAATCCAAGTGTTATTTAAAAAAAAAATCCCTGAACAAATAAGACAAGATGCATTCATAAACATTAAACAGTCTCACATGTTTAATATCTAATGTAAAATAAACATATCATCCAAAATATTTTGTTTTCAGATCACTGAGCTTTGAGCAGCATAATCATCTTTTTATCCACAATGTAGACAAAGAGAAAGTACAGTACAGGAAATGAAACATTATTAAAGCTGCACTTTGTGTATACTTCAAAGCCATGTTTGACACGAAATGTTTATTAATTTGTCTCAGTGTAACATCAGAAGTGAATCCCTATTGGCCCAATAAGTACCTGACTTTTTTGCACTCTCCTAATATTTCCTAATCTGGGGAGATTAGATTATTGGTAATCTGGGGCATCAAAGACACACCAATCCCTTTCCTAATATGGGATCTTAACACTGGATCAAGACAACTTGCCACAATCCAGGTCGCAAGCACAGATTAGAAAGATTAAGTAAAGGAAAGATTCTTGCTTTTCCAACTTTCACTCATTATAGGTTGTATCAAATGTTGACACAGCATGTACACAGTAGAGTTATTCACCCACTCTAATGATTCACAGCCACAGCCGCACAAGTAGTAAACATATTTTTAATATTTACATACATATTTACAAAGATATTTTTAATCAATATGACACAGGATAATATTCTAATTTATCACATACAGAGGCTTAACTTTATTCAGATACACAATCAAAGGTCATCTTAGTTCTACCGGAGTTACATACAGTAAAGAACCACTGCAGAGTAGCAGCAGTAAGCAGCAGCTATTAATGTTTTATTGTTTTGATATTTGTATAAACCAGACATGATAATAATAATAACACACCATTACAATACCACTGATGAAAATGCTGCATGTATATTGTGATGCATTTCCTCATTTTATTTAAAGGCCCCGGGCATTTGGACAAATCACATAATCCACATATTTATTTCCAACAGTGTGTTTACAGTTAGAAATCTTTAATCTTCTTTTTCAGATGAATAACATGAAAAACCATCAAAAGAAAGTGCAGTGTGTTTTCTCTCGTCTTGAGACGGAACAGGTGCTGTGGCCCGCAAGATCAGTGTCAACCGGGGATTACAGCGTGTGTCACTGAGGGATTGTGAACGCAACTCAAGAATTACTTGTCATAGGAACTGAGATTACAAATATGGATTAGGAGCAGAATAAGACGCAGATAGTGCTAAATTCACAAGATAATCTGTCAGCATGCCTTGATGAAAATATTCCTCATGTGAAAACAGAATTAAGATTGTTTTGGGGGGGGGCTGTGTGTGTGTGTGTGTGTGTGTGTGTGTGTGTGTGTGTGTGTGGTGTGAGGAGAGGTTGGGATTATTGTAGAGGAGTCTGCACTTGGCAGCAGTGCTTGAATTAAATGTCTATTATTACATGAAAATGACATTATCAACAATGACAGCATTTATACTGAAATAAATGTGTCATTCGTGATATTACTTTAATAATTAAGCATTTGTTTAACCTGTAGTCCATAATTCTTGAGCAACAAAATATCAATCCAGTCTCTCAAGTGTCTGTGTGTGTGTGTGTGCCTGTGTGTGTCTGTGTTTGTGTGTGTGTCTGAGTTTCACACATTCTTTTGACTGCGACCAGATATCTGAGGTTTTCTTGCCAAAACTAATGTGATCAGAGCATAGAGAGTGTGTTGGGCTGAGTGTGTGTGTTTGCAGCGGTAGGCTCAGCAGTGAGTGGTTTGGAGAGAATTCATTAGTGTGTAGACAGGTGGCTAATGTTACACTACACTAGTGAAAGTCAGAAGCCCGAGCTGTCCTGCGCCCCCCCCCCCCCCCCCCCCCCCCCACCCCCCCCCCCACCCCCTTCTCTCTGTCTGTTTCTATCTCTGTCTCTGTCTGTCTGTGTCTGTCTGTCTCTGTCCGTCTGTCACTGTCTGTGTCTCTGTCTCTGTCTCTCTCTCTGTGTGACCAGTAAAGCTACACCGCTCTGGATGACATTTCCAAAGACAGCAGGCCACTGATTAGAAAATGGTCTGCACTGAGACAACAGCCTCCGATCTTTATCAAAGTTTAACATCCCTCCCTCTTTCTCTCTCTCTCTCTCTCTCTCTCTCTCTCTCTCTCTCTCTCTCTCTCTCTCTCTCTCTCTCCAACCTTGCTATCTATCCGTCTCGAAGGCCTGTCTCTCTTGGGAGCCAACTATAAGTACTCCATCAGGCAAACCGCATTAGTGTAATTTCGTCCCAGGAAATTAGCAGAGCAGAGCGGCGCCAATTAGAAGTCAATAGCTGGCTTTATTAATCGAGCTAGCCATCGCACTTGATTAGATTAAGCTGGGGCTGAGCTCTGTTTGTGTGTATGTGCAAGTGTCTTTGTGTGTTTATTCATCTGTGTTTGTGGCTGTCAGTGTATTGCTTGTGCATCCTTGGCTCTCTTTCTGCGTGTGTGTGTGTGTGTGCGTGTGTGTGCGTGTGTGTGGGGTGGCGGGGGGGCTCATGCAGAGAGCGGCAGGTGCTGCTGACTTGCTGATCCCGTCTCATTGTGACTGTCTGCGGCTCTGTCAGAGCTCAGTAATATGTTGATATTGACCCTCTCCGACTGCAGGCTCTTCGAAGACACACTGCAGAGGCGGACTGAGCTAGAGGCATCAGTTAATACAGAGACAAACCAGCCAATTGGATAAATTAAACTGACTTTATTATATTATAACTACTGTAATCATATAGCTGCAATTAGCGGGCCACATAAGGAGCATAATATCATACAACCATAACAAACAGATGGAAATTGTCATAAGTAAAATAGTTTCACAACTTATTCTACATGTGTACCAGTGTCCTCTTTGTCTGTGAGTCTGTTCCTGGCGTCATGTGAAAAGCTGTTTTCAGTTGCACAGATCAACAGTGGATTTGACAGCTTAGGTGGCATTATTCACTGATAAACCAGCACAAACAGAAGTAGCTTGAAAATATGCATATATCCCCTGTTATATCCCCCAGTAGATCCTCTACATGCAGATTAAAGTGTGAATTTCCTGTGTTATTACTGCCCCTGCCCATATGTGTAATCTCAAAATCTCAGCCCTCACTGTCAATCCTTCGCAAACTTGTTCTAATCCATGCGGCGTATCTGCTGGCTGACACCTGTTCCTGAAGGAGCGCAGAGCTGAGAGATGCTGGGGAGAAACTTATAAAATAGCATGTATTGACATTTTTCAAAAAGCAATGCCTTTTGTGTAATTTCTGTCAAATTGTGTGTAGGTCAGGTTGTACTTGTGTGTTTTTGTCTGTCAGTCTGTTTACACGACTGCCAGTCTTTTGTCTGTCAGTTTGCCACTTTCTCCCTCACTCCTAAAATAAATCTTTGTAATCCACATCCTGAAAAACACTGGAAAGGAGCCTCGCTTTAAACAAACACACTTCAAACACGTGTGGTGAAGTAGCTTGTATACAAATTATGCATTCAGAAATGAAACGGAAATCTACATTAGAGTGACAACATTGTAATTTTCCTTAAAAACATGAGTCTCTCAGCTGAGGTAAAAGATCAAATCGCAGTTCACTGCTGCCGCTGAGGTAGAGGGGTAGAGTGTTAAATTTCCTGCAGAAAACACTAGGAAATCCAAGGCCCCTGTGTGTCTTTAAAACATGGAGTTAGGGAACCACAAAAGGGTCAACACAACCAAACCACAGAAACCCCACTCCCTCTGCACATACACATAAACACACCACCGCTGGCACCAGTATCACTGCTATCAGTGGTGGCAGCCCTTAAGCCAATCTGTAGATCCAGGCACCGTCACATTTCAAACACAGCTGGCACTCTTAGGTTAGAATTCATTGCAATCTATGTTGAAAGAAGATGAAATTAGTCTTTTTACACCAAGACAACCCATCAGTCCATCCAGCTACAGACATGCTACCATAGCTGAGGCCCCAAAACAACATCGGGCTTCAGTGGCCCAGAAAGGACAGCTCCCCCTGGGCTACGTCTGAGAGGCTGGTGGCTAAGTTGCTCTGACAGCTACATGCTTTAACAGATGCAGTTCCCATCCAGTGAAACAGCCTCTTTGGGGGCAGATAAGCTAAAGAGAGTTGGTATGGCTGCAGTGGCATAGGTTAAAGGGCAGCAAGAGTTGACTGAGGGTAGCTAGTTGCTAACTGTAGCTGCTGGACAGACCTTGTCCACTGTGATCGAGCTCATGAATATTATGACTTGTGACCTCATGGGCAATATAGTGTCAGCAAAGGGGAATGCTGCAAGCTGGGAATCAGTAAGTTCACTGACCTGGGAGAATGTGGGCATAGATACTGACATTTAGGAAATGCTATCATTGTATTGCTGAGTGTAAAATAAAATTTAGTTAGAGCATCAGTAATCATTGTGTCAATTATTAACTTTAATAGTTGAGATATAGTTAACATATTTAAGACATAATCTCATTATAACCACATCAGTCCTGCTGTAAAACCATTTTTACTAAAATAGTCAGTATAAACGCCAGCTTGATCCATGGACAACACGTGCCAGGAGCTGTAAATTCTACTGCAACAGCAATCAACTGTGCATCATGCCAAGGTACTTTCTGAAGGGTGGCAGCCTTACACTCCACCTACAGATCGGCTTACGGGGCACTTCAATCTAAAATCTAATCACAGAAGCAACAATCGCTGTGAAGGGAAACAAAGCAAGAGGCATTTCATATTCATCTCCCTTGTGTCAGGTGGACTAAGTGCCAGCTGGACTGAAAGGGCTGGCGAGGATGCAGGTAATGTTGCTGACTGCAAAACAGTCTTGGGTTACTGAGTAAAACTGAAATCATTGATCAGTGCTGCCACGGGGGAATTGTAACTGTGCTGTCTGAAGACATAGAATTTAAATGTTTCTGACAAGGGGAAGTGAAAGAATGTGGAAGGGTTTTCAAAAAGGTCTGTAGCGAATAATAAAATGCTGAATTATTCCAATAAAGGAGCAAACCTTATAATATTTTAATATACTCCCACTTAATCTACTCCCACTTGAACACACATGTTGACTTTAAAAGCCTGAAGGTGGACATTTTATTTCTCATTAGATAAGATCATTGTGCAATATGTAGGTGTACTGTACACTGCATAAATGTGTTAGAGTTAAGTGAATACATTTGAAAATTACGCAAATTTAGTTTGGGAAGAATATTTTTGTGCCTTAAATCGTAAAACTATCTCTTAAACTTGCAAAGACTATCAAAGTAAATTCATGAATGATTTGTTGTTCACTTTTAAGAAAACATCCTCACCAACCATTACCACAAGTCAGCCTTTAAAAACTGAAAAAAAATCTGAGTGCTCAAAAATCCCCCAGATTTGACAAAGGGCCTATTCCTTACCCATCTCCAACAAACGGTGCCATTCACACTGGCTAAATCATGTGAAGTATTACAGAGACATGACCAGCTGCTAACCTCATTTCTGCAGACTCAAATGTGCCTCGGGAAAACAATGTAAATGAATAAAGCCCAGGATAAACAAACAAAAGCATAATCTGGGGCTTTTTAACACGATACTCACAGAATTGTTGATATTTCCAATTCTTTCCTTTCATTTGTGAGACATGGTGAGGACACATAAACACAAAATCAAAGAGCGGGATCAGACAAAATAGAAATTATCTGTCAGTGCTGCTGAGTGTTTAAAAAATCAGGCAAACAAAATGAGAAAAGCCAAACTATTTCCATGCTACTCAAAACATTACAATATGGAAGTCTGGGGGAACGAAACTTTCTGAGGGGCTTTCACTAGCTCCTCCCTCCCTCTCTCCCTTTTCATCTCATGCCACCAAAAACTCTCCTCACTTTTATTATTTTGAGAGCCTTCAGGCCCCACACTCGTGTGTGTGTGTGTCCGTGTGTGTGTTTCTGGGACAAAAACACCACTTATTAGGTGTCACATTGTGTCAGAAGCTGTGACCTGTCAGGGCTCGTCTCGCTACTTATCTGTCACCACCAGCCTGTTCAGTGTCTGCGGGTGGCTTGGAACACTGCACCTCAATACACATATTTGCTGTTCAAGCATGGCCTGAACAACAGAGAGGTCAGCCATCAAGATGACCCTGATTGTCAAACACAACAAAATACAAAGATGTTTTGGAAGCTCTCTAACCCTGGGGCTGGATGGCCAGACCTCCATTCTCAACAATTATCACGTAGCCAAAGAGTCAGAGAGAGCGATTTTACACCACTTTACAAACACACACCTAGTTTGGGAAATTGTGATAATTCCAGGAAAGCCATTAATGTTGGCATGCGTCAGCGCTGTATGAAGTTGCCTGAGAAGAGCACAGGGGAAAAAAGTGAAGCCAACGTTCTGGAGCGTTGCCCCAGCGTTCACCGTTTTCGGAGCTATAAATCATCCTGGTGATGGGGCCTTGAGAAGCTGGAATGTGAGAGCGTGACAGTGATGGAGGTGAGCTGCCAGACAGGGCGTCAGGTAGCTGCCACACAGGGTTGATCAGCCCCGTGACACGCCAAGAGGCCCGGCCTGTGACATGCAGCGCTGTCCAACAGGTTATGAAGGCAGGCAGGACGGCGTTGGGGTGACAAGAACCAGGGGCTGTCAAGAGGAAAATGCAAGGACAAGATGTCATGTTCGCCATGTCAGCCAGCCGCCACCATCTTTGATTTTGCTCGACTGAGACAGCTGTGAATATGGTCTCCGCATGGCGCTGATGGATGTGTGTGTGTGTGTATTGCATCTCAAGGATGAGGAGTCTCTATTAGTCTCTCTAGTATGTGTTTAATATCCTTTAGCAGAAAGCAGCTGATCTGAAATTTCCTCAGACAGAAAAACAGATTTTATGAGCCTTGAGTTTTGCAACTTTCCTGTAAGACAGTGGTTTAGCTGTTCTATGCAGATGGATAATAAATCCTTAGGTTATGACAAATCACATTACTGGCCATCAGTTCACTCATTGCATAGGTGAAGTGAGTGTTTAGCTTAGAGCTCAGTCATTCTATCATCTGTCCCTGAGGATGCCTGAGGTACCAACTGTCCTTGCCCAATAGATTTGGTGGTAAACTCTTCTCCATGGTTTTTAGCACATTATGTAGCCAAGCTGTTGGGAATAAAACGACAATTGTGAAATTCAGCAGGGTTGTGCAATGTGTTTCTTATAAAGCATTCTCATGATGTTGAGAAATTGAAAAAGATGCCTTTGTTTGTGAGTTGCTGTTCAAAGGGAGCATTCAGAGAGTTTGTTTCTGACGTCCCCAGGGGCTTACCAAAAGCCCTGTCATGGTACAAATGATTTTATGTGGGGATGGCAGGGGAAAGCAAATTGATGTTGCTTTCTGTCTGTTATTGTGTGAATATTGTGACCTGGGATGGGTAGGAGTTGGAGTGACAAGCAAGTGATTGATTTAAGCTTCAGGGTTATGCATTTGTGAATAAATTTAGATTATTATTATTATATAGTCATTATCTTAAATATGGAAGGCCAGAGAGGACAAGTTATTTCATGATAGCAACAGACTTGTTTTCTAGACAACTTGTTTTCTGACAAACTGGTTATTTTGTCATGTTGGGAAAATGGTGTGTCTTGTTATTCATAGTCTCAACGTTACATAACTATCTTAAATAAGCCAGCTGTTAAAATCTTTTGTTCATGATCATACAATTATTAAATTGTCATGTTTACATGACTTCTAAAAGTTTTTTTTATGAATTTGTTAAAAAATTGATCTTATAATTTCAACTAAAACAAAGAAATCAGTTATATACATGTGCTTTCAGGACTGTTTGCATACTTGAAAATTTAAAAAATAATAAACAAAAATAAATGTGTAGTGGAGTCCAAAAGTTGGTTGGAATGGAAGGTCTGATTATTGGCTAACAGGCTGTGTGGCATATAAGCTGATATACATTTATTCACTGTGTCTTACTTAATCTTCTACATTGCTAAGTATTGAATAAGTGTACTAGTCTAATTGTGCAAGTGAGTTTAAAGCTCAAACTGGTGTTAACTATATTTGAATCGATTCTCACAGCCCAAATGATATGTTTGTCATCGTTTCTGTCTTCACCATGTTGCATTAAATGATTTAATGAGTCCAGTGATGAATGAATTTACCCATTTACAATGTCAAAATGCATGTTAGGCATGATCCACCTACACCAGGCCTCTCCAGTGCTTGGCAAAAGACAAGTGGTGTTATCGGGGCCATCTGTTGGACATACTCCAGACACAGCAGAAGTAAAGTCATCAAGGCCCCCAACTGATCACAGCACCTTCGGGCCATGTTTAAGGCGCCATGTGAACTTAGCAGCAAGTTCGCCCTTTTCCAGACATGTTCTTGTGATGCTTTTAAGCATGCACTGGCAAAAGCCTCACACAATTAATGTTGAACAGATAAATACTGTACAGCAAAAGCATGCACAAACAACCATACATGCTGAGATTAACGGACAAACACAGGCGATTTTCACACACAGACAAAAACTCCACTTTCTCACAGCCCCTTCCTTTCATGCTCTGTATTAGCGTTTACCTAAAAACCCATCCCTTGTTAAATCACAGCCTGTTGTTGACTGAAAAGTTTAATGATAGCTGCGGGGACTTGTGCATTAGTATCTGCTATTTGCAGTCATTCATTTCTCTCCTCTACATTTTTCCTCATCCTGTCTCTGAAGGATGAGGGTTGAAGTACCGGTCAGGACCCTGAAATGGGGCTGTCGTTCCTGTCCTTCCACCAATCACAATAGCTGCTTTTGAGAAGTGTTGGTGCAAGGTCAGATGATATACAGCAGAAGCATGACACTGCTCAGTGCCAGCAGTGTAGCGCACACACACAAACACACAATACTTATATTTAAGTGCTACATGTGCATCGCCATATCAGATTTCACATTAATCTCCTCACTGACAGCTCCTAACCAAATCTCAACACAAACACCAGTTAGGCAAGTTCCTCCACAAAATTGTCTAAATGACTTCACTGATTAGTAGAATATGCGTGCAGGCTGTGAGAGTTCACTTTAAAGAAAGAGAAATTTTAAAAAAGATTTAGAGACAGTCTCGTGATGCTCTTAAATATTATTTCAATATATACAGGTTGTAAGGGAGAGACAGTTCCTTCTCACTAAAATAACCTTTAGATCTTCCTTTAGAAAGTGGCTCCATGTACTGTCTGTCTCATCATGCAATGTTTGAACTGTTGTATCCATGTCAAACAACCTGAAGAATAGACTGGGAGATGAACAGAGGAAAGCTTGAGGCTGAATTAGTCTGCGGCAGAATGCTTCATGCAGTAACAGACAGGAGATCAATATTTACAGACACTCCCCTGCTTTAGACATCAGCATTCATGTCAGAACGAACAAACAGTCCTGACTGCGGAGGTAATGTCCAGCCCACACACTCCACCACACACTCTCACAGACGGCAGAAGTATACACCCTTTCTCTTCCCTCTTCCCCAGCCCCCCCTCCCCCCCTTTTCATAAAGAGACACTCCGCCCTGAGACAAAAGCACAGGTAAAGGTTGACAAAAGGTGTCTATGGATCTTCTGTGTCACACACGGCAACCGCTGTCTACATTCACCGTGCAATTATCTCCTTACAGGACTAATCCTGGCAGTTAAGTGGCTGGCTAAAAGCATGTGCACACAAACAGGGCCAGAGAGCAAGGTGGTGCATGTCGTTTATCTGTCGGCTCCATCACATACTTGATATACAGCTATCACCAAGGCTGACAGGAAACTGCTCACTCTGACCGTACAGGAGGGTTCAACGCCATCGTACTTGCACTCGTACACGCAAAAAAACAAACAAAGAGCAACACCTGTTACAATGGTAATCATGGGCAACAACACGCAGCTGAAGGAAAATGTACATGGTATAATTTTGTTTGGTTGCCACTGACAGAATTTGTTGATTTGCTGGAACCGACAACATCTTAATCTTAAGCCCCCCCCCCCTCCATACACCCAAGTAACATCCTGTGTGTTGAGTCTTTGAGCATTTGATGACAAATTGGTGTCATTGATGCAAGTGCATGTAGATCTTCAGCACTTGCTATAACTCACCCGAATCCCAAGTCAATTCAATCACTGCAATTCTCGTGTCAGTGAGCTGCAGTGGAACAATGTGGTTGGCTGAAGGAGTTCTTGGCTCCAGAAAACTACCTGTAGTACAAGATTGAAAATAATGTGGATAATTATTCTAAAACTGATTAGATAATTGGACAAAAAGTAAAATGCATACAGCTGGCAAAAAGACAACGTATTTGAAAAAGACTGCAGTGAAAGTCGTTGGCAAAATGGATCTAAAACATCCATCCTCAAATCTGTCCATAAGCCAGGAGCCAGTCGTTTTACTCTGGCTAAAATGAGCAAAACCAGTTCCAAAGGGAGGGGTGAGAGAGGTAACTTGAGCCAGTGTGAATGGACTCATTGTTGCATTGGCTTAATTAGGCGTGACAAGCGAGGCGTGAACAGATTCCCATCATTAGGCCCCCTAAAAAGCCCATTAGAATCAATGGGCCACACTCCGGTCAGACTTTCTGTCTACCAGCCAGCCAGCCTCCTGCCCCTTCAGCAGGACACTGGATATAGTTACAGCCACCCAGCCACGACTAACTCAAACAAGGCAACTCTATAGCTGTGGCCCTAACACCCGAGGTAATGCAATTGACGCCATGTTCGAGGGAAAAGGGGAGGATGATGACAGAGGTAGGGACTTGTGTGTGTGTGTGTGTGTGTGTGTCTGTGTGTGTGTGTGTGTGTGTGTGTAAGTGGTAGTTTGGTCCAAGCAAGTGTGTGTACAGGAAAGTGTATGTGTGCATGTGAGATTGAGAGTGTGTGTCCACAAGCATAAGCCTGTCTGCTCGACAGAGAACTGTACCAGACAACAGATCCAGGCAGCCAGTGTGGCTGATAAACTGCAGGGATTAGCAGGCACTTCTGGAGCCCAAGTGGCCCTATCAATACAGGACCGGGCCCATTGATCTGTTGTCTGGCCGGGTGCTGGGGCTAATTCCTGGACCTTGGCTCTGAGTGCTCCTCACTGGGGAGGTGGGAGGAGGGCAGAGGTGGGGGAGAGACTGGCTGGCTACTAGTGGCGCCATCCACAGACCCTACTGTATTTGAGGACTCAGTGCTTACCATATACCAACTCAATAGCCCCGTTACCACAGCCCGTCAGGAGGTCAGGCCAACACATTTATTGTAATTTAAAAAAAATAATCATTATTTGTCTTAAACAAACAAATGACCTCAGGTGGGAAAAACTATCACAAAAAAAATAAGTTATGCCTTATTTTGAGGAAGCTTATGTCATAGAAATCATAGGTTCCATTTGTTATGTGATGTGGATACTGTGTCATGTGTAGTCCTGCCAAAGAAACCATGATTTGTATATATTTTAGAAATCACTGAGGATGATTAATCTCCGTATTTAGTGTTTGTTTACCGAGAGATGTTGAAAGATATGAGTTTAATCCTCAAATAAGGTCCAATTAACAGGTCACTTTAGCCTAAACTTCACTTAACTACCACCACCATACTTTAATTAATTTTTACTCTAAGCAAATTACTCTTTCAAACACTTGTCAGTGTCTGGTATGTAAATTGCAGTGTGCTGACAAATGAAGCTTATCTAGAGTAGAGTAGCCCGCATTAGCACCTCCATGTGATCCCTGTCCGGCACAGATATGGCCAGTGGAAGCAGGGTAGAGAGGGGTTAACGGGATGGTGTGATAAGAGCCGGGGGGGTTATAAAGGGTGAGGTACCTGTTGAAAGAGAGAGAGAAAGTGGAAGGAAATGGAAGCAGTTAGGGAGGAAATACTGTACGGGAGAGTGAAGGGAATAGAAAGGGTTAAGCAGAAACAAAAGGAAGAGTGAATGGATTTTTCTGCAGGGTAATGTGTGTAGCAAACAGCAGGCTTTGTTTTCTCTGCCAACCTGAGGCTGTTGTTTTAGCTTCATGAACACAGTGGGCTGCTACTGATATTGCTAAACACACACACACACACACACACGCACGCACACACACATAAACCACATAAATCTGTGAGGCCATGCCCTGCAGCTGTAAAATGTGGTGGGAGTTTGTTAGTGCAAAATAGATGTGGACATTAGGAAAAGAGAGGAGACAGTGAAACAGACAGCACAACATTATCACTGAGGAAAAAGAGAAATGGAGAGGACTGAATGATAGACCGGGTTTATTACTGCTACCTTGATCAGCGGGGAAGCCAGGAGATACGCACCTACTGCTGAATATTTCATGACTGAAACTGACTGCCTGCCTGCCTGTCTGACTGAATGACAGTCTCTTTCTGGTGCTGAGGTGCTCCACATCCTTCACAGCACCCTGAGATACTAGAGCAGCCACACGCGCTGTACACAAGGAGGACTATAACTGTGGAAACCAATGCAGTAACACACACATAATGAGCATGTGCACAGAAGGACAGGGTGGTTCTATGAAAGTAGAAGATGTAAACGAACATAATTGGTCATCAAATTTAAAGCAGGCTTTAAAGGTTTTCCTGTCTAGTTTCACCATTTATTCACAAACTGAATTTTCCTATCAGAGAAATTCAGATGTTTTTTTGTTTTTTTTTTTTCACATGATCATTGAATTTTCACATGATAATGTTTGGCTGGATTAAAAATGAAAGAGTTCAGCAAAATGATTTCAATTAATCCAAGGGGGGACATGGATAGTTGTACCAAAAATCATGGCAAAACTTCCAATAGCTGTTGAGGCATTTCACTTAAAATCACAAATTTGAGCCTCATGGTAGCCCTGGAGAAAAGGCCATTAGCATACTCCCTTTGGGGGCCACAAATGTCTGTGCAAAGTTTCATGGAAGTCCAACCAAAAGCTGTTGAAATATTTCAGACCAAAGTAGACTGACCAACAGAAACTTTACTTTACTTCCATGAGCAAAACACGACACATTGTTGGATTTTTGGGGACACGTGTAAAACCTCCAGTGAATACTGCACTGGGTGACAAATGTCCAGTTCATTCAGAGAAAACAGTCAATGAAGAAATCCAGCAATATGCCAAAAAAACTCATCATCGCCATATTGACCTATGCACTATAAAATGTCAGATTTATACAGTGACGTTAGTACATGTCAGCATGTGATTGCACAGCTGTTTGGCAGTTGTTTACATGATCTGTGGCCTACCTGCTCTCCCTCAATAGCTACACTCACCTGTGCCCAGCTGCAGAATAATTTCACCTTATTTTATGAAGTGCAAAGTTACAGCAGTTTTGAAATGCGATGACTGAATTTGAAAGTATGACAACATGTGGAGCTGTGATTTAGAGTCTAAGATATACCGTTGAATATCGCTATATGAAAGGCGTATAGTCAGAAGTAAAGTATGTCTTCTGCTCTTGTTTCAGCCGCCATTCCATCTTGTCACCACTTTCCCTCATTTCCCCCTCTCTGCCCTTACTGGGTCATCTCCATCTCTCCATCGACTCTCATCTTTCAGTCAAACCATCTCCACTAAAATCAACTCAAAATAACTTTTCACCTCCAAATTCCTTCCAGAGACATCCGTTACCCCTCGGCGCCCTTCAGAGAGAAAACCCATTCATATTTGATTCACGTCTGAGCAGAAATGGCAGTAATGTCTCCTGTAATCGCAACGAGTGTAATCAGGCGGGCTTTTGATGGGCTAACAGTTGGACGCGCACTTCACTAGTGTGTCAGGAGTGATATTGTATTTGGCAGCTGTGTCACATTTTACTAAAAAGCCTTCCTTTGATTTCCAGAGAAAAAGCTCTCGAGATTCCACTGACATTTATATCAGTTTTCTTTGTTTCCCTACTTTTCTTTCAGACAAAGGAAAAAAAGTTCAGTTTCTCAAAAAAAGGGTTTTGCAATATTCTTCTAATTTATTGTTTTTGTCTGTCAGCAATTTATTAGAATGTATTTCTTTGGATAGATTTTATGAAGAAGAGGGAATACTTAGATAGCCCAGTGTATGTATACACTAAATAAACATAGACAAGCATATAATAATATTAATAATATTAATATAATATTGTTGACAGATGTCATTTTCAGGTTATACGAGGGTTTTTTTCATTAATATTTTTCTTTCGAGTAGATTTTTGCATCCCCTCTCAGTCTCTATTTACCTTCACTGAGAGTAATGTGAAAAATACAGCACCCTCAGATGACTCTATAGTGAAAAATTGAAATGAGAGATTTGATTGAATTGTGTTAACAAAAAGCAGTAGAGGCTGTGACGAATGGAGTTGAATTATAGTCGAAAATCACCAAAACTACAGGAAGTAATAGCTGCAGGCCACATATGCAGATTCACTCACCATAGCCCAAATTAGGTCTAACAATGTTTATTGCCCAACATTTCTTTGGTTTCTTGTTGATTTATTCTTGCCTTGCCGAGCCGTGTTGGCCTGAGCCATTTCTATTTCTGGTTTTACCAAAATTGCAAACTGCAGCTGTATATTATTAAAAGGAGACATTCCTACAGGTGAAAAAGGTCTGTGATGACGGAGGGGAAAAAGAGGAGGGGTGGGGGGGTGGTGTTGGCGCTGAAATGGCTTTAATGTGTCATGTAATCGCGACAAGTGTGAGATCAAGCGGGTTTTGATGGGCTAACTGTTGAAGTGCTCTCCACTCACATGTCAGGAGGGATATTACATTTGGCAGCCTTGTCACGTTTTTCGTAAAAGCTTTTCTCTGATTTGCTGACAAAAAGGTACTCTTGAGATCCTGACGACATCTACATCCATTTCCTTTTCCCTCCTCTGCCAGGGAGGGGAGCCTTCACAGGCTTCAACCGAGGAAATCCCCTGACACGACCTGCACTGATCTGAAATGGGGATCTATAGTAAATCAATGAGAATTCCGTCACTGGCTTTCCTTCTTCCTGTACAGGCGTCATCCTCCTCTGTCTCCTGTAGCTTTGAGCCAATCCTTTCCAGCAAACTGGCTGATGCTCCTCCTCAAAGGCATGCTCAGAGATTAGTTTATGCTCTACAGATCGTTTCTCCATGAGGGCCTTGGCACCATGTCCTGTGTACAGATGTGTTTGCACATGACAGTTCATGCACATGTGTAAGTTTTTGGTTGCATGCTGTTTGCAGTGTGTCAGGGGCCCAGGATCCTCCTAATCAGGCCTGACACCAGACCAGAGGCCCCATATGCCCCACACTACCCCACACTAATTTCTACCTCACTAGCAACCTCTCTCCACTACCCTTACACCGGGCTGACAGGGGCCAGACTGCGACTCCAATCAATCCACGCTGATGGTAAATAGCTTCCAGAGCTGTGCCAGGCCTATTATTTCCCACCCAGAACACACTCAGGCTCAGGTGAAATTGGCCAAGTTGAAAAAAAAAAAAGGACAGGGGTCATCCTGGGGCTAACACATTTTACAACTGCAGGCTCAAAAACACTCACATACACACACACAGACATCAGAGCAATCACCCCAGCACTCACTGAGATTTTGACAGCATAAGTGCAGTCATAGCCATACACGTTAATGATATCATATGTATTTAAATTCATACACAGACACGCCAGGAGAAAAAGAGGTTTTGGGCCTAAACAAACTCAGGATGCCAGGGAGTGTGGGTCTTAAAACGCACTTCCGCAAGGGATCAGGTGACTTCTGATGAGCGCTAGTTAAAGTCTTAGATATCCTCTACAAGTGCATCCACATTGCCTGGATAATCACGGAGGGAAGCCAGACTCTGAGGGAAATATTACATCAGTTTTGTGTGATTAATATCCATGCAAAAAAAGGAAATTGACTCAGAAATGTGGTTATTTTTTCTGTCCATCAGTGACGAAGTCAACATCGCTACGATGCCATATGAAGTGACACTGTAAGATCACCATAACTCATCATTAGACACACACGGCTGGCTCTCCTTTGAAATGCTAGCTACTGAGCTTGCTGAGATTTTGAAAGACACTGCCAGCAGTATTATGATTGACTACTAAGACTCAGCTTTCCCATCTCTGAAGTGTTAAGGTTCCTGTCTTTTTCACAGTCCCCACTGAATGCCCCCAAGCAACACCCCAACTGACCCTGGCTATGTATTTTTCCCTAAATCATCACCTCCAGATCTGCTCCCTCATCAGAGAAGAATGGCATGTTTACAGAAAGAGTGAATGAACTTGTTTTAAAGCTGCAGGTGAGTCTCTAAATCAGTTCTGTGACTGACACATAGCTAACACCTGCGATGATCCGCCCCGCCCTCCAAAACAGACATACAACTGCAAACAAGGGTCCTTCTTCCTTCAAACCATTTTGCTGTCTCTCCCTGTCTCTCTCTTCCTCGTTGTTCAGCTTGTTGAGGAAGATGCTGATGAAGAATTATGTTTTGTTTGTTTTAGTTGGCGGGGGGAAGACATTTCAGAGTGTTGAAGGTCATAAGGCAAGTCAAATTCTATGTGGCAAAGGGAGGAAATATGAGCCTTTAAAGCTCTTTAAGTGATTCCCTCACTGTCTTGGCCTCGGGGCGAGGCTAGACTTGTTTCAACACACCCAAACAGAAAAAGGCCCAAAGCTACACATCGACAGGGAAGTGATTTGCGAGAGGGTGTCGCGAGAAGCATGTGGTCGCAAACTGAAGGAGGGAACCACTATACCACTCTTTCAGTATCTCACAGTCACCTGCTCCAGCCTGATCACACTGTCCGGATACGAGCGCTGCACCTAGACCGTAGGTCACGTCCACACATGTCAGATGCAAAGTACAGGATGCTCTTTACCAACTGGAGTCTGCTTCTGAATAGCT
This sequence comes from Trachinotus anak, assembly GCF_046630095.1. Taxonomy (NCBI): domain Eukaryota; kingdom Metazoa; phylum Chordata; class Actinopteri; order Carangiformes; family Carangidae; genus Trachinotus; species Trachinotus anak. The sequence goes on along the minus strand of NW_027273879.1, from coordinate 9,532,628 downwards.
CTCTTTCTTTTTCTGCTGATACAGAGTTCATTTTAGGGACGTGACCTTTTGAGTGATAAACCACCATTATCACCATATCAAGAAAAAAAAAAAGAAGAAAGAAACAGTTTGGAAAGCGCATCTGGGGCTTTCCTGTTTCAGGAATCAGAGTAACAGAAAAACGGCTTCTGGTTGGATGGACTGGTGAAAAGAAAAAAAAAAAAAAAAAATATCCAGGGACATGATAAAGGTTGAATAAATGACTGTAGTGTGTGTTCATGCAGACTCCCTTGTGCCCATCTTGGACCCGCTCCAGTTCAACTCAGCTGAGTTCTTGGACAACGAGGAAATAATTGCCCCAGTGATCACGGTATGAGAGAGATTTAGTGTTGCTAAGAACCAACAAATGTCAAAACACCCCTTATCATTACAGCCCGTCAGTTGTTCCTCTTATGCTCTCAACTGAGAGCACTGTGGTCCGATCATTAGGGGTTTCACACATGTGATTATACAGTATATGTGTGAGTGTTTTGGGGCCGTGCAGGAGAATCTTTTCTGAGTGTGAGTGTAAGGAAGTACAATTACTCTCTCTGTTGCTTCTCTTTCTCTGGCTCTCTTCCCCTCCCGTCTCTGCTCTCTGTCTCGTTCACCTCATCACCTCACCATGTCTCACCACCGTGAGGGAGGGAAGCCATGAAGAGCATCGCAGCCTGATTTGCTTAACGGACCAAGTTCGTAAATGGTGTGTGTGTGTGTGTGTGTGTGCACGTTGGAGACAATGAATCAGTCACAGAGGAAAAGAGAGGTGAGATAAGAGTAGATATATTTAATAGCGTTGCATATTTGACAGGAGGTCTGGGGGAAGAGGTGGGTCCGCTGGATGAGATCCATGGCAGACATATTGCCCACATGCACAAACACATATACACACACTTATCCCTGGAGTGTTCCCCTCCTTGTCAGCCAAGTGGTGCTACGCTTTGATCTTGACACTGTGGGTCAACCAAAGCCCCCATCTCTCTCTCTTTTTTTTTTCTCTCTGTCTCTCTTTCTCTCTCTCTCTCCCTGGCTCTGTCTCTCTCCCTCCAGCCGTCTGGATGGCTGGACCGAAAGCCTTGGGGTGTTTAGGTTCTGGAGGGATCCCAATTTCCTCTTCTAATCATGACATCATCCTGCCTCAATAGGTTAAAGATGTGGCCAGCATATTCCCTGCTTCCTTGTTCTGCAGCTTCCCATCAAATTACACACATTACATGTTGCCAGCCGCGCCAGCAGACTCCATTCGTTACTAAAAAACATCAGGAGCTGGCACAAATGTGGAAGGGATGCATGTAAATGCTTTTTCGTTGATGGTTAAAATCATGAGTAGCTGGCTCCAGCATGTGAATATATTTCGAGTACTTGTGCATTTTGTTAGTTGTACATAAGATTTGCCCATATCCAGGTCATGAGGTAATCCAATAGTGCCGTTCATCAGTAGTTTGGAGATTGTGTCCCAGCCTCGGACTTGATTAAAGGCTAAGGCTGATTAGAGGTGAAGAGTAGCCGTGGCCTGCCTGGCCTGTCAATAGCTGTTAGCTTCACCTCCACCAGCTCAACTAATCACACCAAGAGTAGCTCATCTGGTCTGCTCTCTGCTCAACTTCTCTTCTCTTCTCTTCTCTTCTCTTCTCTTCTCTTCTCTTCTCTTCTCTTCTCTTCTCCTCTGTTTCACCTCTCTGCCACAACACTTTTACAGCGTTAAGTGAGTAATGAGAGAAGCCCAGATTACAATCATACTCTTCATTTTCTGCCAGGCCGACATCTGTGCTCAGCCATCAAGAGCATAATGAAGCAATGTTACTGGAACAATTCAGGCCAATATCAGCATTGCCATCACGAGGGTAGTTCTTGTCATAGCAATTGTTCAAATTGGCTATGAACTTTTAGAACTTTTTTTGTACATAAAATTCATAGTAGTAGAAGAATAGTAGAAGAAAGCATTACAAAGCATAGTACATTTTTAATAGCTCTGTTTTTACAGTACAGAAGGAATCAGCTGTAACTAAGATTGTAAGTTACAGTAGATAAGATTTTCTTTTTTTGACCAAAAAAACAAAATTTATGCATTTGGGGCCTTCACCTGCCTGAAGAATCCTCTCCAGTACATCTTTTTTGATTCCTCTTGTCTGACAAATGTATCTCTGCTGCAGATTTGGGCTCATTTATGAATATGTATTTACCTGCATGTTTCTAACAACATCAGATTTTCCTTTCTGTAGTGCTTTTTTAGCTTATGTGTTTGCTCTTACCTTTATATCGTGGAGGCAGCAACAACAAACAGATGCTCACTTTTTACCAGAGGGTGTCTCTGTGGTATGAATAATGTTATTATTGCATAGAAAATGTCATTGTGGAAAGTGAAGTGAATGCTATTTCTAATGTAAACAAACCCCCAGGCACTTAAAGGGGGAGTGCTGCTGCATTGTGTACATGTACCAACAACACTGTAAATAATACAGATTAATGAAAGTATTTTTTCGTGCAACTTGTCCAATTTCCAAATAGAAAAGGTGTTGTAGAGTGTTACCCAAAGCTTGGAGTTATAAAAAGATGAAGTTTATCATAGGGCCTCTACCACCTGCCGCTGTTTGATTATCAGCTAATAAAGCTTCAGCATCATGCCTCAAAAGCCACCTGCACTTTAAACAGGTTTCCTCTCTCCTTTCTGCTGTAAAGAATAGTGCGGCCATATAGAGAACACCTGCAGCAACAACACTGTTTTGGGTGTGGTCTTCCTTTAAAATCCCATGTGTGAATATGTACAACTGAATAAGTGCAAACAGCATGTATTTATTATATAATTGTTTAACAGAGCTCATTTCATAAGCTATGATAAATGCCAATCTGCCCAGAATGTTTGTGGTATATTATTTCTGGCTGTCATATTGTCTTGCCTTACCTGGACTGCTACTGTACTAACTGGTATGCATCACCAAGTACAAAGAAAATATCCTCTGACTGATATCATATGCAAAGTGCAAAGTTTGGCACAACTCAATCCTAAATCTGTTTTTTATTAGAATATTTCATTATTCTGTGGTTTTATTTCTTTTAGCCAAGTTTATTCTGACCTTATCCCTCTAACGTTATGGTGGCTTAGTTACTGTGCTCTGATTTCAAATGGAAACTCCACCCAGGTTTTAATGAAATCTGGTGGACTGTAAAGTCTGCGGACTAAATGCATTTCTAGATCACGCTTAACACAGTTAATTCCTTCTGGTTGCCATTGCTGTTTCAGTATGGATCAAAATATTGCTGGGATTCTGGGTCAAATTTCAATTCTGTATAAAATGAAATAGGATAAACAGCAGCGTGTCTCCTCACTGCAGCTGTAACTATGCACGCTTCAAAAAAACTGCTGCTTGCACCCTCAAACTAACCATCCAGTGGAATGGCTCCATCATTGTGGGCAGTTAACATTCCCATCCACCTGTTACTGAATCAGCTAATGACAAGGTCTCATGGGCTCAACTTAGAGAAAGGTTCCTTCCACACCCTTTGCCCAGAAACCTGAGCCCTGAATTTTAAGTCCACAGAGGGAGGCTTTCAACCCTAGGCAGTCCAAAAAGGATCTACTGCTCTTAGACAGATTTCAAGCTCTGAGACGGCCCCAACATCCTCACAAACCCAAAACACTTCCACTTCCTACTGGCTTCTCTTGCAGTCAGTGTACTCAACTGCAGGTTGGTGTATTACAGATAACTAAAACTGCAAAAACACACTACCGATTGTAGCGCATTCATCACACCTGTCTTTTCCAGTGGAACTGATGATGACATATCCTTTCATCAGTACATAATCACTGGTTTTATTAGATCATTTATCTTTTGAACATTGTATTGTGATTTTCCTTTGTTATTTTTGTTTCCATTCACTTCGATATTTCAGTCAGCTGTGGGGATTTTTACATTAGATTTGCAGACAAGGCTTCAAATGTGACAATGTGACACCCTTTTATTTGCATTGTGTCAATAAAGACTTCACAGCTCTTAATTAGAGGCAATTTGCAAAGCCATCTTGGAATTATTTTCAGACCATAATTTAAATCTAATTAGTTTAGCTTCAGTGGTGATCACTGTGAGAGTTCTGTGCTTAGCATGTGATTCAATTCTTCATTCTTTCATTGTCAATATTGTTTTAATTCAACACATCTTAAATGCATATATATACACAACGAGGAATAATCAGTCAACCACAAGGAAAGAACAGAGGAAACTCAAGCTCCTGACATTCTTGAAGATGCCTTGAGAAAGCCTATGGAAAGTTAGCACTTTAACGTTTAGTAGGCTGAATAGCACACAGCCAAAGTGTGTTTTACATTAGGGAATCAGAGAGTGATACTGTGCTTGAACCTGGTATGTAGTAACCTTTATGGTGGCATGAGAGGCGGTTGAAGTAAAACTCACACAGCCGTTTTTCATTCTTTTAACTTTTTCATCTTTCACTCAAGCTTGCTCTCTGGAGATTGCACTTTTCTCACAACAGCGATGAAGAAAATTGTTTGTCGATGCTGCAGTAACACCTCTGGGATCTATTGAAAAAACACAGCAACACTGCTCTAGCAATTAAGCTCACCTGACATTTGTAAAAGGGGCATTATACTGTCAGTATCCCAGTCCAACAAACAACATACCTTGAGTTCAATGTCCAGTTAACATGTGTACTCATGCACTTACGAGCATATCTCCTCTTTTATTTGCAAAATGAGAAAGGTGGGAGAGGTGGGGAATTGGATTCCTCCAAGCCTGCTGTTCCTTGTCAGTGCGGCTGTAGACAGCTGGGCGCCCACTACAGTTAAGATCAGAGGCCTTGATAACCTGGGCCCTGATTTATGGAGAGCAAGCGGCCTCTGCAATCACCTAATGAGGTAGAGAACGCAGTGTTTACATGTTTATTAGATAGCCAAAACCAGCTGGGGACACTGTTTTCTTCCACCTCTCTCCCTCTCTCCCTCTGTCTCAACATTTAGAATACTATACTTATACTAATGCATTAAACCATCTATCTATCTATCTATCTATCTATCTATCTATCTATCTATCTATCTATCTATCTATCTATCTATCTATCTGTAAGCAGACCGCTGTTGGAGAGCATCAGATGAAGTGTTACTGTATAACACTGATCCAAAGACAAAAGGTCAGCTGATGCTGAAACTCAGGGAAAACAAACACCCCTTTTTATATTGTTGCCAGTAAGTAGTAGCCAGTTAATAGCGATACACCCATGAGCGCGTAACAATGAAGATTTGCTTTCTTCCTAATCAGTCTGGTACAGGTATTTTATGATCCCCAGCAGACCCTATTGTCTGCCTCCACAACCAAAGTGCGCCACATACTTTGCCGTTCTCATTACAGGAGGTCACGGAAAGTGTCCTCAGTAGGGGTTCGTCTACCTCAGGGCTTTTTCCCAGCTGGAGGAGACTGGAACTTACATGGCACTGCAGCTTCTTGGCTTCATGCACTGCAGCTTCAACTTTTAACAGTTTTACATCCACCAACATAAACAAACTACTTACAGCCTCACCTACCTTTGTGCTGGTAATTCAGTTGGTGTGTTTGTGTGTGCGTGCACACTTGCGTGCATCCTTATATAGACATTTTCAGTAACCAGCGCTCACTGGAAATTAGATCTTATAATCCCTGCTGCTGGCTAGTCTCTTAAAACTAAAAGGAGGAACAAGTGGTATCCAAGGCGAGGTTGGGGATTTTGTAGTGCACAAACAGATGACCTATCCTTCAACACTGCTCTTTAGGCTACATTGATAAATGATGAAATTACACATGTGTGTAGGAACAAACAAACACAAGCACAAAGTAACACATAAGCATCTCTGGAATCCCTCAGCACCTGGGAAAAACTCTTTGCTGTCCAAAAAACTTAATGCACAACAGACCACTTTCTCGCTCTCACCCTCTCTTTCTCCACTTGGCCTTGTAAAACCTTCGCAAATCAAATCCGCTTTCCATCAGGGTTTTGTAATTGTTGTTTTTGTTAGAGGAACAGTGGTTCGGAGGCCTTTTAGAGCTTGTCTTTCAACTAGACAGGATCTTTGCTGCTGCTTGGTTCTTGTTATGCACTGCTCTGTACTTGTGGTGAGCAGACTGTGTCAGAACCCATGCTGGATATAATAGTCAGGTCTCCTGACTATTCTTGAAGAATAGGTGACCTGTGAGATTATAGTGTCAGGTTCCTGTGACACTTCACTGTTAGGCATTTGTTGAACTCTCTGTTTCCTCTCATTATTTATCCAATTAACTGGATTTTCTGTGTTTTTCCTAGAAAACAGGGGCTTAATCTAACACACATTGCTCAGATCTTAATGTCTATCTACTCCAGCTTTCTGCAGGACAGGAAATGTTTTTCCAATCCAATATTCTCATAAGGTTGTTGTGAGAATGACCCCCTAACCAAAGCCAATGACCTTCTCGGTACATCAGAAATAACAACACAAAGAAGGGATTCACAAACGCCCACATTAAGCAGCAACAGATTTACACACCTACTGGTCTTACACAGCTACAGTAGCATGTAGGCAGTTCTGGAGAAGCCTGATCATCAAAGGCTGTAATCTCAGCCTCTGCCTTCGCTCTCCTCCTTTGCCCTTAGATGCCGACCGTCCGGCGCTCCTAACCAGCCCCGACCCCAACAAATCACTCATTTTTATACAATTACCTCCCGCTCCCTTCCTGCACATGGCTGGGTGCAAGTGTCGCCCGTCTGCCTGCCATTGTGTGCTAATTTTAGGCCCATTATTTGCTGTAACAAATGTGCGATGGGCAGAGTCACTTTCACATTAATAGTTTGCACCCAGAGGGGAAGTCTTCCCCCTCATCATGGATCAAAGGTCTCCTCTATTGTATCTAACTTCCTGTTTCCCTTTTTAGCCACTGTGTGTTGTTTTTTCTCACTCTCTCAACCTGGACTAAAGTACTCGGGCAGCCCAGGACTTCAAATTGGACACTGCTGTGAGTGACAAGCATGAGGAGATGCCCTTTGACCCTCTTGGAGATTGCTGGAGAACTGGCAGGTGATTTGTGGAGCTAGTTGGAGATGAGAGGATATGCATAAAGTGAAAGCTCACGCTCTTGATATCATGTGTCCGCAGATGGGAGGAGAAATCTGGATTCCATTGTTGTACTGTCAGCAGAGGTGTCCGAATTTGATAAAATACCCTGTCACCTTTCTCCAGTTCAGCTCCCACAGATGGTAAATGGCAGAGGCTGAGCAGCTGAGATTACCGTGACCTTGGTCTTCCTAAAATAAGTCTTTTCAGAGTATAATGGGCAAGTATGTGCTCTTGATTGTGTTTTGATAATCTTACCCCATCACATCGAAAGGTTACCGCCAACAACACTTACTGACTGATGTGACTGATGTGTCACAGGAAGCTGTACAGTGTAGCACACTGGGAAGACCCTTGTGTCACAGTGCTAAACATATCTCATCTCACCATTGTACTGTGAACAACTGACCCAACACATGCCTCCAATGAATCACATGGACACATTTGGGGGAAGATAAAAGGTAATAAATTATCAGGCAGGGAAAAGACACCATTAGTGTCAGAGTGAAGAAATACACTTTTATGTAAAAGATCATTTATTACATCCCTGATCATATTTATATGGTTTTGACCATCATCCCTTTATAACAAGACAGGGCAAGAAACACAAGCAATCAGACAGGTTTTAAACGAAGCCAGACTAAGCCAGGATTGTCAAGTTATCACGTTGTGAGATACAGTATTTGCTTCAGCATTGTCACTAAAGAAGTGAATCCTGTCTCAAACCCTTGCGGCAGAAATTAATTATTTTTCTTTGTCTTAATGAGCAAAGACTTGTAGCGATTTGTTTATACAGTACTCTTCCAAGTGCCTCTCTTGTCCCTCATTTTTTTTTGTCTGTTGAGTGAGTATAAACAAGTGAGGATACTGTAAGCTTACATCAAGAGAGCCCCACTCCTCCAAAGACTCATCAGTACCTGTTTACACTACTTTCACCAGGCTTTATCTGCCAACAGCTGCCCGCCAATAAATGGAAACCGTGGATGCACACACTTAAGATGGCTAAAGACTCTGCAAACATGCTTTACACACACACACACACACACACACACACACACACACACATTGTCTGTACCCATGTGTTCAAAGACAGCAAAACAGTCATGCTTTCTGATTCTGTGATAAACAACTATCAGAATATGAGGAGGACTGAGAGGTTCCAACATGACACAGCGAGGAAGCATCTCTCCGAGCCCAGTGATCCTGTAATTAGGGCCACACAGAAGGTGAAAGGGATTGCTGATTGCTTGGGGGATGACCTCTTGGGCAATGGGTAGAAGGAGGGATATAGGAACGGCAGCCAGTACTGCAGCTATGGGGGTGTGTTATCTTCCGCCATGTGACGTGTCCATGTTAATGCAGAATGTCCCCTGTGGGACAGGGAAGAGGCTGAGCCCTGCGGACCTACAGAATGAGCTGTTTGCTCATGAAACTTTAGGTCAAACATTCTCCTCCCAGCAGGGAAGCCTGATGATTTCACAGAAACTGTGTAGAGAGCCACAGCTAACTCTGAGCTAGTGGACATTCAAAATAGGTCTCCTATATACTACACAGTGACTCATATCATTAGTGTCGTACAAATATAAAACATAAGACAGAATATAAAACAGTTTTAGCTTCTCTGTAGTATCTGAACAGACAGAAACTAAAAGCAGTAAAAATAGCAAACTCCACTGTTTAGTTGTACTGGATATTACATTGAAAACTTTCTAATATCATCAATGTATGTAAGTTTAAACTTGTGTCTAATTCGTTGCTTGCAATTTTCTGAATTGCTGGATCAGGGAGAGAAGAGGAGAGACAAAAGAAGAAGCCAAGAACAGAAACAGAGAGCAGGAGCCTGGGGAGACTGAGCGACCAGGTAACTTTAACTGACAGGTGACAGATACATTTTAACTGAATTTAGTCTTTTACTGTAGCTGCTCCAGTGCCTGAAGGTAGCAGAAGTAAGAAGCTAATATAAGGAATATGATTATAAAGTAACGTTCAAATGCTGGCTGTATTTCAGTAAAACAACACAACTGCATATTGGAAGCCTAAACAAGATTGTGTAAAATAAACATGACTGCTTGTTTGTGCTTCCATGGTTTTAATAAACACCTGAACTGCTCACACTAATGTAGTGTTTTATAGGTGTGATGAAACTGAAAACTGTCACTGCCAAAGCCAGCAGGTCTTTTTCTGTTATCCTGAAATGATAAGTTGTTTTAGCCACGCTGGGTTCTGCCTGGAACAAGCACAGACAAATTGACTTTATCCTCTTTGGTAAAGTTCAGGGGTCTGACAGACGGACAGGCACACACAGATGGGGAAGAATATCTCTAAGCATCTGTATGTCATGGAGTCACGGGGCATCTCATGGGGCATGTTTAGAGAGTATGGAGCGAGGGTTGAGAGGCGGTGGGGGTTAGTGTTGTGTGGAATGGAGCAGACTGAAGGGGGGGCAGGTCACTCTGCCTTCAGGCAGGTGGGGGTGGGCTCAGGAGTTAATTGGTAGTTTGGGGGTTTGATGCTGAATGGTGATGACAAGTCTGTGTGGCCAGACCCAGTGAGCCCCTGCTGCATATTCACTGTGTCGCTGGGCATCGCAGCAACTGTCACAGCTCACCAAGCTGGAGAGATAGATATAGAGAAAAGAGTTGTAAGGGACAAGAGAAAGATAAGTGGGAGGAAAGAAGTGAAGGAAAAGATAGATTCATGCTCTTTTTTCTTTTCTCACTTTTTAGTGTTTTTTTAGTTCTTCTTCCATCATGATGCTGACAGTGTCCAACTAGCTGTTCAAAGCTAGTAGGTTTATTTTACGTACAAACTGTTCACTGACCTGGTGAGAGGGGAGAGCTATGACTGTTACAAAGCCAGCTAGTAGGCTAGGGAGGGGGAGAGATGGGGCCAGACTGAGGCTCCATGGAAGCATGACGCTGGGGTGACTCAGTGAAGCCCTGGTCCTAATTGTGGCCCAGGGAAACTATTGTAGCCAGCGTGCAGGTCACCCCGGGCCCCAGGAAGGTTACACTGCCCCTCTTAAACCTGTTGTTGCCTGGCGCTCACATAAAAATTACACCTCGTAAATATGGACAGCTAGGGAGTGTGTGAGGCAGGACAGGGTCGGTTACTTATCTGAACCCTGCCCTTTAAACTTGCAGTCACCTTGGTCCTGCTGCCGACTGCCTGTTAGGTTGTTCGCTCTCAGCCTGCGTGGCAGAATCAGAGACAGGGTTAGCTGTATATTCACTGTCTTTTTGCCGGGTAATATTTTTTTGGCATCCATGCTCTTTAGCAGTGAATAATAGCTGATGTCTGTATATCTGCTTCTTGTACTTTCTTTGATGGGTTTCTGTATTAGGGAGCAAAACCCCTCTTTTAACCTCCAGCTCCTGTTTTTGTGCATAGAAATTCTTTCTTATCCACACCTGTTAAGCAAAAATACAGTTTTGTTCATTGTTATGTCACATTGAGTATGACGCGATTACTACTGTCCACCTCTAATGCTGGTGAATTTATTCAATTGGTGATGTTATTTTTGTGCAGAAATGCAAAATTATTTTTAAATAAAATATTTTTGACTGATCAATTTAATACAAACAAACACTTACACAGACAGACGTAAAATAAACAGAACAATGTAAAATTAAATAACCAGATTTCTTGTCAAATTCCAGGCTCCTCCACCTCAGTTTCTTTTACAGTGTTCAAAAAGGCAAAAAAGTTCATTATATTTTCTGCTCAGACTGCTCAGACTCAGGCATTTATGTATGTGAATTTGCAGAACATGCCTGTTCTAACAAGACTGCTTTTGTCGTTAAGGTGAGTGATGGGGATACGTGCTATGGAGAGCCCAGAGGAAGGCATCAAAACCTTTGTCAGCCTGATATTGTTTTAAAACGTATTTATTCAGCTTCAGACTCATTACTATGTCTCTCTCTCTCTCTCTCTCTCTCTCTCTCTCCCTCTCTTTCTCTCCCTCGCTCTCGCTTTTTTTTTCTCTGTCTCTCTCTCTTTTTTCTGCCCATTTTCTCCTTCTTTGGTTTCCCAGGGACCTATGTGGGAACAATGGATGTACAATTAACGTGGGCCAGGCACGAGAGAGCAAGCGTTTGATGTTCCTGTTGAGTGGCCTCCTTGCTGAGGGTAGGAAAGCAATGTTTGGCTGTACTCAGGCTTTGCTGTGTGTTTTCGTTCTTCCTGAAGCATATTAGCTCCCAGATTATTAAAATTCAGGCCATAAATAAGCTGATGGCAGCTGCAATATGCCAGAAATAATGTTTACAAAGCCAAGGCCCTCATTATCTCCACAAGGCCTGAAGTAGGAAGACAAGGGGTGGTAGAAAAAAGGAAATAATGCTTTTAGCCTCCTGCATGCCCACTTTTACTCTACTCTTCTTCACTTTCATTTCCTGCTGTGCCACTTTCTCTTCCACTTAGTGGGAGGAGCAAGAAAGGTCAAGATACACTCACGGTAAGACCAGACTAATGGTAACAGTAGCAATGGAAATTCTCTTCATTAGTTGCCTTTGTAGTGATGAAAACAAAAATTCAATATAAACAGTATTTTGCTCTGAGGAAAGTTTTTTAAAAAGTACAGTGGAAACTTCTTCCACTGCCAAATACGACTCCATGAACGATGTCATGTTGGATGGTATCTTTCCTAAATGATCTCCAGGTATAATAGTGGTGACAGCAGTTGTGATATTGTTGCTCCTCCCTTTTAAAAGGCGAAAAAAATCATCAAAGTAAAGGTTCCTTTATTTCATGTTGGCTCACATTATTCAGTGTCCAGGGGCCTGCACAGGAGAACAGGACAAGTGCAGCAATTAGAAATTAAATGAAGATCATCCCAACATGCATTTGGGAAAATACATTGAAACATGGATTCCACAATTCAAAAGTTGCATCCAATGCCAATGTACACCGCCAATGCAGGAAGTGATGTTTCCAATTTGTATTGAGGCAGAAAATAAGTGTGTGGAGGTCAGGGTGGTGGGTTGGCTTGTAGGGCATTTGACCTTAATGCAGGAGACCAGAGTTTCTGTCCCTCCACAGACCTGTAGTAAACATTCAATATTTTATTAAGCATTATGTCTTCCTATTATGAACTCAATTGCCTGCCTAACTTTCACCATTCCCCATGCTTCTGCAATCTTTCCCTAACTTTAACCACACCATACTTTTAATTTGGGTTGAACCCAGGGCAATTTTGCAGTAAGGGTACATCAAAAGATGAATTGTAGAGGTGAGGGTGGTAGCGGACCTCCGCACATAGCCTCTCTTCAAACCCAGTGTCCATGTTTGTTTTCTAGCTCATGTACAGTTGATACCCTTGTAATGTAGTGACATAACGAACTGGTGGGTACGCAGATGTCCGTAACCCCAATGAACGACATTTACGTCATGCAGACCTTAAAGTTGTGTGACTGTATCTTGTGCAATAGGCACAGTAGTTGTCTCCAGGACCACATTTTGCCATGATGACACACGCACACACACACACACACACACACACACAGACTCACAAGAAAAAACACTACTAGCCAAATGGCGTCGTGGCTGGTAATTACAAAAAAGTGCATCACCATTTTATTCTGGACAAGAAAACAACCTGCCTGTCTGCTACCTGTCTTCAGTTTCCCTCATCAGACTCTGGGCTCAGATGTTTGGAGGTTCTCCAGAGTCATCACGAAAGAGCAAAACAGTTAGTGCAAAGGGAAGACTCCGTCCACCGGAGTGGTGCAGCCAAATAAAACCCATGGACATGAGGAGTACAGCCAATTCACTGTAAAATGTGAAAGGACATTCAATTGCCTGCACGCTTTGTGATTGCACAATGGTCATTCTGGGGAAAAGAAATGTCGGGGAGCCCATGAATTGATTTTAGTTGGCTACCCAGGCAACATGAGAACTGAGCAGCAGCATTAATATGTAAGGGAGGCCAAGTTGGTAGGACCTTTACCATGAATAGTGTCCAGGTTTGAGTGACACCTCCTCAAACAAACACTTTTGTGGTTTGTTTATTTAGTTTCATGTGATTCCTAATCAAAGATAATGGCAATAAGCGCTGCCAAATCATCCTCTAATTTATACATCTCTTAATATATAAACCTAGTTTCATGGATACAAAGACATATGACATGAATACATGTTTGAGCGTTAGGCAGCTCTTCCCTGACGCTGTGTGCCATGGCTTCGGCTGCTGCAACAATGACAGGATGCAATTTGGGCCACACAAAAAAAAAAAAAAAAGAATCCCCGTGTGTATGTGTAGTAATAAGGACAAGTACATACACACATACAATACACACACACGGACAAACAAGTAGCAAACACACCCACATACACTTGCACATGCATAAATCAAGAAACAAACATAATGCATACACTTTGGGCTCAGTGGTGGCAGGTGCTTGTTCTAAATTTAGTTGTAATGTCAGTGTCTTTGATCAGTGGGGCCGCTGATGGAGGGTGGTGAGGGTCAGAGTGTGTTTTCATAAAAGATGAGGGGAGAAGGCAGAGTGTGTCACAATAAAAGCCTGTTGCTTTGTTGGGAAAGCAGAGTGGTGGAAGTGTACACTGAAGTGTGAAGTAATGAGAGGATGTTGAATCTTTTCAGGCAAAGCATAAGCAAATGTGAATCCGCACAGATGCTCACTCACAATGTCACGTGTTCTCTTACAACCACCAACAGTGGATCCAATGAATTGGGAAATCTTGGCCATTCGCTGAATAAGAAACCCTACCTTTATACGATATATGTTTATTCAGATCACCAGATATGCTTTGATTACCTTCACATTTTATCCAATCCATAAGTGCAACATTCCTATACTACAGAGAAGGCACAGCAAAGAGGTCAGTGTGCTTGGTTGGGACTTTGATTTTGCCTTGCTGATCTGAGAATGTCATGATTTGTCAGTGTCTTCCAAAAACAATTACATCTTTTAATTTCAAACATATGAGTGTTTTCTGATCTGGCAAAGCTATGGTTAAGGTTCGGTTAGGTTTAAGCATGAAAATGACTTGGTTTGGGATAGGAAAATTTTGTAGTCTAATGTTTTGTTGAGTCATCGTCACCCAATTTCCTCCTGTTTTCACCACAATCCTTCCCCAGTCTCAAACAAGTGCTGTGAGTTGCTTTTATAAATGAAAGCACAGATGAAATAGGTTGAAATGTGTTATCATTTTGCAGCTGTACTGTTAATACTTAAGTATACAGATTTGGTGCAAACAGTTCGATGATAAGAATATATTCATTCACTGTAATCCAAGAGGCAGCGTTTTCCTCTGAAACATATTTGTGAATCCTGATCACTTGTGTATGAATGTGTGAATAGGAGACAGGGCTAGAATAAGATCCTTTCTCCACTTTGAAAGAAATTATATTTCTAAACTCCACAAGGACTGGAAGACTGTGGTTGGAGGCGGAAGATACTTTTTTTTTTTTTCACTGTTTTTTTTCCTTTTCTTCTGTTGTGGCCCATCTCTTTAAGTGTGTCTAAGACTTTCCATTTGGCTGTCACATTAGATCTGTTTCTAATCTTCCAAGAACGTATCTACTCCTCTTGGCAGCTAATGGAAGTGGTGCAGAGGTGTGGCACTAAGATGGCATATAGGCAGGCTGTCCATAGTGTCAGCATGGAGGAATACTTTGCAGTGATGGCTTTCACGATCACGGGCAAGAAAGAGGAGTTTGGGGAGAAGAAAGATAAAAAATTATATCTCTAAATTAGGGTCAGTGCAGCCATTTGGGTCACGAAAACACAGCAAAGTTATTGAAGCCTTTTAGTTCACAAATGCTGACATTACCAGACAGTCACATAATAAATTTTTATTTATTAAATATTTTATTTATAGGCACTCAAGGACACCTTACAACACACAGTGAAATAATGTAGCAATAGTTGTCCTGTGACAAGGTTTTCTCCTTTATGTCAGTGTTTTGCAGCGAGAATGCAGTGGCTTCAAAGATAATGTAGTTTGCGCCTGTAAAACAAACAATTCAATGAACCTGTTTCTGACAGAATGACAACAGTACCAAAGAGTGGTGAAATTTATTGGTGGCACGTAAACAAATTGGCAAAGATGGAAAAACTTCAATATACTCTGCATAGGATTTAATGAAACGGATACTACTCATGCAAGTGCTGCCAGCTGCAGAGCTCCATTTGCAGCTGAGAGGGAGAGAGGATAAATCAGAAGTCAAATGCCAATACGCCATCGGCCAAATCTCTCAACCTGATGAAACACAAGAATAATCAGATTTGGAGACGCTTTTTGGAGACGGGAATGGAAGTTCTGGTGGGTGGAGGTGGAGGGGGGGGCGTGTTGGGTGATGATATGAGCAGAATGGACAGAACAAGGAGTGCTTTTTCCTGACTGACAGACAGTCCTAAACAAGGCTGTTGTGTTGGGGAGGGGGTGGGGGGGGGGCACAGGGATCTCGTCCCCAGACGGGATCCCAGCAAAAAAAAAACACAGACGAAAAATGAAGTTCTTTGTGGAGGACTGAGGATGCATTGGTTGATTTGTGGGTCAGATAAGAGGAGAGAAATTGTGAAGTTGACAGATGAATTAGTCATGTGCTTGTGTGTTTGTTTGGGTTTTTTTTTTTTTTTTTTTGGTGCACAAGGTCATTTGAATGTGTGTTTTTATGTGTATATTTATGTTCTTCCTCTGTAGTAGGCCTACTTTTATTTCCATGCATGATCTTGGTTATTGCATAGCAGTGTGCTTGTTAATGCATGTGTGTGTGTGTGTGTGTGTGGCTGCAAACACATTTGTGCAGTGTTTCTCTGTTTATGGTTGTCCATGGTGACAAATGTGTGTGCCTGTGTTGCCTGTCACAGGTATTTCATCTCCTTGTTCATCAGTTAACACGGACGCAGACAGAGAAGCCTGAAAACAACAGAAACATAGCAGCTTCTCTGCCAGGCCGAACATGAGACACCTCGGCTGTCGTTACATTTGCACACAGCTCGGCCCGTCTTATCACACACTTGCCATCACTTGGTCGGCCGCTGGCTGTTTGCATACATTTTACAATGACATGGGTTTATCTGTAAAGACTTAATGAAACGTGAGATTCCTCCCTGAATGGAGAATGTAATAGTTTAGGACATGATTCATCCATCACGGGCAGAGCATGTTTAGACAGGAGAGTTTGTTACAGTAGTCATCATGTTCAGTTCAGTACAATACAGTCAGAATTTTATGACTGGATAGAAAAAAATAAAAGAAAACCCTGTAGAATTGTACACATTTTCCTGCAATATCTGCCAGAACTTGCAAATATATTCTACAGTTAGTAATAAAAAACAAACAAACAAATAAGTTCACACAGAAACTTTTTGTGGCTGTAAACAGAAGATTGTCTTCATCACAATATGTTCTGCTGTTGCATCTAAAAGTGTCCATTCAGCAGATCTTCCATTCTACCAGACATGTTAGTCTTTGCTGGAATATGCTGCTTTCCAGCTGTTCATCTTCATCAACAAGAACAGGATCCCGACCAACTCTATGTCAGCTACAGTGAAAACAAATACACAAAAGTCCCCATGAAAAAACCCAACATATTAACCTGGACATCAACCTGATTAATGACTATTCATTTTTAAATGAAAGCATATTTAACACATAAAGAATATTTGAAAACATTAGACAGCTGTTATTTTTCTATGATGAACCTTTTTTTTATTAATGCCCACCACATCATTTTAAGCTCAACCAAAAGGGAGCAACACAATTATTAACTTGTGGACAATTGCTCAAATCCATTTTAGTATAAATATGGATTCAATTCTTGACCAGTGTTTTTGCATCTCAGCATTGTCTGTCACAGTCTAACTTTGCCTCACTTGCTCTGAAACGAAAACCACAGCAAAACTCCTGATGACTCCTCACTGAAAAAATCCTTTTTTTTTTTTTTTTTTATATAAATAGGCTTTGACATTATTAGTTTTAATAATCTAGCTTTCCTTTTTGCTGAAGTCGGAGAAAAGCTGCTAAACCTCGCGTAATCCTCAGCAACACGTCGCTGCGTGGTGATTGCGCCGTTGTTGCTTCGTGATTGGCCCTCGGTTAGTTTTCAGCGGGCAGGCGCTGGAAACGGGCCCGACGTCTGAATGCCGCGATAATGCAAACACACTGTCCGCACAGTGACAATGTCAAAGTGAGGGGAGGCTTTCAGACGATGTCAACGGGCCAGCTGTTTGTGTGACTCCCGCTGATCCATGCGATTCAGACTTTCTGAATGAGAGAGCAGCAGCAGCAGTAAGAGGAGGGGGGAGGGGAGGGCGGCGGCGGGGGGGGGGGGGGGGGGGGGGTCAGCAGGCTACTGTAATGTGTATTTACAGTGGAGGACGTCAGGATGAGTCTCCTGTCTTTTTAGCCTCACGTCGCAATGGAACCTTGATGTTGTCGTACATTTTTGTTCTGTGTGTCCGGAGCTGCAAAATGTGCGTCTGTGTCTGAGTGTGTGTGTGTGTGTGTGTGTGTGTGTGTTTGGGGAGGGGGTGGGGGGGGGGGGGGGGGGCATGCCAGCCATACAGTGTACAGTATCATGCTGCAGCAGCGCCAGGTAGGCAGCACAAGCACACAGTGTGCGTTGTGTTTCCGTGGAGCAGAGACAGAGACAGCAGGCCTGAGCCCGATAGAGTGAGAGAGAGCACTTGAACTAACCCTCTACTACCTAAAGTTTTATCAAGACAAGACAACAGGCACGTATTCTTCATTTATTTATTTATTTTATTTTTATTTGAAAGACTAACCGAAAATAACTCTTTAACAACCCACACTAGCTCGTAGCATTCAGGGGTCGCCTCCTGTGATTTGCTGCATGTGACCAAATGGATCGTCATCAAACAAAGTGTTAAAACTTTTAACGCATTCTTAAGTGCAGTAAATGCGTCTCTATATCTGGCCTCATACTGACGCAAGTGGCTGAACACGGGGTCAGTTAACGTCTTAGACAAGTTACTCCCTCAGAGGATGTCACCAACTTCTACTAATTATTATTTTTTTTAATTTAATAGTTAAAAATGTTGTAAAGAAAGTTCAGGGCTCAATGCAAAGAATATCAGTATCCTTTCAAATTAAGTAGAAAGTATCAGAAGACAATAAAGGCGTTATTTCTTATTTAAGTGTCGACAATTACCATTTTAATAGGCTAGGTTCCATCCTCATTATTAAAAAAATATTTTGGAGACATAATAATTATAATTATTATCATAATTATTATTATTATTATTATTGCTAATGTAAACAGTATGCTGTCTAAGTGTGAGTGAGAATGCCGTGTGTCCTACAGTTCCCTAGCGCCATGCAGTGGCAGGAAACTATTGCCAGCGCGGTTTCACGTTGGTCTGCAAACTGACCAGGAGTGATTTATGCTCACCGTGTGTGTCACTTTGTCAGATCCTTTCTTTTTTTTTTTTTTTTTTTTTTTGCCCTACTTAAATGATGATGATGAAAATATTCACCCGTTCTATTCTGTTTCATATATTGTTGTTTGTTTGTTTTTTAGTTTTCTTGTTGTTGATTCGATTGTGAGAAAATTACAAAATATTGCCTGCGCAATAAATAAGCGATTATCCTCTGACTCTAAAGGAGTCTGGAAATATTTTGTCAAAACCAAAATAAATGTTTCTTTGAGTCAACTTTGATGTCAGATATCAAAAGCGTTTTAGCGCAAAATCCGTTTCAGGAGAAGAAAACCTAACAACCTAATTGACTCTATCAAGTAAAATTGATACAATAACATCCCCTCGCTCGGTTCAAAGAATGCCCAAAGAAAACTGCCACACTTTTTTTTTTTTTTTTTCGTGGTCTAATGACCCCTGCAATTTTTCCTTCACCCGGACTCATTTGCCGACGAGGGGAGGAAATATTACATGGGACCATTTGAGGAGATGGTTTTTCTTTGAAACAGTTTCTCCAGTCGCTGCTGTGGGGAGTTTGAAAACATGTCGCACACAATTAGCGCTCCAGACATCACACAGGAGTCCAGGAGTTTTTCCTGTTGTGGATTCAAAAGAAACCCGTTTTCACATCGCACTATCCTCCGTCCTGCATGCTTTAAAAATACAATATATATATATTTACATAAACATTTACACGTGTAGGCCTATTCATTATTTATGTATAACCATATTTGAATATTTTGTTATAATTCTGCAGATACTTTAACTAAAGTTATATATAAACATTAAAATAGGCTATTAAAATGTGCTCTCTAAATTGGATTTATTAAACAGTATCTGAATTTATTTTATTTTATATAAAAACTTTTTTGGATAAAATATTTGATGTAGTTTATCACGGCCGCATCGCTGAAGAAAAAAAATTGTCGTGACTAAAGAATAAAATGAAGGAGTCTCACTATGAAATATTTCCCTCTGACAGTTCGAGAGAAAAGAGAATCCAGAGCCGAGTCGCTCTCATTTATTATTGTCCTTTCTTTTTTTTCTTTCTTTCTTTCTGTCTTTTTTATTTATTTATTTTCAGCAGCTTAGCCCACAATCAAACATGATCAAAACTGTAATAAATATTATTATTCATCAAAATTATTTGTGATGAAAAGTCTGATGAGGCTCCTTGTTTATATTAACAACTGTTCTGTGGCAGCTTCCACATCAAATCACTTAACACAGCACACATTATTTCTGTGTAAACTGCAGCTTTATCTGTGTCTAAAATAAATAAATAAATAAATAAATGGACACAATCATAATTTTTCTGCAGTATTTTGCGCGTCTTTTCACCCTCACACAAAATGATATAAGAGGAGTCAATCACATTACATCAGTGATGATACCAGTATCATAGCAGTCATTTACCCCAGTTGCCTATTAATCACCTTCCATTAGTGTCTTTTGCTGGGCTTTCAGATGGGTTCCAGGATCCCAGTCCATGTTTCAGGATAAATGAGTCATCAAGCCAACCGCAAAAATACAATAACTAACTGCCTTTTGTTCTTGTGTGTCACTCCAGCGTACTTTCTCATTTGGGTTCAGCACACGAACACAGGCATCGATTAAAATGTGTTTTCCCACCATCAGGATTGGACACGGGACAGTGTCCCCTGGGATCCCAAAGGTTGGTGTGGGCAGAGGGAAGGAAAGGAGAGAAGGGAGACTCATGTGCAACACTTTAAAAGAGGAGGGTTCTCCATCTTGCTTTGTCAGGGGGCCTGCTGACATGGGGAAACATCTGCTGTGTAGAAATAGAGACTGATGACTCAAATTATATGCAGTCAGAGGGCCTGCCAGCTTAGATGGGGAATGTAATGGCAGAGAATATGGATAGACTGCATCCGTTCGACCCCGAGCCCCAGAAGGAATGGGCTCAAAACACAGACAATTGAACCTTTCGTCTTTCATATGGCGGTAAAACCAATCTGGCACCTCAGGGTGTCTGTGTGTGTGAAAGATGGAAGTTCAAAAGATAAACTGGTAAATGTTCACCTGAGGTGAATCCACACATGTCAGAGTGTACCTCACCTTGCGTGCTTCCTGGGACGACCACAACAAAACACCTATCAGCAGGGTTGTTTGTTGTCTGTCTCTAATAATCAACCTCTCTGCCATTTGATCTGGCAGCTGAGAAGTCTGTCTCTGTCTGCTGCATGTTCCTTGTTGTGTTGGTCCACTTGAGTGAAAATGGAATTTTTAGGGGCACGTTTCACCTCTTGGTTTACTCTGCAACGGCAGCTCGCTGATGCTTTTATGATTAGGACGACTAAATTAGAACCAGAGAATGCAAAGCAGAGAGAAAGACAGAGAGAAAGTGCTCGAGCAGCCAAACCAGGATCACTTCTGCCTGCTACCTTTTCTAGTATTTATTACGCACAGCCAATAAACCTTTGTTTCAAAAAGATGAATGTTGTCATTGTTATTGTAACGATAATCGCCATATGCAGGGCTCATGGCACGAGGAAGCACTCTGTTCCTTGATAGCATGTCAGTGGTTCGATCATCCAGGCAGACAGGCACAACATAGGTCTCAGAATGTTTCATCAAATTTCTCCACCATAATAGTGTTGATTTACATGCAATTGTGAATCCTCCATGTGAATAACAAAAGGAAGCTGAAAAGCGGGGAAAGGGGAAGGTGTGCTTATGTTCTCGGTTTCAGTCATGGTAGTAAGCTGATTTATCTAACCATGAGAGGCCGATCTTAAAAATATGCAAGGAGAGAAAGCTAATGGATCATTATTATGTGTTCTTCAGTCGCCTATCTTCATAATGACTGCAGGGCTTTGCGATTCTGGCTTTGATTTGGAGCCCATTCTCCAATGAGACTTGAGTGGACTAGCTGAGCTAAGACACAATTTCCAGGAGATTGCAGAGTAAGTGGCTCTGGCAAGACCTTTTTATTTATATGGCACTTGACTTTCCCTATCTCTCTCTTTCTTTCTCTCTCTCTCTCTCTTCCGTTTGGGAGATAGAAAGCAAGAGAGAGAGAGAAAGAGTTTTTCTAACTGTTGCTGATTGGGTTTTATGGGGTGGAAATCACTACGAGGTCAAGACAAATATAGCAAAAGCTATTGCTGCACTTATTTTTTTTAATGATCCTCTAAAAGAAGAAAGTTTATTTTCAGTGTGAGGTTTTTTTTGGTAGTGATTTCTGAATATGTTCAGTTTCTTCCCTGAAATACCATCACAAATCATTGAAAACATACTGATCTAGTGGTGATGAGTCCAAACCAAAGAACTTTGCTGTTTTTAATGATGCTCAATCAATTGAAATGTGATTAGGATCTGGATAGCAGAAAGACATGGGAGGAAATAAATTCTCACTGTGGGAGACTTCCTGGAAATTGTTCATTCAAATGAATTGCATTTTTTAAGAGGGGAAAAAAAACCCAACAAACACAAGTGCTGAAGTTGACAAACAACCCTTTATGTGAACAGTTTAAAGAGATTTGTTGGATCTTGTTTCAGTATAAGTGTCATTGCCTTTACATGAGGACACTGAGCTGGTTAAATGGCATTGCTTTTTATTAATGTGTGTCTGCCCCAAAAAACTCAAAGTTCAGGAGTTTTATTCTATGCACATTTTCAAAAAACACTTCAGTCTTCATTACACTTTATTGTCTCCATTAAATATTTTTAATAAAAATTTCTTAACCATTACCCTCTATAGCTATTTATTTCTCTATCCTTATTGTGCAGGCTTGTTTATGTCATTGTGCGTCCTGAATGCTTCAATCTAAGATTATTCCAGCAGTTCATTTGACTGGTCACAAGTCGATTGAGAAAAGGGAAAGTGGTGAAAGTGAATGTTGCCTTGAACTTACAGTTACACGCCTCACCTTTTTTTCAAAAGATTCCTTTATGCAAATGCATAGTTCATCTGTTGACTAACAACTCTCCCTTGTGGGCATGGAAGACATTGCATGAGTAATTAGTAGAAAAGTTTGAAAATCATCTTCACCCTCTGTCGCAGCGTCGAATCGTGCTGGTTGTGTCTTACACACAAGATCCATGGCAGCTTTTCCCTGTGTAATCTTCACAGCCTCTTCACTGCCTCAGTTTCACAGTGCACGCACTTTAAAACTGCTCTTTCAGTTTTTGAACCGACCTTTAGTAGTTCAGCGTAGTTGATATGGGCATACATCAGAGGTATGTTGTTACAAATGAACATGAAATTTTAAATTAAATCATGATAAAATACAGTGGTATCAGACATTCCTCACTCACTCAGAAAATAGCTGTGTAAAAAAAAAAGATTGTGCGCAGTAAGTGCAGTGAAAATGACATCAACGTAGCCCACTTTTGCATTTTTATCAAATAATGATTAGATACAATAATAAACCACAACCACAAGCAGTAGAGGTAAACAATAGGCTGTTGCTGAACAAAACATTGCAGTTGCTAGGCAACACAAATAGGAGTGTATAATTACCAGTGTGAGTGGCAGTTTTCCTTCAGCGTATGTAACATTTAAATTCACTGTGATTCAGTCACAGGTGTGCTGTTGTTGGGTGATTCAAAGCTGCTTCAAGCATGTCTCAGCCAATCACAGCTGCAGACTGGGACCTCCTCTTAATAATTAGGTAAAATAATTAATGAAATAATGAAACAATGAGCGTGGAGAGGCCATGGTTTACATCTCAGAGGCGTTGATAGGCCTCATCATGATGCCAAGCAGGGGATGAAGTGTCCAATGGCTTATTGGTTTTAAGAATCAGCACAAACACTGTCCTTTTGTATTAAAAAAATAAATAAATACACGTTTTATCACAAATCGATAATAATGTATTATTCCAAAAACAATAAGCATTATTATAATAGCAATATGTTGTGTTTCTTAAATAGCAAATCAGCATGTAGTCATTTTGTTTTAGCATGTTAATATTTATGTCACTGATGTGATGATCAATGATAAACAGCTGTTCCAAGCTTGCAGTTAAGTGTCGGTGACTGTCAGCTTTTTAACAAACACATGTGGAAAATGTGACAGAGCCAGATTCTTGCATTGTTTTTCCATGAAAAGAGGATATTGTTTGCAGCGTTATCCCCATCAGTTCACCAGCTGAGTCATATATATGATTTATAAAAATCACAATACCTTCACTCAATGACAGTATGCAGTGTCTTCAGTAGATACTTTTTTGCTTCTAGTGTTCCAAAATAGAATCACTTCCAAGTGATATTTGATCTTTCAACTTCAGTGATTAGGTGTATTTGGAGTTTTAATGGGTGATGGTAAATATCTAATGAGACAGTGAAGAACTGTGACAGATGATCTTTCAAAAACGTTGAGCAAAAGACAAGAAAACAAAACTGATTAAATGAATGAGACATTAAAATGTGTCCAACTGATACATTACAGGAATATTATTATACACTGGTCACTGATTACACGTCAGTAATTCCAGTTCATAGAGACCACGTTTAGCCGTATTTAGAAATATGAACCTGATTCGCAAAATTTGTGCAAAATTCCATTCCTCATTTTTGGTTTTTTATAGGTCTTGGTTGCCCACTTAGCCTTCCTGGATTGCTTGTGGCATACAGTCATCAAGGGGATTAATGTCCTTCAAACTTTTATATCCGACATAAATGACAGATTGTTTTCTCTGTGGCGTTTTGATGTGTGCAAGAGAGGGGCGCACAGGGACTGCTTTGAAGTCCGCAGAGCTTTTATCTTCCTCTATTTACATTGGCTAAAGTGTTAAGTGGAGTTCTCGTTTGGCTTGAAGGATGTAATACCCTGCAATGAGAGATTTACAGGAAGGGAAACTGCAAACTCTGTGTGCCCCTTTCGTGGGCCCCTTCTAACAAAAACTATTTATGCAAATGCAAAGGCTGGAGACGGAAAACACTCCCAGACAAAATCAGATGTTTTCAAACAGGCTGCCATGCTGAGTTGGCAGATGTTCTGTCGCCTCAGCGGGGACAAAAGCTGTTGATGGCTCTTTGCGTTGAGTGTAAGCTGCACCAAGAGCTGCATTTCCTTGGAGCCATCTGGAAGATGGTTGAGGGTTTGCTTGGCTGGAGATGGCCTAGCACAGGAGCACCAGGAAAGTGAGAGCACTAATTGCAATGAATACTGATGACCTAATTATAGCAACTGACCTCCTCTGTTAATGTGAGGGGAAGAGATGTTGATATTTCCTCGCATCATTAAAATGTAAATGGGTAGTAGCACTATTAGACCAAACATAAGATGAGAAGATGAGTGAGTCTTCTCAAGGGCCAAATCACCCAGTAATGCCGCTTAACCAGGACATTGCTTCTTTCCTTCGCTCCGTGCTTCGAAGAAAATTCTTTTTTCGTTATGGGTGACACGGGGGTGCAATGGGACAGACTGCAGCCTCACAGCAAGAAGGCTATGGGTTTGAACCTGCCGTCTGGGTGGGGCTTCTCCATGTGGTGCCTGCATGTTCTCCACGTGCCTGTGTGGGTCCAAAGCATGCAGGTTAGGTTAACTGGCGACTCTAAATTGCTCCTAAGTGCGAAATGTGTGTGTTCAAACATATCTATTACACATATTTTTCATGAAATAATGATGTGGTGCTGTCAGACTTCTGACTTGAATCCAAGTCACGACACACAAGTCCACACCTCTCCAACCAGTGTCAGTCTGGGTGAAACTCTGGCTGAAAGAATCTATTGCTCCACATGCTCTAAAGACATATTTATTTTGCTAAACCTGCTGACAAAGCCATTTGTAAAATAGTCATTTTAGAGTTCACATCAAATTGAAGCAGGAGTTATCACCTCCCGGTCTCTTACTTCTGGATCGTGGCTCTCACACTGGATGGTGATGATCCTGACCTGTACCACCCACAGCTCTCACAGAGCCCTGAACCCTTGTTGACCTGGCTGGCATATCGGGGGTCAGGCAGAGATAGGACCTACCACGTTGACCACCCCCACATAACTACTGGCAGAGGGCTGCCATGACAGACACCAGACAGACAGCAAGGTGTGTGTGTGTTTGTGTGTGTGTGTGTGGTCCAGGTATTACTCATGTTGTGGGGACCTAAATCTGTTTACACACTCACATTATGGGGACTTGTCTTCCTTACGGGGACAAAAAGGAAGTCCCCCTGATGAAAATAGTTAAAGGACCTATTTGTAAGTTTTGCTATTGCCATATAGCGTTAGCATCAACAGCTGGAAGAGACACTGCAAGTTCAGCCTCAAACTTCAATCCTTTAGATTTCCACCTCTGTCTGAGGTGTTTTAAGGTTAGGTTTAGGTTAAGGATAGGGTTAGGGTAGGGTTATGATTAGGGGTTAGGCAAGTAGTAGTTATGGTAAAGGGCTAGGGTTAGGGTTTGGGTTAGAGTAAGTCTCCAGCAAATAAATGTAATGTTCTCTAAAGTCATGGAGACCTGACTTTTTCGTGTGTGTGTGTTTCTGTATGTCGCTTTCCCTCTCCTTAAAGTTTAGAAAAAGCAGCATCGTTACCATCATCTACAAAGCAGTGTGAAGCTACAGCCCCCAGCTGCCTCCACTTCAGAGGGAGAGGGCATGTCAAAACAGCACATGGCTCTGCCCTGCCAAAGTCATGCCTGCAAGTGGAGCACTCTCACGGGTCATCTGGAGTGACAGAATGGCTGCAGCCCTCTGCTCTGCTTTCTGAGGCCCAGGAGACAGGATGGTCGGTTCTGTAAAAGACCCACATTCACTGCAACATTTCAGTCACACCAAACATGTTAACTGTGTTTTGTGAAGTAACTAAAGCACACCTTATGCAATCTTTGAAGTGCCCCCATTGTACCTCTCTTCACATGAAATACTTAAGCAGTATTTCTCAATTGTGTGAGTTATGAGTCAGGCAGCAATCTGGCCTTGTTTGGTCTCTGAATTCTATTATATGTTGTTTTGAATACAGGCCGTGCCTTTTTGTGTCTTTTATATGTGCTGTTTAAATATACTGTGACTTAGTTATTGTAAATTAAAGTTGTGGGCATCATGTTGTGAATACAGTGTAGAAATTGTTGATTCTCAAATACATGTCCATTACATGACAGCATTCAGTCAAAAGAAGCTTGTTCCATGACAACAATAAACTGGATTTTTAGTGTTAAGTCGGCCCATTTGCTCTCCTCAGAGTGCTTTTTTGAACAACCTTGTCATCTCATGTGGTGCACTGTAGGCAGAAAAGCGACATAAAATGTCACTGACTTCTAATTGTGTTTGCGCTAATGCTATGTCAAGCCAGCCCTGGTCTCCTTTGTCCAGTCTGTAGGCCATTTGGCTGCAGCAATGCACTTGGCAAGCCAGATAGCAGGTGAATGGCCATGGTCTAATAGGCCATCTGTGGAAAAGACATTGCAGTCAATTAAGAGTCCACTTCCTCCAGCTGTGATGGCCATTAGACAGCCCCACCATGACAAGTGACTCTTCAGTGGCTTTTACTCTTCAGCTACCCGCTCCTTTTTATTCATGGTGTCCTCGAGCTGCCCAGTCCCTCAAAGACTGACTTTTTGTCTAGTTTTGTTGTCCACTAGGCTTTTCTAGGTTCTATAGAAATGCTGTTTTTCACTCAAGGATTTTATGTGACGCTGATGGTCAAACAGAAACCTCCTTCACTACCTCTTTTTCTCTCTTGTCCTCACATATTCTTCCCCACTAAATCACACAAAAGGAACATTGCTCTTACCTCCCCTCAAGAGGACATCCTCTATAATCATTACATACACACAATGAACTAATTTAAAAGCCCTTAACATTTGTTTGACAAATGCATTTACCATTTTTCATATCTAGTCCTTCAGAATCCCCAAAAGACTCACACACACACACACACACACACACAGACACACACACCTTGACAGGCAGTTGACTCATGCACATTTGATACTGTCTCTAATTTTGGTCTACTTTCCAAATCATGCAAAGGCTAAGACAGACAGCGTACGATGAGTTCATGAAATCAGGGATCAAACATGCCACTGCAACCTGGAGCTTCAAGTAGCCTCCAATCATACTGTTGGCTTCATTGTGAGCACAATATTCAAATGGTATGGCACTCCGTTCATGGCTCAGTGTCATTTCCTTAGCTCGTATTTTGCCAGCTGACATAGGTTAAGTGCAAGAAAAGCACTTTTTAATGTGGAAAAAGTTTATTTATTTTATTTCTATTCTTTCTATAAGAATTCAATCAGCTCTTATGTCTGCACTGGTGAGCTGAACACGTGTTACAAAGCTAGACTATCTTGTTGAACAGGGAGGGCAACAGCTGGGTGATATTCACTCGAGAGTGTGAATGATTATTTTCATTTGCTTCAATGAACTACTCAGTAAATGTTTATCTTTGTCAAAGATCAGGATATTGACACTTTCAGTCTTGTTCACAAGGGCGGGTGTAAAGCTTATTGTTATGGCCAAGCCCTTTAGATGTAATCCCTGTGGCTGTTGCAATATGGAAGCCACATGTCATTCACACATTTTGACAATACAGTGCAATAACATTCTTCACACATCACTTCACTCCACACATGTGTAGCCCCCTCAGACATATTACACTTTTAAATTATGTTTGTTTTGGCTGCATCTTGTATCCATTTCAATATGTGTGTATTTACAACATCCAGCACTCACTCTCTCCTAAAAAAGATATGTACCATTAAAAATCTTTAATTAATGAGCAATAATAAGACAAAGGATTTATTATTCAACTCGCAGGTAACTGAATGAATATTTGTCGTCTGATAATTTCTTGTGTTATTGCAAACTATGTAACCCCAGTTCAGACCTTAATGTGAGCCCAGTAGTTAGAATAACACAGACGCTTTTACAGCAACCTTATGCTGTATATGCTAGTGGATTATTAATAGTGGATGTATTCAGTTTCTGTGCTTAAGTAAAAGTAGAAACACCACAAAGTAAAAAAATTACTGTATTACAATGAAGGCTTTGCATTCAAAATGGTAAAGGGAACAGACAAATTTTATATTTTATAAGATCATCATATGTTTTGGATAAAATATTTAAGATGAAACTTAACTTGTAAATGTAGTGTGGTAAAAAGTATTTACTTCTGAAATGAAGAAGTATGATATAGCATCAGCTACAAGTATTGTACCTGATTGAAAATTGTATTTAATTGCATTACTTGAGTAAATAATACTTTGTTACAGCCCACCACTTATTATCAGTATTGTAGCCTATTATCCAAATAAACTGCAACCAAAATAAAAAATGGAAAACATACATGTACAGCCTGAGGTTTATGGTCTTCTGGATCAAAAAAGAGAAACCAAACACAACATAATTTTCAAGAGTTTTAATAATTTACTAAAAAAGAGTGTAAAAGTAACAGATCTCTGCCACTAAAGTGGATCTGTTTAATATTCAAAGTGATGAGAGATGTAACAATTTTTTTTGCAAACTTGCCCTTGTCTGTACATTTGTGTACACTTACTTGGCAATTTCACCTCTTGGCTGTAATTAAATGAGTTTTGCGCCGTATACTATATATCAAAAAAGCCCACAGCAAAAAAATACTTTGATATGAATCACTTGAAAGTAAACCAACCAGCATGAAATGTACAGCTTTAAGAAAATTCCAAAAAACACAGCTGAAAAGTGTATATATACAAACATGCTAGGAATCTAACAAAGAGCAGACTGAGTGAAGCTGAAGAGACAGGCCTTTCTAATGGTTTGCTTGACATCATTTAGGAGAGCCAATGAAATAAAGCATCATTCTTAAATATTTAATTACCTTGCAATGTTCAAATACCATGGTCTTCTATTGCGTATTTCAAGTTTTTAAGCAGAAGAGGAACACTTTTATAAATATACAGTATACTGTATCTCCTGCAACAATTAGTTTTAATTTAAACATTTAAATAAAAAGCTAAAATGTTCAGTATCTGTAGAAAATAAAAAAAAAGAACAACTGAAATGCATTTTCTTTGATAAATGTTCATACTGTCTCCATTTCTAAAGAGATGGTTGAATCCATCACCCTTATCATTAAGTGCCTGCTTGGAAGAGGTAATATATATTTATGTATATACATATATATCAAATTCTATGACATGATATAATTTGTATAAATATGGCATCTCTACAATTGCATTAAAATGACAAATTTTATTTCAGATCCCAAGACAATTAACAGTCGATTGGGGAAAAAAGGCCTTGTTTAAGTTTTTCATTTTTTTTGTTTTAAATATTAAAAATAAGTCTCAATTCTTTGCAAATGTATGTCTTACATTATAAACAACACATCTGTCTTAATTGGTCAAATATTTTCCATTGTGTTCTTATCTACAACACTTTGGAAGGTGAGGAAAAAAGTGCCATTATCAAATGCTCCCTCTTTGGAGTAAATGAGGCCGTTTGCCCCTTTCAGAGTAAAGGTAAAAGTTTCATCAACCGACTGAAAGTCCCAAGAAGCTCAACAGTGCAGTTCTGTACAAAAATGTAAAAACACCATTAACACATTAATTGATGTAACAAAGCCATGGGTTTGTGTTGTCATGCCATTTTGCTGGTTGCACAGTATGGAGTAATGTGGCCCTGCACAGATGTCCCTCTTCACAGGTGACAATGTAATGAGAGTCATGGAGAGCTTCTCTCATCCACAGACGCTTCAAACGCCACTGAGAGGTGTGGCCGGTGTGGGACATAATGCTGCTTTGATTAGGAGAGAGTTAACATCGTGATATGTCAGTAAAATGGGCATAGTTGGATAGATCCATCTGTTTCTCCATTGGAAAGCACCATAACTGGCACAGAGCCAATTTTGAAGGTACAAACTGGATTTGCACGGTGTCACGGTTAACTAGAGTTATTGTTCAGAGCATTTCACTCTTCATAGTCATTACATTCCAGGCCCGGGAGAGTCTGACTTGCCTTGTCCTTCATTTGGCCATCAAATCCACGTGTACCCAAAACAACAGAAGAGTTCTGGTGCTCTCTGGTGCCCGGAAGGAGGAAGCGTAGGCACAGAGGAAATGAAGGTGACCGTCAGTCCCCTAGAGTTGTCCTTGAAGTCTCACACAGCTAAAGCATGTTCAGGATGGCATTGTACATTTGGATCAGTACAGCCAGGTGGACGGGCAGGCAGGATTGGCGGTCTTGAGTGGCAGGGGTACACGTCAGCCAGGAGAGGGCGTTATACTGCTCCAATACAAACCTGCGCTCAAAAAATATACAATTTTATCAAGGATCATTTGCACAGATTTATTATTTAAAAAGAA
Source organism: Trachinotus anak (assembly GCF_046630095.1). Lineage (NCBI taxonomy): Eukaryota > Metazoa > Chordata > Actinopteri > Carangiformes > Carangidae > Trachinotus > Trachinotus anak. The sequence continues at coordinate 9,501,880 of NW_027273879.1, read as the reverse complement.
ATTCTGATCTATATTCTAAAGGTTTATTGATTTAATCCACAGTTTTTTCATTCTATATTAATTTAGCATTATTTTGAGTTATTGATTTTATTAAGTGTAAGTTAGCAATTAATCACAATTTTGAAGCAAATAATGGCACCTTAAAATATTGTATTCTATTTATTTTAATAATATCTTAATTCATCAATTTTAATTGCATATTTATCTTTCATTTTTACTTAGAGGCAAATAACCACATACTACACACCTGTCCATAGTAAAGATTTCAAAGTCAAGACAAATGCTAAATATTGTAAATGCATAGTATTGATTATGAGATAATTAATGCTACTTTATGGAAATTCAACATCTACCTCTTTAGAACATATATTTGAAATTTTAACATATCTCAGGTACTTAAACAAGTCACTGAATTTTTATACTTTTAATACAAATAATCCAGTATCCATTTTCACTTGCACTGTATAGCAGATGATAAAGAAATCTGAAAGGACAGCATGTGTAAAGTCTTTACCTGAGCACATCAGAGGTGGTCTTTGAGTCTAAGGGGTGAGGGGTCCTCTTCGTCTTGTCTGACACCAGCTCATCTGACTGGGCTATAGAGATGTGGTGGTGGAGGGACGCCTGAAGTGAAGAAGCAAAGGGCACAATGTTAAATGCTGAAGCATGTTTGGCTATAGTGAGCATCTGTGTCCCTCTTTTATATTTAATTGCATAATTAAAGCATTTCTGCATGAATTCTGGATCCTTTCATCTCTGTATGTTTTTCTGTCAAATCAAATGAGCTTTAAACTCGGTCTCTCTCTCGCCCACACATACACAAACACGTGCGCAGTCTTTTGAATACCTTGAGGAATAGCGGACACTGGCTCTCAGCCTGCGGGCAGGAGGCCCAGAACCAGTGAGGAAGTCCGTTTGCTTGTGCAGTGGAGACGTAGTAACCCAGAGCCAGCGGCTGCTGCTTCAGCTCCTCTGGTGGATTGTCCCTGGACAGCAAGCGCTCTCCCTGGCTCTGTACACACAAGATAGTGCCAGCAATTAATTACAACCTTTGTTGTGACCCTCACAAGTCCTGGGTCACGGCCTACATCATTTATTTATTCATGTATCAATTCTGAGTATCTGCACTGACATTGGTGGGTTGTCATCCTTAAACAAGAAATGTGAACACATGATGTTCATGGTAATGTATGGTTAAAGTTAATAATAATACTTGTGTCACATTGAAAGCTCACCTACAGATTTACTGTAGCTCAGTGATTAACACACCAGATCATATTATTTGGTTACCTGTGTTTTGAGTTCTACTTGAACCTAGAATTATTTTATGTCACGTCATACATTTATAGGCTGTATTATGGAATCCTTTTAGATCAGGAGATACAGTATATAGTATTATATAGTACAGGCGGAAAAATACAAACAGACTTTTATGAGGTTATTCTTTTCCACTTAGTCAAGATTTTTTTTTGCTTCAAGGTTTTTGTGAAACATATGTATTTGCATTTCTCCCCGCAGGTCAATATACTTTACCTGGGCTGTTCCCACAGTTTGTCAGTACTGTATGAAATGTGGTTTAATACAGGTTGTCAACACTTCTCCTCTCCTTTGCCTCCAAGACAAATTCCTCTGCATGTGTTTTACTTGGCAAATCACAAATTCTGATTTTCATTTGATAATACGGAGTGATGAGTCCCACTAAAGGCTGCTGAGAAGTGGCTTCCCTGTTTTAAAGTACAAATTCAAATCTGAACCTGAAGAGGTATGCATTTTATTCCCACAAAAAATACCCCTGTAATAAGCAATGAAAACGCAAAATGTCAATAGGTTATATCAGGTATTCAGAGTTCCTGTAACAATATTTTTATTCAGTGTTATTTAGCTGTTACAAGCTAAGTTAGATTAAGTATATAGATCAAAATTCCTTGTGAAATTATTGTGTTTTTTAAGTAACACTACCAGGTCTGATCAAACCCTGAATCTTACTCCTTTCTTTTGACACAGAGCGGCAGAACAGCCCGTTCTGAAAGCAATGATTAAATGGAAATGCGTAAATATGGTAGCAAGCTTTTTTCCCATGTAGGTTGTGAAGGCATGCTATTTTGTTCCTTTGTTACAGGGTATCATTAGCTACAACTGTAAGATAATTTCTTTCCACTGATCCCTGACTCACCCTGGCGTGCTGGAAATGTGAGCCCATTCCCATCCCGGACGGAGAGCCAGGTGAGGGCACAGGAGAGGTGTTGGGGGAAGGGTGGAGGTTGATAAGCATCATGTCATGGCCAATGTCGTTCTCCAGTTCATCAGGAAAGGGCAAATCAAACATGTCGTCTGAGGGACAAAGCACAGGGAGAACACAGTGTCAGCACAGCCCTAATTAGTTTATGCTTTCGTAATCAATAATGACACCTTTCTAGTCTAGCATCATTTTAATCATTAACACAATTAACATTCCCATCTTTAGTTCACAGCGCAGTGTAGTCCAGATCTGGAGCTTCAACATTTTTTGCATAAGCCATTTGTGACTGATATTTTGGAGCAAAGATGCCCCCTGCTGGTGCAAAATAATACATCTAAACCATTTTTAAAGCAAGGATCTCAAGTAAACTTGTAACTACAGTGTGACTGTTATCCTGCTGGCTGTTACCATTATTGTCCTCTGTAGGGTAGGAGCTGGGTGCCAGCTGGGTGGTGGCAGAAGTAGGGAAGACTAAGATGTGTGTACAGGAAGCATCCTGTGGCGTGTTCAGCTGTGAGGTCTGCAGGTTCAGAGCAGTGCTGCGTCCAAACACTGAGCCCATGGTCACTGCATCTGGACACACACATACAGACACACAGCACAGGTGAGGAGTCCATTAACACCACTCTTACCCACAGTAATTCTGGTGTACTGTCATATCCAATACTATTATCAGCATAATCATAACCATGACCACCAGCACTGTCATAACCATCATTTATGACAGATGGGCTACTAACCAGGCATGATCACAAAGGAGCCCTGTGGCTCCATGGCTACCAGGCAGGCACTGAGGATCGTGGGAGAGTCAGCAGCTGAGATCCCACACATACGACAAGCCTCCCTCAGCTGGCGCCCTATTGAATGGAGGGAATGCTCCCCAAGGAGCGAGCTCCAGTCTATAGTTGAGACAGAGGGTGGGAGGTGCATGTGCGAGAGAGAGAGAACAAGATAAAAGCAGAGACATTTAGAGAGAGAGAGGGGGCGAGAGATGAAAAGGCTTTCAGTGAATCATTCCCCAGTTAACTTTTATCTGTTGATAAAATTCTTGAGGAAAAGTACAAGCAACTAAAAACATAAAATGAGGATTGAACCTAACAAGTGACTGAACATCTATATAACAATTTAAAAGACGTTTTGCTACAAATATGCATTAAATATATGTTACTCTTGTGTATGCCCAGGATTGTATGTACTTCAAGTGAATATTAGGGAACTGGCAAGGGCCTTGTCTTTGGAGGGTGCTAAGGCTCCAAACGCCTTCTTTCAGATTACAGAAATCCCAGCATCCTTTGAGGAGATGAGGATGAACTGACTCATACAAAAGGCAAACACAGTACCACATACTGTATGTACAGATGTGTCCGAATGAATACAGGGGGAACTGGGTTTGCAGTGAGATATAGGACATAATTTCCACACAAGTGCGGAGGCCTCTGGCTTTCAGAGAGTCAGACTCCACAATGCAGCATTTGGGGAAATGGTTATAAACTAATACTTTGAACCCTGATTTTTCTTCTGAACTAATGTCACTCACCTTTTAGCTCCCCATGCCCCAGTCTGCCTAATCGACCAATCACAATCCTCCAAGGCAGTGAGGTCATCTGGATGATGCCAATGCACCATTCCCAGAGCTTCTGTAGTCCCATCTTCCTGGCTGAAACCTTGGGACGCCGCGCTCTGAAGTGGAAAAAACAAGAAATACATGGAAAGATCTGAGGATTATATGTCTTGTCATGAAAACAACAAGAGCAGAAAAGTTATGAAGGACATCTCTGTGCAGAATTCAGGCCATAAATAACAATTTCCCACCTGTTGGGTACATCAATGTTGATAATACAGGTCTCCAGGAGTTCCCCCTGCTGGTCAGTGCAGGATACCAGGATCCAGCGCTGGTCGTGGGATAGACAGTATCCTACAAAGAGCACGTTGTATTTGGGAGGGAGCTCTGCCCATATCTCTCCTGGTTCTGGCTGTTTAGGACGGGTCGGGCCAAGGATGAACGGGGGACAAAACATCTGCAGTGGGCTTGGATGCTGGAGAACAAAATTAAGATTTCAAGAGTCAAAAAGTAAATTAACAAAGACATGAGTAATTACAATAACTTACTAGTTGCAGTTACATCACATACATTTTTTGAATTTTTATGCTCACCTCTGGACCCTTCAGTACAGAACTGACAGTGGACACCGGTCCAAAGCCAGTCAGGGACTTGATGTGCGTTTGCTGGGGCAGCAGACGTCTGCACTGGGAGTAGCAAGAGAAGGCCATGGAGCGTAGGTGCTGCAGGTACAAGTGGCTCTCACCACTAGCTGGCTGGAGAAGATACTGGCATGACACCACCTATGTAAGACATAGACAACAGAAGGAAAGAAGAGATGATGATGATGATGATCACAAGAGCAAGACTGAATTCAGTTTAATCCTACCTAGTGTGAATCTAAGTATCTCTGTACCTGTAGCACCAGCGCAGGTCTCATCGTCTCAGGCAAAGTCTGTAGCATCTCTGTGTAGCAGCGAAGAAGCCCCAGCAGCCAAATGCTTCCTGCCTCTACCTCGTCAACCTCTTCTTCCTCTCCCCCTTCACTTCTCGCTGCACTTGAGCTAAGAAAAGCATCCACTATGTAAATAACAATAGCTGGTGGGTTGGTGTAGCTGTCCATTGAGTCAGCAACAGTAGGGATGCCAATTCTAGACTGCTCAGAAGTCCTGAAAGAGAGCAAGAGGAGAGAATTTGTACTGGTTCAAATGTGTGGAACAAATTTGAAATGAGGTAATTTCTCCCATTGAATCAGGTCTTACAGTTCAGGGTTTTCTGCTGGTGTGTTAGCTGGTGGCGTGGCACTAGAAGTCCCCTTAGAATCGCTGGTTCCTCCTTGAGTCGTCTCCCCTGTCTGGCCTGAGTTCGCTCCAGTCGGGGTTGGAGCATTTGCTGAACTGACAGTGCCTTGAGCTTGTTCTCCATCAGGAGCCCAAGCTTGAGTCTGCCCGGAGGAGGCAGGCTGGGCAGAGGATGTGTTGTTTACAGAAGCCTGGGCTTTGGGAGGCAGCAGAAGACTGCTGTCCAGAGGCAGGGCTGAAAGCTGGGGACCTGAAGCAAGGAAAAAAAATGTCTTTCATGCATTTATGTAAATATTCATCTACTGATTAGATTAGATTAGATTAGATATTCTCACCTAGCTGCTGCTTGCAGGCATAAGCATAGAGTTTCAGTTTGCTGAGGTTGTCTGTGTGCTGCTGTCCAGCCCAGGGTCCAGTCATCCACTGGTCCACATCCAGCTCTTCCAGCTTTTCTGGCTCCACATCTTCACCCACACGCACGAGGCCATCCCTGGACACCTTGGCCAGAGGACGGTGCTTCCCAAGGCGGCACGTCTGGAAATGGAGTCAGGGCTACTGTTCAGTCTCTCATTAGAAAATATTTATGATGACACATGAAACATTAAATATTCGCCATCATTCTTCATTTAAATATGTGTTGTATTTCAACCATTCTTCTCAATCATAATCCAGTGTCTCACCTCGTAAACAGCACTGAGCTCCTGGAAGAAGGCCCGGGCTGCGGCCAGCAGAGAGGGGCTACTGGGGCACAGTACCACATAGGCCACATCCCGCTGCCCCCCATAAGGCTCCAGTAGCAACTTCTCCCAGAAAGGTAACGCCAAAGGAGACAATGCCAAGAAGTCCCTCTCCCGGTCATAGCCCAGTAACACTGTAGGTATGGGCAAGGGCTCTGGTGACTCCTCCGAACCTGGGACAAATAGAAATAGTGACATTTTTAGTTTACTGCAATACAACAACGACATCCCTGTGTGTTCCACATTATCACTTTAGAGATGTACAGTATCGCAGGTAACATATTCAGTAAAAAAACTAAGAGAGGGGATTTGTTTTTGGCATAAGAGAGAGGTTGTATTGACTCACCGTAGGAGCCTCTCCCAGCCATCTTATGGAACTGCTGCCAGGTGAGCGGACCCTGAACATGTTGGATATTTTCCCAGGTCCGTCCTGTTCTCTTCTTCTGGATGGCATCCTGCAGGAAAGGCTGCAGAGACAGCAGCATGCGAACCATATCCTGGGACGACAACATGCTCATGTCCACCACTGTGGAGATTGGCAGAGACACACGCACACACACACACACACACACACACAAAAGGATACATGAACAGGTGAACGCATGTTAACAAAATTCTATACACAAAAAGAAACAAATAAACACACAAAACACATTAATACATAGTTTAGATAACACAAAAGCATCTAAGGCAGACATAAAAATTATATTCTCTTCAAAGACTTTACAGTTTGTAAAGTAGTTGTTGAGAGTTTATGCCACATATTCAGATTCCTTCTTCCACGGCTAAATCATGTTTCTTACCATTAGTTTGAGGCCAGGAGTGAAGAGCTGTACTTCTGACAACAGCTGGATCTACCTTCCCTCCTGTGGGGTTATCCACATACTGCAGCCCCTGTTCCAAGGCATTGTAACACTCTACGCAGGCATCACTCCCATCTGCCCACTGCTTTTCAGACATCCAGCTTTGCAGCAGCGCTCCCTTGCGGCCATGACAGGAACAGCTGAGGGGGAGGTGCAGTGATGTCAGGGAAGAAATGGGCTGGGAGCACTGTTCCTGCAGGAGGATCATGACTGCCGGTGAGGCAGGGGCTGCGTCCTGAGGCCGCTTGGCCCTGGGGTCTCCCATGGTTGGGTCCCGCCGGCAAAGAGCCAGCCTCCTCTCGGCTGCCCGGCCGACCTCAGAAGTCCGACCATAAATATCCAGCTCATCTTCCAGGAAGAGGCCTGTGCCGTGGGCCAGCCGCCTGTTCACAATGGCACTGAAGCCACACATACAGCGGTACTGATCTTCACAGGTGGAATCGGGGATATACACCCCGACATCTGCTCCTTTGACATTCATATTGCAGGCACAGATACAGCAGCTGTCAAAGTTGCGATCCTTGAAGACATTGAGAACAGAGTCTGAGAGCAGGAGGATAGCATACAGGCTGTGGGCCTCAGGAAGGGAGGGTCCTGGCCGAGCTAGGGGCTCCACAGAGCTAAGAGGCAGGCTGGTGGAGGGCGTAGAAGCTGGTGAGCTCAGCTCAGTACCATCCTGCTTCACCGAACCCTGCCCAGAGCTTGCAGCATTAATGCCCCTGGGTGTACGAGGAGTTCGTGGAGTGGGCACAGAGAAGCGGGGAGTGGCAGGAGATGGGAGGATACCGACAGTGGTGCTTACAGAAGCAGTGGTGGCGCTCATCTGGCCATACTCCTGATCTGTGAGAGTGTTGACACTGGGGATGTTTCTAGAAAAAAAAAAACAACACATATTTAAGGAAACAAAAACAATAAGTCAGACAAACAAGATGGTTCTAACTCTCTGGGGAGAAGCTCATGAAGGTCACTTTGAACTGACTAACACATTCCTCCTTCAGAAACCACAGACTCCATCACAACATTTCTAAAAGCTTGAATAAAACCTTTTAAAACTTTCTTTTCTGCTCATCAGAGCTGTCTACTCACGTGTATCCATCCCTGATGAAAGTGGTATTCTGGGGATGCATGACTGCAGGGAAATGCTCCATTTTGGGCAGGAGGGCCCAGGATGGACGGTAATAACATTGCTCAGGAATCTTGAGTGGTGGCAGACTCTGGCTGGGTAGGCAGGATAGTGGAGCAAACATGGAGGAGCCTATTTGTGGCTGGATTGGGAGGAAAGTTTGTCATTCAGCAACACAGAGACACATTTCATTGTACAGAGTATGGTTACAAGAACAGCCATATAACTGGACGCATGACTGAATTACTAGGTAGGAATCCCTTTTGATTCTAAAACTGTATGGACATCCCAACACTATAGGACAGTGACATTAATTAATGTCACTGCCATGCTCTTAAAAGATAAGGCTGGAAATATCCTGTATTTTCCTTGTGGCCAACAAATCCCATAAAAAAACCACAAACGAGTCACAAATGAATGCACGTTTAGTGCCCTAGTGAGTATCTACTGCAGCAGGGTGTTGTATGTGGAAATGTACTACAATAGAACAGACTAAAATAAACTAAAGTGCCCGTGTTCATTGTAATGAAGGATCATATCTCCCAGTGCAACAGTGCGGCTCATTGATGCAGTGGAGCTCAATGGCACAGAGCAATAAGCAGTTCGTGCTTTGCACAGCCAACACTTGCCAGTAGGACAAAGTGATTGTGCTTAGGTGTCCTGTGTTCAAATTATGTACGGATAAGATTAAGAAGCCTAGCATGTTCCACACTCATTATCCATTGGTTTTATGCTACATTTTATCTGCCAACAAAATATCACAATAGAAAGCAAGATCTGCTGCACCAAACACGATTTATAGACTCTTAAAGTGTCCAGTGTTGGTGTTTATAAGCCCCACTGGCAAACCTCCTCTGATCACTCTCATTTACAGAGTGATATTCTCCAAATCATGTTTCCTATTTACTGACTATATAATGACAGAGGCAGCAGTACAGCTCAATGAAAATGTATTTCTGTAGCCTGTAGCCTCAGTTGTCATAAATTCTAATGTTAAACCTTTCAGTCCTGTTTGCATGTTTCACATACTGAGAAATGCTTGATGTTTGGATGAGCTTGTTGTTTTGTGTTAACAAGCAGATGCACCTAATAGTGGCCACTAAGTGCATTCTACTATAATTAGCATTTCCCAGCTCACAGAGCCTGCAGTCAGTATACAGATGTCTGACTCACAACGTGGAGATAGTTAATTAGCGAGCTACAGGTATTAGTGAAACGATTCCAACATGATATGTGAGCATGACCAGCTGCTCAGTAGCTAGCTGCAAGTCAGTCAACAAGAACCTGCAATGACTTCTCCTTTATGACCAGATTTTACAAGGATTTCAGCAATTTGTGAAAGTAATTAACCAACAAGCTATCCTTGCATGCTGTAGTGTAATTTTCTCAGTGCACACCTTAACATATGGTGCACAAAGCTAAATAAACAGCTATATGTGTTGTTAACCGGGCATTGATTCCTCACCTTAATATCCTCCTGCCTGGGACTGGCCATGCTCTCATCCATCTCCATCCTGTATTCAGTAAGCTGTGTGAAGGCTATGGGCGGCAGGTGGTCAGCTGCTCCACTGGGTGCAGGTGGCTCCTGGCTCGGGGTGTCACGATACGTCATGATGGGAGAGAAGGCTGGGTGCTGCTCTAGAGAAGGTGGGGTGGGAAACATCCGCTGGAGGTCTGCTACTGCTGAAAGCAGACAGAAATGGAGAAAGAGACGAAGAGAGACAAAAAAATTGTTGTTAACTGAGGTATAATGGGATTCAGGGATTATCATCACAGTTCCCCCCAAAATATTGCCATAAGTGTAAATAGCTATACATAAAAACTCTAGTCAGATGCCCCTGAAATGTATTTAATCAAGATTTTAAAAGTGAATACGAATCACAGTGACTCACTTGATGGATACGGTACGGCAACTCTCCCTTCCTTCCCGAGAGGGCGATCTTCTGTCGACACCGGCAGCTTTGCTGAGTGCTGGTTGGGGTAAACGGTCTACAAATTATTACACATAAGATTAGAGGAATCAGTTTTATTGAATGCAATATTCTGTGCTTCAGAATATTGAAACATAAAACATACAGGATAATGAGAAAATTACACCAATACCTCATATCAGTGCCTGTGTTTCCACAAAATCTTATAACTTTTCTCCTGCGCTAATTACAGTACGTTTGCTAAAAACGCAGCCGCATAAGAGTCACTTTATATAAAACACACACACACACACACACACTAATAATATAGTATGTAAACCATGATGTCTCACCCCCAATTCTTCCTCATCCTCATCAAATATGTTGTCTAGGTCAGAGATGTTGACCACCAGATCTTTCTCTCTGGTCAGGGAAGGGTTGGCTTTGGCAGCTCCGTCATCTTGACCTGATTCATCTAAAACAACACAAACAACTTTACACCAATTGCTCAAAAATAGTCATGAAACATAGCACTCTCAAATATGGATTTCATTCACTATACTGTTGATGTACGTATATGATGTTGATGGCAGTGGCAGTGTCTCACCTGATTTTGGAGCTGAGTTAAAAATGGACATCGCATCTTTCCCATCAGGCAGTGCTCCATTGCTGGTGATTTCTTCTCCCTGGCGGATGAATTAGATGAAAATAAGAATATTCTCAGTTCAGGTCAAGTCTGAGTTTAAATTTAAAAAAAACCTAGAGCCTACTTTTAAAGTATTCTGTTTTCTGACATTTGTTCCACACAGAATAAAATACTCCTTGAGGAAGAGTCACTTTTTTGTGCCATGGAGTGGATTTTAAATGCCAAAGCTGTGAAGATTTATTTGGAAAATCATGCAAGAAAATGTTCATGCTTCCTGTGAGAGCTGCCATTGTCACAAATATAACTTTCACAAACTACATTTTGTGCACAAATTGAAAATCTGCCTTTGTGCATTTTGTGAAATTTGTGTTTTGAAGTATGAGTATTTGTATTTAGGACTGTGACATATGCTTTTTTTGGCCAGTCGGGGGCAGCAGAAACCAACTGTAAACACAACACTGACATATCAGCACCTTGTAAGTTGAAATGGCTAATAGCTATCAGTTTGTCCAGCCAGCAGATATGGAGCAACATAAGCATTAATCCGCTGTGTGTTTGGCCTGCTGACATGTTAAATCCAATATTCACCCTCTGTCAGTTCTGTTTTTGGTTGTTTACAAACTCTTGAGGGAAATATTTGTCTCTTTAGCTGCTAAATGCTCCACTATGTTCACCAGCTTTGTGCGGTCTGGTTTTTCTTTGCCTTTTTCACTGTAAAAAGCTGCTTGCTGCAGCTGGAAACAAGACTGACAAGAGGGGCGAGAATAAATCAAAGCAGTAAAGTTGAAAGGTCAGAAAACCCAAACAATGAGCTAAAAGACTCTATAAAGCTTCGTAGCTGATGATTCTCTGTTGGCTCATCACCATAACTCTACAACACTACCTCTTCACATACAAGTGGTCATGTGATCCATATTAAAATGAAAATTTTGATTACACTCACTTTAAAGTTTTTCCTTAAAGGGGTGTTCTCCTACCTTGGCCTTCTTGCTGGGTTCTCGCCCTTGGCCCTTTAATCTCTTGGAAGTAGAGAAAGTGTACTCAATGTCTCCTTCCTTGAAGTCGTAGGGATCATCCCCAGGCTCCCGCAGTGCCTCCACGCCTGGCTGCTGGAACAGGCCCAAAGTGTGGATGTGGTCCCTCACCCTCTCCTCTGAGATTTTAAATCTCTTGTGAGTCTGTGTGTATAGTCTGGAGGAGACAAGGAGACAAATGGGATCAATTAATCTGAAATAGTAGTAGCATTTCATTCTCTCTGTCTTGTTTTCTTTTGTGTTCTCATATCTCATACGTAATCTAATATTTCCAGATTAGGTTAGATGCTTTCTTTGGATGTGTCATACATAGTAGCTCCAGTGCTACCTGATAAATCCATGCTAAATCCCCATAAATCCCCCAGTTTTTATTGTTGATGTTTCCAGAAGCCTAGAATCTCTGTCAGATCCTTGTCGTTCCTCTCCCAACTTTACCAAACATTTTGAAAAACACAGGGTCTCTGTGTCTCTCTCCTACCTCTTTAGTGGAGCTCCTTCACTGGCTGTCTCTGTCTTCACTTCCTCCAATTTATCAGTGGGGAGTTCAGGGGGTCTGAAGCCAGTCTTATCAGTTCTGGGAGTCCTGAAGCCTCTCCACCAGCCAGCCCCATTCTCCCTCTGCTTCAGCAGAGCTACATACACAGCTGTCTCACTGGTAATCACCCCCAGTCCTGAAGCTCCATCTGGACAGACAGGCATGTCCACAGGCCCCTCCAGAACCTCTGGGTCCTGCACCCGGGGGTGTGGGCTGAGTGTGGGCGGAAGTGGAGACATTGGCGAGTGGAGGAGGGACTCAGGGGCTTTCCGGGAGAGTGGTTTGGGATACTTGCAACTTGGCAGAGCGGCCAGAGACTCCAAGGGTGGCTCCAGTGCCACAAGACCCCCGAGCTGGGGCCCCCCTGGTGAGTCCTGTTCCAGTGGGGTTTCCTGTGTGACAGATAGACGGTGGTGGAAGGGGATCATGGCTGGCCTCTTGGACTGTTTGTCAGCCTTTTCTGCCTTGTCACTGGTCTTGTGTTTGGGCAGGGAGGGGGGGTATAATGATGGGCCAGAGGACTGAGTGGGGTTGGCACTTGTCTGGACGTTGGCAGTGGATGTGGTGGTCAGATTCAGCTTCTGCTGCCTCAACCTGCAGCAAAGTCAAGCAAAACAAAGTTAAAAAAAAAACACTGTATCCCCAAGATTAAAAAAACACTATGAAGAATCAGATTTAAGATAATCTGTCCCTAAGAGGCAAAATATTCGCTAATTCCATTATTACAGAGTTTTTGCTTTAATATCACAATAAAGGCTGTCCTTGAGTTGCCGAATGTCCCACTTTTTTTTACAATTTTAAAAGTTGATTTTATCTTCTTATCCCAAGTCAGCAAGCAATGTATTTTCAGACAGCTGCCATGTACTGTTTTCAAAATAAAAGACTCTGAAGGATTATCTCTTTTCTGCAGAATCACATAAATTTTATTTGATCTTGGACTGTGACCTGGGATGTAAGCAACATGCTCATACAAGCAGAGGGACATTAATCATCATATTGCTATTACAAATTTGATGAATCTTGACATGGAGATTTTTTTGAAGGCTGTGTGCTCAGATACTGTACATAAACTGTGAGTTGTTGAACAGCTTGGCTGGAGCCCTGTGGTACCTGGAGCAGCTGCAGGGCGCTCTCGCTCCCAGATCGTTGAAGTCCCATGTGGTAACTCCATTTGGCACTTCCTTCTTAGGCGTCACGTCAGATGGCGGATTCAGTCTGAAGGGAATTAACGGGTCCATGAGGGCGCCAGCTCAACTGCATCACTGCACTTCAATAATAATCACACCAAACAGAGGAGACAAACTCGCTTTAACTTACACATGCTGAGGCTGGTTGAGATAGCACTCCCTCCAGGCCTGATGGACCACCTGACAAGTAAGCTTCTTCCCAGAGTGCTTTGGGCTGATGCTAGTGACACCCATGCTGCTGTCTGGTGTGGGAACGCTGGAGACGGAGGTCACGAAGCCACTGTCCGCTGAAAAGGTTAAAGGTGGAGCCGATGTCACAATACAGGACTGAGCACGGGATTTTCAACCATGAAATGAAATGATGATATGTGAAATATGGCTGCACAGTCACAATTTTTCAGAGCGAACGAAAACATTCAAACTTGAGTTTGGGTCGACTGACAATAGTTGAAGGAGAATCATTTTACAAAGGAATAAATGTGGCTCGTTCATGGCCTATATATTTGTGTTTTCATCAGTCAGTAAAAAGCTTTTTTCAATGATAAAAGCAATTATTTGTCAAACATCAACTGGCCCTAAATAGCTTATTGTTGAGTAAAAACTTAATTGATAAATTATCTGCTATGTGTTTTAAATCAATGCGTTTCAGTTTCAGCATGTCAACATGTGTGTATAATGTGGTATCTGATGTCCTTTGTGTGCATGTTTGTTACCTGAGCAGGGCTGCTCTGGTGACGTTGGCGGTGTGAGCGGCACGCTGCAGTGGTTCGGCTCCCTGTTGAGGCCCTGAGCTACAGGAACAGGTGGAGGCTGCTCCACTGGTAGGTCCCCCTGGGCAATGAGCACAAAAGCAGCTGGGTAGGTCATCCTCACTCCACCTAGGAAGATAAAAAGGAGGACATTATTTATGGTTATGAAAGAAGGAAGGTGTCTGCTGCTCACTTTTAACTGTGAGGTGTATTTAAACTGTTAAAATATGAATTATTGTGCTTAAAGATAAAGTCACCCTCACCGACTTCTCTATTCAATAATATTTTACTGAATAAAATTATATATATGTTCCAGACATTCCCCAATAATTGGCGGCAAGTACAGTGGATGTGATGCAATCATACACTTTCTCTCACTGCTCATATAAAACATCATCTTAAATCCCTTTACACTCACGCCTTGACTTTAATTTCTGGCAGCAAAGACTAGACAGGCTTTCCTCTTTAGATATAAAAGCCACTGCTATCCATGGGAGTTTTGATTATAATCAGGTCAAACCAGTGCTGTGGGATCAGACTGATTAGACAAAGCTGTTAGAGTAACTCCCTGCGGCTTTTACCACGACTTCCCTATCTGTCTCCTCTCCTCTCCTGTCCTCCCTTCCAGTTATTCCCCCTTTTCCACTCTGAGATGTGCTAAACAAGCATGAGGAAGGTGAACTTCAGCAGCACCCCCACCCACTAATACCTCAGCTCAAAATGCCTGGGAGTCTACATGGAGAGCGAATTTAGTCAGTGTGATGCTGATCCATGTTTGCTTTAGCAGAGCAACATCCCTGTGGTCTGCTGTGTTTTTGTTGCTCACCTCTTTGCTCAGTTGTTTTTTATTGTGTACTTCTGTGTGATTATATAATTTGCAGAACATGCAACACAATGCTGGAAAATAAAAGAGTAAACTGTGCTACTGGAGATTTCTATTGTATTTTTCACCTTCCACACATTTAAATCCACCAAACAAGTTCACATTTTCCATACCTACGATGACCTCCACTGCCACATGACAGTTGCGATCATAGGCTTGGCTTGCTTCTTCTTTGTCCTTCTCTCCACTTCCCTCTTTCTGCTGGAGCACCATGGGGTAGAAGTAGCTCCAGTCCTCCATCAGCTTCCGTACCGCAGGGTCACTCATCTTGTAGGCCTGACCTGTCAGAGTGCCACTCAGACCGTATGGACTCAGGATCACTGCAGATAAAAGAGATTGGAAGGAGAGAAGATGTAAAACATGCTGTAACCTTAAATCATTTAATTCAATTTGTTGTATTTTATTATATTGCACAGCAAAGATACACACAGAGGAGCCGAAAGGGAAATACAATGAGTTTGCCGAAGATTCCGTTAACCTTGCCTATAATAACCTGATTTTATTTAATCATTTAATAAGCAGTATTTCTATTTTACCCAATTACAAATTCAAGATAAGCTCATGTATTCTTTATAAATTTTTCTACTTTCAACTTTTACTATTGGGATATAACTGAGTACATATACTCAAGTACAATTTTTGAGGTACTTGTACTCACTCATGTTCCTTACTATTTCATATTTCTATTCCACTCCAGTTAAGAAGGAAATAAGGTACTTTTTACTTCACACATTGTATTTATCTAACAGCTACACACTAGATAGGTTACATACAAACATTTGTACATTTATAAAAATATGGAGCATTATAATATAAAAATATAATATAATAAATAAGCCAACTTAAAAGTTCAATTTAGTTCAAAATCAAATAAAATCTTTTTAGATATTGAAGCACAAGTAATACTAATAATAATAAGTAATACTTTCAATGCAAGACTGCTACTCATAATGGAGTATTTGTATAATGTGGTAATGCTATTTTTACTGAAGTAAATTATCTAAATACAGCCTCTGCTACGGCTAATGTGCATGTCGTGTTTTGTGCAACGCAAGACATTTGTATGACGCTGTGCATGTTCATCCGTAGTGCAATACATTTGTGGTTGTACTTCATTGCAGTGCATTCTTACTGAACATCGCTCTTGTTTTGTTCTGTGTACATAAACCATTGAAGAAAACAGTGGGGTTGTGGTATTACCTTGCACTGGTGTGATGGAGGTCTGTGCGAGACGGATGTGGTTTTCTGTGATGTGGTACGCAGGCTGGTGCTGGGCGATCTCCACGCTTGTGCACACGTTGCTCTCCCCGTGGAGGAAGAAGGAGAAGGAACATGATAGGTGTTCACTGGGGACAGAAGACAGCAAAGGTTGAAATCATGAGACCACAGACAGACAGAAACAGTACAGTACAGGGATGTGGTGGTGTACGTCTCCTGTTGTGTGCACCGTGAGCTGTGCAGAGAGACGTGAACAGATCCCTCTGAGCTCCTGCTTGTGCACAACATAAAAACTAATTAAATGGCAATGTGAGTTTGCACTGTCAAACAGACAAACTCTCTTTGTCCATTTTAATTGCATATGTATTAACCTGCACAACTACAAACATAATAGAACTGAGATGTAAATTGAATTGAGATTACATTTAATTATGTTCAACTTCAGATTAAATAAGCCCATGAATCAAATCTATTGAAAAACAAATGCACAACATAAATATGCCAGTCTTTCAGGCAGCAGCATGACAAATGATGAGTGCTTTTCTCCAAATAGCAATTTAGAGAGCATACTCAGAATGTGTCTTTGTAAAAGCCTTGCAGATCTCTACCTACATTGATCATCTTCATCATTTTCCACATAGGCTCCTTATTGCAGGTATAAATCCTCATTTGCTTATGACTGATTGTGGTGACTACATGTTTACATATGCAGCGCTCTCTTTATTACACAGCCCCTGCACAGTTCATCGTGCATGACTCTTTTTTTAATCACAGAGAAGTAATTGTCTGGGCCTTATTGCAATCTATATAGCAGTGGGCGGGCTGGACATCATTAACTATCATCGGCTTCTCTGATGTATATTTTTAATCTATAAAGCTCCTTACCACCTTGGTTTATATATATCAGACTGACAATAAAGTCAGCAGGTACTGTAATCGCCTTGTGATTACCCCACCGCCTATGCAATATCTCCTTTGCCCTGAGGGAGCTGGACCTCCATTTGAGCTGTAATGGATCATCAAATTCAATAAAATGGCCAGTTCCACAGTCACTCATGGGCAGAACTGAACACAGTCATGAGGGAGCCAAATATCATGCGGCGTTAAGCGTGACGGCCTCCAGATGGCGCTGAGTGCACCCAAAGAATGAAGAGGCCAATTTCTCTGCCTCATAAACATTCCTGATGCTCTCAGAGAAAAAAAAAACATACCCTCATAACAGCAGGTGGTTTGAACACAGGTCTGCACAATCACAGGAGGAAGAGCAGAGCTAAAGCACATACATATGCATGCACAAGCCTGCAAGAAAACAGGGACACGAGCACATGTCGCCTTCACACCTACAGGCGCGCACGCACGCAGTCATGCGCGCGCACACACACACACACACACACAGCACTAGTTCATCATCTCACCGATTCGCATCTCTACAAAACATGAGTCAAAATGCTTTCAATGTCATCGCCCTCCATCCTTGTCCTCAGTGCATCATTACACCATAAGAAGAGCTATATATAGCTGCACAGGGAAGCTCAGGGGAACAGCTGCAAGTCAAGAGTACCAGTCCAACAAACTGCCATGCACATATGCACACACAGTCTTTAGCATCTCAATTGCAAAATGCTCCAATAATCTTCTGAGTGTAAAGTCATCAACCCACATGCATAAATGCAACTTCAGGGTACTTAAGACACATCAGTTAGTAAGTCTGTTTTATTATTATTATTATTATTATTATTATTTCCCATTGGCTAACTGTAATCTGTTTGTTTGACTGACACTTTCTGCTCTGCTTGCACCTACAGGCCTAACAGCTGTGAACAGATTACACAAGGCTGTGAAATGAAGCATCCATTAGAATTTATTTCCCTGTCGTGTTGATAATTTGGGTTTATATTGTTATTATATATTTTTTATGAGATGCGTGCGTGCTGATTGGGACTGATGTGTCTACAAAAACACTATACCCTCAAGACCCCTCCTAAAACCACCGCCCTGGCCGAATAGCAGGGAATCACAGTCGGAAATCCACTCTGCTCTCTCTGTATCTTTATCCCTCTTTTTCTGTTTTAAAATCAGGCAGCGATCCAACATAACTCCCTGGATCCCTCAGTATTTCTGCTGAAAAGACTGTGTGCTGATAAAGAATTGTTCACATTGGTACTACTAATTAATTTTACCCTATACATATATGTTGTTACAAAGCGAAGCCCAACAAAGCCTACGGATTAAAGTGATTGAACTCATTTAGCGCTATGTTGAAAGGGAAAGTTTAGTTGGCTAAACAATTACATTTGATAAACTATACTAGCAATGAGTCTACCCAGTTATTAATGTACAACAATTATGACCTAAGATCTATTATGACTGCAATAAAGTGCAATTAAATGTGAGTCAGGGAAAAGCAGAACTACAAAAAGAGCATCAAACTGTAGGCTGACGCAGCTGGGAGATTGATGCTCCCTGTCCTTTTACAAAGGGCATTTTCCTGCACAGTAAGCGGGTGTGAGTGTGTGGACACACTAGGCTTCTTGCATCCTGCGGGACATTTGTGCAGTCGGCAAGCGTGTGTGTGTATGTGTGTGTGTGTGAGAACAGTGGACAGAGATGTGAGGCAGCTGTGTGTGCTGGGCTGTATGAGTACAGGTATTAATAAATGAAGAGGAGTGATGGCTGAGACTCGCCTCAGGGCTGACAGTCCTGTTGAGAGAGAGAGAGGAGAGGAGAGGAGAGAAGGAAGGGGAGAGTCGGGGGGGGGGTGGTTGAGAAAAAGAAGTGAGAGTCAGTGAGAGTGAGAGGAGGGAGAAAGAGGATGAGCAGAGTAGAGAGAGACAGCAATGGAGACAGAGTGAGCACTAGAGGTAGAAAAATGAAGGAAATGCTGGAATGAGACTGAGACGAAAAGGGAAAATAGAAGGATAGAGAGGAAATTAGGAGGACAAGGAAAGAAAGATACAGTATAAAATGAGGAGTGAGAGCAAAACGAGTGTGAGAGAAAGAGGAGGAGGTGAATAATTCAGTGCCACGCACTGCAATTGCTGCACACATATCGATGAGATCAGAGTTTTAATGGGTGGCTACTGAGCACAATTTTATGGCGAAATCAATCAGGGGATGTAGAGCCAGAGAGCGCACAGACACATCACATGCTATGCTTGTGCATGTGTGTGTGTGTGTGTGTGTGTGTGTGTGTGTGTCAGTGTGTCTATTTCATTTGGCCTAATATGCACGGTACATGCCTACTCCTATATTCAGCACAAATTCAGCAAACCACACGTATGTGAGTGTATGCACGTAGAGCGGGACATAATGCACACACATAAACCCAGAGTATGATAAAAACATGTGAACACACATATATAGTTTATCATATGCACGTCTGAATGCCACTGAAAAAAGGTGAAAATGGACTGAGTGTTGAGTTCATGTGACAATGTGTCCTTTCACCCCATCACAATGCCACCAGCCAGCCAGCCAGCAGGGGAGCTGGTTAATGTCTGACATGCACCATGGACTTGACACAGACGCATGTGTCACACACTAAAAAAAAAACAATGGTTATCTTGGTTGTCAGGCTGCTCTTGTGCCTAACCCAGTGGGAAAAAAGATAAAGAAAGATTAGATTAAAGGGGAAAGGATGGAAATGAATAAACAGTAAAACAACTGTGTTCAAGACACACTGAACTTCTGTTTCTACTGTTCCAGTATCTAAAGACCATGATCTGATAACTGTGTTTAGAAATCACTAACTACAGTCATATGCACTAAGCAGCACTATTATGAGTTATCGTCATCCTTCTAGCTGCCTAACCCTTCCTACACAATCTGAGCACATCTCTTGAAAACCTAAGAATGCAGACACTGCTCTGCTGTGCTGTATGAGGACCGATGCAGAGGATGTTTATCCTCTTGTAAGCTCTTGTGAGCAGCATGTATGCACGTGCTCCAAAGGTCTTTCCAGTGCACTGACACAATAACTTTATTCCACACAAACAAATCCTAACATAAACACAGGCTTATGCAGGTGTGTGCACACACCACTATTAACACAAGCATAAGGAGGAGTCAGTCAGCTTGATGTATTATTCAGTGGCCCCCACTGGCTGGCTTTAGCCAGTGTTGCTATTACAACAAGATACGTGCAAGTACACGATCACTGCCCTTTCTATAGGCGAAAAAGAAGCACAGGAAAATATCAGTCTACTGCCGTTGAAATTAGATTTATTGTCGACTATGAAAATTTTGTCACTGGGTTATTCCCACACAAATGCTGCCAAGAGTGAAAGCCTAAGTCTCTAACCTCAGTAAGAGCATCAGTGCTTGCTACCACAGGCTTGTACCTTCATATCTGTGGTCCTAATTAAAAACGAGGAAAAGGATCTGTTGGTAGGCTGTTGCTGTGATGTATCACCATCCTCTCTATTGATCTGTGCGTTTTTTCTCTTCTCTCTCTCTCTCTCTCTCTCTCTCTCTCTCTCTCTCTCTCTCTCTCTCTCTCTCTCTCTCTCTCTCTCTCTCTCTCTCTCTCTCTCTCTCTCTCTCTCTCTCTCTCTCTCCCCTTCTACCTGGTAATATTAGAAATCGGGTAATACACGTGTCCAAGAACACATTTCAAAGAAAATGCAAATATTTCAATAAACCTAATATTCAACAAGGGTACTTTTGAGTGAAAGTGTGGTCATCCTAAATCTTATTTCCTTGTAGGTTCTAAATGATTCTGTGGCTCACAGTGCATGTAGTCAATTAATGAGCCACTGTATAGGCCTAAGCTGCTGTATTTAAATACAGTGTGTATTTCAGTGGCGTCTCTATAAAGGCCTTTTTACTACTGATGGAAGCACATGCAATTATAATAGTCAAATTCATCCATGACTGCAAAAATGGTATTATGATTTTTAGTGTTATTTTTTCCTACACACATTTGCTGTATATTTTGATGTCATCCACATAATAGTGGCTTTGAGCTGGACACCTGAAATTATGCTTAATTTCACTGTAGGGGCCCGCAAATTTCCGAAAATGCAGTGGCACGATGAACAAACCAAATTACTCCCAAGTCTAGTGAGGGGTATTACGTTCAAGTGACCACACACAAAAGATGACAAAAATGAGAAGAAAAAGTGCATCACGCAGAGCAACAAAGAGCAAGATGATCAATGATTGGTATGTCCTGTCCTCAGTGGTGGTCAGAAAGTACTTACTGACTGAAAAAAATAAAAACTAATTCACTAAACTCAGTAAAAAAAACAACTAAACAGCTCAGTCACATTTATAACTAGTTTAATAATCATAATCAGCTGGCTCCAAGAATAGACAAATCTTCCTACTCAGGATGGGTGGGATCTTACACCATTCACCCACTGACTAATTTGAATATTTGCACCAAAAATACCAATTAGAAGCTGTATATTATAATAAAATATCCTGTATCTTAAAATAAGGATTAGAAAATTGTTTAACTTTATCTTTTTTTTTTAAGTCGTCACATCGGTATTAGTATCATGTTTCACACAACATACTTTGTTTTGAATGAAGATGGGGAACAAAGGCTGAGTAAGGTAGACGTATGTGACTTTCTTTCACTCATTACAACTGGGAGCTGCAGTTTTTCAAGGCCCTGAAAACCCTGGGGAAAATGTTTAACTAAACAAACCAATATGAGAAAAATCAGGTCTGTGGGCAATTTTTTTAATTACACATATTTTTTTCTTCCTTATTTGCTTGTTATTCTTGTTTTTAATTATTTTCCGTCTAATGTTTATGATTAAACATGGTTGAACTTCAGATTTTTATAGCCCTCTAGCTTTCCTCCTCCTCTGCACATACCCATTTAACATGACATCTTAATTGTGAAAGCAAATAAAATAAACAAACGATCTTGGCATCAGTAAATTTATCACACAGGTCTGATGCAGAGGAAGAGGTGAAAAATGGGAATGCTTTTCATATTTTTTTTGTTGTTTTTATTTCTAGAGATTCTGTGACCTTGTTCATGTGGCCTAACACCAAATGTCTGTTGCCTAGGAGATGGCTAATATCTCAATGTCACTGGTCCCTGAGGAGAGGAGAGGAGAGGAGAGGAGAGGGGAGAGGAGAGGAGAGGAGAGGAGAGGAGAGGAGAGGAGAGGAGGGGAGAGGAGAGGAGAGGAGAGGAGAGGAGAGGAGAGGAGAGGAGAGGAGAGGAGAGGAGAGGAGAGGAGAGGAATTGTAGTGTATTAAAAAAACTATTCTCTCAGGTCACGTAAGGATTTCTGAGATTTTGAAGTAGTTCAAACAGGCAGAGCAACTTGTTTTTGTTTCATGGTCAAGCACCAGAGGACATCTCTGTTACGCTGTAAAATATGAACATTATTTATGCATATGGCCATGAATGCAAATGAATGCACCTAGATTAACAAATATACTGTGTACTGTACTTGGCATGCATAGAACTGACTGAGCTAATGAGAGAGACAGGCTCTAATACCTCCATTCACCCGTCTATGGTAATGATTAATTTATGACCCCCCACCTTCTCTGATCCCCACCTCCCTACCACACACACTGAGCCTCCTCCCTGCTCGTCCTCTCTCTCATGCCTCTTCTCTCGCACTCTCTCTGTATCCCTGTAACTCTCTCTCTCTCGCTCCCCTCAGCGTCTGATGCAATCCGTTACCAACCCAGAATGCTTTCCTCCCATTCAGACACAAAGAGAGCGGGAGTGTTGAGGGTTGAGGAGGGGAGGTAGGTGGGGTGGGGGGTGGGGGGTTGGTGTTGAGCAGAAGAGGAGGTTGGTTGGTTTGGGAATCTTCTCCTGGATGTGCCAATCCTCGCCATGCCCGGGGACGCATACAAGATAAACACCAGATAAGCCTGACAAAGGCAGCAGTGCCAAGGAGCAGGAATTGGCACGAGTACGGGGGCATGGCATGGATATTAGCGCTGAAGCGCCCCCTGTTGGGGATGAAAGGCACAGTGTGGGAGCGAAGAAGAGACAAAGGAACTGGTTACAGCTGAGGCGGGAGGTCAGTGTATGCCTAACTGAGCAATGTTCCCTCATGGCATGAAAACACTGATGGCCAGGGATTTGCAGGGGTTCTTAGGTCTCACACTGTCAATTGTAGGGCGGCACTGCTATACTTGGAACAAGGGTGTGTGTGTGTGTGTGTGCGTGTGCGTGTTTGGGGGGGGGGGGGGGGGGGGGGGGGGTTATTCAGGATCGTATGTGTTTGCATGTGTCCTGGAGGCAAGCAGTGGAGATAAGTGGAAAGAAAAACTGCCACGCTTCACTTACACACTGTGAAACATGCAACAGCTGCAGAGTTGCACTAAAAAAAAAGCCACCGGTGCAGCCATCTACACAAGATGTGTGTTTGTTAGTGTCCGCGTGTTGAAGAATATTTCTCTCTGTTTCCCTTTCTCCTTCTCTTGATTTTCCTTCCAGGATGTTCAATAATTCACAGACAGTACAAGTCAGGATCGGCTCAGCAGGGGGCGTACCAGCTGGCAACACATCCATACAGCGCAGTCAAAGTGATAAGGAATTGCATGATGTACGAAAGGGGCGCACACATGCAAATGAGTGCAAGCGCTCAGACGCTGGGTGTAATTTCAGATGCAGAAGCTCTATTCTCAACATATGTTTGTGTGCATACAATGTGTATGCACGGACACATGCACACACACTGAGGGGCTGGTGTCTTCACATGTTCCTACATCAACCAACTGTTATTATTCTCTAATACTCTCCTTGAATCATTCTCCATGGCCGTTTAGCAATGTTGGTTATATTTGGTCATATTTTAATGGTCATTTATCTTTATTCTCATGAAAGCTAATAAACTAATTCATGAGAAACCTCCACTTGTCAAACAGGATAATGTGCCTGATAAATGCACACAGAGACACCACAATGTAACAATCTCTAAAATAAAAGACAAAGAGAAAAGAAAGAAGCATTAATCAAACACAAATTATATAACCATGCATACACTCACATTTACTTACTGTAAGCTAACATACAAGGTATTATAGTTTATATTGCATGTAGTTGATAGGTGTCTTTTTAAGGTTTTGAGCCTCCACGAGCCAGAAGAATCAGCTTCAGTGCTCCTTGTTATAGGCTCTACAAGTCATTTGATCTCTATTGGAGGGATGGACACCTTTCTGTTAAAAGATATTCCCTCCTTTGGTATTTTTTATGATGGCGGTGGAGAGTGCTGTCTAACACACACAGTGACTGTTCA
Source organism: Trachinotus anak (assembly GCF_046630095.1). Classification (NCBI taxonomy): domain Eukaryota; kingdom Metazoa; phylum Chordata; class Actinopteri; order Carangiformes; family Carangidae; genus Trachinotus; species Trachinotus anak. Next base: position 9,477,690 of record NW_027273879.1, on the reverse strand, counting down.
GGCCATTACATATGATTCACATCCTTTTCATACTCATTAAAACATTCAGCGCACGCTGTAAGAAAGCATCTGCATTCATTATGTTTCTCCACTCATTATGTTTTCAGCCGTGTCCGTTTGTTTGTTTGTCAACTGGATTATGCAAAGTACTGAACCGATTTGCACTGAACTTGGTGGAGCGATGGGTCATGGGTCAGGGAAGATGCTATTACATCTTGGGGCAGATCTGGATCATTGACTGTGAATTGGATTTTTTTTCTCTGAAGTCTGGTGTATGATTCACCTCTGTAAGTGCCCATCGAGTTTATTCAGGTTTTTCTTTTCATCTGTCACTTGTATGCACAGTATATTTCACATTACACTGCTTTTAGGTACAAAAAAATTCAGGCTTCCTCACAGTGCTTCTCAGAGCACTGTAGCTATGCAATACAAGCGACACACACTCTGGAGATGTCACACAGAGTGCCTCGCTGAGGGACTTCTCTGAACCACCTGCTCTGAACTGCTAAACCTGAGTTTGCTACAGCACATCACAGCAGACTGCACTTGTGTCAGCAACTTTCTGGAGTGAGGGTTTCCTGTGCGTCACCTAATTTACACCACATTTGAATGACAACGCAATTTACAGCTTTCCACTTCAAAAGCTACAAAGCAAATGTAAATACACGGATGATTTTTGTGTTTGCTGCCTCTAAGCAATATTCAAACAGATTTCTAAAATGAGCCATTTGACAGCTAAGTGGTTTCCTTGGAGCCATTTACTGGAATACTTAGCATTTGAGCCTTGCTATGTTAGAGATGTGAGGAATGCTGCATCCTCAGCAGCAGGAGACGCTGAAGTGGGCACACTGAGCTGTGAGAGGGAACTATAATGGCTGAAGCAACAAGTTGAGCTACTGTCATCACACCCACCCCACTTTTTATTCTGTTTCAGTCTCTCTGTCTGTCTCCCACATTGCCTACACAGTCACACAGTGTGACACCGACACACGCAAACACACACACAACCACCCTCCCCTCACCCAGAGGGATAGAAAGAGCGAGAGAGAGAGAGAGAGAGAGAGAGAGCTGTGTGAGCTCGACCCAGCTCAGCTCTCACCTCTCACCACCATTCACCATCCCGGTTTGTAATAGTCTCACACCATGAGCCAGCTGCTGGAACATCAAGGAGACGAGACACTGCAAATCCTGAATCACATGAAAGCCATTCACACTGCACAGCTGTGTCACACTCTGACATGCACATGCACACACACACACACACACACGGTCACACACAGGGACTACTGTAGCATATACACCGATCAGCCACAACACTGAAACAGGCAACTGGTTTTAATGCTGTGGCTGATGAGTTTCTAATAGTCTAACATACAGAGACACTAAACATGCTGTAGAAGCCCAGTGGTGTGTGTTTGTGTATGTATGTGTGTGTGTGTGTGTGTGTGTGTGTGTGTGTGTACTCTGAACGTTCACTTACCTGTTGCCCAAAGACTTTTCTTCCAGTTCGTGTGGCTTGAAGAACCACTTCCCGATCCGCACAAACCCTTTATCCATCAAACATCTGCAGCAGTAAAGAGAAGTAAAAACAAGCAAGAGGGAAAGAAAATCATTCATTAGACAAAGAAGAAAATGGTTCAGCATCGCTCTCTTCTACTCTCTCTCTCGCTAAAAACAGGAGGATGGCTGATTAAAAGCAACACCTGAACAAGAACCATGCAACCAGCCGTACTCTTGCGAAGCTCAGAGAGGTTTTTATTCAGCTCGGTGGTGATTTTTTGAATCTTGTGGCAGCGTTGAGTTCCATTACACTGTTTGTGATTGTTTCTCAGCAACAGCCACCATAATATCATTTTCTGGCCTTGATATGAATTTCAAAGCTTCTATGAGTAGAAACAGTTTGATGTGTTTTTATATTTAACTGGCCTCATGAAAATTGAATCACTTTTTTTGCATCCTTTCATCGAAGCGCTAAATTGAGCAGCAAGTAATGCAAACAGAATAATATTGACTGTTTTCTGATTTTACTTATAGGACATGAACTGCAGCAGGGACTGTCCCTCAGCTGCATCTGAGCAGAGAGAGAAATGTGGAGTTTATGACGAGCGCGTAGGAAAAGTAAAGGTAATCTTTTGCTAATCTCCCTGCCCCCAAAGCAGAGCGCACTCTTACACATAGCTTTCCAAAACCTGTTCTTTCATCAGATCAAACTCTGATCACATCAAACAGTTCAGTCATGGTGCTCCCTATTTGGCTATTCCACCATCTGTGCACTTCTTCACCTCATTTCAGCCTCCCTTCACATACAAAACTCAGTGTCCTCAGAAGTTTGACTTTTTTCTGTGTGCAGGTGCCAGAGAATTCCCTGCTAGATCCTCTGACCCGGGTCAAGGAATTACAAAATGATTTTTTTTGGGCTTTCCAAAGCCCTTCAGCCTCTAGCTCTACCATCTTTGGTGCATTCTTGCCAGCGTTTTCTTTTCTAACCATGGCTGCTCACTGCACATGATATATCTCTCTCTCTCTCTCTCCCTTGGAAACATTTAATTTCATACTGACATCACAAACAAGTTGTATTTAATGTGGATCAGTCATGTCATGGCCACTACAAAACCACATTATAAGGTCAGTATTGATCCCTGTACCAATGCGTCATATCAGATCACACTCTAAGAGTGTTAACAGTGCATTATACCAGTGGAGCAACCACAGTGAGTGAAATGCTCAAGCCAGCGCTGAAGATTCAGTCCCTTTACAACCAACCTCTTTCTTGCAGACAAAGAGCAGCATCTCCATCCATTTGAAGTTTCCTCTCCTTTTAGCTCTGTTATAGATTCCACCAACTCCTGTTCACCAGCTAGTCACTAACCTTGTCTGGAGCATATGATGGATTTAACAAAGCTTTTTGGATGAAAAAAGCTGCATGCACCTGGGAATGACACTGATGGGCAATTACACCAAAACAAGGAGCTGAGACTGAATGACAACACTGAAATACTGATATAAAATCACTGATTAGAGAAGCATGTTTGCTTGATTGACAGGTGTCTCAAGCTATCACACTTGTGTTTGTGTTTTGCTCGTGCCAACTCAGCTGCATCTTGGCACCACCTTGTTGGCAAAATGTCAATTTTCTGACCACATTAAGTGTCAAAAGTTGCACTGAGCCCTAAAACCAAACACCCACCCTCAACACACACTTCCCGTAAACCTCAGCAAAGCACTGCCCTGTTGTTATTCAATCTAATTATATTCTACAGTGCAGCACTGTGCATTTTTTGGAAACATATATTATTCAGGATCATTTGACCAATGTGTACATTTTGTTAAACATTGCGTACATCTTTTGTTTTGTCCGCACTGGAACCAAGCATTACATTGTCATACGCTAACGTCTGAGTTATGTGTCTTGAGGATAATTTCTGTCCATTGGCAAATAATAAAATGAAATCCCTCCATATGGAAGCCTGCTGCAGTGGGCTTCTATAAATCTGACCTCAGCACCAGTGGCAGATGTCTGACTTACTTATCTAAACAAACATCAGCCTGTCTAACTGATTACTCTGAGACCTCAACCAACCACAAAGCCCTCACCTCCTCACTGTTATTCCAGCCTTATGCTGAACAATTCAAAATAATGAACCATACAACAGTTCTCTCCTGACCATTTCAAACTCAGCAACATCCCATAAAAAGAGTTGTTTTTGTTAATATTCATATCCGCTTTATAAGCTATTTGTAATTAAAATCTATGGTTGTTCTAATAACGATAACAACAATAAAAGCAGCCTGTGACAGAGGTCAATTTCACCTGTACGATATAAAAGAGAAAGTGGAAATGATCCCTCCTTGGCTGAAACAGTGAGCTATAAAAGGAGTTTGCTTCAAGGTAATAGGAAGGTTAATTCAGCCTGCCCCCTATGATGATCACTGATGCTTAACTTAATAGAGAGCAAATATGTGCTGCTTCATTTAACAGATGGCTCTGACTCAGATAGGAGAGCTTTGGGTACTTGAGCAAGTGATTCCGCACTCAGGTTATAATTTCATTAAGGTGAAGCTTCTGGAAGGAAACTAAAGCTGTCGACCAGTTAGACTTAAAGTCCCTTTATCTGGAGATTTGTGTGTAAAATTCAAAACACTCATTCTCATATATTTTGAAAAGAAAGATTACATTCAAAGTGGTATTTTAATTGACTACTACATGTTTGAGAGTTATTTTATTATACTATATGTAAAGTTAAAACATCAATTACATATTCTTTTATTTTTTTCATGGAGAAAAGTGCAATATAAATTTAATATAGTAGCTATTCTGGTTAATGCATCACTTTCTAGCAGTGGTGGGAGAAATATTCAAATCATTTACTCAAGTTAAAGTAGCAATACCACACTATAAAACTACTCCAGCACAAGTAAAAGTCCTGCGCTCACATTAAATGTAGGTATTCGTCAAGTATTAACAACTAAATATACTTAAAATTAGTATTTTATTTTAGGTAAAAAAGTAGAAGTACTCCTTACGCAGAATGGCCCCCATCAATGTTATATATTATTATGTTTATTATTATATTATACTTAGTGGGTAAGTGGTACTTTAATGTAAATAATGTTTCATACTTCATTCATTCGGTAGTTTAATATAGTGGTGCCTTTTATTTTATAAATTGATCATGTTTTGCATGGAAAATCTTAATATGTGAAGTAAATCTGAGGAGTAGAAGTATAAAGTAACATACAATGAAAAGTACCTCAAAACTGCAAAAACCCAAAAATGTCACTACATTGTGAGTTATATTCCTCATTAGATATATATGACATTGTACATTACATCACTATGTAACTATGCCTGTTATGTAACATGTTTTCATATTCTGTGTATGTCATTCACATCCTGACTGCAGCCCTCACTGTGCAGCTCCTGAAGAGCTTCTGGAGAACGACGGTGGTTTTACCTCTCCAGGAGGTTGTGTATGGCCTTGAACAGGAGAGTCCTGCACTCGTAGGACAGCCCGCACTCCCAGAGTCCCTCCTCAGCCACTGAAAGACAGGAGGAGAGAAAAAAAAGATGATCAAATTATAAATATTAATATCTTATCATCTCAATAACGAAAATTTGAATGATATTGTCTGTGACAGCAAAACATCTGCATACACCAGCTTGAAGATAATAAACAACACTTGATTCAGTGTCATGTGTTTATAGCTCACTCTGTCAAAACATGCTGCATGTGCTGATGAGAAAACCTGCACATCATATCAGAAATTACACTTGAAGTCATGTGTGCAAGTGCATATTTGTGTGTGTGTGTGTGTGTGTGTGTGTACATGTGTGTACACAGAGGACGCTTGGCTGTACAGCTGTCAGGTTGGCTGCAGCGACAGCCCAGTCAAACCCCATGCAGTTGTCAAACCCAGTTAACTGGAGAGGGAAAGTGTGCCTGTATCTGCACACGCTTGTGCGCTCAGGTTTGTACATGCATGCAGAGTTTTACCTCGACACTCTTTTTCCCTCTTTGAAATCTAAGAAATCAGCTGCACTTCGCCCGAGCCTCTGACATGTCAGCAGCCAGTTCACATGTGTGTGTCAAACATGTTGGGAAACAATTCTGCACCCTGCTGATTTCTTTAAACCTCCTACCCTACACCTCGTCACCAACCCCCACTGCCCTCCTCCCAAAAAGAAAGAACACACGCACACACACACACACACACACAGAGAGCGGCCAGTTAACAGTGTTTCTCTTTGTTCTTTGCCATATACCTGCAGGGCTGCTGGAAGAACTGGAGGATTGTGGGTGGGTGTTGTGTTTGCTTATAGGGTGGTGGCAAACAAACCAAGCATCACAGAAATACACAAGAAAAAAAGAATGAGAGACAGAGGCAGATCGCCTGGGGGATGGGTGGCATAAGCCCCAGTAGAGGTTTTCTCTTTCCTCTTCTTTCTCCTTCTTCTCCTATTTCTCTTCTCCTTGATTTTTTTTTTTTTTTGGCTGTGTATTCCTTTTCTCCTCCTTGGTTGCTTTGTTGATATTTCCCTCCTGTGTGTGTTTTTTTTCCTGCTTCTTCTTCTTCATACCACAGTGAATGAAATTTCCTTACTCGCCAGAATTACCCTGTAACCATGGAAACGCTGGCGGTGAGAACATGGCGCCCTGGCATTCAATTTCAACACTGGTCCCTCCCGCCCCTCACCCTCCTCCTTCTCCTCCTTCCTCTGTTCTATTGCTTCCAACACCCCTCCACCACCCCTTCCTCCTCCCTCACTCACCCAGCCCCCGCCAGCCCCCCCCCACCCCCCCCCACCCCCCCTCCTCATTTACTCCTGCTTCAGGGCTCAGACAGGAAGCTCGCTCTAGCCAGCTACAGAGGAGAGATAGAGCGAGCTCCATGAGCAGAATGCCAAGTCTCCAGCAAATCCAGCTCATTAGCTCTAACTGTCTCTATATATCTCTCTCTCTCCTGCTCTTAAAAAGAAAAACTTCTTCTCCCCCCATTCTGCCAATCCTCCACAAACCCATCTTCATTTACTCTCCTCATGACCTGCTCCACAGTCGGCTCCTGACCCTTATTACTCCAAAACTGTGTCACTGACACCCTAACCTCACATCCTCCCAACACTCCCATCCAAAAGTTGACGAAACAGAAGCACACACCCCTGAGCAGACGCAAAGGAAACTTTCCCACGTTTGCTCTCCTAATAATTTTGCATCTCCTAAAGGAGCAGGTACAGCGTGTTTTGCAACGGTGGGAACGGCACATACTTAGACGCCTGAAAACATGCACTCCGTGTTAGATGCTCCTGTTTATATTGTAGTTGTCAAAGAGCCAGCTCACTGCGCCATATCAACACAAGGTGTGACAAATCACTCTCGCAGGCAAACAAGGTCAGGCATCCACACGCAGCGTGCACATGCAGCCGCACACAAATATTTATAAATATCGAAAAAAACGGGTGTGAAATAAAACAATGATCTGATGTATTAAAGCAGCGATACCCCGTGGGGATGTGAGAGGCATATACTTGGAGGAAACACCATGAAACTGTCATTTCACCAACAGTCAGTCAGTAACCACCGCGATTTGAGCTTTTACTGCCAGTTAATCAGAGGAGGAACACAGATGGCCCAAGGGAGAAGCGTGCTGGAGACACTAAATGCACAGCTAAGTGCAATAGGGCTTTAAAGCATCATGATCCATCATTCATCACAGCCTGAGCTACAGGGAACTGCATCATGCCTGAAAGATTTTAAAGGAACTGGATGTAATCAACCTCGGGCTCAATTAGATTAAACTGAAAGCTCATCATTTTTGGTTTTTACTGAGTTTCACTGATAAATAGACAGATTTTTATTTAAAAATAGAGGAAGAGCCATTTAAAATTTATATTCACAAAAATTTCCTGTCCTATATAGACCCAAACATTATGCTTGATTGCAGTGAACGACACTGAGCACCGCAATCCCTCTATGTAACTACAAATATTTTGTTTTAGGGGTGCAACTTATGACATTTTCATTATTAATTAATCAATTAATCTTTCAGTCTGATATCTTCAGTTTGCTTTTTTTGTCAGACCAACAGCTAAAACATAAAGGTTTTCAGTTTACTGTCATATCTGACAAATCCTCACACTTGAGATGCAGATTGATTTGGTACTTTTATTAAACCTGAAAACATCCTGAAGTAAAATTCCACAGACAAAAAAAACGCTGCGGGCTTATATTTGTTGTAGTTACTCCAAATAGTTAAAAAAAAACAAAAAACAAAAAACAAAACAGATGCCCATGAATGCAGTGCATTGGTGTGTGTGATGTGTTCATAGATGCTTTCAACACATTAGCGTGAGAGGAACATCAGCAGGTATCAAAACTGTCAGAATCATGACAACCCGTGTGCATGTGTGTTCAGGTTCATGTATGCAGTGTGTGTGTAGTACACATGCACATCCCTGTGCCTGACTCTGCATGTGTATGTGTATGTGTGTGAGCGTGTACAGTGAGGTAATTGCCTTACAAATGCTGCCCCCCCCCCCCCCCCCCCCAAATCCCCGTGCCACAATGCTCTTAACTGCTGCGCCACCCCAAACACAAACAAGCAGTGATGGAACTGGGTCGCCACTACCACTCCCTGTATTTCCACCTCTCTCTCCCATCCTCCGTGCCTAACCCTGTCCTTCCATCTCTATCTGTTTCTCTCTCTTATGTCCTCCTCCTCCTCCTCTCTCTCTCTCAGTTTCTCATCCGCCTTTCAACTCCTCTCCCACCTCTTCTCCCTCTACTGTGCTGGTCTCACACCACTAGGGGGAGTGACCACTCGCCACTACAATGCTGTGCTAACGAACACAAAGATGGTATTGATCTGAGAGTGAGAGAAGGCGGGAGTTGAGGTGTGACAACACTCTGTCTCGCACACGATGACACCTCTCCACACATTTCCTTCCTCCTCTCCCTCTCTCTCCCCCTCTTTCTCTCTCTCTCTCATTTGTTCATTTGTCCTGGATCAATAGCACCAGCAGACTTGGCGTCCAGTGGTGTCTCTGCAGTGTGCAGGCTATGAGCTCTCACTGGGAAATGTGTGTTGATGTAACATTGTGTGTATGTGTGTGTGATTTCACACAAAACCCCAGTGCCACTTTACTAATTAGCTGCCCTGCTGCATGTCTGAACAGAGGTTGGTCTCTGTTTGCTGTTTGCTGTGTGTGTGTGTGCATAGAAATATGCCTTAGTAGATTTATGTGCTATAACTAATAAGAGAGAGCAAGAGAATGATTACAAGGCTGCACAGATGGACAGAAAGGGAACGAGAAAGAAAGAGGGACAAAGGAATGATGATGATGATGATGATGATGATGATGATGATGATGATGATGATGGTGATGACGACATGTCTCCCAATGTACTTGGGAGTTATGAGTAAAATTTATACTGTGATAATCATTAATGCATCATCTTTATTTCAAAATGTAACAATATACACATATCAAAATCACCATGTAAAAAGTCCAACTCACAGTCATTCCTGTGAGTTCAATATTTTGACCATTCATGTGTTTGAGCACTCAGCACAGACAACACACACAACCAAAGCTGCACACGTCTGTGAATATGTCAGGGTCATGTAAAGGCCACGCTACATTTTTACATGAAACCGACACGAGTGTGTTCGTGGTTTATGAACAGCCTGAGATGCTGAATGAGGTCTAAAGATGCTGCACAAGAAAGTTAAAGGGCCATAACCGCTGACCTCTTTAAAAAAAACAAAAAAAACAAAAAACAGAGAGATCAGGCCGGGCTTTAGATCAGCACAAAGAAAAGTAACTGTGGAATCACTGATACTGATCAACCATTTTATCAAACCCTGCAGTTATATTATTTTTGATTTGACGCTACAGCTCGTCAAACCTTAAGAAAAGTTCAGTCCTGTTTTTTTTTTTTTTTTATTCATTTATTGATTGGATCATTTAGACAGTGGATTGAGACGTTTGAAAGCAAGAGCTGACTCCCTCCACTGTTATTACTTGATAATTCTGACTTTTGTATCTCATGACTTTCTCCAAATATAAAGAGGGAAAATCCCACTGAGAACAGTGTGATATGAAGCAGTCAGGTTGGCCGTAATAAGCAAACTTGAGGGCCAGTTTCACATTTAACACTTACACAGACATAAGAGTAACAAAAAGACTAGTGTAAAGGCAGACACAAGGAGCCCAGAAGGGGGCTACTTATAGCTTTTACATATATAATAACAGCACTTCACTGTCTTTGTGCTGGCTGTTAATACGGCAATAATATGCTGTATTACCCTGGCATTGAGCCAGAGTTAATGCAGCTAAGCCAGAAAACAGGTACTGTTTATCCCAAGTTCATTCATGGAAAGAAGGGGAACAAAAACCATTTAACCATGTAGGAAGTTTAGAGGAAGTTTTTTTGAAATCAGGATGTTAGGAGAACTCTTCTAAGAAGCTTATTATTCAGGAACTTTACTTCCAGTCCTGCTTCCAATTTGGCTGCAGCTCCAGTTTAAGGTGTGGCAAGTAAACAAGAGCATGTCAAATCTTTTGTAGTTCCTGAACTTTGTAGATCATAAAGTTTGAAGTTTGTCAGTTATTGAATCTTTTTGGTGAAGAGAGCCTGATTTGTCCCCAGGTGAAGCTTTGGTGAAAGTTTACTGAGGAAGATTTCAATACAGTTCCTGTCTTTCACTAATCCTTACGTCACCACATCTGGCCAACAATGCTCTGTCTGCATGTCTTTAGCCAACTGGCTGTGGGAATCTGCTCTCTATATATCACTGTTAACCTGCCTTCTAGACACTTTCTCACTGTACTCCACCAGCAATATTTGTCTAGACACTGGGGGTTATCTTTCTCTTCGTGACCTAACATTTAATGAAGATGCTTCATGTTGGTGGTGCAGTCTTATCTATACTAATAAATATTGTCTAATCCAATTCCTAAAATGGAATTGGAGTAGCATCAAGTGCTATTGAAGCTGAAAACACACCTAGACTGTTACAGTAAGACAGAATTCAAGAGATGTCACTCTATAAGAGATTGAAATGCGGACACCTTTAGCATCACCTTTCCCAAACCCTTTCAGTACAAATACAGCTAATCTTGGTTTGAGGGCAAGGCAGGGAGAGCTCCCTGACCCGTGCTCCATGCAGCTGATTGGTTACATCATACCATGGTTGAACAAGTTAGGGACTTTTCCCATGTTAGACATCGTCTCAACTTCAAGTCTTGATTAAATCCAAACTGTACACAGATTATGATCTTCTGGGGTGAAGCAAGGCTTCATTACTCAGTAATTGCTACCATAACTGAATATGGATGCTTCCAACATCTGTGCTGAAAAATAAGCTTGTTTGTCATCAGACGTACGTTTCCATGGAACCTATTACAGTCTCCACCTATTAGCATCGCTAATTCTTGAACGATTAAAAGATCAAAGTAGCTTTTACGTATAGCCATCCCATTTGTTCAGTTTCTCTTGAGCATCAATTTGAAACAGCATGAAGGTCTTATGTAACAGTATGAGTTTTGTGCTCTGGAACAGCACTTAATTCTTTTGCTTGAGCCCACTCTTTCTGGCTGTAGATGAATACTGTGGAGTTTAAGTAGAAAGAAAAACTGTGTACCATTTTGTCTCCATGGTACATCGTGGAAAAGAACTGCTCTACAGGCCCAGGTGGTCTGTTATTACTCCTGTGTTTTTTTTTCTGATTTCAGTCACAAGAGCATCAAACTGGCTGACATGAAAGATTGCCTCCACACACAAGAACAAGTTACAGGAACTGTAATCTGGAATCAGGACCAGGCGAATCAGGACCAGGCGAGGTCAATTAACATCTGACACTGGTAGTATGAGGATCTGACTGTGGCTTTTATTCAGCCTTATGTAAATACTGTGCATTTATACAACCCTTGGCCATTGGCCATGCAGTTAACATTGTGAATATTGATGTGTACGCTTGTAACACTCAGTTCAACCACGTGTTCAAAGTCTTTACTGCCTCACTGTGTGCTTTAGACACACAGGCGTAATATACTTGTGGGAACACAATGCATGAAATGTTATGATTTTACAGTTGAGAAGGACAGACTTTCTAACTTTATTTCTATCTGCTCTTCAGATCACTGAACGGCAAACACCCTGCACCCTCCGCCCCTGTCCGTGTCACATTCGCCCACGCGTTCTCATGCTCTAGTGACACCATTTCCTAAATTTTTCAGCGACACCTCTCTACTCAACAAAACAGAGTGTCTACCATGCCTCTAAACACACCAGCAACGCTCAGTAAACAGGAAACTCCGTGGGCTTTTGAATTTAAAAGATAACAAAATTTTTATAACCTTTTAACTGGAAGCACAATGTCGTCTATTGGTTTTATTTCAGCCCAGAACAGGTTAGAATTTACAACTTCTGGTTAAAGTCATGAATGCTGGCAGTGTGCTTATCAGATCCCTCTAGTCTTCCCTCAGCTATAAACACTGCAGGCACTCTAATGTGAACTTTAATTTGCTCTCTTATCAAGTCATCTCACCCGATGACGTTAATCATATTTCAATAAGGACGGAATTCCAAGGATGTAAGAAAAAATGATCCAGACTGCACCAGAAATATTAAGTCAAAGGAATTTAGCAACCTGTTAGCACATACACATTCTTAAGTACACGTGTAATGGCAAACGAGCTGAATGCACACATGGCGGGCACTGAGACCTGAAGAGGCCAGACAGACCGACAGAACAAGGGGCAGCGGTGACAGCGAGGTGAAGGAGGAGGAGGAGGAGGTTCAGAGAGACTGAAGGGATGAGGGGGAAATCTGGAATCAATTAGGTGACTGAGATGGAGTTGCTTGCATAGTTGCGGGAGTGAGTCAGGCAGAAAAGCAAGAGAAGGGTGTGAGTGTTGTGCCACGAGTGTATGTATTAATATAAACACAAGCTCACAAAAGCAGCTATACTATATCCCAGTTAAGCATTTGTGAAGTAACTGTCACACTGTCTACATGTTTTTGCCCCCCCCCCCTCCCCCCAACCCCCTGACAGCGCTACTTGGACTAGCGGAGTCGAGTTGCAGCCAGAAAAGCCCCACCTCCCCCGAGCCGAGGTCAAAGTGGAGGGTAAGAATGGGTGGCTGGCACCCACCCAGGCCATGTCACAGCAGCTCTCAATATTCCCTTACACAACTTCCCCTCATTACTGCTTCTCACACCGAATTCACAGCACTTTTGTTTTCTATCGCTGGCTCTGATGATGGGGGAATTTGACTTCAAGAAAAAAAAAAAAAAAATGAATAAAGCACAAACAGGAACTTTGAGAGCACATGTAGAAAATTGGCTTGAGTCTTGCTGTGCACGCAGCTGAGGTTTGCAGAGCAAATCTGAATTTTGCAGACATATGCGCAGAATATATCATGTTACAAATTTAAGTAATACAGATTGTGGTTTATTCACATGGGCTCTGCTATTATTGCTACACAGCATGTCGCACTGCCTTCAGCGATGACCTAGTGTGAATATTTGGAGCCTGGAGCACCTCTGCTGGCATGCATGAGGAATACTGAAGAGGAGGAGGAGGAGGAGAGGACAGAGAGGTGCAAACAAGACGTGAAAACATAAAGCATGAGTGTTACTGTATATATGTCTGCAAGATTAAGAGGAGATAGAGAAGAAAGAGGCAGAAAGATAGAGGTATAAAGTGGCCAGTAGGTGTAATTCTCCAAGGGGTCAGCCTCTCTATGTGCAAACAGGGATCTATTTCATAGACAAAGCTGCACATTTGAAGGAGGGGGGGGGGGGGGGGGGGGGCATCATGGCTATGCAGGAAATACAGAGGGAAATAAATGATTGAACAACAGAAGTGGAATCATTACAGCCACAATGTTACACCACCATGTTAACACAAGGAAACACCAGTCGCTTACAGCTCAAGTTTTCTCATTGAGTCAACATGACAGGCAGCACATATCACTCTAGGCCAATGTTCAAATTTAATTTGTGGCTTTACACTTGTCAGAGATTAAACACATTTTTTCCCTCTGTATTTCTAGAAAATGTGTTTCCTTTATTTTTAATTTCGTAAACAGAAATGACACATAAGCTGCTTTATTTAGCAGCTCGCACTTCACATCAGCCCAGTGCTAATGTGTGTGATTCCAGAGATAGTCATTAGTAAGAGCACGCTGACAGTGTAATTTATAATTTACAGGATGTTTACAGTATCAATACAGAGTCAATGGTGTAATTAGAGTGACTGGAGAGGATCTAGCTTGAGCTATTACACCAACATCAAGAGCAAAATGAGATTATTCTCTAATATAACCTGCTATAATGTGTGTGAATGTGTGTTTAGAGGTTTGGTTTGTGTGGCAGTGTAGAGGGAGAAAGATACACAAGAACAGAGAGAAAGAACGGTAGCAGGAAAGTCATGACAGATAAAGTAAGGAGATTAAAAAAAAAAGATGCTGGAAGTAAAAAGAAAACGGAGTGTGCCTGTGTGTGTGCTGGTGTGTGATTGTGTGTTATGTGTTGGCCCCTTGCCAACCCTGACAATCAAAAAAGAGCCAACTGTGCAGAGAAAAGCCAACAGAATTATCCCACACCCTTACGTAATTTGACAGTCACTTAGCTCATTCAACCCAACACACACACACACACACACACACACACACACAAATCTTTTGATGTTTGGCGTGCTGCGGATGGATGGATGCTAAGTGCTAAGTGCCAAGTGTTTTCCCGTAAGTCAGTGGGAAATAAATAAATGAATGGGACGTGGTGTCTGAACTGCTTTTTTACACACATTGTCATGAAAACACACTTTGTCTCTGTGGTGTCATATCATCACAATTAGTTTCTTCAATTTCAGCACAGAATTAAAAGTTTAAAAAAAAAATTAAATTAAGCTAAAATCTGTAAGTATCCATTCCTCTGCTGAACAAGCTTAAATGGATATAAACCAAGACAGAAAAATGCTTATTTTGCAAAACATTGAAATATAGTATTCCTATATTCTAGTGTTGACTTCAGCCTTGCAATCTTGCATTCATAATTTTATAGAATGCAAGATCTATTATAAGACATATAACATTACACTTGGTATTACTATAATATGTTTTACATTATGTCTTTGCATTCCTTTGGATATCCTCTGCATAAAGCTTAAACTTAAAACATAAACTAAAACTTAAAGTGACTCTCTCAAAGAATTGTATATTCAAGTGCACATGCATATGTAAACTTTAACCAACAAGAAAATTATTAGCCTGCCGCACTATAATAATAATGTGCATTCCATACACATTTTGAGTTTTATTGGTCTCAAACTTCAGCCTGAATAAACTATCAAACTATAATCATCATTTCCTGAATTCTCTTCAGCTGTCATGGTCCACTGTTTCCTCTCAGAATTAAACCTGTTTGTCTACATACACAGGAATTAACTGCAGCTGTATAGTTCTGTTTACATAGCTGAGTGTGGTGCAAATGACTTACATTTATAGTCTGATACTTATGCAACCAGATGTTTCTGAGTAACTCTAGTGGTGGTCTGCACGATGGTATCATCCACGTATGTTGGGTCGCTTAATATCTGGACTTTCTGCTTTTGTGCTTCATCTTCAATAAAATCACGTGACCCTGGATGAATGTTATTGTCGGATATACTGTGAATGGGCCATGAAGGGATTAAATGAAGTGAGTGCAGGAGAGGAGGGGAGAGGAGGGGAGAGGAGAGGAGAGGAGAGGAGAGGAGAGGAGAGGAGAGGAGAGGAGAAGCTTGTAACTACAACTAGTTCATTTCTATCCACCTGCTTTTATGCGAATTTTCTATTTTTGCATAAAAAACCAGAGCAGAAATTTTAAAAATATGCAAAGCCCAACTCCAAATAAAACAGTAGTGGATAGAAACGCGCATTAATTTACTTTTTTCTCACATATTTTCCGGGATTCATTTAAAATTTGCACTTAATTTGGGTTGAGACTCATGAAAGACCAACAACCAGGTGATGAAGGCGTATAGCTGCAGTGGGAAATGTAGACTGAATATAAACTGTCGACGATAGCTGTAGAGTTAAACGTGGGGAAGAATGAACACACAATTACTGGAGCTGTACAGCAGCAAAACAGTGGCACTAAATCAAAAGCCATACATTTAGAAAAATTATGAAATACCATCCAAAGGGAAAAAAGAACTTAAACCTTCACCTCTCCAAAAAAAACAAAAAACACACCTCCTCCTCTTCTCATTTTTACCTTTTCATAAGTCGTTTCTTCTCCTTCTCACCAGCCATGACATCAACTTGACACTGAACTCTGCCTGTGCCTGTTCATAATGTATCCATGTAATTAAAGGAAGGTGGACTCCCATATTATTTTCTCTGGCAGTGTAGGCAGTGTAACCAGTGTAACCACACCTGTACTCAGTTCACAGCAACGCATCGCTTATATTAGGGATGGTCGTTGACAGACGATCAAAAACAAATACGCGTTTGACTCATCAGTCCAGAAGGGGAAGCGTTGGTAAAGCGGTAGAAGAGAGAGTGACAGCAACCAAAGTGGCTTTTTTTTGTTGTTGTTGGCAGCAACGCCGTCTCAAGTGTGTGAGACCTCTGTTTGGGGACCTTGATATTTTGAGTGTTTTTCAGGTGGAATGAAGTGATGCTTGCTTTGATGCCCATTCACTCAGTGTGTATCGGCAGCTGTTGAAATAATGTGTCAAGTGTCAAGCAGCTAGTGATGCTGGGACATGAACGTAGCAAATCACAGTACAAGAAAACAGTTTACCTTTTTGATTTTAAAGAGTCACCTGAAAATATAATATATGGAAATATTCTGAATCATGTATCTACGTCGGCAAGCTACAGAAAAAAGATCATGAATATTCATGATGACTTTGTCTGACAAGCATTTTAACTGATGCACATTAAAATGAAACACTAACAGATTAAATTAAAATATAAGAGCATGATATCATTAATCACTTTAGCATTTTCCAGAGTGGCTGGAGCTAGCAGCGTAAAAGGGCCCATTTCTGTGGTGTTGACCCTCATGTTAAGCCACAGACACTTGAGCACCTCATTAGAAGTGAATGGGCCTCGAGGTGGGAGGCAGGGCAGCTATTGAGAGGCTTAGCGGGACTCCACGGGGCTTCCTAACAGCCACTAGAGGGGAGAGGAGAGAGAGTGAGAGAGAGAGATTGACAGCAAAGCTCCCTCTCTCAAGGATGAGGGAGCGATGGAGAGCTCTCCTCTCTCTCCAGGCAGACCGAGCAGCATTTCATTCATGGCAGTGCCCGGCGTGTCTGCGCTGGTCCCTAATCTGGTCCTTAGAGCACTCGTAGTAGGAGGACGCATTTTTCAGTCAAGTCTTGCACAGCACTGCAGAGATCAATAGTAAGAAGCAATGAAAAAAACCAGCCAATCAACAGAGATGTCTCGCATCGCCTATGAACACATGTTGAATTTAATCTCTCAGAGCAGCCACATGTGTTTCAAATGAATACCTGGCTCTAAAGTGTCTGTCCTTTTATCTTCCAAGGGAATTCACCTCCGCTATATTTGTCAATGTTTATCTTCCACCACAGGCCAACACCGATACAGCACTCACAATTCTGCACAAGGACATCTGCTCATTTCAGGCAGCTAATCCTGGAGCTGCTCTGATCATCACAGGGGGCTTTAACAAAGCAAACCTAAAAAAAAAGTTTTACCAGACTTTTTCCAGCACATCACTTGTAGCACCGGGGGGGGGGGACCTTGAATCACACAGACTCATATAAGGCCATCTCCACACCAGGACTTGGTAAATCACACTATGTTGTTGTTTTTAAAATGCCGACATACAGTAAAAGGCTGAGGATGGAAGGGCCAATCAGACGCCGCGCTGCTGGTTGCTCTGGATGACGACTTCAATCTCTTTACGGATGCCATGCTAAGCTAGGCGTATTTCTTGATAGTGGAGACTGTACCTCCCATCACGGGCAGGGCCTTCCCAAACTAGAAGACGGGGGTGAATCACTCCTTCGGGCAAGGCTGTTAACGGGAGCGCTGCTTCCTCCGACATAGGGCTGACGACCGGAGACATGGAGGATTATAAGGCGGCTTCCTACAAACTTACGAAAGGCAGTGAAGGAAGCCAAGAGGAGGTACAAAGAAAAGATGGAAGAGTTTCAGCAGCTGAACTCTTTACGTCTGTGGCAGAGTATGTTGACTGTTGCGGTTTAGGGAAACCCCTCCCTACGGCAGATGCCGACGTCTCTGTGGCGGGCAAGCTAAATTCATTTTACGCTCATTTTGAGGCTAATCCCACCACCACCAGCCCCCCCAAAACAGCACAAATGGTGATCCTGCTTGGGAGGCAAGCATGCTCACCATCACTGAACATGACGTGAGAAGGGTGTTTAAAGGAGTAAATCCAAAGAGGCATGCGGCCCAGAAGGCATCCCAGGACATGTCCTAAGATCATGTGCCAACCAGCTTGCTCCAGTTTCCACCACTATTCAACCTCTCCCACACAAAAGCCACAATCCCCACCTGCCTGACATCCTCTGCTGTTGTCCCTGTTCCAAAAACCCACGTACACATGCTTTTTGTGGATTACAGTTTGGCCATTAACACTGTTGTTCCCTCCTTTCTCACCACAAAACTCGGGGACCAAGGGCAGAACTCTTCCATCTTCAGCTGGGTTCAAGACTTTCAGACACTTCCAGACAACAATGGAGTAGGAAACCTAACATCCGCCTCAATCACCCTCAGCATCTGAGACCCTCAGGGCTGTGTCCTCAGACCCCTGCTATATTCCCCATATACCAGGGACTCCACGGCCTCACGCAGCTCCAACAGGCTGGTAAAGTTTACTGACGACAAGGCCTGATCAACAACAACAACGAGAGGCTCTTCTTTGCCTGAACGGTGAAAAGACAAAGGAGCTGGTTGTGGACTTGAGCAGGGCACAGACCAGGGACTGCAGCTCCCTCACCATCAGCGGGGCTCCAGTGGAGGGGGTGAGGAGCTTCAAGTACCTTGGTGGCCAGCTCACAGACTCTCATGGACAAAACACGTAGACAACCTGACAGAGAAGGCACAGCAGCACCTCTGCTTGATGCTCCCCCTGGGCAGGTTGAGGTTCACTCAGGACTTTTCACAGAGCCTCCTTGCTGGTAACATCAGAGCATATTTTGGCAGCACCATGGGGCAGGGCTGCACAGCGCTGTCCAGGGTGAGTGCACCACAAAGTGCCCCCCACCTGCCCTGTGGGACATTTACATTCACACAACGATGTTAAACCACGGCAAGGAGGATAGTTAAGGACCCCAGTCACCTGGGCCACAGTCTGTTATCAGTGCTGAGGTCATGTACAAGATACCGCAGCCCCAGGAGGGGCTTCTTCCATCAGGCGGTCTGGGTACTAAACGAGGACACTCCTCATGGGGCTGCACCCTCACATGGCCTCAAACGCCTGGCAGACAAATACATCATGTCCATATGTTTGTATGTTTATAGTTGTACAATTTATATGAAATCACATCACACTAACATATAGATATGTTAAAAAAATGTCCCTGCCATTTGTCTTGATGCCGCTTATGTGACAAATAAAACCTTTTGGAGTTAAACTTGATGAGGGAGAGGCAGAGATGTAAACACAGTAGTTTAACAACAAAACTAAATACAGCAGTGATGCTGCATGTCGTGGTCACAGTTCACACCATCAACCAAATTTGCACCACAGGAATTACCCCTCATTTGTTCACTGCTGCAGGAACAAAATGTGCAAGCCACCAATCTAATGTAATGAGCATTTCAGATTAAGCAGAACCATGATTTAGTTTTTTTTCATGTTTTTCCTTTATTATTTTTAACACACTAAAATAGTTTGTATATATAATTTATGATCTATTTATGTTTGTATGATTTAAATTTACTTGGCATTGTAGCTAAGATATGGATGTAAATGTGTCAAATCCAAGAGGAGAAACAATCCAGAGGTACAGTTTGTACAGGGTTGTGTGGGAATCTCTCCGAAATGATCATTTCTACTTTTGGCTACAAAGGGTCTCATTATCCCAGTTTTTATGACAAAATTCTTCAGACCTCTGCCATTTGAGCCAGAACTGTGGTTACAGAAGATTAAAGATAAAAAGATACAGATGATGAAAGTACCGCCCACTGTAAAAAGAGTGTGGGAATTCAGATTTCACTGGCATCACCAAGTAGTGATTTTAATCCCAACTGGTTACAACAGTGGACAGCAATGCAAAAGAAAACAGTTCCTGGATGGTTTTTTTTTTCTTTTCTTTTAAAAAAGTAAAACTTCACTAAATAAACCAACCACAAGTGCATTGACTATTCTAGGCCTGTGTTTAAGTACAGCCTCTTACTGCTTTAAGTGAAAAAATGTGACTGAACACATTCCTGATAGATAGCAGAGGCTATGTGTCAACATGCGGAGGCTTTCGGTATCCAAAAATGTCATTTTCATAATTGCTAATTGTTTTAACAAGCAGCTGTAGCCCCTGTAGGAGAATAGCTGGCTATTGTGTGAGACATTGATTGTGTGGTTACTGCAACAAAATCAGCATTTCTATGCCGGTGATAAAAACGCCAGGGGAAAAAATCAATTTGGCCGTTGTAGTCACTTGATGCAGGCTGAGAGGCCGCACAAACTGCAGATATCAAAGGCAGCTGGCTCGTCTTCAAAACGGAGGATGGAGGGAGACAACAACAGTATTCATTCCATTTAATCCGTGATCATTTATTTAAAAATGTATGTATATATAGCTTCATTTTTGATGTTAAACAAATTTGGCTTTAGTCTGTGCATCATAATTCTCATGTCCTGAAGCAAAATAAGCCCAATCTTAAAGTCATACTGAAATAAGACGTGGAACAGGGCTATTTTTATTTAGAGCCAACATCTTTTTTTTTTTTTTTTTCGTTTGTTCTTGTTTTTAAGCTCAAAGTATTCTTTTGTCTTTGATGTTGTTTTTTGTTTGTTTTGTTTTGTTTTTTTTTTTACACGCACTTTAAACTGCTGAAAGCTACATTCAGACGGTACTGCATACTTAACTAACACTGGATAGTATCACATGATGACATGTAGTCAAGCCAAGTTAATTTTACGCACATAGCTCAAAATACGAAAAAACTCACAAAACTGCCTCAAAGGCCTCTACAGTCTGGACACCTCCTGTGCTTACACGCTCAGTTCTGACAAGGAAACCAAATAAGGAGAGGAAACCAAATAAAACAAATATTTGCCCATAAATACAGTGTAAGTTCTATTTTTCTCACACCGTGATCACAGACGATCATCAGGTTGCTTTGCTGCTCGCGCTCGGGGGCTTTTAAATTTTTTTTGTGCATAGGTTATTGTGGGCAAGGGTGTCAGATTAATAAACTAGAATGTACTTGCACTTGGGATGGAAATGTAAAATGTAAGTGTACTGTGGGTGTCAGCCTCAGGCAGCGTGAATATCAGCCCACGATCACCTGCATATGTCCAACATTAATACTTCATGCATGCAGATGTATCAGAGACAGGGTTAAGAGATTCCTGTAAACACGAGCACATTTCTGTTTGTTGTGCTTCCAATTCATCCCATAAAGGGCCGTTATTGTTCAATATGGACTCCTTTTTTTTCTAACTTAAACATGAAACACAGCAGCTGAACAAAGCTTCCCTTTGTAAGGAGCTGCAGAGGCAAAATACAGGACGAAAATACATAGAGTCTATTTGTATTTAGGGTTTCCTGTAAACCTACAGGCCATAAGCAGTAGTCTGTTAATGTCCCTGAAGGCAAAACAGAAGTGTCATACTTTTTCTTTCATTTCCCTTCCCTTCCTCATTCTTCCCTCCACCCTCCATCTCACGGTTTGCCCCACCCCTCAACTATGTTTCCCACATTTTCACCATTGCACACTTCCATATTCACACAGATTTAATTCCCTCACAACCTCCCTTCGTTCTGTCCTCGTCGTCTGCACTCTTTCTCTCACTCTCTCTGCCTCTCATTTGCTCTCTCAATCTCTTTCTAACACACACACACAGAGAGAGAGAGAGAGAGAGAGAGAGAGAGAGAGAGAGACACGCAAACACACACAAAGCTCTCATTCTTTCAGTTTGTGGCTTTTCTTTCAAAACTGAAAGCTTGCGAAGGAAAAACGTACACCCCCACCCCTTTTCCGTGCAGCTGGGAAACTTCACCCTTACCATCTCATCGCTCTCTCTCTTTCTCTTACACACACACATGCACGCACGCACGCATGCACACACACACAGACACACACACAAAAACACGGTAAAGGGGTCAGGAGGTCACAGGCCACGCCCTGACAGCCCACAAGGGGTGGAGAGAGGGAGGAGGAGGGAAGGTAATCAGAGATTCTCCGTCCTTCCCCACAAATTTACAGACAAGTAAACATGACTGAGGCAATTTTTTCCTCACTTCTCAGTCTGCTTCCTTCATTCCTTGTTTCCTAGCTCACTTTTCCTCCCCTCTCCACAGGTTTCTGCCCCCGTCTGTCGAGGCAAAGTCAGAGGAAAAGGTTTCCTTCCCCCACAAGTTTTTCGTTCTTTTTAAATCTTTGCACTGTGAATTTGAAAATGAATATATGCCAGCGTACTCTACATTTGTCCATCCCATAAAACAGCCGTAGCTGAAGAACAGGGTGATACTTTCTCTCTCACAGATATGAGATGAGAAAGATGTGAACGGGAGGTGTGAAGCGACCGATTTTCAAAATAAGTGTTGTTGTTTCTGGCAGGAAGGCAAATAAGAAAATAAAAGAAACATGTGCAGAACACCACACCAACTGCACATCGAAGGGCCCAAAGAGAAATCGCAGATGTTCGTCTCTCCCTCCAAACAAACCACTTCTTTTCTTCTTTTTGAAGCATGAATTCCCATCACACACACACACACACACACACACACACACACACACACACACACACACACACACACAGACTCCCTCCCTCCCCTCCCTTTCTCCCTCTCTCTCACTACATGTATCTCTCCCTTGTCCTTCCCCTCCCTCTTCTTCTTCCCACTCTTCCCGCCCCTCCTCCCCTTCATGTTTTCTTTTTTTTTTTGTGCTATCATGGAATCACCGCTTTCCACATGTGACTCACTTTTTCACCAGCCAAAGCCAGACAGGAAAAAAAAGTCAAATGCTTGTGTCTTCTCCCTCTGCCTCTCTGACTCTGTGTGTCCCTCTCAGTGGGTGAAGCAGCATTCCTTCAGGGGGCTCTTATAACCTCCATAGGTCCCCCTCTTTCAGCGAGGTTGTTCCCTATTGAGACATGTGTCAGCCAGCGACCTAGTTCCCGATTCAAGCAAAAATTGGGAGGCTAATTATTCATTCCCTCTGTTTGAGTTTTGCTTCGGAGAGCTGTTCCTAAGACAAACCCTGGAGGAATAAAGAGAAGGAGTAGGCCTTGATTGGCAACCGCACAGCCCCCCCACCACCACCACCTTTTATTTGCCAAGGAACTGAGCGTGCTCGCAGGCATTCGCCACCCTAACATCACAGAGAGCAACCCCAAAAACAAGGGAGGGGAGAAAAAAAATAAATAAAGCACAACAAAGCCTGAAAAGAGGAGGAGTAGCAGGAGGAGGGGGAAGGAGAGGATGGAGAGAGGGCTGGAAGAGGCGAGCGTCAGAGGAAAGAATGAGTGCCAAGTAAAACTTGTTGACACAGAAAAGGGGCTTGAGAGTCATTTTAGATCGTGGCTACATTAAAAACATGATTAATAAAAAAAAGCACTTCTAACATTTCTAACGTCTCGATCCTCACCTCACTTCACTGCAGCCTTTGTCTTTTCACTTTTTATTCCCCTTTCAAAACAAAGGACACATTTCAACACACAATACAATGATATTAACCCATCTGTGGAGTGATCGTTGCACTATATAGAAAAATATTACTCGCAGGTTGTTCTTAACGATGAATATTTCTCTTTGAAACATGAAAAATGCCCCTCTACATTCACTGAGATGCCTCTCACTTTCATTGAGTCTCTTTTACTCACTTCCCGCCTGCTTTATTTTTACCCTAATTGACCCGTGTGCCCCTTGTCTTGTTAATCTTTAATGCCTTTCATCCAGTTCCTATTCTCCGATTTATGGCTACAACTCATAACCTTAAGAGGCTTTCTAATGAAACCTGTGTGGAAAGAAATCACCGCTTTCACCCACATTATCAGGTCAGAAACACGCTTTTCCTGCCTGCGCGCTGGCACCTGTTCTCGCCGACAGAATTTGACATGCATCCTGGGAGGATCGGTTCAACGTGTTTGCACACCCCTCAACACTTCTGCTGCGCTCGCAGGGATCGTATTGGCACAGAGCTGAGCAGGGGGAGCAATGCTGTAAGCTCTTGTAACATAGCCTGTGACAACTTCTCCTCTTCACTTGTTAATTTGCCACTGCACGGTATCATTATGATGATGTTAGTAACAATGGCTGGGTAGGTGGGGTAGAGACAGAAGAAGAATGGGGTGAGAAAAATAACAGAAAGAGAAGAAAAGGGGAAGGGAGAGAGGGATTATTAAAAAAAAAAAAAAAAAAACACCCTCTGATCTTAACATTTTTCATATTGTGATGGACCTGAGAGGAATAATACCTCAAAGCTTTTACAGAGTACTGTATATTTAGCTGCTCTCTCTCATCATCAGAATAATCAGGTGGTTACAGCTCACAGTAAATCATGAAGAGCCAGCACTTTAGGATCACCAGTTTAAATCCAGGCTGCGATAATCACGGAGGTGAAATGGACACCGGTGTCCATTCACTTAACAACTGCTGCCGAGATGCACTTCAGCGAAAACACTTAATCCGTCACTGATTCATGGAGGGCCATAAGTAGAGAAGTGTGGCTGTACTGCACAGGGGATGATAACACTATTAGGTGGATGGGTGTAAATATCTGTCATTGTATGGGCTGGCTGCTATAAGCTGTACACCCACACTCAAAATCTGCACTAGGAAAAAAAAAAAAAGATTTTAAAAAAATGACATTATTAAAAGAATAATTTGACATTTTGGGAAATACAATTATTTGCTTTCTTTCTTGGTTTATGTTTGTTCATGAGGTTGCAGCTAGCAGCAGGTTAGCCTAGCTCAGCATAAAGACTGGAAATGTCTAAAGCTCACTAATATGTTAAAGCTGTAGCAACACTGGGGCAATACTGTTTTGATCTGATTTTATTATTTGATTTTATCATTACTATTATTTTTTTTTTTTACATAAACTATCTTGATAAAAGATCCCTTTTTTTTTTTTTTTTTTAAGGAATTGTGAGCAAGACACTGAGCCGAATAATTTACTCAGTTTACTTTATTCTTTTGTGACACAGAAGAGTCACAGTCCAGCCTGAAGCAGTGCTGGGTGCACATAATTTGAACAAATCAAGCACAAGCACTTATCTGATGCAGGCATAGCGCTTCCTCATTGAGGTACATGAAACGCTCGTCATGTCAGGAATTCATCCCGCTCTTGCACACAGTGGGAAGTACCCTTAATGACACCACCAGCTACGTGCTTCAAGTGTAAAATGCAAATGTGAAATAACACTGGTTTTGATCCTGTTTAAAACAGTTAAGAGTCAGGTCCCTAAAATAAACAGGGAATTATGTACCGCACATTAATATCTGAGCATCCTCGCCAGCAGATCCGTAACAGCAATAACCTCAATCTAACCTGTATCTCTGAGGCAGGTGGCAAGTGGTGAAGAGGGTTTGTCTCCACAGGCCAGATTATGAGTTCACAGCCAGACGTGGACAGATGGAGGCAGAGGTTAGCCCTCCCTCCTTCGCTCTGCTACATGCACGCACACACACACACACACACACACACACACACACACACACACACACACACACACACACACACACACACACACACACACACATTTGGCAGCCATTTTTTCACAGGACAATTACCTTGCGACCTCTGCCAGCTCTCTCTCTCTCTCTCTCTCTCTCTCTCTCTCTCTCTCTCTCTCTCTCTCTCTCTCTCTCTCTCTCTCTCTCTCTCTCTCTCTCTCTCTCTCTCTCTCTCTCTCTCTCTCTCTCTCTCTCTCTCACACACACACACACACACACATTCTTGGCCAATTACGGACACACACAAGAAATGATAACAGTCACAGTAGAGCCACACACACAAACCTGTCATGGTGTGTACATACACACTCCACAACCCTGCCAGCTCCACGAAATATGGCAACCAGTTCTGTTTCTGAAGGGCACAGCACCCAGCTGCAGCTTTCTAACACGGAAGACAGACAAACTGAGACTCTCCCACATATTTGGCAGAGATTTTTTTTTTTTTTTTTTTTTTGCCTTGTTTAAACCCAGCGCCTGAAGTCATGTCCAATTCGCTCTCTCTCTCTCTGTTCTGTTAATTCCATTATCTCTGATTATTTTCTCATAAGCATTGCTGCTCTAATCCACTTGTTGGTCACATATCTTTGTTGCACCAGCCAACCACTGAGCTGATAATGGATATGCACAACCCAGGTTTTTAATTCACTCCTATCTGGTTTTGCTCTTACATCCACTGGTAACTGTGATGACAGCACAAATACACTGGATGATGCTGAAAATCATTTCAAAGTAAGATAATGGCAAAAAAAAAAAAATGCTTTGCAGGTGAATTTGTTCTGGGAACGTAAAACCCCGCATTCACAATATGTTGTTTACTCATTTCTCAATTGCCTTGTATCCCCGTGCTATTTAGTTTGCAGTCTTTAAGACCATTTTTGAATTAAATATGCACATAATTTCTCCGAGACAGTGTGGTTAAGACTCCCATCTCTGGAACAACATTCACCCCCAGCTAGGATTGATTCCAGTCAGATTTTTTTTCTGCTGGATTTCCCCTACTTTGTATTCCTCTCAGTTTTACGGTTTCAAGAAAGGAAAGCAAATCTCAGGGTGGTGGAAGGCTCTCTCTCGGTACAAAAAAACAACATAGATATTTTGTGTAATAATCTCATATGGAGGCCTTAATATGAGGGCAACACAAATATCTTAAATCCTTTATGTGGCATAGATCTGATTGGGATGCACAAGATAAATATTTCAGCAACCTTAGAGGGAATCACTCTGATCTTTCAGCATAGATAAATGCTGCTACGCACCGTTAAGTGGAAGGCCCTCTAACTCTTCCTCCTGTTCCTGCGTTCACCTTGACCACATGCTGTTTTGGTGGCACACAGGAGCACCGCCCATGGTGTTATCAAAGTCATCAGCCCTTCGTTTTCTGCTGTAGAAACTCCTTCTAACTAGATAACGCTACACCCACGCACTCATCAGCAAAATCCAAAATCAACCCTATTATGGTCCTCTTGTGTCATTGTAAATTGAGCATGTTTGTGGGCTGACAAAACAAACTGACATTTCCATTTTAGTGATCCAGCTCATGGATTTTGTTCAGAGTAATTTATGATGAGTGCGACACCAGAATAACTTGAAATTCATAAATCACCAGCCCCCGGTAAAGGCTGCAAGGTTCAGCGGCCACACAGCACATGTAACACTTATAACTGAGTCCTCATTTGTGATAAAGGGCATCTAAAAATTTAATAAAAGCTATGTTTGAGATTTTGACACTCTTTTGTACTATTGGAACGGAAAATAATACACAACTGCATATTAAATAAACATTCAACTGAATCAAAAGGAAAAAAAAAGTGCTCCATTGACAGAGCTTCCAGAAAAAATAACACACTGAGTAACAAATATTTTAACTTTATGAGCATCCAACCATTATACCTGCATATTTCACTTTCTTTGATACTGAATAGATTTTTGATAATGATATGTTTATTTACAAAAGGTGAAAGCAGATAGGTAGAGACTGAGATATGACTCAGATGTAAGTTTTGAAGTTGTTATGGGAGAGAAATAATGGCTCATCTAACTCAGGTGGGAAAGTCATTCCTCCGCAGGGAAGAAAGGAGACTGCAAGGCCACTGCAGAGAAAGGGGTAAATAATTGGACAATTGTACCAGAACAAAAAGAGCATGGACTAGGTCATGACATGAAAGTTTGAGTTTTGTTTTTAAAGTCAGTGTGTATCACCCTGCTGCAACAGTGCAGCATCAATTTGACAGGAGAAATTTAGGGGGACTTAATACTATTCTGGCGGCAGCTTCAGATGTTAGTAGTTGTGGCCATAGTCTGATTTGGGAGATGTGGTGGGTTCAAATTATTGCTGTGAGGTGGGGCTCCCACAGCAGTTTGTTATCCAAGTCACTGCGGTGTTGTCAGTATTGATGGGGAGGTCTTGCACTGGGTTTGCCAAAAGAAAAACAGCAGCACAGCCTTGTCAAGGTTGAGCTTAAGGTGGTGGACAAGCATTCGACTGGAGGTGTCAGGGAGGCAAGAACAGATGAAAACCGCTCGGCTGAGATGAAACTGTATCAGTTCCCAACTGTCAGGAAAAGGAGGGTAAAGGCAGCATGTTGCTGGTCCCAGAGCAGCAGAAAAAAAAAACTATGTAGTGTGAAGACAGAGCCAATGACTAGAGTCTAGAAAGAGAAGAGGGGGAGTCCCAGCAGTAAACCCTGGGGAATCCCGGTGGAGACGATGTGCAGTAAAAATAGAGAACCTCCCTGCAGTCCATCAAGTTTCCATCGATAATGTGGAAGTAAATACCTAAAGCACAAAGGAAGAAAGATGGGAGGAAATGAAGATTTTCTTTCTTACAGCTTTATCCAACAGTGATTTTTGCAAATGTTTGTACATATGTCTGTCTAGAGGGACAGCAATAGATTTTATAAACTGCCAGTAAACTTCAGTATTGAAGCATTCATCCCATTTTCATTAGTTTTCATATGTTAAAACACCTTCATGTATCCCAAATGAAGCCTTGCACACCAGTAAATGCACATTGAGGTATTTTTGGTACTTTCCAAAAATGTGGTGTAAGACTCCACTTCTCATTTCAGAATCACTACATTGTGCCATGTGATCTGTTAGCAGTAATGTTACTACTGACAAATTTCCATTTGGTGTAATAGGTTAACTACAAATTATAAACAAACCCAAACCTTGTCTCTGCCTACACTCCTCTATTTTTGTTTTCAAACTGGATGAAATACATCTTTACTTTGAAGGCTCAGCAGACTATCATTTGGCCTTCTTGTGTCTGCCTCTGGTCGGTATGATGTGGCTGCTGACTGTGTGTCTGTATGCAGTCAGCTGTGACTAAAGCCTTGTTTACAGCGGACACGACTCAGACACATTTTTAGTCACTTGTTTCCCAGAGCAGAAACACCTTAACTTTGACCAACGGTACAGTCTGCAGCAGCCCTTCGCAGGTTCCCGCTGCATCGCCCCTACACAAGCACCACACTGACACGTGCAGATGCAATAACATTAATAATGGCTGCAGAGCCCGAGCTGTGGCATAAGACTGACTGGGTCATTTCAGTGGAACAAAGCCATCATTAATGTTACTGCTGACACCTGTGCTTTTCCTGCTATGACAAGTCAAAACTATCTGCCGTGAGAGAGACCTACACACCTACTTCAACAAACCAATAAATCATTTACTTCTTTCTCACACCACAGTTGCCTTAGCAACGCAATGAATGCCACTTTGGGTAATAGGTTGTAGTTCTAGTATAGCCGGTAGTGCCGATAATTACACTAAGGTATAATTCTGAAAGGCACTTTATCAGAATCAGAAAAACTTTAATGATCCCTGCAGGGAAATGGCTTTGTTACAATTGCTCAAAACTCAGTTAGGAAACAGGAAGTAGATAAGTAAAATAGTAAAAGCCACAATAAAAACTACTGTAAAATAGTAATAATAATAAACACACCGTCAGTGAACAGATAAAAATGTAGAAATGCAAATGTGCAACTAGTAAAAAGTGATGTGCAACATAGAATCACAGAAGTGCAAAAATGCAAAGTAGGTTAACAGTAATTTAACAGTAAATTACCCGTAATTTAGTAGGTCCAATGACACTGAATACTCCTGTTTAAAGGACTCACGTGTGCAGGTGTATCCATACTTAAGGATGAATTGTCGAACTTGCGCACACACACACTCATCAGTACATTAACTGTACTCAGTTGGCTGTATTTTATATAATAAAGTGGGAATATTGTATTGATGATGCCTTTTATAATTAGTTCATTGTTCTGTTTAAATACTCAAGTAATTGATGTTATCTTTCAACGTCTGTGTGTGTGTGTGTGTGTGTGTGTGTACATGTTGTGATGACACTGCGATGAATGACTATACAGCCTTTGTATGTGTCTGTATATAAGGGAATCTGCTGGATGGTATGTGAGTCACACATTAACTATCGTGTGTGTGTGTGTGTGTGTGTATGTGTTGTACAACCATGTGTGTATGTGCCTCTACATGACAGCCTGCATACGTGCTTTGTGTGTGCGTGTGTGTGTGTGTGTGTGTGCTCATTTATGAGTCATGTCCAAAATATGTCACTTTCTTTCCGGCTGTGCTGGCAACATGTTGATGATTCAGCCCATTCAACACATTAATCCTGTTTCCTCACAAACTGTACTCAACCCAGACTCTGATTTAATATGCTGTATACATTACAGGCCAATGCCATTTCATTTTAAGAAAGCACGCTACCATGTGTTGAACATGATGTTTAAACACTTGTCACTGAACCAAAGACAATATCAGAGAGAGCTGGAGCACAATGAGAGAGCAGCAGAGAGGTAACACTAGATCATAGCTGCTCATGCTGCTGGCACTATCTCAAAGGCATGATTTATTTAGACTAAACCTCTGGTGCAATGATTCATCACCTTCAAACAATATCAAGACGTTCACATTCAACACATCTACACTCCAGTCACACTGCAGGATTCATGGCTTCTTCATCACAATCGCCACCACACTCGACAGATTTTTTTTTTTTTGCACAAGATTTGCTTTTTTGTTCCTTACTTGCAAAAGCTTCCGTGATTGTAAAACAAAAACAACTGCCCTTAGCAAAGTCAGCCAAATCTACCCCATCACCTTAGATCAAATGGGTATCAGATGGGCCTCTTGGTGGCACTGAAAAGTGAGTAGTTAGCAGGACAGTCAGAGCAGGAGAGGCATTTGTCTCTGTAACAGGATGAGCTTGTATATAGTAGTGGCCGGCAGTGGCCAAGCTACAGCAAACGCAGTTTGGTCAAACACTTATCTTCCTCTCTTGTCTGACTGTGTAAACATGTTAATCTGTTTGCATGAATAATAACCAACCAAATGTGTTACCGCATCTCATGTTTTCATTTTCCAGCACTATTGATAGCAACTGCGGTGTTGCAGTGCTACCACACTGCGTAAAGTCTTCATGTGTGACCTAAGTGCAGCTAATTTAATCATATATCAAAATGGGGAAGTTGTTAAAGGTGGTTGCCCAACACTGTGTTTGACTGACTTGACTATGAAGTTCTGGGTAATTTCTCAGCAGCTTTTGTGTAATGCTGGGAATAAACATCAGTGCACTCTATGATTGGTTCTAGGAAAATACCGCAATGGCAATTTAGGAGTTCTACATAAGAGAGAAAAGGGAAATGCTGGATAACTTTTAAAGGCTTTACATGGGTCGTCCAATATTCTGGGAAATACTTGTATTTCTTAAAAGTCAAATGAGATGTCTGTTCATCCATTGTTTTTACAGAGCAGCAGAACTGAGTTTGTCTTTTATCCTGGATTATATTATATCATATCATATCATATTATATTATGAAGTCGCACATCAGGTAATTGATCATGCACAGGATATATGTCATTAAATCATCATTATGTTATTAATGTTACAGTTTCTAATATATCATGTCTAAACAATGACCTTTATTTGGGTCCCAGATTGACCTCTGGCCCCTTTGCACCCTCCTCAAATTCCCACCTGTTGTGGAGTTTGGGCTCTGTGCGTATGTATGGGACTCCTCTCAGTTTCACAGGTCACAACAGTTTTTATTGTTTATATCTTTCTAATAGCTGCCAGCGGGTATACTGGAAAATAATGAATGTAGTGTAAATAAAATTAGGCTGAATATTTCTACATTATTTTTGCTTAAACATATGCAGCAGTTCAATGAGGTGATTTCCTGAGCACATGTATTTGTTTAGTGCAAATCGCCATCCTCATGCCAGTTTAAACTCGTTGTGTATTTTGTTACAGTGATCAGAAACAGTGATTAAAGCAGTTTTTTTTTAAACTGAATTTAACTGTGAAATTGCACATTGTGTGAGTCTTTTCCTCATTGTTGTGTAAGAGGTGTTAAGCAACATCCTCTTCTTAACCATTACATAGCAAACGTACCTTTAGAAAATTCATCCATTCACTGCTCAACTGGCAGAAAAGACTCTGAACCATCTAGGCAGATAATTTAACACATGCCATTACACACACTGCTTTAATATTTTCAATATGACTCCAAACATAATTAACCTGCTGATTATTCACACTAAATGTGCCTGACAAGCTGACAGCTGTAGCTCTTCAGTCAAATTTGCGTAAATCAGCATTTCTGAACGGATGAGTGTCTCCATTGTCAGAATAAAAACATGCTTTTTTTATGATATGGCTCTGGCATGTACTGGCTGCATGGTATATCAAACCCAAAAACCTTCTGACATGATGAACAGACAACAATAAAAAGGCAACTGCATGTCACATACCCTTCCATATATTGTGTAACGCAGCCGAGACTGTGACTACGCAGGAGAACAGCGTTAGTCTACTGCTGTCACTGTATTCAGGAGATTTTTTTTGAAGGTAAATGTTGGAAAATTTGAACCATTTTTAGCCAAAGCTGAGGGAAAACTATTTGTTTCTTCCACTGACCTTCTCCTTGTTTATTTTCATGCATAGTTCTGAACTTCCCGAGCCAAATTCAAAGAGATTTTCAAGAAGTGGAAGCCCCAGTGTTGCATGTCTGCTTATCTTATGCAGTATCTACAGTTAGTGTGTCATCACAAGTTCAGGAAACAGTTCAGCACATCATGAATCACATCAACAGAGTTTTTGTTAATGTAATGACCAGGTCAGCCGAAGAACAAGCAGAGCAAGGAACGAAGAGAGAGGGAGGAAATGAAGGAGAAATCTCATGAGGAACAGGCTGACACAGGTGAGAGACAAAAGAGGTCAAGGCAACACGAGGGAGAGAAATCTAACACATGAAACATTCCCACAGTGAACAGATACTCAGGTGAGCAGCTCAGCAACACTTGACAAAACACTGACATTCCTTGTGTTACAACTGGTTTTAATTTGGAGGTAATCCGGCTTCACTTTAATCATCAGTTGTCAAGTGATATTTTCAGTGCTGAACGGGAATTTTACAAGAAGACCTGTGAGTTTTTTTAGAAGAAGTCTTATTATCATAATGGTATGAAGCGTGCGTGTCTGTGGGTGTCTGTGTGTCTGTTGAGCCGTGGAGTATTCCTCCTGAGGAGTCCTTCCACACTAACACAGGCTCTCTATTACTCACCAGTAAGATGTTAAATTAGTGTTAATTAATAATACTGATGGCATAAAAGTAGCCCTTGAATTAAAAAAATTGGAACAAAAATTGCCACTGTTTACTTTTTATTATAAGTGAGGCAGATGGTGGTGTAACTGATTAGTTATAGCTTCAGACATCAGTTAATTGTTTGTGACAACGTTCAAGCAAAAATGTCAAACATTTGATGCTCTGAGCTTCTGCAACATAAGAATTTGTTGCCTTTCCTCGTCTTAACATGAGAGTAAATTGGATATTTTTGGGCTTCGCGCTGCTGGCCTGACGAAACAACAGGAGAAGGTGAGCGAGGGAGGAGAAAGAAAGATCACCTTGAGACTGTGATGAGTATTTTTTCACAGTTTTCTGATATTTTCTAGAGCAATTCATATCTTAATCATGAAGATAATCACCAAATTGCTCAATTGTGAAAATAATCAGTAGTTGAATCAACAGCTCTAAATTGAACACATAAGGAATCCCAACAACAGAGGTGGCAAAGTTGTTGTTTGTTTTTTTCAGTTACACTTTATCTTCCAAAGACGCTGACTTGACTTTGATTAACTGACAGTTTTCCATTGTACATTTGTTGAATTGAAGACAAATGTCTAGTTAACACTCATTAGCAGAGAACATCTCCATGCAGTGTATGGATATACAGCATAGACAAATGGTCTTTTACACTACAAGCAATCCTGCGTAATCAATACTCCGGCTATAAAATGAAATGAAATAGGCTAAGATTATTATTAAGTTAATTAGACCTCAACGTGCTACACCAGGCGTGTCATAATTGAACAGCTTGCAAACTGGTGAGGTAATGCTACTATGTCACACTGCTACATACTTGTTATATGGCTTCAGGTGATACATTTTTGCTCTGAATGCCACTGCACACTCACCGTGAGCACCGCAACATAAAAGTACATAAAATACATCAGTAAGACTTTCTCATATGAATCCTGTAAATAAAGTAGAAACATATGTAAATTACCATCAGGGCACACAGTACAGAGGAACGTAGAAATGCATCAGCTAGAAAAATGCTGAGGAGGTGCAGCGAAAAAGGTTATCTCTCATCCCGTGTTTATGATGCAAAGATACTCAATTGAACTGTACGGTGTATTTTTCTCCATTACAAATGCTTGAGCAGCCTGAGTAAAGGACTCTCCCTAACAGCAGGAAGAACATCTGTCAAATATCTACCGCAGTGCCTGAAAGGCCTTTTCACATCAAGTCAGCTTTAACAGGTAACAGAGGACTGAAATTCTCTCTATCGCTTCCACCTCTCCATCCAATTTTCCTGCTTTTTTCCCTCCCGACTGTTGTTCTGCTAAACCAAACCTGATCTAATCCCTCTCCTGTTTCCTCCTCTCCCCGTCTTCCCGAGGCTTAGTCGATATGTTAGACTTCCACACACGTGCGCAGCGAGATAATGCAAATGTTTCTATAAATAGGGACAATAGTGCTGACAGTAGCACTCTCTCAAGTGAGATATCTCAGTGTAATTTTCACTAACACACACACACACACACACACACAATAAATACTGGTGAGAAAAATCCACCCTATTGCTGTGTACTTCATCACAGTGCTAGTCCTGAAGCTGCATATAAACACAAGTTGCAACAGGAAAAACACATTTCAGATATGTTCTATATGAGGCTCAAATATAAGACCACTGCACACACAACAGATCGATGTTCCCTACACATCTCAAACAAACAGCACGCGCCCTGAATCTGCAGCAAACTAAACAACTTGAATTTACATAATACTGAACTCTGCTCTACGTTAGACAATACAGCTCATGTACAACACGCACAGGCATTCTGCTTCACTATATAACTAACATTTATTTGCCACTTGTACAACTCAAATTCATGTTGTACATCTAGTTGTAACACACAACACATATTTCACTACTTCTCAGTCAGTTTTGCATAAAATCTGCTAAAACCATAAGACAACTGTGATCATTCCACCGGTCTATATAATCCAGTGCAACATAAAAAGCAGCCATAAAAAATGATACAGTCTGTAGAAGCCTCTAACCTGAACTTTCAGAGCATAAACAGAAGCTAAAGTGAAGTGGAAAAATAATTGAGATTGATAGAACAGAGAAGCCACACTCATCCTTCATGTCTTTCCCTCCCTCTCACCTTCCAGCTCATGATGAATGACATCGGAGAGGTTCGGCTCCTCGCCCCACCAGAAGATCCACAGCTCCTTGGCATCGGGCTTGATCTTGCGTCGCCACACGCACAGCAGGTTGGCCTGAACGCAGCGCATGAAGCTGCGCAGGACCGGGTCGTCCTGGGCCGGGGCCGAGATCACTGGCCCGTACTCCCCGCCACTGCGGAAGCTGTAGCAACGCCATTTAATGCCCGTCAACTCCGCCTGGGAGAGAAGAGAATAACGATGGAAAGATTGTAGCTGTAAGCAGCCCATTAAACAACCTAAAATCATCAATGCAGCATTGTTATAGTGTGCACTAACAAAGTCATTTCACTCTGTCTTCCGTTCAAACATGATTAAACTTAACATAAATGCCTAAACACTTAATTGATTCACTGATTCAAGTCAATTAAATAATCTGATATCATTTCTCAAGACAAAAACACTGAATATTTTTCAATTCAAGCTTCTCCAGTGAGAGGACTTGCTGCTTGTTCTTCTGTTTTATATCACTGTAAATTGAATATCTTTGGGTTTTGTGCTGTTGTTCTGACAAAACGAGATTTCTGAAGTCATCAACTGGGACTCTGATGGTGGTTGACATTTATAGACCAAACTAATAATCCATTAGTCAAGAAAATAATCAGCAGATTAATTGGTAATGAAAATAATCACCAGTTGCAACCATAAATATAATTTATCATTGTATATTGTAAAATTGGTCTTCAATTGCAATTATATTTTAACTGAGCATTTATTTAATAGCCTACCCTATACCTTTATATATGAATATGTTAAAAAATATCTCATATGTAGGTGAAATTAAATAACTATTTTGCATAAAATCCCTGATTTGGCTGCACTTTTCACTGTGTGTGCAGTGTGAACCTCGAGGCACTTCACTACACTGAACATAGATATTGTGTTTCACATAAAAGAGACCATCAGACGATGCTGATTCGATCAATAACTGCACAGACGGTGTCCAATCATGTTATATTTTCTCCAGCTTCCTGTTTACATTGCTTTGATCCTTGTGTAAATGTTTAACTACATTTCATGCCTCCCTGTTGTGTCGTTATAACCATATTTAACTTATACCTTGACTCACTGCTGCTGTAACGATACGATAAAGTGTGTGTGTGTGTGTGTGTGTGTGTGTGTGTGTGTGTGTGTGTGTGTGTGTGTGTGTGTGTGTGTGAAGGAGTGTGGAGAATGACAGCGAGACATAAAGGATGGCCTTGAGTGAAATACAGGGAATGAACTACTGCACGAGAGACAGCATTGAAATATAGAGGGAGCCGCCACAAAGAGCGAGAGAGACATGAGAAGAGGAAATAGTGCCGGGGTCAGTGTTTGGAGCCCGGCCCAGCAACTGACATCTTCTCCATTTAATCTAATGGGATGATGCGTGTTTATGTTGCCGATTGCAGACTTGAGCGTGGAGGCTCTGTGCCATGATACATTTAGCATTGAGCCAGAAAAAGAGGCTCACATATGCTTTGGAAACTTTTTTTAATGTTTGCATTTGTGCATGAATGAGTGGTGGTTAACAAAGGCAGGACAGAGACTCTCTCAGTCAGTCTTGCTACCCTTTTCTCCTGTGTTCACCCAGCTGTGAGGATCATGTTTGGCACACTGGCCAAGGCACCAAGCCATCCAAGACCAGCGGAGAGAAGAAAAAATACTGATCCATTTTAACACAGAGACAGGTAGACAGGAGCTGCACGCAGAAAATTAAAGCCTGCAGTGTCTTTGAGTGGACAAAGAAAAGGAGGCTCCGTAGCTTTGATGATGGCAGAGAGAGGGGCCGAGGATGCTTGTGCGTGTGTGTTTTCAGCAGGTGTATGGAAGTGTAGCAGGGATGTGTCTGTGTCAGAATTAAAAACAATCCAAATGCATGCATCTCAGGGATTCTGCGCATGCACTAAAAATATGTTGATCTGATCAACACAAAGACATACACTGCAGCATCTTATAAGTGAGTGCCCACTGAGGTATGAACATGACCCCCAGGAACATCCTGACTTCAGAATGCACCCATAATTACAAGCATGTCCCTCCTGTAATGACAGTGTGTGTAATGGGAGATATAAACATTGGCGCTGTGATAAGCCAAGCCCTAAAATTAGCCATGACAAGGTCAAGGATGCTGTTTCTCCCAAAGCAAAGAGGAAGACATCTGCTTGCACTGCCTCGTCACTCCCAGTCAATGTCAAAAGTTCCTTCACTGTTTGACACAGCTGTCTGCTGCTACTGAATCAGGAGCGGAGAGGAGGAGATGAGGAGAAGTGAAATGTCAGAAAATATATTCACAATAGAGGCACACCAGTTGTTTGTTTTATACGGCGAACACAAGATCCCCTACAGATATGTTTTAAGACATATAAAAATATTCAGCTTGGAATAATAATTTGTCTCATATGGTGTTTCCACAAAAAAGTGAATAAAAATATTACCAGTTAACAAGTCTAAAGCTATGTTAGCAGCTCTGTGAGGCTGCACTGAGGCTAAATACTAATATCAGCATGGAATCATGCAAACACGCAGATGTTTAACCTGTGTAATGTTCACATTCTTCACCCTTTAAGTGTGTTAGCATGCTAACATGTAGCATGGTGACAGAGAAAATGTTAGTGGAATCACCAAAGTCAACTATATAGACTTTTGCATGTTCCACCAATTAAATATTAAAGTCCATAGATCCATGTTGCTAGAGTGGCTAAAAATTATTTAAAATACAGCCATTCTCTCTCATTCATTGAAACATACTAAATCTATATAATAGATACAAAAAAAATGCTTGTTCATCCACATCCTAAATTCAGATTTAAGATGAGAATAGAGGAACTTTCCCCCTTCAACAGATGAATTTGAAAACTGCTAAAATGTGCACACTTTTAAGTTATGTCTCTGATAAAAAGTTGTATTATCTGCTGAAATATTGCACTAAATGACCAGAGGCTGCACCGTGTTTTCCCCCTGAGCGCAAACACAGGTGCTGTGAGTTTTCTGGCCATGTGAAAATCACTAGCCTAACACCCTGCTGAACTCCTGTGGAGGATTAGCTGTGGCACAGTTGCAGGAAGAGGAACAGGGCCACAGTCACATGCTCGCAGGCAGATCCAAACACATGCCTGCACACACACATCACACATGGCAGTTGTGATGATGTGCAGACCAGACGTGCTCTAAAACACTGACATGCATCAGGAGGCAGACATATTTTCAGGCTGATGTCCAGTTATTTTTCAGTGATGACAGCGAAGAACTGCCTGTCTCTCTGTGTGGATTTTAGTGGTTGTATGTGGACATACATCCATAAGTGTGTGTGTGTGTGTGTAAGCCTATATACTAGGCTTACTGATGCTGCACTGGATGGCTTCAATATCTCAGCGCACCTCGCCGTCACCATCAGCCCTCTGAGGTCAAAGTAATACCAGTGCTAACAAACAGCCCATTCTCATCTTTATATGAAGTTATCGCTTGTAACAGGAAACAGTGAGCAAAAAAAAAGCTGTCAAGCGAATTGAGCAACTGCAACTTTGGTGACAAATCAGTGTTGTGAATAAAATCCTGCCAAAAAAACTTAAGCTATAATTGTAACATGGTTAGTCTTAAAAGAACAGGGGGCAGTGCAGGTTTTAAACTTAGATTACATTAAATTACATGAAAAGGCAAATGCATTTACCCAAAGCAACTTACAAGTAAGGGACATCAGTCAAGCTTCAGTGCAGCAGGAGACCTCAGTGTAAGTACTAAGTACTACATCTATTCAATAAATGCAAGGGGATCAGGTAAAGAAGTACTTTGAAAGTGCATGGTAAGTGTAAGTTAAGCATGATTACACAGATAGAGTAGATTAGCATTCAGGTATCAAACAGCCACAGGATAAATTATACCATGCACTGACTGTATAAGGAGTATATTAGGTGGTAAATGTGGCAAAATTGCAAAACAAAATTAGAAAGGGTTAGTAAATTGGGATATTACTCCCACTGATCTAAAAAATGTACTTGACAGATCTCATTTTGTGCCATCAGCAGTGGTGACGATGGTGTGCATGGTGTTACATATGTATATTTTGTCAAGAAAGCCGGTAAAGAGGAGGGCAATGATGTATCCGAGACAGCGGTCTGCGTCTCTTTTAAAAACTACCGCAGGAGTAAAAAGGCGACGGGGTCAACCAAAAAGGCGGCGGATTTTGTTTCACTGTCAATAAAACCTGCACTCCTCCAAGCCCCTTGTTCTCCAGGTTGGCTGGTTCAATTTCTGATGGAGTGCAGGACCAAAAACAAGAGTTTTTCCTACCATTGCTAAGACGGACCAAAGCTTTGACCTTACTCTCACCTCTATTATCTTTCTTGTCTCCACTCTCCCTCTCATCTCTCAGCACTCCCTCACTGTCACGGATGCCTATTGAATACACCCAGGACTATCTCACGCTCTCCCTCTCACTTATTCCTCTCTTTATGTCTTTTTGTCTAGTAAACAGAGAAAAGATAACAGCTAACCATATGTTTCCAGAATAGTACTGTGTCAGCACAGAGGAGGTGGAAGATTGCGCTCTATTCCTAGTATTCTATTAAAATAACTCTTTTCAGCTGGCATGAAAATCTGTGTTTCTTCCACTGGGATTGATTCGTTATTTTTTTTTTTTTTTAATCTTTTGTATTCATGAAAATTGATTTTAAAGAGCAACCTAAACTTAAAAGTAGAGAGTTAAAAATCATTTCCTGACTGTAAGGTGAACTGAGCCCAGGCTTGGAGAACACAGTCTGTATCCCAACCAAAGGTCAGCCTCTGTGCACCAGACATGTGCTTGTAATCAAAAGAAAATATGGAAGTCAGAACTTTAATCTTTAGCATACTGCGCTCAAAACAGAAACTAGTGGATAAAGTCAAAACCACGTGACACCCACAGAAAAGAGGATCCCATTTCCAGGATTTGAAAAGGTTTGTCATACTGCAAGTCTCACAAACAGATGCTTACACGTAGTATGTGGTGTATATTGTTAAAAGCTCAGGGGATTTACAATGTAGAGGAAACCTCCATTGCATAGATAGCAGAAGTGAGAGGAAAACACACTTGACATGCACTTTGCAGGAATGCTTCTGCAGACTGAAAACATTTTGCTCCTCCTGTTCTTTCTCAAAAACTTGTGGGACCTTTTGAATGGACCTCTTGAACTTCCCAACATGCAGCTGAATGTGTGTTTGTGTTGTGTTTGGCAGGAAAACACACACAGACACACACACACACACTTTCACACACTTTTTCCGAACCTGAACCCAGACAAGGCTTCGCTACCTCCCGGAGCTGAGAAATGTGAGTATTAACAACATATTCAGATATAACTTGCAGAGCACTTCTTTTTACTTTTATGACAAATGAGCAGTCATTGAGAATGCATGAAAAATAATATTTAGTTTGGTTATATTTAGATGCTCCAGCTTTACTACGGACACCTTTCCTTCTGAATTGCAGCTGATGTGAACATTTGAGCTTGCACCTAAATAGATAGGTGGCTGGTGCTCTATCAAAGCTGACAGAAAAGCGTATGAGAAGCGTCATCTAAGAGAGATGCCACTTCTTTAGGAATCTCACAACAGCGTAAGAGCCTCGCAGTCTGATAGTCTGACAAAGGAGGCACTTTAGGCAATTGAGAGACAGCTTGTATCAGCAGTTTTACCTACTCTGGCACAAGTGAAACACTTATTCTGTTAGAGTGGCATGGCTTTCTCATCAACGTCAAATCTGTTTAGACACTTGACAAGCTGCCAATATTTGGGGTGTGTTCAGAACGCTTGTGATGCCTGTGAGACTTTAGATAAGACTCGTCTTTATCAGACACATGCAACACTATCTATCTCTCTTTGATTCAATGTCAAAGAACGGGAGGAAATTTAATTATTTCTAACAGACACTGTGAAGTACAACTTATTTGAAGTTTCAGCAGAAACACTTTTCATGTAAGTTATAATCCCGTATATTTCAATGAAATCAAACCCTGTTTTTGTACTATTTGTGATCATCATTTTTCACCAGTAGACATTTAATGTATTTACATTCTGTATTTACCACTCTAAATAGTGATTTTCATCGTTAGTGGCATCATTCCGGCACTCAACTCAAATTGCATAACTGCACACAGGAAACAATGCATGTACGTAATCAAGCATTTTTGTGATTCCATCTCATTGATATCAGCCTCACCGTTTACTGTTTACTCTCTCACAGTCATATCAGAGCTAGTTCACATTAAAGGCATTCAACTGGCAAAGCACAGGGTGGCTTTGATCATGAAGCAGTCACAGAAAATTAAATGTATTTGTCATCATGGTTAGCGCTGATCCCGACCGCTCCACAAAACTGCATCTACAAAGCAAAAAAACAGTCATTTTTCTCTATTTTTTTTGGCAGCAGATCAGTTTTAAATAACCAATTAAGTCCTTTTACCATACTCCACTGTCGTGTGAAAAACTACTCATGCTGTACACAGCATGAAATCATGGCGCATGCTACTGTTCATGGCAGGGTGGGGAAAGGTGAAATATTGAGTTCTTTATTTAAACAAGATGAGTTTGTTTGGCTGCGCTGTAAACAGATATACTCTTCTGTTGTATTTCTGGCAAGTAGATGCTCAGTAAGCGTAGTAACTGCAGTACTAAACCATACTTGATGTTACCACAGTAACCACACTATAGTCAAATCAACCAGATCTGATATTTTCCTTGAATGCATCAGAGCTGCAACATTGAAACAGTTCGATTAAAATTCATGTGAGTGTGAGAAATAAGTATGGACAAAGACGATGTAGATTAAACGGCTGTGCTACTAAGCCAGCAGTAAGAAGTCACCAGTTAGAAGAGCCAGTGGCAGAAATCAGAACAGGCAACGACTCCCCCTTCATCAATTAACCCACTGAAATCAAATTAACCCACAAGGAGTCGCGCTCCCCTCTGGCATTTTACACCACAAATGAAGAGCGATGCACATTACTGCACTTGTGAGGGAGCAAGAGCAACACAAAAGCACCAAACAGGTGTAGAAAGAAGGCCTCTGGGGCTGCAGACACTAAACAGATGCTTTTCCTCTGCCTTCTGCTGCCACCTTTACAAGTCCCTACAAAACAAGGGACCGTCATTTGATCTGTGTTCTGCTGCAGCATCCGGCCCTGGGAGGTGAGCAAGCCAAGCGACCTAATTAGAGCAGCGAGAGTCCCCAGGGCTGAGTGACGGATAGACCTGCCAATCACACCGCGGAAAGCCTCCATCAAGCCACGACTTCTCACCTGACACAAAGGGAGGCAGGAAGCAGAAGGCAACAGCAGTGGAAGACCAATAAGGGCATTGAGACACTGTGTACAGTCGCACTGCTGCATCTAAAAGGGCTGATGAGATCCCCGGCCTTTTAGCACATAAAACAACACAAAGCTGCAGCGTCAGACTGCTTTTAATGCGTTATGGGACAGGCCAAAGCAGTGGCCCCGCTTAGCCTAAATTATTAACATGCAAATAAATAAACCAGTCCGTGCTTTACTGGTGTCTCTGGTGTAACTTAATTAAACTGTGACAGGCCACAGGGAGGGAAAAATGGGAAAGACACAGACAAAGACAGAAAAAATGAGACTCACAAAGACGGAAAAACAGAAAACAGAGAGAGAAGTAAAAACAGTTGCTAGGCAACATACAACATCTGTAGGAATTCAGCGAGGTATTCCGTTTTTGAGATTTCTGTCTCCAGGGTTACAGTGGAAATATAACATTTCAAGCACCTCTGTGTCCCTTACTTTACTCTAAAAATCACAAAGGACTGTAACTCTGTGTCTCTGTGTGTCCCCTTACAGCTGGAATTCATGAGCTCAAATTTGTCTTAAGATATTATCAAGCACGTCATACATGCATCACGAAAGACTGGGGGATTACCAGAAGCAAGACATTAACACTGCGGTATAGGATTACTCATTGAGTTTCTTTACTGAGAGAATGATTTGAATTTTATTTTTAAATTATTCAGTGCAGTAATTGCACAATTAGCACTGCATGGAGGCTTCTGAAATGCCTACAAGTAGTTAATAGTCTGATTGTTCCTGAAATTGGGCAAATGGAGCATAAGCAGTATGAAAAATATCTCATTTGGCTTGTAATTTCCTGCATTGATTTTTTCCACAGGGATGCTATTTGAGATAAAATGACAGGCCCGCATAAGTCAGCATGACTTTTCCTTGTTTCATTACACAGCAGATAAACAAAATATAAAGGAGAAAACCAAAAGCAGCAATGCGTTTGTGTTTGTACTTGTGTATGTGTGTGTGTGAGTGTGAGATGCAGGCAAGGCTGGACAATTATTTATCGTAGGTCACACCTGGACAGGTTTCAACCTGCATCTCACCTGGCTGCTGTCTCTAATCTGTTATTTGCTTACTAAGTGGGAGTGGCAGCCAATCAGAGCTTTAACACTAGAAGTCTTCACACACACATACACAGTTTTATGTAATCCACTGAAGTCCAAGTCCTCTTCTCCTGTCCATTCCACTCTTTTCTACAAATACAATGGTCCCATGGCATGTTCATATCTTTTTTAACACCACCCTGCCTAAACACTTGCTCACTCAGTCATGTCTGGTAAATACTCTATCAAACCTTTTAAATCTCACTGTTATTACTGCAAAGGCCATTTATTCCATGAAGCAAGCCAGGACTGAAATTGAGCTGTGCAAATTTTCATTAGCATCTGAAAAATCATGGGTGTCTGCCTAATTCAAGATGAGAGAGAGCGCCGTTTGGCAGCGCAGGGGGAATCAATGCACCACAACCGGCTGTGAATCAACAGTCTGCGCATAATGTGTTTGTTCTCATCAAGTACCCGTCTGATTGGTCACAGATAATCTCTCAATGGAACATGAACACATGATAATTAGAATTTGCAACAGCACAGCAGACAACATTAATGTTTTCCCTCTCTCCCCTTGTTTTGCAGCTCTAAAAGGCACCCTTTAACCTGAGTGTGCTCTAACTGCAATTGAATCCCAGCCAACCATGATATTGGCTTGCAGAAAATATTTGCCCAGTTACAAGCAGGGCAATATCTCCCTTTAAAGAAATTCTCTTTGTCATGGCGTCTGCAGTCAGGTGAAGAGACCGCAAACACACAAAACCTGGGACTCCTGTGTGACGGAACAGAGACCCGCAGCATTACATTTATCTGTTTCTGGGATTTATCTACCAATCAGACAACAAGCCTCAGAATCTTTAGTTTGAACCACAGGATCCTCAGCAAAACACATCCAAAATCTAATAGTTTGTAGGAA
Organism: Trachinotus anak; assembly: GCF_046630095.1. NCBI lineage: Eukaryota > Metazoa > Chordata > Actinopteri > Carangiformes > Carangidae > Trachinotus > Trachinotus anak. The sequence goes on along the minus strand of NW_027273879.1, from coordinate 9,433,198 downwards.
AGTGGTGTTAATCTGTTGGGAAAAACACCAGCGTTGCAGGGGAGACGAGTCGGAGTCTGTTGAAGATAACAAGAATAACAAAACAACTCAATTCAGCACATTTACTTGAGGAGTGAACTTGACTACAATTTTAAGGTTTCTACTTAAAGAGGGAAATATTGTAGCCTACGTTAACTCCACTCTATTCATTTAGTAGCTAAATGAAGTCTTCACCTTCTGCACACACTGCAAAAGTCTCAGACCAAATAATTGCTGTCCGTTTCCTGATTCTCTCTCTTATTCTGCATTCTTCCAAGATTCTCAGATTTCTAGAAGATTCCTAAAAAAGGTTAAAAAAGGTTGAAATAATTTGGGTTTTTTTTTGTTTTTTCCCTAAATATTTTGAGAAAAATGGACTCAATAACTAATTATAAATAACTAATAAATATATCCTGTTAAGATGATCACCACTTAACTATATGTGAAAAGTAGATACAATTAGCTCCACCTCAACAGGCTACAGCATTAAGATGCTGCTTACAGGCTGATTAGATTCTGCATAATGAATCTATCTATCTATCTATCTATCTATCTATCTATCTATCTAATGGGCCATATGCTAACTTGCTAACTTTCCAGCTATCATAAGCACTTGGTGGTACCAGCTACTGCCCATTCCTGCCAATCCTCCTATCCCACTCAGCCTTCTGTCGCCCTGCACACATGCAGAAACACCAGCGGGCACTAAGAATAGAACACAGCTGGCACTGCAGGGCTTACATATTTCACACTCAAGCCACCGTGCTCCAAAATACTCCTGCCCATCCCATCCCATTTCCAGCTCCAGGACCAGCGGTGGTTCCCTCCCTCCCTCCCTGTCTGTCTGTCTTTGAACTGTTCTTCACCTCTGTGGCATGGTCCTGACAAGCCTACTGCTCAGATAAGATACATGACTACACTCAGGAGAATTTACCAGAGATGTGTCGTAAAAACAGAAGCACGAGCGAGGAGAGCCGCGTCTTCCTGCTCCCAACCCATTCGCCGCCCTGTTTCTGTCAGCAGCTAACCCCTGCTTACTCACAAGTCATTTTGTTACGGCAGAAAAACTATTTGACAAACCTGTACATGTGTCACTTACATACAGAACGCCATGTTCACTCAGGTGCGCCACTGCCTGGTTGAGTCCTATTGCGATGACAAGGGATTCCCACAGCAGTGACAGGGGCAGATTAGTGGGAGGCGCCGCACACAGACTCAAGGTGAAGCCAGTGCTAGCTGTCAAAACTGCGAGCGAGCTGAGCCAAAAGCACAGGTTGGGCGTAGGGGGTGGACTGTTTAGTGAGAAGTAACCAGATGGAGCTGCTGCATAGGGCACGCAGCAGAAGACTGGGGCTGCTGCCTTGGAAACCTGGACTGATCCTCTCCTTGTGTAAGAGGACACTGCCGTGGCTTCAATGTCACCCTTAGATATCTCAATATGAACTCCACTTTCATAGCTTTACACGGAGTTAAAAGGCTGTGAAAGTACCAGCAGCTGACATCAAAGTCCTGCTTTCATAGTCTCGCTTAAAGGATGGCGATAATCTTTCTTAAGTTTTCTTTTCTTTTTCTTAATCTTTCTTTCTTTTCTACTAAAAATTGATAATAATTGATAATAATAATTGATCCAACTAATAAGAGCTGTACCTGATATCCCATTGTGCCATAGAGCTCCACTGTTAACTACTGCACCGAGTGACATGTTCCTTCACTACAATGAACACAGGCAACATTTATTTTGAGTCAACATTATGTGCACCACTCTGACTATTTATGCCATTATTTATTTATTTGTATAACATGTTCTAAATCCTACAGTGTCCTGTTTCCTGGGAACTTATTGAGCCTTTTCTTTTAAATAGAAATTACTATTTTTTGTCTATGGTTATTTTTTTACTGGAATTGCTGACAATAATAATGATCACTAGCCTTACTAGTTTATTTTGTATTCCCTTAAATTTAAAGCTGGACAAATTATGTCATGGCACCACTGTTTGTAAATTACCTCTTACATGTTATTATATGACTTCTTGTTTCTTATCAACATATCAATAAACATACATATATATCAGCTAATATTGGCTCACCTTCAAGTTACTAGCCAGGCTCACACTTGGGATTTGAGAACTATAGATGAGAACTGGCTTCTTTTGTCAAATGAAAAAGTGGGCTTTGTAAAGGAAAAATGTTTATTTCTCAACTTCGGGTAAGAAAAATTGTGTTGTTTTGTTATCACTATCGACACAACTTTTGTTATCATATCAACACTAGCAATGACAAAAAAAAAAAAAAATCAAGCAATACACAGCTCTATTAAACTCAGACTCTGCAGCTCATGACACACACTTAATCCAACCAATGCCTCTTTTTCATCCCTAAGCACCCTTGCAATATCCACTACCATTAATAATGAGGAAATGCAAACAGCCTATATTAAAAAGGCACCATTCCTGATTACCTGCTTCTTCTTACAAGCCTCGGCCACTCACCTGCCATAAATCAAGACACTGCTGTTAATGGTATTCCCTCAGCCACATCTCTTAGCACTTTATTTCTGTGCCAGACACTGGCATCATTATTATACATGCAAGATCTCTATTGGAATACAGTTTGGTTAATGAGCACCTCTTAGTTGATCACATTAGACCTTCACTTGAGGACACTTAATTACCAGTGTTGCACGCCACACGCCTCTGTGGAGTGGACAGGAGAAGTCCTTTAATTAAGGCCTCTGCAATCTACCTGTGTTTGTACGAGTCTGCATCCTTGGGATATAGCATGTATTTGTAGCCCATATAAAGGCGATAAAGCATGTGGTGTATATGTGCACGTGCATGTGAGTGAGTGTGGGTGGAAGATTTAGTGTGTTGCATTTGTGATACATATGTTTGTGTGGGCATGTGGGTGTTTATTTTTATTTTTTTGCCGTCTCCATGTCGATGCTTGTGTTTGTGAATGCACCTGTGTGTGTTTGTCTGTGTGTGTGTGCGTGTGTGTATAATATGATGGGTGTTTGAAGTTTGTCTCCTGAGTCTGGATGGTTTACAGTGTGCACAGGACACACACACACACACACACACACACACACACACACACACACACACACACACACACACACACACACACATGCACACGTGCTCTCAGGCTTCCTGTGTCGTGAGGCTCTTAACTGTCTCCTCCTTGCATTTCATAATCAGGCAGGGACTCATTGTTATAAGAACCTGCCCAGTCCACAGAAAGATGACTGTGTTTTCGTTCTCTCTCTCTCTCTCTCTCTCTCTCTCTCTCTCTCTCTCTCTCTCTCTCTCTCTTTCTGCGTTCCTCCCTCTTTAATTTTCTCTCTTGCTCTGTCTCACTCTTTCACTCTTGGTCTCTCAAACAGGCTGAGGCTAGCAGTCAGGAAATGCACATCAGTCATAATACTTTCCTAAAATGAAAACAGATTCCGCTGCAGTCCTTCAGCCGTGCTCTCTCTCTCTCTCTCTCTCTCTCTTTCTCTCTCTCTCTCGCTTAACTCACTCCTTCAGCTGAAAACATTCCTCTATTTCTCCTGTCGTCCTCCACCCTTCCCTCCTCCATCGCTACGTCAACTTAACTCACCCGCTCGGGTCTTGTCTCCCACTTACAAGGGTCTCGTTTGCTCTCTGTTACAGATGGATGATCACCAGCACACAAGACAGTTGTTTTGTGGGTTGTGTGATCACAGCGATCTCAAGTATCTGACACCGGGCCTCACAGAAGGCACGACAGTAATCTGCCGCACCCCCATAAAGTCCCACAGTATGGGCACTTATGCCTTCTAAGGTACTTTCTATTGATGCAGGTTGCAATAACAGCCAGTAAATCAGTGTGAGCGATGAGGTTAGTGCATGTTGGGAATGCTGTTTAACAGGCTGTCAGACCAGAGCGCTCACTAGTTTACCCACAAGACCTTTATGTAAGCAAGCCGCCAATATCACCTGAAGGAAAAGGGTAAGAAACATCCCACCTTAGAGGCTGCTTCTCCTCAGTTTCGGGACTGTAAATGACCAAGTTAGAGTAATGAATATTATCATTAGCTTGTCAAAATGTCATAATCATAATATCATAATGTCCTATACAATTGCTGGAACAACAGTCAAAACCCCAAAATGTATTCCATTTACAATGATAACAGAGAAAATTCTCAGCTTTGATAAACTGTTGTTCATTCATTTTCTGTTAATCAAATAATCAACTAACTGTTTAAGCACTGAGCAAAGTAAGAAGTGGCAAAATGCAGGAAAGCATAACATATTTTTACAAATAGTCACCTGATGTGATTCTTTCATTTCCTGTGGTAATAAAAGGGCTTCAGCCTCCACTTGTCTGCCTCATTCTCAACATCAGGATGCAATTTGCATCCCTGCGTCTGTCTGCTCTGTCTCTTTGTCTCAGTCGTACCCTCTAACCAGGACACTCAGTGTGTCATTAGTGTTTCGCTCTGTCTTGGATTTCTCTGTCGGAGCCCTGCCAGTGAGTAACCGCTGTGGCACCAGCCAGTCATAAATATTCTCAACAAGCCAGCTGATGGATGGTCTCTTTCTCCCTCAGTTTGAAAGGGATGTTCACAGGGCCAGCACGACGGCCAAACGACGCCACGGCGAGTCAATGAAAGGTTTTCTTTCTTTCTTTTTTTTTTTCTCCACAAGGGAATAACCTCAACGGAGACGCTGACAGAGAAGTAATCACTGTTTTCAGCTGTAAGGTGGCACTCTGAGAGAATTTAAGCCGTCTGATAGTGGAGCGCTGTTTATTTTGGTGTCCGCAGAAATTCAAACATCATGCGTTTGAATATAGCTTCAGATTTCCTTACTCCCTTTACAGTCACAAAATGACCGGGACTCGTGAGAGGGAAAAACTTCAAGAGCTTTGTTTGAAATTTTTGAGAGCTCTGCAAGATGTGTGACGGCTACAAATTTATATCATAAATCCACACCATGTGACACATGTTTATTTAGCTATAGCGCAGTGTACGGGTTGGCTGCTGTTGCTGATGGACAACCTGCATGATCACCTAAAAAGCCCTCAGGATGCCTCTGTTGTTGTGGCTCTCAGCAGCCTGTGCCTGACTTCAGTCTACCGCATGCCTTTCCACTTGGCTGCCTGTTGTAGTAGGACAGTTAACTCGCTGATTGCAGGAGGAGAACTGTGAAAACGCGCTGCTCAATCTTTTCCACCCTCAAAACCAGTGACTTCTGCAAAAATGACACTGCCTGTGGAGTCAAAAACACCTTTTTTCAGATAAACTGAGTGTGAAAGTGCTGTTTCCGCTGTGTGCCTGATGCATGTTGCCTTCTGTCAGAATCTCATCAACCTGCTTCTCTCTTTGTGACACAATCATATTATCAATTTTTCATTGCTGGGAAAAAAAAAAAACTCCCCCCCCCCCTCCCTCTCCACTCATCCAATTTAGAACCTTGTGAGCAATTAGCTCAACATGTCAAACTACTGAAGATCAGAAAATCTCTTTCTCTATTCTCTGGCTGCAGAAATATTTAACAGAGGCAGCAGTACGCCTTCTTTCCAAGTTAGTTGCTTGGCAATGCAACAGAGTTCCAGCTAGATTTCCAGTGAAATGATTATTTAAAGGGGAGGAGGATAACGGCCAGAGCACACTGTGCTTTTGATGGGAAAAATGAATGTTTACCTATTGTTTATCAGCTAAACTCGTGCCAAAACTGCAAACACATGCCAAAATAATCCGCCAGTTTGCTTTGGAAACATTTGATAATTGTATTCTGATCATTATGGGAGATGTTTTGGCTTGAAATCAGATTATGGAGTGTTGTTATTCTTTTTCGATTCAAGCCTCTGGGCTGAGATATTTTATTATAACAAGCTGAGTGGTGGAAATATGGTGCCCCCCCCCCTCCCTCCCTCCCGGACCACTAACCCGTGTTAATGATTGCCTAATAACAACACCAGCAATTGGTTCACCTTTGTACAGCAGACACATTTAAGCGTGCCTCCCACGGTCTTATGACTTGTCGATCACAACTGGCTGGCGCGTCTGCGATCGGAGCGTGATTTATAGATACTGTACCAGAGAGAAGATGTTGGAGTGGCAGTCCTCAAGGCTTGCCCCGTTAGCCACCCAATTCGCCGTTGTAGTCATAATCGTCCGCCGTTGGGGTCGTCAGCGCTGGGCATGTCGAAATCCTACATCGGTATCCAACACCGAGAAGGGGTTGACAAATCGGTTCCCTTACGAGTCTGCCAAAACAATCAGGCTTATAACCTCACAAGAGCTCCAGATAATAGATTTGTCGGGGAGGGAAGAGGGGAAAGGGGGGGGGGGGGCAGAGGAATGGGCGTATTCAGAAAGAAGTGCAGAATGCATCCATAAAGCCCCCAGCAGATCTATAATGTTGTGATGTTGTAAATCCAAGCGTGTGCGGGGATCAAAACATTGTTACAATCCAGGTCAGGCGGCTCCAGGTCTGATCGTTGTCAAAGGCGGAGAGAGCGCAGAGAGCTCCTACATCCATCTCAGTCCACACACAGAGGGAGATCAGCCCGTGTCCATATCAGTCTTTCCGCTGATAGTTTCATCACTAAACGAGCATAATCCATGAGAAAATGACTCCTTTCTTCCGCGCAAGAGGAGCAGCCCCAGAAGAAGAAGAAGAAGAAGAAGAAGAAGAGGAAAAACGTAGAATCAGAGTCAAAACTTCTTATTACACGTCCGCCGCTCTGCAAAACAATTAAGTTAGAGCCGAGACATTACACGCAGGATATCTGATTCCGTCTGCTCCACAAGCTGATGCACCACTTGTGATAGTTTTCGAGAATTGCATGAGCTATTTATAGCCTCCTTTCTTACCACAACCGCTCCTCTCACAATGTAGCCCCGGTGCTGCCTCACAAACAGGAATGTTTAATCCCTCTGTTGCTCTTGAATTAAGCGGACCGCAGACGAAGGGTTGGTGGTGGTGGTGGTGGGGGGGGGGGGGGGGGGGGGATCTCTTAAATATATATATATAAAAAAAAAATAAAAAAAATTTAAAAAAAAAGAAAGAAAGAAAACCCCCCTCAGTGCTCCTGCTCCGTGGCAGGGCGGACGAAGTCGAGCGGGTTCCCTGTAAAAGCCCGAATCATGAGTCAAAGCGTTCAGAAGAAAAAACAAAAAAAAACTATTCTTACACTCCACCGCCAGGAAAACGACGAGCAGGCTTCTGTAGACGGAGGTTTGAAAAAATCCTTCCTTCCTTTCAGTTTTATACCATTACGAAACGTCCTCCCGCGGCCACAACAGCTTCAATCTTGCACAAAAAAAAAAAAAAAAAAAAAACAGATCTCATGTGATTTTCTTTTCTTTTTTTTCTTTTTTTTTTTAAATGCACAGTTCAGTCAAAAGTGACAGTCCCTCGCCTGGCGCCGATATTTGACATAAAGACCGTGTTGCATGCCGCAGAATCTCTCTTTATAAACCGCCTCGACATTTCAAAGCGCGTCCTCCTCCTCCTCCTCCTCCTCCTTCCTCCAGAAATGATTTGATTATTGAATTAAATCCTCAGCGTGTGCACGGTGTCCTCTGCGGCGACTGCTTCCTCATTGTTTACCTCTCAGAGAGCGTTATTATATTGGTAAATAAGTGGAAGTGTGCGGTGTGGACCTGCCTGTGTCATTCTCACCCTCTTGTGTGTGTTTGCTTTACGTGAAGCGCCGCTGTAGCGTTTTTTTTTTTTTTTTTTTTTTTTTTCGCACAAGATCGTCCAGCCCACCGCGCATTGTAATGTAATGGCGGTCGGAAGCGTACAACCGAGACTCGCCTTCCCATTTGGCCAAGTTTGTGCTCACATGATCAAAGTGTGGGATTACAGTGCTGCTCAGTGGCTCCGAGAGGAGACTGGATGCGACGCCGGAGAGACGTCGTGCCGGTCGTGCGCTCCGGCGGTCGTCAGGCGTGGGGATTTTCTTTATTGCCGCACTCTTTGTTGTTAAATGTAGCCGGATCTCGCTGTTTCTGGTCATCTGTCTGTTGAAGTGCTTAAAGAAAGATTATGTTCAGATGTTGTTGTTGTTTTTTTTGTTTTTTTATCACTGCAGGGTGTCATTCTGTGATGCATTGGTTACATAATGTAACTGTGTTCTCACAACAGAGGATGTGACAGACTAGAGGTCAGGATGACTTACTGTGCTCGTACTGTTTCATAAGAGACATCTATGTAGGTTAGTCTTGCACTCACCAAATGTGTCACATCCGCACACTTGGTGGGCTTTATTATATGAAAAAAAAAATATATATATCTGATGAATCAGTATGCATCTTACTTAAATCAAGTATTGCTTGCAGTTATTCAAAGTGAATAAATGCAGGGCTGTAGTCAGGATTTTAACTGAGGTCATGATAAGGTGAAGTCCCCCTAACAACCCCTCACCACCCTGGACACAAAAAAGAAGGTCTCTAATGTTTTTTACTTCTGTTTTCTTTTTCTTTTTTGTTCTTTTTTTTTTCTTAATTGGAGTTGGCTGTCCGATTATGTTTCCTGCAGGTTTTATTTAAAGCTGTACAAATCCATATCTTGATATTAACAAATGAAAATAGAAAATAAGTTTCACATGAACGGGGTCACTTGTAGCAAGAATTAGCACCAGTTATGCAGGTCTGTGCAGCATTTAAACAATTTGCAGCTCTTTGTTTTGTTTTTGTGGCTCAGTTTTACTGAGTTTTACTGAGCCACAAAAACACTCCCCAAGCTCTCATCAGCCTCTCTTTCTGATAAACTCACTGTATACTCTCTATACCCAGCCAGCACCACACTACAGAAAGACAACGCTAGAGACTAGATTGTTGAACATGTTGTAGCAGGTAGCAGCTAAAGAGCCAGACATTTCCCTCAGGAGTCGGTAGAGAGCAAAGCAAAAGGATGAATGATGGATTTACTTTACAAATGAATGTTAATGAAAGGTGTCTTAGTGTCAGTGTTGTGGTGTTATGTCAGATTTTTGCCCCCAAGTGGCCAAAAAATTAAAGCAATGCAGGTTTGAACTGAGCAGTTCCTGCAAGGAAATTCCTCACAAACTCAACAAGCCTAATTCACCTGTCCCTGAACCTTGTTCAGATTTTCCCTGTAATTATTACCAGATGATTTAGTTCTTTCCAGGATGTTATAAGGAAATTACAGGCTGTAAAATACACCATTACAGTCATTTTAAAATTCTGATGGAGAAATACTGAATTATATTGGGTATAGGTAATGAAATTTAAATGTACTAGAATCAGCCTTTAAAAAGAACTACATGTGAGGTTTTAACTGCAGAATATAAACTTGCCACAAGCTTGCTAAACCACCCAAATTCTCAGAAAAAAAGTACGGGAGGTATGACCTCAGTGAACTTTACTGGGGCCGTGAAACTGGTTGTACTATAACTTCATTTTATTTCAAATAAAATTTGAATAAGCCAGTAAAAATATTTTTACATCCTTCCTACTTTCCCGTTATATAATCCACACCAGCTATGTTGCAGTTGCATCATACATTGTATACAGTATTATTCGAGGTTTTGCTTGCACCACCTATAAAAGTGTGCTTCACTGTTGTTTTGTTCCTTGTGCTCTTCAATATTGCAGGTGGTGCCACAAAAGATTATTGATATAACCACAGTCTCCACAGAAGAGACCACACAAGAGTCAGTGCATCAAATATTTGTGTTATTATCAATCATTTATCAGACATTGTACGCTATGTATGCACTATAGTGTATGTGTTTGTATGTTCTTTATTTGGGTTGCAAAGGTAACTGGATGATCTCTTTCTGGTTTTAGCTTTAAACCTTACTGTACATTTCTAAACATTTGTTAATTTGATTTTCTTTTGACCATCAAGGGAATATTTTCTTTTCAGTTGGACTCATCTTGCCAACCAAGCTACAGTGACTATGATTTTACAGCTCAGACTGCTTCACCTCCAATATAATTTTAGTCATGAATAAACAGGAGTCAATAGCAGCAGACCTTTGTACATGGATTCCCAGAGGCCTTTAAAAGAAATCCAATAGTTAGTTTATTCAATCTTTTTAGTTTATGTTTATCAGTCATAAAGCTGCAATGATTTTTAAATGCCCACACTTCGTGAAGAATACATAACCATCTATCGTATTATCAGGGTCTCTTTCCAAGCACTTATTTTACATGTCACTGTATCGGCATGCAGGTTCACCTGAGACTATGTTTAAGACTTAATTACTAACAGACAGTGACAAATGAAGTTTCCTCTCCCTGCCAGGTTTTTCCGTGGAGTTCAGTAACACCCTGCACAAATAATAATACTGCTCACGCAAAGTGAGATGTTGTCTTTGGAGCAGCAGCAGCAGCAGCAGCAGCAGGTAAAATGAAGAGCTCCTGTGTCAGAGACTGCAACACTGCAATTTACAGGAGAGGAAAGACACGAAGTTCTGTACAACACTATTTGTATTATGCAAATAGTTGCTAATTACTGATAACACAGATAATGGGCTCTTTGACTGTGTCGTTGTTTACCTGACTGATATTTTTTTTCAAAATGATTAAATGGTATTTAAGTGACAAAAAAATACGATTTATGTACAAGAGGCATGATTGTTTTCATGTTGCGACACTGGGAGTTTTCCATTTTCTCAGGGAGACATTTGAACGTCAGCCCACCATCATGTGAAGTGTATAAACGGATGCACATCAGCATCTATTTTATAATTTATAGGTTGTTCTAGGCAGAATGCAAAATCATATACATGCAACTTCTAATTGTAAATCTAAAAGTGAGCTGTTTACCGACAACTGTATTTTCCTTTTGCAGCTATATATCCCTTGAACAGATCATCATATGCTGACATATCCAGTCCATTATGATATAAGCACAACTCTCACATTAATCACTTCATACAGCGTTATGTACGTGAGGAAACGGCTTGCAGCTGGTACATGTTGCCACAGAGAGGGAGCCTTCAGCCCGGTGATTCCTCTTATATCTGAAAAGCGGGAGGGGAGGATATGAATCAGATGGATGAGCGAGGGCTTAGCCTGGCGGTTATTGATCCCTTTGCTCCAGGAATGATCCAGGCCTCATTTGAAGCCCCCCCCCCCCCTTTTTTTTTTTTTGTTCAATACATCCTTAACGGCTTTGAAAAGACTCTCGCACGCAGTTTGGCACACTTGGTGTGGAGCTGATAGGATGAGATGCTATCAGTTTGAATAAATCTATTTCAATATGCCACACATTTGCCCTCATCAGGCCCCCACTGGCTTGATCTGTGTGTGAGGAGAAAAGATGCATTACTGCTCTGATTGAAGATAATATGTTTGTCTAGACAATGTATTTAGACTTGTTCAGGGTGGAGTGGATAGGCATTTGTGTGTTTAATGGTGTGGTGAATGTGTACATTCACATATTCAGGTCTTTTTGCAACACATAAAATATGTTATTCACAGTTTTAATATTTGTCTTGTAAATTTTTCACCTTGTAAAAATGTTGGTTTGTGTGGTCTGTTATTAAAGCCCCTGAAAAACCTTGTCACAAATCATAAATATTTCTTTATATATATGATTAAAGAAACAATAAAAGTCCAAGTTTGGAAAAAAGAAAAAATGTCTGTGGCTATTTTATTAAAAAACGAATCTGCTTCATCGGGAGCCGGTTGCACCAACTGTTTAGTTCAAACTTACAAGTTGGTGTTGCATACCTAAGTGACAAAGCTAACATTAGCATGCTAATATATTACCCATATAGAGTTAAGAGTACAGTACACATCAGAGCTGACACTGGATTGAAAAACTTTTTTATTACAGATGTAAACTGGGAAGATTTTAAATGTCATTTCGCAACAACAACACAATTTACCTCAAATCAAATAAAGGTTAACACTCGTTACTAAATGACCAAATAGCTTTGGTTATGGCATGATTAACTGTTTCCCACCTACTGTAAATCATATGAATGTACATACATATTTCTCCATGTATCATATATGAATAAGAGAGAGTAACACCAAATGACTGAGAGTTAAGATTTCAACACTCCTTGAGTCCTACTGGTGCAACCAGATTTAGTAAATCACTGGTCTGAACTTGCCAGTAGCTACTAAGGAGCCTAGGAAGGACTTACGCACAAACTTATCAAATATTTTACAAACAGCTGGTGCAACCCAGTCCAGGACTCAGAGGGTAAGGTTTGTTCAGTCTGGCAACATAAACAAACAACCCCACGACTGTCATCATTTTGGCTCAAATGTTGCTAAACCCTAACTAGTGTGGGAGCTTATGTGATGGCATCTTTTTCTAACTGAGCACCGCCCACTTCAAACTGGTGAGAAGAAAACAGGTAAAAGGAAAATTTTTTAAATTTTTTTTAACTGTATTATATAAAATAACCTAAGGTGTTCCATATTTGGCAGAAAATTGAATTGTATGTTCCTGTGGGGTCCCATCACTCATAGTCAGAATTTGATTTCAGGGCCTTTAAATCATTACAAATAGGCCATGATGACAAACACTGTTTCTACATGTTTCTCTAAATGTTTTGCATTCAGCTAACTGTTGGAGTGCTCATTATTAATTCAGCATGAGCATATTGCAACGGATTATGCTTGCACAGACATCGAAGGGTGTTTATTGTTCATACCCAGAGAGGAATGTGTCTCTTTTAAGAACAAGCAGCGGCCTCACGGTATCTTCATTAGTGATTGATGGATCACCGTCCACTAAGTTAACACACACCTAGCAGCAAATTCTCTCCATAAAATCAGATGAGAGTTTCTCCTCTCTCCGCGGCTCCAATACCTCGCTGGCATTTCCTGGAGCGCGGAGAGTCTGGCTGAGAAGAATAGATGGTGTGCATTGTAATGAACATGGGCTGACACAGCCTCATCCATCATTCCACCCAGGAAAATTATAGCAGTGCCGGCGAGAGAGGGAGAGAGAGAGAGAGACTTTAAATCACAGAAAGTATACAGGTCTAACTCTTCTCAGACTGTCATCAGCTCATTGTTGTTTTTTAACTGCCCAGTCCACTTCAGGATTTGCTCTCAGAAAGCTACTGTCTGAGTGTTTGTCTCCCTGTCACTTTACTGTATCTCTACTGTGACTCTCTCAGTGTATGCTGCCTTGAATATGCTTCTATCTGTTTCCAATTACATGCTTGTTTTGTGCCTATCTACTTCCCAGCCAGACTGCATTCTTTTCTTTTCCTGACGTTAAAGCTATCAGTTATTTACATTGTTGAGTAATTTGTTGATTATTTTTACAGGTAATCAGTTAGTCTGTGTAATGGCAGGAGATAGTGAAAATTGTTTAGTTCCCAGAGGCTAAGTTGACATCTTTAAAATGCTTCTTTTGTCCGACAATCAACCCAACAGCCAAAGGTATTCAATTTATAATGATGAAAAACAAAACAGGGCAACAAATCTTGACATTCTGTGATGGTACTGTCTGTCTGTTAGCAAAGGATGCACTCCACTGACCATGATCCCCTCTCCCCTGTGAGCCCACTACAACCAGTTTAAATCATCCTGATACTGGTTTTGCTCACTTTGTATGCACATTTCTCAGTGTGCCAAAGGTTTGTCTCTTGGCACTGAGGCATGATTTAATTACACCAATACTCTCGCATTTTTTGGGCTTTTGAATAAGTCTTGTTATAACAAAGGTCATACTGGAGGTGACAGTGTGTTTTTGTGTACCTTTTGCGTGTGAGTCTCTGCCTGTGTGCGTGTCTGTGTGTGTGCACGTTCATCTGCGATTCAGAGTGATTCACTCAAGCGCTGTGAAGACTGTTATAATGGTGTTTCCACAGCATATTGATTTCACAATGAGCAGACGATGTCTTTGTAAGATGGCTTGAGAGATGGGAAATTAGATGTTATCTCATAATGACAGACGATGAGGAATCCTGTGGTGTGTTATCTGATTTTGGAATAATGTCAAGCTGTCAAACTCACTGATACACAGATGATGTGTCCTGCAAGCGTCCTCTAATGCAGCAGACAGGGATGGTTACCACAGATATACTGAGACTAGTAAATCAAGTGCAAGGTGGTAAACAAAATATAGATTTTAATTTAAATTGCAAATAGTAGCTTAAAGTTATGCAGGGTAGGAGACAGCCTGAAGGTTAGAGCAAGGCCTTTAATCCCCTGTTGCCCCAGTAAACCTCCACTGTGACCACCATGGAAACCTGGTTGTATTGCATATTTCAACCTGCAAGTAGGAGAATATAGCCCAAGCCAAGTGCGGCGCTTTCATGTAGAAAGATTACCACAGATAGTGTGCTTTAAGTGACCAGCCAGCATTTCCACTTGGCTGCACACTCTGATGCCACCTGAACAGAATTCAGTAGGAGCCTTCAAGCTCCTCATGCATAATGTATTGCTGAAGGTCTGCTCAGTTTTCATGTTCTCCTAATTCATTTCACAAAGAGAGAGAGCTCTGCCAGCATTCAGAGCACACAGCCTGGATCGCTGTGCGCTGTCAAATCAAAAATCACCACTTCACCATTGACAGTGCGTTTGTTGAAACAAATGCTGTCGTGTTGCTTTTGGTTTGCCTTTAATCTCTAGGGAGGAATATTAAGCCAATGATTATTGATCCACATGAATCAGAATCCTTCCATTATGTTGTCAGTATAAAGGCTGTTATGTCCTAGTAGATGACCGTGGGTGTGAGTTCTGGTTTTCTATCATGTACATTAGTTATATTATGAGTCACTTTATTAAACTTTATTGTAGGTATCTTCTGAGCTGATTACTATACTGCTTGAATCTGAGTTTTTACCTTAAACGCTGTATGTATCATCCTTTTGTTTTGATAAGTTTTAATGTATTGAATTAATGGAATGCTTGCCTTTATTTTCTAAAGGTTGAATTTCAGAATAAATCACTAACTGTACAATACCAATAATGTGCTAATTTTACCCCCTTCAAGAGTAAAGACCTTGATCAAATCAACATAACAGCATAATCCAGTCAAATTCTCCATGCTCTTTGTCCTCACATTTCAGAGACAGAAACTGATATTTATTAATTTAATGCTCAGTGACACGGCTCTGGCCTTGCCCTTCATTTTTTGTTTCCTTCCCTTATTTCTTTTGTGCCGTGATTTGATGTGCCGTGATTGTCTTTTGTTTCTCTTCTGCTCACAGCATAAAATCATTCATGAAAATCAATCCAAACACAGCCCGCTCCTCTGTTTCTCAAAACGTAGCCTTCTGCTGACCTCAATAAATCGACCAGTGAGCGTTAAACATTTCAGTTAGTGCCCTTAAAGTGGCCTTTCCACAAACATAGTCCTTCACTAAAGAGGGGGGAATGAGAGCTGTGTGAAAGAGAGAGAGGGAGCAGCATAGTAACCACTATTGTGGGATAATAAGATTATGGCCCATTACTAATGATTGTGTCTGATCATTTCAGTTTATATGATCTTAAGGGGAGGGTTCCTGTTCAGTCGTGCATTTTTTATTTCTGAGTCAAATGAAAGAAGAGGGTCAAATCCAGATTTTTAACTGGAGCTCACAAGCTAACAGATCAACAGCTACAATCTGTTTAATTCACAGGAAGTCAAATTACATCTAGTTACTGATCCTTCAACAGAATTTGTGAGTTGTGAATAATAATAATAATAATGGCTTTTTTAGAAAGCACCCCTAACAATAAAAGTTTACAAAGTGCTTTGACAACAAAGCAAAAGCGGCTCAGCAGGCAATATGTACAACAACTGACAACAGGGCCAGACAAAAGCAGGACAGAAATCAGGTAAAGTTAAAGATAAAAGATATACAATATACTTCAATATGAATAAAAACAATTACAGAGTCGATACATTAAAAAAGCATTAAAAAATGTTAAAAAGATGATAAAAAAAAGATGACATCACAAGCAACAAATGGGTTTTAAGGAGTGATTTAATAGGAGTCACTGTTTCTGCTATAGCCTTATCTCCTCCAGCAGGTCGTTCCAAAGCCGAGGGGTCCTGATGGCAAAAGCATGGTCACCTTTAGATTTAATCCTCGACTTTGGAATATCCAGAAGGGCCCCACTCAAGGATCTAAGTGCTGTGCACATATGGGGTTGACGTTCCTGTTTTAGCTCAGGATTAGGTGTGTTTTAAAAGTGGTCAGTAAAATCTTAAAATCAATTCTGAAACAGACAGAAAGCTAATGAAGGGAAGCAAGGACTGGCGTGGTGTGATGTCATCTGTTAGCCTTGCTGCTGCATCGTGGACTATTAATGCAGGAGAGTGACTTTTGGTTAATGCCAGAGAGGAGGCAGTTACAGTAGTCAGGTCTTGAGAAGATAAATGCATGAATAAGATTTTTCCAGGGTATTGGTTGAATCTGGAGAGGGTTCCGATTTGGAAGAAGTAGGACTGCACAGCTTTTGTGATGAGTTGTTCAAAATCTAGAATTGAATCAAACAGTACTCCTAGATTTCCCGACAGACTACACAGTGGCAGACCAGGGACTAAGGGCACTCTGAATGGGAATTATGGGATTTGGTGGATCATACAATATCATTTCTGATTTTTGGTTGTTGAGTTTTAAGAAGTTTTGTGCTATCCATCAGTTAATATTATTATATCATTCAGACAATTTGAAGCAACAGCTAGGCTTTCTGGGTCACCGGGTCTTATGGGAAGGTATATCTGTGTGTCGTCTGCATAGCAATGAAAAGAAACATTGTAGCATTGAGTGACTTGGCCAAGTGGAAGCATGTAGATGGAAAATAAATTTGGACCTAAAATTGAAGCTTGCAGTACACCACAGGTAATGCAACAAGATGTGTAATTATCTATAGTGACTGAGTAGGTTCCTTCTAAAAGGCAGTCTCCTTTCTGCCAACAGGCTTTAAGACGGTCAGTAAAAATGGCATGATCTACAATGTCAAGTCTACAAAAATTAAAATTGGTCATTGGTTATGTTTAGGAGGGCAGTTCCTATGTCATGTAAATCTGTAAAACCAGACTGTAACTTCTCAAAGATGTCATAATGACACATAACAGCCAAAAGTTGGGTTGAACCATTTTTTCTAAAACCTTTGATAGTAAGGGAAGTTTAGAGATTATTCTAAAATCACTAAGAACAGAGGAATCAAGGACAGCTTTCTTCAAGAGTGGTTGGACCACAGTGTGTTTAAAAATGGATGGAAAGATTCCTTATGTTAAATAACTATTCATAATCAATAAAATACTGAGTTCAACTGTGTCAGCAACATCTTTAACAAATTTAGTGGGAATAACGTCAAGGCTGCATGTATAATTGATTACATTAGGGATATGATTTAGGATGTTTTTTAAAAGACAGCGATACAGGTTCAGTAATGATGAATTATATCCAGCATGCACTTTAGGCCAAGGACCTCTGCAGCCTGCCCCACTATCAGTCCAGCATGCACACCTTACCCCCAGTATTCATTCACCAGCACCTGTTTCTTTAGTGGGTTGGCCACCTTTGAAGGCACAGGTGCTTGAGAGAAACATTGGCGACCAAGGATTCAAAAACAAGAGGGTATCCCCCTCCCCCAATTTAGTTTGGCAGAAGTTTAGCTTTAAACACCAGGTTCTTTAAAAGGACACAGAAAAGTTGTCCGAAAGAGCAGCAGCTCTCATTGCTAATGCTGGATTACATTTTGTTTTCATTTTGTTATTATAAACTGTTGAGCAACATAGCAGGCTTTAAATGTTAATCTATGACTGAGCACACAGGGTTAAATGAAATATAGTATTTGCTAGAATCAAGCCCAAACAAGGCAACTCAAATGAGAGGGCTATTTAAAAGCCAGGCTCCTCCACTTTGTACTTATATGGGCTTCACAGTTAAAGCAAGAAAAGAGGATTAGAGCAGACATTATGAAAATAAATTAAGGGAATGACATGACTTTCTCTGTGTTCTGAGTTAGTTAGTTTTTTTAATGCAATAGAGTAATGCATATAAGCTCAGATCATTTCAATACTACCTTGTAGTCAAACCAAATGTGAATATGAACAACAAAATATGTATTTATCTGAACTTTATATTGGACTCACCATGCTAAATTTATTATCAGCAGTGAGTAAAATTCAGTTTTGTGTTGCCTTATGGAAATAAAACATAATGACATTTTATTATATTATGGCAAATACATTACATATTTTCAATTTTCTAAATTACACTATGTTGTGTAATGTAATCATACACCTTTTGCAATTTCTGAGTTGCTCCAATGTGCACACGATAGTTTAGGGAAATGCTTGTAAGCCTGCATGCAGTCGTGTATACATAACACAGGATGTTGTATGTAAATTGTATGTGAGATGCAAACACTGAAAGTTACAATGCAGCTCAACAAACTGTATCTAAGACAAGGAAACAGTGACAGATATTTATGTTTGCTTGTCCAAGCTGGAGGCTTGTTTTTCTGCATCTATGGATATCAGTGAGGGTTGTGGGGGTGGAAGCAATTCAAAGGCTGGGAATTCCTGAAAAAAAAAAAGCAGTGAGAAGAGTGAGAAGGAGAGAGGGAGGTCTTTTGGCCACTTGTGGCCTTCACAACCCAGGCACAAATCATAGAAGGACATGGCAATCGGAGTGACAGATGAACAATGCTCCCATTTTCCAACCCCATGTGAACAGGCCCATCCATCACGGGAGGGGAGATTAATTCAATTCATCAGCTTTTTGTCTCCTTGGGCCCCCTAATGCCACCTGATATTGCTCAAGGGGGACTTATAAATGTTTGTGGATTTGATCTGAGCCCGCTTGCTTGACTCTGAATTAAAACATTACTCTTTACTCTTAGCAGTACACTGGTTTTGCCAGCAGCCTGACGGCCAATTCTGCCATAATTCTGATCAAGATGAATTCTTATGAAAGGGAAAATGTTTGCCGAAGGCAGCAAACAAGAACACATGCTTGAGTTTGCAAAGTGAGGAGAGCTTTGGTGAGAGGGGGCACCGGTGGTTTCAGAGGAAAATACAGGTCCTGTAAATCTTTCATAGAAAAAGCTTTAATGAAAAAGCTGAATCATCACTGAAGGGATTCAAATTGTATTTAAATTCTATCAAGGCACAGAAGATGTACAGCACCTTTAGGCAAGTTAGCATGATATTGTCAAAGACTATTTGCACAATGAGCAGTTTATACAGCTATGCTGAACAAGTTTGGGCAGTTTATCTCCAACAAAAGAATGTGCTGTTTCTACATCGCTACACAAACATAGCAGCAATATAACTGCTCTGGTAGTTGGCCAGAGATCCACTGATTATCTTAAATGATGAATCCAAAGTTACATTTTCACATTGCCATCATTTTCAAAGTTATGCTGGCAAATACATAAACAGACAAACAAAGGACCTGGAGCCTGACTTTTTAATCATGACACTTGACATGTTGGCTGTTACATAAATCAGAGGCTCAGTCCACTGATGACACATATAGAAAGTATAAAGCTACTATATAAAGCAATACTGGGCCCACAATCATGCATAGCTGTGGTCCTGTAAAGCTGGACAGGCAGAGCACGGTACAAACACAATGCTAGTTATGACCTCTAGTGGTCATTACAATAACTGACGAAAGGATTTGAAGCTGTGAAGAGCAGGTCAAATGAAGACTTCACCCACCTCCGGTTATCTTTACTTTAAAACATGCAACATTGTGTTAAAGGCCTTCACAGCAGCTGGATTTGTAAATATGATTAATAATACTGAAGCGGTGGAGAGTAGAAACAAATACGTGTAAAAAGTGCATTTATGACACACTGAATAGACTTTAAAAATAGTATTTATTTTGGTCACCAAAGATACAAGAAATCTATAGGCAATATTTCAAGCTTATCAAGTACAGCTTTTAATACAGCAAGTACAACTTACTGTTTGTTTCCAGTTATTTTAAACATTTTATGTAGACTGAGTAAACAGAATACACATCATTTGCTTAAGCATAAGGAAGATTTTGACATTGTCTTAGAAGCTCTGGCAGAAGATTAGTATCTTATCAGGAAGAGTGTATTTGACCAAGAGTCTCATGAATACTCAGAACAACAAATACCTGCTGTGCCCAGGTCTGTCTAAACCAATCAGTAACAACCACAACTGGGAAAAAAAAAAAAAAAAAAAAAAGGGGGAAGTTCAAGCTTGTAGAAACTACACATACGCATTAGGCAAAGGGTCATAATTTTAGGACATGCCCATACAGGTTATGACATGTGATTTCAAGGGCAGATACAAAGAAAAAAAAAAGAAAAAAAAGCAGAGAATGAGGCCCATTGCAACAAATGCCTTTTATGACAGTGTAAGCCAACAACTACCCCATTTATTTTAACTTCTGACTTTTCATCTTGTTCCTTTCCCCCCACTTCTTCTGATGTACTCCTTTATCAGATATGATAGTAAATGAGATTTTTTTTTTTTTTCCATTTGAAGCAAGACAGCCCCAGGTAAAACAGTCAGTTGTAACTTTTGAAAATTGAGAAATGAGACATCTTGAAGTCAGCTTCTACACAAAGTTCACTTTATTTGTATTTAAGCATAACCCTGCTTCTGAGGCTGATAGTGAATCCTGCCTCCTCTCCAGACACACAGGTAATAGGCTATGCTCAGACATCCCACTATGGACACCAACAGGACAGCTACCACCAGGACAATTTTCCACACCGCTGACTCTTCTTGTTCTTCATCTGAAAGAAAAAAACAGCACTCAGTAACTAGAGTCTGGAGCTGGTTGCGCTAACAAAAAAAACAATGAGTGCTATAGATGATCATGTCACAGACATTGTAAATGTACTGCTGTTAACAGCCCACCTTGTTCCTTCATCACATATGGCTCTGGAGTAGTCGGCAAGTTCTGCTCCTTCACCGTCACCGGTTCAACCACTTCTGGTGGGATGTCAGGCCATATGCTGTCCTCCACTCCTAGAAACTGTCCATCAACGTCTTCATACTGTAGATTCTCATCAGTGATGATCCATTGGCCGTGGATGTATCGAGGGATGCCTGGAAAGGTTAATATGTCAGGAGGATGATACAAAGGATGGGGGGTTGGGGGTGGGGGCGTGGGGAGGGGGGACAGGTGCAGTGTTTTCAGCACAGATCCTTCATAAATAAAACCGAACCCCCACTGATCAAACCTTCAGCCTCCATCACGCGATAAATGTCACAGCTTTCCTTACCATGCTGACCAGTTGATGCAGCCAAAACAGCCAAAAAGACAAGGTTAAGAACAAACATGGCTGTACCTAACAATGGTTGACTGTCCTTAGCCTTTTATGTGGACACCTCATCTGTAGAATTGGCATCAGCTGCGGTCTCCTCGCTCAATCAGGATAAATGACTGCAACTGGGCTCTCAGATCAGCTGGTCTGATGTGCTTTTGAGTGCCTTCCATTTCATTGGCCAAATCATCTCTTGAATTACATCCTTTTTATCTTAAAGTGCCGGTAGGTTGCTCAGGAAGTGGAAACGGTGCCTGCACAAAGAGCGAGTTGTTATGCTGCCATTTGAAATCACCCTGTGTACTGAGGTGTTCTTATGAGAAGCTCTTCATGCAGACTGTGGTTAGATAAGGCTTCAGAAATTCTTCCGAGATGAAGCCGTCAGTCATGGTTTCCCAAAGCTACAAAGTGGTTTTGACTTTGCTGTCAATATTTGTACTGTAAAAGATGATAACAGCAGGGAAAACACTTTACAAGGACTTGACAGACAACTGTCTTACCACAGATTTATGAAACAGACCCAAAAAAAAAAATCAAGACATTTCTGTCATTATATAATTTATTTCCAACAGATTTACAAGTTTTTTTTCTCCAGTGTTTCAGAGGTTATTACAGAATAGGCCGATTGTTTAATATTCAGTGTCAATTGTAACGAATGGAGCTTCAGCTTTTACATGAAAAATAATCTCCATATTGTGAACTTCAGACAGAACAGAGAGCTTGAGGGGTTTTTTTTTTTTTTTTTCAGTTAAGGCTGAAAATGTGACTCACAGAACCCACTTCCGAACACACAAGAAAACTTCAAAAAAAGGTCAACCATTCCTTTTCTTTTGCAGCATCGGTGATAAAAGCACAGTGAAGTTGTGTGTCGAATCTGAAATGTTAAAATTGAACATAAATATATATCTATATATTTAAAATGTAGATTTTCACTAGGGATGCACCAATGTTTTTTTTTCAGTGCAGACATATCATAGCAGAAAAAGCAAAAGTGTAATTAATTAATAATCAATTGAGGTGTCAATACTGAAGCCTTTAGTATGTACAAATGTGCTTTTCAGGCTGTGACAAATCAAATTGTCTGACATGAAAAAAGTGGACACTCTTATACTTACATAAGGTAAAGGTCTGTGCTTAAGTGGATGAAAATATCCAATACTACACACACTGGAGCCCTGAGCACATGTTCCAATATCTAACAAGCCAATAAAAGACAATGACTGTTTAAATGGCCTTGCGACCTGATCTCATTATCAAATACTACTGAATGGGCTGCATCAGTACCAGCATGTAAAAACATGGTCATCGGTGCATCCCAAGTTTTCACAATCTTCCCTTTCAGCATATCTCTCTCCATGACAACGTGAACCACATCCTTAATAGCAAAGAGAATATGGTGTGACACATTTAACAGAAGTTATTGCTAAAATGGTACACTGGGGTATACTGACAAACAAACAAACTGGCAATATAGTATGTTCCTCTTTGTCTTAAAGTGACAGCTCATCCGAAGCCCAAGCTACATTTTATATCAGATTTCACTTTTTTTCCTTTTAGAATATTTAACATTTTGTAACCACACACCTTTTTCTGTAATTTATAAAGCTCATGTATGTACACAATGCATTATTTGCCTTGCATAGTTCAGCATGAGATACAGTATATTACTTGGCTCCTCAAAGAAACGCCTTGGCAATAATGTACAGAGAGTATCTGTGTATTTCTAAATGAATCCCTTAAACCATTCCCTGCATAGATACTACACTGACCTTCACAAGTATTTGAGAAGTGCAACACTACATTTAATGTACATCTGCATCAAGGAGCAAAAGGTGTTCAGTTTGTACAACCACAGCTTGAGGATTATTTGGACAAGAATGATAATTCAGGGTCTGATGGGTTAATCTGTTCTTTATCTACGTCCCCCACGTCATACCGTCTCACAATAATCTGAAGCTGGGGGGGTCAGACAGCGTGTTCCTTGATGCAGGGAAGTCACATATGTTTGAAACTGGTATCTCTAATATTTTCTGTAAACTAAGAATGTCTGACTACAAACTTGGTAACAAACAGATTTGATTTTGGTGAGAAATCTTTCAAATACTTGTGAGGTTCAGAGCAAAATCGCTACCTGATGTTCTAGCAAATATTCTTAGTTTAATAGAACTATGTACCATACAATACAATATACTGTAGGTTGAATTATATAGATTGTAACCATTGCATAAAAAACACTCCCAGTGCAAATCCTGACTTCCATGACCAACAATAAAGTAGAATGAAACAATGGAAAAGTGCATTAGAAGACACTCGTGAAACATCTTTTCCAAGTAACAGATACTTTTGTCTTCAGAAAGAAGCAAAAAAAAAAAAAACAGTCTAAGACAAACTTAAAAGGAAGTAATGAATAAGAGGGACATCATGGCAAACTGTTTTTTTGGCCTGTCATTACAGTACGACTGAATATGGCTGATTTATATTTAATCTGTTGAGATCTGGACACGAGGTGAGGCTACACAGGCCAGAGAAACTCTAGCCCATGAGGGCAACCCCGGAGGCTTTCTCTGTACTCCCAATCACAAGAATATAACAGTACACTGTATCCCTTTCAAAGAATACTTTACAAAGCAGTTTACATTTTTCATACTGTTACATTCTTGAATTTGAAACATTTTTTGGTGTTGTTACCAAGATTGCCCTGAGAGGTTAAAGTTAAGAATATTTCACAAAGCAGGATTTCACATTTAACAACTTAACCGCCCTGTTACACATTTCCTTATTCAGAAATAAAATTATTTTATTCAACATCTTCGACTAACTGTGAAATCTTACTGCATGAAATCCTTCTGTACACATCTTCAGTTCTTCACAGTGGTGGATAATCAGCACAGGTGTATGTAGACTGGACTGGTCTCTACCCAGGAAGGGACAGTCTGTCCAGCATGGTCCCTCTTTATTCGTGCTTCTCTCCCTCATTGTAGACTTTCCGAAGGCTCGAGTCCAGCAGGAAATCCACTGACCTGCAGGGTACAGAGAGGGGAAACATCATGACGACACATCCACGGTCTATGAAACACTTCTGCTTTAGCAGGCAACTGTTTATGCAGCTCTTCATCAACAGTGGCTTTTTTTTTTTTTTTTTTTTTTTTTTAACGCTTAACAAGAGCAATTGTTGGAAAAAAAGGCAAGAGGAACTAAAATTTTCATGTGTAGTAGACTATGTTGTTGTACTTTATGGCACCATACTTTAATCATGTGACTGTCATTTCTATTGTTGGTTAAGCCTAGCATTCTGTTTTACTTCCTCAGACTGAAACGTGAGTGTGAGCATGTTTGGCGTGTTACCAAAACAGTGGTTTGGCTGCACTTTTGACGCATTCAGCCAAATAAACTATTCTGCATAATTTTCATTCAGACATCTTCATTTTTGCTGTGTAGTAGTGTAAATTTAAAATTTAAAAGTATATACAACTGATAAATTACATATCAGTATTAAGCTTTGCTGTCTGCGCTGACTTTGCAGCCGCTGCAGCTCAAACTGCTCATCATGTACAAGCAGCCTGACCCATAAAATCAAAGCTTACATAATGGGCAATTTACATAATCCATGTTTACTATACATGCACATATAGAAACACAAACACAACTCGTGCCAACCTGTCTATAGGAGTGATGATGAAGGGGATGGTGGAGAGGCCGATGGCTGTAGTGGTCCACTTGCGGACAGGCAGAGGCCACTTTGTAGTTCTGCCCAGCAGGTAGAGTGACGCAGCACACACACGGTTAATGGTGAAGCCCGGGATGATCACAGAGGCGAGGGCCTGCCACACAAACGTGTCCACCACTGCTACAGCTACCCGTGTTGTCTTCCCTGGGTTGTCCCCGTGGGCCTTCAGGAACAGATGGGGGATCAGAAATGAGAGTAGTGACAACTATCACAACCAGGTCTTTTCAAATAATACCCCCCAAAAAAACATCTACCAGCACCCAACCCAATGTTATAAAGCGGGCACGACTGAAAGGTGATAATTTCTAATCCGTCAGATTCCTGTTAAAACTCAGGCTGCATTTAACAGTTATCAATAATTTTTCATTATTGATTAATGTGTTTATCATTTTCTGAATTAACTGTTCAGTGTATAAAATGATCAGAAATTAGTTTTTAAAAATGCTTGTTATACTTTCCCACCGTCCAAGGAAATGCATACAAATATCATATTTTATTCTTCACTTTACCATCATATATGACAAAGAAAAACATTAAATCCTGACATTTGAGAAGCTGGAACCAGCAGAAGTTTGGCATTTTTGCTTGAAAATGTACCAAAATAATTAATCAATAATCAAAATAGCTCCCAATTAATTTTATAATTGTCATAATTTAATTGCAGCTCAACTTCCCTTGTAGGAACTAGTGCTCTTAGATGATGTTGATCTAAGATTTATTTATAACTCTCTTTGAGTACATAGTAATGAAAATTTGACCACATGGTTAATAATGAAGATAACACATACAAACAATCATCTCTTACCACAGCTGCCTTCTTCCCTTTGTCCACAGCGTCTGCAGTAACATATGCAGTGGCCACAGCATAGCTGCCCCACACCAAACTCACTGGCACCAGAGCACGAAAGGCCTCCCCGACCTCATTTGCATATCCTGTGGGCATACATACATGAAAAGACCTTAAGCTTCTTCGTCTCATGTAAGCAACACTAACCTTAGTTAGCCACCTTAGTTAGGCTTGGGTCTATAAGAATAAGCATTTGTACTACACATTTATTAAAATAATAACTGAGGTTTAGTGCCTCTCTGAGCAATGGGGCAGTGCAGCAAATATTCAAAAGTTAATCAAAGGTGTCTCAAGTAGGGGCACAAAGGAGGTTAGGTCTTTACCTGTGTCTGTTTATTGGTTTGTTTGCATATTAGGAGGAAGTAGTGAACCAGTTTGCACCAAATTTGGTGGAGAGATGGGGTATGGGCCATCTCTCCATATTGGGGCAGATCTGAATCATCTACTATGAATTTGTTTTGGTTTTTTAACTCTGAAGTCTGGTGCACATTTGACATTGGCCTTGGTGGAGGTCTGCACTTTCTCAGTGCTCTTTCAGTTTTATGTGAAATATGTACTGTGTGCATTATATTCCCCAGTTTGCATACATACATACATGTATCTTGAAACATACAAGAGGCCAATGAACTTCCGCTTTATCTCTGACATTGTCCTGGTGAAAATGCAGAGCAACATTTTAAAAGATTATTCAATATCCACTCCGTGAGGATGGAATGGCTCAAACGTCCTTGATCTCTTAATAAGAAGTTACCTGCGGCGTATGCCACAGTGCATGTAAATCACTGGTAAAATTAACTCCAGTCACACAGGGAGTATTATCTTTGGTTCAATGACAATAGAACCATCAGAGCATGGTGGAGTCGAATTCTGCTGCTGCTGCTGTATTTCTCTATCAGCAAAACTGAGGCTACTATGCAAACACTGCACTTTACTCTGCTACCTGTGCTGAGGGCAACACTGAAGTTACAAGCGATAATACTGCAGCTTAGAAACACATTCTCATCTCCCCAATAATTGTCTTTGTTGTATGAGACAATGAGCTACAGTGGCTTACAAAAACACAAGTACTCCATATTTCTATATATTAAGAATTTAATTGAAATAAAAGTAAATCACACATCCCCAGCTTCAGTAAAGGAGCAAATCGACTAAGCAGCAGGCAAAGAATACCTCAAGCTCTTTAAACTCAAACTCAATTTGTCACACCCAACAGTGATTATGAACTCCACATCAGACATCACATACAATATTCAGGTGACTTTAAGTTTCAGGAAAAAGAGAAAGACAAAGTAAAATAAGAAACACATGTGCAATAAGTGCTTATAATTCCAAATTTGAGTTTGTGTAACATTTTGTTGCCGTTTTCTTTGCAATTCTTCAAACAACAAGAGAATAAGGATCTACCACAGAGAAAAAGAAAAGAATTTGAATCACAGAATAAAATTGTAAAGTTAAAACACAGTTTAGAAGGAAAAATATTATAATAGTTGTTGTTCATATCTCTAAATGCTGAAATTTAATGGAAAGATGGCAAAGGATTTAATACTTCAACAGTGAAAATACAGTAAAGTTAAATATTGGATCTGGAGCTCCAGAAGTACTTGTGTGTACAAGGTGATAAGAGCTCCATTTGTATAATAAAGTATCATAGCAAGGAGAGTCTAGATAAGATTATGTTCCAGCAGGGCATTTAGTTAATAAGAAAATATGCTTTGCCCTGCATAATACACTGTTGCTAGTGAGCAAAGGGTTAGGATTGGTCTTTGTGATTCACTATTTACTCAGTGCCCAGCAAGGCGTGAAGGTGTGTTGGGATAGAGTGTGTCTATAAGATGTTGAGGGTAGGAGAAACAGAGAGAGAGCGGAGGTAAGGGAGGAAGAGAAGAGCAGGGCGAGGTGATAAAAGACAGAAAAGCCAGAAGACAGAGATGAACTGTGCTCAACAATTATATCCAGTTTCTGATCTACAGCTCCCCACGCCTGCTGTAATATTTACCAACAGAGTAATCTGACATAGTATATCACCTCAAAAGAAAACAGTCATCTTCAAGGACATCAAGCTGGTGGGTTCACTAATATATTAAGTTAGGGTGGTGAAAATGCCTATGTTAGTGAATACATGACTTGTAACCAAACATGAGAGATAGTAAACTCTTCAGGATGAGCAGCTAAATTTTACAGAAAGCAAAAGAGCCACATTTCAGGGTAAATTCTGTCTTTGCTGCATAACCACTATTAGTTTCTCAACAGTAGAAAAAATAATCAAGCCTTAGACATAATAGAGAGCTCCAGGGAATCCAATATATCCAAAATAAGCAAACTTATAATTGTTATTAATAATAATAATAATAATATCTAAAAAGACTGAGAAAATGGGTCATATACATCACACAATTGTAGAACAGTGTTTTACATTTCTGCTTACAAGTTCTTTTATATGTTACTGCACAGGCAGGATTAAAGATGGGAGCACACAGATTATGATTTTAAGAAGGGGATAAAGTGATTCACATCACAGTAAATGGTCACTGCTGGGTGAAAGCAGTGGATTAAGGCGTGTAAACCAGGGTGACAGCCTGCACAGTGAGGGCTGCTGCAGTGTGGGTGCCCTTCAGCCTGGTTGCTGTACAGCCAGCAGCTCTTTGGGTAGTCAATGACCCCGATGTGTCAACGAGAGAGGGGGCAACACCGAAAACAGGCACCGATACTCAGTTGTATCCGGTTGTATCATCCACACAGTCATTGTGTGTCAGTTTTCAGTCTGGTCCTGCCTACGGGCGTTTCTTCGTGGTTTCGTGAGTCACTAATACGACTTGCTTAACAACTACCTTTACTGAGACAGGACTAACCGGGCTACACAGACAACTCTATCTGACTAAAACATGACGGTAACATAGCACCAACAATGGTTTTGTAGCCCAGTCTTGGACGTCAGCTACGTCCTATGCTAACAATATGACCTTCAGCAGCCAAGTTCGCTATAAATAGATGTTTAAAAAGAGGGGTTAGCTAGCATTGGCTACAGCTAGCTAGCCCCCAGCTCCCGGGTCATGTCGGCTTCAGTGTCCCTCTGCTCGGTTACGGTCTGCTCAGTCTGAGCCTCCGCAAGTGCAAAGGGTAACAATACATACCAAGGAAGCGGACCCAAGTATCGCGATAAATGTCCACCGTCTTGCTCGGCTTTTCTTCGGTGGGATCCATGCTTTCCACCCTTTACTCCATCCCCCGGTGCTGTGCTATCACCTTAGCTAGGTGGCAGAGTGCAGGAAAACCGACACACAGGAGGGACAGTGGAGGGGGCGTGATTTCAACTCCTGCATCCGACTGGCCCCTCCCTCCCATCCCGTCCCCTCATAAATAATTTGATTGAAGATTAGCATTTTATAAACCAGGCTTACATTTTTTGCTTACAATAAGCAATCAATAGTATTTTTCATTTATTATTATTATTATTATTATTATTATTATTATTATTTAACAAGGAAAATCATTACACCCTTCACCTCCTCAGTGATTGGGGGGCGCTGCAAAACATACAGAAGTAACACTGCCATATTAAATCTACTCTGTGTTCTGTAACTAGGTATTTTGACAAACCCATTAGGAGAAAGACAAGTTAGATCCTGGATGACAGACATAGAAGGTGGCTGTACTGGGTTTAGGGCCACAGCATTTTATTTTGGAGAAAAAACGACCAAGGGAGGGACACCATTTTTATTTTTTTCATTTTTTTTTTGTTTAGCATTAGACTACAACATGTGAACAATTTGAAGGGAGTAGTAGTAGTAGTAGAGGTAGTTTCTGAAAGCACTGTATATATATATAGTGTAGACAGGTAGACCTTTAGATAACTCTGTTCAGTACTTTACTCATGTGCCACAATAATATATGTTTTTTCAAATCTTGTGATTGTTTGTGGTTATATCAGCATATATACAGTATATTTCTGTCTCCATGCCGCTCTCCTGCCACCCCAGGAATACTTCTCTAGATCCGCCCATGTGCAGAAACCAGCAGTCCTGCTGTGATTTCTTCAGACAATGCATTTTTTATTTTAAAAAATGTCAGGTAAGTTCTGTCAGGTAAGCTCTCAGTCCTTCATGCATAGTATAAGGTCAGAGTGTGTGGTAATCAGCACCTACAAACAGGGCCCGATCTGTTGTGGTCTCTTGAAGACCCAGATAAGGATTATGTTAGGATCTTATCAAAAAATCCCTGATTTAACCCATTACAGCTCTTCTACAATTTAATAAACGAATTGCTTGGTTTCTATTACAGCCATTAACCAAAAAGACCAATAAAAAGCGTGCGTTCTGATTGACAATCAAACGGACCAATGGTGATGAGCCATGCAACACTGTGGCCCAATGAGAAGGAAGCTGACGGTTCAGAGAGATGAATCTCGCTGTGCGATGGCCGCCGCCAGCAGCAGCAAACACTGCAGGCGCTCCAAATCATCATTCAGTCCATTTTCCACAGGGAACAAAATGCCTTTCAAATCGCACTGGACTTTGGCTTTTCTTATTCTCGCTGTAAGCCTTTGTTTTGCCGAGGACGATCACGAAATGGAAGAGTTTCTGAAGCGGGAGTATTCCCTTTCCAAGCCTTACCAAGGTATCCCAATCGTTATGGCTGTCACTGTAATACTGGTTCACAGGGACAAGCCGAGGGGCGAGGGGCAGATGTTTCCAGAATAACCTATTTAGCGATCACACAATGACACGTATGTTCAGGCTCTGCCTCTTCTAATAAGGCTTCATTTGAACGTTTGCATGCCTCAGATAAATCCTACCGCAGCCAAACAAGGTGTTACAGTGTCATCTATCTATATATCTATAAATATCATATATTTATTAATACATATATTTTATACACACACACACATATATATGTATGTGTGCGTGTGTGTATACTATATATATGTATATGTATGTGTGTGTGTGTGTGTGTGTGTGTGTGTGTCAGGTGTATATTGTGCTTCATGAAAGACCTTTGTTTTGTCAACGTTTTCTTTTACTCAAATACACGTTTTGTCTCTCGACAAAGCAGGATTTTTTTGTCGCCTGGCTCATTCAGGGGACTGTGCTGTGTCAGCTTCTGTCATGATGATGGTATTGTTTTGTGTGCTCAGGTGTGGGATCTTCAGGCTCCTCCCACTGGGAGCTGATGGGGGATTCCATGGTAACCACCGAGCAGGTGCGCCTCACACCTGACATGCAGAGCAGGCAGGGGGCGGTGTGGAGCCGCATTGTGAGTATATATCTACTGGTGTAGGTTGAGCTAGAGGAGAATGACAATAATCATCAGCTGCAGCCTTAAGCACAAGACACTAACGCCGAGGATGCAGTGTGATGTAATCTTCTGATCGTTTGCACGGTTCATCATGTTCATCATGTTTCATCTCTGGAATGTCAGAAAATTGTGAAAAATGCTCATTATAATTTCCCTGAGCCTTTGTTGAGGTCGTCTGACCCACAGACAGAACCCAAAGATACTCGCTTTTCTGACTTAAATGACAAAGAAGAGCAACAAATCCTCACATTTGAGAAGCTGAGTATATGGCATTTGAAAAATGACCAAAATATTAATTGAGTATCAAAATGGTAGGCGATTAGCATTCTGTTGATTGACTACTTGATCAATTGATTTGACAATTACTTAAGCTCTACTTGTGATATCCCTGTTCTGTATTTCAAAAACTGGGAGCTATATACCAAGCAAACTGTACGCGTTAGATGAAACCGGATCCTCCAGCAGCCCGATGATAATGGTGGGTGCTTTTCTACTAATGATTGTACCTCTCAGAAGCAGATAATAACAGTATTCTTTGGAAATGTGCTGGTTATATTTAGCCATTATGAGAGGGAATGCTATATTAAAGTATGGCCCTGGGGTGGTTGAGCTCAGTGGGAGGTTGTAGTGATTATATCTTGTTTCAGACAGAATTTTTCTGCCATTCAGCAGCTCCGCTCTCTGTGTATCATCTTCTTTGCTCTAACCCTTTCGGATCTTTTCTCACTCTAACCAAAAATATTTACTCCCATCATTATATGCCAACCCAAATGCAACCCAACTCAACAGAAGACTTGAACATTGATGCTTTTATTTGGTCAGTGAGTGCCCAAGTGGATCAGCTGCTTGCCATTCACCTTTCATCTTAGTGGAGTAAAACTGCGTGGACATGAGATAAGTAGTTGTGTTCAAGTCTGTTTCCCCTTCGGCTTGTGTTCCCTTTTACCATCATCTTAACCCAGCGTTATCCCTAATCCCAACCTGTCATCTCTGTAGAATAAACCCTAATGCCAAACGTAGCAGGCAGTGATACAGGAACCCAGTTCGAAGGGAAACCGGATTTTGACACAAGACTAGTTTAGGTTTGGTCAGGTCCTCATGTTATTCATGAGATTACGTCTGCTTGAAGACCTCTACCACCCCAAATCCAAAATTTAGGAATCTCTTATTATCCTCTCATATGTTTATTGCCTAGTTGTTGGAGTGAACATATATATTTCACAGGCTTTTCTCAAATGTTTTTTCGGGTCTCTAGCCTTGCCACCTAAAGGACTGGGAGATGCAGGTGCACTTTAAGATTCACGGGCAGGGAAAGAAGAACCTGAATGGTGATGGACTGGCCATTTGGTACACTAAGGAGCGCATGCAGAAAGGTAAAAGCTTTATTTACCCAACCCTACTTTTTTTTTTTATCTCAAAAGAAAACTCATTTTTATACATTATTAACACTGTCTTCGTGTTGTCTTGCAGGCCCTGTATTTGGAAATATGGACAACTTCACCGGCTTGGGTGTGTTTGTGGACACTTATCCCAATGAGGAGAAGCACTTAGAGGTATGCTGCAGTAGCACTGCTTACATCTCACCTGTTCTGTGACAGTGAAGTAAAGGGTTAATGGACAAGTGCTTTTGCAGATTTGTGTAAAGGGGCTGTGTTTGTGTTTTTTTTTTTTTTCTGCAACTATTTGGAGACAGGCGCAGAAGAAGAGATACACTCCTCGTACGCAGGTAACCGGTCTTCAACCCAACCCTATGTCTAACCTCATTATTCGCCCTCCATTGGCCCCGAGCCTGCTCCTCTTACTGAAAACACAGCCTTATGTTTCAAACAATAATGTGCTATGCCTGTGCCATGTGTGTTTTTGCTTTTTTTTTTTTTTTTTGTCCCTGCATGGTTGCTGTCTGGTTTTTGTTGTGTCTTGATCAGAGTAAGATATGCTGGCATGTCTGCATTATATATTTTGACAAACAAAAGCCACATAAGGTTTGAAAAGAAACCTCAGTTTGCGTGACAGCATAAATATGAAAATGCAATTCCTGTTAAAAATGTTTCTGCATGATTCCAGGCTCGGCTGCAAAGTGTGAGCAGACCACTTGCCAGTAAAAATCGCCATCACCTCTCAGCAGAGTACCCGCGTATAATAATAGACTCATCTGATTTCTCTCGTTTCTCACTGTGACCACAAGAGGATCTTCCCCTTCGTTCTGGCCATGGTGGGAAACGGCAGCGTCAGCTATGACCACGAGCGAGACGGTCGTCCCACGGAGCTGGGCGGCTGTAACGCCATGGTGCGCAACCTCAAACATGACACCTTCCTCTTCATCCGATACATCCGCCGCAGGCTCACGGTGAGAGAGACACACACTAATAACACTGCTCAGCACAGGCGGACACTTCTTCATTTCATTTTCTTCACTTTCCAACCTGTTACTATTATAAAGTGGGTTTTTATTGAGAACAGGCTTGAAATTACTCAGAGGGATATAAATGTTTTTTGATTTATAGGCCTTACACATAATTTAACAAGACGAGTGCACAATGAAAACAGTCCGTCCTACGCAAGGAGTAGGAAGGAAAGATAAAATCAAGAAGCAAAGATAAAATCTCTGATGGTTGATTTCCAACGAGTGCTTTGAATATAGATAAATACCACAAGTTATTACTTTGTCATATAAAATGCATGTAATATCTTCTGTTAGTGAACCTAACATCTGAATAAATGGAAAATAAAGGCTCAAGGATGTGGGCAGCAGCATGTTTATACTGTAAACTGCAACCATATTGTTCAGGGTCTGTTTCAAGAAGCTAGTTCACTGAATTGTCTACAAAACCTTTTGTGAGTAAAATTCCTAAAACTTGTGTATACTGAAATCCAGTTCTAGTTTTTTACTTACCAGACAAACTCAGAGAATTCAGTAAACCTGCTTCTGGGAAGAGATATTTTTTATTCTGTGACCTTTTAAAAGTCACTGAAGCTTCCTGATTGCATCTGCTCCTCAGGTGATGATAGATATCGACGGGCAGCATGAGTGGAGGGACTGCCTGGACATACCTGGGGTGCGGCTGCCCCAAGGCTATTATTTTGGAGCCTCAGCCATCACCGGAGATCTTTCAGGTAAGTAGCTGTCACCATCCTAGAAACCCCCCTAGTGATGATGACTGTTGCACTTCAAACACCACTCAGAGTATTTTTAGCCCTGTCTCTGTGAACTCGTCTCAGACCGATATGCTTACACACAACACCAGTTGTGTATGATGAGTATGATGTGTGGATTTGATGAATCTGCTGTTGTGCAGATGTGATGAGATTATGGAGACAATTCTGTAAAACATATATTTATACAAAAATACATTTTATACATAAACAGGTATCTAATGGTACCTTGTGTATGTACCATCAAACTTTCTTCCCCTAGAGGCTGTTATCTTCCTACTTTCAAAGTGTGTTTTATCTGAATCTGAAACAGCTTGGCTGTGTTTGCATTATTGGTTTGGGGAGACAAGCAGCTTTACACAAGATACAGAGATCACTGATATGAGTATTGGTGAATGGATGTACACTGTAAGTTATCATACTATGACCAGTATTTAGAGATAGGATTCAAATTTGGAAAAGTGATCCCTTAAAGTAATCAGACTGTATGTTATACGTGCAGAATGTAGAAAATAGCCCAGTCAGCTGAACATCTTTTACAAGCAAACAAGGAGACTCATTCATGAGAATAAAATATGTTACATGGTTACAATGGTTATACAGCTGGATGTGGCTGAAAAGGCTGTGCTTTTTCTGAGAACTCGACAGTGTGAGACTCTTCAATCACAGTCCATAACTTTGAATTGAAATGCCAGGTGACTTCTTTCCTGTCCTCTAAGTGTAAGTGTGTTCCCTGGCCCTCAATTTACAGATAACCATGATATCATCTCCCTGAAACTCTACCAACTGACTGTGCTGCGGAGTCCAAAGGAAGAGGAAGAGGAAGAGGAAGACGAAATAACCATACCCAGTGTAGATAACATGGACCTACTCCGAAGTAAGACACACACACACACATTATTGTTGAATTACACTGAATCCACAGTCGCTCTTCTGTTCTCCCTCTCTGTCTTTTCACCATCATTCCTCCGCCCACCCTCTCGCTGCCTTCTCCCTCTGTTTCTTCTCCTCCAGTGGGTGAGAGCGAAGAGGGGATGAGCGGAATAGCAATTTTCTTCACCGTGCTCTTCTCCATGCTGGGCTGCGTCTTCCTCATCGTCATCGGCCTGGTGGTGTACAGCCACTGGAACGAGAGCCGCCGCAAGCGCTTCTACTGAGGAAAGAGGAAGGCGAACAGGGAGGTGATGGTCGTGGTAACTACTGAGGTCCGTGGACCCAGCTGCACAAAAGAGAAGTGAGACGTTGCTGTCGGCCAAGTAGAGCACAGTAGCTCCTTTTACCCTGACAGGAGGTGGAGTAGATGTTTCACCTGCTGCACAAAGCCATTCTCCAACTTTGCCATTGGTAGTCATGAAGCAGTAGGAGCACTATCTCACACTTGGTCCTCAGCCCCTGCCTGACTCACACCAACTCGGCCTTACCATCTCCTCATCGGTACTCCTAGCACAGCAGACGTGCAGTACAGAATATTACATAACTTCTTGTGAGCAGCTGCATTTAGTTTTTTACCTTTTCGCCAGATTTGACGAATATGAAAAAAATAGTTCACTGATGTTGATTTTCTGGCTTTGAGACATATAAATATAGAAGTATCTGATTGTTCCTACTTAAGACTCATTAACCAAATAACACTAAAACCCACTGATGCCATCTTGACTGAACAAAGACGCATCTCTACTTTTCCTCGCATTAGAAAAGCTACTCAGTGCTCTGTACGCAATCATTTTGACTGTGTATACTATATAATATACTGTATATTATTATCCTGTAGTTGCTGTAGTGTGCATGACATTCATTTAGGGTCATTTCTTTATGAATTGTCGAGGCTATTTTTTATTTTTTTGTTGTTCACATTATGCTTGACCGTGTTCGTGTGCAGCTTATGAAAAACTGACCTCTGTCTCATTGGTGCATGTGCTGGTGGAAATGATTTGGGTGCTTCAGGGAAATATTTAATTTAAAATGAAATGGAATTTTTATTTTTTATCAGCATTGGTTTTCACAAAATGTTTATTTATATTTTAGCACTGAGCGTTTCCCCCTGATTTAAATGTGTATTTGAGGAAGTGGATCATATTTGTTGATCAGTTTACAGCAAATTCCTCTCAAGATATTTCAAATATGACACATTAGAGTTTTAGGAATGAACCTTTGCACTGGAGGGAGGTCTGAGGGTGGTCCACTTTTTTCCGCACATTGACCTTTCGTTTGTGTTTCCGTCTCGTCGCCTGTGTTTTTCTGTTAAGCGTGTCATACAGTGTTCGGCCTCAGGCTGCCGCTGGTGTCGGCCGGATGTTGTTGACTCAGTCCCATCTTCTTCTCTACGTTCTGGAAATGATTCCAAGCCTCATGTCAACATCATATCTTTTATGTGGTGCTTTGTTCTTGATTGTGCAGTTTATGAGGACGTCCTTGCTTCCTCATTTCCTGTCGCCACCTTTACAGCCGCCCTACCTTATTTTTGTTGTATTGTTTGTTTGGTGTGAGAACTGTGCCTCGTTAATCATTCAGTGACCTACAAATGACAGTTTATAACCATTTTATCTTGTTTCTTCCTCCAGACATATTTCAATTGCCTCATTAAAGACCTATACTGACATTGTTAATGACCTCTGGCTGTTAAGGTGGGTTGTGTACGTGACAGTAACACACAGATAGTACCTCATATAACTGTGGTTGTTCTACATGTATGAATGAATTACTGGAGCACAGAGAAAACAGTTTAAGAACAAACCACCTTTTTCAAAAATATTCTTAAAGTGCACAACAGAAACCTCATGATCAGACTTTTTGAACCTTCAGTGTGTTAGGACAAGAGGTTGCGTGTTATCCTAATTATTGGCTGACATAACATCCCGTCAATAATTTAGACTAACTGCCTGAGGTGCTTCTCGCACAGCTGTGTGACAGTTCTCCAGATCAATTTCTCAGATTTGTCACATGCCGAGCTGGGGCACCATTTCCACCCCGGAGTGCTCAGGGTCCATCACTCTTTGAGCACACAAGAAGCCTTTTGTTTTCCAAGCTTTACAAACAAAACGTTTAAGACAAAATATCAGGATACTGCAAATGGATATTTGTAGTGAAATGAATGAGTTCAGAGGATTTCAGTCAAGAAATGGCAAGAGTCAGTGAGATGAGTGCCAATGTTTGTTTTATTAAAAAAATAAAATACAAATGATGACCCAAAGAGTACACAGCAGACTTTTTACTAAAACCAAAGCATTTTTATGTGTAATTCAGTGCTTTACTTTTTTTTTTTTCCTCTTTTTCCACTTTACTTGTTTTGGCTTGTTTTAAGTTACCAGGAAAACAATGTAGAAAGAGACTGGTGTGTGTTTGTAGATACCTGCTTCCTTCTCAAACTAGGGTGTTTCTCATTTTGGCATTAAAAAAAAAAAAATTCCACATAGCTCAACCGCGGCACCTCCATCTGTTTGGTATTATCTATGGTTGAGGATGAAGTAGTTTCCAAGTTGCTTGACAGAAACAATCATGCTGATGATGGGGATGTTTTTTCTTTTACAAGTTCAGAGTCTAAGGGTCCACAAGTCATTTCTGTATCAGCCTAATGTGTGCTGGTCTAATGCGAGCTGACTGTGTTCCATGTTGAGGTCTTTCATATGCATAATATATAAAAATTCAGAAACTGGTGGTGTCATAGTAATTGTGGATTAAAAGGCAACCGTTAAATATTCAGTCGGTGAAAATTCATGAAGATGGAAAAAGAAGATAGCCATTGTTTAAACTGAGAAACCCGAACACATTGAATTATTGCAACAGATATGAGGGATGGAAAGGTTTGACAGAGACCATAACATATCAAATGAGTATTCATCCAACGAAAACAATATATTCAACTTCTTCCTTCGGCTTATACAACTTAATAATGTGGTTTATTCATACATTAGGAGTAGAAAGTTTTAGTGGTTGAGGAGGCAAACAGGAAAAAGCCAACAAGAGGGAAAAAGAATATATATAATATAATGGCTTTTTAACTCAAAGCCCCTCAGCCAACATTGAAGCACACATACTCACCACATCACTGTAGTAGCATTACAAGTATACTTTTTTTTTCTTTTTTTCCATGTACGCAGACCAACCAATGTAGATTACAGTACAGTGCAGTGCCACAAGTACTGAGAGTTCTATTGCTTGTACTGGTCCCCACAGATAAATGACAGAAAGTGAGAGTGGGGTCGCAGCATATAACAGTAGGTTTATGTTGTTGCATAGCCTAGTTGAGAAAAGTACAATACGCTACAGAGATGCGTGATGCAGAAACTAAGACAGACAATAACCGTGAAACAACTGCTTTGGCTTTGAGACTGGTGGGTCAGAAATGTGTTAATTTAAAACTCTAGCACTGCTCGTTAAAGACGACCCTGAGAGTGGGAAACCAAACTGACCAATGTTGTGCCAGCACACACACACACACACACACACACACACAGACATGGACACACACAGAGTGGTGAAAACGGCGATGATCTGTGTAGCGTAGAGATATCAGCAACTTTGGTAGATTATTTTGTCGATACTTCTGCATGGGTGGATGTGCCCTCCTGTTTCCAAGGGTCCACATGCAGAGTGGTGCAGCTAAGAGGAAAAAAAAAACACAAACACGGCTACAGCGTTAGCTACCGTTACCAAGACAGAGCCTGGGTGGAGGGTGCAGTCATGGTCCACAAAGACCCATCGGAGCAACACAAAAACTCCTGTCACAGCCACACATGCAACTAGTTACATAAGGGAGAACTGTTCTCACTAGGTGGGGGATGTGGGGGGGTGTGGGGGGTGGAGGGGGTGGAGGGATGTCACATCACGCACCTCCACTGAGGTTGACAAAAACATGAAGGCAAAGTTTGAGCCTATATAACAAACATTTACAATCAGCTATTGTTGAATATGAGCTTTGCCTCGGTATTAAAGGACATCCACATCCAAACACTGACCACGCCCACATTGCTCATTTCTGACTATGTTCAGATGGTGGATCTGTGGCAACTGTGGCTTTAAATGAACAGCACAGAGCAGACGAATCACTCAATGAAAAGGATTTTTGTCCACAGTTGATGACTGATATAGCCCTTAATTT
The DNA here is from genome assembly GCF_046630095.1 of Trachinotus anak. Classification (NCBI taxonomy): domain Eukaryota; kingdom Metazoa; phylum Chordata; class Actinopteri; order Carangiformes; family Carangidae; genus Trachinotus; species Trachinotus anak. The sequence continues at coordinate 9,393,885 of NW_027273879.1, read as the reverse complement.
CAGTAAACATGTGAAAACCAGGGAGGCATAGTAGTTGTTTGGCAATGGGAAAACTATGGACCTCCAGTTCATTCATGCAAAAAAGAACTATCATTCCCTAATTCCTCAACCCCCCCACTGTTATTTTGTCTACATAACTATACAAATAAGCAAAACTGCACCTTAGCAAAAAAAGGTTAAAAAGCAATCTCTTGTTGGGAGTTCACTTTTGTTCGCCTACCGCAACAAACAACTAGGATGAATCACAACCAGACCATAGAAAACTAAAATTAGACTTTTTTTTTTTTTACTTATTTTCCTCATGCTTTCGAGTCAGTTAATTTCACAAACTAATTGCAACCAGATCCACAGAACAAAAACAGAGTGAGCACAAACTCAACAATCTGAACTTCACAAATTCCATCAGTGCCACAACTAACTAGATACACAGTATTTTAAAATTCAACACAACCACCCCTCAGATACAAAATCAATCTATGTAAACCTACGGAACATCTGACAGTTTAAAACTTGTGGCTTTAAAATGTTTATAAACCACATCCTTTTCTCATAAAGCGAGCACCCTTTCTCGGAACCAGCTCAGATGCTTTCATCTGTTGATACAAAAACACTACCCTGTTCTGAAGCAATCATGCTTGGAAAAACACAAGTATCACCATTCAAAAGAAATCCAGAACAAACCCACTTCACTACATCTACTCTAGTAAGGCAGTAGCGCGTCTGTTCCCGCATACAGAGGGTATATGTTATTGTGCAATTACATAATCAAGACATTTGCTCTCTAGAGATGCAGCAAGGCAGCTTGAGGTGTGTTGGTCACAAAAAATGTCTTCTATTACTTCTGCTAATGGGTGTGCAGTCATGCTCACAGTGTAACAGCTCTTCTGAAAAGGTCACTGTCATGTTAGTATGGCTTCATATTTACACACCTGCTCGACGATGCAACACAAGGACCGCAAACCTAATACTAGTGCAGCAAAACTGGCAAACGGCATGTTTAATTGACTCGGCCCATTTAATGAGCATGAAACAAAATCTCTCATCTTTCAATTTGAGCCTTGGTCAGCTTTGCTGCGCCGGGCCTCTTGTACTGTTTTCCCACAACAGAAAGTGCTCAAGCTCAAATGGTAGAACACCGCACAAAATAACACAAGCACTACCAGAGCAGATCTCTTGGATGGGGGTTGTAGGAAAGAGGAAACACTTTCATGGGCCACTGAGGTGCATGGGTCCCAAAACTATACACATTTATGTGCAGAACCCAATGTCACGTCCTGTTAAGAGGCCAAGAACTTCCCAAATGTGTCTTTATCAGAGTTCAATCAGTGCCGAAAAAAAAGAGACATGCCAGGCAATTTTAACAGATGAATAAATATATCCAACAAGCATGAATTGTTAGCATTAACTCCCCAACTTTGCCAGCTGGAAATTTATGCTCAATCTACATTTTAAAAAAGCCATGATACATGTTTGGAGTCTGTAAAGTGACAACTGAAAGTTTAAACTGCTAATTCAGTCAGGGCACTGTTGGAGACTTTTTAGGCCAGTTTTACTTTTGAAGAATTCAATATATTACACCATTGAGTTTAACATCATGACAGTGATTAAGACCAATCAGGAGCAGGACTATGTGAGCGTGTGTGCTTGTGTGAAGCAGAATGACTGACCTGAGTCTTTACACTGTGCCCACTTTGTCACACAGCATCAGAGCAGACAAATAAAAAAAGTTGTTGTTGTTCCAAACTTAATTCAAAATGAAACATTCACTGAATTATCAGTTACTACTTGTCTTGCACAGACTTTTATCATGTGACAAATAACATTTGCAGTTATTTTCCTATCTGATTAAGTTCAACTGCAATGCTTTGAATTCATGCTCTACAGTATACTGGGCAAGCAAATATGCAAAGCAGAGCAGCATGCAGTTGATCACAACAGACTCTGCAAACTGTGCCATCACTAACTAAACTGCAGAGCAAAGCCTGCATTCACCTCAACTTTCTAATGCACCCAACCTCTGCTGCCAATGGAAAATACCACTGCAAATTCCTTACACTGCCAAGAGCTACAGGGTCCACAGAGAGTCGAGACAGCACCAGCTAACTAGCCATCAGCACCACAAAACAGCAAAGCATGGCTCACATGGTCATAACAACACAATGACACTTGATCCAGGGAATCTGAACTTAAACCTAAGTCCATTTCTTTATCCTTACATCTGGGTATGGAGTTATGTATCCACTGTAGCCCACTGTCATTCTGACAAACAGATGAGCAAAGCGAGTAGCACAACTGCTAGAAAATGCTAATTAACTCAAACACAAATTCATGCCTCATGCAAAAAAAAAAAAACAAAGAACAGTGCTTTAATTGTTAATCCAACTCTGTGCTGAGTGAGTATTTCAACCAAATAGATCAGCACTTAAAGGTTATACACACTCACATCTTCCCTACTGCACGAAAACACCCACTCACTAGTACACACTTTAGCAGCCCCTGTCAGGAGCTTTGTTGGGATTAATGGTGACACCTGTGGCATTTACTGAAGCACAGCTGGTTATGAAATGAAAAAACAAAAGCAAATACATACTTTGTTATTAACATCCAAACTATCTACTGAGCAATACACTCACTCTGACATAACCCTAACACAGATCCACCACAAGGCTTTTTATTGATTAAAAAAAAAAAAGGGTGGCAAAACCCCTAAATGCAGTCAGAAGCCAAAGAGGGGAGATCACGTGCACACCATCAATAAATCATGAAAAGCCGATCACTCCTTACGTACAGTCGTGCTAATTGGTCACCACAAAGCTGTGGAGACAACAGTATGGATATCAAAAAGGAAAAAGTGCTGGAGGGAGGATGTATGTTGTTTAAAACCCAGAGACAAAACGAAAAAAACTCAACTCCTTCCTGTCACTGCCTCTGCTATTTGTGGATGTTTAGTCTCCCCCTAAATCTAGATGTGAAACATCCCACAAACCAGAGGACACCAGACGCTGGTTGCCATGACCTCAGAGCTGACATCACCGCGCAGCTGTGCCCTACATTTTACAGCTCACACACAAACTCTCACACACATACAGAAATGTGTGCTCGTGTCTAATTCATCCAGTATCATCTTCAGTTGGTTTTGAACTCCTCTGCTTCGTCATAGTGGGGACAGAGGAGAAATGCTGCTGACCTTATTGGTATGCTTCAAGCTGACCATCCCACCGGAGGTAAAATGTCAGATGGAAGGATGGCCGGAAATGTTGTGACCAAAGAGAGTGGCGAGACAGAAACGGAAACATGACGGCAGTGCTGAAGGATAGGGTAGGAGCACGGGAAACAGTCGTTTCTGATTTCAGTCACAATCAATTGCTGCCTTCTCACTACCCGCTGACATTCTGTCACTTATCGCTCAGAAAAAACAGACCAAATGGAGCATCAACGTGTGTTTGCTGGTTTCCCCACTAAGGAAAAGCAAAGCAAAAAAAAAAAAAAGAAGCCAGGAGTTTTTCCACATAATGTGTTATTCATCTTTCTTAATCGGAAGCCATTAAAGATTAGTTATCGTCATCATTTTCTTGTCATGCCTATATTACGCTGTGAATCACACCATGTGGTCTCCAGTGCTGGTGCTGGCGGTCTGGCTGGGCAGATCAGAGGTACGCTCCTTCTGTCTGAACGTTTGCTGCTGATGCCCAGAGCAGCATTCCCCGCCGGTGACCTTGCACATCCTGTGTTCCTCGTCGCTTTCCTCCTCAAGCCCCGAGCCCTCATCTACGTCCAGCTGGCATACGCACACTTCAATCCCTGAGTCGCCAGTCACATGCCGACGCCGAGTGACGAGCTCTTCGTCCTCTTCTGCTGGCATCAATGGAGCCTCCACGTTCTCCACTTCCAGACGCTGTGCTTGGATTGGCATCGACACTGCATCCTGTTCTGATGATGAGCCTGAGGCCTCACTATCGGCCCTCAGGTCAGCCTCGGCCAGGGGTTGTGGCACTGAGGCAGCGTCTGGCTGGCGCAGTTGTGGAGGGAGTGCTGGTGCAGTCTCAGGGGGGTTTTCAGAGTAAGGAGGGGGTGGTGTCGGGGGGTGGCCTACCACCTCTTCATAGTCAGGAAGCTTGCAGTCGTTCCAGAACCCTGAAAGTCAGCAAATACACAAGCTTTAGCTTTCCAACTGTCATGCACATAAAGACAGAATTAATAGAAAACTCTTTTGAAAATGGATTCAGTCATTTCTTTAAAGCTAAAACTCACTGCTTCCAGCTTCTCAGGTGTTAGGTACTTTTCTTAGTTCTCTATGATATTAAACCAAATCTGTTTGGGTATGGTACTACTGGTGGGACAAAACAAGCAATCTGAAAACTTCAGCTTCAGCTTTAGGAAATGAATTGAGAAAACAACCAACAGATTCATCAATAATAGTTAGTTGCAGCCGTACATCCATGCTAATTATTCTAACATGGTGTTGTATATGCCAACCAATTTCACCAATGAAAAAAACTTTGGTAAGTAAAGCTTCGGTAGTCCTCAGACTCAGTGTGCTATTTTCTCTCAAATTAAAAGGACAGTAGGAACAAGAACAACAAGTTGCAAGTCATCCTAGAAAAGTGCTTCAGGTAAATATCTAAAATTTATTTTGCAAATGACACAGCTTCCTTTGCTGGAGACTTCTAATGCTCGACAAGTAGAGGAGAGGGATGGAGGTTGTGCAACAGCTTCATTAATGGCCAATCTAATATATCAGGGCCTACATGTTTGTGTTGGTACTAAGGATCACCTTTCTCATATCTCAAAACCTAAGCTAACCACCGTGGAGAGCACTCATTTGGATTCAAAGCAAACCCTTAAGTAAATGCAGGTCTCACAGCTGATTACACTTTGTTGATGGATTTCTGATCATACTGTATTTTCTCTGTTGTCCATTTCACAAAATTGCACTTCATACTGACATATAAACAGAGATGAGTACAAAACAAGAAAATATGCTTTCTCCGGACTCAGTGTGACATGAATATTATCCATGAAGGTAGATTTAAAGCGGGTTAACATGTGCACATCAGGGTTACAGGTTTAAAGCTGCAATGTTGGAGGGCAGCAGGAAGAGCTTCAAGAGCACATGTTGCCAGGGTATCTGTGTGAGTCACTCACTGTGTACGCTCTCAGTCAGAGTTGTGTTCACATTCTTGACATTAAGTCAAGCATGTTCGCTGTGGGCCTCAGACTGTGTGTGCACCTTGTCCCACTCCTGTTTGTGATATTAGTGGACACAATATCAAGTTTCAGTGAGGGTCCAGAGTGACCACTGACATTAGGGTGGCATCTCCGCTGTTTGCTGTCCTTCCAGCAACATCAGACCATGATCTTCAATATACAATCAGGCAACTTTCAGATGAGTATGACAAAAATGGGACAGGGATCAGCACGTCCAATTCTAAGGTAATAACTCAGTAGGTTTACTCTCAGTAAAAGACAGGAAAGTTCAGGTAGACAATGCTTGTAGGTCAGAGTGCTGCGATGCAGATGTTTATGTAGGACCTTGGTGGTGGGGAGAGCAAAGTTCAAAGTCCTGACCCTTAGCTTTGAGTAGTGCCCAAAAGAATAATGCTGCGCATAGGGACAGCCAAAATGAAGCCTGCAGGATGGCTAGCCTCAGTTTGTCTAAGTCTATCCAAGATGACCTTGGTATCAAGGTGCAGCTTTGCACTAAATCACAGGAAACCTCAGGGCAAACCCTGAATCTCTCACCAGGTCCAGGAGCACACGAGGAGCCCAGAGGAATAGCTAGATGAAGTTTCTGGAAAAAAGACTATCATCTATGCTTGCACCATCACAACCCTGTTTGTAGATCTTAATCTGTATTGATTATACAGATACCCAACTGAGAGTGTCCTTCCATCTGATGGAGTGGATACCAAACAACTGTCAAGATTTTTGAGAAACTCACAGGCCAAATATAAAGCTGCAAGATGACATAGAACACTGAATTGCAAAATAACAGAAAATTGAAATTATAGAGTATATTCACGATTTAATTCTGGAAGGCATCTTTGATGTCCCCATAAAAAACAGAAAGGATACTCACTTAGATTGAGTGGTGGAGGGGAGATGAAGGAGCTAGAGGCTCCTTGGTAGGCCATGAGGCTGATCTCACGTTGACGTTGCTCCTGCTGCAGGCGCATCTTAACCCTCCGGTGTCGGTAGGCACAGCAGCAACTCAGCATGATGATGAGGGTCCAAACTAACCAAAACCCTACAAAGGTTCAATGTAATAATTTTATCATCTAACTAACCAGCACTTTGCCAGACTGTAAACCATGATGAGGAGTTAGGTGTTAAAATTTACTTCAAAATTAATTTGGTGCAATAACATAAATACTATTTTAAGCATAAGCATAACTAAAATATTAATCAATATAAAACCATTCTTTTTCTGTAGTTAAACTCTAGGCTCAATATATTTTTACTTTTAAGTACATGTTGGTACATGTTGGTTTCAATTTGACAACTATACAGAAGTTAACTGATCTTATCAGTGAAAGTAAAACTAATTAGAGAATAAAGCAACACACATCAAACAAAACCAATTTTAAGAGTTCAATCTCCAAAATGAGAAATGGTGAGGCAATATGGAACGTACACAAACATACAGAATGTGATTTAACTGAATGAGGGATGAACAATCAATTGTACTTACACCACAGCTCATAGTAGTAGGTGCAGCACTCTGTCTCTCCACAGCAGTACCCCATCTCACAGCGGTACTGTTCATTGTTAACCCCAAAACAGAACTCCTTCGCCTTAAGTATACACAAGAGGTACACAAAGTGACTGTCTGAGTCAATACTCAATCACACAAGTAAATACGAAAATGAATAGCAAGCTCTTGATAGACTGACCTATTTAGCCTTTGTCATTTGTCACTTCTGTGTGACTTACTGTGTGTTAACAGTTTCAGTCCCACTGTTCTGTACAGTAACACTTTTATTTAAACTGGTTAGTTAAAATAAGATTTGAACATGTTAACTTAGAAGGGCAAGGCTACAACTGAAAGTTACCAACCCCAAAGTACAATTAAAAAACACGTATTAATACAATACACATAGCAGTATACAGTATAATACGTATGATGGGGTCCAACCAGTAATCAAAACAAGGCAGAGCCCAGTGGCATTTTAAAATGATCACAGTATCAAAATGTCTTCGCTAGGGCCTTTCATTTGTAGACATTTGTTTTTGTTAAGGAGACTTCAAATAGCAATCTGTATTAAAAGAATGACACTACGGACGATGTCAATGTAAATATATATATATATAAACTGCTTAATGAACATTGTGTGGGTTCCTTTCGCTCTCTTTTCCGACGAAAGTTAAAATAGTGATTTTATCTGGAAACCAAGCAGGACAAACTGAGGCTGACTGCCCTGTCTGGCTAGCCAATATCAACAACTATGAATAAACACGTCAATTTGCCGGGTACCAGTTAGCAGCGGCTAACGTTAATCTTGAAAGCCTTGATACAAAGTGTAAATTGATGGTAGTAAAAAAAAACCGTGTAGCTTTTCGAGTTACAACCAGTTTTTTTTTTTACCAAGTTAGCTGTCGAAATATAAATAAAAACTTTGACCAACTGACGTCATCCTCTGTATACAGTAGCAAGCCGTGCCGAGTTTCCTTTGTGGAGGAGACAAAAGGGATCGACAGAAGGCCTTCACCCAGCCCAGAAGCCGCGGCCTCGGCTAGAACGGTCCACCGACCCCGGGAGCGCTAGCGGCGGCTTACCTGCACCAGACAGGTCCCGGTACAAAGAAGAGCTACAATGGATCCCAGTGCTTTCTGCGGCATCTTTCTGGGTTGACGGCCGTTAACACGACGGGAATCATATAGCAGTCGGTCGAATCGACGACTTGTCGAGGTGACTGCAGGTGGATATGGCTAGTTTACGGTTCAGCCTGTCGCACATAGACGTGTTTTTGCTGTTCCTTGACTCAGAAACTCAGAAACAGCCCTGGTAGATATACGAATCAGGGACTGCCGCTGAACTGTGGGGGGCGCTGTGTTTACACCTGTGAAACCACATGATTTCACAGAATTCAACTTCAGAACGAGAAAGAAAGATTACCACTTATTTTAATTGTGAATAATTAATCATAACATAAAGTCATCACTCACTTGGAGCATCAATTCTCACATTTATTAACTTATAACACTCAAAATGTAATGACCTCAATTACAAGCTGAGTACTTTAATTCATAAAATATGGAACAACATAACAGGGAAATAAAGGAGGCTAGTTATTAAATGTACTAAATGTAACACGCACTAGAAATTATTTAATAAATTGTACTTCATCAAAAATGTGTTGCTTTCATTGTTCTTATTACAATAATATCATATTAATAAAGTTAATTTAGCCTATATAACACTTCTCACAGTCAGTGATAAAGTGCTTTACAAAAGGCAAACATAAAAGAACCAAATTAAAAAGTTAAAAAACTTATATTACAGCTCTGCTCACTCTCAGACAGTTTGAAAAACACTTAAAAAAAAAACATGATATTTTAAATAATACATTTTAAATAATTTTAGACTCAGATTTTGCATGGCGCAATTTTGGACTTCCGTTTTTTCAGACGTTGTTTCGGGGTTGTTTACGCTGACGTCACGGTTTCCCCGGCAACAGAACAGTCAGAGCTGTTCACCTAAGAAACATGGTCAGGAGATGTTAATCCACTCAGCCTGACCGAGGGCCACAACACCAACACTGAGGGAAACATGGTGAGTCATCACAGTTAGCATAGCGCCTTCGGGATCCCGGTGAAATGATAGCTATCTACTGTTTCTGGATATGTGTGTGATAATGGAAACTGTTAGCTATAAGTCTGGCTAACAGCAGGTGCCAGTGAATGGGGCACCTAGTTAGGAGAGATAACACACTGCTTTAGGTTTTATAAAGTTGTTTGTGACAGAAAATGTCAACAACAGGTTGATAATGAGGGTGATGATATGAGTTATCACTGACAATGTCAAATGTCTGGTTTGGCAAGTTGTAGTAGGCTACTTTTATCATAACAATTCAGACTTCCTTTTAGTGCAGGGAAGCAAGTGCATTTCATTTATGTAGCCCTTTTCAAAATAGAAGTTACAACATGCATTACAGGAGAAAGACGAAGAAAGACACGGGGTCAAAGAAGAGAATATGTAAGACAAGAAGTGACAAGTGTACAATCCACAAATGATAAAGTTATAAAATGTAGAAAAAGCCAAGGAAAACAACTGAGATATGAGACTGTTTTTAAAGATGTGCACTGAAATGTGCTGAAAATATTACTATATGTATAGATTTACCTATTGACAAGCAATCTCTTGAAAATCATTTGAATCCTATTTGGACACAGTACATATGTTACAGGTCACAGAGTGCAGTGACAGCATTTCCATATTATCAGAACACACTGCAAGGTAAATGGCTTGAGCCAAAGCCTTCCTTTCCGCCTTCTGGACACAAGCCACTCACTGTGCACATGCCTAATCTCGGCTGAACAATGAGAGCTTTTGGCCTGCTACATATGTAGGTGCCTGCAAGCAGCCAACAGCTAAATCCTCATGCTCAAGATGATTCTTGCTCTACGGCGAGTGTCTAAACTCCTATTCCTCAGATTTTTTCCTCTGCCAAACCTTGCTACCAGCCTGGCCTCTGATGACTGGTGCAGACTGCACAGGGTGCCAGCCAGCTCTTGAAATCCCAGCCTTTGCCTGATACAGCTAAGATTATGACTGTGTGACAAGACAGTGAGAAAATGCTCTCAGGTTTATCTGTATGTTATGTCATCTTGGAATCTGCTCTTGAAGCTTATCACCTCTAACTTGTGCTCTGATCCACCTGCAGGGCCTGTTGTCCATTCTTCGGAGGCTGAAGCAGTCTCCAGAACAGGAGGTGCGCTTACTGTTGTTAGGTCTGGACAACGCTGGCAAGACCACTCTGCTCAAACAGATGGCAGCTGAAGATATCAGCCACATCACCCCTACTCAAGTACAAAAATACAAACACATTGCACCATGCAAAATCTGAGTCAAAAATTATTTGTATCATTTCCGCGAGTATATCTAAAATATCATGTTTCGAAATTTAGTGTTTTTCAAACTGTCTGAGAGTGACCCGAGCTGTGATATAAGATTTTCTGATTTGGTTCTTTTATGTTTGCCTTTTGTAAAGCACTTTATCACTGACTTTTACACATCTAGTTGCTTTGACACACTCCATGGACATCTTTACACCCAGATATCATTACATAGATATTTTTCTTTAGTTTATTTTTTTTTAGCATTATTTAATCCACCCGCTACAAGTATAAGTGAAAGCATCCATGTTATCTTTGAACAGGGCTTCAATATAAAGAGTGTTCAGTCTTCTGGCTTCAAGTTGAATGTTTGGGACATTGGAGGTCAGCGCAAGATCCGCCCCTACTGGAGGAACTATTTTGAGAACACAGATGTGCTTGTAGGTTCTGTTTGATATATTTCAGCTGCATATTACAATCACTGTACCTAAATAGATTCAATATCCACAGATAGTATTAAGTGTTTTATATATGTTATTATCAGTTTGTTAATATCTGTGACTGTATTGTTTACAGATCTATGTGATTGACAGCTCAGACAGGAAAAGGTTTGAAGAGACAAGTCTGGTGAGATTCATTTGAAATTTTCTTTAAAGGAGAGCAATAATTCAGTATTTTAGCGTGATTACTTGTCATATACAGTTACAATGGAATATTTAGAAGGTTTGAAATTGACATTATTGTCATTGCTATATGCAGTCATGTATATCGCAATGATAGCAATCAGTTCATGTAAAGCCAAACGTCACTAAAATTATTCAATTTCCTAACTTAGACAAATGATTATATTGCTGACTGTGTGTCTGTTCCTTCAGGAGCTGGCTGAGTTGCTGGAGGAGGAGAAGCTTGCTGCCGTGCCCCTGCTAATCTTTGCCAACAAGCAGGACCTGATGACAGCCAGCCCGGCCTCTGAGCTGGCAGAAAGTCTCAGTCTGCATACTATCCGGGATCGCATGTGGCAGGTCCAGGCCTGCTCAGCACTCACTGCTGAGGGGGTTCAGGTGACTCCAGTACCTGCATTTACCTACAGTCAGACAAATTAACAGGCCATCAGCAACTGTGCAGTTATTTTCCTTTGTAGTCAGTTGACTCTGGGTGCACAATAAAAGTTTGTCAAACACACAGAATTATAATGTGTTGAAGAAGAGACCCTCTTTTATAGGTCAGAAGTTAACCATCGTATCATCTTTCTAAAGGCTTAGGAGGTTTTGCTGCTGTTTCTCAACCATATGTATTCAAATGGTTCAGCCTCATATGACCATGTCATCACCAGCCATGATTCCTACTGCTAGTCAACATATTATATATCATCGTTTTGCACTGAACAACAAAATATGGCTTTTATACATATTTGTAAACCCATTTTTAGGCTCACATCAATTATATCTCACTGATTTTTGCAACATAATCACATTGCTGTGTTTTGTTTTGTTTTTCAGGATGGCATGACCTGGGTTTGCAGAAATATAACATTTCGGAAGAAATAATTCAAGAAGCAAAAGATCTGTGAAGAATTGCAGTTGCACTTTACATTTGACCCATCCAGTCATTTTAAGTTAAGGGGGTGACAGTCAATAGAGACATTAACTTCCTAATGATGTCAGAGCATATCTTGAAATGTAAATACTGTATAAAGGCTGTTTTATTCAAACTGCCGTTTCTGCATACATTTTTTTGTAATGTGGCACTTTTAATATCTGGGTGTGTAGACAATGAATGTCTGGATAAACATTCAGTATTTTGCGTGTTGGGTTTATGAGTGATAGGTGTTGGACAACTGTGATTCTCCTTAGTCAAAGCTAGAGGGCGGCCTTGCACTAGCATTGTCTCTCACAGCCTAATGCACAATTATTAAATTCTCTACTGACCATCAGTGATGTGGCATCTTGTGCCATATTTGATTTGGTCATTCATAATCACCTACTTTTTCTGTACTCAATACTCTGTTTTTTTGTCTCTTTTTTTGACATGTTGTGAAATCGATTATAAACTATACACAACATGGTCAATCAACAGTCATTTGTTTAGTGATGTTTCAACATTTTGCTCATTTATTTTTTAAATGACTAATATTTTCATGTTTTCGAATTCTATGCGGAACAAACAATAAGGAAAAAAACATTTAAAAAGAAGAAGAAGGAGAAGAAACACAGAGTTCCTTATGACCGCTCTCTGTTCTGCTCAGGTACAGAGAAAACCTGTGTCATGCACAAAATGACCATTAAACATGAACACTTGGACATGCACACAGGAAACACACCTCGCGTGCATACACAACAAACCGTACAGAAACACCTTGGCCATTCAATTACTCAACTTCTCACCTTGTTCACCATGATTTACCACAAGGCAACTGCATTTTCTGCCTGTTTTTTTTTATTTTGTCTTTTGCAGCACATTTGCCACGAACTCCACTAATCTGAACTGGCCGAGTGCTCCGCAGTGCTCCTATAGGGCATTTACATACAAACCTTTTCCAGGACTAATAGCTCTCCAATACAATTTGCATTTATATAGCCCCCTTCATACTAACATGATTTGGAGCCTTTGCCCATGATAAAAATAAACCTCCTGCTTTGGCCTTGAGTTACTGCCCTGCTGCTGCTGGTGGTGGTGGTGTGTGTGTCCCTCTCCATGTGTAAGGTTGGCTGATTTTAATATGTCAGAGTTGCTTGATCCTCCGATAGAGGCTGAACCAAGTGCTGAAAGCCTCCAAATGGACCTCATAATGATTCAGCTGTCAGTGTGGGCTTTGGTCTCATGTGGGAGTGTATTTTCTGCTATACAGTACATTTGAATATTGTTGATACAGCAGTGTGGGCCACTTGACCAGGGCAAAGAGTCACAAGGTAAATAATAAGCCCCAAAAGATCTTCTTAAACGAACTGAAAAAGGAGACCTACATTTTTTCCATTAAAGCCGCTTTCAATTTGCTCATGCAAATGCTTTTACAAGGCTCTGTGGAGCATACATCAAAAGAAAAAAAAAAGTAATGAATGAAGAAATGAAAGTCTACCATGTGAGACAGACAATAAAAGGCCTCCTCTCTCCCTCTGGATTGCTTAATCATTAACATCTAATCCACGTGATAATCACCCAACCCGTAAAAAATATAACCAATTACACATAGAAGTAGTCTGATAAATCTTTCCAATTGTATCTACCAACAGCATGAGAATCAGATGGCAAAAGCTGTGAAGTGCCTTTCAATCCCAAATGAATAAAATTGGATTTGCCAAGCAGAGGAGAGGGTTGGAGCAACCACTCCTCGTTACCTCTGGCTCTATCATTGACGAGGTGAAAAGCAGTCAGGCCTGCAAAAGGCCATAAATCATGGGACTTTCCCAGCTACTCAGGCCAGCACACCGGCCTCCCACACAGGGGAAACGAAGGGCAGAGAGTCTGATTGACTCATAGAGGCAGAGAGAGAGAAAAGGGTGGAGAGAGATCTTGTGACTTAATTAAAGTGTTGTGCATCTCACACACTGTAACTACGCTTCACTCACTTTAGTGCCAGAGCTGTTGTAAGGGGTGCTTCAGTGTTTCAACTCAGATGGTGACTGATGTAAAGAAATTATTCCGACCTCAACCATTTCTTCAAAAAAAAAGACATTTATGGGACATGATATGTTGCAAGGCAAACGTCTACAAGAACTAATACATCTGTGTGACTGAATCACTCAAAAACAGGAATCACTGCATTCATACTGCTTTGAGTCGAGAAATAATTCTATCAGGTCTTCACTATTCACAACAGACCATAATGATTCAAATGTAAAAAACAGTGGCAAAAGATTGCAGCGCCAGTAAACAACAGGGTTCAAGAAATAATGTATCTGTAAAAGAAGGAAAAATATCTGCATTCAGTTCCTCAAATAAGAGGACAATAATTTGCTACTTCTCTCATTTGATTTATCGTAAATTAATAATTATAATAGTAAATGAATATCTTTTATAGCTTTTCTCTGACCATACAAGCAATCTGAAGGCTACGAGAAAGTGTGTGGGCCATATCGCCACTATTTTTTCACAATTCATAAACTACACAATTAATCAAGAAAATAATTGGCTGGTTGAAAGTGAAATAAATCAGTAGTTGCCACCCTGATCTCAACCATATGTTTAACGAAAACAGTAATACTTGATGCCAGTGTATTGATGATGTATCATAATGTTGTTAACCATGTATCAATAATGTCTTCCAAGATATTATATCAACTATCTATTAGACCCCTATGCACCCCAACATAAAAGGGAAAGTGCAGTCTAAACTGTAATGCTCAGGGGCATGAATAGTGCTCACTCAGGTGTGTCTTTATAGTAACAGGAACAGTCCATCCTTTGCCAGGACTTAATGTTAAAGTAAACATTGGCCTCTCTCTGTTGTGTTCTTCTGCTCTCTCTTCACATAAAACTCCCATGTACCTTGTAAGCTGCTGTAAGCACATTGAATCTGGCACTTCCCTCTATTACAGTGTTGGGGATAGTTTGTTTGGCCAGCACAGCGTCCCTCCTGCCTCATTCCCAGGCCAATCCTTTATGATTAAGCAGATAACTGCTGGTACTGGATGATAAAACAAACAACAAATGTCCACATTCCTCTCATAACTCCTTTGATGTGTGTGTGTGTGTGTGTTTGTGTGTGTGTGTGTGTGTGTGTGTGTGCCTCTCTGGGGCTCTTACCTCTTACCTCTCCAAACCCCCTTTGCTGTAATCAAACTGCAGAGTCATAAACAGGGAGGGATGGGGACTATAAAAATGATCGGGAGGCTCTATCAGCTGGGGGACAGAAGTTCGCACCTCAGAGCGGGTCAGTCTGAAAGCGTGGAGGAGGTCAGTGTGGGGGTCGGCCCGGTAGGGGGTCCAAGGCTCTGTTTGATGTTGACAGAAAGCAGAGAGGGAGAGATGGTGTCGGGATGAACTAAGAGGTGATGTGGTAAGACAGTGGGATGCTACCAGACTATTTGACTGACTTTTCAGGGGAGTATTAATGTCTTAACTGATTCTGAGCAAAATCAGAGTACAGTTGTGACAAACTGGGATTGTGAGCATCCTGTTTCAGACCGTGACTCTTATTCAATCAGTTCTGGGAGTTTATAATTTTACACCAGTTTTGGTCACCGTGGTGTTGCAGTATGTGATGAGAACCTCCAAATATTTCAACTTTGGAACAAACTTGAGAATTTGCTTAATCGGAAACTTACTAAAAAGACCTTTAACTTTGATAATCTGCGTGGACATCCCTGCATAAGCAGACCAAGCAGAGTGACTCATTTCACATGAGGCTTTTTGGTGTTTTAGTAGCACTAAAATCACAAAAAAAATAAATGAACTGAATATTTTGGAAGTGCTATCAATTGTGTGAGGTTGTGTGCTCTGAGGTGTTTGAATGGTTATTTTCCATTTTTCTGCTACTCCACTGCAGGTTTGAAGAAAGAATAAGAGGTTACTATCCCCTAACTCTCCTTTGGAAAGGAACAAACCTGACAGGGAAGTTTCCCACAACAACAAAAAATATCTTGGGTGTTTGTCTGTACAATGGACAAAGAATTCAAATTCAAGAGTTTTTAACTGAAAATTTGTTTTTACATGTTGATCAGTACTTTCTCTGCAAATCATTATAATTGGAAACCAGTCATGTCCAATAGATAATAACATGGGTAAACTGTGAAGACCATGAATCAATAACCGACTTACTGACTCACTCTTCACTAGCATGAGGTCAGAGGTTATACTCTTGACCCCTCGCCGACCCTTGACTCCAAACTGCACTGGGAGGAAATAACACTTTCCATCGGGCAAAACGTTCCCAGATTGAATGATTGCCCTTATCATTTGACGGATCTGGTCCAATTCTCTTTTCTCTGTCTCTGCTCCCCCACACTCTCTTGTCCCTCCCCAGCACTCATAATTTGACTTTTTATCACCTCTTGCTGAAAGTGAGACCCAGCACCATCCGTCATTACAGCACACGCTGACAGCTCCTCACACATGCATGGATTTTTACATTTGACTCAATCCAGGGGCTTACTTTACTGTAACCGATTCAATATTCCTCAAATGAGCCGACCGATCTACACACACGCCACAGTGGATGGGATGATCTATAGCATCGCCTTAATAGATTTCCCAGGCCTCAGAGCCTGGCTAGTTTAGGGGAAAGGGCATAATTTGTGCAATAAAAACATAATTATTCATTTGACTTCCTTGATAATTTATGTTACTCACGTGTTCATAGGCATTACAGCTAATGTGTGTGTGTGTGTGTGTGTGTGTGTGTGTGTGTGTGTATGTGTGTGTGTGTGCGCGTGCATGTGTGTGTGTTGAACGCTATCTGTGGGTGTTTTATTAAAACTCAATTCTTTAATCCATGACTGCGTTTGTACCCCAAGTCCTTCCTACATTCATAGTAACTACTAGCTAGTTTCAGACTAGTTATTTAGTATCTGGTTGTACCATTGAAACTTAAAGAGTGTCTTAGCAAGTTAAGACTTTAATGTAAGCAGGCAGTGTCTGTAGTATCACGAGCTACATAATAACTAAAGAAAAGCAATGAAGAGATATATTTAAGTCAAAAGACAGTCCCCTATAAATGTAGGTATGACTCTGTTTTGCTTAGATGTACATACATGAAGAAATACCCTTTGAGTGTTAGCATCATTTCTGCAGTTAAGTGTGAGAGGGAAACAATATCTCATTAAGCTAATGTAATTTAGGTGGTAGCATTAGGGCCTTCACCTTAAGGCAAAACATATCAGCATTTTAAATGTTCTATTTAATCTCCTTCATTTAATATTTTTTCTGTTCTAATTCTAATTTCATAATTATTCTCCTCTTATTCTAATTTTAGGCTAATCAGATTTTCTTCAGAAATGAAAGAGTAACTGTCCTATAATAAAGATGATGCATTAGAAGTAGGGCCACTGGTATGAAAAAATACATTTCCTGTCTCCTAAGTGGGCGTGCTCAAAACATAACAATACAACACTACATACAGTACGTAGACTGTATACAGCTTCAGGACAAAATTGCACCAGATTTGCCACTTGTTTTTATCTGCTAGTTTATTATCTGAACAACCCAGTAGAGGTCTAATAATACTCTATTTTTTCCCCTCCCAAAACATTTAAATAATAATAACAATAATAGTATTATTAAGCAAAGAAACACAATTAATTAAGTTTTAACTTTTAATCCATGGTTTCAAGTCTCTTATAAGTTTATAAATTATATTTAGAGACAATCACTTTCTTCACTGTCTCTGTTAAAACCACAGTTTTCAGATAGGTGCGCTGGCTGTGCTCACCTGACCCTCCCGGGGTGAACATTCAAGGGCACATCGTGGGGACGCTTCCGGTTTGTAGAAAGTAAACTAACAAAACAAGCCGGAACTTGAAAACAAATATTTTCATGTTGGAAAGAGATGACAGAAAAAAAAGATGGACTTCCCATGAAAATAATCACAACTTGGAATACCTTTATGAAAACACCGTTTTATTCTCTTAATTTGTGGACGCTTATGGACAAAAGGAATAATCAATAATCGAGGACTGGACAGACTATCGGACTTGATGAACTCTTCTCAGGTAGGGAGGCGCCATGTTGGTGGCGGTAAATCTGAATGAATCATACTTATGTACTCATTGTTAGCTGTTTAATTACGGAGAGTGTATCTAAGCTAACGATGTGTAGCTTGTCAATGTTGACAAATTATTAAACATGTATATCTTGGTGTGTGCCTATGTTGCTTTGCACTAGCTTTAATCTGGTCACCAGAAAACAGGTGGGTTTTCAATTTACATTGTTATTAAACATTAAACATTTAGATCAAGTGCCGTGTCGACCACATTACCCAGTTTACCATCAATCTAAACGGGTAATACTTTAGCAAGCTAACGTTAGCAGGTCAGTTGGCTCTGTTAGCAATGCAACAGTTACACATTGCAGCTAGTCAGTGTAAATATTTAATAACAAGACATCTCTATGTATGAACTAGTTTGTGTGGTGAAGCCTTTTTACTATAGTGATGTGTAGACACCACTTTGTAAATGCTAACATTATAAGTAGGCTAACTTAGGAACAGCTGCTCCAATAACAAACTGAGAACAAATTGAGTGATATCACAGTAAGCAACACAACCAGCTTCCCGAGTACCAGGGATGCCTTATCTTTAAATACAACATCGTACATTTCCTGCAGCAGCCTGAATTAAAGGTTTATGGTTATGATGTTGGCTTCATATTATAAATGCATTTCAGGAGGATGCATAAGAGAGCTGCGTATTTGTGCACAAGTCTGCACTCTTCTGTCAGGCAAAACTGAGCCAGTGTGTGCCAGAGAGGGAAAGGGAAATATTGTTTGTGTTTTTATTTTGTTGATATCTCCCTGCCTTTTATGGCCCCGCGCTTGAGCTTTGTGGGTGCCAGAGAGTGTAAAAGAGAGGGAGAGAAAGAGTATTCTCAATTTCCTTCTAAAAAGAAAATTCATTTGCAGTTGCTAATGTAATGTCATCGTTGTGTTTACTGAGCGTGGATGATGTATAGGGGATGTTGCATTGAGTGAGACTGCTTAATGATGCATAGAATTAAGTCTGTGGCTTTCAGCTGAGCTCCCCCCTCTCTCTCTCTCTCTCTCTCTCTCTCTCATACACTCCTCTCCCTCTTCCTCCCTCCCCTTCTCTCACACACACCCTCCCTCTCCAACTCCCTGTTCCCTTCCTCTTTCCTTCCCTTCCTTTTACCTCTATTTTCGTTTAATCCCCACCCCCCTCCTCCTCCTCCTCCTCTCCACACCAACCTCTCTTTTTTTCTCTGATGCAGGCTGTCTTGGACTGTTGGCCACACGTTGCTCTGTGCTCTGTTGCCTAACTCCATCAATCACTACGAAGGGAGAGAAGAGAGTGTGGGGAGGTGGAGGGCTGGGTGGCGATAAAAAGAATAAAAGTAAGATATGGTCGGGGAAAAAAATGAGCGGAATGAAAACACACACATTGGGTATAGACATCGCACAGGATCCGTTTTAGAAACCTGGAGGGAAGAGAGCAAACGAGTGGGAAGAACACCTCTTACATTTAACGATCCGCTATGCTCAGTGCCAGTCCAAATAACTGCCTGAATACTGTGTGAATATATGGATGCAATTGTGTTATTTCTGGCTCTAGCTCTGATTGCAACTGTGCCGGGGCCAGAGACAATGATGATAACGACGATGATTATGATGATGTGATCTTAACGGTTATTACCAGAGTGAGATGACTACTTGAGTGGGGAAAGAGCTGAGTGGGAGGATTGCAGCTGTGGATGAGTTGAAAGACAAAGAAATAAAGATGAATTTTAGGTTAGTAGGGAAAATGCATCTCTTAATTCATCCAGAAAGAGATTTTGAATTGTACCTGTTGTTTTTCTTCTGCTAATCAATACAGTAGCTACTCAGTGTCTGATTGTTGTTTAAAATCACTGACAGGTATGCTTGAGAAATGCTGAAATATTGATATTTCTACCTTGGAAATTGTTTTTCTTGATTCAGAATTAGCAGCATTAAAAAAAAAAAAAAAAAAAAACAAGCATTAACAACAGCATCTGTGAATGTGGATGTTAAATCTTGCATGAAGATCCTGCAAACATCTGTGACATTTAAAGCTTTTATTGAATACAAGAAATATCTGGAAAACAGGGTTGGTAGTAATCAGACAAGTCACCTGTGACATAAGAAGATTGATGGTTTTCAAGTGACTCAGATGTAGCCAACAGACGGGGGAAATATACGGAGTTTGATTTAAGATTTATAAGGAGAATATTCATGTTTGCAGATCACCTTGTGTTTACAAGTTACTTTTAGTAGAACCTGTCACACATTTTGCGTGAGAATTTGTTTCTTATAGCCTTGTAGGGATTGTTCTTGTTTAAATACTTTGTTGTGATACAAGTAGGCTAGTGACTATATTGAATTATATGTAACACACTTCATACTTTCTCTTGTAGTGGTAGGAGTTTGTAGTTTGTAATTGAACCACTCACCATCTCACCCATTTTGCAAACTTTCTACAAACTAAACAGAATATGATTTAGTGGTCCTTCAGTGTCAGGAGTATGTTTAAGGGGTTCTTAAAAATCAATTTCATCTGTAATGATGCGATAATGATGTTGCATTAAGTTTAACTAGATCATTTTCACACATATGCATAAAAGTGATACTTGGTGAGAAGCAACATTTCGGTCATATTATCTCAAATAAATATCAAAGTAAAAAATATAGATACTGCATATATGTGTGTGTGTGTGTATATATATATATATATATATATATATATATATATATATATATATATATATATATATATTTCATGACACCATTAAATTCTGATCAAACTTCTTTTACCTGGACCTTTCTTTCACTTGGCTGTCGAAGCATTGTTTCAATCATCTGTTTTTTTGCATCCGTGATCACTATGGTCAACTGAGGATAAGTGAAGCAATTCATTTCTCTGTTGCATAAAGTATCTTCAGCTCTAGGGACACCTGCTGGACTGCTGCTCTAAGCTTCAGTCATCACACACTGTCCACTGGAGGCTCTGCTTATGATTTCCCAAAGGTGTACGCAGTTTTTTCTGGTCTCTTTATTTTGAATTCAAAAAACTCTTTTGGAATTATGGATTATGCTGTTTTCTTAAACTGGGAAATGATAGCATAGTTCAGTAGAAGAGCAGATACCGCAGCGCTTTACTCTGGGTTGTCCATATTTGGCATTTAAATAGCAAAAAGCAAACGTGTCACTGGATTGTATAGTGCATTAACACATGTAACAACTGGTGACACTCAGACACAGAGCTGTCTAAACAAAAACTCAATAAGGGAAATGATGAAAAATAAAGTTAAAGTTAGCATCAAAAAACTGATTGAAAAGCCTGGTGAAGAAATCTGCCCGAAATGTGCTTCGCCACACGTGTCATAGAAAAACAAAGAACGTGTTGGTTCTGTCGTATAACAGGTTTGGTTCAGTCTGGCAAACAGACAATTTTTGCACTGACTTCCAGGTGTAAAAAACTTACTGTACCTTAACCACTGTTTGACACATAATTCTTAGTTATAATTAGTCATAATTCTCTTAATCTAAGTTGAATTATAGCAGGGGGAAAAAAAAATTCTGTTTAAAAAAATCTTCTACCAACTGCAAATCATGGCGCAAAAATAACAAATAGAAAAGACCCTCTGGTTTTAAAGGATTATAATTGATGATAACTGAAAAAAAAATTACAATAAAGCATAATAATGTGCTTCTGACATCATGGCAACAGTTTGGGAAGGTGTTTTTCTCTTTCAACACAACAATATGCCAACGTGCACAAAGCCAGGTCCATACAGAAACAGTTGTCTCAGTTTGGTTGACTGGCCTGCACAGTTCAACCCCAACCAGCAGCTTACCTTAGTACAGACCTCATAATACTCTTGTATATTCTCTTGTTAAAGCAAGAGAATTATGTCCAAGCTTTTGCAGTGAGATGTCCAACAATCACATATAGGTGCTTTGGCCAGTTGAGACTGGGATTAGAGGCATGTCAACCCAGAGTTGGGCTGTTCAGAAACATACAGTACAAAACCATTGCAGCTGTCTGACAGTGTTTTGTTTGCGTGTTGATTTTGCAGTTGCTCTCTCACATCCTACTCCTTCATGTCTCTCTCTCTCTTTCTCACTCACTCACTCCATTGTGATCCAGCTGTCCACCCCATTCATCATCCCGCCACTCTTCCCCACACAGAATTATTATTTCTTTGATGTGTTACTAGTTGAAAACAAATCCATTTTTCTGGCCATCAATTTATCATTTGGAATGGGGGAGTCACACTTGAGTTGTAGGGGCGACCACATTTTCCCAATTCCAACTCGCACTACGTACTGTGTGTGTGTGTGTGTGTGCACATACGGCATGTGTTAGTGTGTATCTGTGAGAGGGTATGCATGTGAAATGCATGTATCCTGTTGTGATCAGAGCTGGAATCTAAGATGCAGGATGAGAGGAATCACAGGTAAATAGAAATGACTGAGGGGGGAGTTGTTTTTTTTTTAGGAAAGAGTGAGGATGAAAGAAAGGAGCATGTGTTTGTGTGTGACTTAGAGAGAGAAAGAGTGAGAGAGAGAGAGAGAGAGAGAGAGAGAGGGCTTTCCTCTTCTTCCAGTCACCCTCCTTCACCTAACGTCTGTGATAATTTATCACTCCTCCTAGCTTGGCTGACAAACTATTTGCAGGAAAATGAGTTTTTCCGCCACGGATTTGTCCTCTGGGAATAGAAAGGGGAGCTGCTGTGTTTTTATTCCATCACACACACACACACACACACACACACACACGTATGGTTGTACACATGCGCACGCGCACTCACACACACACACACACACACACACACAAACACACATACACATGGACTGAGGTCTCCAGTATTTATTGGGGGGAGGGGGGGGGGGGGTTGGTTAAGATAAATGAGGTAAATTAATAGAGTCACTGAGGGAAAAGATCTGCTTCCGCACCAGCAGATCTGCAACTGACACACGAGAGATGAGCACATACACCCCCCACTGCACCCCCCCCTCTCTCTCTCTCTCTCTCTCATTCACTCTCTATCCCTCCCTGCTTCACCTGCCAGACCATCCCATCCCTCCCTCCCTCTCTCACTTTGCTCTCCAGTCCCCCTGATCCCTCGTTTGCCCTCCCACAGATGACAAATGTAACACTCAGACAAACAGCGATCAGGGCCATACAGCATAATGTCAGCTTAGATCAACACTGGGACAAAAGCAAATATCACAGCAGCAGCACTGCATTACAAGCACTCTGCCTGTGTGTGTGTGTGTGTGTGTGTGTGTGTGTGTGTGTCTGTGTGTGTGTGTCTGTGTGTGTGTCTGTCGTTATTACGGCGGCTGGCCCGGGTCACTGGATTCCAATCTCACTTTCAACCTCATCAACCAAGATATTGACAATGTGCTTGACGGAGAATTACACGACAGTAAAGGCCTAATTACATTGCTATTACCCTGGGCTATCCGTAATCGTCAAACACGACGCATCAGTGGGACATCACAGCAGTAAATCTGCAGGCACTCTCTCCGTCCCTCTTAATGCCTGTTAGCATTACAATGTTAACATTTCTCTCCACTTTATCGTCTGTTGACAACACAGGCAGCCAAATACACCGACGTCGGTCACACTTACATTATATCAGTCTATTGAATATAAAACTGACTGTATGAAAATATGCATATGCTGCAGTGAAAGCTGCTGCAGGGGAAGCTGCAAACCTAACTGCTCTTTTACTCTTACCCTCCTCACTATTTGTAGCTTCACAGTAAAAAGTGTCTATCAAAACAACTTTTGCTGCCACCACACAGCTAAACCTCTTCTTCACTGGATCAAAAATGTCTGGGTTATAAGTTTAGCTTCTCTTTTGTTCGTCAAACAACCCTGTAACAGACTCTTTGTGGTACAGTACACAATTACAGCCATAGTGTTACTAATGTAAGTGTTGTTTCTAAAGGCTAATTCCCAACGTCACAGGTCAAAAGTAAACTGGAGACTTTTTCCCCTGTGTATTAAAGGGCCAGTTCACCCAATTTACAACAAGACTTTACTCTGGATAATCCACAGACCGCATTGTCAACACTTTCATTAGAAACTGAAGTAACAGTCTCTTGGGGTAAGTGAGAACATGTATATATAATTTGGTTAAAATGACCCTTTAATTTTAGTCAATTATAGATGAAGATCTTATTTAAAAGACACTTTTACATAGCAAAATCCCGCTCTTGCATAAACTGGCCCTGTTCTCTCTTAGTCTCTTTAGCAAGTTAATTAGAAACAAGACACTGATGCCGAAGATGACACTAAGTGTTTTGGTCTGCTCGCTGACATTCACTCCAGCTGATAACAGAGTTGTGCTTTTGTATTTTCTGCGTTACGGCTACAAACTGCTGTGTGGATAATGAGGCTCTTTGACTATTCATTTGATTAAATCTGTTGCCCGTCTCTCTGCTTGCAGGAGGAGCACCTGAGTTCCCATGAGGACACTCGGCTCCACATCCCTCATAACATTGCAGCCAGTTGCCAACTTTGTGATGCCCGTCTCCGTGGAAACCACTTCTGACTGACAGGCATGAAGACAAGGTTCACCAGTCACTCTGATCCTCAAAGTCTCCTGCAATTACCAGTGTGTGTCCATGGGGGTGCGTGTGTGTGTGTTTGTGGCCTGTATCACCCACGCTGAATTCATTCATGTAAATCGTTAAAGCAGTGACTGCACATTTTGGTCAATTCTTCCACTTTTACACTCTTTTAGGAGAGAGGATGAATCCAAAGCGAAGCGAGGAAGAGGGTCGGCGATAGACCAATAGGAACTGAGGCTGACCAGATTAGAAACTTGTAGCTGATCGATTGAAGGTTAGAAGAGTTCACATCAGACCACCAGTTCAAATTTCATGCAGGCTAAACACAACTAAACACTGCTCGCAGGCCAGGCCCTTCTGTTGCTAATGGCCATTACAGCCTGTATGCCATTGTAGGCCTCACAATAGCAATCACACTGGGATTTTGTGTGGAGCTTGCTGGCAACAGTTATTAGTGCCCCCCCCTCCAAAAAAAACTTAAAGGGAGAGCAGTCAAGAGAAGAACAAGAAGATTTGGGGTCCCGGCCAGGGTGGGGTGGGGGCATCAGCAGGAGGGACAGAGGGAGGACAGAGTGTGGGGTCAGAGGGCAACACCAAAGCGGAAATGGGAGGCACAGGGGGAACAATGGATGGGGCTGGACTAAGACAGACAAAGCTGGAGGGAGGATGGACAGTGCACAAAACACAGGAAGATGAGGAGAAAAAGATGAGAGGACAGAATGGAGGGGAGCCAAAACAGATGGTAAAGGCTGGTTGGAGAGAAAAGGATGAGGGAGGGAAAGCTGAAAAGCTATTGGCAAACACATGCATCAAGACAGTAACAGCGAGGAGGAGAGGCGCGAAACCTAAACATGACTGGATCCAATATGGCAACATATAGACAACGCTGTAAACCACTGTTACATTCAGATGTCCACAGCTTTCTGGGTAAACAGTTAAACAGAACTCACTCAATATATATTGTGTCTATGTTGCCTCCCAGACCCCCCAGTGACATAGTGGGGCACCTGAGGACAAAAAATTAAAGAGTAATCTTAATTCCTGACTCTCATTCACCATACATATATATATATATATATATATATACACACACACACACACACAATTATTTTCCATGTAATATTAACCAAGATCAGGGTAGAAAACGTGGGTTTCAGCACTTGTGCACTGGGAAAATCATCGCCCTAATGGGATCATCAATACTGGGGTGTTTCTTCGGCTATTATGACCTAATTACCTGCCTCATCTCGACTCGCTGACCACAAAGAGACGTGCGCCCTGCTCGCCCAGATTCATAAAAGTTGTCATTAAGTGGCTGCTTTTCCCCGGGAAGCATTCAGCGAGTCAGACAGACAGTCACACCTCTGCGCAGTCGGAGTGAGGGATGAAAGATGCTCCGAACTGCTGAGAAACCTATTTCAAGTAAAAGTTTTGTAAAAAAAAAAAAAAAAAAAAAAAAGCTCCTCAAGAGTTTGGTGCGAGTCACTCACCGAGTTATTAATGTACCTTCAATAGATCTCACAGTGAAATTACTCCAATGTGCGCACTGTCTTTGGTGTGCCCTTATAATGACTGTATTTAGCCCATATTCCCTGTGCATTTTTCATTTTATTATCCTACTTGTATTCCCTGTGATGGTTTATTCTGTATATAAGTATAGTAAGGCTTTTGCTATAAAATAACCTGAAACCACTGGACTTTATTTCTCGTTTCCAGTGTAGTCTATGGCATTAGGTATCGTGGATAGGCAGCTCCCGTTTCAGTCACGTAGAAAATGTCCCAAAAACGTAGTTTAGTAGTTGAGCATGTTTCCTCTTATCAGTGCAGTCGGAAGTGTTTGCTCTGACCTTTTACCCTCACCTCTGTGGCCGCAGGTTATACGCTGCCTTTTTTTTTTTTTTTTTTTTTTTTTTGCGGAGACACAAACTTTGCTGGGGGAAGTAAATCCGGAGAAGCAGCCGTCAACAAGACACACCCGATAACAAAAAAAAAAAAGACCTAAACATGTCATAGCTTCTGCAGGCTATTTGTCAATAATCATAACTTTATTAAGTGAATTCATCATCCGTTCATACAGCCGCCTCCGCTTATGGCTGTTTCCAGGTGAGTTGCAGTTGTCAGCGAATACGTGAATAAACACTTGTAGGCCGTCTGCTTCTAACTGTGTCTTTTCTGACCGGGTATAGAGTTGGATAGTTTAGCATCAAAATTCATTTTTTAAATAAATCAAATATCAACCAGCATGCAAAGAATATTTTATCAAACCTTTTTTTTTTTTTTTTTAACTTTATGTATTTTTAATTATTTTCCGGATTTTGTTTCCCAACTGGCACCTTGTCAGCGGCCTGTGGGCATAGGCTACATAATAAAATAAAAAAAAAAACATTTAAAAAATACTTATTTAATAAGATAAAACAACCGTCCACATCTTTTAAATCAGGATAGTACCTTTTTTTTTTTTTTTTTTTTTCCACATTTTGTTTAGACAGCAGACTTAGTGACAGGGACAGAGTCCAGCCTGGCAGGACAACATGTCGGAGTGTGTGTGGGATCCTCTCCCCTCGCCAGGTGTCAGAGCAGCGAGTCGCTGCAGGTGAGATCAAGAACTCGTCTCTCACTCAACTATAATGAACAACCGCTGTTTATCTTCTGAGTAGCTCAGCTCCGATGAGATATTTGACAGCCCGCATGAAAAACGAGAGAGAGGACCCTCTTTGGGAGTTAATATGAGGACGCCTCAGATCCTATACAGTTGCAGGTCTCACATCATTACTTTTAGATTGTTTCTTAATATCGTGCTTTATGAGAGCCCGGATTTAGGGCGTGTATGGATTCTGCCCCTTGGCGAGTGGACCCGTATAATTAGGAGCTATTTTAATTCACGGTATCATCGCGATAGATACCAATCTGTGAGTTTTAATCCCTTGTTAAACTCTCTGTAACCTCTGCCTCTCTCCTCTGCCACTTCTCCCTCCAGGCACTTTGTCATTTTCTCTGCGCTCTGGTCACTTTACAGAGGACAGTCTCTGTTTCCAACCGATGTTATGATTCCCTTTAGTCTCCTGACGGTTTTATTTATTTAAAAACACTCGTCCCATTGTTCTGCAGCGGCACTGATGTAGAGTCAGAGCTTTTAAAAGACGGGGAATAAAAGACTTCAATCACAAACGGACCAGATAAGCGCTGAAGTTGCCCATACCAGTATTTTTCTCTTCCATTTTCTGGCTGGAAAAACCTGTCCCTGAAACTGAACACATTTATTTAAACTATTTATTAATTTTCACAGATTTACACACGAAGCGAAGCACTTCATTAAAAAAAAATTGCATCTGAATTTCTCCCATGTGAAATAGATCAGTTTCCCTTTAAGGAAAAGCTCCATATGGTTGGATGAAGCTGCTTTTATCAGACAGGGGACAAGGTGCCATGGATGTCTGTCGTTGGAGGTGTTGAGTTTGTTTTACAGGCTTGTGAGAACAACATTAGCAGCGCTGTAACTGGTGTGTGTGTGTGTGTGCGTGTGTGTGTGTGGGGTGGGGTGGGGTGGGGGGTGGGGGGTCCTGGCACCCTGGTGTGACATCACGCGTATACAGGGCCTGTTTCAGAGTCAACTCACTGCGCTTCCCAGAGGCTTCAAGTCATTTTCATCCATGCAAAAACACCTCCACACAGAAAACTGTTCCCCACACCCCAGCGTCCACCCTGCGTCCTGTTCAGGCTGGGAAATAAATGACAGGATGCACAGGTGAGCAACACTGAGAGGAGCTGGAGGCTCTGAAGAAAACCACAATTTCAGTTTCTTTAGACGACAATGATTTTCTTTTTCTTTAAAAAAAAAAAATCCTTTTTACTTATCCCATTCCCCATACCCCAATCTGCGTGTGCAAATTCGTGTTTATTTGATTTTTATTATTGTTTGTCCAACGGAGACAGAAAGACTCACCGTGTGTCCTGCTTTAGAGGAAACTCAAGTTTAAAGATGAATTGAAGGAAAAGAGCAAGAGGAGCTTCGACAGATTCCATCAAAAGTGATTTTTAAGGCTTTAACCAACAATTAGTCTTATTAGAAAAACACAAAATAAAATAAAGCCCAAACTTTACAAAAAGATGCGTCCGTTAAATGACTGGAGATTCAGGCTGGTTATTTCATGATTCCAGATGTTTTATTTGAGCGAAAGACAGATGTGAACACAAACATATAACAAATGAAATATATATATTTATATGACAAAATGCCTCCTCAGATAGAATTCACAACATTTAAGCAACTGGGGGATATTGATCATATCAATCTAGATTTACAGGACTGAAGGCGATTTAAATCTGTATCAGTTGGACAAACTTGGAAAAGTTTACCGATGAAGTTTGGGACCAAAGACTGATTTTCTTCCTGTAGTGATTTTATTGAAGTGTTCAACAGAAAAGCAGGCCTGCGAAATGAGCACATCGCGGGCCCGTCCCTCAGTCAGGTGTCAGTCTACCTGACGGGGACAACCTGTGGCGGATCGCAGCAGATCAGGCACTGAACTGTGTGTGGACTCCGGGCTCGGACCCTCGGAAACGGTCTCATCAAAGCGGGGCCGTCGCTGGAGGTGGATGGAAACAAGCCGTCTCCGTGACAAGTGTTTCCGTACAGTCGCCCAGTGCCATCAAAACACAGGGTCAGTCGTCCTGGGGGGGGGGGGGGGGGGGTCTTTCCTCTCCACAGAACCACACCTCCTCCTCTCTCTCTCTACCTCCTCCTCCTCCAATGGCTGCGTGGCTCCGTCCTCTGCGCAACCCCGGTTGGATAAAACCTGGCTGAGTGTTGGCTGCGCACACACAACACAACGCAACACAACACAACCGCCCGGACGGACGCACGCCGTGTCACACTACCAGAGAGTCCCGCCGTTTGGATAATATCAGAATATCTGCTGGGGGACGTTTGGTTTTTCTTTTTTTTTTTCTTATTTTTGAGCTCCATCGGTGAAAGGTAAGCGCTCATTGAAAGTGTCCACTGTGATCCAGCTGTTTTACATGGTGTCTGGCGGTAATAGCCTCATGATCCGCAGTCCTGAAGACAACGAGCTGAAACAGAGATTTCAATGATCAAAACAACAAACGGGGGAAAAAAAACAAAACAAAACCAAAAAACCTTCTGCAACACGCAGCAGGCTGCGCTGTCTGCTCATAATCGCTCTGCCTGGTGATACATAGAAAAATGAGACAGAATTAATGAGACCAGTTTTTGTATATATATATAATTACGGTATAAGGATGCGAGGCAGGTCCAGATAAGCTTAAAGTTTGTAGTAGAATTAGAAGAACCGGTCTTAATATGGTGACAGTCCTCAGTGCAGAAAAAGTAGCCTGCCTGAATATGAAATACCGCTGGTGAATTTTCAGGAGTGAATCCGAGGCTGTAGATAAATAATAAATATGCATGTACTGTATCTGTATGCTTGGCCCACTATGAGAGTTTACAGGCTGTAGTTTTGATTTAGACCTATTGCATTTTTTTTTTTTTCTCTCATCTAACAAGTTAAACTCTGTAGATAACTGCATTTCAATGCAAACAATCACAACACGTTGTAAAACATGCGCAAACCACTGGTCTTCTCAGGGGGTGGACTGTGACCGATATACACAATATGCAACTAAAGTTGAGTGATTCATCTTCAGAGTAAAACGGAAACGGTTCAACGGAAAGCAGAAAAACTCGCAAGACACAAGCCGTCATTTTAAAATGCAAAAAGAAGAAGAGATAATATAACAGACGGTAAACTAATTTCTGCAACACCGAGGCCAAGTGGAAAAATCCTGCGGGAATTTAATGTGTAAATCTCCATGTTAACTATAGTTATCAGTTATTATTAACAGGGGCAAACCATTCATTCACAAGTAAAAGTTAAAACGGTAAAAATGTTAATTACATTATACTCAGAGCCACATTATTCCACTTTGAAATCATGGAAATGCAAGAAGTTTCTTTGTTTTCAATCCTTCACTCAATTCTCAGTGTGATTCATTGATGAGTCCATCAGAGTTATATTGTTACGTTATTAGGAGAATTATATAATTATATTATTTTGTTGCAGCCAATTAAGAAGTAGCCTAAAATAATTTTCTTCGCATTTAAAAATGTGTAATTTTTTTAAAAAATAAGATTTTTACTATATATTTTTATTTTTGTATCATATCAATGATTTAGAGATACCTAAAGTGTGAAATTAAAATATTTAGGTTTCTGGAGATTTTTTTTTTTTTCAAATCACATCATGCGAACATTCATGATACACTTTTATATTCAACATAAAATTTTGAAAAAAAGAAAATTAAGTTTCACTGAAATTTCAAATGTGCTTTCAATTAAACGAATTAGTGTCAAATAAGTAAATCCTCACACAAACATCAAAAGACGAAACTTAATTGAACCTGGCAACAGCACAGCGGGATTTATTCCTAATCTTACCACAGTGCAAATGTTATTAGCCACAAACCAAAATAAGTGGGAATCAAACCAAACACTGCACCTTAACTTGTGTTGTCAATCATCACATCTCACAGAGTAACAGTGTGTGAGGGTCTGCTGAGTCCTTGCTTTATTTTAATGTGCCACCCAGCAGGACACGACAACACCTGACACGCTTACATGACATTTTGAATTTTGGCACTAAGCAGTTACACACATGCAAATCAACAATGTGATTCTTTTTCACTCGGATTACCTTTTAAAAACCAAGTATCTTATATTATTCCCGACAATTTGCCGCAGGTCCTGTCTGTGCGTCTGTCCATTTTTTATGATCATGTCACTGTCTCCTTTTCTATAACGTAATGTTTTGCTTTTTATGACCGTGAGCTTCGTGGGGCTTCATGTCCTTTAAAACACACGCTTCATTCCTCAGGTGGGAAAGACTCTGCTGAGCAGATGGAGTGATCGTGGCTTATATTGGCAATAACAGCTGCCAGTCACCACATTTACAGCAGACTTAACATCTTTTAGTTAAGAATGAAGACGCTAATAATCTGTCACATCTCTTAAAGCCACCAGTCTTCTTTGTTTTTCTTTTTAATGTCAACTCTGTCCAACAAATCCAAAATGGAGCAGCCACTGATCTTTAAAAAAACTTCCTTTGATTTATGGCCATTTGATACGTTGTGGTGACAGTTCTCTTGCTTTTTTTTTTTTTTTTTTTTTTTTTTTTTGCTTTTTAAAATTAGGGTTAATGTCAGATTTTGTTTAAAAGTAATTTTGTTAAACTCAGTAATAAGAAACACGGTTCAGATGAGTGATCCTCTCTCCTCAAACTCTCATCCCAACTATGATAACTTTACTTTCCCCACTTAGATCAAAACTATTTCTCATTACTCCTCAGTTTTCCTATTCAAGAGCCAAAAAGATATACACTACTGGTTATAACAATTATAAGGTGATTAATGAGGCCAGTCAATCCTAATTACAAAACGCTTAATGAAGGGAAATTTTATGTGTAATGGGAGCAGCCATCTGGGTTGGACTCAGGGGAAGAAAGTCTTAAATGTTTTAAGAATAATGATTATTAAATTGCATCATTTTTATGCAAAAATAGAAACGTGGACTTCCACAACTTCTCACAGTTAAAGTATTTTTAATGCTCTGCCAACCGGGCCTCCTGCTGTCCACAGCCTGGCTCTTTGAAGGCAGTAATTTAAAGGCAATACCCAGCATCTCTGTAGATATTAATGAAGACACCCAGAGTGCCACAGAGAACACCAGCTGAGTATTTGCTCTGTATGAGCTCAGAGGCATCACATCAGACAAACAGCCAACTTCACACATATACCCCTGTGTCCTCCTGCAGCGCAGGTGCACTCAGCAGCACACTCATGCCAGACGGGGCAGGACGAGGAGTAAAAACACTTTAA
The DNA here is from genome assembly GCF_046630095.1 of Trachinotus anak. Lineage (NCBI taxonomy): Eukaryota > Metazoa > Chordata > Actinopteri > Carangiformes > Carangidae > Trachinotus > Trachinotus anak. The sequence goes on along the minus strand of NW_027273879.1, from coordinate 9,361,728 downwards.
CTGGGACAACGTGGAGCCGAGCATCACGTTCAGCTGGTGGAGCAGGGACCAAAAACTCAGGGATATGTCCAACAACACTGGAAGAGGTAAATACACAACACAAGCTGGACCCGTCCTCTCAGACTGTTCTGCTTCTTGAACAGTTTAAAGTTGACATGTCTGACATTCCCTGGCGTTGACAGGACATGAAAATAAGACTCGTTTTTTAAACCTCTGCATCTTTTTGTTAAGCGGTCATGATCTGCCTTCATATTGATAACTACTTAATATCCAGATTTCCCTCTGATGTATCATTATAATTCTAAAGTATGATACATTAATACACATTTGAGAATAGAACTACATTGCAGTGTGTCATAAACCATGGATTAAATGTTTGCACACTGCTTTTGAAGGCTCAGTGGGGACTAGGTCAAGTGTTGCCATACTGGGTATCAGCTGGTTCCTGCTCTTTGTTAGGTGATGTTTGCAAACAGCGTCTATGCCAAGTTTTGTTGCTTCTGGACAGTGTTTGGCCGGACTTAATATCTGGAAAACTGAATGGTTTCCAATGTAGCCAAAGGCAGGTCAATCACATTCAGCCACATATTAGCTGTGAAACACTGAAAATCTTTATTTACAAATATACAGTGGCACAGAGAGAGAGAGAGAGAGAGAGAGAGAGAGAGAGGGGCGTCCCACATTGTAACTCTTAAAGGGGTGAATTGATATTTTCCTCTGGTTGTGTGGGATATTGAGGAGGTTAATTGGATGGCACTTAGAGAACAATCCTCCACTGGTCAGAGCCACTTCTATCTATCCATCTATCTATCTATCTGCTTTGTTTTTCGGTGTGCACGCAATGTCTGTGCGCGTCCCTGTGACCCCCCCGGCTCCTCCGCTTTAATATCCTGCAGGTTGATGAAGCTTGGCGGGGAGATTTTTTTCCACACTCCGGTGGCAGCGTTAATAGAGGCTCCCCTTCTTTCCTCCCCTCCCTCCCCCCCTCCCTCCCCCCCTCCCTCCGCTTGGTCCGGCCGCTGTTTGATGTGGAAATGAAAGCTGGGAAAAGGCTGAGAGGAAGAAGTGGCTCAATGGGTTAAATTAAAAGCAATGGTGTTCTTGCAGAGCCACCACCGCGCAGAGAGGATAGAGGAGGCCGCTGCTCCGCCGCGGCGGGCCGCTCTGTGAGCTGCTGTTTACCGGGGGCACCGGTTGTTTTTCTGCGGGAGCCGCTTTGGCAGAGTTGAGGCGTGAAGCTCCTCTGTCGTTTTACAGCATACAGCTACATTCATGGAGCGTGCTGACAGTGTCGGGTTTTGTTTTGTTTTTGTTTTTTTTCATCAAATTTTTTTGCAGTTACACACTGAAGTCACAATATTTTCAACATCCGTTTAAATAACCTACATAATCCTATCAAAACGACATTAGAAATGATAAATTACGAGATTTATATGCATTAAAATGTAGTTATTGATAGAGATAGGGCATATCTAAAAAAGTTTTGGTTACTTATAGGCTCTTGTAAAAACAAGATTTAGGCAACTATATGTACATGAATAGAAATTAGCATATATACCATACTCACAAATATTTACTAGAAAAGATTCTGAAAATGTGATAATAATAATAATAATAATAATAATAATAATAATATCAACAATAATAAACTGTATTCATGTATTTTATATAAAAAGATGCATATAGTGTGCTTCACAAAAGTCATTTACATTCATTTCAATAATTCCCATTCAGTGAAACTAAGTGAGCCTCATTGTTTAACTTTCATAACAAATTAGGTCCATATCAATAAGAATTGTGAGCGTAAGACAGTAGGTGTTGTTTTATAACAAGCTAATGAACCTGTAAGTAATCAAACAGTTATCACTTTAGAGGTTGGGGCTTTGCTGTTTGGAGGTAAAGTCGAATAGGGGCATAATATCACATCCTTGTAGTTTTATACTTTTTGAGTGTAATTTCGTTTGAATGATTTGATCATATTTTTCCAAGTTATCAGAAGTTCCTGTTTTATCTCTCTATTTTAAATAAATAATTAAAAAAATCAACTCCAGAATGTGGATATCATAATCTTCTCCACACAGTCTTATTAAAAATGTAATAATTCTCCTCTGCACATTTTAGTTTCTTTACTTTCAGCCAAGTAAAATGTCAAATAAAATGCAAATAAAATTGCTACAGCAACAACACGATAAAATACTGTCTCATTACCTGTGGTTAGCCAATGACATGTATTTGTTAGACAGAGGTTCTGTGTGGATGTCCACACATCTAAGATGAGTGTGTTTGTTTGAGCAGTGCAGGAGTATCTATATCTGAGTATCTGTGTGTGTGTGTGTGTGTGTGTGTGTGTGTGTGTGTGTGCCCGCAGGTGCGTATGACTTTTCTAGTTGCAATGCGATGATGTTGGCATGTCTCAGGTTCCATGACATTTATGAGTGTTCATCCCCCCTCCTCCCCCAGGTCATGGGGGTCTTAACCAACTAGGTGGAATGTTTGTTAATGGCCGTCCACTTCCGGAGGTGATCCGGCAACGCATTGTGGACATGGCCCACCAGGGGGTTCGGCCCTGTGACATCTCGCGGCAGCTCCGAGTCAGCCATGGCTGCGTCAGCAAGATCCTGGGACGGTAAGTACACCAACAAGCACCTTACTCAACTTCCTGTCACTGTTGATCCGCCTGCTCATGTTCTTTGACCTCTGGAAGTCTGTTTACGCCTAAAGCAGAAGTCCTTTACACCCTCCTTTTTTTCAGCTACTATGAGACAGGTAGCATCAAGCCTGGTGTGATTGGTGGCTCCAAGCCCAAGGTGGCCACCCCAAAAGTTGTGGACAAGATTGCAGAATACAAGAGGCAGAACCCCACCATGTTTGCGTGGGAAATCAGAGACCGACTGCTGGCAGAGGGAGTGTGCGACGGCGACACAGTCCCCAGCGTGAGCTCCATTAACAGGTGACAAACTGAATTATGAACGTAATCAGGTTAGAGCCGCTGTGGCTCAGCAGTCAGGCTGTTAGAGGAAAGGTGGATGAGTGAGAAGACGTACAGCATTGGGGTTATGAAATCAGCATCTTCCCATCAAAGACGTTGCATTAAATTAAGGCTATACATTTCTGATGGTCCTGAACGTCCCCTCATGCTATCATTATGGCAGCATTTACACCAAACAGAACATTTTAAAGTAACTTTAAATGTTAAATTGTTGTTTTTTGTTTCAGAATAATCCGAACAAAGGTCCAGCAGCCGTTCAATCTGCCTCTGGATGGAAAAGGCCTGAGTCCAGGACATACCATAAGTAAGTCTGCACCATTCACAAACACATGCACAGTGAAGGTTGTGTATCATCATCCATATCTACAAGCATTATAATGTGATGCTGAAGGATTAGGGTTAAAGATAGAGTGCGTTCATTGTTCTGTAGGATTAAGCTCGTGACCTTGTGGTAACAGGACCGCTGAGATGTACAGCATCATTTCCGCTCTCTGTCTCAAATCTGTCTGTTTTTGTTTTTCCTCTCGCTCACAGTTCCCAGTTCAGCTGTCACCCCTCCTGAATCTCCTCAGTCGGACTCCCTGGGCTCCACCTACTCCATCAGCGGCTTGTTGGGTATCCCCCATCCCAGCGCCGAGGGCAAGAGGAGCCACGATGACAGTAAGAATTAGATCAAACGAATGAGACACCACATGTCGGTGCAAATTAGTTTTGTTGTGGTGGTACTTGGAACCAAGTCTATCAGATATATATATCACCATGACAGATGGAGGAGGCGGTTACTATTCCCACCAAAACAGAGAAGACAGAGGCAAATGTGGCTGAAAAGCAAACCTCACAGAAATAATTTCCAAATACAAGCATTTATATCCGGCAACTTTGTTTCAGGTTAAGGTTTAGTGTAGTTTAGGACATGTCTTTGAAAGCTGAAAAGCACCTATCACTCTACAGTTTGCTTTATTTACTTATTTGACCTTTATAGCTCCCATTAAGGTCAAGTTTCTCTGTCACAAGTGAGAACAGGCCAAGAGCCATCAAACAAAGAGCCATGTTGTGTTCATTCAGTTGAGTTCAGTTCAAAACACATAATTCATCCCTTAAAGGCAATTCACACACATAAAGAAATGATCCTCCTCTACGAAAACATGACACCCTTTCTTCTGTATTGGCCACTGGCACGAAAGTGAACCACGTTATCTTGGATAGATGTTAGTATGAGTGTAAAGTCAAAAGATGGAATAAGCTGAGAGTCATTTTAGAACATTTACTAATGAAACAGGTGAATTTTTGAGGCCAGAATCCCGCCCTGAGGAATTTCTCCTCTGTCCCCCTCGGTGTCTCACAGGTGATCAGGACAGCTGTCGGCACAGCGTGGACTCTCAGGGCAGCGGGGGTGTCCCGAGGAAACAGATGAGAGTGGATAATTTCTCAGCAGCCTCGCAACATCTGGATTGCGGGTTTGAGCGTCACCACTACCCACCGGACTCATTCAGCTCAGCTTCCAGCAGCAAGACAGAGCAGGTAGCAGCACACAGCAAATAAGCAATGTTCAATATACAGTGAAACACTGGTAACTGGACACACAAAGTGCTCAAAAGGATAAATATATACATGACCTGGTTTTGTTTGCTTATTTTATTTCCATTTCAGATTGTTTTCTGAACTATTTGGAATTGGAAATTACAAAAAAAAATCTGCCTTTGTTTTTTCACTTGCACAAATGCACATTTGCTCCTTCCACTTTTCTCCAATAGCTAATCCCTGTTCGTCATCCCCAGACTTTGTACCCGCTGTCCCTCATCAACGGGAGCTTGGACGAGACCAAGACCAGCCTCTCAACATCCAGCTCCACCATTGGACGGAATCTGACAGCGCACCAGAGCTACACCATGGTGACTGGTGAGAGTCTTAATGTTAGAAGATGATGGCCTTTGACTCCTGTCAAGCACATGACGCAAGGTTGAAGTCCTCAACATGCTAATTCTTAGCATCAGCATCTTGTAGACTGTTACACAACCCTGAAACCACTCACTCTTTGTTTGTTTTGCACGTGTCACTCAGTTTGTTTTCTTTCTAAGTTTGTAGTCCCACTCATGTGCACCATTTGTTTCCATTTTCTCATCCACCTGCCCCACTTCGCTGCACGCTGGCTGTCACCACCTCAGAGCCCCTACAGTCCCTGCCGCTCTGTCTAAAACAGGAAATGTCCCCAGAAGTGACCAGCACAAGCCCCTCCCCAAACATGGCAGCATCCAACCTGGCGTTCGTGGAGCTGCAGGCGCTGCAGAAACCTGTTTCTGTCAGCAGCAGCAGCTGCAGCTCCAACCATTTCCCCAATGCATTCAACTCATTCTCCCATCATGCACCAGTGTACGGGCAGTTCAGCGGTCAGTCTGTCATATCAGGTAATGCAGGCATCCATCTTATTCATGTTCATATTCATAACAAAGCATTTGTATTTGCAAGTGGCACTCAGCGACTAATGATTATTTTCATAATCTGCTGTTTATTTGATGAATTTTTTAATTAATCATTTGGTCTTTGAATTATCAGAAAAATAGTAAAAAAAAAAAAAAAAAAAAAGAATTTTCTGTTTGACTCATTTAGAAATCTTATCAATCCATAACTCTAAAATATTCATTTTTTTGGTATCTTTCCTTATAGAAAAAAAAAAACTGAAGTGATAAACCCTTTATTGAAATTGTTGCAAATAATAGTCTGATGATCAACTAATCTGTTGATCAGCTCATTGCTTCAGATCCAATTCAGTGTATTTTACTCTGCGGCAAAATAAAATTTTAAAGCATCTCGTAGCTGTAACAAATGTAAAATAATGACCTGAATTTAATTTCCATATTGACAGTAAAGGTGTGTGTTTACAGGGCGTGACATGGTGAGCTCCACCCTGCCAGGTTACCCACCTCACATCCCCTCCCCTGCCCAGACTGGATACTCCTCCTCTGCCATCACAGGCATGGTAGCAGGTAAGGGACCCACACATGACCAAAAATATTTAAGACAATTTTCAAAAGCCAAAAGCCGAATTAGGAATAAATTAAAAATCCAAAGCGAATGAATGAGTCAAACAAGTAGAGAGAAAGTGAAGGGAGGGGGATGAAGGCAGGAAGAAAGGGAATAAAGAGAAAGAAAAGGCCGTGATGGAGGCTTGTAGATTAACAGGGAGACAGGCTGAGTTAATGAGTAGCTGTGCCAGTGTGGTGAACTGTGTGGGTGTGTGTGCCGGTGCACACGGGCCCAGGGGGTACAGAGACCAGGCTAGGGGTTCCGCCCTGCTGCCCACCCACCCCCCAACTCACACAGACACCTCTGACCACACATTGCCATGGGAACCAGGGGGCCCGCGAGGGAGATGCAGGGGTGGGCGGAGGGGGTGTAAAGTCTGGATATGAACGAAGAGGAGGCGGTCTTTGTGGTGGGTTTTGTGTGTGTGTCTGAGTGTGTGTGTGTGTGCATGTCTGTGTGGGTTTCGGTGTATGTGTGTCCATGTCAAGATGCCTGCATACGACCAGATAGAGAGAGAGAGAGAGAGAGAGAGAGAGTGTGAGTGAGAGTGTTTGTGTGTGTGTGTGTGTGTGTGTGTGTGTGTGTGTGTGTGTGATGTACCTTTTTTATTTGAAGTCTGCCCTCCGAAGCGCGAAATGAGAGGGTCTGATTTATTATTTTTCTGGTGGGCTCGCTGTGAGGAAGCGTTGATACACAATTACTGAGTGAAAGGGGGGGGGGGGTTAGGACAGGAGAAGGAGGGGGAGGAGGAGTTGGGGAGCTCAGGGATTCATTCCAGCCAACATAATTACCAATTAGATATTGGAATGTTAAAAAAAGAGAAAAGAAAGAAAGAGGAGTGCTTGAAAGCAGGAAGTGTAGGACGGAGGAGGAGGAGGAGGAGGAGGAGGAGGAGGAGGAAGGCAGAGGCTGAACGATGCGAGGGGCCGAGTGCTGAGGAAAGAGGGTGCAGAGGGCTAGCTGCATGCACGCACCACTGGGCCGAGGGATTTTACCCTCAGCCATCCACCTGCACCACAGATTAATGGTTTACAGGCTGCACTAACTGTTGGTGAATTATGAGCTAAGGCTGAGCAGATGCTGGCACACACACAAACAACCCAACTCCACAGAGCCCTCGGCCATGACTTAGCTCTTCCTTTTAATAACGAATGTTTTTCCTTGTTGCTGTGGTGTGTTTTATCTGCGGGATGTGAGTGTTTGATGAAGTTTTTTCTCTCTCTCTCTTGCAGCAGGTACAGACTACACTGGTCAGTCCTACAGCCATTCGCCCTACACCTCCTACAGTGAAGCCTGGAGGTTCACCAACTCCAGTATACTGAGTGAGTAAGGACTGACAGTGTTTGTTTACTGCTGACAACCTCATGCATCTAGCACCTTATCTATGAATATATTTAGTTTTACTGGATGGTAACAAACATGACCTTCACAATAAAAGACAGATTACTTAACATGGTTTTCAGGAGTATCTGCATAAACTCAGAAGAAGAACTCACTTGTGCTGAGCTTATGATTCACAAACATTTTGTCGTGACAGTGTGCGGCTGCCAGGAAGTTGCGTGTAAATTCCCACAGTCACATGTCGTATAATTTCCCCCTGGCGGACACCATTACTTCACATGGCTTTAATATTTGTTTTATTTATTCAATCTATTTAACCTTTATTTAACCAAACAAGTTCACAACAGCACCTGTTTAAGGTTGGGCCACTTTTGCAGCATAAAAAGTTGCAGGCAAAACAATAACAAATCAGACAGGAGACGATTAACAAAGGAGTCATTTACCAATTTTGCAATCAGACACCACAATTTAAACTCTCTTTCCCATCTCTGTTCATACATTACATTTAGATTCACATTTATTCATTTGTTGGCAAACTAATGAGGTGCAGTCTAGAGTAGAAAAGCCTTCAAGAATAAATCTCACAACAATCAGGATGGACGATGCAGCGATGTAATGATTGCAAGAACTTGCATTTATCTCACTGCCAGATATGCAGAGGTAAAATTAAAAACTGGGATCCAAAATTGCATCAACAAAAAGATAGATATTTTGAAAAACAAGACTCAGATGTCCTGGTTAAAGAAGGAAAGTCACGCATTTCTCTTATCTTTTTGATTCCTCAAGAGTCACGAGAGAGAGATTCAGACTCAATCCACTTGCAGGACAAACAATCCAAGCTGTTCAGACTTCCAGCTCAACCATCTGCTGTAAAACCTCAGATAAGATGGATAAAGAAAGTCTGATCCAACCCCAACACCACCATCAACACCTTCCTCCATCTGTGTCTCCCCCCGCAGGTTCTCCCTACTACTACAGCTCGGCCTCCCGCACAGCTCCACCGTCTGCAGCCGCCTACGACCACCTCTAGTCCCTGCTGCATGGACAGACTCGACCCGGACCGACAGCGGAGGACCTTACATCAGCTGACACGTCTGATCACGGACCAAGGCATGAAAGTCAAAACTGGATGTGAACTTGAGACTCTGCTGACAAACCAGCAACACATATTTTTACACCCTCTCATGGTCCACCACACCTACTTCTGCATTATTTATTTGTCAGTACTGACACCATTTCCCAGGGTTGACTCTGACTCATGTGCGTTTACACATTGCTAACACTGAACTCCTCACAGGGCCCGTTTCCAGAGACTCAGCCTGACGTCTCGCATCAAGGTGCATATTTTCAGTATATAGAGCTCTTTAACGCTGTTTTGGCCAAAGACTTTCTTTCTCGCACATCTGCAACTTGACTCCACTGTTTCAGTGAGTAGGGATATGCAACTTCTTTATACTGAACTATGCCTGCTTTTGTTTACAATGTTTTAGTTTTTTTTTTTACTTGTGAATCCTGCCCTATCATCACAAATTAATTATTTTCATTATCTGCGTGTGCTTGCAAATTAATTTTGTGATTCGTTCTCACTGTAAATTCCGATTTGAAGAGCTTTCCTGTAGTGTTCATAGACTAAAGGGTGACACATTAAATCACTATTACAACAAAATGCCCACGTATGCCCCTCAAAGACAATTAATGTATCTGTTTAGCAATATGTACATATTGTAAATGATGAATTACTTATGGGGAAGCGATGCAATTTTACTCAGAGAATGACTGATGACGGAGGGGGTGATTTGGCTACTAAAACCAACAAGGCTTGAAATACATTTGTTTTGCTTCAAATACATTTAGTTTGTTGTCATGCTGATGTTCTGATGTTTGGTACGAACTGTGACTATTTTTTCTTATACTGTTATTAATATTATTGCAGATGTAAATAATGAATTTCTAAAGAATTATTTTAATTAAAGCATGACAAATTTATCACTGTTTTTACTGTTGTCATTTTTCTGGATGGTTCTGATTTTAAATGCTATAATCTAAGGATAAATAGTCAATATTTTCTTTTTCCTTTAGCCTAAATAATTGTAGTTTAGGTGTACAGTAGGCTTCTGATATTTTGTCATATCATGTGTTTAAAATGCTCTATTGCTGCATTATTACACTACTTCTTATAACAAGGCAGCTGAAGTTTCTTCTACAAACTGATTTATAATGTTTAGTCGTTTTATTATTATTATTGTTATTATCATTTGTAGTCAGGCTGTGTTACACATTCGTAACAAGCTGTTTTATTTGAAATGTTGGAATTTTTTTTGCAACTCTCAGCATTTTAAAAGGACGAAATCAATGATCCCGAAAACCCGCGCATCTGTTTAATTTCTTTTTTTATTTTCTGCATCATGTAGTTTTATTTGCAATTATTTGGCCCCTCTTTGAGGCCTCATTATAGTGGCGCGTTAACGAGGCCACGGTTCGGCGGGGCCCACCTGGTGCCACCACTCCCTAAACGAGACCCACAGCACGTGAAACCGGGCGTTTAGGCCCCTGCTCAGACAGCTGGGTTTACACTGGACACATAACGTTGGCTAACTGTAGTTGTATATGTAACTAATGCTGCAATGATACAGAGACTTTTGAGTTTTAAGTTTCAGTTTTATTTATTTGCACAAGTTCAAATTAAACTTGCATAGAAATAATGACAGAAATGAATATGCTGGGAAGTATAACCAAGCCTGAAACGGCTTATTACCTCTACCTAAACAGCCTAATATTTAATAAAATAAAATAAAAAACCATACTGTAAAACATACAGGCTATAATGATAACGATACTGATATGAATATAGTTTATAATCAGTCCATTAAGCAGGTGTTCTGAAGCTTTTGACCATAGTGCATGATCTTCCTCAGCATAAGAGGTTGCCGTGGAATTATAGATGTGATAGCCTATGAGTGATGATGAAGGTATGAATGTATGTATGAACAAGCCAATTAATGTGATATGTACATATGTAATATGTGTGATATAGTTTAAAATATCAAAAAAATTTGATTTAGGTCTATAGAAAAAATGAAACTTGACTTCTTGACTGTTTCTCGGTTATTCTTTGTTTTTGTTTGCTTAATTGCTGAACTTACTTATTGGGTCTCCTCTCCTCTTTGGAACTGTTAAAAACTAAACTTACATATTTTAGTTTTATATGTTTTGTTTTTGTTCTTTTTATTATTTAAAGAAACCTTAGGATTTCTAGCAGTGAGGAGAACAAATGTGCACTTGAACTTGCTTCAGTTATCCGGTTTTATGGAGGCCACTGTTGGTCTCATTAGACCACTGTGATTTCTGCAGTAATTTTCAGTTCACAAACCTCTGTGCCGTTCATGGCCTAATTCATCATTAAAGAAACCCTCAAACCTAATTACATAACTCTTGAATGAGACTGTATGAAGGCTTTTTGTCTGACTTCTATGACAATCACTTAAAGTCCTCAATATCAGTTCAGTCAGAGCAGTATCTGTCTGCTGATGAAAACCAGCTCTGACGTCTTTCTGTTTACACTATGCACTTCTCTTTCTCTCTGTTCCTCCAAGCCTTCACTCTCCTCACATTTCAACATTTTCCTGACTCACCTCTTTACACCCCTCTCTTTGTATCCCTCTCCTGCAGCCGCAATACTGTACACACTGCGTACCGCCCTGTAAACTTTAAACAATAGCTGCACTTCATCCCATTGTTGTCCAAGTGGCCTGGCCCACTCCAGACGGCCCATCAACTGACTGGACACTCATTCTTTCCAGTTCCCTGCCCAGGCATGCAGAAACACACACATCTATATACATTCATACATACAGAGGAGCTTTTAAGTGGATGTGCCTCACAGGGACGAGGCAAGCCTTTTAACTGAACCCAGTTTCGGATTTCTCAGCCAGCTGACGGCCAGCCAGAGAAATAACAGCAGCAAACGTTAAACATTAACAGTCTCACTGCCAACAGAGTAAAAAACAAAAAACATTATACTGCAACACACAAGGCACAGCAGAAATAACTCCCCTCTGTCTCTCTGTGGGCCTATTAGCGAGGAGGTTTCGGGCCACAGTGCTTCTGGTAATGAGCCCGGCAGCACAATACAGGCACCGGGCCGGAACAGCTGAGGGCAGACAAAGCTGGCAGGACGGGGCGACCGAGACTTACTACATTTAACACAGAGCCATACGAACACTGTGTATGTGAGATGGAGAGACAGAGCAAGAATGTCTATCAGTGTGTGTGTGTGTGGAAAAGGAGGCATGTGTGCCATTACCATTAAGGGGACAAACTCAAAGACAGAATGGGGGGCCCCTGGAGAAATTGCTGCCAAAAAGGCAGCAGAGGAGTGTGTGGCAATCAGTGGGATGACGGGCTGGGGTTGTCCTGCACCAGTCATCTGGAAAGTTCTCCACTTATCTCTGGGCCGGAGACACTGGCCAACCAATTCAGCCCAGCAAATAAGTATTATGTAGTCCGACAGAATTTGTCCATCCAAATGAGCTGCAGAACACGTCGTTGTTTTAAACTGTGAATGGCAGCGGTGCTGTGTCAGCCCCGCCCGGTTCAGGCTTTTTGTGGCCCTCGAGAAAACCCAGATTGTGTGAGTGAACCCATCACCTTGTTTATTAATTGTTTTGGACAAAGCATGGCTGATTATTCTGAACCCTTCCTCTGAACCATGCTGCTCTTTGAATCTCTGCAAATATTTTGGAGCTCTTTCACGTTGTGAGGTCCTCATTCTGCTATGTGGAATTTGCTGGCAGCGTTAGTACCAACTCATCCTTCTTTGGATCCTCACACTTATAATACAACTAAAGTAAGCTACAGGATGCTGCAACTGAAGTGCTTGCAGAGCGTCAAACAGCGTTTAAAACCTTTTTTGACTTTATTATTGGGGAAGCTCTGTTTCATAATTTTTGTAACTTTGCAAAACCATCAACAAGCACGCCCACACAACCATTATAATGGGAGGCAGAGCTTCCAGCTGCCTGATCCCCACCAGTGGAACCATCTTCCAGTTTGGGCCCAGGAGGCAGATAACCTCTCCACGTTCAAGAGCAGCCTTAAAGCTTTCCTTTCTGATCAAGCTTGTAGTTAAGGCCAGTTCAAGATTGCCTTGAACCAACCATAGTTATGCTGCTACAGGCCTAGACTGCTGGGGGACTTCCCATGATGCACTGAGCTCCTCTCTCCACCTTTCCCTCTCAGTCTGTACAAGTTCATATTCCATTGTAGCGTATTACTAACTCGGCTTCCTCTCTCTCCCGTAGTTCTGTTCTTTCTCCTCTCTCCTCCTGTTGCTGTCTGCAGGTCTTTCTGCCTCCGGAGCTGTAGAGACTGGATCTGTGAGTGCAAATCACCTACTGCCCTATTTATAATTCATAATGCGAAATACAGAAAGACTTTACCTGGCACTGGCTTAATTATCATTCTGTGAACTCGCTCGACATTCATAGAAGTCCTACGCTCCAGCTTTAACTCTTCACACGCTTTTCATATGTTCTGCGGAGAACAGCACTATGAATGCCTTTGAAGCGAGACCGTCCCGCTTCTTCTGCCCCCTGGTCAAACGACACGTTGTACAAACGAGCTTATTTCAAATATAGCATCAACATGCTCGTAGCACTTTCAGGCTGTGCTTATAGACACAGAAGTGCTTTGAGCTAAATTCTAATGCTGATGCTCATTATTTGTGAGCATGTTTCAAGCATAATATTTATTATGGTCACTATCTTAGTTTAGTGTGTTATCATGCTAACATTTGCTAATACGCAATAGAAACAACATAGCTGAGGCTAATGGTAATGTCAGTAGATTTGAAAATCTAAGTGCTGTAAAAAAAAAATTTAATATTGATGCCATCAGCAGAAAAGTGTGGGGACCACCAAGACGTTTACAGTTCATCCTCTGGGTAGGACCTGATTTCATGGCAATCTAAATTGTTTAACCAAAAAATAATAATAATTTGTACTTGTGCTTAGAGTTTTTATTTTGTCATGCTGCTGTTTCTGAGGTTAAAAATTAACCTTCAAGTTAAACACCCAATATTCTCCACCCAGCTATCGTCCAAACTGGCCCGACTCTTTGCTGCATGTCATTCCCCTCATTTCCTGTGACTCTACACGATCCTATCTAATAAAGGTGCAAGAATGCCCAAAAATTAAAAAATGAATTAAAAAAAAAAAACAGTGTCAACCTCATGGTGGCACTAAAAGTTCGAGGATCACCAAGGTCAGTCAGAATGTCTCTGAACTCTGAATGTCTGTACAAAATTTTATGTCATTCGATTGAGCAGAGACATTTCAGTCTGGACCAAAGTGATGGACCAGACCACATCACTGTCCCTGTAGTCGCTCCACTGGCATGGCTAAAAATACTGGTATCAGAGACACTTTGTGATCACACGCCAGAAAAAAAAGGCCTCACAATGCCTGAGCGGGCTTCAAATGACAACACCTTCATCAAATTTCAAGAAGCTATCTAATCTCTTAAATCACCTTTAACCATAATGGAACAAATGTGCCAGTCAAACAGACCAAAGTGGTCTAACAGAGGGTGTTTCTGTGTAGGAACAGAGGGAAGGAAACACAGGTGCCCTGTGTCGGACCGGCCTATTAAACAACACACAGGCCCTGAAGGCAGGAAGCTGCTATTGACTGGGAGACATCAAGAAACACACACCTTTCAAAGCACACACACATTCAAACACTATACACACACAATGAGGTGGATAAAATCTGCCAGGTATCAGGTACTGCCCTGAGGGTGGGGGTTGACCTGCGGAGGCCGGGGGGAGTCAAACACAGCTGACAAATAGCTCATTCAACATCACATACACATCTCGATTATACTGATTTATCTCTGACTTGCACACAGTAGATTAAATATTACTAAGTAAGGGAAGAATAGATGCAAATATTCAGAGATTTGGATTCGATACTGGAGTGAAGACTGATGCTTGCATGAGTTGAAAGATGAATTGAGATAAGAGGGAGGAGATTAGTTCACAAACATTCGTGCTCTGCCCCATACATCGCATTAACCCACGCAGCGCCGACTCTGAGATCCCGTCTGGTATGTTTGTCCTGCATCTTAAAAGCCGCTGAGTCTGTGCCCGAGGAGTGTTGTCAGAGGCGGGAGTGTATGTGGAAGAGGAGAGGGCGAAGAGAGGTCATGCGTTGAAATACCCTTAAGCAAGGCACTTGCTTTAACTCTTTCAATGAGATGCTCCTTAGCTACAAAAGCCAGCATTTGTAAAAGGGGCAGGAAGAGTCAGTTATGATGAAATCTAAAGAGTGATTCATGTTTGGACTGGGTCTGATTGGCAAATAAAATGAAAATGTCTGGGTTTGAGTCTGGCCATGAGAAAAGCTACACTAATGAGCCCAGTCTGGGGGAAAAAGGGTAGGGAAGATGTTTTTCTTCAGTGCCTCCCATCTCTTTGAAAGCAAGTTATAGCAATAAAAGAAAATCACTTCCACTGAAAAGGAAAATGACACTCGGGCAAATATACGGAGTGTGTTTGGTTCTTTGCAGTCAGAAAGTATAGGAGCGGTACAAGTGGATGCTGGATAAGAGCAGGAGAGAATAAGAGTGGAGTTAATGTCTCAGTGAAAGAGGCAAATGGAGTCTGAGTGGAAAAACAAAACCCCTGAAAGGACCACAGAGAGATTTCAAGGGCCCTGGATGGAGAGAGCCACATCACAACGGCGGCAGTCAAGAGCAAATGATGGAGACAGAGAAACAGAAGAGGGAGGGGGACGCAGAAGAAGACAGTTTTTCAATAGCCAGAGTGGGAGAAATCAAGTGTTAGTGGGGATAAGAGATAAAAAGTAACAAGTAGAGCGTGCAAGGCGTCAGCAGCAGATGGAGAATGCGCGTCAGGAGGAGCATTGAGGGCAGATAAAAAAAAAAAATAAAAAAAAAATTCTCACGGATGAGTGTGATCATCTGCAGTCCGGTTTATGTTTGTTTGCAGGTGTTTGTGGCTTATATTTACTGAGCATTTCAGAGCTATTGTGCACGTTGGGCAATGTTCAAAGCAGCACTGCATGTGAGGGGGAGGAGAAAAGCGGACAGAAGTGACCTTACGTGTCGGGGTCTTTGCTGGACAAGCCCCTAATGATCACAACTTGAGCTCTTGCCTTTTTAATTACCCACCCAGGCCTGACTGAGTCGCACAAAGCTCGAGAATGGGGTGGCACAAATGGAACAAAAACAGGCCAATTCCTTGGGAAGGATGCCCTCTGAACCCGGCAGCTAATGCAGCCCCTGCTGCTCCAGCCCGTCATTATTGTTGTTGGAGAGGAGAAGAGAGATGGCACTCCAAAACAAGGCCACCACCGCCGCCGAAGTCATGGTCCACAGGCCATGTGAGAAGAGATTCAGTCGAGGGCTCCACTGTGACGCCAGCGCCAGACCAGCACCTTTAACAGATTGGGGCCCTGAATGTAACACATTATTAATCACTTCAGTTTGATCTGAAAAACAAGAAAACAAGAGCTGCTAATGGCTGATTCTTTGCTGTATTATTTCGTCACAGGCCCGAGAGCATGTAGGTTAGCCAAGATGGCGTCACCGTTCACCACGCCAGGCTGCCCCTCCCGTCGCCGCTGAAGGTGCTGTGGTGGCCCCGGGCCCCTGTCACTCATGTGGCCCATCAGTCACCTTCATCTGCAGAATCTGACTTTATCTTAATGAGCCTTTGTTATTCCTGCGAATGAATGGAGACTGCTTCCATTCAGAGGACAAGTGGAGCATTGTCACATTAACTAAAAACCACAGACGATCAGATCCCGAGTTCCTCCTCACGTCCGTCAGTCCAGGTGAGAAAAATCTTACAAAGAAATCTACAAGACGAACAAGGACGGTGTGTCCCTGTCTGTATTGTCCGTGCTGTTCATTGCATTTCCTATTGTCACATCACATTCCTGTATGAGGAATGTGTGTTTTGTGTGTGTGTGTGTGTGTGTGTGTGTGTGTGGGGGGGGGGGGGGGGGGTAATTCCAGACATCCTGCTCTTATTGTCAACCGCCCCAGGTCGACTGCTGCTCAACATGTCAGGCTGAAAGAGAACAAAATGGGGCCCGTGCCACTGAGAGCGATCACACACATCCAGACACACACACACACACACACACACACACACACACACCCACGCATCAGTTTAGAGTAACCATGGTATTGTGATACATATTAAAGATCCAATATTGTTCAGTTAAAATTTTTGGGGAAATTCTTTTCACAATTAGACATTCAGTGTTTGAAAAAAAAAAACCACCCTGCTGTGCTGTGGTTTATATTTTAAAATGCTGCTCTCTCCTTGAGCGCAGGTTCAGAGTTCTGTGGGAAACCTGGAGGATTTTATACACACAAAAAAAACATATTTTAAGATTAGAAAGTACAGTTTGAGAATAGTTGTGTGCACATCCCATCCTGTATTTAGGCAGGTGCAGGACAACAGATTCTGTGAAGGAATAAATTTAGCTTTGACTTCTCAAAACTTTCGACTGAAAAAGGCGACATTTCAGTTTCTAATGGGTCTTCATCAGAAGATTGTGCTGAACCTCTCTTGTACAGGAATATATATATGTCATAACGCCTCAGGACGATATTAATTAAAAAATCATATTGCGATTATTTTGTCAGATATTGCGATAAATCACGATCTTAGTGGGAATGGCAAGTTTTGCATTTCACTTTCACTGCAAAAATATGAAAGCAATGATGATTTGAAGTTTTCTAGGAACTGTACTGAACAGGCAGGTTCCCGCACGTCTGGAGAATATGATTTGTAAGACGAGGAACTTCTGTAGCACCACAATGCTTCATTTATAATGGTATGTTGTGACACATTGTACCTTCATCAAAAATTTGCAGCTCCTGCAATTTGGATATTGCATTTAGCCATATTGCTATTTCCATAACATTTTGATTTACAACACATAATTCAAAAGTAATTCAGACATTTTTTGGTTATTGACTGTTTTGTGATTCCTTTGGGCACTGTTAATGTATTTTATCTTGATTATTTAGTGGGTCCTATCAAGAATTATACATATAATGATGTCATCATGATGTAACAGTGTGGTGTCTAAATTTACCATCCTCTTTGTCATGTGTTTTTTCATGAAACTAAAAGATAAACGGCTGCACACTATAACAGAGTTATTTAATTTGAGCCGGGGGGGGGGGGGAATCAAACACACACATTCACAGTAACCATTTCACTGGGTTCAGATGTTATGCTAACAGTAAAGCAGATTTTAAATTTCTGTGAAAAATGCAACCAAAAAGATTTGATCTTAGAAAGTAAAGAACAAACAAAAAAAAAAGATAAGTGAATAAAATACACCGACATAGTATCTGACATTACTGCTCACGAGGTCTGTAACACTGGAGTAAGTGCTTGAATGATGAGTATTTGTTCTAAATTTAAAGACAACTGAATTACAGGCACTTAAGACAGAAGTATTAAAATCCATCACCAGACTCACCAACACTGAATGATTTTCAGGAGTAACATTTTATTTTTCCCCAAAAGAGAAAATAATACAGCATTTTGGAGACAAACCCTTCATATGTAACAGCGGGATCACTGTCAACAAATTGACAATTTATGCGCAATATCAAAAACAACAAAAGTGCAATTAGGATTCCTTAAAACAAGTTTTTAACTACCTGACAGCACATCTTATCCCCCTATCTTCACTTGGACATGTCCTGTACTACAGCACCCTCTTGTGGTTTGCATTTAAAAAAAATTTGCCCAGTGTACAATGTCGCAAATGACACCAATTTAGTACTATTGTGAGGATTTAAACAGACCAAAACTATTTTAAAAAGAACTAAATAAATTAGGGCCAGACACTTTGAGTAACTCAACAAAAGAATCAGGTTCTCCCCACTATCCTGAGAGGGTCTGAGTGTTAGGGATTCCCTGAGGTTTAGTTTTTGAAAAAGTGCACAAGGTAAAAATGCAGAAAAACTATAAAACAGAACAACTTGCTGGGACAGATTTCATATAAAACTTTGGTGTTTCCCTGTGTTAGCTCAGTGCGTCCACAAACTAAAAATCTGAAGTCCTGTCAACTCACAGAAGAAACGCAAATCTGCATCTTCAGAGGGCCATAACCCCTCATATTATCTCTGAGTGAGACACCTTTCAGGCCTCTTTATTCCATCGAGGGATTATAGTCCTGCGATAAGTCCTTCTTTCAGAGATATTGCGTCTGACTTTGATCACTGTCGGAGGAGCCAGCTCCAGCTCCAGAGAAGGGCTGGAGTGGGACTTTTTCAGCCCGCCATCATCCTCTTCTTCCTCCCCCACAGCATCTGCCCACATGGCTTTATCAAACAGGTTCAGGTGTGTAGTGCTCAGCACGTCGTTGCCTTCCTTCTCCACACTCTTCCAGCCCTCCAGCACCTGGATGTAGATCTCATAGCGACACATCTGCAGGGTTCGAGCAAGAGAAGCAGGGTCACTTGTGGGTCTTTTTTACACTCGTATACGCACATTCTCTCTCAACACACCACAACACCTCCTCTACCTCGTGCTGCAGGTACTCTGCTCTGACGCGATGCTCCTCCAGGTCCTTGGCTTTGGCTTTTCTGCCCTCTGGCGGGTTCTGCTGCAGGTATGACAGGTCTGCCTTGAATGACTCCAGCATTCCTGCATGAGACTGCAGCTGACGTTCCTGCACAGGAAGTAGCACAGAGGAACAGATCTAAGGTTTCATGCAAATACACTTGATGCAAATCCTGCAGAGGAACGTACAGAACAAATGGACGTCAAGTGTGATCTGGAATTAAGTCTGCAAATTTGCTTCAGCTGGACACCGTACATAGATTACATCTGTTGCATCGTATCAAACACTTTTTATCTGTACTGTACCTGCTGAATAAATAAATAAATTAACTTCGCCTGTCATACTCCTGAGGTGAAGTGTTCCAGGAAAGTGGACAGTACAGATGTGTAAGTATGGAAAATACATGTCTGTGCTGTATTAGCTGTTTAAAATGAAGACATAACTCATTCTTTCTCTTACAAATGAAAAGTTGAGGTCATGAGCAAATAAAGACTGGTTTGCTCAATTCACTTTGCTGTTACAGCCTTATTCACCAGTAGCTTCTGGAGGCTAATATTAGCAAACTTTATGTTGATATTGCTATGTAAAAAGCATTAGTTGTCCCCCGATATTATTAAGAAAAGGCAAATGGAAACTTTTAGGAAATCAATGTAAACAGCTGTATATCATGGTAATACTTTGTGGTATTTCTTGACTTGTCATAACAGGTTCAGAAAGAGTTTGTATACCATGAATAACAAGTATTTTTCGAGTTGTACATATTAGGGGTAGCTTGGGATGAATTTTAAAAAAGTGTCTGATATCTCTGAGGTGGACAAAAGAGCAAGGAGTGCTAAAACAGATTAACCTGTGACAGTTTCAGCTGAATAACATGCAGTGTAACACATTTAATACACTTGCAATTCAGTGAAAGAAATATGTAAAATAACTTGTAATTATAAGGATATCAAAGCCACCAAGAAAGGGAAATAGGAGTGTGTACCAGGGTGTGAGCAGACTGTGAGGCGGGGAGAATCGGCCTGAAGAACTTCCTCTGGGAGCCGACAGCAGCAGGGAACGGAGGCGAGGAGTGAAGAGCAGAAACCAGGTTGATGCGGCTGATCCACGAGTTCATCTCCACTTTGGATCTGAGTACAAAACAACAAAACAAACAACAGCTGTGACACTGCACAGACACGAACACACACACACACACACACACACACACACACACACACATATAGATTCTAGCTGTTCTGTGACTTACGATGCCTGAAAGAGGAAAACCCTCCAATCAGCTGTCTGCAAACGGAAGACATGTGGCTTCTTGGTGTAATCAGCTGCCTGCTCGGCCAGAGAGTGGTGCACACTCACCACCTCCTCGTTAGTCGGCTGGTCCCTCCTGTAATCATCCTGACACCCACACACAAACACACAAACAAACATGCACACATGCAAAGAGGGGAAGTTACAGAAATGTATTTACAATCACAGACAATACAAAGTTATTTTCACAAAAGAAAACCTGGAGCTGAGGCACTGACCTTCTGTAAGTAAAGGACCATTCCCTTCAACACCCCATAGAAAGTCTTCCAGCCTCTTTTCCCCCACGGAGCTGCAACATAAAAACATTCAGCAGACATGTGAAGATTAAACACTGACTGCACTGATGTCAAGGCCCCGCACAATAAAAGACACTCAGTCATTACAACTCAACTAAGAAATGATCCAAATGCAGGTTCGTCAACTGTTACATTAATGAAGAGCTGATGCCTCTTACTGGATACAGTAGGACAAGACATTTTATTACTTTAGAGTGATCTCTTTAACTGACAAAAGCAGGATGATGCAGCTTGCTCACTATCCATTTAAAACATGAAATGGTAAATTATTAAAACTAATAAGGGAAAAATAAAGAAACACTTTAATGAATAATAATGTTGTGAAATAAAGAAGTAAAAAAGAAGAGTGTAAAAAACAATAAATCTCACATTGAAATAAAATTTCGCTACCACAAGGCCAAAAAAGTAAGAGGTCAGAGGATCACTGACTAGACGTGTTCTCTTCAAAATAAAAGTTTGGATTAAACCATAACTGTCTGTAGTATGATACAAAATAGATATATTCTGAGTGTATCCTCCATTACAGGCACTGTAGCAAAGGCAAACATCATAAATTCTCAGTTCACCAATTGATGTTGTATCATGTACTTAAAATGTTCAACCACACACAGCAGTCCTCATCTGACATTGGATCTATTGTTGGTCTGTTTCTTTAATGTCACCTTTACAAAATAACAGATGTTACCTTTAAATATATCCTCAAAGGCACAATAAGGGAGACTCACTGCGTTTGCCATCAATGTCTGCATGGAGCTTTCTCTGGAGGAATCCCTCTTTGACCACCGAGGCCTTTTTGTCATGAGGAACATCCTGGAAGGGGTTGGCTTTCGAGCGCAGCGTTGCACTGTCTCCTGAGTCGTCCTCTGGCGACACAGAGCTTTTCAACTCGTCTTCATCACTTCAAAACAAAATGGAAGAATATGAAGTGTGAGATGAAACAAGTGAGGGATATGACAAGGGAAGATTCATTGAAAGAAAATAGGAAGACGAATAACTTTCTTTCCACTTACACAGCCCACTCCAGCGGCTCACTCTTGATGGAATTGTAAACACTCTAAAATGGAGAGGGAGAAGAAAAATTCAAATAATCTTTTCCTCAACATGGACTTGACCTTGCTTTGATAAAGTGTGCTTTCTGAAAGCTTCAATAAGGCCTTACTTTCAGGAGGTCCTTAGTGAAGTTTTCGCCATCATTCATCCCTTCCAGGTTGGACACAAACTTAGAGGAGGACATGGATTTTCCCACATGCTGTAAACACACAAAAAACAGAGATCAGCTGGTAATACAGTGCCATGCCAGAATGAAATTTACAATGTCATCAATCACTTCTTTTACAGTCATAAATGTGTCCCACCTGTCCATGCAAGTCAGTGTTGAGAAGCATCAAAGCACACGTCAGAGCAAACGCAGCCCCTGAGGATATCAATAATGACACATGCATCTGTCACATGAGAATGCTCACTGCTGTATCTCTGAGCATGAGCATCAAGTAAACAGCAAAAATATAAAGGAAACAGCGACTGAGACTCACCGGAAGTGGAGAAGGAGTCGGGGTTGCACTGATGGAAGCGGCAGGCGAAATGCTGCAGCACACGTTCCCTCTCCTGGCTCTCTCCTATCAGCACCACTTCTTTCAGGAACGATCTGAGAAAGAGAAACCGAAAGGAAATCAAAAGATCCGAAGATGTTTTATGGGTTTGTCATTGCATGCCACCCAAGCTCTGTAATTCTCACCTCAGGGCACGATCCAGAGTTTGCCCAGTGAAGTCAAAAAATCTGAGGTACTCCTCTCCAACAGCACGACTGAAGTCATTACTAAACAGAGAAAAGATAACATACAATCTGTATTAAATCAATTTTATATTAACCTGAAGAAGTTTTTTAGGGCCACTATACAAAAAAAGTCAAGTATCATAATATTTTTGAACTCAATATCTTGTTTTGATAATGAGACAATACAGCTTAAAGTGAGTTTTTAAGATAAACTTGAAACAAAACAGGACAATGTGGTTCAGACAAAAGAAATCATGTGACTTCTTGAGTGTGATGCCCAAGCACATACTGGAAGTCAGTGATCTTTTCCCTCACCTCAAGCTGTCAAAAAAGTCCAGAAAATTGCAGCATTTAACCATAAACGTGACCTTTAAGATTATGAAGGGACTATTTTAAGTTGTATCACACTATTATGTAACCTTAACCAAATCCCTGTGGTCCTGCCCTTTTAGTGCTTAGTAAATATAAATACTGGATACTACACTGCCCATAATGCAGTTCAATAGCATCTAGATTCTCCATGTCTGGGAAATGCACAGGTCTTTAAACCTTAATGCCCCCCAGTGTGTACCACAGACTTCCTGTTATACATTTGTAGGCAAGGTAACCTGATGGCATCACTGGGGTT
Source organism: Trachinotus anak (assembly GCF_046630095.1). Lineage (NCBI taxonomy): Eukaryota > Metazoa > Chordata > Actinopteri > Carangiformes > Carangidae > Trachinotus > Trachinotus anak. The sequence continues at coordinate 9,338,753 of NW_027273879.1, read as the reverse complement.
ATTTTATCAGATTTTAGGAAGTGCTTCCAAAACCACAAAGGTCATTACACTGCTTTCACAGGCTGAACATACCATTAATGCGTAAAATCTGTCGAGTGCCCCTTTAATGTTATATGGCAGAGGACGGTGTGAAGAATGTGAAGGTGTTTATGTGGAAGAAATCACACAGTTCTTCAGGGGAAAGAGCTTCATTCAGTCATTGAGGAGGTGGCTGTGCTGTATCTCTACATAAATCAACCGTGTTGTTTTGTTAACATTATTAAAATTCAGGTTTGACTGACATTTCAAGAAAAAGAAAATATCTTAGGACATTCAAAGTTTGGCCCTGACTCATATGTTACATCTCATTTATGTAGAGGCCTTTGATCTTAAGTAGTTAACAGATTGTATACTCTAATTTGGGAGAAAAGGAAAGTGAGTCCAATTTTCTTTTGTACAGTATAAATGTACTGTAAAAATTATGATGATTTCAGACAGTTAATTTTCCATGAAATGGCTAAACAAAACCCTGGAGTATTCTGCTGTATAGATGATCAAAAATAACATATGTTGTTTAATCTTTTTGTGTTTGTTTTAAAAGTCTGGAAAAGCAGGAAAGATTTCTGCAGCAGTATGCAGTGTAGTAAATGTTTTCCAGTGGTTCTGCTTCTGTCTGTCTTGTAAGCTCATGGCTGCTGGGCATAGTTGTCATCAGAGATGGACAGAGTACTCGACCCCAGTACTTGAGTAAGAGTACAAATACTACCGGTCAAAATTTACTCCGTTACAAGTAAAAGTAGCTCAGTCTAAATGTTACTCAAGTAAGAGTAAAAAAGTACTTGCTTTTAAAGGTACTTAAGTATCCAAAAGTACATGCTTTTAAATTTACTTTAAGTAAAAGTAAGAGTAAGAGTAAGAGTAAACTTCTTATTTTTCACATCAATGAATTACTATAATTTTTTCTAAATGAATTTAAGGACCTTTTAACTCTTGTTTCTGAGAATTAACTCTTTGAAACCACCTGCACTGATGTGCTTGCTTTTAGAACCACAAAGTTATATAAAGCCTGCAGAAACACCTATAAAAACAAATAAAATGAATGGGATCGTAAGAGGACAGCAGATGTTGCAGATGCAGTGTTTATTAACAATCATTAAAATTGTAACCAAATGAACCTGCACCGTCCAACTAACTCTCTATCATTTAGCTAAGTTGGGAACTGGAACCCCCTCAAAGACCAATGTTGTCCCCAGACCACTGGTTGAGAACCACTGCTTTACAAAAAATTACATCTCTGCTTTCAATAACTCAATGTTGAAGTCACTTGACTTTCCAGGAAGGACATGTACCAGTACAATATAGGAGCACAACAAACTCTGTCTCCCCATGTCTGTCTTGTCTGTCTCCGTGCCTGTCTCCCAATGTCCGTCACCCCATGTCTGTCTTGTCTCCCCATGTCTGTCTTGTCTGTCTCCGTGCCTGTCTCCCAATGTCTGTCTCCCCATGTCTGTCTTGTCTTGTCTCTTGTCTCTATTATCCGCTTTTACGTAGATCCCAGTGGAGAGCGTGCACTGTGATAGGTTTCATTCTTTGACAAACACAGCTTGTGTCCAATAGTATTTTAGAATAAAAAAAAAAATTTCCAAAAAGAGCAGACCTGAAAGTAACGAGTACTTTTCAGCCTTCCTAGAAATTTACTCGAGTAAAAGTAAAAATATTTGTCTTGGAAATGTATTCAAGTAAGAGTAATAAGTACCAAAGAAATGTAATACTCAAGTAAAGTACAAATCCTCTGGATATGTACTTAAGTACAGTACTCAAGTAAATTTACTCCGTTACTGTCCACCACTGGTTGTCATTCATTCACTGATGTTATATTATTATACAATATTTATAGCCAGCTCTATGACTGCAATGCAGTGCTTGACATTTACTCCATCTGCGAACTCCCCACAGCAACAACAATGCTCATTAAAAAAAAACAAAAAAGACAGATTTAAGAAATATAAAACATGTGCTTACTCTTTATCCAAGTGCTTCACCACATCTACACGTTGGATCCCGTCCAGCTTATGCAGCCGTTCAGCGAGGCAGCGGGCCATCTCTCTGTCCTCACTTCCATTCATATGATTCATATGAGGCACGGCTGTCTCAGAGGGCTTGAGTTGTTCTCCATTTGCCACCACTGTTTGTACATCCCCATCCTCAGAACCCCCTACTTCCTCAGCCTGATGTAATGTCTCTGCCTGCGTGCCCACCTGATTTAACTCAGCCTCTGCTGGCTCCTGTGTGACTTCAGCCTCAGGAGACAGCTGCTCTGTTGTTTCTGACTCATCTGAATTCTCTGGTTGCACAAGCTGCTCGGACAGCGCTGGCAGTGACTGCTCATTCTGCTCTGCCGCCTCAGTCTCCTCTGTCACCTCAGTCTCTTCTATTACCTCAGTCTCCTCTGTCGCCTCAGTCTCCTCTGTTACCTCAGTCTCCTCTATTACCTCAGTCTCCTCTGTTGCCTCAGTCTCCTCTATTACCTCAGTCTCCTCTGTCGCCTCAGTCTCCTCTATTACCTCAGTCTCCTCTGTCGCCTCAGCCTGCTCTTGCTGCTCTGCAACTTCTAGGTCTTCAGCTTCAACACAGACTGTCTGCTCTGACTGAGTAGACTCCTCTGTCTGCTCTGCATTTTCAGGTTGGGCCGGCTGTTCTGTCAGTTCCATCTGTTGTGACTGTTCCAGATGTTGAGGCTGTCCTAAGTGCTCAGAGTCCTCTGAGTGTTGCTCCTCTGTCTGATGTGACACCTCTGTCTGGATCTGCTCGGACATTTCCTGCTCATCGGACTCAGGGTGTTCAGGTTGTGGTGACGCCTCTCTCTCCTGCAAAGTTGTCTGGTCACAATCTTGTTGCTCTAAACAACTTATCTCCTCCAGTTTTTCAGTCAGCTCTAGTACGTCTTGTGAGCTGTCTATCTTCTCTGCAATTTCTGCCTCCTGTATCGATGCTTCTTCGGCGTCACCCGCAGCCTCTGAATGTTCAGGGTCCACGATACGATCTACATCTTTACACATTTCTGGCTCTTCAATCTGACCTGTGGGATCTTCATGTAACCGTTCCAGTAGCTCTATATCCTCTTCAGTTCCCGGGTGCTGGCCTTCCTCCAAAAGCTCTGACTGTTGCAGATCAATTAGCTTATCTGGGTTTCTGGTTAGTCCAGTATCGTCAGGCTGTAGTGGCTCTGCAGAAACCTCCCTACAAAGTGAGGAAGAAACATGCAATGTAGTCAGTCTTATATTAGCACACAATACTGTGACATGATTAACATAATGAAAGCATTTACTTTTAGTGCACACTTCCTGTTCCCCTTTTCATGATACTCACACATAACTCAACTGACAACTGACAGTTTTTGCCTCTTCGCTTTCTCCGGAACAAGGCACGTTTGTCACACTCTGCTCCTCTTCCTCTTCTTCTTCGCCTCCCTCTTCATTCTCTTCTTCAACCTCTAGATCATTTCCTAAAGTTTGCTGCTCTTCTGAGTCTCCCTGTCCAGTCAGCAGAACAACGGGCTCCTCCTGTTCCTCTTCTAGTTTTATATCCACAAGACTGTCCGCCTCATCCTCTGAGCCTTCAATCTTCTCAAGAGAATCGATTAAGTCCACAGTTTTAATATCAAGATCTGAGGTTAATGAGTGTCCCTCCTCTTCTCCCGAGTCTGTCCTCAGTGGGATATCTGGGAGGTTTTGCAGAGACAGATGAACATCACGATTTTGAAGTAAAAGCTCCGCTTATTTTAAGCAAAATAATCGAGCCACTAGAATTACTAGAATTACTACAATAAACAAGAATCATGAGTGTGTATTCTCAAACTGAACAACAAATAAAAAGGCATTTTTTAAAGTAATACGCACCTTTATTACTGTCTGTCAGCTCGTGTGATGAATCTTCCTTTTCCTGTGTCACTGGCTCGTGTACATCTGCAGCATCACATGGCTGGAAATTGCAACACAGGCCATCGATCATGAGCATGAGATGTGTGAGAAAAACTTGTGATCGCCAGTGGGTACATGAGTAGGTAGTTACAATCTTAGGCTCATCTGACTAACATGACGACTGCTCTATTTCTCCCACTTGTGCTCAACCCAACAGTAACCCAAACATGTGTATCTAAGGTCATAAAGACCGAGTAGGTGAGGGAAGGGTTAATGACACAGGAAACTGCATCTAAAGGTGTAAAAGACTATCTATGACAGGATTATATCTCTTTAAGTTGTCTCTATTCATAAAATACCTACCTCAGAACTGTTTCCTGTCCACTCTATATTTGAGTTCAGAAGCTGTGAATCAAACCCATCTTCTTCCTCTCTCTCCCCCGGTATGGGAGGCTCAGCATTATCATCTTCAGATTGGTGAAGTGACAGGGAAGTGGTGTCTAGTCTCGTCACACCACCATAGTTTAGCTCATTGGCCAAGCTCCTGTCAGTTACGAGTGAAGGCATCTCTGTAAAGGGATCGGGCATGTCCCACTGTACTGTTGCAAAAGAAAGCCGAGGACTGGTGCAGGTCATGGGGCGTACTGACCATAATATCTGCTCCCACTGTTCTGCCTCCTCAGGGGTTTCAAGTCCTGCCTTCGGGGTAAGATTGAGTTGATCCGTCCCCTGTTCCTGGTTTATCTGCACCTCTGTCTCGCCCCAAACAATGGCCTCCTGTTCTCCATTGATGTACTGGTGCTCTATAGAGGTCCATGGGTCTTGTTGAGGCTGCTGAATGACTGAATCTGCACTATCTGCCAGAGGGGAGCACAAGATTTCCTCCTCCATTAGCGTCTCTCTCAGTTGGTTCCGTTTTTTTTTGTTGTTGTTTTTTTTTTTTGAGGTTTTTGTGGGTTTTGGTGAAAGACAATGCAGCTTTAAATGTCGCCTTGCTACAAAATGTCCTCCACTGCTATATGAAATACACTTGGGGGTTCATTTTGTAAGGTTGTATAAATCTGAAATCCCAAGTCATGTCACAACCTCAAGTGCCGACATCCACAGATCTGTAACAAAAGAGAGAACACATTAATGTTCAGAAATATCGAACCACACCCCCATCTTAAACAGCACATGAAAAATTCTCTCAAATTCTGGGTCAGACTCATGTGGCTTGAAAACACTAATGTTACCTCACAAAAACACAACTGTTCAGTTAAACTGATTCTTCATGAACTATTAAATGGCACGTTAAAAGGTTTAGGGAACCTCCAGGAGGAACATCTGATAGCTGATGGACAAAAGAAGCCATTCATAACACTCTACTATATTTGGCAGTAGAGTGATAGCGATGATTCAAATATGGTTTGTTTTCTCTGTATTTTTCTATTCATCCGTGAGAAAGCGTAGATTTAAAGCTACAGAGGACAGCATTTTAGATTACAAACATCACTGACAAAAACGCTCCACAAACTCACCACATAGTCCAGTTGTAAGGTTTTTTAGCCCATCCTGATCACTTTCACAAATTTGTTAAACTTCTTCTGCAGAGGTGCAGTGCAACAGACTTCAAGCGAAATGTCACAAAAGCCTGTTTGCACTTCCTGACCACAGATGTAAAAAATCAGCACAGCACAGCGAGTGAGCAAGAGAGACAGAGTGAAAAAGAGGCAGAGAGACAGAGGTGTATGTGTGGGGATTAAGAGGGGAGGCAGAGGGTGGGGTTACGGGGTTGTCTCTGGTGAGCAGTTTAACTGTCTACGCCTTGTGTTTATCATTTTATCATGGTACTGCATGGGGGACCCTGGCTGATGGATGAAGCCGTGTTGAACTCTAAACTTGCAGTCGCTGCGTGTTGTCAACACAAACCAAGGGCATCTCTTCCAACAACACCAAGGCCAGCAAGTCGACAGTTAAAACACCATCATATCTTATTCTTTTTTGCCTAATTTAATCTTTGGTTTGATCTCAGATTCATCCATCCCTCCCTCTCTCTGTCACAGTTTTTTTCTATATCTAGCTGTCTGTCTTCAATCTTCTATTCACGTCATGTAACCAACATCCGGGACAGACTTTGACCACATTTCCTGTGTGGGTGCTCACTTCTCAGTTCCTGTCAGGGTGCAACAAGTGCTACAAAGATTAGCAACGAGAATCATCTGAAAACAAATCACACTGTGTTGGAAACAAATGTGGATACAGAAACTTTACAAACTGCACACTGTAAATGCAAAATTGTCTGTCTTGATGTTTCTGGTTTAAAAGACACAATTTCAAAAATAATTTGGGGCATTTTAACGTTATACAGTACTGATTATAATCAGTAAACAGCTCTTTGACAAAATATTGAGCATATCACATGATAACACAGTTAATCTTCTGTCTGTGATGGTATCTCTGGCAGCATTGTTTATACTAAAAACTGTAGCTGAAATGCTCCAATGACTGTGGAGATCTCCAGACAGAAACATTTTTCAGCTTCACAAGAGAGAACAAGAATAAATCAAGATACTTTCAGGCAAATATAAAATTACTCAGGCAAAATGCAGTGTAGCCTAAATGGAGATTACCATGAGAAGTTGCCAACAACGCATGGGACACTTTTACAGCATGTCAGACTGAAGAGGATGGTTAATGCGATAAAGAAGAAGTACAAATATATAAAAAATTTTAAAAAAAATAGAGAGAACAAAATGAAAAGAGGAACCCAGCCACTAAGTGAAAGTTGTGAAATGTTGTCATAGAATCTGTCTATAGAGGATAAACACTGCCTAGTATTTCATTCATTACAATCACTGAACAGGGCACAAACATAAACCTAAACCTCAAAGAGCAAAAAAAAAAATCTCATTAAGAGGAATCTTTTCAACTGTGAAGCATGACTTACCCCTTCCAGGCTCTTTAAAGCAACATCATATGATCAGCCGGCGTGTGAGGTTCTAACTCAAGCCTTGTGGGAGGGAAAGACACACCACTGTGTTACACTGGGTTTATACTGCTGTCAAAGAGCAGTGCCTTCACAGACACATTCACTCACACACAAGCACACAAATACCCCTCAGTTGATTTTGTCTGAACCTGCTGCGCACAACAAACCAGCCTCACATCCGCTCTTTTAAAGACAGGCAGCCTCTCAGTCCGTGGTGTCGCATAAAGATGCATGCAAGTCACAAGTCACAGTCTGGACCAAGTCCTCCTCCTCCTTCTTCTCGCTTCCTGTCCATTTTGGAGAGATCATGATCAGACTTCCGTCACCCTCCGTCCTGTTCGCCTCTCTGCAGCTATTGCTGCAGGGGGGAGGAAGGTGAGAATTTAGAGGAGGGAAAGAAGGAGAAAGCTGCTGAATGGCAACAAAGAGGAAGAAAAAGGTACACTGTGATTGGCAGATGACTCAAGAGCTCAGAGACACCTGAGAGGCCTTGACCCACGCCCACTGCCTGAAGGTATGCAAGCACAAATATATATAGGTCAGGTGAGGGGAGTGGCTCAGTTTCATTCCTGCAAATGACACCAGAAGTAATGTGGTAAAACCAGGTGTCCATATTTAATGTGGACATGTCATTAGCTGTGCAGAGTAATGTTGGTGTACTTCCTGGTGTCTGACTGTGGAGAGAAGAGTGTTTAACACAGACTGTGGCTTTTTTTTAAACAAGATAACATTTTTTACAATTATTATTGTCATTATTAATCATTTTTTTTAGGAAAAGGAATTAATTTTATTATTAAAAAACGGTGTTAGCTTTACTGACATTTACATTACTGACATGACTAGCATCAGTTACAAAATCATAATTAGTTTCATTAGCAGCAGCATTTAGCCAACAAAGCCTAGCATTTTCATACACATTATTATTAGCATTTTGTTTATATTATAAGTACTAACTAGCATGTTAACTGGTTATAGAAGCCTTAACTTAGTAAAATTATGTAACGTCGTTAGTCATCACATCTTTACATCTTTACTAGCTTTACTATTAATGTAACTAAGTGTAAACAATGTCATTAGCATAATTAGCATTCAGATAACCGTTGGTATTAAAACATTAGCATTACCTAGCACTTATGCGAGCGTCCTTGATAATGGCTGTAGTAGTTGATTTTATAGTAGTGGCAGTAGTAGTATTATTAGTGGTAAACTAGTAGTGATGCTGTGGTTTTGTAGTTTTTCTTTTTGTTATTAAAACGCCATCATCACCGTGCTTATTTTAAGTGAATCACAGTAACGTCTGCGGGGCCCCAACTGGTCCCGCTCCACACCGCCAGGGGCGCTGCGGGCTGCTCTGCGCGTTGCCAGGTAGCTTCTCTTCGTCGTCACTCTCCTGCGCCTGTCGCCGCTTTGTTTGTTCCGCACACGGCAGCAGAGGGGCCACACAAACACACACCCACCTTATTTGTTTGTTTTTTCCCCAGATACTTTCAACCGTGTACAACCGTGCTGAGTTGTCTGCAACTCGGTCCCGCTCGGTCTAACATGGCCAAGTCGAACGACCTGAAAATCTTCCTGGAGTCGTCTCTGAATGAGATCTTCAAAGCGACAGTGAGCGACATCCTGGACTCGGTGGACCGGACCCTGTCTGAGTACCAGGGCACGATACGGAGGATCGAGTCTGAAAACGAGGGCCTGAAGAGGCTGCTGCTTGCACACCAGAGCAGGGACCCGGCAGCGAGAGTTGGTAAATACCGGAGAGTCACTCACCTTTTGCTCAGGCTTTTCCCGCACAGTCAGCAAACTGTGTCCGTGCATGTGTGTTTATCTAGACGTAAACAAAGGTGGCAGCACCTCAGTGAACAAACAGCGAACAGGCGTAAACAGTGCTGCATTCACTTCATTCAAAACGGGGCTGAGCAAATGTTTTTAGAGCTGCTGGGAGCAGTTTATTTGCGATGGCTCGCTAGATTTATTAAAAAAAAAATTGAATACATCACCATGCCTTGTGAGAAATTATTATCATTATTTTACACTATTTTATGACATTTTATAGACAAGTCATTAAATAAGTAAAGAAAATAATCACTCAGTTGTAGCCCCGAAAATGTTTATGAGGTAGGAAATAGGTCTGGTGATGACTGTGTATTTGCAGGACTTATTATAATCTAACCCCTTATAAATAAATGTAATAAACTAAGAAGCAGCACTAGTACACACTAAATCACAACATCTGTGCCCCGGAATAATAACCGTAAAATGTGAGGATAATTTTCCTCACATTTTAAAAGTCACAGTCTGTACTGTCAAACTGATTATTTTGGCCTTGAATTTTCACAGATGCACATGAACAAGATGCCACAGAAAAGTTTTCGACCTCAGAATGGAACAGTCGTCCGATCAGCTCCGCACAGGGCACGTTCAAGATGTCCATATGCAGCAGTGACAAGAAGAGCTGCAGGAGGAAGCACAAAGACAAGATGAGGGAAAGCATATCCCCCGCCTCCTTGTTTCTGCAGACTAATCATAGTGTGGACCAACCATGTGTGAACACCTCAGAGGTATGCATGTCCACACATACCTTGGTATCTGTAAAAACAGAGCCCGGCTTGGATGAAGAGGGTGCTATTGACCTCTCCCAGCCTTCACCCTGTCTCAATCTGGCAATGAGGCCTGTAAAAAATGAGAGCACGGATGTCAGTTGTGACAGTCAAGATGCATCTCTGCTGCCATCTTCAGGCCCTGAGCAAGACTGCCGAGATGGTGACAGTGAAGTTAAAGTCACCATTGTTTCTGACAGCTATATGCAGGGTGCACAGTTCATTAAGACAGAGGAGGAGGAGCAGAATGGGGTCTTGCAGTATGGTGACAATGACAGTTTCTCTAAGCAGGAGTTGAAGCATGTGTTGAGATATTACCCTGAGTCACAAGGAGATCCCGAGGGAGTGAGTGGACAGGTTTTGGAGCCAGAAGTAGAGACACACAAGGAAAATGATTCACCTGCTGTTCCTGCAGATGATTTTCTGGAGATCCGTGACAACTTCTTGCGCTGTCCCACCTGTCCCAAGACATTTAATCGAGCCACCTCGCTCAACATCCACATCAAGACTCACAGCAGTGAGAAGGTCCACAGCTGCAGCTACTGCGGGAAACGCTTTGGCCGCGCTGATCTCCTCAAATCCCACAAGCGTACCCACACAGGAGAAAGACCATACAGCTGCAACATCTGCAGCAAAACATACGCCCATCCCAGCCAGCTCAGGATACACAAACGCATACACACTGGAGAGAAACCGTATTCCTGCTCGTACTGTGGGAAGCGCTTCAACGAGCACAACCAGCTCAAAGTCCACTTGCGGACTCACACCGGGGAGAGGCCTTACAGTTGCCAGGAGTGCGGCAAAACGTTCAGCAATGCAGGAAACCTGCGCATACACGAGAGGATCCACACTGGCGAGAAGCCGTACTGCTGCGCTCAGTGCGGGAAAAGGTTCAACGGCTTGGGTGACCTCAAAACACATTACAGGATTCACACCGGAGAGAGGCCCTACAGCTGCGAGCTGTGTAAGAAGACCTTCAGCCAGGCGGGCCACCTTACCATACACATGCGGATGCACACGGGAGAGAGACCATACAGCTGCAACGAGTGTGGCAAGAAGTTCACCGTGGCCAGCAGCCTTAAACTGCACCAGAGGACTCACACGGGGGAGAAGGAGTACAGCTGCTCGTACTGCAGCAAGAGCTTCAGCAGGTCGGGCCACCTGAAGAGACACGAGCTGGTCCACACCAAAGAGAAGGTCTTCCTCTGCAGCCAGTGTGGAAAGACCTACACGGACCAATCCTCCCTTAAAAAGCACTTGAAGATGCACGCGGCCAAGGAGCAGAAGGCTCAGTGCGAGGGGAGCACCAGTGAGGCTGACACAAACCCAGTCCGACAGTCATTCTCTGAGACACTTTCAGACACTGATAGAAATTTGAACCAAATAGTTAAAGTTGATTAATATAAAAGCTTAAGATTCAAAATCCACTGACTACTCTGAACCACATCTCACAGCCTACAGCAGCAGATGGAGCTGGCTTATTTGTCATGGAGATGATGGCGAGCACTACAGCACGGACACTGGGAATCAGCTGTGTGTTGAGTAACAGATTCATGAGCTTGAGAGATTATCAGACACCAAAACACTTCACCGCAGTTTATGATACTATGCATTTTCTTCTCTCCTGGAGCCACAGAGGCCTCACTGAGGAGAATGAGTTTTTCCCCACACAGGGCTACTGTCTGTCTGAACACAGTCAGAGGTCGTGACAAAATATAAAATAGATGCTACTGTGATAGAGTTGTAAAATTATTAGAAGGTTTGGTGTCTGATTAACCTTTAAACTCTTTTATCTGTTACTCAATCTGGACTTTCTGCATCATATTTCATTGTCTTCCTGGTACCTGTAAAAACACACCCCCACTAATGTAGCCCCCTGTGCTGTTTTAACACAGGGCCAAATATTTAGCAATGATAAATATATTTAATTTTGACTGATGACCTCTGATATTCCTATGGTGTCTCTCTCAGAGTGTAAGAGATACAGGTAGAAAACAGGACCCTATAATCACTTAAAAACCGTGTGTGTGTTACCAAAATGTCGGTTGTTTTAGAAGTGAGGTGCTTCTACATACATTTATACACTTTGTAGCCAGAGAGTTAGAAATGTGTACTGCCCAGTGATGTAAGGTGAAGATCATTAATATAATGCTGTATATAGCTTTGATTATACAGTCAGCGGTCCGATCTATTGAACTGACTAAGAATGTATTTGTGTCATAATGTTACTGAAAATAATGTTACTGCAAATATTCAGTATCGATCAACCAGCTATGAGTAGTAAATGAATAATTGTTTGTAAGCCATGCTGATCTCAAACAATGTGGAGCTTCTCGTGGATATGTTTTAGGTTTTTCCCTGTGATACCATGTCTTATCATGAATAATGTACAAGTGACACACACAGGAGGAAAAACATTCAGGATCATAGGGCTACTGTTAATTGTGGCACCTGGTTGATATACTGCATAGCAATGTATATTCAACTGAGTGTTTGCTACTAGGAATTTAATGTGATTTACTTGAGTGTGATTTGTGTCTAAATTAAAGAGAAACATTAATCAAAACATTTTTTATGTCTTATTTACCCTTTATGGATCTGCTTTCATTTGAAATTAAAAGCAATTTGCAGGAAAAAAAACTTTTTATGTTGCACTAAAAGTGCAAATACATTCTGTGAGGTTTTTTGTTTATACATTTGGTGCAACCAGAAAAGCAAATACAACACAGTATATACATAGGAGAGCCTGTGTATAATGCAGTGGTCCCAGCCTTTATTCTCAGAGGTGTCGTATCTCACAGAGGACACTTAATAGACAAAATGTGTCTTGCCTACCCACAAATCTACAGTGATGGAAATTAGAAATACATTTTTTTTAAAAAGAAAAACTCCCAATGATCCAAGCAGCATTACAGCTTGTACATACTCTTAAATATGTTCACTGGTAAAAAAAAAAAAAAAAAAGGATGCTGAGACAGACAAGAACAGTACATGTTAAAAGTAAGTCGTCTCAGTAGCACTATGAAACATGCTTGGATCGCAGGTCCTTGAGATGAATGGAATTCTATATGTGTTAAACTGTAAAAAGAAAAGTTTCCTTGTTACTCTGAATCAAAAAGACACTGTCAGCTGTTTTCATGGGAACTATTTTTTCATTATAACGAACCTAACCAAGGTCTGTGGATTATCCAGAGTAGCCAGGACATTATTTCTGGAAAGACAAATATAATTATTAAAATAAATAGAAATAAAATAAATTACATTCTCCTCTACTGTATTTGGGTGGAATAGATTTGATATCTCTTAGGGCTCTTAGAGTAAATGATAATGAAAATAATTGTTAGTTTCCCTTTCGGTTATTTAATTAATGTATTGCTTTGTCTGAAAAATAAAAAATATTAAGGAAAAAGCCCATCGTGATTTCCCAGAGTAACATCTTCATATTGTTTGTTTAGTTTGAAAACCAAAAAATATTCATTCATTCATAAAAGACGAAGAAAGGAGGAATAACCTCACAACTGTCACACTGGAAGCAGCTAATATTTGGCGTTTTAACTTGAAAAATGACCCTAAATGGTCAATCAGTAATCAGAATAGTTGATTAATTGACTAATCATTTAATTTCTAGTATCTCAAAATGTGGACAAATACAACGCAAACTCTTAGTATGGCTACAAACCACCAGTTTACTGAGGAAATATGCAGCTGTTGATTAAGTTTGAGCATATTCTAGTAATCAAGGTAGAGTTATCACAACAGACCCAGATAATAGGACCACTGCACAGTACAATCTTCTATTCACTGGCATTTATCAATATCTCATCAAGCAAGAACCTAAGCTATTCTTTTCTGTTTCACTACATCTGTACATTCATATGACAACTTTTGCAACACATACAAAAAAAATAAAAATAAATAGAAAACTTCCTATGGGATGTGAGTCGTGCTGGTCTGACAACAGTTCAGGCTCCATGGCAGTTTTTCCTTGGACAGGTAGAGCATAGGCTGAATGGTGCTGCTGAAGTCCATCAAGCCAAAGGCAACGTAATGAATATAGCAACGAAACACGTCGGGAGAGAAGTAGTCCTGGAAGGGGAACAGTGCGACAGGTGGGAAGTAGTTGAACACTATGATGGCCAGGATGATGAGGACCATTTTGAAGGCTCTCTTCTTCACAGGGTGCATCTCGTCTCTGCCGGGCCCAGACTGCCGCAGCGCCCAGAGAATCGCAATGTTGCAGAAGACCATGAAGGCGAATGCTGCGAGGATCATGGCCGTGAAGACCTTCTCAAAGTTGATAATGTTGCCTACACATTTAGCAGCAGCGTAGGCCAGAGTGATCAGCCAGACCACCATGGCCAGGACTGCTCTGTGCTGGCGGTCCTTGAGCTCGGTGAAGGTGATGGGGTGGACCACAGCTACATACCGGTCCAGGCAGATGCAGGAGAGGAAGAGTGGTGAGGAGTCTTTCATGCCATAGAAGAAGCGCAGCACGTACCAGGTGCTGCTGGTGGTGAGGAAGACGATGTTGGCCAGCTCCAGAGGAGGGATGAGACAGAAGAGTATGTCTAAAATCGCCAGATGAAGGATGAAGATATCTGATGTGGAGGAGTCGCCCTTGTTCTTGCGGATGAGCCACAGCACCATGAGGTTGGCCGGGATGCCCAGGAACATGTTAATAAACTGCAGGGTCAGGTACCAAATGATAACGGCGGGCATGTCTTTGCAATGCTCGTACACCGTCCACTCACCAAAGGTGGAGTTGAGGGGTCTGTGAGAGATGAAGAGCACAGAGGAGTTGATGTATAAAACCTCCATGACGGCCAGATCAGAGAGTGAAGTCGTCAGAGGACACCAGCTGGGGGCGGGAGCCGAGATCTGTCAGGCACACACATCAGGTTCTGTCGTTAGAGACAAACTTACACTGGTTTAGAAAAGCCCAGGGATGACGCTCAGTGTCTGTTTGTTATGAAGAAACACAGGGCTCACATGTTGTGATGTGGAGGGTACACTGATGCACTTTCTTTTTTTTAATTCTTTTTTTGTCTTTATTGAACACAACCATTAAACATTCACAGTGCTGGTGGAAAAAGGAAGCGAATCCTAAGTGAACGGTAACTGTTCAAACCTTCTTTGGTAGAACTAACCTCAAACAAGAGCCTCCAGTAGCTGCTGATCACACCTGCAATGTTCAGGAGGAATTTTCTACCATTCTTCCTATGGATCAGCTTCAGCTCAGCCACATTGTCTGGATGTCTGGAGTCATTTCACATCATCTCTGTTGGGTTAAGATCTGGGCTCTGACTGGGCCACTCCAAAAGGTGGATTTTCTTTGTTTGATATCATTCTGCGGTAGATTTAATTCAATATTTAGGGTCATTGTCCTGCTGCATCACCCAGCCTCTGCTGTAATAATTTGTTTACTTGATGTAAATATAGAAATTAAAGCTGAAATTACTAGATAATGAATCGATTACTCAGCAGGAAGAGATACCAGGAGAAAGGAAATGACAAGCATCAACAGTCCCTGACTTGGCTCACATTGAGGATGTTGTGGTTGCATGGTCAGCGCCCTAAACCCACAGGTCAAAAGGGCAATACATTTCAACATAACATTTTCCACATAAGTTCATATTTCACTGTAACACCCTGATGATGAAAACTTTTAGTTGGAATGCATGTCAGCAATGTAATATTAAAAGCTTTTTTATTCAGGAGGATTCAGCGCAACCTAGTTTTTTCTTTCTTCTTTGAATTTGCTGTTGCATTTGACTCCAAACAACAATTTAACTAAAATGTTGCTTGTCTTGGTCTTAAAGGCAACAAAATATTGAAGTGACACAGTTTCTAAAGTGAATTGAATGTGTTCTACTGTATCTATTGTGCTATTGTGGATTGCAAATTATTTTTACATGAAAGGACATATCACCCATACCCAGCTCAGATAAAATACTGTACAAAAGCACCAGTCACTGAAGATTGTCATATAAACTGCTACAGTGAACACACTGCCTGCCTTGTGTCTGATCAGCACTAAAGTGACTGTATTGCTCCACTCACTGAGCAAAGCGTACTAATGATACAGTAAACTACAGTAATGTGTAAAATAAAAGTAAAAAAGAAAAAAATATATTTTAACAGATTAAAAAAGAGATAAAAGTAGATAAAAATAAAAAGGAGAACATATTTCATTAGTAGAATGAAAGCTGCAGCATTATCAAAGAAATCCCTCTTAAGATACATAGTGCATTTTTCAAAATTGACATTTCTTACTATGTAGTTTTGTATGGTAAATGATGCCTCTTACCTTTGTATGATACTTCTACTGAGCTAATCTCCCTTGCCCTCTAAGGTTCACTGTCACACTGATCATTTCCTCTTCAGCCAGCAGTGTAGAGCTGTGTGGGCCACGCAGTCACATGGCTATATGTTGAATGTGGCTTTAAAGCGCTCGCATAATTATATGCAAGTGCTCCTACATGTTTCCACCTGGTCAACATGTGGCATATCCCACTATCTCTGTATCTAAGGGTGACTTGTAAATGTGCAACCTGACTATAAATAGAGCCTCATCTCCTACAGAACATGTGAACTAATAAAGTCTGTGGTGCCAGATTATTGCCACTGTAAAGGACCTGGCTGGAGGACCACAGAACTCACTCCATACAGAAGACTCACTCCATACAGACGACATTTATGGAAAATCACAGTGTTTGTTTTAAATGGAGAGGCCAAGAATGACCTTTATCTGCAAAATGACACTCACCTGTTCAACAGGATACTGCAGCACCTTCGTAATGTGATGGGTGCCCCCACTCTCCACCTAATCCTTGTGGCTCCTGTGTGCGTCTGTCCCAGTGTGAGCAAATGCTGAGCCCTCTCCTTAAAATGAATGGAAAACATCTTTTGGAAGATGACCCAACACTTCAGGGATCCTGCTCCATCCTGATCATCCAATCACAGCGTCGAGACGAGGGTGTGGAAGCTGGAGATCTCCCCCTGGATGCCATAATGTCTTGTTTGGCCCCTGTGCATCCATCACACCTAAAAAATGAACAAATTAAATAATCTTAAAACAATGAGGTGGATAATCACTTGAATGGCATGAAAGTGTAAAAAAAATGTGAATGTAAAAGTGTGCACTGAAATATAAAACAGGTTTGTGTGGAGGACATGTTGTGGCAAGCCATCATCCATTCACACCGATTGGCAATGATGCAACAAACCAATGGTGCCTGACGGAAAATCGGCAGTAAACAACTGATGCAACAGTCCAGAAAATCACTTCTGATTCAGTTCAGTGTAACGATGTGTAATATGTTACGTGAGGCGGACATGTTTCGAGGTGTGATGACTGTCGGTGGGTTTGCACTTCACCCAATACGCAGAGGAGGGACCGACAACTACAGATCACTTCATTATACCTCCTAGTCTGCATATTATATATTGGTGTTTTTCTTTGAGTCAGGGTGTTTACATCATTTATGCATCATCTGCTATTTTTCAGGGCTACACAATGCCCCCCCCCCCCAGCTGACCTTTGACCCCTTAGTCCTATTCTTTAGAGACAGTGTAGACAGCGTAGACTCATTCTTCAGTCATGCAGTGACTAAAACATAATTAGATGATGTTAATTAACACAGTAGTTAATATATACAGTAATACACTGTGAAAATGTTACAGTAAAAGCCTGTTGATTATTTTATCATTCATCACTTAATTACAGGTTATGTCGTATTTGTGGTGTTTCAGTGTGTTGTGTGTTTGAGCAGCTTGTCTCAACTCGACCCAGGTTTGTAAACCTTTGTCTGTGTCTTTCTCTGAATCTGTTTGTATTGGTGTCAGGTTCACATCATATGTCTTTCCCTCCTATAAGGAAGAAGAGTCTCGCAGGTTTGTTAAATTCTGCATCTCAGTGGAAACACACACTGCAGCAGCAGCAGCAGCAGCAGCAGCAGCAGCAGCAGCAGCACACAGCTGCTTTTGTCCTAACATCTCATTTCAGAGACAAGCCGAGATTCTTGACGTTGTAATTTCACATCGCTGGCCGTTTTAATGAACATGATATATGCATATTAGCATTATGCATTTATTTTCAAACATTCAAAGGGTTATTTCTTTGTCGCTATGGGGAACCTCTGTAGTTCATAATCCTGCAGAAAACACCATTCTGCTGTACAAAGATCCAAATGAGAGGTGTACAAAATCTTTTTTAGCAGCTGTTTTGTGAGATTTCGATCAAACTTGTCTTGTCTCACTGTAGATAGTAAGCCTTTATATCAACAGAGCTATGTATTCCTGGGCATAAAACTATACATAGTATAATGTCAGTGAGAGGAAAGGAGGGAACGGAGTAAGGTCAACTTTTGCATAACAAACAAAACAGAGCATAAATGAGCTGAAACATTCAGACCATAAAACAAAAACGTGTCAATTAGGTTCTTCCTGATTATGAGGTTATAGAGAAGTCTATTGAAGTTAAAGACCCCCCTCCACACATGTTTAAAGACATGTAAAAAAAAACAACTTTGCTTTGAATAATAGTTTGCATCTGATGATGTTCCTCCTCAAAAACGTTCAGTTAAACCTGAAAATCTAGTTTCTCGACCCTTTGTTTTTTTCACAACACATTTTTGTATTTCTGTTTTTGTCAGTGCACTTGTTAGTGGTTTGAAGTGGGTGGGGCTCAGGTGGGAAAAGGGGGATATCATGTACTCTTGAGCACAGATTAGGATTTATTGGTATTTGAATCAATCAAACTGTCCAAACTTTTGCAGTAAATGTTGCTGATTTAGTCATGAATCTTTAATGTTATCTATCTAAAATCTATGAATATGCAAATATTAACTGATAGACTGTTTGAAGTTCAAGTTTACACATTACCTTTGCTTAAGTTGTACATTTAAGTTGTACACGTCTGGCTCATTTTATGTTATTACAACTGTGTTTTACAATATTGTCGTGAACTATCTGTTTATACAACAGCCTCCTTTTATGGATTTCCACAGGCCGAGCTACAGTTGTTAACAAATACATTAATAAAAACTTATATCAGTTTACAATTACGTTATAGTGTGTTACAAACCATTTCTTAACAGTTCATGTATAGATTACAGAGGCCAAATAGGTGGATAAAGCAGAGTGTTACTGATACTTTCCACCTTCAGCAAATGAATGTGAAAACACCAGTGTCAGACTTCAAACACAGATGGTTCTGCACAGTGAAGGTTAAATATATAAAACCCAAACACAGCATACACACATATCCAGTGTGACACATCTCTACAAAAAAAACCCCAAACTTTTATTATCATTATTCTTTTAAAGAAAACAAACCTGTAGGTTATAATAAATCATCTTATTCTTATTATTTTGGAAATTTATTTTGAAAATATAGGAAGTCATTTCTGTAAGATCTCTTTGACTCGTTTTTTTTTTTTTTATGAGCTGATTTGGTTTAGCTTGAGTGCAACATTGTAACAATCGTAATTAAAAAGGACACTACAAAGAGACAGAGCCACAGTCAGCACCGTTTGGTCATATTTATTTTTTTACATTTCTTCAGAAGTCTGAGTACTCTCAAGAGAAAGCAGAAGGAAGAGTTTCACTCACACATAATGTAGTTTCAGCAGCAAGAAACATACAATCAAACAAGTGGGAAACAGATATCAACAGTATATAACTATGTTATGTGCAGACATCCCAGCAGTACTGTACCAATCCATTATAAAACTACGTTTTCTCTCTACCACCATCCACTTACTAAATGTGTCTTTTGTAAACTTGTGGATGACTGAATGTTTTTTCAGCTTAGTCTAAAGTCAATAGTTTCCAGGCTGATCCTGGTAAAAAAAAAAAAAAAAAGGGACAATTACAAGGACAAAATGGGCTTTTCCATCCGTGCTAATGTTTAATCTCCAGGTTTCAAACAGAAATCTCTTCAGAAGATAAATATTTTATAGCTGAAAATATGACCCATGCAAAGAATCCGCTGTAAAGAGACACAGGGGATGTACAACTAGAGAGCCAAAGTGATTTTTTTGTTTTCTTTTTTTTCTGACATGACATCAGAACATCTCCCAACTCTGACACATTCACTGTCTACCGTGTTTGTCCTCCTCAGCTCTCTTCTACGTGCAAACTTCTCTCATCTGTCTCTGCCACGACATCTCGTTGGCGTGTAAACTGTCCTCTCATCTCTTGTTTCAATCTTTAAAAAAAAAACATCCCAAAACTCATGAAAGGTCTTAACATTTAACATGCTACTATAAAATACAGTATAAACTGTTCTCCTCAGCCATTCTTCTCTCTCAGTGTCTGAAATTAAAAACCAAAAAAACCAATAGGTGAATGTCAGGTAAACATTATTATTGAATTACATTAAAAGGAAGGAAATACTGAAGACAAGGGTAAAGTATCAAACTTAAAAGGTTTTAACAAAATGTAATTGATAGGTCACAGCAAGCAGATGCAGCTGATGTGTTTTCATATTTTTGAATATGGCATTTTATTCCAACAGATACCATTCCCACTATTGTCCAATTCCTTTTTGGAATAGTAAGTTAAAGTTCCTGTTTTTAAAGCTGCCCGTGCAGTCAAGCAGCAGAAGAAAAACAACAGTCTTTTGGGGAGTGGGAGCGGAGATCTTGCAGATGCTGCAAGAAATGGAGAGATGGGATCTCATGGGACCCCACTCTTTTCTTGATAGTGTTCCAGTCTTTTCAGCTGGGTGGGCGTGCTTATGCAAGGAGTGTGAGGGCAGCGAGTAAAAGAGCCTTTTGACTCTCGGGTCAAGTCATTCGGGAGTGTTCAGGTCTAGGTAGTGCGTGGTTTGGTTTGGTTCGGGGTGGAGTGGGGATATTTTGCAGTCGAGGGGTTTCGGCGTATCATGGCTAAAGGTGCGTCACTGCCACGAGTGGTCAGTTGGGTAAACGAAGAGTCAGCTTATGTCTTATAAAAATGTGATCAGGACCAGTGCAGATATGTCAACATTACGTAATGATGTTTCCTAGAAACACGGTGATGTTATGGTGTTGGGTGGAATAGTTTTCAGATGAAGGTGGAATCCATGGTGCTGGTGTCTTGTGCGCTGCGAGCTCGAGCCTCAAAAAGCTGTTTTATCAAGGCCGATTTCTCCTGTTCCAGCTGCGCGATGCGCTCGCTCTTCTCCGTCACCTCCTTGATGAAAGAAGGGAAATGAAAGTGTCAGACATTAGTCCTAAAGCCTACAGTGACTTCTATCTGTTAGCAGTTTGTAGACTGCATTGAACCTGTGTGAGGAGTCGGTTCTGGTCCTTCAGTCTCTGGATGGCTTGTGGAGGAGCTGGAGGTGGAGGCTGGGAGTTCGCTGAGAGCGCTGCGGTCTGAACACCACTTGAAGGAAATGACTGCTGGGAAACAAAGAGGAATTACTGATCGTGGCTCATACACCAATGAAAAATCTAAATTTTTTCTAGAAAAAACCCACCATCTACTTCTGAGCACCTAAAATCTTAAAGCGATGCTTCATTCAAATTCTTCAAAGTCTTATTCAAAGTCTCTTGAGTTGCAAAAATCTAAAAATGTGCCGCTTTCTAATTCACAGAGATGGCGCAGGTTGTTTTAGATTTTCTCAAATCAATCCTGCTGAATAATCTTCTCCAATGTCCATCTGCATTCCATGTCCAAAACTGTGTCTCAACAAAATATTACTATAGCACTACAACCATTGCTGCAGGAGCAGGGACAGATAATCTAGCCAATACAAACTACCTGTTATATTATCTGTACTTTGTGAGTTTACGAGTAAAGGGAAGTTTACTTTAAACCCACAATCTAAATTTATATTTAGATTAT
The DNA here is from genome assembly GCF_046630095.1 of Trachinotus anak. NCBI lineage: Eukaryota > Metazoa > Chordata > Actinopteri > Carangiformes > Carangidae > Trachinotus > Trachinotus anak. The sequence goes on along the minus strand of NW_027273879.1, from coordinate 9,317,451 downwards.
ATCTACATATTCTGAGAAATTGAGCAATACTTGACTTAATTTAATCCCAGTGTCACCAGAACAAAGTAAAGATATCTATGAGCAGTACACTCTCACCATCCCAGTGCAGGAAATAAGGTCATTGAGGGAGTGGTTGACTTCTTGCAGTTTGGGGATGAGAACATTCATGCGACTCTGATTAGCTTCTGTGAAGAAATCCTGAGAGGAGAGAACAGAGACAAAAATGAACTCAAGACAGTAGTTAAAGGTCTGAGAAAGGACAAGCTTGGATCAGTCTGAAGGAGGAGGTGTTTACAAAGTGTTTGACATGATGAAGACAAAAACACAACAAAACATAAAACATTAAAATGTTTGGACAGTCAGTCAGACGTGTTTTTCCAAACCTGTAAAATCTAATTAAAGAACATTGGGAGAGAGAAGACTCAAAAAACACACAAACGATTTTTTTCTATACTTGAGAACTTATTCTTATGCAGCCTCCAGTACATACAGGAGTAAAAACCATGAATATATGTTAGATTTTGATTGCATTATTTATTGCTTGTGTGTCTATTTTGTTGTTTGACTTGGGAGTATTATAAAAGTGAAAGTTCAAAAATTATAAATCTGAATTGTGCGTGAGAAATATCTTCTCATGATGAAATTATGATACATTTGGCCAGTGATTCATATCACTTAAAAAAAACAATCAAAAAAACAACAGGCTGCATGTCCAATATCTTTTTAGCTTTGAGAGTTTCACACCAGTGTCTGAACTGACCGTGCAGTGGGAGCTCTGGCCGACCTGCCGCTGTCTCTCTGTGACATTGTGGATTTGGTCCTGGTACCAGTCCCGGGCCCGCTCCACCACCTCCAGGCCTGCCAGCAGAGAGTCTTTCTCCTGCTCCAGCTCTTTCATTTGCTTCAACTGTGTGAGTTGAAAGTTAAAAAAGGATGGTACGTTGAAGGAGAGCGGGGAGAAGAGGAGTGACATGGTGGAAGAGAAAAGGAGAAGAATTCAATTAAGAGCAGACAACACACCAGACTTCACAGAGAAATATTTAGTTTCCATATTTCCCATGCCATCACTAAAGGAGCTTTCAAACTGCTGCCAAGATGAAATCTAATCACTGATTTTTCGGCTGCCAGCAGTCTGCATGGTAGACAAACTCCCATGTTGTCACAAGGGCATCTGCAGCAAACTCTTTTGTGCGGTTAGAGACAATGGCGCCATACCAATTGTGCCGGACTCTCTCCCATCGTGAACAATGTTTAGAGGAGCAATCAGTGCCATGGCAACCACGCAGCAACCTAAGAATGGGGCAAACAGCGGACCCACTTCAGCTATGGCCACCCCAGTGTGTGCGAGTGTGTGTGAAAGAGAAAAGAGGGAGCAATGTATGTGTGTATGTGTGTTTGTGTGTGTGTGTGTGTGTGTGTGTGTGTGTGTGTGTGTGTGTGTGTGTGTGTGTGTGTGTGTGTGTGTGTGTGCACCCCGGCAAGGCTGCATTGAGTTGTGCTGACCAGGCTGTCCATGCGGCACATTGCCACAGTGCAGGCCTCATTGCTGGCATTCAGCCACCTGGTGTGTCATCTTTCTATCCACCCGTGGCTCCATCCCTCCACCCCCCCCCCCCAGTGTAGCTCAGTACATTCCACTGATCGTCGCTCATACACCAGAATACATGTTGTGACTGTAAACTAACAGAGGACGACAGATTTAAGAGGCGGGAGAAATCCTGTTTAAAATACTTGTGAACAGAATACTAGTCTTTCCCTGGTGAGCCTGATGACAGAGAGAGTTCACAGAGGAAGACGGGGGGGGGTTTGGGGGAAGAGGGGGGGGGGGGGGGGGGGGGGTCTGGGGTCCGTGTCTAGAATGAAGCATGACCCAGTGTCAGGCTGCATGAATGTGGTGGGACACAGGCAGGAAAACCAACAGTTAAAAAAGAAAGGAAAGAAAGAAAAGGGAGCAGGGCCGAGAAAATAACACAGAGAGAGGGAGCAGAGCAGCGAATGGCTGAAAGGTTATGGAAAAGTCTGTGCATGTATGTTTGTGTTCTCTCTGTCGGCTGAATGAGTGGGAATGAATACAGGCAGCAGCGTATGTACAATAACATGACACCCACTGCACAGGCTGTTTAGGTAAAAACACAAAGAACAACATAACAGCCTTTCAAACGTCATCTACAAAGCACCAGGAGACACAGTGGTCCGAACCTTGAAGCTCCGCAATAGAACAGCAAGTCAGAAGCAACAAGTCCCAGTTTAGGGCTACAAATAACAAATCTTTATACAGACTGATGTGTTCCCTGTTTTTCTGATTAGTCCTTTGATTGTTTAGTCTATAAAAAAGAAAGAAAAAAGTGAGAAATGCCAAGATTATGTCTGTTTGCCTGTTTTGTCCAACTTACAATAAAAAAAACAAGGATATTTAATTTAGCTTCATATTAAAGAGAGAAAAGCAGCAAAACCACACATTTCAAATTAATAAAACCAGGGAATGTTTGGTATGTTGATTAATCGACTAATTGACTTCTCTTTTCAGCACTATCCACACCCTGAAGCTCTACAGCGCTTCAACAGGTTACAGCTCACAAAAAGTCCCAAAGCTGCTAAAAGACAGAAAAGACATATTCTCATTTTTCATCTGTTACCTTTTTTGATTAGGTCAATTAATCAATACATTTATCGAATGTTAGGAAACACTGAAAAATGCCAATCAAATTCTTCATATTACTTGTTTTGTCAACTTAAAACAATATGAAACAGAAAAATATGCAAATTGTCACGAAACACGGCTGTCGATTCAGATCTGTCTATCGGCTCCTCATTACAGCACTAGTCCAAACCCTGAGGCTCTACAATGAGCCAACAAACACGTCCCAAAGTCCCTAAAACAAGCACAGATAAATATTTTTTAGTATCCTGCTCAACACACATGCTTGATTCTCAGCTGCTGAACCATAACTTTTTATCTCCTCTATCTACCTCTACAATTAAATGTCAAAACAACCTGAAGCGCATCTTCAAATCCTGAAATACACTCATTACAGGACCTACTTCCTCTAATTTCCTCTGTCCTCGACAAACATCTCTCCCTCTCCCTCCCTGTCCTTCTCTCCCTCTCGTCCTACTCACCCAGAGGAAAAAGTGCAGGGCTTTGCTGCTGTAGAGGCTACTGCTGAGGGGGATGAAGACGGTAGTGTAGGCGGCCCACACAGCCGTCCAGGCTGGGCCGGGCCGGCCGAACGAGTCCTCTACTTCTACCAGGCCCCTGGGCCCAACCCGGCTCACTACCATCAGGGCAGCAGTGGGCCAAGTCGGCCTGGGTGGGAGGGACAGAGGGAGGGGGGAGGAGGAGAGGGGCAGGGAGGGAGGGAGAAGGAGGGGAGTCGGTCAGTCAGCCTCTCCAGACACAGAGGCCAAGGGGAAAAGAGACGGAGACGGCGACACAAACAGGGAGAGAAGGAGGGAGAGGAGGCGAGCTGGAGAGAAAGAGAAATGGTGAGGCAGGGGGAGAGACAGAGAGTGAGAGGAGGCATGAGCTCCGTACTGGAGGTGGGAGGGGCAGAGTGAGGGGGGAGGCAGGGGGCACAGGGAGGGGAATGCGGGGGCCAATAGAAAGTGAAAGGGAGAAGAGCCTGCACTGGGAAACCTTTTTTCCCCCCCTCACAGTGTTTACATGCTTCAGCTACAGAAAGAAACTAATTTATGATCTTTAAAAGCCTCTGTCCCCATTATATCCAGTCATACTTAAATCTGTCCAATCAGCCTCTGCTTTCAGCCACGTCAGCACAACTAAAATCATAATAAATACCACAGCAAAAAAAATCTAAATTCTGCTTATTTCTGTTGTTGTTGTTTCATGTTACACTTTCGCTCAGTGGTTGTCACACTTTGTCTGTTTGAACAACTGGTTCAAAGTTACACACCAGCTACAACTAAAGACCATTTTCACAAATGATGAACCTGCCAGTCTAAGAAATGTCCAAAAAATTTCCATCACAATATCTCAGAGCCAAGCTCAGACTAACAAAACAGAACCCGATGTTATTCAAATGACAATGATTTAAGGCAAAGAAAAGCAACAAATCCTGACATTTCAGAACCTTTAAAAATTGAGGCATTTTTGCTTGAAACTATTAATTGATAGTAAAATAGTAAAATAGTAAAGACATGTTTCCAAGCTAAAGTAATGACCAAAGATATCACAAGTAAGAAACACGTTTGAGCTTGAATTTCATTCTTAATTTATCTGTCAGTTATTTTCTTCATTTATCTATTCTATATAACATGTCTATAATATGTTAGTAGTCAAATGCCCGTTGTAATTTCCCATGACCCAAGGTAACATATTTAAAATAGCTTGTTTTAACTTAAAGCCTTAAGTCTTCACATCTGAGAATCTCAGGACCTGGTTTGGTATTTTCAGTGACCAATCTGACCAACTGACGGATAGTTTCTAATTAGATTTGCAGGGATTATGGTTCAACCTGTAAACACAAGTGATTTTAGAAAAAAGTGATATTTTAGAGGAAGTGGAGGGTGCGGCTGTCATGTAACAAAACAGCAGGGTGTATTGCAGCTGGAGTAAGAAAGATTCGGGTGGGATCCACAGCAGAACATTTCATCACTAATGTCAACCCAGAACCTGGTTTGCTGAACAACCGGTTATTAATGGAAAACTCTATGTATGTAAACATCATTGCTGATATCCAAAGGCTACTGTCCGGTGTTTATAAAAACACTTTGTAGGGACTGTTTGTGTCAGTGTGTGTGTGTGTGTGTGTGTGTGTGTGTGTGTGTGTGCATGTGTGTGTGTGTGCGTGTACCAACCATTCCATAATCCACTCCGTTGGATATGGTATGCCGTCTCTGCTCATCACGACTCCGCCCGTGTCGCCTGGAGCCGCCTGTAAATCCTGTTGCTGATTCGCTCTGAGATCTTGGTAAACCTGATTTCGCAACACCTCGACAAAAGAAACAGACATTCAATCAGTTTCAACACAGTACTGTGGTCTGGCATGCACTCTGTAATCACTGCTGTTTTGTTTGTCGCCTGCTGAACATAATTGTGACAACAGGACAGGGAGAAACACAATCCTTGACGAAAACATATGACTCACTCTAATCATTTTTAGGTAATACAACACACTTCTGACCACTGAAGGTCTTTAAGAGTGTTTTCTCAAACAGTATTTTCGCAGCAGGCATGCGATGACACATGCCGCACACAGTAATTTAAATCACATGCAGTTTGTTGAATTATGTCTCCTTCAAACAACCAAAACTTTCATTCCAGATATGTAATCCAGGTGAGTCTGAAAACTCTGACGCAGAAAATTTATTGCACATGTTCGGAGTCAGTCAGCAACAGTAAAGGTGCATCTCTCCCTCTCAAACAAGAAAAAAAAACAAAAACATTTATCACATCAAGATTTTACAATAATGCACTGCGTTGGATTCTGGTTCAATTTTTCCACATCCTTAGTTGGGTCAGTCTTGTGTTTCTAAATCAGTCCCCGATGTAACGGATGTGAGATTAAATTTTACTGGGCAAACATCTCCACATCCACGGCCACACAAGGATGAAGATAATGCATTTGGGTTGCCAGTGTGAACCACAGGAGGGAGCTATACTCCGCAAATGTTTCTGGTATCAACAAGACAGGATGACTTTCATTCCATGGTGCATACTGAACCCAACACAGAGGGAAAAGTTATCATTAAACTAAATTTTTTTTTTTTTATGCGCAACTAATTATGGTCCTGCGGTTGATTACTTGACTGGGGATAAATTCAGAGAAATATGTGAAGTATCTAAGCTCGGGGCTATAAAACACAATGAACAGATAATATTTTTGATGTCAACGACACAGGATGACCTTCTTGAATTTATGTTATGTTGAGAAACTCTAAAAGCAGGACTTTAAAAAAATATTGTCAGGATTTTCAATCCTGGCAAGAGAGCTGGAAAAACAGTGAACAACAGTGTAATAAGAAAAGTGTGGTGTATAGAAATTGAGGTGAAGTAGTAGATACCACTTAATGATTGTTTGGTAAATGGTTAGGATGTGTTCATGTTTGCTTTGTTGTGGTCAGGAGAAAGACAAAGAGTTTGTTTTTTTTATTATTATTTACTGATTATTGAGTCAAACTCGGGTTTGATGCTTCTGTCCACTTTAGTCAAAACAGGTCGATAAACTTCAAATTAACTTAAACGTTTTTAACTTTTTTGGCACTTAAAAACTTTCTGTGTATCTGTCTCCTGGAAAAACACATGGAGCTCTGATGTTCAAACTGTGAGTGAAAACTTTTCAGCGGCTGGTTTTCTTTTTTCTGTAGTGTTTCCCTTGTATCTTATGTGGTATTTTATCAGTCAGATTTTTAGGTGCATACCATCAATGTTTACCTTTCCCAAAAAAATGGAGGAGTGCGAGAGAGAGAGAGAGAGTGTGTCGGGAATTTGTGGTGATGTCCATGGTGTTGGGGAGGTTTTCACAGATGCAGTGATTCAGTGGGCTCTGGCCTCTCTGCTGTAATCTGGCCTAATCCAGCAGGGTTTGGCTGCCTATGAGAGATGACATCATGGAAACTGCTGGTCTGTCTCTCTGCACTAACTGGACAAAAGTATGTGGACACCAAAACATTACACCCATGCATATATACTGCACCTTTCATTAAAAAACTATGGTGATTTATATGCAGCAATAACATCCATGCAATATTCTGTCAAGGCTCTCCACAAGATTTTGGGACCTGGCTGCAGGGATTTGCTTCCATTTAGCCATGAGAGTATTACTGAGGTCGGCCAATGATGTTGCGTGATAAGGCCTGGCTCACAGTCGTTGCAAATCATCCCAAAAGGTGTTGGATGGGGTCGAGGTCAGGGCTTGTGCATGCCTCTTTCCCCAAATTAAAAAAAAAAACAGGCCTAAAAAAATATCACTGTACACTGGAGCATTAAGATTTCCCTTAATTGAATTCAGGAGCCCAAACCACAAACAGCTGCTGACCAAAAGCACGCAGAAGTATGTGAACATTTCTTTCTGTCCATCTATCGAACTCTCTGACTACACAACACTGTCCTTCATGCGAGTAGTGTAAGCAGTGAAAGCCCAGAGGGCTCGACAGAGAGAGTGTGAGTGTCACTCTTATAGCTCTAGACAGGCCTAGCTGTATAGAGATCATGCAAATTTGGACGGACTCCAGTTGATTGTGTGTATGTGTGTGTGAGTGAAAGAGAGAGAGTGAGAGAAAGAAAGAGAGAGAGCATGTAAAAGGATTCTCGTATGATTGTGAGAGGAAGAGGAACAACAGTGAGCCTGTATGTACGAACGAGATAATGAGCTAGCGAACTGGGAGTTTCACTACAGCGCCTCCTCTAACCTACATCCGACGCCCCAAGGAAAAACCGGACACATCATCACGCATACAATTGACCATCACCCGTTCCCCAGTCAGAGGGCCATAACTTTGTCCTCCCTCCACAAGCCAGACCCTCAGAGGTGGATAAATCTCTGCAGGAATTTCTGACATGATCTCTGACCTGACCTGGGGTCAACAACAGCAATTACTCAACTGGGGTCCCATCTTTGGAGCAGGGGCCCTTAAACAGGCCTGTTTAAGTGGTGACATAATAGTGATACCTGAGAAGTTTACTGTCAAACCCCAACAAAGACTGTTGTTGACTCCTTCTGAGGCAGACTCCCTTTAAAAGATACCATTTTTAACTACACAGGACTCCTGCTGAACGGCCCTATATGCAGACATTGTGCACTTGTGTGTACTGCATGGATCACTGCATCCAATTAAATTATAATATGAGATCGAAGCTGGCAAGACTGCAGTGGACATATCAGCACAGTTATGCATGCAGTCAAACGGCTTGCTCGTGGGATTTCAGTCTCAAATGTATTCTCTTCTGTGTTCTGGTAGGTATTCAAGGACGCAGTAGCTCAGATTCTGACTCACATCCTCAAGGACATTTTTTGGTGTCGAAATAAGATTTTGTTTTTGTTTCAAGCCTGCAGCAACAGGAGGAGCAAATACAAACTGAGGCACAGAGGGAGTAAATCCTTAAAGTGGGAGGGGGGCGGGGGACTGAGATGGATTTGCAGATGACAAGCATCTTGCATGAACCTTTGACAAAGAGTAGTGATTATCAATAAAAAAATGACCAGTTCTAATCATTTACATCTTCTGGTAAAAGCTGTGTGGGTGTGCTGTTTTTTTAATGTCATTATAAATTGAATATATTTGACTTTTGCTCAGACAAAACAAACTATTGAAAGACTTCTTGGGCTTTGGGAAACTGTGATGTTTTTTTTTTTTGTTTTTTTTCACTATTAGCTGACATTTCATAGAGTAAACATTATGCACACAGTGAACGACCCACCTGCCCCTCAAACACTGGCACTCATCATTTCAACTATTTGAAAATGGCATGAAGGTGCCACTCACTTGGTCCTTGGAGCTGCGGTGACTCCAGAGCAAGTGACTCAATCGACCTGACCCGGCTCTGCTGGGGTTGTGTCGGCTTGGTGGCATGGCCCGCGTCGGTCCTGTAACACCCCCCCTCCGGAGCGGCGGGGATCCGCTCCAGACTCCGTCCGGACCTCTCGAAGCCTGCGCTGTACCTCGCCGGTGCACAGGCGGGGTACACGGCCCCCTCGTCCGGCCTGGCCCGGCTCTGGAGGGAGGACGCCCGGTGCTGCTGAGTGTTGGCCACGTTGCTCGATCCCAGCGGACGGACCTTGTTCTCAACCCGGGTCCCGACGCCGCATGCGGACAGCGGGGCGGGTTTCTGGTGCTGCGGGTGGACGGCAGCCTGGGCCTTGAAGTGGGAGCTGTTTTCTGGGTTGAGCATGGAGTACCGCAGCCCCGCAACAAACCGCTCAAAGGTGAGGCAGCCGTGCGGTGGGGTGACCCTCCTGAGGCAGCTCAGCACCCCGCCGGGCAGGTCCTGCGTGTCGGCGCCCTGCCAGCGGCTCTCGATCTCCGAGATGTGGACGTAGCCCCGTCGACCATCATCCAAGATGTCAAACAGGGTCCTCAGGCTGTGCAGGAAGGCTTTGGGCAGACCATCTGTTGAATACTCCGTCTCTTTGGGCTGCATTTTGACACTTTTAAAGCCCTCCGCCTTGCCTGTAAACACCTCTTTTCTTGGCCCAACTCTGCCGTAAATCGCCGACGTCCCGTTCAGTTTGCAGCCTCGATCGGTCGCTATCAAAGCCATGGAGGTATCGATAGTCCCCGCTGACTAATCAATCAAAAACACGCCAACACAAGTCGGCTGACTTTATGTCACATACAGAGCAAGACAAGCGATTACCGCCCACTGAAAAGCAAAAAATAAATGTACTCAAAAGGACTTTTTTTAGCCTGAAATCCGTGATTCGCCGTCCCCGGGGTGCACCTTCCTTCTGATCCACACTTTCCTCCTCCTGCCCCGGGACCGCCCTTCAAACGGCCGAGCGAAAGCGTCCCGGGACCAGCCATTGGCCGCGGTGTTGCCGAGCCCGGCGCTCATTGGTGCAGGCCTGAGGTGAGCTGCAGTTTGAGTTGTGCTTTTGTTATTACTAACGCTGCTGAGACGTTATTCATAAAGCCTGGATATTATTATACACCCCCCGTCCTCTTAATCAGAAAGAGCTGGGTAAACTATCACTTTACAGCCCCCCACCCACTGACACACACAGCCATCATGGGGAACAGAGCCCCTTTGTTTCACCTGAAACTTTTTTAACTCTTTGATTAAAGGAAAGTTTCACAAATTTTCAAGTCTGTCTCAGAACAGTTGTGTATGATGAAAGAGATTTTGGTTAGTCCCCTCATAACGAAAGGCTGAGGGGGGTAAGCAACTGCCCCCAGACCCCAAAGTTCATCTCAAATCCAAATTTGATTAACCTCAAATGGCAATGTATTTATTACAATGTAATGAAATATATAAAAAAGCAAAAACAACTGTCTTCTACAGCCCCCTTGCACACTCAAAAACTGAACAAGAAGGTCCACAATGGTGAAATGTGTTATATTGTTTATATTGTTATTGTCCTACAGTGTATTACGTTGTTCAGATATTTCTGTTATTGTGTCATATCATGCAAGCGGCCTGTACAGTTTTTCATGGGGTGCAATGACATTTAATAGAAAATTGTGCAGCTTGTGTAGGGTTAGAGCAAGCATTTTATACATGTTCTTGCTTTTATGGTTGATATCTTTCATAATCGTATATTAGTATTTAAAATAATCTTCTATGGGAAATATTATATATCATCTGGATGCTTTTTATGGGATGTTACTCCAGTAAACAACCATTAATTATAGCCCTGGCCATACAGCTAGTCCTGCCAAAATAAAGTGCTCCACTCAAAGAACCCTTTAATCATGTGTCTGTTTTGATATTACATAATATGATTTATATCAAGATCTTCTCTCGGTCAGGCTTAAAATCTGTACTCTCCCTGCACACGACTTAAATCCAACTCTCACACAGTCACAACACATCGCAACCATTCCTGGCACATCAGTTACACCTTTTCTCTTTCTCTGTCTTCAGCGATGAGTCACACAGAGAAACTCTCAGTCCCTGCACAGACCAGTGTTTATCTCTGATCTGCCCAGACTTGCAGCCTCATCCCGTCACCATCTACAAAACCTTAAGCAGTTTAATCTGTTGTTGGTTTTATCCTATTTTCCTGATAACTATCGGTCATTTCTCTCGCATTTAAATGTTATCCTCGAACTACCTATTCCTTTGTTTATGTACACTTGTAGTGCTAACCCATCTGCTTTAATTGTAAAGCACTTTGGGTTTTAAAATATGCTATACAAATAAAAGTGACTTGACTTGACTTGACTTGATGAATGCTTAAGACACTGTCACAAAGGACTCCCTGTAATTTTCCTGCCTAATGCGTACTCTTCCTGTCGGACCAGATAATGAATCACATATTTTCTCTATTATATTATTCAAATGCACTGTACAGAGCCCGCAAGACTGGATACACAACCAATAAATCCCCTCAGGGCAAACATATGCACTCCCTCTCCCTCTAACAATCAGTCACACACCGGTTGTTCTTGTTAACACATTAATTTGTAGGAATTGATTATGTCTCTAGGCTGGAGAGCAGGACCAATGGATCACATGTGCAAATACCCAATAACACAGTGTCAAAGTACAAATTTGGCCTGGGACTGGTTTTGGTTTTTCCACTTGGGGATGTAGAAATGTTGGACATTATGATTATTATGGGGCTTTTTTTTGGGGGGTGGGGGGGTGGGGGGGGGTTGGCTTTTTCAGGCTTGATTGTTATATAACCAAAGAAAAACAGGCAGTGGAAGAAAGAGGAGAAAGAGACACACACACTGTCCAGTTGCAGCTCAGATCAGTGCGATCACTCGATTCACAGAGTCAGACAACTGAGCGCTCACTCCTCCTGCTCTCCTCGTCTCTCTTTCTCATGCTGTCACGCACATGCATCGCTGCTGCTGCTGCACAGAACAGCCAAATGCACACACACACACACACACACACACACACACACACACACACAGTAGGATTTATTAACCATGCCAAGTGGTTTCCAATCATCCCAGCAGGCTAGTCCATACCACTGTTAGTTTTAGTTAATGGGCTGATCTTCAGCTCCACTGGCCAGTCAGTCCTGTCATGTAACACGTAGCCTACACAGGCTTTTCCTTCATTATCTCCTGTTTGCCCTCTGTTTCTCTAAGTCTTTTCCTTCAGCCGTATCAGTGTGCATGTGACAAAGGATTTGAGAGCTTATTCAATTCATGAAGCCTGTTTTTTTTTTTTCTTTTTTTTTTTGGATGGGAGATAGACACAGAAAGAGACTTCAAAACCTTCAAATCTTGGAGGTGTTGAATCAGATTTGAATTAGAGTCAGTGGGAGGACGAGAGCGAGAGGAAGCAAGAGTGGGGGTGGAATCAGTCTGCACAGAGATGGAGAGAGAAAAGAAATATTAAACCAAAGCCAAAATCCTCCCTTATTCAGGCTGCCTTTACTATGAGACTCTCCCATCCTTGCCTTTTCTATTTTTCTGTCTCAAACACATTCTCCTCTCCACTGGTGCGAGCCTGTGTTTTCAGCTCTCAGAATTTCTTTGGCTTGTTCTCCATGAATCAAACGCCATGGACTTTGGCCGCTTCCGTCACTTAAAGTATGTTTGAATGGCTCTATTGTCTCAATGACCTGCACTGCATGGTGCAGAATTTATGTTAACACCTTTATGTGCAAACTAGTTCAACTATGCATAATCACTTTTTTTTTTTTTATATATTCTTTTCTTTTGTGGATGCGTTTACCACCATAAAATGATTTCTCCTTGATGGGCTCTACATAGGTTTTCACACTTTCATTCAAAACTGTAAAATGACTGCTCTTATTTAAATGCATTTACAGCTCTTTTGCAGAACTCAAACATCACATTCACTTGATAGCATTAGGTGCTGCACCTGGATGCACCCCTATCATTTTGCATGTCTATATGGTAAAGGTTTCCAATGCTTCTATTTTTTTTTTATAAGGCTGGAACATGATGAAAATGGTAATACCTCTGATTCTGGGTGCTTGCCATGGCAGGATCAGCAGTGTTCCCCTCTGTGTCACAAACAGTATGCAGCTGGTTTTTGCATGTGTCTATAGATCTGTGTGCAAATATGCTCATACTTGTATTTTTTTTTAATTTTATGGGCTTATATTCATTCAGTCAAAACCAACTTGGGCAGTGGAGGCATCCAGATCTGCCTCTGATCCCACAGGCATAGAAAAAAAAATTGTATATATATTTGTAGTTGTATGAGTGTAAGTATTCGAATCCAAACCCGGGAGGTATGAGTGACTGACTTTCTGCCTCTTGATAAATATACATGATATGAAAAACTATTTTAAGATATGTTTGACATGATTTTAGGCTGGAGCACCTGGTCCACTCTGATAGCCGCTCAGCACCCGTTCTCTTCCATCATATCTTGTCCTATTTTCCCTCATTGTTTAGTCAAAAACATGAACATGTGGGCGTCTTTGTGGATGAAGGGAGGATGAATCATGGTGTCATTCCTTTGTACTGAACATGTTGGCACTATTACTAAAAAAATGTATTAAATTACATTTATTTGACACATGCTTTTGTCCACCGCAGTGCATTTATACTTGGGTTCTGTGTTTAAATATAGAGTATATTTACATTGCATTCACTCATTTGGCAGATGCTTTTATCCAAAGTGGCTCACAAGTGAGGGACATCACTAAAACTTCAGTTTATGTCCATAACGTGACAATATAGTTTTTTTCTGTTTTCATTACACTGTATACTTTTTCTTATAATAACTCTACTTTGTCATCTCTACAATCGTCACCTCTTCCGAGTTCCTAAATTCTGTGAAAATCCAGTGACAATTTCTCCATAAAAAACTGAAGCAAATCCTGAATGTGCAATGGCTTTTACATTTCTCTTCTCACCTCTTTACTTTCCCAATCTCTTGCTCACGCTGCAATCACTTCTAAATTAACTCCAAAATCGAATGAAATGTTTGTTTGACACAAATGCAAAATTTTGCTACATCCAAACAGATCTTTAGATAATACAGGGTTTATTAAAGCATCACTGCAGACGAGTGAATAAACACGCAGTGGCTGAAAGCAGCGCCAGTAAATGATTTCATGCGGATTACACTGCTGCCCTGAGACTTTTATTTAATAGCTAATAATATTTATTTATTTAAACGATGAATCATTCCACCACGATTTGCTCTCTGTGGTCCAAGGCATACATGAGTAAAAATATCAATGTGTAATTTAGATCATAAGCAAGATGACAGAAAGTGGTCATTTACTGGGCTGGTTGAGCCACAAGGGTCTGAAAGACACGACTCTGCAAATCCCACAAGGTATACAGCGACAACTGATGTCTGGTTTTGGCAGCGCCGCATTAATTCTGTTGCATGTCAAAAAAAACACGTCCAAATAATAATACCAGATCATAAGCTTAACATCTGATTCCTCGTAAAAACCCAAACTAATTCCTGACCTCTGATTCAGGAAACTCGTCTGTGTATCCACACGTTAATGCTGTTACGAAATTCAAAAGCTCCACAAACTCTGAAAAAAAAAAAAAGATCCCTAATTCATGTGCTATGTTGAAGAAACACTCTCCCCCGATGGTTCAGAACCAGCTTATCTGGACCTCTCCAGAATAGTGTATTTTCTGAAAAGATGTCATTATATACAGAAAAACATATTTATCTATAATCATGTTCAGTCCATTACATCGCCATATTTTGTCTTCTCAGGTCCCTTTGATTGCTCTGGTTTAGACACTGAAAGAAACACACAGACAGGTAAACAGTAAGCAGAGAGGTCTGTAATCTGTCTTTATTGATAAATGTTGATGAATGTTCTGTGGTTTAATGTGATCTAAAAAAGACCAATGCTAAAGTGAGCAGGTCTGCAGCCACACACTGTACTCACGCTGTGCCGGCGATCTGTCCGGGACTTTTCCTGTTTCCAGCAGCAGCCAGAGGTCTGAGCATTTCTGTGTTTCCCAGCGAGTCACTGCATAACTGCCCACTGCGGACGCCACTGAGAGAGGAGAGAGGGGAGCTTACAGAGGCTGCAGAGACAGCATTAATGTCTCGCTTTCGTCATTTTAGTATCCACTGAAAGCCAACGCTTCGCCTCTCACCTACTGAAATGAGCACGCTCCATTGAAGAGGATAAGGACACTTCTTCTGTAAAGCCATCTGAATGGCAAATAAGCCGGTAGCACCTACAAACAACAAATTTATTATTATTAAAATTATTATTTTTTTTTTTTTTTTTTGACCTAACACGACAGGGGTCAATATATTGCCCACTGTGTCAGTCTGCAGGCAGCGCTCTCATCATTGATGGTGATTTTCAGCAGCCTTGCACCTGCATGTTTTGAATGTATACATTGCTTCTAGGGAACAACTACATGAGACAATTCAGAAAAACAAGTGTGGAATTATTCTGGTTTTACAACTGTTCAAGACTTTTGTAAAAAAAAAAAAAAAAAAAAAAAAAAAAATCCTGCAGAGCAAAAGAGGATTATGACAGACATCCTAAGGTTTAACAGAAGTAAAAATAAACTGCCATGTATGCTCATACAGTGATTACTGTGATGATGAATGATAATGTGAGCACCATCACTCAGTGTTGAGTTCAGTGTGCACCATGTAATATGAAAACACAGCTCCCTCCTGTGGTAAACACTGGTCACAATATGTTTTGGGGTTTTTTTTTTTTTTTTTCTTTTTTTTCTGTCCAGATCTTTGAATAGGTCTTTTTTTTTTTCTCAGTTGGTCAATGACATGAAGACATTTAGCTCCAACAAATGTCATTGAAGATTTGCCAGGTCAGGGCCTGAGTTAGAGACAGTGGAGGAAAGAAGGTAGAAATGATCCAATACAACGTGTTATTCTTAAGTGTCTCATCATTCTGATAATGATACAGTAATTCATTTCTAACGTGGTCGGCAGAAAGCATTAGTGAAATTAAACCCCACTTACCGAGCACAAAGGTCCCAGTTCCCTTCATGAAGGCATGAGACTGACAGGCAGCATAACTCTGTAAACCCTGAAACACACACACACAGAGAGAGAGACATTAAAAACTGTTTTTCCTACATGATAGTCCCACTCACATGCTGCTTCTCAGCACAGCGGGCGCATCAGCTGGTCTGGCTGTCAGTGTCCTCCAGAGATCAGCGGGCTGCAGACAAGAGGAGAGAAAGCGCGCAAATAAAAACCCACCGGGTGCTTTGCTGCCACCGAGTCGTCCACTCTGCTCAGACCGAGATTCACCATGTCGGCCGGTTGTTGTGAAGCTGGAGGTTTAAGTCTTATATGGACGGTGACATCAGCTCGTCGTGGTGAGGGTGTTGTGTGTAACAGTGCAGTTATAAAACTTCCTCTTCAAACCAAAAAAAAAAAAAAAAAGAAAAAACACACACCGAGAGCCGCAGCTGTGATAAAACGCTGGCTCCGCCCGGTGGAGGGGAGGAGGAGGTGCTGCAGCCGCAAGGGACGACTCAGAGGTTTGATACGTTAGGAAATAAATCATCATGAAACACGTTTGTTAAACATAAACAAGAACATATAAAAGGAATAGTCATGCTGTTAATAATCATGCTGTACAATGGAATAAAAGTAATAGGCCTACAAGCATGAATACAAATGCTTGGAAATAGATAAATAAGGTCAATGAAACTTAGGCCTATATTTCAAATTTGTGAAGTATCACAATGATTATTTTTTGTGTGTGATTTAGAGAGGTTGTTGTTACATTAGCGCAGTATAAATGTGTTTTTCTGCTTTGTTATCTCAGTTTTATCTTTCTTATCAGTCTTACCTTGATCGTTGCTGTTGTTGTTATTGCAGAGGTTCAGAAACTGAATCTTGAGGAATTCAAGATAAGGAATGACATGTTTGAAGTTTGTCTTTCAACCAACCATGGAAAGAATTATATAAAGTGTTACCTGCAGGATCTATTTATTACAAGGCAACCAGAGTGGAGTCACACTTACACTTGGAGCTACCACTATTATCCTGCCCGGCTTTGCCGCTCAACAGGGATTCTTGTTTTTCACCACCATTCTTGTGAATTAATGTTAATCCAAAACTGGAACCCACAGCAGCTCGAGGTTTAGGACCCAGCAAACAGATTAACACTTGAAAACTGGTGCTTAAATAAAGTCATCACAGTAACAGGCCTGCTGCAACAGCACAGCCCACTGACCTCTGTGGCCCCTCTGTTGACCTTTGACACCACAGTGATCTCAAAGAGGCAGATGGCTCTGCTGAGGACCAGAGATATGCAGGAAAAAGAAGAAGAAGCTGGAGAGACTACGACTACCCGCTGAGACACAAGTAACAACAGAGAGACTCAAGTTACCAAACAGCTGCAGCAGAGCAGCTGAACATCTGTTACTTGTTAAAAAGAAGATAAAGAAGAAATGATGAACAGACTTTAGAGATAAAACTGATTAACAGGATAAACAGAGGGGATAAAGACTTAAAAGGAACATCAAAAGAAAGTTTTTTTTTAAAAAGTAAAAAAAAGAACAATATATTAACAAGAAAAACAAATGAACTACAAGTGTTAATTATGGCTCAGTGGTTAGCACTGTCGCAGCACTGTGTGGTGAGCAAGGAGGTCCCACTCACCGTGATGGGGGGAACTGGTCATTAATACCAACTCTGAGAGAAGTGGAGTGCCAGTCCACCAGCCGACAGGGTGGTGCTGCAGTTTTAATGGCAGCATTAACATCTTTGTGGACAACATGCAAAGTCACCATGAAAATCAGAGGGGGGCAGCGGTGGAGGAAATGATCCGACTGAGCAGCAAGTTAAATGTGGTGTAAGTGGGAGATCAAATATCAAGTTTCCTACAGCAGCGTGATGATGGCCTCGGGCTCGTCCACACCAGCAGCCAAAAGTCTTGGGTAATATCATCTCCACTCACCCTCACTTTCCACCCTAATTTGACCTTTTTTTCCCTGCACGGTTTATAATTTACAGGCCGCTTTAATATAGGCTAAATAAATAACAAATTTGACTTGACTTTTCAGCATGCAAATCAGGTCATTGTGTATAATCAACACTGCAGTTGTGTTATTAAGTTATATATAGTATATAATGTTCTTTCTCTTGAGTAGCTGTCCTGATGGTCCAGGGACGGCTGACAACTGGATTGATTGTATTTTTATCATTTTTATGGGTAAATCAATAAACCTTGTGTCCTGCAGCTCTAGGATAAGCAGATGTCATAGCTCATGTCCACCATCATCAAGTGTTTGACACTTGTGCATGACACATGACTGAAATGATGAAGAAACTGTTGCTGACTAATTCTTTGCAGTGATTTACAGACTTAACGTTATGGTCATTTTCAGGTCGTGGAAGACTGAGGTATGAACAGATAATGGATGAGTTTTAGTAAAACACAGGAGTAATAATACACGTCTTCATAGGAGAAGATATAAATGTTGACAAACCGGGGGGGGGGGGGGGGGGGGGGGGGTTGTATCTCACACATGGTTCTTCTATACTGAAGTAAAAGTCAAATTCAAGCTGAGTATCTGTCCAAATAATTGTGAAAGCTATTGCTGGAGTGAAATCATGGACACTGTCCTGCACTGACTCAAGAAGGGGCTCAGCTCACCGTCCTTACCAGGACATTGTAGACGCTTCAGGCTGGTTAATTTATTTCTTTTTTAACTTTGGTTAAAATTAAACGTCTTCTGCCCGTGACTGAAACATTACCCACAAGCCAACAATTAAACCTTTTCCCGAATCTGAGACTGTGCACTGGTCACTGCAGTCCTTCTGCTTATTGCAAGTGTACTGCACTTATATTGCACTTTTCTACCTAAGCAAGACAAACCTCTACACAACGCACCATTCATTCATCCGTTCACACACACTCATATGGTGACAGCTGCCACGCGAGGTGCAACATAAACATCCTTCAATCTAATTAACGTAGTTTTTGATCATTTCTTTTTTTCCACACTCCTACACTCACCAGTACTCACTCAACTCCAACAAATGAGGTTCATTTTATTTATTATCATTTTACATTGGAAAAGCAACTGTCAGTTATCCCCAACTGTACTTCCATTCACATATTGTAGCTCTTTATTTCTAGGTGATTAATGCTTATATTCTTACAAAACAAAAAGATTTCAGACACAATCTGTACACGCTGTCCAAATCACACCCCTCCCTTCAACCCATCTAGGACAAATACGCTAACATGGGAGCCAAATTTTAGTGCAGTGTTGAAAACCTGTTCACACACACTTACAAAAGAAACAATCAACAAGTTGCATGTACGTCTGTGAATCACATGCGTGTTAAGTGTCTGGACTCCTCACCGAAGACACAAGAGGACACGTTTAAGCAGGTGTGCATTGTAGGTAATACAAGGAAGGCAGGCGATTTGAGGATAAATCTGACACAGAATAATTTCCCTTGGACTGCCGTGTCTTAGAAAAATAAAAGCAGGAAATGGTTCTGTTCATAAAACCACTCTTCAAAATAAAATGTGGTGGGAGGAATTCAAGTTTTACACTCCAAGACGTTTCTCACGCGGAAGATTTTAGTGACAATGACGGTGTGCAGCGTTTTCTTTGAAACTCCAGAAGGGCAACAATGAGGACGACTCATTAAGGATTAGGAAAAAAAATTTAAAAATCAAGTAACGGGGATGAAATGTTCAGCTCCCCCCCCCCCCCACTCAAACATGTGACACATAAAGGTCTCACATTGTCCACTTTTCATTTTGTTTGCCTTCAAATATCACCAGGACAAAAACATGTTTCACAATCAAAAGTTTTAAATAAATATAGCTCCATTGATAGAATTTCTTCAAAAAAATAACCCTTAGAGCAAACTCTCACACAAGAAACTGAGCACTAACCCACCCGCCCCGACCCAAAGACACATACCATAACCCTGCAGATTTAAAAATACCGTTGAAAAGACAGGTGTGTGTTAAAAACCAGCAAAATAAGACTGACTGGAGGGATTCATACCAAGTGATAAAGAAGTGCCAAACCACAGAAGAAGAAGAGCAGATTTTGGTTAATGTAATTTTGTTTCCATTTGATTATCAGATAACTTTGACAGAGATACTTTGTCTTGAGAACATGAGATAATTATTTTGTGATCACAAGAAAGTTTTGTTTTTTTTTTATTTTGTGATCATGAAAAGGGTCTATCAAAGTACCAAATAACACCAGGACCAGCTTTTTAAATACTAACTGGAGAACTTTCAAATGCAGATTTTTTTTTTTTTGAAAAGTGTAATAAATCTAGTTTTTAGGCAATTAAAAACTTTGAACCACATCTTAAACAACAGAACATGTCCAATCAAAGTGATTTAAAAAAAAAAAAAAATCATGGGTCAAGAAAATCTAGAAAAAATTAAAGCCTTTATTTGGCAGCTACTTTATTATAGAACAGTGAAAATATTTTTAACCCACCAGTCTATGATTAAATATGAAATTTAAAACTGTGTAATATGGCCCCTGTAAGAAGAGAACAGACAAACATTAGTCCAGCCCGTAACCTATGTTGACCAATTCAATGTCCTTCAGTACATATTGGCAGCACACGCATACATACACAAGCACACACACACATTCACACGTTCACACACACACACACACAGTCCCACACTCAATACTGGTAGTGTGATTCAATCAGTGAAATCTATCTGATGTGTGTCGTGGTTGGCTGCATGGTGAGTACGACAGACAGGGAGGCGGCTAAGGTGTCGATGACCATGAAGACGGCAGCCGTGCGCACCAGAGAGGTCAGAAAGGGAGCGATACAGTGAAAAGGTCCATGTCCCATTGTACCAGCTGAACGACGGGTACTGTAGCCCCTGGGTCCCCCGTTTGCACAGACGTCACCACACCCAGTGGCTGGGTGGAGGAACAAAAGTGGATGACGACAACTGTCCATGTTCGACTGTGGTCCAAAGAAGCTTGTGCAGTTCATCAACAAGACAACTTTTTCCCCCTCACATACAAAACCATAGCAGCAGGTAGAGCTCGAGGGTCTCCCTCCTCGAGGAAAATAAGGACAAAAAACAAACGGAAAAAAAACCAAAAAAAACCAAAAAAACAAATAATACCTTTCCCCGTCATCCACATGAAAAGCAAGCTATGGAGAACTACCAGTTCTGGGAAGTGGCAGATGTCTTTTTGCTTTATTCTTCTTCCCCTTCTCCATCTTCTTTTCCCCCTGAATCCAAAACTATCAAGCAACCAACATTGTCCTCTGTCGTTAGTCTCTTGTCAGCAATTTTCCCCATTTTGCACTTCATCCCCCGCTCCCCTCCCACAAGTCAAACCCTGCCCCCCTCCCCATTCTCCCTCATCCTCTCCCAGGCGAGGATGAAGGCAGATCATCGTTCGGGCTCTGACTCCAGGGCCAGCACCCGCTTACGCTCACGACACTGCTTCTTGTGGGCGGGCCAGTCCCTCTGCTGGCACTGGGAGCCACAGTAGCGCGCCACTTGGCATCGACCGCAGATGTTGAACTCTCGCAGCTGTGGAAAGACAAGGAACAAGGTCATTTTTGGGTGTGAGGAAGTGCTCGGTTACTGTGATCCTGGGTACGAATTTCGCTCGATAAATCAGTTTGTGGATGGAATGCCAGTTACAGTACATACCCTCCTCTCAATGAGTGAACAAGGAGGATAATGACACTCATAGTAGGTGCAGGAGCACTCCTCTTCCTCCACCAGCTCCCCGTTAGCGTTGTAGTAGCGTGTGCGGCTCAGCTCCAGGTACTGCTCCTCCACAGGGTCGGCCGGCACCTGCTGGATGGCCAGCCAGTACAGAGACTGCTCTCTGGACAAGCAAGAGAAGATGAATGTGCCATATGAAATATCATTTGTCTTTTCCACAAGTCACGTGAGGACAGCGATCCAAACTTCCACTTCTCCTTCTTAACCAAGGCCACTCACACCACTTTGTTCCTCCATATTGTGTAAGTGTTGCTAGATTTACTTCTTCTTTAAGAGGCAAGAAGCCACTTCTTAACTTGTATTACTTTCAATAAGATTAAAGTGTCAGCTAAGGTCACAGAATTTTCTATTTTTCAACTCACTTTCAAGAAACTTAATCACTAAATGCAAGGAGAGCCCAATGCGATGGTACTGCAAGGCTAATTTAGTGATAGACAGTCGAAAAAGAAAACGGCGAAAAAACCCGGCAAACATTTACATTTGTTTTACTGAGCAAATGCACATATCTGTTTTGCTCAGACAGAGACGAAGCTGGCACCTCAATAAATCACACTGGCTTCTTTTATAGATGAAGCTTCATGCTTGTGCAATGCTCTACATTCCTACAGTGCTACAGAATTCCGCCATTAGTGCAGTAGCACTAGTACAGCTGTGGTCTGACCTTTGCTTGCTGGAAATCTCCTCCGGCTTGGGGCTCCAGCCGACTGGCACCAGTCGCAGGTTATCTAGCCGGTTGTCCACTGTGACAGAGTTGATGTGGATGACTTGAAAACTGGGTGCGATGCCTCCTCTGTGCTTCTCCCTGGGTCAAGACATGTATCCAGATCATAAGTCAGCCAGTTCAGTACCAACAACAAAATAACCACAACTCATTAAGACAATAACATTGCATGACTTCTTCTTTTTCTAATTAAAAATATTATCAGCAGCTCACTCACAGTATTTTTTAAAAACAGTACAGTGTAGACCATGAGACTTCAGTGGCTGAGAAAAAATTTGGTACTGCGCTCATGATATATGAGACAGTAACATTCGCACCAACCTGGCAGCAACTCAAAAATGACTAATTTTGAGACACACATCACTTGTCCAACTGCACCACCTCAGTTTTTTAAGATACCAAATTGTTGTGAAGTTTTACTGATACTTGTATGAGAGTTATCTTAGACATCAGAAGTAGGGTCAGTTACAACGCACCTGCCTGTAGTGGTAAGGGCTCAAACTTGTGTTTGTTATGGTAAAGATGCACAAAGCGATACGCATCCGGTGCATCCCTACTTTGTTTTCCTAACTGCTTCCAGCTCACCTCTCCAGCACTCATCTTGCAGTTTTAACAGACAGTAGAAACAAAAGCAGGACATCTGTATACACAAGATTTACTTCTGGGCTGATTACAATCAGTAGGTCCCATCAAGGACAATTCCACAATAAGGATGCTTGCCAGCACAGAGAGTTTGACTCCAGATGCTCCAACAGAAAAAAATACTGTTTATACTGCAACTGATATAATGAACAAATTACCTACCAGAGCAGCTCATGCAACGGCCTTCCTGCCCAGCGGCCTTTGCCAATGTCGAAAGCGTAGGCAAAGATCTTAGCTCCATTGCCATCCGCATCTACCTCCATGCGCGCCTACAAATGGAACAATGCGATGGTTTAATATTGGCACTATCAGAAAAAAATGGTAAAGGCAAATCTCGTGATATTGATGATGAACATCATTTGCTGTTGAGTCCTCATTGTTTACCTCAAAGGCATAGTTTTCCACAAGCGGTATGTCCTGCTCATCAATCAGTGTGTATTTTGTCTGAAACAAGAAAATTGAGAGAAAATGTTTTATATTTATGTTGAGATCTGTAACATCAGCAATTTCTTCATGGCCTTTAGCAAAATGTCAGGTTGTTAAAACCAACATTGTGGGAACCTTTACAAGGAGCCCAAAGGGGGAGGAAAGCCAATGAGAGAGGAAGACCCTATAAACTCATCAAATAGCATAATGTCAGCTAGGTGCTAGTCTGCCTTCTCACAACTAATTACATGCATTTAAAACTATCACATCCAGGCATTCACAAACAGCTATCTGAGTAGTTTGAAACTCTGAAATAAATTAAAGGTTAAATAAATAAAAGTAAAATAATTTACAAATTAAATGAGTGATTATTTAAAGGGAATAATAATAATAATAATAATAAGTCCAGCAGCAGGAAAATGTCAGTTTTCCAGGGGAGGATGCTTGTCTATTGCAGAACCACCATTTGTTATTTAGCAATGGCTACCCACAACATTGGGTTCAGTTACCAACGAGCCGGGTAAACATTTCACTAACCACCTCCCCTTGCAAAATGACATCAAATGTGGCTTGAGCACATATTTTTGCACAATTTTTCTGGTTTAATACTACTTATTAAATGTGGCATGTTTACACAGGCCAGCAGCTGAGGGCACATTCAAACTCCTATTTGGAAATCTGTCCCGCACATGACAGCTGCAGCATAGGCATAAAAAGAAGTGACATCTTTTAAAAGGATCATAACTTTTACCCCAATTTACTTTAACCAATTAAACTGAATGTTTTAACCTCAATTTTACATTAACTACACTTAGACTGGAGATGCAACACCTTTATAAAAAAAAAAGGAGGAACTAGTTTGGACCATGTGAGAGGCACCTGGGCTCAGTGTTAGGAGGAGGGATTTACAAACACGCGTGACAAGATACCAACACAGCAGCCCCACGCTTCACTGAGCGTGGTACCACTCACGGGTTGTGTTGCTCACATACCGAAAAGGTCGAAACAAGCAATGTGACACGTTGTCTCGACTGCCAGACTATTGTGTTGAGCTAAACCACCGGGGTGACATCATGTAAAGTTGTTGTGTGACTGCTGCCCGGAGCCCAGGAGCCCTGTCACTCAGCAGGTGGGCAAACAAAACGGTCTGCAGCGTTTATCCCCGAGTGTGAGGGTCTTGTGACACCAGCAGCCCCGCAGCATTTCTTGACCAACATTCAGCCACAGTTTAGCGTCGCGGATAATTATGTAACTTTTACCCCCCCCCAAAAAAAAAAAACAAAACAAAAAAACACGATTTAAGTTTTGGGCAGACAGCTGTCCGGTAGTGTGCTGTCTTGCCGGTGCTTTGTCACGTTGCACAAAAGGATCAGTTGATGGAGCATGGCGATGGCTTCCTCATTAGCAGACACTTTACAGTGTAATCCAAATAACAAAGCTAGCGTGGCACTGCTAACTGAACCACCGAGCCTTAATGTGACATAACCCACCCCCGATAAGACAACAGCGGTGTTCTCCGACTCCACAATACCCGGTACTGATTAAAAAAAGCCCCCACGACTTTACCTTTGTGACATTATTTCATCGTTTCACGTTAGCCAACAGCTAACGTTACCTGCTACATGCTAATTAGCGTTAGCTTCCTAGCGAGACTGTGCGGCGGCGGATGCACAGAAAACCAGTCTGGCTCGGCACGGCCGGCTTTCCTAATCCGCTCAAATGCGGCTAAAATCGCCAACGCTGAGCTGCTCTCGCATCGGGAAGGGCTCGGTAACAATTTACGCGGCAGAGCAGCAGCAGCCCGTCATCGCTAAATGTGTGTTTTCCAGCGCCTTTTGTGATTCCCCGCGGGCCCTCCCCCGGCCGCACATGGCAGTCCTGGGACCCAGCTCACCTTCCCGGCCACACGGCCGAGCCGTACGATCCCGAGCTTGAAGTCCGACATCAGGAGGACGGGTGATGGTGACAGAGGGAGGCGTGGGTTCAAACCTAAACGCTACTCAGGTTTAAAACTCGCCGGGGCGGCCCCTCAGCCCCGCTGCGCTGCCAGTTTGGGTTGACTGGTTGGGTGTTCGCTGACTCCGGGTCTCTCCGGCAGCAGCCCAGCCTCGGTGACACACCGCCGCTGGCGCAGGAAAGCCGAGCGAGCTTCTGGAGGAGGGCGGGGCGGGATGAGCCGCTAACCGCGCTGTCCAATCAAATTCAACGTTACATGTTTCTAGCGCCTGACGTCAGATCACGCTGTCCAATAGAAAACGAGTATCTTCAAGAACCGCCTGTTTCAGTGACAGCGTCATCACACTCTCGTGACCACTTCCAGCCATTTTCCCGCGAAATGTTTGATAGCTGGGTGGGCTTATCAGCTTTTATTCAAAGCCTCTAATCGATTTATTACAGATGTGTTTGACGTCATGGCTCATGACGTTTATTGCAAAATTAGGCCTGATGCAGGAAACTGAGTACGCAGCATATCTACATCAGTATTACTGACCTGTGTCGAGGCTACTACAAAATTATACAGTTATACACGAATGTTTATCACTTAGAGGTGTACGTTAACCCGCAACCAGCAACAAAGGTTTCTAAGTTGAGTGCAATATATTATGATTATGGGGAGATTATTATTTTTTTAAATGTCAGATGTGAACATTAGTTCCTGTGTCTGACTATTACCCTTGTTCCCTTTTCACTTTTACTTTGTTATGTTGCTCCTCATGGCTCCAGTAACTTTGTATTTATGTAATTCTTTCATATCAGTATTTCCACATACTCTAATCCGTACATTACAGAAATGATAAAATCACTCAAACAACTAGGTGGACTCACACAACCAGCGCCTGGATACTAAGACCTTGAAGAGTTAGAGTCCTTCTTGTTAAAGGGACATTTGCAAATAAACAGGAGTAAATATAGAAGGAAAAACACAACATGCCACTGCATCCCAATTAGCAGCAGTGGATAAATTGGATATATTTAGAGAAAGAATGCAGAATAGGATTAAACTATGGAATATATTCATCCATCTAAATAATCTTCAGTGCCTGATTTCTGTCATGTGGTCACCTGCATCTTGAGTTTAAATCCCTGCACATCTGTTCCATGATGAAGATGACTTCATGTCAGCGAAGTGCAGAGCACCCTCTGGAGATCAGGAGCTGTATTACAGAAAGTAGCAATGGAAACTTGAGTCAGTGGCTGCTTTAAAAAAGTGTAAATTTAAAAAAGTGTAATTTAGAATTTCAGAGGGGGAAAAATAGACAAATGTGACTTTAAATTATTGCTTTTTGTGGTTTACTGACTATTTAGTGACACATGGTTTTAATCCAACACAGCAATAATATTTTCATTCATTCGTGAAGTTCTGATCATAGCTAGTGTTTTCCCATCATATCTAATTAATATTCTACTATATGTACTGTGCATAGTCAGGAATCAACAACATCCCAGCTCTCTTCCTCTACTTTAGTACCTCCTCATCAGTTTTTTTATTATTTATTAGATAAAGAATTAGCTGCAGAACCATGTACCATGTAATATAATGTTTCACTTAAGGGAGTTACATCTAATTTAAAAGTGTGCTAATGTATTTTTACACCCCTAAAGCGAACAGGCAAAAATATGTCCATTATAGTTGTATGCATCTTTTCTTCAGCCTGAACACACCTCTCTCAGATTTTCTTAGGTAAGTACAAAAAATATTTCTCGCTCCACGGGAAGTAAGGGACACATGCAGGTAAGGGATATGTTAACCTTGTAACCTTGAAATAAGAATTAAACAAAATGTTTATATGAGGTAAAACATCGTGACATGTCAAAAAGAAATGCCAGGTAATTGTTTCAAGGTGCCACTGTATACTGTAGATTGTCTGTTGAAGAGATGTCCAGCTTCAATAAGAAGTTTGAAATCTCTAATCTTCAGTGATGTCTGAAATTCTTCCTTCTTTCTTCCAGAAACAGAAAACTCTAATTTGATACATGATCTGAACACCTGCAATATAGGTCTTGTGTTTACTAGTTTTACCCTTTACAAAACAGCCTTGTATGCTGGTATAACAATGGTGTCCCTGTGCTGCTGCTGTTCCCATTTCAAAGTGAAATGTGTGGAAACCCACCTGAGGCATGCCACTCTTCTGTCAGTCCCTCCTATCCAGTTACCCACAGACGAGGAGCTGGGAGGAGTGGGAGATGTGTCGCTCCTGTTTCCTCTCAAACTTTACAACAAAGTCTTTGATTTTAGCTCAGTTTGAAAGGGGGCAGGGAGAGAAAAGGATATAAGGACCATACAAGGCTGTTTACTGGGATATGTCTGTTTCTAGTTTCATATGACATTGTACACTGTACACACTGTTAACAGTTCTAGTATCCTAATTTACCACTATCAATAGCTTATTTATGTATATTTTATAGTAGCCCTTGGTGTTGTTTTAATATAAAAACATCATTGTTGGGATGCCACACCTGACACACCAACACCTCCAGACAGTCTCAGTGAATGGGCTTGGCTGTTTTTAATAGCAGACCATCTTTCCTAATGTAGCCTGCATTTGGTGGTCTTCCTTGAGGTTACTCTCTGTGGATCAAGAGCTTTTCCAGACACTGGGTGTTGTTTACTATTGCTAAACAGAGCTGTCTCTGAGGTGTGGCTGCACCTCTGATCCCTGTGCATACTCATATGATGAAACAGAGTATTTATCACACCTATCCACCCTGGAAAATATTATTATACTCTTCCACGGTTTTCTCACAACTGTATCTAATGAACATGAAAGAGATTCCAAATTAAAATACATTTCTAAAATGTCTTTGAATATGAGACTGCTGTAATAATTTATTGTCTGTGAGCCAAAAGAAAGTGTAAAGGACTTTACAATGCCTCACATTAACCCATACACACAAACATAAACTGTTTTTGTTTTATAAGTGAAGAGTTTTACTTTACCAAAATTACTTCAAATGTTGTTTCCGCATACAGGTTCCATATAGTAAGTTATATCTCACCCAGACCTATTTCACAGTGACAGCCAAATCCATATATTCATATAATGGCACATTTGTAACTGAGGAGTTGGAGTAATTAATGAAAAATCTTCATTTGTGCTGAACTGATTATAACTAAACATTTAAGGCTGTTTTATTGCAATAAATTATATGGGGATGCAGGTTCAAGCCCTGTGATATGAGTTTTAATGGAGGGAAGGGCTGCGCTTAAATTTAAGGATATTAAATGTCTGATGTATTAATGTTTATGCTGCATGTTAATATTATAACTGATGATGTTAAAAATAAACTAGCTTGTATTCTTTACCAAATGTATGTGTCCAAGATACATATGTAGGCCTATTCCATACCAAATCTTTACCTGATAAATGTTGACCCCTCTGTAAGAAGTAATCTACAATCTTTTCCACTAAAATATAGTGTTAATTTTAAGTAAAGCCTGTATAACAAAACTTGTATAACTTGAATAACAAACAAAAACAGGGAGAGAAAGAAGGATAGGTGAGAAACTTTGAATATAAAACTTAACTTTGCTTGTTAATTGACCTATGAATTAATTGACCTAATTGTGACAGATTACCCCGCAAGATGAATTGAAGGCGGTTATCAGCTGACGCCCAAATCAAACAACAGAAAACCAGCAAAGCAGAAACCTGTTTTTTTTTTTTTCTCCCCTCAGCTCTGACCTCTGATGTCCGTGTTACTTCCGTGTTCCGCTCACCTGTTGCACCTGTGTTACAGCGCTGAGCTGTGGGTGCGACTCCTGCCCGGCCGGTGCACCTGTTGCCTTATTATTGTGCCATGTCGCAGGAGCTCGTAACGTGTGAGCTAATATGCTCATCCACATCGAGTAAACCAGAGGAGAGTTTGAGAAGCAGGGCAATGGACTGTGAGCAGCCGATTTTCTCCGTCTTGAGCGGCGGTGTGAAGGTGGAGGTGGGGGCGAGCTCCGACGGCGGCGGCGGCGACGGCGGCCGCGGTGGAGCTGCTTCTCCGGCTGCGACCACCTCCGACACCGAGTCCGGGATCTTCTCCGGTGAATGTGAGCTCTGTGTGGAGCACGAATCTGAGCTGGACTGGTTCTGTGGCACCGAGCAGAAACTCATCTGCTCTCACTGCGCCATCGTGGGCTCCTGCCACGGGCACGCTGTGACCCCTCTGGCCACCAGAGTTACCGCAGTCAGGGTGAGTGTGCGGGGCAGCTCCTATAGGCTACTGTGAAGCCATATGTGACCAAAAATCTGTTTCCTTTTACATTGTAGCCTGTTGACTTTGCTGTGAGACAATATTGGTTGTTTTCAGCTTTGTACAAGGTAAATAGGTTTTGTTTACTGAGGGCACCTGCAGGGTTAAAAATAGCCCAGCCAGGTTCCTTTCACTTCATGTGAGTGGGGTTGCTCTCTAAGTAACTTATATACCTTACAGTTCAATATTATTTATTGTATCATGTCTCATGTCATCCAGTCTTATTGTTATATGTGATCTGTTTCTCTTTGGAGTTTTTTTTAATGGGAGATTTTCATGCTGAACATGAGGAACATGTGGAGTCACTGCGTCACGGACAGTAGCTGGTGTAAAGCCACCAGGACTCACTGATAACATGTAGAAATTGTGTTCACATTATTTGACAATGTAGCCAAATATGTATGTAGACTGCTTGATGATTCTTTCTTGGGTGTGTCACATTTAGCATATGGTTTTCCTGGCTGATTCCTCCACATGGAATTTGAAAAGACAGGATTTTCTTGTTGTGTCTCCAGCAGGTGATATTCAGGTATTGTGATGTGCTTGTTTAAAAAAAAAAAACTGCAGTGCTTGTGTGTATATGTGTGTTTTCTCTAGAACCAACTGGTGGATGTGTGTGAGAAAATGCAACTGCAGGCGCTGAGGATTGAAAGATTTATCAACCAGACGCTGACAGCCAAGGAGCTAAAACTTCAGGTGAGAAATACCTGTGTCCCCCACCCACTCAACTTAATAATCACATAGACAGAGTGCCCAGACTTAATAACGCTCAGTGGTGCCCACACAATGTGTCATGAGTAGGCCTTTACTGTAGCGCATGTGGGTTTTCACATGTGACTTGTGAAACCAACATGTGGGGTTTGTGTATGAGGACACTCTCCCCTATAATAAGTCTCTTTGCATTAGGGCTGCAACTAAGGATTATTTTCATTATCAGTTAATCTGTGGACTGTTTCTTTTGATGATTCAATTTATTGGTCAGTGTTTAAAACAACTTAAAATAGTGAGACAATTTTCAAATTACTTTTTGATAAAGATATTCAGTTAACAATAAAACCAAGCAGAGAAAAGCTGTAAATCCTTACACTTAAATAATTGGAACCAATGAATATTTGGTATTTTTGCCTGATAGCTCAGTCAACTAACTGATTATCCGATTAATCATGTCAGTATTATTAGAGCAATTGGAGAGGAAATGAAAGTGAAACAAATCATCCCTATGATAAAACACCTCACGTATTCATTAGAAATTGAATGTGATTTTACATTCATATTTCTTTATACAATTTATTGTATGAACATGTAGTGCAGCATAAAATATCAACATGCTGAGCATGCCTCAAGTCTCAAGTCTAAATTCTTCTGAATATTAGTAGGTTGCTATGGTTGGATGTTATTGTGTCTTAATTCACTTACTCCCTAATGATTATAATGACATATAATTGTTGATATATTAGTGATCTTGGGACTTTTAAACAAATTTCTTATAATAAAGTGCTCTGTGGTTATAGATTGATGAGTAAGATAAAAAGTAGAATTTGTTCAGGCGCCTTGAAATAGGGTTTGCTGATCCAGTCAATTTATCACAAAGCTAAGGTTGCAGAAAAGCTCCTCTTTCACTGCACCCATATTTATTAACCTCTCTCAACATAATGGGTCCACAGTGGTCACGGACACGAGACCTCAAGCAAACAGCAAAAACATTGTAGAAGGAAAACAAAAGCTACCTACAGAATTAAGTCGCCAAAGCCAATATGTTTCTGTAACAATATAAAGTTGACATGGTGGAAACTATGTCGTTGGTAAAAAAAAAAAAGCTTTGTCAGTGAATCGCTGTAACTTTTGGTGAATTTGCCTACGGTCAGAAGTGTGAAATGTCATTAATAACCTCTGATCAAGTGTTTGTTTGGCTGCCTTGAGCAGCAGGAACATGGGCAGTGGCACTGTTTGACAAACCTGTACCTGAAAGTTTGGTTTAAAGGATACCTGAACTGGAGCTCTAGAAAATATGTTTCTCTTCCCAGCTAGGAACTTTGACTTTAATAGCCATTGTGTGTTAATTCCTATCGGGGAGAAAGTAATTCACTGGTTCTCATTCATAACTGACTTCCCTACAATCCAACAGTCTCTTTTTGATTTCTGTTTATCAGGCTTTTTTCACAACAGATAGGCCTACTTTGATTTGTCATGACAGGAAAGTCACAGTTACTAATACCATTACCTGTGCTTTTCTTACTGTGACATGTAAAATATGAAAAAGGCCTGCTAGTCCATTTTCTTCACTAGTTAATCACCAGAAATTGTATCGACTACAATTTTTTAATGTAAATGCCAAATTGGGATGGATTACCTTAAAATGTTGTACAGTACAGTTGTACTTACTCTGGTGTTTGATTGACTTTGCAAATAGCACCATCATCAGGTAAAGGTTCATTTAGCAACTTAAATATCTCAGTATCTACCAAGTGGACTGGCACAAAACCCAGACATTCATTCCCGGATGATGTATCCTAATGACCTTTCCTTCGACACCATCATGAAGATGATACATCTGGATATGAGTGAAACATCTCGACAACTGCTGGATGGATTGTCATGAAATTTGGAAACATTCAAATCTCCCTCAGGATTAATTGTAATAACTCTGGTGATCCTCTGACTTTTCTACTAGCACTGTCATGTGCCTGTGCAGCCTGACATGACCTTTGGCTCTTGGTCTAAAATTTCCTTATGAGTAAATTACAATAGAAAGTTTTTCCTCTGACCATAAACCCTGAGTCACATGGATGCTTATAAATCCAGGAAGTGTTTTAGTGATTAAAAGTTACAGTTTAACTGTTGACTATAGTGATAATTATACAGTATTCCCTGATTATGCAATGAAATTTAGAATCCACACAAGGCATTGCAAGATGAATCTAAGGGGTCTATCTTTTCAAATGAAATAATCCAATAAGTAAAAACCACCCTTGCTTGAAATGCTAATGCGAAGCTTTGTACAGGGGTCATAAGTAGAAGCTGTCTCTTGACCCTTATATTTCTTCTTCTCTCCTGTCTCTTGCTGCAGGCAGCGGCGAACAGGGCGAGGGAGCAGGTGCTGGCTCAGGTCAGCGCGGCGCGTGAAGCCCTGGAGGAGGAGGAGCAGCGTCTCTTGGAGGAGGTGCACAGAGAGGAGGAGCGGGTGGAGCAATGTCTCCTCACCCAGAGAGCCCACTGGAGCCAGTCTCTGGCGAGTCTGTCGCAAACACGCTCGCGTCTGGTGCACACGCTGACACACACTCCGGACGCACAGCTGGTGGTGAGAGACCGGGACAGTTGTAGCAGGAAGAAGGGCGGGGGGGGGGGGGGGGGTTCAGGGATGACTGGGAAATCATTGTGGGAAGAATAGAGGAAGTTGTGCTCAAATAACAGTATCCTCATAATGGTCATAAATTACTGCCCAGGAGAGTAATCAGTTGTTTCCTATCTCATCTTTCAGACAAGTGTCCAGGACATAGCTGAAAGGTAATCTTTTCTCACATGATATGTGAATATTATTCATATTTTTCCTTGCTCAGGACATAACAGAGGAGTAACATCGCCTCTCTCTGTTTGTGTGTGTTTGTGTCAGGGTGGAGGAGGCGGAGGGGGTGGGGGAGCCCTGTGATACAGAGCAGCTCAACCTGAACCCAGGCTGCAGCGACAGCAAGTTGCTGAGAAGTCTGTGGGCCACGGCGGTGCTGCTCGGGCCAAACGGTTAGTAGATTTTTATTCAACTGTAAATCAACTGAGTTTTATGCAAACAGGACAGATCCGGCAGGAGCATACAAGGTTATTACGAGCACTCATGATGACTTGCAAATGATGAAAATCATGAAAATTGGAGATTTTTAAATCAAAAGCAGGGAGTGCGGAGGAGTGCTTATTTTGTACATGGCCGAAGTACTTGTCAAGTGACAATCACCACCACCCACTCCCGGCAAGAAACTGCAGAGAAAACGTACAAATAGTCCCTTTAAAGTAGATGCTAAGCTCCAAACATCCTCCAGGTAGTGGAAGAAAGAATCCGATTCTTTACTTCAGCGAAAGCAGCAATAATGCAACGTAAAAATACCCTAGTGCAGGCAAATAAACTGCATTCAAAACTTACCTGAAGCACATAAGTGTTGCTCACACAATATATCTTAGTAAAAGTAAATTGTAAAAATAATAGTAATAAACATAAAAAGTAATAAAAAGCAATAGTACTATATACTTTACATGTAGGCACAAATCACATAAAGAACTTTTTAGGCTGGTGGAGGTAATAGAAGACAGTTATATCAATAACAAGACATCCTATTATTTGTTTTACTATTACAAGATAATTTAAGGTTTTGTATGTTGTATGTTTTTTAATGTTGTAAAATGTATGTAATAATAAACGTATGTAATAATTGAATTGTAATACTCGTATGTAATAATAAGTGACATTAGCTGTTACATTATTATAGTGGAGTAAAAAACCTGAAACCACCTCCAAAACACTACATACACTACTCCACAACATAACACTCCACAGCAACAGTACCTCAAAATGGTACATAAGCGTGTACTTGAGTAAATACCCTTAATCAAGTTACTATTCACCACTGCATCATTTTGCTTTCTCTGAACTTTCTCTCAACATCCAGAACCTTCTTGGCTATGGAAATACTATATGTCGCACTTAATACACATGTATCAGCAGAGACTACATTTTGTCCCGATGTAATTTTGCCTGAGAGTTGAAAGCAGAAGTAACAGTACAGGACAGGGCCTGGACGTTTTCGTGTTTCTGTTTTAACAATTGAAGAGAGAATGGATCTAAACTTAACTAAACTGAGAGAAATGACACCATAGGATATTTGAAGTAGAGTGGCACAAAAATCAAGGGTTTCTCATTGAAATCTGGATGGAGGACGATCATGACAAAAAAAGCAGGAAGTGTTCTGTTGAGATTAAAAGCTCAGTTGCTGACCCTGCATCTTGATGTCTTTGTGTGGTGGTGTACGGTGTACAGAATATGTCATTACTGTACAGAATTCTTAAAATGCCTCAAAACATGATGTCCGCTTATCGTAACGCAACCGTTTGTGATATCTTCTCTCTCCTGTTCCTTCTTCCCACAGCTTATGGATCGCCTAATTTAAAGTTTGACGACCGCACTGTGAGTCCTCTCTTGTCCCTGTCTGATGACTTATGCACTTTGACCTTCCTCCACAAAAAACCCCGCAATTCTCCTCCTTACGACCCAGCACGATTCGACAGTTGGCCCAACGCGCTGGGTTCACTGTCTATGTCCTCCGGCACCCACAGCTGGGTGGTGGATGTAGGCCAGAGTGGTGCCTTTAAGGTCGGGGTCTGCTATGCCTCTCTGGAACGCAAAGGCACCGGGAACGAGGCGCGGCTGGGCTACAACACTCAGTCCTGGGTGTTGTCTCACTACGATGGGGACTACTCCTTCTTCCATGCAGGGAAGAAGGTGCCCCTGCAGCTGGTGAGGAAACCCCAGAGGATCGGCCTGCTGCTGGACTGGCCAAGTCAGACACTGCTGTTTTACGAGCCAGACTGTGGTGCTATTCTTCACTGTGTCACGCAACACTTCAGTGCCCCGCTGCTGCTGGCGTGTGCTGTGACTGACCGCAGTATCACCATACTGCACTGACAGACAGTCCACGCCGCCAAACACTAAATTTCCTGATACATGTGAAGAAATACGACCGAGAGAGAGACTTTCTCTAATGTAAATATGATCAGCAGTTAAAGTCGCCCATCTGTACAACAATGAAAACTTCAGACACAGCATCAGTTTCTATTTATTCTATTTACTGTGGTAGCTGCTGATTCTTTTTTTTTTACTATTTTTAATGATTTCATAGATTTTAAATTCTGTTGATCATATGATACAGTAGTTGTGATATTAAGACTGACAATGATTGTTTTTTATGAAGTTTGTACTTGTTTTTAATATGATTGTTTGTATGATTAGTTTGATCTGTGTGATGAAGCTTCCTCAAGACTTGTTATAGAAAATATCAATTATACTGGTTGATCCAGGACTATTGTAAATGTTATGTGGCAAATGCTGAGTAAACCAATTATTACGAGTTGACAGTTTTATTGTCTGACTGTGCAATAGACATTCCCATGAAAGCACAATTATTGTTTTGTAATTTTTGCCTGCAATAATATTTTCCCAGGAATGAAAAGCCTTGCGTTTGTCCTTTGATGCCACAACAGGGTTGTTGCATTATAGTTCCAGTTGGTCTGTAGGCAGAAAGACCTGCTAACAGAAGGATTGTATCTCAAAAATACTGATCATTAACTCGCAAATACTGACCGTTCTCTTTCCTCTCTTTCTCTTTCCTATATCCATAAAAAATTTTTTTTTAAAAAACACAAAACTTTAACTGTGATTTGGGGCAGCAGTTGCCTAAAGGTTAGAAAAGTGGGCTTATGACTGGAAGGTTGCTGGTTCAGTAAATGAGGGTGGGCTCTTGTACGCCTAACTGCTCCAGTGGGCAACAACCAGAGAGCTTTGTGATGTGAATAGGTGAGTGTGAACATTTTGTTCCTGAAAAGGACAGCAACATTTCTGAGTCCATAAAAAACAAAGAGCCGATTTAAGAATTGAGTTCATGATATGAATTCTGGTGGAGAAGCAGATGTTAACATCTGCTACTTCCCAGTAGTTTATGCATAAAACCACTAGAGGGCAGCAATGTCATAAGAAGCCTTCAATAGTGCACTGACACATCATGACAGATCAGTGAAGTAAATAGGTGAAAATGTTATTCCAGGACCATGGATAGTTACGGGTACTGACTACAATACAAGACAAACCCTGCAAACACTTGAACTGGGCACATATATGGTACCCCCGAAACTAATGTGTGTGATTTCTTTATAGCATACTGACATTTATCTTTAATATCAGCGAGAGACAGAGGCTGGATACAGTTACATTTTCATTTAGGCACAAAAGCAACACACAATCAAGTGACCTGAAACACTGTTCCTCTGATACCAGATTAAACCTGTGAGAACAGGGAGTAGAAGTTAAGGTACAATTGAGAGGAAGTAAAAAAAAACTGGAGTAGTGGCTTCACCAGTTCATGATCAATGTTATTTATGTGCAAATTTTTTATTTGCATCTTGCCGTTAACCATAAAGTGCACTGCCACCTCTATTAACCCTGCCTTCTTTTTAAATGAGCATTTCAAGACAAGTCAGAATGTACATGTTTCTTCAAGACTTCCTGTGTAGCAATGTACAGTAGGTGTAGCAATCACATGTAACAGTAACACTGTAATAGCCCATTCATTCTGACTGTGCTGTTTCAACAGTCTATTAGGAAACCTACTTTGAGAGTGATTCAGATTTAACTCAGTATGGATTAGGGTTGGCTGCACATGTCCCAACAGTACAAACCCTTGTTAAACAATAAAGCCATGACAGGGCTTCATTGTTTAACAAGGGTGGGTTTTTGGAGCCTTAATGAGTTTGTAATGTGCGCCATATGACTAAGGTCACTTTTTGGATCCATGTATTATATTTGGGAGTGTCTGGTTTTGTTAGTAATATATTTAAAAAGTATTCCAACAGGATTTTACTCCTTTATTTGGCACAATACACCTCTTCATCATCAACATCTCTAGGGGTTAATATTTCACATGTAACTGTCATAGCCACAAAGCAATAAACGTAAAATCAAGACTAACCTTTGTGCACTGAGTCCAAAGTATTTAATGGAACGATTCTGCAAACATTTGTTCATATTTTCTGACTTGTGAAATAAACTATCAAAACAACCTTGAAATAGTTTTTCACTCTGAGAAAATTTAAAGGTTGCTTTTTTGATACTGAATATGTTCATCATATACTCCATTTGACCAATGTATACAATTTGAACACATCACTACTGTAAAAGGGAGTGACACAATTGATTCACAGTACAAGTACAGTATAGTGAGCTAAAAGATAACAGAGGCGGATGCATCTGATCTTTTCCCATACATCAGCGTTTGTACAACTGCAGGTGCGTGTTATACCATTTCTCAATAATTTACGACTGTATTAAAACACATTCGCTTTCACATTCTCAATAACAGGTCACTGAGCATGGCCTGTTGAACCAGACCTGCTTCAAAGCAAAAGCTAACTTAACACCAAGGGAGATAAATTTAGGATAAAGTAGGAACAAGCCTAGTTTGCCAAATGTGAAATTTCCCCATTTGCTCAGTAGTTCATGTAAAAAAATTCCACTGTGTCACACTTGAAATATTTATGGTTCCTCCACAATTAAAAGTCTTCAGTCCACTGATTCCTGAACCATGCATCTATCTCAGGTGCTCCTCTTGTTGGATGCACTGAGTATGAGAGGAGGCGGTTGGATGTTGAGCTCTTGTCGGAGGTCTTCGAGGTTTTGCTCCCATCGTCTCTCATAGAAGATGCTGAGGACACAGCGGGCCTGTCGCCCGTTCTGCAGAGCCCAGGGCCCCAAAGACGTGAACAGTGACTGTAAACGGCTGGAAGAAGGTGATACAATAAAGGAAAATTTGAACATGATGCAACAGTGAAGAGGAAACTTTGCCACAACTGATTTATTTAGTCTCTAATAAATAGCCAACTTCCCTGAAAACACAGGGAAATTCACAGTTTTGGAATGAGGAAGGATGGATGATTTACACATAAGGAAGTAGTTTATTGGCATTTGTTCATCATTTGTTCATCCGCCTTTACGTCAGCAGCAGAGGCAGTCACAGAGCCTGATTGAAGTCTGTAAAAGGGTGAGCCACCTCAAAGAAAGTTTGGAAAAAAGCACCTAAAGGACTCAGACTGTGAGGAATAAGATTCTGTGGTCTGATGAAACCAAGATTGAACTGTTTAGCGTCAATTCTAAGCCTTATGTTTGGAGAAGACCAGACATGAAACTTAGAATTGGTCATTCTTCTGGAGGTTTCTCCATTTCTACACAGGATCCCTGGAGCTCAGCCACAGTGACCATCAGGTTCTCGTTCACCTCTCGTACCAAGGCCCTTCTACCCTGATTACTCAGTTTGGCCGTGTTCTGGTTGTTTCAAACTTCCTCCATTATGGAGGCCACGGTGCTCTTGGGAACATTTTTTGTATCCTTCCCCAGATCTATGCCTTGACACAATCTATCTATGAGCTGTGCAGGAAGATCCATAGTTTTTGCTTTGATATGCCCGGTCAGCTGTGAGAACTTATATAGACAGGTATGTGCCTTTCAAAATCATGTCCAATCAGCTGAGTTTACCACAGGTGGACTCCAAACAAGGTGTAGAAACATCTCAAAAGATGACAAAGAGAAATGAAGGCACCTGAGCTAAATGCCATGTGTCAAAGTAAAGGTTCTGTATATGTATATCAATGTGATGTTTCAGTTTTTCCTTTTTAATAAATTTGCAAAAATTTCCAAAATTCTGTTTATGCTCTCTCTTGATTGAGGATTGAGTGTGGATTGATGTGGGTTTTTTTTCTATTTTACCAAAATGCTGCAACATAACAAACACTTTCTGAATGCACTGTATATATTTTTGGATTTTGTTTGACTGTTGCTCAGGGGTTAATTGCTGCTGAAAACAAGTGTTAGTTACAGCCCTAACCCATAGCACCGAGCTCTATTGTATGATGAGACTGTAAAGTGTTGAGTGTGAATACAGTGAGTCTATCAGTACTCCTTTCATGTGTATTATGACACCTGGACAGTAAAGCTGCCAACATCCTCCAAAAGAAGTACTTTATCTGATGGTTGAATGGCTTTGGAAAGCCCCTCTCCATCCACACCTGGCCAGCTGTACGTAGGTGGGACAAGGTCCAGGGATTTAATCTTTCTCTCTAACTCTTTTTTTCCTGTCTTTATATAACTATTTCTGTCACTTTTCATGTGAACAACAGGACCTAACATTATAAATGTCTAACACTGTCTAAAAATGTAGAGTTATCCCTGTTTTTGAACTGTATCATGTCTCCCCCCACCTCTACCTCTGATCATACTGTTTGCTAGAGGGCTTACTTAACATCCTGGTTGTCTACACTGTGGTAAACACACAGATATTGTACCTTGCATTTAGCCGAAGTGGCCCCAAAACAGCTCCAAGAGCACACATTGGAAGCCCCGTCTGAGCAGCTTCGAACCACTTTACTGCCACTTCACCTGGAGGCAGCAGGCGGAGATGGAGAAAGAAACCAATATGTAAATTATTTAAGATGAAAGGAGAAGAAAGAGCAAGAAATCAGTAAACGGTGAATGTGTCAAAACCAACCTCTATTGTGAAACCCAACTGAGTACGTTTTCCTCTTTTAGCTATTTGGTTGAAACAGTGAATCAAATCACTCGTATTTCATCAGCAAAATATCAAGTCCAGATCGACAGTGTAAAAGAAGGGGCTTTTAAAAGCAGGACATCTGTAGAGCGTGGCAGCTGGCAAGGTTTTGTCTACCATGCACGCAATAATTCTTGCTGAGCCTTAGTCATATTATCAATAAGGCATTGTAGCAGGTGCCTGGATTAGATTGGTAGTTCCAGGAAGCAACACAATCTGACTGTAGAAGCCAAATTTCTGCAGAAGAGCGATGGTTTCAAACATATTCTGGGAGGAATTTTCAGAATACACAAAGCCTGACTCACCCAGCATGTTGGTGGGCATGCCCAGTAAGGTGTGCAACAAATCATGCACCTCTCTGTATCTCTGCATGACGTAAGCTAGCTCCTCGTTGTCCACAAACTTCACATCTGCCCTTGAGTCAGGGGTCACATGCTGAGAGAGAACAGGTACATCAATACGAAAGTGAAAATGAAAGAGAAATGTAAATGGTGAAAAATCTGGCTGCATTTAGCCTGATGAACTTTGTATCATGAAATGTGAAACAAGTAGCAGATTTTGTAGGGAGTTTCACAACACATCAGCGGACACTCACATTGTCCTCCAGAAAACGGAGGTATTCTCTCCCAAAAGAGCCGTCGGGCAGTGAGGCCATTTTACTCAGATCGAGTGTGGACAGCCGAATCCTGGGCCTCTCTCTGGAACAAGAAGTCAATATCCAGCATAACAAAATCTAAATTCCATCACAGTAGAGATAATGCTATTTAAAAGTGTCTAAATCCGAATGTTACCAAATAAGGACACAATGTCTCACGTTAGGATAGTGTAGCCTTCAGGGTCATTTCTCATCCTTTCCCTGAGATTTATCAGCGCCAGGTGTCCTGTCGTCTCGCCGAGCACTGCAACCATGTCTGCAAAGCGCACAGAGAGTCCCAGGGAATTAAATGAACAGAAAAGAGATTTTCCAAGATGGGACCTTTTGTTGCTGCCGAACCTTCTATCTAATAACTGATTTCCTCAAACGATGTATTTCGTCTTAAAGATTCTCAAACTTCTGCAGTTTGTTTAAAAGTAGAGCTTTAAATATAGCCTGAAGTTAGCTGCATACTTGATCTTAAGTGACTCACATGAGACACATTGGTTTACTCATTATGGAGAGTACCACACAGCATGTGAAAACAGCTGCTCCGTGTCATCTGTGTCTGGAGGAGAGTTTTTCAGTATGAGAAACTGTCTGAAAATATGTGTGGTGATGTCATCAGAATTGACTCTGTTTGGATTTAGGGACAACAATTTTATCAGGGATTCTGCATTAGAAACTGGGGTCGTGGAGTTGGAATAACCTGGGTGTTTACCAGGCAGACAGAGTCTACAGAAAAAGGGATTATAATCACAGGATCCAGCATTTTATGAGATCAACCAATACCATACACCAGGAGACAGGATATGCCCTTTAAAGACACCTGTGGTCTCCAGACTAAATGTCAGATGACAGGTGTTAGTGCTCTCTTCCTCCATGAGAGTTTCAGGGTAACTGACATATAATATGGTCTCACTTTGTATTTATTCTCATTTCTGTTTCCAAGAGTAACAGTAGTTTCGGGAGAATAAAACAATGAGAATGAACAACTGTGCTCAACCATACAAGAGAAAAAACAACTTTCAGTGCAGTCCCTGTTGGTATCACTTGATGATGGAGATGATGAAAATTTCTTTCAAGTTACTGTAAACTGTTAAAGTCAGGCCAGGGACAACTTTCTGATATAAGTATCAGTTGTAGACTGGTGAACTGAGGTTTGCAAAAACACTCCGAAAATGTGGCACACTTTGGTTTTATTCCTACATGTCTCTTGCATTGTCTCTTAATTTAGAGCATATCTTAAAACACAATGTCTGTATGACAATGTTCATTTCCCTGACTCCTTGGATTTGTACTTGTACTTGGACTTCCCTGACCTGTTAGAGAGACAAAACTGAAAATAATTCATTCTCACAGTCAATCAGTTTCCAAACCAGATAACAGAATTACCTGTCAAGGTCTGAAAAAGTTGCACAGCAATTTTGATGAACTTAGCTTGAAGGATTCGCTCTTCACTTTGGAAATAGCAGCTTGGCTAAAAATTCTCATCACAAGGTTCACTGACTTGGCTTTTTCAGAACTTCAAGTTCACTGTCTACTGAGAATGGAAAAGAAAAAAGAAAAAAGACGCAGACCTCCACCAAACAATCCGACACGTCTGTCTGGCTCTTATAATTGAAGAATAAAAAGGAAAAAAGGAAGTCGTCTGAGACACACATCGCTATGTCGTGACCACTACCGTATTTTTTTTTTTTTTTAGTGGTTGCATGTTTTATAAAATACCGATGTTAGCATTTCTAGAAGCTGCTGGTGCCATATGGAGTGCTACTATCTATTAATAAGTACAACCTTGTGTGTAATGCTGATTCAGCGAGACTCTTCCACCAGATTCGAATTATTATCTGGACCTGCACCGAATAGTGCGGTGTGAAAAAACGTGCTGTCTTGCAATGTTAAGGGAAGTGACAAACAAAAAGATTCCTGGATCTAAATCAAAATTCACTTGGGGTCTTGGCCTTGCCCTTGCCCCATCAAAACCAACAAACAGACATGGGTGAAAACGCAGAGAAGGTAACAAGAAAGTGAATTTTTAGGTATCTTATCATGTGAATGAACTATAGAAATTATGAAAGCTTCAATTAGTTTTCCTGCTTTTTATCAAAGTGATGATAAACGTCATAGCTTTGACTAGGCTGCAATGCATGAAAGATTCTATTCTATTCAAAGAAATTCCTCCATTTGGAACAATAAGGGTTTTCTATAGCTCCACCATCAGGACAGCTGTCTCCATATTTGACTATACAGGATGTTATTTGTGATTGGGCTTTACTGTCATACTTTTCTGTCCCTGGGGAGGCTTTGATTCCATTTATAGATGATTTTTATCCTTTATCTGATAGCGATACAGACAGGAAATGGTGGGGAATGTGGGGTGACATGCAACAAATATCCTTAGCCAGACTTGTCCCATGGGAAAGCAGTTTTTGAAAAAATGAAAGATGAATGTAAACAATAACAGAGAATGCAGCCCAAACCTCATGTGTGAGGGTCTCACCATGTCTGTAGGGGTCCCGTAGCGCAGCCACTCCTGACCCAACGGCCAACAGGGCTCTCTGAATGGGGGTGGTGGGAATGTGTCCGGGGTACAGCCCATTGTAGCAGGTGTCTGCAAACCCACTGCTGCTGCTGTGCAGCTGCTGGACACACACTGCAGATGCAAAGACGGAGCCAAGAGGAGTTAATGCCACATTGCACTGGTTGATATTTGTTTATTGCCCTCATATTGCACGAACTCGGCTATCTACTGATACTGGCTGCAGAATACAGCAGGTGTTGCATATGCTTTACAGAGAGAGGTCACAATGAAAATGGACAATTGATATGTGTATAGTATTAGGGCTGACATCTGATTATGGGGTTTTATAGCAAAAAATGTACTTAACTAGTTTCTTTGTAGTTAGAGAAGCTGCCTATTGCTTCATACAAAATAATATAACGCTAATTCATTTGAGCACAGTGATCTGAGCTGACTCCACAGCTGAAGTGCGCTGTGGAGTCTTGTTCGTTATGCTAGCAGCAGGGCTTTGAAATTCGTTCATTTTGACATTAAAACAATTACGACATCCAGGTTTAACAAAAATACAAATCGCATATTCTCGCTTTTGTCAAATAACGGTGACCATGCGTGCTGGAACTCGTACCTTTGGAGATCACAACGCAGTGTCGCTGAAATAACCAGGGTTTACAAACGGACGGCCACATTGTGAACGATACTGCGCATGCGCTACGAACTGGTATACTAGTTTTCGACTCCGGGGCAGCGCCGGAAAAGGGGCGGAGTCGTCCAGGCGACCTAAAAGCAGTGTAGAGCTGGAAGGGAAAGTGACTCCGTTCTCCCCAGCTGCCTGCATATCACGAAGGCAGCGCACACAGCACAAATTGTAAACAGCTCAGTAAAGGTTGAGTTGCCCTTCTCATGCCGTGACGGACAGTTTCGTTTTCTCTCTGTCGACAGAGACGACATCCAGACGGCAAGGTTAGTTAGCTGAGCTGATGTTTCTTTTTCTCAAATGAGCGCGTTAGCGGTTAGCTGACTGTGTAGTTAATACGCTAAACCCATAACTTGACTGTAACTACAGTCAAGCACTGCCTAACTTAGCATTAACCTAGCTTCATAAAAGTTGCGTAGGCGCCAACACACACACACACACGTAAGTTTAAGTGTTAAGATAAATACGTAGATATGTCACATCATTCCTCCCATTTAACCAATAACATAGACGCAAAATAAGTAAAGGTGACAAAGTTGTTCACCACCATACAGGCACAGGTTAACGACCCATAAGGCGCAGTGTGAGTAGTGACTCTGGCTGAATGAGGTGTCACTTTTATACGCCGACGTGTGACGAATATGAGGGTGTTTTCTAGACGGTGCACAAATACTATGGGAGGGTGATGCACCATTATAAGTCGAGAGGGCACTCTTTGGAAGCTCGGTGAGTAAAGGCTCAGGTTTGGTTTCACCACAGTGTCGCAGTCAGTCTAGAGAGTCTGGAGTAAAAGACGAATATTGGGCAAGAACATGGCGGAGTGACAGGACAGGGAGGGTGTTTTCAACTACTTGTTTAACAAGTTGTCAGGGTCTTTTGTTTGAGACCGAAAAAGAAATGGCTATGCAGACTGAAGGGATCGCTTGGTTACACTTTATTATTCAAGGCACTGTTTTTAAAAGGACATATTGGTTGTATTGCTCTGTCAGATGTTAACCTTACACAACTGTGGCCG
Organism: Trachinotus anak; assembly: GCF_046630095.1. Classification (NCBI taxonomy): domain Eukaryota; kingdom Metazoa; phylum Chordata; class Actinopteri; order Carangiformes; family Carangidae; genus Trachinotus; species Trachinotus anak. Next base: position 9,272,913 of record NW_027273879.1, on the reverse strand, counting down.
TGTGGACACAGTTGAAAAAATAAAATAAAGCTAAGGTAGTTTTTTCTTATTAAATGTTTTATCACAGCTCAGTTTTAAGAGTTTAGCTGTGTTTGTATTTGGTGTCTGACTGCTTTCATGTAACTTCACTTCTTGTTTCAAAGTTCTGGTTGGCTATTAGTCTTTTCAGGAGTGTGGTGTATGGCAAAGATAATCAGCATATGGTTTCTACATGAGATTGATTTGATTTGATGCTTGTTTTCACTGAATTTGTAGTTGCTGTGCTGTCAATGTTTCTATGGATACAAACTCGACAACAGCTTGGGTGTATTGTTGTACGAATGGAGGCTGAGCTCATTTCTCACAGCAGAGGATCCTTGTTTTAATGTCTATAACATTATTGGACTTCTTACACAATGCCCTTTATGATCAGGTTGGACAGGTTTGAACACGGGAAACTTGTGAAGTGATTATGAAATAACAAAACAGGCATTATACTGAAAGATGAGTGATAGTAGTGAAAAATTAGTCATCATGAAATTTGAATGGACTGATCTGTCAGATACATAGTCAGAGAATTATGCTAAGAAAAGACTTCCAAAGTAAAGTAGCAACAGGCTTTTCTTAGAGGTGAAATGCAAAATGTTTCCCGCCTTAGCTGGTGCTTAGCTGGTGAAACTGATAAGAAGTCTAGAGAGGAACAAGACAACTGAATAATTTCTAATCATTATTCTAGAAAATTCAGTGTAAATTAAGCAGTTTTGCTGTTTTACTCCCCATGTAATGGGACTGAAGTTTAAAATGTGGAAACAAATTAATTTAAAGTAATATTAATGTACTAAATATAAGTAATATTAATTAAAAACATAAAAATCACAAAATAAAAAAAATACCCACCAACTTAATTTATTATAGTTAGAAAGGATAACAGTTATTTAGTTGGATAACAGTCTTACTTGAAACATGTTGTTGCTTGAATGGTTACAATTATAACTAGTCATTATTATAATGACTGATGATGCATTACGGGTCATATGCTCACTTGACTCATGATGTTCATGCGTTTGTCAAGTGCTTTTGCTATGAGTCTTTTGAACATGAGATTTTCATTATAACTTTTACTATGATGACGTGTTTGTTAATGTAAATGTAAATGTTTGCTGGTGTGTTGTGGGTTCAGACTGCTACTGAAATCATTCATGGGGCACAGTGACCTTTAATGTTCCTAGTATCGTTCATCTTTTTTTTTTTTTGTGATCCAACAACACTTATGATCTCACTTCTCGATACAGAAGTTTCAGGAGATTTCCGATGCAGATTTGGATATTTCCTACTTTTAAGCCACATCTACAAAGAGTTCATCAAACTCTCATAATCCCGTCCCAGCCTTACCCCAAGCTGTTTAAAGTTTGTTTGACTGTCTTTTTACAGAGGCACAACATTTCCATAAATTTTCCATAGTTAGTTTGCTCAAAATACAGTGCATTTCTAACCAAACAATGGGTTGAAATGTGGGTTGAAAATATGGTATTTAACTGTAGTGCTAGTGTAAAGAGGTAGTCTTGTTGCCTGCAAAGATCAGTGGCATTTTGATTGACTATGAATTTTAATTTATGTGTGAGTTCTTTTTTTTTTAAAACATGATTTGACTCAAGCAAATGAATAGGTGCAGGGACTTTGTATAATGTAAAATGCAAATTATTTTACAGCTTTTAGCCTCCTGCCAACCAGCAGAAATACTCAAAGGTTATATTCTCATGTCCTGACATGTAAAGCTACAACCTGTTCATATTTGCAGAGACACGTACGTGATCTGTTTGTTGTATGATTTCATGCAGTTGTGAAACGAAATTTGGTGGGTATGAGGGAATATGCTGGTATATGATGACATCTGCTGGTTTAAGGGGAAAAAACTTCCAACTTTTTTCCCCATAAGGGATTTTTTAAAAATGAGAAATTATGCATCACTAATGGAATAGTCACGTCCTCTCACTTGTAAGTTGCTTTAGATAAAAGCTGCTAAATGAGTAAATGGAATGGAAAAGTAAATGGAATAAATATTCTCATGCATACATTTTTAAAAGAAAGGTTTAAAAGTGTTTCCAGATTTCATGTACAAAAATTGTTCTACCTCAACATTGGTACTCCACTGCAGGAAACTGTGGAGGTGAAATTATTGCCAAAGCCAGGGTTTTTAGTCTGATTTGGACAATTAAAGCAATGACTAACTATGAGATTGCATTTTACTGACACCTCTGGAGAAATTCTGTTTCAGTCCCTGCGTGGTAAAACATCATACAAAAAATTTGTTATTAAGTTAACATAATTAAATAAGTTAATTCATCTTAAAAAATCCAGTTTTTATTTTCAGACTAACGAGTGGCCTGAAGTCATTAAAGTTTCTAAAGAACCATGATCAACATATTATTAGTATTTCTCAGAATGCCTTGTTGAACTCGTTATTCAACCTATGATTAGCTTAAAATCATTTACAGTGTATCAACAGTACCTCCACCTTAATCAAATGAGCACTACTGGCATTGTTGGGAGTAGGAGTGGACAGCTAATGAGAAGACTGAGATGACACACTCTTGCCACCCCATTTGTTTTTGTTATAGCCACTGATAAAGAGATAAGGATAAAGCTAATTAGGTGTCAAAATGCATCATTAGCCGAGCAAGCTTTAATCAGTGAAGTAAACTCTGATGCAGTGACGGTAAGTCTGGCAGTTGCCACCACTCTTAACTTTATTCAGTTTTGTACTGGCTGGTGTGGTCTGTAGTTCAACAGACAAGAGAGTAGAGTTTTTGCACCAATTTGCACCACTTTCTGCCCGGAGAGGCTACCACAAAAGACGTGATAACCGGCGTTACTATGGCATCATACTCATTAAAATCTGCAGGGTCCTGGGACCTAATTTAAACTGTACAAAAAACAGTGTAATGCTTGATACTTTAACTAGATGGCATTGAAGGAAGGAATAAACATTGTGCTTCATATTGTTGTATTTTAAATGTTGCTTTATGTAAAGTGCAGTTATCATACAAATAAAATATAAACATTGCGACCACATTGCGAGTGGGCAGAGCATATAATAACCACTAGATGGTAGCACAAGCACGATAATTAGCCAAGGTACTCATTAATAAATTCCAACTTTTGAGTACCAAATACCATGTAGCACACACATTTCAAACTTCAGTGTGTGCAAAGGGAGCATGTAGATTGAGACCAATGGCCTTTGACATCACATAGTTGTAAACACGCGTTCCAGAGGAAGACTGAATGTTTTTTAAAACTCCGATGTTACCCAAGAAAAAAAAAAATAACGTAAAGACAGACTGAACAAATGGTGGCGCTATAACCCGCAACCCTCCTTGGCTTTCAACTCTCAGCCAAATTAACATTCGTTTTTGACGAATACAGGTTAACAGTTCAAGCGTTTGGAATTTTGCAAGTGTTGCATCAGCTTACGGAACAAAAACTGTCGGAAAAACGCTGACATACAGAAAGCATGAAGTAAGGCTGCACTATTTAATGACTACTTCTTCCTTTTTTCTGTGAATTGGCACGGGCATTAGCAAAGTTCTTTTAGCATCAGTTAGTCGTCTTAAATGCACTCCAGCTCTGCTGTTCATGTTGAGATTCTAGAGAAACTCATCAGATCAATGTGTCACCAGCATGTATGCTTTCTGGCAGATCAGTATCTCTCCCATAGATAGCTCTTCCTGTAAGTCCTTGCAGTGCAAGATAACCCAAAAGAAATTGCATGCATTTCTGTATAGGCTTTGCAGATAAGGCAAGCCATTTCACCATGGTGCGCATGTTAGCATGTCTTTCGCAGCAAAGACATACTTCAGTCAGCCATGGGTGAAGCTGTGATTACAGTGTGGCCAATAACTTTGTAGAACAAAAATGTTTCATCACATGATGTCGCAGCGGATTTTAGTGGCACACAGGTTCCACTGTAGCCTCAACGATTGTACTTTTATTTTTTTTATTTCATGCAAAACTACCTCTGGTATTTTGACCTTTGCTATGGAGTGCTATCAGAGAGTGATGCATTCCGCCAAGAGGATCATTGGCTCCCCACTGCCTTCACTTCAAATTTCGTTACTATGTACTGTTGTGCAATCACAATAAAGGCTTTGTTTATATTCTTTTATGTTCTATGTTATTTTAATATGCCATTTGGCTGTGACATGTAAAACATGTTTGAGGCTATAGCTGCCAAACTTAACACTGTTAGGGTGGTCCTTCACAATGATGAATCAGCCTTATATTTTCACAGTAAAATTATCAGCTTATGCTGCTCATATTACCCTTTCAGTACATCTGCTGAATTCCCCATGTGCTGACACTTTCAGCAGGTATAACTCTGACATCCTATAATTACTTTACCTCTTAATTACCGGTATGTCATTTCCTGGTATATTGCCACCTATTGGAAGTGTTCATTAAGTATTTACTGGGATGTCTGTGAAAACACAAAACAAAGCATTATAATTGATGTGCTGTCTTGTTTCTGTCGCACACAAGTTGCTTGGCTGTTGACAGCTGTTATGTTTGGTATTCATTCACAGGCTATAGCACCAGATTGATGGAGAAGAATGGCCCGAATCTCGTTGGACTGTCCCAACTCTTTACCAGGGATCCCCCTCAGTGTGCTGTCAGTGCCAATGGAGAATAAATATAAATGTCAGCAGTGTCTCCAGGTGCTGAGGAGGCCTGTCCAGGCTCAGTGCGGCCACCGCTTCTGTGTACACTGCTTCAAGCAGCTTACCAGGTAGACTGGAGGTCGTCAGACCACCTACAACCGTGTGAAATGCAAACCCCTTCCACCTCGTTATGTTTACCTTCTTACTGGACATGCTTCAGCACATCCTGTGTCCTTATCTCTGCTCGTCTCTGGGGATTTGTTTGCTCCCAAGATCAGTTACTTTATGCAGGCTCATTCCTCACATGACTGGACTGAATAGTGATATCAGTGATCACAGGATCTGTCTTAGGATGCTGACTCATTCTAAAGGTCTCCAATGTTTTTCCTTGTCACTGACTCTCTGGTGGTTGCCATCTGGCTTAAGATGCCAACTCATTCCATAGGTGTCCATTGTTTTTTTCCTATCTGTGACTCACTGGTTGTTCAGTAATGGACTAATGCATTTTGTATTTGTTAGGAATACATTGGTTTATCACCTCATGTCTAATGATACTTTGAGAGTATCATTAGACATAAGGTGACAGGAAATGTTGCACTTCACTGAAAATTAATAATAATAGCTATACATAAAACTGAATATAACAAAATATATTAAACTTAACTTTGAAAACATGAATGTACCAGAGTCTCATTTTGCTAATCTTCCAACATTTGGACCACAGCAAAAAGCACTAGTGAAATTTCTGTTTTTGCATTTGAAAAAAAACCCAAAAAGAAGCTATGCCTGTGTCATGTGAAATGCTGTTAGTAATTGAAGTTTTGGGTGTGCACTGCTAGCTGAAATTGATGTTTTAAAAGGTAATTTCACGTGACCTGTTATGTGTAGAATGATAATTTCACACATGCTTTTTGTTTGGGTTTTGTTTGCGTGCTTGCGTGTGTCAGTAATAGTCATTTATTTCTCTTCAACCTCAACCCTTCAATAGCTAATACATTTTTCTCATGAATATCCCACAGCTTATCAAGGATTGCTGCGTTTGTATAGCACTATAGGCTTCTTTCCCTGCCCTTGCATTAATTATTCATTCATCTACTTGAGCTGTTATCCATATTGGTCAGCAGTTGTTCCAGTCATGGATCAGCAGCAAATTGTTGCTGACTGTTAGCGCCAATCAGCTGTTTTTCACTATAAAGTTACAAACCTGTTTTGTTTGTTAGTTCTGGTCCAAAGCCTTGTGAAGCCTGCCGCCAAGAGGAAATATACGAGGAGCCTATTTCCATTCTCAATAGTAATGAGGTAAGTTATTAAATATTCAGTTTTCAACCAACATTGGTATTTAAAGAGACATCTTCCTTGTAATCAGATTCCCTTCCCTCACTCCCACTCTGTCTTAGAGGAAAATCAGACTGTTGTTTCATGAGCAGTCTGAGGGGGATTTCCTGCACCACAACCTCACACAATGCAACCTACTCTGCCAATTCATGGCTTTATGATTCACTGAACTGGTTCTTTTTTCTACCAGGCATTTCCAGACAATGCAGCAGGTCGGGAAATAGCAAGTCTGCCAGCCAGGTGTTTAAACCAGGGCTGTAATTGGACAGGTTCAATAAAAGAGTATGAGGTATGAAGTTCTACTTTTTGTTATCGTGGCTGTGTTTTCTGCTTTCTGTTTGAGTGTTTGTCTCTATCTGACCCATATTAAACCTTGTACAAGTGTCAGTTAACCCATTTACCGCACCCAAATCAATACTGTCAGTACTTTTTAATCTGTCTGTCCTGTTACACTTTGTACGTTCCCTAGTCATGTGTTTTTTTCCCCTAAAGGCCTTAGTTCACATCATGGCTGAACAATGTGGTTGTATTGCATGCGCTGCAGAGAACAGGAAGTGAAACTTAACATGCAGCCTGGAAAGTCCCTAAAGTCTACAGTTTACTTATCAACAACAGCTCTGTGGGAAAGTACCATGATATAAGAGGCAGCTTAACCATTAACCCGCCTGACCCTGCTTGACTGCTGATGGCGGGTTAGTTAGCTGACCATTACTTGATAATGAAACAGCTGAATTTATACTGGCTTTGAAAGCTTGCACAACAGAAACTGGTTTGGTCAGTAAGCCAAACCCTTCAGACAGACTCTGGTTTGTACGAATCCAGGAAAGCCCCATGATAATCATGAAAGCTGTTGGTGTTCTAGTGTTTGCATGTATGAATGACTGTCATCTGTCTGCAATTTTGTTTCTACTCTAAATACCTCAGCGTTTGGCGAGTTAGTCATTGTATCAAGTAAAGAGGTTGCTTTCTGACGCTAATTCAGCGTACAGGATGTTTATAGTGGCTGTTGTCTGTTTGTGGTTTGAATGAACTGTACCCTATGACCTTCTCTAGATAAGGCTTTAGAAAGCATATGTTAAAATGATGTGATGGCAGGAAATATGTTTAAAACGAGAACACTGTCTGTGTCTGGAGATTGTTTTGCATGCTTTGCAAATGTGGCTGTGACTGGTTAGGCAAGCTTGCGATGAACCTTCCTCTTTATTTTATGAACACGTGCTTGCTTTCTGTGACCATGGCATGAAAGTGTGCTTTAGTTTGCAGTGTTGCTGTATGATACGCCCATGTTTATATGAACATTTTTGGGCTGCTGTCTTAGTCACCCTTTCATGGAAAGATCCACACTGCCATTAGCTAGCCATACACACCCAAACCTAGGTATTACAGAGCTGGAAAAATAGACTAAACGTGGTGTCTGAGTGGCGTAGTGAGGACAGGGATCTGACTGAAACGCCGTTTGAGATGAATCATATTTAGTATGGCGATTCGGTTTAAGGATTGCCTTTGTAGCATGTCTGAAAGTGAGCAGTCAAAACGAAAAACAGGCTAACCTACCTGTGGCTCTTGCTCTGTGGCTTCAGCGTGCTGTTGGTAGTCATTGTGAAAGCAACTAGCTTCTCTGTCAACTCCACCTCACAGTCAAGCTCCGCCCCTTTTGATTCCCGGTATTTTTCGAAAAGAGTTTTGTGCAGCTTTTTTAAAAATAACATGATCAAACTTATTCGTTTTAAATTAAGAACTGATTTTTTCCCCCTAATTTATTGCTGTGCGTCTACTTTTTATTTATGTGCTTCTGTTTTTTAGTACTTTTATTTCCTCATCTCCCAATGACTTCCATATTCGTTTTTTTTTTTTGTTTGTTTCTTTTTCGTTTGTTTTAAGGTCAGATGTTTGAAATCAATCTCTTCTCTTTTTCTTTTGTATATTACTTGTGTTTTAAAAATCATATAGTACAACTAAGTCCTGGTCATAATAAGGCTGATAATTAGAAAATCATCATAATAATCATAATTACTAAATATGACTCATCAAATGAATTTACTTGTTTTTCATATTACTGCTGCCAGTACATCCACACCTGCTTACATGTGGGTGTGTGTCAGTTTGTGTTTCATTTATTTTAACTGACAAGGGTGTGGCATCTTCATGTTCAACTATTATTCTTTGATAACATCATTGAAAGATAGTGAATAGACACATCTGGGCTGCGTGACAAACACAAATGGTAGGAATGTGGTGGTAACCTCAGATCTGTCCTCCATGTTTAGGCTCAGCATGAAGGTCGCTGTGAATTTGAGCGGATACAGTGCGAAGCCTGCCAAACCTTGATCCTTCGTACAGAGAAGGACAGACATAATGAAAGAGAATGTGAGGCCAGAACGCTCAACTGCAAATACTGCAAAGTGACCTTCAACTTTAAAGACATCAAGGTGAGAGATAGAGATTATCTAGAGTAAAACAGCTGCTGGTTTTGTCTCCATGAATGGACACAAAGTAATTTTCTCCTTAATGGTGTATTTTAGGCCCATGATGAAATCTGCCAGAAGTTTCCCTTACAATGCAAGGACTGTGGCAAGAAGAAGATCCCAAGAGAAAAGGTCTGAGCAATTACCTAAATTACGCTTAAACTTTATATATAAATCAGCATAACAATTTCCTCTCTTAACAAATGCTATTAGATATTTTATTATCAAGGTTGTTCTTTATTCTGAACAGACTAATGCTACATGTGGTTACAATAAATGTGGCATTGAATAGATAAAATACTAGAAAAGCCAACTACTATAATCATCCACGACTGCAAACCCATGAGTTCCATATACTGAGCACCCGAACATTCAAAGTCTCCTTTCTAATGGAGGTTTTAGCAAATGATGCCTTTTTGGCCGCTTAGTTTCTTTAAGACTAAGAATCCTATGCTTCACTTTGAGTTTGAGTTGATGTATTGTTTGGAGCTGGTCCACTCACATCTTCTTTGTCCATTCTCCTTTCAGTTCAATGATCACAGCAGAACCTGCGCCAAGTCAAAGAGCGCCTGTCCATTCAGTGAAGTGGGCTGCAAATCTGTGGTATGTATGCTAAATTAATCAAATATAATGCTTTCAGTGGGTTCTTTTTTGGCATTATTACAATGTTGTAATTTCGTAAGAATAAAAAGGAACAGTTCAGCATGTTGGGAAATACACTTATTAGGCTTGGGACAGTTGATCAGACAAAACAAGCAAATTGAAAACATGACCATGGGTTTAGAGAAATTGTAAATTGCAATTTTTCACAATTTTTAAACATACTATAGATTAAATGACTAATCATTTTATCCCTCCAGTTTAATCCTAGATTAAAAAAGACATTTTATAACATGTTAATTAATTAATAAGCTGTTTCCTTCTGCTTCCAGTCCTTGTGTTAAACTAAGCTAAATGCCCCCGTGCATTAGCTTCATATTCACATACAGACATGAAAGGAGTATTGATCCTCTCATCCACCTCTCAAGAAGAAAGCAATAAGCATATTTCCCTTAACTATATGCACTAAAATATGGAAAAACAGCTTCACAGTGGACGGTGGACAGTGGTTTTACACCTGAGACCACTGACAAGTTTATTTTTTTAACAGTAAAATGTCCTGTTAAAATACGTTTCTCTGTCACAATCCTTTGATAAACCAGTTTATCGGCACTAAAAACGTATTTTCTCAATCAGCTTCTTACCATGATCGCTGGGGTTGTGCACGAACACATAATTTTCTGCCAAAGTTAGAACTGTTTTGGTTATTTAACATGAAAGATATCTGTCTGGGCTGTTTCAGAGCTCTTCACAGTGGTTTGAAGTGGGCGGGACACAGTTTGAAAAATGCGATGCAACTTATTTCCATACACCAATCAGAGTTGAGTAACATTTTAATTTAAATCTGATGTCAGTGGGTTTACAATGTTGCCAGTGCACGGTCAAAACACACCCACATAGTCCTGAGAGAGCCGATTAGACAGGGTTTTTAAACTGATAATAAAATATTACTTGAGTTGAACCTTGAACTTGAACGTTTACTGTTGCTTATTTAGTCTTGAATATTAAATTTTTAGAGACAACTGCTTATGCTTTGAAACCAGATTTTCAGGAAATCTCTATCAAAAAATGTGTTTTTAAAAGGTTGATATTTTGCCAATTTGACTGATGTTTACACGAAAAATAAAAGATCAATAAATGACAAAAAATTGTTGTATTGTTCCTGCTCTACTCAACAGTATGAAAAACTTGAAACAGATGGATACAACATAGTTTGTGTCTCTCATGTTTTAGCATACATTCAGGTCACAAAGGTGACAACCAGTTTTTCTTTAAAAAACAAAAATAATAATAATAATAATAATAATAATAATAATAATAATAATAATAATAATAATAATTAACTGGTGAGTTTTGAAAAATCAGAGGTTCGTATAAGAGCATTTATCATTGTTCTGACTGCTCTAACCATCTGGATTAAAAAATATTTCCATCTGCTGAGTAATAGAAACCATTTTTAACCAATTTCCCAAGTTGTGCTTTTGTTTGCTGTCCAGATAGCTACCATCTTTGTTTTGTTTTGGAAACTGGGTTTTTCAGACATGGGCTGGCTAATTGTCTTTTGGGGAAACCAATAGTTAACTCTGTGACTCAAATGTAATTAATTAGAGACACAACTTTACTTACCTCAAAGTAAAACCACCACCACCCAGGTTTACAGCAGGACAATAGCTCAGCATAAACCTGAGTGAACATTTAAGCCCTGCAGTTCTGACATTTCAGTTTGGCTCTACAGTAGCAGCTAAATAGGTTTTGTTGTGTTTCTCAGATAGAGAACGGGAAGCTCAGTGACCATGAGCACAGCAGCACCATGGAGCACTTGCGTCTGCTGCTGCCCATGGTGCTGTCAGTGGCTCGGGCACGTGCAGAGGTTCCTGGTCCCGGAGAGTGGCAGGAGGACTCTGGTTTGAGCCTGTACAGGGCTCCTGAGGAGGGAGACGCTATGGGCATCGGAGCTGCAGCCTCTGCACAGTCTGTGGACCTGGAAAAAAAGGTGAGTCTCAATGGATTTAATGCTGCAGTGCCACCACTGTTGTTTACAGGTGTTGAATGAGGATCTAAATGAATTTGTTGCCGTCTCTCAACAGGTGAGCGCTTTAGAAAACATTGTGTGTGTCCTGAACCGGGAAGTGGAGCGCAGTTCAGTGACATTGGAGGCTTTCTCGCATCAACATCGTTTAGACCAAGAAAAGATTGAAAATCTGTCCAACAAAGTACGGCAGCTAGAAAGAACGCTGACTATGAGAGACTTGCAGCTGTCTGAGACCGAACAGCTGCTGCGAGAACTCCAGTTCTGCACTTACGACGGGATATTTGTCTGGAAGATCTCTGAATTCTCTCGCCGCAGACAGGACGCTGTGGCAGGTCGAACACCTGCAATGTTCTCACCTGGTAAGATGAAAGACATAATCACCACCCAGCATCCATTTCAAAGGTCTACTTTACATGTGGCATATCTTGTGTCAGAGCTTCATGGTTATTTCTGAACTAGAGAGAGTTCAGTTGACATGGTTTGCATGACCATAACTCTTGGCGTGTAGACTAGGGAAATTCCACGGAACTACACCCTTGTCCTTTAGGGAGTGTTCATGTCACTCCTACTCTAATATAACATCCTTTTTAGGCTCTGGTTACATTCTGGATTCTTTCTTTTCTTCCTCCTCACAGCATTTTACTCCAGCAAATATGGCTACAAAATGTGTCTGAGGCTGTATCTGAATGGTGACGGGACGGGTCGAGGAACGCACCTTTCACTGTTCTTTGTTGTCATGAGGGGCAAGTGTGATGCTCTGCTCAAATGGCCATTCAGTCAGAAGGTAGGAGGAAGTGTAACTGATCTGTCCACTCATTGTAATCCATACTCACTGTAATGAATGGCACAGATTAGGCTAATGTCCTTCTCTTCCTCTTTCCCCAGGTCACTCTAATGCTCTTGGATCAGAACAACAGGGAGCACATAATCGATGCTTTCCGCCCTGATGTCACCTCCACCTCCTTCCAACGGCCAATCAGTGAGATGAACATCGCCAGTGGCTGCCCGCTGTTCTGTCCACTGGCTAAACTGGCTGGCAAGAGCCCCTATCTGAGAGACGACACAATTTTCATTAAAGCCATTGTAGACCTCACCGGCTTATAGAGTGCACTGTGGAAGATGCACATTAAAAAAAAACAAAACAAAAAAAACTTCATAAACTAGAAAATAATAATATAATGATAATTAAATAAAAATATATACATATAACAATATGTTTTTATAATAATGTGTATTATAATCTATTATATTATATATGACCATGATATTACAAGATATCATATATACACACTATACATTAATACTGCTGCTAAGTCAGTAGTTATGATCTTCCGTGATATCTGGCATCCTAATGTGACTCTTGACATTTGAATAAAAATATATAGCTTATAACTAAATCTTTAAAAAAATCTATATCAAGTATTTTATTATATATGTACATGTTCAGACTACGCTTTGCATCAGTAAAAACGTGATGTATCTTCTTCCTTACATCAGCGCAAGGCAAATAGTGACACACTTAAACTTTCAGTTTGAATTCCACGGCTTTAGCCTGTTTGACACACGTGGGATCCTTAAATGAAGCTGTCCACTGTCATATGTGGATAATGTCATCAGTCAATTATTATCTTTAATGCTACACTTAACTTTGCTTATATATTTTTTATCATTATGTATAACACGCTTAATAATCATCCTAAATTGTGTGAAATGTAAATTTAAACCAAAAAATTTAAACTGTCAGATTCTATTCTTTACCATATAAATATATATCAGTTAATATTGATGGGGCACTTTTACTGATTTTACATTAAATTTACTACCATTAACCTCATTTACTGCAC